>NC_092644.1:48841864-51544364 GCF_039555335.1 Amphiura filiformis | reverse complement strand
AAAGGTTTATTTAAAACTTGCACAAAATGTCAAAAGTACTTGCGCAAAAATGTCATAAGTCCTTGTAATTTTTGATTTCATTATCCTGCATAAGTGAAATATAAAGGAAAGTAATATTTCTACAAGAAGTAAGCTATTGACACAGCGAATAATCAGCCCAATACTGCTTAAAATAATTATACGGATTTATCAATACGTGGTTGATAATTCATCAGGATCGGTACAATAAAGTCAAACAAAAGGTTCTTATTTCTGATCCAATAAATTGCACTTACTGTGTACGTTTCGATAACCAACTCTGTTATCTTTATCAACACTGAATGAGGACTGCTACTGTGAACTGGTCATCCAATCACCTATTGATTGCTTGGCGATTGACTTGGTGTTGCCAGTTGATTTTGTTCCTGTTGGATGTTTTGATGGATTTTTCACAGGATGTAGCAGTTCATCAAACATGTGAGAAAGTTGATATTGACCTTCATCTCTGTTCATGGTGGCGCCCCTTCTCTTCCTGATCTCTATAGCCTCCTTGAACCAACGTTTATATCTGTCTTGCTCCGTGCCTATGACCTCTGCCTCCCCCAACCGATGACATGGTTCCTCTCTGCGACATGATCTGATGGCCGATTTATGGATGGTTGTAAGCGATTCTTTCCTGCTTGCTCTGGTGACTGTTTTCCCAAGTTCTTTTTCTGCTTCTGTGCGGTGTTCATCCAGTCGCGTGACAAATTTCCTTCCCGTCATGTTGTATATGGCTTGAGTTGTATTAAGCGGATCGCGTTTATCCTTCGGGTGCACAAGCTGTTTTCTAACGGTACTGTGCGGCCGCATATCAGTGGAGATGTTGTATGATTTCATGACTCTCGAAGCTTCTCGACTCTCTTTCACTGACGCTTTCAACATATGACAGGACAACCATCCCTTTGCTCTTTGTCTGTTCTTCTGTACTCTTGGTGGATTTCTTAGGTTTGACTGCCTGCATCTGGTCTTTCACCCGTTTAAATGTCCAATCAGAATAACACACACTTTCAGCGTTTCCTGGACCTTCTCTTCTTCTACAATCTTATCTTCCTCTTCAGTTATAATGCGTTCTTTCCTGTCAAACAGAGTTTTTATGACACCCATTTTTCGTTTTTTTTTGGTGGGACTGGAAACTTAGGTACTGGTCAGTATGGGTTGGCTTGCGGTAAACGAGAAGCTTAACCGTACCGTCTTACTTTCTGACTATGAGGGTATCCAGAAATGGGATGGTTCCTTCCGGCTCTTCCTCATAGGTGAACTTTATGGAGTCTGATTTATCAGTTTTGTTGATGTGGTCTGTTAGCTGTTGGACAGTGTTTCTCTTCACCACCTCGAGGATGTCATCGACGTATCCAAATTGTGTGGCTCAAAACACTCAGAAACCATCTAGTTCACCCCAAAGATAAACGGAACGTCAAAACTACAGCTGATTGTGTTTATGAAATCCCATGCTTAGGTTGCCCAAAATCTTACATCGGTGAAACTTCAAGACTCTTTGGTACAAGAATGAAAGAGCACAAATCTGAATCAGACGCAGCTTCGGAAAAACCCTACACCAGGGCACAAAGAAAAACATCGATTGAAAGCGCCCCTAGAAAATTCGCTCTCACGGACCATGTCGCTGAAGACAATCAATCACGTGATCGGTTGGGACGAAGCCAAGATAAAAGACATTGAAACCAACAGAAAAAGAAGGCATATAAAGGAGTCAATTTGGATACGAAAGAGGGGCAGGCTAACACTCTCAACAGGGATTGTGGAAACTACTTCCTTCCGCACATTTATGATCAGCTACTAACAGCGCCACCTACGTCAGCTACCAACAGGAAGCAACAGACGTCTAAGGTCAAAGCTGGTCATTCAATTTGAGAAAGTGCTTTGATACAGCACGAAACGTCATTGAGGTATGTTAACATCGCCTATTTTACTGGATTTGTTTCAGAACAATGTAAATAATTTTCAATGGACAATCCTGATGAATCTATTTGCGAACTGACGGTAAATCTTCCCTCTGAAGGTGAAATAGGTGGTGGTCAGAATAAAATCCAGAAGTTTCACCACATCCTCACTTGTCAAGTTGAAACCTGTTTCTTTGTTGTATATCACCCAAGACATCAGCCAGCCATCTTGAAGTGCTGTACCCAATGGTCGCCGTATAATCCACAATCGGACGCAGCGGGGCACACCGACATCGCCTGGCTAATAATTACTTGGTACAGCAGAGATAATAAAATCAATACCCGGGATCGATACACGTGAATGTGCTATGCACGATTTGATATTCAGACGAAAATCATTGGATACCGGGGTAGAAAATGATGAATATCTCCCGTAATTTGTTTAGTCTAAAGAAACCAGATTTGGTTCCTTGCACTTGAATATATTTGTTGACGGATATGATAGCCGTAAGCTTGCGTCTTGAGAAAGAAGCTTGCGTCTTGAACTCAAAACCTGACAAAAATTCTGATTTTATATGTACCGAACTATAGCGTAGTGTAGGCCAATCGTGGAGGTAGTCTAAAAGCAAATGACCTATGGCGTATACCATGCTCACTCACACACAGCGAAGTCAGTCACCAGGCTATTGTCAGTAGATTTAGTCAGATGTCCTTCGGCCCATTATGCGTCTCAAAACTATTAAACAGGTCGGAACAAAATGGCCATGCGTGGCGGTGGACTCAACCTACCATGGCGATTTCTGCCATGAAGATATCAGGGGCGATGACACTGTGTGGGGTGTTTGGCTTATGTATTTTGAGGGTACAATACAACCTAGGCACATTTCCGGCCGTCGGGTAAAGATGTTTATATTTTCTTTCTGCTACATCCTGTGAAAAATCCATCAAAACATCCAACAGGAAAAAATCAACTGGCAACACCAAGTCAATCACCAAGAAATCAATAGGTGATTGGATGACCAGTTCACAGTAGCAGTCCTCATTCAGTGTTGATAAAGATAACAGAGTTGGTTATCGAAACGTACACAGTAAGTGCAATTTATTGGATCAGAAATAAGAACCTTTTGTTTGAATAGCTATACGTATTTCCGCCAAAGGCTGATACAATGGCATTATAACATGATACGAGTATAACTTCATTGTTGAACTTAAAAATCCAATAGCATGAATTAACTGCATATTGTAAGAATTTTTTTAAACACCCCAACGGCATTAATCATGTCATAACCAACCAGTTATCATCATTAAAAAGGCATTATTCCGATTGACGAGATAACTGTTCTCTTTTCATTGTAGTTGCGCAAGTCGTGCATTAATTAAGTAATTATCACTTCTTTTCATAGAATGTCTACAGAAACCTGGATAGAAGATTGATAACAATTAGCGCAGTAATGCATGACTTGTACTTTTACATTTAAAAAAAAACATTTCGAAAGAACGGTATGATTCGAATCCATACAGTACAGGTTAAACCAATTAACCTCATTTGGAAGTTTGTTTAGCTCGTTTCTATATACAACATAAATACATGCAGATCAAAATGATGTGTAACATGCAACAAAATGGCACCAGTATTCAAAGAATTTTCTTTGCCACCTTGCAATAGTACGTTGTCTCTGAAGCTTTCACATTCAGGCATCTTGCAGTTTGAAGAAGATTCATTTTAGAAAATAAACAAAAAGCCTAGTTGCACGCGGATGAACATTTTATTTACACTATTTGCTAAATCGATGTTCGCACTAAAAGTAAGAGAGTACATAGTTTTATTTCAAAGTATATATATTTGCACATGTTTATTTCATAATTATAAGTAAATGTGCGCGATTTAATTCTCCCTTACATGTAAATAATGACGTTATATTAATAGCTATTATTTAAGCCGAAATCCGGCGTGAACAAATAGTTGTCTTCGCTTTTTGTTGAACTTGCCACTATGCAAGTGATCTGAGGTGGATAACTTAAAATTGCGATATCTCCTGATCAAAACCAAGCATTTTCAAAATCAAAAATTCCTGTGTGCTCCCGGGTGTGCTTATGCTGCGTTTCTTATATCTTAATTGCATGATAACTTGGGTTATACGGAACAAAAATCATAACCATTTACTGCACCCTGTACATGTATTTCGACAATTACCGAAGCCCACGCTAATAAGCTAATGGCAACTCTTGCAGAGCTTATTTCGTCATAGCTTTTTGTGTAAATTAATATCTTAAAACAAAACTGTTATTGCAAAATATATCACACACACCAGTTATAATCCCTCTATAGCTTAATGTAATGCCTACGGTATTGGCTAAATGGGACAACCGTGTGTCTAGCCTTTTCTGGGTAAACATGGTAAATGGTTTATCTTAAAACAACAATTTATAGGGCTTAGATTTTATGGAACCCTCAAGATTACTTTTACATAAATCCAATGGTTTATTAAGTGTTACATTGTTATTTTTATATGTATCATAGAGTGTATGTGGTCAATTCCAGCCAAAGCGGGCAAAAATTCTCTCTGGGGGCCATTTTGAAAATGTTTTCCTTTTCAATTCTAGACTTATCAAATGAGACGATCATGTCTAGTGAATCATCAGGTGGAAGTGCCATCGGATTGAAAAATAACTTTTCTTGCTAGACCAAATAAAGTGTTAAATGCGCATATGCATGTTACCCACGAATTCAAGCATTTTTCACCTGTTGTACGCCATAAAATTTCACTTTCTTTAATATCTTTCAATATTTTATGTGTGACTCATATACACTAGAAATCGGTGAAGACTTTGAACGTAAAATAGAATTTTATTACATATATCTACAAAGAAATATTTTGGTTATTACAAATTTTAAGAAAGAACCAGGTGTACAGTTAAGATTGTGTCAATTCTTCGAACTCTTTCCAAAGTGGCTGTCATTTAACATTACTGTATTATTTCGAAAGATTAGAATAAATGCTTCATATAGATATAAAGTTAGATTTTGTATCTCGTCGCAGGATGAGGATCTCGGATGGATTCGTGGGTAACAGCGTCTGGAAAATAGCAATTCCTATTAATATTTTTTAATAAAAATAAAAAATACTTTTCCGCATGTCAATAATTCAGGCTGCAATGGCACTAAAATGAATTTAAATCAAAATACAGACTACATGGAATATTTAGAATGGATCATTATGGCATTTTGGGTATAAAAATTTTGAGAATAATGAAGTTGTCAAATTCAAATAGACAGAGCAAACAGTTTTATATTATTATTTTAGTAAAATCATTCCATATTTTCATGCAGCAATATTCTATTAACTCGTGTTTGACAGTTCCTATGAACTAAAACACTATCAATACATTGTTAACTATAATTTAAGTAGGGATTCGTGGGTAACCAAAATGTTCGTGGGTAACACATATTTGAAGGTATGTATTGGTAAGCGGCAAAATAGAAAATATTACAGAAGGTTGGAAACCACCATGCAGTTATTCCTCCATTGTGTTTCAATGATTCCCGTTTCTCTAACCAATTGCATTTACCCCAAAAATGGTAATTTAGGATAATCAATCAAAACTTCATGATGCAGCTTCAGTATACCTTCAAGAGGACGCTATTAAACAGGACTGTTTTGGAACCTATTTCGCATGTTTTCAAAATGTTAAGATGCATAAGAAACATATAATTTACAAGTAAATCCTTGGATTCGTGGGTAACGCCGAATTCGTGGGTAAAGCTATAAGTACTATAGTACCGTTTGGGGTTTGCGTTTCTTAGGTGTATAAACTGTAAGTACTGTCAAAATTATAGCATACCCATGGCTTGAATATGTGCTGATTTAAACTTAAAATAAACAATCTCCTTATTTTTCAAGGTTAGCATCTATTCGGGATTCGTGGGTAACAAAAGTTTAAACCGTCGTAGATTCTTTTTTAAAGCGGTGAACGTATTTTTACGATTTACAATTTTAAGCGCTTGTCAAACTAAATTCAGTGTCCAAAGTCATTAAATGTTAATTTAAGTTATGGCAATTATATTTGCTGGACTCGTGGGTAACAGTTGATACGTGGGTAACGTCAAATTTGATTTTGTGGAATTTTATGGGTAAAACGTATTTGCATAAAATAATCACTTGGACCTCAGAATTATAGAACGAAACTTCGTTTCATGATATAGTCATTTATGGCATATTCACTTAACATTTTTCAGAACGATCATTTTATTATTGATACGCGGGTAACAAAATTATTAGCCAAATTGACTTAATGGCCTCTAGAGTCCACAAACTTTGGTGGAATTCAATCGTTTTACATATGATGAGAGATCATGCAAACGTCTTTCTAACGGTAATAATTTCATTTTGATTGCAGGACATTCAATGACATATATGGTGCTTTATCTTTGAATTCGTGGGTAACGCCAATTCATTTAAGCTATCATAACTTGTCCCCTGGTATGACTTGCTAGTAAAGGCCTATATGCACAAAGAGAGCACATTGGACGTGACATGATATGCTCCATCAATAACGTGATTTCCTTTATTAATGACATTTTAAAGTGGAAAGTTAACATAGAGAGAATTTTGTCCCGCTTTCGCTGGAATTGACCATGTATTGATGTTATTTGGTTATGTAAGCTATTAATAATTGACGGACACAGAAAGTATCCATTAAGAACATGAAAAAAGGAGGACCCACAAAATTGTTCATTTGCTTGACGTGTAATTGTAATTTTCTTAATAAGGATCAGTTCCTCGGTAAACAAACTTAAATGAAGTTTTTAAGCGCAAAAGAACCTACCAGTGCATTTTTATAAAATACCACCGTAGACTCTACAGAAAACCTATTACATAAACCGTGTCTTTCATTCAAAATATTTAATTAATTTTGCTATTTCGGAAACAATACTCAAGGTGTATTTACGCAATAAACATCCTACAAAAAAACACATACTATAGTAAAAACTAGTAGAAATTATTTTGGTGGCCTGCTTTTATCAGAACACTTTGTACAAAAATTAATGAATACTTTTAAGTCAATCAATTGCCAATGTCAACACACTTTACGCACGATTTATGTTTGATTGTTTTCAATAATTCTATGTTATTTTCTGTATACTTTAATAAAGGAGCCCGGTACAGGTATTTAGCAATATTGCTGTGAAATTACTACAGACCTTGGTGTCTTTATAGCGGCAGTACTGTCAACAATGTACGATTCCAAAAGAATCATGTAAACAAAAATGAGCTAAATTTGCAATATTTGTTTTTGATTATTTGTTAGCAAACAACAATTTTTTTAATGTACTGAATTTGTAAATTGGGTTACCCAAATATGATATAGCTTTCAAAATTTAGTATTCTTGGTACCATTTCGTTTAAAAGGGTGTCTTTCTTCCTCCGTCAGAAAATTAATTAATTTTCTATAACTACCTTTCGCTTAAATGCAATAAAAGACTAATGAGAAACACAATGAAACTGAGACGGTGAATATGCGACAGTGATAATGAAAATTGAAAATGACACAACTCGCGAAGCACGTAACAATCATGTTACGAAACCGTGTTCAATGAGTATGACATTCGTTCAATACCGAAAATAAATATCATAACATTTGCTTTTCATGTGAGTCCAATATCATGAACTAAAAGTGTTTTTTGTTTTCGGGGTTTCTCGGGTTTTTCTCACTTTAAAAAAAAAAAGTATTTGTCGGTATACAAATGCGTTATGGATTTTATTGAAAAAATTGAAAAAGCTTGAAATTCCCTTGGACAAGGAACTACTGCTAATTGTCTCGTTGTAACCCGTACGAAACTTGGGGAGCTGATCCTGGTTACGATGGTCATAATGTGGAATGCCTAGGGTGTGCGCTCTTGAAGCAGCAAAGTCCCTGTGTTGTTGTTAAATGGTTTATGGAATGATGTGGGCCGTAGTGATCAGCGACAACCTGTAAAATGTGCTAAGGCTTGTGGATCAACGTCTAGGCGTTGTGCCTGTGCGTAGCGCACTATAAATCACTGCGCCTTTTATCTAGCAAGAAATATATTATAGAGATAAAGTAACAGGCCAACATACCAGCGTACCCACTCAAATTATTACATCCCAGAGAGCGTATGTAGGTGTGCTGTTGTTTCCCACTTTTCGCATTCCTCGATTCCATACTAATACATTACGGGACGGTAATATATTGGCTCGTTCGTGACTTTTAAAGGTACCGATACATAATTGACCGAAGTGACTCATTTCGAAATGCAATCATGCATTATGAAAAGACAAATTTGTTTTACGGCAAAAAAAAACTTATAAAGAAACAATTCAATTCAATTCAAATCAAGAAACATTTATTTCACAACTTCAATAATACATGATATAATGACAAATGCCAGAATTAGCGAAACAATAGCATACAAAATTATTTAAGCAAGTAGTCTATCCGATCACAAGCCCACTGCTGACAGTCAAATGCGATCACGGTAGAACAAACAACCATGTGATTGGGCAAGAGACAGGACAAAAGTGAGTCTGAGATACGATATAACGAGTGGCATCAATGGAAAATCTGAAACGGGGTTGTGGGGCAACACGCGCTGAGCAATATTGAAATTAATTTGAGAAAGAATTGTCTAGATTTGTGACTCAAGATCTACAATGATAGTTGATATTACTTGGATGTATAAGAGTAACCAGGTAACGAGGTAAAATAGATAAATACATCTGATATTTCCCAAAATTCCGAAGACACGGTTTCATTTAGCTGTTACTTTCTTTCCATAAATATAAACAAACTTTGTATTTGTTGCAATCATTTCGATTTCGAATTGGAAGATACCTTCTCTTAAATAACAGTATTGCGAACCACCAGCATACATAACTCGATGTAGAGAGTCTTTCCTATTCAGAGGAAATATTGCAATTACACACCTTATTGCCTTTTAACAATAACCATTGACAGTAGCACATATCAGTGAAGATGTAAGAAAAGGAGGGAGAACATAATTATATCCTTGAGATAATCCTGTAGGTAATCCTGTTGCACCTATTCATAGTCCTTTATTCTCAAGTGTTGGGTTAACCAACAATTAACAATGAGAGGACATTCCTGAACCTCGTTCAGTTGGGGATGATTTGAAGTGACCGCCAATTATGACCATTTGATATTTAATACCAGCAATGTGAAAAAAAAGAGAAATAATGTAGTGCCAAAATAATGTACCCTTTTACGGAAGGAGCAAAGTTTAACAAGTTATAACTCCGCTTCTGCTCTAAAGAAAATATAGGTTAGAAAATAAATTTAAATTAAAAATTGAGATTTTATAATTATTTCTTTCACGAGGCGGCATTATCACAGACAAACACTGTATAAGCTAAAAACTGGACCCTCATCACTAGATGCTGTCATAGCTCAATGGTAGAGCATCAGACTGCTGATATCAATATCGTTGGTTCGAGTCCTCCCTCCAGCAATGGTTATATTTATGATTTTAATGCTACGCTAAAATTTATTTTAATTTTTTTCGTTTATTTATTTATTTTATTTATTTATTTATTTATTTATTTATTTATTTATTTATTTATTTATTTATTTATTTATTTATTTATTTATTTAATTGTTCAAGTACTATTCATACTATTAGTGGGTGTAAGTCGATATTAATGAGAACCACTGGAGTCTCATGCTTCGATTAGGAAATGATAAATTCATTGCATACATGAATTTGACTGAATAAGTGCACGAAATATGAGATGTTCAGCCATTTGACATCCGGTACTAATATACAAGCTGGACATCGGGGCAGACATTATTTAACAGATTAACATTACATCGTTATACACAAATCTTAGCATGTGACCATGATTTCATTTTGAATAACAAGTGATCCGTGAAAAATGTATGCATTTGGGAAAATCTTAATTTAAACCTCTGACAACTTTTACTTCAATTGTAAAGGTTTTCTTAAAACTAGCACAAAATGTCAAAAGTACTTGCGTAAAAATGTCATAAGTCCTTGTAATTTATGATTTCATTATCCTGCATAAGTGAAATAAAAAGGAAAATAATAATTATTTCTACAAGAAGTAAGCTATTGATACATCGAATAATCAGTCGAATGCAGCTTAAAATAATTATACGGATTTATCAATAGCTATACGTATTTCAAACAATGGCTGGTACAACGGCATTATGACATGATACGAATATAACTTCATTGATGAACTTAAAATTCCAATAGCATGAATTAACTGCATATTGCAAATTTTTTTAAACACCCCAACGGCATTAATCGTGTCATAACCAACCATCTAATCACCGTTAAAAAGGCATTATTCCGATTGACGAGATAACTGTTCTCTTTTCATTCAAGTCGTGCTTTAATTAAGTAATTATCACTTGCATTCACAGAATGTCTACAGAAACCTGGATAGAAGAGTTGATTACAATTAGCGCAGTAATGCATGACTTGTACTTTTACATTTAAAAAACAATTTCAAAAGAACGAGTATGATTCGAATCTGTACAGTACAGTACAGGTTTAACCAATTAATCTCATTTGGAATTTTGTTTAGCTCGTTTCTATATACAACATTAGTACATGTAGATCAAAATGATGTGTAACATGCAACAAAATGGTACCAGTATTCAGAGAATTTCTTTGCCACCTTGCAATACAGGGTGTATCAAAATTAAGTATACGTTTTGAAAAATGCCGCTAGATTAAAAAGTATGAGGTCTTTGGTCAAATTTCTCTAGTTGATAACTTTATCAACATCTTGTCTCCCTACAGCTGAAAAATAACTGGCGTGTGACCATTAATAAGGATTTGGGGGCTACTTTTGTGAGCCGAGTACAAAAAGCAGTTGCGCGAAGTCAATTGGGTTTAAAGGCCCAATGCTTGTTATTGTTGTGCAGCCAAGAGAAACATGCAGGTGTACAGATCATTTGTCCTCATTGTTAGGGTTTCAATCCTGTGCATGTATGAGTTACATAACAGGTGACTTTTGGTAAATCTGGGCATATGCTAGGTTTTACTTGACAAGGAGAATAGCAACATTAAAATGGATACTCCACAGTAGGCCTACACGCCAGAGCAAAAGGCATTCCTTGTTGCAGTTTACCATCCCACCCAGAGTCTAGCAGAAGTGCTTTGGAGATTCCGTCAGCAGTACCCAAATGCACGACCCCCTTCACATGGCGCTTTTTACAAAAATGTTGCGAAGAATCAGATAACTGGAACGAGTCGTAATCTGAACAGAGAATATTGTGGTCGCTCCCGAACTGGAAGATCTGCTGCTAATATCCTAGCAGTCCGTAACACTCTGCAGGCGAGGTAAGCGGGAGGTCAAATTAGCTGCCATCGAAATGGACTTGGAATACCATCTGCAACCTTTAACAGAACAACTCGTTTACGACTTGCGATCTCATCCCTATCAGACGATAAGGAGACATCAACTTCAGCAAGCGGATTACAACGTCGCACTGTGTTCTGTCAGTGGCTTCTTGCCCTTTCTCTACGTTTCCTGGAAGATTTCATCACTGGCGATGAAGCAGAGTTTGCATTAAATGATTTCACAAGTCCTCCTGCAGACCTTGATGAACTTCAGAGACGCATAATTGCACAAGTTGATATTCTCAGGCAGGACAGACTTCTCATTAGACGTGGTGTGAACGCCATGTTGAGAAGAGCCGAAATCTGCATACAGAAGAATTGTGGGGATGTGGAAGACTAACACTAAAACTGTCAATAACTGTAAGCATTAAAGAAAGTGGTGAGACTTTTGTGTGATTTGCATGTTGTTTTGATTTTAATTGACTTCGCGCAACTGCTGTTTGTACTCGGTTCACAAAAATAGCCACCAAATCCTTATTATTGGTCACACGCCAGTGATTTTTCAGCTATAGGAGGACAAGATGTTGATTACGTTTTCAACTAGAGAATTTTGACCACAGACCTCATACTTTTTAATCTAGCGGCATCTTTCAAACTGTATACTTAATTTTGATACACCCTGTAGTACGTTGTCTGTGAAGCTTTCACATTCAGGCATCTTGCCGTTTGAAGACGATCCATTTTGGAAAATACACCAAAAACAAAGTTGCACGCGGATGAACATTTTATAGACACTATTTGCTATATCGATGTTTGCACTAAAAGTAAAAGAGTACATAGTTTTATTTCAAAATATATGTACTTACACATGTTCTTTTCATGATTATAAGTAAATGTGCGCGATTTCTTTCTCCCTTACATGTAAATAATGGCGTAGCCGAGATCCGGCGTGAACAAATAGTTGTTCGCTTTTTGTTGAACTTGCCACTATGCATACACAAAATCAGATCGACTCCTTGTGTGACCTGAGGTGGATAACTTAAAATTGCGATATCTCCTGATAAAAACCAAGTATTTTCAAAATCAAAAATTCCTGTGTGCTTCCGGGTGTGCTTATGCTTGCGCTTCTTATTAAAATATCTTGCATGATAACTTAGCTTGGGTTATACGGGAAAAAGCATAATCATTTACCGTACCCTGTACATGTATTGTATAAAGACAATTACCGAAGCCCACGCTAATAAGCTAATGGAAACTCTTGCAGAGCTTATTTCTTCATAATTTGTTTGTGGTAAATTAATATCTTAAAACAAAAATGTTATTGCAAAATGCACTATCACACACTGGTTATAATCCCTCTAGCTTAATGTAATTCCTGCGGGTATTGGCTAAATGGGGCAACCTGTGTCTAGCCTTTTTCTGGGTAAATGGTTTATCTTAAAACAACAATTCATAGGGCTTAAAATTTATGTAACCCTTAAGATTCATTTTACATAAATCTAATGGTTTACTAGTGAGTATTATATTGTTGCCTTCTTACAGTGTATGCATTGATGTTATTTGGGCATGTATTATTAATACGGACACACAAAGTGTCCTTTAAGAATATGAAAGGCGTGGGTCCAAAATTCCAATGCCCTTTCTATAGATGTGTAATTGTAATTTGCTTAATAAGGATCAGTTCCTCAATAATAAAAACAAAAACAAAAACATAAAACAAAAAACATAATTTATTTCAAAATGAACTTTTAAACGTAAAAGAACCTAGCATTTTATACAATATTTTAATATTGTAACCGCAGAATACAGAGAGCCTATTACATAAACCGTGTTTTTTCAGAATATTTAATTAATTTTGCTATTTCGGAAACAATTTTTAACGTGTATTTACATAGTACACGCCCTATATAAGGACACAAACTATTTTATATGTGAGGTAATTTTTTGGAAGGAATCGTTTCGGTGGCCTGTTTTTATCAGAACAATTTGTACAAAAATAATGAATACTTTTAAGTCAATCAATTTCCAATATCAACACACATGACGTATGATGTATGTTTGATTGTTTTCAATGAGACTATGTTTTTTCAGTATGTTTTAATAAAGGAGCCCGGAACAACTTTTTAATAATATTGCTGTGAAATTACTACAGACCTTGTTGTCTTTTTCTTGGCAGTACTGTCAACAATGTACGATTGCAAAAGAATGTAAACCAAAATGAGCTAAATTTGCGATGTTTGTTTTCGTTTATTTGTTAGCAAACAACATTTATTTTAGTATATTGAATTTGAAAATTATGTTACCCAAATATGATATAGGCTATCAAAATTTAGTATTCTTGGTACCATTTCGTTAAAACTCAAGGGTGCCTTTCTTCCTCCGTCAGAAAATTAATTTATTTTCCATAATTATTTACCTATGCTGAAATATATTGAAAGACTAATTAAGAAACACAATGAAAACAAAACCTGTGAACATGAGACAGCGGTAATTAAAATTGAAAAGGACACATCTCGTGAACCACGTAACAATAATGTTATGAGACAGTCTTCAAGGAGTATGACAGTCGTTCGATACCGAAAATAAATATCATAACCTTTGCTTTTCACGTGAGTCCAACAACATGGCCAAAAAGGTTGTTTTTCTTTTCTTTTTTGTTATGGATTTTATTGAACAAGAAATAGAGTGACCCAGCAAACACAAAACGTTTTCGACGTCATTCGCAAAAGGTTAGAAAAGGTTGCCAGAAAATGTTTAAATGTCGTCGGTTTATATAAAGGGTATATAGAGGGTATAAAACGTTTTCATAACATTCAAAAACATTTTATGATAACCTACTGGAAATATTCTAACATAATGTTATTTAAGTGTTGACAAAATATTTGGCAACATATGTTTGCAAACATTTTAAAAACATTTTACAAATATTTTTGTACATTTTTGTAGTATGTTTTCATACAAAACGTTTTAAAACGTTTTCATGACCTTTATATAACCCGACATTTAATGTATAAAACGTTTTTAAAACGTTTTGTGTTTGCTGAGGATACAATAAACACCAACAAATCAGCGTACCAAACTTTATACCTTCCATATCTATTTGGAGCGACCCATACTTTTGGCAGGTGATGGACTTGCTCAATAATGTAAAATTTATAGTCGGTATACACTCTAAAAACGATGCATTCACATACCACGTCCACGTGCGAAAATCTAATCCTGCCTAGTATGAAATAATTACTTAACCCTTACCTTCGAATGACCTGGCTCATAAAAAGGGCAGGCGGATCATATTTTGGAACTTGCTAATGGCATATATAGAGTACAAATTCGGTTGTCGCAATAGGGTTGACATTTAAAAACACTATCAGTAATCACAGCGAAAGCGTAAAATATTAAAATAGCTTAAAAGTGAAGAATATGTCAATAAAATCGGGTTTTTTTTTATTTCATATGAAAAAAATACCGGCAAAATTTGAAGAAAACAGTTATATTGATCATTTTGTAGCTCCATTCAAGTTGCCGTAGCTACGAGTGCCAATACGGACATATATACTACTCAAACATTGGCCAAATGTGTCATTTTACCGTTGTTAGGATATTTTTTGGTCTTATCATTAACTTGTATCACTCACTTTATGTTTACAAAAATGCAAAAATCAGATTGTTTTTTAAGTTTTATAATTCACTGAATTACTGATAGTGCTTTTAAGTTTGGACTCATCAATAGAGGTTGCCAATCAAGTTTAATAATGTGTTTTATACGATCTATACTTACAAAGACGTATGACCGTGCTGGGACCGACTGTACAGACGCACAGTCTGATTGAGACATGCATAAATAGTGGTCAACATCTTTAAGATTGATCACTTCAAGAGCCTTCAAGTTTAATTTAGCTTTTGGAGCCATCAAATAATGCCTGCGTTACCCAATGCGCAAGTGCTCTTGTAGCTGATAAAATCCGTAAACTGGCTCTAATTCAAAAAGCATTTACAGAGGATTCAGGTCCCTTTAAATTGGACCAGAGAAATTTGACACTTTGTCTTCATCCATAAAAGCGTATCAGCTCTAAAGCCACAAATGATATATCGGCTATTATGACCCACTTTTTGAGATTAAAATGGATTTAGTGCGTGTAAACTATCTACACTAAAAGTCCACTTATTACGCAGGAAATATCGCTTGGGTAATCACAAATTGATTAACTGCTTCGTTCGTCATCCTTAATTTGTATATCTACAGAAATGGTGAAGGTATTTGAGGAGTATTAATGTTTTATTATCTTTACATATTCAGCTTATATCATGGATATTGATAAATTAGAGCAATTTGCTTTCAATTAAATAAATAAATAATAATAAATAAATTTCGGAATTTATATAGCGCTTTTTCCAGAGGATTCAA
The DNA here is from genome assembly GCF_039555335.1 of Amphiura filiformis. NCBI lineage: Eukaryota > Metazoa > Echinodermata > Ophiuroidea > Amphilepidida > Amphiuridae > Amphiura > Amphiura filiformis. Next base: position 51,528,688 of record NC_092644.1, on the reverse strand, counting down.
AGCGCTGTAATTCCGACTAATTACACAATAGATATGTTTAAGATGTTTTTAAGCATTTCAAATATATTTATATCTACACCGCAGTATAAAAGCTTCACTGAAAAGTCACTACCTTGTTTTACGTCATAACAGTAAGATCCTTTCTATGCTGATGTAATTTGACTGGACAGTTTGAACTAGCTGGTTGGGTAAACAATTTGTGATGTTAAAGATAAAGACGGTCAATGATGTTGATTAATATAAATGATGAAATACATATTAATAGATTAATAATCCTAGATTTAAAAAAATAAACAATTTGATAAGCAAATGCAATTATATGTTTTAATATTCCTCTTCCTGCAATACTGATATGCCTAGCGACAAGAGACATAAACAGTGCACACTTTGCAGGTTCAGGGTGTTCCCAAAAGTTAACCCAGGGAAAAATGTTTTTTTAAATCATAATTCTATAGGAGTCAGGATCAGCGACAACAAGATGATGCTTTATGCGGCAATTGCTCACCCTCGGGGCTTTTCCTTGTCCTTTCAATCATTTTAAAAATCTTCGCAATTTGCCAACAATTCGTGTTGTTCATTTCCGATTACTCTCTCGCTCTGCTACATTCACTGTACCTTGTATAAACTGCTATAAATTAAAATTTAAATGCATTTTGTCAACAACTAATACCATCCTTCAGCAAACACAAGACACTAATTAATATTGCACTTACTTCAACATCAATTAATCAATCAGAATTTGTTTCGCTCTTCCTAAAACATCTGTATTCCCGGTGTCTGACTTTGTGTCACTGAACCGACCCAGATAATGTTTAAAGATGTTTGGTGACCAATTCACAAAGAGAAAATGTGTTTATTACCTTTGAATGTTTAAAGCTAAATTTATACGCGATCGCTTTTGCAGAAATGTAAATCGCAGTTTGCACACTAAGCATTGGTTTTGCATACTGAGCATGCGTGCGATTCACTTTTATGAAAGGCAATTGGGTATAAATTAAGTGATGTTTACGCGAATCATGGATTTGCAATTGCAAACAAGAAAATAAAACATTGAGACAATGTAAAGTTAAAAGAGCAAATAAACACAGAAGAAACAATACAACTGAAAGTTAACAAACATAAATTATATAAGCATAAACAAAATGCAATGAAAATGTAATGGAAAGTGTAACAGTAATCGAAATGAATGTACTGATAATTCAAATTACACGTTTAAATGAATAAAAAGCCGCCAGATAAATTAAACTACTAGTATGACATTATGAAACTAGGGAACAATCTAACCAAGATCAACATAATCATGTGATCGTTTGGGATGGCGCCAAAATACTGGCTAAAGTATGTGATTGGGAGCACGCCATATCAATGAATCCATCTGGATACGGACAACAAGAGTTCCCTTAATCATGAACAGAGATGAAGTAGCGTATTTCCACAGTCACGCAATCCACTTCTCGGTAAACATTGCGCCCTCTACCTACTACCAGTCAGCTTCATGCATTTCTGCACATGCTGCCTGGCTCAAGAGATGCTTCCAAATCCTACGGTCCAAAGCTGCAACCTCAGCCTCCTTTACAGTCCACCCTAGGTCCAGCCTTGAGATGTCTCTGTGGATGACGTCTCTCCATGATGTCTTAGGACGACCAGGTTTGCGTTTCCCATGGGTTGGCTTCCAATGATAGAGCCTCTTGGGGGTGCGGTCTCCATCCATTCGTTGCAGATGGCCAAACCACTGTAGGCGGCGCTTTCTGATAACTGATGTGAGTTGGGGCTGTTTGGTCTTGGATCTAATACAGCTATTTGATATATGTTGTGACCATATCACTCGAAGAATTTTGCGTTGGCAGCGCATGTCAAAGGCATCAAGTCTAGCCTCGTCCCTCTCTGTGAGAGTCCAGCACTCAGCGGCATAAAGGAGTGTGGAGATTACACAAGCATTGTAGAACTTCAGCTTGGTCTCCATGTTGATGTTACGATCTTTCCACACCTTGTCCAGCTCTCTGAAGGCTCCTGTGGCTTTACCGATTCTGTTATTCAATTCTTTGACATTGGACCCGTCAGCACTGCAGTAGGCACCAAGGTACTTGAAATGGTCAACTACTTTGATGAGACCTTCATTGCCTAGGTGAACAGCTGGTTTTGTAACATTGGATCGGCTAATGGTCATGATCTCTGTCTTCTTATAGCTCATCTGGAGTCCTAGTTTACCGGCAGTAACACGGATGGCTTCTGTTGTCTCTGCCATCTTGACATCAGTCTCTTCAAGGAGAGCTATATCATCAGCATAATCCAGATCAGCTAACTTTTCTTCTGGATATCTTGAACTCCTCCTTGGCAATAGGATTAATCCTCTGTTGTTTTCATCAACAGCCCTCTTCATGATGAAGTCAATGGCTAAGCCAAAGAGTAATGGAGACCAGATGTCACCCTGTCTGACTCCGGTGATGATCTTGAACCAGCTAGAAAGGGTCCCTTCTGTTTTCACTGCACATATTGTGTCCCGATATGAACTCCTTATGATGTTAATTATCTTGGGAGGTATTCCATAGATGCGGAGAATTTCCCACAGGGAGGGCCTGTGCACTGAGTCAAAAGCAGCCTTGAAGTCAATGAAATTAATGAGGCAGGGTAGCTGTTGGTCCAAACACTTCTCAATGATCTGGTTTAGGCTGAAAATTTGGTCTTGACAAGAACGGCCCTTTCTGAAGCCTGCTTGGTTGTCTCTCATTTTCAGGTCCACTTCATCTTTTACTCTCTGGAGTAGAATGGTTGAAAACACTTTTCCAGCGATGTCAATAAGGGTGATGCCTCGGTTGTTACTACAGTAGGAGAGGTCTCCTTCTTTGGCAAGGGTAGTATTATGCCTTTTCCCCACTCTGCTGGTGTAACCTCGTTCTTCCATACATGCTGGCAAATACGGAGCAACCATTCTCTGATGACATCTCCGCCATCCTTTAGGATTTCGGGAGTGATATTGTCTACTCCTGGAGCTTTGTTTCGTTTTAAAAGACCAAGGGCTTTATCAACCTCCTCCCTAACTGGTGGATCCATATTGATGTTTAGTTCTTCTGCTTGGGTGAAGACAGAGAAATCTATGGTTTCCTCAGGTTCATCAGATTTGAGAAGACCTTTGAAGTACTCGGACCATCTCTGAAGTCGTGCAGCTTCATCCTTGATGATGTTGCCATTGACATCTCTTATCTGAGATGCTCTCCTGGAGGTTTTTCCAATTAAGATGTTCTTCATTTGGTATACTTCTCTCATGTTGTTACTTCTGGCAGCAGACTCAAGATCATCAGCAATCTTACTGTACCATGCTTTCTTATCATTCCTTAGACTTGCTCTTGTCTGCCTATTGAGCTCCTGATAGTCACTGCCAAGTGATGGTTTGGCTCTCTTTCTCCTTGATATCAAATCCCTAGATTCAGAGGAAATCCATTCTTCTTGCTTCCCTTTCCTGTATCCGAGATGTTCTCTTGCTGCCGAGTTCACAGTATCAGTGAAGTTGGCCCACTCTTCGTTAATATCGGAGGTATCGTCCAATTCAGCAAGGATGTTGAATTTGCCGCCAATTGTAGCATTGAAGCTTGCAAGTATGTCTCTGTTTGACAGGTTTGAGGAGTTGAACTTCAACTGCTTCTTCTGTTGTTTCAGGACTGCCAGAGATAAGCGGACGGTTGTGATAGCAAGGTTGTGATCGCCTCCAACATCAGCCCTCTGTATACTTTAACATCTTTCAAAGAGTTTCTCCATTTTCTGTTAACCAAGGTGTGGTCAATCTGGTTCACTGTTTTACCATCTGGAGAGTTCCAAGTCAGCTTGTGGATGTTCTTGTGCGGAAAAGTGAGGAGCCAACAATAAGGTCATGTGCGAGGCAGAAAGTCAGAAGTCTGATGCCATTGTCGTTTAGGGCCCCTACAGCATGGCAGCCAAGTGCAGGTTTCCATGTATTCACATCATCTCCCAGTTGAGCATTCATGTCCCCGACTACAAGTTGTATGTCATGTTTAGGGATGTTTGATACTACATCATCCAGTTGGTTATAGAAGGCATCCTTATTTGCAGTATCACCAGGACGGGTTTCACTGTTGGTAGGAGCATAGCATACTACTATGGTGAGTTTCACATGCTTGCAGTTGAATCTTGCTATGAGCAGCCTGTCAGAAATGCATTCATATGACAGCAGGGATTTTGCAGCTGTGTGGGATAACAAAAGGCCGACGGTTTTCTCTTTTCTGCTTGTGTCTGGACCGGAGTGTATGATCTCCCAATTCTTGTGTCTACTCCTTCCTTGGCCTGGCCAGTGCAGTTCTGTCAGAGCGACTAAGTCCAACTTATATCTATCACATTCATCAATCAGCACATCGATCTTTCCTGGGGCATTGCGCCCTCTGTTGGTGATCAATCAACCAGGAAGGAGCGGTTACCATCTCTCCGATGATGGCCTTGACCAAGATGGCTAACACTGCCAGGTCAGTAGAAAATCACTTTGTTTTGTCAAAATGAATCCTCTTCAATCAAATCGAAGATAATTTCTTCTTTCTTACTTCATGAGCTTATTTTGTTTAAAATATAAGTATGCGTGGTTTTGAAAAACAAATGCCTAAAGATATCTAAGAGTTCGATTACTAAGGATGTGTTTCTCGTTCTGTGTAGATTTGAATACTAAAAAGAAGACGGTGGCTCTGGAATAAAAAAAGGATAGAAACAGTGGATGCTGAGATAAGCTAGCAATGAGTATCTTGTTTGGGTGAATGACCGTTGTAATGTTTATATTTACAACTACTAGTAGACAAAGACATCACATCCCTTTTGAATGTCATTTACGTTTGATAGGTCACCGGGCATGTCAGCCGTCATTTATGTCATTGTCAATTTCTTTCATCAAAAATCTGACCTGCTTCAAGTAAACCTCCCATAATTAATTTTAGAAATCCAATAATTTTCATCTTTTTTTTTCAGATGGTTGCTGAAATAACACAAATACTAACATGTTTGTGGACTCAAGAAAATTGTTATTGCCGATATTAAATGGGACCTTTTTAATGAAATCCATCATTGTTGATCTCAGACCATGTTGTTATGACTAAAAATTGTAATTGTTGTCAATAAATTTCAGGAACTTTCTATTAGCATTGTTCTGATATTGCTTCATATTTCCAATAACAAGTAAACTCTGACATTTTTAATCGCGTTTAAATTTTCAAGCCTTTTCAGAATATTTTCGTGGTTTTTGTTTTTAAATTTCGACAATGCAAATCATCTTTTCATTGACAAATATTGTAAAATGTCGTATCAGCACTTTAACAACGCAGTGCTTTCTGTGAACAAGTTTAAAGTGCTTTAATTGCTTGCTGTAACGCTTCCAAACACTTGTTTAAATAATTGATTTCATACGTCCTTGGTCGAGAGGAAACTGAAAATAAAAGAACTAAAAGGAAACATGTTTTTTAAACAGGAAAGTAATAGATTCACATTAATGTGCTAATTTGCTATGTTTGGTGGAAACAGGGTTGTTTGCATTAAGCCATTTCTGATATTTCTTCTCAAATTAATTTATTTTACATAATTATCCCATACCTTGGATGAGATTGAAAACCACATTCTGATCAGTTATCATGATTTGTCTTGCCACATTTTGCTTTTACCATTTTGATGTTTAAAAATCGTCTTTAAATGAAAACACGTGCTAATAAGTAAAATATTTAACCGCACAATGGTCATGGCCGGGTCATTGTCAAATGCTTTTACATTTAACAATTTTCCCACTATTAGCACTTATTCCAAGTAATGCTGATAAATCTCCCGTTAACGAAATTCCGCACGTGCTTTATCTAGGTAATCATAGTTACCGTGGTATATCCCGATTTAAACCCTAAATCTTCAATCAGGTGAAGTAGCCTGTTTTACTTGTTTTTGATTTGTTTGGCGTTTTTAGCCTATCCTTTTGGTGAAATTTCAATTTCTAAATGATTTTAAGTGCTGTATGTACAAACTTTGCAGATCATCTTTGTTCTATAAACTAAATAACTTCCGTTGCACAAGCTATATCGAATAGAGATCATGAGTCCGTGCCAAAATCTGCCACGGACGACAGTTCTTATCCATCACGATAACAGATTACTGAGATTAGACAAGTTGACTTATACCAAAAACAAGATCAAAACGTAATTGGATTAGTTTTGTAATTAACTCCTAAGAAATAGCTCTGTAAACAACATACCAGGGTAGTCAGTAGCAATATATCAATGTCGTACCACGAACTTATCGCTGGATTCATTTCCTCTGTTACCATGGTTACGATGTTCTTTTGCGCAATGTACTCTATTGAAATAAAATAATCACGATTAAGTTTTCATTGCGTGGTGTGTGGTGCAACTATAGTCTTAGGAAAATGTTCCAATGTATATTTTACTTGTCCTCTTCTTTGATGGTTTTTACAACTATTTACAACTGGAAGTAGAAAAACAAAGACATCACTTCCCTTTTGAATGTCATTTACGTTTGACAAGTCACCGGTCATGTCACCCGTCATTTATATCATTGTCAATTTATTCCATCAAAAAAGCCGACCTGCTTTAAGTAAACCTCCCATAATTATTTTTAGAAATCCAATATTTTTAAAAATCTTTTTGGACATAATGATGGTTTGCTGAAATAACACAAATACTGACATGTTTGTGGACTCAAGAAAATTGTTATTCCCGATATCAAATTGGACCTTTATAATGAAATTCATCATTGTTGATCTCAGACCATGTTGTAATGACTGAAAATTATATATTATATATTTTCATGACGTCAATTTACGCCAAAAGAGCAATAGTGAGACCAAACATAAAATAACTAAATGAATCTAATAAACTCAACTGACCCAACAAGGGTAGGGCAGTCCTTGCCACGCTGGTCTAATCGTCAATGCGCCGACTCGTACATAATTACAGGAACTTTCTATTTTTTATGTCGAGCATATCTAGGCATTAACAGATGAAATCTAGGAGATAACGCTGACGAATCTTCGGCCAGGCACAAGTGACCTGGAGTCCGCCGTATTTTTACAGGACATTCAAGTGTAGCCGACAATCGGGCGTTACTCTGATCAATCGAAACCGACTGTGACGAGGTCTTTTATCATAGATCATCTGCCCCGCCATTACCAGATGAACCACGGGGAGAGCGGAATTTTGGTCCTGCGGGGAATTGAACCCAGGACCTCTCGCACAAAAGGCAAAGACCTTAACCAGTGTGCCACGCTGCTCCTCCCAGTATTTTTCTGACATTACTTCGATAACAAGCAAACTTTGACAAGTTTTATCGCTTTACCTTTCAAGCCTTTTCAGAATATTTATCATTTTCGTAGTTTTGTTTTTAAATTTTGACATGTAAAATGATCTTTTCATTAAACATTTTATAATGTAGTACCGGTACATTAACAACGCGGTGCTTTCTTTGAACAAGTTTAATGTGCTTTAATTGCTTGCTGTAACGCTTTCAAACACTTGCTTAAATAATTGATTTCATACGTCCTTGGTCGAGAGGAAACTAAATATAAAAAAATAAAGGAATTATGTTTTTAAACATGACAGCAATTTAGATTAATGTCCTAATTTGTTTTGTTTGATGGATTTTGTTGCATAAAGTAATTTTTGATATTTCTCCTCATATCAAATTTATTTCACATAATAATTATTCATATCCTATACCTTGGATAAGATTAAAAACCATTGAAAACCGCATTTTGATCATATATCATGCAACATTTTGCCACATTTTGCGTTTATCATTTTTAAAATGACCCGACCAGCTATCTACGGCGACCCCCTTCGTTCACCAGGTCACTTGTGCCTGGCCGAAGTTTCGTCAGCGTTATCTCCTAGATTTCAGCTGTTAATGCTATACGCTCGACACAAAAAAAAATAATAAAAAATAAAAACACGGGCTGATAAGTAATATTTAACCGCACAATGGTCATGATCATGTAAAATTCTTTTACATTTAACAATTTTTCTACTATTAGGACTAATTCTTAGTAACGCCGATAAATCACCCGTTAACGAAATTCCGCACGTGCTCTATCTAGGTCAGAGGTAATCATAGTTACCGTGGTATGAAGTAGCTTTGTTTTTATTTGTTTTGTTTTGGAGGTTTTTAGCCTGTCCTTTTAGCGAGATTTCAATTTCCAAATGATATTAAGTACTGTATGCACAATGGAACTGAACCCGGGACCTCTCGCATCAAAGGCAAAGACTTTAACAAGTGTGTCACGCTGCCCCTCCCAGTATTTTTCTGACATTACTTCGATAACAAGCAAACTTTGACATGTTTCATCGCGTTTACTTTTCAAGCCTTTTCATAATATTTATCATTTTCGTAGTTTTTGTTTTTGAATTTCGACATGTAAATGATCTTTTCATTGAACATTTTGTAATGTATTACCGGTACATTAACAACACGGTGCTTTCTTTAAACCAAGTTTAAAGTGCTTTAATTGCTTGCTGTAACGCTTTCAAACACTTGCTTAGATAATTGACGTCCTTGGTCGAGAAGAAACTAAATGAAAAAGAAACTAAAGGAAATATGTTTTTAAACATGACAGCAATTTAGATTAATGTCCTAATTTGTTATGTTTGATGGATTTTGTGCATAAAGTCATTTTTGATATTAATTTATTTTACATTATAATTATTCATATATATTTCATAAGCGTTCAATATCCCATACCTTGGATAGGATTAAAAACCATTGAAAACCTCATTCTGATCAGTAATCATAATTTAAACTTGAACTTGTCACATTCTGCTTTTACCATCGTCTTTAAATGAAAACACGTACTAATAAGTAAAATGTTTAACCGCACAATGGTCATGGCCATGTAAAATGCTTTTACATTTTAACAAATTTCCTACTAATTCTTAGTAACGCCGATAAATCTCCCGTTAAGGGGTGGGGTATGAACGTTTGGGCAGTATCTATTGTGGGACATTAGAGCACATCAGACATATCGAATTGCATTCTGAATACGAAGAATGTCCTTCTGATATCAAATAATTTTTGAAATTCGCAATGTAATACACATTTTATGGCAAATGATTAAAAATTGATATTTTTGTCATTTGTCATAAAATTGGTATTATATCGTGAATTTCAAAAAATAAAAATTATTTGATATCAGAAACACATTCTTCGTATTCAGTATGCTATTCGATATGTCTGATGTGCTCTCATGTCCCACAAAAAATACTGTCGAAACGCTCAAAACGCTCATTCCAGATCCCTTAACGAAATTCCGCACGTGCTTTATCTAGGTATATACCGTGGTATATCCTGATTTAAGCCCTACGCTTCAATCAGGTGAAGAAGCTTTGTTTTTATTTGTTTGGGTGTTTTGGGGAGGGGGTGTTTTGTTTTTTGAGTTTTTTGGCCTGTAGTTTTGGTGCATATCAATTTGTAAGCGTTCTTTAGCAAAGTCATAGTTCATTGAATATACAACCGTATGAAAATAGTAACTTTTTGCACAAGATTTGCAATTTAAAGAGAATTGGCCATTGCTCATTGAAATGAAGCTAGTATATGGACAATATAAGTGTGCTCTTTCCTTTAATGACATAAATTCTCAAAAAGTATTGTAAGGATCACATGAGGTTTTGACTTTTAAAACCTACATTTTAGTCAAAAATCGTGCTTGGATAGGTCGTTTCAACAGATTTACCACATTCGCCTTGCTATAAACATTGACCTAATGAAAAAAAGTGTTTTAGGGGGAAGTGTTAGCTTTCGTTCGACATAAAAAAAAAATCTGATTGGATGAAGGAAACACTTGAGGTTTTGACAAAAACCAATCAAATATGCCTATTTTCCAGCTTGAAGCTCACGCAGTTCTTATGATACTATGCACTCACCCGTACAGTGTAATCAAAGACTGTGTAGAGACAATTCACTGCTTGCTTGGAAACTCTTGGACGAAATTGTGTGCTCAGGTGTAACGAGGTGGAAACTGTGCATATATGGTTTATAAGAGAATCGTTTTTGAAGCCATACCTTTCCATATGAGATTTCAATTTCCAAATGATGTTGTATGTACAAACTTTCCAGATCATCTTTGTTCTATAAACTAAATAACTTCCCTTGCGCAAGCTTTATCGAATAGATATCATGAATCCGTGCCAAAACCTGCCGCGGATGACAGTTCTTATCCATCACGATAACAGATTACTGAGATTAGACAAGTTGAATTGTACCAAAAACAAGACCAAAACGTAATTGGATTAGTTTTGTAATTAACTCCTAAGAAATAGCTATGTAAACAACATACCAGGGTAGTCAGTAATAATATATCAATGTCGTACCATGAACTTACCACTGGTAACTTGTGCTCTGTTATGATGTAGATGAAAAGGAACTTACGTTCTTTCGCGCATTGAACTCTTTTGAAATAAAAGAATCACGATTAAGCTTTCATTGCGCGGTGTGTGGCGCAACTATAGTTTTAGGAAAAGGTTCTAATGTATTCTTTATTTTGTCCTCTCCTTTGATGGTTTATTTAAGGGGTGGTTCGTTGTCAGATTGGTAGGGGTAAAAAAAAAATTGTTGCCTTTTTGACCACAACACATGTGTATGTATGATGTGCACAGAAACTAATAAAACAATATCATTTTTCTTTTTTTTGCCATAAAAAACGATTTTTTACAAGTTTTTGTTTTTTGTTATAAAAACGAATTTCATTTATTTGTACAGTGGGCGTGTCTGTTGTCAGGTCGATGACAGCATAGACACATCTAACAACTATGAATAATAATACAGAATTGTGACGTAACATTCCGTATTGGTACCACGGGACAATTCGCATGATAATACAATAAAACAGGCGATAGGTATGAATGGTAGTGGAATCGAACAAGAGACCTGTCCCTCTATCACCTTAAAACTGTCCCATATGCAATAAACCAACCAGAACGGTATAACAATTGAAATGGAGCCGTGTGTTGGACTCTGTACAAATCATTTCAACATGTTCAATTTGGACACACCTGAGTGACCAGATTGCATTCATCTGTATATTTGCGGAATGTAGTATAGAGGCCTTGCATGTGACGTATCATCCCGTAAATATGGCGGACTACTCAAATGCATTCAACAAAAGCATGATTGCAATCTACCGTGACAGTTCGTCTCACACACATAACCCTGCACTACGATCAAATAGGTTGATGACAACATTTGATTGAATGGACTGCACTAACTGGACCGCCATAACTACGGTGAAGGACACCGGCTCAAATCCTTTGTTTGGAGCCAATCGATAATTTCATGCAGGGGCTCTATTGGCGTGTTGTGATTTACCTTGCAGATTTTGAACTACGTTTTATACCTATTGGTTTATGCATATTTATGCTGTGTGTGGTAGTACTGTGGCGTAACATGGTGATAGGCAAGGAGGTTAGATATAGAAAGGAGGGGAAATAGATTACATAACGCATATTGTTCCTTTGTGCCTATTAGAGTTTCCGCCAAGCTATTCATCGAGAGGTACCTTTTGTTTGGGACAAAGGGCTTCCGTCATTAAATCGGTAACTGACCTGTAATAGTGTGTAATAGCACCCAGAGGATGATTTAAGCACTACCCAGTAAGTCTTGCGGTTAGCATAGCTGTGTGAGTGAAAATGACACCACTGCCCGCCCACTGCATACACGTGCATGATTAAATTTGAATTTGGACAGATATATTTACAATAAAAACACCTTCAAAAAGCTGGTCGATTTCACATTTTATGTTATCTACAGAAGGTGTGAATTATCCTTTATGCATACATCACTTTAGATCTGAAATCGACCAAGTAATAATGACACACACACAATTCTAAAACAACATCTTTTGCACAGAATTCAATGGGATTTGAAAAGTAAAGTGGCAGTTGAAACTCTAGTGATAACACTTTTACAGTGCATGATGGGGCTTCCTTAAATCATCCTCTGAATAGCACCTGTGCGAAGTGGTGGACTTACATTTTATTTTTTGTTATTTTTCTATTAAGTTAGAATTATTGGTAAAGTACAGAGTGTATGTTAGTTCGTTGAAAGCATCAACAATAAAACAATAACAGAGACGTATAGCAGAAGCAGTTTCACCTTCATTTACTGGTCTTCCACATGAAAATATGCCTATTGACATTTAACGCCATACGTTAAAATTTGAATCTTCACCAAAATTAACAAAATTTTTGAAATAATATACGTAACCCAATACGTAATAACTGCCAGGAAAGGTTTCTGTCATTTTAAGCCGAAAAATTATTTAAAAAAAGGTAATCTTGACCGTTTAACATGGATTTGTGGCATATTCAAAATTGAAAGTATTTGGCTGATTCCAATTAAGTGCCAGCTATGTGTTAAAATTATAAATCTGTCATTAGTTATTATCGGCAAACAATGACAGAATCAATGTTAATTTCATGAATTTATTTTGAGATTTTGATCTTGAGACTTGATCAAAACATTGAATGGTTACAAAGATGTTTATCACTAGGTACAACAGTTCCAAAGATCTACTTTGATCGGAACCTTGGGGAAAATGCCTAGAATTGACAGTTTATTTATCTAGAAAATTATTGCCGACTATGCAGAGAGCATTAAACAATTTTCAAATGTTTTAAACTGTCCCCTTAGTATGTTTGTGTTTCACTGTACTGTGAAAACAAACTCAACCATTTTTAAGGCTACTCCGCGAGAAATCTAAGCTAACAATGTTTACTACTTGTGAGAGTGTTACAGTGCTCCAAACAGTCTTATGCACTCTGAATTGTAAATTTCCTTAGAAAAGTGAACATTATATCTGTTGGACCTTATTAGGATTTCTGCTGTATGGCAAGCAAATGCCATTTTGCATGTAAATCATGCAGGCGAGGAAACATTGAACGGATTTCAAAATTATTAACGCAGTGTAGAAATTTCAAAATAAACTGAATTTAGAAAATAATATTAATACACAGCACCAAACCAATAAGACCTAAGCAATTGACTATATACACCATACCCGGTAATATTTGCTGTTATAAATAAACTGTTAAACAGGAATTTTGTGTAAATTTGACGCCAGAAATAGCAAAACACCATTTATAATTTTCCACGAAAAATGGAAGCAAATATTGTGACAAAATGTGTCATAACCTGCCTATTACGACGTCAATAGATCTCGCTTTAGCTCGTCGGTCAATAAAAAGTCTTATCATTTTTGTCTGTGTCAATATAGACTAAGGAGAAATAATATCTCATAATGGGTGGTTTTTAAAGTTCTCTTTCCTTTGAAAATCGACAATACACTGCCCATCTTACGAATAAGTTTGAGATCAAACAAGCGATACGTGATCGATCTCTGATCAATAAATGAGGTATACCTTGTTTTGCAAGAAAAGATTTATGATTACGTTAATTAGTATCAAAATAATTGATACCCATAAGTTTTAATGTCTATGCAAATGCGTTGTTAAAGTTGTAATCGGCCATACACCCCTATGGACGACATGACCTTACACACAAGGAGTGTGAATTTCAAATGGGGTTACCTTAATGGTTGACTCCATTTGAAATCTACACCCCCTGTGTTGGAGATTAAGGTCATGTCTTCCATACGGGGTGTATGGATTTCAAATGGAATTTGCCCAATGCAGCAGTGGATCCTTTTGCATGATCATAGAATTCTATGACCTTTATAATAAATCTACAAATTAGGTACCTATTATTATGTTGCATTCTAATGTGGCAGTCTTAATGACTAGAAACTGGTGGGTTCCAATATATTTGATACACCCTGTAAACCTATCGCTTGTCCCTGGCGTCCGTTGTATAAACCACCTTAAATTTACATACAGCTGCTTTTCTAAACCATCTGGTGCAGCCCCCAAACAAGTTCAGCCATCCATTGAATTCAAAATAAAATGTATAGCAAACGAAATAAGATACAGTCGTTTCTAAAAACGGTCATATATAACTGTGCATAACAATTGTGCTTAAAAGGAGAAATAGGTCAGTGAATTGGGAGGCCAATCTCAAAACAAAAAGACACTAACAAACAGAAACAGACATTTACAAAATAGGAACGGAAAATACGCAATCTCTCTTAACGTTAATGGAGCGGTGGTTGTTGCATGTTGAATACGCTTTGCTGAGAATAGCAGTTAGCTTCAGTTACTTGCATGAGCATGAGCATCGACAAAATATAGGTGTGGAGATTTTTTTCTTTCTGTTTAACTAACAAAAGCTGTCGCTGATTAATAGGTCTCTATTATAATCAGCGACAGCTTTTGTAGAGATTTGACATAAAAATCTAGGTAGCTGTTAATGAAATAGGAAACGGTAACAAACAAGTCAATTCTGATCATGTCGATTGTGTTGTTTTTCTTAAAGGAGAGTTCCTTCAACACTTCCATTGCAACAACAGATTATTCGATATCTGCGGATAACAAATTTGTTCTCACCGTAAGAGGTTCTTACAACCCTCTCTGATTGTCTTTTATTTCCATTGATACCAAAATAAGTACCAATACGGTATGCTTTTTATGACGTCATAATTTCTGCAAACCTTCAGATTAGGCGATTTCGATTATGTTCATAGTGTAAATAGGCATAATTTAATTTTATTCTAAACATCAGGTTGTCGTAAGGTTATTGGCTTAGAATAGAAGACAGTCAAATGTTTAACATTCCCAAAGATTCAAGCCCATACTATTAATATAATTAGTGCACTTTGTAAGATCTCTGGGTAGATCTCTATAGCAACATCACCCATACCCATGTACATTGCAAGCACATACCATACCCCTTGGTAAGGTAGAGTGTTATTGTGTATCGTTTATATTGAGCACAACGGTTGGTCCTACAATTACTTAGATGCGTTTGGGTACTTTTTAGTTTTAGTGCAGCAGAGCAGGACCGTTAGGGTGGGAACCACTCCTCATTGATATGATAAGGATTAATCATTGAATTTACCGTACCACAGTAATTAATGCAGACATATTAAAGGTGCGTGACCCGATCGACAGCCTCGTCCTCCATTTTTATATATCAAAACTGAGATTTTGGTATCAGAAGAAAGCTCATATTTTCTCATTACCACCAGTGAAATTTAATGCCCGAGATATGTTTCGTTTAAATGGTGTGAACATAAACGTACTGATTTGTAGTTACCACACCGGAAGTGTATATGTACTATGGGGAATTGTTATAGAGTACACGTTTCTACTTCTCATATCAAAACCGCTGCAGAAATGCAACTCAAAATTTGTAAACGTATTGCTTTAAGGGTAGACGAGGTAGTGTTGGTCGAAGCAACCTAAAAATCGATTTCATTATCTAGATCAATATATTATTGAAAAATAACACCTTGATGTTTTGCAAAAGTTCATTCTACAAATCGTATACTTTGCAAACTTGCTTAATTTATTGTTGTTAATGAGTTATGTACGTTTTACAAAAGTGTTGTCTTTACAACGTAACTCTAGAACCGCAGCACCTATAAAAGTATACCTGTGATATTTTAATTCTTCTACACGCTCGCTATGAATTGAGCAATGCAGTTTTTGCCAAAGCTCACTACCATTCGTAAGATGCTATGAACTACCAAATCACAACAGCTTAAAATAATTAATAACCTTAATGGCAGGACTTAATGTAAGATAAAAAAAACCGGGCCACGCGAAAATACGAATAAGTAAGATATCTATTTTGGGCGGTGAAAGTGAAACAAAATGTTTACGATAAAGGCACAAAATAAAATGAAAAATGAAAAAGAGACGACACGTCAAGTTAATTTATAAAACAATAAGCGAAAGTAATAATTACAGTACTTTGTAACGTTTACGGAGGTCACGTAAGTCAATACATCCAGGGATTTACTGCGCTTGTCCAATCATCTGGATAAATATTTGACTTTCTGATCAAACAAAGTCCTGGAAAACAGGTGATTGTTATCAATATAGGTGTATTCATTTTCCAATTTCTATTTTGATGAGTAAAAGTGTTTATTGTCAACCAATGTCTTGAATCATCTGTCTAAAACTGTGCTTTAATATTTCAAAGAGGCTTTAATTACTTCGACAAGCTGCCTATAAATTGCTTATAAGCCAATTAATTTAAGTTACCTGTGTACTGCGTTTATTCCTTTACCAGAATAATAAATATCATCCGTTTAGTTCTGACAGTTATAATGCAGTGAAATTGATACACATGGGTCTGTGCACTTTCACTTGAGTTTTGTTGTTATTGTTGTTGTTGCTCTATCTGTGTAATAATAGTTTTTATTTTTTGTAAATAGTTTTTTAATATACCATAAAACCCCGTCTACAAGCATAGTGTTTTTTATGAAAGCTAAATTAATTCGAAGCAAGCGTAAATATACCAATACAATAGATTGGTCTTAAAATAATACTTGTTTGTATATGCTTGGATCCGTAATTTATTTGATCAAACTCCATAATGGCACCTGGATAAATGTAGCTTTCATCAGAAGCACTCTATATGCTTGTAGACGGGGTTTTACGTAGGACATGAGTACCAAAAACAGTTGGTTGCGCACTCAAATATGGTCATGAGTTCAAATAATATAATATAGCGAGACTACAGAAGAGTAAGATTGCACATGATACAAAATATCATTGACATGGGGTCGCGAGTGGTCTGATTTTAAGAATATAGTTGTAGGGTTGAGATAACCTTGGTTAGGTTATGAAACCAAAGCCACGTAAAAGCCAAAATAGGATAGCTAATCACGAGAAAAACAAATACATTGCTTTTAACTGTTATTGTTCATTCCATGTCGTTTTTAGATATTTTTACAGGTTATGTTATTGTGTGTCTTCTTCACTTTAGCTCATATTTATAACCTAAACGTGTACTTTCTACTCCAGCCCCTTTTTCATGGTTCCTAGGATATTTAGTACCGATTTTATAGTTATATAATGTCATGTGTAATGTATCCGCATTGCTATTTTTAGTACAACCTAATAACCAAACAATACATACAGCATTGCTATATACTTGTTTAGTACTTCTCATCATGATGACATTGAATTATTTATCAAATTTATCACAAACCTAGGATCAAGAAGGTAAATTTACATCAAAATCGTCGCATATTGTTTTTCCTTATGTACCCTTTCTCATTTTCTATTCTTTCACTTCTTGCATCAACATAACAAGACGTGGAGCGCGCACTCTTGTCTATTTAATTATTTACTCCAGCTGCACAGACTCATGAAAAAATTGTCAAGTGAAATACGAAGCAACAATTCAATTTGACCTAAAACAAAATTATCATGACATTGGAACCAATACAATATTAATGAGGAAAACACGGGCAACCACCCATCACACAATTTCGTTTTACAAAAGAGTTCTTGTTTCAGCCCTCTTAAAAACATAATTCAAGAACCACAAGACCTACAAAACAATATTTGTGATATTTGAATTCTTGTACATACTCGCTATGAAATGATCAATGCAATTTTTGCCAAAGCTCACTACCATTTGCAAGTAGCTGTGAACTACCAAATTGCAACAGTTTAAAATAGTTGCTAACCCTTCACAAAATCAATGTAGGGGCTCAAAGATGTGTTCACCAATGGTGTTTTAGAGTGTGAGGACACAAAGGAAGAAGATTATTACCAGAAAGGCAAGGGCTAGCGCTATTTCGCTTTTGCTTGATTGATTGACTTTATTACTGTTGTTAAAAATTAAAATGTAATTTTAAAATGCTATGAACATGAACGAGCCTTGATAAGTGGGCTATTGAATGGCAAATCCGTATTGGAACAATTAAAGTCATGAAAGTTGGCATGGGTCACAGAAGCGTTCCACATTTCGACGAAAACGTCCTAAATTGCAAACGGGTGTTTTGTGACATTTACGTAATACCTAAATGGTTTGAAGTTTAAGAAAGTTTCAAAGTATTAGGACGGCATGAGATACGCGCATTCAATCCATTATATCCAATTTGTGTTGCAAATGCCATTTGCGCAAAAGTACAAATTATATATAAAAGCATCAATGCTTTTTTAGCCACTGAAAATGCCATTTGAGCGTCTTCTTTATGAAGTAATGTTTTGCTAATTCATTATGTACCATTATCATTATCACTGAAGAGCCGAAAGGTAAGCTCAAACGCTCATTATTTCCAATTGAAATTGACACACTTTGGTTATTTCACGTAGGCTTTTGTTAAACATGAACTTTATCAAAACAATCCCCGATAAAAATCTAAACACAGAAGAAAGTATGCAACATCAGAAATAGGTCAATGTAGATTTAAATTTTAACAGTTTAACTGTGGGAACAATGCACTGATCTCCACAATAGACGCCGCTTTAGAAATAACTGACACCAAATTACTGGAATAAGATTCATTTTAAAGTTTCAAATTCCTAAATACAGACATTGGAGGATAAACTACAATATAAGAAATTGCATCTTGCTTGCCCTTTTGCTTATTTATAGAATTGTCCAATAATTATAATTGACCCTACTGTGTATTTTCGCGCAAACGCATTCTGAATAAATACCGCAATCATTAGGAAACGAATTTTGAGAAAACCTTCTGTTAATAAAATACTATACTGAGCCACCAGCCTGGGTGGCTCACGCTCCAGTAATTTCAGATGATTGAGCTCAGTAATACATCAAAGAATGTCTTCCAATTCATGAAAACAAGTAGATAATCAGCTTATCGGATTAAAAGCTTAGAGGGAAGGTCTTGCTGCTCAGCGAGTGTTTGTAATTATCAGAAGGTTTTCTCCAAATTCATTCTCTAATGATAAATATGAGCTATTATATATATGATTAAAATTTAAATATGTTTACAAGTTTAAAGCAGGGTAAATGTGAAGCAACGTCCAATGTGGTTATATTTATCCAGTTTTCACTTTTTTCTTTTGCTGTAGTAACACAGTTTTGTACTCTTATCTTGGACCCTTCCTTTAAAATATATATATATATATATATCTGGATGCCCCTTTAAAGATTTCACTTTTATAACCTACTCACATACACTAGCGTTTGATTGCTAATTTGAGCTCGACCCCTTTTTATTACAAGATAGGATAGTTAAGTTAATTAGTGCAGTCGTCCGTCTTCTGTAATGGTAGTGTATGCCTGGCTGTTGGGCGTTTTGAGCTAATAATCACCATAGAAAATTTGTTCTTTCAGGCGCGTATAACATGATTTATGGTAGTGTGGACCTTGCTATTAGCGTTTTCAAATTAATAATAACCACTGAAAAATTGACTCGTATACCTTACTTAATTCAATCAATTACCGAGCCATTTAGGTTGATAATGACTACCTGACAAAGTTGAATTGACTAATGTGTAATGGAATTAAAACGACGGTAACAACGGAGGGTTTCCGTTACCAGGGTGTACACAACAAAATTATATCGTGTTAACAATACCCTGGTACAAAATATTCAGGTAGTGAATAACCTGTTGAATACAGACACGAAGGACTTGTAGAATATGTCGAAACGAAAATGTAAAATCATTGCATATTTATATTATTCATTTTCACTGCTAATAAATAATTTTAAAAAAGTACTCAGAATAGATACGTACTGCTTATAAATAAAATACAAATTAGTTAGTATAGATGATTGAATAAATAATAATTTAATTAACAATAAATAAATGGATAAATAAATGAAATAAGAATAAATAGATAACACTCTACCAATCATTGGATTGGTTTTATCTCACTTGGAATTATAAATAAATAAATAAATAAATAAATAAATAAATAAATAAATAAATAAATAAATAAATAAATAAATAAATAAATGAACATTTAAAAGAAAGAAAAAGAAGAAAGAAAGAAGGAAAGAAAGAAAAAGAGAAAGGGAGAAAGAAAAAAAATAAAAAGAAAGAGAAGGGAGGAGAGGAAAAGAGAGAAAAAAAGAAAGAAAGAAAGAAAGAAAAAAAAAAGAAAGAAAGAAAGAGAAGAAAGAAAGAAAGAAAGAAAGAAAGAAAGAAAGAAATTAAGAAAGAAAGAAAGAAAGAAAGAAAGAAAGAAAGAAAGAAAGAAAGAAAGAAAGAAAGAAAGAAAGAAAGAAAGAAAGAAAGAAAGAAAGAAAGAAAAAGAAAGAAAGAAAGAAAGAAAAGAAAAGAAAGAAAAAAAGGAGTCTACAATAACAAACTGAATTACACTCGGCCTTCCCCTTCTTCTTGTAATGGAGAACAAACAAGAAGTATAAAGCAATTCACACTTTTCATGTTCAGGTTGCCTTTATAAAATAGCTGTTAAGCAAACGTGGGATGTCCTGATTCTGTATGAGTTGGAATATGATTCAGTAAAAGGATGACACGAGGATACCGCTGCGATAATGGGCTATTCCAGAAAATAGGTGCACACCCCCTATAGAGGAGTAAATTTTCAATCAAAGAAATGTCCGGATTTCCAAGTCTGCTTTCTGAAAACGACTGGATTTCCAGTTGCAAATGTAACTGGAAAAAGCTTGGAAATCAAATCAAATGAAGGAAAAATCACGGAAATGTTGAAAATGAGCTCTCAAAGTGAGGATTTCTGATTTTAAACTATTTTTCTGGCGGATTTTTTTGTCACTTTAAAAGTCTGGATTTCCAACAGTCACGACTGGCCAAAAAGTCTGGATATCCGAACTCCTCTATAGGGGGTGTGCATCTATTTTCTGGAATAGCCCAATTCATCTTATCCTTTACAAAAAATGTGCCTTTTATTGTACTTTTAGTGATTGAAAATACAACATGACGAGATGGGCTTATAACCTGTATTTCTTTTAGTGATATTAAGATTATTAAAGGTACACGTTTTATATGTACTTTCAAGGCCGCGTGAATGAAATCATGATCATGAATAGGCAATCCAAACAAATCATGATATCACCATCCATATGAGAGCACTCGTACATAAACAATGAAATTTAAACGAGTTTTTTATTTGACAAAGTTGGTTCATTATTGGTTCATTTGAGATTCATGAAGCTGGGATCGTTTTTACACAATATGATAAACAAGGTTGAATAGTAAAAGTGCAAAGCGTGGATGGTGTTTTGGATTTGTTAAAACATGTCTACGTACATTTAAGATGATGAAAATAATATATATGATATGGAACAGGGAGACGAAGCGGAGATAAATTGTATTACGATACATTTTTAGTATAGGTTAATACTGAGAAATATACTTAATTGTATTAGAGTGCTAAAAATAATGTTAAAATCTATTTCCCTAATGTCCAATGATTGTATAATCTTCAGGAAGAGTAATCATCATTGGAAAGGAAGAAATACAATAATATTGTTGAAGTATAATGAAAAGGAACTATTCCTTAATCATGAATGTCAGTTAATTCCTGACAATTTAGTACTTAGGACAATTAATACGTGCCTTCTTCCCCTCTTATAAACTGAAAATACCAAAATAGAAAAACATTTCAGAAATGAAAATGACAGCAGTAAAGGCAGTGATAATTTGATTTGGTATTGACCGTTCACCCTCATGTCTTGTTAGTTCGTGTTTAGATAGGATATAAGAGGATTTATTTTGTATCTATTAATCGGCGAAAGCGATTGCTATGGGCAGGGAAGCAAGCGAAAACAATGTGTGTTTTTCTGCTTCTGGGTGTCATCGGATAAGAAAGTTACTCCGAAAAAAAGAGAAGACGACAAACAAGAGTGATAATAAATCAAGAGCGAAATAAATAAGGAAAGAGAAAGAGGTGGAAGAAAAGGAAGATGTGCGGAAGAAATAAGAGGATGATGATAAATAATAATAATGAAGGAACGCAACACATAAATGTTTATAATGCTTGTTCACGTAGATGTACAAACGTAAGCACACTGATAGCATCAGTCGTACACTACCAGATTCCTATTGATGCTGACCCCAGAGGTACACTGCTGCCCAGCTACTTTGTGGCTATTGCCCTGCTTCTTTGTGACTACTCTAGAGTACCAGTGTGTGTACCGTGCATGTGATTCCGATGTGTGAACTCTAGAGTACCCACACTGGTACTCTAGAGTTCCATGAACATGATGAAGTAGCTGGACAGCAGTGTACCACTGGGTGCTGCAGCAATAGGAATCTGGTGGTGAAGTAGTGTGTAGTAGTACCAGTATCTGTCGAAGAAGAAGGCGGAGGAGGGGTATGGAGAAGGAAGACAACGAGGAAGAGGAGGATAAGAAGTAGTGGTACTTTTCGTAACATCTTTAGTAGTGGAAGTAGTAGCTAAGCAGCAAAGGCAGTAAGTTAGGTAAGAACAACAGTAATGGTAGCAGCCGTAGTAGGATGGTTGTGAACTACCGATCAAGATCAGCCACATTATAACATGATGACGTCATGGTAACTATCAACTGTCAACCAATCAGCTCAATCACTTAATTAAAGTGGGTGTCCAATGACAAGCAGTTGAACGTGACGTTTATCTCTGATGACGTAATGACGTCATCTTATTCAGTTCCACTGCTGGCTTTTTTTAGTTAAGTTCAAGAACCAGCTAACAACCAGTTCAAACGTTCATTTACATTTGCGAATCATACAATGACAAAATGTTGATTGCTTTAAATAAACATTTTTATAAAAGTTTTAAAAAATCTACTAAAAGTTAAATGAAGTGATAAATTCTTAGCTTTTGGACGTTGATTGTCACGGTCATAATGAGAAAATTATTTCAGATATTGCGCTTTTTCCTTCCCAAATGATGTTAAGTCACTGTGGAGAATATTGAGAGACGAATTGGGAATGACGTGTACAGTGGCGCGTAATAGGGATATTTTGACAGACATAGTTGACAATGCAGTGCACATAAACAAGACAGTAAACTGTTAGTTAGTGTCAAATTTATTGTGATAAGTATTCTACTCAAGGGCATGTTAGGATAACAGGCTCTTCAAGGTCACCAATAAGCGACATACGATGGCTTCAAAAAACGTTTGAAAGTTTCTAAGGATGAACTGGGATAAACTGCCAATATTATTATTTACTTGCCTTTCCTGCTTTCATATTAATTTTATTTCTGGTAGTGTACGCAAAAAAACCTCAATATTTACAAACTACTTGACAGACCTGCATAACAAAATACTGACACATTGCACGCTTTTGGGGCAATAAACATTTTAAGTAATAAACCTATTTGTTCAAACTGTCCATCAAAGATGTCTTAAAGCATTGTTTAAAACGTGAAATAATTTGAAAGTTTGCTCTGTTGAAAAGGTAACGAATAACAAAATAAATTGTTGTTCAATGCACTTTCAGTGTACTTTTGCTGCCTGTAAGCTATATCACATTGGTGAAATAAAGATCGATTCCGTAAGAATTTAAACAATTATCACTCCAAAACTTCGACAACCTACTTTCTTGGTTTTGAGTAAAATTTTCAATAAGGGCAAAGGGTGAAGCGACAATTACAGAACATTTTTAGTGGCTTAATTCTAGTGTGAAACGCTCTATATCATGGTATTATACACCTTAATAACAGGCTCACTATTGTATGTACATTACTTCCACCTAAACAGACATGACTTGTATCTTGACAAGTATTAATTATTGGGACTTAATTGACTTATTGGGAGTTATATTTTGCTCTAATCTATCTTCATATCATCTAAATGTCATCTTCATCGACCTCAAAAGAGTAGTTTTGATCAAAGTGAAAATCACGAACTAAGTACATCCCATCATTCTATTAGCAATTTGTTTACAAATGATTGAATTCCCAAGTGCCATTTTACGGTGAAATCTGATTCATGATTGCTTTCTGTTAAGCAGCTCTGCACTTTCTACCCTATATTTTTTCTCTAAGCGATCACGATTGAAACTGACTTGATACATAAGAAGTGTTAAATGGCGTCTCCTGTGTGTACGAATGGAGATCACTACCGGCGTACGTAATGTGATAGCAACACACATTGAATGTGAGAAAAAAGTTATTAAGAACATTTTGTCACACATGAATATCAAAATGGCATCGTTACGGAAAGATGTACGCTTTTAGTACGCAACTATAAAAAAAAAATTGAAACGTTTCTTGTAGAATTATCTAAACATGTTTGTCTTTCATCAATATATAATATTATACGAAAGTAACTGGTGCAAATTCCTATTGTATACGATGCCGTTTTTAAATATTTCGCATCAAGTCAGATCGTTTTGACCATCAACCTTCCGGGCCAGATGCCTGATGAAAATAAATGGAATCATAAAATCTACCCTCAGTATAATGTGCTTTACGGTTGTTCTGCGTTTATCAACTTTGCATCCAAAAATGCAAAAACATTGTCAAAACCAATCAAAATAAGGCATTGTTATGAAATAAAATCGAACATGACTTTCGTCGCTATGGTTACTCTGATAAATTGAATTTATGGTGTATTGTACAAGAACATGTGACCATCATGTAGTGTACATAGAATAAAACTACCAGCCCAATTATGTGCCTTTCATTTAAGCGTTCCGTAAGTTAGCGCATACACACATTGTACTTACTTCGCGGATTGATGGAATAGATTAAAACCACTATCAGGAAAATAGAAGAAATCAATTTTATTTGAAATTGTTAAATCATGGAACAAACTTTCATTTTTGCTAATAAATACTTGAATTTTTATGTTATATCTTAATCAAAAAAATAATTGTGGGAAGTTAAAGTGTTATTTGTTATTTATATTTCTAAATGATGATTGATTAACCCCATACGGGTGTTGACTGCAGACGACAAGTTTCAAATTTTGTTTTGAAAAAAATACAGAAATGTAAACTCTCATCACCATATTGGAAATCAGTATGAAAAAATGCATTAAAATGGGTACAAACAAGACTGGTATTGGTTTAGTGGTTCTTAAGATAGCTCTTGATATTTAGAGAAAATATCTCAAAACTTGGACTTTGTATGTTGAAGCCTATAATATAGCTAGGACATGAACATTAAAACAAGCAATGTGGTAATGCCTTATTTGAAGACACACCGAATTTAAAATGTATTGAAATCATACATGACATCTGATTTGAACAATGGAAAACATTATCAGAATAAACCCGGTTTTTATTTCGTACTTCTAAGTATACAAGAAAGCGTATCTCATATTCATTTATTTACTTTCTTTAAATGTAGATCTATTGGTACGAGTTAGGTAAATAGAGCATTACAGAGAAAATGTCGTATCCAAACCAATGGCATTTTGATATTGTGGTTCAGGCTACATGCATGTCGTACAAATAATCCCACCTTAATTGAGTTTCAACGTAGAATGTTTAAAAAAAGCCTTTGTGACTGACATGAAGTATTAAAGTCTTTTCGAACAATTACCTGTAGATTAGGCTATACTCTTAACCCAACTTTAGGATTTGTTTGTATGTTGTTGTAGCAATTTTACGAAAAGAAGCTAATGCTCCCCGCAGACGACACATAAAAAAGGCGGAAAGTGGTCGAGTTGCGCAAGACAGTAAGCTATTATTGTTTTACTTTTACATCTAACATTCAACAAATATAACAAATAACTTACCTCAAATCTTATGGCAGACCGCCGCGATGGACTCGCACGTAAAGCGTCAAGTTGTTCCTGTTACTATGTACAAGTCCCTTGGTGTCAGATCGATGGACAGAAAGAGTAATAGGGCGATGGTTTAAAAAGTCACTCCAAGACGGCTGTGTGATGAGATCAGGAGAGAACAGACATATCTTCGAAAACGGTGCTAGCAAGCCACGACTGGAAGAACAAAAGCTTTAAATGTGGGCGATTCCATTTAATTTGTAGGGAGCATTATTAAGAGGTTTATTGGATGTCAATTCGATGTATTGCTATTAAAGGAAACTGGATCCATCAGTTTGTATTGGTGGTGATAGTACAATTGCACTTAGGATATTTGCATGTAGTAAATGCTATGAAAATAAGTGACTTACGTAATCGATGTCAGCATCAATAAATTGATGGTGGCGTTGGATGCCGTAATTTATCCCATCTCATATTTAATTAATTGTACAAAATGAAATGATTTTAAAATAGCCAAGTTTGCTTTTTGGACATTTGTTTTGGTAAAAGGCGCCAACGACTCTGACGCATTATATTATTAGAAACTATTATTTACAATATTCGTCCATATTTACAGTATGGCGACTAACGTGTAATTACAACCGTGCCAAGTGAAGTAGTGAAGACATTCAAGATTCCGCAAATTGTTAATGTGATTAATTTTAGAACAGATAATACATGGGGGCTGTGGTGGCATGCTATCACACCATCTCCAAGGCGTTCATTTATCTTTTTAAGATGAGACAGTGTCGGCGAATAAACAAGCATGTAGCGCTACAAGCGTGTGCTGTGAGATGTTTCAATTATAATTATTTTACTTAACATTTATGATATTAAATCAGAATACATTGCTACAGAGTTTATATAATTGAATAAAAAAATCAAGGTCAAATGTGATTTGGAAAGTTACATACATTGCATGATCTGATACAGATTTGCTGGACAAGACACTAACATTATAGACCTTGATAATTCATGTTACACAAATCATTTAACCTTGAATTGTTATGCCTAATTTTCAATCAATTTTACAAGAGACTATAATAAGACATAAATCCAAAATTCTAAATAAAGCTTACTTTAACTAGTATGTATGGAAACAATACCTAAATAGGTCTTATAAGATTTAAACAGGCTTAAAAGATTATCAACCAGCTGTTTGTGGGTGTATATGTACGGAATCTTTACAAGATGAACAAATTAAGAGTTCAAAATTTACATTTACGTTGCCGTTTTCATTAAATATTGCAATTCCATGAATTCAGGACTCTTGAGGACTCTTTTGTTTTGTTTCTAGAGCGCTTGTTTAATAGTTCTTTAATCTAAACACCTAACAAAAAGCAATTACCCCTCCCCCTCATTTGGGATATACAGTCGAAGAGGAATTTGTGTATGCCCATCTCATTTGTTGCAATGGTCCCAATATTGATGCCGCAGCGTACATTCAAATGAACGTAACCCAAGATTTGAAAGTTGCAGTGAAATATTGCCTTTTTTTCAGTGTCCATTGAAGGAAATCTGTTTAGCTCTTATTGCATTTTCCTTTTTGTTTCATGCATTTGGAGGGGATCACGAAATTTTGATAATAAGTAACAATTGTCAGCCCTTTTTGAACAAATTCGATAGGAATGTTGATTTCAACTGTGAATTTTGTTCGTTATGAACAGCCAGACTAAAAACGAAAGTGATTTATTCACGTGTAAGTGACGTTCACCACTACTCTAGTGGTTTCATCAGACTGGAAACTCATCACATCTGTCTGTTTTATTTTATGGACAACAGGAAGCACCGTAGAGGGCGTGATGAGTTGGTCAAAGATGTTGTTGCGTGCGTAGACCCCCCCCCCCCCGTCCTTGTTTAGAGTGTCATGTCCTTTTTTGAGGGGGGGGGGTCCAATTGGCTTCTTCCAACCCGGGCTTCCAACCATCTGGTAGTCTTATCAGCTTCAATGCCTTTATAGTCTTCCCAATTGATGATCAATTGATTTGTAGAGGCCATGTGATCAGTGATGGCAGATTTGTGAATGTCTGTGACAGAAGATTTGCGATTTGCACGCGTAAATGGTATGGATTCAAATTTCTATGTGATGAGTTGCCAGTCTGATAAAACCAATAGCGTAGTGGTGAAACGTCGATAAAATGCGAGTAAATCACCTTCGTTTTTAGTTGGAATTGTTCATAACGAACAAATTTTACACATAATTGTCATTATTCACCATAGTATTCGTTATTCATGTATTGTCAAATTGAAACATGAAGATTTCAATATTTTTCTGAACAACAAGATCCTAAATTGCATACAATAGGTTTTTTCATGGCTATATTTTAAACCAAACCCTAAAAGGGGAATGCTAAAATCACAAAATACCCCTTTAAAGGAAGGTATATAAAAGTTAGAGATCAATATTGCATAACAAAAGCGTACATTAAATGACAATAGGAATTCATACAACCTTTAAGTGTCAGGTTCTCTTACTTTTCATCCTCAATGACGTCATATAAATCGTCTTCTAATCAGGTTTGACACAAAATTAGTCACTGGCGCCACCTTGTGCAAGGTCGCCATTTGCAATGATTGAGATTACCCGACCTAAAATTGTTCTTGTTGTCAGATTCATCAGCAATAATTATTGTATTGTCAGTTTACACGTAAACGTAGACGAAAAACGCGACTGATAATGCTTAAACCAGTGAGTTATCTCAATCAATGTTCCGGGACATTATAATATTTCCTATAGGCACAGATTGAGATTTTATTTTGTCCAAATTTAACCCTACGCCTCGCGTACCTCTCACGCACATGTGCGCATACTCCACACATCCCATCCACTTACACTTGGACCAGCTGCTCTTATCCGAAAACAGATTAACAACCATGACAACTCGCAATCTCCTGCACATTAATTGCCATGTGCATACTTGGTGTAGCAGTAGTTCACGAATAACAAAAAACGACAAACCTGCATTATGTTGCGGTACAAATGAGTTGTGTAAAATGTAATAAATAAAATGATGTACATGTATTCATGAATATTATCAATCATCCAGGTAGATCAAATGGTTGTGCTAAATTATAAGTCTGTTCAATTGGACATACTGTTTTGATGCCTACAGTATCACGTCATATCCATGACGCATCATCAGGCCAACTGATCATCTTGAATTGGCTCTGTATTCTTGACCTGTGACGTCACGATGGTAGAAGTGACGTCACAAGGGAGTCGTCGAGGAATTTTCCTGATGGTTGGTTCGTAACTCTTGCAGCTCTTGGACAAGTTGTGGCCTAGTCCCCTCCCTGCGAACATATATTGCTTCTTTCACCCCTCCTTCGTACCACCTATGTTCTTTGTCGAGCACAATAACGTCCTTATCCTCAAACATGTCGAGGTTGTGATTGGCCGGGAATTTGAGGCGAGTGTATACCGCGGAGTCGTTAAGCCCTAAAAGCTCTTAAACTGGGGCGACGATGTTTGTACATGCACTTGTGGAGAGGTTGTTTTGTCTCTCCTATGTCGTAGTCCTCGCAGTTCGAATCCTGACAACTAATCGCATAAACAATATTGCTTTGTTTGCGTTGAGGAATCTTGTCCTTGAGGTGGACTAACTTATGTCTGAAAGTGTTTATACAGGGTTTCAATGAAACTGGGATCTGGTGCTGTCCGAAGATCCTCTTTAGCTTCTCAGAAACATCTGAGATATAAGGGATGGTAATACTGAACTTG
Organism: Amphiura filiformis; assembly: GCF_039555335.1. Classification (NCBI taxonomy): domain Eukaryota; kingdom Metazoa; phylum Echinodermata; class Ophiuroidea; order Amphilepidida; family Amphiuridae; genus Amphiura; species Amphiura filiformis. The sequence goes on along the minus strand of NC_092644.1, from coordinate 51,499,427 downwards.
CGAGTTATCGGTGAGGTTGTGGAAGCTTGGCTGGACAGTGATTGGTCTGTTAAATGCCCGGGGTTAAATGATCCTGTATTTCAATAATTAAGTGTTAAAAGTACATCAGTTAAATTTTAACAAAAACAATAACGTCAATATATCTTATAATCTTTTTGGATATTCGCCGTCGTAGTGAATACATCAAATCTTGGTTACTGGTTCACACTTGGTTTGCACACCTTTTAGCAACCCATCGACTTTATGTTGTGATCATTTTGATTTTGTGGTTCCAAACACAGATAGCGTAAACCAGTTAACCTGGAAGCGATCAGTTTTGACGTCACACAGCGACGGCAATTAGGATTATTGTCTTAGATGAGGGGGTCGTTGTGGTTGAATGGTTGGAGTTGAACATAACAACGTTCTGTGTTGTTTAGCGCTCTTTTGAGGTCAGTTTATAATTATAATGACCGTGATCGACATGAACAAAGTCTTTCAGTTCGATGATTACTGAAGGAAGAAATAATTGGCAACCTTAAAACCCACTCTTGCATACCCAAATGCATTCTTTTAATGAGAATAGGAAACCAAAGACCATAAGCTCAAAGGTTCAAAGGCTTAAAGCTGACATTTCCTATTATGAAGGAGTAAAATAGAGTCTAGTAACTAGACAGTACATAAACGGCACAACATTCTTTACATGCTTGCTTCGCTTTGTCATTGATTGTCTATTTGGTAATCTTCAAACCAATTAGACGATACTATAAAATGCCAATTGTCTATTATAATCAAATTGAGAGCCTATGTGTGACTTGTTAAAAACATATTCTTCCAGTAGACATGGTAGATTTGTATTATGGTTTCGATTTTGATCAAAATATTGATGGTGATGAATTCAAAATTATTGGCACTGTTGATATGAGATTGGCACTGTTGATATGAGATTGATCAGACATAAATTCTAAAAGGAGCATATCCAGATATCAGCGTTAATTTCATGGTAAGCTTAAGGTGACTCTCAGACATGCATATAGTAAAAGTGCCATAACTTTGTAATTATTCACGCAAGACATATAAAAGTATACATTTTTATAAAGGCAAGACATCAATGAATCTCAATATAAATACAGATTTGGTGTAAAAACAACAATTATGAAGAAAATCACAAAAACGTGAATTTTTGGCAATTTTTATTCGGTACATCATAACAAAAAAACAACAACACTCTTTCCAAAAATTTTTGTTTTATTTTTTTTCTTAATCTTGAGGCACCATTCCAAAAACCGTTTTTTCAGTTTTTTGATTTTGGCCTTATTTTTTGAGATATTGACCGTATCAGGCATCAAAATGAACTTTTTAAAATTCACGCTTAATTGCACAAAATGATGCCTAAAATCAGAAATAGACCAAAATAAAAAAAAAAAAAAAATAAGAAAACGGTTTCTTAAGTCGATCATGCTTTTATGATGAGCATAATTGCTTATCTATAGATGCTGTATTTATTGAGTTATCGTGTACCTAAATCGACATTTTACCGAGAAAATGAACATTGAAATAAAGGCCGCTGAAGTTTAAAGTGGTCACATTTTGCACTTTGATCGAAGCTCACAGGAGAATGCGGCAGTTTTCTACCTTACATTACGCAAACATCGGGTAAATCCACAGCCCCTTGAGAAGTTTTGGCGAAATCTATTCATATATTGATGTTTAAATCGGGGGAAAGAACTTGAAAAAATACGCATTTTATCAGCTAAAACCGCTAGGTTTTTGTAAAATCAGTGCTTTCGTGGTGCTTCCATAAGATGCGCCGCGCATGCAGATAAGCGTTGCGTATGCGTAGCGTATCTGTGCGTGAGTGGGTTGTGTATCTTTTATACATTGTACATTATTTTATATTATTGTTTCCTATGAGTTATTGTTGTTGTTGTTTTAAATGTATTTCTTTTGTCTTTTATATGAACGCACCGCTAATTTAGGCGTGTGTCGCTGATTCAAAAGCGTCCATTCAAATAAATAAATAAAATAAATAAATAAATAACAAATTGCGCGACTACAAAACGCGATGCGTTATTGCTCGCGTGTACCCCGATGGTACAACAAAGATTTTCTTTCCTTTTAAATTGCGGAAACGAGTGAAATAGTGAAATAAAATCCATAAAATAGAGCAGTTGGAGTTAACAAATATGGATTTTCTTCCTTGTTTTATAAAAAAAAACATAGCAAAGTGGCCCATATATTTCAAAAAAGCTCAATTTCGCGAAAGAAACAATGTCTAAAGTACACAGCCACGTTAAATCGCATTGAAAACGTCAAATTGCAGTCACAAAATATATGATATTAGTAAATCACCAAAGCGAATGGTAACGTAGGTATGTGGAAAAGAACTGTATTAACAATAACAAAGTATGTGCCCAAAGATTTGTCTTTGGCATGTCGCTTTTTTTTAAATACCACCAAAAATATCAAATTTTTTGGGGGAAAAAGTCCCAAAATTAAAAAAAAAACCTTCAAAAAATAAATACATATTCGCACTCGATGGCTCAGTCACTACCCGCCGCTGTGACTTGGGGTAACTCGTCGATTCCCCTCTCCAGATACGTTAAAGGAAGTCTCCGGCAATCATAACATTATGTCTTTTTTGCAAGAAAAATAATTATCAAGCATGAATCACGTGGTTTTATTTAAAACAAACTCATAGTGACCATAAAAACGAATAAAAACATCCGTCTCTCAACACGCAATATTCAAAATTCCCGGGCGCGGAAATTGTCGAGTGCAATGACGTCCCTGTAATACAATGAAAGCTGACGACAATTGAGCGCAAAATATATAATCATTACGTCATTGCACTTAGACAATTTCGGAGTGTTGAGAGCGAACTGTTTTTATTCGTTTTTATGAAAAAATAAGAGTTTGTTTTAAATAAAACCATGTGATTCGTGCTTGGTAATTATTTTTATAACATATAAGGCATAATGTTATGATTGCCGGAGAATCCCTTTGAGTACTTTAAGTTCTCCCATACCTCAGCCCTTAAGAAAATAAGACATTTTATTTCAAAGCATTCAAATATTCTTTTAAATATCATATTTCTAAAATAAGTATATGATAATGAGATAACACAATAATACAATCATTCGCATAAAACTGATTCAACCTGCGTAATTTTCAGCATTACATACTGAAACTAATGTGTGCTCAGTCAAATACTTTAGCCCATTGAAAAAGGGAACTCCGTCTCAATGACAGTTATCATAATATAATAAAACAAAGTGTAAAACACTCCGTTGCTTAGAGACAAAACGATGCAATCGATAGTCTTAATTATGTCGTATGTTTTCAATTTATACAAACAGCGGAACATCCATACCAAAAGGTCGGTTTATATGATCATTTTGGTTTATTCATTGTAATGGTCTCAAAGGCAAGTGAAACCTCTGTGGGCAAGACGCGAATAAAACATAAAAACTTTTTTATTTGCCTTAGCTAAATGTTCACAATATTAGGTATCAAATCGAACTACTATTTTGTACAAAGATGATACAAAGAAAATATTCATTGTTATTTTAAAAGCCATTAGTCTTGCAAGGAGCCTCTTTGGGCGCTTGGTTCTGCATTGTTTTTAAGATGGCATTGGTTTCTGTTTTTGGATTCACTATTATTAAGGGGGTACTACACCCCTGGCCAATTTTATGCCTATTTTTGCATTTTTCTCAAAAATTATAGCACATTGGTGACAAGTAAGATGTATATATTATAGGGGCAAGGACTACAACTACTGTACTGAAAATTCAGCAACTGAAAGCAAGTAGTTATTGATTAATTGATCAAATATTTGTTTGTCCTCATGTTTGACTATAACCCCACAACTGTTGTCTGTGCTGAAATAAAATTTATAGTGCAGTAGTTGTAGTCCTTGCCCCTATAATATACATATCTTACTTGTCCCCAATGCGCTATAATTTTAAAGAAAAATGCAAAAATAGGCATAAATTTTGGCAGGGGTGTAGTACCCCCTTAAGTATCAGATATTTGATCAACAGTTTATTGATGGTGCCAAGCCCCTGTTGCGAATATCTGTTATAAATTAGGCAGTTTGGCGAAATTGTAAGGCTAAAAACTTTTATGGCCGACAATATTTCGGGAAACAAATTTTTTGTGATGCAATTAATAGGGTTGTCTGTTTACGATAAGGGTGCTTTTTACTCGCTAATTTCTTCTTTTTTTTGAGATGGTAGTCCTACAGCGGGAATTATTTTACTGTGCAGTCCTATTGTTTAGTCACTGTGCAATTGTATGGCGGACTTTTATTCTCTACGAGGAGTGAGTTTACTCCACAGATGCCTTCAGTAACTTAATCCTCCAATGGCCACAAAGATTACATGTGAAACCTACCAACAATCAAATCTTAACTCTATGCATTTACGAACCGCGAAAGGCGGGTGATCTCCTTGTGGAGGTTTAGTCGAGGAAAACGGTTGTCCTTTTTCATTTGACATTCACCTTTATTACTTGAATATGCTGAAAGACAAACGATCATATTTTGGCAAGAAGTGTATATTTATTTTTTAACAACAAACTTCTAACTAAATGAGTATCTGCTGTATGTTGTGTTGATCTTGGTTGCTCTATTATATGAATTATGTTTATAAATCAACTCATCACTAAAGCAGTATACAGACTTTTTATTGTACGTACAATATTGTATGTACAATATGTACGTTATTTAATCTATTGCCATTCTATTTCCAGTAATGTTTAAGTTCTAACGAATGTTTGATGACGTAAAATCGATAATATATTTCTGCTAGATATTGTATGTAACATATTATCGCTTTTTCGTCATCAAATATCGTTAGAACTTAAACATTACTGGAAATAGAATGGCAATAGATTAAATAACGTACATATTGGACATACAATATTGTACGTACAATACTCGGAGTCTGAAGCGCGCTTTAGTGATATCACAAAAAGGAGACATGACATTTATTGATTTGGCTTCAGCCAATAATGTCAGTGACATTTTCGTTACTGTATAAGTGATGGGATTTGCTATAATAAACATAGATTTTCATTGGAATTTGTGAATGATTATTTGGATACTATATTGTAATGAAATAAATGAAATTCACTTTACAGCTGTGGCAACAATCAAACAACGTGTTTATTTTAGGCTGTCTCAAAAAGTTGCGGTAAATGTTACAGATTTAAAAACATCCCAGTACTAGTGATTTATTTGTTCAAGTTCAATACCGTGGGTCTTTTTATATATTCAGTTTTTGGGAGTCTATTGTTTAGAAACGAAAATGCAAATTGTTTACTCTGGGTGGGATTCGGACCATAGACCCTTCGCATGCCAAGCACTAGGTCGCCGACACTTAGCCACTTAGCCACGGGTCTTACGCTGGCCGGGCCAAGGAATTTGTACTCATATAGTTACGTCATCAGATCCCGTGGGATGTACGCACGCGCAGTGAACTTTTTGTAGTGTTTTGTAGTACTCAGGTTTGTTAGGGTGAGTTGGTCTGTAATTTGACTTCATTGTTGTGTTTAACTCATCATCACTGCCTCTGATTTCAAAAGCTTGCAATAGGGGTGGGTAGTAATAATGGGCCACACTCATTCTTGTCAATAAAGGCTGGATAAGTCAATTATATGGAACACCGCACAGTGTCATCGCCCCGATATCTCCATGGTAGAAATCGCCATGGTAGGTTGAATCCACAGCCACGAAAGGTCCTTTTATTCCGACCTTATGAGACGCATATAATTAGCCAAGTGACCTGACTAAGGCTACTGACAATAGCCGGGGTAATTGATTTCTCGCTGTGTGAGTAAGCTTGTATACGATATTGCGGTCAATGGTCATACTGCCTACACTGGAATAGTGAGTGCAGATTATAGCCTGTAGTCCAGGACCAACGCAATATAAAATTAGCGATTTTGGTCAGATTTTGAGTTCAAGACTCACGGCCGTTTCTCAAAGCGCAACCTAACGACTATCATATCTGTTCAACACGTATTTTCAAGTGTATGAGGCCAGATCTGGTTTCTTGAGACGAAATCATTTACGGGAGATATTCATCATTTTCTAACCAGGTATCCGAAGATTTTCGTCTGATATCAAAATCGTGCATAGCAATTCACGAGTATCGATCCCGTGTATTCATTTTAGTGTATCTGCTGCACCAAATAATTATTAGCCAGGCGATGTCGGTGTGCACCGGGGCTTCAAGTGGTCAAGCGCCCCTCTTACTCGACTCATCGTAACAACACTCAGTACGCCAGTGACCATCGTTTATTGTTATGCATAGTCGTGCTAAAAGTCGATCGAGACATAATTCAGAAACTCACCTTTTTGCTTTGAAATTAATTTTCTTAGTCAAATAAAAAATACAATTTTATTTTTTCAGTAATGTCGGATAAAAACATGGCACTTGGATATACCTTTTTTTCCATGGGTACATTTTCGAGTTGATTTTGACAAAATTAGTAGTCGGAATTGAAAATGGTGCAATCAAAACCGAAATTCTGACAAAACTATGATCATAATCATCATCAGTCGGCTGCGGAGCAGATCTTGGGCAAGCGAAACAATTTTGTTTGGCTGCAGCATCCCTTCAGTATATCCCAGGAGGTGCTGGACATACTGTAAGTACAGTGTGCGCAGCCGTCCGTGTTTTTTCTTCCAATGTGGTGGAATATAAAGGGCATATTCTTTCACAGGCTTCAAGACGCAATATATGGCCGAGAAATTTGAGTTGATGAATCTTGACTCTGGCAACCAGTGGAGTGGTGTTGGTCAGATTGTAGATAGTTTCATTTGGAATCCGATCCACACGTTTGATGTTTAGCATGACTCTGTAACAAGATGTTGCAAAGGCATTGATCTTGATTTCCATTTCCTTGGTGATTACGGGTACCCATGACTCGCACCCGTACAGAAAGACAGTAACACAAGTGAAGACCTAAGCGCAAGAAGACTATAAGTCTACTTTTGACGAAGTTGAGTTACAGGTGGTTTTGAAGTTATTGGATGAAGACAAAAATGTTGACAATTATTTGGACATTTGGCCCCCTCCCCATAGGGGTCACGTGAGGGGTCAAGAGGGGTCAAAAATGAAAAATTGTCCAATGTCGTCAACAAACATGTCAAATTACTCGTCTCATCACAACGATTACGAAAATATATAATTTATCATACATTTTGAGCTCGGTTAATAAGTTAGAGGTTAAAGGTCAACTGAGGTCAAATTTCAAAACAACCTTCAGATTCAAAAAACAAGGTGTCAAATTGCTTGTCTTTGCACATAGATATGGTTAAATATTTCCAACATCTGCAGTCAGTTTTGAGTTATAAGCTTTTGTTTCAATCCGAGCGCAAGAAGACCGTAAGTCCAAAAATGATAAATCGATCAATATCGATCAATATCAAAGATATTTACTTGGTTGATATACAAAATGATTCTTCTTGTCTATACCCATGTACCTGGGAAGTATCAATATTGTGGCTTCTTTGGTTTCCAAATTATCTTATTTTAAAAAGTTTAAACGATCAAAATGCCAAATATGGACTTGCGATCTTCTTGCGCTCAGGTTTTCAAGTTGTCTCAAACAGCTTGATTGTTGTTTCGATTGGCAGGGATGGGCTTCTCCAAAGGCCTTCCTGTTTCCAGAAAGCTGCACACGCTAGTGCTTTTCTTCTTTTTAGGTCTCCAAAACTATGATATATAGCCTTATATGATGTGCTTTAGAAAGTTGGGAAATATCTTTCATTAGCGAATTATGTTACTTTGAAAAGCAAAAACAATTTACGCGGGCGCTGGCCGCCGGACATCGCCTAATTGCGCGCTAGTGTGATTGGTTGCTAGGGCAGCGGTGTTTTACTAATCGGCTATTCGATTTTTACAGGGAAAAGTTGAAATTATATTTTGTTTTCAAAATTAAAAGAAGAAAATGTGACGTAAATTGAATTTAAAAAGTGAAAAGTGACGGTTATGAATGGACTTAGCATCAAAAATTTTTCAGGTTTTTAAATTTTTTTTCGGGTATTGTGAAATATCTAAACATTGTGCTTTGGACCTGAACCTCGAAAGCACAATGGATATTCACAATACCCTCAAAACAACTGATGCGCAGTCATTAACCTCTAATCATATGACCGTAAGACTATTTTACGAGTGCGTCCCGTAAATGGAGTCATGCAATTTCTCGCAAATTTTGGGCCGGAGTTTTGAAGTCAGAAATGTACACAACTGACAACTCACGAAACTGAAAACGAAAATTGACTTCCTTCAACTTATTAGTAAGTTACAAAAGGCTTATAATAAAAAGATCGTTCACACCTAGGAGGCTAACACTTCAAAATAACAATGTCATCCGAAAGCGTAAACGACAACGAAAACAGAAACCGAAAAGATAAAAAGACACCTAGTTAAAAACATATAATTCGTCACACGGATAGGTAATATTTTTGGGACACCATGTAGATCGAAAATGAAGATCTGTTGATATTCTTTGAAGATACAAGGCTTCATACATTGACTATATTGTGAATAAATTATGCGCTGGATTAGAATAGGTAAATTCAATTTCATAAACTTAGTACTTTGCAAATTAGGTCAAGCACAATCAAACAAAAACTCAGTAAATTCGAATACATTTCCCGTGTCTACAGAGCTATTTACTCATAAGGGAATTTAATTCGATATTTTGTATTGTTATTACCAAAATGATTTAATGAACTCGCTGGGAATGAGCTAGAACTTCAAGAGATCGTGATTGATTAACAATACTAAAAATTATTGTGATAATATTTGATTAACTTATAATTCAATCATGAAGAATTGCAAGATTAAAAATTTGCCGGTAAAAGTGGGAAATGAAACTTACCAGCAAAATATTGGCAAACATCTTTGTTAATGTGTGCGAAGTCACAGAGTGCTATAATTAATTGAGTAAGGGGTATATAAAGGGTTTTCACCATAAGACACTGGTAAACGGCTCTTATTTGCGCTCTCTCTTCAGAATATCAAAGGGGCTATTAATATGCCAATAAATTCCAGTGTAAACACATTTGATACGTCAGCTTGAACTCAGATCAACCTACCGCCTAGACGAGGCGATTACCAATCATGTACATTTCATGTTCCTTTAATTAATATATTACTTTCTTGAAAAATTCTTTGAAGTCTTAAATGTTTGATCTTCATTTCATGATTTGTATACAATTTACTGTGTTTTTGATGAACGAACTCAATGATTAGATTATAATCCGTTGATCAAAAGATTGACCTCTCATATCGACTGTTCAATGCCAGAAGTGGGTAAGTGCAATAGCTGCCCTGTAAACATTTGATCATATACACACAGTATATTATACTCATCTACACATGGCAGCTACACATAGTCGCTATTGCACTTACCCACTTCTGGCACTGAGCAGTCGATATATGGTGTTAGTTATGTGCCCATTTTTATACGGGAAAGGAGTTCTTTTATGATAGCGCGTAGCACTCGCGTCGCGAAGTGTATGGGCGGCCATGGGGGCCAAAAGGGTCTCAAAATCACACAAGGGTCTCAAAAGTACAATAAGGTCTCAAAAACACACAAAGGTCTCAGAAATAAACACACAATAAGGTCTCAAAAACACATAAAGGTCTCAGAAATAAACACACAATAAGGTCTCAAAAGTATAATAAGGTCTCAAAAACAGAGAAAGGTCTCAGAAACAAACACACAACAAGGTCTCAATATTACAATAAGGTCTCAAAAATATAGAAAGGTCTCAAATACAAAGAAAGGTCTCAAAAACAGAGAAAGGTCTCAAAAACAGAAAAAGGTTTCAAAAACAGAGAAAGGTCTCAAAAACAGAGAAAGGTCTCAAAAACAGAAATAAGGTCTCAAACGTATAATAAGGTCTCAAAAACACATAAAGGTCTCAGAAATAAACACACAATAAGGTCTCAAAAGTATAATAAGGTCTCAAAAACAGAGAAAGGTCTCAGAAACAAACACACAACAAGGTCTCAATATTAAAATAAGGTCTCAAAACAGAGAAAGGTCTCAAATACAGAGAAAGGTCTCAAAAACAGAGAAAGGTCTCAAAAACAGAGAAAGGTCTCAAAAACAGAGAAAGGTCTCAAAAACAGAGAAAGGTCTCAAAAACAGAAAAAGGTCTCAAAAACACGTTAATGTCTCAAAAACACGTTATGGTCTCAAAAACACGTTATGGTCTCAAAAACACGTTATGGTCTCAAAACACGTTATGGTCTCAAAAACACGTTATGGTCTCAAAAACACATTATGGTCTCAAAAACACGTTATGGTCTCAAAAACACGTTATGGTCTCAAAAAAACAGAAAAAGGTTTCAAAAACAGAGGAAGGTCTCAAAAACAGAGAAAGGTCTCAAATACAGAGAAAGGTCTCAAAAACAGAGAAAGGTCTCAAAAACAGAGAAAGGTCTCAAAAACAGAGAAAGGTCTCAAATACAGAGAAAGGTCTCAAAAACAGAGAAAGGTCTCAAAAACAGGAAAAGGTCTCACAAACAGAAAAAGGTCTCAAAAACTCAGAGAAAGGTCTCAAAAACAGAGAAAGGTTTCAAATACAGAGAAAGGTCTCAAAAACAGAGAAAGGTCTCAAAAACAGGAAAGGTCTCAAATACAGAGAAAGGTCTCAAACACAGAATGGTCTCAAAAACAGAGAAAGGTCTCAAAAATAGAGAAAGGTCTCAGAGACATATACCTCAGAGACATAGACTGCACATAACGGTCGGTTGACTTTGTAATACCTGATGTGAGACCTAGACGTGTTTTTGAGACATGATGTGTTTTTGACACCCTTTTTTAAGCCGTACTTTTCGAGACCCTTTTGACCCCGGCGCCGTGAGTGCCAAAAGGGTCTCAAAAGTACGTCTTGGTCTCAAAAACACATCTTGGTCTCAAAAACACGTCTAGGTCTCAAATCAGGTATTACAACCGACCGTATATATGCAGTACCGCATACAGTACTGCAACATCCGCTTGCAGTCCCGCATGGGGAACTGCAATATTTTTGGTGTATTTCCGTATGGGGAACTGCAATATGTTTGGTGTATTTCCGCATGGGGAAATGCAATTTTTGGTACATTTCCGAATTGGATGTATTAATCAAAAGTTTAAGTCAAATGGCTACGTGCTTTGACATGCAGTTAAAAGGGCATTTCGTGATACACACCCTCACCCCCCCCCGCTTTTCAACACCAAAAAAAAAGAGATTTTGATACCATTGGGAACTTTTGGCTACATAATGTTTATGTACTAAATATTTCTTGCAGATTAATTCATTTAGCAAAAATATCGTGACATGAACAATTTGAATTTTGTTCTGGTACCGGTATACCAGATCGAAATTACAACAGTGGAGCAGTGTAATACACATAATCATGCATAACTCGCAAACGCAAAATCGGATTGAAATTTTGTGAATAAGCTTTTTTCGTGGATATCTACTGAAAATGTCATAAAAAAGGATGCTAGGATCACATGCTTAATTCAGTTACTAAGCTCGTCACAATATAGGCCCTATCATACTTATTGGGTTAGATGGTTTGTTAATATTTACACCACATTTCGCCATTCTGCATTTTAGAAACGCTTGCTGTTAGAATAAGAAAAAATTAAATTGTAATTATTGCACATTCTAGGGAAGCGTGGTTACCTTTTTAAAATAACCGAGTGAGAGGGTTTTCAAGAAAATATTTTTCCTGTCAAAACCGAAGCATCCTCTGTATAAAAGAAAATATGAATATTAACTGCACATCATATATAACGATTCGTGATACCCAAATGTGGCACATTTGATGTCGTTTTATGAGGCAGAGAATTTTATTTCAATTTTATATACGCCAAAATATTTTTTTAATTGAGCGAGAATGGCAATAGAAAAAAACGTTGAAAATTCCATGTATAAATTACATTAGACCCAACCAATGATAACTGTTTCGTTTTTATGGTAATCTAATCTTTTATTTCCTGAAATAAAATTAGGGGTCTAATGTGGATTAATTGTGTAATTGATGAAAACATTGACGTGTATAAAAGAAGCTACAAGAAAAATGGTAGGCCACGCCACATTGATAATCTATGCTTTTAGTATACGGCGAGTTCGTAGCGCACGTGTGAATCAAAATCGATTATACTATTGTGCGTGCATAGCCTCATTCCTATTTCTGTATAATAAAACACGCAGTTATCAACAATTGAGCGCTATTAATACACATTAATGTTTTTAAACAAATAAAATCCCAAAATATTTTTTTGAATATTAACTGCACATCATATATAACGATTCGTGATACCCAAATGTGGCACATTTGATGTCGTTTTACAAACAGAATTATTAGCTCTAAATCATAAATGCTTTATATAAATGACAAGAAGTAATGCTCTTTAGCTGTAAGTTTAGAGGGCTTGTCACAGTTCCCTCAGGCCCGTAGTATTCGCAGGATTTTTTTGGAGGTGCTGATTTTGAGAAAGTGCACTTTTTTCAGGGGGGTGATATTGTGAAAAGTGGAATTTTCACCTTTTTTGACCAAAAAAAGCGTAAAAAACCTGATTTTTTTGCTTGCTATGCTCACAAAAATGTGATATTTTGGTACTTTGTGTATACTTGTGCAAATTTGGGGGTGACGGTGTGGTCGCACCGCTCCCCACTCCCCCATGTACAGGCCTGAGTTCCCAAGGTCAAAAGAGCTAAAATTTTCACTTTCATGGCTGCTTTGTTATGATTCTTGTAATTCCTTGTTGATATTCCTTATATCAATTAAAAAGTGACAGACAAACAACCCAACTTTTAATGTTAATTATGCATATTCAAAATAATACGGGCACTGCTAGTAAAATTTGATAATTTTAAGCAACAAATTTATTAATAATTCTAAAAATGTAACACATGCTTTAGGTTTTACAACTTTGTGTATTTTTGTTTGAATCATACATGTATACTGACCACATGTTGGAATACTTGTGTGTTTTTAGAAAAATAAAGTGACTATAAATAAGAATACAATTTAACATGTATCTATGCGTTTGTGTTCATGGTGACTGGTGTAAGGGCTGATCAATATTAGACAAGTTAATTGTTGAGCTTTTTTAATGGCAAGGGGTGAAACAAGGAAAAAAAAACCCAAATTTATAAGGTAAAGAATAATTTAAAGCAAAATATGTCAATGTTTTTGAGCTGAAAACAATTCATAAATTGCCTCAAAATATTCTCTTTGTGATGCTTTTTATCTTTCACATTTACCCCTTGCACAAAGAAGACTCTTTTTCTGTGGAGTTTTGTTTTGATGAGGGGAGGTGCTAGTTGTTTTGAAAATGTCCAAATTAGTGAATGCAATGCTTGCTGCTGAATTCCAATAAAACTCAATTTTTTTTTTAATAAGATTCATCCCCACAGTGATATACCAACATGGATATGGGGTGCACCCTGAGTGATCCCATGTTCCAAATACCTGGACAAAATTGATAAATCTTCTCAATAGCCCATTTCATACTAAATTTCTATTCAATTCATTTACACCTCTAGGCGCCTGAACTTGTCAGGGGTGGTGCAATAAATTGTACCCCAGGGCCGGGGTGGTGAATTATAGGGGGATGCAAAGATTTTGGCATGTCAAAGGGGGGAGCATTTTTGGCAGGTCGAAAGGGCGGGTCAAGTAATTTTGGCAGGTCGAAAGGGTGGGGAGGGGGGAGCAAGCAATTTTTGGCACATATATTTTGGGCAACGTTTCTATATTACACCCTAAAAGGTGTAGGAAAACGTTAGGAACGTGTTCAAATATGCAAAATTTCTTTTCAATCGCATTATATGATAAGACTTTTTAAAACCAACTTGTAATTTTGTAAGAAATTTGGACAAAAGTTTTGGCCAAATCTAACTCAAATTGTCTAACACAAATTGTCTTAGTTTTTACAACTTACAACCGCAAGCAATTTGAGAAACATTTTGGCTGCAGTGATGCAAAGTTGGTCTATTTTCCAAAAGAAATTAAGAAAATTTTGAAAACAAAATGACCCATCCATAGGCCTATATACCGAAATTCCCCATGTGGAATACACCAAAAATATTGCAGTTCCCCATGCGGAACTGCACATCCCGACCTGCATCACCGCATGCGGAAATGCAAGTTGGGATATGTAGTTCCTCATGCGGAAGTGCGTGACGGAATGTGTAGTTTCGCCTGCTGATGTGTGCAGTATAGTACTGCATGCGGTACTGCACATATAACGGTCGGTTGTAATACCTGGTTTGAGACCTTGACGTATTTTTGAGACCATAACGTGTTTTTGAGACCATAACGTGTTTTTTGAGACCATAACGTGTTTTTGAGACCATAACGTGTTTTTTGAGACCATAATGTGTTTTTGAGACCATAACTGTTTTTGAGACCATAATGTGTTTTTGAGACCATAACGTGTTTTTGATACCATAACGTGTTTTTGAGACCATAACGTGTTTTTGAGACCATAATGTGTTTTTGAGACCATAACGTGTTTTTGAGACCATAACGTGTTTTGAGACCATAACGTGTTTTGAGACCATAACGTGTTTTGAGACCATAACGTGTTTTTGAGACCATAACGTGTTTTTGAGACCTTTCTCTGTTTTTGACACCTTTCTCTGTTTTTGAGACCTTTCTCTGTTTTTGAGACCTTTCTCTGTATTTGAGACCTTTCTCTGTATTTGAGACCTCTCTCTGTTTTTGAGACCTTTCTCTGTTTTTGAGACCTTTCTCTGTTTTTGAGACCTTTCTCTGTTTTTGAGACCTTTCTCTGTATTTGAGACCTTTCTCTGTTTTGAGACCTTTTTCTGTTCTTGAGACCTTTCTCTGTAGTTGAGACCTTTCACTGCTTTTGAGACCTTTCTCTCTTTTTGAGACCTTTCTCTACTATTGAGACCTTGTTGTGTGTTTGTTTCTGAGACCTTTCTGTGTTTTTGAGACCATATTGTACTTTTGAGACCTTGTTGGGTGTTTATTTCTGAGACCTTTCTGTGTTTTTGAGACCTTATTGTACTTTTGAGACCTTGTTGTGTGTTTATTTCTGAGACCTTTCTGTGTTTTTGAGACCTTATTGTACTTTTGAGACCCTTGTGTGGTTTTGAGACCCTTTTGGCCCTCATGGCCGCCCATAGAAGTGGCCAGCGTGAAGCAAGAAGCCGGTGGTGTAGGGGTGTCATAAATGGCATTGGTATCAGACTGAACACGGGGTTAGATCTAGATTGGGTCCATAGGAATAACCCCAGTCCTCAAACGGAGTAGAAAAGTACCATGAGTGGTGCACAGCGACAACGCCTGGTGAATAATTATATTGTACAGGCAGGGAAACTGAAACAACACACGTGTATCTTCTATGCACGGCAACACGTGTATTGATTTTCAGACGATGGGCTCTTTGGATACCATGTAGAAAATGATGAATATCTCCCAACATTTTTGGTTTCTAAAGAACCCAATTGTAAGGCTTGCACTTGAATATACGTGTCGAGAGGAAATGGTAATCTTAAATGAGCGTATAGAACTTGAACCGTAGTTTTGAAAATAAAAACTGACACAAATTCAGGTTTTATATGTGCAGAACAAAACAAAAACAGTTGCCCTCATTCGTAAACACTCAGGTTTATATATAATACGGAACATAACATGGTACTAGTGCAGTGTAGACCACTGGTGGAGGCAGTCTAAAGCAGGTGACGTACCAGGCTCACTGATCTACAGAGGCCACTATTGTCGATAGCCTTAGTCGAAGGTCCCTCGGCCCAGAGTCTCAAACTATTAAATAGGAACAAAATGGCCATGCGTGGGTGTTGAGTGGATTCAATCTACCATCATGGCGATTTCTGCCATGAAGATATCTGGGCGATGACACTGTGCGGTGTTATACAAATGTCTAATAGAGTATTGAAATTGATCAAGCATGATGCTTAAGACAGTTTGATGTGGTTTGTTGCATACATAATCTGTAATAATTGGAATAATTTTGATCTCTCATTATTAATAAATTAAAAAGGATGAGGAAATGTATTATCAATATATGTTTACTATCCTCTGCTGTATGATAGATGACAGGCAATTCCAATAATGAGTAGTGGATGCCGGCACTACGATAAAACATTGTACCTGCCTGTTTTTTATCACACGGTAGAGGATAGTGAAAACACACATTCCTATTAGTTATTCTCATTCTTAGACACTTAAATATTAACTATAAAATATTTTATTGAGCAAAAATTTAGTTACCGTCATAAAAACGGGTCTACGCATAGAACGCGCTACATACTCGCACCTCTACGGGCGTTTTTCGTGTTATCAATACTCGTGATAACAATGTGTCGTCTATGACCAGATAAAAAGCGCAGTCCAGTGATTTATAGTGCGCTACGCATATTATGCACAACGCTTAGACGTTGATCCACAAGCCTCAGCACACTTTACAGATTGTCGCTGGTCACTACGGCCCCATATCATTCCATAAACCATTTAGCAACAACACAGGGGCTTTGTAGCTTCAATTAAGAGCGCACACCCTAGACATGCCACAATTGACCTTTGCAACCAGGATCTGCTCTCCGAGTTTCGTACGAGTAAGTTCCTCGCCCAGGATAATTTCAAGCTAACTCAATTTTTCCTTGAGAGCGTACTAAATCACCGCTAGGGTACGAACCCGTAACCTCTCGCCACATAGTCGAACGCCTTATCGATTGAGCTAACTTGACTGCTGATATACGACATCCGAAATCATGCGAATGTCCAATCAGATTACATGTCTACGAACTAGACCATTCGCACTGACTAAAAATACAAAGCAATACTATATAAAGAGATGAGAAAGCGTAACAACTAACAAAAACTTGTTTTGCCTGTACCCTTATTTTGGTATTTCATTACTATACAAGCACTTGCACTTTTATAAGGTCTATGGGATAACCCAGGATGAGGAAAGTGTTTTATAGAAGAACGCGGATGTAATATGAGCCGTTGCTTAGCCAGCTGACATCAAATTAACCACAATGACGGGATGCTTAAATGAAACTGCGATAAAATCTTTAACACGCCAGCTTATAAAGAAGATCGTGCTCAATTGCAAACCCCTGTACAGCGAGGTTTAGAAATGACTTTACTGGGAAGTTTTAAACTCTTGACAAATGATGAAAACTATGGGGAATATACGAGCATGAATAATTATAGTTTATTCTTTTTTTTAGGAATACGTATACCAGGAAACACACACGTTTTAATCACATTCGAGTATGGGATTTTATTGAGACCTTGAAATCGTTAAAAAAATACCACAAACACATTGTTATCATATTGACAAAATGTTTCTGTAACATTTTGTTACGATTCATTACGTTTCATAATCTTTTAATATATGATCCTAAATTTAAAAGTTTGTTGGCAACAATGCGCCCCTGTTTCCTTTTTCTTACATGCAAAATATAATACATATATTTATTTGAGAGCCGGCCCGGCCTTGCACGGTTTTTTTTATTATAATACAAAAACATACAAACATTGTACATGACTTATCACTATGATCTTGTCTCTTTCACTCTCTAACCAATTTATATTATATTATGTTGTGCGTTCCTGCAAAATAGATTAAAGGAGACCAAATGTTTGAATAAACGGGTCGAATTGGAAACTTCATTCCTTTCTCCTATTGCTGTCAAACCTTTTGTGTTAAAAATCAACCTCCTATGGGAACTGCCCATTCCCGAGCTAGCTTCAAACCTAGTTCGAAAAGTAATCATTGGACTTAAGTTAGTTCCTTGTCTATTAAAGATTTCCCATTTATATTTTGGCATGTGCGTCTTACTCAATCTTAAATCACGTGACGTCATAGGAGTTTTGCAACCCAACAAATTAGTATATTGTTGTTTATTCTGTTTTATAAAACAGGTACTCTGTCGAACTCAAGGGAAGCTGGATTTGTACTGCACTTGTGAATGACTGTATGGTGGATTTATATGTTGGAGGAAGCGACATATCAGTGACAACAAGCTTCAAGGAAAGATCATCGGAACTCAAGAATAGACATTTTGTATGTCTTATCTGGAGAGTGAGGTCAATGATCTCAGGCCTGGTATTTTACACGATTTCAATACACAGTGTTTCTATTATACATAAACATATAAACTTATGATATTAAAATTATGGTAGGGTTGTAGGATTGAGAGAGAGAAACACACACACACAACATCACCCCCCCCACACACACACACACACACCCCCACCCCCACCC
This sequence comes from Amphiura filiformis, assembly GCF_039555335.1. Classification (NCBI taxonomy): domain Eukaryota; kingdom Metazoa; phylum Echinodermata; class Ophiuroidea; order Amphilepidida; family Amphiuridae; genus Amphiura; species Amphiura filiformis. The sequence goes on along the minus strand of NC_092644.1, from coordinate 51,481,157 downwards.
GATCCTTCCATAAGATATGTGTCCTGTGTATATAGCTCACAGGAAGGGCAGAAGAAAGGAAGAAAGAAAGAAAGAAAGAAAGAAAGAAAGAAAGAAAGAAAGAAAGAAAGAAAGAAAGAAAGAAAGAAAGAAAGAAAGAAAGAAAGAAAGAAAGAAAGAAAGAACAATTAAATCATCAATCTAATACTCTTTGTAACCCTTGAGACGTAGGGGAAACATTATTCTAACACATTGCCTGTCAAACTTTTATGTACATTACGTCATTATATCAGTATTCTTTATCAACATGAAAAAATACAAAGAGCAACAGAAATAACTCAATTGTGATTATGTAAATATGTGTTATGAAAATAAGACATGTTATTTCAACGCATTTCAATGTTCTATCAAATATCGTAGTTCTAAAATAAGTAGAGCAAAGTGAAATAACACAATCACGCTCATTCGCATAAAACGACTTCAATGTGCATTATTTTTTGCATTGAAAATAATATTTGCTCAATCAACTATTTTAGCCTATTGAAAAAGGGAATTCCATCTACGTCGTATACTAGTATGTCATTTATCATAATGTAGTAAAACATTACAAAGTGTAAAACACTCCGTTGCTTAGAGACAAACCGATGCACTTGACAGTCCTAATTATGTTGTGATGTTTTTCAATTTATACAAAGAGCTGAATATTCATATCAAAACTCGGCCTGTATTATTTTGTTGCTTCATCATTTAAGGGCTTGTTGTTGGTTAACCTCAGAAGACAAAAACGCGAATATTGAAACACTTGCTTTAGCTTAGTTAAATGTTGAAAATAGTTTAAGATAATAGTATCCCAGTGGTAATAATAGTTCACGTCCTGCATATTATTTTGTAAAAAGATGATATTCATTGTTTTTAAACCATTTGTCATATAAGTGGCTTCTTTATGCATTTAGTTCTGAATTATAACATTTCTTTTGGTGTCTCTTTTGTAAGATTGTTTTAGGATTCTCTATTATTAAATGCAAATTTGATGGGTCGAAGAAACTGTTAAACCTCTAATGTCAGCATGACTTCAAGGATTATTAATAAGTATATAAAATAAAATTGAGTTAAAAACGGTTGTCGATTTTCATTTAACATTCGTCTTTATAACCTGAATAAGCTGAAGTTTCCATCAAAATTGCATCAAATTTACCATACCCAAGTTTTAGTGTTATTTTGCAGAAAACAATAGAATAATTAAAACAGTGAACATTTGATATTGGTTGCTCTATATATGAATTACATTTAAATCAAAATATCACTGAAAGAAGAGACGTGACATTTATTGATTTGGCTTCAGCATGTTCAGTCAATGTCAGTGGCATTTTTGACTGTGTAAGTGGAGGGATTAGCTATAATAAACATAGATTTTCATTGAAGTTTGTGAAGTAGTATTTCGTTACTATAATATAATGAAATAATAACATGCAGGACCAATTGACAGCTGTGGCAACAATTTGAAATTCAAACAACATGTTTATTTTTGAGCGATTTATCAATGCACCAATGAGATGTTTTTACCAATTTGATCTGCACATTGATTAATGGTTATAAATTTTATTCGAAATTCCCATTTTTAGCCAAATATGATATATCAAATTTCACTCCGTAGATGCGATTAGTTTTTCTTTGATCACTGTTTAAAAAACACAAATAAAAAATCAAAACCCCAAAACGAATGTCGATAATGGTCACCATTACAAAGCCATCTTGCTCGAGCATGTCAATACAACTGATGTCAAGTTTCTTTGCGTTGGTTTTACGCGTTGTTCCCCAATTATCCCGAGCCAAGCAGTGGATTATCGAAGCATTACACGCGAAAACCCTTAGGTACTTTGAGCCAATACGTAGTACAATGATATAATATGTGTAATAAACAGGATCACAATTACTCGTATATATGTTATTGAACATTCAAGTGATTATTGAAACTTTACAAAAACTTTAAATGGGATGACTGGCACTATGAGAAAGAAATAGCCTACAAGCTATATTGGTAGAGTTTAAACCGTTACACACAACTAAATTTGATCATTTACGTGAGCTTTCGACACGACGACTCTGTGTCTTTTTCAAACTGATGGTGGCTGGTTTATTGATATTTATTTATTTATTTTATTTATAACATTCGGCCGAAGCCAGGCTAATCCCAATAGTGCTCAAAGGGCTACTAAATTTAAGGGACGCCATCCGGATATGACGGGACAGGGATATGGAAAGAGGTCCGATTTTAGATGCAGGAGGAAAACCGGAGCACCCGGAGAAAAACCTGCGAGGACGAGCATGATATGGGATGTCACATCACGAGCTGACGATGTCATGTGACAGAACAGCCTACAAGCTATTCCAAAAAGTTCCGGTAAATGTCACAGTTTGAAATACATTCCTATATTAGTAGTTTACAACGATAAAGTTAAATATCGAGTTCAATGATATATAATTTATCACACTGATAGGTAATAATCATTTTAAGACACCATATAGCCAGAGATGTATCGTTCGAGTCCGGACTCGGACTCGAGTCCGGACTCGAGTCCACTTTTTGTTGGACTCGGACTTGGCTCGGACTCGGACACAAAAAGGCTCGGCTCGGACTCGGACACAAAAGGACTCGGACTCGAAGGCGAGTCCGGTCCGAGTCCAGTCCAATGTCCAAATCTATGTAAAATGTGAAATGATTATCTAAATATGTAAAAATAGATCTCAAATTTGTTGACTTTACTTATTTGGCCATTTTCCAAATTAATTGGGGCTGTCAAATCTGTGACCTGTTATTATCCTACATATCCACCAAATTATTTAGATTTATCTGTCACTTAGCAGAATCATATTTTTGTTATCATTTAAAATGAAATAATTGATAATTAATCAAATGCATAATTTTATTAAATATTTGGACTATATAAAAATTTCTACAATGTAAGACTTCTTTCATGGAACTTTCCAATCCATTAAGCTCTTGAAAGAGAAACATGCACACTGGACCATACATCTCATCACTATACATGTAGTTTGCATGTGCTCAGTAAGTGAGTACACATGACATTTGTGTGGGCCAATTTTGAAAATATGTTTAGAATTATAAAGGTGAATTTCTGTTAGTATTGTTATTATTATAATGATGATGATGTTAATTTTCTATAATATAGAATTATAAAGGTGAATTTCTGTTAGTATTGTTATTATTATAATGATGATGATGTTAATTTTCTATAATGTATTTGAATATATTGCAATTCATTTACATGTGATACTGCACACAGCCTATAGGTATGCCAGGCAAACCTATATCTGCTACATGTAGTCAGCCAAATTCGCTTAGAACACAATACATATTTACATAGAAATTTAAAGGAACAGGTAGGTCAAGGAAACCTACATAAATATGTTTTCTATACTTCACTTGACCCAAATATGATTTTTTATGGCGATGAGACACTCGCACATGGAATTTTAGAGGGATTTTGACCCGGATTTTGATGCAGTTCCACATAGAAAAGCTGCTATCATTATGAGACTAAGATCTAGAAACACCACCGAAATCCAGACAAACTAGTACCTAGACCAATGACTTTGACTCGCGTAGTGAAGCCGACACTGCTTAGCAACGACTTGAACAAGGACGCATACCCGGACGCAAGCAAACAGATAATGTTCGCGTCTACAGAACATGTTGCATTCGACGCGGGCGATAACGGCGCGGTAACCACACAACCGAGAGCGTCAGAATGTACGCGATTATCTCCGCGCCTAGTAACCCCGACAATCCGCAATATCACCTTGGATACGGGGCTTCACCTCCCGCTGTGGTAAGGGATGGGCAGTCATAGGTCTAGGTGGTATGTCTAAATCTTTTGATGAAAGTCAATCTTTGACAAGATGTAACTTTGCTACGGAAAGTGCTATGACAAAACGGTTTTCAGTTTTGACTTTCTTTACTCAAGGGCTTTAATTTGATATATAAAATGATGCAGTTTGATGGCAAATTTGAATTCACCTGGCATACCTACAGCCTTGTCCCAATTAAGTTAACTGTGAGTTTACATGTAGTGTGCTACACACACACACACAAAATACCCCCACATGCCTGCTGTCTGATACAGGTACTAGGTGGTCTGATACATGTAGTTTTTACCTTCAGGAGTAACCTGTTCATGGACATGGCTTTTGAAGAAAGTGTGTACGGTTGGCCCATGGTCTATGGTTGAGTCAACAGTGTTGGGTGGGGTTTGGTAGAGTGGTGTGTGGTGTGATGCAGTGAGTGACCTTCTCATCACATTTCTACAATTTTATCATCAAAATGCCATAAAATTATGCAAAAACTTTAAAATTGACCTTTTTCAGCAAATTTGTATTGTAAATTTTTCAAATAAGCAATAAAATATAAAATTTTGCTCCATTTTTGCAAATAATGACCCAATTTTTCAAAATGTTGTACCAAATGACCCTTCTTTCAAAATTTTATACCCAATTACCCCTTTTTCATTTTGTTATACCCAAACTAAGCAATGCCAATAGGTAGATACCTGTCACATTAAAGTTAAATGAACCCCCCCCCCCCCCCACCACCACCGGCCATGGACTCTCACCCCGAGTCCGGACTCGAGCCGGACTCGAGTCCGGACTCGGGTCTTATTTTTCTTGGACTCGGACTTGGCTCGGACTCGGCACCCCTGGACTTGGACTCGAGTCCGGACTCGGACACAAAAGGACTCGGACTTGGCTCGGACTCGGATACAAATGGACTCGGCTCGGCTCGGACTCGGACAAGCTGGACTCGGGTACAAGTCTGCATATAGCTCTAAATATTAAAGATGTTGTTTGAAAATACAAGGCTTCATACATTTACTATGTTGTGCAGAAATTCTTCAGATTATTTTAATTAAATTGCGTGTACCTTGCGAATTAGGTCGAATAAAAAAACCAGTAAAATCCAATACATTTCTCGATTATAATCATGAATGTCTACAGAACTATTTATTCATAAGGGAATGAAATTCAATAATTTGTATTGTGTTTTACCAAAATGCTTAATGAACTCGCTGGGAATGAGCTAGAACTTCAAGAGATCGTGATTGATTAAAAATACTGCAAATTATTGTGATAAGCTAAATTACATTAATGAACAATTGCAAGATTATAATAAATTTGCCGGTAAGTGGGAAATAAAACCTACAAGCAAAAATTGGCAACATCTTTGTTAATGTGTGCGAAGTCACAGAGTGCTGCAATTAATTGATAAGATACTATTTGGCGCTTAAATTATTAGAGTATCAAAAGAAGCTATGCCAATAAAATCCATTCTAAACATACGTCATTAACATTGAACCCAGATCACTTACAGCCTAGACAAGGCGATTACCAATCATCATGATCATGTAAATTTCACGTTTCTGTGATTGATATTAATTTTTTGAAAATTTAATTCTTAATGAAAGAATTCAATGATTAGATTCTAATCCGTTGATCTGCTGTTGCAGAGTACCAATATAATTCTCTATCCGTGCATTACAAGCTTAATTTCTTCATCAAGTGAGATTCCAACTGACTTGGTCCTCGTTATTCATACATTATGCATTCTGAGGATCGAACCTGGGACCTCTTGCACCTTACATGCTTATGACTCAACTCATAAATAGTCCCATCTCTTCACATAACTTCACCTACCTATGTGTATCTGAACGTAATGAATACGCTTGCCCAAATAATGTAAGAATTGAGATACACGGTTTGAAATTCACTATTCAAAATAGAAACAGAAATAACTTCCTCTTCAAAAATACAACATGATAAGAAAATGTCTTGAGCTATCATGCTTTTCACATATTGAATATTCTTATGTTATTGTTCAGATATTGTGAACGAAAGTATTATCGTTTAATAGAACTTCGGTTTCATTAAATCATTATATATTTTGGTGGACGCGTATGAAGAAAGATTTGTTAAAACGATGGTGCGATTTGTACTCCCTGGAGGATTACTAAGACCTTATAAGCATAAACAGGGACGTGGCAAAGCATGGTCCCGAAGGATAGGGCCTAAATACAGAACCTCTGTAAATACACATAATTACACATAAATACCTATAGACAGCTGGCAAAAGGATGACGTGCGTAGTAACCGTCTTGACTCTGAGCTCATGCCCCTTGCTTCCAGTTACGCCATCGAGTAAGGCATACATAATGTTTATGTTTTTAACCTGTATGGAATCTTAAGGCAAAACAATATTTGGCTTCTAGGGGGGCTTTGTAAATCCATTGTTATTTCATCTTATGGATAACGTTTTTTACTGCCCAAATGATCCGCAATAGAAGTTTGTGTTTGTGTGTGTGTGTGATTGTTTGTGTGCATTTCCTTTCAGTGATCATGCCAAACAATGGATTCGTTCTATATTTATGTACGAGGGTACATACAAAAAACATTGTGTATTGAATACCCTTTAAAACACCAGACATAATTAGGAAAAGACATACAAAATATCTATTCTTGAGTTTCGATGATTCTTCCTCGAAGCTGTTTTCGCTGCTATGGAGCCTCTTCCAACATATAAATCCCCCTTCCTTATACACAAGTTCTTTACAAATTCCAGCTTCCCTTGAGATCTACAGAAAACCTAAAAATATACCTAGCTTACAACCAATATAAACAAAAATACACAATTTTAAGATTGAGTAAGACCCACAAGCCAAAATATAAATAGGAAATCTTTAAGGGATCTGAAATGAGCGTTTTGAGCGTTTCGACAGTATAGCATGTATGAAAGAATCAATCCAAGTCCATGATTTGAGTCTTGTAACACATTGATTGAAATCCAGTATGTATAAAAGTCCACTTGTAACACATTCATTGCTGGAGAGTGACTTTTGAAAAAAAAAGGGTTTAATCAAGGAAAGTGTGTGGTTTATATTACATGGCAGAATGCTTATCAACATTATACATAACTGTGTGCTTTGTTTTATATTATCTTACTAGTGGTAATCTCATTCCAACATTATTGTCTTTGTATATGATTCAAAAAACCACCCAAGTCCAGAATTTAAAATGAACCCGACGAAGTCCCTGAAATGCTAATCGTCATACCTAATACAGTTTAACTCACCCATTTGCACGTGCAACTTACCATATTGACCAGGTAAATCTAACTGAATGAATTAAAATGATACACAGGTTTTTTTCTCAAAATCACTTCCCATGGACTTGGGTGGGTTTTGGATTCATGTATTCAATTGCATTCTGATTACGAAGAATGTCTTTCTGATATCAAATAATTTTCATTTTTTGAAATTCACTATATAATACAAATTTTGTGACAAATTATAAAATTTGATATTTTTCACATTTTCGATATATAACAGTCCTCGAAGTAAATTTCATAAATCTAATGACATATTCTTAAAGTGTATGTTGCTGGGAGGAAAAGCCGACGATCAATTGAAAATTTTGACTTTTCATATTGAAAATATGGATTTTTTTCCCAAACAGACCTAATTTTTTTTGGTGTTTTGGGGAAAAAAATCCATATCTTCAATACGAAAGGTCAAAATTTTCAATCGATCGTCGGCTTTTCATCCCACCTACATACACTTTAAGTATAAATCATCAGATTTATACAATCTACTTCGAATACTGTTAAATATCAAAATATCAATTTTAATCATTTGCCATAAAATGTGTATTACATTGCGAATTTCAAAAATCAAAATTATTTGATATCAGAAGGACATTCTTCGTATTCAGAATGCAATTCGATATGTCTGATGTGCTCTAATGTCCCACAATAAATACTGTCCAAACGTTCATACCCCACCCCTTAATAATAGACAAGGAAACGAACTAAAGTGCAATGATTGTTTTTCGAACTAGATTTGAAAATAGCTCGGCATCTTTAAACACAAGGATGGTTTGACAGCAATAGGGACATTGTTAGGGATCCTAATTGATGATAATTTAAGTTGGAATTCCCACACCAATATAATGGCATCATCAGAAAAGTTAAGCAATATCTCCCAATTGAGTCCAAACCAACCTTATATAACTCGTTGGTTTTTCCTTACTTAAAGGGCATATATATATATATATATATATATTGGTCGGATAACATCATATCATTGGCAAGGTAATATTATGAGGACAATGAAAATGACTCTTTTTTTTGAGAAAATAAGTCGTTTAAAATCGATATTCCGCAAAAACCAACTGTAAGCGGTGAGTTCCATCGAATGAGACAGATTTGACCTAGAAACTACAGTGATGTCATGATATGAATATTGCCAGCTTTGAGAGAATGGACTGACAACACTGTTAATGCACAGAACGTATACTGTCGTTGTTATCAGAAAAAACTCTCAAGTATTACAAATTTAATGGTTTTTACACATACCGTAATCACTCGATAGTTCCTGGTCCAGGATAATTTCAAGCTAACTCAATTTTTCCACGAGAGCGTACTAAACCACCGCTAGGGTACGAACCCGCAACCTCTCGCCACATAGTCGAACGCCTTATCGATTGAGCTAACTTGACTGCTTATATACGACATCCGAAATCATGCGATTGTCCAATCAGATTACATGTCTACGAGCTAGACCATTCGCACTGACTAAAAATACAAAGCAATACTATATAAAGAGATGAGAAAGCGTAACTAAAAAACTTGTTTTGCCTCTACCCTTATTTTGGTATTTCATTACTATACAAGCACTTGCACTTTTATATGGTCTATGGGATAACCCAGAGGATGATTTAAGCACTTCCCAGCAAGTCTTGCGGTTAGCACAGCTGTGTGAGTGAACATGACACCACTGTCCGCCCACTGCATACACACGTGCATGATTAAATTTGAATTTGGACAGATATATTTACAATAAAAACACCTTCTAAAAGTTGGTCGATTTCACATTTTATGTTATCCACAGAAGGTGTGAATTATCCTTCATGCATACATCACTTTAGATCTGAAATCGACCAAGTAATAATGACACACGGGCAATTCTAAAACAACATCTTTTGCACAGAGTTCAATGGGATTTGAAAAGTGAAGTGGCAGTTGAAACTCTAGTGATAACACTTTTACAGTGCATGATGGGGCTTCCTTAAATCATCCTCTGGGGATAACCCAGGATGAGGAAAGTGTTTTATAGAAGAACGCGGATGTAATATGAGCCGTTGCTTAGCCAGCTGACATCAAATTAACCACAATGACGGGATGCTTAAATGAAACTGCGATAAAATCTTTAACACGCCAGCTTATAAAGAAGATCGTGCTCAATTGCAAACCCCTGTACAGCGAAGTTTAGAAATGACATTAAAAAAAAGGAAGGTATTATTACAAACTCTAATGGTGACCCGCAGGTCAAATTGCTAGAATTGTACATTAAACACACTTAAACAGACACAATGCAATTTGCAGGCAGCAGCTTAATCAGCGCCAATATTGCAACATTGAAACAAACAACTATACAAACATCCAACCAAACCCAACCCCATCCCCCAGTAGGCAATGAGGACAAAGTGTCTTGCCCAAGGACACAACACGTTGGCACGAGCGGGGCTCGAACTCGCAACCTATGGATTATGAGTCGGGCGCCTTATCCACTCGGCCACACGTGCTCCCATTACTGGGAAGTTTTAAACTCTTGACAAATGATGAAAACTATGGGAAATATATTGCATGTATTGCATGTATTGAGTCCATAAAGCATGAATAATTTTAGTTTATTATGTTCTTTTTTAGTAATACGTATACCAGGAAACACACGCGTTTTATTAATCACATTCGAGTATGAGGTTTTATTGAGACCTTGAAATCGTTAAAAAATTTACGAAAAGATCCCACAAACACATTTTTATCATATTGACAAAATGTACGTTACTTTATCCTTACAGCAAACGTTATCAAAGATTGATAGGGCAACATTTCAAAATGTTTTGAAATTTTTATTAACACGTTTCATAACCTTTTAATATATGATCCAAAATTTAGTTTGTTGGCAACATTGCGCTAAGTAGAATAAACATATCATTTGAGAGCCGGCCTTGCACGTTTTTTTATTATATACAAAAAACACACAAACATTGTACATGACTTATCACTATGATCTTGTCTCTTTCACTCTCTAACCTATTTATATTATATTATGTTGTGCGTTTCTGCAAAATAGATTAAAGGAGACCAAATGTTTGAATAAACGGGTCGAATTGGAAACTTCATTCCTTTCTCCTATTGCTGTCAAATCAACCTCCTATGGGAACTACCCACTCCCGAGCTAGCCCGAAAAGCAATCATTGGACTTATGTTAGCTCCCTTGTCTATTAATGATTTCCCATTTATATTTTGGCATGTGCGTCTTACTCAATCTTAACTCACGTGACGTCATAGGAGTTTTGCAACCCAACAAATTAGTACATTGTTGTTTATTCTGCTTTATAAAACAGGTATTCTGTCGAACTCAAGGGAAGCTGGATTTGTACTGCACTTGTGAATGACTGTATGGTGGATTTAGATGTTGGAGGAGGCGACATATCAGTGACAACAAGCTTCAAGGAAAGATCATCGGAACTCAAGAATAGACATTTTGTATGTCTTATCTGGAGAGTGAGGTCAATGATCTCAGGCCTGGTATTTTACACGATTTCAAACACAGTGTAATGTACCTCATCGTTTGGCATGATCGAGAAAGAGAAACACACACAAACAACCCACCCCTCCCACACACCCCACCCATCGCATCGTACAAAGAAAGGAAGAAAGAAAGAAAGAAAGAAAGAAAGAAAGAAAAAGAAAGAAAGAAAGAAAGAAAGAAAGAAAGAAAGAAAGAAAGAAAGAAAGAAAGAAAGAAAGAAAGAAAGAAAGAAAGAAAGAAAGAAAGAAAGAAAGAACAATCAAATCATCAATCTTATACTCTTTGTAACCCTTGAGACGTAGGGGAAACATTAATCTAACACCTTGCCTGTCAAAACTTCTATGTACATTACGTCATTATATCACTATTCTTTATCAACATGAAAAAATACAAAGAGCAACAGAAATAACTCAATTGTGATTATGTAAATATATGTTAAGAAAATAAGTCATGTTATTTCAACGCATTTCAATGTTCTATCAAATATCGTAGTTTTAAAATAAGTAGAGCAAAGTGAAATAACACAATCACGCTCATTCGCATAAAACGACTTCAATGTGCATTATTTTTTGCATTGAAGATAATATTTGCTCAATCAACTATTTTAGCCTTTTGAAAAAGGGAATTCCATCTTTATGTCATTTATCATAAGTTAGTAAACCTTTATAAAGTGTAAAACACTCCGTTGCTTAGACACAAAACGATGCCCTTGACAGTCCTAATTATGTTGTAATGTTTTTCAATTTATACAAAGAGCTGAATATTCATATCAAAACTCGGTCAATATTATTTTGTTGCTTCATCATTTAAAAGGGCATTTCGTGATCCACAGCCTCACCCCCACTTTTTTCCAAAAAAAGTTGAGATATTTATACCATTGGAAACCTCTGGCTATATAATGTTTATGTACCAAAATTTTCTTGCAGATTAATTCGTTTAGCAAATATATCGTCAAATTTGAATTTCGTTCTGGTATACTTCTGGTAAATTTTGGGAATAAGCTTTTTTCGTGAATATCTACTGAAAAATGTCATAAAAAAGGGATGCTAGGATCACGAAATCCTCCTTTAAGGGCTCTTTGTTGGTTAAATAATCCCTCCTGTCTCGAAATGAAACCTCAGAAGACAAAAACGAAAATATTGAAAGTCTTGATTTAACTTAGCTAAATGTTTAAAATAGTTTAAGGTGGTACTACACCCCTTGTTAAATTTGTGAGTATTTTTTGCATTTTTCTCAAAAACTAATAAAACACTGGTAGCAAAAGTTATGTATATTATAGGGGCAAGGAATCCAGTTACTATACTGACATTTCAGTTACTCCAGACAAGTATTTATTGATTTATTGATCAAAAAATGGTTTTCCCTCATTTTTGACTGTAACTCCAAACTGATGTCTGTGCTGAAATAAAATTTTCAGTGCAGTAGTTGTAGTCCTTGCCCCTATAATATACATATCTTGTAACCAATGCGCTTTAATTTGTGAGAAAAATGCAAAAATAGGCACAAAATTGGCCAGGGTGTAGTACCACCTTAAGATAATAGGAACCCAGTGGTAATAATAGTTCACGTCCTGCATATTATTTTGTAAAAAGATGATATTCATTGTTTTTAAACCATTTGTCCTACCAGTGGCTTCTTTATGCATTTGGTTCTGCATTATAACAATTCTTTTGGATTCTCTATTTTAAGATTGTTTTAGGATTCTCTATTATTAAATGCAAATTTGATGGGTCGAAGAAACTGTTAAACCCCTAATGTCAGCATGACTTCAAGGATTAGTAAGTATATAAAATAAAATGGAGATTTAGTCGAGTGAAAACGGTTGTCGACTTTCATTTAACATTCGTCTTTATAACCTGATGAGCGGATGTTTCCATCAAAATTTCATCAAATTTACCATACCCACGTTTTAGTGTTATTTTGCAGAAAACAATAGAACAATTAAAACAATGAACACTTGATATTGGTTGCTCTATATATGATTTACATTTAAATCAAAACATCTCTGAAAGAATAGAAGTGACATTTATTGATTTGGCTTCACCATGTTCAGTCAATGTCAGTGGCATTTTTGACTGTGTAAGTGGAGGGATTAGCTATAATAAACATAGATTTTCATTGAAGTTTGTGAAGTAGTATTTCGTTACAATAATATAATGAAATAATAACACGCAGGACCAATTGACAGCTGTAGCAACAATTTGAAATTCAAACAATATATTTATTTTTGAGCTATTTATCAATGCACCAATGAGATGTTTGCACCAATTTGATCTACACATTGATTAATAATTATAAATTTTATTCGAAATTCCCATTTTTAGCCAAATATGATATATCAAATTTCACTCCGTAGATGCGATTAGTTTTCTTTGATCACTGTTTAAAAACACAACCCCAAAACGAATGTCGATAATGGTCATCATTACAAAGCCATCTTGCTGGAGCATGTCAATACAACTGATGTCAAGTTTCTTTGCGTTGGTTTTACGCGTTGTCCCCCAATTATCCCGAGCCATTCAGTGGATTATCGGAGCATTACACGCGAAAACCCTTAGGTACTTTGAGCCAATACGTAGTACAATGATATAATATGTGTAATAAACAGGATCACAATTACTCGTATATATGTTATTAAACATTCAAGTGATTATTGAAACTTTACCAAAACTTTAATGGGATGACTGGCACTATGAGAAAGAAATAGCCTACAAGCTGTTCCAAAAAGTTCCGGTAAATGTCACAGATTGAAATACATTCCTATTAGTAGTTTACAACGATAAAGTTAAATATCGAGTTCAATGATATATAATTTATCACACTGATAGGTAATAATCATTTTAAGACACCATGTAGCTCTAAAAATTAAAGATGTTCTTTGAAAATACAAGGCTTCATACATTTACTATGTTGTGCAGAAATTCTTCGCTAGAACAGATTATGTTAATTAAATTGCGTGTACCTTGCGAATTAGGTCGAATAAAAACCCAGTAAAATCCAATACATTTCTCGATTATAATCATGAATGTCTACAGAACTATTTATTCATAAGGGAATGAAATTCAATAATTTGTATTGTGTTTTACCAAAATGCTTAATGAACTCGCTGGGAATGAGCTAGAACTTCAAGAGATCGTGATTGATTAACAATACTACAAATTATTGTGATAAGTTATAAATTTATTACAATCATGAACAGTTGCAAGATTATAATACCTTTGCCGGTAAGTGAGAAATAAAACCTACAAGCAAAAATTGGCAACATCTTTGTTAATGTGTGCGAAGTCACAGAGTGCTACAATTAATTGAGTTAGGGGTATTATAGAGGCTATTCCCCATAAGATATTATATATTTGGCGCTTAAATTATTAGAGTTTCAAAAGAAGCTATGCCAATAAAATCCATTGTAAACATTATCATTACGTCATTAACATTGAACCCAGATCACTTACAGCCTAGAAAAGGCGATTACCAATCATCATGATCATGTAAATGTCACGTTTCGCTGATTGATATTAATTTCTAGAAAAGTCTTAAATGTTTCATTTTATTTGTATGTAACTATCTATGATTTTAATGAAAGAATTCAATTATCAGTTGATCTGCTGTTGCAGAGTACTAACAGAATTCTCTATCAGTGCATAAAAAGCTGCGATTGCAAATGACTTGGTCCTCGTTATTCACACATTATGCATATAGTGCGAACGTAATAAATACGCTTTCCCAAATAAAGTAGGAATTGCGATGCATGGTTTGAAATTCACTATTCTAAACTGAAATAACTTCCTTATTAAAATACAACATGATAAGAAAATGTCTTGAGCTTTCATTGAACATTCCTATGTATAGCTATGTATATTGTTTAATAGAACGTTGGTTTTATTAAATCAATATAGATTTTGGTGGACGTGTATGAAGAGAGGTTTGTTAAAACGATAGTGCGATTTGTACTCTCTGGAGGATTACTAAGACCTTATAAGCATAAACAGGGGGTGGCACGTGGCAAAGTATGGTCCCGAAGGATAGGGCCTAAATACAGAACCTCTGTCATAAATACCTATAGACAGCTGGGAAAAGGAATGACGTGCGTAGCAAGCGTCTTGACTCTGAGCTCATGCCCCTTGCTTCCAGTTACGCCACTGAGTAAGCATACAGGCATACATATGTTTATGTTTTATGGAATCTTAAGGCAAAACAATATTTGGCTTCAAGGGGGGCTTTGTAAATCCATTGTTATTGCATCGTATGGATAACATTTTTTACTGCCCATATTATGTACATACAGGAAACATTATGTATTGGAAACCCTTTAAAGCTCTTTAAAACACCAGACATAATTATTCTTGTCATACGAGATCATTGACCTCATTCGACAAGCTCAGGATAAGACATACAAAATAAATATCTATTCTTGAGTTTCGATGATCCTTCCTCGAAGCTGTTTTCACTGCTATGGCGCCTCTTCCAACATATAAATCCCCCTTCCTTATGCACAAGTCCTGTACAAAATCCAGCTTCCCTTGAGATCTACAGAGAACCTAAAATATACCTAGCTATACAACCAATATAAACAAAAACACATACTTTCATTTGGGATATATAACTACAATATAACTACAGTGACCCTTCACGTGATTTAAGATTGAGTAAGACCCACAAGTAGAAATAGGCAATCTCTAAATAGACAAGGGAACGAACTAAGGTGCAATGATTGCTTTTCGAACTAGGTTTGAAGATAGCTCGGCATCCTTAAACACAAGGATGGCTTGATAGCAATAGCCAAAATAAAATAAATTGGAATGCTCGATGAGCAGGCGATCATATGTGGAGCTATGAAGGGGATTTGCCATTTGGTCTAATACCATTTGGTCTAATATTCATTTCGTCTCCATCCATTTCGTCTAAACCCATTAGGTCTATATCCACTACATCCAATAATCATTTGGTCCTTTAACCATTTGGTCCGATAACCATTTGGTCCGACAACCATTTAGTCTAATAACCAATAAGTCTAAAACCATTTAGTCTAACAACCATTTAGTCTAATACTCATTTGGTCTATAACCAATAGGTCTAATAGCCATTTGGTCTAATACCCATTTGGTCTACACACCATTTAGTCCTACAAGCATTTGGTTTATTAATAAATAGACAAAATGGTATTAGACTAACTGGTTATTAGACCATACGAGTATTAGACCAAACGGTTATTAGACCAAACGGTTATTAGACCAAATGGTTATTAAAGAAATATTAGACCAAATGGTTATTAGACTATATGGTTAGTAGACATACCGGTTATTAGACCAAACACTATTAGACTAAATGGACATTAGACTATATGATTATTAGACTAAGTGGCAATTAGCCTCTCTGGTAATAGACCAATTGAATATAGACTAAACGGGAATTAGACGAAATGGTATTAGACCAAATGGCAATAGACCGCTATGAAGGGAAGAACTGAACAGAAGAAAATGGCGTAGATGGGAGGTGCGGACATGCCTAATTATAGTAGAACACTATAAGCAATCAAACAAGTTTATATTGGTGCCGTTACAAGGCTCAAATGGCCAACTAGACACCTGGGATATTAAGGGGCGCAGCATTAGATTTCCAGGGGTGATAGGAGTTTTGTGAAGAAGAAAAAAAATCGCACACTAGTGAGACAAAAAATAAAAATTCGCCCACTAGTGAGACGGGAAAAAAGATTTTGCCTCACTGATGAGTAAAAAAAAATTCCCAACCAACTCTGTATAAAGGTATACATTAAAATTGAAGGAAATAAACTCCCCCCCCCCACCGAATCAAATGGTGCGTCCCTAAACAGATGTATTACAACTTGTCAGGTATGTTACAACTGTCAGTTACCAACGGCAAGTAGAAATTTGAGCCCTGAAATGAAGTTTGGAGATAAACGCTTGAAAGGAAGACCTAAGATGGACTGGTAAATCAAATCATATTGTATCAACTATCATTTTCAATTTCCAAACTGCATAGGGAAATAAGAATTTTATCGCCAATCATATAACCATTTCCTGCAGATTATACACACGCCAAACGACATGTGATGTGTCACAGCCTCGTACATGTAATCGTAGACCTATTTGCTCAAATTCTAGATGCATTCGGCAATTGTCCTTTTCAAAACGTTTTTTAATTCCTGAATATGATTGTGTCTTTGGCTAATATCACAGCAGCTCATTAAATTTTGAATAGCAAAAAAAAAAATTAAATCATTTACTGTGTCCTTTATTTTCGTTGGAGATACATTGTCAGCATGCGCTCCGTGGTGTTCTCACTTAAAACTGTACCTGTAATCTTGTTTGATCTCTCATACCCGGAAGGGTCGATAGAGAAATAAAAGTCCATCATTGGATGGACGCCTAACTAACTAACTGAGGTTGACTTACATGAATATTATGCCGTCTAAGTTTCGATTTTGGCAGGTCAAAGTGGGGGGGGCAATTTTTGGCACACGGTTTTAAATTTTACCCCGGCCCATAATTACTACACAGCCCCTAAGTCTAATAACAGAAATTGATTTTATAGCAACCGAGGTAGGTTTCGATTTTAATATGATGTACATAGCCAGTGATGTAAAACATTGTAAAACATTATACTTTCAATGTTGTTACTTCCGTCAATTGCTAAATCGCAAGGGTACTGCTTAATTAATTAACTAAAATAGTGGTGACTTCCGAACAACAACAACTTCCGAATACCCCCAAATATACCCCCAGTCTATTTGCAGACGATCAGGATACACCTTTAACTTTGCAGCTAAGCACTTTGGATGTTTATTACAATGTTATTTTCTATATTATATATTTCATATAAAAATATTTTGATCATGTATTCGAAAACATCAAAGTTAATAATTTAAAATTATACAATCAATTAATTGACGTTATCGATCTTTCTACAGTAGTTGGGTCGTATAATATGCTTTACTACCACCATCGTTACCAATAGTAACTCAATCTTACACTCATAGAAATGACTTGTTCGCCTTGTTGGCGCAATTCAAAAGGAGTAAGTTTGGACAACTCAAAAATAGTGTAAAAGTTGCAAAAACAAAATTCATTTTAGTTATCCGAAAATGCTGAAAAAACTTAAAAAGTTGATGTAAGTCGTTGCATCAACTTTTTAAGTAATGACAACTTCTGAATTCAAGTTCAGGAAACTTAGAAAATTAAACAAGGTTCAAAGAACCAATTAGTTTTAATTTATTGTAACTCAACATGTAAGTTGATGTAACTCGTTCATATTAAGTTACTGGTACTTATTGTTTTGAGTTATTCCAATTTGGTACTTTGTTACTTAATTCACGTAATTGGATCATTTTCTGCAAAATTAGCAGTATTCAAATATATAAATTTTGTATACTATAGCACACCTCTAGAAAATTATGCTAACCTAGGCTAGTTTCATTTTCTGAGTTGTAACAACTCAATAAAGTAAGTGCAAATGAGTGCGACCAACATAATGATATCGAGTCAGCGTTACTCAAAATTGTACGCGTTGGCATTACTCGGAAAGTTGACGCAACGACTTACATCAACTTACTGAGTAATGCCAACGAACAATTTCTATGAGTGTACCATTTCTTACAGATCTCAAAATGTCTTCTCCCTGAACGAAAATAATGGGTTTATGCCAACTTTGTATATGATATTGCTACTTTTTCCAATCAGTATACTGGAATATTTTGGTTTTCAAGATTTAATGAATTCTGCTAGTATCACCTTTCAAATTGTATTTTTGTGAATATATGTGATATCTAATTAGAAGTTTTGAATTGTTATGCTAGAGGTACCTTAGAACGTGCAGGTGTCAATACTATTAATATTAATAGATATATATATATCCAATTAACTTGATATACGGCGTTTTATGCAGTTGAAATCCTCCACTATCCCCGATCACTATGACAAAGGAGGGTAATGCGTATAGGTCCATTATATGACATCTTTTCAGTTCGACTCTGACGCAAAATGATCCCCTTTCGCTATTTTTAACATTTGCTCCCATCCATGAGCCTGGTTTTTCACTCTGCATCTGACACTCACTGACCAATTCTTTCGAATCATCCATCAGGTCGTGTTCATAAGAAATCTTGATCCGCGTGTTGGAGGCAGACTTATACAAAATAAATAAAGAATGAATTATTGATAATTAACAAATGGAAAGCTAGATTGTATGCATCAGAATTCGGAATGCAGCTTTGAAGGCACTCCACCATGCATGTTCATGACATAATGCATTTTAGGTATGGTCTTTGCATCATACATATATGTATAACAAGCTGCAAATATAATGTGAAAATCATATCATCTTAATTAAAGAGTGTCAAAGTTGATGTAAAGAGCTATTCAGAAATGACCAATGAAATTGTTAGCTTTATCTTACGCTGGAAATTGCTTCTCAAACCATTGGTCAAAGTCGTATATTTTATATTGCAAAGAGGCCACTTTGTAGCTTTAACACTCCTTTACCCTTGTGTCTTTTATCTTTCTGAAATATTAATTAATTCACCATCTTTTAATTACCCCAGGATATCTCTCGATTATTCCAATAGATTTACTGGCATATGTGTGTGATTCTCGACTCATAATAGGAATACAAAGCAAAATTATAAATAGTAAGCAAGTGATAATTTTAGCAACTCCTTTAAGATGATTGGTAAATGAAACGCAATGATGCTTTTTTTTTGGGGGGGGGGGGTAAGAGAAGGTATTCTGTTTGAAATTAGGTTACGATTAACCGAGGGGCACTGGTGGTGTATCTGCAACAACTACACGAGTATCATCGTCAGCAAGGTTGTTTTTGGGGTTTTTTTTTGTTTTTTTGTTTTTTGTTTTTTTCACCTTTAAATTAATCTGAACTTTATGTTGTTATTACTTGAATGCTGTTTATATTACAATTGTATGCTAAATGTTTGATACCTAATAGTTTTTCTGTTATTTGTATAATTGGTTGCTATATTATAGCTTATTATGCAACACGCTCGGGTCTCAGTACAAATTAGCTGGAGGAGAGCTGAAGCCAATTTGAACTTTTTGCTTTATAGCAAGGAGAGTAGGGATCATGGAAACAGGGAAGCTATAATGGAAGAAACAGGAGTTAATTCGGAAGCGAATCGGAAGTTCCAATTGTTATGTGCCCAAAATATTCCATACATATTCATAGGTTATGCATTTTGTCATCATACATTAGGTTTTTACTTGTTCTAATAGAAAATACTAATGAATAAAGTGATAAACGAAAAAAATCATATTCAGTTATATGTGGAAGTTTCTTTAAAAAATTAAGTCGTGGCGCTATTACAGTATACATTTATACAAATCAATGATTCGACTGGCTTGTGTTAAGGTAATGAGCTATATTTAGAAATTATGTAATATGCTGTAATATGCTAAAATTAGTGATTATTATCTATATAGAAAGGTAACAAATTAGATATAAGGCCTGGCGAATAAATGATTGGGGCAGCAGTGTAGAACAGGTGAAACTTACTTTAGCCAGTGGTGGTACAAAACCCAGCAAACACAAAAACGTTTTAAAAACGTTTTAAATAAGTTATATTTTGGCTTTTGGTTTAGGTAAAAACGTTTTAATAACATTAAAATGTCGGGTTATATAAAGGTCATGATAACGTTTTAAAACGTTTTGTATGAAAACACACTACAACAATATTTTTTAATGTTTTCAAAAAATGTTATTGTAAACTATTTTTGCAAACATTTTTGCCAAATATTTTGTCAATAGTTAAATAACATTATGTTACAATATTTGAATCCAGCAAACACAGAAATGTTCTTAAAATGTTTTTTTCAAAACTTTTTAATAACATTTAAATGTCGGGTTATATAAAGGTCATGAAAACGTTTTTAAAACGTTATTGCAAATATTTTGGGCAAACATTTTTTCGCAAAATATTTTTTCAACCCCAAAATAACATTCTGTTTAGAATGTTTTGTATCAAGTGTTCAAGAATGTTTTTGGAATGTTATTAAAACGTTTTATACCCTTTATATAACCCGACATTTAAACGTTTTCTGTAAAACATTTTTGTTTGCTGAGCACTAGATTCTCAAAAAATGTTTTTTAAGGTTATGAAAACGTTTTATACTCTTAATATACCCTTTATATAACCCGACATTTAAACGTTTTCTGACAACCTTTTATAACCTTTTGCGAATGATGTCGAAAACGTTTTGTGTTTGCTGGGAAGTTACCATAAATGTGTGAAGTCTTCAAACTTCGGTTCGCTTTTTTGTGTGTTGGAGAGAAGGAAATACACCAAAGGTGGCAGTGAAAGCCAATAGTGCTTGATTGTCTTGTCGACTCAAAGAAGTGACGGATTAAACTATCTCCATCAACGAATTGTGGTATTTTGCTGTTCTAACATAGTCTGACTGTCAAGTAGAGCAGATTTTCTAGCATGCTCAAGAGATCTCCTACAGAGGACCTTGCGGTCAACATAGAAGACCATTTGGAAAATGACTAGCATAGTCTTCAGGACTTGGACATGTTGGACTGAGACTGTGGTAAACCATGGCTTTCCCTTGGGTAGACAGGATCTTGGATATTGCCGGATCTTGGATCAAGAACTGAGACCATCAAAGGAATCTCCCGGGGGAATCTCATCAGCCAACCAAGATCTTCAGGCTTAGCAAAAGAAAATCTTTGTAATAATTTCGAATTATTTTGTAATGTGACTTGATTGACAGCCATATTGCAATAATTAATAAATAATCATTAGTTGTTTGATATAATAAACAGTGTGTTTACGTATTTGGTGTTGAGTGAACTCGGGTCATTTTAGTGACCGTAAAACAATCACAAAATCCGTTAAGGTTTTTCTATCTCAGCTGCTCAATGTCAGTCAAATCAGTTGTTAATAATGTTGTCTCCATGACTCAGACTCAAATTTGCCGAAAATAAAATCTTAAATTCGATTTAAAAAGCGGAGAAAAGTCATTTAAGAGCAATAATATTTCCTTTCACGTGGTTAATATCAATATCACCACGGCAAAGTCAAGCGAAAATATCTCCAAAATAGATTTAGACAGTTTAATTAACATGATTAATTTCAAGCCAATCTTATCATAGCGATCATGAGAGTCATTTTCTGGTCAGTCTCTCATATCGTGTCATGCTTGTCCAATCATATCTACCAAAAACAGCATTTTAAAGCATGAAAAATTAATAATGATGATGGTGTGCTTTTCCTGATGTTGAGCTCCCAAAAATACTTGAGAAACAGACGACGTCGAAGACCATGAAGAAGAGGACGAGAAAGAGGAAAAGGAAGAGAAAGAAGAAGATTTTCCGACTCTAATACAATTTTATAGCATTTATGAAATGACAAAAGATAGACAAAAATATCATTAAGTGTGATTTCCTGTTTCAGAATTTACTGGAAAAATAATTACGTGCGACACAAGATAATGCGAAGCGTACTATTCCGAGGAGGAGCAGGATTTTCTCAAATCAGTTGAATTTTATAGAATTTATTAAAAGAGAGAAAACAAATAAAATAATAAAGTGTGCTTTCTGTTTCAAGATATCTTTCTAGTTCAAGAAGAACAGGGAAAAGACGAAAAGAAATGTGTCTAACGATAAATTAATTAATTGATAATATCTAAAGAATGGGATTACCAATAACACAGCTTTTATATCAAAAGTTACTTGTTACTTCTTGGGTAAATATATTAGTACTGGTTTAATGAACCTTGGCATGCTATTGAACATAATTCTTAGCTAATCATATCTATCAGTAACACAACCCTCACCTAAATCTGGCATCAAAACGTAAATATAAATGCTTCAATTAAAACAACGACCGCCTACTCGCTTAAACACCACTAGTCACCATTAGAGACAATGTAGGTCAGTGGTTGCATTGGAAACAGACATTAACACATTTAACGTTAATGTAAGAATATTTTTCTTATCCAGAAAAATTCAATCAAGCGCATATAAGAACAACACAATATAGCTTTTGTCAATCTAAAGTGGACAAATTGACTAAAAAGTAGATAAAAATGATATGCGAAGTGTACCTCAACAATCTAGAGTAAAATCTCAGATTCCCTGATGACTTATAATGCAAATTGTGTGATCACTTCTGGTAAAATGATGCTTGTACGTGACCAGTCTGATATTACCAGGTGTCCTGTGTAAATGATATTCTAATCAGGGAGTTGTTTTATTTAAATGCTTATATTTGATATCGGATATCTGATATTGCCCCCGCTAATAATACGGCCATTACCGCGATTGTTGCTGTTAGCCTTACACGGCTAAATTTATTCCAGATATACCGTTAGTTATATCCAATCAGTGCCAGCGGTCCTTATTTATAGCATAATGGATTGTATCATGGTTTCTGTGATTATATTTGAATTAAACAAACGAGTTTATATTGGTGCCATTACTTGTCCGGTATGTTACAACTCTCAATTACCAACGGCAAGTTGACAATTTGAGCCCTGAAATGAATTTTGGAGAGAAACGCTTGAACCAGTGGCGTAGCTGTCTGTTTGGGCCCACGCCCCTAGCGCAAGGAAAAAAGAGGAGAAAGGAGAGAGAGAGAGGAAAAAAGGAGAGAGGAGGGTAAAAAATGGTACTATACAATCAAAATGTGTTGCTTTTAGGGCGCAAGCGCTTATAATCCTTTTTTTTTTTTTTTGCTCTTCACTTTTTAAAACCACCGGAAAAAATTTGGGTCAACCTTTTTGTTTGGTGGATTTGGGCCCCGCCCCATACAGGCTTGCCCCCCGTAAAAAACAAATTCAGCTACGCCACTGGCTTGAACGGAAAACCTAGGATCAAATTGAAGCCAAATTGTACCAATTTCAGTTATTTGTTTTTCAGCTGCTGTTTTTGTCTAAAAGGGCTAACCTGTTATGTATTACATGGATATGGAAAAAACAAGTAGATATAATAATTCAAAAACAAAACGGCATAGGGAAATAAGAATGTTAATCGCTAATCAAATAACCAATCGATGCAGATAATACACACATCAAACGACGTAGACCCATTTTTTCAAATTCTCAAATTCTAGATGCTTTCGGCATTTTAAAGTAAGTATTAACAACTAAGTAACTTTGACAAATTTCAATCAAAAAGAAGCAAAATATCTTTTTAGTTTAAATAAACAGGCTGTGCAATAATAGAGAATAGAATTTTTAACAAGCCACAAAGGAGGGTTCTAAAAGGAAGAAGGGTTTTTGGCATGTCGAAGGGTGAGAGGAGGCAAGCGATTTTTGTCACGACGCATGGCCTCATAATTATACAGCCCCTAATAACAGAAGTTGATTTTGTAGAAACCTAGGTGTGCTTAGGTTTGAATATCGTTCTGATGTAGCTAATGCTGCAAAACATTGCAAAACATTACTCTCAATGTTGTTATTTCCAAAAATTGCTAAATCCTAAAACTGCTATATACCCCCCACCCCACCCCAGTCCATTGTAAAGATGACTTTAAAGAAGGGCGTTCCTTTGCAGCGAAGTACTTTGGATGCTCATAAATTTACAATGTTACGTTTATATTATATTTTAGAAGGTGTCATTAGCACAATCTTTAAAAATATTTTGATCATGTATTCAAAAAAATCAAGGTTAATTATTTAAAATCAGGCAAAAAATTGATTGACGTTGTCGATCTTTCCACAGCAGCTGGGCTGTATAATATGCTTTACCATGTTTACTATGCTATCATCGCAATATACCTACTACCCTCAATCTGACAAAGTTCTCAAAATACTTGCTCCCTGACTAAAACGAATGGGAATGTCAGCTTTGTATGTGATACTGCTCAATCAGTGAATGAATATTTGGTTTTACTAGGATTTCAAATAATACAATTTGTACTTATGAATATTTGTGATATCCAATTAGACATTTTGAATTGTTATGCTAGTGGTAACTTGTGCAGGTGTCAAAATGCTATTAATATTAATAGAAATATACCCAATTAACTTGAAATACGACGTTTTATGCAGTTGAATCCATTCTCTATCGATAAAAAAGAAGGGTAATGCGTACAATTCAATGTCACATCTTTTCAGGCGATCCTGACACAAAATGATCCCCTCTTCAGATATTTGGCACCCAAGGAGACGCTATTTTTGACATTTGCTCCTATCCCTATGATCACCATTGTTTGATGGCATGTAGAACCAGGGCCCTCACACTCAGTTCAGAAGTATGTTACTGCGTGGAAGCGGCCATTGACCCTGTAATCGCGTATCCTGGAACTACCGGCCGCATAGGCACACTGTATGCGCCCTATACGCGTTATTGATCGCGTTGGACGCTTGTGCTGGCGACGCGATCATTAGCACCCCAGCACCCCATTAGCACCCCATGGCAGCGCCCATACGTGTGCCAATTTGTGGTTCGCGGGATCTTTTCTTCAGGCTCTGTAGCGTGCAAATTTAGCTGGTGCGATTTTACAGTCTACCGTGTGGTAGAACTGTATTCATTTTAAGCAAAGTTGAACACTGATGGCACTATTTATGTTAATTTTTGTTTGCACCCTTACCAGGAGAGTAAACACTTAGAACATCATAAATATGAATAACATATAGTAAGAAAAATGTCAAACTACTTTTTACATAAAATGAGAGGAATAACTCATATTTTATTGGGCTAAATTAAATTTTAAATATATGTTAACAGCGCCCTTAATTTGGACAGAAATATACCGTTTATAGTATAAATATTACCACAAAAAGGCAGAAAAAGATTTAAAAAAAATTTAACAAAGAAAAGTAAATCGAAGTTAGAAATAGGTAAAAAAATATATGTATATATTAGTGTGATAGCTGTTAATATTGTACTAGGTCTAGAATGGACAATTATGTAATGTTTTGCTAGAAACCTTAATAAATGACCATATTAAACAACCGTGATGAACATTGTGTTTTATTTTCTAATCATCCATCAGGTCGTTTTCATAGGAAATCGTAAAATGTACCTCAGAGAGAAACTGAGCAACCCAGAAACTAATTACATGAGTTATGTGCGACTACATGATGCGCATGTTGGTGGCAGACTGATACAATATAAATAAAGAATAAATAGTGATAATTAATCCGGATCAAACAAATGGAGAGCTAGATTGTATGCATCAGAATTTGGAATGCAGCTTTGAACACGCAACTCCATCATGTCCATGACGTATAAAAACATGAATGTATTTTAGAAATGGTATTTGCATCATTCATTATGTGCAAGCTGCAATTAATTAAGATGTGAAAATCATATCATCTTAATAAGACTTAAGAGTATTAATAATTATTGTGCAAAAGGAAATCTAAAGACAGCATCACCCACCACTTTTCTCAAAAAAAATTGAGATTTTTATACCATTGGAAACCTCTGGCTACATTATGTTTATGTACAAAAAATTTCTTGCAGATTAATTAATTTAGCAGAAATATTGTCAAATATGAATTGGCCTATGGAGCAGTGTGTTACACAAAATCATGCATAACTCCCAAACGCAATATCGGAATCAACTGAAATGCTGGGAGTAAGCTTTTTTGTGGATATCTACTGAAAAATGTCATAAAAAGAGGATGCTAGGATCACGAAATCCTCCTTTAAATAAGTGGATCTCTATTATACAGTTGAATTTAATATTGAATTTGTCGCTGAATGGACATGGTGGCGTGTTACAACGTCAATGGTCGTTGAAGGTACATAGTGACGTATCAGCTTTTATTTCTTACCTGATGCATCTCTAGGTAAATTTAGCGATTAGATCGCTTACACTCTATTCGGCGATGAGTTACGTATATCAGCCAAGTTTTTGTTGCAAGAGTTAAATAAAAGTCCTGTCTGGGGCATGAGAAACAAAAATAATAATATAGTGTCAAAGTTTAGGTAAATAGCTATTCAGCAATGATCAATGAAATTGTTAGTTTTACCTAAAACCATTGGTCAAAAAAGCTAGCAGTCGCGATTATCTTATATCACAAAGAGGCCACTTCATAGCTTTAACACTCTTTTATATTTTTTCTTTTATCTTTCTGAAAAATTAATTAATCCGCCACCTTTCAATTCCCCCGGGATATCTCTCGATTACTCCATGTGATTTACTGGCATCTGTGTGTTATTCTTGACTCATAGGAATACAAAGCAAAATATGAATATTAAATAAGCGATACTTTTACAAACTCCTTTGAGACGATTAGTACAAGCAGTTAGCAGCCTGGACAACCGATTCTTTAGAAATGCTTAGTCGCGCTGAAAGTCGATCGATACATGTTAAAATCAGCACAATTCAGAGATACACCTTTTTGCTATGAAATTAATTTTCTCGGTCAAATATAAAGCAATATTTTTTTTTTTTTCTTCAGTAATGTCAGTTAAAAACTTGGTGCTTGGATATACATTTTTTTACAAATCCTGGTGTTAAAATTAAGCATCAAATTGTGTCTTTTAGTGTGATATTTTGATTTTTATAGGCCTTCAGTTCGCCCGCGAGCTTTTTACGGAATTCATTTTTTAGCGTCTCAAACTACTATAGTTTGCTAAAGAAAGATATTTCCCACCTCTGTAAAGCACATCGTGTGGGTCTATATATTATAGTTTTGTTCGAATTTCCGTTTTTATTTTACCCTTTTTTTTTTCATACTCAGAAAATGTCTAACTCAGTACTTTTATCTCGAGAACAACCAACAGAAATAGTCGATATTTCCTTTGTTGTTTATCCAGGTCAATTTTCCATTGAAAGCAAATTGCCCGACCAGCGATTTGGTAGCCCAAATCCCCAATTGAGTGTTCTGGTTAAACATGATCAGTAGGAGCGCTATAGGCCTGGGAATTTCTTTGCTATATTGAAGTTCTAGCAACACTGTAGCCATGCCGGTATTCCTATTAAACCCAGGGATATCGATCCACAATGC
Source organism: Amphiura filiformis (assembly GCF_039555335.1). Lineage (NCBI taxonomy): Eukaryota > Metazoa > Echinodermata > Ophiuroidea > Amphilepidida > Amphiuridae > Amphiura > Amphiura filiformis. Next base: position 51,453,583 of record NC_092644.1, on the reverse strand, counting down.
TAGTATTAGCCTTAGATTTCACTCGTTGATTTTGAAAAATGGTCAGCCGGCAGTTAAAATAGTGAAATGAAAACGCAAATTCTGACAAAACTATGATATATCGCTCACGGTGATGTGCGTTAGAAAGTTGGGAAAAATCCTTCATTAGCGAACTATCTTACTTTGAAAAGCTAAAAGGTTGACAAAAAAAGGCTCGCGGACAGAGTTTAAGCCTATCAAAATCGAAAATCTTACACTAAATGACTACATTTCACGCCTAAGTTTAACACTAGAATTTGAAAAAAAAAATACAGTATCAAGCACTACAATTTTTCCTGACATTTACTGAAAAAATGAAAATGATTGCTTTTCATTTGGCCGAGAAAATTAATTTTACATCGAAAAGGTGTAACTAAAAATTTAGCTCATTTCAACACCAAATTCGATCGTTTGTATTGCCTCATTAAATGACTGAGTGAGCCTTGCCAAACAAAAGAATCGGTTGTGCAGGCTGCTAACTGCAAGATACGCAATGATGATATTTAAGGGGGTAGTGTTTGAAACTAGGTCACGAGAGGCACTCACATGTAAATAAGTGGTGTAATTGCAAACAAGTTTACTTTGAATGTTAGATTGGACTGTTAACAATTCCAGTGGAAAATTATGTTGACTACTCACATTTTAGTGAGGTTTCGCCACTACACTAGTGGTTTTATCAGACTGGCAACTCATCACATCTAACTGCTATCTTTTATAGGCAACAGGAACCGTTGAGGGCGTGATGAGTTGGTCAAAGATGTTGTTGAGTGAATAGGCCCCCTCGTCCTTGTTCAGAGTGTCTTTTCCTTTTCGGCGTATCCAGGTGGCCATCTGGAGGTCTTGTCAGCTTCCATGTCGATAACTTTTGAGTCCTCCCAATTGACTGTATTATACCTCTAGTCGTCTTTGTTTATTCAACAACTGTGTTTTGATGTGTTTTGAGAGAGCCTAAATGCATCCATATAATATCAAATGATGGCGCTAGCAACACACGTGCTAAAGTCAGAACTCACGAACTCAAGCCGTGCTTGAGTTCATGTGTTCGTGACTTCCTGAGTTCAAAGTCAGGAAGTCGTGAACTCAAGCGGCGCTTGAGTTCTTGTGTTCCTGACTTCAAAGTCGTGCTTGGATCTCAAGCGCGGCTTGTGTTCACGAGTTCATGACTTTAAATTCATGAAGTCAGGAACTCAAGAACTCAAGCTAACTCAAGCGCGGCTTGAGTTCACGAGTTCCTGACTTTAAAGTCATGAAGTCAGGATCTCGTGATCCTGTGTTCCTGACTTGAAGTCAGGAAGTCAGGAATTCAAGCGTGGCTTGAGTTCACGAGTTCCTGACTTTATGTCATGAAAATAGGATCTCGAGATAATTAAAGTGGATGGGCTTACAATTAAAATACCGTGCCGCCGTGAAAATTGAACAGATTTCATGAGTTCTTGAGATCCTGAGTTGTTTTAACTATTTCTTTATTTTTATATCTTTACTATCTCTTCATTTCAAACTGGCTAAGTCAGGAACACAAGAAGTCGGGATTTGTGATCACAAGATCCTGACTCTTGCGTTACAAAGCGAACCCACATGGCCCTTGGTTACTTCCGTAGGGACACTTTTAAAAAAGCTTGCCTTCCGGTAATATTTCAACCTGTGCCTTCGGGACATAAAAAAAAAATGCATATACCAGTAAGCACATTACATTCCAACACACATTCAACAGACGAGGCTGTCAGATAACACTTCCCCAGAGAGAAGTAATTCATTGATAGCGCAGTCACCCTCGGAGCCTTATTTTACCCTTAAAAAGATGAGCACTCCATTGTAATGCCTCTTTGAAGGTGTTTGGGGGAAGTATTTCTTGAACTGCATATCTCCTTGCCTTGGGTAGGTCTCTCTGGACTTAGGACCAGACTCTGGTGGGTTAAACTGGTTTTAAGGGATCCCAACCGTCTCGCTTCCCTCAGAGATAGATTTAATTAAATCATCATCAGAGATTGGGCACTCCATCCTACTTTCAGGCTAGGAACAGCTGGTATGAGTGGCGTAAACCAGCGTGCCAAGTCAATGCCCCATATTACCCAGCAGACCCTTGGGCTAGAGTCAGCTGAGCAGAGTTTGCACTGCTGGAACTGGGATGTGCAATGTCATAGGCCTATGACTGGTTACAGGAACCAAGTCTTACTATCAGTTAGCGGGGTAGTTCTGTGGTAGATCACCAGCGCGGTCATCTTCGGAGTCTAATTTCACCCTTCTTAAGATGAGCATTCCTGGTGTTAGTTCTCTCTTGGAAAATGACAAAATCGGTGTGGCACTGGTTACACAAGTGCCACACCGTTGCAACGATCCACCGGGTGATGAAAGGCAGCAGGCAGGACTAGTGTATAGCTATGAAAAGTATCGTTGAGGAATATTTTTAAGTGTCACTTGGCATATTTAGGTCTGAGTGTCTTGTGCTGGTTAGTCTTCTTTTTTATACCGGCCAGGTACCGGCCAGCCACAGCTGGCCGGTACTTATTAATTGCTCAAGTTTGTTGTTGTTTCTAACTTTCTATTAGATAGTGTATGAACAAAACAGAAAATATTGTCAAAAAATTATCAAGTTGTCAAGGCAAATAGAAATACCAAAATCGGTGTGTAAAGACAACAGAAGTTTTGTTGATTTTGCATTACTAACGTAAAATCAGTATATATTTTAGGAACTTTCTTTCTAAATTGAAAATTTGGCAAATTCGCTGGTCCTCTTACCATTCACGTTGACCTTATTAGAGTATAAAGCACAGGGGACAGTACATCCTTTACGTTTCTGAGATGAGATGTCTTCCCGGATCCCTACAAAAATGATAATCATGAATTAAAAATGTCATGTCGACTGATCATATTCACTGAACATGCTGAATGTAGGTATAAAAGGTGAATTCAAATTTGCCAAAACCACATCATTTTATATCAAGTTAAAGCCCTTGAATAAAGAAAGCCAAAACTGAAAACTGTTTTGTCATAGCACATTCCGCAGCAAAGTTACATCTTGTCAAAGGTTGACTTTCATTAAAAATATTCAGCCAACTTTTAATGCATCTCATGATAGCGCAGCTTTTCTATGTGGAGCTGCTATCAAAATTCCTCTAAAATTCCATGTGGAATTATCTCATCACAAAAAGAAATTGATATATTTGGGTCAAGTAAAGTATAGACAACATGTTTATGTAGGTTTGTAAGTTTCATAGCTACTGAATTTCATGATAAATCAGCTGTATGTCAGTCACGTATGTACATGTCATGCAAAATCCTAAAATTTGTTTGCAATCTTTGGTTTATTGTACTGCATGATGTACATTGTAGGAAGGGGTAAACAACATGATCGTTTTGTCTCCGTGACATTTATTGCAGGATTGTGTGTTCAGCAGCACGGCAGTGTGATGCCGGGGGATTCTCCGAGTCAGATTACCCCCCTCAAGTTGCCCCCCCCCCCCATGGCAATTTTGTGTAAATTTCATGATCGTTTACCACCCGAAATTCATTTTTACCCTCAGTGTCCCCTTGCCCGAGAAGTTTAGCCAAGAATTTGCTCACTGAATTCACATTCTAGCTAGAGTTCTCGAGTAAGTGCCCCTGGAAAAAATAATGGAGCTGCCCCTGGTGATCAGACAATGATCAAAAATAATTGTCAAAAAATAATGGAGCTGCCACTGGTGATCAGACAATGTGCTGCAATTTTCCTTCCCCACAAAGCTATCGTAGATTCACAGATTTTCAGCAATTTTCCTATGGGATTTCCTAATTTTTGCAATCGATTGGTGGTGGTGGGGGGCACATGCCCCCAGTGCCCTTATGATGCGACGCCACTCATTCTGACTTGCAGTGTGCACAATATCATTGTAATTCACTAGCATCTGCAAGGAAACGGTATACTTCCTAATTCTATTTAAAAAATCAAAAGATTTAATACTAAATTGTTCTTTGTTTCCTTTTTACTGTATACACAGATGATTAACCAACCACGAAACGGCCTAGGGAGGCTTCAGACCGTCGTCACATGGAAAACGGTGACCGGAGAATGTATATCCAGTTTTATGCCTTCAGCTTGCGAAATACCTCGACTTCATCAACGAAGCACCAATGATAATACCAATCCCAATCCACTCTCCCTCAAAAGTACTATCAAAAAACGGTACATTTTTTTGTACCATTATATCATAATGGATTGCTTCCAGCAAAAGTTCTTCCTGAAGACTACACACAACAAGTGGAACTCCCTCCATGGAAGACTCTTGAGCTGAGCTGCATATCATCACAATACAAATGTAGCAAAATAGATTGGGCTCTTCTCTGACTTCAGCAACCACAGGGTGATGTTCCAGATGCAGTTAAATTGGAAAAAGAGGGTATCGCACACTTTCGAAAATCACCCTTTAATCGATGCCTGCAGATCAGAAAAAAATAGCTACCATACATGATTTCTATGTTAAAATATTTTAAAATGTCCTTATGGGTGAACAGGGGTCAAATTTCCAACAACATGGTCCAAATTTCAAAATTACTCGGATTTTGTCAAAAACTGCAAAGTATTCCGCTGGTGAGTCTGGTCCCAATTCTGACCTTTTTGAACTCAGGAACGGTATGTCACAAACAGGTCAAACTATACTTTTTTCTAAATCGTTATGACCAGAGGAATGATGTTGCGTGTTTTTTGAAATCTGAGGAAGTTGGACATTTGTATAGACAACATGTTTATGTAGGTTTCTTTGAAAATTCTGTTCTTTTAATTTTATTAAATTATGTAAAATTGTGTGGGACCCAGTTTTAGCCAATTTGGCTGACTAGCAAATGTGTTTTATGAGGTTTGCCTTTCACAGCTACTGAATTTCATGATAAATCAGCTGTATGTCAGTCACGTATGCACATGTCATGCAATATCCTAAAATTTGTTTGCAATCTTTGGTTTATTGTACTGCATGATGTACATTGTAGGAAGGGGTAAACAACATGATCGTTTTGTCTCCGTGACATTTATTGCAGGATTGTGTGTTCAGCAGCACGGCAGTGTGATGCCGGGGGATTCTCCAAGTCTGATTACCCCCCTCAAGTTCCCCCCCCCCCCGTGGCAATTTTGTGTAAATTTCATGATTGTTTACCACCCGAAATTCATTTTTACCCTCAGTGTCCCCTTGCCCGAGAAGTTTAGCCAAGAATTTGCTCACTGAATTCACATTCTAGCTAGAGTTCTCGAGTAAGTGCCCCTGGAAAAAATAATGGAGCTGTCCCTGGTGATCAGACAATGATCAAAAATAATTGTCGAAAAATAATGGAGCTGCCACTGGTGATCAGACAATGTGCTGCAATTTTCCTTCCCCACAAAGCTATCGTAGATTCACAGATTTTCAGCAATTTTCCTATGGGATTTCCTAATTTTTGCAATCGATTGGTGGTGGTGGGGGCACATGCCCCCAGTGCCCTTATGATGCGACGCCACTCATTCTGACTTGCAGTGTGCACAATATCATTGTAATTCACTAGCATCTGCAAGGAAACGGTATACTTTCTAATTCTATTTAAAAAATTAAAAGATTTAATACTAAATTGTTCTTTGTTTCCTTTTTACTGTATACATAGATGATTAACCAACCACGAAACGGCCTAGGGAGGCTTCAGACCGTCGTCACATGGAAAACGGTGACCGGAGAATGTATATCCAGTTTTATGCCTTCAGCTTGCGAAATACCTCGACTTAATCAACGAAGCACCAATGATAATACCAATCCCAATCCACTCTCCCTCAAAAGTACTATAAAAAAACGGTACATTTTTTTTGTACCATCATATCATAATGGATTGCTTCCAGCAAAAGTTCTTCCTGAAGACTACGCACAACAAGTGGAACTCCCTCCATGGAAGACTCTTGAGCTGAGCTGCATATCATCACAATACAAATGTAGCAAAGTAGATTGGGCTCTTCTCTGACTTCAGCAACCACAGGGTGATGTTCCAGATGCAGTTAAATTGGAAAAAGAGGGTATCGCACACTTTCGAAAATCACCCTTTAATCGATGTCTGCAGATCAGAAAAAAATAGCTACCATACATGATTCTATGTTAAAATATTTAAAATGTCCTTATGGGTGCACAGGGTCAAATTTCCAACAACATGGTCCAAATTTCAAAATTACTCGGATTTTGTCAAAATTGCAAAGTATTCCGCTGGTGAGTCTGGTCCCAATTCTGACCTTTTTGAACTCAGGAACGGTATGTCACAGATAGGTTAAACTATACTTTTTTCTAAATCGTTATGACCAGAGGAATGATGTGGCGTGTTTTTTGAAATCTGAGGAAGTTGGACATTTGACCCCTGTTGTATGAAATTTGACCCCTTGGGACACTTTTTTGAATTTTTTAACATAGCTTACGCCTTACTGTTTTCTACACATTTTTTACGTCGATTAGAAGTTGATTTCCGAGAGTGCACTATACCCCCTCATGAAAACATTTTGGAGTTGCTTCCACCACCTACGCAAAAAGCTACAGCATAAACTTTTAATTTCACACAAATCAAATCAGGTCTGTATACATGAATGGGAATTGAACCAATCGTATAGGCCTATCATTGTGTAAAATTACATACCGGTAATTCTCCCTTTCATGTCTAATTGCCATGGCTCCCCTTGCATATTGCATATTGTGGAACCGTGCAATGGGCGAATAGATATGGCAAGCCCAAGCGGACAAAAATGTCGAACATAACGCTGTGCCTATCGAGCATAACGCCGTGTATGTCGAACAACACGCCGTGTATCGAACTCGTAACGCCATGTATGTCGAACACAACACGGTGCCTATCGAGCATAACGCCGTGTACATCGAACACAACACGGTGCCTATTGAGCATAACGCCGTGTACATCGAATACAACACGGTGCCTATCGAGCATACTAACGCTGTGTACATCGAACATACCCCCGTCTGTCGACCATAACACCGCCTATCGAACTCAACACACTGCATGTCGAACTAAACACGCCGTGTGTGTCGAACTCAAAACGCCGTGTGCATCGAACCGAATCGAATGATAACACCGCCTACCGAACTCAACACACTCTGGATGTCGAAGTTAACACGCCGGGTTCAGGGGGAGGTATACTCAATATATGTCCGGGTATACTATTATATGGAGATCCATTAAGGGATCTGGAATGAGCGTTTTGAGCGTTTCGACAGTATTTTTTGTGGTACATGAGAACACATCAGACATATCGAATTGCATTCTGAATACGAAGAATGTCTTTCTGATATCAAATAATTTTAATTTTTGAAATTCACGATATAATACAAATTTTATGACAAATTATTAAAATTTGATATTTTTCACATTTTGATATATAACAGACCTCGAAGTAAATTTTATAAATCTAATGACATATTCTTAAAGTGTACGTAGCTGGGAGGAAAAGCCGACGATCAATTGAAAATTTTGACCTTTCATATTAAAGATATGGATTTTTATCCCAAAAATACCTAAATTTTTTTGGTGTTTTGGGAAAAAATCCATATCTTCAATACGAAAGGCCAAAATTTTCAATTGATCGTCGGCTTTTCTTCTCACCTACATACACTTCAAGTATAAATTATCAGATTTATAAAATTTATTTCGAGTACAGTTAAATATCAAAAATATCAATTTTTAATCATTTGCCATAAAATGTGTATTGCATTGCGAATTTCAAAAAATCAAAATTATTTGATATCAGAATGACATTCTCCGTATTCAGAATGTAATTCGATATGTCTGATGTGCTCTAATCTCCCACAATAAATACTGTCCAAACGTTCATACCCCACCCCTTAAGTGATCCGTAATCAGGCACAACCGGGGCGGCAGAACTATCTTTCAGGGAGGTAAATAAGGATAATTTACTGGGTGGGCAATTTAATTTATTTTTGCCCTCAAATTAGGGAAAATAATTTACTGGGTGGGCAGCGGTAATTAATGGCATCCAGGCGTTTGGATTTTCAGAAATGTAGACTTGGTTTTGCGTAGAATTTGCGGGCTTTGATGTAAAAAGTGGACCTTACCCTCCCCTAAATGCATCTTATGCCAATATTCGCATATTCGTGTAGCAGCTTTCAGAAAACTTGTATACCGCATTATATTTCACTTCGGACATTTAAAAATCTTATAATAATTATCACTTACCATTACTCCAAGGTAGGGACAAAGTTGTAAAATTAGATAGGAAGGGTAATATTTTTATTTGGTATTATAGTCAAATAATGATTTGACTTTTACTGTGTAACTTCTTTTAAATTTGTGTTGGATATATTTGATAAGAAATTGTGAAAATCTGTTAAACACGAATTATAGGCCCTAAACCTATATTTATAAGAACAGAGATGCCACTTCCTAGGCCCTCTCAAAAATCCTGAAACTTTGTGAGCTTTTGTGGAAAAAAACACGCCTGGAATATTTAGTAAATTTGGATAAAAAAATCCCAATAATGGGCTGAAGATAATTAAAAGTGCGGACATTATGACGTTATCAAAGAGGGAAATCATGCAAAAGAAAGAAAAGTGGCATGGATACCGGATATTACTGGGAAATTCTTGTAAGCATTTGAAATTGGTTTTGACATAGGTATATGTTGGTATTCCCCGGTATTCTCCAATTCGGTAAATGAATATACTAGAATTTGGCAATATATGCCCACCCCTGAATTTTATTGGCCTATTTCCTAACTTGAATAAAATGTTTCGTCTGCAAATTATTATATTAAAGCCTTAATTAATGTACGATTTCCATCAAATTTTAATTTTGTTATTCTTTATTCAAAATGTTGAAATAATATTAGTAATAACTGCCGGGAAGGGTTGCTGTCATGTCAAATTTTAAGCTGAAATAACAAGGTAAAGTGAAAGAAATCCCACTGGTTATTTTGGCCATTTAACATGCAGTTCTACGAGGACATTATCATAATTTTTAAAATTATGATATGTCGAACTTTGCTCTGTTAACCTACAAAGACAATAAATTTGGCCGATTCCATTTAGGTGCAAGTTGGGACACGTGTAATCATTACTTGCAAAAAAATCAGGTTTGAAAAAAATAAACCAATTTCATATTATAATATCGTACATTAAGGCTTTAAAGTAAATAACATAGGCTCCGATGTCGCATGAAATAATAAAGACCCATGTATAGGCCTAATCACAGTCAAAAGGCGTAAAAATAATGAACAAAATTAACATGCAGGGCTATTCTTTCAACATTGAAAGTTTAGATTGATTGCAGGATATTATTTTCATAACTTAGTATTTACAATACTATTACCTATTTGTGGGTCCGTTTTGGCCCGGGTCCGTTATGCCCCACCTTCCTCTACTAATATATTAGAAAATGTTATAGGTTGTGCCCTCGGTTGTGCCTTATAGTATTCAGTTGCTCAATAGGTTACTAATATATTAGAAAAAAATGTTATAGGTTGTGCCCTAGTATCAGTACCCAATTTATATGTGGTATTTTTATTTGGGGTCCAAAGGTCATTAAGGGGTCACTTCCGGTATAAAACGAAATACCTTCAAAATGCTACTTCTCCCACAAATTACATAGGACGGTGACGCAACTTGCACATGCATTGCTATTACCCAGTGTCTATGAATCATACACAGATTTGAGGTCAAAGATCATTAAGGGGTCACTTCCGGTATAAAACCAAATTCCTTCAAAAAAAAAAAACACAGGAGAGTGACGGTATGTGCACACATGATTGACATGAATTATATTTACCTAATGTATATGTGATATATTTTATTTGGGGTCAAAGGTCATTAAGGGTCACTTCCGGTCAAAGACAAAAAACATTCAAAATGTCCCTTCTGTCACAAATAACATGGCAGAGTGATACTATGTGCACACATGCATTGACATAAAGGCAATGTCTGTAGGGTTTTCGTAGATTTTGGGGTCAAAGGTCATTAAGGGGTCACAACACGGCTGTGTTCGTGGTCTTAGACCACAGCTAAGTCTAGTTAGTATTTAGTTAACTATTTAGCTCTATTGGTGCAAAATAATAGGCCTAAGATGATTTCCGACATCGTTTTCGTTTCGACTTTCAGATCATGCACGCACTTTGTTTTTTTATTTAACATGTATAGACCTACAAGATGATTTCCGAAATAATTTGTGACATGATCAAGGGGAATGAGTCGGATGTCGCTAATATTATTTTTGAGACTATGGCAAAAACAATGTTCAAATTCTTTTGTTTTATCATTGTTTTTAGCCATTGATAAATTGCTCATAACTCGGTAACCAGACATCAAAATGTAGCATTAATTTGTAAACAGCTAGAAAATGATGCAAAAAACTTCCGATGAAAATTGCCGACAAGTGACTCGTCCCCCCTGATGATGTCCGGTAAGTGTGTTTTACCTTCTACATTCTACCTTCTGCTACAATTCTATCTTCTTCTACAAATCAGTGAGTTTGTGTGTGGTGAGTTGGCCACAAAAATTTTATAACATGTTTCTTGTGCCAAATCAGGCTTAATATTATTTAATGGTTTGCAGTGCTATGACGGTTTGATTTGAGGTGTGTGGTGGTGGTGGAGGGGGGGGGGGGGGGCAGTCCCAGACAAACGAATGGTATGTCTATGGGTGCAGTGGCGTAGCCAGCACTTTTTCAGGTGGCAAGGCAATTTTTCCAGGGGGTGAAACTTTGACGAAAATGGTAAAAAATGGGCTACAAATAGGGCGGCCAGCATCCCACGGGGGGGGGGTTACAATACTTCTCACAATGGGGAAGATGCCCCCTGGCTACCGGGCTGGCTACGCCACTGAATGGTAGTTGTGGGGGCGCAACACTAAATCACTACGCATTTTATGTAAGAACGAAATTCGGCTAATATAGTCCATAGTGAGTATGAGATTGTAGCGACCATATCTACCGACATGTTCACTTTAAATCACTCAATATCAGCTCATATGAATTCGACAAGTGTCTTCAATGATAACATGCAGAAAAAACGGACATTTTATCTCAAAAGCAATTCTCTGTGGCGGATGAAGACAACTTCCGATTTTGAAATGTGAGTGGTGAATTTAGTATATTTTTAGGCCATATTTTTTGCACCGCGAAATAGCGAAAAAAGTCAACGGTCATCGATATATGCCGACAAATGTTTTGGAATCTACAGAAACAGAGCTTTAATGTGATACCAAATTTATTTTTCCAAGTATTGCAGGGACGCCAGGAATGGCGCTCGAAGTAGGCCAAAATCACACGTTATCCTATGGGACGCTTATTTAGTGTTGCGCCCCTTGTGGGTGTGGGTAGATTGCTGCCCTCAGTCGTCAACCGTCTGGATTGACGACTGAGAAAACTACGTGAAAAAAAAAGTGACGGATTTTGCAACAGGATTCCTGTGGCATAGAGCATGCGCAGTTGTGTCCAAATTGACCTTTTGACCGAGTTTGTTGTTTTTAGAAGTTCGGAGCGCGATCTTGTCACAGCGGCGCGGTACAGGGACGCGGTACACGGGCGCCGCTAGTCAGTCGCGCTACGGCGCACAACCAAAGTCGCATTGAATATTTTTCAGAAGTCCGTCATGATATCAAGGCAGTTAAGCGAATGCCCTGGTGCCGTGTGTCATTACCGCTCATGCACTGATCAACCACACGATAAAAAGAATCGGGAAGCACCGTAAGAAAACTTGGCAATTGGTGGCAAGAAAGTTTCGCACCACGGACGTCGAAGTTCACTTTTCAAAGGGCGAACTGTTGTTACGAAAATCAAAACGACTGGTAAACATTTCTACTAAATGACCTCAAAAGGTCAAATCTTCTCATTTCGTCTGTGAAAAATAAAATGACGAAATTGCAACAGTGACTGTCACCCTTACGAGTGAAAATACAGCTTATTTAACCAGTGTCTGATGATTTATACTTAAAAGTGTATGTAGGTGGGATGAAAAGCCGACAATCAATTGAAAATTTTGACTTTTCGTAGTTGAAGGCATCGATTTTTTTACCAAAACACCAAAAAACTTAGGTCTTTTTGGGAAAAAAATCCATATCTTCAATATGAAAGGTCAAAATTTTCAATTGACCGTCGGTTTTCCTCCCTGCTACATACACTTTTTGTGGGACATGAGAACACCTCAGACCTATCGAATTGCATTCTGAATACGAAGCATGTCTTTCTGATATCAAATAATTTTCATTTTTTGAAAATCGCAATATAATACAAATTTTATGACAAATTAGAAACATTTTGGGTTTTTTTTCAAATTTTTGATATATAACAGTCCTCGAAGTAAATTATATAAATCTAATGATATATTCTTAAAGTGTATGTAGCAGGAGGAAAAGCCGACGGTCAATTGAAAATTTTGACCTTTCAATATTGAAGATATGGATTTTTTTCCCAAAAGACCTAATTTTTTTGGTGTTTTGGGAAAAAAATTCATAACTTCAATACGAAAGGTCAAAATTTTCAATTGACCGTCGGTTTTTCCTTCCTGCTACATACACTTTTTTGTGGGACATGAGAACACCTCAGACCTATCGAATTGCATTCTGAATACGAAGCATGTCTTTCTGATATCAAATAATTTTCATTTTTTGAAAATCGCAATATAATACAAATTTTATGACAAATTAGAATTTTTTTTTTTTTTTCAAATTTTGATATATAACAGTCCTCGAAGTAAATTATATAAATCTAATGATATATTCTTAAAGTGTATGTAGCAGGGAGGAAAAGCCGACGGTCAATTGAAAATTTTGACCTTTCAATATTGAAGATATGGATTTTTTACCAAAAGACCTAATTTTTTTGGTGTTTTGGGAAAAAATTCATATCTTCAATACGAAAGGTCAAAATTTTCAATTGATCGTCGGCTTTTCATCCCACCTACATACACTTTAAGTATAAATCATTAGGTTTATAAAGTTTAGTTCAAGTACTGTTAAATATCAAAAATATCAATTTTTAATGATTTGCCATAAAATGTGTATTACATTGCGAATTTTAAAAATCAAAATTATTTGATATCAGAATGACATTCTTCGTATTCAGAATGCAATTCGATATGTCTGATGTGCTCTAATGTCCCAAAATAAATACTGTCCAAACGTTCATACCCCACCCCTTAATGGCGCTGGTGTGTGTATAGACTTCCATATATTTTAATACATGTACATGATATATGAACTCACTACATATAACTCACAAATTTTGATAGAAGGTAGAAGGCAGAAGGTAGAATGTAGAAGGTAAAACACCTTTACCGGATGACGTCACATTTACTTCATCAGACTTTCAGATGGTTCATGCACATACCCTAACTGCTACACATGCTTTGTGGTCTGAAGGTATTTAGTTAGCTCTATATTGGTGCAAAGTAATAGGCCTACAAGATAATTTCCGGCCATTAATATTAACCATGCATAGACAACTGGTATACATGTACATATCCAGTAGAGTCTTCTAATTAACATTAGCACTAGGTTTTTTCTTTTCTTTTTTCTTTTTTTTTTTTTCTTTTTTGTTGAAAACATGCCCTAACAAAACCCGATGTTAGGCCTAAAGCTTCTGGTGGGTGGTCCACCTAATCAATGAATTGTTAGTTTATGCATAAAGCCAGTGCAAAAATTTTAAACATGCTTCGTGCATAGTTGAATATGGGAAAGTGAACATTTTAAAGTGTTGTAACTGGAAAATGGAGTTTCTTTGAAAATTGTTTTGAAAAAAATAAATGCCAATTGCTATTGTCATTTTTTCAATGTGAAGGTGGTTGAATTAAAGCATATTTTGAAAGTAGAGTGTCCCTAAGCATGGTTAGGGTTTTGAAGTACACAAAGAGTACAATTGTATGAAAATGGTTGGTGCATTATATACCAGAGAAAGTCATGGAATTCTTTAATTAAAATCATGGGAAGTCATGGATTTTTTTGCTCATGAAGTGTAAGAACCCTGCAAAGATTTGTGCCGTCCGGACTTTTTCAAAAATCAGTGAGGGAGTCCCTTATTATTTGTTACTTATATTGTTTTTTACCATCCATTTCTGTGTAAAATTGCAATTGCAAAGGCTTTGGCAACACATCATAAAAACAGGGAGGCCACTAATATTTTTTGTTATTTCCCCAAAGCCCTAGGCCTACCCCTAGCTTGAAGAGAGTGTTTGCAACACATGTTTATAAATGGTAAGCAAGAACTTCTAAACATGTCTTTTCATTGCAACAATTTTAGAAACAAAGAAAGGGACCAAAGAAGAAAAAAAATAACACAAATATTTGAACATCTTCAAAAATCGGGCGGGGACGTTATTTATTTTCAATTGGCCTCATCGGGAAGTAGGCCTACCGCATCGTACTTTCAATTCGTCGCCGAAGAAAATCTTTTCTTGTTCTTTTGTCGCTTCTTAATTAAAAGCATTCATCATTTGCATTTTTTTTTAAGTTTAAAACTCTACTTCTGATATTTTGCGATATTTTATACTACTTAAAAGTTAAAACTATTTTCAATACACCTGTAGGCCTATCCGGTCATTTTGGGCAATGACTAAGTAAATAAAGGGTTCCCAAACCAATGCTCATTATTTAACTTTTACAAGGACAAATTGAAATAGTTACTTCTACATGTTATAAAACTATAGTATTATATTCCATGCCACACACCAACTCTCACTGGTATACTCTCCATGTACAACTTTGTAGTTGTGACTTTGCAGTACAAGACCTAAAAGATGATTATAATAAAATAGGCATGACCATGAGTGACTGGTCACCCTTACGAGTGAAAATACAGCTTATTTAGCCAGTGTCAACATGGGGTCCTCGGTTTGAATATTTTCCTAACATATTGGACTAACTCCACAGCTATATCGTTTTTCACAATATAACAGTAATGAAAAAAAAACTGAAATTGTTCGTCATTTTTCGGCACAAATATTTTTGGCAAAAAATGACGTCACAGACATAAACAACAATCTCCTAATTAGCATATGGTCGCCATTCCGCCAGCTAGCTCGTCCTGTGATTGGTCCTTTAGTTATCTAGTTTTTATTCTATATCGATGCATGATATGGACTGGAAGATAATCAGTCGTCACTACGAAGCATACACAGTACATGCGAAGTGTAGACGGCTGATTGGAATTAGTCTAGGGTGTGGGACTGAATATGTGGGTATATGAAGAGGGGGCCCGGTGTTAGAAGATGTGGGTGTGTAGATGTACGGATGTAGGTATGGGCCTATGGGTAAAGGAATGTGGGGACATTTATTGTATTGCATATTGGCATGATTGGGGTCAGGGAAATAAATGTCCTTAAATCACTACACTGAAGTGTAGAAACAAACAACTTTATCTTCATGGCTTGCTGGTGTCCCACTTTATACCTTATTTATAGTGGGGAAATACTAAGTTGCAAAATTAATTTAACACTTATCCCACAATGCAATATTATTTTGACTTAAACATGCTGATGCTAAAGTCTTGAATTATTATGCACAATTCAATTAATATAATCAGAGCAGTTTTTACATTTGACCTGCATGACCTTTGACCTCAAAAGACCCCCACTTTGCTTAATTACATGGTTTATATTCTTCCAGCCAAATAGCTTTTCAAATTTTGAGTCAACAGTTCCATCCTATAAAATTTCAGTTTAGTATTAAATGATCACTTCAATGGCATCAAAATGAATACAGTCAATATTTCACACACAGACCTGAGACGAATATCCCTGCGAATATCCGTAGCAATCAGTCATATATATATTTTATTATAATCATAAGATGGATCCCATTACATTGCATGATGGGAATGCTGACCACATTAAACTATGTTGTGGTTTGAACAAAGATGAATGGAGGATTTATTTTAGACCTTGGATTGATGGGACAATAGTCATATTTAGTTCAGACTTTAAGGCTAGCTTCAGACTCCGTATTGTACGTACAATATTGTATGTACAATACTTTTCGTGACGTCAAAAAGTATTACACGTGCAATAAATATACGTGCCACGACGAGTTGAATCAGATTAAATAACGCGCTATAACCCTGGCGGTTCATTGTTTGCTAAATCCAAGCGAGGTCACCAGAAAATCTATGCAAGAGAAATTTCTACTGCTGCTGATGAAAAATCCTAGAGTGCGTTTGGAGGTTTTTTCTGCACTTTACCAGTAGCCCTAATAAATTCATAAAACAATAAAAATTAAATAAAGATTTAGGGCAAATGTTTTTACTCACTGCTCATCTGATCCACTTTCCCAGGAAACTAAATACCGATACTCCTTAGTTTTTCCCTGACTTTCCAGACATAATTATGAGTAAACATCAAATTTAATGTTTACAAAACAATCAAATATATATACATTCTTTTGCATTTTGTACATAAATATTGATATCAATAATGTAGGCCTACAAACATTAAAAAGGGGGCCTAAGAGTATGTCTATTTTTAATCATATACTAATTCCGCCATGCCCAAACATATCTTATTATGAAATCGTGTAATGGAACCCAAATTCCAATCAAAAATAAAAACAAATTTGTTATCAAATACACTAGGCCTATACATTGTATTATAGGAATTTAATAGATGGTTCATTTTAATAAATAAATAGATTAACACGGGTAATGGACAAGAAATATTTGGCAATACCGGATTTACCAGAGAGCCAGTGGATAAAGAAATTAATTAAAATTAAAACAAATTAAATGAGAAAATGAAAGCAAGGACATTTGGCGAAGTATTGTTTTAGAATTCGAAGGAGTCCTAAATGTTATCCTGGCCCCAGGACACTGATTAATGTAAATTCGAACCCATAGTTAATTTAACTACTTTTGCCAGCATCATGTGATTTATGCCTATTTTTAATAAAATTCCGAAATCTGACGTATCAACGTTGTATCGTGCACAAATTATGATTCGAGACTATTTCATTTGACACGGTTGTATGGATTTCAGAAGATCGGTCCTATAATAGATATCGATTAGAGAATTACAGCAAGAGGCTTTGAGGATGCCGTAATCCTCTTGACCATCAACCAATCAGAGAGACATATTTCAGAAATATATTCGTAGGTTTGAAACTCTTTCAACTTTGAAATATATATTTCAAGTAATCTCGTTTCACACTTTGGCTTGCAATAAAGCCACGAAGGGGCGGTAATGTTAATATACGATTTCAGTCAAATATTGGTGCAAATATACGATTTCGGTCAACTATTTGGCTATCCTTTGCCCAAAATTATGAAATGTTTATTAGTAACAACAACTCTTAGGAGGGTTTTCGAGTAATTTTAGCGAAATAATGAGGTTAAATAAAAGAAAACCCACTTACAATTTTGGACGCTTAACTGTGGTGTTCTAGGGGAATTAAAATATCACAATTAACATGTTTAATTCAAAATCGTTGTCCTACAAGCCCATGTTCAGATTGTGTGAACATTACAAATACAAACAATAAGGTTGAAAAATAAATAGCCATTTAAAATGATTTTAAAAGATCGTCTATTTTGTAGCTTTATGACACTGAATAGGCCAAATATCTGCCTCTGACGAAAAAAAATGTTTTCCATGCTGATTTGTTTTTGTAACAAGTACCGTATGTCATTTCAAAAAGAAAGAAAAAAAGGCGGATATTACTTTTAAAAACTCAACGCATTACTATTAATACGCCTATAATTAATGAATGAAAAAGTATAGAAGGCGTTGCATCCGGTTCCGATGAGGGGGGAGGGGCATGCAAGCCGTTTTCGGCAGTTTTCCTATGGGATTTTCTATTATTTCAGATCAATGGGGGGGGCTTCCGTGCCCCTAACGCTACGGTTACTGCATTAACACGTTTATGGATGTATTGTGATGATCATAACTTAGGCCTATCATAACATGCCTCAACGATATCAATATCATTGATATGTAAAAAGGTGTTGCAAATTCATAACACAGCGTGTTATAATGTAACGAATGCTATGCCAAAACTTTAAAAATTAACAAAAATATCAGTATCAATAAAATCAGAACCAGAATAAATACAAAGGCCTACAAATAACACCTTTAAACTTTCTAAATCAATATATGACTAAATATCAGTATAAATGAATCTCTAAATCAATTAATCAATCAGTTATCAATCAATCAATCAATCAATAAATAAATAAATAAATAAATAAATAAATAAATAAATAAATAAATAAATAAATAAATAAATAAATAAATAAATAAATAAATAAATAAATAAATAAATAAATAGGCCTAAATAGATAAATCTATAAATAAATAAATAAGATCTGAATGTGCCATTTATATTATTATTACAATTTTAATATTATTAATATTAGTATTAATACGACGTATTATTAACTTTAAAAAGATGCCCATTGATTATATAATAATTCAAGTACAGTTGAATCATGGTAGGTATTATGATACCTACCATGGTTGAATACAAGAAGACATTAAAAGATGTTCATCATTCCGTGCACTCACTAAATTTAGAACTCTTAGAAATTTGGCAACTCCGTATCAATTAAGCAACCAATGATTGTAGCAAAATATATATTTTCCCGGTACATACTATTTATTGCACGTGTAATACTTTTTGACGTCACAAAAAGTATTGTACATACAATATTGTACGTACAATACGGAGTCTGAAGCGCGCTTAAGGGCTGGGGTATGAACGTTTGGACAGTATTTATTGTGGGACATTAGAGCACATCAGAAATATCGAATTGCATTCTGAATACGAAGAATGTCATTCTGATATCAAATAATTTAGATTTTTTGGAAATTCGGAATTTAATACACATTTTATGGCAAATCTTCAAAAATTTATATTTTTGATATTTAACAGTACTTGAAGTAAACTTTATAAATCTGATGATTTATACTTAAAGTGTATGTAGGTGGGATGAAAAGCCGACAATCAATTGAAAATTTTGACCTTTCGTATTGAAGATATGGATTTTTTTCCCAAAACACCAAAAAAACTTAGGTCTTTTTGGGAAAAAAATCCATATCTTCAATATGAAAGGTCAAAATTTTCAATTGACCGTCGGTTTTTCCTCCCTGCTACATACACTTTTTTGTGGGACATGAGAACACCTCAGACCTATCGAATTGCATTCTGAATACGAAGCATGTCTTTCTGATATCAAATAATTTTCATTTTTGAAAATCGCAATATAATACAAATTTTATGACAAATTAGAAAAATTTTGGTGTTTTTTTCAAATTTTTGATATATAACAGTCCTCGAAGTAAATTATATAAATCTAATGATATATTCTTAAAGTGTATGTAGCAGGGAGGAAAAGCCGACGGTCAATTGAAAATTTTGACCTTTCAATATTGAAGATATGGATTTTTTTCCCAAAAAGACCTAATTTTTTTTTGGTGTTTTGGGAAAAAAAATTCATAACTTCAATACGAAAGGTCAACATTTTCAATTGACCGTCGGTTTTTCCTCCCTGCTACATACACTTTTTTGTGGGACATGAGAACACCTCAGACCTATCGAATTGCATTCTGAATACGAAGCATGTCTTTCTGATATCAAATAATTTTCATTTTTGAAAATCGCAATATAATACAAATTTTATGACAAATTAGAATTTGTTTTTTTCAAATTTTGATATATAACAGTCCTCGAAGTAAATTATATAAATCTAATGATATATTCTTAAAGTGTATGTAGCAGGGAGGAAAAAGCCGACGGTCAATTGAAAATTTTGACCTTTCAATATTGAAGATATGGATTTTTTTACCAAAAAGACCTAATTTTTTTTGGTGTTTTGGGAAAAAAAATTCATATCTTCAATACGAAAGGTCAAAATTTTCAATTGATCGTCGGCTTTTCATCCCACCTACATACACTTTAAGTATAAATCATTAGGTTTATAAAGTTTAGTTCAAGTACTGTTAAATATCAAAAATATCAATTTTAATGATTTGCCATAAAATGTGTATTACATTGCGAATTTTAAAAAATCAAAATTATTTGATATCAGAATGACATTCTTCGTATTCAGAATGCAATTCGATATGTCTGGTGTGCTCTAATGTCCCAAAATAAATACTGTCCAAACGTTCATACCCCACCCCTTAATGGCGCTGGTGTGTGTATAGACTTCCATATATTTTAATACATGTACATGATATATGAACTCACTACATATAACTCACAAATTTTGATAGAAGGTACTAGAAGGCAGAAGGTAGAATGTAGAAGGTAAAACACCTTTACCGGATGACGTCACTTTTACTTCATCAGACTTTCAGATGGTTCATGCACATACCCTAACTGCTACACATGCTTTGTCGTCTGAAGGTATTTAGTTAGCTCTATATTGGTGCAAAAGTAATAGGCCTACAAGATAATTTCCGGCCATTAATATTAACCATGCATAGACAACTGGTATACATGTACATATCCAGTAGAGTTTTCTAATTAACATTATTAACATTAGCACTATGTTTTTTCTTTTTTTTTTTTTTTTTTTTTTTTTTTTTTTTTTTGAAAACATGCCCTAACAAAACCCGATGTTAGGCCTAAAGCTTCTGGTGGGTGGTCCACCTAATCAATGAATTGTTAGTTTATGCATAAAGCCAGTGCAAAAATTTTAAACATGCTTCGTGCATAGTTGAATATGGGAAAGTGAACATTTTAAAGTGTTGTAACTGGAAAATGGAGTTTCTTTGAAAATTGTTTTGAAAAAAATAAATGCCAATTGCTATTGTCATTTTTTCAATGTGAAGGTGGTTGAATTAAAGCATATTTTGAAAGTAGAATGTCCCTAAGCATGGTTAGGGTTTTGAAGTACACAAAGAGTACAATTGTATGAAAATGGTTGGTGCATTATATACCAGAGAAAGTCATGGAATTCTTTAATTAAAATCATGGGAAGTCATGGATTTTTTGCTCATGAAGTGTAAGAACCCTGCAAAGATTTGTGCCGTCCGGACTTTTTCAAAAATCAGTGAGGGAGTCCCTTATTATTTGTTACTTATGTTGTTTTTTTCTATCCATTTCTGTGTAAAATTGCAATTGCAAAGGCTTTGGCAACACATCATAAAAACAGGGAGGCCACTAATATTTTTGTTATTTCCCCAAAGCCCTAGGCCTACCCCTAGCTTGAAGAGAGTGTTTGCAACACATGTTTATAAATGGTAAGCAAGAACTTCTAAACATGTCTTTTCATTGCAACAATTTTAGAAACAAAGAAAGGGACCAAAGAAGAAAAAATAACACAAATATTTGAACATCTTCAAAAATCGGGCGGGGACGTTATTTATTTTCAATTGGCCTCATCGGGAAGTAGGCCTACCGCATCGTACTTTCAATTCGTCGCCGAAGAAAATCTTTTCTTGTTCTTTTGTCGCTTCTTAATTAAAAGCATTCATCATTTGCATTTTTTTTAAGTTTAAAACTACTTCTGATATTTTGCGATATTTTATACTACTTAAAAGTTAAAACTATTTTCAATACACCTGTAGGCCTATCCGGTCATTTTGGGCAATGACTAAGTAAATAAAGGGTTCCCAAACCAATGCTCATTATTTAACTTTTACAAGGACAAATTGAAATAGTTACTTCTACATGTTATAAAACTATAGTATTATATTCCATGCCACACACCAACTCTCACTGGTATACTCTCCATGTACAACTTTGTAGTTGTGACTTTGCAGTACAAGACCTAAAAGATGATTATAATAAAATAGGCATGACCATGAGTGACTGGTCTACTATCTACAAGCCATGATTGAAATTTGTATGCACTATAGACTGAAAACTACACTATTTTATTATGAACTTGCATGATGCAAGCAATTATTTATTTTTGCATAGGCCTAATAGAAGTCTTTTGCAGTGAAGTTTCAGAGCTTTTCAGGTTGATCACTCCTCATACATAGGTCTGTTTTAGGTAATCATACCACTGAACATGCCGAGAGCCATAATATAACTGTAGTTTTTGTGGGCAAGGTATTTCATAAAATCTATAGATTTATAGCCTACACTGTATATAAATGTGATTTCTGGCATTGCATTTTACATTCATCTGTTTGTTGTTATCAACATTCTCAATGGTTAATCAGTCACCCTGATAATAGTATGTACCAGGTTTAAAAATATCAATAAACTGAGTCTGGGCCTAAAATGAGTATAATTTTTGAAAAAGAGACTGACAGGGCAAAATTCTATTTATATAGAAAAAGGGGTTTATATGGCAAGAAGAGCTTATTTAAAATCTGTTGAAACCTATTTCCAATCGGGCCATTGCCGGGTGACCTAAACACAAAAAGGAGAGTGAAAATTAGGGTAAATGCATCTTCTCTGGTAAATGTGGTCGCACAATCCCGTCGCCCATTTCTAATTGGTACACCCCACCCTGGCCTTATTGCTTGACTACTGAGTGGATCTTTTATTAATAACAGGAACGTGAAACTTATCTACTTATCTAAAACAGAACATTCTAGTTGATCATGATAATACTTGCTATTCAACAGTTCAATAATTATTTATCGAGCTACTGATGTATGTTTGTAATATGGCAATTTCCTTCCAGCAAAAAACACCCAATCAATCTATCCCGGCAATCTATCCATTCTCTGCACCACACAAAAGGATAAAAAAAAGTCATATTTTACAAACATGTTTTAATATGCAGCTCATGATCAGAAGGGAATCTCAAATCATCTTCTCTGCTCAATTAATAAACCAACATTTAGAAACCAGAATCCGCAATGGTCTAGGAAGAACTAAATTGCATAGCAAGCTATTATGATATTAACAACCAGCTAATATAAAAGAGTAAACCTATTCAACCTCATCATGTAATTTGTACAGGAATAATAGACAATGGGATAGGCATCCCAGTCTGCTGCCCTCTTTTGAAATATGTATGCTAGGTCTAGACAATAGGCGCCATATTGCAGGAGGGTTAGAGTTCATAGAGGAAACGTTAAAGGTTAGTAGATTAGGTCACCCAGGCACATCACTAATGTGTTTCACGAGTTGTAATACGGACAGGTAAAAACATTGATTTCTTAAAATTCTCCCGATTTTTTTAAACTACTAAAAAAAGGTTAGTACTTCAAACCATTCTTTGGTGAATCTATGCAATATGACGGTAATTTTTGAAACATCTATGAATCAATCTTAAACATCTTCATGATACACCTGTCAATTATTTTTTTTGCGCATGGTCAAAGCGTGCTCTTACGCTATCCACAGACTATCCGGTGGAAACTTCAAAGCAACGATCATGCGTTAATATTTACAAAATGGCGAATGATGTAGCCTAGGTCGAACAATAGCGTGACGTAGTTTCCGGCATTGTTCCTATGCACTTTCACCCTCCTGATTTGTATCACTATTGTATTTTAATGCTTGAGTGGCAAATAATGTACTTATAGGGCTGAATAGAGTTATCGCAACAAAATTAACATTAAACAGTTAAACGCACATCCACAATAGAAGCCTCCAGCTATTGACAACCCATTGTATTCACCTCTGAGAAAGTTTCCCTGTGTGACACAGGGAGCGTGTTTATAGTGAGCCATATTATGCGGTATTTAGCTGGACTGCCACGCAGTCTTTATTTGTTTATGTTTTACTAACCATTGCAAATCTAGACTACGCGGTAGTTTAGCTAAATAACGGAAAGATTGTCTCACTATAAACACGCTCCAGGATACTTCTCGTTTTTTTGCCACGGCAGTGGCTATAATACGGAATTTCCACTTAAAAAATAACCCAACTGGGTGCTATGTGGGTCTCTTATCTTTTAATTACTTTATTTATTACACCCAATGTTGGTGGAATTCATGTCATTAATTTGGGCTCATATACTCCCTCATACTGCTATTGTTGCCAGATTAGCATGGGGATTTGCTTAATTTGCTTATGCATGAAATTTAATTCATGTTTATAGTTGACAAAGCTTGACTCCTTTGTTTGTACCTATATGCTTCGTCCTGAGTTCTATCCGACCACATGCATGCACTCCATGGGATTCACTGACTATTGGGTTAAATCTTATCTAATGCATGATGACCTTGACCGTCCATGAGATCCAGATAAACAATTTTCGCCAGCAGTTACATATATAGAAGATTAGGAGTAGAACTTTGACTAGAATAATTTAGGCAGTTATTAAATGTGCTGGATTTGTGTTTTGTTTGTGGATAAATTTGGCTATAATCAACAAAATCAGGTGCATGACTCAATTTCAGTTCAGATTGACACCAAACATGTTCAAATTGTTAAAATTTTGATAAAAATATGATTATAGTGGCGGTTTGCTAAACAGGGCTGAAAGGGCTAAGCCCCACCACTTTTTCCAAAGCATGCTTTATATTTTTTACTTCTCAAGATATACAAAAAAATCACTGAAAATACACAGAAACTTGTCCAAAAAAATAAATAAATTCAATTTGTAAGCGATGCCAAATGCCCATATGGCACACCTTACATTTACAATTGCAATTCGGTTTGCACGCGCACTTGATAGTGTAATGACAGCACCACATGTCCCCATTGGCTTCCTGTACATTGGGCTAAAATGACAAATCACCCTTATGCCTGTCTCTGCTGCATGCTTCCACTTCACTTAAATACTACACTTACAAGGGCAGAACTATGTTGACACTTTAATCGGGTATACTACGGAGACCTTCTTTGGCGCACAATTGGTCTCCCTACAATTAATTATGCATGTTCTACTTGGGTTTGTGGAGGTCAAACTGATGTTAATAAATTAGAAAATCTTCGAGATACATTCTCAAAATCCCCATCAATACAGCAAAAGGATCCATATATGGTGATTTAGGCTGGGATGCACTTTCATCCATTCAAGATGTTCAACGTGTTGGGTATTTTCACAGACTCATTAACATGAACCCAAATCGTTGGCCAAAACTTTTCTTTAATGTTATGTTTAATGTATATCGGAATAATCATAATTTACGGTGGAAATGGTTGTCGTGTATTGAAGACAGACTTACAAAATGCGGCCTAGATCACTTATTTAACAACTTATAGTTCCGAAAGTAATCATAATTGGCTTCAGACTTTCAAATCAATAAATAAGGATATTGAATATAATGACTGGGTTAAGGGCTGGGGTATGAACGTTTCAGTATTTATTTTGGGACTTTAGAGCACATCAGACATATCGAATTGCATTCTGAATACGAAGAATGTCATTCTGATATCAAATAATTTTGATTTTTTGAAATTCGCAATTTAATACACATTTTATGGCAAATCATTAAAATTGATATTTTTGATATTCAACAGTACTTGAAGTAAACTTTATAAATCTGATGATTTATACTTAAAGTGTATGTAGGTGGGATGAAAAGCCGACGATCAATTGAAAATTTTGACCTTTCGTATTGAAGATATGGATTTTTTTCCCAAAACACCAAAAAAATTAGGTCTTTTGGGGGAAAAATCCATATCTTCAATATGAAAGGTCAAAATTTTCAATTGATCGTCGGCTTTTCCTCCCAGCTACATACACTTTAAGAATATATCATTAGATTGATATAATTTACTTCGAGGACTGTTATATATCAAAATTTGAAAAATATCAAATTTTTATAATTTGTCATAAAATTTGTATTATATTGTGATTTAAAAATGAATATTATTTGATATCAGAAAGACATGCTTCGTATTCAGAATGCAATTCGATAGGTCTGAGGTGCTCTCATGTCCCACAAAAAATACTGTCGAAACGCAATAAACGCTCATTTTGGATCCCTTAATACACACCCATGACGTCGCGCTATTGTTTTACCGCTCCATTATTTTCCACGAATGGAGCGATGATCACAATAACACGCCATTCGTAAATGCCTTTCTCTTTTCTCTGAAAAGCAAATACTTTTCAGGGAAAAGTACTGGCATTTACGAATGTAGTGTTAATATCAATTGCACTTTTGAAAAGCAAGTATTTGCGAAAAGTGCGGTATTGTTATCATCACTTCATTCATGCAAAACAATGATACGAAAAACAAGAAGAAAATGATTTTCATTAATACAATAAATTGAGGAAGCGGATAGCAACATTTGCACAGTATTGTCATGGGACCTGAGAGCACATCAGACATATCGAATTGCATGCTGAATACGAGGATTGTCCCTATACCTAATAATAATAATAATTTTGATTTTGTGAAATTCGCGATATAATACAAATTATTAAAATTTCATATTTTTATATTTTTCCAAATGTAACAGTCCTCGAAGTAAACTTTATAAATCTAATGATATGTAATTAAACTATAGGCCTATGTAGCTGGGATGAAAAGCCGACTCAATTGAAAATTTGACCTTTCATATAGAACTTAAACATTTGTTTCCAAAAGACCTACATTTTTTAGTGTTTTGAGGAAAAAATCTATATCTTTAATAATGAAGGTCACAATTTTCATATGATTGACGGCTGTTCAACCCAACTTCCTACTATTTACTGCATATCGTTAGATTTATACAATTTACTTTGAGGACTGTTAAATTTCAAAAATATCAATTTTTAATAATTTGCCTTAAAATGTGTATTGTATCGCGAATTTAATAAAAATCTAAATTATTTGATATCAGAAGGATGTGTCTGATTTGCTCTTAGGTGCCACAAACAAAA
Source organism: Amphiura filiformis (assembly GCF_039555335.1). Taxonomy (NCBI): domain Eukaryota; kingdom Metazoa; phylum Echinodermata; class Ophiuroidea; order Amphilepidida; family Amphiuridae; genus Amphiura; species Amphiura filiformis. Next base: position 51,426,922 of record NC_092644.1, on the reverse strand, counting down.
TACGTAAAAACGTCGCTATCCGAGCCCTTACAATGCAATCTGTGAAAAGCAAGTCAAGATCAAAACGGGCAGGTTAAATTGTTGGCTAAGTACGTTGTACTTATTATGCAAGATGTGTTTTACCTCACTTAGGCTTTACTTCGTAGGCCTTTACTTTTATTTATTTGGACCTTTCTTTCTACGCTTACTGTTTTTTATAACATTTTTTTTCCTTCTTTATATTTTTATACGTTTTCAGTGGCTTAGGCCCTACATATAATTTGTCATATTTTGGGCAACATTGCTACATATACATAATACACATTCTGTATCAATGTATTTAGGCCTATGAATCTGTTTATTTTCAAATCGTTCTCTTCGGGCATGTTTAATAATGATAAAAGCCACAGTAGGTTTATTTTCTGTATAATTTTTATTTGTCATTAGTATATTTGATGTTTCATCTGATGGTATTTTGGCATGCTTGAATATTTACTTACATCGATCAGTAGGCCTATCCGATACCGTAAAACGGGTAACTTTGGGCACTTTTCAGAGTTTTTAAACCACTGCTTCCAAACAAAACCAAATATATTTCTAATTATCTCTTTTTTATGACGTTAGGGTTCCCTTCTACACCTTGAAGTTTAAAAAGATTTTTGAATAATTTTGAAAGGGTGCCCTAGGGGTTGAAAATAGCCTGACCAAAGTTACCCCGCATTTGGGGCAACTTTGGTCAGAGTATTAGGCTACATTCCATGAAGAAGAGAAATGAAAAAATTGATCTTCGCTGTATATGGGCAAGGTTTTGTTTTTTGTGACATTTATCCCCATGCAAAATTAAGCAAGCACGCATCCTTGCTCACAAATATCGATTTTTATTTTGTCTGAAAAAAATGTAAAAAATGCTCATTTTTGGTCAAAATGCCAATATTTTCGTAACTTTCAAAAAAATTGGACATGAGCGACTTCTTCCAAATATATTTCTTAACAAATTGAGACCAAATATGACTAAAACAATATTGCTGTACGGAAATATGACCATTTAAAAAATATATTTGAACGACCAAAGTTACCCCGCTTACCGAAGTTACCCCCATTTTACGGTAATTAAATATTACAATGTTAGGGACGCTCCATTTGATTTCGGAAGGGGACTGGAAGTTGAGGTGGCTTTTATTTCGCGTCGAAGGCGGCGAAGTTTGTTTTGTTTTTTGCCGACAAAGTTCAAGGACAATAATAGGCCTAGGTAAAATGTGTTGTAGTACATTTAAAATTTTCGTACCTTTTCGTACCTGATTTTGGTCCTTCTGCTGCGAATCAACGATATATATCCTCGGAATGATTCCATCACAAAATTATCCAAGATAAACAATAGTGTCCATAATTGCATGGTTGTTCCAAAATCGTAAACTCGATTCACAGAGCAGAGTATCATTGCTCAGGTATAGCGATAGGTGTAGTTTTCTTGAGGTTGACAACTGTAATGACCATTTCATATGAGCCTATACATGCTATATGACCTTTTTGCCAATTTTCTTTATTATGCAAAATAGAGACCTAAACGCAACATGACGCAACTACTTCAACAGTTAATACATTAGAAGTGGGCATAAAGAACTATTGATGGTCTAATCACTTTAATGATTTTACGAATCTACGTTTATTCAATTTGTGTAACAAACATTTTAAATCTTTATAATTCAAGAAGGTGGTTACGGATGATTTGAACTAAACACCTGGATCGTGATATGATGGGTATTTCTATAGAAATTTTACATAAAGCTGAGTCGGACTATTTTTGCACTCGCACCTAAAATTTAGTACGATCATTATATTAGTGTATTGTCCGGCATCAATGAGTAATTGATCAATTTGTAAAGAGCAACCTATTTCAATAACACTCCATTCGTGAAAAATAATGGAGCGGTAAAACAATAGCGCGACGTCATAGGTGTGTATTAAGTCGGTTAATGGCCAAGGATTAGAACGTGAGTGGGTAAGAATGGCTTCGCCGCTCCGCGGCTCAGCCATTCTTACCCACTCACGTTCTAATCCTTGGCCATTATCCTATACTTAATTCTGTGAAAAATAAATCATCTCTTCAAAACTATTCATTGCTTAAGCAAGAACAATATCTTGAGCCATATCTTACTGGAAAAACCGACTTCCAGGGTGCCAAGCTCAAGTTTAAAGCTCGAACCAACACCCTTCAAATCGATAATAACACCCGCTCATGGGCCAAGACAAACGATGGTGTCTGCCGCTTATGTTACTCTGGTTTTGAAGAGGATATTATTCACTTTCTGTTTACATGTAATGCATATAATGATATTCGTATTGATGAATTTTATAAACTAGAGAGATCTTTAATTGATATTAATTGCCAATCTGCATGGGAATGCTTCATTTCAAATGGAAATCTTACTAAATTATATTTTGCTTTAAGTGATATCTATCAATATGATATTGCAGTAGGTCAAATTTTTGATACGTATAGCATGAGTTATCTCAAAAAAGCATGGGCCAAAAGAAACAGCACACTTAAGAATCTTCAAATGTAACCATCTTGCTATTCAATTGTATATATTATATTTGTGTAAAATTTGTATATTAACTTATTATGCACTCCATATTTTGTGCACATGTATAATAATTATGTTGTAAAGTGAGAATTGAGGGATGCATGCGGGGGGGCTGCGTATACAAACGTAGAATATTTGTGGGGTGGGCGTGTTAAGTGTACTAGATGTACTAGTGTTAAATTTAGCTTGTAAATTTTGTTTAAGTGTATATCCTTTTTACGTAAGACATTTGTATATAAGCATAAGTATGTTTCTTTTTGTTTTTATTGATGTTCCATGTAATTGTATTTTTATGTTGGATGCACTGCACATGAGTGCATGTGCCACTGTTACAAAAGTGATTCCAATAAATTGATTGATTGATTGATGTTGACACTGTGGCTGGTATAAGTGACCTCAGATCATCCAAGCATGTCAGTATGTGGAATCTCTCACAGGGGCTACTTTGAGAAATCACCAACCCTATACATGTATTTAAACCAGCATTGATGAGTCATTCACAAGAAATGGGAAAATCAATAATTGTAATCTGATCTTTGCTGAATCCCCAATTCTTTTGCTGCTGTTGGTAGGTCTATAGTTGGGTTGTTTTGAAGCCATACTGATGCTAAGAATATGGGTGACTTTTGTCCTAATCTTCTTGGACCACATATTGAAATGCATATCATGATATAGGCCTTTCTTCCATGGTGACTGGTACATCAGTTAGACAACTTGGCCTATACATCAACCAGTTTGCTAAAATTGTGATGTGGAATACTTCAGGTGGCTGAGGTGAGTAGGCCTAATTTAATCATGACTTAACGACCTTAGTGGTGTACTTAACAATTTTGTGAAATTCATAAATTTATAACATTTTCTCAAAATTCCACTTGAAAGATCCTACCAAATTAGATAATTTACCTTTCAGAAGTAAAAAAAATATCCACCTAGTGTATCATTATATAGTATAAAATTTAATCAAAATTTTGCTTAAGGGATCTAAAATGAGCGTTTATTGCGTTTCGACAGTATTTTTGTGGGACATGAGAGCATCTCAGACCTATCGAATTGCATTCTGAATACGAAGCATGTCTTTCTGATATCAAATAATTTTCATTTTTTGAAAATCACAATATAGGCCTAATACAAATTTTATGACAAATTATAAAAATTTGATATTTTTCAAATTTTTGATATATAACAGTCCTCGAAGTAAATTATATAAATCTAATGACATATTCTTAAAGTGTATGTAGCAGGAGGAAAAGGACGGTCAATTGAAAATTTTGACCTTTCATATTGAAGATATAGATTTTTTTCCCAAAAAGACCTAATTTTTTTGGTGTTTTGGGAAAAAATCCATATCTTCAATACGAAAGGTCAAAATTTTCAATTGATCGTCGGCTTTTCATCCCACCTACATACACTTTAAGTATAAATCATCAGATTTATAAAGTTTACTTTAAGTACTGTTAAATATCAAAAATATCAATTTGTATTTCCTATATCCTTGGTGGTATTTACCAATAAATACCCATACATGTATGTCCCATCCGGAAATTAATTTACACATAAAACAAATTACCAGCATATCATGAACTATCAAACATGGTCTTCATCCGTGGCATTGTCTTTTTAAAGACATTTCTTGTTTCTAAGTATTAAGTGTGCATATTAGGCCTATGTATGGCCTGCTCCTAATGATCATCTGCCTAAGCATCCATGGCAATTTGATGATGGTGACAGTGAAGTGAACTTAGAGAAGCATATCCAAAGTATTGTTGTTGTTTGCCTATGCTATGCTGCACAAATTCCCCCCAAAATGCCCCCCGTAATCGCGGCGATGTAAGAGGGCGCCCTTTCGAGAGTGCGCGGTCGGATTCGTCTATACAAATGAAGACGGACCATGCATATAGTCCTATTATACGCTTCTTAATATAAATTTACAGTTGTGTATACGTATTTTGTGTTTTTAGTTTCTACAAGTGGAGTAGCACACACTTTCCAATATCTTAGTTCAGATGGACTCAAAGTGGTGTTGCACACCATTTTCAGTATCTTTATCGGTTTTTAATAGTGATATTACAATTACATACCATTTTCACTTGACCTTCCTTTTTATGATATCAGATAACGACAGCATCCGTCTCTGCGTAATATCATCGTAGCAAGGAAGAAGCCGGAAGATACAACTTCGAATGCGGAATTCATTAGTAAGTTGTTTAAAAAGAACCTGAAATGTGCTAGATTTAGTTCATTCATTGTTTATCCCTATAAATCTCGGTGGTTCTAACAATAGGCCTATTATGCATGCTAAGTAGGCCCTACATAAGAATGTACATGTATGTATTGTAAAGTATTTTCATTTAACGGCCTTCCAAACTTTATGTTATTGTTATGTGTGGAAACCTACCACTTGCAGTGTGAAATCTTCAGTACCTGAAGTCTACACTTTATAGGAAGAAGAAGAACCTTTGATGTAGGCATAACATTGCACTGTAGGCCTACCAAATATTTATATTTAAACACGATGATATAGTTCTTATTTTTTTATATATATTTTACGCGTAAACGTATCAGCGATGCATGCGATTAACACCGTATGACCATAACACGTTTATAGAGGCTTTTGTGATAAAATATAAACACTTTAACACGTTTATATCACTGATACAAACATGTTAAAGTTATATGCACTAAGACATCACTAAATCCTTCTATACATGTATATAAAACGTGTTAATCGTATGCAACGGGCAACGCCTCCTTTTAGCTCCTATACTTTTAAAATATAGACGCATTTTACTAGTGTTTATTAATTGTTATCCGTTGATGTGTAGTAAAAGTGTAATGTCTGTACACAATATATCTAAGTTATAGGCCAAGTAAAATAAAACAAAGACATGTGTATCGTCCCCGCCCTCACCGATTTGTTGTGGAGCTTTTAAAATATTTTTCTTGTTTTTCTTATTTGCTCCCTTTGTTTCTGAAATTATTGTGAAGCAAAAACATGTAGGCATATACAAGCTTATACAGAAGTTCTTGTTTGTCATTTATAAACACATTGCATATACATTTTCTTCAAGCTAGGGCAGGGGGCCACCCCGTTTTATGATAATGCTGACAAAGCCTTTGAAATTGCAATTTTACGCAGAAATAAATGGTTAATTTATGACAAATCAAGCTTGAGAAAGTTCGGACGATAGGCCTATATACATTTTATTTATTTTACTTGGCCTAATTGTGGAATAATTAGTCCTCTTTAAGAAATCTGATTGTATAAAGTTCATTCATGCAAATAAAACGTCTTTCAAAAGGGTTGTGCCCTATTGCCGCATCAATTAATTTTAAACCTCCGAGGTTTTCTTGGTAAGACCTGTGTTTATGCAATCAAGGTCTTAAAATGCACTTCTTGTTGTACAGATGTTTAACTTCTGTGTTGATAAAGAAAAGTACTAATTTAATTTCATCACTTTCACGATTAAAAATGTCTCACCGAAGAGAAATAAAATTTCTCAGCGACGTGCCTAAAAAAATGCCACGACCCATTTATCTAGCCCCCCCTTTAGATATTAACAGTGCGTCCCTTTAGCAGTTTTATACTTGAGTGGATACTATTTATGTAGTCCGGTGGCGGAGCAGTGTTCCCTTGCTGTGCTGAATGTTTACTCCCAGTATTTGCTCTTTGAAAGTACAACAGAGACCTGTTTGTCAAGTTGCAATAATAACAAAAATTAGGCCTTGGTGCATTCTTAGCTATTCTTCCATTCAACGTGGTGTTTTCTAATGCTTTCTATGTTAAAAATGAGAACATTCCAGGCATTGACTCGCGCAACCTCCCCCGGCGCAACCTCGATAAATGTAACGATACTTTGTACTTTTGTTTTTATGCGGGAATGAACAGAAATGCATGCCCGTAGCCAGGATTTATGGGGGTGCGACGAGCCCGGGCGACGAGCTAACCTTCCTTCTTAAAAGCGCCGATTTCAATGTTGTTACCAAAAAAGTGTATCTTTTGTAAACTTTTCCTTCAAAAAAGGGCCGATTTTCAGGGAAAAAAAGTGGGAAATTTTTAGTCGGAATGGCTGCATGGGGGAGGTGAGTCGCATGTGAGCACTCTCCCCACAGCTTTATTGTTTCGAGTGTTCCGAGTCAAAAAGAAGTTAAACATTTAAATCCTGGCAGTAGAGATTCCGGTATTTTACCGTAAAAAACAATAATCTTTTACAGTTGATTTCTGTTCAAAAACGGACCATATCAATTATCATTAATTTAATAGTAGGCCTATAGTTTAATTAACGGCCACCACCGGTTTTACAAATAAATTACCCGCAGCAGGATTCCAGTATGTTACCGTAAACAAGAAATGTCTTTAAAAAAGACGGCGCAGTGAATGAAGAAAAAATGTTGGATTTCACATTCACTGAGAGGACCTTTGGCTTAAAAATGAGCTTTTAGAAACGACACTGTAAAAAGGAGAATGATGTTTGTTTCCTTTATTTTATTTTGTCTTAAAAACCCACAATGAGGGCACAAATTAATTTATATGCTGAGTACTTAGTTCATTTCTTGGTATACTTAATAACATATGATGACATTTACTTAAAATGAAGAACATATTCTCAAGTTTGTACTTAACATAAATGAGTTAAAAAGTTGTATGCATCTGAGCCTTTAATAAGGCCTAGGAATGATTATAAACATAATACTGTGGTATGGGGTAATAGCAATTCCTCATTGATAGCATGGATAGTGTCTAAGTCTGATGACGAGTCTTCAGGTTCATATTGTGGTTTGGATATACCATTGACTGACATCGGGTATGGCCATTGTTTTCAATTTTGCGATGAATAGTTATATCATTTTATGAACCAATTACAGGTAGGCCTATTTCTGGAAAGCATTAAGAACAGAGATTAAACTGACCAAAATTCGAAATCAATATTCAGGGTGTACTAGACGATATACAGTGTGTAAAATGAACTTTTTAAGGAACATGTGGTATATTTTTCTTTTCAGGAATATTTTCTCAATCTGAGGACCACAAAATCAAACAGAGCTTGAATTGAAAAAGCCAACCAGAAATATACTTTTATTTTGGGTGCGATGTTTGCTTCTATGTATACAGGGTGATCAAAATTTACTTCATTAACAGACCTAATTATTTATTCAAAAGGTTTAATTAGTGCTAATTAGCTGCTTAAACTGCTTTCAGTCATAAATACTCATTCCAAACCAGAGAATACAATATCTCTTTGTCACTTTTAGACTACACTTGCAATTCTGATAATTGACTGTTTTACATAGACCCCTATGAGGGGTGTAAGTATTCATTTTGAAAATATCATTATCATTTCATTTGTTCAAGAAAATGTCACGCCGTCAGTCTTTTGGGAGTCTCAACTTATAACCGCATGGTCCTTTACACTGCGCCATTAGGCCTATCAATTTAATACCCAGACCGAATAGGCTATTTAGTAATAAATAAAGCAACTTGAAACAAAATGATGGAGAAATTATCACTTTCGTAAAAACAAAATATTATGGTCCACAACACAGAAGTCCTAAACAAACTGTAGGCCGAAACAACGGCCGAAAATTGCATAAAAATAGCTGACATGTACCGCAATATCAAAACTGCATTTGGTACATTTTACAGGTTCACTTTACCATGCTTACAGCACGGTGTGTCAATTGCGGGAAAATCCGTCAAGGTGTCCCGAAGAATAATCATTTACAGTTGAGTCACGGTCACCGGCCATCTCGTTTGCATATCCATATTAAACTACAGCGCCTCTAATGACGTGCATGCACTGTTACTGTGCGACTGAACATACTGCAGTTACTGTCCGTTTTCCTATACACAATACACAGTGCTCTTTCCCATTGACGTGTGACCTTTACAAATAGCCCTACGTTAACAGTATGGGGATATGACTAGTTAACGTCGCTGTGTGAAAAATAACCGGCCAATATTAAAAGTACTCTTCTAAAGTTCTAGAAAATATAGTTTTTAACATGTCCTAAATTTTAGCTAATTTAGATGTTTGGAAATATTCGTACTTTGGTGTTTTAGTTAATGTTATAGGTAATAGTACATTGCCTAGTTAACGTCGCTGTGTGAAAAATAACCGGCCAATATTAAAAGTACTCTTCTAAAATTCTAGACAATATAGTTTTGTAACATGTCCTAAATTTTTAGCAAATTTAGATGTTTGGAAATACTCGTACTTTGGTGTTTTAGGAAGGATATGTAAACGACAGATAACACCAAAAATATGAAGAAATTATTTCTAAACCGTGTTAAGTCAAAAATCATTATGTTGCTCATTTTCAAGAATGCTGGTTTACAAAAAGCACGACATTGTCTGATTTCGTGAACAAAGCCACACATAACATTGTTTCCTTTCGTTTCCTTTATAATCGGTTACCCAACTGAAGCTATGAAGCTGAAGCTTTATTGCGATATCGCACATGAAAACAGTCACTTGTGCACAACCAGAGAAGATCCGATTTAATCAGTTGAGCTGTTTCAATGAGTGTTATCTTGGTTTAATAGCTTTTAATGGGGTTAAGTCCTGCAAAGGTCGAGATGAATTCTACTGTAGACATGACTGCATCATGACAACCTTTGTTTATTACTTTAGACAGATCAGCACGCTGTGATTGGATGTACTATGTAAATAAGTAAGTTGTTGTTGTAATGGTAACACACCATACTTTGGTAACACGAAACTTCACCCATCCCATCCACATGTAATGACACGTGATACAGTTTTTGAAAGCTAACTCCCCAGGCTAAATCCATATTCCTCCGCCGGCAAAAATATAGCCCATGATAAAATTAATCATAGTTATAATTATTTTCTTCAAATGTGGTTGTCGGGTTCAGTGCAGTATACCACAATTAATACAACAATAAAACAATTCCCACCAGATAATTACTTGATATGTAGGCCTATACTTTCTCAATCTAAACCTGAGGTATAATATGGTTTCAGATCTAAACCAAAATCAGTACCACTGACGTCATCTCTGTCTACCAACCAAGTTATCAAAATTTGTCTATGGCATATGCAAGGTATTCTACCGGGGCAATACACTAGGATAAATTATTACTTGTGCTGTGATAGTTGCCATCTGCGACGTGATTGGAAATTATGCACATTTACAAAAACATAGGCCTACGTTTAAACTGTTAAAATACATCACGCATTTTGACTATAAACTCATCTATACCATTTTACTAGAAATGTACTATCTCCAAGGACGCTACGACCAACTCAACGAACTCATGCATATGCAAACGAGCCCAATTCCTATGCTAAATCAGGGGTGTGAGAGTAGAAATTGACAGGACGCATGCTCAGCTAATGCTTGTAGCTAATATTCCTCATGCAAGGAGCCCAGGTTGAGTGTGTTGTTGAAAATCATTGAAATAAAAAACACTTCTTTCAATGAAATCGCATATAAAATCAATGGATACACAACCAAAATTCTACAAAAGTCAATCTTTATATTAATAAAGCTATCGATGTGTACGAAAAACTTCAGTGGTACAAAATGCCTTTCACATTCGAAAATTTCAGTATAGTAACACCCAGCCAATTCAGAATTAATGCAGCACTGCTGCAAAAAATTCAGGATAGTGCAGGTAATCTTCTCATCAACCGCTATATAAATTTATAATAGTAGGCCTAATGATCACGTTTTATTTTGTCATTTCTTTCAGCAAAACGAATATTGACGTTGCAGAATTAGAAACGTGTATCGTCTGCTTCGCAAAGCCATGAAAACTTCACTTCGATATGCAGCCATATTTGTTGTGCTCTCTGTTGCATCGTTCCTGGTGTTTTCTATCACTTCAACTTACCACTTCCATGAACGGATACCACCCAACCCAGTTTTTAAAGCGGTAGGTCTTACTTGTAATCTCAACCATGTCAACCGGGAATCGATTCATTCCATTCGGGGTTCCGAACAAATAAACCAGAAAACCATCTTCTCATTCCGAACCGGGACACACTAAAATGTGACGTGTCATGTCAAAAGGAGACACTTTTGGGCAGGATCGTTAATGGAGAAATAGCCAAAAATCAGCCCGGGGTGATTTTTTCCCAATTTGGGTTTGTTGCGAATTTGTGACGTTATTAATGTTACAAATATTGTCTGATAGTTTCAGACCGGAATATAACTTGCATCTTGTATTTTTTGAGACAATTGTCAAGGTAATTCCTACTCTGAGCATTGTCAATAATATTTTTAAAAGCCGATATCTCAATTTCCAAATTTATAATACCATAACTTACGAACTCAATATCTTCGCTTAGGAATGTCCGATTGCATTGGGGAAAACGGCATTGTGGAGCAAAATATCTCTATATTTAAGATCTGTACAAACCTCAAAATTGATAACCTGCCCAAAAGTGTCTCCTTTTGACATGACACGTCACAAATGTGTGTCAGGGATGCTCGGCTACATTGACCCCAAGTTTTCAACTCCGTATTCTTCCAATGACCCTCCCTGTCCAATGACCTCCTTTTTTGGACCTCTCTTTTTATAGTTCTGAACAAATTTTAGATAAGCTCTAAACATGCCAAATGGCCCACTGGTTTGTTTTTTTAATTACCAAAATTTTGACCCCCATGTCAACATTTTTTTTGTACATTGACACTGTTATGGGCCAAAACCTGGCCTCATTGAATATACTGACCCCAATATTAGGCTTCTCATTCAATGACTCCCTTTTTTGGCATCAATCTCTCACCGAAAGACTCGTAATTTTGAGCCGCCGTCCGCACACCTCGTCACTTCCAAATTCGAGTCCACCCCAGCCCGGCGCCCTAACTATTAGACTTATCATGCTTATGGAGCTCTGGCTTTCGCTATTTATTCCCCGTTCTCTGGAAATGCCATTAAACTTTTCGAGATATAGCGTACACAATAGGATGGTGCTGCACGAAATGGGCAAAGGCTTTTGAATTTGCCTGGTTTTAACAGATTGAATACTGCCCTCCTACTGTGCATGTGCGCCAGACTTCGAAAAGGCTAATTCTATATCAAATATTTCTGTCCTCCGACAACTGAACACTTTAATATGCTTGTCACATAATTAAATGATATCTCCAATTCGAATAATTAATTTTTCCAACTTTTAAATATTTTTGAACGCGGTGAAATATTTTGTACCATGTGAAATAATTTCTCAATACGAAATCATTCAATTTCGCTAATACCATGAATACAATGCATTAATTACTCCAACACGATCATTATTGATTTAGCCATACTGATTGAGACCTTAATTCTTCATGTTGGAGAAATTAATTCATCGTAATGGAGAAATTATTTTACCAAAACAATAATACAGTCCTGCTATTGCTTGAAAAGCATTGTAAATTATTATTTCGATCGAGTCAATGGATATTGTCGATTGTGTGCACGAGCGCTTGGCTGAGATCCAACTATAAATAAGAGCTACTGAATCGTTTCTCGTGGCGTTGAAAAGAACACTCTGGGTCTTGGAGCATGTTTATAGTGGTGTACGGTATTTATACGGTATCCTTATACGCATATGGGATTAGGATGGAATGTGACTTATCCGTTATCTCGGCTGTTTATAGTGGCAACCAATAGCGCTATTCTGAATCCGAGGTGGTTGAACTCTGCGTGTTCGAGGTCACCGCAATGCAATGTGGGAGGCACAAATATTTTCACAGTTTCAAATAGTTTGCCGGCGCAACGATACCGGCCTATTTTTTAACATTTGCTACAGTACTGCACCATATTTTTAGGTGATGTGTTATTACAGTGATAAATTTGAGCTGGGAGAGTTATACAACCCTGCTCCACTTCCTTGAATAACGGTATCGTTGATCCCTGTCTGTTTATAGTGGCCGTATACGGAATGAATATACTGCAATATCCATCGATATCGAAGGATATCAGTTTCGTATAATATGTGCGGCAAATAGCGCTATTGGTCTGTTTATAGTGGCGACCAATACCGTATAAGATGTACTTATACTCTAAATACCGGATAATCTGGCTCACTATAAACACGCTCTATGTTATGTAGCTCTTCTTATTTAAATATGTTATTGAACAGAACATACTATTTTTAGTCCGTTCTGTTCAAAACATAATAACTTGCTAAAGCTGCCATTAACAATAATATAATTATTGTAAGAAGGGACCGTTCAATATTTACGCCAGGGGAGTGGAAGTTGTGACAAAAATTCGACCAATTTTCGGATTCCTTCTTGTTTACCTTTTTACTTCATTTCAAACTTAAACATTCCCCCAGGCTCGTGGTTTAAGTAAAATATAGGCCTGGAATCGGATGTAGTAGCCGGGTAGTACCAGCCTATTTTAACAATTTTTCATTTTATGTTCTTTTTCTTTTGGGACCATTTCTACTTCAGGTTAGGCACTTGGTGTCCGTTGAAACGACCAACTCAGCTCAATTATCTGCATGCCCGACTACTAACTGTCACTCCAGCTCCGTTGAGTGCTCGCTCAGTTGTAAAATCAAGCCAACTCACGCTGCGACTGTAGCAAAATACTCATCATTCAAAGTTATTAACGCAAAACAGACTTACAAACGGTGCGACCAACTTGAAATCGGAATCGAAGCCCGTGATTCGATAAACCGACCCAAATCTACGGGAGGAGACTATTTCTGGGTGTGGATACACAATAACAAATTGAATGCTAGTTCGGCAGCAGATGAGATTGTAGATCACAATAATGGCAGCTACACAGCGTTGGTGACGCTCTACTGGGAAGGCGCTGTTGAAATCAACGTCACATTAGTGCATTCAAGCGAAGCGATAAACATTTTGAGACGGGTTCGCGATAATAATACAACACCGCGAAATGCATATCAAGGGACATTTCAGATTGATGGCAATCGAGTTACAAAACCATGTCACATCTCAACCAGTATGTTTATATACGACTATCCACATGATGCTAACAAGAGTCTTACATTTTGCAATTATACCGATTCTAAATTAGGATTCCCATGGTATTGCGTCAAACCAGACCATTTTCCATGCGATTCATATTACAAGCATTCCACGCAACTTGATGAGTACAAGAAAGCTAAAGCGACATTTAAATCTTTGATGACTTCGCATGAATACACCATGGTATTAGACAGGTAGGTAGCCTAACCATGATAACCGAAAGCTACGCAGTAATTCGTCATGAGTTCTGACCACAATAATTGAAGACAGAGATAAAAAGACTAGTTTGCGTCTGACGTCATTGTCAATCAAATTCCCTACGAAGGAAGGTCAATTTATCTGGTGCCGATCAGAGAAAAGGAATATCAGAAAATGGCGGGAAAATTACGTAATTTTATAAGGCAAAAGCACTTTTCTAGACATTGTTGACATGGTGCCTTCCCGAAAGAAAGTTTTCTACTACTTTTGAGATGGTTTTGTATGTTTGAAGGTGCAAAATTAACAATAAGGCGCCCGGCACAGTATGCCGCCGCGTTCAACAACTCATATCATCACGACAATATTGTAAACAAACCGTGCTCGAGTTTGATTGATAGATGACGTCAGACGCAAACTAGTCTTTTAATCTCTGTCTTCCATTATATTTGAATTTGTAGTTTTGTACAACTATGACCAGCTGAATGAAAGAGCCATATTTTCTTTTTTGTTCTCAGCCACTGAGCGACGAGAAACTGATTTTTGACCAATCAATGACAATATGGTAATGGGCCATTCCAGATAAAACATGCACCCCCCCATAGAGGTCGCTTAGCTATGCATGACTGAACACATCCCACCCTGTCCAAATAAGGTTACATAATAGAATAAACACTTGTTATCTAATCCAAATGAAACTTTGACCTCATAAATATAATGACAGGGAATATTGACCAGTTCTTGGTTTAAGTCTATAAAAATGATCCATGTGGCTTGATGGTGTGAAATGTAGACTGGTATGAAGACCTAGATATTGTGTAAATTGTGTAAATCACCCCCCCCCCCCTCAAAAATAGAACAAAAACTTAATCAAATGTAATCATTGTCTAAACCTTATAGGTCAATCCTTCATGTAATTATATTGTGTTAGCTAATCCTAGCCCTAAACATAATCCTAAACCTAATCCTAACCCTAATTTCGTGTAAAATTACATGAAGCAATATTGAACCAAACTTGGTCAGAAGGAGAATTTCTATGCACCCACCCACCCCCCCCCCTGCCAAGATGCATCCAATTAGTGCTGATGTGTTTTACACAGAGTGCTCGGCCCAGCTAACTTTAGCAGACGACGTGGGGCCACACCAGAGCACCACCATAAGCTTCCAGGCCAAATGTGTAACCCGCGAAATAGTCCTCTTAGAAATTGAGCTTATTTGTTCCATTTTTCAAGAAATGTGACTGAGATACATTGCTTTGATGCCATATTAAAACTGGGATGGTGTCGATGAAAGTACGTGCAGAGAAAATGATTTTAAATCTGTTCAGGGTACTACTTTAAATGCAATAGGGCAAATAGATATCCTTGAATAATTATGATGGTGGTCATGTCTTGTTTGTATACAGTACAGAGATCGTTTGAGTTCGATATGCAATATCTCGATTGATTATTCCAATGTGCTCTTGTTTTTATTATTGTAGACTGCAAAAAGTTGACTTGTAATCATAAATCTTAAGCAGGAAAAAAATATGTACACAAAATATCAGAAAAGACTGGATTAGGCCGATGTAGAAAGACATGTAAAATATCTGTCAGCGATATGCAAACAAGACTAGCGCGAAATTAGATTTCTCAGTGTTCAATAGTTTTTTGATGTACATGTATGATTCTTGCACAGCTATAAAGCACATTTTGTCACGTGTGAGTATATAGTAAAACATGGAGAAAAGACCAAAATACGCGTAAGCTTACCAAAAAATAAACATTTATATTTACTCAGTACTAGAGCAGAGCCTCACTGACTGGCTGGCTGGCTACCAGTATACGGGCTGCATGCATGGTTGCAAAATTCAGCACCCGGTGCCTGGCTGAGCTATTGTCAGTCTTGCCATGCATGCATGGTACATGAGACAGCTACGGACTGCCTTTTGAGAAGAGCGAGATCAATCGCTCTCTACAGCTCTCCTTAAATCTGATATAGGAGAGCAAGTTTTAGCTCTCCTTAGTTGAAAATTCTCTCCTTACATATTCTATAGACTATTGTAAATGCTCTTATTCCATTGCTAAAACAGCTCTCCTGAATTAGGCTCCAGAAAGAGTTATTTAATGCTCTCCTGCCAATTCCAAAAGACAGTCCCAGATGTGAGCATGTGTGTGTCGGTCTCCATAGCAACACGTAACACAGCACACACTATGATCTTCAGCATGTTCAGTGTATAATAAGGGGCTGTGCAATAATTACGAGCCGGGGGGCAACATGGTCATGGGCAAGAAATCCTAAAAATTTTGGCATTATAATGTGCAATTCAAGGGGAGGGGGGAAAGATTTTTTGGCTTGCCGGGGGGGGGGGAGATTTTTGGCAGGCCTAGAAGGGAAGCAAGTGATTTTTGCTGGGCCGTTCAGAAATTTTACGCCCCTGGGGCTCATAATTATATTGCACAGCCCCTAAGGCCTAAGTAGAATTATGTACTGAGAAATCCGAGTAAAAAAGTCACTGCCAAAGCATGCCCCTTGTACTACACAATATGCAATGCATACAGTCAATTGTGTTTGCCTGTATACATTCACACACTAACAGAGTGAGGGATACTTTATATTCACCTCGAAGGTCAAGGTTTCATTTTGATTACATAACAAGTGTTTATCTTGGCTCAACCCATTGTTTGACATGGTAATTTTATTTGGACAGGGTGCATTGTGGGATGTGTTCCGTCACGCATAACCAAGCACCCTCTATACCCCCTATGCAATCTTTATCTGGAATGGCCCAATACAAGGCCGGCCAATGAGTTTAATAGAAAATGAGTCCGCCTTTAGTGACCGATCAATATTTAAGCCAGTGGATATGGAGATATTTTGGAAGGGAACACTAACCACTAGAAAATTAAATTGAAGAACACATACACACATCATTTTTGAGCGAAGTTCAAATTACCCCATTCTACACCCGCCTGGGTAAACACTGACCCGGGGGGCCCTGGGGTTTGGCATTAAAGTGTGAGTATACATTATCTTAACTAATTAGTAAGTCGCGTGGCTAAGATTAGTGAGTGGATATAAATAGAGAGGACCGCCTGGATGAATATGGGAATAGTATATTGTGGACGTGCTTTAGGACTTATAAAATGTATAGAGTCAAAGAAAAGGACGAAGCCTTGAATCAAAGCTACTGAATCTCTAAAAAGCACAGTTTTACTCCTAGGCCCTTCGAAGGGTGCACACCACTAAATAATCGCCCCATTGAAATACGTGTAGAAACACCAGGGTTTTTTTGCTCGTTTTGATGCCTTTTCGGCGCTTTTTGAGAAATTTAATGATAACCAGTCGATTGCAAATCGATGAAAGTTTAACATATGTTTCAATGTTTGGGTAGTCGTCCGTCTCGTTTTCCCGGTAGGAGCCACTAAACAGCGCCCTCACTGTTTTTGACATGCTCTCAAGACTGAAAACCTGTTTCTGCCCATTTTTTAATACGCGGACCTATTTTCTCGATAATTATAAAAATGCGACTTTTTTGGTGATTCAAATTCATGCGCAGACTTTGCACTTTCATTTAAGCTACAATTCGCTCTCTTTCTGATTATTAGTCCAAACAGCAGTTTGGGTATTCGCTACTTTTCAGGTTCCGCCATTATGCACTATGTTGCTCTCAAACTGGGGAATACGCCTCGAACTGGCAGCATACATGAAAGGAAGAATTATGTAACCTTACACAGAAGGTTATGACTAGTTCAATTCCCATTCATGTATGCTGCCAGTTCGAGGCTCTCCCCGCACATAGTGCATAATGGCGGAACCGTGCAAGTAGCGAATAATACCTCAAAAACTTTCTGAATTTTACCGGAACTCAGTAGGGTTGCACAAATGGCGCATTGATTTAGTGGTGTGCTCCCTTAAAAATTCCATCATTATGGAGTCACCGGGATCGGGAATATACTCAAATAGATTGAGATCTTCCTAACCAAGAGGAAACAGTGTGTCGTCCTCGATGGTATTCAGTCTACTGCAGCAGAGATAGATCCCAGTGTGCCACAGGGCACTGTTATTGGGCCGATGAGCTTCCTAGTTTTCATCAATGACTTACCTAGCTGTGTACAAAGACCAGACTCTTTGCCGATGACGCATTCATCTATCGTGAGATCAACTCTGTTGAAGACCAGATCATCCTTCAAACAGATCTTGACGCAATATCTCGTTGGAGTCAAGACTGGCAGATGACTTTTCATACCGATAAATGTTTCAAAATGAACTTCACAACCAAGAAAACCATCAAAACCTCTCCATACACATTGTGCCAAAAAACTCTTGAGGCAACATATTCTCATCCGTACCTTGGTTTTGTGACAATCTACGTTGGAAAGAGCATATCTCTGAAGTCACATATAGCTGCAAGAAGATCCTGTGTGTCACCAGAAGGAACTTCAAAGCTTGTCCTACATACATCAAGTCTCGCCTCTATTTGTCACTCATTCAACCTTGACTTATAGGTCGGCAGCTTGGATCTCTTCCACAAATGAAGAGAGACACCAGCTAGACATGATACAGAGGTCAGCTGCTAGGTTGTGCTACAACAACTACTCCAGAGAATCAAGTGTTACGCAAATACTCAACCAACTTGAATGACCAAGTTTAGATACCTGTCGCCTTATTACCAGACTTAGCCTGATGTACAGAATTACACACAATCTCGTCGACATAGACTGGCAGGACCACCTCACCCGAACAACACGAATGACCAGACGACACCACCCATCTTCATACATGCAAATTAGAGTCAACTTAGCAACCTACGAAAATAGTCTTTTTCCATGGACAATTCCACACTGGAACGGACTACCCCACGACATAAGAGACATAGCAGACTACGGAAACTTCAAGACCGCCATTAGGGACTACCTCAATTAAATTTCACCAAATCCAGTCTTAGGTCATTGGTTTGTACCAACTCTGATGCGATGCGGGTACCCGTTTATTCAGAGGATAACGTCCAGATCCAGATCCAGGAGTAAATTCTTAATGCTTTTTATTTATTTATTTCATTCTTATTTATTTATTTCATTCTTATTTAACCTGGGTAAACCTTTCAATGCACTGGCATTGTTCTCCCAAGGTGCCCAGGTGGCACAAGGCCAACATTAAAATACACAAGATACAGCATATAAAAATACAGAAGGAACAATAATATAATAATATACATAGTAAAAAAAATAGCACACATATTTAAAAAGGTAATCGGCAAAAAGAGTGGATCAGGGTCAGGCGGGACAGTCGGAGTCGACTCCCAGCCACATGCAGGCCGCAGGACCCTAACCATGGCACTGGTAGGGCCACAGGCTAGTCAGGGAGCAGGGAGACAACAACAGTAATTGATCCTCTCAAGCCCCTAACCAGTCACAGTCCCCAGCAGCATCATCATCAGTCGGCTGCGGAGCAGGCTACAAGCTTTCTCCAATGCGATCTTGGGTAAGCGAAACAATTTTGGTGGAATATAAAGCGCATATTCTTTCACAGGCTCGCCATCTTCAAGACGCAGTATATGGCCGAGAAATTTGAGTTGATGAATCTTGACTCTGGCAAACAGTGGAGTGGTGTTGGTCAGGTTGTAGATGGTTTCATTTGGAATCCGATCAACACGCATGATGTTTAACATGACTCTGTAGCAAGATGTTGCAAATGCATTGATCTTGTTGCATTGATCCATGTCGTTGGTAATTACCCATGACTCGCACCCGTACAGAAAGACAGTAACACATGTTGTCTGAAACAGCTTGATTTTTGTTTTGATTGGCAGGGACGGGCT
Organism: Amphiura filiformis; assembly: GCF_039555335.1. NCBI lineage: Eukaryota > Metazoa > Echinodermata > Ophiuroidea > Amphilepidida > Amphiuridae > Amphiura > Amphiura filiformis. Next base: position 51,407,410 of record NC_092644.1, on the reverse strand, counting down.
TCTCCAAAGGCGTTCCAGTTTCCAGAATGCTGCCTAGGCTAGTGCCAGCAGCACACCATCCAAGGAGAATGGTCCAGCGATCCACAGGTCACCACCCGGCTGACCGTCCATACCCGAACACCCATGTATTGCCCTGAGAAAGATACTATAAAAATACACATTAAAATACACTGCTATATAAAACAATAGTGCACTAGTGCCGAACTATGGGCAAGTCCATTCGTGTTAGCAGAAGGTCCGTACTTCCACCCACCGGGAATGCCGGTGCCGAGTCTGGGGTCCCCGGTCGGGCAAACGCCCATGGCCCAGTAACCATCGCCCCAGGTAAGCCACATTGGAAGATTAGGCCTCTAGGGCGAAAAACGACAACGCCAAGACCATCAGCCACCCAGCCACCAAGAACCACAAACCCCCGCAACAACACCGACACCCCCAGCAGACTGTAGCAAGGGTCTTCAGTCAACACAAATGGACACACCCATAGTAAGGCCACACAAGAGGGATGCATGTTGAAGAACAGTTGCATAGTACATAATCACATAATTAATTAAGTAAGATTTTTCATTGCACCTTTAAACAGTTTTGTAGTGAGAGGAACCGGGGATTTACAAGTGATGTTGAGTTTGTTCCAGGACACTGATCCTCTGTATCTGAAAGTTCTTTTTCCTGACTCAGCCCTTGGTTTTGGAGTGACAAGATTACCCTGCTTGCTTCCCCTTGTTTGATAGGTGGAGCAGTCATTGATTTTGTGAAATATATTGCACAGGTACACGGGGGCTTTTTTAGCAATGCATTTGTACACCGTGACTTTGAGATGTCTAGCCCGTCTTGTATCTAGGTCAGTCCACCCTAGACATCCTAACATATCTTTGGTGGGGAAACGCCTGTTGACTTTTAATATGGTTTTACCAGCTCCATTTTGGAGCTTAGTCAACTTGTTGAGATGTTTTTAGCAGCATTGCCACACACCACATCGCAGTAGTCCAGGAATGGATGAATTAATGATTGGTACATTGTGTTCAGGGTGTCCTCTTTCAAGAAATACCTGGTTCTGTATAAAAAAAACCTATTTTTCTATTCACTGAGTTTCTGACATGATTAAGATGACCTTTTCAAGAGAGAGTGGGATGCAGATAAACACCAAGGTACTTGAAGAGTTTGACCTCTTCAAGGACATAATCTTGGATTTTAACTTCAAATTTGTCAGGGTTCTTTGCACGATTGATGTTACTTCCAAAAAGCATGGCTTTTGCTTTTTTTGACATTAAGGGTGAGTTTGTTCTTATGTAACCAATTGGTCACCTTGTACATTTCCTGAGTTAATGTTGTAGCAACCTGAGCTACACTTTGATTTTTGGTAAAAATTGCTGTGTCATCAGCACAGAGACACACCTTAGCCTGGTCCCTGTTTATATGAGATGGAAGATCATTAACCTAAAAGCTAAACAACAGGTGTCCCAGGATAGATCCCTGAGGCACGCCAAAGAGAACAGGAAGCATATCAGATTGCTCGTCATTGATTTTACAAATTTGAAAACGATCACTCAGGTAGGATTTGAACCAATCAAGCTCCAGACCGTTGATTCCACTCTTACTCAGCTTGTTGATAAACATTTTGTGATGGACTGTATCAAACGCTTTGCGAAGGTCTAAAAGGATTGCGCCAGTAAACATGCCTTCGTCCAAGTTTCGAAGTAAGTAGTCAGAAACATCTAACAAGCAAGTCTGGTCTGAAGCCTGACTGATCAGGTGACATAATATCATTACTTTGAAGATAACTATATATTTTTTTTTACTTTCTCTAGTCTTCGTGAGATAAGAGAAACGTCTACTTCGCCTACTACCAGCGTGTACGTGAAGCGAGTAGCAAACAGTAAGTATTATACTAAACTATATGGATTCTGCTTTTGTCGGTGACTTTCTCGCATTTTGTTGGAGTTAAACTAGCGGAATGCCAGCGTCTCGCGCGGTAACCCGTTTAATAGCTGAGTAAACGGAAGCAATCACTAATCAGATGACACTCAAATGCATATAGACAAGAAGCCACAACATGGCGTAAAATATGCGACCTCGTGAGCGCTTGATAATTGCAAAAACGCCAAGGAAACTCTTCAAAAATGGGTGCAGTTCAAATCATCTTACCTTTGCACTGCAGTCCTTTTAAATTTTTCTTTGAAATCTGTCGCGTAAAGCATAATTTCCGTATATTTTCATGCGTTTTCTACATAATCCTGGCAACCATTTGATGATAGTCCTTTTAATATTCATAGACCTAGGCCCATTCTATTTTTTTTGAAATTTTGTTTCATTGGACAGGCTTACGTCACGTATTGACATTCCGCTAGTGTAAGGGCTCTGGTAAGGGTGTTTGGATAGTATTTGTGGTGGGACATGAGAGCTCATCATTTGCCATAAAGTTTGCATTACATTATTGGATAAGGATTTCTATATCGCGAAGAGAAGAGTGTAGTGTTATGTAAATATTCACATTGTTTATTCGCTTCCTTATTGCAGGACAATCATCAACTCCATCATCTTGTTTAAAACACCCGCCACCACGCTGTGTTCCTGGCCTGCCTCCAAGATCCAATTCAAACGTAGCTGGGCACTATCATAAAGACGAGTGGATTTCAAACGTCTGTCAAAAGCATGACTTCACCGCTGACAACGGCGCGCCGATTACAAAGTGCCTCCAGAATACAAATCTTCACTTCTACGGCGATTCCACGGGTCGCCAATGGTTTGAATATCTGATAAACCATTTAAACAAGAACGGAACGATGGAAATGAACGTGACAAACTCTAAAAATGGACCAATTTTTGGTTTAGATCAAAGGAACAATATATCTTTGTCATTTTTGTTCCATGGTTTTCCCTTTTCAACAGGAATGGCAAAAGTTGCCGATATTGATTATGTTGCCAATAGACTCGACAAACTAAAAGGAGGACCCGATAGCGTTATTTTTATCTCTATGTGGGCTCATTTTTGGATTTTAGATTTGCAGTTTTATCGCGACCGATTGCGATCAGTAAAAGATGCCCTCACGCGTTTACAACATAGAACTCCTGGTACACGTGTGTTTTTCAAAAGCCCAAATACATACGCAGGAGTTGGGAAATTTTGGGGAGCCAATATTTGGTATGCGACAGAGATGGATAGAGCTTTGCGGGAAGAAATAGTTGGATTGCCGGATGTTACTGTCATTGATGTGTGGGATATGACCATAGGGCATAGGACTGGATTAAATATACATCCCCGAGAAATCGTTGTAGGTCAGGAGGTATCTATGTTCCTTTCATTCCTATGTACAGATAACAAATGACCATTTCTAGGCCCTATAAGCCCAATCGGCATTGTAACTTCCGATTTTAGAGAGTAATTTTGGGACACTTTGACCTCTGACATACCAGGAATATTGCTGTTATTATTATTAATTAATTTATAAAATAACTGCGTTTTTTTTTTTTTTTTTTTTTTTTTTTTGTTTTAATTCTACAGTGTGGGCCAAAAACAACTTTGCCAAATTTCAAAGGGTGCTTGCTCGAATTGTAGAAGAGCTATTCATGATATTGTTACATATTCTAAATGTATATCTTTCTAAAAGTATTTGATGAAGAAATGAAAGCAAAAGAAGCTAAATTAACAAAATGGTGCTAATTTTACGTCCGAGGGTCAAAATGACTTTGTCCACACGTAATTCAATGGGATGTGTCCGATTGCTAAGAGTAAGCATGGTAACTTGAGGCATATATATGCGTTAGGCATACATGTACTTGGTAAATACGTTTGGCTTGTGTTTGAAAAGTGATGATTGTTTTACATGCATGAAAGAAATACAATACACTTTAATCCCCATTTACTTGTTATATACTCAAACTTCACTCCTGACATTGACCAAGCAGATTTTGCAATTTTGAGATATAAACCTTTTAAATTGGGTAAAGTTGTTTTGGCTCACACTGTAGAAAAATATTTTTAATTATGTTCGGCCCCAAAGTCAATTTTGCTGAATTTTCCCGATAGGTCAAAGGGCAAAGTGTCCCAAAAGTTCAAAAACTCTCCCACAGTGCATTGCGAACTTCCAATGCCGATTTGTCATGAATATACTGGGGGAGTCGGGAAACATTACTTGACATTAATGGAATAATTTGTTTTAAACTTTCACAGTGTGTGCGAGAAGGGTGTTGATACAAAATTTCAACCAGAGATAGGAGGTGCATAAAAGAAAATCAGCCCAAGTCATACAAACATTTACATCAGTCTTTGTATGAGCAAAATACAGAGCAAAACGAAATAAAAATTTAAAAAAAGTTATTCTTCCAAAATGATGTCAAAAAAACTGAATGTCTAATCGTTATCATAAGTTTATTATTATGCATAATATTTTATATGCATACCAATAAAATGTACCGTAATAAGTTATCTATATGCTAGTATAACATTATACATGTCATAATACGCTATGTCTGTCTGCGAGTCTTGTAGTAGCTGACTACCCGGGACCTCATCCTGGTTTTTCCTCTCATAGGTTACCATGGCAACTATCTCTTATCAACACCATTTAAGGGGTACTACACCCTGGCCAATTTTGTGCCTATTTTTGCATTTTTCTCAAAATTATAGAGAATTGGTCAGCACAGACAACAGTTGTGGAGTTACAGTCAAAAATGAGGGGAAACCAATATATGATAAATAAATCAATAACTACTTGCCTTGAGTTGCTGAATTTTCAGTGCAGTAGTTGTAGTCCTTGTCCCTATAATATACATATCTTACTTGTCACCAATGCACTATAATGTTTGAGAATAATGCAAAAATAGGCACACAATTGGCCAGGGGTGTAGTACCCCTTAAGTAACTAACATTATATGCTTGGTGGGGTGTAACTTAAAGAACGGTGGGTGGTGTGGGTGTAACTGAAAGAACGACTGTACCGAAATAAGAAAAAAATGTTAAGGTTATTTTGGGGTCATCCAGAGACAAATTGCTATAGGCCTAGATTGTCGTAGGTTCATGAAATTGGGAACGACCACCAAAGCAACAAAAATGTCCAGATCATTTTGGGAGCTTTTGGGGACATCCGGGGTCAACTTGGTCGTAGGCTTAATTATGATGCAGTGTCATCGTCCTGAAATCTTCATGGCAGAAATTGCCATGGTAGGTTGAATCCACAGCCACGCATGCATGCCATTTTGTTCCGACCTCTTTAATAGTTTTGAGACGCATAATGGGCCGAGGGACATCCGACTAAGACTATTGACAATAGCCTGGTAACTGACCTCTGTAGCTGCCAGTGAGCATGGTACGTCATGAGGTCATATGCTCTTAGACTGCCTCCACGTGTGGCCTACGCTGCGCTATAGTTCGGCACATATAAAATCAGAATTTTGTCAGTTTTGAGCTCAGTACGCACGGTTCTTTCTCATTACGCAAGCTAACGACTATTATATCCTTTCAACACATATATTCAAGTGCAAGTATCGAAATATGGCTTCTTTAGAATAATAAACGAACGGGAGATATTCATTATTTTCTACCCCGGTATCCAAAGATTTATCGTCTGCATATCAAATCGTGCATAGCACATTCCGGTGTGGTGACATCCCGCTATCTCTAAGGTCCGCTATCTCTAAGGTTCGTTATCTCTAAGGTTCGCTATCACTAACGTGTAAAGTCTATGGAGATCAGAATCCCGCTATCTCTAATAGAGAAAAGGGTCCGCTATACCTAAAAAAAGGTCCGCCACTTCTAAGGTTCGATATCACTAATTTAGAATAAGGTTCGCTAGTTCTAAGGTTCGATATCACTAATTATAAATAAGGTTCGCTATCACTAATTTAAAATAAGGTTCGCTATCACTAATTTTGAATAAGGTCCGCTATCACTAATTTATTGAAGGTTCGCTATCTTTAAGGTTCGCTATCACTAATTTTGTTACAGGTTCGCTATCTCTGATTAATTAAGGTTCGCTATCTCTAAGGTTCGTTATCACTAATTTCGATTAAGGTTCTCTATACCTAAGGTTCGTTACCACTAATCTTAAATAAGGTCCACTATCTCTAATTTTAAATAAGGTCCGCTATCTCTAATTTCAAATAAGGTCCGCTATCTCTAATTTTAAATAAGGACCGCTATAGCGAACCTTATTTGAAATTAGAGATAGCGAACCTTATTTAAAATTAGAGATAGCGAACCTTATTTAAAATTAGAGATAGCGAACCTTATTTGAAATTAGTGATAGCGAACCTTAGAGATAGCGAACCTTATAGATAGCGGACCTTATTTAAAATTAGAGATAGCGAACCTTAGGGATACCGGGATTGTTAAAATTAGAGATAGCGGACCTTATTTTAAATTAGTGATAGCGAACCTTCAATAAATTAGTGATAGCGGACCTTATTTAAAATAAGAGATAGCGAACCTTATTTAAAATTAGTGCAATCGAACCTTAGAAATGCCGAACCTTTTTCAAAATTAGTGATATCGAACCTTAGAGATAGCGAACCGTAACCTCACGTGTATCGATCCCGGGTATTGATATTACTGTCTGTTAAGTTCAATTAGCTTAGATTCTTGAATTTTTAAGATATTTGAAAAAATGAAAAATTGTGGCGAAAGTTATCAAAGAAAAGTGTTAGCACAGCATTAGACCTAACGTGATTTATACTTTTCAAATTCCAAAGTTCAATTTAAAACCCCATTTGTATTCAATTTTGCCCCATTTTAGACAGTTACTTGGGTCCACCAAAAGGGTTCGCGACCGTTTTACAAATCGAGTGGGACGGTCCATTCTCAACTTAGGGCATAGACCATATCCAATTTAGCAAAACAATCTGTCCACCAATCTGTCCTGCCATTTCCCGTTCCGGTTATTGGATAGGTTCTATAGGTGACGATGGTCCACCGGTTTTTGTTACACGAAATTATATGGCGCGATTACGTTTTATGCATAACATTATTCTGAGCATTATTTATTTTCCTAAACAATGACATTAAAATTATGGATTTCGTTTTTATTTCAATGGTTTACAATGTAAATTGAGTTTTGTTTAATACCACCATTCCTTCCCAAGAATATCAGCATTCGCTTGACATTTTCAGATACAGTGACTTTACAAGAATTGTTTTCTGTAACCTGATTGTTTTAAATAATATTTTCTTGTACAAAAGTTCTTTTGTTTCACAGTTTTTTCAGTTTGTATTCAACAAACAAAACGAAATAACAAATTGAAAATAAATGTGCAGTTTTATAATAGGCCTATTATAGGCCTACACCTTCTCAGAGCCATTCTCAGACCCATTCGCACAATAAATAAATAAATAAATAAATAAATAAATAAATAAATAAATAAATATTCAAAGTTTAGACCTTCTAGAATAGAAATAAATAAATAAATAAATAAATAAATAAATAAATAAGCAAGGAATGTATTTATATAAGCTGGGCCTATTTTAGAAAACCTTAGTTCATAAATAATAACGTAATGTTTCAACAGTAGGGTTTCAACACAAATTATGCATAGGCCTACTGGCAAATATTTTGCTGGACAATACTTCCTGATGCGGATGGTCGAATAAATACTATCTCTGCACATTGTGACATTCGTCCCCATTGCTCTAAATGGATTGATTCAAAAAGTTTATGGTACCCGACGTTCTACGGCTTTTTATGAAAATATCGCGGGAAAAGACCAAAATTGAATACAAATGGGGTTTTAAATTGAACTTTAGAATTTGAAAAGTATAAATCACCTTAGGTCTAAGGCTGTGCTAACACTTTTCTTTGATGACTTTGACCACAATTTTGTATTTTTTCAAATATCTTAAAAATTCAAGAATCTAAGCTAATGGAACAGACAGTAGTGTCTTTGCTGTACAATGTAATTATTAACCAGGCGATGTCGGTGTGTGGTGTTGGTGGGAACGACCACCCAATCGAGACAAAAATATGAAGGTCAGTTTGGGGTCATCCGGGATGAAATCGACATAGATTGTCACAGGTTCATGAACATTGTTGGGAATGACCACCAAAGCGAGACAAAAAAATGCCAAGGTCAGTTTGGGATCACTCGGGGTCAAATCGCCATGATTATCGCAGGTTCATGAAATTTGTGATTTAACACCGAAACGAGGGTCAAATCGCCATAGATTGACGCTAGTTCATGAAATTTGGTGAAAACCATCTCCGTCTCTACGAACCGCGAAAGCCGGGTAACCATGGTAACCGTCTAGTTAATATATAACTAATCTATTTAAGCCATAATAATACAAGTCCATAAGTTGTTTTTAGTTATTCTTTACTCAGAATACTTAAATAACATTAGTAATTCTGACAGAACTTATCAGAAAAGGCTTCTGTCTGTCCGAAACATCAAGTTAACGTGAATGAAACCCCACTCATTAGAGAATGAATTTGGAGAAAACCTTCTGATAATTACAAACACTCGCTGAGCAGCAAGACCTTCCCTGTAAGCTTTTAATCCGATAAACTGATTATCTATTTGTTTTCATGAATTGGAAGACATTCTTTGATGTATTACTGGGCTCAATCATCTGAAATTATTGGAGCGTGAGCCACCCAGGCTGATGGCTCAGCATAGTATTTTATTGTCAGAAGGTTTTCTCCAAATTAATTTCCTAATGTGGCTATTTTGGCCATTATATTATTTGTAATCCAGGTTACTCATACTCCCAAAAATATTTAAAATTAATCTTGGAGAAGCAGTGGTGGTGGAACCATTGCAATTTAGGCCCCGGGGGTCACTTCCATTGTGGCCTGTACACCATCCGCGATAATCAACTTTTGAAAAGCACCCTAAACAAGGATTTAACCCTTGACTAAAACAATACCTGAACGGGTGTTTTCACACCCTCAATAGGGATTTTATTCCTTGCATCAAATTTCATACCCTAAATTTCATTTCCGCGTATTAGCAATTGCAATTTTGCTACCCTTTTTCCAATATTTCATGTTTTGACACCTAAACGCCTAAACGCGTTACGAAAAACTACCCACGAAAAACTACCCTTTTACGCGTTTTCATTATCGCAGATGGTGAACAGGCCACAATGGAGTGACCCCCCGGAATTTAGGGCGAGGGTCGGGGACGGGCATATTTTGTTCCGGATTTACTAGACTTTTTAGTCCCAAATGAGGTGAAGTGACGAACCTGTGCCCACCAGCGTACGAAACTAGGGGTCTATCAGTGTAGAAATTTTCAGAAAAAAGAGGATTATTAGGTGTTGGCAATGTCAAAAATGGGGTAATTTTGTATGGGAGCGCCCAAAATTTCACATCATTAACAACCAAAAATAGCTTTTTACCCAATTTTACAGTACAAAATAGACAGAACTTATTTATTTTGTTCAAAATGCGCCGAAATTTCAATTTTGAGGACTAATTGTTCAAAACAGGGGGTCATTCATTGTAGGCTACTGAAAAAACGGGGTCATTGGGTGTAGGATTTGCCAAAAATAACTGGGTCATTTCATGGGCGCATGACGTATGTCAATTTTACCCTATTTGCAGAGGCATAGCCAAGGGGGCGACAAAGGCGACAGCTGCCTCTCTATGAGAAGTCTTGCCACCCCCCCCACCCACCCCCCACCCCCCGTGTGGGATGCTGGCCACCCTGATATGCAAGATTGTAAGCTCTTTTTGTACTTTTTAACCCATTTTTTGATCATTTTTCGTCAAAGTCATTTCCCTTAATAGTTGGCTTGCCGCCTCTTTAATTCCCGCCCTCTGGTGCTTTTCGCACTAAAAAGGCAAATGTCCCAGCAAACACAAAACGTTTTCGACACCATTCGCATAAGGTTTTAAAATGTTGACAGAAAACATTTTTTTATAATCTACTGCCCAGCAAACAACAAAATGTGTTACAGTTAACGTTTCAATGTCGGGCGATATAAAAACGTATATAAACGTATAAAAACGTTTTAATAACATTCCAAAACATTTTGAAAACCTGATACAAAACATTCTAAACAGAATGTTATTGTTGGGTTGAGAAAATATTTTGCGAAAAATAGAATTGTTAGTTGTGATCTCATACGACTAGTCCAATAAAATATCCACTTACTTGCAGGCATTTCGGAAACTGTCAGTTTCCTTTTTCGATGTTATTGTTGTAATGACGATCTGTGTACAGCTGATGTTGACTGCTGCTTAGCAACCAAGTTGCCAGTTGATTTTCTGTCAGTTATCAGATCGTCAAAAACGTGACTCAAGTTGTATTGCCCCTCGTCCCTGTTCATTGTATTGCCCTGCTTCCTGATGGTGATTGCCTTTTATCCATCTTTTATAATGGCTCTCTTTGCCCACGATATTTGCCTCATCCCAGTCAATAACATGATTGTTCTCAACCACATGGTCTGTAATAGCGGATTTTTGAACAACAGACTGTGATGCCTTTCTGGTGGCTCTTGTTTTGATGTTATCTCCGATTTTTTCAGCATCAGTTTTGTGTTCATCAAGTCTTTTCCCGAATTTTCTGCCTGTTTCCCCGATGTAAGCCGAATTACAGTTTTTGCAAAGAATGGAGTAAATGATATCTATGGAGTTATGAGGTTCCCGCTTGTCTTTCGGATGAAGTAAGAGATTGCGAAGTGTACAATTAGGTTTTATTGCAGTGGCGATATTAAATGTTTTAAAAATCCTAAAAATGCGCTCTGACACACGTTCCACATATGGGACTGCAACTAACCCTTTAGACTTGATCCAATCGTCTTTCTTTTTCTCTCTTTCTTTGGCTTAGGTTTCGCCATTTGATCTTTTTGATGCTCCAATCCGGGTACCCACATTTCTGAAGTGCGTCTCTGATATGCTCGTCCTCTCTTTCATTGTCCTCCTCTTCGGTGACAATTCTGTTCTTTCTGTCCATGAGAGTACGAACGACCCCTAATTTCTGGTGTAGGGGGTGATGTGACCTAAAGTTTAAGTATTGGTCGGTGTGTGTTGCCTTCCGATACACCAATAATATAATTGATCAGTCATCACGTCGAACGATCAGGGTGTCCAAAAATGGGATCTTTCCCCCTTCTTCCTCTTCATATGTGAATTTAATTGAATCACTTGGTTTAGGTGGTCGGTGAGGGTGTTAACTTCATCTTTGGCAACGATTTCCAAGATATCATCAACCAGTAGCGGATTTAAGCTGTCAGCAAGTCAGCAGTTGCTGACAAGGCCCCCTGTTATTTTGGCCAAAGGGCCCCTGCTTTTTTTTTTTTTTGTTTTCTGCAAGGTTCAAAGGTGCGGAGCGGGGTAGAATAGTACTGAAAAGGTTTATATGCTCGTGCATGCAAGAGGACATTCTATTTATGCCCGCATTTATGATTCTTGAAAAAAGTTTCATTAAATTTTGCCCGTTTTGGCCACAGCAAGAGGTCAAAGGTCAAGGGCCCCAGGGGCCCAAATTTAATATTTGGAAATACAATTTCAATAGGATCAGGACTACGAATTGGTACCTAGATCATTACACAGTCTCAAAATACAAGTAGGTCATCTAGTATGGGTCCAGGGCCCCCAACATTAGATATAAGCGTATCATCAAAGCTGGCTCTAAAACTACAAAGGACCCCGTATGTGGACCGTGATGCACGAAAGGTCTTTCCCCTAAGATATGAATTTTGCCAATTTTGGCCCAGATAGCCAAGATCAAGAGTTCCCGGGGGCCCAAATGTCACTTGGCCATTTGTTTTAACATTTGCGGCCCTCTGCCCCAAGGCCTAAAATGTTTTTAAAAAGTAATTTAAAGCAAATATAACAGTTCATAGTTCTAAGTTGGAACACCCAGCACTAGGGCAGTGTACCTTTACATGGGCACATGACCTCATAATGTCAAATATTATGGCTACAGGGTCCAAATGGGCCCCTAAAATGTGTCCCCCAAGGCCAATTGCCCTGTGCGTCTTCCTTTTTAGACCTAAAACACCATGTTTTGGGCCAAAATAGGGTAAAATTGCATAATTTTGCCCGCGCGAAGCGCACACTGGCCCTATATATAGTAAAATTCGCCTTAATTTTGGGCTAAAACAGACTGATTACTTTCCGTGCTTCACCCGCAAATGTCATAGTAAAATCGAAAACAAAATATGCTCGGCTCTCTCTATATTGTTATGCTTCTGCCGCAATACGTAAATCAAATTAAACTAAGCCACTTGAGTGCATATGCCGTCCTCACAGTGAGTTTTGGGCCCTCCAAATTTTGGCCGGGCCCAGGGCAAATCCAGCCCTAAGGTGCATAGGCATACATCCGGGTGTGTGATAAATCCCCCTTTTGCACCATGTTTTAACAGTTTAGTTTCAAAATGGCAACATTTTTTGCGCGCTTCGTGCGCATTTGTCACCAAAAGGTCCTGGATTTCCAACCCCATCCCCCAATGTCAAAATTCACGCTTTGCGCGACATTTACCAAATGTAGGCCTAGGCCTACATCAACTTTTATATAGCCTACTTCTAATAGTATAAAATGGAATCCGAATGAATGTTCCCCGGGGCCCGGGGAATGTTCGCACACTATGCGCACGTATCTCATAACATTGGGCCGAACTAATGATCACTACCAAATTTTGTTCTTGCCCTCCACCCAACAAAAATTCTGGCACACTCCTGATTTCACAACTCTTTCCTATTAGGCCCCACGATATTTTGCTGACAGGGCCCTTTTCCTTAAATCCACCTCTGTCATCAACATATCTTTTCCACAGTTTCGGTTTACATTCCATAGGCGCGGTGGCAATTGCAGTCCCTTCCAAGTGTTCCATGAAGATGTTTGCTGCCAATGGAGACACAGGACTGCCCATGGCTGCTCCGAATCGCTGTCTGAAGATCTGCCCACGAAACGTGAAATGTGTGGTAGACAAGATGAAATCCAGTAATTCCACCACATCTTCTGTTGCAAGATTGTAACCGTAAGATTTGTTATATTCTTTGAGCCAACTCTCTTTCTGTAGTCTTTCTTTCACAATGTCAAGAACTTTGTTGACTGGTGTACATGTGAACAACGAGACCACGTTATGCGAGTTCAGGATATCCCCTTCCTCGATAACCACATCTACCATCTCCTCCGCTAACTGCTTGGAGTTAACCACATTATGTTCTGAATTTCCTACCATGGGGGCCAGTATGTCCGCAAGCCATTTAGATGTCTCGTATACATCCTATGGTGGAGGTGTAGTCAACAATTGAAGACTGTAGTGGAAGAAGTGCTCACGTGCCAAAATACTAGTTCTGAGAAAATGGGGTCTAAAGTTTTGAAATTTATCTGCTGGTCACAAACTTTATTATTTTGTACTAAAACTTGCAGGAGTAATTTTATATTCACTATTATTCTTTTACAGCTATAAATTAATACATTGTTACTTATTGATTTTCTATAATCAATAATCGATATCTTGCACTTGAGTCTTTTTTCCACAACAATCAGTGGTCAGCTGTAAACAAATGGATTTTTCTCAAAATTGAATGGCAATATAAATTACAAGTATATATTTTTGGAATGCCCATATAGAGAGGAACAATTTGATGTATCATTTGTGTAAATCGGATGTTGCTTAAAATTTGACCTCGTTTGACCTTTGGTTGACCTTGAGCTTATAACTCCTTAATTAAATGTTGTAGATATGACAAACCATATATTTTTGTAATCCTTATGACCCAACGAGCAATTTGACACTAATTTGATAGTGATCAGACCAATTTGAAAATTTGACCCCAGTTGACCCCTCACTTGACCCCTATTTCTGAGGGGTCATATCGGCCAAAATTTTGAGAAAAAAATTGCTAAACCCCAAAGACTTCAAAACAGTCAATAACTCATTTTTGCCAAAATGGCACTTGAGTACATTATCCACTATGGTCTTCAATTGGTCTAAGAGGCGCATTGGGTTTGTGGATTTTAGGCGTGCAATACAAGCGAGGCACATTCTCAGCAGTAGGATACAACTGTTTGTATTTAGCTTGAGGATTTTTCTCCTCATCTGACAGTCTAGATAAAATAGACACTAACTTCCTCTTATATCTAGCACGTTTTTGCGTTTGCTGGGGTAGGCCTACAGGGCAGTTATTGCTTTATTCTTTCCTCTGTTATGAATTTTAGGGCGAATGTGTCTCCTCCCGTCCCCACATTTATATTTCAAACACAACCATGATAACGGCAGCCCAGGGCTGGCCTAACCATTGGGCCTGATAGGGCCGGGCCCAGGGCCTCCAAAATTGCCATGTGCACCTTCCTTTTTAGGAAACATGATAAGTATGAGGTGTATAATAAAAATAAATATTGCGTGGTATATTGGGTCACTATTTTCCCATCGCTACTGGCTATACAGGCCACGCGGGCGCCGGGACCTTCGGATTCGGGGCAGTAGGTCTGAAAAATAGCCCCCCCCCCATTTCCCTTCCAGTATTTGAAAACTACATGTACCATACACCCCAGCAAACACAAAACGTTTTCGACATCATTCGCAAAAGGTTATAAAAGGTTGTCAGAAAACGTTTAAATGTCGGGTTATATAAAGGGTATACGGTATTAAGAGTATAAAACGTTTTCATAACCTTAAAAACAGTTTTTGATAATCTACTGCTCAGCAAACAAAAATGTTTTACAGAAAACGTTTAAATGTCGGGTTATATAAAGGGTATAAAAACGTTTTAATAACATTCCAAAAACATTCTTGAAAACTTGATACAAAACATTCTAAACAGAATGTTATTTTGGGGTTGAAAAATATTTTGACAAAAATGTTTGCCCAAAATATTTTCAATAACGTTTTAAAAACGTTTTCATGACCTTTATATAACCCGACATTTAAATGTTATTAAAAAGTTTTGAAAAAAAAAAACCATTTTAAGAACATTTCTGTGTTTGTTGGGTTCAAATATGTTAACATAATGTTATTTAAGTATTGACACAATATTTGGCAAAAATAGTTTACAATAACATTTTTCGAAAACATTTAAAAATATTGTTGTAGTGTGTTTTTATACAAAACGTTTTAAAACGTTATCATGACCTTTATATAACCCGACATTTTAATATTATTAAAACATTTTTACCTATACCAAAAGCCAACATATAACTTATTTAAAACGTTTTAAAAAAGTTTTTGTGTTTGCTGGGACTGGGAAAGGCATGACAATAAATAACGGAACACAATTTTGCACAATTGTTAAGGGTTAACAATAACTTGTATTTTATTGATTCATTTTTTAAAAAATCAGGTAAATCCCTACATACTTGTCGTATGAAATTGCATTATAAATATCCAGTGAACAAAAACCCATATTATTTATATTCTCTTATTGTTATTATGATATTTTACTGAAAAAAATAGTTAACAAAATCATAATAATTAACCCTTTTTGTTGGACATAAACATACTTTGATGAACGTTACTCCCATTTATCTTTTATTGGTGCTATTCATGCACAACTCTTAATACAATTTGTATACACCAATCCGAGAAGCGTTTACTGTATTTGGCCCTCTATTGACGGTACCACAGTTGTACCAGTGCGGGAGATTTAACTTGTTCAATGAATTCATGATCGTGTATTGAAAATCACTGTTGTGTACAATTCTGTATAGCACACTAACAAGTAAATGATAGAACCCCCGACCTTGGGACACCGCAGTTTTACGTGCAGGCAGGGTCGGGGACACCGCAGTAATGGCTTAGTCGGATTGGTGTATACACTTTTAGGTAATGATTTGTGTATATTCTTGAAATTGGACAACAGTTTTCCAGATTATGCTTACACGTTTGGTTTTTTTTTTTTTTTTTTTAAAGGTGGTCATTTGGCTATTCGATTTGAAACCCATACACTCCCCTATGAACGACATGACCTTAATCTCCCATATACACACAGGGGGAAGATTTCAAATGTAGTCACCCATTCAGGTAACCCTATTTGAAATTCACACACCGTGTGTGGAAGATTAAGGTCATGTCTTTTAAACTGGAATAGTCCAAAATGAAGAGGCTACGTGGTCGGTGATAGCTGACTTGTGAATGTCTGATTATCATGCAGTTATTGTTAACTACATGTATGCACACAACATAGGGGCACGCACAACAGGCAATTGAACCTTACTGGGAGCGCTGTGTTGTAGCTGTACGTGATGAACTAGTTAGCATTATATATCAAAAAGTATAAAAGCTATGATTTTAGTACTTGCTCTATGTTTCAATTACTCATTCTTTTCCAAATATCTGAATCTTCAACCCGGTACAAGCTTTAATAACGGGGGAACATACATCTTTATTAAAAAGAAATCCTACCATCTATCCAAACTCGCCTTGTTATTCCAATGCACATTTTGCTTCACCGGACAGCCATTTTTTGGTCGTATTTGGAATATTGGTGTCATAAAACCGTCATAGGTACAAATTTAGTACTTTCTGTCAATCAATTATGGCTTATTCTCTACATGTCAATCTTTAAATAGTTGGCATAGTCCTTATAATAACGGTGGTCTGCCTTGATGAGTAAATGACAGCTAACAGCTGCAAACCAGTGAAAAATACCCCAAAACTTGGTCAGTGGAGCTCCGCTCGTACATGTCAATAGCGTCATTATCGATTGGATTAGTCGTCCGTAGCGGACAATTCGGTCGCTCATTAGATCAATATTATAAGGTGGTAATAAATTTGCATTGGACAATAGATTACTATATAATGGTTTAGTACTGCATATATCGGTTTAATCTTCAATAAGCGGGTTTATGGCTGGAAAGGTCACGGTGAATTTGCCGTGGACGACACTGCACTATGTGTTTTCGGCTAGCTCGAGTATATGGTTTCCTTTCCATTTTCTCCACCTCTTTTGGTGTTCTTTCAAGCGGACGCCGAACGGAGAACGGAGAAACCGACTGTCCGAAAGGAAGCAGTCAGATGTGATGAGTTGCCAGTCTGATGAAAGCACTGGTGTAGTGGTGAAACGTCACTAAAATGTGAGTAATCAACATCATTTTTCACTGGAATTTTTCACAACGAACCGTGTTAACAAGTGGTGTATGCTACACAATAATCGACAGTCAAAGTGATGTCGGTTAAATTCTTTTCATACGGTCAATTGGTTTTGCGCGTTGAAACAGTAATCTGAACTTGATGTTGCAATTACTTCTGTTTAAATTGCAGTTCTATGCTTAATTTGTTTATGGCTTTAGTTTTTCTGTTATTTGTATAATTGGTTGCTATATATTATAGCTTATTATGTAACACGCTCGGCTCTTAGTATATCCGTCATTAAAACTTGCTGATACAAATTTGCAGGTGGATAGCTGAAGCTAATCTGGACTTCATGAGAGTAGGGATCGCGTAAACAGGGAAGCTATAATGGAAGGAACAGAGGTTAATCCTAACAAATAAAGCGAACTGTGGTCGTTTGAGACACGAGAAACAGGAAGTTCCCAATCACAAAATCCGTTTAGGTTTTTTGATCTCAATGTCAGTTAAATCAGTTGTTAGTAATGTTTTCTCTAATAATTTAGACTCAAATTTGCCGAAAATTAAACCTTAAATTCAATTTAAAAAGCAGACAAAGACAATTTAAGAGCAATAACATTTCACGTGTTTAATGTCCATATCACCACGGTAAAATCAAGCGAAAATATCTCAAACATGTTCATTCATTTTGTCTTATTTTACTGATCAGCGCACAAATTTACAAAATAAATTTAGACAGTTTAATTAGCGTCGAGCTAATCTTATCATAGCGATCGTGAGAGTCATTTTCTGGTCAGTCTTTCAGCTCATGTCATGCTTGTCCAGTCATATCGACCAAAAATATAGCATTTTAAAGCATGACAAATATATTCACAAAATAAATTAATAATGATGATGGTGTGCTTTCTTGTTGATGAGCTCGCAAAACTAGCGTTAAAATACATTGAAAACAGTAAACCATTTACCTTTAGGCAGCTATTACTCTTTGAAGCTGATTTTCTTCCACGATATTAATTTTTAGAAGACGAAGAAGAGGAAGACGAAGCAGAACACGACGACGACAAAGAAGAAGTGGAAGAAGAAAAAGAAAAAGAAGACGACGAAAGAGGAGTTCGGATATCCGGACTTTTGTCCAGTCGTGACTGTTGGAAATCCAGACTTTTAAAGTGTCCAAAGGCGAAAAAACCCAGCAGAAAAATAGTTCAAAATCAAAAATCCTCAATTTGAGAGCTCATTTTGGACATTTCCGTGATTTTTCCTTCATTTAATTGGATTTCCAGGCTTTTCAAGTGACATTTGCAACTGGAATTCCAGTCATTTTCAGAAAGCAGACCTGGAAATCCAGAAATTTCTTTGATTGAAATGTTACTCCTCTATAGGGGGTGTGCACTTATTTTCTGAATAGCCCATTTTCTCTAATCAGTTGCATTTTATACAATTTATTAAAAGAGAGAAAGCAAATAAAACAATAAAGTGTGCTTTCTGTTTCAAGATATCTTTGCAATAAAAACTTTCAAGAAGATTAGGAGGAAGGAGACGAAACAAAGTGCCTCACATCAAATCACTTTTTTTATAAAAACTAGTTGTAGTAATAATTTAAAAAGAAAGGAAATTTGTTCCAATACACAGCTTTTATTATCAAAAGTTACTACTAGCACTTGTTGGTAACATAAATTTAGTACTGAGCTATGACTATGGCATTTGGCATACTATTGAACATAATTCTTAGCTAATCATATCTACCCGTACCGCAACCCTCACCTAAACCTGCATCAAAACCTGAATATAAATACTTCATTTATAAACAACGACCGCCTACTCACTAAAAACCTTGTTCGTTTACTTAAAAACCACTAGTCACCATTAGAAAAATGTAGGTCAGTTATTGTATTGGCTATAAATGATCACCTTTACCGTTTCAGTGTGAGCAGGATATTATGTACCCAGCAAACACAAAAACGTTTTAAAAACGTTTTAAATAAGTTATATTTTGGCTTTTGGTTTAGGTAAAAACGTTTTAATAACATTGAAATGTCGGGTTATATAAAGGTCATGATAACGTTTTAAAACGTTTTATATGAAAACACACTACAACAATATTTTTAAATGTTTTCAAAAAATGTTATTGTAAATTATTTTTGCAAACAATTTTGCCAAATATTTTGTCAATACTTAAGTAACATTATGTTAAAATATTTGAACCCAGCAAACACAGAAATGGTCTTAAAATGTTTTTTTTTCAAAACATTTTAATAACATTTAAATGTCGGGTTATAAAAGGTCATGAATACGTTTTTAAAACGTTATTGCAAATATTTTGGGCAAACATTTTTCGCAAAATATTTTATCAACCCCAAAATAACATTCTGTTTAGAATGTTTTGTATCAAGTTTTCAAGAATGTTTTTGGAATGTTATCAAAACGTTTTTATACCCTTTATATAACCCGACATTTAAACGTTTTCTATAAAACATTTTTGTTTGCTGAGCAGTAGATTATCAAAAAATGTTTTTTAAGGTTATGAAAACGTTTTATACTCTTAATATACCCTTTATATAACCCGACATTTAAACGTTTTCTGACAACCTTTTTTAACCTTTTGCGAATGAAGTCGAAAACGTTTTGTGTTTGCTGGGTAAGAATATTTTCTAATCCAGAAATATCCAATCAAGCGTATTATAACTTTTGTAAATATACGGTGGATAAAATGACTAAAAAGTAGAAGAATGATATGCGAAATATTCTACCTCCGAAATCTAAAGTAAAATCTCAGATTCCCTGATTAACTTAAATAATAAAAATTGTGTGAACACTTCTGGTACAATGATGCTTGTACGTGACCAGCCTGGTACTACCAGGTGTCCTGTGCAAATAATATTCTAATCAGGGTGTTGTGTTAATGCTTAAAATTATTTGATATCGGATATCTGATATTGCCCCCGCTAATAAATACGGCCACTACCGCGATTGTTGCTGTTAGACTTACACGGCTAAGTTTGAATTATATTTCTGATCATTGCCAGCAGTCTTTATTTATAGCATGATGGATTATATTATTGTATCTATGATTACATCTGAATTTAGTAATTTACCATCATTGATCAAGAACATATTAATTTCGTTTTTACTATTTATGGTACACTATTTTATCCTTGAAAACAATACTGAATTAATTACAATAAACAAGAATCTCGTGACCATGTCAAATAAACGAAGTATAATCTAAAACTACTTGATAATAAGTTTTGTTTCATCATAGACAATGGTTTTATACTAAACAAAAGTCACAAGGATAATTAATCAGTGGAATTCAAGGTAAATTGGAGCATTTGGATAATTCCTGAGTAAAATATCATTAAACTCTTATAATTTGACGTTTAAAATATATGTACTTTCAATAAAGGTCACAAAGTAGTTAAGGCACAGGTCTCGTAAACCAAAAGTCCTGGGTTTGATTCCCGAGCGGGATCACTTTTTCTTTTGCATTTGTCATTGTTTAACAAAAATAACCACCATTAGATAACTTTGATCATTATTGGTGTAGCAAGCCAACGTAATGTTCACGACACACCCTATACAAACATTTCCAGTTGTCTCAAGTAGCAGTAGTTACGTCTGTACAATAATTAATGTTAATATGTTGAAGTCCAAGGAACATTTTACTTCTGCATATGAAGGAAGTAGTTCATTTAACATGTTAAGAAGCACTTGTTTTTCTCCAAGTTCACAGACATTGTCCTGCGTCTCATATGTATGCCGATGCATTATACCATGAACATTGTTCATTTGAACAAACATTGGCAGCTTTGAGTTTAAAATGCATTATGAATTTCACAGTTTAATAATATTTTACGTTGTTTGAGTTTGAAGTACATGTACCTTATGTAAGGTATTAGAGGTAACTCCGGGCATGGAACAATTAAACATTTAAAATCTTTACATAATTCTTACTTCCCCACATTGTTCACTGAGACACTTACCTTACAGTTTTTATTTCAGAGTAAAATCGTAATAAAAATACGGACAATTTAAAGTTTTTGTTGCAAGAGACAAAGCCCTATTGGGGCATGAGAAACAAAAAAAATAATAGAGTGTCAAAGTTTAGGTAAATAGCTATTCAGCAATGATCAATGAAATTGTTAGTTTTACCTTACGATAGAAATTACATCTAAAACCATTGGTCAAAAAGCTACCAGTCGCGATTATCTTATATCACAAAGAGGCCACTTCATAGCTTTAACACTCTTTTATATTTTTTCTTTTATCTTTCTAAAAAATTAATTAATTCACCACCTTTCAATTCTCCCGGGATATCTTTCGATTACTCCATGTGATTTACTGGCATTTGTGTGTTATTCTTGACCCATAGGAATACAAAGCAAAATATGAATATTAAACAAGCGATACTTTTACAAACTCCTTTGAGATGATTAGTACAAGATACGCAATGATGATTTTTAGGTGGGTAATGAAGGTATTTGTGTTTGAAACTAGGTCACGATCAACCGAGAGGCACTCACATGTAAATAAGTGGTGTATCTCCAAATAAGTTTATTTTGAATGTTAGATTTGACTGTTAACAATTCCAGTGGGAAATTATGTTGACTACTCACATTTTAGTGAGGTTTCGCCACTACACTAGTGGTTTTATCAGACTGGCAACTCATCACATCTAACTGCTTCCTTTTATAGGCAACAGGAACCGTTGAGGGCGTGATGAGTTGGTCAAAGATGTTGTTGAGTGAATAGGCCCCCTCGTCCTTGTTTAGAGTGTCTTTTCCTTTTCGGCGTATCCAGGTGGCCATCTGGTGGTCTTGTCAGCTTCCATGTCGATAACTTTTGAGTCCTCCCAATTGACTGTATTATACCTCTAGTCGTCTTTGTTTATTCAACAACTGTGTTTTGATGTGTTTTGAGAGAGCCTAAATGCATCCATATAATATCAAATGATGGCGCTAGCAACACACGTGCTAAAGTCAGCCGTGCTTGAGTTCATGTGTTCGTGACTTCCTGAGTTCAAAGTCAGGAAGTCGTGAACTCAAGCGGCGCTTGAGTTCTTGTGTTCCTGACTTCAAAGTCGTGAAGTCAGGATCTCAAGCGCGGCTTGTGTTCACGAGTTCCTGACTTTAAATTCATGAAGTCAGGAACTCAAGAACTCAAGCTAACTCAAGCGCGGCTTGAGTTCACGAGTTCCTGACTTTAAAGTCATGAAGTCAGGATCTCGTGATCCTGTGTTCCTGACTTGAAGTCAGGAAGTCAGGAATTCAAGCGTGGCTTGAGTTCACGAGTTCCTGACTTTATGTCTTGAAAATAGGATCTCGAGATAATTAAAGTGGATGGGCTTACAATTAAAATACCGTGCCGCCGTGAAAATTGAACAGATTTCATGAGTTCTTGAGATCCTGAGTTGTTTTAACTATTTCTTTATTTTTATATCTTTACTATCTCTTCATTTCAAACTGGCTAAGTCAGGAACACAAGAAGTCGGGATTTGTGATCACAAGATCCTGACTTCTTGCGTTACAAAGCGAACCCACATGGCCCTTGGTTACTTCCGTAGGGACACTTTTAAAAAAGCTTGCCTTCCGGTAATATTTTTTTCAAATTTCAACCTGTGCCTTCGGGACATACAAAAAAATGCATATACCAGTAAGCACATTACATTCCAACACACATTCAACAGACGAGGCTGTCAGATAACACTTCCCCAGAGAGAAGTAATTCATTGATAGAGCACCAGCGCAGTCACCCTCGGAGCCTTATTTTACCCTTAAAAAGATGAGCACTCCATTGTAATGCCTCTTTGAAGGTGTTTGGGGGAAGTATTTCTTGAACTGCATATCTCCTTGCCTTGGGTAGGTCTCTCTGGACTTAGGACCAGACTCTGGTGGGTTAAACTGGTTGGCAACCGTCTCGCTTCCCTCAGAGATAGATTTAATTAAATCATCATCAGAGATTGGGCACTCCATCCTACTTTCAGGCTAGGAACAGCTGGTATGAGTGGCGTAAACCAGCGTGCCAAGTCAATGCCCCATATTACCCAGCAGACCCTTGGGCTAGAGTCAGCTGAGCAGAGTTTGCACTGCTGGAACTGGGATGTGCAATGTCATAGGCCTATGACTGGTTACAGGAACCAAGTCTTACTATCAGTTAGCGGGGTAGTTCTGTGGTAGATCACCAGCGCGGTCATCTTCGGAGTCTAATTTCACCCTTCTTAAGATGAGCATTCCTGGTGTTAGTTCTCTCTTGGAAAATGACAAAATCGGTGTGGCACTTGTTACACAAGTGCCACACCGTTGCAACGATCCACCGGGTGATGAAAGGCAGCAGGCAGGACTAGTGTATAGCTATGAAAAGTATCGTTGAGGAATATTTTTAAGTGTCACTTGGCATATTTAGGTCTGAGTGTCTTGTGCTGGTTAGTCTTCTTTTTTTATACCGGCCAGCCACAGCTGGCCGGTACTTATTAATTGGCTCAAGTTTGTTGTTGTTTCTAACTTTCTATTAGATAGTGTATGAACAAAACAGAAAATATTGTCAAAAATTATCAAGTTGTCAAGGCAAATAGAAATACCAAAATTGGTGTGTAAAGACAACAGAAGTTTTGTTGATTTTGCATTACTAAGGTAAAATCAGTATTTATTTTAGGAACTTTCTTTCTAAATTGAAAATTTGGCAATTCGCTGGTCCTCTTACCATTCACGTTGACCTTATTACAGTATAAAGCACAGGGGACAGTACATCCTTTACGTTTCTGAGATGAGATGTCTTCCCGGATCCCTACAAAAATGATAATCATGAATTAAAAATGTCATGTCGACTGATCATATTCACTGAACATGCTGAATGTAGGTATAAAAGGTGAATTCAAATTTGCCAAAACCACATCATTTTATATCAAGTTAAGGGCTGGGGTATGAACGTTTGGACAGTATTTATTTTGGGACATTAGAGCACATCAGACATATCGAATTGCATTCTGAATACGAAGAATGTCATTCTGATATCAAATAATTTTGATTTTTGAAATTCGCAATTTAATACACATTTTATGGCAAATCATTAAAATTGATATTTTTGATATTTAATAGTACTTGAAGTAAACTTTATAAATCTGATGATTTATACTTAAAGTGTATGTAGGTGGGATGAAAAGCCGACAATCAATTGAAAATTTTGACCTTTCGTATTGAAGATATGGATTTTTTTCCCAAAACACCAAAAAAAAATAGGTCTTTTGGGAAAAAAATCCATATCTTCAATATGAAAGGTCAAAATTTTCAATTGACCGTCGGCTTTTCCTCCCTGCTACATACACTTAAAAATATATCATTAGATTTATATAATTTACTTCGAGGACTGTTATATATCAAAAATTTCAAAAATATCAAATTTTTACAATTTGTCATAAAATTTGTATTATATTGTGATTTTCAAAAATGAAAATTATTTGATATCAGAAAGACATGCTTCGTATTCAGAATGCAATTCGATAGGTCTGAGGTGCTCTCATGTCCCACAAAAAATACTGTCGAAACGCAATAAACGCTCATTTTGGATCCCTTAAAGCCCTTGAATAAAGAAAGCCAAAACTGAAAACTGTTTTGTCATAGCACATTCCGCAGCAAAGTTACATCTTGTCAAAGGTTGACTTTCATTAAAATATTCAGCCAACTTTTAATGCATCTCATGATAGCGCAGCTTTTCTATGTGGAGCTGCTATCAAAATTCCTCTAAAATTCCATGTGGAATTATCTCATCACAAACAGAAATTGATATATTTGGGTCAAGTAAAGTATAGACAACATGTTTATGTAGGTTTCTTTGAAAAATCTGTTCTTTTAATTTTATTAAATTATGTAAAATTGTGTGGGACCCAGTTTTAGCCCATTTGGCTGACTAGCAAATGTGTTTTATGAGGTTTGCCTTTCATAGCTACTGAATTTCATGATAAATCAGCTGTATGTCAGTCACGTATGCACATGTCATGTAAAATCCTAAAATTTGTTTGCAATCTTTGGTTTATTGTACTGCATGATGTACATTGTAGGAAGGGGTAAACAACATGATCGTTTTGTCTCCGTGACATTTATTGCAGGATTGTGTGTTCAGCAACACGGCAGTGTGATGCCAGGAGATTCTCCCAGTCAGAAACACCCCCCCTCAAGTTGCCCCCCCCCCGTGGCAATTTTGTGTAAATTTCATGATCGTTTACCACCCGAAATTCATTTTTACCCTCAGTGTCCCCTTGCCCGAGAAGTTTAGCCAAGAATTTGCTCACTGAATTCACATTCTAGCTAGAGTTCTCGAGTAAGTGCCCCTGGAAAAAATAATGGAGCTGCCCCTGGTGATCAGACAATGATCAAAAATAATTGTCAAAAAATAATGGAGCTGCCACTGGTGATCAGACAATGTGCTGCAATTTTCCTTCCCTACAAAGCTATCGTAGATTCACAGATTTTCAGCAATTTTCCTATGGGATTTCCTAATTTTTGCAATCGATTGGTGGTGGTGGGGGCACATGCCCCCAGTGCCCTTATGATGCGACGCCACTCATTCTGACTTGCAGTGTGCACAATATCATTGTAATTCACTATCATCTGCAAGGAAACGGTATACTTTCTAATTCTATTTAAAAAATTAAAAGATTTAATACTAAATTGTTCTTTGTTTCGTTTTTACTGTATACACAGATGATTAACCAACCACGAAACGGCCTAGGGAGGCTTCAGACCGTCGTCACATGGAAAACGGTGACCGGAGAATGTATATCCAGTTTTATGCCTTCAGCTTGCGAAATACCTCGACTTCATCAACGAAGCACCAATGATAATACCAATCCCAATCCACTCTCCCTCAAAAGTACTATAAAAAAACGGTACATTTGTTTTGTACTATATCATATCATAATGGATTGCTTCCAGCAAAAGTTCTTCCTGAAGACTACACACAACAAGTGGAACTCCCTCCATGGAAGACTCTTGAGCTGAGCTGCATATCATCACAATACAAATGTAGCAAAGTAGATTGGGCTCTTCTCTGACTTCAGCAACCACAGGGTGATGTTCCAGATGCAGTTAAATTGGAAAAAGAGGGTATCGCACACTTTCGAAAATCACCCTTTAATCGATGTCTGCAGATCAGAAAAAAAATAGCTACCATACATGATGCTATGTTAAAATATTTAAAAATGTCCTTATGGGTGAACAGGGGTCAAATTTCCAACAACATGGTCCAAATTTCAAAATTACTCGGATTTTGTCAAAATTGCAAAGTATTCCGCTGGTGAGTCTGGTCCCAATTCTGACCTTTTTGAACTCAGGAACGGTATGTCACAGGTAGGTCAAACTTTTTTTCTAAATCGTTATGACCAGAGGAATGATGTGGCGTGTTTTTTGAAATCTGAGGAAGTTGGACATTTGACCCCTGTTGTATGAAATTTGACCCTTTGGGACACTTTTTTGAATTTTTTAACATAGCTTACGCCTTACTGTATAATTTTCTACACATTTGTTACGTCGATTAGAAGTTGATTTCCGAGAGTGCACTATACCCCCTCATGAAAACATTTTGGAGTTGCTTCCACCACCTACGCAAAAAGCTACAGCATGAACTTTTAATTTCACACAAATCAAATCAGGTCTGTATACATGATTGGGATTGAACCAATCGTATAGGCCTATCATTGTGTAAAATTACATACCGGTAATTCTCCCTTTCATGTCTAATTGCCATGGCTCCCCCTTGCATATTGCATATTGTGGAACCGTGCAATGGGCGAATAGATATGGCAAGCCCAAGCGGACAAAAATGTCGAACATAACGCTGTGCCTATCGAGCATAACGCCGTGTATGTCGAACAACACGCCGTGTATCGAACTCGTAACGCCATGTATGTCGAACACAACACGGTGCCTATCGAGCATAACGCCGTGTACATCGAACACAACACGGTGCCTATTGAGCATAACGCCGTGTACATCGAATACAACACGGTGCCTATCGAGCATACATACTGCAGTTACTGTCCGTTTTCCTATACACAATACGGGGGGCTCTCACCATTGACGCGTGACCCCTACAAATGATGTATGTTGGAAGAATGGGCACTTGACTAGTTAACATCACTGTGTGAAAAATAACCAGCCAATATTTAATTTATTCTCCAAAACTTCTAGCAAATATATTTCTCTAACATGACCTAAAATTACAGCTAGGTTAGATGTTCAGAAATGGTCGCACTTTTGTAAAATATGAGTGAGGGCAAGGCATAGCTAGCCAACTCCCCGTGTTAATTGAATGGAGATTTGACCGAAAATATTGGTATCGGACCGCTCACTTCTGAAGGATGCCACAAAAAAACGGTAAAAGCTACATTTTAATTATTCTCTGGCAAACCTTCATGATGAGTTTCTTATATAGTATGCCGAAATTGGGTACTGTAGGTGATTGACAAAGGGTCGCACTTTTCTGATAAATAAGTGACAGTGAACATAAAATATCAGCGCCCATAAACCCAAGTTAGTAGCTAGTTAGTTGAGGCCGTCACGGGACTGATTATTGATTATTGAAGTTCCATTATTAATAGATACGCACGATTTAGGGCAAGAAAAAAAAAACCGGGACATCTTTTGGATCATCATCATCATCATCATCATCATCACTTTCTACAGTTTTTCTAAACAACATAGGGCCTACCGTTTTAATAAGATTTTTTATCTTGAAATGCATGTAACTATAATTATTGTTCAGAGCGTGATGAAATAAAACATCACGATTTTCATCACAAAACAAATATAATGCATAAGAAATCGTTTGTTTTAGAGCGTGATGATGAAATAAAACATCACGGTTTTCACCACGAAACAAAGTAATACATAATAAATCAATTTTTCGTGAGTGATGAAATAAAACATCAAAATTGTCATCACGAAACAAAGTAATACATGAGAAATCGTTTGTTTTAAAGCGTGATGAAATAAAACATCACGATTTTCATCACAAAACAAAGTAATAGGCCTACAAAAGAAATACATTTTTCGTAAGACATCGTTTGTTTGATTGCAATCAACCGCGACAGTTCGTCTCACACACATAACAATGCACTGCGATCAAATAGGTTGATGACAACATTTGATTGAATGGACTGCACTGCGCCATGATTACGTGCACCGGTTCAAATCCTTTGTTTGGAGCCAATCAATAATTTCACGTACAGCCTCTATGCAAATTAGAGTTTACACACGCTGCAGCTGGGGTAATTGACCGAAGCCGGTTGCCGTTAGTGATCGAATGCATGAGCTTATTTGCTTTATTGAATCGATTTACTGGATTAAATTCCTGTTAACTGGGGTTAATGCCACAAAGGTCGAATCGGGCTTGCCATGGACCATGAGTGCATCATGACTAACGCTGTGTACATCGAACATAACACCGTCTGTCGACCATAACACCGCCTATCGAACTCAACACACTGCATGTCGAACTAAACACGCCGTGTATGTCGAACTCATAACGCCGTGTGCATCGAACCAAATCGAATGATAACACCGCCTACCGAACTCAACACACTCTGCATGTCGAAGTCAACACGCCGGGTTCAGGGGGAGGTATACTCAATATATGTCCGGGTATACTATTATATGGAGATCCATTAAGGGATCTGGAATGAGCGTTTTGAGCGTTTCGACAGTATTTTTTGTGGTACATGAGAACACATCAGACATATCGAATTGCATTCTGAATACGAAGAATGTCTTTCTGATATCAAATAATTTTAATTTTTGAAATTCACGATATAATACAAATTTTTGACAAATTATTAAAATTTGATATTTTTCACATTTTTGAACAGTCCTCGAAGTAAATTTTATAAATCTAATGACATATTCTTAAAGTGTACGTAGCTGGGAGGAAAAGCCGACGATCAATTGAAAATTTTGACCTTTCATATTAAAGATATGGATTTTATCCCAAAAATACCTAAATTTTTTTGGTGTTTTGGGAAAACAATCCATATCTTCAATACGAAAGGTCAAAATTTTCAATTGATCGTCGGCTTTTCTTCTCACCTACATACGTCGTACACTTCAAGTATAAATTATCAGATTTATAAAATTTATTTCGAGTACTGTTAAATATCAAAAATATCAATTTTTAATCATTTGCCATAAAATGTGTATTGCATTGCAATTTCAAAAATCAAAATATTGATATCAGAAATGACATTCTCCGTATTCAGAATGTAATTCGATATGTCTGATGTGCTCTAATCTCCCACAATAAATACTGTCCAAACGTTCATACCCCACCCCTTAAGTGATCCGTAATCAGGCACAACCGGGGGCGGCAGAACTATCTTTCAGGGAGGTAAATAAGGATAATTTACTGGGTGGGCAATTTAATTTATTTTTGCCCTCAAATTAGGGAAAATAATTTACTGGGTGGGCAGCGGTAATTAATGGCATCCAAGCGTTTGGATTTTCAGAAATGTAGACTTGGTTTTGCGTAGAATTTGCGGGCTTTGATGTAAAAAGTGGACCTTACCCTCCCCCTAAATGCATCTTATGCCAATATTCGCATATTCATTACCTATACCATTACTCCAAGGACGAAGTTGTAAAATTAGATAGGAAGGGTCATATTTTTATTTGGTATTATAGTCAAATAATGATTTGACTTTTACTGTGTAACTTATTTTAAATTTGTGTTGGATATATTTGATAAGAAATTGTTAAAATCTGTTAAACACGAATTATAGGCCTAAACCTATATTTATAAGAACAGAGATGCCACTTCCTAGGCCCTCTCAAAAATCCTGAAACTTTGTGAGCTTTTGTGGAAAAAAACACGCCTGGAATATTTAGTAAATTTGGATAAAAAATCCCAATAATGGGCTGAAGATAATTAAAAGTGCGGACATTATGACGTTATCAAAGAGGGAAATCATGCAAAAGAAAGAAAAGTGGCATGGATACCGGATATTACTGGGAAATTCTTGTAAGCATTTGAAATTGTTTTTGACATAGGTATATGTTGGTATTCCCCGGTATTCTGCAATCCGGTAAATGAATATACTAGAATTTGGCAATATATGCCCACCCCTGAATTTTATTGGCCTATTTCCTAACTTGAATAAAATGTTTCGTCTGCAAATTATTATATTAAAGCCTTAATTAATGTACGATTTCCATCAAATTTTAATTTTGTTATTTTTTATTCAAAATGTTGAAATAATATTAGTAATAACTGCCGGGAAGGGTTGCTGTCATGTCAAATTTCAAGCTGAAATAACAAGGTAAAGTGAAAGAAATCCCACTGGTTATTTTGGCCATTTAACATGCAGTTCTACGAGGACATATTATCATAATTTTTAAAATTATGATATGTCGAACTTTGCTCTGTTAACCTACAAAGACAACAAATTTGGCCGATTCCATTTAGGTGCAAGTTGGGACACGTGTAAACATTACATGCAAAAAAAATCAGGTTTGAAAAAAATAAACCAATTTCATATTATAATATCGTACATTAAGGCTTTTAAGTAAATAACATAGGCTCCGATGTCGCATGAAATAATAAAGACCCATGTATAGGCCTAATCACAGTCAAAAGGCGTAAAAATAATGAACAAAAATAACATGCAGGGCTATTCTTTCAACATTGAAAGTTTAGATTGATTGCAGGATATTATTTTCATAACTTAGTATTTACAATACTATTACCTATTTGTGGGTCCGTTTTGGCCCGGGTCCGTTATGCCCCACCTTCCCCTACTAATATATTAGAAAATGTTATAGGTTGTGCCCTCGGTTGTGCCTTATAGTATTCAGTTGCTCAATAGGTTACTAATATATTAGAAAATGTTATAGGTTGTGCCCTAGTATCATACCCGCACATAATTAAAATGAGTACCTCCCCCTGAACCCGGCGTGTTTAGTTCGACATGCAGTGTGTTTAGTTCGATAGGCGGTGTTATTGTCGACAGGCGGTGTTATGTTCGATGTACACAGCGTTAGTATGCTCGATAGGCACCGTGTTGTATTCGACATACACGGCGTTATGCTCGATAGGCACCGTGTTGTGTTCGATGTACACGGCGTTATACTCGATAGGCACCGTGTTGCGTTCGACATACGTGGCGTTACGAGTTCGATACACGGCGACGGCGTGTTATGTTCGACTTACACGGCGTTATGCTCGACAGGCACAGCCTTATGTTCGACATTTTTGTCCGCTTGGGCTTGCTATAGATAGATGCAGTAGTTGTGGTAGGTCCCCCTACATGTACGTGTAATTTTCTATGAATTCTGTGAAAGGTGGAACATTGTGGTGTAAAAATATTATTTTGTTGCCCGCCACGGCCGGTAGGCCTACCGACCCAAATTTTTAAACATTCCCGTGCAAAAGAATACTGAATAGGGATGTGCCATT
Organism: Amphiura filiformis; assembly: GCF_039555335.1. Taxonomy (NCBI): domain Eukaryota; kingdom Metazoa; phylum Echinodermata; class Ophiuroidea; order Amphilepidida; family Amphiuridae; genus Amphiura; species Amphiura filiformis. The sequence goes on along the minus strand of NC_092644.1, from coordinate 51,376,029 downwards.
TGACTCCCATGGGGGGCTGGAACTTTTTTTGCACTAGGTATTGGCCAGGATTTATAGTGATAGTGCGGAAAGTTTAAAGTTTGTGCTTGTGTAGTGGGGGAAGCTTAGGTTTAAAAAAAAGTCAAATAGTGCATCCGTACAATATTGAGCCTACCAATATTTTTTTTTCAGGATGAAACTGTTGTCTTTTAAATATGGTACCGATTTGCTCATTTTGGTGAGGGCGCTCAAGTACCCTAGGCCCCTTCCCAATAATCTAAGGTAACATTAATAATTTTTGGGTAAAATTCAAAAATTTAGGACAAAATTCATAATTTTAAGATAATATTCATAATTTTAGGTCTAATTGAAAATGTAAGGTAGAATTCATGTAAAAATGTATGCATTTCAAAATCTTGAGGGATGCACCCACCCCTTCAGCATTTCACGTTCCGCCTCAGGCCAAAACATTTGGGCCCCAGTATTAAATATGTGTTGCATAAAAATACACTCATGTACATTGAACATTAAAAATAAATAATATAACTGCAATGAAATATTAAGTGTTGAATCAATATGTCTTTCAGTGTGTTGCAGTTAGTAGTGTAGCCTGAACTTTTTCAAAGAGCGGGGAGGCAACTTTTATGGGGAGGTAATGATCAGAAATCAGAAAAAGAGCCAAAAATTAGTGGGCAGCTTTCCCCCTTGCACTCTGGCTATGCAACTGGTGTGTTGTATAGTATTGAGTAACTAATATTTTTGTCCAACAAGGTTAAGGGCTGGTGCAATAATTATATATGACCTCGCGGGTGAATAATTAAACAGATTGGAGGGTAAATATGCATGCACCGCTCATAAAATATTTATAGATGGGTCTGGATTCACTTTTTGAAAATTATCCTTCTCACCCTTACAAATATTTATTGCACAACCCAGTAACTGATATTAAAATGCGGCTGTCAACTAAAATCCCTGCCCCCCCTACTTCGCCCAGGCTGTCAATTGTAATCCCTGCCCCCACACTGCTGGTATAAATCGAAATACATTTTTGTTATTAGCTAAGAAAACAGGAAAGTAACGGTATGTTCACACATGAATTGAGATTACTAAGTACCCAATTTATATGTGGTTTTTTTTATTTGGGGTCCAAAGGTCATTAAGGGGTCACTTCCGGTATAAAACGAAATACCTTCAAAATGCTACTTCTCCCACAAATTACATAGGACGGTGACGCAACTTGCACATGCATTGCTATTACCCAGTGTCTATGAATCATACACAGATTTGAGGTCAAAGGTCATTAAGGGGTCACTTCCGGTATAAAACCAAATTCCTTCAAAAAAAACACAGGAGAGTGACGGTATGTGCACACATGATTGACATGAATTATATTTACCTAATGTATATGTGATATATTTTTATTTGGGGTCAAAGGTCATTAAGGGTCACTTCCGGTCCAAGACAAAAAACATTCAAAATGTCCCTTCTGTCACAAATAACATGGCAGAGTGATACTATGTGCACACATGCATTGACATAAGGCAATGTCTGTAGGGTTTTCGTAGATTTTGGGGTCAAAGGTCATTAAGGGGTCACAACACGGCTGTGTTCGTGGTCTTAGACCACAGCTAAGTCTAGTTAGTATTTAATTAACTATTTAGCTCTATTGGTGCAAAATAATAGGCCTAAGATGATTTCCGACATCGTTTTCGTTTCGACTTTCAGATCATGCACGCACTTTGTTTTTTTATTTAACATGTATAGACCTACAAGATGATTCGGATGTCGCTAATATTATTTTTGAGATATTGGCAAAAACAATGTTCAAATTCTTTTGTTTTATCATTGTTTTTAGCCATTGATAAATTGCTTATAACTCGGTAACCAGACATCAAAATGTAGCATTAATTTGTAAACAGCTAGAAAATGATGCAAAAAACTTCCGATGAAAATTGCCGACAAGTGACTCGTCCCCCTGATGATGTCCGGTAAGTGTGTTTTACCTTCTACATTCTACCTTCTGCTACCACAAATCAGTGAGTTTGTGTGTGGTGAGTTGGCCACAAAAATTGTATAACATGTTTCTTGTGCCAAATCAGGCTTAATATTATTTAATGGTTTGCAGTGCTATGACGGTTTGATTTGAGGTGTGTGGTGGTGGTGGAGGGGGGGGGGGTGCAGTGGCGTAGCCAGCACTTTTTCAGGTGGCAAGGCAATTTTTCCAGGGGTGAAACTTTGACGAAAATGGTAAAAATGGGCTACAAATAGGGCAGCCAGCATCACACGGGGGGGGTTACAATACTTCTCACAATGGGGAAGATGCCCCCTGGCTACCGGGCTGGCTACGCCACTGAATGGTAGTTGTGGGTGTGGGACTGAATATGTGGGTATATGAAGAGGGGGCCCGGTGTTAGAAGATGTGGGTGTGTAGATGTACGGATGTAGGTATGGGCCTATGGGTAAAGGAATGTGGGGACATTTATTGTATTGCATATTGTAGCACTGGTTTCTGTGCTGTACTCTACCTGTATGATGATTTTCCAACTGTAGGATAGTAGCTGATCCTCGCTACGCTCGGTGCTCGCTCCGCTCGCTATTCGAGAGGCGTCGCGGTTTGTGGAACGGGGCTAGTTCTAGCATATTGGCATGATTGGGGTCAGGGAAATAAATGTCCTTAAATCACTACACTGAAGTGTAGAAACAAACAACTTTATCTTCATGGCTTGCTGGTGTCCCACTTTATACCTTATTTATAGTGGGGAAATACTAAGTTGCAAAATTAATTTAACACTTATCCCACAATGCAATTTTGACTTAAACATGCTGATGCTGAAGTCTTGAATTATTATGCACAATTCAATTAATATAATCAGAGCAGTTTTTACATTTGACCTGCATGACCTTTGACCTCAAAAGACCCCCACTTTGCTTAATTACATGGTTTATATTCTTCCAGCCAAATAGCTTTTCAAATTTTGAGTCAACAGTTCCATCCTATAAAATTTCAGTTTAGTATTAAATGAGAACTTCAATGGCATCAAAATGAATACAGCCAATATTTCACACACAGACTTGAGACGAATATCCCTGCGAATATCCGTAGCAATCAGTCATATATATATATTTTATTATAATCATAAGATGGATCCCATTACATTGCATGATGCTGACCACATTAAAATATGTTGTGGTTTGAACAAAGATGAATGGAGGATTTATTTTAGACCTATTGGATTGATGGGACAATAGTCATATTTAGTTCAGACTTTAAGGGCTGGGGTATGAACGTTTGGACAGTATTTATTGTGGGACATTAGAGCACATCAGAAATATCGAATTGCATTCTGAATACGAAGAATGTCATTCTGATATCAAATAATTTAGATTTTTGGAAATTCGCAATTTAATACACATTTTATGGCAAATCTTCAAAAATTGATATTTTTGATATTTAACAGTACTTGAAGTAAACTTTATAAATCTGATGATTTATACTTAAAGTGTATGTAGGTGGGATGAAAAGCCGACAATCAATTGAAAATTTTGACCTTTCGTATTGAAGATATGGATTTTTTCCCAAAACACCAAAAAACTTAGGTCTTTTTGGGGAAAAAATCCATATCTTCAATATGAAAGGTCAAAATTTTCAATTGACCGTCGGTTTTCCTCCCTGCTACATACACTTTTTTTGTGGGACATGAGAACACCTCAGACCTATCGAATTGCATTCTGAATACGAAGCATGTCTTTCTGATATCAAATAATTTTCATTTTTGAAAATCGCAATATAATACAAATTTTATGACAAATTAGATATTTTTTTTTCAAATTTTGATATATAACAGTCCTCGAAGTAAATTATATAAATCTAATGATATATTCTTAAAGTGTATGTAGCAGGGAGGAAAAGCCGACGGTCAATTGAAAATTTTGACCTTTCAATATTGAAGATATGGATTTTTTTACCAAAAAGACCTAATTTTTTTTGGTGTTTTGGGAAAAAAATTCATATCTTCAATACGAAAGGTCAAAATTTTCAATTGATCGTCGGCTTTTCATCCCACCTACATACACTTTAAGTATAAATCATTAGGTTTATAAAGTTTAGTTCAAGTACTGTTAAATATCATAAATATCAATTTTTAATGATTTGCCATAAAATGTGTATTACATTGCGAATTTTAAAAAATCAAAATTATTTGATATCAGAATGACATTCTTCGTATTCAGAATGCAATTCGATATGTCTGATGTGCTCTAATGTCACATAATAAATACTGTCCAAACGTTCATACCCCACCCCTTAATGGCGCTAGTGTGTGTATAGACTTCCATATATTTTAATACATGTACATGATATATGAACTCACTACATATAACTCACAAATTTTGATAGAAGGTAGAAGGCAGAAGGTAGAATGTAGAAGGTAAAACACCTTTACCGGATGATGTCACATTTACTTCATCAGACTTTCAGATGGTTCATGCACATACCCTTTATTAATTATCTAACCCGGGCTATCTAACTGCACATGCTTTGTCGTCTGAAGGTATTTAGTTAGCTCTATATTGGTGCAAAGCAATAGGCCTACAAGATAATTTCCGGCCATTAATATTAACCATGCATAGACAACTGGTATACATGTACATATCCAGTAGAGTTTTCTAATTAACATTAGCACTAAGTTTTTTCTTGTTTTTTCTTTTTCTTTTTTTTTCTTTTTTGTTGAAAACATGCCCTAACAAAACCCGATGTTAGGCCTAAATCTTCTGGTGGGTGGTCCACCTAATCAATGAATTGTTAGTTTATGCAGAAAGCCAGTGCAAAAGTTTTAAACATGCTTCGTGCATAGTTGAATATGGGAAAGTGAACATTTTAAAGTGTTGTAACTGGAAAATGGAGTTTCTTTGAAAATTGTTTTGAAAAAAATAAATGCCAATTGCTATTGTCATTTTTTCAATGTGAAGGTGGTTGAATTAAAGCATATTTTGAAAGTAGAGTGTCCCTAAGCATGGTTAGGGTTTTGAAGTACACAAAGAGTACAATTGTATGAAAATGGTTGGTGCATTATATACCAGAGAAAGTCATGGAATTCTTTAATTAAAATCATGGGAAGTCATGGATTTTTTGCTCATGGAAGTGTAAGAACCCTGCAAAGATTTGTGCCGTCCGGACTTTTTCAAAAATCAGTGAGGGAGTCCTTATTATTTGTTACTTATGTTGTTTTTTACCATCCATTTCTGTGTAAAATTGCAATTGCAAAGGCTTTGGCAACACATCATAAAATCGGGGAGGCCACTAATATTTTTTGTTATTTCCCCAAAGCCCTAGGCCTACCCCTAGCTTGAAGAGAGTGTTTGCAACACATGTTTATAAATGGTAAGCAAGAACTTCTAAACATGTCTTTTCATTGCAACAATTTTAGAAACAAAGAAAGAGACCAAAGAAGAAAAATAACACAAATATTTGAACATCTTCAAAAATCGGGCGGGGACGTTATTTATTTTCAATTGGCCTCATCGGGAAGTAGGCCTACCGCATCGTACTTTCAATTCGTCGCCGAAGAAAATCTTTTCTTGTTCTTTTGTCGCTTCTTAATTAAAAGCATTCATCATTTGCATTTTTTTAAAGTTTAAAACTCTACTTCTGATATTTTGCGATATTTTATACTACTTAAAAGTTAAAACTATTTTCAATACACCTGTAGGCCTATCCGGTCATTTTGGGCAATGACTAAGTAAATAAAGGGTTCCCAAACCAATGCTCATTATTTAACTTTTACAAGGACAAATTGAAATAGTTACTTCTACATGTTATAAAACTATAATATTCCATGCCACACACCAACTCTCACTGGTATACTTTCCATGTACAACTTTGTAGTTGGGTAAGTCCATATGATATCAAGGAGGTCCCCCACCTGACCCCCTCAGATTTGCTTTATATTTTAGTCATATGTTGTACCTGTAAAAATATTAAAAACCTGCAAATTTGAGGTCTGTAGCTCTTACGGATTTTGTGTGGCAGCCATTTAAAGTTGGAGTATGGGGGTCTAAATTTGGATTCAAAAGTTGCCCTTTAAATAAATGTCATCTTTGGGAGTCTGTGACTTCTTTACAAAATAAGAGAGGTCTGAAACCTTGTATACACACTAACTGCATGCCCAATTTGTCAAAAAAAAAAAAAAAAAAAATCTGTAATTGCGCGTTGTGTCACGGGGTCATTAAATATGCAAGAAAAAATGAAATGTTTTGTAAACTGGCAAGTTTAGCCCCTCTTAATTCACATTTTTTGTCAGATTAATTATTTTTTGTTGTCACTGGTGCTAAATATAGGATAAATACAATACATATCCAAAAAATTGAGGTCACAACTCATTCACATTTCGAACAGCGCCCTCACGAAGATGAAATTTATTGCAAATTCAACATTTTCAGGGGGTCCAAAGTCGATGTGGTCCACCTTCAAAATTTATAAAACATTTTTTTTATATGACTACTAGTCTTAAATTACAACTTTGCAAAGTCCCAGTAATTGTCTAGGTTGACTTCATATAAAACGACAAGCCCAAAGTTGACCATTTTCTTATGATTGCATGTACTGCAAATGTGCCGAATTTGGAAGGGTTAAAGTCAAATTGGCCCCAATATTGAAAATAAAATGGAAATTAAAGTAAATAGGGCCAATAACTACGCATCTAGTCATTTATTTTCAATATTGTGGCCATTTTGACTTTAAAACCTTCCGAATTCGGCACATTTGCAGTACATACAATCATAAGACAATGGTCAACTTTGGGCTTGTCGTTTTATATGAAGTCAACCTATAAAATTACTGGGATATAGCAAAGTTGTACTTTAAGACTAGTAGTCATATAAAAGTGATGTTTATGAATTTTGAAGGTTGACCACATTGACTTTGGGCCCCCTGAAAATGTTGAATTTGCAACTTAAATTTCATCTTTGCGAGGGCGCTGTTCGAAATGTAAATAAATTGTCACCTCTATGTCTTGGATATGCATTGTATTTGTCCTATATATCGCATCAGTGACAACAAAAAACAATTATTCTGACAACAAATGTGAATTTAGAAACTAAAACATTAATGTTTTGTATACTGGCAAGTTTTAGCCCCTAAATTCACATGTGCCGAATTCGGAAGGTTTAAAAGTCAAAATGGCCACAATATTGAAAATAAATGACTAGATGCGTAGTTATTGGCCCTATTTACTTTAATTTCCATTTTATTTTCAATATTGGGGCCAATTTGACTTTAAGCCTTCCAAATTCGGCACCTTTGCAGTACATGCAATCATAAGAAAATGGTCAACTTTGGGCTTGTCGTTTTATATGAAGTCAACCTAGACAATTACTGAGACTTTGCAAAGTTGTAATATAAGACTAGTAGTCATATAAAAAAATGTTTTATAAATTTTGAAGGTGGACCACATCGACTTTGGACCCCTGAAAATGTTGAATTTGCAATAAATTTCATCTTCGTGAGGGCGCTGTTCGAAATGTAAATGAGTTGTGACCTCAATTGTTTGATATGTATTGTATTTATCCTATATTTAGCATCAGTGACAACAAAAATAATTAATCTGACAAAAATGTGAATTTAGAGGGCTAAACTTGCCAGTTTACAAAACATTACATTTTTTCTTGCATATTTAATGACCCCGTGACACAACGCGCAATTACAGATTTTTTTTTTTTTTTTTACTTTTTGACAAATTGTCATGCAGTTAGTGTGTATACAAGGTTTCAGACCTCTCTCTCTTTTTGTAAAGAAGTCACAGACTCCCAAAGATGACATTTATTTAAAGGGCAACTTTTGAGTCCAAATTTAGCCCCCCATACTTCAACTTTAAATGGCTGCCACAGAAAATCCGTAAGAGCTACAGACCTCAAATTTGCAGGTTTTTAATATTTTTACAGGTACAACATATGACTAAAATATAAAGCAAATCTGAGGGGGTCAGGTGGGGACCTCCTTGATATCATATGGACTTACCCAGTTGTGACTTTGCAGTACAAGACCTAAAAGATGATTATAATAAAATAGGCATGACCATGAGTGACTGGTCTACTATCTACAAGCCATGATTGAAATTTGTATGCACTATAGACTGAAAATTACTACACTATTTTATTATGAACTTGCATGATGCAAGCAATTATTTATTTTTGCATAGGCCTAATAGAAGTCTTTTGCAGTGAAGTTTCAGAGCTTTTCAGGTTGATCACTCCTCATACATAGGTCTGTTTTAGGTAATCATACCACTGAACATGCCGAGAGCCATAATATAACTGTAGTTTTTGTGGGCAAGGTATTTCATAAAATCTATAGATTTATAGCCTACACTGTATATAAATGTGATTTCTGGCATTGCATTTTACATTCATCTGTTTGTTGTTATCAACATTCTCAATGGTTAATCAGTCACCCTGATAATAGTATGTACCAGGTTTAAAAATATCAATAAACTGAGTCTGGGCCTAAAATGAGTATAATTTTTGAAAAAGAGACTGACAGGGCAAAATTCTATTTATATAGAAAAAGGGGTTTATATGGCAAGAAGAGCTTATTTAAAATCTGTTGAAACCTATTTCCAATCGGGCCATTGGGTGACCTAAACACAAAAAGGAGAGTGAAAATTAGGGTAAATGCATCTTCTCTGGTAAATGTGGTCGCACAATCCCGTCGCCCATTTCTAATTGGTACACCCCACCCTGGCCTTATTGCTTGACTACTGAGTGGATCTTTTATTAATAACAGGAACGTGAAACTTATCTACTTATCTAAAACAGAACATTCTAGTTGATCATGATAATACTTGCTATTCAACAGTTCAATAATTATTTATCGAGCTACTGATGTATGTTCGTAATATGGCAATTTCCTTCCAGCAAAAAACACCCAATCAATCTATCCCGGCAATCTATCCATTCTCTGCACCACACAAAAGGATCAAAAAAAGTCATATTTTACAAACATGTTTTAATATGCAGCTCATGATCAGAAGGGAATCTCAAATCATCTTCTCTGCTCAATTAATAAACCAACATTTAGAAACCAGAATCCGCAATGGTCTAGGAAGAACTAAATTGCATAGCAAGCTATTATGATATTAACAACCAGATAATATAAAAGAGTAAACCTATTCAACCTCATCATGTAATTTGTATCACTATTGTATTTTAATGCTTGAGTGGCAAATAATGTACTTATAGGGCTGAATAGAGTTATCGCAACAAAATTAACATTAAACAGTTAAACGCACATCCACAATAGAAGCCTCCAGCTATTGACAACCCATTGTATTCACCTCTGAGAAAGTTTACCTGTGTGACACAGGGATACTTCTCGTTTTTTTTTTTCTTTAGTGGCTATAATACGGAATTTCCACTTAAAAAATAACCCAACTGGGTGCTATGTGGGTCTCTTATCTTTTAATTACTTTATTTATTACACCCAATGTTGGTGGAATTCATGTCATTAATTTGGGCTCATATACTCCCTCATACTGCTATTGTTGCCAGATTAATAGCATGGGGATTTGCTTAATTTGCTTATGCATGAAATTTAATTCATGTTAGTTGACAAAGCTTGACTCCTTTGTTTGTACCTATATGCTTCGTCCTGAGTTCTATCCGACCACATGCATGCACTCCATGGGATTCACTGACTATTGGGTTAAATCTTATCTAATGCATGATGACCTTGACCGTCCATGAGATCCAGATAAACAATTTTCGCCAGCAGTTACATATATAGAAGATTAGGAGTAGAACTTTGACTAGAATAATTTAGGCAGTTATTAAATGTGCTGGATTTGTGTTTTGTTTGTGGATAAATTTGGCTATAATCAACAAAATCAGGTGCATGACTCAATTTCAGTTCAGATTGACACCAAACATGTTCAAATTGTTAACATTTTGATAAAAATATGATTATAGTGGCGGTTTGCTAAACAGGGCTGAAAGGGCTAAGCCCCACCACTTTTTCCAAAGCATGCTTTATATCTTTTACTTCTCAAGATATACAAAAAAATCACTGAAAATACACAGAAACTTGTCCAAAAAAATAAATAAATTCAATTTGTAAGCGATGCCAAATGCCCCATATGGCACACCTTACATTTACAATTGCAATTCGGTTTGCACGCGCACTTGATAGTGTAATGACAGCACCACATGTCCCCATTGGCTTCCTGTACATTGGGCTAAAATGACAAATCACGCTTATGCCTGTCTCTGCTTCACTTAAATACTACACTTACAAGGGCAGAACTATGTTGACACTTTAATCGGGTATACTACGGAGACCTTCTTTGGCGCACAATTGGTCTCCCTACAATTAATTATGCATGTTCTACTTGGGTTTGTGGAGGTCAAACTGATGTTAATTAGAAAATCTTCGAGATACATTCTCAAAATCCCCATCAATACAGCAAAAGGATCCATATATGGTGATTTAGGCTGGGATGCACTTTCATCCATTCAAGATGTTCAACGTGTTGGGTATTTTCACAGACTCATTAACATGAACCCAAATCGTTGGCCAAAACTTTTCTTTAATGTTATGTTTAATGTATATCGGAATAATCATAATTTACGGTGGAAATGGTTGTCGTGTATTGAAGACAGACTTACAAAATGCGGCCTAGATCACTTATTTAACAACTTATAGTTCCGAAAGTAATCATAATTGGCTTCAGACTTTCAAATCAATAAATAAGGATATTGAATATAATGACTGGGTTAAGGGCTGGGGTATGAACGTTTGGACAGTATTTATTTTGGGACTTTAGAGCACATCAGACATATCGAATTGCATTCTGAATACGAAGAATGTCATTCTGATATCAAATAATTTTGATTTTTTGAAATTCGCAATTTAATACACATTTTATGGCAAATCATTAAAATTGATATTTTTGATATTCAACAGTACTTGAAGTAAACTTTATAAATCTGATGCTTTATACTTAAAGTGTATGTAGGTGGGATGAAAAGCCGACGATCAATTGAAAATTTTGACCTTTCGTATTGAAGATATGGATTTTTTCCCAAAACACCAAAAAAATTAGGTCTTTTTGGGGAAAAAATCCATATCTTCAATATGAAAGGTCAAAATTTTCAATTGACCGTCGGCTTTTCCTCCTGCTACATACACTTTAAAATATATCATTAGATTTATATAATTTACTTCGAGGACTGTTATATATCAAAAATTTGAAAAATATCAAATTTTATAATTTGTCATAAAATTTGTATTATATTGTGATTTAAAAATGAATATTATTTGATATCAGAAAGACATGCTTCGTATTCAGAATGCAATTCGATAGGTCTGAGGTGCTCTCATGTCCCACAAAAAATACTGTCGAAACGCAATAAACGCTCATTTTGGATCCCTTAATTCTGTGAAAATAAATCATCTCTTCAAAACTATTCATTGCTTAAGCAAGAAAAATATCTTGAGCCATATCTTACTGGAAAAACCGACTTCCAGGGTGCCAAGCTCAAGTTTAAAGCTCGAACCAACACCCTTCAAATCGATAATAACACCCGCTCATGGGCCAAGACAAACGATGGTGTCTGCCGCTTATGTTACTCTGGTTTTGAAGAGGATATTATTCACTTTCTGTTTACATGTAATGCATATAATGATATTCGTATTGATGAATTTTATAAACTAGAGAGATCTTTAATTGATATTAATTGCCAATCTGCATGGGAATGCTTCATTTCAAATGGAAATCTTACTAAATTATATTTTGCTTTAAGTGATATCTATCAATATGAAATGCAGTAGGTCAAATTTTTGATACGTATAGCAAGAGTTATCTCAAAAAAGCATGGGCCAAAAGAAACAGCACACTTAAGAATCTTCAAATGTAACCATCTTGCTATTCAATTGTATATATTATATTTGTGTAAAATTTGTATATTAACTTATTATGCACTCCATATTTTGTGCACATGTATAATAATTATGTTGTAAAGTGAGAATTGAGGGATGCATGCGGGGGGGGGGCTGCGTATACAAACGTAGAATATTTGTGGGGTGGGCGTGTTAAGTGTACTAGATGTACTACTGTCTGTTCAATTAGCTTAGATTCTTGAATTTTTAAGATATTTGAAAAAATAAAAAAATGCTGCCAACGTCATCAAAGAAAAGTGTTAGCACAGCCTTAGACCCAACGTGATTTATACTTTTCAAATTCCCAAGTTCAATTTAAAACACGATTTCTTTTCAATTTTGCCTCATTTTAGGCAGTTACTTGGGTCCACCCAAAGGGTTCGCGACCTTTTACAAATCGAGTGGGACGGTCCATTCTCAACTTAGGGCATAGACCCTATCCAATATAGCAAAACAACCTGTTCACCAATCTGTCCTGTCATTTCAATAGAGGCCTTGCATGTGACGTATCATCCCGTAAATATGGCGGACTACTCAAATGCATTCAACAAAAGCATGATTGCAATCTACCGTGACAGTTCGTCTCACATACATAACCCTGCACTACGATCAAATAGGTTGATGACATTTGATTGAATGAACTGCACTCCGCCATAACCACGCTAAAGGACACCGGTTCAAATCATTTGTTTGGAGCCAGTCGATAAAATGATGCAGGGCCTCTATTGTTATACCGTTCCGGTTATTGGATAGGTTCTATAGGTGATGATGGTCCACCGGTTTTTGTTACACGAAATTATATGGCGCGATTACGTTTTATGCATAACATTATTCTGAGCATTATTTTTCCTAAACATTTTTTTCCATCTTATTTCAACTGGTTTACAATGTAAATTGAGTTTTGTTTAATACCATCATTCCTTCCCAAGAATATCAGCATTCGCTTGACATTTTCAGATACAGTGACTTTTCAAAAATTGCTTTCTGTAACCTGATTATTTTGAATAATATTTTCTTGCACAAAAGTTCTTTTGTCCTTCTCATAGTTTGTATTCAACAAACAAAACGAAATAACTAATTGAAAATAAATGTGTAGTTTTATAATAGGCCTAAATGCCTACACCTTCTCAGATCCATTCGCAAAATAAATTCGCAAAGTAAATAAATAAATAAATAAATAAATAAATAAATAAATAAATAAATAAATAAATAAATAAATAAATAAATAAATAAATAAATAAATACGCAAGGCATGTATTTATATAAGCTGGAGTCTATTTTAGAAAACTTACATGTAGTTCATAAATAATAAGGTAATGTTTCAACAGTAGGATTTCAACACAAATCTGAAATAGGCCTACTGACATAGCTATTTTGCTGAACAATTCTTGATGCGGATGGTCGAATAAATACTATCTCAACGCATTGTGACATATCGTCCGGCGTCCCCATTGCTCTAAATGGATTGATTCAAAAAAGTTTATGGTACCCGACGTTCTACGGCTTGTTTTGAAAATATCGCGGGAAAAGACCAAAATTGAAAAGAAATGGGGTTTTAAATTGAACTTTAGAATTTGAAAAGTATACATCACGTTAGGTCTAAGGCTGTGCTAACACTTTTCTTTGATGACTTTGACCGCAATTTTGTATTTTTTCAAATATCTTAAAAATTCAAGAATCTAAGCTAATTGAACAGACAGTAGTGTTAAATTTAGCTTGTAAATTTTGTTTAAGTGTATTATCCTTTTTACGTAAGACATTTGTATATAAGCATAAGTATGTTTCATTTTGTTTTTATTGATGTTCTATGTAATTGTATTTTTATGTTGGATGCACTGCACATGAGTGCATGTGCCACTGTTACAAAAGTGATTCCAATAAATTGATTGATTGATTGATGTTGACACTGTGGCTGGTATAAGTGACCTCAGATCATCCAAGCATGTATGTGGAATCTCTCACAGGGGCTACTTTGAGAAATCACCAACCCTATACATGTATTCAGGAAAGTTGAAAAAGATGAGTCATTCACAAGAAATGGGAAAATCAATAATTGTAATCTGATCTTTGCTGAATCCCCAATTCTTTTGCTGCTGTTGGTAGGTCTATAGTTGGGTTGTTTTGAAGCCATACTGATGCTAAGAATATGGGTGACTTTTGTCCTAATCTTCTTGGACCACATATTGAAATGCATATCATGATATAGGCCTACATAGTGACTGGTACATCAGTTAGACAACTTGGCCTATACATCAACCAGTTTGCTAAAATTGTGATGTGGAATACTTCAGGTGGCTGAGGTGAGTAGGCCTAATTTAATCATGACTTAACGACCTTAGTGGTGTAGGCCTACTTAACAATTTTGTGAAATTCATAAATTTATAACATTTTCTCAAAATTCCACTTGAAAGATCCTACCAAATTAGACAATTTACCTTTCAGAAGTAAAAAAAATATCCACCTAGTGTATCATTATATAGTATAAAATTTAATCAAAATTTTGCTTAAGGGATCTAAAATGAGCGTTTATTGCGTTTCGACAGTATTTTTGTGGGACATGAGAGCATCTCAGACCTATCGAATTGCATTCTGAATACGAAGCATGTCTTTCTGATATCAAATAATTTTCATTTTTGAAAATCACAATATAATACAAATTTTATGACAAATTATAAAAATTTGATATTTTTTCAAATTTTTGATATATAACAGTCCTCGAAGTAAATTATATAAATCTAATGACATATTCTTAAAGTGTATGTAGCAGGCAGGAAAAGCCGACGGTCAATTGAAAATTTTGACCTTTCATATTGAAGATATGGATTTTTTCCCAAAAAGACCTAATTTTTTTGGTGTTTTGGGAAAAAATCCATATCTTCAATACGAAAGGTCAAAATTTTCAATTGATCGTCGGCTTTTCATCCCACCTACATACACTTTAAGTATAAATCATCAGATTTATAAAGTTTACTTTAAGTACTGTTAAATATCAAAAATATCAATTTGTATTTCCTATATCCTTGGTGGTATTTACCAATAAATACCCATACATGTATGTCCCATCCGGAAATTAATTTACACATAAAACAAATTACCAGCATATCATGAACTATCAAACATGGTCTTCATCCGTGGCATTGTCTTTTTAAAGACATTTCTTGTTTCTAAGTATTAGGCCTAAGTGTGCATATTAGTAGGGATGACCAATGAACCATCAACCTGATTAGAACACTCCCATAGACATGCAGGGAGCTCAACTGTGCACTGCTTGCATAGACATTTATAAATTAATCTCATTCTTTTATTTTTCAATATTTTTCTGTAAAAATTGGGGAAGTTAATGCCAATTATATTTTATAACTATCTTGCAAATTACAGCAACATATAACTTATTTCATTTTTCTGTAAGTGCCAGTCAAAATTGGTCCATCGCCACAGTGCGCTTAATTGCCAGTGGCTGAGTTCAGCACTGCTCAAGAATGGCACAAAATATTCATGTCAATAAGATCAGGTGAACAATGTGGCCTACTGAGCTGTAATTTGGCAGAGTTGCCAGTAATATCTCTATCATACCCTCTGTAAAAAGGTTAAAAAATTGAACAAGTAGATCTCGAGTTACAAATTAAATCACCAGCTTCCCTTTGGAATTTCCATATTCCTTTCGAATCATGCTAAGACGACACCTTTCTGAACATAAATATGAAGTTTCGTGCTCATTCGATATATTGTTCACCTGATTTCAACCCTAAACATTTTCTTATATTTAGGCCTATATACCATCTACAACTTGCTGCTGGCTATACCTTGTTTAGAACATTCAAAAGAAGTACCTGAATGTGCAACCATAACTGGTCCAAAATAGCCCGCGAAAGTCATACAGGTAACTCCGAGGTCATGCATTGAATTGTTTTGAATGAGCAATACTACAGGAACCAGCACCTTTTGTTAGAAGTCACACATGAGCATGATGAGTGAAGTGGATAACCTCTATTGTTGTGAATGAGTCAATGACCTTCAATGACAATTAAGATTTGTTTGCATACACCTACTAATTGGTCATATTAAACCCAATAACATTTAAATTTTTGGTTGTGAAAAAAAAAGTTCACCTGGACTTATATAGTACAATCTTGATTTTGTGCGCGTGCCATATCGGCTATCTTGGATGATTTTTGGCAAATATTCTCTAAATGCATGATTTCAATGCCTCGGTTTGAAAAAAATAATTGATGCCATTGACTAGTAAAGTGCCATTTCATAAGAAACCCTTTGATACTTTCACAATATGCTTGTTTCATGTTTGCATATTATGTTAAAATAAAGAAATATATAAAGGTAAATATATGCTTATGCCAATTTTGCTCCCAATTGCTATTTTTGGACCTTGTCATTTTATTTCGTTCCAATGACCGGTCAGAATGGGAAACTTTGAAAATTCATAATTCAAAAAGTTTTTGACCGATTTTGACCATTTAACCACCAAAATACTTCTATTGATGCGTTCTATCCAGAAAACAATCTTTTGTAGCAATAGGGGCAACATGAAAATTTGATGGTTATCCCTAATATTAGTCATCCCAAGCATACCAAGTCAAGTCTTCCGTACAGCTTGGCTTTCCGGTTGAATCGTATCTGCTCCTCTCCCGAGACGCTTCAGAAGAGAAAAGATGAACTTGAAGGCTTTCTTAAGGCCAGAGGTTATCCTGGCTCTGTTATCAACAGGCAAATCAGCAAAGCTCTAGAGATTCCTAGATCTGACGCTCTAGTGCCTCGTACGCCAGACTCTGATAATCCAGAACGCATTCCTCTGGTCATCACTTACCATCCATCGCTTCCTAAACTTTCTCAGATACTTCACAAACACTTGCGTATCTTGCATTCTTCTGATAGATGTAAGAAGGCTATTCCCAACCTACCCATGGTCGCTTATCGCAGAAGTACTAACATCAAGGACATGATTGTACGTTCATCCCTGCCTCCAGACCAACCTCCTCCTAGAGGCTCTATTGCATGTGGATCTTGTAAGTCATGTGAACATGACATCCACCCAGGCCCACCAGTCAAACATACTAAGGAAGGATCGTCTTTCACTAGTTCTTCCACAGGTGAAAGCCATGACATCCACAAACACATCAGTTGTCAGAGTGAGAATGTGATCTATCTCATCACTTGTGCTAATTGCCAAGTTCAGTATGTGGGAGAGACTGGTCGTAGCCTGTCAACCAGACTGGGTGAGCATTGCGCCGATGCTCGCCTTAACAGAAATACACCAGTAGCCAAACATTTCAACCTCCCAGGACATTCTGCTAGTCACATATCTGTCATGGGTATTGACAAACCCCAAAGACTGACACGTTCATGCGAAAGAAACTTGAGAAAGACTGGATCTCTAAACTTAAGACAACCCAACCACTTGGCTTAAATGTTAAAGATTAACGTGCCAGTGTATCCTTATTTGGCCTATGGATCTTACTTGCGTCAACACATGTATTTGACATACATGTACATGTAGGCCTACATGTTTGATGGGTCAACTCACATGTGGCTTTCACACCACTGTAGGCCTCCCTCCTTGCTTGCTTGTATAGACCTTTTATCACTACCTATTTTGGCATATTTCATGTCAATCTGTTACGGTATTTCACTGTTCTTTGGTTTTAGTGATTTGTTGGCTTTCCACTGTCATCTAAAGGTCTTTACATGCACTGAGCATTGGTTTTATCATGCACGGTCCATATGAGCTCATATGCATTTACTTTATCTGTTTTTCTACTTCCAAACCTACCCCCCCCTTTTCTGCATGCATACTGCCATTTTATTATATATGTGACCTTCCTCAACTTGTGTTTTGATTCAGCAATTATTGGCTTTTCACTTTTCTTAACACATGTATTATGTAGGCCTACATGTATAATATTTATTGCACCACGCATATCTTTTCTAATTACTTTTTCATTTACTACTGGATCTACATGTATTGTACATGCTTGATGTGTCAATTCACATTTGGCATTCTCACTGTAGGCCTCCTTGCTTGCCTATGTTTTTCCATCTTTTAGTAGACCTTGTATCACTACCTATTTTAGCATATTTCATGCTAATTTGTAACGGTATTTTACTGTGCTTTGGTTTTAGTGATTTTGGCTTTACCACTACTTCACTGCAGGCCTATCCACATGAACTGCAGTTACTTGTTTTTCTACCCCCCCCCCCCCACCCCCCTCTTTCTGTATGCATACTACACTCTAATATTTGAGACTTTCCTCAACTTGTGTTTTATTCAGCAATTTTTGCTGTATTTTTTTCTCTCTTTTTTAACATATATGCAGTCTGCCGCCTGGACAACCAATTCTTTAGAAATGCTTAGTCGCGCTAAAAGTCGATCGATACATGTAAAAATCAGCACAATTCAGAGATACACCTTTTTGCTATGAAATTAATTTTCTCGGTCAAATATAAAGCAATATTTTTTTTTTCTTCAGTAATGTCAGTTAAAAACTTGGTGCTTGGATATACATTTTTTTTTTAATCCTGGTGTTAAAATTAAGCATCAAATTGTGTCTTTTAGTGTGATATTTTTGATTTTTATAGGCCTTGAATTCGCCTGCGAGCTTTTTACGGAATTCATGTTTTAGCGTCTCAAACTAACATAGTTTGCTAAAGAAAGATATTTCCCACCTCTGTAAAGCACATCGGTGGGTCTATATGTTATAGTTTTGTCAGAATTTCCGTTTTTGTTTTACCCTTTTTCCATTCATGCTCCGAAAATGTCAAACTAAGTAAAAGTAGGCAATGGTGAGTACTTTTATCTCGAGAGCAACCAGCAGAAATAGTCGATATTTCCTTTGTTGTTATCCAGGTCAATTTTTCATTGAAAGCAAATTGCCCGACCAGCGATTAAATCCCCAATTGGGTGTTCTGGTTAAACATGATCAGTAGGAGCGCTATAGGTCTGGGAATTTCTTTGCTATATTGAAGTTCTGGCAACACTATAGCCATGCCGGTATTCCTATTAAACCCAGGGATATCGATCCACAATGCTAGTACTAGCCTTTAGATTTCACGTGTTGATTTAGAAATTTTTTCAGCCGACAGTGAAAGATGGTGAAATCAAAACGGAAATTCTGACAAAACTATGATATATAGCTCACGGTGATGTGCTTTAGAAAGTTGGGGAAAATCCTTCATTAGCGAACTATATTACTTTGAAAAGCTAAAAGGTTGATCCAAGAAAAAGCTCGCGGGCCGAGCTGAAGCCTATAAAAATCGAATATCTTACACTAAATGACTGAATTTCAGGCCTAAGTTTAACACCAGGATTAAAAAAAAAATCAGTATCAAGCATTATAGTTTTTCCAGCCATTTACTGAAAAATGAAAATTATTGCTTTTCATTTGGCTGAGAAAAAATTTTTACACTGAAAAGGTGTAACTCAAAATTTTGCTCATTTCAACACCAATTTCGATCGTTTGTATTGCCTCATTAAATGACTGAGTGAGCCTTGCAGAACAAAAGAATCGGTTGTGCAGGTAGCTGACTGTATGTATTTGCTTAGCAATTTGCAAAATTGCTAAGGTCTGTTTCTGTCAAGTTCTTTGTTTCTTTCTTTCTTTCTTTCTTTCTTTCTTTCTGTCAATCTTATAATGAGCCACCGTAGCCATATGCTTTGAGCCATGTTGACCATAGTTGGTCATTAGGACCATTGGGTGGGGGGACAAATGAAACATGATCAACTTCAGGTCAAAGGTCATCCACTTCCGGTCAATGGCCAAAAACGTGATTTCACTAAAAATGCTACTTCTTCCACAAATTATACAGCACGATGATGGCACTTGGGTACATGCATCAGCTATACCCAGTGTCTAAAAGTTATTGTCCAGAATTGGGGTCAAAGGTCATTAAGGGGATACTTCCGGTATATGACCAAATACCCTAAAATGCTGCTGCTGTCGCAAATATATATGGTACAACAATGTTACTTGGTCATCAGGACCAATAGCTGGTGGCACAAATGTCACGTGACCAACTCAAGGTCAAAGGTTATGGAAAGGTCATTATGGCCGAAAATGTTATTTCCTGTTATTTTTACTAAAACTGCTACTCCTTACACGAATTACACAGCAAGATGATGTCACTTGACACATGCATTAGCCTTAAGGTCAAAGGTCATGCGAAGGTCATTATGGCTGATGTGATTTTCTGTTCTGTTACTAAAAATGCTAAGTCATTCCACAAATTATAATATAGCATGATAACATTACACATTGTATTCATCCATTGGGGTCAAAGGTCATTGGGGTCAAAGGTCATGCAGATATTACTTCCGGTATGTAGAAAAATACCTTAGGAAGTCGCACTCTAATAGCGCATGACCAAAGTTGCACAGAAATATTTACATGAATATTGAATAATTTTTGGTTAACAAAATGATTTCACAACTATGGAAAATAATTATGTAATATAATTAATAATTATAAGGCCAAATCAAAATTAAACATGTTTCACGTACCCTCCCGCTTCCTTTTTTTTGAGGTTTCTTCAATTATATATTTATTGGGAGGGCGGGTTAGTGTAGTGGTCTTCTCACTCGCTTCTCACCACTGTGGCCCGGGTTCAATTCCCCGCGGCGCCACATGTGAGTTTGGTTGCCGATCCATGCTCGTCCTCGCAGGTTTTTCTCCGGGTGCTCCGGTTTTCCTCCTGCATCTAAAATCGGACCTCTTCCCATATCCCTGTCCCGTCATACCCGGATGGCGTCCCTTAAATTTAGTAGCCTCTGAGCACTATTGGGATTAGCCTGGCTTCGGCCGAATCTTATAAATAAATAAATTCAGTTATAACTTTTCAAAAAATATATCTAGGAAGCAGAAATATTTCTATAGCCTTGCTAATATACAAGAAACACTTTTGGAAGGTTTTATGAAAATTAGAGGGCCGGCCTATATCCTCAGAACAAAAATAAAAAGAGGCCTCCTCCTTTTCCAGGCATTATTGTGTATGCTAAAACAGCTCAAATTATGGGTATTCACACCGATTTTGCCATGAAAATATAAAATAAAAAGCCCCCTCTTCCTCCTTTTTTTTTTTTTTTTGGACTTGAAACATGTTTTTTATTTTACTTGGCCTAATTATATGATACTACAAACTTCTGTTCTAGTTATACATGTATATTCCAATGAATTACACCAAACTGCTGGACCTTTTGAACTCACATATGCTATAGGTGAGCTAACAAATTAACCTTGCTCCCATTGTCCCTATGGTCAATTTCAAATTACAGTGCATTTCAAAAAAGACCTCTCAGTAAAATCAGCATATTATACTACTGCTGGCTGTTTATATGCCTTAATACATGCATGCATGCTAAATAACTGGGCTAATTAGCCATAGGCCTAGTTAATTAGCTATTGCTAAGGTCGCGTATATGTGTATGCGCAATTAGCTCTAGTTAAAATAATTGTTTTGTAATATGCATGACTCTTCTCTTTTAAATTTGAGTGACATTGGCCCACTTATCTCCCTCTATTCATTCTCCTCTTCTATTGACTACGACCCCTCTTGACATCTACTTCCTGTCAATTAGGACAATACCCTATTGTCCTGCGGTCGTGCTTATTTACATAATGCTTTCCAGTTTCTCACTGTAGTAAACTGTGCTTCATTGAAGTAAGACATGCTTATTTTGCTCTGAGCTTATCTTGTTTGCTACTGAGTTCTATTTGAACTTGCCTTCAGTTTTTGACTTGAATTTGTTTTTAAATTACAGCATGTAGTTTTTGTTGTTTGCTTTTATATTTTGTTGTCTGTCCCTGAAGAAGAGCAGTTTATCTGCTCGAAACGTCGGTTGTTTTTTGTCCGTTTAGTGTTCGACTGCTATGTACACAGTGATTTTCATCACTTCCAGTGTACTGTTTTCCTGACACTTTTGTGGGCTCTGGAATTGGCAATTTTTGGCCATCGAACTTTGCTTATTTTGTGCCTACTCTGGATGTTTGGTTTAGCGTGTCTGTTTATATGCACAGTGATTTTCATCACATGTTCTAGTGCAGTTTTGTATTACCATTGATCCTTGTTGTTTTTGCAGGTTTCATTACTCGTTGACTGCCGATAAAACGCCCAATAAAGACTTAGTCACCGGACCGCGCCGGCCAGTTAAAGTACATGCCCTATCACACCACTCCACACCATACATAAATTCTCCCAGTCACATTTCCCAAATTTGAAATTAAAAAAGTCAAATTTTAATTTACTTCTTTTAAAGTTTGGCAGAGGCGGGGTTCGAACTCACGGCGCAACGCTTAGTACTCTATGAGCCTAGCGCCTTAGACCACTAGGCCACTTGTCTTCTTGTTATTCAGCTGAAACTTATTTAAAAATATAATCGCAACTTCAAC
Organism: Amphiura filiformis; assembly: GCF_039555335.1. Lineage (NCBI taxonomy): Eukaryota > Metazoa > Echinodermata > Ophiuroidea > Amphilepidida > Amphiuridae > Amphiura > Amphiura filiformis. Next base: position 51,353,727 of record NC_092644.1, on the reverse strand, counting down.
ATAGGCCTACCACGTGACAAGCAAAGGCAGAAAACGTATTATATTTTGGAATTTTATCTGCTTAAAACATTAATGTGTATTATAATAGAGCTACCATTATTTATATTGTTGAATTCTCAAGCGCATAGAGACAATTAATACGAGCGTCCTATGATACATACACAATACATAAAATCTATTTTGAACTTCGGCATTACTCGGTGACCTCCGATAAAACGCCCAATAACGCCGGTCAGTTAAAAAAAATGCTTAAGTACATGCCCTATTGAGATAAGCAATCCTTTTGTGATATGTCCATTCATTATATAATAATAGCAATCAGATTTTTGGATGGATGTTTTACACAGTGATTGGAGAAGAAGCTATGTAAATAATCAAAAGTACATGTCTACAAATTGACAAGGACAACTCCTTTTGTCAAAATTGTTTTCACCTATTGCTCAGTATGTTAATTAATCCGATTAATTACGTAATTTCGCCAGCGTATGATATATCAGTACTAAATATGTAGGCCCAAGGAGGTTAGATATAGAAAGAAGAGGAAATAGATTACGTATCGTATATTGGTCCTTTGTGCCTATTAGAGTTTCCGCCAAGGGGAGAAAGAAAAAAAGGAAGGAGGGGGGGGAAGGAGAGAGGGAGAGGAGACCGATGGAGTCACAGGGCTCTAAATTACATAGGCGTAGATCGGGGGGATAAATGCCACAATATTTTGCCAGGGGATGGTCAATATAATCACCCCCAATATTGACGCCTGTGTATTGGTTTGTGTCGAAATTAACCTCATATTTGGCCATTTTATAGCCACAGAATGCCATTTTAGCGCTTTGCGCGAATTTATTCCACTTTTGTCCCATATTTCACCAGTTTAGTTTCAATAGGCCTATGCTAAAATTTTCGCGCGCATTTGTACCATAAGGTTCACTGTACTGGGTACTTTTAAAAAATCCTAACCTAACCTAAAACATAACTTTAACCCTTAGATTGGAGCTCTACTAGAAGTAAAAATATAGATAGTGAACGAATTTAGTATTTCTATATCTATGTGAGAATGATACAATAGAGGCCCTGCATGAAATTATTGATTGGCTCCAAACAAAGGTTTTCAACCGGTGTCCTTCACCGTAGTTATGGCGGAGTGCAGTCCATTCAATCAAATGTTGTCATCAACCTATTTGATCGTAGTGCAGGATTATGTGTGTGAGACGAACTGTCACGGTAGATTGCAATCATGCTTTTGTTGAATGCATTTGAGTAGTCCGCCATATTTACGGGATGATACGTCGCATGCAAGGCCTCTATATGACATGATGAACATAGTCATTGATGCATCAGTTTTAAAATAGACTAGGCGGTTACCCATATTTGGCGGTTCTCGGCTGGGCGCGATTACCAGGCTGATGGTGACATGCCCATATGACAATTTTTACTAATTTGACCTCAGATGACCCCAGGGTGACATTGGATGACCCCAAAATGACCTAAACTTATAACTCTAAATGTTGACTGTACCTACCAAGTTTCATGCCCATATATGAGCTTTTACTAATTTGACCTCAGATGACCCGTGGTGACCTTGGATGACCCCAAAATGACCTTCAAAAAACGCTGCTTTAAATGTTGACTGTACCTACCAAGTTTCATGCCCATACGACACTTTTTAGTAATTTGACCTTAGGGGACCCTGTGGTCGGATGACTTAACGAACATAGACATCTTCTTGCCAGGACAGAACTACACCCACCCACCGAGTTTGAGCCCCGTAGGACCTAGTTTCATGCCCATATGACAGTTTTAGTCATTTGATTCTCAAATGACCCCTGGGAGGGAGCCCTGGGGTCGGACGACTTAACGAACATAAACATCTTCTTGCCAGGACAGAACTACACCCACCCACCGAGTTTGAGTCCCGTACGACCTAGTTTCATGCCCATATGACAGTTTGTAGTCATTTGACCTCAAATGACCCCTGGGAGGGGGACCCGGAGATCGGATGACTTAACGAACATAAACTTCTTCTTGCCAGGACAGAGCTACACCCACCCACCGAGTTTGAGCCCCGTACGACCTACGACGGCCTCTCATTAGCAGTCACAGACAAAACCTAAATCTACAGAATATATCCATTACTCGTCGATACTCGAAAGAGCTCAAAATAAATAACTTAGACAATTTTCTTGATGTCCTTTAACATGTTTTCATAGTTAACCATCGTTAGCCATGGATATCTATTATGAGAACTGACCGGTGACTAAGTCCGATTTATTGGGACGTTTATCGGCAGTCAACGAGTAATGAGCACTTTTGTGAGCCTTGGAACTGGTAATTTTTGGCTATCGAACTTTGCTTACTTCCTATGCCTACATTTGCTGGTTTTGCCCCCCCCCCCTGCATATTGTCTATAGTCTGTATTTTACTTGTTTCCCCACATCAAGTTGGTGTACCTTGCTCGTTTTCCTTTCTGTGCATATTAGGCCTATGTATGGCCTGCTCCTAATGATCATCTGCCTAAGCATCCATGGCAATTTGATGATGGTGACAGTGAAGTGAACTTAGAGAAGCATATCCAAAGTATTGTTGTTGTTTGCCTATGCTATGCTGCACAAATGCCCCCCTGTAATGCCCCCCCGTAATGGCGGCGATGTAAGAGGGCGCCCTTTCGAGAGTGCGCGGTCGGATTCGTCTATACAAATGAAGACGGACCATGCATATAGTCCTATTATACGCTTCTTAATATAAATTTACAGTTGTGTATACGTATTTTGCGTTTTTAGTTTCTACGAGTGGAGTAGCACACACTTTCCAATATCTTAGTTCAGATGGACTCAAAGTGGTGTTGCACACCATTTTCAGTATCTTTATCGGTTTTTAATAGTGATATTACAATTACATACCATTTTCACTTGACCTTCCTTTTTATGATATCAGATAACGACAGCATCCGTCTCTGCGCAATATCATCGTAGCAAGGAAGAAGCCGGAAGATACAACTTCGAATGCGGAATTCATTAGTAAGTTGTTTAAAAAGAACCTGAAATGTGCTAGATTTAGTTCATTCATTGTTTATCCCTATAAATCTCGGTGGTCTAACAATAGGCCTATTATGCATGCTAAGTAGGCCCTACATAAGAATGTACATGTATGTATTGTAAAGTATTTTCATTTAACGGCCTTCCAAACTTTATGTTATTGTTATGTATGGAAACCTACCACTTGCAGTGTGAAATCTTCAGTACCTGAAGTCTACACTTTATAGGAAGAAGAAGAACCGTTGATGTAGGCCTAACATTGCACTGTACCAAATATTTATATTTAAACACGATGATATAGTTCTTATTTTTTTATATATATTTTACGCGTAAACGTATCAGCGATGCATGCGATTAACACCGTATGACCATAACACGTTTATAGAGGCTTTTGTGATAAAATATAAACACTTTAACACGTTTATATCACTGATACAAACATGTTAAAGTTATATGCACTAAGACATCACTAAATCCTTCTATACATGTATATAAAACGTGTTAATCGTATGCAACGGGCAACGCCTCCTTTAAGCTCCTTTACTTTTAAAATATAGACGCATTTTACTAGTGTTTATTAATTGTTATCCGTTGATGTGTAGTAAAAGTGTAATGTCTGTGCACAATATATCTAAGTTATAGGCCAAGTAAAATAAAACAAAGACATGTGTATCGTCCCCGCCCTCACCGATTTGTTGTGGAGCTTTTAAAATATTTTTCTTGTTTTTCTTATTTGCTCCCTTTGTTTCTGAAATTATTGTGAAGCAAAAACATGTAGGCATATACAAGCTTATACAGAAGTTCTTGTTTGTCATTTATAAATACATTGCATATACATTTTCTTCAAGCTAGGGCAAGGGGCCACCCCGTTTTATGATAATGCTGACAAAGCCTTTGGAATTGCAATTTTACGCAGAAATAAATGGTTAATTTATGACAAATCAAGCTTGAGAAAGTTCGGACGATAGGCCTATATACATTTTATTTATTTTACTTGGCCTAATTGTGGAATAATTAGTCCTCTTTAAGAAATCTGATTGTATAAAGTTCATTCATGCAAATAAAACGTCTTTCAAAAGGGTTGTGCCCTATTGCCGCATCAATTAATTTTAAACCTCCGAGGTTTTCTTGGTAAGACCTGTGTTTATGCAATCAAGGTCTTAAAATGCACTTCTTGTTGTACAGATGTTTAACTTCTGTGTTGATAAAGAAAAGTACTAATTTAATTTCATCACTTTCACGATTAAAAATGTCTCACCGAAGAGAAATAAAATTTCTCAGCGACGTGCCTAAAAAATGCCACGACCCATTTATCTAGCCCCCCCCCCTTTAGATATTAACAGTGCGTCCCTTTAGCAGTTTTATACTTGAGTGGATACTATTTATGTAGTCCGGTGGCGGAGCAGTGTTCCCTTGTTGTGCTGAATGTTTACTCCCAGTATTTGCTCTTTGAAAGTACAACAGAGACCTGTTTGTCAAGTTGCAATAATAACAAAAATTAGGCCTTGGTGCATTCTTAGCTATTCTTCCATTCAACGTGGTGTTTTCTAATGCTTTCTATGTTAAAAATGAGAACATTCCAGGCATTGACTCGCGCAACCTCCCGGCGCAACCTCGATAAATGTAACGATACTTTGTACTTTTGTTTTTATGCGGGAATGAACAGAAATGCATGCCCGTAGCCAGGATTTATGGGGGTGCGACGAGCCCGGGCGACGAGCTAACCTTCCTTCTTAAAAGCGCCGATTTCAATGTTGTTACCAAAAAGTGTATCTTTTGTAAACTTTTCCTTCAAAAAAGGGCCGATTTTCAGGAAAAAAAAGTGGGAAATTTTTAGTCGGAATGGCTGCATGGGGGAGGTGAGTCGCATGTGAGCACTCTCCGCACAGCTTTATTGTTTCGAGTACAAGAAAGCTAAAGCGACATTAACGGCCACCACCGGTTTTACAAATAAATTACCCGCAGCAGGATTCCAGTATGTTACCGTAAAAAAAAATCAGGATAGTGCAGGTAATCTTCTCATCAACCGCTATATAAATTTAATATTATAATAGTAGGCCTAATGATCACGTTTTATTTTGTCATTTCTTTCAGCAAAACGAATATTGACGTTGCACAATTAGAAACGTGTATCGTCTCCTTCGCAAAGCCATGAAAACTTCACTTCGATATGCAGCCATATTTGTTGTGCTCTCTGTTGCATCGTTCCTGGTGTTTTCTATCACTTCAACTTACCACTTCCATGAACGGATACCACCCAACCCAGTTTTTAAAGCGGTAGGTCTTACTTGTAATCTCAACCATGTCAACCGGGAATCGATTCATTCCATTCGGGGTTCCGAACAAATAAACCAGAAAACCATCTTCTCATTCCGAACCGGGACACACTAAAATGTGACGTGTCATGTCAAAAGGAGACACTTTTGGGCAGGATCGTTAATGGAGATATAGCCAAAAATCTGACCGGGGTGATTTTTTCCCAATTTGGGTTTGTTGCGAATTTGTGACGTTATTAATGTTACAAATATTGTCTGATAGTTTCAGACCGGAATATAACTTGCATCTTGTATTTTTTGAGACAATTGTCAAGGTAATTCCTACTCTGAGCATTGTCAATAATATTTTTAAAAGCCGATATCTCAATTTCCAAATTTATAATACCATAACTTACGAACTCAATATCTTCGCTTAGGAATGTCCGATTGCATTGGGGAAAACGGCATTGTGGAGCAAAATATCTCTATATTTAAGATCTGTACAAACCTCAAAATTGATAACCTGCCCAAAAGTGTCTCCTTTTGACATGACACGTCACAAATGTGTGTCAGGGATGCTCGGCTACATTTACCCCAAGTTTTCAACTCCGTATTCTTCCAATGACCCTCCCTGTCCAATGACCTCCTTTTTTGGACCTCTCTTTTTATAGTTCTAACAAATTTTAGATAAGCTCTAAACATGCCAAATGGCCCACTGGTTTGTTTTTTTAATTACCAAAATTTTGACCCCCCATGTCAACATTTTTTTTGTACATTGACACTGTTATGGGCCAAAACCTGGCCTCATTGAATATACTGACCCCAATATTAGGCTTCTCATTCAATGACTCCTTTTTGGCATCAATCTCTCACCGAAAGACTCGTAATTTTGAGCCGCCGTCCGCACACCTCGTCACTTCCAAATTCGAGTCCACCCCGGCCCGGCACCCTAACTATTAGACTTATTATGCTTATGGAGCTCTGGCTTTCGCTATTTACTCCCCGTTCTCTGGAAATGCCATTAACCTTTTCGAGATATGGCGGACACAATAGGATGGTGCTGCACGAAATGGGCAAAGGCTTTTGAATTTGCCTGGTTTTAAGGGGGTACTACACCCCTGCACAATTTTGTGCCTATTTTTGCATTTTTCTCAAAAATTATAGCGCATTGGTGACAAGTAAGATATGTATATTATAGGGACAAGGACTACAACTACTGCACTGGAAATTTTATTTCAGCACAGACCACAGATGTTGAGTTACAGTCAAAAATGAGGGAAAACCAATATTTGATCAATAAATCAATAACTATTTGCCTTGAGTTGCTGAATTTTCAGTCCAGTAGTTGTAGTCCTTGCGCGCCCCTATAATATACATATCTTACTTGTCAACAATGCGCTATAATTTTTGAGAAAAATGAAAAAATAGGCACAAAATTGACCAGGGGTGTAATACCCCTTAACAGATTGAATACTGTCCTCCTACTGTGCATGTGCGCCATACTTCGAAAAGGCTAATTCTATATCAAATATTTCTATCCTCCGACAACTGAACACTTTAATATGCTTGTCACATAATTAAATGATATCTTCAATTCGAATAATTAATTTTTCCAAGTTTTAAATATTTTTGAACGCGGTGAAATATTTTGTATCATGTGAAATAATTTCTCAATACGAAATCATTCAATTTCGCTAATACCATGAATACAATGCATTAATTACTCCAACACGATCATTATTGATTTAGCCATATTGATTGAGACCTTAATTCTTCATGTTGGAGAAAGTAATTCATCGTAATGGAGAAATTATTTTACCAAAACAATAATACAGTCCTGCTATTGCTTGAAAAGCATTGTAAATTATTATTTCGATCGAGTCAATGGATATTGTCGATTGTGTGCACGAGCGCTTGGCTGAGATCCCCGCTGAGATCCAACTATAAATAAGAGCTACTGAATCGTTTCTCGTGGCGTTGAAAAGAACACTCTGGGTCTTGGAGCATGTTTATAGTGGTGTACGGTATTTATACGGTATCCTTATACGCATATGGGATTAGGATGGAATGTGACTTATCCGTTATCTCGGCTGTTTATAGTGGCAACCAATAGCGCTATTCTGAATCCGAGGTGGTTGAACTCTGCGTGTTCGAGGTCACCGCAATGCAATGTGGGAGGCAGAAATATTTTCAGGGGGCGCAACACTAAATCACTACGCATTTTATGTAAGAACGAAATTCGGCTAATATAGTCCATAGTGAGTATGAGATTGTAGCGACCATATCTACCGACATGTTCACTTTAAATCACTCAATATCAGCTCATATGAATTCGACAAGTGTCTTCAATGATAACATGCAGAAAAAACCGGACATTTTTATCTCAAAAGCAATTCTCTGTGGCGGATGAAGACAACATCCGATTTTGAAATGTGAGTGGTGAATTTAGTATATTTTTAGGCCATATTTTTGCACCGCGAAATAGCGAAAAAGTCAACGGTCATCGATATATGCCGACAAAAGTTTTGGAATCTACAGAAACAGAGCTTTAATTTGATACCAAATTTATTTTGCCAAGTATTGCAGGGACGCCAGGAATGGCGCTCGAAGTAGGCCAAAATCACACGTTATCCTATGGGACGCTTATTTAGTGTTGCGCCCCTTGTAACGGCCGTCATTATGAACGCGTTCTTTTTACATTCTTCGCGTAAAATAAGAAATGCGCGTCATGAAATGTGTTCTATTTCAATCATGATGATAAACAAGAATTACGAAAAGTCACCCTGATGAATTATAATTGGGAAAAATGATTTATTGGCCGAGCAGGCGCCTGCAAAGTCTAGAAATTGTATCCAAAAATCTTCAAAAGGCTCAAAAAATGGGTTTTAAAGTTAATAGGCATTGTTAATCTGCATGAAGCCGTTTTGCTGCATATGCAGTAGGCCTATGCAAAAAGATCATAATTGTTACTACTGAAACAGGGGGGGGGGGGGTGTTTGTACTTCACACTCATTAACAAGTGCTTTCCAAAACAAAATGGCAAGACAGATAATCTAGAAAAGAAATTAAACTTGGTTCAAAGACGTGCTTAAATTGTTGTCTGTCACTAGTTTTAGTGAGTTTTGTGCAAACTCTCGCATATTGGAGGAAAAGTCGAAATATTCGATTTTCCGCGTTTCGGCACTGATCTTTAAAACAACATATCTCTTGAACGAAATGTCGCAGAGACATGAAATTTTCGGTGTTGAGCTACAAATTTTCTCTAATTTAATTAATAAGTGACAAATGTGGATTTTGAAAACTTTTAAATCCTTATAAGGGGCGCAACACTAAATCACTACGCATTTTATGTAAGAACGAAATTCGGCTAATATAGTCCATAGTGAGTATGAGATTGTAGCGACCATATCTACCGACATGTTCACTTTAAATCACTCAATATCAGCTCATATGAATTCGACAAGTGTCTTCAATGATAACATGCAGAAAAAACCGGACATTTTTATCTCAAAAGCAATTCTCTGTGGCGGATGAAGACAACTTCCGATTTTGAAATGTGAGTGGTGAATTTAGTATATTTTTAGGCCATATTTTTGCACCGCGAAATAGCGAAAAAGTCAACGGTCATCGATATATGCCGACAAAAGTTTTGGAATCTACAGAAACAGAGCTTTAATTTGATACCAAATTTATTTTGCCAAGTATTGCAGGGACGCCAGGAATGGCGCTCGAAGTAGGCCAAAATCACACGTTATCCTATGGGACGCTTATTTAGTGTTGCGCCCCTTGTAACGGCCGTCATTATGAACGCGTTCTTTTTACATTCTTCGCGTAAAATAAGAAATGCGCGTCATGAAATGTGTTCTATTTCAATCATGATGATAAACAAGAATTACGAAAAGTCACCCTGATGAATTATAATTGGGAAAAATGATTTATTGGCCGAGCAGGCGCCTGCAAAGTCTAGAAATTGTATCCAAAAATCTTCAAAAAGGCTCAAAAATGGGTTTTAAAGTTAATAGGCATTGTTAATCTGCATGAAGCCGTTTTGCTGCATATGCAGTAGGCCTATGCAAAAAGATCATAATTGTTACTACTGAAACAGGGGGGGGGGGGTGTTTGTACTTCACACTCATTAACAAGTGCTTTCCAAAACAAAATGGCAAGACAGATAATCTAGAAAAGAAATTAAACTTGGTACAAAGACGTGCTTAAATTGTTGTCTGTCACTAGTTTTAGTGAGTTTTGTGCAAACTCTCGCATATTGGAGGAAAAGTCGAAATATTCGATTTTCCGCGTTTCGGCACTGATCTTTAAAACAACATATCTCTTGAACGAAATGTCGCAGAGACATGAAATTTTCGGTGTTGAGCTACAAATTTTCTCTAATTTAATTAATAAGTGACACGAGAGGATTTCGAAAACCTTACAATCCTTATAAGGGGTCGAAATACTAAATCACTACGCATTTTATGTAAGAACGAAATTCGGCTAATATAGTCCATAGTGAGTATGAGATTGTAGCGACCATATCTACCGACATGTTCACTTTAAATCACTCAATATCAGCTCATATGAATTCGACAAGTGTCTTCAATGATAACATGCAGAAAAAACCGGACATTTTTATCTCAAAAGCAATTCTCTGTGGCGGATGAAGACAACTTCCGATTTTGAAATGTGAGTGGTGAATTTAGTATATTTGTTAGGCCATATTTTTTGCACCGCGAAATAGCGAAAAAAGTCAACGGTCATCGATATATGCCGACAAAAGTTTTGGAATCTACAGAAACAGAGCCTTAATTTGATACCAAATTTATTTTGCCAAGTATTGCAGGGACGCAAGGAATGGCGCTCGAAGTAGGCCAAAATCACACGTTATCCTATGGGACGCTTATTTAGTGTTGCGCCCCTTCACAGTTTCAAATAGTTTGCCGGCGCAACGATACCGGCCTATTTTTTAACATTTGCTACAGTACTGCACCATATTTTTAGGTGATGTGTTATTACAGTGATAAATTTGAGCTGGGAGAGTTATACAACCCTGCTCCACTTCCTTGAATAACGGTATCGTTGATCCCTGTCTGTTTATAGTGGCCGTATACGGAATGAATATACTGCAATATCCATCGATATCGAAGGATATCAGTTCCGTATAATATGTGCGGCAAATAGCGCTATTGGTCTGTTTATAGTGGCGACCAATACCGTATAAGATGTACTTATAGGGCCTACTCTAAATACCGGATAATCTGGCTCACTATAAACACGCTCTATGTTATGTAGCTCTTCTTATTTAAATATGTTATTGAACAGAACATACTATTTTTAGTCCGTTCTGTTCAAAACATAATAACTTGCTAAAGCTGCCATTAACAATAATATAATTATTGTAAGAAGGGACCGTTCAATATTTACGCCAGGGGAGTGGAAGTTGTGACAAAAATTCGACCAATTTTCGGATTCCCCCCTTGTTTACCTTTTTACTTCATTTCAAACTTAAACATTCCCCCAGGCTCGTGGTTTAAGTAAAATATAGGCCTGGAATCGGATGTAGTAGCCGGGTAGTACCAGCCTATTTTAACAATTTTTCATTTTTATGTTCTTTTTTCTTTTGGGACCATTTCTACTTCAGGTTAGGCACTTGGTGTCCGTTAAAACGACCAACTCAGCTCAATTATCTGCATGCCCGACTACTAACTGTCACTCCAGCTCCGTTGAGTGCTCGCTCAGTTGTAAACTCAAGCCAACTCACGCTGCGACTGTAGCAAAATACTCATCATTCAAAGTTATTAACGCAAAACAGACTTACAAACGGTGCGACCAACTTGAAATCGGAATCGAAGCCCGTGATTCGATAAACCGACCCAAATCTACGGGAGGAGACTATTTCTGGGTGTGGATACACAATAACAAATTGAATGCTAGTTCGGCAGCAGATGAGATTGTAGATCACAATAATGGCAGCTACACAGCGTTGGTGACGCTCTACTGGGAAGGCGCTGTTGAAATCAACGTCACATTAGTGCATTCAAGCGAAGCGATAAACATTTTGAGACGGGTTCGCGATAATAATACAACACCGCGAAATGCATATCAAGGGACATTTCAGATTGATGGCAATCGAGTTACAAAACCATGTCACATCTCAACCAGTATGTTTATATACGACTATCCACATGATGCTAACAAGAGTCTTACATTTTGCAATTATACCGATTCTAAATTAGGATTCCCATGGTATTGCGTCAAACCAGACCATTTTCCATGCGATTCATATTACAAGCATTCCACGCAACTTGATGAGTACAAGAAAGCTAAAGCGACATTTAAATCGTTGATGACTTCGCATGAATACACCATGGTATTAGACAGGTAGGTAGCCTAACCATGATAACCGAAAGCTACGCAGTAATTCGTCATGAGTTCTGACCACTATAATTGAAGACAGAGATAAAAAGACTAGTTTGCGTCTGACGTCATTGTCAATCAAATTCCCTACGAAGGAAGGAAGGTCGATTTATCTGGTGCCGATCAGAGAAAAGGAATATCAGAAAATGGCGGGAAAATTACGTAATTTTATAAGGCAAAAGCACTTTTCTAGACATTGTTGACATGGTGCCTTCCCGAAAGGAAGTTTGCTACTACTTTTGAGATGGTTTTGTATGTTTGAAGGTGCAAAATTAACAATAAGGCGCCCGGCACAGTATGCCGCCGCGTTCAACAACTCATATCATCACGACAATATTGTAAACAAACCGTGCTCGAGTTTGATTGATAGATGACGTCAGACGCAAACTAGTCTTTTAATCTCTGTCTTCCATTATATTTGAATTTGTAGTTTTGTACAAATATGACCAGCTGAATGAAAGAGCCATATTTTCTTTTTTGTTCTCAGCCACTGAGCGACGAGAAACTGATTTTTTTTTTTTCAATGACAATATGGTAATGGGCCATTCCAGATAAAACATGCACCCTCCCCATAGAGGTCGCTTAGCTATGCATGACTGAACACATCCCACCCTGTCCAAATAAGGTTACATAATAGAATAAACACTTGTTATCTAATCCAAATGAAACTTTGACCTCATAAATATAATGACAGGGGAATATTGACCAGTTCTTGGTTTAAGTCTATAAAAATGATCCATGTGGCTTGATGGTGTGAAATGTAGACTGGTATGAAGACCTAGATATTGTGTAAATTGTGTAAATCACCCCCCCCTTCAAAAATAGAACAAAAACTAAATCAAATGTAATCATTGTCTAAACCTTAGGTCAATCCTTCATGTAATTATATTGTGTTAGCTAATCCTAGCCCTAAACATAATCCTAAACCTAATCCTAACCCTAATTTCGTGTAAAATTACATGAAGCAATATTGAACCAAACTTGGTCAAAGGAGAATTTCTATGCACCCACCCCCCCCCCCTGCCAAGATGCATCCAATTAGTGCTGATGTGTTTTACACAGAGGGCTCGGCCCAGCTAACTTTAGCAGACGACGTGAGGGCCACACCAGAGCACCACCATAAGCTTTCAGGCCAAATGTGTAACCCGCGAAATAGTCCTCTTAGAAATTGAGCTTATTTGTTCCATTTTTCAAGAAATGTGACTGAGATACATTGCTTTGATGCCATATTAAAACTGGGATGGTGTCGATGAAAGTACGTGCAGAGAAAATGATTTTAAATCTGTTCAGGGGACTACTTTAAATGCAATAGGGCAAATAGATATCCCTGAATAATTATGATGGTGGTCATGTCTTGTTTGTGTACAGTACAGAGATCGTTTGAGTTCGATATGCAATATCTCGATTGATTATTCCAATGTGCTCTTGTTTTTATTATTGTAGACTGCAAAAAGTTGACTTGTAATCATAAATCTAAGCAGGAAAAAAATCAGAAAAGACTGGATTAGGCCGATGTAGAAAGACATGTAAAATATCTGTCAGCGATATGCAAACAAGACTAGTGCGAAATTAGATTTCTCAGTGTTCAATAGTTTTTGGGGCGCCCGCTACGGCGGCGTCCCCCCATTATTTGGCTTGACTTTGCAAAAAGCTTCTAATTTCGGTCTTGCTAGATTTACTTCGTAACTGTTTTGCTTAAAAGTATGCCCAGCTTAGAAATAAAACCACAATATGCTTGGATTTTATTTTATTATTGTTTTCTGATGTGCACGGGATAAAATGTTGTGCGTATATTCTTTGTTTAAAATACAAAATTAATGGACTTATAAAAACACCAAATACACCGTGACCTTTGTATGGTCAGGTATGGTTTAAACTGCAGTTTACCGCCTCTTAGAACCCGATAGACGGTGACATTTGACCATTCTAATTATGTATGTTTTGAACATGTTTGCACATGAACTAGTTGTTTACAGTGTGAAGAATCTACAACATGGTCATCTATCAGGGCACAGTTCTTTAACCCCAATACATTTGTGCATTCATTGAATGACCTTTGAAAATGTGAGTACAAAAACTCATACTCTGCAACTTAAGGTCAAATTTTGCATTATGATTGTTTAATTGAGGTTATTGATAATATGCCACTGGAATGAGGCCATTGTGGTCCATAGTGATTGCAGTAGCAACAGGGCCGTGACCTTTGCACACCTAATCCTTCAACCAAACAAAACAACCACTGACCAATCATGAAATCACTTATTGGTTTATGCGCTTCACTGCTAACTGATTGTGACCAAAAATCTTTGTGGTGACTATCTCTGATAAAAACATTAATTAACGAATTTCAATTCTGCTCAGCAGAGAAAGGAATAAATTCGAAAGACATGATTGTGTTGAAGGTCAGAAGTGTATTTGCAACCCGAGTTGCCAACCCCGCGATATGGTAGCCCAATTAGGCGACTTTTAACTCGTGGTTCACCGTTGTTGGGCAGTTTAAAGCAATAATGTAGCAATAATTTAGGCCTACATCATTTTGTTAGTGTTTACCCAAAATGCTGAATGAAATAATATTTATTGTAATATGCCTAACTGCTGGGAAGGGTTCCTAGCAAGGTAAAGTGAAAGAAACCCCAATGGCTATTTTGTCCGTTTAAAATAGAGTTCTATGGCCGATTTAAAGTCATAATTATGACGTAATTTTGTTACTTATGAATTACTATTTTTAGCAGAATTAATAACATAAAAATGGGCTGTGCCCGTTTCATGAAGAATAACGATCGATCTTACCCTTGATTTAACAGGCCTGTCAATTTCTTGGAATTGTTTGATATGAAAGGAGGGTATGATTTTTTTGTATTAGTTGAAGTATTTCCTAGCCTCTCTTAGCCACAGGGTTGGCTACAAAAGACACAAAGTATACCTTAGGATAAACTGGCATGAGTGCGCTGACCCCAGGTTTTCAACATAGGATTGTTTGTGGACGGAGGTCGGGTGAAAAACGAAATTACGTTTACATGACTTTGTCGAAATTCGACGTGTGACAAGAATGAGTGTATAGATGACTAGGGGGGGAGCTTACTTATTTGTATCTATCCATCATATACCCTAGGTCCTGCATAACAAAATTCAACACTATTCAATATCCAAAGCAATATCCTCATTACAATAGGCCCCCAAAACAGAACTCCCACCCCACATAATCGCAAATTGACACGAAAGCTTCATTCCATGAAGCATTTCTCTCGTATTTGATCATCATATCCCGTCCAGCTCACATTGGTCGCCCATTCCTTTTTTAAAGGAATTTTTATTTGATGTACATGTATGATTCTTGCACAGCTATAATGCACATTTTGTCACGTGTGAGTATATAGTAAAACATGGAGAAAAGACCAGAGTACTAGAGCAGAGCCTCACTGACTGGCTGGCTGGCTACCAGTATACGGGCTAGACGTTCGCCTTTTGTATCTCTTTCCTTGTTGGAAAGGTATAACGTTGTGGAGATAGGAACATGTACGACCATCCGGGACCTACTCTGCCATGTTTGGCTGAGTAACGCTACGTTGAACACGGTCTTTTGTGCCTATGTAAATTATCCTCTGACAGGTATTGTGTTGAGAAATGACCTCACGACTTTCACGTGCTTAGAATTGTACCATTGACATTTATCAAATTTTGACGTTCGGACAACGATCGGATCTTTCTATATATGCAGATCATATTCGTTAGCCTGATATCTGGCCTTTAAACTTACCAATATTCTTCAGAAACTTGCTAATACATCTTTACGGCATGAAATAGACGACATTTGTGTGATATTGGCAATGTCAAATGTTACGATAATCTGGACTATTCTACTTTACGGGGGAGTCCGAAAATGAACTTTGGCAGGGGCTGAAATGCATTTTTTACTAGCGCAATCTCTGTTTGTAACTAAAGCATTTGGAGTTCCAAGACAATCCAGCGTGTATTTTTTATTCCAACGGGCGGCCGGCCAGTCGGTCATGCGTGAGTTATTCTCGTTTTATACAGGTTTTTTACGTTTCATGTTAATTTACTATTCCTAGTCCACTACTCCGTCATTTATCCACCCCACAAGTAAAATGGACATGACGACCCCGGGATGTGGCGAGGTCAGATGCGGTTACATGATGGTATAATTGAAGACCGAATTAAAAAGACTAGTTTGCGTCTGACGTCAGGGCAAAGGCGCGACGTGATTGGTTACTGACCTGCGCAGTACGGCATTTTTGGTCTGGTTGACAGGACGTCATGTCACGTCATACGCAAACTAGTCTTTTCAATTCGGTCTTCAATTATAGGGAAGATTGTTGCAAATGGAAAAAGTCACATGAAAGGTCAAATGATGCCAATGATGTAAATAACGGAAGAACCGAACAATTCCTCCAAGTAAATGCAAGCGTTTTCACGGCAAATCAACAGGGATCGTCGAATTGAAGGTAACACAAATGGGTACAATATGATGGTCAATATTGAGGTTCATTTAAATAGGTAGGGAAAGTGTGCATAAATATGAAAAATATGTGTTTTCAAATGGAATTTTACAGCTCTTGCGGTGACCCACGAACACAATGAAAAGGTCAATTTTCATCATTTATTTGTTCTGTTGCGTTCAACCATCTCCAACAATTTTTTCAATGTAAGTGCCTCTGGCCCTAGTGGAAGTAAAAACGGATACTATGGCCAGAGTTCTAGGGCTAATACGGGCTGCATGCATGGTTGCAAAATTCAGCACCCGGTGCCTGGCTGAGCTATTGTCAGTCTTGCCATGCATGCATGGTACATGAGACAGCTACGGACTGCCTTTTGAGAAGAGCGAGATCAATCGCTCTCTACTGCTCTCCTTAAATCTGATATAGGAGAGCAATTTTTAGCTCTCCTTAGTTGAAAATTCTCTCCTTACATATTTTATAGACTATTGTAAATGCTCTTATTCCATTGCTAAAACAGCTCTCCTGAATTAGCCTCCAGAAAGAGTTATTTAATGCTCTCCTGCCAATTCCAAAAGACAGTCCCAGATGTGAGCATGTGTGTGTCGGTCTCCATAGCAACACGTAACACAGCACACACTATGATCTTCAGCATGTTCAGTGTATAATAAGGGGCTGTGCAATAATTACGAGCCGGGGGGGAACATGGTCATGGGCAAGAAATCCTAAAAATTTGGCATAATAATGTGCAATTCAAGGGGAGGGGGACAGATTTTTGGCTGGCCGGGGGAGATTTTTGGCAGGCCTAGAAGGGAAGCAAGTGATTTTTGCTGGGCCGTTCAGAAATTTTACGCCCCTGGGGCTCATAATTATATTGCACAGCCCCTAAGGCCTAAGTAGAATTCTGTACTGAGAAATCCGAGTAAAAAAGTCACTGCCAAAGCATGCCCCTTGTACTACACAATATGCAATGCATACAGCCAATTGTGTTTGCCTGTATACATTCACACACTAATAGAGTGAGGGATACTTTATATTCACCTCGAAGGTCAAAGTTTCATTTTGGATTACATAACAAGTGTTTATCTTGGCTCAACCCATTGTTTGACATGGTAATTTTATTTGGACAGGGTGCATTGTGGGATGTGTTCCGTCACGCATAACCAAGCGCCCTCTATACCCTATGCAATCTTTATCTGGAATGGCCCAATACAAGGCCGGCCAATGAGTTTAATAGAAAATGAGTCCGCCTTTAGTGACCGATCAATATTTAAGCCAGTGGATATGGAGATTTTTTGGAAGGGAACACTAACCACTAGAAAATTAAATTGAAGAACACATACACACATCATTTTTGAGCGAAGTTCAAATTACCCCATTCTACACCCGCCTGGGTAAACACTGACCCTGGGGGCCCTGGGGTTTGGCATTAAAGTGTGAGTATACATTATCTTAACTAATTAGTAAGTCGCGTGGCTAAGATTAGTGAGTGGATATAAATAGAGAGGACCGCCTGGATGAATATGGGAATAGTATATTGTGGACGTGCTTTAGGACTTATAAAATGTTTAGAGTCAAAGAAAAGGACGAAGCCTTGAATCAAGGCTACTGAATCTCTGAAAAGCACAGTTTTACTCCTAGGCCCTTCGAAGGGTGCACACCACTAAATAATCGCCCCATTGAAATACGTGTAGAAACACCAGGGTTTTTTTGCTCGTTTTGATGCCTTTTCGGCGCTTTTTGAGACCCGTTTATTCAGAGGATAACGTCCAGATCCAGATCCAGGAGTAAATTCTTAATGCTTTTTATTTTATTTATTTCATTCTTATTTATTTATTTCATTCTTATTTAACCTGGGTAAACCTTTTAAAGGGCAGGTCTATTGCGAAAACAACATCATATAATTGGCAAGCTAATATTATAAGGACAATAAAAATGACTCCTTTTTTGAGAAAATAAGACGTTTAAAATTGATATTCCGCAAAAACCAACTTAAGCGGTGGGTTCCTTCGAACGAGACAGATTTGGCCTAGAAAAACAGTGACGTCATGAAATGAGATGTGCCCGCTTTGAGAAAAGGGACTATAAACGCTCTCAATGGACAGAACGTATACTGTTGTTGTTCACAGAAAAAACAACTCTAAAAAGTATTACAAATTTAATGGATTTTAAACATATGGATAAAACCAGCCGCTTCTTTTTTTATATATTAGTAAATTGTGATATTACAATTCATATGTATATCAATATCATGAGAAATATTAGGCCTAAAAAATAAATAAATAATTTGAGCTTAGAAGTCCACAAACTCATGTAGTTATTATAGTTTCAGTTGGATGAAATATTACAAAGCAAACGCATGAGAACAATAGTCTGTATATTGTTATGCAGCATTGTTATGGTAAATGATAGTACAACTCATTGTTGCTAATGTCAAACTTGTCAAAGTGATTGTTATTGTATGATGAGAGCATGGTATAGTGTCCGCTTCATTTACCTACGTCATCAGCCAAACGGGGGAGAACACGTATACGCTTCAAACGGGGAAAGAACATGTACGAGGCTGAACTTTACCCACACAGTTTCTCCTTTTTCAGGAGAAATACGCATAAAAAAATTACAACAAGTGTCAACTTGTAATGTAATAATTATTCTCTTCGAATAGAGATAAATTTGTTTTTGCAATAGACCTGACCTTTAATGCACTGGCATTGTTCTCCCAAGGTGCCCAGGTGGCACAAGGCCAACATTAAATTACACAAGATACAGCATATAAAAATACAAAAGGAACAATAATATAATAATATACATAGTAAAAAAAATAGCACACATATTTAAAAAGGTAATCGGCAAAAAGAGTGGATCAGGGTCAGGCGGGACAGCCGGAGTCGACTCCCAGCCACATGCAGGCCGCAGGACCCTAACCATGGCACTGGTAGGGCCACAGGCTAGTCAGGGAGCAGGAGACAACAACAGTAATTGATCCTCTCAAGCCCCTAACCAGTCACAGTCCCCAGCAGCATCATCATCAGTCGGCTGCGGAGCAGGCTACAAGCTTTCTCCAATGCGATCTTGGGTAAGCGAAACAATTTTGGTGGAATATAAAGCGCATATTCTTTCACAGGCTCGCCATCTTCAAGACGCAGTATATGGCCGAGAAATTTGAGTTGATGAATCTTGACTCTGGCAAACAGTGGAGTGGTGTTGGTCAGGTTGTAGATGGTTTCATTTGGAATCCGATCAACACGCTTGATGTTTAACATGACTCTGTAGCAAGATGTTGCAAATGCATTGATCTTGTTTTCCATGTCGTTGGTACTGAATTACCATGACTCGCACCCGTACAGAAAGACAGTAACACATGTTGTCTGAAACAGCTTGATTTTTGTTTTGATTGGCAGGGACGGGCTTCTCCAAAGGCGTTCCAGTTTCCAGAAAGCTGCCTAGGCTAGTGCCAGCAGCACACCATCCAAGGAGAATGGTCCAGCGATCCACCGGTCACCACCCGGCTGACCGTCCATACCCGAACACCCATGTATTGCCATGAGAAAGATACTATAAAAATTAACATTAAAATACACTGCTATATAAAACAATAGTGCACTAGTGCCGAACTATGGGCAAGTCCATTCGTGTTAGCAGAAGGTCCGTACTTCCACCCACCGGGAATGCCGGTGCCGAGTCTGGGGTCCCCGGTCGGGCAAACGCCCATGGCCCAGTAACCATCGCCCCAGGTAAGCCACATTAGAAGACTAGGCCTCCAGGGCGAAAAACGACAACGCCAAGACCATCAGCCAACCAGCCACCAAGAACCGCAAACCCCCACAACAACACCGACACCCCCAGCAGACTGTAGCAAGGGTCTTCAGTCAACACAAATGGACACACCCATAGTAAGGCCACACAAGAGGGATGCATGTTGAAGAACAGTTGCATAGTACATAATCACATAATTAATTAAGTCAGATTTTTCATTGCACCTTTAAACAGTTTTGTAGTGAGAGGAACCGGGGATTTACAAGTGATGTTGAGTTTGTTCCAGGACACTGATCCTCTGTATCTGAAAGTTCTTTTTCCTGACTCAGCCCTTGGTTTTGGAGGGACAAGGTTACCCTGCTTGCTTCCCCTTGTTTGATAGGTGGAGCAGTCATTGATTTTGTGAAATATATTGCACAGGTACACGGGGGCTTTTTTAGCAATGCATTTGTACACCATGACTTTGAGATGTCTAGCCCGTCTTGTATCTAGGTCAGTCCACCCTAGACATCCTAACATATCTTTGGTGGGGAAACGCCTGTTGACTTTTAATATGGTTTTACCAGCTCTATTTTGGAGCTTAGTCAACTTGTTGAGATGTTTTTAGCCACACACCACATCGCAGTAGTCCAGGAATGGATGAATTAATGATTGGTACATTGTGTTCAGGGTGTCCTCTTTCAAGAAAGACCTGGGTCTGTATAAAAACCCCTATTTTTCTATTCACTGAGTTTCTGACATGATTAAGATGACCTTTTCAAGAGAGAGTGGGATCCAGATAAACACCAAGGTACTTGAAGAGTTTGACCTCTTCAAGGACATAATCTTGGATTTTAACTTCAAATTTGTCAGGGTTCTTTGCACGATTGATGTTACTTCCAAAAAGCATGGCTTTTGCTTTTTTTGACCTTAAGGGTGAGTTTGTTCTTATGTAACCAATTGGTCACCTTGTACATTTCCTGAGTTAATGTTGTAGCAACCTGAGCTACACTTTGATTTTTGGTAAAATTGCTGTGTCATCAGCACAGAGACACACCTTAGCCTGGTCCCTGTTTATATGAGATGGAAGATCATTAACATAAAAGCTAAACAACAGGTGTCCCAGGATAGATCCATGAGGCACGCCAAAGAGAACAGGAAGCATATCAGATTGCTCGTCATTGATTTTACAAATTTGAAAACGATCACTCAGGTAGGATTTGAACCAGTCAAGCTCCAGACCGTTGATTCCACTCTTACTCAGCTTGTTGATAAACATTTTGTGATGGACTGTATCAAACGCTTTGCGAAGGTCTAAAAGGATTGCGCCAGTAAACATGCCTTCGTCCAAGTTTCGAAGTAAGTAGTCAGAAACATCTAACAAGCAAGTTTGAGTTGAATGCTCTATTGCTCTGGTCTGAAGCCTGACTGATCAGGTGACATAATATCATTACTTTGAAGATAACTATATATTTTTTTACTTTCTCTAGTCTTCGTGAGATAAGAGAAACGTCTACTTCGCCTACTACCAGCGTGTACGTGAAGCGAGTAGCAAACAGTAAGTATTATACTAAACTATATAGATTCTGCTTTTGTCGGTGACTTTCTCGCATTTTGTTGGAGTTAAACTAGCGGAATGCCAGCGTCTCGCGCGGTAACCCGTTTAATAGCTGAGTAAACGGAAGCAATCACTAATCAGATAACACTCAAATGCATATAGGCAAGAAACCACAACATGGCGTAAAATATGCGACCTCGTGAGCGCTTGATAATTACAAAAACGCCAAGGAAACTCTTCAAAAATAGGTGCAGTTCAAATCATCTTACTTTTGCACTGCAGTCCTTTTAAATTTTTTCTTTGAAATCTGTCGCGTAAAGCATAATTTCCGTATATTTTCATGCGTTTTCTACATAATCCTGGCAACCATTTGATGATAGTTCTTTTAATATTCATAGACCTAGGCCCATTCTATTTTTTGAAATTTTGTTTCATTGGACAGGCTTACGTCACGTATTGACATTCCGCTAGTGTAAGGGCTCTGGTAAGGGTGTTTGGATAGTATTTGTGGTGGGACATAAGAGCTCATCATTTGCCATAAAGTTTGCATTACATTGTTGGATAAGGATTTCTATATCGCGAAGAGAAGAGTGTAGTGTTATGTAAATATTCACATTGTTTATTCGCTTCCTTATTGCAGGACAGTCATCAACTCCATCAACTTGTTTAAAACACCCGCCACCACGCTGTGTTCCTGGCCTGCCTCCAAGATCCAATTCAAACGCAGCTGGGCACTATCATAAAGACGAGTGGATTTCAAACGTCTGTCAAAAGCATGACTTCACCGCTGACAACGGCGCGCCGATTACAAAGTGCCTCCAGAATACAAATCTTCACTTCTACGGCGATTCCACGGGTCGCCAATGGTTTGAATATCTGATAAACCATTTAAACAAGAACGGAACGATGGAAATGAACGTGACAAACTCTAAAATGGACCAATTTTTGGTTTAGATCAAAGGAACAATATATCTTTGTCATTTTTGTTCCATGGTTTTCCCTTTTCAACAGGAATGGAAAGTTGCCGATATTGATTATGTTGCCAATAGACTCGACAAACTAAAAGGAGGACCCGATAGCGTTATTTTTATCTCTATGTGGGCTCATTTTTGGATTTTAGATTTGCAGTTTTATCGCGACCGATTGCGATCAGTAAAAGATGCCCTCACGCGTTTACAACATAGAACTCCTGGTACACGTGTGTTGTTGAAAAGCACAAATACATACGCAGGAGTTGGGAAATTTTGGGAGCCAATATTTGGTATGCGACAGAGATGGATAGAGCTTTGCGGGAAGAAATAGTTGGATTGCCGGATGTTACTGTCATTGATGTGTGGGATATGACCATAGGGCATAGGACTGGATTAAATATACATCCCCAACAAATCGTTGTAGGTCAGGAGGTATCTATGTTCCTTTCATTCCTATGTACAGATAACAAATGACCATTTTTAGGCCCTATAAGCCCAATCGGCATTGTAACTTCCGATTTTAGAGAGTAATTTTGGGACACTTTGACCTCTGACATACCAGGAATATTGCTGTTATTATTATTAATTAATTTATAAAATAACTGCGTTTTTTGTTGTTTTTTTGTTGTTGTTTTTTTGGTTTGTTTTAATTCTACAGTGTGGGCCAAAAACAACTTTACCAAATTTCAAAGGGTGCTTGCTCGAATTGTAGAAGAGCTATTCATGATATTGTTACATATTCTATATGTATATCTTTCTAAAAGTATTTGATGAAGAAATGAAAGCAAAAGAAGCTAAATTAACAAAATGGTGCTAATTTTACGTCCGAGGGTCAAAAATGACTATGTCCACACGTAATTCAATGGGATGTGTCCGATTGCTAAGAGTAAGCATGGTAAGGCATATATATGCGTTAGGCATACATGTACTTGGTAAATACGTTTGGCTTGTGTTTGAAAAGTGATGATTGTTTTACATGCATGAAAGAAATACAATACACTTTAATCCCCATTTACTTGTTATATACTCAAACTTCACTCCTGACATTGACCAAGCAGATTTTGCAATTTTGAGATATAAACCTTTTAAATTGGGTAAAGTTGTTTTTGGCTCACACTGTAGAAAAATATTTTTAATTGTGTTCGGTCCCAAAGTCAATTTTGCTGAATTTTCCCGATAGGTCAGAGGTCAAAGTGTCCCAAAAGTTCAAAAACTCTCCCACAGTGCATTGCGAACATCCAATGCCGATTTGTCATGAATATACTGGGGGAGTCGGGAAACATTGCTTGACATTAATGGAATAATTTGTTTTAAACTTTCACAGTGTGTGCGAGAAGGGTGTTGATACAAAATTTCAACCAGAGATAGGAGGTGCATAAAAGAAAATCAGCCCAAGTCATACAAACATTTACATCAGTCTTTGTATGAGCAAAATACAGAGCAAAACGAAATAAAAATTAAAAAAAAGTTATTCTTCCAAAATGATGTCAAAAAAACTGAATGTCTAATCGTTATCATAAGTTTATTATTATGCATAATATTTTATATGCATACCAATAAAATGTACCGTAATAAGTTATCTATATACTAGTATAACATTATACATGTCATAATACGCTATGTCTGTCTGCGAGTCTTGTAGTAGCTGACTACCCGGGACCTCATCCTGGCTTTTCCTCTCAT
Source organism: Amphiura filiformis (assembly GCF_039555335.1). Classification (NCBI taxonomy): domain Eukaryota; kingdom Metazoa; phylum Echinodermata; class Ophiuroidea; order Amphilepidida; family Amphiuridae; genus Amphiura; species Amphiura filiformis. Next base: position 51,329,631 of record NC_092644.1, on the reverse strand, counting down.
AGGTTACCATGGCAACTATCTCTTATCAACACCATTTAAGGGGGTACTACACCCCTGGCCAATTTTGTGCCTATTTATGCATTTTTCTCAAAATTATAGAGAATTGGTCAGCACAGACAACAGTTGTGGAGTTACAGTCAAAAATGAGGGAAAACCAATATATGATCAATAAATCAATAACTACTTGCCTTGAGTTGCTGAATTTTCAGTGCAGTAGTTGTAGTCCTTGTCCCTATAATATACATATCTTACTTGTCACCAATGCGCTATAATGTTTGAGAATAATGCAAAAATAGGCACAAAATTGGCCAGGGGTGTAGTACCCCTTAAGTAACTAACATTATATGCTTGGTGGGGTGTAACTTAAAGAACGGTGGGTGGTGTGGGTGTAACTGAAATAACGACTGTACCGAAATGAGAAAAAAATGTTAAGGTTATTTTGGGGTCATCCAGAGACAAATTGCTATAGGCCTAGATTGTCGTAGGTTCATGAAATTGGGAACGACCACCAAAGCAACAAAAATGTCCAGATCATTTTGGGAGCTTTTGGGGACATCCGGGGTCAACTTGGTCGTAGGCTTAATTATGATGCAGTGTCATCGTCCCAAAATCTTCATGGCAGAAATTGCCATGGTAGGTTGAATCCACAGCCACGCATGCATGCCATTTTGTTCCGACCTCTTTAATAGTTTTGAGACGCATAATGGGCCGAGGGACATCCGACTAAGACTATTGACAATAGCCTGGTAACTGACCTCTGTAGCTGCCAGTGAGCATGGTACGCCATGAGGTCATATGCTCTTAGACTGGCACCACGTGTGGCCTACGCTGCGCTATAGTTCGGCACATATCAGAATTTTGTCAGTTTTTGAGCTCAGTACGCACGGTTCTTTCTCATTACGCAAGCTAACGACTATTAATCCTTTCAACACATATATTCAAGTGCAAGTATCGAAATATGGCTTCTTTAGAATAATAAACGAACGGGAGATATTCATTATTTTCTACCCCGGTATCCAAAGATTTATCGTCTGCATATCAAATCGAGCATAGCACATTCCCGTGTGGTGACATCCCGCTATCTCTAAGGTCCGCTATCTCTAAGGTTCGCTATCTCTAAGGTTCGCTATCACTAACGTGTAAAGTCTATGGAGATCAGAATCCCGCTATTTCTAATAGAGGAAAGGGTCCGCTATGCCTAAAAAAAGGTCCGCCACTTCTAAGGTTCGATATCACTAATTTAGAATAAGGTTCGCTAGTTCTAAGGTTCGATATCACTAATTATAAATAAGGTTCGCTATCACTAATTTAAAATAAGGTTCGCTATCACTAATTTTGAATAAGGTCCGCTATCACTAATTTATTAGTTCGCTATCTTTAAGGTTCGCTATCACTAATTTTGTTTCAGGTTCGCTATCTCTGATTAATTAAGGTTCGCTATCTCTAAGGTTCGTTATCACTAATTTCGATTAAGGTTCTCTATACCTAAGGTTCGTTACCACTAATCTTAAATAAGGTCCACTATCTCTAATTTTAAATAAGGTTCGCTATCTCTAATTTCAAATAAGGTCCGCTATCTCTAATTTTAAATAAGGACCGCTATAGCGAACCTTATTTGAAATTAGAGATAGCGAACCTTATTAAAAATTAGAGATAGCGAACCTTATTTGAAATTAGTGATAGCGAACCTTAGAGATAACGAACCTTATAGATAGCGGACCTTATTTAAAATTAGAGATAGCGAACCTTAGGGATACCGGGATTGTTAAAATTAGAGATAGCGGACCTTATTTTAAATTAGTGATAGCGAACCTTCAATAAATTAGTGATAGCGGACCTTATTTAAAATTAGAGATAGCGAACCTTATTTAAAATTAGTGATATCGAACCTTAGGTATGGCGAACCTTTTTCGTAATTAGTGATAACGAACCTTAGAGATAGCGAACCTTAGAGATAGCGAACCTTAGAGATAGCGAACCGTAACCTCACGTGTATCGATCACGGGTATTGATATTAGTGTCTTTGCTGTACAATGTAATTATTAACCAGGCGATGTCGGTGTGTGGTGTTGGTGGGAACGACCACCCAATCAAGACAAAAATATGAAGGTCAGTTTGGGGTCATCCGGGATGAAATCGACATAGATTGTCACAGGTTCATGAACATTGTTGGGAATGACCACCAAATCGAGACAAAAAAATGCCAAGGTCAGTTTGGGATCACTCGGGGTCAAATCGCCATGATTATCGCAGGTTCATGAAATTTGTGATTTAACACCGAAACGAGGGTCAAATCGCCATAGATTGACGCTAGTTCATGCATGTTCCGGATTTACTACACTGTTTAGTCCCAAATGAGGTGTGTTTTGCTATTTTGTGGGCCAGTGCGCAACACCCGGGGGAGCACTCGAATATGAAAGTGACGTACCTGTGCCCACCAGCGTACGAAACTAGGGGTCTATCAGTGTAGAAATTTTCAGAAAAAAGAGGGTTATTAGGTGTTGGCAATGTCAAAAATGGGGTGATTTTGTATGGGAGCGCCCAAAATTTCACATCATTAACAACCAAAAATAGCTTTTTACCCAATTTTACAGTACAAAATAGACAGAACTTATTTATTTTGTTCAAAATGCGCCGAAATTTCAATTTTGAGGACTAATTGTTCAAAACAGGGGGTCATTCATTGTAGGCTACTGAAAAAACGGGGTCATTGGGTGTAAGATTTGCCAAAAATAACTGGGTCATATCATGGGCGCATGACGTATGTCAATTTTACCCTATTTGCAGAGGCATAGCCAAGGGGGCAAAGGGGACAGCTGCCTCTCTATGAGAAGTCTTGCCACCCCCCTCCCGTGTGGGATGCTGGCCACCCTGATCCCGGATATGCAAGATTGTAAGCTCTTTTTGTACTTTTTAACCCATTTTTGATCATTTCCGTCAAAGTCATTTCCCTTAATAGTTGGCTTGCCGCCTCTTTAATTCCCGCCCTCTGGTGCTTTTCGCACTAAAAAGGCAAATGTCCCAGCAAACACAAAACGTTTTCGACACCATTCGCATAAGGTTATAAAATGTTGTCAGAAAACATTTTTTGATAATCTACTGCCCAGCAAACAACAAAATGTTTTACAGATAACGTTTAAATGTCGGGTTATATAAAGGGTTTAAAAACGTTTTAATAACATTCCAAAACACTTTTGAAAACCTGATACAAAACATTCTAAACAAAATGTTATTTTTGGGTTGAAAAAATATTTTGCGAAAAATAGAATTGTTAGTTGTGATCTCATACGACTAGTCCAATAAAATATCCACTTACTTGCAGGCATTTCGGGAACTGTCAGTTTCCTTTCTCGATGCTATTGTTGTAATGATGATCTGTGTACAGCTGATGTTGACTGCTGCTTAGCAACCAAGTTGCCAGTTGATTTTTTGTCAGTTATCAGATTGTCAAAAACGTGACTCAAGTTGTATTGCCCCTCGTCCCTGTTCATTGTATTGCCCTGCTTCCTGATGGTGATTGCCTTTTATCCATCTTTTATAATGGCTTTCTTTGCCCACGATATTTGCCTCATCCCAGTCAATAACATGATTGTTCTCAACCACATGGTCTGTAATAGCAGGGTTTTTATAAACAACAGACTGTGATGCCTTTCTGGTGGCTCTTGTTTTGATGTTATTTCCAATTTTTTCAGTATCAGTTTTGTGTTTATCAAGTCTTTTCCCGAATTTTCTGCCTGTTTCCCCGATGTAAGCCGAATTACAGTTTTTGCAAAGAATGGAGTAAATGACATCTGTGGAGTTATGAGGTTCCCGCTTGTCTTTCGGATAAAGTAAGAGATTGCGAAGTGTACAATTAGGTTTCATTGCAGTGGCGATATTAAATGTTTTAAAAATCCTAAAAATGCGCTCTGACACACCTTCCACATATGGGACTACAACTAACCCTTTAGACTTGGTCGAATCGTCTTTCTTTTTTCTCTCTTTCTTTGGCTTAGGTTTCGCCATCTGATCTTTCAAATTACAAATACAAATTTGCAGGTGGATAGCTGAAGCTAATCTGGACTTCATGAGAGTAGGGATCGCGTAAACAGGGAAGCTATAATGGAAGGAACAGAGGTTAATCCTAACAAATCAAGCGAACTGTGGTCGTTTGAGACACGAGAAACAGGAAGTTCCCAATCACAAAATCCGTTTAGGTTTTTTGATCTCAATGTCAGTTAAATCAGTTGTTAGTAATGTTTTCTCTAATAATTTAGACTCAAATTTGCCGAAAATTAAACCTTAAATTCAATTTTAAAAGCAGACAAAGACAATTTAAGAGCAATAACATTTCACGTGTTTAATGTCCATATCACCACGGTAAAATCAAGCGAAAATATCTCAAACATGTTCATTCATTTTGTCTTATTTTACTGATCAGCGCACAAATTTACAAAATAAATTTAGACAGTTTAATTAGCGTCGAGCTAATCTTATCATAGCGATCGTGAGAGTCATTTTCTGGTCAGTCTTTCAGCTCATGTCATGCTTGTCCAGTCATATCGACCAAAAATATAGCATTTTAAAGCATGACAAATATATTCACAAAATAAATTAATAATGATGATGGTGTGCTTTCTTGTTGATGAGCTCGCAAAACTAGCGTTAAAATACATTGAAAAACAGTAAACCATTTACCTTTAGGCAGCTATTACTCTTTGAAGCTGATTTTCTTCCACGATATTAATTTTTAGAAGACGAAGAAGAGGAAGACGAAGCAGAACACGACGACGACAAAGAAGAAGTGGAAGAAAAAAAGAAAAAGAAGACGACGAAAGAGGAGTTCGGATATCCGGACTTTTTGTCCAGTCGTGACTGTTGGAAATCCAGACTTTTAAAGTGTCCAAAGGCGAAAAAACCCAGCAGAAAAATAGTTCAAAATCAAAAATCCTCAATTTGAGAGCTCATTTTGGACATTTCCGTGATTTTTCCTTCATTTAATTGGATTTCCAGGCTTTTTCAAGTGACATTTGCAACTGGAATTCCAGTCATTTTCAGAAAGCAGACCTGGAAATCCAGAAATTTCTTTGATTGAAATGTTACTCCTCTATAGGGGGTGTGCACTTATTTTCTGGAATAGCCCATTTTCTCTAATCAGTTGCATTTTATACAATTTATTAAAAGAGAGAAAGCAAATAAAACAATAAAGTGTGCTTTCTGTTTCAAGATATCTTTGCAATAAAAACTTTCAAGAAGATTAGGAGGAAGGAGACGAATTAAAGTGCCTCACATCAAATCACTTTTTTTTTATAAAAACTAGTTGTAGAAATAATTTAAAAAGAAAGGGAATTTGTACCAATACATAGCTTTTAATATCAAAAGTTACTACTAGCACTAGAAATTTAGTACTGAGCTATGACTATGGCATTTGGCATACTATTGAACATAATTCTTAGCTAATCATATCTACCCGTACCGCAACCCTCACCTAAACCTGCATCAAAACCTGAATATAAATACTTCATTTATAAACAACGACCGCCTACTCACTAAAAACCTTGTTCGTTTACTTAAAAACCACTGTCACCATTAGAAAAAATGTAGGTCAGTTATTGTATTGGCTATAAATGATCACCTTTACCGTTTCAGTGTGAGCAGAATATTATAGAATATTTTCTAATCCAGAAATATCCAATCAAGCGCATTATAACTTTTGTAAATATACGGTGGATAAAATGACTAAAAAGTAGAAGAATGATATGCGAAATATTCTACCCTCGAAATCAAAGTAAAATCTCAGATTCCCTGATTAACTTAAATAATAAAAATTGTGTGAACACTTCTGGTACAATGATGCTTGTACGTGACCAGCCTGGTACTACCAGTTGTCCTGTGCAAATAATATTCTAATCAGGGTGTTGTGTTAATGCTTAAAATTATTTGATATCGGATATCTGATATTGCCCCCGCTAATAAATACGGCCACTACCGCGATTGTTGCTGTTAGACTTACACGGCTAAGTTTGAATTATATTTCTGATCATTGCCAGCAGTCTTTATTTATAGCATGATGGATTATATTATTGTATCTATGATTACATCTGAATTTAGTAATTTACCATTATTGATCAAGAACATATTAATTTCGTTTTTACTATTTATGGTACACTATTTTATCCTTGAAAACAATACTGAATTAATTACAATAAACAAGAATCTCGTGACCATGTCAAATAAACGAAGTATAATCTAAAACTACTTGATAATAAGTTTTGTTTCATCATAGACAATGGTTTTATACTAAACAAAAGTCACAAGGATAATTAATCAGTGGAATTCAAGGTAAATTGGAGCATTTGGATAATTCCTGAGTAAAATATCATTAAACTCTTATAATTTGACGTTTAAAATATATGTACTTTCAATAAAGGTCACAAAGTAGCTAAGGCACAGGTCTCGTAAACCAAAAGTCCTGGGTTTGATTCCCGAGCGGGATCACTTTTTCTTTTGCATTTGTCATTGTTTAACAAAAATAACCACCATTAGATAACTTTGATCATTATTGGTGTAGCACGCCAACGTAATGTTCACGACACACACTATACAAACATTTCCAGTTGTCTCAAGTAGCAGTAGTTACGTCTGTACAATAATTAATGTTAATATGTTGAAGTCCAAGGAACATTTTACTTCTGCATATGAAGGAAGTAGTTCATTTAACATGTTAAGAAGCACTTGTTTTTCTCCAAGTTCACAGACATTGTCCTGCGTCTCATATGTATGCCGATGCATTAAACCATGAACATTGTTCATTTGAACAAACATTGGCGGCAGCTTTGAGTTTAAAATGCATTATGAATTTCACAGTTTAATAATATTTTACGTTGTTTGAGTTTGAAGTACATGTACCTTATGTAAGGTATTAGAGGTAACTCCGGGCATGGAACAATTAAACATTTAAAATCTTTACATAATTCTTACTTCCCCACATTGTTCACTGAGACACTTACCTTACAGTTTTTATTTCAGAGTAAAATCGTAATAAAAATACGGACAACTTAAAGTTTTTGTTGCAAGAGACAAAGCCCTATTGGGGCATGAGAAACAAAAAAAATAATAGAGTGTCAAAGTTTAGGTAAAGAGCTATTCAACAATGATCAATGAAATTGTTTGTTTTACCTTACGCTAGAAATTACATCTAAAACCATTGGTCAAAAAGCTACCAGTCGCGATTATCTTATATCACAAAGAGGCCACTTCATAGCTTTAACACTCTTTTATATTTTTTCTTTTATCTTTCTAAAAAATTAATTAATTCACCACCTTTCAATTCCCCCGGGATATCTCTCGATTACTCCATGTGATTTACTGGCATCTGTGTGTTATTCTTGACCCATAGGAATACAAAGCAAAATATGAATATTAAACAAGCGATACTTTTACAAACTCCTTTGAGACGATTAGTACAAGATACGCAATGCTGATTTTTAGGTGGGTAATGAAGGTATTTGTGTTTGAAACTAGGTTACGATCAACCGAGAGGCATTCACATGTAAACAAGTGGTGTATCTGCAAACAAGTTTATTTTGAATGTTAGATTGGACTGTTAACAATTCCAGTGGAAAATTATGTTGACTACTCACATTTTAGTGAGGTTTCGCCACTACACTAGTGGTGTCATCAGACTGGCAACTCATCACATCTGACTGCTTCCTTTTATAGGCAACAGGAACCGTTGAGGGCGTGATGAGTTGGTCAAAGATATTGTTGAGTGACTAGGCCCCCTCGTCCTTGTTCAGAGTGTTTTTTTCCTTTTCGGCGTATCCAGGTGGCCATCTGGTGGTCTTGTCAGCTTTCATGTCGATAACTTTTGAGTCCTCCTAATTGATATGTAATGATTAGGGGCTGTGCAATAATTATCAGCCCCCCCGGGGGGGTAAAATTTCCGAATGGCTCGCCAAAATTTCCAAACGGCCCGCCAAAAATCGCTTGCCCCCCCCCCTCTTGGCCCGCCAAAATTCTTTGCCCCCCCTTGAACATGCCAAATTTTTGGGATCCCAAATTCCAAACTTTAAATGGTCTAGATGTATGTTGCGAGCGTAGCGAGCAGGAAAATTTGCATATTTAAGCGTTTCCGTACCGTTTTCCTAAGCCTTTTAGAGCGTTTTATTAAAAGGCGCCCTGTGAGTGCGTGCCAAAATCGCTTGCCCCCCCTCTCGGCTTGCCAAAATTGCTTGCCCCCCCTTTGGCTCGCCAAAATTTCTTGCCCCCCCCCAATTTTACCCTCCCCCAGGGCTCATAATTATTGCACAGCCCCTTAGAAGAGGCTACGTGGTCGGTGATAGCTAACTTGTGAATGTCTGTAATAGATGTTTTCGGCTAGCTCGAGTATATGGTTTGCTTTCAAGTTTCTCCACCTCTTTTTGGTGTTCTTTCAAGCGGACGCCGAACGGAGAACGGAGAAACCGACTGTCCGAAAGGAAGCAGTCAGATGTGATGAGTTGCCAGTCTGATGAAAACACTGGTGTAGTGGTGAAACGTCACTAAAAATGTGAGTAGTCAACATCATTTTTTACTGGAATTTTTCACAACGAACCATATTAACAAGTGGTGTATCTGCAAACAACTACACAATAATCGACAGTCAAGGTGATGTCGGTTAAATTCTTTTCATACGGTCAATTGGTTTTGCGCGTTGAAACAGTAATCTGAACTTGATGTTGCAATTACTTCTGTTTAAATTGCAGTTCTATGCTTAATTTGTTTATGGCTTTAGTTTTTCTGTTATTTGTATAATTGGTTGCTATATATTATAGCTTAGTATGTAACACGCTCGGCTCTTAGTATATCCGTCATTAAAACTTGCTGATACAAATTTGCAGGTGGATAGCTGAAGCTAATCTGGACTTCATGAGAGTAGGGATCGCGTAAACAGGGAAGCTATAATGGAAGGAACAGAGGTTAATCCTAACAAATCAAGCGAACTGTGATCGTTTGAGACACGAGAAACAGGAAGTTCCCAATCACAAAATCCGTTTAGGTTTTTTGATCTCAATGTCAGTTAAATCAGTTGTTAGTAATATTTTCTCCAATAATTTAGACTTAGATTTGCCGAAAATTAAATCTTAAATTCAATTTAAAAAGCAGACAAAGGCAATTTAAGAGCAATAATATTTCACGTGTTTAATGTCAATATCACCACGGTAAAATCAAGCGAAAATATCTCAAACCTGTTCATTCATTTTGTCTTATTTTACTGATCAGCGCGCAAATTTACAAAATAAATTTAGACAGTTTAATTAGCGTCGAGCTAATCTTATCATAGCGATCGTGAGAGTCATTTTCTGGTCAGTCATTCAGCTCATGTCATGCTTGTCCAGTCATATCGACCAAAAATATAGCATTTTAAAGCATGACAAATATGTTCACAAAATATATTAATAATGATGATGGTGTGCTTTCTTGTTTATGAGCTCGCAAAACTAGCGTTAAAATACATTGAAAAACAGTAAACCATTTACCTTGAGGCAGCTATTACTCTTTGAAGCTGATTTTCTTCCACGATATTAATTTCTAGAAGAGGAGGAAGAAGAAGAAAACGAAGCAGAACACGACGACGACAAAGAAGAGGTGGAAGAAGAAAAAAGAAAAAAGAAGACGACGAAAGATCAACAAGTGTGATTTCCTGTTTCAGGATTTACTGTCATAATTACTTCAAAAACACTACATGGGAAACAAGATAATATGAAGCGTAGTATTTGGAGGAGGAGCAGAATTTTCTCTAATCAGTTTATTAAAAGAGAGAAAGCAAATAAAACAATAAAGTGTGCTTTCTGTTTCAAGATATCTTTGCAATAAAAACTTTCAAGAAGATTAGGAGGAAGGAGACGAAACAAAGTGCCTCACATCAAATCACTTTTTTTTGATAAAAACTAGTTGTAGTAATAATTTAAAAAGAAAGGGAATTTGTACCAATACATAGCTTTTATTATCAAAAGTTACTACTAGCACTTGTTGGGAACAGAAATTTAGTACTGAGCTATGACTATGGCATTTGGCATACTATTGAACATAATTCTTAGCTAATCATATCTACCCGTACCGCAACCCTCACCTAAACCTGCATCAAAACCTGAATATAAATACTTCATTTATAAACAACGACCGCCTACTCACTAAAAACCTTGTTCGTTTACTTAAAAACCACTGTCACCATTAGAAAAAATGTAGGTCAGTTATTGTATTGGCTATAAATGATCACCTTTACCGTTTCAGTGTGAGCAGGATATTATGTACCCAGCAAACACAAAAACGTTTTAAAAACGTTTTAAATAAGTTATATTTTGGCTTTTGGTTTAGGTAAAAGCGTTTTAATAACATTAAAATGTCGGGTTATATAAAGGTCATGATAACGTTTTAAAACGTTTTATATGAAAACACACTACAACAATATTTTTAAATGTTTTCAAAAAATGTTATTGTAAATTATTTTTGCAAACAATTTTGCCAAATATTTTGTCAATACTTAAATAACATTATGTTAAAATATTTGAACCCAGCAAACACAGAAATGGTCTTAAAATGTTTTTTTTTTCAAAACATTTTAATAACATTTAAATGTCGGGTTATAAAAAGGTCATGAAAACGTTTTTAAAACGTTATTGCAAATATTTTGGGCAAACATTTTTCGCAAAATATTTTATCAACCCCAAAATAACATTCTGTTTAGAATGTTTTGTATCAAGTTTTCAAGAATGTTTTTGGAATGTTATCAAAACGTTTTTATACCTTTATATAACCCGACATTTAAACGTTTTCTATCAAACATTTTTGTTTGCTGAGTAGTAGATTATCAAAAAATGTTTTTAAGGTTATGAAACCGTTTAATACTCTTTTATATACCCTTTATATAACCCGACATTTAATTGTTTTCTGACAACCTTTTTTAACCTTTTGCGAATGAAGTCGAAAACGTTTTGTGTTTGCTGGGTAAGAATATTTTCTAATCCAGAAATATCAAATCAAGCGCATTATAACTTTTATAAATATACGGTGGATAAAATGACTAAAAAGTAGAAGAATAATATACGAAATATTCTACCTCCGAAATCTAAAGTAAAATCTCAGTTCCCTGATTAACTTAAATAATAAAAATTGTGTGAACACTTCTGGTACAATGATGCTTGTACGTGACCAGCCTGGTACTACCAGGTGTCCTGTGCAAATAATATTCTAATCAGGGAGTTGGGTTAATGCTTAAAGTTATTTGATATCGGATATCTGATATTGCCCCCGCTAATAATACGGCCATTACCGCGATTGTTGCTGTAAGCCTTACACGGCTAAGTTTGAATTTATTTCTGATCATTGCCAGCAGTCCTTATTTATAGCATGATGGATTATATTATTATATCTATGATTACATCTGAATTAAGTAATTTACTATCATTGATCAAGAACAAATTAATTCCGTTTTTACTATTTATAGCAACTATTTTATCCTTGAAAACAATACTAAATTAATTACAATAAACAGGAATCTCGTGACCATGTCAAATAAACGAAGTATAATCTAAAACTACTTGATAATAAGTTTTGTTTCATCATAGACAATGGTTTTATACTAAACAAAAGTCACAAGGATAATTAATCAGTGGAATTCAAGGTAAATTTGAGCACTTGGATAATTCCTGAGTAAAATATCATTTAACTCTTATAATTTGACGTTAAAAATATATGTACTTTCAATAAAGGTCACAAAGTAGTTAAGGCACAGGTCTCGTAAACCAAAAGGTCCTGGGTTGATTCCCGAGCGGGATCACTTTTTCTTTTGCATTTGTGATTGTTTAACAAAAATAACCATCATTAGATAACTTTGATCATTATTGGTGTAGCAAGCCACGACACACACTATACAAACATTTCCAGTTGCCTCAAGTAGCAGTAGTTACGTCTGTACAATAATTAATGTTAATATGTTGAAGTCCAAGGAACATTTTACTTCTGCATATTAAGGAAGTAGTTCATTTAACATGTTAAGAAGCACTTGTTTTTCTCCAAGTTCACAGACATTGTCCTGCGTCTCATATGTATGCCGATGCATTAAACCATGAACATTGTTCATTTGAACAAACATTGGCGGCAGCTTTGAGTTTAAAGTGCATTATGAATTTCACAGTTTAATAATATTTTACGTTGTTTGAGTTTGAAGTACATGTATCTTATGTAAGGTATTAAATGTAACTCCGGGCATGGAACAACTAAACATTAAAAATCTTTACATAATACTTACTTCCCCACATTGTTCACTGAGACAGTTTCCTTACAGTTTTTATTTCAGAGTAAAATCGTAATAAAAATACGGTCTTTTCAAGCAAACTGGTTATCTATCCGGTATATCGAGTACAGCTCTTGTGAGCTTTGAACTACCAGTACTAGTATTACTGTTTCTTGATCCCAGCGCAAGTGTAAAAAAATTAAAATTGTTTATAAATTGCTTAAAAGTGAAGGATAAGTCATTCAAATTGTCATTTGGTATTTTGGAAATGACAAATTTGGCAAAAAACGAAGAAAACAGCAGTAGTGACGAAGTTGAAGCCCCATACAAATACATGTAGCTAATTTAGATACTGCCAGTATCTAAATTACAGATTCGTGTAAAATGTCTCATTTTGTCTTAAATACACGGCTTTCGGCTGAACCACTCGCAGGCTATGTTAGCACATCTATGACAATGACAAAAGTACCAAAATCTGAATTTTGATGATTTTAATGATCGTCCGGATGAGCAAATCACTGAATGGGCCTTTAATAATTATCCGCCACTCTTAAGCTTTGGTGAGATGAGACAAATGAGATAAAGCTTCGAGCCACTCCATGAGTATGAGTCGAATCCATTGCGCTAGACCTCCCCCCTTACGCGCTATTGTGGGGCAGATTTCCGGGCAGATTCGAATCAGTACGTTTACACCACTGCGTTGCCATTGTATGAACAAATCGATCCCCTGGACTAGATTAACGCGCGCGATTCCAATCTCACAACTTGACTCTCAACTTGAGATGACACAGACTATAAACCAACTTGTCCTTTTGAGGACGGAGTGCTATACTAATGAAAAGCACTGAAAACATCTTTTGTATAGTTTAAGCATTAAGCTATTTACACGAGGCGTAGTGTCATTCCATTAGCTTTAATTTCTTATGAGACAAACATATTAAATGCTCTCTTACACAATATATAGTCGTTTCTTGTTAGCAATCACCAAATAGATTTTGCAATTGTCCATTTCCATGTTTTCTATTCTTTTGTTTATTAGCTTTCATTATTTTGATTATCAGCAACAAAAGACAAACAAACTTGGTTTAAAATGTTCAAACAAAATAGATTACGAACATATTACTTCCTATTGAATGTATAGAGGCTGATAATTGTGGTAAAATCCCAGAATGGCCTTTTGTACTTTGTATTAGAATTAATTCAACTTTCATAAGGTTGAGGACTTGAGACTAAACTTCAATCTCCTGACTTTGGAAACGTTGCTAGGCTGTTGGCATTCGTTCGTCTGTGTGATGAGCCACTCCAATGTTCCATAAGAGTAACGTAACACCTATTTTAATCAAACATAACCTTGAATCTAAAGTTGCAACAGTGCTAAACATGATCATCAGCACATGTCAGCAGTTTTGGATATGTTGAAGGGGTTTGAATGTTTTAACTGTCATTTTAACATTTATTAAATCTAAAAATCAATGCGTAATTCAGTCACTAGGCGCAGAGAATTAGACCAATCACGTAACCCAGCCAACAAAGAGCAAACTTAAGAACCCTTCCAAATCCGATTGTGCAACGACACTGCATCAAACATCTTAGGGTTTGAAGTTGCAAATGCAATCACAACTTGCCCCAGGGAAAAAGCAGATGTAATAGATGGAATTACAGCAGGAAAAGCACAGGCAAGTGGTATCATTAGTTGACTTGCAAGGGTGTTCCAAGTCGTGGATGAGAAAAACATTTTCAGTTTTATAAATCAAGGGATGCTTTAGTGATTTTAGTCAGACATGTCAAACCTACAAAGCCTCGGCACACTTTACAGATTGTCGCTGAACACTATGCACAATCATCACACCCTAGATATACCACAATAAACCTTCGCAGCCAGTTATTTTTGTTATCAGAGAGCAAATTATAGACACTACAGGGACTCGAACATGCCCCATAACGCAGCAGAGTATAGCGTTACCCTCAAATTACTGTGTGAGTGTGGAATTAACCCGGGGGAATTAATTCGCATCATGTTAAGCAATCTAAGCCTATTTTAAACAAGTGGAATCCTATCAGCAAAACTTCAAGACAAATCACAATAAACTGCTTTCTAAAGTTACCCAAATTTGTCATTGCAGGGATTTTAATTCTAAATAATATTTGATGCGATCAAGCAAAATCAGTCGGAACTCGGAAATATTAAATTTTCAGTTTCTTGTAGGATTGTAAAATGCATTTACAAAGCTGCATTTTGCAGAAAACCCTATTAGAATTGAACAACCAGATCAAAAGATATGAGCAATTAAAGAGTTTCCAAAACAGCAGGAAACAAAAGGAAATATTTCCTTAGTTTGACTATATCACAAAATCAATATTTCCGAGTTCCGACTGATTTTGCTTGATCGCACCACAAGGCACATTTGTGTCACCCTAGACAAGTCTTTTAAAGACTGACATAAACATTAGATACACGCCCTCTATAGTTAGCAGTGGGAGTCTTTGTTATTTAGATGCAATATAACCAATTACTATAAATATATCTTTAGTTGCGTGATGCTGAAAGCTTAAGTATCGTTCTTTATCTTTTACGATTAATAAATAATACAGTAAGACTATAGTACTTCTCACATTTCTGCAAAAAGTCGTTATACGTCATAATTTGAACAAAATACGCACAATGCTGGAAATAAACTAATTTAGGTTAATGGTTACAAAGGTTATCAAATCCATCTTGATCAAATTCCACCACAGACATCGTGTAAGTTTTGAAACATTGACAGAAAAAGCATAATAAGTAGTGGCTTCAATTACCACAACTATACACTAACATATCCTCAGGGAGGGTGTTGGTTAGAATCACAAGTTGTTCTTAGCGCTATTTGATTCCTCACAGTCCCCGGTGTACTCTCGTGTTTGTGGCGTTATCAACAGGTATGTCCACTGGGTGTTATATTACATTCTCACGTATCCCTTTTTGATCGTTCACTTGTCACTACATATAGATTGTTGGGCGGATTGTTATTTTCGATTAACTGCGCGTCCAAACGGCCTTTGGTGATATCTCTGCATTTATCTTGAAATATCTTGGAGATTTGTTCAAATAAATCAGGAAATGGGCTTTTTTATGATTTGAAAGAACGGGGGCAACCATGTCAATTCCCAAAACGTATCTTCATTCTGTTATTTTTGCTTGTAAATTCAGCATTATATATCATGGGATTCATGATATGCTATAATATTGGCGCCATAGGCACATAAATGGG
The DNA here is from genome assembly GCF_039555335.1 of Amphiura filiformis. Taxonomy (NCBI): domain Eukaryota; kingdom Metazoa; phylum Echinodermata; class Ophiuroidea; order Amphilepidida; family Amphiuridae; genus Amphiura; species Amphiura filiformis. Next base: position 51,314,127 of record NC_092644.1, on the reverse strand, counting down.
CAGTAATATTCCTAACATTTCCACAGGTGACGTTGTTGTGAAAATTGGGAGAGAAATGTATCAATAATGGGCCTCAAATTACATTTGAAGGTCTGGAAAGAATGTCTCATTCTAACGGTTTTAAATGTCTTAAAAGGGGCATTAATTATCATTAACAGAGGCGTTCCTTAACATTTGTGAATTGATCAGGGCATCAATTACCTATAGCATAAGTATTTTACTCAAACATTTAATAGATGTCCTTATTTTCGAGACAACTTTCAATAGAATGACTTGTAGTGTTCTGGCATACGTTCTAATTCAGAACGTTTAGGTCGCGGGTTTGCTTCAATCGAACTGTTCTGCTTTGAAGACGAAAATGGCGAGCTATTATGCTAAAAACACTTTGATTTGCTATATAAATTAGATGAAATTCGAATCTGGTAGATTCTTTGCAATGCTAACTTATCCCTAACCTAGCTGCTAACCAGGTCTCTCTCAAGCTCACTATTAAAACCACTGCTCGTGTATGCATTCCGCGTAAGGCAATGACGCAATCAGCCCAAGTCATATATAGACGAATCCAACGAGCCAAGTCATGGTCAGGATTTGGTCGGCCATTATTGGGTCCCCGCATGCACCAAACAGGTGTTGTGATTGCCCAATTGGATTAAAGCCGCTTAAAATTCGATGTTAGATTCTTTTGTGTTGTAAACTGTCATCATTCTTTTGTCTACGTGTAACACGGGTGATAGAATGCAGTTTAAAATACCCTCCAAGGCCACATCATTTCACATTTTAGGTGAGATAGAGCCGACGGGGACCCAGCTAATGGCTGCCATTGAGGTGTAGGAATGCGTGAAATTGGATTCGTCTATACCCAGGGAATCGCTGGCCGGGCTAACCCCCATGGCTACAGGCCGGTGATCTTCTGCGTGGCATGCGAGGAGTCCGAGGTTTGAATCCCGGGGATACCAAAGAAATGGATAACAAAAAATGGGTACGATTAGGGTTAATAATAGCAGCAGTTACATTTGAAGGTCTGAAATGGATGACACATTCTAACGGTTTTTAAACTCCTTAAAAGGGGCATTGATTATCATTAACAGAGGTATTGATTATTAACATTTGTGGATTGGTTTTGCCATCAATTACCTATAACCTAAATGTTTTAACCATTGAAGCATTCAATAACCAAAGGTACTTTTTTGAAACAAGTTAGCATAACGTTTAGGTTGTGGATTTTCTCCACTTCAAAAGTATTTCTTTGACAATGATAAAATGCCGACTCATTGTGTTAAGGGATCGGAAAGCAATGTTCGCACAGTGCTTTTGTGAGACATGAGAGCACATCAGACACATCAAAATTATGGCAATCTCAATACAAGGAATCTCCTTCTGATATCAAATAATTTGGATTTTTTTAAATAGCGATAAGATACAAATTTTATGGCAAATCATTAAAATTTATATTTTTGAAATTAAAAGTCCTCGAAGTAAATTGTATAAATCTAATGATATGTACTTAAACTGTATGTAGCTGGGAAGAAACCCCGTCCATCAAATGAAAATTTTGACCTTTCGTATTGAAGATATACATTTTTCCCACAAACACCTTTAAAAAAATAGGTCTTTTAATTAAAATATAAAAAATATCAATTTTTAACAATAAAGTATTTGATATCGGAAGGACATTTCTCGTATTCAGAATGCAATTTGGTGTGTCTGATGTGCTCTCAGGTCCCACAAAATGATGTGCAAACGTTGCAATCCGATTCCTGAAACACAGTTTGATTTGCAAAAGTAAACGAATGATAACAACTTGTTACGTAAGCAATTACGGAAATAGTCAATAATAAAACACAGAAACGATATTCACGTTGCCGTGATGACCAATAGTATGCAATGAAATTTAAGCCAGTCGACCTGTTCCATATTTTAAGACGTCACGTATTTGTCAAATGAAAAAGATGACAACATGTTCGATTCGCCTGTCAAAACATTGCAAAATGTATTGTACCAAAACAACTTCATGTAATATATGTTAGACGGTGTATATCTGCAAATAAATACAACAGCTGCTCCTTACTGAAATAACACATTCTTATGGATTATTACATGTATTTGTCCCACGTGAGTAAACTATTTCACTTGAGGCAGCTATTACTCTTTGGAGCTGTTTTTTCCACGCTATTAATTTCTATTCTTGTGACAATTGCATGCTCATAAAGTGATCGATATTTATTACTCTCGGTGACAGCAAAGTGTCGATACCAAAAGTAATCAGCACACTTGACCCATTAACCTAGATTGCTATCGGGAGTATTCTAATTTAGGAACAATGGGTGATGCAGGATCCTTTATGAATGAAAAATGTGTCCGATTGAGGCTAGCAGAACGTGAAAATAGTGGGCGAAGTTCAGCCGAGTCCATTATTTTTACGTTGAAGAAGACGAAGTCGAAGAAGCAGAAAAAAGAGGAAGAAGACGGATGTGAAGAGGAAGAAGAAGAGGAGCAGGAGGAAGAGGAGGGAGTAAGAATACGATAAGGACTGGGATTAGTTGGCTAGGAGGGGGTGCAAGAGAAGGAAGGGTGAGAAGACATAATCGATATAAGACACTATGAAAAAAAACCCAATGCAGTAATATATGGCACTAAGCAACGTAACCTAAAATAACACCATATGAAGGTGGCAAACCTATGTCTTGGCCCTCCGGGTAGCTCAATATATTTCACTATTCTCTTAGTCAGGTAGATCTTTGCCTTGTTGATTTGGCCACGAAGTCTTCCAAGGCGTTATCTTCGTTTCAAAATATAATACACTTGGGCAATGCCACTGATCCCGTAGAAACATCCAGTTTATTTTGGAGTTTTGTGATACAGCTGCAGGATAATACTCCAGTGAACATAACAAATGAGTTGGTGAATAGCGTCAAGGGATAGTTATGGTTGGTCTTTCTTTCTTTCTTTCTTTCTTATTTCTAGATTATTGATAATTTTCCCAAGGACCTTGTTAAGCTTGTATTTTTTTAAAATAATTTATAATGTATTGCATATATGTCAGAGACCCCTTTATTCATCCTAGAGGCAGACATCTTGGGAAATAGTACTTTGTTAAAACAAGGGCATATTACATGATTTACATCCACCTATCTCGCATTCTGCGTAAAAACTTAACACGTGATGTTGGAAATAAACTAATTTAGGTTAATGGTCACAAAGGTTATCAAATCCATCTTGATCAAATTCCCCGGGGGGGGGGGGGCACTCAACACAAATGACCATACGGGTATGCTCCCCCGGAAAGACCCCCTTTTTGGGTTTCGCAGCTCCGAAAGACCCCTATATTTGACCAAAATAACTCTCCGAAAGACCCTTGATTTTGATAATTTCAGCTCTAAAAGACCCCAAAATTGCTCATTCCTCATATTTCTTGTTTTTTCAGGCGATTTTCAAACAAAAAGCCAAGAAAGACCCTTGATTTTGACTTTTCGCAGCTCCAAAATACCCCATTTTACTTGTTCACAGCGCGGTTCGCAGCTCCGAAAGACCCCCTTTTACCGGAACGCCGGCAGCTCCCAAAGACCCACCACCTCAAAATTCCGGGGGAGCATACCCACCAAAATTTTTTGATGTGCCCCCCCGGGCAAATTCCACAACAGACATCGTTTAAGTTTTTAAACATTGACAGAAAAAGCGTAATAAGTAGTGGCTTCAATTACCCCAACTATACACTAACATATCCGCAGGGAGGTGTTGGTTAGAATCACAAGTTGTTCTTAGCGCTATTTGATTCCTCAAAGTCCCCAGTGTACTCTCGTGTTTGTGGCGTTATCAACAGGTATGTCCACTGGGTGTTATATTACATTCTCACTTATCCCCTTTTGATCGTTCACTTGTCACTACATATAGATTGCTGGACGGATTGTTATTGTCGATTAATTTGAGCGTCCAAACGGCCTTTGGTGATATCTCTGCATTTATCTTGAAATATCTTGGAGATTTGTTCAAATAAATCAGGAAATGGGCTTTTTTATGATTTGAAAGAACGGAGGCAACCATATGAATCCCCAAACGTATCTTCATTTTGACTGTTACTTCAGTATTTACATTATGATGTGCTATAGCATTAGCGCCCGAGGCACAGAAAAGGGCAAACATATTTCTATATCTTACTTTTATAACGTTGCTGGGAAAGTATAAATAATTATCCTAAATTGAAGGTCTTGAATTGATATGCCATATTTCTGTAACGCCTTCAATTAAAAGGGGCATTGAACATTTCAGAATAGATCTTGCCTTCAATTACCATTTTAATTAAGCATATAATATCCAAAAGCGATGTGTTTTTTTAAATTTATTTGTTCTTGCATTATTGAGATCACCGGTTTGCTCCAGTCGAACTTTTTTTGCGTTGATGATTATAATACCAACGTATAGGGACTAGTACTAGATTTGTTACAGAGAAAAAAATCGAATCTGGTAGAATCGTTGTAATGTTGGTTCTCTTTTATGTCACATAGCATAGAATAGAAAAGAGGTCACGCATTTGCTCCAGTCGAACTTTTTTGCTTTGATGATTATAATACCAACGTTGGACCTAGTACTAGAACACTTTGATTTGTTACAGAGAAAAAAATCGAATCTGGTAGAATCGTTGTAATGTTCGCTCTCTCTTATGTCACATAGCATAGAACAGAAAACTCCTTGTCCAGACATTGCAATACTAAACTAATTATAACAACTAAATTAATGATAATAACTCGTTACACAAGCAATTATGAAAACGAAAGTAACTTTGCCGTGATGATTAATAATATGCAATAAAATTCAAACCATTCGACCTGTTCTATATTTGAAAACAGCTAGATCAAAATGACGACAACTTGTTCGATACGACTGTTAAAACATTGCCAAATATATTTTACAAAAACAGCTTCATGACTCTGTGGTGTATACTCGAATACATTCTGATGGATTTCCCACGCGAATAAACTTCAGGCAGCTATTAATATTCTAGTCTTGTGACAATTGCATGCTCATAAGTGATCGATTACTCCAGGTTACAGCAAAGTGTTGACGACGACAGAAATCAGCAAACTTGAGCTATTAACTTATATAGTTAATACCATAGTTAAGTTGCTTTGGGAGTATTCTAAATAAAGAGTGATGTTGAATCCTTAATATTTCCGGTCCCGAATTTAATCTAAGCTATAAGGAAAACGTGAAAATAGTGGGCGAAGCACAGACGAGTCCAACATTTTTCAAATTTTCCCAGGTACGTATAATACGCATTATGTATATTTTATGGCACCATAAGAGCATGATAAAGACTCACCAAGTTTTGTCCAAAGCTCTGTCCAAGTTGTTTATATTAAAGAAGTGTTTGTAAGTGACAAGTAAAGTGACAACGCAAATTTAAAAAAAAAAATGAACAGCTGCTAAGCTCCAAACTGGGAACCATTGTGCACTATCTGTAAGAAGCATGATATGAAGTACAAGTTCCAATCATGCCTCCAATGTAACGTTGATTTTACAGATTTTAAGACATTTTGGATTTGACCCCTGGTGACCGCTAGTGGTCACGAAAGGTCATATAGGGGTAACAACCTAATGTACTATCTATGCTTTGATCAGGTCATAATCGGCGGGAATTATTAGGCTTTTACCACTACGCCGAAAAGTAGACCGACGTTAAGAGTGATATAGTTCATCTGCGTGGTCTATAGTTTACGTTTTAACGAAAGTAGGCAAAGTACAGGAAAGAAAGAATACTCTTACAATCCAAAGTGTTACAATTAAATATGGCGAAAGGTCACAAGACAATCCAAATAAAATATAGAATGCAAAAATATCTCAAACATATTCAATCATTTTGTCTTATTTTCCTGATCAGCGTGCAACTTTACAAAATCAATTTCGACAGTTAAATTAGCGTCGAACCTTCATAGAGTTGTTTTCTGGACACTTTCTCATCTGAAGTTTGTTTGTTTGTTTGTTTTATTTCTCCTTTAACCTGAGACACTCAATCAGTTAAAAACACAATTAATTATATGTTCTTCCTTAAGGCCCATATTCTTCCTTGAGGCTCAAGTCATGCTTGTCTAGTCATGTCCTCTAAAAATCCATTTTAAAGCATGGCAAATGTTTTTACAAAATGTATTAATAATGATGATGGTGTGCTTTCCTGTTGATGAGCTCTCAAAACTAACGTTAAAAATACATGGAAAAGGTAGAGGAAGATGACAAAGAGGAGGAAGAAGAAGACGAAAAAGAGAAGGAATGGTAGGGTAGGAAGAGAGGTAGCAGCCGTGTAGTGTAGGAAGAGGCAGGATGAGAAGACATAATCGATATAAGACAATATAACAAAACAATCCATTAGTCAAACTCGCGTTACCTAAAATAATCCAAGAATGTGACAAAATGTCTTAGCCCTCCGGGTAATCCACTATTTGTCACCACTACCTCAGTCAATTTGATCTCTGCCTTGTTGATTTGGCCACGAAGTATTCCAAGGTGTTATCTACGTTTCAAAATATAATACACTTGGGCAATGCCACTGATCCCGTGGAAACATCTAGTGCTATATAAGTTTATTTTAGAGGTATATCTGATTTCTGATTAACCAGTGAACATCAAATTTAAGTGGGTGAACTTTGTACAAGGGTTAGTTAGATTAGTGTTTTAAGTTGCTTTATTTAGTGGCGTTTTATTATTGTGATTTGGACATTAACCTCAGATAGACCTGATTCAAAGCTGGAAACCGTCTCCTTGTGAAGATAAAGAGGACGAACCAGCACAAGACACTCAGACCTAAATATGGCAAGTGACACTTATAAATATTCCTCATATTTCCAAAGGCAAAATGCAGCTAATAATAATAAATTCATTCATTCATTAATTAAAATTAATTAATATTCTTAAACGATTTCCCTAACTTGTTTTATCTATATCGCGATTGTGAGTCACTTTATTTAAGGGGGAATAATACCCTGATTTTCATCAGTACCCCTCTTCTTTTTTTTCTTGCAAATTTATAAAGTACATTTATATGTTCATCACCTCATGTCATGAACTTATAAAATATATCTACATACAAAGTGTTTTTAAACCATTTTAGTAAGTCATTTTAGCCCTATATATTTTTTGTGTACTGTATCCTGGTAACTGAGATGTGTGTTTCATAACAATCCATAATTTATTCTATTGAACATGTCCAGGTAGAATACATGAATAGAATACATTAAATCCTTTGTTATACTATCTATAGAAATGTACTCACTGATTATAACACTGAATAAATTAAATACGCCTAATCTCTTCCACATAGACAATTTAATACTACACCATGTATGTATCTTCTATAATGTGTTGTTAGGAAAAAAGATTTAAAAAGGCTATAAGGTCATCAAAGGTCAGGTTATAGGTCAATTAGTTCAGGTCAAATCCAGGCATCAATTTTGAATACATGTGATAGTCTGTGATATCATACATGTCATAATGAGGCATCAATTTTGATATTTTGTCTGTTACTGGATATATAATGGAAATGTGTGAGGTGGATATACTAAAATACCTTGGGATGTAAATGGTGAGTACAATTTAGATTGCCTAGTTGAGATGGATTGAGCAAGTAAATATAAAATAGTTACCAAAATCACAAAAATGAAGCTTACGGAAAACTACCTAATATGGTGGTATAGGTGACAAAAATACAATCTTTTTCAACATTGCTGTAGTGTGGTTGTGGTAACCTGTTACCTATGGCTTAATTAAGTTTCAGTGAAATAGTGTCGCAAGTTCAAAATACAAAAATATAGCTCAACATTGAAAATAGAAGCATTTTAACCGGTTCGTTTTTTGATAGTTGTGGAGCACCAAGTTCATGAAGTCATAAAAGAAATCAGGGACAACTTATTCCCATTTTACATAATCAACATTATTTCCCTAATGTATTAGCAACACATATCCAAAATTTTAACGAAATCTGTTGATAGTAAGCTTTCCAAAATGAAGTGAATTTAAAACATCAGTGATGTACCACTTTTTGGCTTATACCATTAGAAGTATGTACGCGTCATTGATACTGATGCCACCAATTGAACGAGAAGATTTGCCCCTTCATTTTGCATACCACTTTGTCCAATTTCTTTTTCTCATTTCTTCACAAAATGCAAAAAATGCAAAAAAATGCAATGGGTGTAGTACCCCCTTAAGCATCCGGGTAGCATAAGGCCATCCTTAGCTAACACGCAGGCGCTGTATGAACACGCGTTGCAAACTTGTTGTTTTTTGCCTTTGGAACCGAGGAATATCCCGAGGGGAACAGCCCCGAGGGATATTCCGAGGTGCAAAGCAAAATGTTTAGATTTTTCACAATACCCGACATAATACCGATGTAAAGTTATTAACCTCATTCATAACCGTCACTTTCATCTCTTCACTTTACAAAATAACACCCTAATACTTGGATATCTGACATGGGAAAGTATGGTCAGGAGTACATATATGTCAGCAACACATTTGTTCAATTTGGGAAACACACGGTCCAATTAAGGTAAGTTATGTGTCCTTCAATTCAAAATGCATGCAATATCTTGGATGATGTCGGGGTTTTAAGATCTTAGCTGAAAAACACGCTCAAATCCCCTTAGATCATGTAGATTTTCCTTTAGCATCCAGGTGACGGTGATACAAAACATTAACGTCAGTGCAATCTAATGTAAAGTTTTAATGTAATGTACATTGAAAACCATGAAAAAATAAACCATTCCTTGCTTGCTAAATCTCCAAATTCAGACTTCATTTGAACCCACCGAGTTCATCCTCACCAACTGCCGTGTTTTGTTGAAACTTCCAAGCCCATTGTCAAGTCAAATCAACGTACCGAGGATTAATGTTGATTGGAAACGAACCTCTATGTTTGCAAAGGTATATCACTCATACATAAATTCCTAGAGTTCATTGGTTGATTACCATTCAATATTTTTACCATCAACAAACGCCACCGTTTGACAGTTGTTGCAACCCTAGCGACGCTTTTAACGCGCAATACGTATATTTTATCACTCATATAATTATAACTTATATAGTTCTTTGGTTGACTACCATTTGATATTTGTACCAACTATGATAGCTATTGCTACTGAGTCCTATTTAAACTTGCCTTTAGTTTTTGACTTGAATCTGTTTTTAAACTATTTTAGTTTTCGTTGTTTGCTTTTATATTTTGTTGTCTGTCCCTGAAGAAAAGCAGTTTATCTGCCGAAACGTCGGTTGTCTTTTATCTGTTTGGTTTAGTCTGTCTGCTGATGTGCCCAGTGATTTTCATAAACTTGTTCCATTATTTTTGTACTCTGGAATTGGTCATTTTTGGCCATCGAACTTTGCCTGTTTTGTTTTTGTTTTTTGCCTACATTTATTGTTTGGTTTATCGTGTCTGCCAGTGTATTTTGTATTCCCATTGATCCCAGTTGTTTTTGCTGGCCTTGGAATTGGTCATTTTTGGCTATCGAACTTTACATACCTTTGTGCCTACATCAGTTGTTTTTGTCCCCCTCTGCGTACTGTCTAGTCTGTATTTTACTTGTTTCCCCACATCAAGTTGATATACCTTGCCCCTTTTCTTTCTAGTTCTTGATGTGTTTTGTGTTCTCATTCGTTGGATTCATCATTACCCACTTTTTCATCAAAATTCAGGTTTTAGCACCTTTATTGGTGTCATACCGAAGATGTGCTAACATAGCCGGCTAGTGGTTAAGCTGAAAACCTGATATTACAATATAAGACATTTTACACGAATATGTAATTTCCCTTCTGAAGTAGAGAAATTAATTAGCCACATGTATTCGAATGGGCCTTCAACTTTGTCAATACTGCTGTTTTCTTCGTTTTTTGCCAAATTTTTCATTAAAAAAAATACCCAATGACTTATCCTTCACTTCTAGTCAATTTTTAAAAAATTAAATTTTTACACATACGCTGGGATCACTGAATCTAGTCCATTCCACTCGCCGTAATGGCTTGTGAAATGGAGCAACCCCTATGTTATCAATCCTTGCGATCTTCTTTAAATAAACAAAATAACTGAATTTTAGCGCGTTACGCAGGTTAATAGTTTACAACTACGGCGTTTACCACCACCAACGGTGTGTACGAAGAGCGCCACATACTAAATTGATTTCTCAGGAAACGTCTATTACAAAATGCATTATTTTAGCGGGTGTCGTTGATATTATACCCTCAGAGCATTATGTCAACAGTTATAAGGTACATTCACCCGTTGAAAGTTTCCTTTGTCTCACCATATCCTAGGAATTATTGCGTGAACATATGAAATGGAGGTAAAATATATTCATTGATTTAACAAATTATTTACTTTAATTAAATAAATACAAAATTAATATCTGAATATTTTCTATATCATATCTGAGCACGCCCTCACGAATATCAGCAAGTCTATATAGAGATCAATGTTATCATCTAAACATTGAATTGAATGAGAGTAAAAGGTGCTTAGTATTTTAACTAAAATCGCAAATATTGTTGAGCACAAGGGATGACTCTATAATAAATCAATAAATTACTTGAAGTAGTTTGGTGATTTCATCGACACATTGAATGGAAAATCAGAACGTAAAGTACACTCCTTCGTTTTTGCTTTCATTTGTTTCTTTATTTATTCAAAAAGGAATAAGAAAATTTCTTAGTGTTTAATGCCCAATTAGTTTATAAAAACCACAGATACACTTTGATTTACATAAAAAAGGAAAATCATAATTTACATTTTCCCCAGCATATCTCCCCACAAATGTAAAGACCACAGGGCATTACCTTACTGCAGAGACCAAACATGATTGTGTACTCCGTTTGGCTTTGCGATGTTGGTGTTAGTGTTGATATTAGTGGTATTGGTATTGGCGATACGGCTCGATGCTTGATTTCATATACATCTGGGGCCTAACACTAACTTCGCATGTTGCCTTTGAAACTGAGGCCCTGCACTATGATGACGAATGGCCGAAAAAAAAGGAAACTTTGATATCGTTGAAGTAAGGAAACTAGAGCGGTTACCGCACCAAAGCTGAACCATGGCTTCGGCACTAGGCCTATATTGTGGTAAACCATTGTCACCCTGGGGGTTCATACATTCTTGGAATATATGTAAAGCATAAAAGGACCCAAAATAGGAAAATTGACCTAAGTCTTATAAGGAATGTCACCCCTGGTGGGGAAATTATTTTAATTATATATTCTGTACTTTTTTCTCTTTGATTTGACACTACTCAGGGGGTCATACTTTCTTGGCAGTTCAAGATATGGAAAGGACCCGAAATTATGAATATTAACCCAGGTCTTTTAAGGAATGTCATCCCCGATTGGGAAATTATTTTTATTATTTTTTTTACTTTGTTCTCTTTCATTTGACACCACTTAGGGGTACATACCTTCTTGGCATTTTGAGATTTAAAAAAAAGGATATGAATATAGACCCAGGGCTTATTATGAGTGCCACCCCCGGGTGGGAAAATATTTTGATTATATTCTTTATTTTATTCCTCTCTTTCATTTGACACCACTCGTTTTGAGATATGCCCATTTTAGTCATGGTTCATGGTTCCGCAAAAATAAGTTGTTGCTATTGCGGTGAACGAAATAAAAAAATTACCACAAAAGGGTTAAAAGTTTACCAATACAACAGAAAGCCGAGAACTTTTATTTGATAGACTATTAAAGGCAGTGTCTTTGATATTCAATTCAATGATACTCACTTAATCAATTCGTGAGAATGAAACATAAGTAGTATTTAACCTTTTGGCACGAAGACTTAAGATCAGTTTCAAGATATGGTTTGCATCTTGTGTCGTCTGCATCATTGTCAAAGATACAAACTTTAATTTAGTCGCTTCAAATGGTGTGATGTAATCAAGTAAACAAGAACCGAACATTGAAGAAAATAATATTATCTACTTATTCTACTACGGAGATGGTAGCTTAAAATCATCCTAATCCATTGTTTTGCGAAAATTAATTTTGGGCAGTTAATAATATCGAAAGGAACACATCGTCTTTCTTCGTTGGACCCGAATATAAAGATAACATCATTAAGAGGACGAGACGTCGACGCGTCCATTTTTGACGTAAAAGCAAAGGTCAAAGAAGGTCAGTAACTCACAAAATCAACAATCAATAAAACTGGTAATATTAACTGACACATTTATGTTTTGACCCCTGGTATATTATTGAATGTAATTACCTTGAATGTATAACGCTTATTATTGAATATCTAAAACTAAATAAAAACTGAGGTAATAGCGCCCTCAATTACCATGTTATCCTTTTTTCAAAACAAAAAACGCCCACGAACAAAAACGATTGTTTTGTTTTTCATAAAGTTGCACATGTTTTTTCAAAGATAGCTGTGTGTGATGCAACAATTCAGTAATAAGATCATATGCTTTAAATTATAAAATTTGTGCTTTGAATTATAACATGACCACTTGAAACAAAGGTGTTTACTCACTGTTAATATCAAAACCAAACTTACATAACAAGTAATGAACACACATTTCAAAAATATGGACTCTTTATCATGTTTATATGAGCTTCTTTTGCCCTTGATTGAAACTCATTTTTAATTGAAATAAGTGTTACTTTTAAAGTACACACACGGTTATAATGTTTTCAAGTATATTTCAATTTTGATACAATATTATATATTATAAAATATGCTTCTAACCATTAAAAGTGTGTGACCGGTCAACAGACTTATCCTCCAAATTGCTTCATCAAAACTGAGCTTTAGTATCAGAAGAAGCTCCTATTTTACTTATTACTACAATACATTTTAACGCCCGAGATATGTTGCTACAGCGGTTTTGCTATTAGAAGCAAAACCGTGAATAACAATGCCCCATAGGATAGTACATGCACAGCCGGGGAATACCACAATTCACCACATTTTTACTAAACAAAACATATGTTTTGTTTAGATGGTGTGAACAAAAACGTGGTGAATTGTGGTGACCACAACAGAAGTGTATGTACTATCCTATGGGGCATTGTTATACACGCTTTTGCTTCTAATATCAAAACCGCTGCGCTGGAGCAATACAACTCAAAATAATTGGAAACATGTTGTTTTTATAGTAGGCATCAAGAAGAAAACGCAGGCATCATTTATGAAACAAAAAGGTGCATTTTTATTTCTTTTTCTTTCAAGTACATAGTTTTATGGTAAAATATTTGAACACATTTTTAAACATTTGTTTTATCATACACTTAAATTATTAGTGTTGTGCAATATGAGAATTCTATTGTACTACTAAAACTACAGTAATATCACCTATGTCTATTACAAATCAATACAATACTGAAATTACACCATTATTTGGTTTTGCTCTTTAAACAATCCATTATATCGCATCACATCTCAATTAGACAAACTCTTACATACTTAAATTCATCAGATACATTAACAAAATAGTATTTTAATCTCCTTGGTTCCAACAGAATTATTATCCCGAAAATTCCTTATTCTAATAGTTACTTATATTATAAAACGTAACTTTCATTCTAATGAATAATTCTTATTCAAACTTTTTTTTAAGAAAATACTGTTTGACCTTCGGAATATCAATTCTTTGAGTTTTCACATTTCCTATCTTATTTAATGCTCTGCCACTGGTGTCATGCACGTATCATAAACAGACACATGAGTGACCAATTAATATATATAGAGAGAGAGAGACAGACAGAGAGAGAGAGTTAGAGAGAGAAAGGGGGAGGGAGAGAGAATGAGAGATAGTCTCGGTCCCAGCCGGTTTGTGTTCCTCCGTCACTAAACAAACCGTCTGGCGACAACCCGTGGAATGACAATCGCTGATTGGTTATGAATTTACAAATAAAACTAGGAGTGAGTGAGAGAGAGAGTTTTTAAAAAATATTTTACTATCAAAGAGTGTAATTTAACTTAATCCAACTTACTTCATTTATAATGCGTCTTTTCCAAAAAGAAACATAAATAAAACAAGACAAAGGTGTTTGGGGGAACAGATTTGTCTTAGAATTATTTTGAATGAATGTAGTAGCACTTCTTGGATGTAAGGCGATGTTTATGTATTCCGTAAACGTGGAGTTACCACTGAAAAGGTTTTATCCCCTTTATTTTGATAAGATGAATACATGCGACGTTACATATAGGAACTTATTGTCATTTATTTTAAGTAAAATTAAAGATTGGGTCACACGTCATGGTGTAAGCCTCTGTTCAAGTATAAGACTATCATAATAACTCATAATGTACTGTAACTGCACTTTTTTGATCTGCAAAATATAGTACTCTGTAGAAGTTGATAAGCGAAGGGCATACCCTTGATTAACATATATGCAAGATACACTCACACCTATGGGGATGGGGACTCACACCTATGTTTGTGATAACCATGATATTGAGTTTAACGACAATTTTAGTGTTTATTAAAACTAACCATGTTCGGACACGAAGAATGAACCTTTGATGATTGAGGCAACAGCAGATTGGGTGTATAAAATGTCCAAGCAGAATCTATATGCTATCTTTGTGGGTTGGGCATGCTGGTTATTCTAATCGCTTCAGGCTGTTAAAGTGCCTTCACTTTTTGGAAGATTTTAGGATCAGGTTCCTTTCATAATTAAAAAAAAAAATAATTAATTAACAGTAGCAAGATGAAAAACAACATTTACGCGGTTTAGTTGTGATGTAGATACAGAGAGTAGGGTGGGCATAACATCCTCAATAAAACTTTTATCCTAAATTCAGTCATTACATACAATAATGTCATTACGCCTCCATTGACCCGCTGACCCAGCTACCAGAAAATCGGGTACCGCATTAAGTGAATCCCAATTATAACAAGTGTAACAAATTTTCTTGCGAAGTTCAGTTTTGTACTTGACGTGATATATTGGGGACGTCTGAGAAAATAAAATTGGCGGCAAGAAATATGATGTATTTTGTAAACTTACGGATGTCAACATGGGGTCTTCATATTCATCTTGATGGGTTAAATAGCAAAGATATCCAACTGGATACATCGCACTAATTTGAATCATCATCCTAACATAATTATTGTTGGTAGAAAAGTGCAAAATAATGCACCACAACGAAGAAATAACTGGCCTTTCTGTTAAATCTCAGAGTGGAAAGGCAGATACAGGCTGAACGTTTAGTTTTTAGTTGTGGCAGAGACCAGAAGCCTTTTGGCTTCTTCAATTGACCCATAAGCCGTTACGGGTAGACCTGTGATGTCGTCACGCTGATGCGCACATCGGCGCACTTCACGGCTTTGAAATGCGCAGTAACGATGTTCGATAAGCATGTCAAATGACGGCATCTCAGTTCTACCCGCAAAGATATATGGGATTTACTATTCAGTACACTGTCAAATATTTACAAAATGTCTCCATAGTAAAGTTCCTTCTTATTTGGAAGATCTGATCTGTTTGTAGAGAAGTAATGATCCACTTGGTGTGTTAGACACCAACTCGTTCTCCCTCCGACTGCACCACTTTGAGATTTCTCAGAAAGGCCGGTGATTCCTCCTTTGCTGTCGGTGCTCCTCGTATTTGGTATAACATGGATATTTGTGAAGCGGATTCCGTCTTGTTTCAAATGTATCTTGAAAACATCTTTATTTTTATTTTGCTCTCTGTGCTGATTTGTACTGTATCATGTTTATTATGTTGTTTCTTTGTAAAACACAATGTTCTTAGTACAACGCTTCATAAACATAAAAAGTAACTAACCCCCTTAAATAATGGTCATTATTCAAAGACGGGCGATTGTATTACAAATCTGTAAAATGCGTTGGAAGCAGAATTTATTTCTGCCCCTTTTCTTTTCCTTTGCCCTCCAGATTTCTCTTTCATTTTTTGTCAGAAGGGCACTTTTTTCTTTCATTTTTTTGTCAGCTTTGAATTCATTCATCTCCGAAAGTTAATAAATATATAAAATATCCAAAATAATAAATTCAGTTGATAGGAAGTGATTTGGCTCGGAAGTTGAGATTTCTTCAACTCACAAAAGCGACCTCGTTTTAGCCGCAGCGAATTGTATCGATTGATCGGCGTGACGCTCTGAAAACGGAACTAAACACTGGGCATGCGTGAGAATCGCTTTTCTGCAAAAGCGATCGAGTATAAATTCAGCTGAAGTGTTCTTAAATCAACACATAAAAACAACGGACGCAGTTTGCACTTAATTATGGTGAATGGGCAACCACGAACCATGCAGGACGTTTTTGTAATTTGCACGCAAAGTTATTTTCATTGCATCTATCGAGATTTTTCGGTTGCCTACCAATACCATTTGGAATAAAAGAAATTAAGCAAAAAAGGTATTACAAAGTTTAACACTTGAAACCTGTTCCTTCAACTAATGAAATCCTCTCTTTATAAACGATAGTTTTTAGGGTTCTATGCACATGTAAACAACAGATCTTGAAATACATTATTTGGTATGAGCATATTCGTCGGGCCCGCTTTTCTTGGGACACTCCCATATTTTCAGAATTTGTGAATCTATGTTCTGATTAACGTGGACTACTAGTTTAAGTGACCTCGCAAATTGATTACGTCTTACCTATAATGAAAGACAAAGATAACTAGACTAAGCTGTGGTCTAACCCACGAACACAGCCGTGTTGTTACCCCTAATGACCTTTGACCCCAAAATATATGAAAACGGCCATAGACATTGGCTAATGTCAATGCATGGGTGCATGTGGCACCACTTTGCTATGTTACTTGTGACAGAAGGGCATTTTGAAGGTTTTTCGTCTCAGACCGGAAGTGACCCCTTAATGACATTTGACCCCAAATAAAAAATACCACATATGAATTGGGTACCCACAATTCATGTGTGAACATACCGTTACTGTCCTATGTTTTTCTTAGCAAATAAAAAATTTTGACGGTTTTTCGTTTTATACCGGAAGTGACCCCTTAGTGACCTTTGACCCCAAATCTGTGAGGACCCCATAGACACTGGATAATAACAATGCATGTATGCAAGTGGTGTTACTGTCCGACGTAATTTGTGGGACAAGAAGCATTTTAAAGGTATTTCGTTTTGTACCGGAAGTGGCCCCTTAATGACCTTTGACCCTAAATAAAAAAATACCACATATACACAGGGTAATTACAATTTATGTGTGAACATACCGTTACTGTCCTATGTTTTGCTTAGCAAATAAAAATTTTTGAAGGTTTTTCGTTTTATACCGGAAGTGACCCCTTAATGACCTTTGACCCCAAATCTGTGAGGACCCCATAGACACTGGGTAATAGTAATGCATGTGTGCAAGTGGGTTTACCGTCATACGTAATCTGTAGGAGAAGAAGCATTTTAGTTGAAATCACGTTTTTGACCCCTATGACCCCAGCGTGACCTTTGACCCCACGAATTTCATGTGACATGTAGGGGCATGGTCAATGATGATTGTGACCAAGTTAGGTCCAAATCGGTGTAAGCATGTGAGTGCTAGAGCAAATGTAGTGGTCGGCAGAAAGAAAGAAAGAACCTGTAAGAAAAAAGGCGGTGTAAAGACAATTTATCGCGTCTGACATCACCTGTCAATCAAACTCGAGCACGGTTTGTTTACAAATGTCGTGATGATGACTTGCTGAACGCGGATTTATAACCGGGCGCCTTATTGTTAATTTTACACCGTTTGACATGCAAACCATCTCAAAAGTTAGGTCTTTATAGCAGGAAACTTTCTTTGGTGAAGGCACCATGTCGACAATGCCTAGAAAAGCTGCTTTTTGCCTTGTAAAAGTACGAAATTTTTCACCATTTGCTGCTATTCCTTTTCTCCGATCTGCACCAGATAGATCGGTCTTCCTTTTACGCGCTGATTAACCTGTGTAAACCAATCAAGGATCGTAATTGACAGTGACATCAGACGCGATAAATTGTTTTTATCTCTGTCTTTAATTATAGTTGATGTAATTAATGGGATAATGAATTATTATTAATATTATTTTAATCATATCGGTTTCCTTTGGAATCAACATTACGGGGATTAACAGTATTGCCTACAGCACCAAGTGTGTATTGTAAATTATAACTACAAGGGTAATTAAAAAAAGTTCTACCTCCATCATCATATCTCTGTTATCTTACGTGCCAGCATATTGAAATTACCCATGATTACACTCTCAAATCTAGGCTTGTTAAGATATGTTGGTTAAAGATAATACAGATCTTTTCAGACCGTTTCCGACATACGAAATCTGTATTCACTTTAACCAATACATCTTTTAAAACAACCAAAAATCACATTTAATTAAATAACTTTCATTTTGTAGGCAAGATGTAAGAGTATAATCATGGATAATTTCAATATCCTGGCATATAAGATAACAGAGATGTGACGATGGGATCTTTTTGAGTGACCCTCGTATATCAGCAATGTATCCATATAACAGACAGCTTACCGTATTTGTCGCGCACTGCCATTAATTTTCATAATTACCTTTATAATCTTGATAATTATTATTATTTTTAATTTGTTTTATTGTTAATGATTTTGATATATTCGTTCTAAACTTTCACACACTGCCATAGTATTACATACTACATAAAATATTAATGATATCTCTTAATTTCCTTTTTATTTGTTTTGACTCAAGGTGTTATAATTATAATATTAACATCAGACTCATTTTGCTTGATCGCATCACATTTATCTTTCCTAATTTAGCAAAGTTGCAACATTACTTGTTTGTACTTATCTTGGCATTAGGCGACGAAATAAGAAAACGCTGTTCTACAGGCCCGACCGACCCAGATTTTGAACAAATTGGGAAAAAAAATTCCTGTACAAATGAATGCGGACCCAAATTTCGGAAATTTCAGGAACAATTTTTTTTTTGTATTTTCTCAAATTGCAAATTATTTACAGATTTTGGTTCTTTTTGGGTCAATTCAAATAGAAAAAAAGGGGGCCGACCGACCGACCCTACTTGAAAGGTCCCATCGGTACCAAATAATAACAATATATACAGGATAATAAAGATAAGATACATGTAAATACATAAATAAAGATAAATATAGATGGGTTGCAACAACCCTTTCGTAATTCGTGTTACATAATTTTTCTCAGTAGGAACGATGGTTCAAAATGTCATTACCAATTATTTTCAAAACTACAAACTATACAAATGTAGTAGAATTAAACCGCATTTAAACCGGTTTAAACTTAGGTCTACATAATGTTGTATTGTAAATGATTTTTTTATTACATCTCTGACGAATGAGTCAACAAAATATAAAATAGAAAACGTGCTAAAATGTTTCAGTTATACTACGCGTCTCTGAGATAACTTAATGGTAGTTTCAGATCCTGTTTTCCATGGCTTTAGGCAACTGATGTGTATACCCCATTATTGAGCTTAACAATATACATGGTAACTACTGAGCCATATTTTGTAACACGGATTACGAAGGGGGTCCCTAATTTTCAATTATAAACGTCATATACCATTATATAATATATTTGGTACTAATGTATAGCTATTGGGGGTCTCTTCTATCCAGTGATACCAAAATAAAAACAAACATTCTCCACCGTAATATCGCTATGACGTCATAATGTGATGGCGCCCATGCAAATTTTGAATAATTCTGGCTATGTACGAAGTATAGGTAAAATTGATTTTCGGGTAAAAATTCTACGCAAATGTGATTTTCTCTGAATTGTCTCCCAAGTATACAAGGAAGTAACTATTTCAACATAACTAACAAGTTAAAAGTCAGTAGCTCTTGGAATAATTTTACAAGAGCAAAATTAAAATCATCACTGTAAACCATTGTGTGCCTCACCTACCCCCCCCCCACACACACACACACACACATCCACATCCGCCCACCCCTGTTTGGTAATTTTTGATGGCCGGTCCTACCCCCGGGTAAGTTGCTAAGGTAAATAAAAATATTAAAATGAGGGCAACGGATGGCGCTACGATTAGCTTTGGTCGTTTGGGCGTAAACACATGCGGGTTTTTTTATGACGGATAGAATATCTGGTAGTGGTTGATAGTTCTGGGGTTAAGTGACGCATTTGTTTCCTGAAACTGTTCGCACACATTTAGCAAACAATTCAAATTTAATGAAAACAAAACCAGAGTAGATTTAATACAGGTAAAATGTATAACACCATTATTTACTTTGTCTTAGTAACTCACATCATACAAATCCACGTTCAAATCTTGTTTTGTACAATCACATAGGGACCAATAGGGCCGTTTTCCCATTGAGATGAACGCTGTGTGTTGTCCTCTGCTATTTTTGCGGGTTTCCGCTTAATTCTGCTTAATTTGTTTTCATGCTTTAAGTGGCCTAGGTAGATTTTCCATTTCTGCATTACTATCAACGCATATCGTGATAGCTTGGGCATTCCTGACGAAAGTACAATTTCGGTAAAATACACTTTATTGACTTCATGATTGAATTGAATATGTTGTTACCTCTCTCACGGACTCCACAAGTTTCACGGCATATACAAGTTTAAATTACGTTAACACATTTTTTACATACCCAAAGAATTCAACTTAAATGCATACATTAACATGATTACATCATGTTTTAAAGTTTTTCACATAAATTCAAATTTCTTCCTATTATTTTTAGCAGTACCATTAATGTAGATTCCGCAAACTAATGCATCACAGATGACTAGAAACCGTTTTATAACCTACAAAAAGCCTTACGAGGATTAGATGAGCACCATGATGAGCATTAGATGAGCTACCATGACAAAACGGTCTAAAATTGGATAACCTCTCGCCTCTAAGCATCTACAGTCAGCATGGAGGTTTATCAGTAGGCTTAGGCTATGTTATAGAACGCAATGTATATAATACCATTACCCACGTGATCAGGTGGGCGCTGACATAATTACAGCTTCTAGCCATTATGTTACATCACCTGATCACTTGGTGGTCTTAGTACAGCCATGATAGGTGTACCCAGGGGTCACGTGTGGGTTTTGTTTTATTCCCAACACGCTCACTGTTTTCACTGGTTGTGTGGGATTAATTAATTTGAGACTGTAAACCTCAGCGAATTATCATTAGCATCACCTCATCACATTCATCACCTAAATATTTATTTATTTGTTTTTCCCACTCATTATGTTCATATATTCACAATACTTTCTTCCGTTTTATTTTATTCACTGTGACATTTCATACGTCGTTGGATTATAAGCTCAACCTAACAAATAACAAAATAACTTAAAAGTTCACACTACCTCTACATCTTCACAAATTGTACAAAGCATGCTAATTTTATTTTGTTTAATACATTCATAAGAAACTACCTAAAGCTTTTTCAATCAATTCCATTCAAAATTCCAAATGCAAATAATAATGATTCAAATTTCAATCTATTCTCAGCATTAATCAGATGCATTAAATCAACTAAATTTTTTCACAGTTTTATAATATTCCTTATTCCATATTATCATACATCTAAATACAAAAAGGGTGTACACTTAAAAAATAAACCCTTTAGCTCTTTGTGTAAATCTTTTATTTATTCACTAAGATTCATTCAGTAAAATGGCTCCGATTATCTTCTTGATGTCAGTCTCTTCCATCCGGAAGTGCAGCCGTGACCTTTTGTTTTAGCGCAGTAATTTGAATGTCGATTCCCATATGACCCGGGCTTCCTTGCTCTTAAACTAACGCCATTGGTTCTTGCAGATCGTATCCGAAAATGATTTTCTTCTGTTAGCTTTTGTATAACCTTCTCTACCATCTCGTCCCTTATGATGTCATTGTCCATAAAGTCGTTAACTAATTCCGCTAGATTATTGTCAGCATCCTGTGATGTTTCTCGTCTTTCTCTAGTTTGTTCTGCAAATATCTGGGCACTTAACAGTACCACTATTAAGCAGTAAGTCATTACTTTAAGTTCCATTTCTGGATAAGTTTGTGGTGTTTTGGATTTTATTTTTGGTGTTTCTCTTCTCCAGTGGTAAGCGTCTTCAAATCAAATCTGTTTGAGAAGAACAAAAAACATCAAAATTATTTCAAACAGGAATATCAAAAGAAATATATGTATTACAGTGGTTGGCTCGATAAACTAATCAATTTGAGACTCAAGTCGATAAAGATTTGTAAATATAGATCCATCTGCATTAAGGCAACTTTCAGATCCAACTAATAACTTGCTTTTTATTACATATCATTGATAAGGGAAACGCAATTAACATACGCGGGAATATAATTATAAAGTAATCCACAAGAGCTGGTCAAGAATGCCACACAGAGTTGCAGGTGAGAAGCTAAGAGAAATACGACAAACTATGGTGACACATTCCAACAAGATCACATATGGAAGCATGTAACTGAGATAGTTGGGAACATATGGGAGGAGGGGTCAACTATTACAATATAGGTGATGCGATCAAGCAAAATCAGTCGGAACTCGCAAATATTTATTTTGAGATATAGCCAAACAAAGGCAATATTTCCTTTTGTTTCCTTTTGTTTTGGAAACTCTTTATTTGCTCATATCTTTGGAACTGGTTGTTCAAATGGGGTTTTCTGCAAAATGCAGCTTTGCAAATGCGTTTTACTATCCTACAAGAAACTGATTTTGCTTGATCGCATCACATAGGGTGAAAGAGTCTGATGTGGCCTGTGGGGGTGAATAGTATATGACGCAAAACGCCTACTATATTCCATAATTGGGTAGTGTCATTGATGGATATTCATAGGTATTTACATTGATATGTATGAGATAGATAATGTAGATGGAAAATAAATCCGCCCCAATACTATCGTCTTTCATACTCGTTCTGGTAATATATGCAATAATATTTCCTTACATTTGTTCAGGTTGTGTTTAACTGAAATGTGACGTAAGTTCACTTCGGATTTAACTAATGATATTTCATTTATACGCAATGCTAACATTGTTGACACGGGAAATTAATTGTTAGGTCATTGATGTGTCTTTTCATTATTAATAGAAATACAGTTTATATCTTTCGTAACACCCTATGTTGTTCTTTACTGAAATGAGACATGTAAATCGAAGCGCGCATCTGAAAGGTACCTACATCACACTACTGCGCAAAGCTGAAAAAGAACAAAGATTATCGATAATGAGGATAACAGTTCATCACCAGATAGCTAAATAAATGTTGATTTTAAAAATATTACGATCCAAAATGGGTTAGTATTACACGGTATAAACGGTAGTAAACATAACATGTCGGTTATTCTGTCCTCTGGATGAGTATAGTTTCCTAAGTTAACAATGATGTTTGAGTAACAACCAGGGGTATGCAAATTCAGAATCCGGAGCAAATTGAGTTATTGAGCTCAAAGGTTACACATGCTTTAATCAAGTTATGCAATATCACAAGTTCTTCCTTTAGTTCCAAATTTAGTCTCATTATGAGTAATAAAGGTCAATGGTCATATATGTCAAGAATGCCTAATTCTCGCATTTCACAATACGATGCGCCGCCAGTGGTTGCTTTTGGCAGTCAAATTTTCGACTCCAGAGTCGACATCGCCATTCTAGCTGCTATTGAATTTTCACGCGAGTGTGATAATAAATAAGTTGAAAACAGCTCCACGAAGAATTCCCTGTGATCAAGATAGAAAATGGATCTACTATAGTTGTAAATTTTTGTTTTCGTGTGCATTCGCATGTAACATCATTATAATGACATTTAACCTCCACAATGATCCTGTATTGTATTCGTATTACGCGGGCTTTGGATGTCGACTCATTTTCCCATGATGCACTGCGCATTTTGGCCTCGACCCAGCGACCGCTGGAGCCGCATTGTATTGTGAAACGCGAGAATTAATGAGGTATAGGTCAATATTATATTATTATATTATAGGTCAAAGGCTTATATCAAAATAGTGTAGGGGTAAACTTTTCAAAATGCTCCATTTGGACTTAAAATAGTCTCAAATTATCTATCTTGACAAAAGAAAACCAAAAATGTATTGTTTACTATATCTACGCAGTCTAGATTTAATTTTACGATCTATTAAATGTCAAGGTTACATTATAGGATTTTGAACTTGGGCCCATGATTCGAGAATAATATGACTTCTCATACCTCAGATGATATTTGTTTGGTATTTATCATGTTAATCATAAGCATTTGTAAATACGAATAATTTGATACTATTTTTATTCAATTTGGAGCATTTGACAATTTGACCTACGACATCGTTATTGTACCCTTTGACCTATTCCTCATTAATTAGGTATCCTGCAGATACATGACCATTGAATTTTTTATTCCTTTAATAGGACCAGACGAACAACTGGTGGTATTTTATAACTTGATTAAAGCATTTTTAACTTTAATCCCCATGTGACCTTTGACCTCAATAACACAATTTCCTCAAGGCTGCTTCTTGGCACAAGGCAGATTCTGAATCTACACACCCTCCTCTAAAAGCAAATAAAAATTCCTTTAAAAAAGAAATGGGGCGCCCAATTATGTGCTAAAATCCTGGGGGCACTCCCAATTTGGAGGTGACGCGTATGTAGGGCTGTTAAGACCCCCTTTTCACCATTGCTGTCACCCAATTATGAATTCCACTGGTTTGCTAGTGTTTTTATTGTTTCAAATTTAAATTGAATAAAGTTAAAAATCTTAAAGGGGTTCCACCCCAAAATAATAAAA
Organism: Amphiura filiformis; assembly: GCF_039555335.1. Classification (NCBI taxonomy): domain Eukaryota; kingdom Metazoa; phylum Echinodermata; class Ophiuroidea; order Amphilepidida; family Amphiuridae; genus Amphiura; species Amphiura filiformis. The sequence continues at coordinate 51,289,435 of NC_092644.1, read as the reverse complement.
TAAAAAAGGCTTTCAGTTAGAGTAAGAGTGGCAAGTTAAGAGGGAACATTAAGTGAGTAGTCAAACTGCTAGTATTCCAAGAAAACCGGGCATGAATTAATAAATAGCCAATTTCAAGGATTCGGAAATTTGACACAAATTGGTCTATTGATTATGGAAAAGACGGTTATAGAAAAAAGCCACGGGAAGCTATCAAAGGATGTACGGTATAATATGATTCAAATCCCACATATTTGTTTAATCAGTTGCGAAGTAGGTTAGATGTGAACCTTTAGAAAAGATTGATTTTGAAACAAGTTATTGATTTCATCGCGCTTGTTAACAAACTCTGTAAGGGAAAATTTCACAAACATTAAAATATTTCTTGGCATTTAGCCTATGTATGAAAATAAAATTTGTCTGGATTTCTCAAAAAAATATTAAGCTACTACCTCCCCAAACATATCGGTAATATTTTTACCATTTTTGAAAAGGGGTAAAAACTCATTCAATGATGCTATGGCAAACACTGGTTCCAGCATGACACCTGTTACCAACCGTCGACGGGCGTAGGTCACTTTCTGGATAGCTGGACTGAACAAGATCATCTTCCTCATGTAGCTCTTTGCTACATAATAAACTAGTAAACTATTACCCCAAGGTGAAAGCCTGATACCACTCTGAGCGATGGCGGTCTCCAACGATGTAGTTCAGTAACCCCTATTTGTCAAGCATAACACAAAGTATGACCTTATGTTGTGGAATATAGATTGTGTAACCAACGCATCCAAAATTTCATTGGTGTACAAGTATGTTGTGGTGCATGGGGCCAGGCTTACGTATTTGTAAGAACAAACATTAATACATCCTAAAGAGAGTATTCGCTACTTGCACGGTTCCGCCATTATGCACTATGTGCGGGAGAGCCTCGAACTGGCAGCATACATGAAAGGAAGAATTATGTAACCTTACACAGAACGTTATGACTAGTTCAATTCCCATTCATGTATGCTGCCAGTTCGAGGCTCTCCACGCACATAGTGCATAATGGCGGAACCGTGCAAGTAGCGAATACGTTAATGTAGCATTCATTCAAGCAAAAATTAACAATAATCCTCCCATTACAGCATAACACGTGTTACCAACCGTAAACGGACGTAGGTCACTTTCTGGAAATCTTGACTGAACAATATCATCTGCCTCGTGTAGCTCTTTGCTACATAATAAACTGGTAAACTATTACCCCAAGGTGAAAGCCTGATACCACTCTGAGCGATGGCGGTCTCCAACGATGTAGTTCAGTAACCCCTATTTGTCAAGCATAACACAAAGTATGACCTTATGTTGTGGAATATAGATTGTATAACCAACGCATCCAAAATTTCATTGGTGTACAAGTATGTTGTGGTGCATGGGGCCAGGCTAACGTATTTGTAAGAACAAACATTAATACATCCTAAAGAGAGGTATACGTTAATGTAGCATTCATTCAAGCAAAAATTAACAATAATCCTCCCATTACAGCATAACACGTGTTACCAACCGTAAACGGACGTAGGTCACTTTCTGGAAATCTTGACTGAACAATCTCATCTGCCTCGTGTAGCTCTTTGCTACATAATAAACTGGTAAACTATCACCTCAAGGTGAACGCCTGATACCACTCTGAGCGATGGTGGTCTCCAATGACGTAGTTCAATAACCCCTATTTGTCAAGCATAGCACAAAGTATGACCTCATATTGTGGAATATGAGATTGTGTAACCAGCGTATCCAAAGTTCATTGGTGTACAAGCATGTTGCGGTGCATGGGGCTGGGGTTACGTATTTGTAAGAACAAAAACTAATACATCCTAAAGAGAGGTATACGTTAAAGTAGCATTCATTCAAGCAAATATTAACAATAATCCTCCCATTACAGCATAACACGTGTTACCAACCGTAAACGGACGTAGGTCACTTTCTGGAAAGCTGGACTGAACAATATCATCTGCCTCGTGTAGCTCTTTGCTACATAATAAACTGGTAAACTATCACCTCAGGGTGAAAGTCTGACACCACTATGAGCGATGGTGGTCTCCAATGACGTAGTTCAATAACCCCCTATTTGTCAAGCATAGCACAAAGTATGACCTCATGTTGTGGAATATCAGATTGTGTAACCAACGTATCCAAAGTTCATTGGTGTACAAGCATGTTGTGGTGCATGGGGCTGGGGTTACGTATTTGTAAGAACAAAAACTAATACATCCTAAAGAGAGGTATACGTTAAAGTAGCATTCATTCAAGCAAATATTAACAATAATCCTCCCATTACAGCATAACACCTGTTACCAACCGTAAACGGACGTAGGTCACTTTCTGGAAAGCTGGACTGAACAATATCATCTGCCTCGTGTAGCCCTTTGCTACATAATAAACTGGTAAACTATCACCTCAGGGTGAAAGTCTGACACCACTATGAGCGATGGTGGTCTCCAATGACGTAGTTCATTAACCCCCTATTTGTCAAGCATAGCACAAAGTATGACCTCATGTTGTGGAATATCAGATTGTGTAACCAACGCATCCAAAGTTCATTGGTGTACAAGTATGTTGTGGTGCATGGGGCCAGGCTTACGTATTTGTAAGAACAAGCATTAATACATCCTAAAGAGAGGTATACGTTAATGTAGCATCCATTCAAGCAAAAATTAACAATAATCCTCCCATTACAGCATAACACGTGTTACCAACCGTAAACGGACGTAGGTCACTTTCTGGAAATCTTGACTGAACAATATCATCTGCCTCGTGTAGCTCTTTGCTACATAATAAACTGGTAAACTATCACCGCAAGGTGAACGCCTGATACCACTCTGAGCGATGGTGGTCTCCAATGACGTAGTTCAATAACCCCTATTTGTCAAGCATAGCACAAAGTATGACCTCATATTGTGGAATATGAGATTGTGTAACCAGCGTATCCAAAGTTCATTGGTGTACAAGCATGTTGCGGTGCATGGGGCTGGGGTGACGTATTTGTAAGAACAAAAACTAATACATCCTAAAGATATGTATACGTTAAAGTAGCAACACCAGAACGCTTTTCATTCAATCAAAAATTAACAATAACCCTCCCATGACAGCAAAACACCTGTTACCAACCGTAAACGGACGTACGTCACTTTCTGGAAAGCTGGACTGAACAGTATCATCATAGCGCTTGGCTGTATGACAAACTGGTAAACTATAGTCATCTCAAGGACAGGAAAAAATTCCTTTGGGAACTAAAGCGTCGAGATGAATTGCTCAAAATGTAGGACCTACAGCAAATCTAAATGTTAAATTGGGTGTGTAATGAAGGACTAAACTTTGATCTTATCTATCTATTTTATCTCTTTTTAGTCTGATACCACTATGAGAGATGGTGGTCTCATTTCCAATGACGTAGCTCAATAACTTCTTTGTATCAAGCATATCCCAAAGTATGACCTCGGGGTGTGTGGTTTAACCAACGCATCCAAAAGTTATTAAATTAATGTAAAATGACATGCATATTGGGGCGATATTTGGTATTTTCGCGATCATAATGTACGTTTGAAATTCCTGGTATAACTGGGAATGATTTGGATCAATCATAAATAAGAAACAATACGTACATGCACTGTGTATTTGCAGTGGCGTAGCGTCATATGGGCACGGGGGGCACGTGCCCCCCCCCAAGCGATCTGAATTTTTTTAAAATCCCATAGGAGAATTGCCGAAAAACGGCTTGTCCCCCCCAATCAGATCCGGTTCCCCCAATCATGGTCGGTGCCCCCCCATGTGATGACCCACGCTACGCCACTGTGTATTTGTGCGTATCTGTAAGAAAAGAAAAAGCCACTATGCAAGAATTCAGTAGTAAGAAATCTGAAATTTAAAATGATGAAAATGCATTAAAATGGCAAGAGGTAAAAAACAGTTCTACATTTTATTTTTCTTCAGTCCAATGCAATGCGATACCTTAATTGCAGCATTGATATAACGAATATCTATGTTTATACATGTATCATATTTCTTATAAAATATATTATGCAGCCAGTTTTTATTGCAAGTGATATCTGATATTTGAATCGAAATAGAAATAAATTTTCATTTCAAGATATGTCAAGTGTTATTTTTTCATTACATGGTGGGAGAAAGCAAACATGCACCACAATGGACGTACCAATGGAGACGTACATGTTTAACAGATGCCAATTGGATGCAACTGTAATCGTTATTATAGTCGGTTTCCTTATGTTAAACGATGATTGGTAAAATCGAATGTATGAATGTTGTGTCAAAAGGCGCTCTATTTAAGGGGTTAGTACTACACACCTGCCCAATTTTGTGCCTATTTTAAAAAATTTCTCAAAAATTATAGCGCATTGGTGACAAGTAAGATATGTAAATAATAGGGGCAAGGACTATAACTACTGCACTGTAAATTGTATTTCAGACAACAGTTGTGGAGTTACAAAAAAAAATGAGGGAAAACCAATATACACTCTTAAAAAATACCTATTCAAAAATGAATAGAATCTATTCAAATTTGAATAGGTAAACATGTACGCCGGCACTTAAGAGAATCTATTCAAAATGAATAGAAAATTCTATTCAAATAACTGATCCCAAATTCTATTCAAAAATGAAGAGGTCACTTGTCAGAAAATGAATAGTTTACTAGTTACAGTTGATTAGAATCTATTCAATTTATTTGAATCTATTTGACTCTAGTCAAAAGGGAACGAATTTGGGGAAATATGCTTGGAGATGCATCATCTCTTGTCCGCTTCGCGATAAGAGTGGAACACTACGACTCATCACCGTGGTGTTGAATAGCCATCAAGTGTGTTTGATAACATACAATTACTGTCTTGAAAGGGGATAGCAGAAAAGGTATTTGCTTGAAAATATGAAATCTATGGTGTTAAATAGCGTTTGCCCTGTTTTCTTCATCCGTGGTTTTGTTTCCTAGTTATTTAGAAGATCCTCCAAACACTTTATTACCAGTGCCTATGTCCCCACCATACTGTACAAATGTGTAATGGCAGCCGACCAAGAAGCAAAAGACCCCGGATACAGCAGCGTGCGTACTCCTGACCAATGAAATCCTCATTATCGTTGACGTCATTTTGATGAGTGTGTCGATTCAAAGTTTCCTGCGATGTTGATACTAAATCGCATCAAACGGTATGATTCGATTTAAAAATGATAAGGGATCTATTCAAATTGACGAGTTTCTATTTAAAGAAAAATGAATAGACTTTCTATTCAAAAAAATGAAAAGGCCGTCATTAGAGTGTATGATCAATAAATCAATAACTACTTGTCTTGAGTCACTGAAATTCCAGAGTAGTAACTGGATTCCTTGCCCCTATAATATACATAACTTTTGTTACCAGTGTTTTATCAGTTTTTGAGAAAATGCACTGAAAATAGTCACAAATTTATCAAGGGGTGTAGTATCACTTTAAAGACATTAACAATTGTGTTATTCTGATTGAAAAGAGCAAAAAGTTTTTGTTCATTCTTATAGCGTGGATTATAACTATGAAACACAGATCCTCAATTTTATAAACAATACACAATTGCGAGGCTAGGATTGTGAAACGAAAAAGTTCAACCTTTATTTGTATGAAAAATTGTGAACTCGTTTCATTTCGCTTTTTGTTTGTGTATATAATAAACATGTTCACGCAAACAAAACTTCACTTATTTTAAATGATGTCTGGCATGTAACAAGCAATAGTTATAATCTTACACAAATGATGGTTTTCTTTTCTGATTGGAACAGTCGCATTGTTGACCTAACACGAATAAAACAGACATATTATTACTTTGACAAATCTTAACTTTATTACCTAGATGTCCATATTTACACTCGAGGGGCTTTACAAACTGCCTGAAAATGGTGTTGTGGCTAGAGACAGATTTTATGACAATAGAGTTTTATTTTAAAAATTCAAATGAGTGTGTATTATGTGCTGCAAATCATATAACTTATAAGCGACGTAAGAAAATGAAAATTCTATCGAAACGGTATAATAAATCAGAACAACATAAAATTGATATAAAGGGCGGCGGCTCTAAAAAAAGTTATGCCTTGTTGTTATTTTGTAAATCAGAAAATTTCACGCTCAACTTGAGTAAAATATTTTGAAGAGTTTAATGATTCATTAACATGAGGCAGATTTGGATATGGTGAAGGGTTGATTGGGAATATATGACATTTCTTATTCTAATATGAAAATAAGAAAAAATACTTTCTAAAATATTAAAGCGAAAATGTGAGTTGACACTACGAATGAGCCGTAAACTCGGCAAATTGTATTCTGAGTTACAGTGTAAAATGTGCGTGAAGATCGTATTCATAGCTATAGCGACAAATATCTCATCAAACATTTAAATCAATCAATAATACTATTGCTGAAGAGGATAATAAGCTGCTACCTAGTTCTATAGAATTTTCGAAACACAAAATAACCAGTATTAGTTTAAAAGTATCCTCTCATTATAGGAACCAATGTCATAGTTCAATAACTCAAAAGTTGATATTAAGTTTTGGAATATAATTTGATACCTGACACAATCTATGAGTGTACAAGCAAATAGGGGTAAAGAATTGTGAACTGACACTGCGAATATCTAGCAATACTCTGACTTTCACCATTGTCACATTACCGAAACCCTTGATTTACCATCATGGCATTCGCGAAACTTAAAAAGGTTATGATTTTGATAAAGTTCTGCTTCTTTAATTCGCCTCCCTTCAATTATTGACCCATTTTACTTGAAAAATCTAATAAATTGTGTGACTTAGTGTAGTAAATCAACACATACCAGACAGAAATAGTTGCCTGTTAATGTTTCATAAAACCATGTCATGTCAAAGATGTCCATCTTTATGATTTGCGATGAATATTTTCAAAGAGAATTAGTGAACACATAACATCCTTATCATTCGTATTATTGACTTTTGTAACAGGTGGGTTACCGTATCCCATATTATATTATATTATATTATATTATATTATATTATATTATATTATATTATATTATATTATATTATATTATATTATTAAAACTCGATACACTTTGGTTTCTTTTTATAGGCGCTGGGTCAAACAAATAATCGTGTGGTTGTATAAGTAACACGAAGCAATGAATACTGTTGTTTAAACCGTATCTATATTAACTTACAAAAACAAAGAATTGTGTACATTGACATTGATACTGTATGGTGTTACCGTTACGCAACCTAGCGGTTCTTTACATTCTCATTTAATATCTTTAAGTATTCAGACAGGTCGGAGCGTTGCCTGAGCTAGCGGTGTTTGCACTCAAATATTGAGAAAAATAAAGCCCACACTCATAGGGAAATGTATGGGTTCAATATGTGCTGTCCCAAGGCTCGTTGTAATGATTACCCCATCGTGATATTAACGGAGGGGGTAGCAAAAACTTTCGTTTGTGACCTATTATTTGTTGCAACACAATAACTGCAATACATATGGAAAGATAAATGTGACTAGTGGCTTCCTTGACTCGTTTCCTATAAAATCAATATATAACCATGATTACTCTGCAGAAAAAGTACTATTTCAAGAAAATAACCAAAACTGCAATAAATATGACATGAAGGCTCTGACTCGCCTCAAAGGCACTGCTGTATAGATACCAGAATCACAGTGTTGAAATTGCTTCTTCATGATTTAGAAATTGAACCGGGTATCTTAAGAGTCAAACATATCTCTCGACTGCTGATAAGCGCAAAACAGTTTTTTCCACGGCACATTGGTACAAAAGCATCAGAGATTTTGTTGACTCCAATATCTAATATGTCACGTGGTCAGAAACTCTAACCCAGGCAAATATATATCTGAATGAAACACAATCAAATATAAACGTTTTATTATTAAATGTGTTTGAATTTCCAGGTGTGAAATACAAACACATTGTTCCTCACGTTTGGCAGAAATTAATATCGTCTTAATTTCAGCAATTTATTGAATGCCTATTCTTTTCTTTTTTCTTCGTCATTATGGTAATTGTAAACAAATCTGTTGACTGCGGTTTATTAGCATAGAAATATTTGCAACAATCAACGCAAGTGCACATTTCCACATTTGATACGATTTACAATATAATTAGATTCGTTAAAGAAGCAAATTGCTGCAAGGTTTCTCTTAGTCTTAATGCAATTATTTTGCATATGTCGTGATTGACTTATACGTTTTAGTAAAATTGTCCCCATGAAACACTTCACTTAACGAGCCTGGTCACAATTGTTTATACGGAAGTAAGACCTTTTAATCTGCCAAATTGATCTTACGTTCACGCTGCACATTGTTTTTTATAAAATGCTTTTTTCTACTTGTTTGCTTCATTGCTATTATATGTATTCTTGATATGAATATCGCCACAAGCACGTGTGATCATGAATACTGAAATGTTCTCAGGAAGGCGGGAAAACCTCGATTATTCCACGTCAAACAACTTATAAATAACGCATTAATGTTCTGTTGCATTCCCTAGTCATCTCTATTGAGAATTCAATAAAAAAGTTATATTTAAACATTTGACATAAATATTTAGAACAGCACCGCTCACGCAATAATAATAATGCCGCTATGTTCTTTTCCTGTTGTGTGTTAGTATCCTCAAAGTGATCAATGGCAGTAACGAGGTTTTGATAAGAGGTGGATGCGGGGTGGGTTTTTTTTACTGTTGTTGTTGTTATATGCGCAGATTACCGTATTCAGGGAACTGCGCATTAGTCCAAAGGGTCATCAGTCCAAAAAAATAGGGTTTATGACATTTTAGGTTAGGATTAGGGTTGGTAATAAAATGTAGTATAGCATCATGGTTAAGGCTATAGTTAGGGTCGGAATTGGGATTAAAGTCAGAGTTATATTAAGGGTTAGGATTAGGCTTAGGTTATAGGTTAGGATTAGGATGAACTTTAGGTTTAGGGTTCAGGTAAGGATTAGAGGATTAGGGTTTATAACTAAGATATTGGGTTTTTGGACTGATCTTTCGGGCTAGGAGGCTAGAAATTGGTTAAGCAACCGCACTCTGCACATTGCAACATGATCATGATGATTGCAACCACACATACTCCCGGAGTGATAAACGTCATTGGTATTGCTTTCGGGTAAGGAGCGGATCTAGATTCTGAAGAAAAATCAGCGCCCCGAGGGCACTGGAATTGGACTAGAGGAAAATCTCAAATTTGTGCTTGTATAAAATTGTTGTTCAGCAGTTTTGAGTAAAAGTTGATAACCTAGCTATTTTTATTAATTGGACCAAAAAAAGGGGGTGAGCAAGAGTCTATTATATGCTAATGAGCAAAATCGGAGCATGTTTAATTTTTTACCCCTGTATAACCCTTATCATCAACTTTTACTAACAAATGCCGAAAGAAAGCTGAATTATTGAAATTTTGTCTGGACTAAATATCAAAGTGATGTACGCCAGGCACAAAAAGAAACTTGTCAGTTATATAGTCATCCTTGTTGTTCAAAAACCTGATAATTTTGGATTATTCTGAAATATAAATTTGGTTAATTAGACTTTGCTTTCTCATTTGACACCTGCACCCTGTTCGTGAAAATCGAGCAAGAATTGATCAAGATATATGCGCCTCCAAACCCTCAAACCCCAAAATGAAAAGTTGCAATTTTAACGATTCAATTGTGCCCGTTATTGTTTGCTTTATTGATTGCCCCGTGGTGCTTGTGTGCAATCCGCGTTCCCATTGAAAATCGTTGAAATTGCAACTTTTGATTTTGGGGTTTGAGGGGGTGGAGGCGCATATCTTGGTCAATTCTTGCTCGATGTTCACGAACAGGGTGTCGAATGAGAAGCAAAGTCCAATTAACAAAATGTATATTTCAGAATAATCCAAAATTATCAGGTTGTTGAACAGCAAGGATGACTATAACTGACGAGTTTCTTTATGTGCCTGGTGTACCTGTGCCTACCGGAGTACAACAGTATGGGGCCTATGGTGAAGGGTTTCTTTAAAAAAAGGGAAGAAAAACGGGGGGGGGGGTCGTTCAGTGTGGGATCGATAAAAATTGGGTGTCATTGACAGGGAAAATAACCCCTGGGCAAAGTGTGCATTGGCATGCAAGGATTTCCAATTTTGAACCTAAAATTGCCACAAAAATGTTCAAAATGCGCGCGAAGAGTGTAAAAAGTTGCAGATTTTGTGTAAATGTCTGAAATAAAACGGGAGGTAATTTGGGTGTAAGCTGATGAAAAAATTAGTCATTGGGTCTTTGCCTCAATTAAGGAAGTCTATTGACATGCACATGACGTCCATGGTAGTGCCCTCACCCGGTAGCACCTTGAAACTCAAATTAGGACTCCCGGGTGTAACCTTTTTATTATTCTCCAGCTGATTCTCTAGTCCAGAAAATAACTAAAAAGATAAACCAGTACCAATTGAATAAAATATGACAGGTATACACTTATCATTAAATATAAGAGGAAAGGCATTAAAGTAGTTCACTGTGATCAATTTACCTTAATGCACCATGTGGTTAATATGCCATACGAAAGAATTATTGAATTATTTTTAAAAGGCCATTATTTATGTAAGGAATTCTACTGGTCTGCTAGTGTTTTTATTTTTTCAAATTTGAATCAAATTTATGTTAAATTGGTTATACTGCCAAAATAATGCAATAAAAAGACTTCCAGTTACAAAGACTAATTCACTTACTTTAAAGGGCATTTCGTAAACCACAGCATCATCCCCACACTTTTCTCAAAAAAGATTTTTATATCACTGGAAACCTCTGGCTAAATAATGTTTATGCACAAAAAATTTCTTGCAGATTAATTCGTTTAGCAAAGAAATACTCCTTTATTATCGTTTTAAATGAAAACTGCCGATATTCCAGGGATGAATTTATGACAGCAAATTCTGCGTGCCGTGCGTGGCAGATCCCCATAGATTTTTTTAAAAGACACCCCCCCCCCGGAAAAAGGCATTCAAGCTCTAGTAAAAGACATTTACAATTGTGTTTATATTCTGATTGAAAAGAGTAATATGTTCGTGTTAATTCTTATAGCGTGGATTTACTATGAAACACAGATCCTCAGTTTTCAGGATTGTGAGGCTAGAATTGGAGTACGAAATATTTGAACCACTATTTGTAAGTCAAATTGTGAACCCGTTCCGTTCATAATTTGTGCAGAAATAAGCGTGTTTAGGAAAACATAACTTCACTTATTTTAAATGATGTCTGCCACTAAGCAAGTAATAAGCTTACACAATGGTCACTGTCTTTTCTGATTGGAATGGTCGCATTATCGGCCTAACACGAAGAATACATACCTGGAGTGTTTCATAAAACCATGTCATGTCAAATATGCTCATCTTTATGATTTGCGATGAATGTTTTCAAAGAGAGGTAACTGAACACATAACATCCTTATCATTCGTATTACTGACTTATGTAACAAGTGGGTTACCGCATCCCATATTGAAACTCGGTACACTTTCATTGGTTTCTTTTTAATCCATATAAATACTCTTAGTCTGAAATCCTTTCCTTGGACGTAAGCATTATATTGCTGACGAAACAGTATCAATTGATCTACTAAGTTACAAAAACTCCAAACAATTATGGAACTCGTTGAAGACACGGATACTGTGGTTTATAACTTTTACTTATATCGCCACAAGCACGTGTGATCTTGAACACTGAGATGTTCCCAGGTAAACCTCGATAATTCCACCTTTGACATAAATACGATGAAAGTATTAGTGCCTATTCTTTGACAATAATGATAATGATTCCATTCTTTTCCCGAGTTCTTTTCCCATTATGTTTACGTGCTAGCATCCTTGAGGGGATCCGTGGCAGGAGTAACGCAAAAGCAAAAACGATTTTCCTAACGACCGAAACGGAACATTTCAGGCCTGAAATTGCACTGTGATTTTGAGAAACATACGACATTTCTTCTGATGCCAAATTCTTTATTTTGATGAACGTACCAACATACCCGGCATACCCACTCATCAACTCATCCACCTACAAACAATATCACAAGAATACATACACGGTTATAATAACTTGAATATAATTGGTATGTCCGATAAAAAAAAATGAAAAGACTGTTCAGATTAATAATCAGATTTAAAACCACTAAATATTTATTGCTTGTAAATATGGTATGAATATCCTGTTATATGTTGGAGAACTCAATATACAAAATACAGAATACAAAATTTCAAATGCTGTTTTTATGTCCATCACCAATTTTGTAAGATGTAGATTTGATAAAGATTTATGAAAAATTAACCTGATCTTATTTATATTGTAGAAGAATGATTGATATCACATTTCCTAGAATCAGTACTAGTTTGAAGCACAGTTCACCTGTAACCCGAGGCAAATATTTTGAGCTTAGCAAAATTGGTTGATGCAATTAATAAATTTGATCTAGAAAACTATCATAATTATTTTGTTTTTTATGATGCATCAATCCACCTCAGACCTAACAGATGTTTTAACTGAGTAAAAGGTTTTAAATGTACGAAAATATAATTATGGAAAATATATTATAAAGATATCTAAACTCGCTAAATAGATTCATCAGGTTTGTAGATATACAGTAAAATAATTTTCTTTTGCACAAAACCAAAATATTTTACTCACTTGACGGTTAATTTCGCCTATCATGGTCGATAGGCATCATCAGAATGATGTTGGATGATCCTTACTTCCGGTAGGACGTATCCCGACTGTAGAGGGTGTATTTACAGCCAGGAGAGGATCATACACGTGACTAAGGTAGTGGGCCCCCTCGTCTCTGTTCATGACATTGGGTCCTCGTCTCCTGATCCATATTGATTCTTTGACATATCTGGCATTTGCATCACACTCCTTGCTAAGAATTTTGGCATTGTCCCAATTGATGATATGATTTTGTTACACTGCGTGGTCTGTTATAGCTGACTTGGATTGTTCACTCGCTGATTGTTTTCGGGTTTGCCGGGTGTAATTTGATTTGGTTTTGACACCCTGTCTGTCTCTTTCTGGTGTTCTTTTAGACGAGTCTCAAATTTTCTTCCCGTTTCACCAACATATGAGTGATTACAATTTGCGCATGGTATTTCATAAACGCAGTCAGTTGTGCTAAGTGGTGTTAGGTTTCATAGCAGTGGCAATTCCGTGTTTTCGGAAGATCCTATTGGCTTTGTCTGCGAGTCCCTCTACGTACGGGATCACGACAAATCCCTTGGTCCGATCGCTACTGTCTTTCAATCCAAGTCAGCTATAACAGACCATTGAAAAGAACAAATGGCATTTGAGAGCTAAGACTGCACCCTTGACGTTGATGTAAGCATCATGTCACAACGGTATTTTCTAATTGCCAAAGAGGGCGCTTTTCACTTGCACAATTTTTTGAGACATGCTGTACAAAGGTAAGGTTATGTGTATTTTAAGAATATTTTCAACTTAGGCATAAATCATTACCTTATTGCAATTATGTTTTTGTAAAGGAAATCAAAGTTTCTTTTTTATTATTTTATTAAAAAGATAAATACGTGTATGTACACAAAAGTAGCCACTCTTTTACAATGTATATTAATGTAACCTTGGCCATGCCATTTTAAAGAAAGGTATCTTAAAAATATTTTTTTCTTTTTCTAACTATGTCTAGATAAATAATATCAAGCATTAATGATTAATTATATCTTGTATACACTGAAAACAATTTGGGTTCAAATTATATGTAATAATGTAATAATTTAATGTAATAATGCAAAAAATGCAAGGGCACATACTATCCAACAGCGATATGCTTTTATTAATTTATGAATAAATAAGCCGAAAAGTCAACGACCTCGCTTAAAGTATTTTTGCTTTTTGAATTCGCAAAGGAATGGGAGAAAATATAATTTCATGGTTTCCTTCTTTTAGGCTTTTTGGGCTGTAGTTATAAGAAAGTACAGTCACCAATACAGTCATCGGGCTATTAAAGGAGTTTCTATGGATTAACTATAAATTCTTTGTTGTATATCATCCACAGACAGAATGCTTTACGGCGAGTGATGTTTGCGCTAGTTACGTGGTTTGTTTTGTAAAAAGTTTTAATTTAAACGAATACAGTATTAATTAAAATCATTGACTGGCAGTAACAAAAAGCAACTCTCTTTTACATTATTCTAATAGTGCTTATAGCTAGTAAGATATTAAAACATAGTTTTCCGCCTAAACCTAATTTTTCTAATGTCCTTTTTTTAATAGTGTAATTAAAGTAGCTCGTACGAATACTATATACTTGCATAAAATACTATTATGTCTATCATTTGAAAGTTAAAATCATAGCCAAGAAAAATATTTGCCCACCCATTTTACGAGTTTTATACAAATTATAACAATTCTTATGTTTTTCTTTGGTAATGTGCTTTATGCTTCAATTCGATGTAATGTGATACCTAGTATTGCACATAAATTGACACATGTATTATATTTCTTATATGCAGCAAGTTTTGATTTCTATAGTGGTATCTGATATTTGAATGGATATAGATATTGAAATAAATGTTCATTTCAATATATGTCTAAAGTGTTGTTTTTTCATTACGTGGTGGGACAGTACAAACATACACCACAATGGACGTACCAACAGATACATATATAAGAAGCTGACTATTTGGGTGCAATTTCATACGTTTTCGTAGTCGGTTTCATCATGTTAAATGATGATTGCTTAGTGGTAAATTGGAATTCATATGTGACAACAGGCGTTCAAGCTATATTAAAAGACATTTACAAATATGTTATTATGCTTGAGAAGAGCACATTTATTTGTGCTAATTCTTATAGAGTCGATTCTATAATTATGAAACACAAATTCTCAATTTGCATAAAAATTACACAATAATTGTGAGACTAGAATTGGAGAACGAAAACATTGTGCCTCTATTTGTATGCCAAATTGTGAACCCGTTGCGTTCATCTTGAAACGAACAAAACTTCACTTATTTTAAATGATGTCTAACATTTAAAAAGCAATACAGTTATAATCTTACACAAATGGTCGCTGTATTTTCTGATAGGAACATTGTCGACCAAACACGAGCAAAACAGACCTGTATAACGAATTGCACAGACAAATCTTTACTTAGTACCTAGACATTCACGTCCATATTTACACTCGAGGGGCTTTACAAACTGCCTGAAAATGGTGTTGTGGCCAGAGACAGACTATAATAACAATAGCGTATTTTATTAAAAATTAGTGTGTGGTATGTGGTACATATCCTATAATCGACACAAGAAATGGCGAGTATTGCCTCGTCTCGAAACAGTATCAATAATGATTCACTTACATGATTGTGTGGAACATGAGTTTGATACCTAACTCATTCAAACTTTCTTTGAGTGTACAAAGAAAGATGAAAAGAATTATTGAGACTCTAGTGTATCAAAAAGGTGGCAGTTTTCCACAGAGCTTTACCGATTTTGTTGATGTCAAAGTCTCACATAGTCAGAAAAGCAATCAAATATAAACGTTTGATGTGTTGAAATTGTCAGATGTCATTGGTCCTCACGTTTGGCAGAAATTAATTTTGTTCATGAAATGCTCCTTTTAATCAGCCTGGTCACAATAACTGCCAAATTAATCTTACGGTTACGCAGCACATTGTTTTTTATAAAAAATAGTTTTTATGCTATTTGTTTGCTTCATTGCTATTACATGTATTCTTGATATGAATATCGCCACAAGCACGTGTGATCATGAATACCGAGATGTTCTCAAGAAGGCGGGAAAACCCATACTGCAGTTACTGTCCGTTTTCCTATACACAATACACAGTGCTCTCACCATTGACGCGTGACCCCTACAAATGATGTATGTTGGGAGAATGGACACTTGCCTAGTTAACATCACTGTGTGAAAAATAACCAGCCAATATTTTATTTATTCTCCAAAACTTCTAGCAAATATATTTCTCTAACATGACCTAAAATTACAGCTAGGTTAGATGTTCAGAAATGGTCGTACTTTTGTAAAATATGAGTGAGGGCAAGGCATAGCTAGCCAACTCCCCGTGTTATTTGAATGGAGATTTGACCGAAAATATTGGTATCGGACCGCTCACTTCTGAAGGATGCCACAAAAAACCGGTAAAAGCTACATTTAAATTATTCTAAATAGGTTCTAGAAAATAAAGTTTTGTAACATGTCCTAAATTTTTAGCTAATTTAGGTGTTTGGAGAGGGTCGTACTTTTGTGTTTTAGGAAGGACATGTAAACGACAGATAACACCAAAAATATGAAGAAATTATTTCTAAACCGTGTTAAGTCAAAAATCATTATGTTGCTCATTTTCAAGAATGCTGGTTTACAAAAAGCACGACATTGTCTGATTTCGTGAACAAAGCCACACATAACATTGTTTCCTTTCGTTTCCTTTGTAATCGGTTACTCAACTGAAGCTATGAATACCAGCTTTATTGCGATATCGCACATGAAAACAGTCACTTGTGCACAACCAGAGAAGATCCGATTTAATCAGTTGAGCTGTTTCAATGAGTGTTATCTTGGTTTAATAGCTTTTAATGGGGTTAAGTCCTGCAAAGGTCGAGATGAATTCTACTGTAGACATGACTGCATCATGCATGATTATTCCACGTCAGATAACTGATAAATAACACATTAATTTACTATTGAATTCCTAGTCAACTCTAGTGAGAATAGCAAAAACGTAATCATTTATAATTAAATACTCAAATTAAGATCTCAAAGTAATGGTGCATGGTCTTTGGCAATAATACAAATGAGTCGGTTGTGTTCAGTACCTGTTGTATTTTGTAGTGCTAGCATTCTCGAAGAGGTCAGTGGCATGGCAGTAACGAGATTTTGATAAGAGGCGCATGCGTGTGCTTTTAAACTCGGTAAGCATTATAGCAACCGAGTTCTGCGCATTGCAACTATAGTAGGCTCCAAAAAGATGTCGAGATTAATAGTCATACTTAAAATCAGTAAATATTTATTACTGGTTGTGATTAATTGAAAAACTGTTCAAGAACTAAAATACATACCACCCCACTTTTCGGCAATATTTTAAAAACAAAATTCCTCTTACCACCAATTTTGTAAGGTGTAGATTTGGTGTATTTTTAATCAAAATAAACCTGATCTTATTTATTTCAATGTAGAGGAATGATTGGTATCACATTTTAGAATCAGTACTATATAGTTTGAAGCACAGTTCACCTGTGACCCGAGGCAAATATTTTGAGCTTAGCAAAATTGGTTGATGCAATTAATAAGTTTGAGGAAGATACATATCTAGAAAACGATCATAATCATTTCGTTTTTATGATGCATCGATTAACCTCAGACCTAACAGATGTTTAAACTGAAATATATATCTTTATGCAAAATACGTTATATATATTAGATACCTGAGCTTTATGTTCTGTTTCTTTTCTCCAAATAATTATATTGTCGCAAGTCAATCATTTTGATATAAATAATGAAACAGTAGAAGTAGAATAAGAATAGGCGTCCAGTATAAGATTTTTATTAGAAAGATTCGAGCCAGGTATACCAACTTGATGTCGGGAACAAGACCAAATGCAGTATGTAATAACATTGTGAAAACATTTAATTATTTTATATATTTAATTGCCGTATGTCTTGTAAACTTAAGTTGTTTTGCAAATATGGCCCAATTTTTAATTAGTATTATTTACATCATGGATGGAATATGCCATTACGCCATGCAATATGTAGGTTTACGTGTATATTAAGAATATGTCATGGAAGACATAACTACA
The DNA here is from genome assembly GCF_039555335.1 of Amphiura filiformis. Classification (NCBI taxonomy): domain Eukaryota; kingdom Metazoa; phylum Echinodermata; class Ophiuroidea; order Amphilepidida; family Amphiuridae; genus Amphiura; species Amphiura filiformis. Next base: position 51,271,631 of record NC_092644.1, on the reverse strand, counting down.
GGGTGTATCAAAATGATTGGTACCGTAAGTTTTTAGTCATTATGGACAGGACTGCCACATCACAATACAACATAGGATGCACCTAATTTGTAGACAAATAATGTGAACGATTATAAACTACAAATTGAGGCCATTTTACTGTGATCCAATGCTGCATTTCGAAGCAGTCGGCTTGTCAATAAACATGAAAACTGATGGGTACCAATCATTTTGATACAGCCTGTAATGTAATTCATTACCAACATTACAATTATATGTTTGAACAAATTTATATTTTATAAAAAGATAAATATGTCCACATAAGTAGCCAATCTTGTATGTTATTGTTGCGCTATCTTTACACTGTTCAGGGTATTTTAAAATAACTTTCTCTTTTTCTTATCTTGTCTGCTGCCAGATAACTACAAAAAGTATCAAATATCTAATATCTAATTGTGTCTTACATAATTTTGTACTGAAAACAATTATGCTTCAATTTCAAATTAGTAAAATATTATCCAACAGCTATATGCTTTTATGCATTTATGAATAAATAATAAGCAGAAAAGCCGACGACCTCGCTTTTCTATCCTTTGAATATCGCAAAGGAATAAGAAAGAAAATATGACTTGCTATAAGCAGTTATAACAGAACACCTATAAAGTGCAGTCGCCAATACAGCTATCGGGGCGATTGTGTAGGAAGTATATTGGTAATTAAAAGAGTTTCTATAGATTAACTATTAATTCTTTACAGTATTATCATCCACAGACACAATTCTGTACGGCGATTGATGTTTACTACAGTATTCGGCAAATCCTTCAGCGGTGTTCGTCTGCTTTTTCTGATTATCACGTAAAAAGAACAAAGTCACAAGATGCTACGCAGCTTGACCAGCGAATGAGGTACATGTGTGATGATGACGCGATTCAATTAGCCAATCAGAATTCCACTTCCGTAAACGCTATATAAACTGCGCCAAATTGACACACCGCTGAAGACCCTTGTTGAAAACTATTAAAAATACATAGTTCGTGAAGTGCCTTTTAATGTTTTATCTTATAAAATTTATGATTAAAAGCTTTAACTGGTATCAATAAAAGGCAACTGTCTATTAGTAGTTAATATAATAATTATGGATGGTAAAAAGTTTTGTTTTCCACTGAAGCGTATGTTCTCATCTGTACTGTAGAACCCTCAAAAGAAACGGGTTCAGAAGCATTTTCAGGTCTAAAAATACCACTTTATGATGTTTAGCCTTTCTAGAACTCTATTCGATTCTTTAAGATGCGTTTAAATTTCTAAATACCGTACAGCTCAAGAAGCATTTTAGGGTCTAGTTAGAACCTTTTTAAGAGTGTTTTAAAAGCATGCCACTTTTTTTTTTACTATTTTGCAATTGACTGTGATAAGCATCATACCAAATTTGGTTAATCAGGCTCAGGAATCGGCCAGCATGGTCATACTATTCTTCCTTATTTCAAAACAATACCATTGTGTAGTGAACATGTATGCCTTGCAATTAGCTTTTTAGAGGATAATGGCGGACACAATATGATGGCGCTGCACGAAGTGGGTAAAGTCTTTTGAATTAGGCGGGTTTTACTCATATTGAATACTGCCCTCCTATTGTGTACGCCATGCTTCTAAAAGGCTAATTGAAGCGTAATGTCTTACCGAATAGTCCATTTTTAGTTTTGGTAGATGTACATTCGCTTTTAAATAATATAATCATTGATACTATTCAGATATATTGATATGTTTGCTTGTAGTCATCTAACATGACGATTTAGTGCATTCGTTTAAATTTAAACAAGCATTTTAGAGGATACACTAGGATCCACAACATTCTCATCTATTAGCGCACAGTCTTTAACCCCAATACATTTGTACATTCATTGAATGACCTTTGAAAAATTAGGTACACAAACTCATACTCCGCAATTTGAGGTCAAATTTTGCTCTATGATTGTTTAATTGAGGTTATTGAACTATGCCATTGAGATGAGACCATTGTGGCCCATAGTGGTATTTAACATATACAATTGCCCCGAGTAAAGATCTGTCAAAAGGTGAAGATTTTTTTTAAATTGCTAACTTTTAACTACTCTACGCATAGCATAGTAACGAAGTGTGTTTTGCCTATAATAAATATAGCTATAACAAGCACCATTTATATCATAGCATCATTAGGCTTTCCAACTTTGTAAATATGATATCTTTAAAGAATATGTAAATATAATATCGCATAGTTAACATAACCTACCGGAAAAGAATACACCGAAATCGTTAGTCGCTGGCAGCATTGCAAGAATTATAAAAGCTGGAATGTTATAGGTGAAATGTTAGTACCGCTAATGAATATTGGTTTGAGAATTGTTTGAATATGATTTGGAGCCAATATTTTGTTGTGAAAGCTAACAGTTTGATTAGCTTAATTTTGTTTCTGATGAATATCATCTTACATAAAGAGTAACGATGAACTATTAATTTATACTCGAGATCAATTTACTGAAAAGGTTACATGGAAATACAGCTTCTAAGTCAGGATGCTGAAACCCCGCCAAAATACACGTGGTTTGCTCTGCCGTCTGCATTGCCTTCAAAAATTTAATTTTAACTTGACACAGACTAATTAGGAGAAAAAGTACATAAAATCTATGATTACTTTAATATACTGTCATGTAAGTATAGTGTATTTAATAGCACGTAAACTATGATATAATATATATAATTTAATTAGTGAGAATTCAGTTCAAAAACCTTTGTCTATTAGATTGTTTTTGTTTATAAATTATTTTGCAATAGTCTACTATGTAGTGGTATGGCGTATTTGCTTTCGATTATCCATTCTTAGTATTTTGAGGAAAACGTGTTAATTATTCTATCGTCTATTATCAATATGACTTTGAGATCAACATTTGAAGATTTCCATGAAATGAAATTGAACAATGTAACAAGGTTAGCTACAAAAACAGAAACACACTTAATATTTATATCGCAGCCTTTTAGCAAGAAAAGCATAAATGCAACGCTCACTTGAATGTTCCTGTTGATGCGCAACTGAAATATTCCATGAACGTAATTTCAGTTTAATAGTCTTCGCTGTTGTTGGGAAAGGATTCAATGAACCCGAGTGATGGACAAACTTGTCAAGTAAAGGGTGCCCCGGGGATATTGCTATATTTGTTTGATTTGAACAAAACTATATTACAATTTTACAAAGTTATGTTGTCAGGATATAAAGCCAAGATTAAGCCACCAAAAGCAAATATACCGCTGTCGAATAAAATGCTATCAATGAAATTAAGTTTAGCTACTGTAAAAATAACTTCAAAAAGTGTCAAGTTTACACATGGCCATTTAAAGTTTACACAATGAAACATATGGCTGTTTACGTAGCATATAGTTACTAATTACCTTTCTTCGTAGTAGTTTGATTAATATTAAAACCCAAGATACACACGCAAAAACGAAGAAACACATATTTTTATACTTTGTTTCACTATGAAATTCTATCCTTGTTGGTAATCAATCCGCCAACCAAACAAGTTTACTTAGTCATTCAACAATATTATTGAGATGTTTTCTTGAATATTTGAATATGCACTACACATTCTCATTAGTAATACTCCGATAACAGATAAGTAATGGACTTGTGTGTTCTTTAGTTGACCTGTGATGGCTGAATAGCATTACTTGTTGCAAACCTGTTAACTTGTTTAACTATATATATGTGACTTCTCCTTAAGCCTTAACATACGATTTCAGTCAAATTTTAATTTGGTTTTTCTTTGCCAAATATTATAAAATGGTATCAGTGACAACTGTCAGGAAAGTTTTCTGGTCTGGTCATAAACCAAGCTAATGAGGTAAAAGAAAAGAAAACTCACCTATACTATCTAGCCACTTATCTGTGGTGCTCTATGGGGGATTTAATTATCAAACTTGCTCTGTTGTGCTAAAACACATTGAATTTGGCTGAATCCAACTAGGTGTAAGTTGGGATATGTGTAAACATTACACAAATATGCCAAAAGATCAAGTTGGGACAAAACTGACAAACTCATTTTAAAAGATAGTACATTATGGCTCTAAAAAAAAAAAAAATGTTCTTTCGTGCAATATTTTTTAACCGGCATTAACAACTTTCCTCCGATCTACCCTTGCCTTGATCATCATAATGTGCACCAAGATACCTTGGAACAGTTATTGTAAAGCCGCCAAAGATTTTCTTGTATTTCAAGGATTTCAGTAGAGTTGTAATATTTTTAAGCTCCTTTTCAAATGACTATCTTTGCTCAAAGAGATCATACCCGCAATAACACAATGCGCAGCACAAATTACTTAATCAAGTGAATTTATTAAATTAATCAATACATTTTTGGTTAAATTATGGTGTCTCTTTAAAGTGTAACATACGTTTTGTGAGCAGTTACATTTCCACTTATGTGATTTGACTATGGATTACGTGCCACTGTAATGCTTTCACTTCATTGACACATCCAGTAATCAGCTAATAACCGCTTCTGTCTCCATAACCTTGATAGTAATAATTACCTGAGAATCATACTCCGTGTATTAGAGGTCGAAAGTTCGATGCAACAAGTGTTCGTTATTCAATATGATTCAATGCATTTTTATCTTCTAACGAATATTTGTCGACGAAAAACTATATTTCTTGTGGATAGATGTTACGTCATCAAACATTCGTTAGAAGCTACAAATGACTGGAAATAGAATGGAAATGTTGCATAGAATATTCGACGTCCAATAAAAAGAATGAACCGGGCCTTACCGAGTCTAAATACTAAACTAGGGTAAGCATGGTAAGATCAAAATCCAAAATGAGATACATGGAAGTGTAGAAGAGGAGTCACAAAGAGCCCAATGATGTTGATGTTGATTTCAGTTATCAGTACCACTAATGTATATTGCATTATTCATGTCTAAAACACTGGAGAACAATGATCTGAAGAATTGAACCGACTTATGTCTCCCTATATTACTCACTCTATTGATTTTGAGAAAAGAATTGCTAATTGTTTGATACGGGAAAAAGTGTGTAACATTACTTATTCAGGTCAAACACGATAATTAGCTCAGTCATTTGTATTTCCGCGGAAAAATGAAGGCCTATATTGCATAGTAATTCAACGTTTGTAATAATGCCTTTGTTGGTCAATTCTAACAAACGTTTAAACAGTGTTTTCACGATGTTATTATGATAAAACCTTGGCTGAGCGGCTAATTTAGGTGTTTTTGATTAGGCTACCTCTTTCATTTTCGTACTTTTAACTTTTTATATAAATCGACAGCCTACTACGCTAAATGTCAAAGTAATTTTTTTATAATTTTGAGAACAAAGTACAAAATATGGTTCAAGCATGTATTTAAACATAATTTTCACCAATCTTTGCACAAGAACAATTGACAATGATACAAATTAAGGGGGTACTACACCCTCGATAAATTTGTGTCTATTTTTGCATTTTTCTCAAAACTAATAACACAGTGGTAAAAAAAGTTATGTGTATTATAGGGGCAAGGAATCTAATTACTACACTGGAATTTCAGTGACCCAAGACAAGCGGTTTGTTATTTATGATAAGAAATAAGGTACCGCTAGAATGTACCTCGTTTCCTACCATATATACTGAACCGCTTGTCTTGAGTCACTGAAATTTCAGTGTAGTAATTGGATTCCTTGCCCCAATAATATACATAACTTTTGTTACCAGTGTATTATTATTTTTGAGAAAATGCAAAAATAGTCACAAATTACCACAGGGGTGTAGTACCCCTTAAATGGAATAATCTAAAATAAGTAGGGTGATGCATGCTTGAACCACATTTTGTACTTTGTTCTCAAAATTACAAAAAATTGACTTAGGCAATTAGCGTAGTAGGCTGTCGATATACGTTATCCTTTTTTAATGCAAATGCATGTTTCACTTGGCAATATCTGTTTCCTACATCTTGCATAGCATTAATTAACTAAGATTAAGAGCAGTTTACACTAGGATCTCAACAATGATCATCTGCCAGGACACAGATCTGTACCTCAATATGTTTACATATGCATTGGTACGAAAATTCCGCAATTTGAGTTCACACTACGATCGTTAAATGCGTGAAGGATCGTTAAATGCGTGAAGGCTCATAGTGCGTAAGGCTAATTTTATTTACTACACCTTTGTCATGAAGCAGTAGCTAAGAGGAACAACATTGATTCACATGTTGCATATTCTATTTATAGATCATGTTTATGTGAAGCCCTATTTTGCAGTCCAATTGCAGCAATAGTGATCGCTTTTGTCTAATGATCTGGATGCTATTACGCACTTAGTGACGAATAGGGTCTTCACTCCCATCTTTATTAACCTGATTTCCCTACATTGTGAGGAGCTCATTACACTCCACACTATACAGTATTTGTGCCGCTAGAAAATGAACAATACTACTTTAATATACTCGATGTCCGTATGGACTATAGCATACCATCACTTATAGGATACTATTAACCTCGAGAACTAGGTAACCCTTAGTCACCAACTTTCGAAAGTCTTATTTTAATGTATTTCTAATTCTGAGAATCTACATCCACCTATAGGCGATGCTTAACCGTAACAAAACTTTTGGCATAAAAAAAACAAAAAAACTCCCAAAATGCAAATTAGTAGAAAAGTATTAAGTGCATCTTGAAGAGAATCGGCCCGGAAAGTGGTCTCACATTTTTCCTCTTAGAGCATCATTTTAAACAAAGAATAGTTTACCATAATTATCTCGGGTATTTTGTTACATGGGTAACAGCACAAATAGGTCAGGGTTAACATGATTTAATGGGCTTTGATTTTTTGGCATGTTACCTAGGTTACGAAACACCTGCGATATGGCAAACTATTCTTTGGTTAATTGTTTTGACACCAATTTCATCAAAATTGGAGGCTTTTTTTTTTCTGGTTTGGAGATCAAAAATTTGCATTTTGACCTTTATGCTTATACCTCAAGAACTGTACTTCGGAGAACAATACTTATTCTGAATTCTAATAATGAGATGAATACATTGGTATGGTTTTTACCCAGATTCTCCAAATTTTGAAATTAGATCCCTGCTTACGTGGCCATTTTTGTTTACCATTTATTTTCCCCAACTTCCTTTTTTCTCCTTTTTTGATATGTGCACTATCAAGCAAAAGTATTGGTGTGCCAATTTTTGTCCATGTATACCCATTGTTTTACTTAAAATAACTTCACTTTCGTTTCGTACAACAAGGTGATGTGGCATCATCCATTGTGTTAAACTAAATAAGCTACAAGTTGTCCATGCATGATATCAGTTTAATCCGTCAAATAAAACACTCGTCTTTCGAAGAGTGGGTTGTGGCAAGCACCCTAGGTTTTTCAATCGCCATAAAAAAACGCGCGTCTTTACGCTAAAACGACTTCAGCTAATCGTAGATCCATCCTTTGCGCTCAATTTAGTGATTTTTACCCCAGCACTTTACCCGGGGGTATAGGACCGACCATAAAAAATGGGGGTTGGTGAAACCCACCATCAGCTGGCCATAGGGGTTTACAGTAAAATCCATGATTTTCAGTTTGCTCTTGAGAGATTTATGGCAGTTAGGTTGAAATAGTCATATGGCAGTTAGGTTGAAATAGTAATTTAGGAGAATAAATCAATTTTGTATAATTTATACATAATCAGAATTTCTCAATTTTGCGATGGTGTGCTCACATTATGACGTCATAACGACATTATGTGGAGTATGATTGTACTTGGATAGAAGAAATCCATAGCTTTACATTGGTACCAAACATAACAGTATATGACCTTGTAGTAAAAAGATTAGGGGTTGTAATACCCCCTTCAATGGGTGATACGTCATGAACGGGCAGATACCTAAGTGGTCAGTAACATGTGTTATGGTGTAAGAGAGTGATTCACACGTTAACATAACACCAATGATCTTGTCAACCACTTTATTAATGCCGATGGATTAATTACAAAAAGGTAACACGTGGATTAAATATGTGATCTTTTACACCATTGAATGGACCTTAAACGCAATTTACTATCAAGTAAAAGGGTATATTGTGAGCTAACCTGATGGATCACTTTGCATATTAATGGTTCAGTGACGATTGAAATGTGTTGATCGTGTTTTCTTACACAGATAAATGAGGGTAATTAAAATCGTGACTACATGTTCAGTAAAATAGATTTCAAGGGTCGGTTAGGTTTAATACCCTGGACTTAATTGAGACCTGGGTACCCTATCTCTGATGTTGTTTGTAAGCAATTTTATGTTAAAACAAGTTTAGTATTTAGCCTAAACAAGCCTTCCAATAGGCTAAACTTGGTATTAAGAAGTGTGCAACATCGCAGATTATTGTTTCAATATAATTTGCAATTACTTTTGAGTACCTCAGCTGTGTTAATTTAGTTCTGAGCTACAGACGATGGGCTATTCCATTTATAATCCACACTACCCCTGTGGAAGATTTGTCTAAAGTCTTCCACAGAGGGAGTATGAGTTTTAAATAAATTAGAACATTGGGCAACTTCCATTTGAAATACTCACTCCAGTTGTGGAAGATATAGGTAAAGCCATAATACAGAGGAAGTATGGGTTTCAAAATGATTAACCCTGACCAATCACATTTGAAAACCATACTCCCTCTGTGTAAGATATTTCCAAAATCTTCAACAGGGGTAGTGTGGGTTTCAACTGGAATAGCATTGATGAGACGATTGTTGATTTTGAGTACAGAATGGGTTTTTTTTAGTTTACAGTCTATGTACTTAGTGACTGAAAAAGTTTGATATAATCATGATCAATATTATCATAACACTTGAAGGAACAGTGAATAGTTCGAATGCTCGGTACACGGTTGTTTGGTGACATGTAAAACTACGTCATTATTTAGTAAAAGTTAACACCGATTGCGTTATTTATCTAGGGGTGGACACTGGTATAATGACATTAAAACATCACAAAAAAAGTAACAAAGAGCAAGGAAATTTTCAAAATAACTTTTTATCATGAAATGCTAGGAATCACTTATATTATATGGCTAAATTAAATTTAAAATATATGTAAATAGCGCCCTCAATTTTCACACAAATATACAGTTTATAGATTAAAAAAATTAGAGCAGCAAAAAGCAGCAAAAGATGAATAAGTCGATAAAGAAAACAAAGATCTACGTTAAAAATACCAGTAGCTTAATATGTATGATAGCTGTTGGTATTGTCAAGTGAAGTGGGTAAGTGCAATAGCTGCTCTGTGAACATTTGGCAATTTAAACACTATATTATGGTATATTGTATTCATCTACATATGGCAGCTATTACACTTACCCACTTCTGGCACTGAGCAGTCCAGTTATAAACCAAGGAAGATAATATTGATCTATTGAGCTCGTGCCAAGTTGCGGCTAATCTAAAGCTCTTTTAACATGTTTAAAACTGACTCTTAATTCGCCATAATGAATGATAACTGCAACGGTTCAGACTGAAAAAGACAATATACTACTGTGGACAATGGTTAAGTGGTAGAATTTGGAATGGCATCGCTTCCGATTTTTTTGTAAGATACAGAACGGATAAAGGTAAAACCCTGTGCAACAATTATCAGCCCCGAGAAGGGTAAAACTGGGAGGAATTATGGGGCACTTTTAAATTAGACGAAACGTGCAACATTTCAATATGTGTTTTACACCATTGATTGCACCTTAACACAAATTAGTATCAAGTCAAAGGTGTATTGTGTTAGCCACCCTGATGGATCACTTTGCAAATTAATAGTTCAGCGCCGAATGAAATGTGTTGATCGTGTTTTCTAAGATAGATAAATGAGGGTAATTAAAATCGTGACTGCATGATTTGAATAGATTTCAAGGGTTAGCTTCCATACCCTGGACTTGAGATCTGGGTATACAATCTAAGACATTGATTACTGATATTTTGAGAAAGTTATTTTCAAGCCATTTTGTGTTAAGACAAGTATAAGAGACCAATTAGCAGGTTAAGGTTTCACCACAGATTCTATAATCTATGGTTTCACTATCAATTAGCAATAATTGATTATGAGGAAGAGCTTCTGTAGAACAGCTGTGTTAATTTAGATCTGAGCTACGAATACTCCAGGAAAAGTTTGAAATATGAGAACTTTGTGAATATGATCATGGTGATAATAGTACTTCAGAAACAATTTTCGCACGTTTATTTGGGACGATTGTTGATTATGTTGTTCTGAGTGATTATAAAAAGAGTTTGATATATGATCATGATGAATTATTATCAAAACACAATGAAGTGATTATAAACCATGTAATGTAATATTACTCAATTGATATTAATTAATTAATATTACCCAATTTGTCGCTAATCCATATCTTTTATAACTGAATCTGAATCAGCCAGTCGCAGTTACAATTCATTATCGCGAATTAAGAGTTTAACATTGTTCTTTTGCGCTTTGTGTTCAGACAATTAAAAAAAATATAAGTGTTAAGACAATATACTACTGTACCTAATATGCTGTGAACTAGTTCAGTTGTTAGAAGCGATACGACCGGTATCGTAGAAATCGATAAAACAATTAGGTACATGTACAACTGTGGGCGAGCACAAATTACCAGAAAGTAATGGGTATTAAAGTGTGGGGGATTTATTGGTGGTATTATGGCGTATTAAGAAGTAAACATCGTCCTTTTTGGCTTTGTTTTTACACTATAAAACCAAAGACAAGTGTTAAAACAATATACATACTAATGTACCCAATATGTTGTGAACTTCTTTCGTTATTGGAAGCTACGACCTGTATCGTAGAAATCGATAAAACAATATGGTACAATCAAACGTAAGCAATGGCGCGTAAAAATGGCCAGAAAGTAAATTTAGGTATTAAAGTTTGCTGATTTAGAATGTGCATCTCTTATGAATGGATGTTCAGTTTGTATATAACATGGAGAACGGACATAGGCAACTTATTCTTCATGTAGAAAAGTATTACTTCATACATAGGTTTAAAACACAACTTGTATGATCAGGTGGAGTAACATATAACTTTGAGTTAATATATTTCTGAAACATCAAATCTTTATGATATGCTCCTTTGACCTTGAAATAAACCTTAAAACAAAGCAACGCTTTATGCACGTACCTTTCCTTATTAGTTATCCCTGATAGTTCTGAAGAGTCTCTGTTATGAGCAACTGCATAAAGGTTTTATTCCACTCAAATGACTGGGGCGCTAGTAAGTAATGTTATTTTTGTAAAAATTGCCTACATTATTTACCCTTCGATGCTTTTGACATCAAATTTCACCTTTATAGAGATATGTTCACTCAAAAATAGAAATTTAAAATGACCACTGACAATAAATTAAAAGATCTGAAAGAGTAAGATTTCATTTTCGCTCGAGCATAAGAGGACTTCGTCAATATTACATGTCATTTTCTAAGTTCAGTTTGGAGATCTCTATAGGACATGATTTAATCGCCCAATGTTGTTTAAAGTTATGAAATGATTTAACAGAAATACAAGCTATTATTGTAATCCAGCATCCATTTGTTAATTTCGCGATGGTTCCTTTATCTGTCCGAGTGAAATAAAAAGCCAGATCGTCGAATAGAATACTGTTAACACTCAATGTTCAGCTCCATCGCGAAATATATGCGACTGGTTTGGACTAAAGTACTGGTTCGTAGATACCTAAGTAACGACCTATCTAGAGTATGACCTACAGAATCAAGTTAATTGTGGTGTACTACTTTAAGAACAACCTAGTATTGATTTCTGTTGATTTGTTCCATTTTGTTTTCTGCGGGATAGAACTAAAACGTGTTAAATCATCGTGTATTCATGCTTCATTATCAATCTCCTTTTCATCAATTTCCGATTGCAAAGGCTCTGACGTGTTAATTTGTGGTGTGTTTTTTCGTTCTTTTTTTCTTTGCTGCAGTGACACACTTCAAAGCAAATATGGAAAAATTTCGTCCAATATCACACATTTGAGCGATCTTTGAAGATATCTTTCTCTAAGTGGTGTACATCTACTGTTGTATTCTTTTGGCAAATTACCCTTGTGAGGCTGCCATAAAAATGCATTATAGCAGGGAGCATGAATTATCTTGTATTCAAATATAAAGTTGCACTAAAATTGACAATTACTTTTGCATCTGAATAATTTGCAATTAATTCTGAGAAGGATCTTCTGTTACAACTGCTTCGTTAATTTAGTTCTGAGCTAACAAACGTTCCAGCACCAGTTGATTGAAATAGTAGAACCTTGTAAATAAGTATGGTAGCAGAGAGCTTGCGGTTTCCAAACGCCCGTGCATCTATTCAAAATCCCTCTCATGTGAATCACTCTCATGTGATGTATGATACGTACAATTGGAAATCACAAGCTCTCTAAAACTCTAAAACGAAAAATAGTTTTGCATACGACTCATATGTTTATCTACGATGATTGTTGATTCCGATTACAGTCGGTTCCTTTTTTACAGTCTACATTTTGAGAGATTTGAAGGATTGTGATATATTATCATGAACAATTATATTATCAAACAATTAAAGGAACAATGAAATGGTTATATAAACAAAGGAAGATAATATTGCTCTTTTCAGCTTATGCCAATGTGTGGCTAATTCAAAGGTCATTTACAACTGAACCGTTGCAGTTACCATTCATTATGGTGAATTAAGAGTTAAATATCGTTCTCTCGTGCTTTGTTTTCAGACAATAAGAACAAATATAAGTGCTAAGACAATATACTACTGTACCTAATATGCTGTGAACTAGTTCAGTTGTTGAAAGCACTGCGACCAGTACCGTAGAAATCGATAAAACAATAAGATACAATCAAATGAGGGCAGTGACGCGTACAAATGAACAGAAAGTAATTTTGGGTATTAAAGTGTGGACTGGGCATTTCTTCTGAATTATTCCTTGTATGATGCAGAACGGACGTAGTTTTAATATGTTTCTGACACATCGAATCGTCATGGTTTGCACCTCCATGACCTTGAAATAAACCTTAATAAAGGAACGCTGAGCGGAACGGGCTCCGACTCATGATCGGAAGGTTGCGGGTCCACGCCCCGGCGACGCCATCTTGTTGTGCCTTGAGTAAGCACTTTATCTCGATTACTCCTCTCCACCCAGGTGTATAAACGGGTACCGGCATTCTTAAATGCTGGGAAGGTAACAGACTCGCTGTGGAGGATGTGTAGCGATCCCACCTATAGCAACATTACTTGGAGGAGTTTTGGAATTAAATCTAATATGGGAACTTACTTTTTGCAACTATTGCTACGTTGTGTCTGGAACCACCAGACTTCATCAGGCAACTGACTCGTTGGACTGGTCACGTGATAGTAGCAATAGTTGCAAAAAGTAAGTTCAATATTAGATTCTATTCAAAACTCTGTATGAAACTACTGGATGACTGAGAACATTCACTCATTACATGGAGGAGTTTGGCCCAATCGCCAATTAAAGAGAGACGGGCACTCCGATCACTGTTTAGGGGCGCACCATTAGATTTCCAGGGGGGGGGCATGGGAGTTTTTTGAAAAAAAAAACTTTGCCCACTAGTGAGAAAAAAAAAAAAAACTTTGCCCACTAGTGAGGAAAAAAAAAAAAATTTGCCTCACTGATGAGTAAAAAAAAAAATTTCCCCACCCAACTTTGTATAAAAATATACATTTAAATTGAAAAAAAATAACTTCGCCGCCGAAGGCGGCGAAAAAAAAAAATTTTGTGCTCTTGGAGGCGAAAAAAAAAAATTCCGCCGCCTTTGGCGGCGAAAAAAACAAATTCTGCCTGACCCAAACTCCCATGCCCCCCCTGAGAATCTAATGGTGCGTCCCTTATACAGGATCGTCTCATTTACCTTAAAGGAACGCCCGGATTACCTATTCGTTTCCATATCTGTTATTTCTGAAGTGTCTCTGTTATGGGCAACTGCATAAATGTTTTATTCCACTCAAATGACTGGGCGCTAGTAAGTTATGTTATTTTTGTAAACATTACCTACATAATCATTAATTAACCTTAAATGATTTTGACATCAAATTTCAGCTTTATATTTTGCATAAAAATATAAACGTAGGTTATATAAAACAATGAATTTGAAAGACTTTGATATGTGAAGTATTTTATACACAGATATACAGAGAAGAAACGTTTTGAAAGCGTAAGATTATTTCTTCCTCAAGTATAATAGGATGTCACCCATATTTACATACCATTTTTCTAAATTCAGTATGGTGATCTCTATAGGTCATCTTTAATCACCCAATGTTGTTTAAAGGATTACAACGTGTTATGAAATGATTTAACCGCAATAAAAGCCAAGATTGTAATCTAACATCCGTCCGTGCTTTAATTTCGCGAGGGTACCTTTATCTGTCCGAGTGGAATAAAAACAGCCCAGATAGTCGAATAGAGTACTGTTTAATAATACGTAATGTAGAGCACCATCGCGAAATAATTGCGATTGATTTGGACTAATGAACTTGTTCATAAATATACCGGCGTTAGAAGTAACGACCTATCCCATTGAATCGCTGTTCGCTAGAGTATGAACTATAAAATCAGGTTAATTGTGGTATACTACTTTTAGAACAACCCAGTATTGACCTCCGTTGATTTGATCCATTTCTTTTGATGAGAGAAAGAGAAAAGAATTAAAGCGTGTTAAATTATCGTGCTTCTATACTTCGTTATCAATGTCCTTTTCAACAATTTCCTACTGCAAAGGCTGTCTGATAAAAGTGTCAATCTATGGGTGATTGTGGCTGCAGTGAGAAACCTCAAGCCATATAGCAATGCAGGAATTCGTCCAATATATAATTTTTTTGCATCACGCATTTTTAGCGGTCTTCGATGATACAAGCTATATCAAAATGATTGGTTGCCATCTGTTGCCTTTGATAACAGGCGCATCAAAATTCAACATATGGTCCAAATAGATTAATTGTATAGCAAGTCATAAACTATACATTCACGATATTTCAAGAGTATCCAATTTTGCACTTGAAAGAAGCAGGTTTTTCAATAAACATCAAAATTGATGGCTACTGATCTTTTCGATACACGATGTACCTTTGTTGAAGTGATGTACATGTATGTTTGTGCTCCTTTTAGCCAATAACCCATAAGGAAAATGAAAAATAAAGTTAAAATAAAAATGATAATAATATACAGATGACATGTGATGGTTATGAATGAGGTTAATGACTTTGCATCAGTTATTGTCGGGATATCCTTCGGGGCTGTGCCCCAGGACATGCGCTCGTATATTCATTGGTTCCAGAAGCAAAATGTTTAGATTTTTCACAATACCCTCAAAACAACTGGGCAGTCATCAACCTCTAAAGTGGGCGCATTAATCCTAGAGTATTAATTAGATCAATAGGACTGAATTAGAATGGTAAAGGATAAGAATCTAGAGACCCCATAAAAATATCCCTTGATATGCTGATGAAAGCTACGCGTTTATCAGGAACAGTTTAGAATTGATTTGCTGGACTTAACCGTATCACCCTGATCATTGCCATTTCATTCTTCATGTTAATTATCATATTAATGAATTATCTTCTCTGCATTATTTAATTTCACACATTTGGGTTAGAAACAACCTGTTATCTCCCAGGCATCTTTTAGGGATAATTAATGGGTCAATGCATATTTGGCTCTGTTCTCAATCGTAGACTATTAACAAGAAGCTGTTCATCTTCTTTAATTCATCTTTTTTCTTATTAGCTTATTGTTGTGAATTCAGTAAGAAGTTCATGAAAGAGTGTTTCATATAAAATTTGTTTTCTTTTTTCAATAATTTTGTATACGCGATTTGTACTACAGAGTTGTCATTGTCAACTTAATATTAAATTTCCTCTTTTGTCTAGTTTTCCTCTTGCCAGGCTTCGTGTATTATGTTGTCTTGCGTTCTTGCTTTATTATTCAACTTGTATCTATAATAAAAAATATAATTCTCGCCACCATTCATTATAGTTTTCTACTACATATGTAATGTTGATTATTTCTTCACACATCTGTTCGTTCTTTTGTATATCTTGTATTATGCAATTTATTTTGATATTATGCAGTTCAATAATTATTAAAATCATAACATGGGAATTTATTGAAATCCCTAGTACAAAGTACAAACACACGGTTGCATTATGTTGTCGATCTTCTTGGTCAAACGTTCCTTTATCAACATAGTGGTGGTGGGGTGTACTTGATAATTTATATGTTATGAAATGTTACGTATTGAGTTATTTATTGAAAGCCTTAATAATATACGATTTCGGTCAAATTTTAATTTGGTTATTCTTTGCTAAATATTATAATACTGTCAGGAAAGTTGTCTGGTCATTTTAAGCCAAACTAATGATGTTTGAAAGAACACTCACTTACTATATAGGAACTCAACTGTGGTGTTCTATGGGGATTTTATATGACTTTAATTCAAACTAATTGCTCTGTTGTCACAAAAATGGAAACAAAACGAATTTGGCTGAATACAATTAGGTGTAAGTTGGTACATGTGCAAACATTACAAATATGACCAAATATCAGGCTTGAAAAATAATTGACTAATATACTAAACATCGTACATTATGGCTTTAATGTTTATTTCAGCTTTTTGTGTGTGGTGATTGAGGGGAAATGAAGCATTGGAAAAAGCATATGTAATATCATAATATTGTTGAATTCCTCCAACCATATAATATATAAACAGTCATATTTTATCCCTGACAAAACTTAAACACTCTTCTGATAACACAAGCTTTCTGACACAAGCTTCACTTGAAATCATACACAGTACACACTGTATTACATTATTTTCTATTTTCTGTTCTTTTCATACTGATTTCTGCTTGTTCTACGTGTTTCATTCAACAAATTAAGTTTCTAATACAGGAATGATTTTAAAAATACTTATGCGTAAAGTGGTCCACAATCTACATGTAAGATTATTTAAACATTTCTTTGCTTATCAAATGTATACCAGAATGAGTCCAAAATTCTATCCTTACATATGATCAATATTAAATGATAATTATCATCTGTAGTGACTTGAATAAATGTGATTTTATGACTAATGGTTCAAAAAGACAATCCGTTGAGAATCGAAAAATAGTATCCAATTCCACATCATGTTTACACATCACATATTAAATCTTTGAATACATTTGATCACGATAATTGTACTTTTCATGTTGCAACTATTCTACGTACATTGTAGAAGAAGCCAGAACGTGTGCCTTTCCTTATAGTTCATTATCCGCAAATTACACTGCAATTTGAAACTTACGACCTGCGCTTCAAATGAGCTAATATTTATTTTTGCACTGCTTAACTTGAAGTCGTCAATGAAGCGATATATACATTGAAAACTAATAGGATTCTAAAATGACAAAGCAATTTTGAAAACAACGTATAAATGCTTTCCATATCATGGTTACGCAAGAATTATGTAGGGGTGTGTGCGTGGACAGTGGGGTTTGTAGCAGTAGCGTAGCCACTATTTAGTGTGAGGTTGCAACACCAAAATTTCGTCCCCATTTGTCAATTTTTGTCCCATTTTTAGTCTTGAATGACCTTGACCACGCCCCTGGTGTGTGGGGACTGGGTGGTGTGAGGATAGCATACGCATGAAACCTCACATGTATGGTGTAAGCCTGTAAGGACATAAATTAAAGCGGGGACAATCCCTAATCTAACAGGGGGCAATATTGGCATGGGCTGCGAGTGTTTCAAATATTCTGGTACCAAATGTTTTAAGGTATGTCCGCTATCCGTAATAAAAGTACGTTCGCTATCCGTGATAAAAAAGTTAATACGTTAACTGTCAAGAAAAAGAATAACAATGTGTACAAGAGTAAGAGTAAATCTCAGAACATCGACAGCTAAGCGACTCGGAAAAGTCAGAAACAATTCCAGAACAAAGTCCGGTTTGAGGGTAATGGGGTGTATGTGTTTGTGTGGTGATGTCGAGTTTGAAGAGGGGTGTGGTGGGGGGGGGGTGTAGGGATGTGTTTGAAAGAATGAACCTCTATGAAGCAAACTGCTCAGAAAAAATATATATATCAGATTTTATTTCAAATTTAATGAAATTAATTGTCTTCAGCTCTGCGTTATTTAATTTAAAATAAGTCATTAATACATTCTATGTAAACAAGTCATCTGCATTGTCAGATTAACAAACTATACATCTAACATATCACGTTTTCTATAGAAAATAAATCAATATAAAACTAAATACGCAAACAAAAAACAAAAACACACAAACAAGGAACCAAAATATGTCCAAGTTACAAAGTATTTCCAAACAATGTCAACAACTTTCAAGGAGACGTGAAAACATTACAAAAATGAGCCATGTATTACCAGTACTATAAGAATGGTCACGTTCCTATACCCAAGGTACATAACGTATCCTTCTCCTTAGTCGGGCTTACTATCACTTACGGCAATGCAACAATATTTAAATCACTAAATGTGATACGTTTCATATTCACGGAACGCCTCTGCGTTATATGTGATCCCTGTATCATAAAACACAAAGCCAGGTAGCTTATTGGTAGCTTATGAGATGATATTTGTACATACTCCTATTATTCTCCACATCTTTATGCCTCTAAACCTGTAGAGCAAAGCTCTCATGTCTGAACTAAGGATCAACAATTACCTACTTGATGTCAAGCACGAAACATGATGCTTCCTTCCACTTGAAGCAAGTAAAACCAATTCTGACATATCTGAGCTTATCTCTTCATATCCCTAGTATATTATCCTCCTAATACGTTCCCTTTAGCCTGAACTTTAACAGATAAGCTAAAAGGCAATCAGTAAAAAAGTAAAAGTATTTTACCGTTTCAGGCAATAATTCTCCAAAATAAATCACCATCAAAATGCGTCAGTGGTGTAAAACTATAAATATGAAAAGAATAATATGAACAATACATACCTTTACAAGAATTCAAAGATGCGACGAATAATTCAAAATTGATCACTTTATTCACGGCTTGGTAATAGAGATATATATGTCACCATTAAAATTGTTCAAACACTTCACTCCAAGAAGCAAGTTGCGTTCCTACTTCTAGTCGATTCACGATGGGATAACATTATACTCATTCAGTTTGTCCAAAAAACAATAATCGATCCCGTTTAAAGACACGCAGCTATTGCATCAATACCGGCTAGGCGTAGGTGTGTTTAGCTTGCCAGATAGAGAGACAAGTGACGACACATATCTATGAAGAAAAAAATGAAGATGGATATGGTGAAATTAAAGATTCTACTACACTACTACTTCATTTCAGCTAATGACGATAGTTTTCCTTTCCCGCGTTTTTCCTTTATAACCAGGCAACCATATTAATAAATAACAAGTTGTCCAAATGTGCGCGTGGCATATGAAGTAGTCAGCTGACGGATTAACGCCTTATAAGATACCAAATCACTCCTATACGTGCGTTCAAAATGCACTCACAGCTAACTACGTATGAGTGCTCTGTTTTTTTGTCTGTTACCAACTAGATCCAGCCAGACCCTAGGGATGTAATATTCTTTGATAACTTCTTGTGTACGAATTGCTCGATTGTCTTTTCATTAATTTATAAGTGCTGAATTGCAGAATTAAGTTATTTTCTTTTTTCTACGGAAATTAATCTAATTCATTACCTATAAGTGCAGATAGGTACAAATTGCATACAAACAGTTCCGAGCCACTACAAATATGTTTTGAACCCTTTGTCTTAATAGCTACCTGTCGAATTGAGATATGTGTTCGTGCCTTTCTAGGACTTTTAGCTATTTTGACTTAAATTTGATACTTTCTATTTCTTCGTCTTATTACATTTGAAGACGATGTGTTTGAGGTTAATTTCCTGTCATGCGCATTTGATTCACTGAGTTTAATAGGTGATGTCCAATTTGCAATTAGCATGTATTTAGCCTACTTTTAATTAACATAAAATTGTTGCCAACTTCTTCTTTTTTACATTTGTCAATAAAAGGCCGGACTCAATCATTATGAAGTCAAAAACTCAATACTCAATAACATTAAACACACAAGAGGTTTGCAAAAAAGGACAAAGCCTTAACTATGAACTGTGCATGAAGATAAGCGTTTATCCGAAACAAATGACTAACGTTCCGTTCGGCTTATCAATCTTTGGCTAAGACTTTACAGGGATTCTAGTAAATCTATCAATTGGGGCATCGCGACGCTCTTGATTCGGATTGTCCTGATTTGATGTAGATTTTATGTCCATTAATTGATAGTATTTGCGTAAAATCAAATCGCCCAATAGGTAAACGCTACGTATTGGTACAAAGCTGCCCAGCATGTACTTTTACTCGTCAAGAGCCGCTGTCGACGCAAGTGGTTCTGGATTGTCCTATCTAAATTTGTGGATGTAGAATACAACCTTATTCTAGTCGTGAGCGAAGCAGTTAATTAAAACAAGTTATATTTAAAGCTCTCCCTTTGCCTGGCTTAAAGAACGAAGGAACGCACCTCAACAAATTGGCAACAAACTGGACAATGATGGAGTTACTATATGGATGTTTTTAGAAACAATCAAAATCGATGTTTGTTTAAATGTCCGGTTAGATTTAGAAACTGGGATGAATAATTTGATGAACTGATAGATCATCGTCCTACATATCTTTAACGGTTGTTGGAATAACCCTCAAAATCGATGTTTGTTCAAATGTCCGGTTAAATTTAGAAACAGCGATGAATAATTTGATGATACATTATTGGAATAACCCTCTCGAACCATTGACACATATAAAGAAACTCTTACGTCAGTAAATTTGTTGTCACTAATTTCAGAATCAAACTTTTCGAGACAAGAACTAATTGATTGGTATCTTGCTGTTATTAATCGCACTGCATGAAATAAGGTTAGTGAGGATTAGGGTTAAGTTAAGAGTTATGACTAGGTTTAGGGTAATGGTAATAGGTTAGGGTTATGGTAATTTTCGACATTATTTCATATTCGACATAGCGAACCTTATTTCATATTCGACATAGCGAACCTTATTTCATATCCGACATATCGAACCATATTTCATATTCGACATAGCAAACCTTATTTCATATATAACGAACCTTATTTCATATTCGACATATCGAACCTTATTTCATATTCGTCATATCGAACCTTATTTCATATTCGACTTATCGAACCTTATTTCATATTCGACATAGCGAACCTTATTTCATATTCGACATAGCAAACCTTATTTCATGTTCGATATAGCGAACCTTATTTCATGTCCGACATAGCAAACCTTATTTCATATTCGACATAGCGAACCTTATTCCATATTCGACATATCGAACCTTATTTCATGTTCGACATAGCGAACCTTATTTCATATTCGACATATCGAACCTTATTTCATATTCGACATAGCGAACCTTATTTCATATTCGACATAGCAAACCTTATTTCATGTTCGATATAGCGAACCTTATTTCATGTCCGATATAGCAAACCTTATTTCATATTCGACATAGCGAACCTTATTCCATATTCGACATATCGAACCTTATTTCATGTTCGACATAGCGAACCTTATTTCATATTCGACATATCGAACCTTATTTCATGTTCGACAGAGCGAACCTTATTCCATATTCGACATATCGAACCTTATTTCATGTTCAACATGGCGAACCTTATTTCATATTCGACATAGCAAACCTTATTTCATTTTCGACATAGCAAACCTTATTTCATGTTCAACATGGCGAACCTTATTTCATATTCGACATAGCAAACCTTATTTCATATTCGACATAGCGAACCTTATTTCATATTCGACATAGCGAACCTTATTTCATATTCGACATAGCGAACCTTATTTCATATTCGACATAGCAAACCTTATTTCATGTTCAACATGGCGAACCTTATTTCATATTCGACATAGCAAACCTTATTTCATGTTCAACATGGCGAACCTTATTTCATATTCGACATAGCAAACCTTATTTCATATTCGACATAGCGAACCTTATTTCATATTCGACATAGCGAACCTTATTTCATATTCGACATAGCGAACCTTATTTCATATTCGACATAGCAAACCTTTTTCATCAACTAAGTGAAAATGAAGATTACACCTGGTCATCAAGATTTACACGCGAACCAGGCCAATTGTTTTATACACCGAGTTTACGCAGGAGTATAAAATTGTCAATGGATCATCATCATTTGTAACGCTATTGTGTATGCATTTGTGCCCATTCTGCTTGTCGAATGCATGATTAAAAAGATTAAATACGGTGGAGTCAATTTAAACTATTTTTAAACACGTTTCGAAAAAGAAAAAAACGACGATCAAGTTACTTCGACGAACCGGTATGTGATGCTATGGGTATCAGTTGAGAATAGTTAGACATTATTAAGTTCATGAAAGAGGTATGATTAACAAGTCAAACCTGGCTATGCACTAGATAATGTGGTATAGCTTTGTTGTAATAAGCTCTATGGGACTTCCAATTTCCCTTTTCCTGTAGATTTTGATCCATTATTGACCTCATTCGATGTTATTCACGATATGTGACATTGCTATGTTGGTGTAAAGAGGGACAGGAATATCATGTTAAGGATCCGTATCATACTTTAAAGATTAATACGTCTTCTGTCTTTTCTCGGCTCTGTTACTCTTTTGGCCTCCGCCCATTCCTTGATACGATGTAGTTCTTATTACATCCTCTCTTTCTTCTGTCCATTTGCCTTTAATTTAGCGTTTTAGAGCTCTTACCCAGCAAACACTAAACGTTTTCGACATCATACGCAAAAGGTTATAAAAGGTTGTCAGAAAACGTTTAAATGTCGGGATATATAAAGGGCATATTAAGGGTATAAAACGTGTCCATAACATGAAAAAACATTTGTTGATAATCTACTGCCCCGCAAATACAAAACGTCTTACAGAAAACGTTTAAATGTCAGGTTATATAAAGGGTGTAAAAACGTTCTAATAACATCCCAAAAACATTTTTGAAAACTTGATACAAAACATTCTAAACAGAATGTTATTTTGGGGTTGAAAAAATATTTTGCGAAAAATGTTTGCCCAAAATATTTGCAATAACGTTTTAAAAACGCTTTCATGACCTTTGTATAACCCGACATTTAAATGTTATTAAAATGTTTTGAAAATAACATCTTAAGAACATTTCTGTGTTTGCTGGGTGCAAATATTTTAACAGTATGTTATTTAAGTGTTGACAAAATATTTGGCAAAAAATGTTTGCAAAAATAGTTTACAATAGTATTTTGAAAACATTTTTAAAATATTGCTGTAGTGTGTTTTCATACAAAACGTTTTAAAACGTTTTCATGACCTTTATATAACCCGACATTTTAATGTTATAAAAACGTTTTTACCTGAACCAAAAGCCAAAATATAACTTATTTAAAACGTTTTTAAAACGTTTTTGTGTTTGCTGGGTACAATCCCTGTTAATAATATCAAGCTTATATAAGCTTACCAATTTCCTAGAACCTGTCTTGTCTCGCCAAGGTCTTGCAGGATGCTTTTGTTGGTCGTAAACACTCAGTATTGTGTATCAAACTATTTTGACATTCTTTCATTCTCTACTTGAATGCAGCTTTAAGGAATGGCAGAACTTTTAGTTAATTAGAGGAGTAAATGTATTTTTATGACTGACATTGTAGTTATAATTGGAGTCACAATTTACAAATGAAGTGTTTGGTTCCAAAAAGCGCTAACTCCAACGGCTGCTTTGGGTAAAATTAATTTGAAGATATTCCTAAGAGTAGCTCTAATCTGGCCAATCTAAAAACATTAGAATAGTTAAAACAATTTTTAAGCTATCTTTTAAAAACAATATTGCAAATCTCTTTAACCTCCCACGTGCGAAAACGAAAATAATAATACAATTTTTGTTTTGTTCCAAAGGAGCTAAATCCAAAGGAAGCTATTTTAAAACTTTGCATTGGAGAATTGTAGGGGACAAAATGGTGTTAAATAGTTAAAAAAATAAGGTAGAGTTACAAACATATCCATTCCAATCGTTAAATGTAATTTAAACTTTAAAATGTTAAAATATACCATAAAAATATGACACAAGGTAGCTATTAGATTTAGCGCATTTTGAAAACAAACGCTTCAAATAGCTGTAATTATTTGTAGTCACAATTATAATTAGATTTATACTTGTAGTTAGAATTATAGCTACAGTTTTAGCCACAAACCCCAACTTTAAATCAAATAACTCTACCTGTAATTTTAAAACCAATAATAATTAAAAATATAACAATAAACCCAACAATAAAAACGTTGTTGATGTTATTGTAAAGCATCTGCTTTGTGGAGGAAACTTGACTGGATGTTTTCTCTTCACTAACAACGCTTTGCAGAAGCCAGAAGTCTGCTGGTCAAACTGTCAGCAGAAAAACATAAGATGTTTATTTGACCTTGACAAATAATTCTAAATAACAGATTAATCAGCATATCAGCATATGCGGAATAAACTAAATAACAACATATTGCGCTATCACTGCACTAAGGTGTCCAATATTAGCATTTAAGACTGTTGAAGAGTGCTTAATATTAGCACTTTAGTAGAGAGACTGGGTTGACCTGATGAACCTCTTCAATCATCGCAGAACTGTTGCAAAGATTGGACACTGTCGAAATTTAATGTCCTCCGCTACAGTAAAAGACGGAATTCAAGAATATTTTTGGATTTGAAATGAGTTTAAAATCCATGATTTCACAATCTCCCAGATTTTAAGATATCAAAAATGTTATCATGGTTTGGTGGATTTTGGATCGTAATGCATGATTCAGAATTCGAAGTCATATTGTCATGCTTGTCTGTCATGATGGTGCAAATCTTACACTGTCCGTGGTATTTGTTGGATATTGTTAAAGAAAACAAAGAGAATATTTATCCGATAGTGATGTATGGAGAAAAAAGAGTACATAGTCCAATAGTGATGTAGTGCAGAGGAGCAGTTTATATATTATAGATGGCTATAAGTCTATTTCTGTATATTTTCATAATTTCTGTCAATGAAGCAGATTCTGAACTAAATTGAAATGAATAAAATAACGAAGAAATAACACAGAAGACTTGTTGAAAGAAATAAACGTTATTTGCTTTTTAGAATGGTGGCAATCATATTAGTGTATAATGTTGCACCCAATATCACATTGTAATACACATGGGATGCTGGTCAATCTGTCATCTGTAATACAGCATCGATATACAATATTGTTAATTCCGTAGGGTATTACTCGTACGGGAAGGTATTTTCGTATTTTCGTATTAAGACATGTATGATTATTTTAAGTAAAGAATGCCGTACTTGTAAAATCCGATGTTTTTGAATGTTTGCTATGTGCAGTCCTAACATTACTTGTAAATATCCTGGCAAATAATAGGATGATCCGGTATCATCATATGCTATATATTTCCACATAATATAGTGGACCTTGTGGATTATCATACCTGCATATAGCCCTAATTTGGTTGCTTCAGTAAACTATAGGTTTCGTTAGCAACCGACGCTTCGTGCTTAGTTCAGTACTTCAGGCTGGCATCGCGCTACGCGCTCGATAAATCCCCGCGATAAATCCGTCAGGGCCACAGACTGCAAACATGCATTCCAAAAGTTCAATATGAGTACCCGGTATGAGTACCGATAATTTCCGTTTGAAGACTCACAAAATATTGTGTAATAAGTGGATTAACCAACGGAGGCACATTTTTGGTTTAAAAATCCAAGCAAAACAACTTTCAGCCGGTCAATATAAACAAATTATGTACTTTCAATGATTCCACGTAAGGGATGGTGAAAAGTGAGGATTTAATATGGGGATGAGGTTATTTATCGGATCATCTTGGGTTTTTTTTATATTTAAAAGTGATAAAAACAAATTATTATAAAATTTGTTGTTCTAAATTCAAGCATGATTTCGCTCTTATGTATGAGATGCAGAAGTTTTCCAAGGAAGTATCGATTATTTTATGGTAAGTCACAGGTGTTATTACGTAATTGAATTATACCGTCATATCAAAATATTTGACAATTTTGTAATAAAAAAGTAATGTGCTGCTTGAAAGTGGCAATTTATAATTGGGTCAGTGTGGCCCCAAACAAAAAATATTGGAAATATCAAGTACATGAAGTTTGGCAGTCAATTTGAAGCCATTCTAATTCAACCACAGGCTGTGTCATTGTAAATTCATTTTATTTATATTTTATTATCGTTTTCTTCTTTTTCTTTTAGGCAAGCAAAACTCGTATGTCTATTGTGGAACCAGATATGTTTCACGCAAGAGTCGTGGAGAAAATCACAAAGAGATGCATATAAGTTTGGTTCTTTGTTTTTGTAACACAATTTAAACAAATCACTTGTTCAAAATTCTTTACCAAATTGGCAAAAAATATTTTGTTAGTTAAAAATGTGTCTTATTATGTGTCAATAATAATATTATTATGTGTCAATAATTCAAAATATAAGCCCGATATTTAAAAAATGAAAAACAAAACGTCTATGGAATGGAGTCTCTAGCTTAAGAAACAAAGATGGCATTTTGAATAATTGCATCTCTTAATGTGTACTTTAAACATTGATAAAAACATATTTTGTGTGATTTTTCTAAAAATAAAGTGAGGTAGAATATTAGTCACATAACGGGCAATCCCATACATTTAACGAATTGTTTTAGGACGTCTCGTATAAACATTATTTCTTCCATACAAATTGATTTTATTCTAAACGATCCATTTTAGAGCCCTTAATTTTTTCATTCGCTGTAATTTGTGTAAAATTTATGTAAAAAATAATTGATTATAATATGAATGTTTGAAATTAAATTAAATTAAGAAGGCTATCGAAATGATAGCTGTTGGAGTAAGAACATGCGAGAACGTGTTCATATTTTGTTCACTCTCCATTTATTAAATATTAATTGTTCCCTCAACAATCATTTTCAAAAAGTTTTAAAATGTTAAAGAAACCCCTGTACGGACTGTGTCAAAATTATAAGTACCTATAGACGAATCCAACGAGCCAAGTCATGGTCAGGATTTGGTCGGCCATATTTGGTTCCCCGCATGCACCAAACAGGTGTTGTGAGTGTCCAATTGGGTGGATTAAACCCGCTTAAAAGTCGATGTTAGATTCTTTTGTGTTGTAAACTGTCATCATTCTTTTGTCTACGTGTAGATATAATGCAGTTTAAAATACCCTTCATCATGCAGTTATTGTTAACTACACGTATGCACACAACACAGGGACACTCACAATAGGCAATTGACCCCTACTGGTAGCGCTGTGTTGTAGATATAGGAGATGAACTAGTTAACGTCATATATGAAAAGGTATAAAAGCTATGATTTTAGTACTTGCTCTATGTTTCAATTACTCATTCTTTTAAAAATATCTGAATTTTCAACCCGGTACAAGCTTTAATAACGGGAGACTATACATTTGTATGAGAAAGAAATATACCATCTTTATCCAAACTCCCGTGTTATTCCAATGCACATTTTTGCTTCACCGGGCCGCCCTGGCTTAGTCGCATTTGCAAGAGGGGTGTCACGAAAGCGTAATAGGTACAAATTTAGTACTTTCTGTCAATCAAGTATGGTTTATTCTTTACATGTCAATCTTTAAATCATTAGCATAGTCCTTATAATAACGGGGGACCGCCTTGATGAGTAAATGACAGCAAACCAAAATTGTAGCGGACAATTCGATCGCTCAATGGATTAATAGTATCACGTGGTAATAAATTTCCATTGGACAATCGACTACTATAATGATTTAGTACTGCATATCTGGGTTTAATCTTCACTAAGCGGGTTTATGGCTGGAAAGGTCATACTGCAGTTACTGTCCGTTTTCCTATACACAATACACATTGCTCTCACCACTGACGTGTGACCTCAACAAATGATGTATGTTGGGAGAATGGACACTTGCCTAGTTAACATCACTGTGTGAAAAATAACCAGCCAATATTTTATTTATTCTCCAAAACTTCTAGCAAATATATTTCTCTAACATGACCTAAAATTACAGCTAGGTTAGATGTTCAGAAATGGTCGCACATTTGTAAAATATGAGTGAGGGCAAGGCATAGCTAGCCAACTCCCCGTGTTAATTGAATGGAGATTTGACCGAAAATATTGGTATCGGACCTCTCACTTCTGAAGGATGACACAAAAAAACGGTAAAAGCTACATTTAAATTATTCTAAATAGGTTCTAGAAAATAAAGTTTTGTAACATGTCCTAAATTTTTAGCTAATTTAGATGTTTGGAGAGGGTCGCACTTTTGTGTTTAAGGATATGTAAACGACAGATAACACCAAAAATATGAAGAAATTATTTCCAAACTGTGTTAAGTCAACAATCATTATGTTGCTCATTTTGAAGAATGCTGGTTAACAGGTCCCCATTTCACAATTCGCATTCAAAATATCATCTATTCTATTATTCAAAGCAGGTCTTTGTCTCATTTCGTGAACAATGGTACACATACCATTGTTTCCTTTCGTTTCCTTTATAATCGGTTACCCAACTGAAGCTGTAATACCAGCTTTATTGCGATGTCGCACATTGAAAACAGACACTTGTACACAACCAGAGAAGATCTGATTTAATCAGTTGAGCTGCTTCAATGAGTGTTATCTTGGTTTAATAGCTTTTAATGGGGTTTAAGTCCTGCAAAGGTCGAGATGAATTCTACTGTAGACATGACTGCATCATGTCACAGTGAATTTGCCGTGGATATTACTGCACTATGTCAAGGCCGCATCATTTCACATTTTAGGTGAGATAGCTGGGTCCCCGTCGCGGCTATGGCTGCCATTGAGGAGTAGCAATGCGTGAAATTGGATTCGTCTATACGTTTCCATAATGTTATTGTGTGTACTACAATGTGATGTGCACCATTGTATCCGCATGACCACGGTATACCGTATTGCTCCACAACTGTTCATCGCACCATCTTTTTTCGAATAATGTCAAGTTTATCAAGTAAATACGAAGTTTGAAATTTATGAATAACATTGTATTTCCATAGAGGTTGTACACGACCTTTTGTTGTCTATCCAATGCACTTTGTATTCCCTG
Source organism: Amphiura filiformis (assembly GCF_039555335.1). Classification (NCBI taxonomy): domain Eukaryota; kingdom Metazoa; phylum Echinodermata; class Ophiuroidea; order Amphilepidida; family Amphiuridae; genus Amphiura; species Amphiura filiformis. Next base: position 51,242,470 of record NC_092644.1, on the reverse strand, counting down.
TTTTGCTGCTTATAGTTTATTCATATCAAAGATAAAAACTAAGGTTTCATACCCCCAAGATTTGGTTCGTTTTATAGGTCCCCATTTCACAATTCGCATTCAAAATATCATCTATTCTATTATTCAAATACATTTAAATTGTGCAATTTGAAACTTGAGAAATATGACAAAGCAAGATATTTCTCCTGTGAACATGGTGAATGACCGAATCTGCATGAAATACATGCATATTGTGTTAAGGTGTCTAGTGGTATAGTCCCCGGGTATTATAGTTATGTAAATTAAATATTTAACTGATACTAAAGCAGAACAACAGCCTCAATGTGTATTGTGAAACGTAGGTTGTATGTTACCATGCGACATTACCGAACGTAAGATATGACCGTTCAATCGGTGAAATCAATAACAAAAGCAACCGCTCATGTGAGTCGCCATTTGCGAATACTGTCCATTCTGTGACGTCAGCCGCGCCCAACAATTGCTGCATCTGTTACACCTGATGCACATTCCGATCGTACCAGTGCAACAGTTAATGCATACTAATTCAACTGATTTGACGCTATATTGCTTGAAGCTTTATAGTATAAGGGATGTGCGTCATGACCATGAAGTTTTAATATTCATTCTTATTCAATGGGTGCGTCTTGTAAAGAATTCACGTAATTTGATTGGTTTTCTGGTGTATAATATCTCACAATAGTTGATAGTGATATTAGTCAGGGCGCGCGCCGCCACGCAACGGCGGCACGCTTGTTGCTCCTCAATGATCGCGCGATAATGCGTTCGCGTAATACACGTGCGAGAACTAGAACGCGATTCGGCGGCTTAGATTTTCGCGATGGTTTCGTTCATTTAAAACAACGGGGATGTCCTCCCAAAAGTAAATTTATTTTTGTCTGAAAAAAGGCAGTTTTTCTCGCAAAATTACATTAAAACTGAATAAGAATGAGAATAAAAGATAGGATTTTGTCTTTTGCCTATCCAATATCGTGTCATAATGGATGGGCTGGCCAATATTTTGAGTAGTGGATGCCGGCGCAGCCGGTATCCATTCTCTAAATGTTGGTCAAAGTTGGGTTGCGTTTTTGATGGGGACACACACCATGCATATGTGTGTGAACCACCCAGGTACATGTACAATCTCTCAAAAACAGATTGCTTCGTTATTGTTCAAAGTTTAAAAAATTTCGTTATATTGGCACACGCTTGATTACATAACGTCAATCCAGTCCAGCCCTTAGTGTCAAGCTTCATACAATAGCTAGCGTCAAATCAATACGCGGATTTAGGGTTTCAATACCGGGAGTCAATTTGTGCTGAAATTCCTCCCTACAATGAAATAGGCGTATTGCATAACAATAGATACAATTCGGAGGTTGACCAATCTCTTTTGTTATGCAATACACATATTTTATTGTGGGAAGGAATTTCGGCACAAATTGGCTTCCGATATAAAAACCCTAAATCCGCGTATTGAATTACTACACATACACTGTACTTTGGTTTGCACTGCTACGATTGGAATGTGAATCAGGTCATTATGCAGTTACTGTCTGTTTTTCCTATTCAGTGCACACACAGCGCTCCAATTGATGATTGACCTCTAGCTCACTCACTGTACTGTAGGTATAGGTAATAGACTAGTTAATAGGCTGGTGGGAAAACCCTTCACCCAATAACAGCCATAAAGGCTCACATGTGAATTATAATGTTCATCCTTAACATACTACAATTTGAAGTAAAATGTCACGGGAAAGCTGTTGTCGAGCTGTTTTTCCGAAGAGAGTCTTCCAAAATTTCATAACAGTCGGACGTGTAATTTCAATCACAAATTGTGCTCAACAGCTGACTCGCGATAGCTCCAACTTCGAACGGGCACCATCGTGTGATCGGTTTGATCAATTTTCGCCATAGAAGCTGTAAATAAACTTCAATTCTTTCCCTCTATGGTCATCTAAAAATGATTAAAATGCGATTTAACATAGTTGAGCTGTTTTCAATGAGGTTTATCTTGGTTTAAGTCATGCAAAGGTCGTGGTGAATTATGCTGTAGACGTAACTGCATAATGTATAATGGCAATTTTTGGACCCGGCCCCGGTTCACAGAATGAACAGTAGTTGAAAATGGCGACTCGCATGAGCATTTTTTTATTATTATTATTAATTTCACTAATTTCACAGATTGATTGGCCATGTAAAAAATGATAATTTGATAATCTCACAATAATTAACGACAATACACTTTATGTATTAAGCATATGTTATTAATCGTGTTCAGAAAAAAAAGGTGAAAATTGGATTGCGATTTACTGGGACATCCTAGATATATATATTCGCACTCTATAAATAACAACTTAGGAGCAACATTTTTAACACTTTTAAAAATGTTACATTATTAAAGTGTTGATGAAAAGTATTAAAATACAATACTTATTTTAAAGGAGGATTTCGTGATCATAGCATCCTCTTTTTATGACATTTGTCAGTAGATATCCACGAAAAAAGCTTATTTCCAAAATTTCAGTTGATTCCGATTTTGCGTTTGCGAGTTATGCATGATTATGTGTATTACACTGCTCCATAGACAATGTGTTGTAATTTCGTTCTGGTGCACCAGAACGAAATTCAAATTAACGATATTTTTGCTAAACGAATTAATCTGCAAGAAATATTTGGTACATCAACATTATGTAGCCAGAGGTATCCAGTGGTGTAAAAATCTCAACTTTTTTTGGGAAAAGTGGGCGGATGAGGCTGTGGATCACAAAATGCCCCTTTAAGAGTGTACCTACATTTTCATTGCTAGGTTTATAGTTTCCACTTTTAACAATAAACCCAGAAAGAGTCTACAAAACTGCATCTATTGACTAGAGGCTCCATTTGCAATAGGTTATCAATTTACACAGATTATGAAGGCAACGAGGTTTAACTTTGAATTGTTTAAATTAATGAAACAGAGGAAGGGGCCAACCTTCGTATTTTGAATTATAATACGCGATCATTTTACGCTAAACTTTGGTACTGTGTAGATTTCGACACAACACGAGGCTATTTAGCCATAAATATGAGATTGGTAAAACAAACACGTATGAAATGATACAGTTGTCATTAAAAAATATACATTATAAAACATTTTTTTCATAGAAACAGTTATTTAGAACGCATATTAATTGCAAATTGATCTTATTAATTGGATACATCTCCTTAATAGGATTTTAATCAAATTTAGTTCTCATTACTTGATAAAATTCTAGTGTCATTTTAGCACTCACGAAATAAAATTTGCTTTAAACCTGAGACTAAAAAAGGGATTTTAGTCTTGTTATCAAAATGTTTCCTATTTCCAATGCACTAAAGTGGCTTAAATTGCACTTAAGTTCACTATTATAAATTTGTTTCATATTATTCGCCTAAAAACAAGACAGCGATGACTATAAATATTAATAGCTCTTAAACATAAGTCATCAATACAGGGTCATACGTTTGACATTGAATAGGTGATGTGTATTTTTTGTATCTTAAAGAATAAACTATTCATAACTTTAAATCAAGACGCAAATCGAACTCCTGACATTAATAACAACATAATTTACATTTTAATATATTTTAAATACTATAATCCTTGACAATTTCTTTTCCAATAGCTTTATAGATTCATGATAAGAAAACCGACGGTAAATAATCAATGTAATATAGTTTTATTTCTTTGCATTAACAGCAATCGGCCTAATTCATAAGCGGCACTGAAAACAAGGGCCAAATAAGCAGCAGATGAGGACACAAAGATTGTACTGTTTGTATTGTATTGTATTGTACTGTTATTGTAATATGCTTATCACACTTAACTCTAGAACTACGAAGGAGGGGGGTTATACCCCCACCTAAGATTTTTTTATCCGTTACAAATAAAAGGACGTAGACGTGAGGCCCACCATTGGTTTCTACAGTAAAATTAATGATTTTCATTTCCCTCTTCTGAAATTATTCCAAGAGCTATTGACTTTTTACTTGTTAGTTGAAATAGTCATTAGCTTTTATATTGAGGAAAAAATTCGGTGAAAATTGCATTTTTGTAGAATATTGAGCAAATCAGTTTTGTTTATACTTTCGTACATAGCCAGAATGTCCCAAATTTGCATGGGCGCCATCACATTATGACGTCATAGCAGCATTATGTGGGGCATGTTTGTACATATTTTGGTATCACGGGATAGAGGAGACCCATAGTTATTCATTGCAACCCCCCCCCCCTTCGTAGTCCGTGTTACAAAATATGGCTCAGTAGTTAAAACAAAGTTTAAAACTTTTGCTTCGGGATACCCTTCAGAGGCGTACCGACCGGGGGGCTTCTGGCTCGAAATACCGGGACAAATTGTGCAAAATTCGTAATGTACATTTCTTGGTTTTAAGCCACAGTTGTTTTCAATGTAGCCTATTTAAGCATTAAAATGGCAAATTTTCACCCGCATTTAAAAGTCGATTTAGCAGCGGGTCAGTAGGACGATTTGGAAATTTTGAACCCACTAGCTAAGTGGCTCCAGTACGCATGCCCTAATAAAATGTAAGACTTAGTACAAAAACACACTAAGATTTTATACATCTTTACATTGGTAAGATTTTCAATACATTTATTGTTCAAATGTTTTTTTCGACAGTAGTTTACAGTCACCCAATATTATCACGACAGCCATTGCTATAACAAACCCTAATATAATAAGAATTAATGTTCATAAATTTGTTAATAGGAGATAACAAAAATTTTGCATAACCTATAGAAAAGAAAAAATCTCAATTTCAACGGTTAAAATATCGGTCGGATAAGTTTGCGTCAAAAACAAAATTTATTTGAATGTGTTCTCAACCTGATATCAACCAAATTTCAATCGCATCATTCAATCATATATCGACCCGATATCAACTTCATGTTAAAATGTAGATGAAAACCGATCCGTGTTAGGTTGAAGATCGACATGATTTCAACCACATTTCAACATTGAATTTAGGTTAAAATCTCGTTGAGCTGAAACGTCAAATAGTGGAATTGACGTCGATTATCACAAACCGATTTCAACCATTATGTTGCAATCACGTCAAAATCATGTTGATGATCGACAAGTTCATATATACGTCATTATCATAACGTAACTCGGCTAAAGACTAGTTATTTTAAACGAATTTTCGCGTTTTAAAAATCGATAGGCAAAAAAAAATGGTTTGTCTCAAAGCTCGCGCGCGCATTTGTAAATTCGCGAGATTTGGAAAAAAAAGAAATGCGGAATTTTTTTTTATTTCAAATTTTGTATTTTTTTTTTTAGTTTTTCCGGAAAAATTCGGCGAAAATCAGATTTTTTTCTCCAAATACCATAAAAAAGTCGGAAAAAAAAAAATCGCAATTCGCATTTGTTTTCAAACCACTCGTGAGCTTTGAGACAAACCATTATTTTTTTTGCCATGTTGAATTCGATACAAGCACTGACATACCTCAAGGTTTGGTTTGAAGGAATTCCACTGACCAGTAGTCCAGCGATCCTAGCTAAAGTGTATAGTGATTCTAACGTGCCTGGACCTAACTACCCCGGCTAACTACCGACTTTTATTTTTTTTATTTGGAGATAATTAATGTTAGCAATTGCTTAATAATCATGCTAGTGGCATGGTTATCGCATGCACCATAGATGCATGCACGCATCTCCTGCATGCATGGATGCAGCACTTACATCATTGAGGTAAAAAAACCACATTTTATCCATTCTGGTTTCTTATCGGGTTTCTTATCAAGTTCAGTTTCCGATTCGGATTGTTATGCAACTTTTGTGTACAGGCCTTGTTATTATATAGATAATGAGATGTCATAATAACCATATAATCATATGAAGACAACGTGATTTTATAGCATATTACTATTAACATCAGTGGGTCACCTTTGCAAAAAACTTTGAGAGTACAAAGAAAACCTATTCATATATATATGGTCGGTGAACATGAGATTTTGATCCTTTTTACTTTTTGGGACTACTACCCAGGAGAAACCACACTCTACTACCACCCCCAAATGGCAACCATGAAAACATATAGGTTGACCAATAGTGAGCACGGTAACCATGGTAATCAACACAGCAACTTTGCAATTTTAAAGTTTAATGTTGTGACAATGAGCTATTTGAGAAAAACATTATGAGAACGGAAAGAGAAAAAAGAGAAAATCACATGCTGATGTTTTGAAGATACCACTAGTATAGTGGTGAAATGTAAAGAACTGCAATTTACAAAATACTCAGTTCCTTCTTGAAACAAATTCATCAGGATTGTGAAGTAAATGAAACTCAGTTCCTTGCGTTGCTTGCCTGAAATTTAGAATATAAGACCTTGAAACTTGCCCAAACTTTACGATCACCCTTCAGCAATTGTCTCTAACGTCAGTTGCTGAAATTCAAAGTATAAATCGATTTCCCACGGAGCTCCAAACACACACACACACACCCCAATGTATATTACACACATACATGCGTACCCTTAATGACGTGACCATTTTATTATTGTTGTTTCTAAAAGCTCCCAAAGGACTATGTTGGATTGACTTACGTTGATCAGAGCTTTCTTGAGCATTATTCGCGAGAAAATTGGTGATTACGCGTAGATTTGCTCGTCTTGTGTCTGTTCAAACTATTGGATATGTGCCATGTCACCGTGTCAATATTGTGTGATTTGAAAATATCCTCATTGCATCATCTTTGATGAAGACGGAATAGTACAATAAATGAGATTGGATCAAGTTGCAGCGAATGAGATGTTTGCTTCTTTTAACAGTATTCGTGGTACCAATTTATTTCTACTTGTTAAAAACGTTTAAATGATAATAAAGAGGACTAATTACCAACGTATTACTGCTGTCTTCTCATAGTTATAAAGGCACCCTTATCACCAGCATTGACAAACGTAGTCAAATAGTTTTGTGTCATATCCAAACACCCAGAGCCAAATACCTTTATTATTATTATGATCTAGTTTATTTCCACAATTCAGTGTCGTTTCTAAAAACAATCAACATGAAGGAATCTTTATTTCATGTCACTTTATTTCATTTCATTATTTGTTAATGAAATCACTTCGACAAGTTGAATAAGTTGCTACACCGTGTTAAGATGTCATAACAGATAGGACAGGTGTAAACTCTGATTGTTAGCGTTGACTTATTGATCATATTGATAGGACAGAATCCGTCAATATTTTTGAAGAGTGACAAATCATGATCGTATTCGCATAACATTGAGTTTCACACACGTCCTTACTGAAGGTCACCGGTTCTGGTTATTGACTTGTATAAGTTAACCCAGGCAATTTTAAAACTTGGTGTCGGGCCAACGATAAAAAAAAGTCGTACAAAGGTCACTTGGCCCCACGTTTGTCCAACGTTGGGCCAATGTAGTGTTGATTTGTTTTTGTTCTACGCTAGTCAATTAAGTCGCAACTTACGCTCGCGTAAATCCACATAAGTGCTCACAAGTCATGGATTACACTGAGAAACTATTCGTTGATTCGCCTCAAGTTCGTTAGTGACATTAATGCTTTTCGTGGTTGCGCTGCTGGTGTGCCGACAAACTTTCCTTTTACGCGTGCGCAATTAACTTTAGGGGCGCGATTTGATACTGCTACCAGTAAAATACGCAACTATGTCACTACCGCACAGTGTCATCGACCCTATATCTTCATGGCAGGAATCGCCATGGTAGGTTAAATCCACAGCCACGATTAGCCATTTGGTTCAAACCTTTAAAGCTCTTTTAAACTAATAATTAGTCGAGGGACATAACTAAGGCTACTCACAATAGCCGGGTAATCGATCTTGGTTGTGCGTGATTAAGCTTGTATACCCCATTGAGGTCAATGGTCATCGACTTTTATACTGCCTACAGTGAGTGCAGCTGTACTACACGCTGCACGCTGTAGTCCATAACAGGACCAACGCAATATAAAATGGTCAAATTTTGAGTTCAAAGCGCACGGCCAATTTTCAAAGCGCATTCTAGCGACTATCATATCTGTTCAACACGTATTTCCAAGTTTATGAGACCAAATCTGGTTTCTTGAGAAAAAAATCATGACGGGAGATATTCATCATTTTCTAACCCGGTATCAGAAGATTTTCGTCTGATATCAAAATCGTGCATAGCAATTCACGTGTATCGATCCCGTGTATTCATTTTAGTGTCCTTCTGCACCAAATAATTATTAGCCAGGCGGTGTCGGTGTGTACCGAACTTGAGGCGAACCAATGTATAGCATAGGTGCTGTCGCCAACTGTTTGAGTCTTTACCATGTTATAAATCGAATATTTGCGGCGGCGTGAAATGGTCGTGCAAATGGTGCCAAACTCATCAACCCATCTTTTGATTTTGGTAAAAATCATCCTAGTACATGTATACATTAAAGGTCCACACTGGATAGTTCTATACCCCCCCCCCCCCACCCACACCCCATCCCGTCGGGATCTTAAACAATAACTATTGGTCGATGGTGAGCGAAATATACCTCAGTGAACAGAGCACATCCAGATCTTGCAAAATATGTTTATTTCTTGACTAGCAACCCAATCCTATGTTCAGCCTATTCTCAAAATGAAAACAAACTTGTACAAAGTAATTTAAGCGTCATTTGCTGAAATGAGGGTGTTTATTATTTTGCAAAGGATTCTGGGAAGGGTAAGATATCATTTCTGGGTTTTGAGTTGAAAAATTTGGCCAATACCAAGTTTTATTACTGTTTCTTGATAAACATGGGGAATAATGTCCTTATTTTACTGCATACCAATTACCAAATATGGTTTGAACCCTTTTGAATAGTTTTATAGGAATTTGAGAGACAGGAGCTTCGCGCAAGCGAGCGAAGCAAGTTTCTTAACCAGCCTGTCAGATTTTAATTTTCGTGATTTTCTTTACAATTCGGCCACCATTTGGGGGTAATATTACACCAAATCTAATTTGAAAAAACTGGAGAAATTCGTTGAAATTTAAGCAAGAGACTACAAAAAACGAAAGCGATTTTGATCATGTCGAGGCCAGAAAGCCGCAATTCACAATCACCTGCTCCCACAAAATGAGCATAAAGTCGCCAGGGTACTATAGAAGACACAGTCCATTAATCATGGCAAAATTCAATAGAAAACAAAAGACATTGTGGATGAAACATTGATTTTTGAAGACCAAAGCAAAGAGCCAACTTTCTGTTCATTTTGTGAGAGCTGGTCATAGTGAGTTACGGCTTTCTGGTTCTGAACCTTCGATGTTTACATCTCGTAACCATCATTCTTGGTGTTTGCCAATCAAAACAAAAACGGCCTACACTATAGGAAATGTCCTTCGCAACTTAAACAAGGTATATGTGTACTCATTATCTTGATTGCACACAAATTACAAGAAAGATTATTTCTTTCTAAAACAAAATATTAACCACGATATACCTCTGCAGATCTATTAACCATCCTTATATAATACCATAACTGTAAATACGTTTATTTCGACCTCTGATTTGAAACTATTTAACGAAATCTTATATGTATAAATAGAAAATATTATTTATTAAAGCCTTAATGTACGATTTCCATCAAATTTTAATTTTGATATTCTTTATTCAAAATGTTGAAATAATATTAGTAATAATTGACGGGAAGGGTTGCTGTCCATTTTAAGTTGAAATAACTAGGTAAAGTGAAAGAAACCCACTGGTTATTTTAGTTATTTAACACGAAGTTCTATGGGGAGGAAATATATTATCATAAATTATGATAATATGTCGAACTTTGCTCTGTTGACCTACAAAGACAACAAATTTGGCCGATTCCACTTAGGTGCAAGTTGGGACATGTGTAAACATTACAAATATGAAAAAAAAATCAGGTTAAAAAAAATTAACCAATTTCATATTATAAGATCGTACTGGCTTTAACCATAATCTTACACAAGCTACAAAAAATGAAACGTCGATTTGCGTGATATCAGTCGACCATATTTCAATCCCATCATTCAACCATATTTCGACCCCATATCAACTTCACGTTAAAATGTAGTTGAAATGAGTTGGTGTTGACATGGTTAAGATGATGATGGACGCGATGTCAACCACATTTCAACCATTATGTTGCAATCAGGTTGAAATCAGGTTAATGATTTTTAAACGAATTTTTTTATTTTAAACGAATTTTCTTATTTTAAACGAATTTTCGCATTTTAAAAACAGATTGACTAGCACCTTTCTACAATTGTTTGCCAAATTTGATCACACATACCTGAAGGTTTTCGCCATGTGCTCCAGCACGTGCTTTGAAGGAATTCCACTGACCAGTACACCAGCGATCCCAGCAAAAGTGTATGAGTGCACAGATATTGATGAGTGGCGATTTGAACGCGCCAGGATCTGACTACCGACTTTTCTTTTTATTGTGAAATGTTTATTTGTGTAAGGGGCTGTGCAATAAGTATGAGCCCTGTGGGAGGGTAAAATTGGGAGGGGCAAAGATTTTTTTGGCTAGCCGAGAGGGGGAAAGCAATTTTTGGAACACATTTACAGGGAATCTTTAAAATAACATGCTATAAAAGGCTTAGGAAAACAGTATAGAAGCGTTCAAATATGTAAAATTTCCTGCTCGCTGCATTCACATCCTATTGCAAATTGGGAACCCAAAAATATGGCATGTGCAAAGGGGGGAGATTTTGTGGCAGGCCGAGAGGGGGGCAAGCAATTTTTTGCACGCAGAGGGGAGTAAGCAATTTTTGGCACGTCATCTGGAAATTCCCCCCCCCCCCGCTCATAATTATTGCATAGGCCCTAAACAAAATTAGGAAATCCACATGCTATAATGATAGACAAAGATAAAAAGACTAGTTTGCGTCTGACGTCATCTGTCAATCAAACTCCGATCACGGTGTGTTTACAAGTGTCGTGATGATTGATATGAGTTGCTGAACACGGCGCGATAAAACCGGGCGCCTTATTGTTAATTTTGCACCTTTTAACATACAAACCATCTCAAAAGTTAGGTATTAATAGTAGGAAACTTTTTTTGGTGAGGCACCATGTCAACAATGCCTAGAAAAGTTGCTTTTTGCCTTGTAAGAGTACGTAATTTTTCGCCATTCACTGCTATTCCTTTTCTCCGATCGGCACCAGCCAGATGAATCGACCTTCCTTATACGTGCTAATATATTAGCCAATCAAGGATCGTAGAGAATTTGATTGACAGTGACGTCAGACGCAAACTAGTCTTTTATCTTTGTCTTTCATTATAGTGGCATGCTTGGCATACATGGAGGTACAAAATAAACCGGGAAAATAAATAGCGTTGTTACCTATTCTGGTTTCTTATCAAGTTCAGTATCAGTTTATTCAGAGTATTATTAAGCAATGTTTGTGAAAAGGTCTAGCCAGGTTTAATACAAATAATGAGATGTCGAAATAACCAATGTGATCAAGGAGGTTACATATAGAAGGAGGGGTAATAGATTTATACAACGCATTGTTCCTTTGATGCCGATATTATTTGCCGACATATTTAATACAAATAATGAGATGTCGAAATAACCAATGTGATCAAGGAGGTTACATATAGAAAGAGGGGTAATAGATTACGTAACGCATTGTTCCTTTGATGCCGATTTTATTTGCCGACAGGCTATTCATAAAAGTGGCACCATTGCTTCGAACAAAGAGATTCCGCCATTAAAGTCCCATTCAGTGATCCCAGCGCAAGTGCAAAAAAAAATCAAATTGTTTATTAATTGCTTAAAGGTTCAGGATTAGTCATTCAAATTGCCATTTGGTATTTTTGAAATGGAAAATTTGGCAAAAAAACATAGAAAACAGCAGTATTGATGAAGTTGAAGCCCATTCAAATAAATGTATCTAATTTATATAATGTCAGTATATAAATTACAATAAATTACAGATTCATGTAAAATGCCTTACCTTGTCTTAAATACACGACTTTCAGCTGAACCACTAGTAGGCTATTTTAGCACATCTGTGACAATGACAAAGATACCAAATCTGAATCTGAATTGACACATGACTCAGCAGGCGAATACAGGGTGTCCCAGAATGATGTATACTGTGTTTGAAAAAAAATTAAAATATATATTAAATCAACAGTGTATATAATATAATGGCACAAATGTCACCTACTTATTCTGTTACATTCGTTGAAATAGCTTGATTCTTTTTGGCGTGACATTGATATTATTGAAAATGGACGAAAACTGCATGTGTATAATTTATATAGGGCAAAGGCCTCAGAACGCATGGATGCTTTATCACCATCGTCCAGCCGTACTGTACAAGTGGACAGCTTACAACCCTGAATAATTCTTCATATGGAATTCGGTCGATTCATAATACGATGCGCCTCCAGCGTTTGCTGGGGAAGAGGTCAAAATACGCAGTGCATAATGGGAAAATGTCGACATCCAAAGCCCGCGTATTACGAATACAACACAGGAACATAATGTCATTGTGTTTTAAATGTCAATATAATGATGTTACACGCGAATGCGCAGTAAAACAGGAATTTACAATTATAGTAGATCCATTTTCTATCTATTAATTACACGGAATCCATATATAATAGTAATAGTAATAGTAATAGTAATAGTAATAGTAATAGTAATAGTAATAGTAATAGTAATAGTAATAGTAATTTTATTTCATATCGCAGCCCTAAGGCTGAATTACATGGAAACTTACAATTTTAAAACACATCAAAAATATATGATATTATATACAACAATCAAAATTACAATATTGCACTTGACAATACCATGTATCAATAAGTGACCACAATAAAGTCATGTGTAAACGCACCACTTGACAAAGTGACAAAGGCGATGAAGACAACGTGAGTTTCTAGCATTATTAGCATTAACATTCCTAACTTTTCTTTCTCTGGGAGTGAGTCGGCGGGTCTTTACAATACCTGCGGATTAAGAGGAGGTGAGGGAAAAACTTATAAAAGAGTACAAAGATGACTTATTCAGATACGGTCGGTGAACATGTGAGCTTTTGAGCCTTCTTATTTATGAGACTCCCAGATGGAACCCCTTTCGGGCTACCCCCAAAATGGCCACCCTGAAAACCCTCAAATTTGTGCAAGCGAGGCGATCCGAAAATATTTTGAGCGAGCGCCAATCTTTTAATACCGATACAACTAATTCGCGTTGCTTTTCTGAATTTTAGATGAAGAATAAGGGTCTTGAAACAACAGTTCCCACAATACCAAGTATTGGTCGATTTCCCAAGGTGCTTCAAATATGTACCTTTAATATTATACACATACATATACGCATCCTTAATGACGTGACCATTTATTATTGTTGTTTCTAAAAGCTCCTAAAGGACTATGTTGGATTGACTTAAGTTGATCATAGCTTTCTTGATCATTATTCACGAGAAAATTGGTGATTACGCGTAGATTTGCTCGTCCTGTGTCTGTTCAAACTATTGGGTAATTATGTGCCATGTCACCGTGTCAATATTGTGTGATTTGAAAATATCCTCATTGCATCATCTTTGATGAAGACGGGATAGTACAATGAATGAGATTGGATCAAGTTGCTTGTTAAAAAGTCTACTTGTTAAAAACGTTTAAATGATAATAAAGAGGACTAATTACCAACGTATTACTGCTGTCTCCTCATAGTTATAAAGGCACCCTTATCACCAGCATTGACAAACGTATTCAAATAGTTGTGTGTCATATCCAAACACCCAGAGCCAAATACCTTTGTTATGATCTAGTTTATTTTCACAATTCAATGTCGTTTCTAAAAACAATCAAGGTGAAGGAATCTTTATTTCATGTCATTTTATTTCATTTCATTATTTGTTGATGAAATCACTTAAGTTGCTACACCGTGTCAAGATGTCATAAAAGATATGAGAGGTGCCTAACTCTGATTGTTGCCATTGACAGATCATGTTGATAGGACAGAAGTCGTCAATATCTTTTATTTTTGAAGAGTGACAAATCATGATCGTATTCGCATAAAATGTATTTCACACACGTCCTTACTGAAGGTCCCCGGTTCGGGTTATTAACTTGTATAAATTAACCCAGACAATTTTAAGACTTAGGCTTCCGATAAAAAATAAAAAAAGAGTCGTACAAAGGTCACTTGGCCCCACGTTTGGCCAACATTGGGCCAATGTAGTGTTGATTTGTTTTTGTTCTGCGCTGGTCAATTAAGTCGCAACTTGCGCTCGCGTAAATCCACATAAGTGCTCACAAGTTATGGATTACACAGAGCAACTATTCTTTGGTTCGCCTTATACGAGGTACTGTTGATTTTCATTATCTGAATCTATATATTATTGAAAAATAACACTGTGGCGTTTTGCAAAAGTTCATTCTACAAATCATATACTTTGAAAACTTGCTTAATTTGGTGTTGATGAGTTATGTACGTTTTACAAAAGTGTTGTTGTTTCAGCCCTCTTTACAACATAACTCAGTCAAGAACCACAGGTCCTACAAAAGTATATCTATGATATTTGAATTCTTCTACCACTCGCTATGAAATGATCAATGCAATTTTTGCCAATTAAAGCTCACTACCATTCGCAAGATACTGCGAACTACTTTTTTTTTGGCTGCTTCGACCAACAATCATCGTATACCCTTTAGTTCGTTAGTGACGTTATTGCTTTTCGCGGTTGCGCTGCTGGCGTGCCGACAAACTTTCCTTTTACGCGTGCGCAATTAACTTTAGGGGCGCGATTTGATACTGCTACCAGAAAAATACGCAACTACGTCACTACCGAACTTGAGGCGAACCAATGTATAGCGTAGGTGCTGTCGCCAACTGCGTACACCCCATTCTAATGATTTTTTTTTATCAATCTACGATGTTTGAGTCTTTACCATGTTATAAATCGAATATTTGCGGCGGCGTGAAATGGTCGGTGCAAATGGTGCCAAAATCATCCTAGCCCATATCAAAATATAATAGGATAGTCTCTGATACTAATACTGGAATAGTACCCGCTACCTGGTGGGATATTAGTATCGGTATAGTATCCGGATATGTTTCACATGCAAAGTTTTTGTCCATATATGGACATATAGTATCGGGATAGTATCCGATACTGGTACTGGGAGACACTGATAAATAGTATCGGAATAGTGCCCGATACTAGTATCGGGATAGTGTCTGATACTATTTGTTTCGCATGTAAATTATTTTGCCCAAATATGGTCATAGAGATATGTCCAGAGATTTACATGGCATATGGACAAGGTCACTGGAAAATTTCAAATGATTATAGTTGTACATACATTAAATGTGAAATGTGTAGCAATTGATTATTGTACATACATGCAGCATTGAAATTTGCGGCAAAAAGCAATTGAAAATGTACATTATGAATGCTCAATTGCATGCTAAAAACATATAATATAAACATTCACATTTATTGCATGCATTGAGCACCATTTTGTCTTGGGTGCAGAATTCAACATACTCCGTGGTTTGATATAGCCTACATTGTACGATGTATAAGCTTATACTAAATTCAGATAATTAAATATAAAGTTCTGTTCAAAACTGTCACCCAATACAATCATACCTGTATTGTGAAGTCCAGAAATAGAACACACTGTACATTCCTTGTACAGCAGTATATATTATCCTTTGAATCAGAGGAACTCATTCCTTGACTGTATAGCAATTTGGCTCCAAGCCGATATGGCAGTTATTCTAATTAGACATGTGACATGGATTGGCGCCAGCTGAAAGCGGGTACTATTCCGATACTATAGTATCAGATACTAGTATCGGAATAGTACCCGCTAACAGATCACTATACCGATACTAGTATCCAACTAGTATCTGCTAGCAGATACTTTCGGATAGCTCCAGAATACCTACCGGATACTATCCCGTATAGTAGCTGGAACTATACCGATACCTTTTCTTTTTGCTATGGGAGTACATGTATACATTAAAGGTCCACACTGGATAGGTATATGCCCCCCCCCCCCCACATCCCGACGGGGTCTCAACCAATAAATATTGGTCGATAATAATAATTATGTGACGTGTCATGTCAAAAGGAGACACTTTTGGGCAGGATCGTAAATGGAGAAATAGCCAAAAATCTGTCCGCGGGTGATTTTTTCTCAATTTGGGAATTTGTGATGTTATTAATGTTAAAAATATTGCCTGATAGTTTCAGACCGGAATATAACTGGCAACTTGTATTTTTGAGACCTTTTCAAGATAATTCCTACTCTCAACATTGTCAATAATATATTTAAAGGCCGATATCTCAATTTCCAATTTTATAATACCATAACTTACAAACTCAATATCTTTGCTTAGGAATGTCCGATTTCATTGGGGAAAATGGCATTGTGGAGCAAAATATCTCTATATTTAAGATATGTAAAAACCTTAAAATTGATAACCTGCCCAAAAGTGTCACCTTTTGACATGACCCGTCACATATACCTAAGTGAACAGAGCTCATCCAGATCTTGCATTTGTTGAAATGAGGAGATTTATTATTTTGCAAAGGATTCTGGGAAGGGTAAGATATCTTTTCTGGGTTTTGAGTTGAAAAATTGGGCCAATACCAAGTTTTATTCTTGCTTCTTGATAATCATGGGGAACAGTGCCCTTATTTTACTGCATACTAATTATGGTCTGGACCCTTTTGAATAGTTATACGGGATTTTGAGAGACGGGAGCTTTGCGCAAGCGAGCGAAGCAAGTTTCTATTAACTTTACACTTCTTTACACTTCGGCCACTATTTGGGGTAAATTTTACATTTACAGGATATTTTACCTATATTACACCAAATCTAGCAAGAGACTATAAAAAACGAGAGCGATTTTGATCATGTCGAGGCAGGGCCGTTCCTAGGGATTTTGCCGCCCTAGGCAAAGCCTCTCCTGCCGCTCCACCAAAGCATAACAAAAAAAGTGTTAAGGGTTACCCCCTTGAAAACTCATCAGTTTTGACCTATTTGTATACTGCCCACGACCGTTTTCCTTCTTTTCTGTATTTTTTATCCCACTTTTTGTTCTTCGGCGGCACTTAGTATTTTGGAGGAACCAGATACGACCCCCATCGAAGTACTTCCGTCCGCCACCGCTTACACGAATTCAGAATAATACACATGATATCATGCATAAGGCCTAACATATTTTGACTCCTGTAAGCAGTGGCGTAGATTTCTTTTTGACACGTAGGGATGGGGTTGGAAAAATTCTTGAAGTATAGTGAATCCAGCACCTTTTGGCGACAGAATAAGTCTATTGTAATACTCATGAACCCAGTGCGAAAAATTTTGCAATTTTGAAGCTAAACTGATTAAATATGGTACAAAAGTGGAATAATTGCAAAAAGAAAAAAAAAATTGCACTTTTGGGGCTAAAATGGCCAAATATGAGGTTAATTTGGTCAGAAACCCACATACAGGCGTCAACATTGGGGGGGGATGATTATGTGGAACATTTCCCCTGGCGAAATATTGGTTGTTTTAATGATCCGGCGACCCCCGAGATCTACGCCTATGCCAGTAAGTTTCCTTTTCCGCCCTGTTTTCTGTTTCTCTTTTCGCCCCCGTTTTATTTTTCCTCCCATTTTTTCTTTTTATCCGCCCTCATTTTTTCTTCCCTTTTCTTTCTCCATTCCCGTATTTTCTTCTTTCGCCCTTTTTTGGCGCCCCTCTGCGTTTGCCGCCCTAGGCGACCGCCTTACCTGGCCTAATGGTCGGAACGGCCCTGTGTCGAGGGCTGAGAGCCAGAAAGCCTCAACTCACAATCACCTGCTCCCACAAAATGAGCATAATGTCGCCAGGGTAATATAGAAGACCTACACAATAGGAAATTTCCTTCGCAACCGGCAGACTAAACAAGGTATATGTGTACTCATTATCTTGATTGCACACAAATATAAATACCACAAATCACAAGAAATATTATTTCTTTCTAAAACAAAACCTTAACCACGATATACCGCTGCAGATCTATTAACCACCCTTATATAATACCATACCTGTTTATTTCGACCTCTGATTTGAAACTATTTAACGAAATCTTATAATTATGTTTAAATAGGAAATATTATTTATTAACCATAAATCTTACACAAGCTACAAAAAAATAAAACGTCGATTTGCGTGATATCAGTCGACCATATTTCAATCGCATCATTCAACCATATTTCGACCCATGTTGACATGGTTGAGATGATGATGGACGCGATGTCAACCACATTTCAACCATTATGTTGCAATCAGGTTGAAATCAGGTTAATGATTTTTAAACGAATTGTTTTATTTTAAACGAATTTTGGCATTTTAAAAATTTTGACTTGACTAGCACCTTTCTACAATTGTTTGCTAAGTTTGGTCACACATACCTCAAGGTTTTCGCCATGTGCTCCAGCACGTGCTTTGAAGGAATGCCACTGACCAGTACACCAGCGATCCCAGCAAAAGTGTATGAGTGCACAGATATTGATGAGTGGCGATTTGAACGCGCCAGGATCTGACTACCGACTTTTCTTTTTATTGTGAAATGTTTATTTGTGTAAGGGGCTGTGCAACAAGTATGAGCCCTGTGGGAGGGTAAAGGGGGAAAGCAATTTTTGGAACACATTTACAAGGCACCTTTAAAATAACATGCTCTAAAAGACTTAGGAAAACAGTATAGAAACGTTCAAATATGCAAAATTTCCTGCTCGCTGCGTTCGCATCCTATATCAACTGAACCCAAAAATATGGCATGTGCAAAGAGGGAGATTTTGTGGCAGGCCGAGAGGGGGGAAAGCAATTTTTGGCACGCAGAGGGGGTAAGCAATTTTTGGCACGTCATCTGGAAATTCCCCCCCCCCCCCTCATAATAATTGCACAGGCCCTAAACAAAATTAGGAAATCCACATGCTAATGGCATGCTTGGCATACATGGAGGTACAAAATAAATAGCGTTGTTACTCATTCTGGTTTCTTATCAAGTTCAGTTTCAGTTTATTCAGAGTATTATTAAGCAATGTTTGTGAAAAGGTCTAGCCAGGTTTAATACAAATAATGAGATGTCGAAATAACCAATGTGATCAAGGAGGTTACATATAGAAAGAGGGGTAATAGATTACGTAACGCATTGTTCCTTTGGTGCCGATTTTATTTGCTACTCATAAAAGTGGCACCATTGCTTCGAACAAAGAGGTTCCGCCATTAAAGTCCCATTCAGTGATCCCAGCGCAAGTTCAAAAGAAATTCAAATTGTTTATTAATTGCTTAAAGGTTCAGGATTAGTCATTCAAATTGCCATTTGGTATTTTTGAAATGGACAATTTGGCAAAAAACATAGAAAACAGCAGTATTGATGAAGTTGAAGCCCATTCAAATAAATGTATCTAATTTATATACTGTCAGTATATAAATTACAATAAATTACAGATTCATGTAAAATGCCTTACTTTCAGCTGAACCACTAGTACGCTATTTTAACGCACTGAAGGGTCTATTGTTCTATTGTTACCGATTTGAGCGCTGACATATTGGAAAATGTTGCCAATCAATATTCATGAGAGTGTACATTCAACGTCCAGTTATCGAAATTGGGTGACTTGTGTTTGTCAGGTGTGAAATACTAGGTGTTTTAATTACGTAACACATAAAGGTTTTGGCATCATTGAATGGCTGCCTAGTGCTGTTATATGCTTAGTTTCTATAATAATTATTATTATTTTCTTTATTCATCCCTTTCTTTTCCTTTCTCTGCACTTATTCTTTCTTATGCCTACACTTGACTTAAGCAGTGGCGTAGATTTCTTTTTCACATGGGGGTGGGATTTTTTTGTCGGTCAACCCGGTATAGTGAATCCAGTAGGCCTACCTGTACCTTATGGTACAAATGCGCGCGAAAATTTTTACCATAGGCCTATTGAAACAAAACTGGTGAAATATGGGACAAAGGTGGAATAAATTCGCGCGAAGCACTATAAAATTGGCATTTCTGTGGCTAACATAGTCAAATATGAGGTTAATTTCGACAGAAACCCATACACATGCGTCAACATGGGGTGGGGGTGATTATATGGTCCATCCCCCCCGGATCTATACGCATATGCACTTTAGGGACCTGTCACTCCATCGCTCTCCTTCTCCCTATCTCTCTCTTTTCGCTCTCTTCCTTTCTTTTTCTTTTGTCTTCCTCCCTCCCTACAATCTCGATCACCCATCCGCTTCTCCTCTTTTCACCCCTCGACCCCTCCTTCACTACCTCAATTGCCCCTACTGGCTTTTAAAATGGATATTCGTGATATTAAGAAACCATTTGACTTTATAGAACAGGCCTATAACCATGATAACAACATATAGACGAATCCAACGAGCCAAGTCATGGTCAGGATTTGGTCGGACATCTTTGGGTAGCCGCTAGCACCAACCTGGTATTTTGAGCGTCCAATTGTGCAAATAAAAGCCGTCTAACACCTAGAGAAGATGCAAGGACGAGGAGGTTAATAGAATAATAGCTAATAATATATATAATGGAGATAATTCCGCAGGTAATCCCGTCGCATCTATTCATACATAGTCCTTTTGTTCGCAGGTACATCAATGCATAGATTCCGCGTGTAGTTAATCCGATTATTATGTCACTTCAACAGCGAATAGACCATGTAGAAGCTTGTAAACTTTAATCATTCTTTTGTCTAATACCTGTGTTTTCGCGGAAGGTGTAAAACGGCTGATGGAATGCAGTTTAAAATTTCCGCCAAGGCCGAATCATTTCACATTTTGGGTGCATTGTAGCCGACGGCTACCCAACTAAAGGCTGCTAGTCAGGTGTAGGAATGCGTGGATTTGGATTCCTCTATAGGCCTACTGCGAAGGAGTTAATTATAGAAAGTGACAGATAGACCTATACATATATATAGCAGCCATGGCACATTGTTACGGATAATCGATCAGCAGCTCTATTGAATTGATTTAAATGAGGCGCCTAAATAAAGGTGGGTGGTAAATAATTGTACTTCGACGATAAAGTGTGATTTTGTGTGCTGGCGAACACTCAGTCACACCCTTGGGTTGAATGAGTACAATAGGTACCTCTCACTCAAGTGGGCGCTTTCACATGACATTCTTTTGATCACTTATTGACAGTACAGTAGCCTGCCTGGTAAAGCGTTAATACGCTGTCAGGTTAGTTACCGATTTAATGGCGGATCTCTTTTGTCCTGAACAAAAGGTACCTCTCGATGAATAGCTTGGCGGAAAATCTAATCGGCACAAAGTTACAATGCGTTATATAATCCATTGCGCCTCCACGAATATGATAGCTCCGTGGACAAAGGTACCAAATCTGAATTTTGATGATTTTGACGATCGTCCGGATGACATGGATGAGCAATTCACTGAATGGGCCTTTAAATTGGTCGCTGATCCGGCAGCATATTGACACATGACACAGCAGGAAAAAACAGGGTGTCCCAGAATGATCTATACTGTGTTTGAAAAATATTTAAAATATATATTAAATCAACAGTGTATCTAATACAATGGCACAAATGTCACCTACTTATTCTGTGACTTTCGTTGAAATAGCTTGATTCGTGTTGGCGTGACATTTATATTATTGAAAATGGACGAAAACTGCATGTGTATAATTTATAGCGCAAAGGCCTCAGAACGCATGGATGCTTTATCACCATCGTCCAGCCGTACTGTACAAGTGAAAAGCTTACAACCCTGAATAATCCTTCATATGGAATTCGGTCGATTCATAATACGATGCGCCTCCAGCGTTTGCTGGGGAAGAGGTCAAAATACGCAGTGCATAATGGGAAAATTCAAGACATCCAAAGCCCGCGTATCACACCGCGTATTACGAATACAACACAGGAACATAATGTCATTGTGTTTTAAATGTCAATATAAGGATGTTACACGCGAATGCGCAGTAAAACAGGAATTTACAATTATAGTAAATCCATTTTCTATCTATAATAATTACACGGAATCCTTCGTGAAGCCTGAAAATCCAATGGTGGCTAGAACGGCGATGTCGACCCTGACGGTCAAAAACTGGACTGACAAGAGCAACCTGGCGTGGCGGCGCAATGTATTGTAAATCGCCAGAATTAAGTGAAACGTTTCAATATGAGTTCAATTTTTGTAATTTTTACCAATCTTTACCCAAAATTGACATTATTACAGAGGCTATAACTTCTTCAAGCATGTCAAGGAAATCTTGGAGGCAATTTAATCTTCACCTTTACGTAGCTGCAGGTTTGCCAATGTATTGTGAACATAAATACATGCTGCAGCATTAAAGACGAATTTTTATACTGTTATGACAAATCCATCTCTACCTCATTTCATTCAAATGATGAAACTCACACACACCGCAATAATTATCTTCAAAATTGCCGGCAAAGAATTGTTAGAGGTCACTCAAGCCTATCAAATATATTATTCTATACAAGGATTGCTTCGAAACATCATGAATAATCAATAGATATTAACTTTTAGTGGAAGTAAGAACAAACAAACACAACAAAAATGCCTGCATAGCTGCGTAACTTTTTCCAAATAACTTTGTGCTGAACAGTTAGTAATTATACAGATTTTCAAACTGGGTTGTTCTGTCCAAACTTAGAATTCACAATTTTTACGCAATAACCTGTAATTTCTATTGGAAACGTCCAATTTTTAAAATCTGAAATTCCAAAAAAAAAAGAGCTAAATATATGTAAAACATAGAATTTAAAACAATGCCACCAAAAGTTTTCATACCTTAAAACATTCAATTTTCTCGGTATAGATCACTCTGGGACACTCTGTATCAATAAGTGAGCACAATAAAGTTAACTGACAAAGTGACAAAGGCGATGAAGACAACGTGAGTTTATAGCATTAGCATTAACATTCCCAACTTTTCTTTTTCTGGGAGTGAGTCGGCGGGTCTTTGCAATTCTGCGGATTAAGAGGAGGGTCAGGGAAAAACTCATAAGAGAGTACAAAGATGACTTATTCAGATACGGTCGGTGAACATTTGAGATTTTGATCCTTCTTATTTATGAGACCTCCAGATGGACCTCTTTTGGGCTACCCCAAAAATGGCATGAAAACTTGATAGGTTGCGATCCGAAAATATTTTGAGCGAGCGCCAGTCTTTTAATACCGATACAACTACTTTGTAATTCGCGTTGCTTTTCTGAATTTTAGATGAAGAATAAAGGGTCTTGAAACAACAGTTCCCACAATACCAAGTATTGGTCGATTTCCCAAGGTGCTTCAAATATGTACCTTTAATATTATACACATACATATACGCACCCTTAATGACGTGAAGATATTATTATTGTTGTTTCTAAAAGCTCCCAAAGGACTATGTTGGATTGACTTAAGTTGATCAGAGCTTTCTTGAGCATTATTCACGAGAAAATTGGTGATTACGCGTAGATTTGCTCGTCTTGTGTCTGTTCAAACTATTGGATATGTGCCATGTCACCGTGTCAATATTGTGTGATTTGAAAATATCCTCATTGCATCATCTTTGATGAAGACGGAATAGTACAATGGATGAGATTGGATCAAGTTGCAGCGAATGAGATGTTTGCTTCTTTTAACAGTATTCGTGGTACCAATTTATTTCTACTTGTTAAAAACGTTTAAATGATAATAAAGAGGACTAATTACCAACGTATTACTGCTGTCTTCTCATAGTTATAAAGGCACCCTTATCACCAGCATTGACAAACGTAGTCAAATAGTTTTGTGTCATATCCAAACACCCAGAGCCAAATACCTTTATTATTATTATGATCTAGTTTATTTCCACAATTCAGTGTCGTTTCTAAAAACAATCAACATGAAGGAATCTTTATTTCATGTCATTTTATTTCATTTCATTATTTGTTAATGAAATCACTTCGACAAGTTGAATAAGTTGCTACACCGTGTTAAGATGTCATAACAGATAGGACAGGTGTAAACTCTGATTGTTAGCGTTGACTTATTGATCATATTGATAGGACAGAATCCGTCAATATTTTGAAGAGTGACAAATCATGATCGTATTCGCATAACATTGAGTTTCACACACGTCCTTACTGAAGGTCACCGGTTCTGGTTATTGACTTGTATAAGTTAACCCAGGCAATTTTAAAACTTGGTGTCGGGCCAACGATAAAAAAAAGTCGTACAAAGGTCACTTGGCCCCACGTTTGTCCAACGTTGGGCCAATGTAGTGTTGATTTGTTTTGTTCTACGCTAGTCAATTAAGTCGCAACTTACGCTCGCGTAAATCCACATAAGTGCTCACAAGTCATGGATTACACAGAGAAACTATTCGTTGATTCGCCTCAAGTTCGTTAGTGACATTAATGCTTTTCGTGGTTGCGCTGCTGGCGTGCCGACAAACTTTCCTTTTACGCGTGCGCAATTAACTTTAGGGGCGCGATTTGATACTGCTACCAGTAAAATACGCAACTATGTCACTACCGAACTTGAGGCGAACCAATGTATAGCGTAGGTGCTGTCGCCAACTGCGTACACCCCATTCTAATGATTCTTTATCAATCTACGATGTTTGAGTCTTTACCATGTTATAAATCGAATATTTGCGGCGGCGTGAAATGGTCGTGCAAATGGTGCCAAACTCATCAACCCATCTTTTGATTTTGGTAAAAATCATCCTAGTACATGTATACATTAAAGGTCCACACTGGATAGTTCTATTCCCCCCCCCCCCACCCACACCCCATCCCGTCGGGATCTTAAACAATAACTATTGGTCGATGGTGAGCGAAATATACCTCAGTGAACAGAGCACATCCAGATCTTGCAAAATATGTTTATTTCTTGACTAGCAACCCAATCCTATGTTCAGCCTATTCTCAAAATGAAAACAAACTTGTACAAAGTAATTTAAGCGTCATTTGCTGAAATGAGGGTGATTTATTATTTTGCAAAGGATTCTGGGAAGGGTAAGATATCATTTCTGGGTTTTGAGTTGAAAAATTTGGCCAATACCAAGTTTTATTACTGTTTCTTGATAAACATGGGGAATAATGTCCTTATTTTACTGCATACCAATTACCAAATATGGTTTGAACCCTTTTGAATAGTTTTATAGGAATTTGAGAGACAGGAGCTTCGCGCAAGCGAGCGAAGCAAGTTTCTTAACCAGCCTGTCAGATTTTGATTTTCGTGATTTTCTTTACAATTCGGCCACCATTTGGGGTAATATTACACCAAATCTAATTTGAAAAAACTGGAGAAATTCGTTGAAATTTAAGCAAGAGACTACAAAAAACGAAAGCGATTTTGATCATGTCGAGGCCAGAAAGCCGCAATTCACAATCACCTGCTCCCACAAAATGAGCATAAAGTCGCCAGGGTACTATAGAAGACACAGTCCATTAATCATGGCAAAATTCAATAGAAAACAAAAGACATTGTGGATGAAACATTGATTTTGAAGACCAAAGCAAAGAGCCAACTTTCTGTTCATTTTGTGAGAGCTGGTCATAGTGAGTTACGGCTTTCTGGTTCTGAACCTTCGATGTTTACATCTCGTAACCATCATTCTTGGTGTTTGCCAATCAAAACAAAAACGGCCTACACTATAGGAAATGTCCTTCGCAACTTAAACAAGGTATATGTGTACTCATTATCTTGATTGCACACAAATTACAAGAAAGATTATTTCTTTCTAAAACAAAATATTAACCACGATATACCTCTGCAGATCTATTAACCATCCTTATATAATACCATAACTGTAAATACGTTTATTTCGACCTCTGATTTGAAACTATTTAACGAAATCTTATTTGTATAAATAGAAAATATTATTTATTAAAGCCTTAATGTACGATTTCCATCAAATTTTAATTTTGTTATTCTTTATTCAAAATGTTGAAATAATATTAGTAATAATTGACGGGAAGGGTTGCTGTCCATTTTAAGTTGAAATAACTAGGTAAAGTGAAAGAAACCCACTGGTTATTTTAGTCATTTAACACGAAGTTCTATGGGGAGGAAATATATTATCATAAATTATGATAATATGTCGAACTTTGCTCTGTTGACCTACAAAGACAACAAATTTGGCCGATTCCACTTAGGTGCAAGTTGGGACATGTGTAAACATTACAAATATGAAAAAAAAATCAGGTTAAAAAAAATTAACCAATTTCATATTATAAGATCGTACTGGCTTTAACCATAATCTTACACAAGCTACAAAAAATAAAACGTCGATTTGCGTGATATCAGTCGACCATATTTCAATCGCATCATTCAACCATATTTCGACCCCATATCAACTTCACGTTAAAATGTAGTTGAAATGAGTTGGTGTTGACATGGTTGAGATGATGATGGACGCGATGTCAACCACATTTCAACCATTATGTTGCAATCAGGTTGAAATCAGGTTAATGATTTTTAAACGAATTTTTTTATTTTAAACGAATTTTCTTATTTTAAACGAATTTTCGCATTTTAAAAACAGATTGACATACATACATACATACATACAATAGGCTTTTATATAGCGCCATTTCAAATGATCACAGCGCTCAAAACAACATAGCAAGATAAATATACAACAACAACATGATAGAATATAAGAAAAAAGTTCACAAGAACCAATAACAAGCAATTATGTTTCTGAAAACAGAAATGTTTTCAGCCCTTTTTTGAACACTGGCAAAGAGTTGGAGGAGCGGACTGAAACTGGTAACTGGTTCCACAACTTGGGAGCTATGAAAGCAAAAGCCTTATCAGCGGCTGACTTAAATGAACGGTAGTGGAGTTTGGGCACATGCAGGCGAGTGGCATCAGTGGCAGATCGAAGTCCTTGTCTTCCAGGGATGTATAATGTCAAGGAGGATGCCAAATAATCTGGCCCCAAGCCAGCAAGGCACTTGTAAACATACAACATGGCTTTGTAGTAGATTCTCTCCCTCACGGGCAGCCAGTGCAATTCGCGGAGCAATGGGGTAGCATGGTCTTTCTTGGCTGCAAGAAAAATTATCTTGGCTGCCCAATTCTCTAGTCTTTGAAGACGAGCAATTTCAGTGACATTCGAACCCAAAAGTAAGATGTTACCATAATCCAATCTGGACAGAATGAGAGAGCGAACCACATTGTTACACGTATCAAAGTCTAGATAATGACGAATGCGAGAGATGTTACGGAGATGGTAGGTAACGCTGCGTGATAGAGAAGTAACTTGGGGAGACATGGACATTTGGCTATCAAAAACGACACCAAGGTTACGCACAGTCTCAGTTGGCTCAATCACAGTATTACCGATGTGAAGTTTGACAGCAGGCATGCGGCGTTTGTTGAAAGGTGACAAAGCAACAAAAATTCAGTTTTGTCATTGTTCAGCTTTAACCAATTACGCGTCATCCAACTTTGAATATCACTAATGCACTTTGTAAGTTTGGAGAGAGCTGAATTAATAGACAAGTTACTGGATGGATCAAAACTGATGTAAAGTTGAACATCATCCGCATAGAGATGGTAAGATAAGCCATGTTTCTGAATAATTCTTCCAATCGGAATAGTATAAACAGTGAAAGATAGAGGACCCACTATGGAGCCCTGTGGCAAACCGTAGTCCAAGGTACAATTGGCAGATTGGGCACCATTGATGGAAATGCTGGTGGTACGGCCACTGAAGTATGATTTGAGCCACATAAGAGCGCTGCCTTTTATGCCAAGTTCGTATTCCATCCTGTCAAAGAGGATGCTATGTGTAACAGTATCAAACGCAGCGCTTAAATCAAGCATCACAAGAAAGACACCTTCACGATGATAAATTGAGGTCATGATGTCATTTTAACCTTCAAAAGTGCCGTTTCGGTGCTGTGTGCGGTGCGGTAGGCAGACTGTAAAGGTTCACCTAGATTACACTCACGCATGTGGTTGCTGATGGTATTTACAGCGTGCTTCTCGATGACTTTGGATAAGAATTTGATGTTCGACACAGGACGGTAATTTTTGAGGTTGTTAGGATCCAGGGAGGGTTTTTTGATGATTGGACTGATGATGGCATGTTTCAGTGCTGCTGGAAAAACACCTGTTGACAGAGACATGTTAGCAATTTTGGTTATAATTGGTACAAATGCGGTAAGATTACTCTTTATAAACCATGTGGGAATGCAATCAAGCAAGCAGTTTTTTGCTGAAAACCCTTGAATGAGTTTGGACATATCATTCTCACTTAACAATGGAAACTCAGATAGTTCATACACAACATTACTTTGGTTACATGAATCAATTATACTGTTACTATTTACACTGCTTCTTTCTACTTCGAGTCCTTTCTGGATCTTATCAACTTTGTCCTTAAAGTAAAAAGCAAAATCATCACATAAACATTGCAATGAGTCATGAGTAGGTAAGGTCTTGTTGTTATTATTGAGAAGACCATTTATGGTTCTGAAAGCAGATTTGCTATCAGCGTTCTTTAATTTGTCCCTAAAATAAGCCTTCTTTGCACTTTCAATCATGGTATTAACAAGCTTATGTTGGTCAAGATAGAGTTGATGGTGCACCTCTAATCGTCCAGTTCTTCGCCATTTCTTTTCCAATTTGCGTCGAACTCTTCTAGCTTCATGAATTTCTTTGCCATACCATGGCTGACGAACCCTGCGGTTACAAGTTCTTTCCGTAGCAGGGGCATGCTTGTCCAGGGTTAGGGTTACTGCTTTCTCAAACATTTCAACAGCAGCGTTAGCATCATCAGGGGTGTTATTCGAAGAGATGAGCGCTGAGTGAAAGTCACTTTCAAAAGACACTGAATCTATGTCTTTCACTTTACGGGCGGAAATAATTTCCTTTTGATCGCTAGGTTTCTCAACATTGAGCTTGCAGTGGATGACGTTATGATCTGATAACCTTGTTCCAACAGTACATTGAAGAACCAGATTTTCATCGGTACGGGACATGACATGATCTAATGTGTTACCACTTATATGTGTAGGCCCCACAACATGTTGGTGAAAACCAATTCCTTCTAAAGATGATAAATAGTGGGCAACATCAGCTCTCTCTGGCTTGTTTACGTGAACATTAAAGTCACCTAAGAAAATGATCTTTCCGCTCAACGTATTCACAAACATTAAGAAATCGTCAAACTCGGAGAGGAACTTTGATGTTGTGAATTTGTTTTCAGACGATGGGGGAGGCCTGTAAACAATGACATACTTGATCTTACTTTCTTTGTCAATTATGATAACATGTTCAAATGTCTCTGCAAGGAAATCAGAAGGGTGAATCTGCAACTTTAGTGCTGATCTATGAAGAATGCCAATTCCACCATGTCGGTCAGTTTTACGGGGCATATTGATGAAATTGTACCCGGGTAGTGTCAGTTCACCAATGGCTACTTGATCTAAATCAGCAGACAACCAAGTTTCGGTAAGAAACATAATGTCTAATTTGTGATCCATTACCAAGTCCGAACATGTTGTTGTTTTGTTCCTTATACTACGTGCGTTCCACTGACATACATTTAGGTTAGTATTGTTCTTGGAAGCAGTACTGGATTGGGTTGAGAATGTATGTTTATCATAGTGAGTTCTTTTCTGTTTCACTTTAAGACCAGATTTTACACCACGGCGTGTGGGTCTAAATTCATCTCTCTCTATACCCAATGACCAAATTGTGTTCCAAACATCTTGAGGAAGTCTGTCATTACAAGTTTTATTATCCTGATACTGAAGTAGCTCAATTCTGGTATATACACCCATTGTGGTGGTGTGAGATTTAATTGAATTAAATCTCAACAATATTGAATCTAATGAAGCCAGATCAATATGTATCAACACAAGTCCAATGAGGATGATATTGATTGCATAGCTCACTGTCCTGCGCAATGTAATGGTAGTAGCCATGAGCATACAGTTTGATACAGAGCATGAAATAAAAAGCTGGTAAAATACTTGCAAACTACAGCAAAACAGTCCAAAATAAGTTGACTGCCAGGCTTATATCTATCATCAGTTCAAAAATAGTTGGAAAATTCAAATCAAACTAGTTGTAGAGAGCTGCCCAAGAGAGGCGCATCATCAAGAGTGTTTCATTGACTAGCACCTTTCTACAATTGTTTGCCAAATTTGATCACACATACCTGAAGGTTTTCGCCATGTGCTCCAGCACGTGCTTTGAAGGAATTCCACTGACCAGTACACCAGCGATCCCAGCAAAAGTGTATGAGTGCACAGATATTGATGAGTGGCGATTTGAACGCGCCAGGATCTGACTACCGACTTTTCGTTTTATTGTGAAATGTTTATTTGTGTAAGGGGCTGTGCAACAAGTATGAGCTCTATGGGAGGGTATAATTGGAAGGGGCAAATATTTTTTGGCTAGCCGAGAGGGGGAAAGCAATTTTTGGAACACATTTACAGGGCACCTTTAAAATGCTCTAAAAGGCTTAGGAAAACAGTACGTTCAAATATGCCAAATTTCCTGCTCGCTGCGTTCGCATCCTATATCTACAGATCTATATAGACCATTTAAGGTTTGCAAATTGGGAACCCAAAAATATGGCATGTATAAAGGGGGAGATTTTGTGG
Source organism: Amphiura filiformis (assembly GCF_039555335.1). Classification (NCBI taxonomy): domain Eukaryota; kingdom Metazoa; phylum Echinodermata; class Ophiuroidea; order Amphilepidida; family Amphiuridae; genus Amphiura; species Amphiura filiformis. The sequence goes on along the minus strand of NC_092644.1, from coordinate 51,211,870 downwards.
TAGGCCGAGAGGGGGGCAAGCAATTTTTGGCACGCAGACGGGGTTGAGCAATTCATCTGGAATTCCCCCCTCCCCGCTCATAATTATTGCACAGGCCCTAAACAAAATTAGGAAATGCTTGGCATACATGGAGGTACAAAATAAATAGCATTGTTACTCATTCTGGTTTCTTATTAAGTTCAGTTTCAGTTTATTCAGAGTATTACTAATTAAGCAATGTTTGTGAAAAGGTCTAGCCAGGTTTAATACAAATAATGAGATATCGAAATAACCAATGTGATCAAGGAGGTTACATATAGAAGGAGAGGTAATAGATTTATACGTCAACACATTGTTCCTTTGATGTCGATTTTATTTGCCGACAGGCTATTCATAAAAGTGGAAACATTGCTTCGAACAAAGAGGTTCCGCCATTAGAGTCCCATGTTCAGTGATCCCAGCGCAAGCGCAAAAAAATTCAAATTGTTTATTAATTGCTTAAAGGTTCAGGATTAGTTGTTCAAATTGCCATTTGGTATTTTTGAAATGGAAAATTTGGCAAAAACATAGAAAACAGCAGTACTGATGAGGTTGAAGCCCATTCAAATAAATGTATCTAATTTATATACTGTCAGTATATAAATTACACTAAATTACAGATTCATGTAAAATGCCTTACTTTGTCTTAAATACACGACTTTCAGCTGAACAACTATAGGCTATTTTAGCACATCTGTGACAATGACAAAGGTACCAAAATCTGAATTTGGATGATTTTTACGATCGTCCGGATGACATGGATGAACAATTCACTGAATGGGCTTTTAAATTGGTCGCTGATCCGGCAGCATATTGACAAATGACACATCAGGCGAATGCAGGGTGTCCCAGAATGATCTATACTGTGTTTGAAAAAATATTTAAAATATATATTAAATCTACAGTGTATCTAATACAATGCCACAAATGTCACCTACTTATTCCGTGACTTTCGCTGAAATAGCTTGATTCTTTTTGGCGTGACATTGATATTATTGAAAATGGACGAAAACTGCATGTGTATAATTTATAGCGCAAAGGCCTCAGAACGCATGGATGCTTTATCACCATCGTCCAGCCGTACCGTACAAGTGGAGAGCTTACAACCCTGAATAATTCTTCATATGGAATTCGGTCGATTCATAATACGATGCGCCTCCAGCGTTAGTTGGGGAAGAGGTCAAAATACGCAGTGCATAATGGGAAAATGTCGACATCCAAAGCCCGCGTATTACGAATACAACACAGGAACATAATGTCATTGTGTTTTAAATGTCAATATAATGATGTTACACGCGAATGCGCAGTAAAACAGGAATTTACAATTATTCGCTACTTGCACGGTTCCGCCATTATGCACTATGTGCGGGGAGAGCCTCGAACTGGCAGCATACATGAATGGGAATTGAACTAGTCATAACGTTCTGTGTAAGGTTACATAATTCTTCCTTTCATGTATGCTGCCAGTTCGAGGCTCTCCCGCACATAGTGCATAATGGCGGAACCGTGCAAGTAGCGAATAGTAGATCCATTTTCTATTAGAGTCACGCGGTAGCCGTGACCAGCAAGTTTTTAAAAAAAAGACTGATAAAGAAGACTAATAACAGATGCTCCCGCGAGACTATATTTACACCTAACATTAAAACACTTGACTTCTATTGTTCGATGTTATTTTTCGCTGGGTACAAAATGTATCTAAAACCATGCTAAATGTTATTTACAGTCCCAGATGTAATATCTTGACAACTCATTAATTCCAAAAGGGCCACCAATCCTACAGTCAATCATTGTTCGTAATAAACAAATATTTTTGCTTCCATTTCACGCGGTATTTCATAGCGAAAATTAGTTGCAAATCATACTGATCCAGAATTTTTAGACACTGCTACAGGTCTACCTGGTTATCACCTTCACACTACTTTTTCAGATTCACTTCCAAATATACCCTAGCAGTTTCTGAGATACCCTACATACAAATTCTGAGCCCCATTCGCCAAAAAATCAAGTTTTTCACAATTCTTTTGTTCTTATCGGACGACGCATCCATTTATATAATAAATGCTGTATTTCGACACCGTAATTTACAGCAGAGGCCCGTGGCCTAATGGTTAGGGCGCTTGACTCCAGATACGCTATCCCGAGTTCGAAACCCGGTGAACAACTGATTTTTTTTCAATGTTTTATTAAACAATTTATTGTCATTAATCAAGGATAACATAATTTTTAACATCCAGTGCTATTGTGATATTATTATTTTTTTATTAAAGCAAGTTGTTTGATTCTCAGGGAAATTGTTTATTGTGTTAAGGGCCCATTTAAAAACACAGCATAGTGTGATACAACACCATCAAGGATCAAAAGAAATCTGAATAACACAAGAAACTAGATCAGGTATTATAGGGTATGCAATACGACTTTACTCATTGTTATTCTCATTTAAATATATTTTGTCCTACCACGGGCAAATTCGCATGATAATAGGACAATAAAACATGATTGTGATATGTATGAATGGTTGTTAAATCGATTTAGAGACATGACTCTCTGTCATCTTCAGCTATCGTAGAACATGACAATTGTCATACCGTCCCGGTAGGTTGATTGCAAACACTCTGTAGGTGTGGAAAATTGTTCCGCTAGTATGGAAGGCCAGCAGGAAAAAAAAATCCAAATAACATTTATCAAGCATATATAGTACGGAAGCGTCTATGTGACACAACTTGACAAGATAATTATCGTGCCATGTCGACTTATTATCAGCATTATGTCAACATGACGATATAAAATATCTCGCCAAGACAACTGAACAAACAAGTCAACATGGCAAGATAAATTATCATGCTAAGTCGACATACCAAAAATGGATGTCGTCTTCGCGAAATAAATTATTATGCCAAGTCAATTTAGCAACAAATTAATGTCTACATAGCAGGATATTTTGTCACGTCCAGTTGACTTAACAAACAATATAAGTCAACATGGTAAGATAAATTATCATACCAAGGAATAGTAATTTTTAACACCGTATAATTTAAATTATTGAAAGAGATGAAGAGGAGGAAGCGGCCCGAAATTAAAGGGAAAATTAAATCTCAAAAGACCGCCGACAACCGCCGCTCAATAGGGATATCCAACTAGATTGCCCCGCAGGGCTACAAAGAACCACAAACCTATAAATTTGGATATCCAAATAGATTGCACCGCAGGACTCAGGAACCACAAATCTTGAAATATGGATATCCTACAAATTAAAACCACAAACCGCGAAAAACTGGCAACAACTGCCGCTCAATAGAAATATTCAACTATATTGCCCACAGGGCTACAAAGAACCACAAACCGCGAAATTTGGATATCCAACTAGATTGCCCCGCAGGGCTATAAAGAACCACACACCGCGAAATATGGATGTCCAACAAGTTTTAACTATAAATTAGCCCTCGATAGAGGGCAAGGTTTGAAGGATTTAGGGAAATTATAACCACGAACCGCGAAAGTTGCCTTAACAAACAATATAAGTCAACATGGTAAGATAAATTATCATACCAAATAATAGTATAACCGTATAATTTAAATTATTGAAAAGCATCCTCGGGATGTAGAGGAGGGGGCGGCCCGAAATTAAAGGGAAAATTAAAACCACAAATCTCAAAAGACCGCCGACAACCGCCGCTCAATAGGGATATCCAACTAGATTGCCCCGCAGGGCTACAAAGAACCCCAAACCGCGAAATTTGGATATCCAGCTAGATTGCCCCGCAGGACTAAGGAACCACAAATCTTGAAATATGGATATCCTACAAATTAAAACCACAAACCGCGAAAAACTACCAACAACTGCCGCTCAATAGAAATATCCAACTATATTGCCCCGCAGGGCTGCAAAGAACCACAAACCGCGAAATTTGGATATCCAACAAGTTTTAACTATAAATTAGCCCTCGATAGAGGGCAAGGCTTGAAGGATAAGGAAAATTATAACCACAAACAGCGAAAGACCTCCAACAACCGCCGCTCAATAGAGATATCCAACTAGATTGCCTGCAGGGCTACAAAGAACCACAAACGGCGAAATTTGGATATCCAACTAGATTGCCCCAGGGCTACAAAGAACCACGTACATTTTAGTTATAGGTCTAGCTACATATACTCGTATTTTTATTGTCATAAATCAAGGATAATATTATTCTATTTTTCGCTTTATTCGTCTTATGGAGAACTTCGTAACCGGATGACTTTTCAAGCTTGGAGCTACTCGGCTTCATTCATAAAAAGAAAGGAAATCTACCAAAAAACGTTGACAACGTAAAGAAAGCAGCAAGTTTAAAAAGCCCCACCTCGGCTCACTTTTTGAAACTTGGTCCCATTTTGAACATCAACAGCAAAATCGGCGTTTTTATTTTATTTTTTTAAACAAAATACAGCGTTTCCAACAAGTTATAACGTTTTAATAATAGCATGACTGGCATTATATGCCTACTTGTTATTCATTTAATTCGATCATTAATCATAAAAATTAATATTCTAAAACAAAACATATATAGGATGTTGGCTAACCATGCAAGAGCAAGATTATAACCTTTCTGATCTAACAAATTAATATCGCATCGGCGCATTTAAGACACATAACACATCTGGAAATGTTTGAAGTTGATAATATTATGATAAAGTTTAAATCAGTCCCAGGAAATCAGTACGTTTTACAAATGGGACCAAGTTTCAAAAAGTGAGCCGAGGTGGGGCTTTTTAAACTTGCTGCTTTCTTTACGTTGTCAACGTTTTTTTGGTAGATCTATTAATTACACGTATTCCTTCGTGAAGCTGTTTTCAATATTAGTATTATCACACTGCCTGAAAATCCAAAGGTGGCTAGAACGGCGATGTCGACCCTGAAGGTCAAAAATTGGACTGATAAAGAGCAACCGCTGGCGACGCAATGTATTGTGAATCGCCAGAATTTCAATATGGGTTCAATTTTTGTGATTTTTACCAATCTTTACCCAAAATTGACATTATTACAGAGGCTATAACTTCTTCAAGCATGTCAAAGAAATCTTGGAGGCAATTTAATCTTCACCTTTACGTAGCTGCAGGTTTGCCAATGTATTGTGAACATAAATACATACTGCAGCACTAAATACGATTTTTTATACTGTTATGACAAATCCATCTCTACCTGCATTTCAAATGATGAAACTCACACACACCTCAATAATTATCTTCCAAATTGCCGCCAAAGAATTGCCGTCAATAGATACTAACTTTTAGTGGAAGTAAGAACAAGACACAACAAAAATGCCTGCATAACTTTTTCCAAATAACTTTGTGCTGAACAGTTAGTAATTTTACAGATTTTCAAACTGGGTTGATTTGTCCAAATTTAGAATTTCACCATTTTTACGCAATATCCTGTAACTTCTATTGGAAACGTCAAATTTTTCAAATCTGAAATTCCCAAAAAAAAAGCTAAATATATGTAGAATATAGAATTTAAAACAATGCCACCAAAAGTAATGCTATTCATACCTTAAAAACATTCAACTTTCTCGGTATAGATAACTCTGGGACACCCTGTATTAATAAGTGACCACAATAAAGTCACATGTAAACGCACCACTTGACAAAGTGACAAAGTCGATGAAGACAACGTGAGTTTATAGCATTATTAGCATTAACATTCCTTACTTTTCTTTTTCTGGGAGTGAGTCGGCGGGTCTTTGCAATAACTGCGGATTAAGAGGAGGGTCAGGGAAAAACTAAAGAGAGTACAAAGATGACTTATTCAGATACGGTCGGTGAACATGTGAGATTTTGATCCTTCTTCTTTGTGAGACTCCCAGATGGAACCCCTTTCGGGCTACCCCGACCCTGAAAACATAATAGGTTGTCAAATTTGTGTAAGCGAGGCGATCCGAAAATATTTTGAGCGATCGTCAGTCTTTTAAGGGAGGTGGAATGGGCGTGGTCCAAGACCCCTCAAAAAAAATTTCCAAAAAATTTTTTTTGCCATATTTTGTTTAAGAAAATCATAAGCTATCAGGTCAGCCAGATAAAGTTAAAAATTTCCTTTTTAAAATGCGAATTTGAGGGGAATTTCATCTCTTTCAATTTAAAACGATTTATGGCAGCGTTTACTTGCTATACATGCCGTAACCAGTTTGGTTTACGACTGGTGGGAGACTAATCAACGAATCAGCTGATCAGCTGGATATATATGTACACACATGCATGCATGCGAAGAAGAATTCCAGTCATCTTATTCTTTCTAGTGAATAATTCATCCACTAATATTACTTTTACTGATATCCTGGCATGCCTGGAGAAAGAAAGAGGCGTCGTTAGCAGCTATCACCTATATTAAGTAAGTACTTCAGTCTAAAAATATGTGTGACGTGTGTTTAGTAACTTAGCCATGTTAGCCCGGGTAACAACATGGGTAAGCTTAAAGTAAACATGATAAAGATATTTAGCATTCTCTCGGTCGGGGCTGTTCCCGGGCATGCCGGGGACTGTTCTATCTATTGCACTATACCTACTTCTGACGTAGGGGCTGTGCAATAATTATGAGCCCGGGGTTGCGGGGTGGGGAATTGGTGCGATGTAAAATTGCCACCCCCACCTGGAAAAAAAGTCCACTTGTACAAAATAAGCACCCCCTAATGCCCTATAAAAATTCCTGGCGGTAAAATGGGGGGGTGCCAAGAAATTTTTATCGAGCCCGAAAGGGGTGGGGCAAGCAATTTTTGGCAAGCCGAGCCGAGGGGGGGGGGCGCAAGTGACTTTTGGCACACATGGGTGCCTTGCTCCAAGTTGCTCGAGAAGAGATAGCCAAGAATTTGTTCACCGATAGCTTCACATTCTATAGGTATGCCAGGCAAACACATTTGCTAGTCAGCCAAATTCGCCGACAATGTCAATGCATTTTTACATAGAAATTTAAAACTTGTGCCCGAAGAAAGAAACCTACATAAATATGTTTTCTATACTTCACTTGACCCAAATATATGATTTTTATGGTGATAAGTCACTTTCGCACATGGAATTTTAGAGGATTTTGATAGCAGTTCCATTAAAAAAAGCTGCTATCATAATGAGACTAAGATCTATAAACACCCCCGAAATGCCGTTTTGGGGAATTTTGCTAGCTGAATCTTTTTGACATTGTTTGATGAAAGTCAATCTTTGACAAGATGTAACTTTGCTGCGGAAAAAAAAAAAAAAAAACGGTTTTCAGTTTTGGCTTTGTTTACTCAAGGGCTTTAATTTGATATATAAAATGATGCAGTTTGATGGCAAATTTGAATTCACCTAGCATACCTACATTCTAGAGACCATTGCATTCAAAATCTAGTCGGATTCGCTGAAGCATGACACGTACCGTGCAAAGCAATGGAAGTTCAGAAGCAAAATAGTAAATTACACAGCTGATCACGACAGACAATCGCATCAAAAATGTTGCTAAAATTAAACTTTAGCAAAATTTTAGACTGTTCAAAAAATAGGCAAATCTTGCTCAAAAGATACCGTACTGTAGTTGACTCATCAAAATAACTTTCATCCAAATTTCAACATTTAAACAGAATAAATATAACAAAAGATTGCACGCTGTCCCACGAAAAACATTTTAGCAATGCACTCTAGCATCGAATGCGTAACTATCGTGTGCAAAAAAAATTTTGAAATTGAAGCTAGAGTTATCAAGTAAGGGCGCCTTTTAAATAAAACACTCTAAAATGGCTTTATAAAGGAAAACAGTTACGGAAACACTTTGCCAATTTCCTGCTCGCTGCGTTCACAACAAGTATCATGTAGATTAGGCTTCCTCAAATATGTTGAAGTGCCACATGAAATAAAAGAAAACAGCAAAGTGCCACTCAATGGCTGCTTTAGCACCTGGGGTGGGGAGCCAGAGGGTGTCCCCCTGTGAAGCTATCGATTTAAAAAATTTGAGGTGCAAATGACGCCATTTGGTGCAATATTTTGTACTCTTTTAGCCGCTGGTCGAGGCCATAAATAGAGGCAGAATGGCAGTCAGGAAGGGCATATTTTACCTGTATCAAATTTCGTGTCAATAAAATACATCATATAAAAAATTCGATATATACATCATGCATTATCTATAGTATATTCCTTTGCTAAATCGTAAATAAAAAATTGAAATGTAGAATATTGGAGATATTCCTGCTGGATGAAGTTTGATCAAGGCATTTGATTTTATTTTTATTTTATCCATTCTGAGGGATAAATCACAAATAGTACCACAAATAGTCTTGGAAGCTACAATCAAGGAATTTAATAGTTGGTACACCTTGACAATATGTTGGAACTCTTCATTGCCGCTCTGAGAGTTAAGTGAAATTAGTATAACTATGTTTGATGAGAAGTACATACCTTCTCCTTTCCTCTTCCTCCCCATTCCCCTCAATCAATGTTGGGGAGACTGGAGAGCCCAATGGAAAAAGTGCTTTCATCAACATTGAACTGGGGGAGAGGGGTGGCGATTTACATTTAGTATGCCCGAGTGTACCAACATTAATTTCTTTGATTGTAGGGCTTAGGCAGCCAGCAAATGTTACACACCCAAATTTGTACACGTCCAGTTTTTGCCCACATGGCCTATACTTTGTACACAAATGTTTAAATTTACACACCCAGTTTTTTCAATTTACACACCCAAACCTTCAAATCTTGCCTAAGACCCTGCAAAGTGATCCATGGATGTTCTTTAATAAAATTATTTTTTATGTGCAATTGCCCCTGCCCCCTAGTAGTGCCACCACTGTTTAGAACTGAGGTATACTTTTATTTAGACATTTGATGAATTTAGTTGTACAGCTGTCTTTCAAAAGTTTCTTTAAGGGTGGTTATTAGGAGAAGGGAACTAATTATGGTGAATACAGTACCTGTAGGCTACTTGTGTGGCGTTGACAGCTAAATAAATTTGAGCCAATTTTTTAACTTTCATTCAATCTCCATGAACTTTGCCAGTAAGTGTTATAATTATACTGAACTGTTTTACTACTTCCAGATGGTGGAGCTTACTCCAGGCATGGCAGTGTTTGTGTTTCCAAGTACACTGGATATGGAGAAGACATTTGCAAAACTATGTAGAAGATTGATGGATGATTTTTACAGTGGGGCAGAACAGGATTAGATGTGATCAAACAAGACCATGAATGACACACACCAGCCATTGTTGGTAAGAACAGCTATTCCCAGATATATGTTTCTTTTCATGTTGCCTGGTGTAGCTAGGGGTTGTGCGCCAAGGGCAAGGATACAAAATGGATGTGCCCCAAAGCTGTGAAAGTACCGACTTGTCAAAATTATCACTTGGTCATTTTGTGAAATGCAGTTACACAAATATCTAGAAACAAAATCAGTGGCTCCAGAATAGGGTACATCTCGTGCCCCCCATCACCTCATGTCACACAAATTTCTTGTCCCCATTGCAAATTTAAAATTATTCCAAAGTCGTTTTGGGGCCGGGTTTTGGGGGTCAATAGCCATACCATATGCATAAGGCAGCTATTTTATTCATGCATTGTGTACATTACAAATGACTGCTGTACTAGTAACTTAGTCCTTACTACTATCAATGAATAAAAGATGATCAAAATAACAGTCTTACTCAAAAATAACAAGGCCAAGTTTATGTAAACAAAATTGGCTGCCATTTGCTGTCTTTACTGTGTAATTGTGAATACATAACGTTACTGTTTTTGTGCCAACTTTGACCTGTTAGGCTGATACTACTACAGAAGAGTGATCGCACATTTGCACATATATAGACCTTGCTCAATTTGATGAGACAGCAGTCACAGCACCCAATATGTTAAAAGAATGGAGGCTGAGGTTCTTCAAATCTTCAGATGGGAGTTCTCAGCAGAGGTGGTTTATATCGTGAAGTTGTGGATAGGTAGTGGTGAGCAAACTCAGAAGTTTAAAATTCTAGAGCATTGTAGATGCTAGGCCAGATGAAAGGCAAAGTATGAAGCAGAATGACGTAAATAATCATGACACATATATGCCTTATTGGAACTGGATTTGGGAAACCCTCATCAGTGTCTACAGAAATGACTCCATCTGCAGCCCTTGCTGATCTAGCTGTGCAATGTGCATGATCCTCGGATCACACTTCATATTCCAGAGATAAACAATATGGTCCTGATTTCCTTTCCCCAGAATGTTGAGACTCTGAAGCATACATGTACCAAAGCATCACTCAATGACATTAATGCCCTCAATATCAATGAGCGTTGAGCATGGAGTAAACCCAGCTCTGATTTCCTCACGAGTGCCAATCGAAGATATCCAATCTCAAGATTTGAAGAACCTCAGCCCTCTGGCTAGCCCTCTAAGTTTCCTCCCTCATGACCAGCACTTGAATCCTATCACAACTTTTGGGCTTGGCAAGTCCATGATCAGGGATGTAGCTACAGTGGGCGGTGGTGGTGGCGGTAGAGCCCACCAATCGGTTTTGGAGCCTAGCACTCGGCTCCAATTTTAGCATTGGAGCCCACCACTCAGAGGCCAAAATTGCAGCATTTTATTGAATTAGTTAAGAATTTGGTCTATTTTGGCAAACAATTTCCACCTGGGAACTAAGGAGAACAATGCCAGTGCATTGATTGGTCACCCCAGGTTAAATAAGAAATAAATAAATAAATAAATAAATAAATAAATATGCAAGATTTTCATCAAATGCCACCCAGCACTGAAAATATCCTAGCTACAACCCTGTCCATGATATGACCATCACAGACTGTGGCTGCTTATAATCATGTGTTTTAAGTTGAACAATCAAACTCGGGTTGTGCCTCGAGCTCGTATGGCGAGACAGGGCTGTTTGGCGGTTCGTAGACTGAGCCCAAGTTCAATTTTTCAGCATACGCACGGTCATTAATAGCTGTAATCTGTGGCCCTCACTGACTTCATGAGCCCAAAAATAGTTCAAGCAGGGAGGAAATCTTAGAAGGCCTTGAACAAGGCTACCCTCGAGCTCATCAGGCCTGTGTGTGTTGTCTCATCAAATTGAGCAAGGTCTAGATGCAAGTGTGTGATCTCAAGTCTTTAGTATTATCTGCCTAACAGGTCAAAGTTTATAGCACAAATAGGAAAGTTATGAATATTTTAGCAATTTCACAATTACACAGTAAAGACAGCACAAGGCAGCCATTTGTGTTTACATAAACTTGGTCTTTGTAGATAGCTCCCTTATGTTTAATTTTGAGACAAGTATGCTTTTTTATCATCTTTATTCATTAATAGTCCTAACTGCATGAACTAAAATGCATAAGGCAGCAATAATTTCTAACATTAACATTAGGGTATGGTCATTGACCAACAATTTCAGCATCACGGAGGCCCCTATTATGATTTTGGAATAATTTTAAATTTGGTATGCAGTAATATATTGACCAATGGCATGTTTTGAGACTAGGGACAAGAAATTTTGACAAGAGGGCATGAGATGCACCTTACTCCAGAACCAGGGAAAGGTTGGGACTGGGGTGGCACCCAACATACAAAATATGGCCGGTCAGTCGGCCATTGGCATGTAACTTTTTGGCCTGGCCGGAAATTTTCTGACTGGCATCTAGTTGGCTGGCCGGTAACTTTTTTAAAAGGTCAAGCCTGGCTGGCCTGTAACTTTTTGAGGCATATTTCAACACTGGTGGCACCCCAATATACGCCACAGTATCGTTGTGATGAAAATGAGATTTTAATATGAAAATTTTAATGTACACAAAATCATATAGATCTACATCATGGTTTGTATTTACACAGTGCACTCAAACTAGCAATTTTGAGTTAAGATGTTATGTCCCTGAGCCCTTGATTTCTTGTTTATTAGGAGAAGGGAACTAATTATGGTGACAATTAATTGAAGATAATATATACAATGATTTGGTACATTGTAATAGTGTTTTAGGAATGAGAACATTTCAACAGAGATATGTCAATAATAATCGTATTTTTTTCTATCCACAGCATACACACTTGCTTCACAACTTGATGTGGATACTGTTACAGAAGCCAAGCGAGCATCTTAAAAATAAGGAATACATTTACCATGTTTACAGGGGTTGCTATCCCACAATAAGAAGATCCAGAAGACATTAATGTGGGCATCATTGTGAATCTTGGAACTCAGTACCCTCCTCAAGCCACGTCAAGCTTCACTATTTTCTTCTTCTTCTTGGATACCACTTTACGATGATTAAGTTTAGACTTATCAAAATGAACTTCTGGGTGAAGCTTGAACTAATAAAAGCATTCGTATGATTAAGGTTAAACTTGGCTTTCGCTCTCAGGCATTATTATCGTGAACCGATGCATGGTGACAAATTGAACGCATAAATGGTGAGACAATGAAAATCCTTTTGGATGCATGGTGAAGCTTGGCCCAACAGAACACTTTATATAGTGAAAGTTGACTTCAAATTTGTGAGAGCAAAAAGTAAGCTGATCGAGGTGAAGCTTGACCTCCAATATCAGTTAAGGTGAACAAGGATGAATGCTTCAGGTTGGCTCAAAAGTGCTGAATGACCTTTGCATAAAAGACAATTTTTTGTGCATTTAGGGGGCTGTCATTTTCTTCAGAATGGGGTCATGAATATACTAGGGGTCATACAAATTGTATACCAAAAATAGTGAGGGTCATAATTTTTTTACACCAAAAAGGAGGTTATAATTACTACAGTTTCCTTCAAAGAAGAATGGCACTTGTTTACATTTTGAGAGTGGGCACAGTGTAAACACGGTAGTAGGGTTCTGATCAGTGGCGTAACTAGGTTTGGTAGCGCCTGGGGCAAGAAAAAAAAAATTGCTTACACCCCCAGAATATCTTAGGCGTGGGAAATTTTTTAAACATTTATGCTGCGGACGCTTAAAATTTTGGACAAATAAGGCCTACCACTAATTAATTTTGGTTACTAGAAGTTGAATATCGGTCTTAAAATGTTCTTTCAATAGATTTTGTGCTGAAAATTTTGACTTTCATCGCTTGGAGGGGCGCGAATCGATGCTGAATTGGTCAATTTGGTGCCCCCTTAAGGGTAGCGCCGGGCACGCTTTCCCCCTCTGCCCCCGGTAGTTACGGCACTGGTTCTGATTGGCTGATTCAATCGTCTGACAAACATAACTACAGACGTGATAATTTGATTGGCCGATTCGCGCCTTAGACATTGGTCTGCACAAACAAAGCTCCTTGTATATGTCGCTCATTAACAGAATAACAGGGCATTCGCGTCAATCTGAGCAAGGGCTGCCGTTCTTCTCTGAAAACGAGTGAAAGGGCGTGTGACTTTAAAATAATGTGGGTGCCCTACGAGCACATTTACACTTTCCATCACAAATTTTACAATCTTTAGTTACAATGACAAAATAATGTTTCTGTACTGTGCACACCTTTCCATCAAACACACATTTCTTAACTTTTTTGGAAATTTGTCTCTGGTATGCATGTACAAAAGGGCGGTCATCAAAATATTCCGCCAAAGATAGGGGTCACAAAATTTTCAGCCCACGATGGAAGGGGTTCATAAAATCGACTCTGCTCACTGACATATTCATGACCCTCACCTTTGTTTCATAACCACTAAGGCCAAATAAAAAAATAAACATGTTTCACGTCCCCTCCCGCTTCCTTTTTTGAGGTTTCTTCAATTATATTTTTATTTTTTGAAATTCAGTTACAACTTTTCAAAAAATGTCTAGGAAGTAAAGATGCTTTCTATAGTCTAAAGGTTTTGTGATAGTTACATGGGGCCTATCTCTCAGAACAACAAATAAAAAGAGGCCTCCTCCTTTTTCCAGGCATTATTGTATACGCTAAAACAGCTCTAATTATGGGTATTTACACTGATTTTGCGATAAAAAATAAAAAATAAAAAGGCCCCTCTTCCTCCTTTTTTTCAAAAACCTGGACGTGAAATATGTTTATTTTTTTACTTGGCCTAAGGTGTAGGACATTTTTTTGTTTTAGCTATAGCCCCCACTCCAGACGTATTTTTAATTGGACTTGCTCAAGTGGCATTTTCTATTTTATTACACAATTTGTTGCCATTTTTATGAACTTGTAAGTTCTTAAATAGCCTAAAATGAGGCTATAGCCATCCATAATTAACAGCCTTCTCTAATATTAATCTCCATAGACTTTACATGTAAAATGAAAAGGTCCATAAAAAAGAACGGTAACAAATTGTGTACTAAAATTTGCACAAAATGCTAATTGAGCAAGCACAAATGCAATGCACTAGTTTTCGTGAGGGGGCTATACGAAATATTTTTTATGTATTGTACATATATGGTCTTTTAAAAAATAAAATGTCCATCTGAAACATAGGTGCCCTCCCTGCCCAAGAAAATAACAGCCCTTAGCAGCCACATATCCTGGCTATATGCACCTGGTCAACTTTACAAGCAAAAGTTGATGGTAAACTTTTTGTTACACCCTGTATATCCCTTTTCTGTATCTTTTGTGTAGTTATGTCAATGCTATTGTTGATAGTAAAGTAATTGTGTATTTTTGTATCACACAGAGCATACTGTATATATAGTGTAGCACACTGAGCAAAGTGCATGCTGCTCTCTGCATGTATCATATTAAAAAGGGCATTTTGTTTGTATTGCATGGTTTGCATTAACCAATTTTTTAGGAGCTTCAAAAACATGCATTCATAATGATAGTCAGAAATGAGTGAACTATTTTGCATCTGACGATCATGTCAATCCTCACCACGGCCTGTGATATGTTTAACTTTAAAAGCACACAATCAGAGACAGTGGCCAATGATGTCTGAACTTTAGGAAGGAAAAGGGCAACTTTTCTAGGAATTGTTTTCTAGCATTAGTTTCCTATTACTAAGACCTAACTTTTTAGAGAGTTTGTATGTTTAAAGGTAAAAAACTAACCATAGGGCATGCTGTTTCCCGATGGGTTAGAAATTTCAATCATCAAGAAAAAATGTATACAAACAAACTGTTTCTGAGTTTGATTGACAGGTGAACTAGGCCTACATTGTAATATCTTTAAAGGAAGTCTCTGGCAATCACAACATTATGCCTTATATGTAAAAAATAACTATCAAGCACGAATCACATGGTTTTATTTAAAACAAACTCATCGTGACTATAAAAGCGATTAAAAACACCCGTCTCTCAACGGGGACATTCAAAATTCCTGGGCGCTGAAATTGTCGAGTGTAATGACAATTGAGTACTGGTACAAATAACCATTATGTCATTGCACTTAGACAGATTCAGCGCAGGAATTTTGAATATCGCGTGTTGAGAGCCGACTGTTTTTATTCGCTTTTATAGTCAATATGAGTTTGTTTTAAATAAACCATGCGATTCATGCTTCATAATTATTTTTCTAACATAAAAGGCACAATGCTATGATTGCCGGAGACTCTGATTTTATGCATCATTTTGTGCATATTGGCATATGTGAAATTTATTAAGTTATTTTTTTTGTTAATAAGGCCGATATCAAAAAAATTAAAAAAACTGTTTCTAGAATGTCGTCTCAAGATAAAAAAAGTATTTTTG
The DNA here is from genome assembly GCF_039555335.1 of Amphiura filiformis. Taxonomy (NCBI): domain Eukaryota; kingdom Metazoa; phylum Echinodermata; class Ophiuroidea; order Amphilepidida; family Amphiuridae; genus Amphiura; species Amphiura filiformis. The sequence goes on along the minus strand of NC_092644.1, from coordinate 51,196,294 downwards.
TGTTATGATGTAGCAACAAAGGAATATTCTGTCCCAAGAGGTATAGGCAGTAGTATTAACTTCAAGATCATTCATCCATGGTAGAAATATCATGCGATGAAATTTGACCAGCCTCCTTTAATGTTACTTACACCTAAACCTTGATGTACATTATAAATTGAAGGCTTTAAGGTGGTATGGTACTACGCCCCTTGATAAATTTTGTGACTAATTTTGCATTTTTCTTAAAAAATTACTACACTCTGGTAACAAAAGTTATGTATAATACTTCACTGACATTTCAGTGATTGAAGACAAGTGGTTCATTATATAAAGAAATGAGGTACATTCTAGCGGTACCTCTTTTCTTATCATCAATAACATACCGCTTGTCTTGAGTCACTTAAATTACAGTGTAGTAACTGGATTCCTTGCCCCTATAATATACATAACTTTTAATTGTTACCAATGTGTTATTACTTATAGAGAAAATGCAAAAATAATCGCAATTTATCAAGGGGTGTAGTACTCCTAGGTTTTGCCCGTAATGGGCATTTTTCAGTTGTTTGTTTCTTTGTGAAAAGGCAAAACTCTAATCATTCATAATTTTTAAGTGCAAGTATTGTATTCAACCAAATAGCTCTTTGGGTGCTTACACAAGACAAGCGGTTTGATACTTGTGATAGAAAATGAGGTACATGTACCGCTAGGATGTACCTCATTTCCTATCATATTTACTGAACCGCTTGTCTTGATTCACTGAAATTTCAGTATAGTAATTGGATTCCTTGCCCCAATAATATACATAACTTTTGTTACCAGTATATGTTATTAATTTTTGAGAAAAATGCAAAAATAGTCACAAATTTACCACAGAGGTGTAGTACCCCCTTAAATGGGTTATGATCAAGTTTGAAAGTTCAATGACCTTTTCCCACTGAATGCAAGGTGTTGTTGAAATGGCTCCATAGCCTAGATTAATAGTGCTATTTCTCAGCCAAATATGGCAACTTGTAGTGCATATGAACTGAAATCATTGGATTTTGAAATGTTTGCAAGCTCCGAGACATAGCATTTTTTTGGAAAATGGCATCAAGGGTGTATTAAATTCATATTGTTTCGATATCTACGCCCGCCCCCAACTCAACACAAAAGTTGACAACCATGAGAGTTACCAAATTGCGTGGAAAAGGGGTTATTTTTTACCAGTAGCAAGGACCTTGAAATTGGCAAAATTTCAGTGAAATTTGACAGTGAAATTAGCATAATAGGGGTATTTAATTTGCACTGTCCGCGATATTTTGATAAAAAGTAATTGAGAAAATCCAGAAATTTTATGTCAATATTTAGTGTCATTGATAAGGGGTGTTTGAAATTCTAATCATTGAAAGCGGATGTTTGAAATTCTAGTCATTAGGGTTGTTTTTGGCCATATTTCGTCCTCGATTTTGCATGAAAAAGAGGGTAAATTTGATGAAAAATCATTGCAAAAGGGGGCTTTTGAAAGATTTGGTAACTCTCATGGTTGTCAACTTTTGTGTTGAGTTGGGGCCGGGTATCTCACGCTAGTCCTGTGGTGAGTCTGTTGACATGATAAAACAATATAAAAACTTGATCTCGAATTCAAGCGATTAACTGAAACACTCCCGGGAAGCAATTCAACAAATGGGGACGCTTTATAGTTATATATTTAGTAAGTTGATATTCGGCACTCTGTCATGTTATAACAGTATGATATACTAGTAATACAATACAAGTGGCAAATGATGTCAGTAATTTATATTCAACAAACACATTTATTACAAATGGAGATAACTTTATTTAGCAAATAAAAGATATTAATGATTAAGTACAAACTTGTGATAAAGTGTGTTTTTCATTGTTATTATTCAAACACATTGTTATACACCAAATGGGCTATTCCAGTTGAAATCCATACGCCCCCTATGGAATACATGACCTTAATCTTTGACACAGGTGATGTAGATTTCAAGTGGAGTCACCCATTCAGGTAACCACAATTGAAATTCACACTCCCTGGGAGATTAAGGTCATATCTTCATATTGGGCTATTCCAGTTACAATCCTTCCACAGGGGGAGTATGTTTTTCAAATGTAATTGGTCAGGGTTAATTATTTTGAAACCCATACACCCCTGCATTATGGCTTTACCTATAGACCACTTGACATCAATGTTTATCAACAAAGGCGAGGGATTGGTCTTTCGATTTGCTCGAACGAACCGCTTCACAGTTCAATGGCTTTCTTGTACCATATGAAATGTGGTGGGAGATTTAAAATACACACGCCCTGAGCAAACTACGATCTTACGCGCACGCATGCAGGGCAAAGAACAATGGAAAGTGCCATAATGCGTGCGCATACTGCCAGGTAATGACGTCACATGTCAAGTGGTCTATATCTTCCATAGATGGAGTGAGTATTTCAAATGGAAGTTACCCAACTGTCTATTCTATTCGAAAACTCATACTCCATCTGTGGAAGACTTTGGCTAAATCTTCCACAGGGGTAGTGTGGATTTAAACTGAATAGCCCAATGACCAAGTGGATGGTGGGAATATTGGCTGCTCATGATAGAAAGTGTGCAAATTATTACCCCAAGGTGATCTGGAGAGTATATGTCTACTATTTTCCAAGACTGAAGGTAGAAGGAAAATAGTAGGCCTACATTCTTGAGTCACATAGGGGGAAATGGAATTCAGCATTCCCTGAATACAGATCAGTCAAGAAGACGATATCAAGGTTACGATGATGGTAAGGGGCGCACCATTAGATTTACAGGGGGGAATGGGAGGTTTTTGAAAAAAAAAACTTCGCCCACTAGTGAGACGAAAAAAAACAAACTTCACCCGCTAGTGAGACGAAAAAAAAACAATTTTGCCTCACTGATGAGTAAAAAAAAATTCCCCCAACCAACTTTGTATAAAAGTATACATTAAAATTGAAAAAGAAAATATCTAGCCTTTGGAGGCGAAAAAAAAAATGAAACTACACAAATGAAAACCCATGATTCCTTTATTATTATATTATAGGTCATACACACATGTAGCTGGTTTTAATAGCAAAACAAAAATCTACCAGAACAAAAAAAAAAAAAAAAATGCTTTTTGGGAGGCCTATCCATGTATGTGAACCACAGACATTGGTTAGAGATCAGTGGGGTAATCTCCGGGTAATGTACTATCCAGCGCCATAAAAATTTAAAAATATCTAGGACCCATTTTTTATTTTTTTGAATTCAAGTTTTTAAATATTAATAATTTAAAACAAAATTTTGGCCCAGAATTTTTTGTTACGATGTACGAAAAATTCTTGGGCCAAAAACTGTTATTTTTGGGATTTGGGGCGAAAAATGGCATTTTGGCCCACATTTGACCTCACAGATGAACTTATCAAGTCTTTGCCATTCTAAATATGTATACTTTTATATACTTTAGACCAACAATTTAGAGGCCCGAAAGTTTCCATAATTCCAGGTTTCAGACCAACCTTATAGGGTATTACACCCCTGCCCAATTTTGTGCCTATTTTTGCATTTTTTTCTTACAAATTATAGTGCATTGGTGACAAGTAAGATATGTATATTATAGGGGCAAGGACTACAACTACTGCACTGAAAATTCAGCAACTCAAGGAAAATAGTTATTGATTTATTGATCAAATATTGGTTTTCCCTCATTTTTGACTGTAAATCCACAACTGTTGTCGGTGCTGAAATAAAATTTCCAGTGCATTAGTTGTAGTCCTTGCCCCTATAATATACATATCTTACTTGTCCCTCATCGCGCTATAATTTTTAAGTAAAATGCAAAAATAGGCAACACTAAAATTTGGGGGTGAAGTACCCCTATAAAGTTGGACGTTTGAAATTGTAAGTGCAAAGTGTAATGTGTACAAAATCTTGAAAACGTACATGTTCATTTAAAATGATTTGATATACCTGAGAATTATTTTCATCTTGTAGCGATAGACAACAAAAATATACCCTTCAAATATGAGAATGAAGTTCAATGAACCATGTTATTATATAGCCATAGCTAGTGGGGGGGGCAGGTGGGGGCACGAGTCAGTGGTAATAAGAAGTATTTACTAGGGAAAAAAATGGAGGAGAAAATATTTGGTCCACCCCTCTCACTATGGTCAACAATTAAGTGAAATTGAGACACAACAATAAAAAAAAACCTCTGGGCAATGTGTTCCCAGCAAACACAAAAATGTTCTTAAAACGTTTATTCAATACGTTTTAACTAAGGTAACACTATTATATAGATTTTTTTCTAATTTAAAAGTCCATGCTCTCCTGATTACAAAACTGAAATTTTGATTTTAATCGGACATTCGGTTCTCAAGATATGGTCTGTCAAAATGGTACAAAACCAACAAATTGGCAACAACTTTCTTTTTATAATTTTCTTTATTTTTGGCATGAAGTGTTGTCAGGTAATTTTTTTTTTTTTTTTTCATGAATTATGCAAAGTAAAGTTTTCAGATACAATTATAAGAGGTATGGTAGTACTGAAACTTGGTACATGGGCTATACACATAAAATGCAACAAACCTATGGATGTATTTGGCAAATTTCCATAATTTGCATAAAAATAATTAGGACCCTAATCAACTTTTCTAATTAGTGGCCCTAATTGATTATGCAAATTGAAATTTGTCAAATGCAACCGTAATTTTGTAGCACCTTGTGCGTACTACCCATGTAACATGCCTCAGTACCTGTGAATACTACCCTTTTTACATGTTTTTATTATTATGGATGGTGTACATGCCCCTGCAGGCCACAATGGGGTATATGTAGGCTCTTTATTATTATTATAAGTGATCACTATTGCCCAGGCGAGGACAAATTACTGACCAACTGTCCTGTTTTAAGCATTCCCTGGTTTTCCTACAAAATCATTATTTTTGTTGATGGGGATGGGTAAAAGCCACAGACTGCTACATGTATAAAATGATATAAACCCATTATAATTCTTTCCTAAATGACACTTGATAATTTGCATACCCTGTAGAGCGGTCACTGCCAGCCAATCCAATTACATAGCCCATCTCCATAACATAATAATTCATTTTATTTTAATCTTCCTTGAAACTAGCTTTTTTTTCTTTTAAAAACCAAATTCTTCCTCAAAGGGGTAAAATTATTTCCTCCCCTGGTGTGTGTGTGTGGGGGGGGGGGGGGGGAATAATAGAAGAATAGACGGCCCTGACATTTATTTGATGTCTGTAATCATACACTTCCAAGTATCAAAATTGAAATGTGTTCATGGTTATCCAAAGCAGTGTGTCAAATGTCAATAAACTTCCTATAAATATAATACATAATTAATGTCTCCGAGTCTGTTTACATCACTTGAAGAACACTGAATTGTCTCACTTAGAATCTGCAATTCCTTAACTATTGACACTCATCATAAAGCCAGTCATCAACAAAGTGTCATATACACCATTTCACTTCAGTTGTGCTGATGTGGTTTTACACGGCATAGCTGTGAACTGAAAATGTCTGCTGCAGCCTTTATTGTTGTTTTATAAGAAGAAATATCTTCTCTGTCTGTCTCTTTTACCTGCTCTACGAACAGTTTATTCAACTTTTTGAGTCTTTGAGGCTCTTATGACTTTCTCTTGAACACATGAATTCACAAACATAAACAGCTGGATTGCTGTAGGCCTATCTACAAAGTATACTCTACATGTACATTATTCCGGGGAGTTGAAGTTGAGTTGGTAATTAATATGGGATAAAATCCCTGTAGCATGTTGCATGATACTTCAAACCACTAGCACAACACAGTTTGTCTGGTCCTGTAAGCTGCTGCATGCACCTTCAGTCTTTGCTATGATTTGTCATCTACGGCTTTCATCAATTTCTGTCTTATGAAAGTACAAGATGTCAGAGCCCCTTGGCATCTCAATCTGCTTCCTTTGTGGCAGGGTATTTCACTTTGTTGCAGACAATGCAAATATGTGACAGCACATCTTTGGAGTGCTGCTGTGGCTGTTCAGTTGAACAAATACTTAACCGTTATATGCAAGTAGATGTTTTTTTCTTGGGAGTACATCCTCATCACTGCTTGTGTCCATGTCAGCAACTGCATTTGAGATACAAAACAAATGCGATTCAGTGTATGTGTAAAATATTGCCAGCATTATCAAAATGAAACTCAAAATTTTAATTCCCGACCAAACTGCTTATATTGCCAAACAAAGGGTTTCCATGTGTTAGCCTAAATGCAATGTTTGTGATGCGAGAAATTAACATATAGGTGAGTTTGTCTAAGGGGTACTAACACCCCTGCCCAATTTTGTGCCTATTTTTTGTATTTTCTCAAAAATTAGAGCGCATTGATTGGTGACAAGTAATATGTATATTATAGGGGCAAGGACTGCAACTCTTGCACTGGAAATTTTATTTCAGCACAGACAACAGTTGTGGAGTTACAGTCAAAAATGAGGGAAAACCATTATTTGATCAATAAATCAATAACTACTTGCCTTGAGTCGCTGAATTTTCAGTGCAGTAGTTGTAGTCCTTGTATGCCCCTAACATATACATATCTTACTTGTATCAAATGCGCTATAATTTTTGAGAAAAATGCAAAAATAAGCACTAAATTGGCCAGGGGTGCAGTACCCCCTTAACCTGACCGACTGACAACTGTAAAAAAAACTCTGCTGAGTGTGATTTTTTGTTTCAATCAATGTGCACAAAGGGGTATATGACTCAATTTGCCACTAAGTTTGCTCAATCTGTGGGAAATGTTGATTACAGCGAGAAAAGTGAACCAAAATATTTTGAATTTCTCGAAATAGGCAACATTTGCTCGAAAAGATCAAGTAAAATAATTGTCACAATATTTTGCTAAATTTCTGACATAAACACAAAAGTTCTCCTGTGTTGAAACCATGAAACGCAGAGTAAAAATGACTGCACTTACCACCTACCGTTTTGATATTTTAGTGTTCTCTATCATAAACTAATGAAGCTCTCAGAGCCCAATTTTATGCTAGACTGGAGTGCGGGTGGGGCAGCCCCCCAATTTGCAAAAGTATACAAAAAGCCCCAAAATGTAATAATTTGCAAGCGATTTTAAAGCTTTTTTAGTCAAAATTTGTGGAAGAAAGTCTACTTCCACAAAATTGCCCCCCCAATCTGCACCCCCCACAAAGAATCATGGTTACGGTCTTGACAAAATAAACATATTCCCCATAAATCCATTATCATATTATTATTAGCCTGGGAATGCATAAGTTTCACTTAGAGGCTTTGCAATAATTATGAGCCCTAGGGAGGGTACCGTATATATATTTTTTTTTTTGGGGGATTTTTAACGAGCCAAAAGGTGAGAGGGCAAGCAATTTTGGCTGGCTGGGAATGGGGAGGTACAATTTTGGCATACATTTACAGAGCACCCTTTAAATTACACATGCTAAAATAGCAACACACTACAAAAAAAAAAAAAAAATGTACAATTTCCTGCTCGCTAATCATGTAATTATAAATCTGAGAAAGTTTGCAAATTGGGAACCCAAAAATGTGGCATGTGCAAAGGGGAAGGGAAAAGATTTGTTGGCAGGCCGAGGGGGGGCAATTTTGCTGAGCCAAGAAGGGAAGGGATTTTGGCCAGCTGAGAGGGAGGGGCAAGCGATTTTGGCACATATTCATGCCGGGCCGCCTTTAAAATAAAACGCTCTAAAAAGGCTTAGGAAAAAAAGTACCAAACGCTTTTAATATGCAAATTTTCTAGCACGCTGCACTCGCAACATGATCTAGGCCATTTAAGGTTTGCAAATTGGGATCCCAAAAATTTGACATGTGTAAAGTTGGGGAGCAAAGATATTTTAAGCGGGCCGGGGGGAGGGAGGGCAAGCAAATTTTTACGGCGGGCGAGAGGGGGGGTGCGATTTTTGGCAACCGTTTGGAAATCGGGGCTCACAATTTATTGCACTGCCCGCCATCTTTTAGAATACCCTGGTACCATCTTTTTACATTCACAGTGTATGTGTATGGGTCGTTCATAAAAGATGACATTGAAAATCTGCAGTGGTAGGTAGGGTATTCCAAAAGAAATCCCACCGCCCCATATAACATATTGCACACAGCACAGCCCCAATAGTACACATATTCATAGCTGGCTTCATTTTCATGCTTTATATTAAAATCAAACATTACCTGGTTCAGGTTGAAGTTTTTGTTTCTTCTGCATCCTTTTGACCTTGTCTTTGTGCGCCGGGGTACGAACGATGTGTCTTAATGGTTATAACATCTTCTCTGGTGTGGTTATAATAACTATGATAAAGACTGCCGAATTTTGATCGCAACGTTTGTGATTCTTGTTTGAACATTATGCTATAGCTAGGCAAAATAATTCCATTGAATGATTATAGGGACTAACATTCACGGATAACTGGACAACAAATTTGAGCAGCAAACAGTCAGAAAAGTAGGAAAAAATTGCCATAATAGTGCATGATCATGATGTGAGCTGAGTGATCTAACTTTTCTTCGCATGTTTGACCTCTGTGGGGAAATTCCCACTATGTAGTCTCATTCATATTACTTGTGCACGCTAAGCGCAATAGGACGTTAATAGGACGTGACCTGAGATCGTACGTAATGATACTGATAAATATTTATATTTTTGGGCTTTAAAATGGCTGAAAATGTCTTTTTTTTCTAAATTCTTGCAAATATTGCAAAAAGCAACAATAAAAATTAGGTTTACTATGCACAGTTGAAGTAGAATTGTCATAAGGAATTACTTTCTGCCTCAAAATAGATCACGTGTCATCATGGGTCAAGGACGAATAAATAAAATGGCGTGCCATTTAAAACCATATTAATTATACGAGCTAGCTCGACTTTCTACCAGAATTGACTCAAAATAGACTATAAAATAGTCTATTTCAGAAGAAAATGGAATATCTAAACTGCAGGCACTCTGAGGAAAAACAATGTGAGTATAAATATCAGAATTACCCCAGAAACCGACGTTTTTCACGAAACATCTAGACTGCCAATTTACGAGAAACAATTTTCTCGCTTTTTTACATGTGTCTCACTGTGTTTATATCACTTGCAAACTTCGGTAGCAACCAAAATATACACATAGAGTGACTTGAATAAAATTCGGTTGTAATGCGCATAATGTTTGCAAGAAATGCCGACGGTCAGACCAAAATTTTGAGCATGTCATTGTGAAAAACGATTCTTAATGCGAAAACATACATAAAACCGACAGAAAACAGCAAAATGGGAAGACAAATTCGAGTGTAATATTTAAATGGAAAACTCGCAGGTGCTAAAACCATACTGAAATTTTGTGTGTATGTATGTATAATAACTGTCCAACAGCGATTGTTTCTGACATTTCTCTTTAATGAAAAATGTGCAAAAACCGATTTTTCACTAATTTGCCCCAAAAATCTGACCAGATATAAAAGTTAGTAAAAGAGTATACATGACATGTACTGACCCATGGCAGTTATCACACATGATAATGAGTGTAGGGCATCTTTACTTTTCGACAGGGGCTACCCTGACCAACGTCGCTACCCCAGCCCTTAATACCGATACAACTACTTTATAATTCGCGTTGCTTTTCTGAATTTTAGATGCAGAAACAACAGTTCCCACAATACCAAGTATTTGTCGATTTCCCAAGGTGCTTCAAATATGTACCTTTAATATTATACACATACATACGCATCCTTTATGACGTGAAGATATTAATATTGTTGTTTCTAAAAGCTCCCAAAGGACTATGTTGGATTGACTTAAGTTGATCAGAGCTTTCTTGAGCATTATTCGCGAGAAAATTGGTGATTACGCGTAGATTTGCCCGTCCTGTGTCTGTTCAAACTATTGGATATGTGCCATGTCACCGTGTCAATATTGTGTGATTTGAAAATATCTTCATTGCATCATCTTTGATGAATACGGGATAGTACAATGAATGAGATTGGATCAAGTTGCAGGCAATGAGATGTTTGCTTTATTTTTAAAGAGAAAGAAGGAACTCGTGGTACGAGCATTTCCTTTCCATTTGGTTAAACACGTTCAAATGATGATAAGTGGACTAATTATCAACTTATTACTGCAGAGTTCTCTTATTTATAAAGGCACCCCTATCAGCAGTAACAAACGTATTCTATATAAATTAGTGTTATATCCAAACACCTCTGATTTAGTTTATTCCCACAATCTTTATATCATGTCATGTCATGTCAAAATTTTTATGTCTCAAAGTCCATGGCAGTTTAAAAAAGAAAGCGGAATCCGGTTTTTTTTAAAGATTTTCTAAGATGCCATTTTCAAGAGTTCAAAAATACACAGCATAAAATTGTGGTTGATTCAAGTATCAATTGTTTTATACCTAAACAACGCGAGTATCGAAACAAGTTCTTCCAAATTTGTGATTTCACGGCAAAAAAAATACAAAATAAAAAGGGAAATAAAAACGGATTTTACCATTTCAACTGACAGTTGGCTTTGAGACATAACATTCTTAACAATATTCTTGCTTCACGGTGTCAAGATGTCAAAAAGATAGGACAGGTGTCCAACTCTGAATGATGACATAATCATTTTTTTGAAAAGGGGCACATTTATAAGGTTAGTGACTTGTATAAATTAACACAGGCAACTAAATTTCATTGTAAAATTTCAAAGATTCTTAGATCACTTCCCACTGAAAAGGCCACTGGTCTTGATGGTGTCAATACTAAATTTCTGAAAGCTGGTGCTAGTGCTCTTGTTACACCTCTTGCTCATATTTTTAATCTCAGCCTTCAGACAGGTGTTGTTCCTGCAGTTTGGAAACAAAGTAGAGTGAGTTCTATCTATAAAGATGGGCCCCGTAATGTCTCCAGCAACTATAGGCCCATCTCTGTTATTCCGGTGATCATGAAGATCTTTGAAAGACTTGTCTACGATCAATTTTATGTTTTTTTGTCACAAAATAACATTTTATGTCCTAAACAGGGTGGTTTCAGACCCAAACACTCAACACTCACCACTCTTGTTGATGTAACAGATTTCATTTTAAATCACATTGATCGTGGTAGTTATGTGGGGGCCATTTTTTTAGACCTGAAAAAGGCCTTTGACACGGTCAATCTTGCTCTCGAGGCTTCAGAGTGTTGGTGTTTATGGACTGGAACTACGCTGGTTCTCCTCATACTTGGGTGAAAGAAAACAGGCTACCAAAGTAGGTAATTCACTTTCTGAACTCGCACCTGTGACATTTGGGGTACCCCAGGGGTCAATCCTGGGGCCTCTTTTATTTACAATATATATCAACAATCTCCCTACAGTTGTCAAGAATTGCAAAATAAACCTTTATGCTGATGATACTGCCATTTTCTTTGCCAGTAGAAACATTGATGAAGTAAATAATGTATTGAATTCTGGTATGCAAGGTGTTGCTAAATGGCTTCACCAACATAGGCTCACATTGAATGTTAATAAAACCAAAACTATGCTGTTGGATCTGCTCGTAAACTTGCATCCTCTGGTCCTCTTATTGTTCATATCAAAGATCAGCCCCTTGAATGTGTCCCACATTTTAAGTATCTTGGCATTATTTTTGACCAGAGGTGCATGTCACTTTATAAATATATTGGTCTTTTTTACCGTATCAGAAAGTTTTTAGCTGTTGACACCCTGAAGTTGTTGTATACATCCGTTGTTTTACCTAAAGTTGATTATTGTGATCTAATTTGGTCAAATGCAGGCTTAACTCTCCTGAACAGGTTGGATCGCCATCAAAACGTCTCGGTAGAGCAATCATTGGCGTCAATGCGCACTCCAACTCATTTTGTCTTTGATTCCCTAAACTGGGAAACTTTTTCTGATCGTCGTAAATATCATATCTGTCTCAATGTTTTTAAATGTCTTGGGGGGCTGGTACCCCCAACCTGTGCAATATTTATAGCAATTATACTCTCAGATCATCGACCTCTGGGAATCTGGTTATAAATAAGATGCGCACTGAGACTGGCAAGAGAACTTTCCTGTTCAGGGGGGCTAAGGCCTGGAATGATCTTCCCGAAACATCAAAAATCCCTTCCTGTCAATGCAAATGTCTTCAAGAACATATATACTAACTTGCAATAATATCTCTTTTATGTAGCACATTGTAAATGTAATTATCATATGTTATTTAAATTTCTTGTACCATGTGTATAATTTATATGGTATTAATTTTATGACTTTTATGTATACTTTTAAATACTTTTAAATACATCTTTGTTGTTTATCTGTGTTGTATCCTGGGCAGCAAGGGAGAACAGTGCTGGTCACTGATTGCATGTCCCAGGTTAAAGAAGAAATAAATAAATAGTCTAGAAGTTGCGTAAACGTATTTCCGATTAATGTACCGATGTATAGCGTAGATGCTGTCCCCAACTGCGAATACGTCCATGGAGCGATTCTTTGTGCCGATTTGATTTGCCGACAAGTTATTCATCGAGAGGTACCTTTTGTTCAGCACAAAAGGGTTCCGCCATTAAAACGGTAAATGGCCCGACAGCGTATTAACGCTTTACCGGACATGCAGGCTACTGTCAATAGGTGATCAAAAGAAAGTCGTGTGAAAGCGCCCACTTGAGCGAGAGGTACATTTTGTTCTCATAAAGCCCATGGGTGTGATTGAGTCTTCGCCAGTACACAAAAGCGCACTTTACCGGCGATATACAGTTATTTACCACCCATCTTAATTTAGGCGCCTCATTTAAATAAATCGAATAGAGTTGCTGATAATATTATCCGTAACAACGTGGCGTGGCTGCCAGGTATAGGTCCATGTCTATCTGTGTCACTTTCAATCAATTAACTATTTCGCAACATTATGTTGTTATCTTGGTTATAGGCCTATTCAATAAAGTCAAACGGGTTTCTTAATATCATGAATATCCATTTTAAAAGCCAGGGAGTGAAGGAGGAGTCGAGGGGTGAAAAAAGAAGAAGCGGACGAGCGATCGAGATTTTAGGGGAGGGGAGGAAGACAAAAAGAAAAAGAAAGAAAGGGGGGACGAGGAGATGCGGAGAAGGAGAACGAGGGAGTGAGTGATCTGATGGGCCCCTAAAGTGTAGGCATAAGAAAGAATAAGTGTAGAGAAAGGAAAAGAAGAAATGAATAAAGAAAATAATAATAATAATCATTATAATAATAATTTATTCTTATATAGCGCATTACATCAAAGACCACAAGGCGCTTTACAATTAAAACATGAGTCCGTAAAAACAAAATGCCCATTGAATTATAAATATTATGATTATTATAGAAACTAAAAACATAATGTAACAGCACCAGGCAACCATTCATGACAAACCTTTATGCGTGTATTTAAAACACCCAGTCAGATGTATTTTACACTTGACAAACACAAGTGGATGTTGATTCTCTATTATTCTACGATGTTATTAGCCTTCGCCAATTATAAACTGAACAAGTTTTTTCATAATATTTGAGGCGTAAGATGGTCATGCAAATGGTGCCAAACTCCGCAACTCATCCTTTGATCTATTTGCTACAGCTACAGAGACAAAATCATCCCAAGTATATAAAGTGTTTGGTACACACGGGATAGGTGGTCATATCCCCGGTCATATCCTCCCACCCCGTCGGGATCTCCACCCATAACTAGTGTGGGTGTCTCATTAATACGTCTATTTGACGTCCGTATGCTATAGAACAAATATTCCAGTTTAATATTTTCGTTGGTCGTCAAGTTTCTATTATTATTGCGTTTGTGAGCAAATAACTATTAATCTTTCCATTATCAATGACTTATCTGATGCAAGTTATACTTGTTACGATATTTAATCGGAAATAATATAAAGATGATTTCATAGTTTTGCAATACTGACGTCATTGCCAATTTTGACGTTAATGTGCCGCGACGGACAATCCCATTAATCAAGTTTCTCAGTAAACAAGGTGCTACGTGTACTCATTATCTTGATTGCACACAAATACAAATGCCACAAATTACATGAAAGATTATTTCTAAGACATAACCATACTACCACGATATATCTCTACAGATATTATTAACCATTCTTTTACCATACCTGTAAATACGTTTATTTCAAACTCTGATTTGAAATTATACTATATAACCAAATCTAAGGTTTACAAAATGCTGAACTACTAAAGTTGGCCTTACTTTTCGTTGAGGTCTTCAGGTCATATCTTTTTTTCCCTTTATTGGGTCTACTTTTTAAAACTATTTAAAACATATGTGATGCGATCAAGCAAAATCAGTCGGAACTCGAAAATGTTGATTTTGAGATATAGCCATACAAAGGAAATATTTCCTTTTGTTTCCTGTTGTTTTGGAAAATCTGTAATTGCTCATATCTTTGCAACCGGTTGTTCAATTTCAATGCGTTTTCTGCAAAATTCAGATTTGTAAATGCTATTTACTATCCTATAAGAATCTGAAAATTTAATATTTCCGAGTTGCGACTGATTTTGCTTGATCGCATCACATATATATATATCCATTACAATGTTAAAACATTCCTTAAATTTACGGAGTTGCAAACATCCCGTACAGGAACCGTTCCGTAAACGAAATGGCCAATTATCACGTCCAACCAATCCAACCACACGGCCACATGCACAAACCTAAAACTGGTTCCAGAGCGCGCGAAGCGCGAGAGTGGATTTTGTAATGCCAGAAAGGGCATGTCACGGTCCCCTACGCACTGAACATTTAGCATTAACCGAGTCACAATAAGGCTTCGTTACTTTACAGAACTATGACGCGTTTCGGACATATTTCGCGTTTTTTCACGTATACGGCTGCAAAATATGTCTAATAAAGGCATCCACATTAAGGGCCCAGCCATCATGGCCACCCACCTTCAGTGCTTGCACAGAATTATTTGTGGGACATGAGAGCACATTAGACACACCACATTGCATTCATTATACGAGGAATGTCCTTCTGATATGATACCGATTTATACAATGTTCAAGGAAATTAAGCTCTAGTCATCCCTTCCGCAAACGTATTTCCAATTATTTATATCTGGTTTTTAAGATAATTATATGACTTCATTACGTTTTCCTTGGACAGACATTGTCACAATCTGTAATAGTTTTTTCTTCAAATCCAATAAAGTATATTTGATTTCCTTCAACGTAGTATGCACTGCTCATTGTTCTCCCCTCCCATTTTTTTAAACCCTCGTCAACTGAGACAAATTTGTGTAACACGACCTACGAAAGGGAGTGTTTCAACCCCGTGGTTCCAACCCCTCTATAATTTTCTATATATTTTATAATGTTGTATTTGCTGTCAATGTATAGCCATGGGTCTCCTCTATCCAGGACACCAACATAAGCACAAACATTCCTCACTTAATATCGTTATGACGTCAAAATTTGGATATTCTGACTGTGTACAAAAAAAGGAGAGGCCGAAATTAATTTTCCGCTAAAAATCCCACGAACAAGCGATTTTCACCGGAGTTTCTGCTAAAGGAAATGTCTAGTAATCATACATTTTATACTGTAGAAACAGCTGGACTGCTGGAGGCTTCATTAACCCCACTAATGATCGACTTTAATGGTCGGTCTTTACCCCCGGGTAAGGATAGTGGGTTGATATTTTTAATCACTAAAATGAGCGCAAAGAATGGATCCTTAATTAGCTTAAGTCATTTGGATGTAAATGCCGAATGAAACACTTGAGGGCTGTTTGGTACAAACCCCGTGCACCCACTTCGTAGGACTGCAGTAAGTGCGATTCGTAATCAACAATATAGCAGTAATGCTTGTGGTTCTTGTAACGAGCCACTGTGTTCCAGTATCTGTGATATATTAGTGTTACCATTAATAGATTTTCTCCTTGGTTATTGAGCTTATCGTATATATTATGTATTCACATAGTTATAGAATACGATGACTAACCGATATATTAACTCCTCATATAGTTGGCTTATATTCATTTCAAAAATTGTTCATGTATTACACAACTCCTTTAAAATGCTTGAAAACACCTTCACCGTTAAGACTGTTATCTCTGTACACCTGATTGAGGAAACGTCGTCAAGGCAAACAAAACCTTTTAAACGCTCCTACCATGGCTTTCAAAATGTCTTTTGACCACCAATACAATGATAGTTTTAAAACGATGTTATCTTTACCAAACGATGTACGGCGCATTTATTAAATGTCAGTCAAAATGTCTTAGCTCATGTGTTATGTAGGTAAATATTCACATTGAGTAAAAACATGACAAGCATTCTTGAATGCTAAAATCTGCTGTCTATTAAAAGCTGTCCCTATTATGTGTATAAGTGATGTTTTTATAAGAAAATGTAGGAATGCTAATTCTATCTGGTTCAATACACTATTGGATTATTGGTAGTATTGATGCCATTGATGCCCATTATACATTTGCATATATGAGAAAACATCCCAAATTATGTAGTTGAGGATTCACTCTTAAGATAATGCATTATCATCTTTTATTCTTAACTAGAATGACGTTATCGTGTTCGAGATATAAAACAAAAGCATTTCAATTCAGTCATTTTACATTTCTTCAAGACGTAGAAAAACATCGTTGAATAAAAGACTATAAAGAACATGATTGTGTGCCTATAAAATGGGTTATATAATCTTACAATTTGCCTTCTGAACAACGTTTTGTATCGAGAATCTAAAACTAATTGAAACTAAACGAGAGACAAGCATTTGAAATCGACTATATATGCACAATAATAGCCAAGGAATTTGTACCAAGGAATAGTACCAAAATAAATATCAACATCCTTCATATGACGTCACTATGACGTTTATAATTATGATAATACTGGGGGGCATCCTGAATAGGAAATAGGAAAGGAAATAATAAGACATTTTTGCTTGTAGGATTATCGATTTTTTAACGGGCCCTCTCATTTTGTTTATTTTAAAGAAAAATACCCCATGCAAAATATGTACTTGTGAATAAAGTATAGAGGGGTGCCGCTACCAGACTTGCAACTTTTGAATGTGAAGTCAATCGGATTTTTATGTTCTTTTGGCAAAGCACAAAAGGTGATGTTCTGTTTTCAAGATATCGCCAGAAACTCGGTATGAGTTTATTTGACCTACCTTGAACTATGCCGTTCACTCACTGTTCTGTCTTCTGCTACATGGCTGGCATTTACTATGGAGTTTAGGTTGGTTCTTTTACAATCAGCTAGTAGGCTGTCTGTCCACCTCTTGGTGGTCTTCCTCTAGGTCTGGTTCCCTGGATGAAGCACTCAGTGCCCATATTGGCAAGGCGAGAGGGAGTCATTCTCTGGATGTGGCCAAAATAATGCAGTCTCTTGCGGGTTATTCTGTCCAAGATGGAGAACTCAACACCCAGCCGAGTTTTGCGGATGGTGGTGTTTCTGATCCTGTCTTTCCGTGTTATACTCCCATTATCTTCCTGAGGTACATCGTCTCGAAAGTGAGTAATCGATTTTCATCCTCGCTTTTCAATGTCCAGGTTTCTGCTCCGTAGAGTAATACTGATAAAACGAGGACCTTCGACCTTGTATAGTTCAATCTTGTTGGTTTGGATGTCCTTAGCGCTCCAGATACTCCGTAGTTTCTGCACAGCTTCTGGAGCTTTACCTATACGTAGTTTAATATCTTCTGAGCAGGATCCTTTTGGGGTGATGTTTCCTCCCAGGTAGGTAAACTCCTTCACCTGTAGAAGCTTAGTATTGGCGATTGTGATGTTCAAATGGATGTCCTCTTTGTTTATGGCATGTTGGCAAGGAGTGCATTGTCATCAGTGGCGTAACCAGTGGGGTGGCCGGGGGGGCAAGCTGCCCCCCCCCCCCGGGCAAAAAAAAACAGGGAAGAAGAGCAAAAAAATTGGGAAGGGGAGAAGGAGAAAAGGGGGAGAAGGGGAGAGAGAAAAAGAGGGAAGAAAAAGGGAAAGAAGAAAAGAAAAAAGAGAAAAAAAAAAAGGAAGGGAGAAGAGAAAAGGGAAAGAAAGAGGGAAGAAGATCTATAGGGTCCTACTACTTTCATTGTGAAATTTGTTCTCTGAAACACTGATTTTTAGCTTCTAATATGCCAAAAACCAGGAGCTTCACGGGGCTCCGCCCCCTTGACCCCCGCCGGAGCTTTGCCCCTGGACCCCACCAGGGGCCCTAAGGCGGGCCCCTGGACCCCACCAGTTTAATGCTTCGCGGCAAGCCGCTCGCACATAAATACTACGATTATTTTTCAGAAATTGGGAAATTTTACAATCTTGCCCCCCCGGAAGGTCAGGTCTGGTTACGCCCCTGATTGTCATCTGCAAATCGTAGGTTATTCACCACTTGTCCTTGGATGTTTACTCCTATGTTGGTATCGTGCAGGGCGTACAACATAGTCATCATCTCTAGTAGAATGTTGAAAAGCTGAGGTGAGATCACACATCCTTGGCGAACTCCAACCAGGGTAGTGAACCAATCTGTTAGTGCCCCATTTACTCTGACAGTACTTGTAGATTTCTTGTAGAGGGCTTTCGGCAGACAGGTAATTTTTTTTGGGCAACCAAAGAAGCCAAGTGCCTTCCAAAGTCCTTCCTGCTACACTGAGTCAAAGGCTTTTTCGATTTTCAAAGTCGATGTAGTAACTGAAAAGGCCCTTCCTCTTTTCAAGATGCTTCTCTATTTGTCTGAGGGTGAAGAGTTGGTCTATGATTGAATGTCCCGGTCTAAATCCTACTTGGGATTCGGAAAGGATATCTTCAGTTCTTTTTATTATTTGGCTGATCCCCCGGTAGTTATCGCAGTCAAGCTTATCTTTCTTTTTGTAAATCGGTGTGATGATAGCCCTCAGCACCAGTCATCTGGGAAAGTTTCGCTGTCCCATATTTTAGCGCATAACATATGTATGATTTCAATCCCTGCACTCCCTGCTGCTTTGAGCTCCTCAGCCGTGATGTTGTTAAATCCCGGGGCTTTGCCATCTGACAGCTTCTTAATGGCACTTTCAATTTCCTCCCGCAGTATAGCTGGCTCTGTATTGCAGCTAGGCATCTGAAGGATGTTATAAAGTTCCTAAAAGTTTACTTTCCACCTTTACTTTACTTCTTCTTCTTAAACATGTTAAAGAATCTGTCCTTCTTCACTTTTGACTGTTTGCATTTTGATTCCTTCCTACATAGTTTCAGTGTCTGTGTCTGATTGCTCGAGTAGTGTGGCAAATCTTCCCCTTATTTCAACTTCATCGTTTCTCCTGTGTTCAATGTTTTTTAGCCTGAACATATCATATTATTTCGGGTAGTTTGGCTTCTTTTTGACATGGAATGTCAAGCGTATATATTTGTAATCACAATTTGGTGATCTGATCCAACGTCTGCACCAGGGAAGCTCCTCTCATTGGTTACAGAGGTCTTCCATTGGTTGTTGATCATAATGTAGTCTATTTTGTTGTGGGTCTTTTGGTCTGGAGACTCCTATGTCCATTGGCGGCTGTCCTTCTTTTGTTTGAACATTGTGTTTGCTACATCCAACTTTTGCGTTTAGGTCTCCCATAACAAGTAGGATATTATTTTTTTGAGTTTTATTAATAGTAGCTTGCAGAATGTCGTAGAATTCTTCTACCATCCATGAGTCTATTTAGAGGCTTTTAATACAATCATCAAAGAAAATTAAACTCTTTCAAATTCCAGAGGGAGGCAATATAGAGATTGCTTCACCTAGGTCAGGTCTAGGGCACAGTAATCCACGGAACAACCACTACACAGAAGTTTACAAGTCTCTAAATTCTATTGAAAGTGATAATATTTTGCACGGGTATTTTTTCACTATAATGAACAAAATAAGATGATAAGGACCGTTAAAGATCAAAACTTAATTATATAATGAGTATAGGAAATAAATATTTTGAGGAGCAAATTGAAAAATTTGTGGCATGTTTTATACACGCGTATAGCAATATATTCAATATCCATAAAATAGCTTTCTGCCTTTCTAACTTCATATATATTCCTTTTCCTAGTATTCGGACACGGACATGTCTACAGTACGCTGGTCGCGTTGTTTTATTTCATAATTATTTATTTTCTTATTAATGTTGTTTTTGCAGGATGGTAAAACTTCGACTGTCTCAACCCCTTTCTTAATTGGATTGATTCTTCTAAGACCTGAGCTCAAGAAGACCGTAAGTCCACTTGACCCCTCAACATGTATACACTAAAGTTACGTATAGTTTCTTAGGGGTTTATAATGTTTAATACATGTTCCAGGGTGAAAACATCATGAAAGGTTGTGAAAGATATGTTTTGGCCCCTGAACATGTATAAAACATTACCATACTATACGAAACTATACGCAACTTTAGTGCATACATGTTGAGGGGCTAAGTGGACTTACGGTCTTCTTGCGCTCAGGTCTTCATATTGCTTTTGTTCTATATCAATTGTTTCTGCTCTCTCTCTCTTTGTCATTGATTTTCTAGTTCCCGCATCATATTGGTTAACCAGCATTTCAAATTTTATAACAATGAACAATTTAGAGAGAGAGGAACCGATTTAACAAATTAACAGCATTTTAAAGCGAATACCCGCGAGACCGAACATGATATACAGGAGTGGTCCAGAAATAGACTCAGTTGAGGGAATACAAAAAAGAAGGGGGAAGTTAATGGGTTATTTTCATTATTGCAGTTGGGGAGCAAACCATTTTGTGGAGCAAATTAGATGTTCAGAGATGTATTAGAATCATTACCATATAATACCGGGTGTCCAGAAAAAGCGCGCGACATAATTTATACGTAAATAGCGGTCACCTGTCTTTCGTGGTTCATAAAATGAATGCAATTTGCATGTGCAAAAACAATTTTACCAACTCCTTAATTTATCAAAGATTGATTAGTCGTTTGCAAGTTAATATATTATCTTGCAGAGTATGTGTACAAATAATCTCAGATGGAAGAAAGATCCAACAACTAAAATCGACCGGTTGCAAATTATTGTTTTATCAGGTTAGAGGTTTTGTCAGTTAATGTATTTTCTTTTGTTACGAGTCGTTAATGACGCAAGGCCAAAGGATACTCAAATTCACTTCAGAATGCACAACAAAACACACTATTTGATTAAGTTAACAATATATGAATCTTTAATCAAAAGTAAAGTATGATTTAACAACAATGTTGTGAGTCAACATAAATACATACAATCAGCCAGAATCAATCAAATACACTCTTTAGTAATGTTACGTATCCAACAGCCTTCTTCTTGTTGTTGATTGTAAAGTTAATGTTCTTGATGTATATCCTAATACACTTGTCATGTGAAGATGTACTGAAGACTTTTATATCAGTTGTATATAAAACCCTCGCACAGATGACAATCTCTAAAATGCTCTTTTCATCTTTCACACAATTTCTTGAGGAAAACAAGCCTGCCTCTATATCCGCTCTGTTTCTACTAACATTGACAGCTGTGTTGTTTCACCAATCAGACTTCAGCAAGTCGACAGAAGAATATATATTCCTTTCTTGGAAGAGATACGCACTTTGACGTATTCTAGATCTTCTCCGATATTACTGGATAGTAGTACATTGACTTCATAAAATATGTCTGGTTCGCAATTCCCTTCCTTTGAATGCATATGGACTGTAAGCACACTAACTAGCCCACAACAACACTGTACAAACTGTGAAAATTTATGTTTACATTTTCTTATATACTAAACACCAGAAATACCATTATATTAATAGCCAATTAATAAAATATAATGTAACCTGGAAATTCCCAAGCCTGAATTATAAACATTAACCTTTTAGATTACAACACTTCCAGGGGGAATTCCAACATTATGTAATTTCACATTCTAGGAGAATTCCCACTCCATAACTAGTCCTGACTTTGTTTACTGTGATTGCATGGTAAAAATGTCATTATACGCCAACTCTTGCAAGGGGTTTCCCCATCTCTCATATCTCTGATAAAACAACTTTAAATTGTAAACAAACATAGACGCTAAAGTGTTTGTGATGTTTTGAAGCATCCAGTAATTTGTTTTATGCATCATCCCCGTTTCTTAATTATGTATGCGATGAAGTGTTTCTTTACATCTTGTAACTAACATTATTTGCTAGTCTTTAAAATAATTGCTCACATTAACATGATTAAAAATCACTCCCTATCCCTATATAGGAGCTCATTAAATTGAAATACAAGGCTCTTGGATCCCGGGATCTATAGATACAAGAAATAATAAAACACAGAGCCATCAATCTTGATGGGATAATGCGCAATTAAGACACCGGATCTCTTAAATTATGAATTTCTTGCAAATTCAATTTCCAAATCAACTGAAATTTCGGAAAATATCTATTGAACCATAAAACGAGAATCACGAAACGCCCCTTTAAGTCTGTCATGCCCTATATATCCATCTTGCTGGACATTTTGTAATTCAGCCCACTTCAATTAGCACGCATTTCCCTTCGACATTTGAAATCACCATCCACCAATTTATGTACGTTCTGTATTCTGCTATTTAAACTTTATACAGAATAAACATCTTAAAAGCAAACGTGAGTGTGAAAATACAGGATGTCCCAAAACTCTCTACCGGTTTGAACCATCATATCTCTCACAAATGTTATTGTAGGGAAAATCCTAATACATATTTTTTTTAAACCAATGATACCAAGTCTAAAATGTGTGCTGGTGATATTAGCGAACTTTAAATATTTGATTTTGGACTTCTGAAGATTAAATTCTGGTACAAGAGACCTCTTAAAATAAGGTATAATGCCAAAAGTTTCAACTAAATAACATAAATTGGCATGATTCTTGTTATCACTGGTTATCAAAAGTTACTTCAATGGTAAAGCCTCTCTAGGCTTTCATGTTGGACCTTCATCCTGTATATGCTTCAAAGTTACGGTACTGCTTTGACATTTGATTTGAGTTCAAGGAAATGTCCTCTAATAATCTATCAAAGGAAATGATTTCATTTTATTCAGTATTATGTTTTCTCCTTGTGATGTGCTCTATTCTCGAAGCAGTGAAAGCTGTCATGTCAACATGTGTATGCAATCCAGTACTATACAACAGCGATAATAATAACAAAGAAACCTCGACATATTAAGGGCTGGGGTATGAACGTTTGGACAGTATTTATTTTGGGACATCAGAGCACATCAGACATATCGAATTGCATTCTGAATACAAAGAATGTCATTCTGATATCAAATAATTTTGATTTTTTTTTTAAATTCGCAATTTAATACCTAAGAAATTCAGGGCAATACTATTTATACGTACATTCTAATCTAATCGACAGACTCTAAGGTCTACTTCCAAAACTATAGCGTACTTGAAAGGTACTAACATGAGATTGACAGTTTGAGAAGCGCATCAGCATGATCAGTGGCAGCATGAAAGAAATTACTACAGATTATAAAACTTCACAAAAGGGCCCGACTTTTTGTTTGTTTGCGAGTTACAAATTATAAATCAAAGACTTGAATCAACCTATTGCATGTAATGTAGAAGCTTGTAGATTTGGAATTACTGCTATTTTTCTGAACCTGATTTGCAATGAAGTAGTACGGAGTTCCCACATAGTTTTTGCCCCTGGGCTTGTCTAAATGGACAAAACATTATTTGTTGGTACAAGCATAGACTCTGAAGGCAGAGAAAAGGTGTCCCAAAAGAAAGTTCCTTTACCATTTTTAAATGCTACATTCTCTTCTACAAATTAGCTAATGAATAATATGAAAAGTTTTTTGCAAACATGTCAAAGAGGAAATACAACTTGACCAGTTTTCTTGTCAATGTTAGATACAAGACGTGAAGATACAAATTTCATCGCATAATTAAGTATCAGGGATCATGCATAAAACAATGTCAGGACATTTTTATTGGGCGTATGCGCCTATTTTCAACACATCTATAAAAGGTACTTCAGAAAGTTCCAGGATTTTATTTGTTCAATGCACTACCATAACTAAGGTTTTGGAAGTTTTGTTACCTAGCTGGGGGGTTTTCAACCCCGAGCTAGGTACTGTTTTGCTATCGGATCTTTCTGCTTCTTCTTCTTCTTCTTTCTGGCAATAACTTCAAATTGCTTCTCCTCCTACATGTTACACCCTACAATTACATAACTTGCACATATGTACCGCCTATATCCAGTGCCCATATGGTGCAAACAGAATTGGGATCAAAGGTCATTAAAGGGGCATTTTCGGCATATAACCAAATATCTTCAAAATGCTTCTTCTGCCACATATTACATAGCACAATGACGTCCACTTACACATGTGCATCGGCTTTACCCAGTGCCCATAGCTTGCACACAGAATTGGGGTCAAAGGTCATTAAGGGGGTAAAATCTTACAATTGCATTATCTGGACACCTGTAAGGAGTATGGGGCTCAAACTCGATACAATAAATCGCATGACCAGGGGAACATTTTGCGGGGGTCAGGTCAAAGGTCATGCAGAGGTCAAATTTTAGAAACGCATTTCCTGGACATCTGTAAGGGGCGAGGCTCAAACTTGGTGACAACAAACTTAATGATCAGGGGAACATGTTGGAACACTTTGCAGGGGTTAGGTCAAAGGTTATCTGGGGTCAAATCTTTATAACTTCATTTTCTGGATATCTGCAAGGGGTATGGGGCTCAAACTCAGTGACAACAAATGTCATGACCAGGGGAACATTTTGCAGGGGTCAGGTCAAAGGTCATGTAGAGGTCAAATTTTCTAAATGCATTTTCTGGACATCTGTTAGGGGTACGGGGCTCAAACTCCACAACAACAAACTTACTGACCTGGGGAACATTTTGGAACACTGTGCAAGGGTCATGTGAAAGGTCATCTGGGGTCAAATCGTATAATTTCATTTTCTGGATATCTGTAAGAGGTATGGGGCTCAATCATGGTGACAACAAACCTCAAGACCAGGGGAACATTATGGAACATCATGCATAGGTCAGGTCAAAGGTCATCTGGGGTCAAATCTTAGAATTGATTTTTTTGGACATCTGTTAGGAGTACTGGACTCAAACTCGGTGAAAACAAACCCCATGACCAGGGGAGCATTTTTGGAACATTTTGTAGGGGTCAGATACCTCCACAACACCAACATGCCCCAGCTAGGTTTGTGGTCTATGACCACCATTTGCCACTAGTTAAAATTGTCATCCACCAATAAAAACTAAGGGCTCACATGTAAAATTCCTATGCCTCAACCAAAATAATATTGGGTATCGCTGTAAAATAAATTTGGTTGTTGGCGGTGAATGTTTCATGAAGGTTCATATTCATTCTTGGATTGATAATAAATGTATTCGAAAATATTTGGTAAATCTTTGTACCTGAGACAAAAGTGGGTCAGTATTTTCGTCTCAGCTTTGTACTACTTGTTTGAAGGCGCTGCCTATGAGTTTCAATGTTGGTTCCTTTCGTATGTATCTGACAAAAGTTAGTGATTTTGAACGTTCAATATGTTCATGACTTCCACTAAACCAGTAGCATAGTATAGCCAGGATTTTAGTGTGAGGGAGCAAAGCCAAATTTTCGTCCCAATTTGTCAATTTTTTTATCCCATTTTTAATCATTTTCAGGATGCTTTACTCTTTGCCGTCCCCATTTTATCCCTGAAAAACTACAAATTTATATAATGAAAGTCATTAATGAAATCTAAGAGTTGGGTTTTTATTTTAGATAAATGCGAAATGAAATAAATAACGTGGATGTAAAAATGTAAGATTTTGTTCAGTGTGCTATTCCAGATGAAATCCATACATATGACCTTAATCTTCCGCACAAGAAATGAGAATTTCAAATGGGTTGCCTGAATTGGTGGCTCTATTTGAAATGTACACACCCTGTGTGGGAGATTAAGGTCATGTCTTTCATAGGGGTGTATGATTTCAACTGGAATAGCCCATGGCATTAGTTGTGATAAAATATAAAACCCTGTTTCATTTCTACATAATACCATTTTGTAGTTTAAAGTACAATTTATTTGCAAGTCTCTATTAAGATGATTTTTCATGCGTGAAATTGCTTTATCTTACTCGTAATCCATCTTGTAATTGATTTCAAACAATATGCACAAACAGCAGAACAAGATTGGATTACAGGACATGAGAGCGAGAGAGAGAGAGGGGGAGAGCCAGTCGGTGGGTAGAGAACTGAGTATTATTATCGATGGGAGCGTTGCTCCGGCCGCACCACCTACCTCTACGGGCCTGATTATAATTACATCCTACAGACCCAGAGCTACAGACCATTGCACGAATTTACTCTGTAACTAGATCTGCAATTCTTCAAATGAAAAACATTGTTTTTTGCCATGCCCAAAGCCCTTACAAGTACACACATGTTACATAAAAAGAGAATTGATGCAACCTTCAATGAGATGTCAATGATGACTATGATGAACAATAAAGGGCCCAATACATAGCATAGGGGTACCCCTGCATTAATCAAAGCTGAAGATTAAGAGTTGAAAATGGCAAAGAACAGAAAGCTACCCAAAGGTGAGCTATTTTAGCTGTTTTGAGAAAAAAATGTTCAATATAAATAGGGCCTATTCGGCACATTTGGTTACAATATCATAAATCATTATTTTAGTAATGTTGGACAAACAATAGGGGAAACAACTACATAAGACAATGACTTAAACATGCAATAATGACAAACTTGTATATTGTATAAATAAATACAAATTTATTTGACAATTGATATTCATTGGCAATAATACAGTTAAAACTGCATTAATATATTTGATAAATCAAGTCAACTAGTATTTCATAAATGAGAAATACAAATGATATCAACAAAGATGGTTTGACATAAAATACATTCTTCTGATACCTTAACCATGTTAAAAATATGAATAATTAAATGGCCATAAAATGCCGAGAACATAAAAGCTATAATGTATATTTCTAAAATGAAATTGGTAAAATTGTTTAAACCTGATTTTTTTGGCATATTTGTCATGTTTACACATGTCCCAACCTAAACTGAATTCAGACAAATTAATTCTGCTTTTGAATTAATGTCATAATTACGACATTAAATCCACCATATAGCTCCATGTTAAAAAATGTAGGTGGGCTTTCTTTCATTATCTCATCATTTCAACTTAAAATGGACAGAAAACCTTTGTAACAGTTATTACTAATAATCATTTCATCATTTTTTGTACGGAATAACCTTAATAAATTAAAAATCATATACTATGGCTTTAAAGCTGTTGGACCAATTAAAAGCCTCAAGTGCTGAAATAAACCTCATAATTGTTCTTATATCCCCAATACAATTCCAGGCCTGAGATAAATGATGCGTTTACATGGTTAGTTATAAAGCAAAGTGGTAGGGTGTACCACCCAATGAGTATGTGGCATTGCAGTACATTCTATTCAAACCACTTTACCAAGTATGTTTACATGATAGGCCTGCACAAACTAGAAAGCACCATGAGACAGACAGTATAATCAAACCATCTAACTTTAAGGAAGTGTTTCTGCATGCATTTCTACATTCTTTATACAACAGTCATACGTTGATAGTAAATTTTATATGTAATATATATATGCACATACTGTATATAATAAAACTTGTGTTTGGAGTTCATGTCAATGTTGAATGTAGAAACATGGATATGGTGAAATGATAAATCAGTGGTGGAAATAAAATGCTTTCTTGGTTATTGCATGAATATACTACAAAAAGAAAGCGACAAGAAAAATGGAGAGCGGGCGCAAGAAGAAAGAGAGTGAGAGAGAAGAGATGAGAAACTTTTTCTGATTTTCAAGATAAATGGGCTATTCCAGTTAAAATCCATACACCTATGGGCAACGCAACCTTAATCTCCTACACAGGCACGGGTGGTGTTGATTTCAAATGGATTCACCCGCTCAGGTAACCCATTTGAAAGTTGCATTCCCTGTGTTGAAGATTAAGATGTGTGGATTTCAACAGGAATAGCCCAAGACTACACAAATACAACCACAATTTGCTATGACCTGGAAGTACTGAAAATTACATGCAATGTTACCTGCCCACTCCCAATTACCCCCATATGGCCGGCCGCTATATACATTATTTCAGTATCCGAAAACAGAAACTTTCCACTAACATATTTCTTTAGGGTACAACAATATTTACTGTCACCCTTTCTGCCCAACCCTAATTTTGAATACCATGAACAAACTTTTTACTAGGCAAAAAAGAATACAGACTCTGTTAGAAAATCACAATTGTTCACCCTTTACATTCTTAATTATTAATAAAAAAGTTTTGAACAGGTTCTCACTTTTGAATTGGCCTAAAATATAATTGACAATTTTCTAAGAAAAGACAATGGCTGAATACTGCAGTTTATTCACATTTCGTCAGTCGCAACACATAGTGGCGTAGAGCTAGCTATATCCTATAATAGTTACTCATTTTTAACTATTAAAGGTACAATTTGAACCTTAAATTTCAATTTCAAATGGAATCAGGCCACTGAGAGATAACAGTGGAGGAGCATTGACTCCGTTATTAGTAACATATCCTTCTAATATGTTTTGCTTGTTAACATATTTTGTCTTTTATGCCATTATGTGTTGCAACTGATGATTTAATGTTTGCAACAAGCAAATCTTTCTTAAAATTCTGACAAGACTGGTTAAGAAAAAACAAAATAAAAACAACAAAATTGTACACTCTGGATCAATGCCAGGGAGTTTATGTATCTTTTTTGTATCAATGTAAATACAAACCAGAACCTTGGATTGTTAAACAAGTAGGCACATTAAATAGCAACGGGTATCAATCTCCCAGGCTGTTATAAGGAATATGATTTGATGTACCCAAAAGATATAAAAACAGATACATTATTTGAGTTAAAATAAACTTGGATCAATTCTCTATACATGATAAAAATTATACAAGATTACAATTATGAAATAGAATTATGAAAGGCAGTAGTCTTCAATGTCAATAACAACCTATTTAATTGTTGATATGAGAAAGGTTTTTAACACATATGTAAATGACTGCCAGTGACAAAAATCTCACTGACCATCCAGGATTTGAACCTGGGACCTTTTAATCACCGGACTAATGCTCTACCAACTGAGCTTAATGAGTCAGATGGAGAAGAGCAGTGGTGCCTGACTCTGCCTGACAGTCAATTCAAACACATTATTTATATCAAAATCATAACTATAATAACTTATTGCACAGAACACATTTACAAGTCATTTTAGATATGTTTCTTGCCTAGCTGAGGATATTTTAGTTAAAATTAGACTTAAATATTTGAATATCATAGTCACCAATAATATTAGGAGCTTACTATCGGTTGAGTCCTGATGCTCTTTAAAGTTTAAAAAAATGATATTGACCCCGTTCCTCGATAAAAATTTGTGCCAAAGTTTGAATATCATTTTTTTTGTCACATTAATGACGAATCATATTGTGCAGGGTTCCAAGGCCCCTGAAACTTCAGACAGGCCAAATGACCTGGTGAAGGGGGTCGCCGTAGATAGCTGGTCGTTACATTTTTTTTCAGGACAGGAAAGTGTAGCCAATAAACGGGCATTACCCTAATCGGTACTGACTGTAACAAGATCTTTATCACATGTCATCTGCCCCGGATTTTTCAGATGAGGCACAGGGACAGCAGATTTTGCCGGAATCTCTTGCTCTAAAGGCAAAGACATTAACCAGTGTACCATACTGCTCCCTATTACCAGTGCCTTTTCTCTAATTTAGCATTCCAGTCTAAAACTCTTTAGGGGTCCCTTTTTATTGCATCTGCAGCATGAATTGGTTCAAACATCTATATATAGCAAGCTTTGGCAATTAAAGCCATGTGATTAGCACTATTTTAGTTGGATATATGAATGGATGATAATTTTCAGAGGTATTTCCATCCCAATGTTCACTACATTATTTCAACATTATTAAATATGACAGAATAACAAACAAAATCATTATAATTCCAGTGCTGCTTCTATATTTTCAGATACCAGTTTCAATATTTTAGTTTTAAAGATTTTGGCCTGGATTTTGACTTGCCACTTGCACATTTGCAGTGTTTGACCACCTGCAATTTGTTTACCAATTGCTACATGAATATGATACAGGCTTTAACTGAGGGTATAATTAGGTCTGCTACAACAAAAATTAGCATTTTGCATCCCTATAGTTGTATGCATCCACAAAATCAGCATACTGATCAAGCTAATATAAATATTAAAACTTTATAAATAACTATTATGAAATTAACTTCAGGGGGTACTACACCCCTGGCCAATTTTGTGCCTATTTTTACATTTTTCTCAAAAATTATTGGTGACAAGTAAGATATGTATATTATAGGGGCAAGGGCTACAACTACTGCACTGAAAATTCAGCAACTCAAGGCAAGTACAATGTAGTTATTGATTTATTGATCAAATATAGGTTTTCCCTCATTTTGGACTGTAACTCCACAAATGTTGTCTGTGCTGAAATAAAATTTCCAGTTCAGTAGTTGTAATCCTTGCCCCTATAATATACATATCTTACTTGTCACCAATGCGCTATAATTTTTAAAGAAAAATGCAAAAATAGGCACAAAATTGGGCAGGGGTGTAGTACCCCTTAACAGTCATTTTCAGGTGTGATGAATTACTAGGCATTTAATCATAATATATCATCGGATCAGTGCAAGAACATCGTAAGTGAAATTTTGGGCTAAATTGAATTATTAATGAATTATATAGGTAAGGGCTCATATTGAAATACCCTACCACGTTTTCACACAGAAAGAAGGCAGGATTCCCCTCGCTAAGCCCGCGCCTCAGGAAAGCTCGGTCATATAACGGATGGATTATATGCATCAGTGATACACCCTGCCCAGGATTTTAACAAAAGAAGGCTAGCACAGGAAAGCTGCAGGATGGCGCACACCTTCCTGTGTAAGGGAATTTCAATATGAGCCCTATATAACTATATAAGCTATTTTACAGGTCTTGGAAGCAATTAATTAATTTCTTATTTAATAATTCAATTGTAAAAAAACAATAAATGGACAAATTGAAACAGAGAAATGCTTCTGTAAACTGACGAAAATGTCACTTATGACGTCCTTGTAATATCACAACGATATATTCCTAGGACAAGAATGATCAATGTTGATAGACATGTCTGGAAACATCGCTTCATGATATTCAATGTTGTACATCAATAATGAGTTATGAAACAAGATACTCTGACAATTTCACGCATAGCTTGTTTAAAAAAGAAATCCACTGGAGCACAGTGGTACTGGAATAAACCGCGAGATCGATAACATCCTATAAACTACTTTCATTTCATAGCTCACCCACTTACTCACTGTAACGAGACCTGATGTGGGTCAACATAACATCAATGTTTGTTATGAGCATAGGAGAAACATAATCAACATTTTAACCCCCTCCTTCACAAACAAAACTAGTTACATTTACAGATGTAAAAGCCTTTGTGGTATGTGACCACCACAAATGAGCTATAATGTTGGTATTTTCACTTCCTGAGATATAGGACAGACAACTTTCCCTCAAAATAAGCTTTACATTGATATATTATCTGTACCTGTTGCTTGTTTGCAAAGTAGTAAAAATCAAAGAGCTTTTATAAACATAGAGTGGCAATAGATTATGTAATACATTGTTCCTTTGTGCTGATTTGGTTTACCGACATGCTATTCACCTTTTGTTCGGGACAATGGGCTTCCACTATTAAATCGTTTTAACTGTTTTTGCAGTGAGTGTAGAGACTAAACACATAACAGCACTAGGCAGCCATTCGATGATGTCAATGCCTTTATGCGTTACGTAATTGATACACCCAGTCAGATGTATTTTACACCTGCCAAACACAAATCACCCAATTACGAAATCTGGACGTTGAATGTACACTCTCATGAATATTGATTGGCAACATTTTACAATATGTCAGCACTCAAATCGGACACAACAGAACAATAATTTCTGCAAATGCACTGGTAAAAATCGGTAAAAAAGTTAAGAAATCTTTTGTTTTCAATTGTTTTTGGAGCGGTTCAATGGTCCATATCTCAAAACAAGCTCTAAAAACATTACATCTCATTCATGGTGGATGGTCACATATATAACAATTAACAAAATCAAATCCAGTCAGTCAAATATAGGTAATATTGAAATATGAGGTTTCCTGTTAATTAGCATTTTAACTTAATGCCCTGAAAACAAATATGACATGTTGACAACTTGATTGAGGCTAGTGCTGCATAGTGCATCCATCTGCAACATTCATGGTCATTTTGTATCTCATTTATATACATGTATCATGTTTTGTATTGTTGTTGCTATCTTATTTCAGCATATCATGTATCTCAATTCATAATTACTGACATCAGATACTTTTCCTGAAATCTCAAAGTCAAGTGTAACATGCTTACGTCATACATTGATTAGCAAGTTGTGAAGCAGTCACAGATTACCTCATTCCACAGTATACAACATTGTCATATTTGTCCTTGAGTTGCATCAAAGGTTACTATCCAGCAAACACCAAAATGTTTTTAAATATTTTGATTTTGGTCAAAACATTTAAAAACAAAATGTTTTGTATGGACAAAATACAACAACACCATGTTGCCAAAATGTTGTTTTTTTGTTTGCTTTTTGGTTTTTTTGCTAATATTTTTGCAAAATATTTTGACAACACTTATTTTAGAATGTTTTGCAGTGAGTTTTCAAAGTGTTTTTGAATGTTATTAAAACATTTCATATATTTAGTATAGCCGGCCCGACATTTAAATGTTTTCTAGCAACCTTTTCTAACCTTTTGCGAATACTTTTGAAAACATTTTGTGTTTGCTGGGTAAAGAGAAATGTCCATAATATATTGGCTAGTTTTAACAAATTTGCACCAAGCATCATTTAATGGCACAAATTACATTTTAAAAACCTCATGAAGGCAGTGGCTATCACTGGAAGCACCATAATGACTTTTTCAGGGAGGGGTGGTGGGGAGGCAAAGTGATATAGGGAGGGAAATTTTTTGTATTTTTGGCCAAAATATCTTGGTTTTTTTTTGTTTTGTTTTTGGTTCTGACAGGTGGGGAAGGGGCAACCAGAGGGAAAGCTGAATATTTGGGGGATGCTGTCTATGACCAATAGGTATCACAAGGTGGGGATTATAACAGAAATTCACCATACAGTTACTATGAGTGAACTCATGATACTTATATTGAGTGAATAGCATTACTCATGCAAACATTTGATCATAACTATTGCAAGAACTTGGATTAGTGAAAATCGGGTTATAATAATTACAAAAGAAGGTGGGTTATCATTTGATTCATTAAAGCTGTGCACAAAACAGGTGTTGTAAGGTGCACAGGTACAGCCACTGAGAGACCTGTGGAGGGGGATAATAAATGTCCAAGACCAATTTCCCTTATTCTTGGTGGATTAGTCACAATAAAAAGAAAATCCCACTAAAGATTTGCAAGAAAATTGCCTTGTGCTCCACCAATTTGAATCCAAAAAGAGTTTTATGGGCAAAATTAATTGACCCATTCCCATAGCACATAACAAAGATAATTCATCACTGAGTAATTGTTTCAAATGTGAGACACAAGTCACAAATATATTATATTGATGTAACCAGATCAAGCAAAATTACAATACAATATGGTCACTAAGTTGATTTTAATTTTTTCTTACATGACCATATCCCAATTTATTTAACTTCTACAAAGAATTTTTTTTGGCCTATTACTATTGATTATTCTTGCTATTTTTAGCATCAGCTGCAAAAGACTATTGCACTCTGCGGGAGTGCTATATTCTTCTCTGTTTCATTGCAGGCCAACATGACAACGGTGATAAATGTGTGTATAGCCTTAAGTTTCTTGCACAGTGTCCACCTTGACTCACCTATTACAGGTGTGGGTGTTGCTCCTAAAATAAATTTAGTTTCAATATTTAAAATTTATTTTTCTTGTCCTGGTGATTATGAAATTAAGTGTAAGAAAAAAAAATTTATAAACGAGTTATATAAAACAATTATTGAATGTTTTCATTCATAGAAATATGAACTGTTCCATTCAACTTGGCAAAGCCTTGTTGAATGAACAATCCATATATTCATTATATTCTTACCGTTGTACTAATAAATATTCAATATTTGTATAACATTTTCCATTGTTTTACTATGATACCATGTGTTTTTGCAGTATAAACTGGTCACATATTAATCACCTGTTGATTTCAGAATTGACCTCTCACTCTCATTTTGCTTCATCTGATCACATTCATCATAAAAGACACCAAATCTATAATTTAATCACTGTCTTCTTCTGCTAGGACATTCAATGCATCCAGTGCCATCTCTAGTTCAGGATCATCTTCAAAGTCAAAGTCCATTGATATGATTTGATTGAGTTCATTCAGGACCTGGCCGACATCCAGGTCATTCAGCCAGAATTCTAAGGCTTCTGGTGAATGTGTTAGATGCTCCAAGGCTGTAGCAAAATAAAAAAAATTAAAAAAAAGCTATATGAGGCGTTCAAAGTAACGATGCATGTGTGAACCCCATTTTATGGGTATCCTACTCAGATATTGAAAAGACATAAACAGATGATGGAGCTTATCATATTAATAATGACTGTTTGAATCATGTTTTATTTTATATCTTGCTCCAAAACCAGGGACAAGTTGATATTATACTTGAAAACAAAAGTAAAGCTATCTGCAAAATGACACCACGATTCAAGACTTTGTTAATAATACATGTTTGTATTATTTTTCATTACTTCTCAGGAAACTATGCCCATTTATCAGTAGTGAATGAGGATTAATAACATTTGACAGTCATGCGTGTCCAATTGCTACTTTTAACAGTTTTAACTGTTCATATCTTACCCAGTAGTACTCTGACTTTGGTTAGCCCCATTAATATTACAGGATTCTTGATCAGTTCTTGGTGGAGATGGGAAGATTCATCCAGCGGCCTATTCAACTCTTCAAATTTAGGCTTCTTACCTCCAAGCAGCCAGTCACACTAAATGACAAAACAAATACATTTGATTATATAGGAATCAAAATAACAATCATATAATGTGTAATTGATTTGTATTTAAAAGAGTATTTTGTGATCCTGGCATCCTCTTTTTATGACATTTTTCAGAAGCTTATTCCCAAAATTTCAGTTGATTCTGATTTTGCTTTTGCGAGTTAAGCATGATTATGTGTATTACACTGCTCCTTAGGCCTCTGTTGTAACTTCTTTCTGGTATACCAGAACGTAATTCAAATTTCATGAAATTTGTGAAAAATGAATTAATCTGCAAGAAATTTCTTGTACATAAGTTGTATATATATAATAAAAATCTCAACTTTTATTGAGAAAAGTGGGGGGATGAGGCTGTAAATCACAAAATGCCCTTTTAAATGTGTTAACAGCCTCATCCCCATTTTTCCTCATCAGGAGAAAGCTCATACTTTTCTCATTACCCCAGTAAATTTTACACCCAACCCGAAAATATGTTACATTTTGCTTCTCATATCAAAAGCACTGGAGCAATACAATTCAAAATTAGTAAACAGATTGACTAGAGCAATATCAGAGCAACCACCTTTACTGGCAAAAACAAAGCACTTGATTTATGACTGCATGATTTGTTGTTTCACGATGATAAGTAGTATTTATCATGATATTGTCAATTATAACCCATGCAGACTTTAAAAACTTGAATATTTGTTCACCAAGTCTGTTGCCCTTTACTATTGTATTACTCTACCAGGAATTCTGTGCATAGGTACTGGTGTTTATTATAGGGAAGCAACAGGCTAGATATACATTGACATGTATGAGATAGCATCAGAAACCCATGTTCCAGAACACAATATTATTACTTTCAGTCCCCAATATTGGAATTGAATTCTATAATCACAGATAGTTGTTAAAAAAGTAAATAAAAATCAGCAAAATAGTATGCACTTGTGCTTAATTGAACTTCATATGTCATGCATTATACTAATACTAATATTCTAGTTTTAATTTGATCCTCTTTTATCTCACTGAAAAAAATATTAAATTTAAATGGCAAACACTGCCATCACAATATTTTCAGCTATCCATGTGCAGTTAGATATAGAACATTGCTGTTAATTTTGTCATTATCAATAGAGGGCTCCTGAGAAGTATGGTTACTCTCCCACACAGTATTTGACATGCATCTCAATTTTACTTGCTCAGCCAAATAAGACATAATGGAAACCGGAGAATATGAGATAAATGACAATGATGCGTAGGCTTATATACTTACAGCAGTTTTAGGGTTATTATTATTACAAGATAAAGCTTCCATTGATTCTTCTTTACTGAACCCCATTCTTTGAAGAAAATGTAGTGCCTACAATAAAGACAAGAATAAATTAGCATTAAGTGCCAATGTCATCAGAATAACAATTTATTTATGTAGCTTCTCAAAAAAAAACAATCTTTTGCATTTAGGCTTTGTTTGCGTTTTTTAAGTCGCTGATGTGCTTAATATAATGTAAAGCATATTGTACTATGGGGAGGACTGGGGTGTGAATTTAATCTATATTAAAATTAGAACTTTAATATAAATGTTATCTGGGGGTCTCTCTTTCCCTGCAAGGTATTATCTTGAAGATATTATACCTGTATCATATAACAAATATAATTGATTTGTTGTTGTTCTTTTTTCAAAATTCCACCTTCTTTGGATCTCCTGATGTATAGGACCTCCAGTCCAGTCAGATAAAAAACTTGTATTCTGCCATATTGCTTCAGTACATGTTCTTGCTACTGGTGTGACATAACCCATCTGTGGCGCAGGGGGAGTGGAGTGCTGATCACCCCACAATGGCTAGGTGCACCTACCTCAGGGGTCATTGCAAAAGCATCCATGTAGTGATCCTTTTTTATCTTTTTTTCTTATATTTTTTATCTGTATAAATCTGCAACCCAGTACAACTGCAACTTTGGTGTACAATGTACATATGCAAGAAGGAGACATGGTAAGTGCCCTGATCCAATCAGTGAAATGCCTCAAATTACTAGTTGAGAGACAAGCCTAAATAAGGGGGAAAACAATATAAATCACTAAGAACTTAAATGTACCTCTGCACCGTAAAGATTCACTTAATTGTGAACATGGTCTTCTTTGCCTAAAGGTAAATTTCACATACAAATAGAGAGCTCCCTCATCTGAAAATCCGGTCCCAACAAGAATTAAAGGTCAGTGCCCTCATTTCCTGGTGGGATTTTTACAGGAGGGCACTTTTAATTTCTACCCAAAATTCCAGTTGTATCAAGGGAACCCATATGCACAATTAGGCGAATCTTTACAATATATTTTTCAAAAAGATCTTTTTCCATAAAGCAACTACTTACTGTTTCTGGTGGTGGCTTTCTAGGTCTATTTCTAAATTCTTGAAATAACTGTAAGGCTTCTGTTGAACTATAGTTCTTTTCTTCTTCACTTGTTGTGGCAGCTGCACCTAGGCTTTCTGCACCAGTACTGGCACCAGCAGTGGCACCATCACCAGCACCATTAGTACTATTTGTTGCACCCTCTGGTTGTAATCGACTTTCATCACTAGCAGTAACATTAGAGTCTTGTGCTGTACTCTTTGTTGCTGTTGATGATATACTTTGAGATTGTCCAGTTATGTTATTGTTTTCTACTTGATCAAGTGGCAGTGGTTCATTGTAATCCTCATCACCGCTATGTTGTAATAGCCACTCCATTGCTGCTTCAACTTTCATTCTATAAATTGTAAAAATAGAATCAACAGATTCAATTCTAGGTAACTGTAGAACTAGAAACAGAGCTTCCAACTGTCTAAATCAACCAATGTAAACCAGTATTTCTGCACTTTCATGTACTAAAGTACCAACATTAGTATAAAATACTGAAAATCAGAACTAGTTGGTATGGTTCATTTGGTTTTCTCAAAACAGTAGTGTAGTGTAATGTTTTTTGGTACACACACAATCAAAGATGCAGTGTGACGCCACTGCCTTTG
Organism: Amphiura filiformis; assembly: GCF_039555335.1. Classification (NCBI taxonomy): domain Eukaryota; kingdom Metazoa; phylum Echinodermata; class Ophiuroidea; order Amphilepidida; family Amphiuridae; genus Amphiura; species Amphiura filiformis. The sequence goes on along the minus strand of NC_092644.1, from coordinate 51,158,249 downwards.
ATCGCTCATGTATCACACACAGACAATACTGTCTCCAGGAAACCAAAATTATGGGACTTTAGCTCTAAAAAAAGTAAAATAACAGTACAATAATTGCTGTTTAAAGCACAAGCATTGGAAATTTTAAGTATATGCCTGTAATGCTTATATAGCTAAAATAATAGTTTCTCAATCATGAGAGTATGAATGTACTGCGTGCACTGCGTAATGTCGCAAGTTTAGTGGAATGACACAATAGCGCAATCGATTGTGCACACACAGGAAATGCAGCGCTAACCATGAGCGTGTGTAGTAGGCGTTGTACGCCGATGCAATCGTCATTGCGTGCCTATTGAGCTCTCATGATCGAGAAACTATTATTTTAGCTATAGTAAATTGCTGTAAACATTTGATGACAGCGTATTTAGGCAAAGTTGCATATGAAGACGAAATTGACATGCATACCACGTCTATAGCACACAAACTGTGGTTCAGAGGCACTGTGTTAAAGGTTTACAGCAAAATAGTATAGTGCATGTTATGGCCAAAATGCATCACACAGACCACAAGCAAGCATGAACTTAAAAATTGAAGTTTGCTTGGTGCATGGTACTATAATCTGGGGAACACTTTATGAGGAACACAAAACCATAGCAGGGTTACATACCCTTTTTGTTTAAACTCTTTGATTATTTTAGATACACATAATGAAGTAACTAACATACTTACTCATTGGCAGCCAATGCTTTCCTAGCAGCAATTTCAGGGAAGCCCATATCTCTTAGCTGCTTTAATCCCTCAGGGTCTACCATTGGAATACGAGCCTTTTCTTTAGCAGCCATCCTTGCATTTTCTGTAAGGCATTTAAAGCAATACATTAAAGATTAGCATGTGTGTGGCTTTAACATTTAAACTAATTAAGGGGGAAATGTATATGGGATAGTCTCACAAATATTAGCTTCACAAACGTAATCAAACTAAATGTTTTAACAAGTTTGAGTTCAAACAATGTCTATTTCCTTTCTTGTGGAAAAATAGAGCTAGCTTGAAATTATCCTGGACAAGGAACTTACTGGTAATTGTCCCAGTCTACTCGTACAAAACTCGAGCTGATTCTGGCTGTGATGGTTATTATATGTGTAGGCTGACTAGGGTTCTGCACCTGTATAGAGCTGCATCCCTGAATGATGCTAAATGGTTTATACGGTGCATCTTGGGCCATAGTGATCAATGACTTCCTGCAACTTGGTATGATCAAGTCTACTGACTATTTCCATCAATTTAATACTCAGAAACAAATTGTTTCCCAAAACATTTAACCATTTTATAAGAGCATTATGATACTGTTTACGTCCGTTTTTGGAAATTCCTGTCCAGTATCCAAAATAATACAATTTTGCTTTTTCAATTTATCTGGTGGTCACCTTTTAAATTAAGAAAGTGATCTAAACAGCAACTAGTGTTGACAAATCGGTAACCATGATTAAACTCATCGATAACCATGACAAATCTGTAACCATGATATAGAGTGTTCTGCTACCAATTGATCTTACCCAATGCTTCGTTAACAGCTCGTGCAGCTTTAGAATCGGTGCATAAGAGTTTATGAGCCATTTCTATCAGAGTAATAAAGCCCTGTCTGTATGCTAGTCTTCCTTTTATTGCGGCAAGATCCGATGTCATCTGTAGGCGAAAAATCAAATATGAAAAGATCAATTCTATCAAACACATTTTGTTTGATCACACATCCACGCTAGATAAAAAACAGAACATGAAAAAATCAGACTATGCCCCTTGAAGCTTCAAAATTTAAATTCAAAATGACGAAATCAACAAACAGTTTTTAAAGCTTATCATTGAAGAGTCCATACAGTATATTATATATTATTGTGCATCAATCATAAGAAAAAACTTTCATACACTCTACATAGCGATAACCAATCAGAGCAAACATTAGAAAAATGACTACTAAATGTACTACTTGTGTATAAATGTATAAGGCACAAACACGCATGCAGATGCTGTGTACTTCGTGCTGTACGTTTAGACACATTTTTTGTAAAAATTTATAAAGTATCATGATATTTTATCATATTTAAAAACAAAAAGCTTTACCCCTGAGCTTGGCCCTTTCTCCTTCCATGCTTTCTTATCCAGGTTAAGACGAGGTACATTCTTTGTGGCTTCCTCAATTTCTTTCAGCGTTGGAGCGGATTCTTCTTGCGTCTGTTAACAAAAATTATCAGCTGAAAATGTCACTTGTTTATGTGTTTGAAACAAAAGTTACATGTAGGACTGTACTCTGAAATTCAATTGAACTAATACAACGTCATGATGCTTGTATTTCCAGGATTCAATCATGACAATGTATTCATATAGAGCCACTTAGCATATGTGTGGAATTATACACCCATACTTAAAATGGGCTATTGCACACTCCCCCTGTGGAAGATTTTGGAAATATCTTTTGGATGGCAGCTCCATTTGAATTTTGTACATCCTCTGAGAAAGATTCAACCTGAATCTTCCACAGTGGGTTTCAAATGGAGCTTCCTAATGTGATCATTCCACTTGGAATGCATACTCCCCCTGTGGAAGATATTTCCAAAATCTTCCACGGGGGGAGTGGGGAGTGTGGATTTTAAATGGAATAGTCCAATGGCACATTTTGTTCAGTCAATTGAATTGAGTGTGAGTGTTTGTCTTACATTTTTCACAGCTCCTCTCGGAGGAAAGTATATTATATCTCAAAATTGACATGCTAACATCTACAGTAGTGTAGCAAATTAAAGAGTACTGTTCCCCCCCTCCCTGTGAGAAGTCTGTTCCCTTTCCTTTAAAAGTTACCTTGCTTCCCTTCCTCTGAGTGGTGGGCTCCAAAACTGGGCTCTGCCACCCCACCGTCCACTGTTACAGTGGACGGTGGGGTGGCAGTGCTACAACCCTGATCCTTACCTGTAGATCCTCAGGTTTTGTTGCTTCTGGTTGTCCAGGTATGGTACTAGTCTTAGGCTTCTTCTCTGGTTTAGGAGCTGGTTCTGATCTCTGCTTTAACAATAGTATCTTATCTGAAATATTAATATTACAAGCACAATGTGTCAGTGTTTAAAACTTCTTTAGACTTAAAGAGTATTAAACTGATACCAACATTATCAAAGGATTCCGATTTAATTAGACACAAATTTTGTACGACATTGCAGGCATCACTTTTATTTTCTTGTCCTTTTTCAATATTATATGCAATTTGTTTTGCTTACTACATTGCAGTGTTGTAATTTACTTATCCCTGTATCCTATACTGTATATCCTACTTTGTTTTAAACTGGAACTCAGGGTACTTTTGTACTTAGCCTTGGTGCTCCTCATCATCTGTAAAGTTAGTCTCGGTCCCAGCCGATTTGTACTCCTTCATCACTAAACAAACCGTCTGGCGACAACCTCATAGTATATCTTTTCTGATTGGCTGAAAATTAAAGTCATAATGTACGATCTTTTTTCAGAATTTACCTTTATTTTTTTCAAAACCGATTTTTTGGCATATTTGTAATACTTACACATGTTCTAACTTAAATCTATGAGCAAGCTGTCAAATTCGTCCTATTTGTAGTAAAACGGGACGATTTTCTGTTGGTCCGACATCAAGTCATAATTTTTTAGATTATGACTTTATGTCGGCCCACGATCGCAAACCGTAGTCTCGTACAAAACTAGCTTGGTTACGCTCCTCCACATGTGGAGGGAGCGTAACTCAAACTGGCAGCGTAGGGAGACTAACTCTGAAGCCACACTCGCTGTCCTAATCCAAATAGTGCGAGATGTTTCGAGTGATTGAGGTGAAGATTATGATGTTGTTTCTTTGCAAATTCCCAATGTCTTTCGCGTCCAAATGTATTGGGAACTTTCATAATGATTGTATATTATCATTTTAGAAGAAAAAAAGAAAAATCTAAAAATTTAAAAAGATCGTACATTAACTTGATTAAGGCTTTAACTCACTGAAAAATTGAGTCAAATTTTGGCTGTCACTCAGCGCTGGGCTTCAGTGCATGCAGCGTTTTATGGACAGCTATGCGGTTACATAAATCCATGTATGTGAGTATGTGCTAAGAGTCGCTGACATAAAAAGGCGATATCAGACGATTGACGCCTCAGTTGCTGCTAAGCTAGCATACATTTTGTGTTTGCTGTATCTACAAATAGTGGAGGGCCGGCCTATGATGTTTAGTGTCATCACTTACACCAGTCACATCCTATAGCCAATTGAAAACAATTGAATTTGTAAATTCATTAACCAATCAGCGATCATCATTTCATGGGTTGTTGCCAGGCGGTTTGTTAAGTGACGGAGGAACACAAAGTGGCTGGGACCGAAACAACTGCAAAGCATCCTTCAGTACATGTACATAACAGCCTTTGCTCACTGGCCTTGAAATGAGTGCCTTTGAAGTGTTCATTTTGAGCCCTGATGGAAATGATGACTTTTTTCACCCATAGTGCATACATGTACATACACAGTACTCGGGAAATCTAAAAAGTTCAGAGTTGGTCATCATATCATTATATGGAAGTTTATTTTACAATACAATTGGCTCTATCAACATTATAAAGACAGCATGATTTGTTCAAATTGTCATCTTCAGTTGCATTTTTCAATAATTTTACCTGCATCTTTGAGTCCTTGTTCTCCTATCTTACATTTATCTTGTACAACTTTAGCCAAGTCTACACACACCAACTTGTACTGAAGGCTCACTGGTGGAGGGTCAACTGAGCTACCTGCAAAATCAAAATGTATACATGTCAGGTTAGAATAGGATGAATGATTTTGTACAAAGCCAAAGCATAACATTTTACCACCTCATAATATTCATAACAAACAAGCATTGATGTTCTTCAGTGTTGCCCTAATCTTATTGCAAAATCTTGTGTGTGGGTGTGTATGTTTATTGTTTACCTTGCTTTTCAGTTGAGGACTCCAACTGAACAACACACAGGTAGACAAGCCTTGAAATAAGCAGACTGGAACCAGGAGCAATTTGTTTCGAACATTGCTCCTGGTTCACTGGGATTTTACAAGAACCAGGAGCAATTTCTGAAGAAACAGGAGCAATTTTCAAATATTAAATTTTTTTCTGCATATATACAATACAGCATACCAGCACGACTGCATCAAGTGTAAAACTGTAACCAGGAGCAATTTATTTTAGAAAATTGATCCTGGTTCATGTGAATTTTACAAGGACCAGGAGCAATTAGTGGCTTTACGAGAGCAAATTTGCTCCCTGCGCCTGCTTATTTCAAGGCTTGCAGGTAGAACAAGGACATTGTGTACGACTTAAGACACACATCCTCAGAACACACATCCTCTGCAAATATCGAAAACAGAGTTCTATACATACATTGTACTTTTAACTATCCTCTCTAATAGCTAACATCCTCCAAGTGTTAACCTTGCCAAGACTTGCTTGGTATTACCAAATGTTTTGAGGACTTGCATAGGAGTCAATCCTGGGGAGGGGACAGGGGGATGGGTCTCTCAACCTTTTTAAGCCACTTTTTGACAATTCTGGCTGAATGCCCCCTCCCCCCTGGCCTACATTTCAAGGTTGATTGACACCAACAAACAGAGGACTTTTGGACATTAGACTGAGTGTAAAACCATCACAAAAAATGAATCTCATTTTATAAATCTTCTCAAGTTGGTTAGAATTGGGGTTGAATATGAGATCTAAAATCAAATTTAATAATGAGTTTCAAAACAGATAAGCCACCCAATTTAGTATTTAACTGCGTGCCACCATGATATTTTGCAAATAGTCAGTGATTCTTCTGACCATGTAATTTGCCAGAAATCATTCAGCCACCAAGGGCACCTGGTTGTTTTATGACACTTCACCTCACAACTAATTGAGCTAATTGGAGTTATTGTCAGCACTTTGGGTGAATAAAATGTAGGACACAGCAAGTGTGATCCAATCAAAAGAATTTGATAGCCTGCATGACTGCAGTAAGTGCCAGGGGTAGCACCATACATGTAGCATTAACTTGCACCAAGGGGTCATAGGCGCATTCTTTTAGCTTTTGGCACATCAAATTACCATTTAGAGGTTGCTAAAGGGTCATTTGAACCAACCCTTTGTTTGTTTTGTATCCATAGTTTCACAATATTTCAAATTTTTGACCCCTTGTTTTAAAACCTATAGCGCTACCCTGGTTTGATTTTGCTTTGACCACTTTGGCTTCTGTTTTGGACATCCATACAAACGGTGGCCATAGCTATTCAATTTTGATCACTTTGCTATGTACACAATTTTGAAATGTGTACGGGGATAGCATAGACTTAGGCATAGACTTATACAGTGAAGTGTGCAAATGTAACAAAAATCAAGTAGTGCAAGCTGATGCTGATAATGCTACGCATAATAAATGTCTGATGTCCAATGCTGAATTGCTGATCCATGCACTTTTTGTTTTAAGGGGGTACTATACACTCCTGGCCAATTTTGTGCCTATTTTTGCATTTTTCTCAAAATATAGTGAAGTGGTGACAAGTAAGATATGTATGTTATACGGGCAAGGACTACAACTACTGCACTGAAAATTCAACAACTCAAGGCAAGTACATTGTAGTTATTGATTTATTGATCAAATATTGGTTTTCCCTCATTTTTGACTGTAACTCCACAACTGTTGTCTGTGTTGAAATAAAATTTGCAGTGGAAGGCCCTTCGCACTTGATTATTAGTTTCCTGTTTACCGCCCGCGTCCAAAATTGAAAATCTCAGAATAATTATTTTATTTTTATTTCTAATTTTCTGCTTTAAAATAACTTTCAACTACTTCTACTTGCCATTTTCTGACTTTAATAATATCAACAATAATGATGAATAAACAAGGAGTACAACTCCACCTTCACTTATTTATAAAATCAAATATTGTTGTGAAATATAATTAAATGCCTGCTCTTACATGTACCGGTATACTAGTCAAAACTAATGCTAATCAATAGTTGCTTGTAATAGTTCAAACTAAATAAAGAAAATAAAAGATAATTACCGTACTGACGTGAGTATAGTCCCACCCCGTTTTTGGGTGAACATTTTTCAAAATTGGGGGGTGGGACTATACTCGAATTTCAACAACAAAAAAAAAAAATGCTAGGATCATTCATGGTTAACCTTAAAAAAAAAATATAAAAAACTTTCAAGATATTTTGTATTTTTAATATGAAAATTGATAATTTGTATTCATGTCATAGTCTATTAATGATTTCAAAATGCATTGAATTTGAATTTCTGTTGTTCACAACAAACCGTGCGCCACATGCAGTTTGGGCCCGAGACTAGAGATAGCCCGGATGTGGCTCACGGTTTGTTGTGAACAACAGAAACCGGCTGTGAAGGAGGCTACATAGCGATGTTGCTGGAGTGGCATTCAATTTCGGAAAAACGACACTTCGACCATGGAATTTAATTTTAAGTTTGTCAGTATATAAACGGTAAATCAAGTAAGTTTCTTTCACTCTGAAGACTTAGAGACGGTTGTTTGATTCCACTGACTATTTGCGATCGAAATTTACATAACACCAATGACAGAAATCATCAACAAAAATCGAATCAGGGACTTGTTTTCACTCGAACATCATCAACCGGAAGTGACGTGACACGGACCGACAGAATAGCCTGGATGTTCGACCGACAGAATACTCGCGTCAGTACGGTAATAATTTATAATTAAAAGTCACCTCATCCCTTTTTCAAAATCTTTAACAGGAAACTAATAATCAAGTGCGAAGGGCCTAATATACATATCTTACTTGTCACCAATGCGCTATAATTTTTGAGAAAAATGCAAAAATATGCACAAAATTGGGCAGGGGTGTAGTAGTGATGCAAAAGTAAACATTGATTCAATGCAAAAGTAATATTTTGAGGGTGGTCTAAAGGAAAAGATCGCCCTAGTTCACCACGTAAACTTATGGCTCAAAATTCGGACCGCTCGCCAATAAGTTTACTGCTTTCTGTGTTTTGAAATTTGTTGACATTTTAACGATCCCTGATTCCCGATTCGCTTATTTTCGCTGTGTCACGTCACATGCATGACGCTGGTGGGTACCAACCAAACTTCAGGAAAAAAACCTCGATCGCCGATAACGATGTGATATGGGACTTACATAGGATTACACAGAGATTTTTTGCCAAAATTTGACCATTTCCATTTAGCTTGGCCCTACTTTGTCTGCGCTATATGAAAAAGGACAGTCTTAAGTAAGTAAATGTACAATGATTTTGATGTTTTGGGAGACTGTGAGGGTTCAGAACCAAGATGATATAGCCTATTCTTGACTGTGTAATATTCCTTCACCACATTATCGTACGGTAAGAGGCTTATACGATGGACAGATAGTATCAGTTTGTGAATGAGGACATCGTATAAGTTCCTTGTACTATTATCGCCCTAAATTTGATTGCTACGATCAGAGAAGATGAAGCATTACATCATGAAGCATTACATCTTCTCTGCTACGATTGGGAAATTCCCAAATCAGTCCCAATAATTCATTACCTTCGTCAGCAGCTCTTGCTGTTGCAGAAGTTTGACAAACCAGTTCATTTTGTTTGATTACAAAACTGCATTTTTCTTTGACTTCTTGACCAGTAGCATCAGCGGTCACTTCTAAAGTCTCGACCGATCCATCGGGGTTGTTAACAACCAATTTCATCATTTTATTTCAATTCCTTGCAAACACGGGACGGTGAAATCGTGCAACCAAGTGTGTATTTTCTGTGTATTTTAATCGATTTCCTTAACAGCCTCACACATAGAGTCGAGGTTACATTTCAATGCATTCCGATTGTACCAATGATTTTTGTGTGCTGTGTAAGAGGCTATTTAAAAGTCCTCAAATTTAGGCATGGGCAAATCATTAAGTTTTAGAAAAGGGAGAGGGCCGGGGGGCACTCCAACTTTGGAGGTGACGCGTATGTAGCCGGGCTGTTAAGACCCCCTTTTTCAGCATCGCTGTCACCCAAAGACCCCATAATTTTTTACGAACAAATGCTCTGTCACCTAAAGACCCCATATTTTTCCATTTGATCTGTCACCCAAAGACCCTTACAAGTTCAATTTGAACAGCAACTTTCATTTATCACTGATTTTGTTACTTATTTTGAAAAAACAAAGAAATTTGAAGCCATTTAGAACTAAAAATTCGATTTTCGAGGTTTCTGTAGCGCTGTTTCGGCTCTCACCCAAAGATTTCATTTTAAAAAAGATAATGTTCTCACCCAATGACCCCATACATTTTGCTCTCACCGAATGCCAAAAATGACCCCATATTTTTTACACTTTGCTCTCACCGAATGCCCCTTGGTGCGAAAGTGCCACCCTACGCCTGCCCTACACCTAGTCCTATATCCATTTCAAATTGAAGTGCCCCCCCCGGGGAGAGGGGTGGCACGCGGCGTGAAACTTGGGAGTAGGCTCAATAATGATTAATGAATTATGAAGACTGGTTTAGGAAATTTAAAAAAATACCAAGAAAATTATCCTTTCGTTATTTGCCATTGGAGCCCCGCCGCTTTTCAGGCGCACCACACCACCGCTCAGCAGGCCGTCTTTTCATAACCATCTGGCATTGGTGCAACATGTAGGCCTACAATGTTTTAGTTGTACTTTTGTATGCTGCTTTTTTGTTTTTTCATGTGATTCATTACAACAAGTAAATGGACATCCTTCAATGCAAAACACATTGTCAATAATACGCCGTATTTCATGCATAGCTTGGTATGGGCTAAATGCATGTACCCCGTTTTTGAGAATCTCCTGTTCCCAACAGAAACAAATTTTTGATAAAGTAACTGTTCCCTATGTAAATTCAATATTTCCTCTAACCATCAATACCAAACATGTATTCTTTTGTGAAAAAAATATGCATGTACCCATTGCTTCGAAACCTATAACTTTTACAACTCGCCACCCTCTGTTCCGGTCAAGTTCCATTGAAAACACATGCTATGAGAACTACCCATCGATGAAGCAAGACCTCAGCGGCCAGAGTCGATTTATGTGTCACTCATGTACTCTATAGTCATAGTAACACGCCCAATAGTTCCTGTCGACCCTAAAGCACATTCGAGCCAAATATCAAGGCATTCGACATATTTTTACCATAGGTACCTGTCCAATATTCATAGGCATCTTTCGATCTCAAACATTCCATCAAATAACATGCTAATGACCCACCGTGCAGGGCGTGATAGTTACGTTATGAATGGCATGACGTCATATATACACAATGGGATCTGGGTGAACGCATTTTCAATTGGGGTTTCTTTTATATCGCTTTTCGTGCAATTTTTAATATTACTATAATATTCACTGATAGTTTAAAGCAATTTGTTCCTGGTTTTTATTCTCTTTTTCCGTGCATCGTGACTTACTTTAGGACTAATGAATTATTATCAGTATTCCAAAATTAGGTTTTAAAATTTGGGAAATATTACGTTGAAATAAAATCTGTGAATATAAACTAAATAAAATATTCATTTACTGTAAATACACGATAATAATGGCCGGACTTGATGTTTTATACCGGGGTTTTATAGGCCTAGTTTTTGTATTTTGGAAATGCTGTTTATTGGTTTTCTTTTCCGTAGGCCTTTACAATTTACGAACAGATATTAAAGAAGAAAAATATTCCATTTATTTGCGTTTTTGCAATAACATGCGGGGGACGAGGGCATCACGAATTACATCACCCCTCCCCAAATAATGATTGTAGTTTCTCCTCATTTGCTTGTGCGTTGCCACAGCAGTCTGATAGATGTGCATGCGCTTTGCGATCCTCTCTATCTCATTTACATACGAAATTGATGACTCGCATGGGGTCACATCAGGTCAATGCGTGATAGCTCAACCAACAACTGTTGTTTATTCATTACTACTGAAACAGCAGTGCACTTTGATTGGCTATATGTAAATTAAGCATTGGGGTATCAGCTAATTATAGTTTGTCCTCTTGCCCATGTTAACTTGTTGTAATGTTCTTGTGATTTTTCTGTGATTTCTTTGTTTTGATAATAAAAATACATCGGAAGATAACAAAGAATCCACAAGGCTGTTCATGACATATTGCTCAGTATCATGTAACAGTTGTATCATGTGTTACGAGTCGTACTTGACTCAAGGCCAAAATCACCTTTTTCCCGAACTCATCACGAATGCACAACACAAATACACTGTTTGTTTAAGCTAACAAAATCTAAGTCTTTAATTGAAAACAGAGTATGATTGGTACATATAATAACAATATCGCATATACAATAAAATCACACAATGACAGTTTTACTATATATCAGTACTTAACCAGCTGTCTTCTTGTTGGTGATCCTAGAGTTCTTGCAATGTTCTGGACGACTGATGTAATATATCCTTATTCACTTGTCCTGCGAAAATCAGCGAAGTCCATAGTAGGCTTGCATTTATAAATCCTTGTGTATAAAATCCTCATACGAAAATGATGATGCTTCCTCCAATCTCCTTTGCGCTGCTATCTCCACACATATATCTCCTTGCGATGCTTTCTCCACAAATATATCTCCTTGCGCTGCTTTCTCCAAAAATGGTGTTTCTTTCACCAATCACTCTTTTTCCAGGGAACAGGTTTCTTCAACACAGATCCGCTGTTTTTGACAGATGCGTGGCCTTCACAAACCCAGCAAACTCCAGCAATTTGACAGAAGAACTTTTAATCCTTTGATGAGGAAGAGCACTTTTGTGTGCTCGCTGTCTTCTTCGTTGCTGTATTAAAATTAGCTCAATTATTGGATATATAAACTGGTTAAAATGTACTTCTTTTTTGAAGCACGAAGACCATCACACACATGTGGAGTTTCTCAATCTCCCACGGCATTCTGTAAAGTCCCAACAAAAGCCTCCGGTCGACGACTTGAAATGCTTAGTATTAATTATTAATTTATCACTGTTCATACTTCATCGAAAGTTACTATCGATGTCCATTTAGTATGTTACACATCAAAGAGTCAAAAGATATGTAGGATTCCCTAGGATTCAATTGAATTTGTATTTATAACATTTCTAAACTTGAAATCGCTGATAGTAAAAACTAATTCCTTTCCTGAATCCCTTAAACTGGAACAGTTTGGGCCAATTTTAACGAAAATCAGAGGAACAATTTGGAGCTTTTTAATTTTTACCCTGTATGATAATCATAGGCGTAGATCTAGATCCCAGGGGGATGGGGGATACATTCCCCCCAATATTTTGCCAGGGGGATGGTCCATACAATCATCCACCTAATGTTGACGCCTGATAATGGGTTTCTGACCAAATTAGTAAACCTCATATTTGCCCATTTTAGCCCCCAAAGTGGACATTTTCTCGCGCTTCGCGCGCATTTATTCTACTTTTAAACCACATTTCATCACTTTAGCTTCAAAATAACAAAATTTTTCGCACGCTATGCGAGCAGTTGTGCCATAAAACTTATTCTGTCGCCAAAAGGCTTGCTTTACTGTACTTCAAGAATTTTTCCCAACTCCATCCCCAATGTCTAAAAGAAATATACGCCGCCACTGGTGATAATAGGGGCTTGGGGTCTTTTTAGGGTCGTGAGATTGAGATTCCAATATACCTTGGCAAACAAAATATTTGAATTCATCATATCCGAATTACTTGGTTGCCATCTTTTACGCAAATTAAGTAAGCACATTTCCAAAATAGAACCAGCCTACTTGTGATACATGTAGTGCAGCTATAAAAAAAGAAATGGTTATTTGCAGGAGTGTCTGAGCTGCCTCAGTCGTTAGAAAATTTTACAAAATGAGCCTGAGCGCCAAATGAAGGCATTTGGTGGACACTTTTTACCTTATTTGTTTAAAAACTCTAAAATTGTAGAAGAAAACATCATTAACAATATTTAAAACGGGCACAAATCCTCCAATTTCGGAGTTTTTGTGGACGCTATATATACGCAAAAACTCCAAGCGGAGTTTCTGTGGACGCTGCAAAAACTCTAAAATCGGAGGATTTGTGCCCGTTTTAAATATTGTTAATGATGTTTTCTTCTACAATTTCAGAGTTTTTGCGGACACTACGCAAAAACTTCAAAATTGGAGGATTTGAGCCCGTATATTGTTAATAATGTTTTCTATACTTTAATTTCGGAGTTTTTGCGGATGCTACGCAAAAACTCAAAAATTGAGGTTCTACGGACGCCACAAAACTCCAAAATCGGATTATAAAAAGGCGAAGGGCACAGAGGGTTCCTGCTTCCAGTAATAACCTCGTTATAAAACTTTAACCTTGCTTTAAAAATGAGAAATTCTTCTGCTGAGAAATTCTTAATTATATACCGGTACTAAACAGCCTATATAGTGAAACCCTATCTTGGTTTCTAAAAAGAAATATTTGTACATAACCAAAGCCATGCTTTTTGGTTTATAGGCCTAATATTCAAAACTATGAATATTAAAAATTATACCAATCATATCGGTCGTTTGTAAAGTTTGATGGCTCTGAAAAGAGCCGTTCAGTTCTGCGGTTCAAAAACCTTTTCTGTCTCTTTTTTTAGAAACTATATAGAGTCTTTTCTTGGGATCGTGTATGATATCAGGTCCAGACTAGGACCTGATACCGATTAATGAACCCTGAATAGGTTTCAATCTTAAGGATGGTGACAAATTATGGCCATAATCTAGCTTATGAAGTATGCATCGCGCAGGCAAAGTATGTGGGAGTAAATGTGGACGACAAACCTGCAACTTGCACTGTGCAAATATAACGGCTGCTTGTGTCAATAATAATTTCGTTGCAACTTCCGCTAATAATCAAATGTGATTTAATACACTACATGGAGATGTCAAAAGTGATCCTTAAACAGAGCGAGAAGCACGTACGCTTCTCGCCCAAAAATATTTGATTGGCTTGTACACGCGATACCAAAAGTATCGATTCGCCCAGACCTAATTATAAATTCCCAATGCCAAAACGTAAACAAAACGGAACGCTAAAAAATGTCTAGAAAAGTGAAGCAATTTCGTCGAAGACGTGAGTCTTCTTCTGAATCAGAGGATGACGAACAATCAGGAAAGGATATTAGGTAATTGTATATTTATATGATAGTTTTACTGTGTCCATAAACTTGCAACGATCTGATTTTAGTCGCTGGTTGTGTCGACTCTTGTATGTTTGGTAGTCGAATTCGTAGGGCTTGTTGTCTTGTGGCTGTGCAATGCATAATACAAATCTTGGGTTATAGTAGTGTTGGGTGCCGGGATTTTCTTTATCTGTATTCAGAAATTAAATGGAAATAAATCAGAATATTACTATGAGAATTGAAGGTTTGAGAAATTTTGAAGGCTGTTGCTGGTAAGTGAAACAAGGTCAGGACAAAATATTTTAGGGCTAGGCTTATGGTCATGTACTGTGTCATACAATGTATTGTATAGGTATCCCAGGCAAACCTTAGTAACACATTTGCTAGTCAGCCAAATTCACCGACAATGTCAATGCATATTTACATAGAAATTTAAAACAACTGGCCGAAGAAGGAAACCTACATAAATATGTTTTCTATATAGACAGGTCAAAATTTGAGAATTTGTGCTTTATTAAAAGGTTGGAGGCATTTCGTGTTAAAAGTGGTTAAACAAGCTTTTTAAGATAATTCGAGGGTGCTAAATACGAAAATGCTGTTTAACCGGTTCAGTTTTGGAGTCTTAACCCTCAAAATTCAAAAAACAAAATGGCCGCCATTTTCAACATATTTTTGATAATAACTTGAATTTTAAACAACATAGGAGGTTAAAAATGGTGGCAATATCCATGTTTATGATACAGAGGAACCCAAATTGATTGTTACTGAAGTTTTAACTGGTATGGTTTTGCTGCCATGTTAAATTCCAAAATGGCCGCCATTTTCATCAAGTTTCTACATTTTCTGCTATAACTTGGATAGTAGGTAACGTAGAAGTTTATAAATGATGGCAATACCCATGTTTTTAATACTAAGGATTCCAAATTATCTGTTACCTACTATCTGTTGTAACTAGTTAGGGTTACCACCATCTAGAATTCCAAGATGGCCGCCATTCATTAGGTAATTTCTGGGGTGTGTTTCATAAAAACAAAATTGTCATCGTTTTCATAAGGGTAGGTTACTTTCTCTGGCTAAATGCACTTTTAATTTCTTTAGAACAAGTGCATTTTAAAAGGTTAAAGATTTCAAAATGGCCGCTTTTTAGCTACTAGGCCTATACTTTACACTTTATACCTAAAACTGGTAACATATTGGCACTTGATTTTACTTACGGCTAATTGTTCCCGTTAGGATCTTGCAACTATTTGATTCTTTCTATTTGACCTTTCACTTCGTAGTACAGTGATTCCAAACTCTGATTAATGGCTTTAGCCTCTTCTGTTTTTGCACTCTTGTTGGCTGTTAAATGTGCTTAGCCTTTTTGCAACTGCAATTGCCATTTATACATGCATGAAACTATCTCATGACATGCTTTGGGAATTGGAGGTAGTGTCATCAGTTGTGGAGCCAGGTTCTATCTATCTAGGTCCATCCCATGTCAGTTACTTTGGGGAGAATTGGAGAAATGGTGACTGCTTGTTTCCAAATACAAGCCTGGTAATGTGCATACTTTGTATGAAGCCTTACTGCATCAGATGTTGGTGGTAGATTCTCCTGTGGACAACCCTTGAAAATAGTATCACCCGTGCCTTATCGCATCTGTCCACATCATCTGGCAATATATGGACATGGTGAGCATTCTCTTGCTTTCATCAGAGCACACCGTGATGGTGTCTGGGATCTCCACTTGTATGCCTTCAGTAGAATGCTAACTTTCTTTTTTAGGTATGATCATACCACTATGCCAAATGGGGTACCACTTATATGGCAGAAATGAGCTACCTTCCACCATGTCCACCAAAAGTCCTCCTTGAATTCCAGGCAGGAATTTCGTTGTAAAGGAGTCCGGGCGGAAATTCAACCAAGTATCCCCTGATTATAGCCAAGACTGGTGGAATGGTACTGGGAAGAGGAGCGGTGGGATTGTAGGTATCACAAGAAGTATCACTGCATTAGGCAGATGGGTACTCTCTTATATAACATGAGAACTTGCATATCAAGTATAGGGAAGTGCTGATGATGGAACACTCCCAATTGGAAAGTTAGTATGTGTACAACGAGATTACACCATCCAGCGTGACAACCTCGATGAGGAGAAGCCGTCTCAGCGTTCGGATGATTCAATGTTTTCAGCAAGGGGTACCATCTCCTGTACTGTAGAATATTGCAACCAAAGATTTGGCCAGTGCTAGTGGCATAGATGTCTTTTTGACGACATGGGGGGTGGGTCGAAAAATTTCTTGAAGTATAATGAATCCAGCACCTTTTGTCAACAGAATAAGATGATGGTACAAATGCACGCAAAAATTTGCACTTTTTACAGTTTTAGGCTAAAATGGCCAAATATCATGTTAATTTGGCTGGAAACACACATATACAGGCGTCAACATTGGGAGGGGATGATTGTATGGACCACCCCCTGGCAAAATATTGGGGAATTTATCCCCCATGGATGATTTAGGGTCATCCCAGGTCAATCGATGAGGAAGTTGCTTGATGACCTGATCCCAACCATGTGGCATATTCACTCTAAAGCCCCCGCTCCTGTTGAGGGACGGTTGTTCGGCTTCTACCCACACTTCTTTGACTCCCTGCTCCCTGAACCAACATAGTTCACGGTCCAAAATGACAACTTTGTCAATGTCAAAGCTGTGACCGCTGCCCTCAAGATGTTTGTAGACTGCTGAATCGTTGCCACTTGAACTAGCGCGTCTAAGTTGGGATATATGCGACTCTGCAGGGATTGGTCGGTTAATGTAAAGTGCTTGGCACTCCTGATCTTCAGCGCCTGCATAAACAACACCACTAATACTTAAGGCAGATAGAAACATTCTACAGCGATTTGTGACAGCCTCTAAGGCAGGACGTACAACTTGGACCAGATTCTGCAGCATGAACTTATGCCTGTTCAAATTTCACTTGCTGCCATGGTCGAATGGGAGTCTGCATATAAGCAGTGGCGGCTGAGTTTCAGAGGATTGAGGTAACCTTTGACAGATACCAGCATGATTCCATCAAGACTGGAACCAGAACAAAACGAACCCGGGCTATCGACCAGTAGTATGCCGGGTAATAGAAAACCACAACGTTCCTCTACCGAACTTTCTCTCACTTGGAGAGAATAAAGCAAATCTTGCCGCTCCTATCTCAACAGCTTATGACAAATGCTGTATCAATTGCACCCACAACACTTGTAGTGGCTGGAGGATTTGCACCGCATATAACAGAAGTTAGATCTTCAGATTCAGGGATGGACACAACAGCCCTAGAGGCCATGAGGAGGCGGATACTCACTTTGTACTTCATTGCATTAACACAAATGCTGAAGCTGTAGTGGTTTCAGTATGTGATACTGATATACTTCTCTTGCTGGCTGCTTATTTTGACAAGATGCTATGCACTCAGCTGTGGATGAAGGCAGGATTTGTAAGAAGCCCAAATACATCCAAATCCACAAAATCCATCAGGAACTGCTGCCTTGCCAAGTGGAAGCTTTGCTTCTATTTCATAACTGGTTGTGACAGTGTGTCACAGCTTGCTGGCTACTGCAAAAGACAGGTGTTTCAAGCAATTGTTGACAGCTCTTAGCACAATTCATTTGCAAGGTGCATGCCAGATGATGTGCACAGATGCGATAAGGCACGTGTGATACTATTCTCAAAGGGTTGTCCACAGGAGAATCTACCACCAACATGCAAATGTACCAATGGATGTATAAACAATTGCAGCTGCATGAAAGCTAAGCTAACATGCACAGATGGTTGTGCATACGTGTGCATTTAACAGCCAACAAGAGTGCAGAAACAGAAGAGACTTTCAAGTCTCTTCTGTTTCTGCACTCTTGCCTTAAAAGGCATCAATTAAAGCTAGGAATCACTGAACTACAAAGTGAAAGGTCAAATAGAAAGAATGAAATAGTTACAAGATCCTAACGGGAACAATTAGCCGTAAGTAACATTAAGTGCCAATGTTGACAGATTCATGAGTTGTACGGTGTAAAGTATAATAGGTAATTTGGAAATCTTTAACCTTTTAAATGCACTTGGAAAACTAATTTAATATTAAATTTAAATTAAAAGTGCATTTAGCCACAGAACGTAATGTACCCTTTATATGAAAACGATGACAATTTTGTTTTTTGAAATACACCCAGAAATTGCTAAATGAACGGCAGCCATCTTGGAATTCTAAATGGTGGCAACCCTAACTAGTTACAGCAGGTAGTAGGTAGCAGATAATTTGTAATCCATGGTATCAAAATGATGGGTACTGCCATCATTTTTAAACTTCTATGTTGCCTACTATCCAAGTTATAACATGAAATGCAGAAACTTGATGAAAATGGCGGCCATCTTGGAATTCTAGATGGTGGCAACCGTGACTAGTTACAACAGATAGTAGGTAACAGATAATTTAGAATCCTTGGTATTAAAAACATGGGTACTGCCATCATTTTAAAACTTCTATGCTGCCTACTATCCAAGTTATAGCAGGAAATGCATAAACTTGATGAAAATGGCGGCCATTTTGGAATTCAACATGGCGGCAAAACCATACCACTTGAAACTTCAGTAACAATCAATTTGGGTTCCTCTGCATCATAAACATGAATATTGCCACCATTTTTAACCTCCTATGCTGTTTAAAATTCAAGTTATTATCAAAAATATGTTGAAAATGGCGGCCATTTTGTTTTTTTTGAATTTTGAGGGCTAAGACTCCAAAACTGAACTGGTTAAACAGCATTTTCAAATTCAGCACCCTCGAATTATCTTAAAAAGCTTGTTTAACCACTTTTAACACGAAATGCCTCCAGTAAGCACAAATTCTCAAATTTTGACTTGTCGGGCATAACGGTGAATTCAACGAGGTCGGTCTATTCAGCGATATCGGTGGATGCAACGATACCATCATTACCATGTCGGTGAATACACCGATACTACGGCGCATCACGCTTCCAACTGAGACTACACAAAGGCTTTTTATACAACACACTTTTGTCCTTGATTAAATTGTACCTTAGTAAATATTCTTAAATTTCATCGATGCAAAAAAATATTTATCGTTGCGTTTTTATGGTGCATGATGAAAAAAATGATGATTTTCAAGTGCAAAACTTGGGATTAATGATTTTGATTTGGTGGCGAAAACCATTTTGTTTGTCTGCTATATCGTAATTTTCAGGCTCCATCTTGGAAAAATGTGGGTCAAAGGTATGTGAGGTCCATAAGCAATGAATATGTAAATTAATTAATTTTTAGCCTCATCACTCGGATGCAAATGGATAAATATCATGGAAAAAGTTGTCATGAACTTTTGGAAATTGGCCATTTTGCCGATGACCCGTGCATGAATATTAAAATGTAGTGCCGCACATTCGCAGAGGCGATGAAAAACAACAAAACAAAATGGCAATTCGCACACCGATTCTGCCACAGCAATTATCGCGACATTTAAGATCAATTTTCTTCACTTAAAATCAGTATTTGCAAAAACCAACATCCAAAATAATAAAATAAATTTATTTTGTACTTAATTCTGAAATTTTGTAGAATTTTGTTGCCCGACTCAATGTCATCATGAACGGTGAATCCACCGATGTCGGTGGATCCATCGATCGTTGAATTCACCGTTATGCCCGTACTGTATACTTCACTTGACCCAAATATATGATTTTTTATGGTGATAAGACAATCGCACATGGAATTTTAGAGGATTTTGATAGCAGTTCCATTAAAAAAGCTGCTATCATAATGAGACTAAGATCTAGAAACACCCCGAAATGCCGTTTTGGGGAATTTTGCTAGCTGAATCTTTTTGATGAAAGTCAATCTTTGACAAGATGTAACTTTGCTACCGAAAGTGCTATGAAAAAAACGTTTTCAGGTTTGGCTTTGTTTACTCAAGGGCTTTAATTTGATATATAAAATGATGCAGTTTGATGGCAAATTTGAATTCACCTAGCATATACCTACAATGTATGGTGTGGCACATTTGTGTTACATATGTACAAGCACTGATATAGATCATTTGTCCTCATTTTCACTTAAATTGATACATGTCTAAAACTATACATCTCACACCAACAAAACTATACATTTTTGGAAAGCTTATGTTCCAAGGAATCCAGCAATGCAAAATTGATGTTGGTATACAGGGTGTGTAAGAAAATATATATAGGGTGATATCATGAAAAAAAAAATTTACTAGAAAATTGATAATTTATTGCATTTGCTACTGATATGGAATACCTCTAATGTAATCTCGCTTTGTGGCAGGCCACACTATGAGCTTAAATAAAATGTATACTTTTGCTATGTTATGATTGACCAAAGTGGTGATACAGGGTGTGAAAATGTATGTAACTTTATGCACCAAATGTTGATTACATTTTTGAAAATATTTTCTTTAGAGTGTATCCTACATTTATTTTAATTGCATATTTGGATTCCTGGGGTATAATGATTTCCAAAAATGTATACTTTTCCTATCTTAGGGTGTATAATTCTCAAGATACAATGTATTTTTAAAAAGCCAAAACGCATGTTGTGACTGAAAATCTTTGCATTTGTGTGTAGTGAATAGGGAAAAATTGTGGGTCTCGTGACTTGCGGTTCTCAGTGAGTACTTGTGAACATGAAATAGATCAAACTAATAGTTGAATATGAATAATGAATCAACAAGCTTTGATTTGAGATACTATTTGCATGTATAGCACAGAATTTGGCAATGATAAAATTCAAAATTCAAAAAGATATCATGTTTCCACAACATTTCTCATAGAGATTGCACATACTCCTCTACCACTTATTCTCTACCGCTTATCCTCCGGGTTTATCCTCGTTAACATTTTAATATTTTTCACTAATTAAACAAATGATAATTTCAAATTGTGAAACATATTTGAAAAGTACAATAATCAAGCTGTATATAATGAGCCCAAACTTTATGCAATTGGACAAAGAATACATGTAGCTCTGTACCAACAAGTTAAATCTGAAAGAGGAGAGAAAAATGTAACACCTCCCACTATTTTGGGGTCCCACCATATGACTCATGACCATATGCCAAGTGACACAAGTTTATAAATATTCCTCAGCGACACTTTTCATAGCTATACGCTAGTCCTGCCTGCTGCCTTACATCACCCTGGGTGGACCGTTGCAACGGTGTGGCACTTGCTAGTGTAACAAGCTGATTTTGTTCGTTTGTTAGTTTTAAAAACTGCAACAAGGTGATTTTTCCAATTTTGGCATCTTCCAAGGAGAGCTTGACGAGGAGTGCTCATCTTAAGGAGGGTGAAATTAGGCTCCGAAGATGGCAGCACTGGTGATCTACCAATGAACTACCCACTCCAACTGATAGTAAGACTAGGTTCCTGTGACCAGTCATTGTCCGTAATGACATTGCACATCCCAGTTCCAGCAGTGCAAGCTCTGCTCAGCTGACTCTAGCTCAAGGGTCTGCTGGGTAATATAGGGGCATTGACTTAGCATGCTGGTTTACGCCACTCATACCAGCTGTTCCTGGCCTGAAAGTTAGATGGAATGCCCAATCTCTGATAATGATTTAATTAAATCTATCTCTGAGGGAAGCGGGACGGTTGGGGCCCCAGTTAGATGGAGTGCCCAATCTCTGATAATGATTTAATTAAATCTATCTCTGAGGGAAGCGGGACGGTTGGGGCCCCCTAAAACAGGTTTATCCCATATCTGGTCCTAAGTACAGAGACCTCAGAGAATTGAAAAAGACAAGGAGATATGCAGTTCAAGAAATACTTCCCAAGATACCTTCAAAGAGGCATTATAATGGAGAGCTCATCTGTATAAGGCTCTGAAGGTGACTGCGCTGGTGCTCCACCAATGAATTACTTCTCAGTCAAATATTTGCATCGCCATTGTCGCAAATATGCGATCACTTTGAGAAATTGCCTTGGTACCAGTGTTTACTCTCTCTGGAAATTGGGTGCGCCAAATGAAACATTTTCTTCCCAAATTGGCCCAATTTTGGCCCAGTAATTCCCCAAATTCACTAATTGTAATACAGCATTACAAATTTTGTGAGACAAAAATAATTTTCACTGGGCCAAAATTGAGACATACGGCCTCTGAGTAAACACTGCTTGGTACCCTTCTGAAATTTGTAACAGTTGCCATGATGCCCTTTTGAAATATTACAAACTGCCGTGATGCTACCCTTGCCTTTTTTCAATGAAAATCCAAGGCAAATATCAACTTGCCCTAAAAAAAGTTGCCGTGCCCCTTCAGATTCTTAGGTTGCCGTACGCGTGCCCCTTCAGATCCTTAATTTAAGGGCTGTAAATCAGTCAAGGGCGACACCTCACTGTTGCAGGGTGTGATGGCTGATGCAGAGGGATGATGGGACATACACATTTGGACAATCTTGCAATTCTTTGCCTATTTTGAACAATACAGTCCAGTAGAATTTCAACGGATGCACCTAGCATGGACCACATCACTTACCCACACCTGGCCACAATCATTGTACATTGTGTAGGGCCAATAACCAAATTTTGTGGTTGATTATAGTTTATACCCCCTCTCTCTCACATGATGTGAGAGACAATCTCATACTCTCACCTCTTTCACCTTTCCCCCTCTCTTTCCCTCTCTCTCTCTTCCTTCCTTTTTCTTTTTTGTAAGGGATGGGGGAGTCACACCCCATACCTACCACATCTACATCTATGCTGATACTCAGCAAAGTCCACTTCTGGATGTGAAGCTGAGGTGAAAACTTAGGTGCATGTGAAGCTGGTGAAAGGTTGCGTGCACCACATGGTGATGACCCTGACCCCTGTGCACATTGCACTAATATAGTTTGGTATGTACCATAAAGGTTTATTTACTTCTTCATTTCATTCTGTTTAGCACGGTTTTAGAGGAGACAAAAGAAGCTCAGAAATTCAGGCAGCGACCAAGAGGAGTGAGGTAAGTTTGAAACTGTGACAAAGAGCCTATGTCAGAGCATCCCAGATTTGTTTGTCGTGAGTTGTGACCCAAATTCCATGAGAAAGATATGGAGCGAGCGACCCACAACATAATACAAATTGATGTTATTTGTGACATGATCTGGTCCATGGGGGCCAAAGGAGGCATTTTTGAAAATTGAGTTACTTTAAACATCATTACCTTTAATTGTACAAATATTAACCAAAGGTCTAGCATACTTGGTTCTAAAGTTATGAAGTTCTGTGATGCCTATTTTCTTATGTATTTTATTGTTTTTACTCCATATTTTTGCCTTTATCTCAATTTCAAATTTGCCGCCTTTGGCCCCCGTGGACCAGATCGTGTCACATTTACTAAAGCTAATGTGTATGTGTTTATTTGTGTGCTTCCAAGAATCTGAAAAGGGACTCTACCAATTTTTTACAAAAATTTGAGGTCGTGACCCAACAGTTTGGGAAGCCTTGGTCATGCTAACATTTTCAGAAAAGTTTGTCAATTTACTGAATTCACAACCATAAAGGCAGGGTTGTTTGATTTAAATCACACCAATTTAAATCATCAATGATTTAAATTAACTTTTTTCATTTTTTACCATTTTTATAAATGCTTTTGTGAACAAGAGAACTAGCGCCGCGTTTACATTGATTAGCACGTTAAAACTAGTGCCGTGCTTTCATTGATTAGAACACAAAAGTGCAACTTTTGATTTCGCTTCTTTATTAGGTTTTGAATCTCCATTTCTTTAATTCCCAACCAATTTTAACAAATAAGGTCTTAAATCAGAGCTAAAGAGAACAGGTATTGGCTGCTTGTTTTAATTTTGACATTTTGTCTTTATTTAGGATATACAGGGGTGAACACAACTGGTACCTTAATTCTTTTTCTTAATGTATATAGTGGTGCAGACGGTTACATGTATGTACGAGGAATAAAGAGTGCACACTCTAGGTTATTATAACTATATACAGCTCTATGTTCACAACTTATCTTATATTGTTTATTTTCAGTGCTGTGGCTTTGGCTATGGGAAAGAAGATGAGCAAGTCAGATGAATTCACACATGTAAGAACCAATTACTTTTAAACATACTTTGCAGCAAATCAAGATCTATTACAAGAATGAAAGATTGTAAATAAAGCTGATGGACAAGCTTAAAATTTATTATTATTACTCGCTCAGGCTAATGCAAATGTTTGAATGGTTAACAAACCATTTTTGAGTGGAGAGACTTGCCAAGAAGTAGGATCTGTTGATCTGGACTTTTTTATCTGGAAAAGGATAAATGACCCTATAAATTCTGAAGAAAATCTGAATTTTTTTGCAAACATATTTTGCAAACAGCTGTTTTTAATTGCAGACAGCTGAAAATCAAATTCCCAAAAAGGAAAATCTTTGATCGGTCAGGCCCACAAAACAAAATACCAGCTTGACAGTGACATTTCTTTTGAATCTGGCATATTGGTGAAGCTGCTAAAGCTCAGCAGTGGCTGAGAATTTTTTCTTTTGTTTAAACTGATGAATCCGTTTTTATTCCACTGTCCAATACATTGATGATATAAACCACAATGTTTGTTTAATTTCAGTATGACCCTTTTAAGTTAAAGACTGGTGGAATACTTGATTTGAAGGAAATTAAGGACAGGAACAGAGATAGGTAAGACAGTCTCAGATCACTTGGACAACTCTGGGGGGAAGGGTACTCAAGTTTGATTTTGGTAGGGGTGTACCACTGAGAATTTTAAAGTGGACCCATTAATATACCAATTTTTGAAGAAATTTAGACCCATCGATATACCAAAAGTCAAAATTTTCAGCAGAATTTAACCCCAATTGTGTTAGTTTTGACAAATTTCCCCCAAATTTTGATGAAATTCCAACAAAAAAAAAGAAGCTAAATTGAGAAAAATTTGAAAAAAGGACAGATCCATTTACCAAAATTGGCCTAGAAAAAGGGGTCATTGATATACCAAAAGGCTGAAAATGCTACCCATGTTTGTACATATTTGTACAAAGTACCCCCAGGCAATTATAATCCGAGACTGAATTTAAAAGACTAGTTTGCATCTGACGTCACTGTCAATCAAACTTCTCACGACCCCTGATTGGTTAGTAGAGTGTAAAAGGTTAATTCATCTGGTGCCTTCATCAAAATAGGCAAAATTAATGTTCAGAAGTAAAAAATCAGGTTAAATATACCCCTGAATTCCTGGTTGACAGATATAAACTATAGGTTGATAGTATTCAAATTCATTACAGTGCACAGAAGCAGAAGGCTTAAATCATCAATCCTTTGATAGCAGCTTAATGTTACAATATGGTCATATCAAATTAATGTTTTGGTTCTCGTCCGGAGGTTTTTGGAAAAGTGACGAGGGAGGGAGGCGTTTTTGTTTTGTTTTTTCAATTCAAAGTTGATATTTTCCGTATTCCTTCTTCGAGTCAGTAAAGTAAAATCAAATTTTAGATTTTCTCAAAAAAATTTTAGCAGGAATTTGTTATGCTAGTTGGATTCCTTGCATCGTTTTGTTTCTGAAAATATATACTTCTCATCATTACATTTAGAGATGCAAGGAAAAACAATATCTAATTTACTGACTAGAGGAAGGTATACAGACTATAATAGCAGTTGTAATCCTTTATCAAAACATTCTTGGAAAACAATGAGGTACTTTCTATTTTAAGCAGGGGTATGATTTATCTTGATTTTCCGAATTTTTTGTGGCCAAAATTTAGGCAAGTTTATTAATTTCAGCCCGTTTCAGGGTATTTTTGCCCAATTTCATGCTGTTTTTCTGGATTTGTTTGCTTTTTCAAAATATTTCACAAGCTTTGAATCACAATCCTGTAAAGGTTCTAAGGGATAGAATAGTGCAAAAAAAACATCTTTAATGTGATTCATGTTTCTTGATTAACCTTTTAATGAATGAAGAGCTTTTAAATAAATCATACTTGAAAATTGGAAAAAGAACAAAAATTATGCGAGCAGGAACAACAATTAAAAAAACATCAATTTTATGTGGTCTAAGCTTTGTATAATTTATCACAAATGTTTTATTTGTTAGATCTGATGAAGACACAAGAGATGTGTCTAATATGGGAAGCACATTTGCTGCTGAGACAAATAGGAGAGATGAAGATGCTGAAATGTAAGTACTTATGGGTGGGGTGTGTTAACCCCATGAGAACTACATGCCGATTGGCCAAAAAGAAGTTTTCGTTATCAATTGGACCAATCAGCAACATTGTTAGAATAATTTCACCACACAAAAAATTGTGGTGAATTATTTGCACTAGGCGGTTACCCGTATTTGGCGGTTCTCGGCTGTCGCGATTACCTGGCTGATGGTGACTCTGTACTCACCAAGTTTTATGCCCATAGGACAGTTTTTACTAATTTGACCTCAGATGACCCCTTGTGACCTCGAAATGACCTTCCAAAATTTGGCTCTAAATGTTGACTGTACCTACCATGTTTCATGCCCATATGACAGTTTTAGTAATTTGACCTTGGATGACCCCAAAATGACCTTCCAAAAATTTGACTCTAAAAGGTGACTGTACCCACCAAGTTTCATGCGATATCGACATTTTTTACTAATTTGACCTCAGATGACCCTGAGTGACCCGGATGACCCCAAAATGACCTTCCAAAATTTGACTATAAAAGTTGACTGTACCCACCAAGTTTCATGCCCATACGATAGTTTTTACTAATTTGACCTCAGATGACCCCTGGATGACCTCAGGTGATCTTGGCCCACTAACTGAAACAAACTTATTCTGTCTGAGGTCCAGATGCACCCATCCACCAAGTTTGAGGAACGTATGACCCCTAGTCTCCGAGAAAATAGGTGGAAAACAGTTTTACTAATTTGACCTCAGATGACCCCTGGGTGACCTTGACCCGCTAATCAATACAAACTTGTTCTGTCCTAGGTCAAGATGCACCTACCCACCAAGTTTCATGCCCATATGACAGTTCTTACTAATTTGACCCCTAGATGACCTCTGGTGACCTTGACCCACTAACCAATACAAACTTGTTATGTCCCGGGTCAAGACGCACCCACCCGTCAAGTTTGAGGAACGTGCGACCATCAGTCTCCGAGAAAAACAGTTTTTACTAATTTGACCCCTGGATGACCTTGGGTGACCTTGACCCACTAACCAATATAAACTCGTTCTGCCTGGGGTCAAGATACACCCACCCACCAAGTTTGAGGAACGTACGCGACCCCAGTCTCCGAGAAAAGAGGCGGACAGACAAACAAACAGACAGATGGACAGATGGACAGATTACAGATTCTGGTGAATTATAGTAAGATAGTTCCATTCTGATTGGTGATTAAAGTGAAGATATCATGTAATTGACCAATCAGAGGCAATGTTAGATCAACAGGTAGTGCTCAGGGTGGTTAATGTTTGTGTGTGTGCATTGGTGTTTGCCTGCAACCGAGGACACACACAATACTTTTCGCATTCCAACCATGGACTTGCCTGCAAAAAAGCACCTCCTCGGTTTGCGGAGGTATGCAGTAGGTTCTAGGTCGCTAAATTTGTTTTGCACGGCAAATGCTTTTGAGAGATAGCCGTTATTTACACCAGTAAAAGCAACCCTGCTTTCGTATTCATTTCACTGACTATCAAGGACACCATTTCCCTTTCAGTTGTGACACCAATCTAATCCTATGATCAATCATGTTAATGTTGTTACTGATACTCATGATAGGTTTCAGTGTAAGATGATCTATATGCAACATGATGATGAATTATTTTGAACTCAAATTTTAGTTGTAAATTTGATTTATTTTATTAAAATTCACATTACAACCAAAGCTGAATTGCACAGTTTGTATAATAAAAAAACACCATGTTAAATTCACAAGTTTCACAACAATTAGTATAAAACATATTATATCAATATAGCACAAAATATAAATACACATAGTCAACAATAAATACTATTGCACATGAATACTGGCCAGTAGTATATGAATAAATGGCCCAATTGCACCAAGTACGTGGTAAGAGGGATACAGAAGATCAATCTTAGTATATATTAGATAAATGGCTGGTAAAAAGAACCAGGGCTTATCAGTCATTTAATTAATTAAAAGGGATTTACATTTGTGAGATATGGGAGTGGACTGTATTTGAATATGGTAGTTTTTGTTTTGTATGAACCATGATGAATAGAGGCCGTCAGCGTTTTTCAAGAGTGACTCATAACAATAGTGTTTGTAAACATGATTTGTACCCATGAGCTCCTCATTCACTTGCTTGATATGATTCATAGATTGACTGACAGCTAGTATTGCTCTATACCTAATTCACCTGTTGTTCATGCCCTGAAACTTTGAACAGAGTTAACTAGTACCCAGAAGATGGCCACTGTGACGTCACACTGACGGCCTCTATTGGTTGAAAGTGGGTCATACATCAATAAATGACCAGAATGATTTATTCTCATTTACTTTTTCTCTTGCTCTCTGTTGAAATATTGGTGTACAGGATGAAGTATATCGAGGAAGAAATGATGAAGAAAAAGGGCATCGCTTCAGAGGATAAAAAGAAGAAAGAAGACAAGTGAGTTTGTTATCATTTTTTTAACCTGTATATTTTTGACATGATTGCATGACATATTTGTGTATACATATATATCCAGGCCCATAATTTGGGATTTGTTATGCCCTTTTGGTCAAAAAAGGTCCAAATTTTTGGGAAAAAAGTCAATTTTTTTCCAAAATCTGCCCCCCGTCCAAAAATGCCCAAATTTGGAAAAAAAAGTCCACTTTTTCAAAATCAGCCCCCCAAAAAAAAAAAAAAAAATCCTGGTTACAGTCCTGTGTGTGTCTATCCATTTAATTTGCATTTTATTGCCTTTATACATAATGTGTGATCTTTTAAAATTGTTAATTTTTCAAATCTGATATTTTGGCATATTTGTAAAGTTTACATCCATGTCTCAAATTACATGTAATTCAATTGGAATCAGTCAACTTCATTGTGCATGTAGGACGACAGGACAATTTTGAATAATTAATGCCTTAATAAGATCGTAATAAGACATTAAATCCCCCCATAGAACATCACAGTTAAAAGTGGCTAAGATAGAAAGTGGGTTTCCTTTCATTTTGTCTCATAAGTTCTGCTTAAAATGACTAGCAAGCCTTCCAGACAGTTGTTAGTAATATTATTTCAAAATTTTTGGCAAATAATAATAATTTTATAAAAATCAATGCAAATAATATATTATGGCTTTAATGTGACAGTTATTAGTATTATAATGTGATAGAGCCACATAGAAGTTTCTGGAAAAAGAAACCCTTATAAAATAAACTGAAATTTTCGAATACTACATGCAGTATTTGCTTATGTGCGATTGTCTCAAATGATTGATTGTCCTTCTAGTAAGATGCATCTATATTTTGCTGATATTTTCCACCAAAAATGTTAGCGAATATTATGCAGTAGATTTTTTTTTTTGAAAATTATATTTCTTTGTTATGTATGGTAAATTTGATATTACCTGTTGCAATAGACGAATTAAAGTGCATGCATTGATAGTTTACTTTCTCTCTTGACAAGTAAT
Organism: Amphiura filiformis; assembly: GCF_039555335.1. Taxonomy (NCBI): domain Eukaryota; kingdom Metazoa; phylum Echinodermata; class Ophiuroidea; order Amphilepidida; family Amphiuridae; genus Amphiura; species Amphiura filiformis. The sequence goes on along the minus strand of NC_092644.1, from coordinate 51,128,548 downwards.
GTGCACTTTTTTTACCTATGATTAATCTTTGAAATCAATTCGCTAGAAATCACTCCCACACAAGAGCTATCAATTTCAAATTGACATCATTGGCATTGTCTTTCAATTAATAGTGATTAAAGTAGATCGGATGCTAGGCAATGACGTTAACGTCCATGTTTATGTTGCAATAAATTAAGTGTAGCCGTGTCGAGGGAAATTAATTTGAAAATTGATATAAAACCTTGTTATGAGAAACAAAGCTTTTATCTTGAATTGAAATTGGCTATACATCCCATATGGAAGACATGACCTTATTTCACACAGGGAGTGTGAATTTCAAATGGGGTTACCTGAATGGGTGATTCCGTTTGAAATCTACATCCCCTGTATGGGAGATTAAGGTGATGTCTTCCATCAGCTAGGTGTATGGATTTTAACTGGAATAGCCGAATTGGTGTTGTGTTTCAAACAGTGAAGATTTAATATGCTTTTACAGTGGAAATTTAACATCGAGGGTGAACCTCTGTGATATGGCAAAATATAGCTTTTACCATCTATGGATTTGGTTTTTGAATTGTTCAGAAATTAATTCAAAGCAGTTGCCATGGAAATTATATTCATTAGCTAATGCATGTTACATGTAATCGGCTACAGAGTAGTTTGAGCTGGGACATTATAACAACCAATATTGGCATCGGGCAAATTTCCAGAAAGGGAAGAGTTTCAATTTGATGTGATGCATTGACATAGAAATTGACACATGTGTGTGGTCAAGTTTCACAGTTGTTTGTATAATTGACTCAAAGTAGATTCATTGAGGCTAAAACCTCCCTGCATAGATATGGTATTACCGAGTTACCTTATATGAAATAAATTTGATCGCAGTGATATGACACTTGATTAGAAAGCTGCCTGGATTTGACTGTACTGGTTCTGGTTTTAGCAGTTAAGTGAATTCATTTTTCGTCACTTTAAGTTTGAGAGCTTCATTCATCTCCTTGGACTTAATCAGGATTCCCTCTTCGCCATATTTGTTCTCATCTTTAATTGTAACATGGCGTTTCCTATATCGGTCATCTTTGTTTTGTCAATACTTGTTAGCTGTATTGTCTGCATGGCAGCAAATGACCATCAAGATTGGACCAGCTATGAATGTACATGTTTTAGTGAACATTCTGGTCGAGCAAAATGTGCCAAGTCATGTTACCATCTTCATTATCACATCATGAATGACACCTCCAAAATGAGGAAGAAAACTGAACACGGAAATGTAACATGCCAGCAAAGTGCTAACACAACATTGGAATTGAGCGGTAGCAACTGTTTAGAGAGCAGTAATCCAAGCATCCAGTTAATCCAATGTGGTAATGAAACTTCGGTTAGTATGGGTATAGACTTAAGTGACAGAGGGTTGGAGGAAGTAAGCCCATGTATGTTTGATGGGTTTGCCGAGCCTGTAGTGTGGGTAGATTTGGGCAACAACTTGCTACAAGAGATCAGCCTGAACATGTTCAGCAATCTGGAACACCTTGAGCTTTTATTGCTTCGTGGGAACAGGTTGAACAACTTTACCTCAAGTACATTCAAAGAACTTACTTTCCTTGATCTACGGGACAATTTACTGGAGGTCATTCAACCTGGAATGTTTGAAGGAGTGCACAAGTTATTGCTGAGCAACAACACAGTGAAAGAGGTACTTCGAGATGCTTTTGATGATATGGTGGACATTTCACATTTGATTTTGAGCCACAACAAAGTGAAGAAGATAAAGTCTGGCACATTTGCAGAACTTGCAAATCTTGAAACATTGGACATATCATATAATTTGCTCATAGATATTCAACCTCGAACGTTTACAGGATTAGTCAACCTGCATTTGTTACAGTTAAACCACAATAGAGTGAACAATATAGCTGAGGATGCTTTTGCAGAACTTGCAAATCTTGAAACATTGGAGATGTCACATAATTTACTCGTACACATTCAACCCGGCATGTTTGCAGGATTAGTCAAACTGCATTTGTTACAGTTAAACCACAATAGAGTGAACAATATAGCTGGAGATGCTTTTGCAGAACTTGCTTGTCTTGAAATATTAAACCTCCGTCAAAACCCATTAGCTTGGATTGTACCTGATGCCTTTTATGGATTGGATGATTCAGCACAGGTACTAGTTGATAAAGATACATCTTGTTGTTTCGTTTCTTCAAACTGTAGCACGTCAGAGCCACCAACTCCATTCCTCACATGTAAACCTTTGCTACAGTATAATTTACTCAGAGTAGGCGTATGGGTAGTTAGCATTCTTGCAATCATTGCAAATGTATTAGGCACATGTGCTCAGTATCGAAAACGATTGCAAATAAATCAAGTACAGTATTTACTGATTACAAATCTGTCAATATCTGATTTCCTTATGGGCGTGTACTTGATCATCTTACTCACAGCAGATCTTTATTATGGTGATTCCTTTCCTTCGCACTCTGAATCATGGCGTGACAGTGCTCCCTGCAAGATAGCTGGCGCCATCTCTGTATTATCAAGTGAGGCTTCGGTTTTCTTTATAACCTTAATCAGCATTGACAGATTTGTAAGAGTAAAGTACCCTTTACGGAAGCGCCAACTAACTATCAGATTAACTCGTATTGTGCTCACAATTTTGTGGCTTATAGCTGGTATTTTAAGCTTAGTATCATTTGTGTTATCAAATAAACAAAATATGATGATTTATGCAGTATCAGAGGTTTGCATAGGACTTCCCATCTCAAGAAACCACATATATGCAGTCACTGAAGCTGAGCTTCAATATCGAGAATATCGTAAATGGAAATCATATAATGCGACTTATATAAGTTCTTATGATGAGGAGAGTAGTCTAGCAGCCATGTACTTTTCCATTGCCATTTTTACCGCTCTTAACCTTCTTTGTTTCACTGTAGTAGGACTTTGTTATGCATGCATCTTCATACGTCTCAGAAAGTCATCAAGAAAGTCTGGACTTGCAGTTTCAAAAAAGGAAATCCGTATAGCCAAGAGGTTGTCCATGCTGGTTCTTACAGATTTTTTGTGCTGGGTGCCAGTGGGGATAGTATCCATTCTTGTACAGGCTGGGGCTGTAAATATTCACCCAGTAGCCTATGTATGGATAGCAACATTTGTGCTGCCAATCAATTCCTCTATTAATCCATTCCTGTATACTTTGGGGGATGTTATAGAGGATAAAGTGAGGATGTGCCGAAATAAAAACAATAGGGGGAATGATATTCCCATGAGACAGCTAAAAGGGGTCTCTCCATAATTCTGTCAGGTAAAAGTTGTTGTCTCCAAAGTTCCAATAAACAAAAGATTCAAAGAGGCCAAGAAATCATTTTGGTTGCTTTCCTTGATAGACTGTTTACTGCACAAGAATGCCAACCTTTATTTTTTGGAAATTCCATAAAGGCCCCCACCATCAAAAAAATTTAGATATACTTTTTTGATACTAGAGTGATATCCCAATTGATAAATTCTTTTGGGTCATTTTACATTTGATTACTATGTATGTTTTGGTAATGATCTAGTAAAAGAAACAGTAAGAAAAACAATTAGGCTGGCCCACCCTACCCTAAAAATGTGATAAAGATCAAACATTTTTTTCTTGGCCTGATATACAGTCCTGTGTGTTGGGGTGGTTCTTCTTTTGTAGATTTTGTTTGTATTTTACCCAGGTTGTAATTTGTTCAAAGTATTATTTCTTTAAGGCTGCTTGAATTTCATTTGCAAGATGAATATAATCATATATATTTTTGGCCCATAACACTATTATGTGGGGCTTATGTAATGTTGCAGACGGTTGGCTGTCCGGGCAGAAGCAAAATCATTAATCCACTCTGCAGCTTCAGCACAATAACCAATCAACTTCATTATTATGTTTTCAGGGTTATTAGGAGTTAAGAAAGTATAATATTGGATGGCTTATTTTGCATGATACCATAACATATCGGATTTGTCACACAAATATCGAACTCGCCGTTGGCTCATCCGATATTTTTACGACTCATCCGATATGTTATATTATTATGCCTTCAGAATCTTGCCTCCTATACCTTTGTACATAACCCAGCTGTCTGATAAATTTGTGTATCGGTCACCTGGAGCTACAGGGTTTTTTCATATCTGTAGCCTCTTCATAGAGTGCATAGTTCATATATTTTATGTGTAAAAGTCTTTTGGTGTGATTTTTTTGTTGTTAATGTGACAAGCCATGACCAAAAATCACATTTTTGACCAAAAAAACCCATTTTTGACCAAAAAAAATCATTTTTGACCAAAAATCACATTTTTGACCAAAAATACATTTTTGACCAAAAATCACATTTTGACCAAAAATCACATTTTGGACCAAAAAATACATTTTTGACCAAAAACACATTTTGACCAAAAATACATTTTGACCAAAAATCATATTTTGACCAAAAATCACAATTTTGACCAAAAATCACATTTTTGACTAAAAATCAAATTTTTGACCAAAAATCACATCAAAAATCATTTTTTGACCAAGAGTCACATTTTTGACCAAAAATCACATTTTTGACAAAAAAATCATGTTTTTGACCAAAAAAGATTCTGAAGACATAATAATGATAAAATTGACGGATAATTTAAGCATGATACCTGAATTTATCAGTCTCGCTAGAGTTTTCAAATATCACGCTCGACCTCGTCTCGCATGATATTTGCCAGCTCTAGCTCGACCGAGAAATTCAGGTATCACACTCAATCCGTCCAATTTTATATCAAACTTGGGAGGATAATAGAGTATGTGACATCATGTGCTGTATAGTTTTGTATCATTGTTGACATATTTCTTTTTATACAAATCATGTATTTGCATATTTATTAATATTAATGAGCTTATTTGCATATGTTCTGAGAAATTGCATTAATACAATCAACTTTAAACTTGGTATGGTGATATAGTATGGTGACTTCATGTGCTGTATAGTTTTTGGGTTAATGTTATTTGCATATTAGAGTATCAATGAGCTTATTTGCTTATTTTGCCTGATAAACTGAATGTTAACTGAGAAGGATAAAAATATTTTCCCTCTTGTGTTGAATAGTCTGTGTCATGTTATTTGCACAATTATGAATAGCTAAAATAGAAAACATGTTGAAAAAAAATCGAATAGTTTTTTATATCTCAAATATCTATACATCTATTATTATAGTGCCTGTGAATATAAAAATCAATGTTTTTATGTTTTGACATTTTTCATAGTAATAATGTATGACAAGTAGCGATGAATTGTTATGTTTGTATTCTTTTATACACTTTGCCTTTGTCAAATTGATACATGTAGAAGTAAATTGTACATAAAATAAATACCAGTATTGTGTCTGCTTTGTTGTCATGTGATCATTAAGGTGGCTGTGTACTCTCAGACATGCATGTAGTAAAAGTGCAATAACTTTGTAATTATTCGCATAAAACATATAAAAGTATACATTTTATGAAGGCAAGACATCAATAAATCTTAATATAAATACAGATTTGGGGTAAAAACAACAATTTTGAAGAAAATCACAAAAAAGTGAGTTTTTGGCAATATTTGTTAGGTACATCATAACAAAAAAACACTCTTTCCAAAATATTTTATTTTGTTTTTAGCTCAATCTTGAGGCTCCATTCCAAAAACGTTTTTTTTATTTTTTTGATATTGGCCTTATTTTTTGAGATATTGACCATATAAGGCATCAAAATGAACTTTCTAAAATTCAAAACGCCTATTTGCACAAAATGATGCCCAAAATCGGAAATAGACCAAAATATAAAAAAATGAGAAAACGTTTCTTGAGTCGATCATGCTTTTTACGATGATCATATTTGCTTACCTATAGATGCTGTATTTATTGAGTTATCGTAGTACCTAAATCGTCATTTTACCGAGAAAATGAACATTGAAATAATGGCCGTTGAAGTTTAAAGTGGTCACATTTTGCACTTTCACCGAATCTCACAGGAGAATGCGACAGTTTTCGTTTTTGTAACTTATATTACGTGAACATCGGGTAAATCTACAGCCCCTTGAGAAGTTTGAGCGAAATCCATTCATAACTTGATATTTAAATCGGGGAAAGAACTTGAAAAACCCACATTTTATCAGCTAAAAGCGGAGCCATTTGACCACTAGGTTTTGTGAAATCAGTGCTTCCGTGGTGTTTCCATAAGATGCGCCAAGATGCAGATAAGCGTCGCGTATCGTCGCGTATTTGTCGTTAACAAATTGCGCGATCGCATAGCGATGAGTTGTTACGGCGTGTACCTTGCTGGTACAACAAAGATTTTCTTTCCTTTTCAATTTCAAACACGAGTGGAATAGTGAAATAAAATCCTTAAAATATTGCAGTTGGAGTTTACAAATCTGGATTTTCATTCCTTGTATTTATAAAAAACATAACAAGGTACAAACATATCATAAAAACTCAATTTTGAGAAAGAAACAATGGCTAGAGTACACAGCCGCGTTAACAAGTTGGCCCAATGGCATGCCATTCCATCATCTCCCAGCATGCTATTTTATCCTGTAGTTCTTAAACCTTTCCTTAATGATAAAATTACCTTAAACATTATACATAACCTTATCTTGAACCAAATCCTTGACCCCATCTAATTCTAAGTAACCCATTGTAAACTTCACCCCAGTGCTTTCTGATCTAGCAGTTCAATTATTTAACAAGTTGCTGATATTGGGCTATTTCAGTTGAAATCCATACACCTGCTATGGAAGATATGACTGCAATCTACCACACAAGGGCTGTGAATGTCAAATGGGGTTGCCTGAATGGATGACTCCATTGAAATCTGCACCCCAGTGTGTAGAGGATTAAGGTCATATCTTCCATAGGAGGTGTATGAACTATGGATTTCAACTGGAATAGCCCATTACATGCCAGAAGCTGTATGGGATTACCTGAATGCATGACTCCATTGAAATCTACACCCCAGTGTGTAGAGGATTAAGGTTATATCTTCCATAGGAGGTGTATGAACTATGGATTTCAACTGGAATAGCCCATTACATGCCAGAAGCTGCATGCATGTTCCTCTAAGCACCCTCCCAGTGACTTTTCATCTTGCAAAACAGATCATATTTACAATGTATAAGCACCCATGGAAGTATGTGTGCCAATTCTGTCTGCCAAAGATCCATAATACTGCTATTTTATAGCATGTGGCGACATACTTTATGAGAGGATTCATATTCATGAGTTTTTAAGTCAAAATGCAAACTTATGCCATTTTTGATCTCCATATTGTGTGTATGTCGTTTTGGCTGCAGACGCCATATGTGTATCAACTAATGCAGGAAAACAGTCAATACACTTGGTGGGGTCGAAACTGAAAGCCCAGATAGTATAGTGTATATTTGATAATTGTAATGAAAAATAAACGCCCACTAAAATTGCCCTGGGTACTTAATGGAATGAATACAGCATTAGCCATATTTTCTGTGAAATAGAAAAGTCAAAATTTGACCTCATGATATATTTTGTACTATCACACTCATAGGCATGTAATATTTGTATACTATTTGACATGCATAAGCAAAGTGGGTCTCAATTTAGTTCAGGAAATTTACCAACAGTGTAGGTTTTGATATCATCTAGGTCTGGCCTTGTTTGGTGCCTCCATCACATCTGATGAATGGTGACCGATTCTGTACATCTTATTGCTTCATTTCTCCATGCTACTGTATACTGTGCTAGTAGCTTGGCTTGTATGTTGGTGAATCCTGTCCATTCTTTGATGTTGTCAATTTATCATACCACTGTTTATCTAGACAAGTCAATACATTTTAACTTGAAATGTTAATATTTGTTCCTTTACATTCATAACAGATTCAAGAGTGAAGAAGACAAACTGTATGAATTACCAGAACATCTTCAAGTAGAATCCCAGAAGAGCTCAGAGGAAATGTTATCCAATCAGATGTTATCAGGTATACCAGAGGTGGATCTGGGAATAGAGTAAGTAACAGCTTCCGCTATCTTAACATTTTTTGGGTACAACCCTTAAATGGGCATTATTCCCTTCCCTTAGCATCCAAGATGGCTGCCATGATATGAGCGGCCATCTTGGATGTGCAGTGAAATCGGATTTAAAAACTGTCTATGAGAAATGAAGAATAATCTTTTGAAAAGTAATTGTAGTATATGTTTTCCATCACTTGCATATCCATGGGATAGTGAAAAAATGGGTGCGCAGTGAGCAAGGAGTTGGATTTATGCGCTACAAACGAAGGAAGAATTAAGCCTGTGGCTAAGATTTACTATTATTTATTAGGACTCCTTGATGAAGTTTTTTTTTAAAGCCCCATAGGTACATGCAAAACCAAAAATTTTAAAGATCATATCCAGTGTTTTTATGAACCAAAAATTTGCACAATTAATTTCCAGGGTGATTGTTTTATTAGGGCAATTCTACATGATCACAGAAAATGTTTATTACTATGAAGAAATGCTATAGTTCAACCTGAAACTATTAAATTATGTACCATAACATAAATTGTTTTTGTCTTCTTATATTTAGATCTAAAATTAAGAACATAGAGGCAACGGAAGATGCCAAACAGAAACACATACAAGAGAGGAGAAACAAGAAGAAGAACACCACATCGTTTGTACCTACTAATATGGCTGTCAACTATGTGCAACACAAAAGATGTAAGTTCCCACCCTTCCAGTGGTGTTTGTTATTTTGTTTATTTGTTGTTACCTTTAGGTTCTTTGGGTTTCTCTTTCCGTTTTGCAAAACAGTCTGTTCAGACTTTAAAAGGTGGGCTTCATCCAGACCCGGGGGGGGGGGGGCACTTGTATTTCAAGGTGGACACTATGCTCGTTTAAAAAAACAAGTAAAAAGGGTTGTTTTTCAGCATTGGGCAAGTACAGCGCTGTACCTGTTTAGGGTGTCAAAACGCCAAAAATCAGGAAAAAGGGTATACTTTTCCAAGCAAAATACTTGCTTAGGGTACCAAAGTTTAATGGCAAAATAAAAAAGGGTGAAATAGGCTATGTTTGGCTTCTATCAGAACAAATCGTAGGGTAAAACATTAAGAAACATCAAACTACATATATTAAACAAGAACCTGAACCTGAATTTTTACTTTCTTAGTGTTAAAAAAATGGCAAAATACTTGTTTAGGGTATGTTTTGCACATGCTGAGTAATACTTGTTTAGGGTGCGTTTCAAGAGTCCATACACGAGCATGGTGTCCATCACGTAATGTAAGTGGCCCCCCGGGCATCCTGTCAGGGGTAAGCGCTAGGTTTTCAAACAAGGGGTAATTTTATTTTGTAAGTTAAATCTAATACTGGAACTAAAATTTTGCTACGTTGCGTCCGAAAACTTTGGACATCGTCAGGCATCTGATTGATGATATTGTGATGACGTCAGGTGTTGTGACGTTTTCGGACGCAACATAGCAAAGTGAGTTGCAAATTTTAGTTCCAGTATTAGATTTAATTTACAAAATAATGTTTTGAACTACTGGATGAATAATCTACACCAAGATATAAGGGATAATTTTGTGCCCAAAAAGCTAATAGAATGTGCCTATGACCCCATGGTGCAAGTGAGCACTACCCCGAATTCAGATCAATATCAATAGATCTTAATATTATTAATGTAGTTTTTTACTTTTCACATAAATATATGGGCATAAACCTAAACAGATTTTGCATAAAATGTGACAAAGTAACAAATGTCTGCCTCTTTGGTAAAATGCATAAGACTAGAAGATCATGCAGAGATGTAGAGCAGTCAATCCTGTATCCCCATATTTTGTACCAATTGGACTAAAAATTCCTGGCAAAATACTTAGATTGCTAAAGATTACTGTTAATACTTTTATACTTTTACCCTTTCCGAATAAGGTGACATTATTTATAGATACAGGCTATATCAAAATGATTGGTACCCATTAGTTTCCATTTCCCACATCAAAATGCAACATAGGATCTGCAGAATTTGTAGATTAATGTCATAAACAGTCATATAACAACAAATTATGGTAATTTCAAGAGGATCTTATTTGGCAGAAGTAGGCCTTTCAAAAAGCATCAAAGCTGATTGCTTCATTCATTTTGATACAGCCTGTATATATCTACAAATATATACCTTGATATCACTGTCATAAAAATGAGTTTGCTTCGTTTCCAGTGGATTGATACTTTTAAGATTATCCTATAATGTGATATATTTATTTTGTTAATGTGTGAACAGATATGCATGAAGATCATAATACACCGAAACATAGACAAGAAAAAGTTGAAGCACCCAAGCCAAGACCATTGGTAGTAGGTGATGCAGATAAACCGGGAGGACCTGGTAAGTTGAATTTAGATGAAAATAACATTATGATATGCTCAAGCATTGAAAAATCTGGAACTAGAGGAAAAAAGCGAAAACAGCCAGGGATGTGATTTGTCTGGATTATCCGGATTTTTTGAAGCAGAAATTTACGCAATTTTATTGATTTTCAGCCTGTTTAATGGTATTTTTGCCAATTTCACACAGTTTTATGAATTTTTTACTATTTTCTGGATATTTCGCAAGCTTTGAATCACACCCCTGGCTTAAGCATTGAAAAATCTGGAACTAGAGGAAAAAAGCAAAATCAAATGAAGGAAAACAAGTTGTACCTTTGAAGAAAAGAAGGAGTAGTAAATTCAGAGAAAATGGTTAAAAACATGGGTCAAATTTGAAGAAAGTGTGTTACACAGGTGCAACTGTTCCCTGCCTGATTGGGTACAATTACCGAATAGGGTACAACCTTGCTAGACTTGAGTCCAGTCCTTATTTATGGAGTTTCGGGTTAGGGTTGGGTTAGGTCAGTCTTGTAGTAAGACTAGTACAGTTGCACCCTATTCGGTAAATGTATAGTGATAGTAAAGTTTGGGCATTGAAAGTAACATCTGTGCAATTGAACTGGTCACTCTAAATCAAGCAAATCAACCCTGAGACTAGTGGAAGCAGATGAAAGAAAAGAGTTGTATGTTGGAAGAAAAGAAAGAGTGTCAATCTAGTTGTTAAGTTTGAGTTTTGTAATTCATACTAACTGATTCAAATTTGAATTGAAGAAACATCTATCATTCTGTTGATGTTGCCAATGTTTTTGTTTATTTTTGCTGTTTTACACAATATTTAATATTAATCTATGCCATCCAAAGATATTGAAGATCATGAATTGTGCTGAATATGTAACTGGTGTATTTTTATTTCACTCTTTATTTGTATTTTCTTGCAGCTCCAGCTCCTCAAGCACAAAAGAGAGGTTTGCAAACAGAGAAGGCAACAGACGACTTCCATTATGAACGATTTAGAAAGCAGTTACGAAGATACTGATGAACAATAATGAAATAATTCCAACATTGAATGTGTAAAGGAATTGATGCATATTATATACAAGATTCATATGTATTGTTCAGCATGGAAGTAGAATACCGTAACTCAACCAACTGAAATTTACAAAATGGAGCCAGAGTTGAGTTTCAACCAGTGTACCAACATGTGGCTGACTCTATGCTAGTTTTGTTTTGGTGAACAATGCAAATATTTGAAATTGCCTGGACATCAGTTTGTAGGAACTAATGAATGCTATAAATGGAGAAAAATGGAATTTTTCTTTGGTAAAAACATAGGTTTCTCAATGAATGTGCCTGTTGACATGACTTTTAGCCAGCGTTTTGGCCAACTGTCAAAATCTATTGTTGACAGTGCTATTATTACAAACAGTGTAAAACCGGACGTTTTGACAATCGGTAATACATGTAACTCCATTGTGAGTATTTATAAGTGTTAATGGCCAGTATGCAAGCAATTTGCGCACACTTACCACATTGGGTAAGTCAGGGTTGAAATTAGTTAGGTGTAGTTATTGCCATCTGAATAAAGGTTGTGCATATGAATTCTCATACTGTAAATATGGCGGAATTCTCAAATGCATTCAACAAAAGCATGATTGCAATCTACCGCGACAGTTCGTCTCACACGTAACAAATGCACTACGATCAAATAGGTTGATGACAACATTTGATTGAATGGACTGCGCTATGCCATGATTATGGTGAAGGACACTGGTTCAAATCCTTTGTTTGGAGCCAATCGATAAAAGCATGCAGAGCCTAGAGCTTACCATATTGGTCTCACAAAGATGAATAAGCAAGACTCAACATTTTAACTCGATCAGTGGTGTAGATTTCTTTTTGACATGGGGGGGGGGGAGTGGAGTTGGAAAACAATTCAAAAGTATAGTCAATCCACTATTTTGAAGCTAAAGTGATGAAATATGGTGTAAAAGTAAAGCGTGAAAATTTGGCGCTAAAATGGGCAAATATGAGGTTAATTTGGTCAGAAACCCGCATACACGCGTCAAACATTGGGGGCTGACTGTATGGACCATCCCCCTGGCAAAATATTGGGGATTTATCCCCCCCCCATCTATGCCTATGAACTTGATATTCATATTCCATCTTTTGTACTCAAATTCCATCAGAGCCCTTGTAATTCCCAAGACTAAACTCACTGGACTGAAACTAGATATGCAAAATAAATTTAGTTTACATATGCTATGTATCAGCTCAGGAGGTTCATTTCCCAAAACATGATACATTGAACTAGCTCTTTTCCATTTCAAAATAAATCAGCAATTATGTTTCAAATTAGAAAAATATATTAAAGGCAGGGTAAGTTTAAAATATTAATTTGTAGTTACCACTTATATCCACCTCTATTTAATAACTTTTTTTATTACTTTTTAACATTTTAATTATTTAAATAAAAATAAATTGCTTGCCTTTAAGACTTGTAAGCATAGTTTGAAATATGTGCATTTACCTATATAGGCTGTATCAAAATGATTGGTACCATCAGTTTCCAGTGATATGGGTATGACTACCACATCAACATAGGATCCACATAATTTGTTGAGTTATGTCATAAACAGTCATATAACTATAAATTATGGTCAATTCAAGAAGAACCTATGGTGCGCCCCAAAATTTGAAAGCGGACCTATATTTTACAAATTTTGAAGAAAATTGAACCCAGAGACCCGCTTTTTCAGTCAGATTTTAAAATTGTTGACAAAAATAACCTATTTTACCAAAACCGTGGCGAAAATGTTACCAAAATCGGGACAAAAAATTACAAAAATTTTGTTTTGCCATTGTCATCCCGACCGGGAAAGTTGCACGCCTGAGAGAGAGAAAAGGGGGATTTAAAAAAATTGGTTTCAGTAGACATGTTAGATGATGGATTATACCATGGCACTAATTGATGCAAAAAATAGCGGAAATAAATGGTCTAATCTACGGATTTGTAAAATCTAAACCTGTAAAACTGTGTATTGTTTGCTGATTTGCGTTTTATCTGTGTTTCAAATATTTATGAAGAAATTGACAAAAATGAATAAAGGTGGTACTACACCTGATAAATTTTATGACTAATTTTGCATTTTTCAAAAAATAACTACACACTGGTAACAAAAGTCACGTATATTATAGGGGCAAGGAATCCAATTCACTGAAATTTCATTGATTCAAGACAAGTGGTTCATAATATATGTTAAGAAATGGGTTACAATGTACATTCTAGCGGTACCTCTTTTTCTTATCATAAGTATCGTATCGCTTGTCTTGAGTCACTGAAATTCCAGTGAAGTAACTGGATTCCTTGCCCCTATAATATACATAACTTTTGTTACCAGTGTATTAGTTTTTAAGAAAAATGCAAAAATAGTCAAAAATTAATGGATTTCTTTTAGAATACCCTACCACTGTAGATTTTCAAATAAAATACAAAGGGTGTAGTAGCACAAGCAGAGCTCCTCTTGGGCGACAAAAAAAAAAAAGAAAAGCCCAAAGGGCCCAATTTACGCATCCGGGCGTCTGGGGGCCATATCATAATCAGTACTATCGCTCGCTCCGAGTCCGACCGCTGTTAATATTATGTCTATAGCCTAAGTAGCTCAAGTTCAGCCTAGGCGGATTTCTTCATATAGGGCCTACTAAATGCGTGATGTATTAATATTTTTACTTACGCATCGCCCGTCCCTCTGTCTGAAAAATAATCAATTATAAAGGAAGGTGACATGTATTTGGAAATAGAATTCTTTAAAATTGACGTATAACATAAAATGTCGTACCTTTCAAGCGTTCATGTAAAAAGAACATGTAAATGTTTCTTGTAAATGGGACTAATTCCATGATAATGTAGCATACAGTGTTAAATTGATATCAAATGAAAAATCCTACTTTTCTTATTAACATATTGAAATTAGGAGTTCCAAATCGGTGTATTTCCGGAAATATCAAAAAACTGTTAAATTAGTCTCAAACGTGGTATGGTCTTATCCCTGCCATTATGGAAACTTTCGGGCCTCATAACTGCTTATTGTTGGTCGAAAGTATATGAAAGTATACATATTTAGAATGGCAAAGACTTGATAAATTAATCTGTGAGGTCAAAGTTGGGCCAAAATGCTCATTTTTGCCCCAAAATCCCAAAAAATGTTTTCTTTAGTCCAATCTTTTTCTTTAAACGTAACAAAAAAATTCTTCGGCTAAAAAACTTTTTTTATTAATTTTTTAACAACTATATAAAAATATCTGAAAGCCGTTTTTATTAGCTCATTGCGTAAACGCATAATGCACTATAAACATAGTCCATATTTCTGTATGTTTTTTTCTTTCTCTTGCTACATCGTTTGAGCAATGTATCTGGTAATTTGAGGCGGCGATCTTTGCATGATGGTTCATGATTGTTACTTATTTAGCTAAAAAATCGGACAGAAAGTATCATTTTTGGAGCATTTTCTTCGAAAAGTTCTACCAAATTTCATGGAATAGTCTCCTATGTAGACTGTTTGTGGTGCTTTTCATCGTGCGAATTTGTAAAAGAGATTGTTGAACTTTACTGTTTCAGTGCAGCTACAATGTCTGCTTTTCAGTGTTGCTTTTAGCACAATTGGGCTTGTGCTGTGTATAGGCCCTTACTTCTGTGCAAGAGCCATGAGCAAATAGTGTCTCAAATTCTCCCAAATCAGAACTAATTGGGCTACCAAATTGTTAGTTGTCAACCCTGACTATGAACAAACATCTCACTCATTTACACTTTATATCACACATCTTGACCCAATTAGTTATGTAAACATTTAATCAAGGTGAAATGTCCTTTTGACTGGCACTGGCCTAGTATATCAGTATATGTGACCATGACAACCCCTCTCTGACATTACAAAACAGACAAACAGAAAGTCTGAACAGGGAAGTGCTGGGGGTAAACACTAGGCTAGTGGCCTTTCCCTGTTCTGAAGATTGAAGGGAGCACTTGTTTGAAATATGAAGTCAGGAAAATTAGATGTGTGTGCAAAATTTTATTTATTTATTTATTTCATTTACCATGAAAGTGTTGTAGTTTTTAAGTTTCAAGTTTTTATTTGGAAATTGCTTTTACATCAGTGGCACTCATCTATCCGATGGTGCATCCAAGACATTAAATATACAAACAAAACTGTATTAAACAAAATCAAATCAAAGGATACTCGACAAGCAAAAGGTACAAATAAATAAATGCCTTGAATAAATAAATATCTTGAGAACCATAAGTATATTTTCAAAATGCTGATTTGTGCTTGATCACAGCACTATGGTGATTTTGAGGTTTGAGAATACTGAAATGTGTTTTTCAAAGTTGGCAGCCCTGTATACATAGTTATACATGGCTATACATAGCTATGCATGGCTATACATGGCCATACATAGCTATCCATAGCTATACATGGCTATGCATGGCTATACATAGCTATGCATGACTATACATAACTATGCATGGTTATACATAGCTATGCATGGCTATACATAGCTATGCATGGCTATACATAGCTATGCATGGCTATACATAGCTATGCATGGCTATACATAGCTATGCATGGCTATACATAGCTATGCATGGCTATACATAGCTATGCATGACTATACATAACTATGCATGGCTATACATAGCTATGCATGCCATTTACCATGAAAGTGTTGTAGTTTTTAAGTTTCAAGTTTTTATTTGGAAATTGCTTTTACATCAGTGGCACTCATCTATCCGATGGTGCATCCAAGACATTAAATATACAAACAAAACTGTATTAAACAAAATAAAATCAAAGGATACTCGACAAGCAAAAGGTACAAATAAATAAATGCCTTGAATAAATAAATATCTTGAGAACCGTAAGTATATTTTCAAAATGCTGATTTGTGCTTGATCACAGCACTATGGTGATTTTGAGAATACTGAAATGTGTTTTTCAAAGTTGGCAGCCCTGTATACATAGCTATACATGGCTATACATAGCCATGACATGGTTACATGGCTATACATGACCATACATAGCTATCCATGGCTATACATAGCTATCCATGGCTATACATAGCTATGCATGGCTATACATAGCTATGCATGGCTATACATAGCTATGCATGGCTATACATAGCTATGCATGGCTATACATAGCTATGCATGGCTATACATAGCTATGCATGGCTATACATAGCTATGCATGGCTATACTATGCATGGCTATACATAGCTATGCATGGCTATACATAGCTATGCATGGCTATACATATCTATGCATGGCTATACATAGCTACGCATGGTATTCCTGACCATAACCCATAACAAATGAGCTACAGCACCAGTGGTGCTCTTGTTTTTCAATTTCGACTAACTTCACAAAAGTATTTGAAATTTGTGCGAAAATCAGGCTTTTTTATGATTTTTTTGAAAATTAAGCATTTTTTAATCATTTTTGGTGCAAATTTATCAAAGTTGGTCAAAATTCAAAAAAATAATTGATTTTTTTTTTGTATTATTTTATTAGGTTCCAAATTTCCAAATGCTATCATCAGTTGAAAACAAAATATTTTCAAACTTTTTAAATTTCTATGTATTTTATTTTTAAGTAAATACTATCTTGAGTAGATAGCGAAAAAAAACAACATCAAAATAAACTTTCAAAACACGCGTTCTTCTCATTGTGTGATATATTTTCTGTATTGTTTTATTAGGCCCGCAATGCTATCTTTAGAAGATAGCGAAAAACCATTATGCCAAAATACTTTCCGAACACGCGTAAATAGCCGTTTGTGCTTTCCGAGAAAATGATGCAGGCCGTAAGTGGGCTGTGTCGCAACCGGCTTATACTGATTGGGCAATCGCGCTGTCAATTCTATCTTGAGTAGATAACAAACATGAAATAATTAAAAAGATACCAAATGACCTTTCTAACTCGTCTCAAGCTAAATCTATGATTTTTTTTGTGTATTATTTTATTATGTTCCCAATGCTATCATCAGTGGATAACAAAATATTTTCAACCTTTTTCAATTTCTTTGTATTTAATAAATGAATACTATCTTGAGTAGATAGCGCAAAAACACATCAAAATAAAATTTCCTATTAACACACGTTCTTCTAAATGTGTGAAATATTTTCTGTATTGTTTTATTAGGCCCGCAATGCTATCTTCAGAAGATAGCGAAAAACCATAATGCCAAAATACTTTCCGAACACGTGTATTATATAGCTGTTTGCGCCTTCCGAGAAAATGATGCAGGCCGTAAGTGGGCCACAGAAGATGATGCATGTCGCAACGGGCTTATAATGATTGGGCAACCGCGCTGTAAAATCCAGTGGCGTAGCGTGGGTCATCATATTGGGGGGCACCGACCATGATTGGAGGGGATTGGGGGGCAAGCCATTTTTCGGCCATTTTCCTATGGGATTTTTTAAAATTTGAGATCGATTGGGGAGCACGTGCCCCCCCCGTGCCCCTATGACGCTACGCCACTGGTAGAATCTATCTTGAGTATAACAAATAAAACTAGTGGCAAATGGTGGTCATAGACCACAAACCTAGCTGGGGTGTTTGACCTGACCTTTGACCTTAATGTTTCCCGGGTCACGAGGTTTGTTGTCACCGAGTTTGAGACCCGTACCCCTTACAGATGTCCAGTAATTGTATTTCTAAAATTTGACCTGTGCATGACCTTTGAGCTGACCCCTGCAAAATGTTCCCCTGGTCATGAGATTTGTTGTCACTGAGTTTGAGCCCCATATCCCTTACAGTTGTCCAGAAAATGAAATTATAAGATTTGACCCAGATAACCTTTAACCTGACCCCTGCAAAGTGTTTCAAAATATCCCCCTGGTCATTAAGTTTTTTGTCACCGAGTTTGAGCCCCGTACCCCTTACAGATGTCTAGAAAATGCATTTCTAAAATTTGACCTCTGCGTGACCTTTGACTTGACCCCTGCAAAATGTTCCCCTGGTCATGAGATTTGTTGTCACCGAGTTTGAGACCCGTACCCCTTACAGATGTCCAGTAATTGTATTTCTAAAATTTGACCTGTGCATGACTTTGACCTGACCCCTGCAAAATGTTCCCCTGGTCATGAGATTTGTTGTCACTGAGTTTGAGCCCCATATCCCTTACAGTTGTCCAGAAAATGAAATTATAAGATTTGACCCAGGTAACCTTTAACCTGACCCCTGCAAAGTGTTTCAAAATATCCCCTGGTCATTAAGTTTTTGTCACCGAGTTTGAGCCCCGTACCCTTACAGATGTCTAGAAAATGCATTTCTAAAATTTGACCTCTGCGTGACCTTTGACTTGACCCCTGCAAAATGTTCCCCTGGTCATGAGATTTGTTGTCACTGGTTTTGACCCCCATACCCCTTATAGATGTCCAGATTTTGCAATTGTAAAATTTTGCCCCTTTAATGACATTTGACCCCAATTCTGTATACAAGTTATAGGCACTGGGTAAAGTCGATGCATATGTGCAAGTGACGTCATTGTGCTATGTAATATGTGGCAGAAGAAACATTTTGAAGGTATTTGGTTATAAACCAGAAATGCCCCCTTAATGACCTTTGATCCCAATTCTGTTTACACCCTATGGGTACTGGGTATAGCCGATGCTTATGTGCAAGTGACGTCATTGTAGAATGTTACATGTACGGGATCAGAAGAAGCATCTTTAGCTGAAATTACAGTTTTGGCCTATTTGACCCCTCTGTAACCTTTAACCTACTAAAAGTCAGGTGACGGGTATGGTCGTGGTCAATGATGGTTGTGACAAAGTTAGGTCAAAATCGGTCAAAGCATGTCTGAGCTAGAGCAAAAAATGTGCAGTTTGTTGCCAGAAGAAAGAATGGATAGCATTAAAGTACCTAGCTGGGGGTGTAAACCCCCCAGCTAGGTAAAAACATGACATATTAAAAAGATTTTTTTAAATGACCTTTCTAACTCGTCTCATGCTAAATCTATGTTTTTTTGTGTGTATTATTTCATTAGGTTCCAAATGCTATTTTCAGTAGATAACAAAATATTTTCAACAAATTTATCAATTTCTTTGTATGTATTCCTCTAAATGTGTTACGACTTTTTATTTCGTTCATTCTAAATCTATGCTATCATCAGTAGATAACAAAATATTTTAAACCTTTCTCATTTTCTTTGTATTTTAATATAGACAGCAAGGCCTGCAATGATTTTGGACTTGGAAGTTATAGTTATTTTGAAGTTACTACGATCAAAATAAACTACTAAACCCCATTGTCAAAAACAATAAGGGGAGATATAAGAACAGAAATTATATTTGAGTTAATTTTAATAAAATAAGTGGTGTCGTGCATGACACTGTCATAAATGAGATCAAATCCTGAAGAATTAATATCCGTTTAGTAAGAGGATATTGATCATAATATTTAACAGGAAAGTGTGTCATTCCATTTAAAATTTAGAGTTTATACACCCCTTATGTAAGATACGACCTTTTAAAATCTTTCACACAGGGAGTGTGAATTTCAAATAGGGTTACCTGGGCTGAATGTGTGACTCCATTTGAATTTTACACCCCCTGTGTAGGAGACTAAGATCATGTCTTCCATGGGGGTGTATGGATTTCAACTGGAATAGCCCAAAAGATCGACAATCTACGGGAAAGTAAACGATAATGACTACAATACTACCATGACTGTAATGAAGCTCAAAATACTCAACAATTTATGTCTTCAATTTTATTGCAACATAAAACCTCGTGTACATTAAATTGATCGAAATTGAGCAATAGAAAGCATAAAAACAATGTTTTTACCTGTGAGAAAGTCCTCTTCAGTGCAGTGGTAATAGATAAGAATTCCCACACAATTTCGCAATAATCGTTTTGCATAATTGAGTAACTCGTCCCTATTATTTAAACACAATAATATGTGATGCGTTCCCACAAACCAGGCAATGATAAAATTTTGATATATTTGTAAAGATAACCTGATAAATTTGCATGATTTGTCAGACAATATACCATCAACGTAATTCTGAGAATCAGCCTCCAATTACACGCCTGTAAAAGTAGACTAATTATTTGTCCCATTTGAATCAAGTTTTTATCTTTTATGATACCAGAAACTGCATGAAATCGGCGCGACGTACGTATTATTGTAATAAAATATATCATGCAAAAGGGAAATATCAGGCAAAATATTCGGGAATTGCAATATACATCAGTAGTTTTATCCCCGAAGGGGCATTCCCTATCTGAAATGGCAGGGATGTGCCTCGGCCATGTTAAAAGTAGGGGGCATTCAGGTCAAATGTACAATTACAAAAATATGGGGTCATTCAGTACACAACCTGAAAAAAAATGGGGTCATTCGGTATGAAACTTTGCAAAAAGGATGGTCATTGGGGTAACAAATTGTAAAATGGGAGTCATTGGGTACAGGATTGCCAAAAGAGTATCATTAAGTACACATAAATAAGTGCCAAACTGCGAAAAATCAACTTGGCCACCTTGGAAATGTGAAAAATCTCATTATTTCTGGAGGAGAACACAAATACCACCTAAATTTGGGAATTAAAAAGGGGGGTAATTGGGTAGCAGGAAATAGAAAAAAGGGGGTCATTGAGTACATGAATTTTTTAAAAGGGGGTCATTGGGTAATAGGTAGGACCATAACACAAAAAGGGGTCATTGGGTACAAGCCGGTTTGAAAAAGGGGTCTATCCGAGGCACATGATGCATATCTGTTATGGAAGTGCCCCCCCCCCCCCGGGTTTTATCAATAGCGCATATCAATAATCATTAACGTAAGAGGAACTTTGAAATAATTAATATAATATATATAATATATTAAAGAGTCAATATTGAAAAGATATAATATAAAACAAACAGCTGTGGGGAATCTCACCATTTCCCCTTTAAATTTAAATACATTCTCAGAATAAATGTCTAAATTGACACATTTGTAATTCGCTTTATTCTAATCACAATTTTTCTCGAATCCGTGTCAAATGAAAGATAAAATCTATACCAACTACAAGATAAATAATTTTTACAATAATAATGATAATAATAGTTCTATTTTAAGGGGCGGTCATTTTCTTTGGAAAATTGTTTTACACCATAAAATTATTATCAAGGGCCTATGAATATTAAAAAATCATTTAAAAAAAGTTAGCTAAATATTAATATTGCAGCTACAATCGAAATACTCGCGCATTCTTTTCCAAGTAAATAGGGAACAAATACAAACACATTTCTTTACCTTTTTGGAACAATATGTTTTGGGTCTGTGTGTGCGCCGTGCGGAAGGAAGATCCGAGTCATACAAATTTTTAAACCCCAGACAGAGGATCAAAAAAAAATCAAACCCCAGATGGAGATCATAAAAAATTGACTCTGGTACTCGATGGTCACTGACACCCCTTCCAAAGAACTAGAAAATGACAATCTCCTTAAAACGCAATACAATACACATACAATTGAGATTCAAATTTGATATATGTGACTTGTTTATCTTCACTAATTGATTTTCACATCAATGAATTCGGTCGATTCCCTGGGTCGATTCACAATACGATGCGCCTCCAGCGGTACGGAAAGGCCGAAATACACAGTGCATCATGGGAAAATGTCGACATCCAAAGCCCGCGTAATACGAACTCAACACAGGAACATGTCATTGTCTGTGTGTGTAAATGTCAATATAATTAGGTTTCACGCGAATGTACACTAAACAGAAGTTTACAATAATTGTAGTACTGTAGCCAGAGGTTTCCAGTGGTATAAAAATTTCAACTTTTTTTGAAAAAAGTGGGGGGGGGGAGGGGGGAGGCTGTGGATCACGAAATGCCCTTTTAACTTGCTTACTGAGCAAACTTTTTGTATACATTTTGGTCTGACTAAGCAGCTATTGCGCAATACTGTACAACTTTTCAACCAATAATAGAGATCTAACCAGAGACTCTGCATGATCTGATCTCAGATCCTGGGGAGAAATTTCTCTCAGAATTTGTGATCAGATCCAATGTACAACACATTATAATCATGCTACAAAGTATAGGGACTGGTACATGTGGGATAAATTCCCAGCAAGTCAGGCCTATCGTTGAATGGTTTCCATGTAGTGTATTATTATTAATTGAAATTCAAGTGTGCTAAATTCACAGAATTCTGTGGCTAAATTACATAGAATATCCTGTTATTTGGATGCGTGATTGTTAGGATCACAATGTTTTGTGAGAGCAATAGGTTTTATTAGCCTCCACTTTAAATAGAGTACTTGCATGGCATGCAAAAATAATCGCCTCAATTTTCACTTCTTCCGTTATGGTTGGTACTTATATAAATACAGTTAAAGGGGCATTCTCCAAGTACTAATTTCTTTAAATGCCTTCTTACATGGGCGTTCTCATATTTCACGCTAATGAGCACACCCCATACGTGCCCATATTAAAACATCCCTAATAATTTCCTCCCAAAAACGGGTACAAATAAGCACACAAATATATTGATCAGGTTTAAAAGTGCCTGCCTGCCTCAACCTTTGCGGTGCCACAACCACTTGACTAATTTGCCAACACGTACATTATCATAATAACACACGAAAACAGTATTCATATGTATGAGAATCGGTGGGAAATTTGTCTCAACTGAGACTCGAACAATAGAAGAATCTTTACGTTTGAGAGATTCTATGAGAAGTTCATGCAAGTAAATATATAAATATTCTTAAATCTGATTGATTTTATAAGTCTAATGTGTTATTTTCTTATGTGTTATGTAAACAATTACTTTAATGCCAATTTTTATGTAATTCCTTATGTTTTTTTAGTTGTTACTTATTTAGTCCAAGTTACTGCAAACCAACTAATTATGTTGTTTTATAACTGTAGAGGTGATATTCGTTTCAAGGGATCTCCTCTATGGACATTCTTTGTTGCTTTTCAATTAGGCGACAATCAACTTTATTAATTCTCCCAAATGATTCTCCTAAACTACAATTGGTTCCCCTTACTCTCATTCTCGCTGCTGTAAGTTTATAGTTACGACAATCAGTCACCCATGCCAGACTCCTGAATGTAACTGAAGTTTATCTGACCGTTTCATGTAAAATGGTCGTTACCTTCAATTGCGTTTGAAAAATATGTTATGATATGTTACTCATACGTTATGATATTTATCACCATCGTGATCATGGTCATGGTAAGAGGGTTGGTATGGTAAAACATCGTGAGGATCATCGTCATCCAAATGTCCGAAGACCAATCGTAACACATTGTTGCTTCCTTCAATTTGCTTAGCTGAAAGCAATAGATTGGTATCGTCTTTTAAGGTCGCCTTCTGGTTGCCATTTGATACCTCTAACCATTGGTTTGTCTTTGAACTCTCATTGCTGACGCGTAAAGGTTCAAGAGTTTCTGTCGGTCGTATGTAAGGAAGACTGTTTGTTGGTTGAGGCCGATATTGATGATAGCCTATCTGACATGAGTGGAATGGGTCACCAGATTGACGGAGGAAAACTGGTGGATGATTTCTCTCTGGACTTCTTTGCTGGTTCAGATTATGCACACTTTTATTCGGTTGTTTCGTGATGGCATTCAAGATACCTGTTGATGCCTGATTAATGTTGTCATGACTGTTGCATGTTCCAGAACGCGGCTCCCTTCTAAGATTGTAAGATTGGTGGACTATAACTTGAGACTGGTTTCCACGGTAATTCAAGCTAGAGGCCCCGTTGTTTGGTGGCTGCTTAGTGACGATATTACCTGAACCATTGAAAGTTTGGAAATTCTTGTCATATACGTCATCAGAAGGTTGGACCACTGGCTGCAGTGACAGAGAATGGTAATGCGTCTGTTTTGGAACCGCTTCTCTTGGTAAGTTATTGTTAAGGGGGTTCTTTGTTACCTTTCTGACAGGTGCAAAGGCAGATTGTGGAGATACGTGAAGCGGACGCGGACGGTGAAGCTTTCGCTGACTTGGTTCCGTTTGATGAAGAGTTGGTGATTTCATTTCCGCCAAAGGTTGTTGAACTTGGTTTGTAGTACTAATCTCACTCCTCATTTCAATACAAGTGGTAAATTCATTATCACTGCAGACTGTGTCTGGTGAAGAACACGCTGATATATAATCACCGTCATCATCGTAAACTTTGTTGCATCCATACAAATCCTCTTCTTCATCTTTACCCATCTCCGACGCAGACCCTTGTCTATCCAATTTGCAACCCTCATCATTTGTTTGCATTTGATTGTGTGAAATATTGCCATGTGGTAGTGATGCATGCACAGATGTATCTTTAGGGCCATAAAGATCATCATCCGAGTTGATACCGTCATCATCAGCACCACTGGTTCCATTGTAGGACACATAGCACATTAATGTAGACTTGATTGCCCCTTTATCAACTGAAACTGCATCTTCAAGTTCGACATGTTGAGATTCGTTCTCTTTGTCTTCATTTACATTTTCGACCATGGTTCCTCTTACACCTTTGCTTTCTTGTAAGTATCCCAAATCAATATCCTTGATATCATCTGCTTTTCTGTCATTCAGAAGTGTCACAGGATCTGATACCAAGCTCTGTGGAATTTCTATTGCTTTATCCTGATCGCCAGCCTTCAAGTTCACCTCTGTAAACAATTTTGCCGTCTTGTCTAAATCGTCTCCAGAATTGCCTTTGTTATCTTCTAGTTGCTTTTCCAGTATATCTCGTGCTTCTGCATATTGCCTCAAGTGGACTAGGATGTTTGCGAGACGATTGATTAATCGTATAGTTGTCAGGTGTGTGTTTCCATTGATCTCACGTCTAAGAGCCACAGCTTTGCGATACCTGGAGAGTGCTTCCTCAAATTGTCCCATTCGCTGGAGAACAAATGACATGCTTGTGTAGAGGGTTGCTGCGTCTGAAGTATCAAGACCAAACTGCTCTTGTAAAATCAATGCTTCTTCTAAGAGCTCTATGGCTTCTGTGTGATTACCTGAAACTAAACTACAATTAATGGCCACATTGTTGAGGGAATTCACCAGTTCTTTACTATTACCATGATATTGTCGTTTAATTGCGAGTCCCTTGCGAGAGCTCTCTAGAGCCTTCTCCTTGTCACCTAGCCTTTGATGGCATAAGCTGATGTTGTTGTATGTGTTACCTATGCTTGGGTGGTGTTCCCATAGGCCAAGACGAAGGTTCAGACTTTGTTGAAGGTATTGCAGTGATTCTTGAGGATCGTCTATAATAATAATAATAATAATAATAATAATAATAATAATAATAATAATAATAATAATAATAATAATAATAATAATAATAATAATAAAAAGAAAAGGATACATAGTTACGAATCACAATTCTTGAATCGTTATTAAAATAGTGGTCACACTGACACAAAATATAGGTTATAGGGTTACCACATGCATAGAGCGAGGTTCCTGTTATAGTGACTTCCTGTTTCTTTTGTATAGTTTTCTATTTTGAAATGCTTTATCATTGCTCAACTGAATTGCTGTTTCCAACAAAATGTAAGACAGGCAGGTTTTTTTTCACGAAACTGCAATAATACGGTATGTCGCTTTAAAAATATTTACCAAATTATGTTTGAAAATTATGAGAAAGACAGAATGACCATAAAAGGAGATGCAGACCCCACATGCTTTTAAAACATCGCAGCATCGGGCGATGAAATTAAAATGTACATTTCAATTTGGAGTCTGAAACTGAAATGTCTTTAATCATATATAGGCAACTTACTCAAGTGAAGAAGCACAAGTCCAAGACTCGATGAAGTGGCAGCTAACCTCTGTTCAAGACATTTTTCTTCTTCTTCAAGCAAAGAATATCCCAATGAAAACAATGAAGACTTGCGAAAGGTGTTGATGGAGCAGTCCAAAAGATCTTGGAACATTTCAAGCGCTTGAATAAGGTATCTGGAAATGCAAAGGTGCAAAACGACGAATGATGAATTATTTTACCATCGTAACGTGTGGAGCTACGTTGGGTTTCGCCTCTTAAGTTTAAGAAGTTAACTAATTATTTCAATAATAACATACCCCTTAAAATCGAGCGCCGCTATATGTAATTCCGCTTTACAGGCTGCACAGGCTTGATTTAACTCATGTTAATGTATAAGGAAAAAAGATATTTAAATTTTGTTGTTGTTTTACAGTAGGGTAGTGAGCCCAAAAGCAGCTCATTAACTTAAAAATTAACTGCATGAAAAGTTCGTCCTTTTTTCGTTCAGATGTACTACCTGAGAATCTGCACTCTGCTCCTGGATAAAAACCTACTTACTGTTTTCCGCAGATGCCCAGTCCTCTTGAGAACAGGTTCCATCCTGTCGCCGTCAACAACCAAGCCAATTCTCTACATTTGCCTCTTGGCTCCAGCAACACCAACGCTCGACGAAACTGTCGATATGCTTCATTGAGATGCTCCTTGTTCTGCCCAAGTAACTGCCCATACACGATCAGCATCCGAGCCTCCGCCAGTTCATCACCGATATCCTTGGCCAGCTGGATGCAGTAGTGATACAACTGGATTGCTTGGTTGTGTGGTAAGATGAAGTTGATGACAACTTCCGCTCGGAAGGCTGCTTTCAAAAACATGAAGTTGTTATTTATGTGGGAATAAGATGCATCTATGAGGAGAGATTGGAGGGATTCCAACTCTCCTGGTACCAATGGCAAGTATAAAAACCCAGAGGTTTCAAAGGACAGTAGGATTGCATTTTGACAAAACGCGAAGAACAGATCAAAGCGAAAGCCACAGGTAAGGTAATTCAATAAGGAAATATAAAGCGTATGTTGTAAAATTGCCCATGGAAATATAGGATTCGTAGCCTCAATTACGTCGGTAGCTTCGTCGGAACTGTGATTTTCATATGACAATAAACATCGGTTTCTTGCAAACAAGGGTTCTGTTGGCAGAGTACGAAAGGATGTGTGACATCCATATGATCCAGCGAGCATGGTGAGTAGGGTTGGTGATGCTACAAATCGAAGATATGATTCAGGGGTAGGACATTTTTCTTCATCTTCGGTACGGTTTTCTGGTGGCAATTCAATCATCAATGAAGAATTCACAAATATGTTGCGTAATATGGCCGGGAATGAACGCAACCCATTGACACGAATGAGCCTGGTATGAAGTGTGTATCCTTCGTGTTTTTCATGGACTGGACTAACTGGTTCTGAATGCCTCAAGTGATCATCAATAGCCAGAGATAGTTCCCGTTCTAATGGTAAAGATATTGCGAACACTTCAGCATCATGTGGTAACCAGGGCAAAAGCGGTGATCTGAGACCTCTTGCAATGATATTTGGATGCACTCTGACCATGGTTACATATTGCTGCGGATAGTACAGAGCATTGGTGGCGACTTTTGAGGATTCGACATCGATGGTTTTGGACGACAATAAAACCAGTAACGTCGTACCATCAAAGAACATAAGCGTATACTTTACAGAGGGAACAATAAGCTTTTGGCTTATTGTTTCCAATGATTTCAGATATACTCGTAGATTTGAGACGACCAAAAGAAGATCATTGGTAGAATCTTCACAATAGCTCAAACTCACTTCAGCCAATGTGGCCGATATGTTAATTTTCCATATTGAACTAAGAACGCCAATAATGTCAATTCCACGTATACATATTTGATCATGATGATGCTGATGAATGTTGTCCACATCTTCATGATCTTTGCAACAGCTATCTTCACAAACGCCTCTATTCTGCTTGATATTGATGCAATTGTCATCGTTTTCGTCGGACTCTATCGTTTGCGACATTTTCTTTGGTCTGAAAAAAGAAAGAAACATAAGTGTCATAACGATTAACATAAAAATGCATTTTATTTTGTGGGTGTAGGGGGGTGTGTGTTTCGCAACGGCATATCGTGATGGGGGAGGCAGGGTGGAAAGTCCCCTCAACTCGATACCGCAAAAAAAAGTTAACCAAAACAAAAAAACGTACAAATTTTCGCGCGCATTTTCCCCTTTATGCCACTGGTAACCTATTTTAAAGCCGTATACGATTTCGGTCAATTTTTTTAATTTTGTTATTCAATAATCAACTTATTAATAACAATTATTGTCAGTGATGTTTTTAAGCCAAAAAAGCGGGTCTTTATGTGACACTGGGAAATATTTTACCAAATAGACACACCAAATAGCATTCTGAATTGGAGGAAAGTCCTTCTGATATCAAATAATTTGTTTTTCATCCAGTGCCATGTTATTTCTCAGCGTGATATTGCTTCGGCAACTTTACTGAGTATTTGTATAGAAATAGAAATAGAAAATTGTTTTGATTTTTTTTTTGAAAATCGCAATATAATACAAATTTAAGGCAAATTATTAAAAGGATGATATTTTTGATATTTAACAAATTAAATTAATAAATCTAATGATACGTACTTCAAGTGCAGCTGGGAGAAGCAGTCCATCACATGAAAATGCTGACCTTTCGTATTGTAGATGTACATGGATTTTCATAAAAGACCTAAAAATGTTAGGTCTTTTGGGAAACTGTATGTATTTCTTCAACACGAAAGGTCAAATGTTTGGCGAGCCGAAGGGGGGGGGGGCAAACAATTTTTGGCAAGCCGATGGGGGGGGAGGAGGGTCTCGATTAGGTTCCATCTCTGGATAACAATAAATTAATACATAATACCCTATGAAAAAGTCCTGTACCCCCCCCCCCCACCCACTTAGTTTTCTCAATGCCAAAAACCCATTCCTCTTCATCCACAAATCGACGCCACTGATTACACACAGTCGAACCATGCAGCAATATAAATTAGTTCACATACTCGTATTATTAGTTGATTTTTCCATGTTATATAGTTTACATTACCAGTCGTTATCCATGGACCCGAGGGAGCACAGTGTCATCGCCCCGATGGCAGAAATCGCCATGTGAGGTTGAATCCCGGGGTTGAATCCACAGCCACGCATGGCCATTTTGTTCTGACCTGTTTAATAGCTTTAAGACGCATAATGAGCCGAGGGACATCCGACTAAGGCTACTGACAATAGCCTGGTAATTGACCTCTCATGTGTGAGTGAGCATACGCCATGAGGTCAGGCTGCTTTTAGACTCTCCACGAGTGAGTGCAGCTAGCCTACGCTGCGATATGGTTCGGCACATATAGGCCTAAAATCAAAATTTTTGTTAGTTTTTGAGTTCAAGACGCACTGTTCTTTCTCAAGACGCAAGCTAACGACTATCATATCCGTTCAACACATATATTCAAGTGCAAGGATCTAAATATGGCTTCTTTAGAATAAAAAAATTACGGGAGCCGGAGATATTCATCATTTTCTATCCCGGTATCCAAAGATTTATCATCTGAATATCAAATCGTGCAAAGCACATTCACGTGTATCGATCCCGGGTACTGATTTTAGTATCTCTGCTGTACCAAGTATAAATTATTAGCCAGGCGATGTCGGTGTGGTGGTGGTGGGGGGGGGCAAAGATTTTTGGCGGGCCGAGAGGGGGGCAAGCAATTTTTGGGGGGCCGGGGGGGGGGCAAGCGATTTTTGGCGAGCCGTTTGGAAATTTTACCCCCCCGGGCTCATAATTATTGCACAGTCCCTAAATAGTGACTGCGTGGGGGTGTCCCTTTTCTGAACAAGTTCAGGCATAGCAAGACGAAGAGGTTTAGTAGAGCCTTACAAGATCAGTCTTGAGCTGTCCTTAAAGGGTTCTACGAAGGTCCAAAAATGGTTCTAGAAAGACCAAGAACCATTTTATACAAAGATTTCTGCAACATTTTGGGGTTCCATTTTCAAGAACCTTTTCTCTTGAGGGTTTTATGTCTACAGGATAGCCAACGACCCCTTTTTCTCAAAGATTATATGGTATTAAAAGCAAGCAAACAAATAAACACATGTGTACCAAGGGAGAACAGTGCCAGTGCATTGATTGGCCACCCAGGTCCCGGCCCCAGGTTAAATAAGAAATAAATAAATAAATAAATAAATAAATAAATAAAACAAAAACATATTTACCGATTCATCCGGGAGAATACTTAAGTATCCTGAAGCTGAGAACTGACGAGTAATGATCGTTATTCCTATACCGCGCATTTAGAACGTCAGGACGGAAATACCCGTGAATCAATCGCCGGGAATTCCCTAACCCACGCCATCTTCATTAAGGTGACGTTTAACTCAGTGGTGGAAGGCATGCTCTATTGTTCTATCGTTTCTGATATGAAAAAGTGGGCGTGATTGAATTCAGTAACATTTATTTTTAGTGTCCAGTTCTTATAGTGACTAATTAGCATGTTATAGTTTACTATAATTCTTTTTAACATTACAATAAACACATATAAAATAACTGGAAAATATTTCTTTGTTAATTCTTATTTTCCAAATAGATGGCAGCATTTGCAGGATTGTAGAATTAATATTTTAAACTTGTTGCCAATTCCAAAGAGAAAGGACGCATTAAAAAAATTATATGCAAGAGGGTTTTGATTTCACGGGGAAAATTGTAATTCTTGAATAAGAGCTAATAAGATAGATTATGCCTTGTAAGTTGTAACGCATGTAATTCTGTTTAAAGGCCAGACGAATAGGATAAAATGAATATACGTGGTGCTCAATAATGGAGTATGGAAAATCAATGTTGGAGTTTTATTAATTTTACTTTTAGGGGGAAATTACCGGATTTTGACATATTATATTAAAAGCAATTATAAAATTATGAAAGAAAACATAACACCCCTGAAAAGGATTGGGAATATAGAAATTTCGACAAGGGATTCAAAAATAATCATTTTGAAAAGGATTTTAAGTAGGCATTTTGAACAGCCATATAGATTATATTCATAACCTCAGGACTCGTGCATGATGCGTGTGATCCAATCATACTTTATTATTTGTAAAAACCCGAACGCAAATCGGGGTCATTAATTACTCAATTAGTGGTATTATTTGAGCTTTATTTAGAGGGCATTGTGAAGAATCTAAACATTTTGCCTTTAGAATCTAAACATTTTGCCTTTTGAACCGAGGGATTTTCCCCGGGATATTCTGAACATTTTGAAAACGGATTCAAAATAGGGAGTTTATTTATTTTGAATCTGAACCAATAGTAGTAGTAGGGGGCCTATAATTTCCCATTGCAGCCAAGTAGCTGAATTGCGCGAATTTAACAATTAAATTTCAGTTTTGTCAATGTTTGTGTATAAAGCATTAAAATTAAATGGAATAAAAAGAAATTGCACTGAGAAAAATTAAAAACACGGATAATATAATTCTGAATATTATTTAGATTATATTTTAAATGACAGATGAAAACAAATGTTAACATAGGGTGTAGACCTATGCATATATAATTTATTCTGAAAGACTATAATTTTAATGAATTTATAATTGGTTGGAAAGTCCCAATCTAAATAAAGTGTACGTCGCGCGACGCGTGACTGACAGCTACTGACATGCCTGTTTGCTATCGTATTGATGATTCAATAAAGTAAAGCGATAGGTCATGTTTTATATATATATTTCATATGGAAAACTTTGGTGCATCTGCTCACGCCACTTTCAAAAGGTCTTTTTAACACAGGAAATTCTAGTAAAATGTCGACTTTTCTACCTATCTTCAACCACTACAGGAAAACGAAAAATGTTTTTAAATATCTTCGCTCGGTATTAAAAACTTTGATATATCTACTTTCAAATAATATAAATTATAAATGCATTGAGTTTTGGGAAAAGGTGGCACTTTTTACTTAGAAAGTTGTACGTTTTTCAATTTCTAATGGGAAATGAGACATTTTTCTTTCTTTTTCAAGTTTTTTGAGCAAATTATTTGATAAATAATTTCATAACATTTCACTGGAACATGCTAACATTTTTCTTCGCATTGCAATAAACACTTGAGAGAGTTATCTTTCTGATGATATAAAATTCATGTTTATTAGTGGATAGCAAAAGGTGGCACTTTTTGATCCAAATAATAATAAATATCACCAAAACTCATATTTTCGATGTGCACAGGGATTCCTAACAATGGAAATCAATCAACCATAACGAGTGAACAATAGGGAGCACAATGGGGTTTTCCATGCTTGCATAATACAAGGTCGTGCAGTAAAAAAATGTTGCTCTTCATGCTACCACTTTTATGCTCATATTGTGGCCAAACTTTTTCATATGATATATAGATGGGTTTTCCCACCACTACTACATGCAGATTAAGGTGACACTCTTTACTTGGTTATAGACGGTACTCTTTTAATTGATATACCAAAGGTACATTCTCAGATTTAGTGTTAAAACGTCATTTCCGTGTCGCTCGTAGTAGTCTCGCGTCATATTCAGACTTGTTTCGTCCGTTAGAAATGAATTTTAAATCGGTTTTAAATACTTATACTTATTTCTAAAATGTGTGGTGCATGGTGCTAGAGGGTGTAAACATGCCTAGAAAGTTTTAACTTAAGCTGATCGTTCTTTAATAGTGTTTTCAAGTTTCAACTATTTCAAAACAATGTATTTAGAAAAGTTAAGTGTTTTCAACAGTGCAGTTCCGTAATTATGTCAACCAAATGGCCCGTGAAACTCATTTTTATCTCATATCTCAGTAATTTTACATTGCAGATAGTGCAAACTATTCTTTTTCTGAATCCCCACGAAAAGATGACAAATTTGCTGCCAATTTCAAGAAAATCAGAGCAAGTTTATTTTTTACCCTGTGTGTGTGAAAATTTACCTCTGCTACGGACGTTCAATCCAAAAATTGCCATCTTTAACTATACTGTACCTTGTTTAGAGTCTTCTTTTGGTTTCAAACAAATAAAGTTTGCATATTTTGAACCGACTTTCTCTGCATGAGGTGTTTTGATTTTGCATCCCTGTTCAGTTTTAAGTTCATCGTTGCGGACATACGAATTGAAATATTTCAATTTGTACGTCCGCAACGGAGAACATTGGGAAATTTTCACCAAACGATAAAGACTCAAAGATCATTCTGAACACTGAAGAGCAATAACTGAAACACAAGTAAGTCAAAGAGTTCACTTTCTTTGAAAAACGTCCGCGACGGAGGTGTTTTTGTGACCTCTCATCATGCCAACTGAGAATGGGATTAGAATAAAATTGTCAGGTTTTACACTTCAGAGAAACTTCAAAATAGTTCAAAATCTAAAAGCCTTTAAGGGAGTGTTCATTAATACTTTGGTAGGGGGGGCTGGTCTACCTCAATTTTTTCACTCGAAAACTTTTTTGAACCCCCTCGATGGACCGCTAAACTTTTTTGACCCCCCTCTTTTGACAGACAAAACTTTTTGACCCCCCCATTATCGTATAACAAACATACTTAGTGTTGTTTCCAGTGGTGTGGTATCTGGGTCACATGTCATTGAGGGAGGCAAATGTTTGAAACATTCCCAGTGGGACAATTGCGCATGAGATGAAATACAAGCACAAGGAAATTTTCATTTTATTAGATTTGTCCCAAATCAGGGTGTTTATCTGATTTTACAGGGATAAATGAAATAGAGGATTTATTTGGAGGTTCATAGGTGCATAATTTGGATCCGTGGCTATTATGATAGTACTGTACAGTGCGTGTGAACCGCCCAAAAAATTTGGCCATATTGAAGCTTGAATGGTCAAATATTGTTAAAATTAGAACTAATTTATGCAAAAAGCTGTGGTACCTGGGCCTATGCCCACTCTGCCTATGGTAAATCTACCCATGCCTTTGTGTACAAAATAATTTTGCAATGAGAAATATTAAACTGAACATGCTGAAGTGTGCAGTTTACGTGCAAAGAAATCCAATTTATTTGCAATATTTTCTTAGTTGTATTTGATCAGATTGGTACATAATCATACTGAATGGTATCCTACTTTGAAGAGATATAAAAATTTATGATAAAAAGTGCCAGTATAAACCAACCCAGATGTTGCATGTTGCTGATCATCTTTTTAAATGTTATATTAATCAATAGATATATGTGTACACTAAGTGCCATAATTTTTTCAAACAAAAGCACTGAAAACGAAAACTTGCTCGTGTTAAAAGTGATATAGAGGGTCTCAATGCGCGCGAAGCGCGCGAAAATTGTGGGTTTTGAGAGGAAAACTTTTTTGGCCCCCCCCTTTCCTACCACCTAAAACTTTTGGTCCCCCCTTTTTAAGGTCCAAAACTTTTTGGCCCCCCCTCCTTTTACCAGCCCCCCCACCAAAGTATTTCTGAACACTCCCTAATATAATTTAGAAGTTCTGTTTCGACAATGATTTCAATCAACTACATGTATTATCAATGACTACCGATCACAATATCAGAGCGTAGGCCTATGCACCGTTTTCAAACAATGTATTATGTATTTAGAAAAATTATGTGTTTTAGCATGTTTAGTCAACTAGGCCTATTGTTTATCAACTATTATCAATGACTATCACAAATCACAATAGTGTAGGTCTATGTATCGTTCTTTAACAGTGCTTTCAGCTGTTTTTAAACAACATATTTATAGAACAGTTAAACTCCCATTCTGTTCAGTCCCAGCGAAAGTGTAAAAAAAATCAAAATTGTTTATAGGCCTAAATTGCTTAGGCCTAAGTAGGCCTACCTGAAGGATAAGTCATTGTCATTTGGTATTTTTGAAATGAACCGTGGCACATCCCATACCATCAACCAGGGAGAGACCCGGGGAAAGATCCCCCGGGACTCCTTTTCAATCTTTGAAGTAGCCAAATCTCCTCCGTGAGCTTCCGTGGACATGGGTGAAAAACCGGGGCCTACAGTCTAGAGCACTAGGCCTAGGCCTATGATCATCAAAAGTTGTGAGCCGATTGAAATGTTATATTTTTATCGGTTTATTAAATATTAAAGCAACGATTCAATGTTTTTTTAACATACCACAATATATTTGATTAACTTTTCAGAAAAAAAGAGAATAAGAGGGTGCAATGAGGGTTCTGTTTTTTTTTTTTTTTTTTTTGGACACCCTGTAGTTTGCCTGATGAGGTCGCTGACGTCGCTCTTGTAATTGATTGGGATACGGGCTGTAAATAATTAGACTTGGCAGAATTCGATTCAAGACTTCGATGGATCATATTGCAACAAGAAATTCATTTTTTGCCAATAACATTCGACGAATCACTAAAATTTGTTTGTCTACAGGGGCAGGTAAGTACGATAGAGCTCACAGCATTGAAATAATTTCATAATTACAAGTAAAAAGGCCATAAATTGATAAATGACTGACCACAAATACCCGGGCACAAATTAGGGGTTCATTCATATATTTTCATGACTAAACGGTTGTTTATGGCCGAGGCCCTTGCGGCCCGAGGGCATAAACAACCGTTTAGTCATGAAATATATGAACCCCGTTCATACATACAAATGTACCAGAACATTTTGTGATTCTTATTTCATCAAAATAATAACAAAAATTACGAGTAACATTATTAAAAAACATGATTTTACTTGCATTTTCCCTACCCGGCGATATCACATCCGGGACACCGGGCATAAACGCTGTTTATGCCCGGCTCTCGACCAATCACGCGCGCTGTTATATAGCGTGTATGTATGAATAGTCACTCATATAGGTAACCTAGGCAAACCTTAGTTAACACATTTACTAGTCAGCGAATTCGCCGCGACCGGGGCCCCAACACAATGCATATTTACATTGAAATTTGAATTTTTTTCGAGAATAGGTGGGTGAAGGAAACCTACATAAATATGTTTTCTATACTTCACTTGACCCATATATATGATTTTTATGATGATAATCAAGTCGCACATGCAATTTTAGAGGGATTTTTATAGCAGTTCCATTAAAAAAAGCTGCCATCGCCATGAGACTAAAATCTAAAAACACCCCGAAATGCCGTTTTGGGGAATTTTGCTAGCTGAATCTTTTTGATGAAAGTCAATCTTTGACAAGATGTAACTTTGCTACGGAAAGTGCTATGAAAAAAAGGTTTTCAGTTTTGGCTTAGTTTACTCAAGGGCTTTAATTTGATATATAAAACGATGCAATTTGATGGCAAATTTGAATTCACCTAGCATACCTAACTCATATGATGTATGTATGTGATCATCCAGCACAACTCAGCCCTGAAGTCGCCAATCATCATTTTTGAGATATTCAACCAAAATATTCTGCTTGAAATTAGCTTTAAAATGATGTACCGGTATATCATGTCTATTCTGTCGGTCGGACATCCGGGCTATCTCTAGTCTCGGGCCCAAACTGCATGTGGCTCACGGTTTGATGTGAACAACAGAAACCGGCTGTGAAGGAGGCTACATAGCGATGTTGCTGGAGTGATGTTCAATTTCGGAAAAAACGACACTCGACCATGGAATTTAATTTTAAGTTTGTCAGTATATAAGCGGTAAATCAAGTAAGTTTCTTACTCTGAAGACTTAGAAGCGGTTGTTTGATTCCACTGACTATTTGCGATCGAAATTTACATTACACCAATGACAGAAATCATCAACAAAAATCGAATCAGGGACTTGTTTTCACTCGAACATCATCAACCGGAAGTGACGTGACACGGACCGACAGAATAGTACTTGACATTTAAGTAGTGAAAATCAATAAAACAGTCAATAAATCCTTTGTTTCCTATTGTTTATTGTTAAGTTCAATGCCAATGGAGCATATCTCAATGAATAGTGGCACTGGTGACATCCGGGCTCAGTTATGGTGGATAGTCACATATGTATTTTCAGTATGAGTATAGGTGCTTGCACGAAAGGTTTGGACGCACCATTAGATATAATTAAAGACACAGATAAAAAGGATTTATCGCGTCTGACGCCATCTGTCAATCAAATTCGAGCATGGTTTGTGTACAAGTGTCGTGATGATGACTTGCTGAACGCGGATTTATAAGCGGGCGCCTTATTGTTAATTTTGCACCTTTCAACATGCAAACCATCTCAAAAGTTAGGTCTTAATAGTAGGAAACTTTCTTAACCAAAGGCACCATGTCCACAATGCCTAGAAAAGCTGCTTTTTGCCTTGTAAAAGTACGTAATTTTTCGCCATTTGCTGCTATTCCTTTTCTCCGATCAGCACCAGATAGATCGGTCTTCCTTTTACGCGCTGATTAACCTGTGTAAACCAATCAAGGATCGTAATTGACAGTGACATCAGATGCGATAAATTCTTTTTATCTCTGTCTTTAATTATAGAGGCTAGGGAGTTTAAAAAAAAATAAAAATTGCCTCACTGATGAGTAAAAAAAAAAATTGCCTCACTGATGGGGGCACTGATGAGTAAAAAAAAAAAAAAAAAAAAAAATTTGCCTCACTGATGAGTAAAAAAATTTTTTCCTTACCCAGCTCTGTATTTAAAGGTACCGTATACCATGGACATACTAAATAATTATTTAGTGCGTCCATGCGATACATTAAAATTGAAAAAAGACAACTTCGCCAAGATGACGAAAAAAAAAAAAAATTGCCAAAGGCGGCGAAAAACCAAATTCATAGCCTTTATAACACTACTTCCACAAGGCAGTATAACATGTAAGAATAAAACCAGCCTAAAGTAAAGAAACACCTGTTGTTGTGCCTCCAGGGCTAGTGATCTGTGGCGTACATAAATTAAAAGTTCCCTATATATGACCGTCCATGTCGAAACGCTCGTAAAGTTGGCCCCTGGTCAATTTTGTTTTCTTCCTTGTTTAAAAAATATATCATAAGCTTTACAATGATATATCATTTGACTTCAAACAATATCCAGAAGCGGAGTAACCTAGCGAAATTTACTGCTGTAACGTACATTACTATGTTTTGTTAGACTCAGCAGTGTTTTTGTCAGGGACGAAAGCGCATTACTAATGATCGGTTTTCACTATTTGAAATGGATGTTTGAACTTGCTTCTTTCAACCCATAATACTTCTTTCACCCTTACCATTGGCATCCTGGAGTGAGTGTGAATTTTAATACAGGAGATGTGGAATAAGTAATCTATATCCATCTTACATAATTTAGACTATTATCTGGTACTTTAGAGAATCTTATGCAAGTATTGGATCAAAAAGTATCTTGTTTAATGTGTTTGACATATACCACAAAACAGTGTCCGAAATAAGGAAAATATGGAGGTTGTCCCGAGGACAACTAAAGCATAAATTCTGCTTGTCCTCAAAACATTTTGGTTGTCCCCAAAATGTGTCATATTTAAGAGGAAAAATATAATGGTTGTCCAGAGGATAAGTACATATCTCAATATGGTTGTCCCCAGTGATTTTTGGACAAGAGGATAAGTGCTTATTTTGAACACTGCCACAAAATAATTTCCACAATGGTTCCTCATATTGTATTGTGTCACTGTTAAGAACGTATGTTACAAATCGTTTACATACTCATAGAACTCAAAAAAATAAAAATGTTATACATTGCTAGCCGTGCGAGGGGCACTAGACGGACTAAAAATGACATGCAGGTGGGGTCTGATGTGATTTTCTTATATTTGATCATAGTCGTACAAATACTGGTAACGTATGTTTCAGTAACGGATGTTTCATTTAAACTTCTAAAATTTCCACATGTTCTGTTAATGATAGCAGTGTGCAACAAAATTATTTCACTTTTATCAAGGTATCACATGCTAATGTTTACTACCTACCAGGTGTATATTCTACCGTTTGATTTTCAGATAAATGGTAACGTAGGCTACTTTCCTTAACCATACGGTCATAGATTATGGTACTTTGTCTTGCTTTTCTCTAAAACGGATACCCACATTACATTTTCAGTCATAAATTTAATTTCCACGCTATTAATTTGACATTATAAAGGCAAAACATGATACCTACATGTACTGTAAATTGATAAAAATGTTATTAAAGATAACATGTCAATGTAACATAGGTTACACAGAGTATTGCGACAAATTCCAATTGTAAATAAATCATCTTTTACAGTTTAGGGATGGTTATTTCCTTTTTTTCCTTGTAGGAATACACTATAAATTACATTTTAATACTATTTCAAGGCATGTTCATTGCGTTCCTTAAAGCACATTACACAAATATGTAAAGTTCGTGATTTGCGACATAGGGGTTTTGACCGCTCAGCCAACTTCGAAACATCGCTACTTCCAAAATAATACGATTTGAATGATCAAATTTCCAGATATTATAGCCTGTTGTTTTGTGTTTTAAGATATTCCATGATCATTTCTTTATATTACGATCCACATTGGTACAATATATTAAGTTGAATGGTTGCGACAGGATTTTCA
Organism: Amphiura filiformis; assembly: GCF_039555335.1. Lineage (NCBI taxonomy): Eukaryota > Metazoa > Echinodermata > Ophiuroidea > Amphilepidida > Amphiuridae > Amphiura > Amphiura filiformis. Next base: position 51,088,939 of record NC_092644.1, on the reverse strand, counting down.
CCGAATTGCTCGTTTTTTGTGGTTTTGACCCTATGAATGACAAGGAACTTTGCCAGGAAGATTTGGCTGTTCTTTTAAAGGACCCTTAAAGATGCATGCATGACTAACCAAACCCTTGACCAAAGCAAGTTTATATAAGATTCATACATTCACTTTTTCAAACCTTATTGTTGTGGGATTTAGGCATCACAAACGCCGCCAGAAAATCCAAACGCAGACGAGTTACGCTAAACATAACATTAACTTTTTGGGTCAATCGGGTGTTTTTTTTCAATCAATTTTTAGAACATCTATCTTCATTTTGTTCACAGGTTCATAATGTCTGCTTATACATTGATGGAAACTCTGAAACCACACAAATGCTACAGATGTAAACAAATCTTTGCAAGTTTCGATCGCTACAAGTCGCACACCAGATTGCATAGTCGACACCCTTTGCTGAAAATAGATAATAAGGTTTGTGAGCCTGGAAAAGATGTGAATTATCAAAACATTGCACAAGGTAAACCACCAGCTAGTCAAGGAGCTTTGTCTAGGAGCATAAAGTGGAATGGAAAAGAGACAAAATGCACCAGTAAAGAGGTTTCCAAAGAGGATAACGGTAATATAGATGTGGAAGTACTTCCTTGTGATTTGGTTTCATCATCTGGTCAAGTGAAGACATCTAGAATATTGAAGAAAAGCTCAAGGAAAGAAAGAAAACCAAAACGAGATGATACAAAAGTTAGTGTTTCTAGTACTGCTACCAAGTCCAAGGAATTGAAGAATGCAAGTAGCAACAAAAGAGAGAGTGGGAGATTAAGAAAGAGGACACAACAAACACAGGTTGTTGCAGAATCCAATAGAAACCAAGAAGTAAAAAGTAAGACAAAGGACAAGGCTCCTGTCAACACTACTATCAACCCTAATGCATCAGTCATAACAAAAGGCAAGAAGGAACAAAACCCACAACTACTTGTATCAAAGTCAAAACAGACTAAACAAGACAGGCTGAAAAAGAGAACCAGTAGCAGAATCCGCAAATCAGATGCATCGGTTGATCAGATTGATGAAAACTCAGATGTGAGCATGCATTTTGTATCCTCGGATAAACAGTTGAAAAGCACTAATTCAAATCCGAATAAAAAGAGAAATATAAACAGAAAAGAGAAAAAGCAAGGTGTAACATTTGTTTGAAGATCTTTGCTAGACCAGGGGTTCTCAAGATCCACATGAGGAAGCATACAGGGTCTACACCATATAATTGTAAAATCTGTAAAAAATCATTCCGCCAGAAATGCCAGTTGACTTTCCACATGATGAATCACACGGGGGAGAAAAATTACCAATGTCAGTTCTGTCGTAAAGAGTTCATACGTAAGTCAAATTGGATTGACCATGAAATTGCCACGCATCAGTATACAGAAATCCTCGGGAAAGAGTCTCTGATTAAATCAAGATATGGAAGGAAAGTCAAAATTTATGAATGCCAGGACTGTGGCAAGTTATTCACCATAAAAGGTAGTTATGATCTTCACGAAAGAAGCCACAGAAGTGAAAAAAATCATGTCTGTAAGACTTGTGGTAAAAGTTTTAATCACAAGAGTAATTTGACAGAGCATGAACGCATTCATTTGGATGTGAAACCCTATCGATGTGAGTATTGTGGAAACAGCTTCCGATTTCAGAGCAATCTGACGACGCACATCAAAATGCATTTAGGAGTTAAAAATTATGACTGTTCATATTGTGGTAAAAAATTCCGGCAGCTCTCACAATTGACTGTCCATGTTAGGACTCATACAGGAGAAAAACCTTTCCAATGTCCACAATGTGATCATGCTGCAGCCCAGAGTGGTGCTTTGAAAGTACATATAAGAGCATATCATACAGAAAAATCTTACCAATGTCCATATTGTGAGTATACATGTACTGGAGCACAGAATGAAGCTTTGGTATCGCATATCAGGGAAAATCATGAAGATGAAAGGCCGTACCAATGTTCGCGTTGTGATTATAGTGCAGCACAGAGCAGACATCTGGAAAATCATATCAGATCTATTCATAAGAAAGAAAAATCTTACCATTGCCCTCATTGTGATTATGCTGCAGCAAGGAAAGATCAATTGCAGAAGCATGTTATGAGAGTGCACAAGAAAAAAACACTAGACAATTGTAAGTTATAGACGTGTCACACCGACATCGCCTGGCTAATAATTACTTGGCAGCAGAGATACTAAAATCAATACCCAGGATCGAATGTGCTATGCACGATTTTGATATTCAGACGAAAATCTTTGGATACCGGGGTAGAAAACGATGACTATCTCCCGTAACTGATTTCGTCTAAAGAAGCCAGATGTGGTTCCTTGCACTTGAACATATGTGTTGAACAGATATGATAGTCGTTAGCTAGCATCTTGAGAAAGAAGCGAGCGTATCGAACACAAAAACTGACCAAAATATTCTGATTTTCTGATGTGAGCACTCACTTACATGGCGTATACATTTGCTCACACACAGGGAGATCACACACAGCGTAGTGTGAGCACTCACTCACATGGCGTATACATGTTCACCCCCACACATAGAGGTCAATTACCAGGCTCAGGTCATGCTATTGTCAGTAGACTTATAGTCAGGATGTCCCTCGGCTCATTATGCTTCTCAAAGGTCGGAACAAAATGGCCATGTGTGGCTGTGGGTTTAACCTACCATGGCGATTTCTGCCATGAAGATATCGAGGCAATGACGCTGTGCGTGTGCAATACTGTTGATACCACAGGAGGAGGGTGCATCTTTGCTACCTCTTTTCCGGAGAATAGAAAATTATTGCAAATTGCACATGAGTCTTTAGAATAACATCTGTAGCACTTGTCCTGGGAACTTGCCATGCTTGTACAATGTATGGTTTCAGCGTTTTCATCAATATAATATACCGTACTGAGAAGATGTGGGCAAAATGTACATGGCAAATTGTTGGCAAATATTCAGATTATCGCAGGCTATTTATTGTATGAAAAGAATTGGGTCATGCTAAGGTCACACAATGGTTTTTGGCTTGTTTCAGCAAATGAAGTGCCAATATTTTTCATGAGTTACCTTCAAACCCCTTTGACAAAATATGGGCACCCAATTTGCTTTGCAAGCTGAATAGCATTATATGACATTAGTGAATGAAGAGATTGGGGAAAGACATCAAAAGTAATTTTTAAAACTGATCAACAACACTCTCTTTTTTAACTGAATATTTCAAGTGTCACATGACCAGCCCAGCGAATCAGTTGCCTGATGAAGTCTGATGCCATGGTATCAGACGCAATGTAGCAAGTTGTGAAAGTAAGTTCCAGTAAAATATTTAATTCAAAACTTTGTGATTTCAGAGAAACCATTCTCCATTTTGCATAATGTGTGATTCTCTATACTAGAACAACCATCACAAAGAAAAAAAAGGACATTGTTAACATCTAGAAACACTAGAAAATCATCAGTCAGTCTACCAACACCGTTGATGATGGAAAATGGTTTCTTTTGAAATATTTGGTTTAAAAAAGTGAGTCTTGGCCAGTTGGAGCAACTACTTTTAACATATAACGCTAGTTTGACCAGTTTCTGTTGATATGATAATCTGGAGGTGTGTGTAAGTCTCTTTCAGAGAACAGTAACTTTTCACTATTTTGTCCCCACAGGTTCATAATGTCTCAGTATATATTGATGGAAACTCTGAAACCACACAAGTGCTACAGATGTAAACAAAGCTTTACCAGTTTTGATCGCTACAAGTCGCACACCAGATTACATACCCGCCATACTTCTCTGAAAAAAGATTTCAAGGTTTGTGAGCCTGGAAAAGATGTGAATTATCAACATATTGCACAAGGTAAACCAGCTCGTAATCAAGCTAATTTGATTCTCATCAAAAAGCAGAATGGAAAAGAGACAAAATGCACCAGTGAAGAGGTTTCCAAAGACGATGACAGTAATATAGATGTGGAAGAACGTCCTTGTGATTTGGTTTCATCATCTGGTCAAGTGGAGACATCTAGAATATTGAAGAAAAGCTCAAGGAAAGAAAGAAAACCAAAACAAAATGATACAAAAGTTAGTGTTTCTAGTACTGCTACCAAGTCCAAGGAATTGAAGAAAAGAGAGAGTGGGAGATTAAGAAAGAAGACATTAAGAAACACACAACAAACACAGGTTGTTGCAGAATCCAAAAGAAATCAGAATAAGACAAATGAAAAAGTTCCTGTCAACAGTATTAACAATCCTAATGCATCAGTCAAAATAAAAGGCAAGAAGAAGGAACAAAACCAACAACTACTTGTATCAAAATCAAAAGAGACTAAACAAGACAGACTGAAAAAGAGAACCAGTAGCAGAATCCGGAAATCAGATGCATCGGTTGATCAGATTGATGAAAACTCAGATGTGAGCATGCATTTTGTATCCTCGGATAAACAGTTGAAAAGCACTAATTCAAATACGACTAAACGGAGAAAATATAGACAGAAATACAAAAAAGCAAGGTGTAACATTTGTTTGAAGATCTTTTCTAGACCAGGGGTTCTTGACATCCACATGAGGAAGCATACAGGGTCTACACCATATAAGTGTAAAATCTGTAAAAAATCATTCAACCAGAAAGGCCAGTTGACTTTCCACATGATGAATCACACGGGGAGAAAAATTACCAATGTCAATTCTGTCGTAAGGAGTTCATACGTAAATCATCATGGATTGACCATGAAATTGCCACGCATCAGTATACAGAAATCCTTGGGAAAGAGTCTCTGATTAAATCAAGATATGGAAGGAAAGTCAAAATTTATGAATGCCAGGACTGTGGCAAGTTATTCACCATAAAAGGTAGTTTTGATCTTCACGAAAGAAGCCACAGAAGTGAAAAAAATCATGTCTGTAAGACTTGTGGTAAAAGTTTTAATCACAAGAGTAATTTGACAGAGCATGAACGCATTCATTCGGATGTGAAACCCTATCGATGTGAGTATTGTGGAAACAGCTTCCGATTTCAGAGCAATCTGACGACGCACATCAAAATGCATTTAGGAGTTAAAAATTATGACTGTTCATATTGTGGTAGAAAATTCCGGCAGCTCTCACAATTGACTGTCCATGTTAGGACTCATACAGGAGAAAAACCTTTCCAATGTCCACATTGTGATTATGCTGCAGCCCAGAGTAGTGCTTTGAAAGTACATATAAGAGCATATCATACAGAAAAATCTTACCAATGTCCATATTGTGAGTATACATGTACTGGAGCACAGAATGGTGCTTTGGTATCGCATATCAGGGAAAATCATGAAGATGAAAGGCCGTACCAATGTTCGCATTGTGATTATAGTGCAGCACAGAGCAGACATCTGGAAAATCATATCAGATCCATTCATAAGAAAGAAAAATCTTACCATTGTACTCATTGTGATTATGCTGCAGCACGGAAAGATCAATTGCAGAAGCATGTTATGAGAGTGCACAGAAAAAAACACTAGGCAATTGTAAGTTATAGACGTGTCACACAGACATTGCCTGGCTAATAATTACTTGGCAGCAGAGATTCTTAAATCAATACCCAGGATCGATACATGTGAATGTGCTATGCACGATTTTGATATTCAGGCGAAAATCTTTGGATACCGGGGTAGAAAATGATGAATATCTCCGTAAATGATTTCGTCTAAAGAAGCCAGATGTGGTTAATTGCACTTGAATATATGTGTTGAACAGATAGTTGTTAGCTAGCGTCTTGAGAAAGAATCGAGCGTATTGAACTCAAAAACTGACCAAAATATTCTGATTTTCTGATGTGAGCACTCACTCACATGGCTTATACATTTGCTCACACACAGGGAGATCACACACAGCGTAGTGTGAGCACTCACTCACATGGCGTATACATGTTCACCGACACACAAAGAGGTCAATTACCAGGCTCAGGTCAGGCTATTGTCAGTAGACTTAGTCAGGATGTCCCTCGGCTCATTATGCTTCTCAAAGGTCGGAACAAAATGGCCATGTGTGGCTGTGGATTCAACCTACCATGGCGATTTCTGCCATGAAGATATCGAGGCGATGGCTGTGCGTAAAGCGCAATACTGTTGATACCACAGGAGGAGGGTGCATCTTTGCTACCTCTTTTCCGGAGAATAGAAAATTATTGCAAATTACACATGAGTCTTTAGAATAACATCTGTAGCACTTGTCCTGGGAACTTGCCATGCTTGTATGGTTTCAGTGTTTTCATCAATATAATATACCGTACTGAGAAGATGTGGGCAAAATGTACATGGCAAATTGTTGGCAAACATTCAGATTATCGCAGGCTATTTATTGTATGAAAAGAATTGGGTCATGCTAAGGTCACACAATGGTTTTTGGCTTGTTTCAGCAAATGAAGTGCCAATATTTTTCATGAGTTACCTTCAAACCCCTTTGACATGAAATATGGGCACCCAATTTGCTTTGCAAGCTGAATAGCATTATATGACACTAGTGAATGAAGAGATTGAGGAAAGACATCAAAAGTAATTTTTAAAACTGATCAACAACACTCTCTTTTTTAACTGAATATTTCAAGTGTCACATGACCAGCCCAGCGAATCAGTTGCCTGATGAAGTCTGATGCCACGGTATCAGACGCGCAATGTAGCAAGTTGTGAAAGTAAGTTCCAGTAAAATATTTAATTCAAAACTTTGTGATTTCAGAGAAACTATTCTCCATTTTGCATAATGTGTGATTCTCTATACTAGAACAACCATCACAAAGAACAAAAAGGACATTGTTAACATCTAGAAACACTAGAAAATCATCAGTCAGTCTACCAACACCGCTGATGATGGAGAATGGTTTCTTTTGAAATATTTGGTTAAAAAAGTGAGTCTTGGCCAGTTGTAACAACTACTTTTAACATATAACGCTAGTTTGACCAGTTTCTGTTGATATGATAATCTGGAGGTGTCTCTTTCAGAGAACAGTAACTTTTCACTGTTTTGTCCCCACAGGTTCATAATGTCTCAGTATATATTGATGGAAACTCTGAAACCACACAAATGCTACAGATGTAAACAAAGCTTTACCAGTTTTGATCGCTACAAGTCGCACACCAGATTACATACACGGCATACTTCTCTGAAAAAAGATTTCAAGGTTTGTGAGTCTAGAACAGATGTGAATTATCAACATATTGCACAAGGTAAACCAGCTCCTAATCAAGCTAATTTGATTCTCATCAAAAAGCAGAATGGAAAAGAGACAAAATGCACCAGTGAAGAGGTTTCCAAAGACGACGACAGTAATATAGATGTGGAAGAACTTCCTTGTGATTTGGTTTCATCATCTGGTCAAGTGGAGACATCTAGAATATTAAAGAAAAGCTCAAGGAAAGAAAGAAAACCAAAACGAGATGATACAAAAGTTAGTGTTTCTAGAACTGCTAGGAAGTCCAAGGAATTGAAGAATGCAAGTAGCAACAAAAGAGAGAGTGGGAGATTAAGAAAGAAGACATTAAGAAACACACAACAAACACAGGGTGTTGCAGAATCCAAAAGAAATCAAAATAAAACAAATGAAAAAGCTCCTGTCAACAGTATTAACAATCCTAATGCATCAGTCAAAATAAAAGGCAAGAAGAAGGAACAAAACCAACAACTACTTGTATCAAAATCAAAAGAGACTACACAAGACAGGCTGAAAAAGAGAACCAGTAGCAGAATCCGGAAATCAGATGCATCGGTTGATCAGATTGATGAAAACTCAGATGTGAGCATGCATTTTGTATCCTCGGATAAACAGTTGAAAAGCACTAATTCAAATACGACTAAACGGAAAAAATATAGACAGAAATACAAAAAAGCAAGGTGTAACATTTGTTTGAAGATCTTTTCTAGACCAGGGGTTCTTGACATCCACATGAGGAAGCATACAGGGTCTACACCATATAAGTGTAAAATCTGTAAAAAATCATTCAACCAGAAAGGCCAGTTGACTTTCCACATGATGAATCACACGGGGGAGAAAAATTACCAATGTCAATTCTGTCGTAAGGAGTTCATACGTAAATCATCATGGATTGACCATGAAATTGCCACACATCAGTATACAGAAATCCTCGGGAAAGAGTCTCTGATTAAATCAAGATATGGAAGGAAAGTCAAAATTTATGAATGCCAGGACTGTGGCAAATTATTCACCTTAAAAGCTAGTTTTGATCTTCATGAAAGAAGCCACAAAAGTGAAAAAAATCATGTCTGCAAGACTTGTGGTAAAAGTTTTAATCACAAGAGTAATTTGACAGAGCATGAACGCATTCATTCGGATGTGAAACCCTATCGATGTGAGTATTGTGGAAACAGCTTCCGATTTCAGAGCAATCTGAAATCTCATATTAAAATGCATTTAGGAGTTAAAAATTATGACTGTTCATATTGTAGTAAAAATTTCCGGCAGCTCGGACAATTGACTGTCCATGTTAGGACTCATACTGGAGAAAAACCTTTCCAATGTCCTCATTGTGATCATGCTTCAGCCCAGTGTAGTACTTTGAAAGTACATATAAGAGCATTTCATACAGAAAAACCTTACCAATGTCCATATTGTGAGTATACATGTACTGGAGCACAGAATGATGCTTTGGTATCGCATATCAGGGAAAATCATGAAGATGAAAGGCCGTACCAATGTTCACGTTGTGATTATAGTGCAGCAAAGAATGCTACTCTGCAAAACCATATCAGATGCGTTCATAAGAAAGAAAAACCTCACCAATGCCCTCATTGTGATTATGCTGCAGCAAGGAAAGATTATCTGCCTACTCATATCAGCAAAGTGCACAGCAAAAAATGTTAGGCAATCGTAGTAGACCATGATTAATACCGTAGTTTGTCTCAAAGCTTGCCAAAATTTGAAAACCTAATGCAGAATGCATTTTTTTTCCCCATTTCATTATTTTTTTCCATTTCACATTGAAGTCTGTCTTATTGTTGACAATTATGATTTTAATACACTAATAATATGCATACAGCTTTTTAGTTCCAACTGTTTGCTTTTTGTTTGATTTATTTCAAGATGATGGGTGCCATGATTGATTTTTTTGTCGCGATGATATTAAAGATAATAAAAAAATGGAAGAAAAAAGACTAATGCGGAAATTCAGTAGTGTTTTTAGTAATGCACGCTGCAGCTTTGAGACAAACTATTAAGTCATGGTGGCCTCAGATACCAGGATTAGATATTTAGCATAACCATAGAAGTAAAGAGGTTAGACAGGAGAGTCACCTCTATACATTTATAGTCACATCATGTGTGGAAATATTGGATTGTCACACAAATATCCACCAACAACAACATAAAAATGTGTGGGAAAAGGGTCCAACTAATGACAACAACAAACATGACAAAGAAATCACAACTTTTGTGTGATATAAAAATGACCCAAATGGTCTACTTCTGGGAGATCAATTCAATTTATATTTGTGTTGACCCCCATATAATTATAATAATAATAATCATTGCTACATGGGCCTGTCTAAATATAGTCAGTGACTCCATATGACTATGTTTTTGGTATTATGAATGGTTTCAGTTTGGTGTTATGGACAACAAATTGAATTCATGAAGTAGCAGGATTCATAACATCGTGGATTGATATAGAATGACGCATGCATAGCTCATGATAGCTGGTCGCATGTACCTACGAGAATTGCGTATTGCGTGTTTGACATGCGCTTTTGTGTATATACACAGGCAGTTGTAACCTTTATTTTAAACTCGCGCAGTTACAAAAACTGAATAATTCTCGCCTATTATGAGCTGATCATAGTCAATCTTAAGTACAGATAAGACTTAAGATGCAAAAGCCAAAGGCAATAAACGCCATTTTCAAACTTTGTGACTTGAGGCTTCAACATCTGCCCTATAAATGCTAGCTTTAAATTGACACCCTACTTTAGAATTCCCAAGGTAGGTTTATGAAACTGATCAATAGTACCGGTAGCACATATTTCATTTTCTTCATATTTTACCAGTTACATTTGACTATTTCTCAAATTGAGAAAAATGGATGTATTGGTTTTTGCACATCTGAACTTTTAAATTATGTTATGAATTGTGAGTGAAGTCACAAATTATGTAGAGAACAATGTACTATTGGAAGGTTATGAATATTCATATTACTAAGTACTTTATTGGAAGGTTATGAATATATTCATATTACATTCAGTATGTTAACATTCATTATTTTATTAGATGGAAAATTGTGCCAACTCAGCCCTCCCCCTTCCCAACTTGACAATTCTTGATCCACCCCTGGCTATGAATATCATATTTCACTCAGTACAATTTGGAAGGTTGTGAATATTCATATTACTTTCAGCATATTTGGTGAACTGTGACTGGCTCATAGAGAAAACAAAAATGAACATGGTAAAGTTTGAAATAAGGGAAGAAACCAAGATGTTGATGAAGTCCTTTGAATGGAACTAGCTTTTTATGGAGGGAGGGACTGCCTGTTACGTGTATACATTTCTCAGTTTTAAAGATGCTCTTACAAAAGCATCAATGTTATGTTGACCCACTTAAAGAAGGGGAAGGGATGGGGCCAGCTATGAGATGAAACTAGTTGCCTTTATAGGACAACATCGGTCATTTGGTTTGTTCCATAATTACAGTGATGAATTATACATCACTTTATTTGGAATATACATCACTGTATCACTTTATCTGGAATAATTGCATATTCCAGATGTGCATACGTGTAATGTGTATCTGGACACAATATATTTTGTGCTTCAATTACGTTAGAAGCAAGGTTTTAATTGTTAATCAGAAAATGTGATCATGTTGTTGTCAAAGATCATGAAATAAATCTTTACATATTGCTAGAATGCTAGACAACAGGTCTCCTGGTAAAAGAATTCTTTACTCAATTCTAATTTTTTTACATAAACCAGAGAAGAATTAGACCTCATCTTCTCTGCACAAACCAAATCTATTGAATTTTGGCCAATTTTCTAAATAAACTCTACAATGTCATGTCAGGCACAGTTGTGGTTTTAAGATTTTACTCTGGACCATCACACCATCAATTAGAAATGGCATCAAATAAAAAAAAATTATGTGTTTTGCTGTAAAAACATTGACATCAACTAATTTCCAAATTGCAATAAAACAATCGAAATCTGGCATAGATTAAAGTTTATGAATGCATATTGCCATATTTGTAACATGTGTGCTGCGATCAAGCAAAATCAGTCAGAACTCTACAGAAATATTAAATTTTCAGTTTCTTATAGGATAGTAAAAAATATTTACAAAGCTGCATTTTGCAGAAAACCCCATTGAAATTGAATAACCAGTTCCAAAGATATGAACAACTAAAAGAGTTTCCAAAATAACAGACATATTTCCTTTGTTTGGCTATATCTCAAAATCAATATTTCCGAGTTCCGACTGATTTTGCTTGATCACATCACATTATGATTAATATTATACTTTGATAAATTATTATCATTAATATTTATTGTCATTGTAAATTAAATTAAAAACACGTATTCAAGATATGAAATTATGTACTGTCAATTATGTATATATTGTAACAAATGTGAACATCCATTATGCATTGTTTTGTAATATGCCCACTTTGTGGTATATCCTTCATTATGAAGGAACATATGCAAATATAATATCCGACCCCGAACCCTAACCCTCACATATTTGCATATATTTGCATATATGTTCCTTCATAATGAAGGACTATAAACCCACATGTTCCTTCATAATGAAGGACTAACCCACATGTTCCATCATAATGAAGGACTAACCCACTTTGTGAAATGAAGTTAATGAACCCATTGACAGGTTGTTTTCACTTTGTGTCAGGTCATTTGGACTAAGATTTAGCTCAAGTCAAGTCACTTGAGACAGTACAAATTCACTGATGTCAAGTCACTGAGTGTCTTTTCAGTCTGTCATGCTTCATTTTAAAGACTGTGACATTGAATTGTTGTGGTGAAATAGTATTCAATTTTAGTATTCAGTTGTGATCCAACTGAATTCAGTTATTTATTAATGTAAGCCCAGCTTTGCAAAATGAAGTTAATAACAGAATTTAATTTGAAATAAGTTACCAAAATTGTAGGTAGAGTGAAGTCATTTGGACTAATATTTGATCACATGCTTAAGATAAGTCAAGTCAGTCACTGACACTGTACAAATTCACTGGGTTCAGGGGCGTAGCCAGGGGGAGCTGGGGGGGAGCAAACTTCCCCCAGAAAATTTTCAGGGATAAAATGGGGACCACAAAGAGTAAAGTGTCCTTAAAATGACTAAAAATGGGACAAATGCGGACAAAAACTTGGCTTTACACCCTCACACTAAAATCCTGGCTACGGTCCTGACTGGGGGGTTAACTGAATATAGCTTGAGTCCGTCCATCATTTAACCTTGAATATAAGTCATGGAACATTTGCTGCTATACCCATTGTAAATATAGGATGCATTCTGGCTTTGGCGTGTACAGGGTTTTTGTAAGTGTGTGTATGTAGGGGTTGGTGCATGCATATGACATTTATTATAATGTATTGTTGTAATGAGATTATCATTCAATTCTAGATTCTAGTAGTATTCAAATGTAAACCAACTGTATTCAATTTATATTTAGCATTCAAGATTGTGGAGACTTGTCCCAGATTAGGGAGGTGCAAACTCAAATTGGGACAATTTCACTGTCAAATGGTAGAAGAAGATTGCGGAACTTGTTCAGTTCATCACCCCAATGTTACCCATTTACCACAAAGCACAAATGGGGGTACTTATTGCAATCTTTAGTGCAATAACTGCAATGTCAGTTTAATGCCTTCATAACATTTTGTCTGGAAGCACATCTATGCTTGTTCTCATAATGCAAAAATCAGAATTTTTTTGGCTTCAAGAGAACTATTTCAAAGAAATTTATTTGAATTATCAATTCATCATATTTATTACTTAGCTCTATCAGTAGACTATGTCATATAGTCGATTTTGAGAAATAAAAATAATGTTATTATTATGATGAATGCATTCAGTTAAACTCTTTAAGTTATAAATATAACGTGAGAATTTTCAGGCTTTTGTCTGAATTCAGGCAATTTGCCCAGATTTATGCGTGTTTTTTTGGGGGGGGGGGGGTTCAGCCTATTTTGGGCCTTTTAAGGCTGAATTAACATTTTTTAGGCAGTTTTCAAAAAAGCCATTCTCTCATGCCCAAAATCTATATGTTTCTAGCAGTCTCAATTATAGTACAGTAACTACAGTTACATATCGAATGCAAGTACACAAATAACCATACAGCCCACACAGGTATTTCCCCAGACCCACCATTTCCAGTTTTGCGGGGAGCATAATACTCACCAAAAATGATCTTGTTATCATCTCCAGCACCTGTATATGAAAAAAATGTTTGCTGTTAAATTATGACTGACCATACAATGAACATGATGGTAGAATTAGTGAGTTTCTCAAAGCAGCCTTAATTTGTGACGTGTCAAGTCAAAAGGAGACACTTCTGGGCAGGTTATCAATTTTGAGGTTTTTACATATCTTAATTGTAGAGATATTTTTCTCTACAACGCCGTTTTCCCCAATTAAATCAGACATTCCTAAGCAAAGATATTGAGTTCGAAAGTTATGGTATTATAAAATTGGAAATTGAGATATCGGCATTTAAAAATATTATAGACAATGTTGAGAGTAGGAATTACTTTGAAAAATGTCTCAAAAATACAAGATGACATTTATATTCCGGTCTGAAACTATCAGACAATATTTTTAACATTAATAACATCACAAATTCGCAACAAGCCCAAATTGTGACAAAAATCACCCCCTGGGCAGATTTTTGGCTATTTCTCCATTAACGATCCTGCCCAAAAGTGTCTCCTTTTGTTTTGACATGACACGTCACATTTGTGAAAAGAAAAAGGGACTATAAAATCATATAAAATAAATACTGTACATTCATCAGTGGCTTGGTGCTACTATCATTGTATTCAGTATTACTATTATTTAGTATGTATTCAGGATTATTTAGTATGTATTCAGTATATTATTTATTATGTGTTGTAAAAATCATACATGTATGATGTCAATATGTAGGCCATATTATGTTATTTATAATGAATTGTAAAAATCATGTAATATCAATATGCATACAATGGTGTATCAAAATGTTTGGTAGCTATCAATTTTGATGTTTATTGAAAAGCCTGCCTATTCCAAATCAACATTGGATACTCCTGAAATGCCCGAATGTATAGTCTATGACTTGTTTTACAATAGTCTACAAATTATTTGGATCTTATGTTGAATTTTGATGTGTCGATCAGGCTCATCCATAACTGATGAATACTACATGTATGTACGTAGAAAAAATAAAACAAATGAAATGATACAATAAAGAATGCTTCAATGTGTATTGATTGTCAGGAATTAAAGGGACTTCCACATATTTTGTGGGATGTGATGATTGCCCTTATTTTGACTTCATGATGTGGCACAGGTGGTCTCTGAAACAACTGTACCATTGTATTTTGAGTATTTTAATTCCTGGACCAAACAAGATTGAATTATGCAATTGTGATAAAACAGGTTTTATACATTTTTTTTTGAAAATTAACCTTTTCATTCTTGAAATAAGACTTACAATGATAGTTCATTCAATATGCAGCAATCAATGATTAGGCCAGTCAAATTAAGAAAAATAAGTGATTAACCCACAGTGCAACAGAATCCATTTAATCACCATTCATTTTAGAAAAGCACATTAAATAACACATCAAAAGTCCACAAAAATCCATGCAGTGGAACAGTGCCTAATTTGCATAAATCAAAATGGCTGCTTGTGCGGGGGGCTTTACCCTCACGACTCAAGAACTGGACATCAGAGATAGTTTAAACTATTTTTATGAATCCTAATGACGGAAGGAATACATTATTATTAGGGGCTGTGCAATAATTATGGTAAAATTTCCGAATGGCTCGCCAAACATCGCTTGCCCCCCCCCTCTCAGCGCGCCAAAAATTCTTTGCCCCCACCCCTTGTACATTTTTGGGATCCCAATTACCAAATCTAAAATGGTCTATATACATGTTGCGAGCGCAACGAGCACGGAAATTTGCACATTTAAGCGTTTCTGTAGTGTTTTATTTAAAAGGCGCCCCATGAATGTGTGCCAAAAATCGCTTGCCCCCTTTTGGCTCGCCAAAAAATTTTACCCTCCTCCAGGGCTCATAATTATTGCACAGCCCCATGCCAGAATCAGCTTCAAGCTGTTCTAACCGGGGCCCTGCAATATACAAAGTTACAACAATATTAAAAGATTGGTATGGTTTTTTAGCAAGATTTAACCAACTTTGAAATTTCACCCCTGCATAATTGGCCATTTTGGATTTATGCAAATTAGGCACTTCCACAACTTGAATGCATGTGAAATGGATTCTGTTGCAGTTAGTGGTTGGTGACACATTCTCTTGTGATTAAAAATCGTGTGTTGTTTTCAAATTGTAAAAAAAAAGAACAATGGTAGTTTTTGAAATATCAGATAGTTTCTTTATTTAACATATCTTTCGTTCAAAGCGATAATATACCTAATCAAAATGAACAGTGTATCATCAAAACTAACAGATACGGGATCAAAAATAAATGAGTATGATTGATCATTCTATGAAGATAAATGAATAGTACAAAATAGAGTGGGCAAAATATGGGGTCATTACTCATTGGGTGAGAGCATGATATTCGGTGCGGAGAGCAAAATTGAGAAAATAATGAGGTCATTGGGTTCAGAGACGGACCCCTTTGGACCTATAAAAATTAGAAGACTATTGGGTGAAAATGTGGGGCTTTAAAATCATGAGTCTTTGAGCCAAAGGCTCGTGAATTTTTAGTTCACAACGGCTTCAAATGGCTTTCAAGTTTATAGTATCAAAATAAATGAAAGTTGCTGTTTAAATTTATTGAACAAGGGCGTTTGCCGGTGGTCTTTCAGGGAGCTTTATTGTGTTCAAAAAATATGGTCTAGTGACAGCGATAGCTGCAAAGGGGGTGGGGGGTCTTTGAAACCCCCCCCCCGACTCTGCATAGAATCCTTACTCATTTATTTTTGATCCCGAACTATTCGTTTTGATGAGATATATTGTTCATGATCTTAAGTATGATCACTGAGTGAACCGACAATCATATCAAAATGAATAGTTCCGTTTTATTTTAACAAGTAACCATTTAAATGATCTCCAAGGGCATTATTTGACAAGAGTATCCATTTCAATTCGAAAAGGTTATGTTATATACCCCTCGGAAAAGACAAACTATGTTCTTTGTCATTTTTGATAAGAGCCTACGGTATCATTTTTTAAAGCTTTTTAAGGCAATCTTATCAATTTTGATGAGAAAATCCGATCATTTTGAAGAAAAATCTGTTAATTTTAAAGAGACATTGGTTATGTCCCTCCGTATAGTCATACTTGTCAAATTTGAATAGATCCTATTCATATTTTGTGAAATTGTGAGGAGTGGGAAATTCCCTCAGTCGAAGTCTTTGTCAGAAACAGACCCTGCCTGACCAGAAATTAACGCATCATTGGACGTGAGAGGGCGTGTTTATGCATACGGGCTTGCTTTAACGGAACTTGCGACGAAAAAAAAAAAAGGTTTTGTGAAATTTTGGGGGAAGAAATCTTCATTTTCCTCAAAGTTGTTTGACATTTGACTTTAAAATCATAACGCAATGAATATTAACTCTTGTTGTATCAAGTTAGTAGACCATCCCAACTTGAGCAAACGCTGAAATTGCGTTTAGTAGCAGTGCATTGCTCGAATGTACTAACAATAACATGTCATAATAAACATTCAAGGTAAGCTTATTAGCAATCTTGTAATAAACATTTACATATTCTCGGGGGGAGGGTCACTCCCATTGTGGCCTGTACACCATTCAGCGATAACAAAAAGCGCGTAAAAGGGTAGTTTTTTAGTGGGGTAGGCACGATCTGCATGCTTAGCGTTTAAAGTTTAGGGTGTCAAAAAGTAAAAATATGAAATATTGGAAAATAGGGTAGCAAAGTTGCACTGAATTGCTAATACGCGGAAATGAAATTTAGGGTATGAAATTTGATGCAAGGAATAAAATCCCTGTTTAGGGTATTGTTGTAGCCAAGGGTTAAATCCTTGTTTAGGGTGCTTTTCAAAAGTTGATTATTGCGGATGGTGTACAGGCCACAATGCCAATGGGAGTGACCCCCCTGGGTAGGTCCAGTAACTGTAACTCAGTAATCTTTATTTAACATTATGACATTATCTGATTACTGAGTTACAGATCGGTCTATTGACATTTGTTCCACAAATAAGAAACATCACAATATGTGGGCTCATTTTGGGCTCCAAGGGTGTTGCTGAGGAACTCTCTCAAGGACAGTTTGGGCATGCACTGATGATTTTAATCCCATTGTACCAGGCCCAGGGTTTGGGCATGCGTGGATGATTTTAATCCCACTGTATTAGTCTATACTCGCAAAGTTGAGGTACCATATTCAACTATTCATTCCAATAAGCGCCCAGGGCGCTTAAAGTCATTTTGGGTGGGCTTATTGCTAACTGGGTTTTTTTTTTCATAAGGGGCATTTATTAGAGACATTCTAGTAGCTTTTCTGATGCAGAAAATGTATTGCAAGTTTGCACAGGACTTGTAGTCCTCCAGCTATTTCACTGTATTGATATCTCATTATCTGTCACTTCAACATTGATGGTACCCTTTAGCAAATTGAAAATACCCTGGGTGGGCGCTTATTGGGGCATCGGCGCTTATTGGAACGAATACGGTAATTGATCTACATTGATCTCATCTTTTGGGTGGGTTCAAAATTCCCTGAGTTGGCAAAACCTGCAATCTTCATGGGAGTAATTTACTTAGTGAAAAAGTGGTCAAAATATTGCTCTGCAAAATGTCTTAAAGGGGCATTTAAGTGATCCACAGCCTCATCCCCCACTTTTCTCAAAAAAAAAGTTGAGATTTTTATATCACTGGAAACCTCTGGCTACATAATGTTTATGTACAAAATATTTCTTGCAGATTAATTAGTTTTGCAAAGATATCAGTGAAATTTGAATTTCGTTCTGGTGCACCAGAGCGAAATTACAACATTGTCTATGGAGCAGTGTAATACACATAATCATGCATAACTTCATAAGCATAAAATCGGAATCAACTGAAATTTTGGGAATAGGCTTTTTAGTGGATATGTACTGAAAAATGTCATAAAAAGAGGATGCTAGGATCACAAAATACTCCTTTAATTTTCATGATTTGGATATTATCATATTGAGCAGCATTCTACTTGTGATGTTTCTACACTGTGTAGAGAGGGTCTACAGCATCTCTGAGGTAAAACTGACAAATAAAAGGTATATGTCTTGATGCTTGAAGTTTGGATTTCTTAAACGTACAGTGCATCCCTATGTACCGCTGCAAGACTTCAGGTCCGTAGATGTCATTATGTTTATGATAAAGACTGAAGTCTTGCTGGCAGGACTACCCCATGGGCCGGGTACATATTCAGGGATTGAGTTTTGAAAATAACAGGTGTGCTGCAAATCGCACTTTTTGAAATATTATGGGGGCTGTCAAGTGTGCTATTAAATTACACTCCGATAAGAATTAGAAGTGTAGTCCTAACTTATATCCGTCTTTGCACAAGCATGAAGTCATCAAGATTTGAACTGTATCATATATAAAGCTGACTGATTTGTCATTCAGTGTTGTACGGTCAATTCTGGTGTCAAATACTGGGGTAATCAGATTTAGCCTTAATAAGTACCCACTAATAAACACCCCATAATAATTGCTCCCAATAAGTACCCCTAACAAGCACCCCCTAGTAATCACCCCCAACTCATGACCTACAGTATTTTTGGAAATATTTTGATTTGTTTGTCAGTCTGAAACATGTACTACTTGGCATGCATTGACACTTTTTGCTTTAAAAACCGCATTGTTCAGCCACAAGTTTGTAAAAACCCATTATGGTTTTACTGCTAACTTTTGTTTTCTGTCTTTTTTTCTCTCTTTTTTTCAGCACTAGCATACAAGAATGTTGGAATACACAGTCATGGAGAGCTTGAAACCGTACATATGCATCAGATGTGAACGTGTGTTTGCAAGCTTTGACCTATATATGTCACATCGTAGATGGCATACCAGACATGGCAAGTCATATGCTCGTCTGATTTCATTGAATTGGAAGGATCATTATGACTTTACAACAGGGACTTTGGTGAACAGAAATTGTCAAAAACTTACAAAGAAACTTGGAAATGAACGTAAATTGAATGGGATAAAGACTGCAAAATCTGCCTCATCTAAACAGAGTGAAAATAAAGAGAGTACAGCAAAGTACTTGTGTAGATTCTGTGATAAGACGTATCTACATGCTGGTTTTAGAAAAAGACATGAAGAATCTGTTCACGGGGTGGAGAAAACACCTAAACCAAAGCGTGCACCTAGGCAGAGAAAATTTGGTAAATTCAGATGTAAATATTGTCTAAGAGTCCTGAAATGTAAGTCTTATTTGATCATTCATATGAGAAAACATACAGGAATTGATCTTTATGAGTGTCAACTTTGTGAGAAATCATTTGGGCAAAAAGTGCAATTAAGACTTCACATGCTGAATCACACTGGAGAAAAGAAATATGAGTGTCAATTTTGCAGCAAGAAATTCTCTCGTAAAGACTGTTGGATAACGCATGAAATAACCACTCACAAACATTCCAGTGCGCCCGGGAAAAAATCCATGATTTCCAGATACGGTAGTCAACAGAATATATTAAGATGTAATCACTGTGAGAAGACTTTCACTCGTAAAAGTCATCTTGAACTTCACGAAAGAAGTCATCTTGGAGAGAAACCGAATGAATGTAAAACTTGCGGTCGAAGGTTTAATCACAAGAGTAATCTGAAAGAACATGAACGCATTCATCAGGATGTGAAACCTTTCAAGTGTGATCAATGTGATTATACGTGTAGATTCAAAAGCAACCTGACATCTCATGCTAGGAAGCATTCAGGAATTAAACCATACGAATGTTCCGTTTGTGATAAGAAATTTACACGACCAGATAGCCTTACCAACCATTTGCGCACACATTCTGGAGAGAAACCTTACCAATGTCCACATTGTGTTTCAGCATTTGCACAAAACACTCTTTTACGTAGTCATATCAGATCTGCACACGAAAAGAAACTGTACAAGCCTACCAAACCAACGGCTGATAAACCTTACCAATGTGCTATTTGTGAAAGAATTTATGCCACTGTTAAAGAGTTAGATCAGCATAGTATTTCTCATACAGATAAATTTAAATGTTTTGTGTGTGATGTGGGGTTTGTCAATGAACAGAAACTTAAAAATCATCAAAAGAGTAAAACTCACTCTAAGCATGTCAGTGATACTCTAAAGCATAAAGAAGTTGTTTAAATGTAATTTGAAAATGTGCATTTACATGTTATTTGGTCAAGCAGGATCTATGCTTTTGTGTTATAAATGTTTCCAAATTAAAAAAATATGACTTTGCCTCCTTTCAGTAATGTCAATTAAAATGGAGTGATTGCCGAATAGGGTGCAACTCTACAAGTCTTATTACAAGACTGTCCTACCCTAACCCTTACTTCTGTAAATGAGGACTGGACTCAAGTCTAGCAAGTTGCACCCTATTCAGTAATTGTACCATTAAAATTGACATTGTTTGTACTTTCACAACTGAGGTTGCATCCCTTGTTATAAGTTAACATGCAATATTAAAAGTATTTTGCTTTTAGGTAGCATCTTGGTTCAATATCAAATCCACTGTAGCCCCTTCTCCATTCTCTTAAGTATCCCCTGATCTTTGTTTACACTGTAAGTGCTGTGTTAAATCATCAAAATCTATGGTTAAATCCCATGATGCTTTCGTTAGAAATATTAGAATATAATTGTATCAAATATATATTTCAATCATTTGTAATAAACCTTTTGCCAGCAGTATGGCTGCAAGTGGCAATGAAATACAAAGCCAAAATAAAATTCTTGAATGCTACATGTGCTTGGCCAGTAAATTTTGTCTTGTACATGTACAGTTCTCTTAATTTCTATACATGTATACATTTAAAGTTAGGTAAAGCTGACAATGTGTCCCCTTCTTCCAGAGTAAAATATTCTCCAAAAATTATCTATTTTGTAAGCTCATTCAAACAGGGGTCTTTGGGTGCAAAGTTGTCAATATTTCCTTCAGCGATTTGGGTCTTTTGGTGAAAATTCATCCATTATAAATTTGTAAGGTCAACGTTAAACTTTTTCCAAGATCTTTGGTCCTCCTTTGTCTATCCAGAGTCATCTTTCTCCAAGATGTGCCTCTCCAACAGGGCTGTCAACTTTTTGGAATTGCTTGAAGTATGTGAGATATTGTTGAACAAGGGAGTACCGGGACAGAAATATTGTTTGCCGACTAAAATTGTAAATTGTTTACCAATTACCACTGATATTTGTCCCCAGGGCACTGGAGAATCAAATAATTTTATGGAGGGAGGAGGAAAGAACAACAAATTTTCTTGGACTACATTTTGACAATACGTGAGATTTTACTACCTTTAAATACTCAAATGGGTAAAAATGTGTGAGACTCACGCCCATTGCACGAGAGTTGACACAGTCCCTGGTGACCATTCTGATTTGGTTGCAGTCAGATGTACCATACCATATTTGTTAAAGATCTTATAAATTATTGATATGGTATTTTCAACATTTAATTGACTATATATTTAAGTGACAGCTACAAGCTACAATGCTACATGATGTAGGACATTTACATAAAATGGAAAGGAAAGAATGACCAGGCTGCTGAATGAAGCATTATTTAATTATTGTAGACATGCAGGCGGTATCAAAATGATACAGCCTGTTTGGTTAGAAATGTCTACTTCTACCAAATACCATGGGCTCTGCTTGAAATGACCAGATATTTAAATAGAAGTTATAAAGTATAGTGTATCCAACAGTGTGTTTGGAAGAGGCAGGCATTTTAAATACTATAATAAAATCATGTGTAATTTTGATACAGCCTGTATTGCTACAATCAAATAATGCACCATCCTCCCTATTTAACATGGCCTTCATTTAGCTTTCACTTTTTTGAAATAAGAAGGTTAATTAAATGTTGAAAAATATTATATCATTTATAGGCCTACAGCCTGTACAGTAGGCATATTATGTGAGGTGTCAATGTAAAAGTAGGGATGACCAATGAACCATCAACTTGATTAGAACACTCCCATAGACATGCAGGGAGCTCAACTGTGCACTGCTTGCACATACATTTCTAAATTGATCTCATTCTTTTATTTTTCAATATTTTTCTGTAAAATTTGGGGAAGTTACTGCCAATTATATTTTGTAACTATCTTGCAAATTACAGCAACATAACTTATTTTTTTTTTTTTTTTGTAAGTGCGAGTCAAAATTGGTCCATCGCCACAGTGCGCTTAATTGCCAGTGGCTGAGTTTAGCACTGCTCAAGAATGGCACAAAATATTCAAATCAGTAAGATCAGGTGAAAAACGTGGCCTACTGAGCTGTAATTTGGCAGAGTTGCCAGTAATACCTCTATCATACCCTCTGTAAAAAGGTTAAAAAATTGAACAAGTAGATCTCGAGTTACAAATTAAATCACCAGCTTCCCTTTGGAATTTTTATATTCCTTTCAAATCATGTTAAGAAGACACCTTTCTGAACATAAATGTGAAGTTTCGTGCTCATTCGATGTATTGTTCACCTGATCTTAACCCTAAACGTTTTCTTATATTTAGGCCTATAATATCTACAACTTGCTGCTGGCTATACCTTGTTTAGGACTTTCAAAAGAAGTACCTGAATGTGCAACCATAACTGTTTCAAAATAGCCCGCGATAGTCATGCAGGTAACTCCGAGGTCAAGCATTGAATTGGTTTGAACAAAGATACTCATAATGTATTGAGTGCTACTTTGGTTTGAATGAGGAATACACATGAGCATGATGAGGATAATCTCTATTGTTGTGAATGAGTCAATGACCTTCAAAACTTAAGATTTTGTTTACATACACCTACTAATTGGTCATATTAAACCCAATAACATTGAAATTCTTGGTTGTGAAAAAAAAGTTCACCTACTTAGTGCAATTTTGATTTTGTGCCATATCGGCTATCTTGGATGATTTTTGGCAAATGTCCTCTAAATGCATGATTTCAATGCCTTGGTTTGAAAAAATAAGTTATGCCAGTGACTAGTTAAGTGCCATTTCATAAGAAACCCTTTGATACTTTCACAATATGCTTGTTTCATGTTTGCAAATATGTTAAAATAAAAAAATATATAAAGGTAAATATATGCTTATGCCAATTTTGCTCCCAACTGCTATTTTTGGACCTTGTCATTTTATTTCGTTCCAATGACCGGTCAGAATGGGAAACTTTGATAATTCATAATTGAAAAGTTTTTGATCGATTTTGACCATTTAACCACCAAAATACTTCTGTTGATTAGTTCTACTCAGAAAACAATCTTTTGTAGCAATAGGGTCAACATGAAATTTTGATGGTTATCCCTAGTAAAAGAAACAAAATCAGGGCTGCCAACTTTTTGGAATTGCTTGGCGTGAGATATTGTCAAAGCATGTACCGTATATTTTGACAATGTGTGAGCTTTTACTACCTTGACGAAAGAAAGTGCTCAAATACGTTAAAATGTGTGAGATTCATGCCAAGTGCATGAGAGTTGACAGCCCTGCTATTGTTTCAAGGAAATACAAAACATTGAGTGCAATGTAAATGGAAGGCTATGTTTTTTTTCTGTTCATTGGGTTTTTTTTGTTCATTGTTGTTTGGCATATATTTCATATAAAGTATATACATGTATATTTTTGCTATAATTTAGTAATTCAGGTTGATCAAAACAAATTATATATGATTCTGTCTGTGAGATTATTTGCCAATATTTTGTTTTGCCAATTTCTAATAAACAAGAATGAAAAAATTGTAACTGGTAAATGTGTACTTTTCGCCTCATCATATGTGAGTGGATATAATATTGTTACCATATGCTGTACCCCCACCCAATCATGTCTACTGAGGCACAAAGCATTAGCCAGAGGGGTGTCCAGGTGTCATTTGGATGCCGTTTTCAATTTGGACACCCTAAAATTCTGATTTTGAAAAATAAGTAATATTTGACCATTTTGGACACCCTCTGGCTAATGCCTTGCTGAGGCATATGTTACATGAGCATCCTACATAAAGCAGATTATATAAAATCTTCAGGAACATATCTCTCCCAGTCTTGTACAGGGCATAGCTGCAGGACAGGGGTAGAGCTGTTGAATGTTAACTTCTACATCTCTACAAAGAATTAGCCAGTTTTTTTTGTGTCTTATAGTTTGGCGAACTAATTTGGCCCCGCCCCCTTATACATGGACTCGCCCCCTCCCCCAATAAAAATCATAGCAATGCCACTGGTCCCACATCCATGTTCTAGAATTCAAACAACTCTTTATTTTAAACTGGGAAAACAAACCTGTGAGAGAAAATACTATCACTAGGTTTCAGCCACTCGGCCCATCTTGGGTGCCTACATTTACATTCCATCATCCCATATGATATGATCCAATAGATCAAAAAGTTCTGAGCAACATTAAATAAACCTATACACCAATCCGAGAAGCGTTTACTGTATTTGGCCCTCTATTGACGGCAACACAGATGTACCAGAGCGGGAGATTTAATTAAGTAATTCAATACTCATGATTGTGTATTGAAAATCACTGTTGTGTACAATTCCGGGTACAATTCTGTATAGCACACAATAAATAATGGATAGAACCCCCGACCTCGGGACACCGCAGTTTTACATCGGGGACACCGCAGTAATGGCGAAGTCGGATAGGTGTATAGCAGCAAAATGGGATATCTTTTAAAAGGAAGATACAATTATTTATTTCCTGTAACATATTCTATCAATTCTAGGCAATTTAGTAATTTTGTTTACACACATTTAGTCTATCTTAAGTCAAAATTGTCATGATTCTAAACTGGAAGTTTTAGAAGAAAATTTATTTAAACATTTGATGAATTTAGTTGCACATGTACATTGAATGCAGCTATCGGAGAGGTGCATAGACAGTTGTCGCTTAAATAATGGTGATGAAGAGGCCACACATTATCTGGGACCAAGACTTAAGTAAACCTCTTTTGATACGATGCAGTGAGGTCCAGATTTGAAAGGTGCACTTACAACAACATAAACACTCAGATATTATTACACAGATTTCCTTCCATTATTTATACTGAATACAAATCAATAGAATATACTGCAACTTTCAAATCTTGGGTTACATTGATTTAAATGTATAATGTGACGTCAATATTTAGACAATTGCTATAAATGAGGTGTCAAAATGTGTAGAAATAAATTCTGCTTCCATTGTATTTTACAGATTTGTAATACAATAGCCTGTTTTTGAATAATGGCCATTATTTAAAGGGGGTAATTTCTTTTTTTGAGATGTTTACTTACATGACTTAAGTCTTGATCCCAGATAATGTGTGGCCCTTCAATCATCACCATACTTTGAGCGACAACTGTTTCTTTTAGATGTTTATGTACTCGGTGAGTGTTATGGGCCTGGTACATGTATGCACAAATGAATGTACAGAAGATGCACCTGTATTCAAGCCCAGGGAGAGTATTCCAAGGTGGATATCATGCTTGTGTATGGACTTTCAAAATGTACCCTGAACAAGTATTCCATCACCTGGGGCTTCCACATGTGCCCTAAGTTTTAACAACCTAAACAATGTAATTGTGCAGCATGCATCACTTTATCCATACAAAGTACCTTTTTACACATTAATGATCTCCACGGCGACAGGTGCACCACTGGTATTTAAAGCTCTCGCCACACAAAGCAGGGAAAATACAAGATAACTTGGCCATCTGTAATATCAAAAATGTTTTATTATAGTACTCTTTCACTACAATACAAATGGTCTTCATAAACATTTTGTTGTATGGAATAAACTAAGGCATGTCAAAATTTGGCTTTATTAGCTTTTATTCTTACATTACCCTGGTCAACTGGAATAATATGACAGAATTTTGGCACAAAATAGTTTCTATAAAAAGAAGAATTATGTTGGTTTCACTGATATGAATACATGTGCATTTGTACAGACATCATAATGTATCTATTGAAAGGAAATGCCTGAAAGATGTGATACATAGTCTTAGCAGTATGTCACAATATTAGTGTGTACTGAAGTATCCTGTGAATACAGAAGTACGAGGGGGTATCAAAACGTTTTTGAAATCACACAGAAATGAAGGAGCTATATCGATGAAATTTTACCAGTGTAATTACTGGTCCTTTACGTACATTATGGTCCAAAAATGGTCTCATAAGTATGTTTACTTTACATGTGGCGCTAGATGGGTGGTAAGCGCATAACCTTTTCATGATAAGATCACCATTTTCTTCACTGTGGCTGCATCTTCCCTAAGTGCTGGACGTGCACTTCCTGGCTCATCTGTGAGCATGGTGAGGGACATGTGGCTAGTTTGGAAATTCCTTTATCAAATAGCAACAATGCCATATTATGGGCATTCATCACCGTAGACAGCCTTCATTTCATCATTGATTTCAAATGCAGGAACTTAATCACGCTGCGTGCCTCAATTTTCTCCATTTTGCAGGTTATGCGCTTTATACCGTCCATCTAGTGCCACCTGTAAAGAAAGTAAACATACTTATGAGACCATTATTGGACCAAAATGTACATAAGGACCAATGATTACACTGACAAAATTTCATCGATATAGCTTCTTCGCTTCTAGATGATTTCAAAAACTTTTTGATACCCCCTCGTACATGTATCCCAGCATAGATGCAACCTATTGAGCACAATAAATTGAAATCAAGCTTTAATCACTGGTGTGTCCAGGATCTGTTCCTGCGGGGGCTCAGAGGGGCTTTCAGAGTTATGCAGTGGGCTTAATAGCTAAAATCACCAAAACACGGCTGATTTTACATGATTCTTAACAAAGTGCAGGGGCTTCAGCCCCCGGACATGCCACTGTTAATGATGTATTTTCTTAAATTATGACATCTACTTAGTTATGTACATTTGTATGAACAATTTTAAATGTTATTTTGGGTCAAATACATGTGACACGATCAAGGGGAAAGGAATGACTCTGGGCAATGTTCAATTTTGATTTTTGTTCATTATTTATGTCATCCACACTTTAAATATGTTAAAGTAAGGTCCAAATCCCAGATCCAAACCCCATTAAAACTGATTGGTTATTAAGTTATGGGCAATTCTCTAACTTTAAAACAAAGTAAAACATCATAATGTATCACCTGTTTTGATCAAGAACTCAAAATCAATATTAGCAGCATTATACTGAGTCAATCCTCTTGATCTTGTCACATAAAATACATAATCATACCAATATAATTATAACATTGTTATGATACCAAAGTTGTGAAAATTTTGTTAAGAAGTTCAGCAAGTCTATAATAAAAAAACCTTTCATACACAACCAAGATAACAACCATAATAGAATATCAGGGTTAATTGAACAAGGCTAACATCGCTCATTTTTATGTACATAATACTGTGTATTGTCTTTAGACTTTATACATGATTAAAATATATATAAACAGGTAACTCCAATAATATTATTTACAACGATTAAGGAATATCAATATTTCTTATAAACAACATCAATAATATGACAGGATGCATAGCTTTTTATGATTCTGTACATTATGCTTGATGAACCCATAACATACGGTAATCAAAATTATTGAGGCCCTGAAAAAAAGTTAAAGTTTAGCCAAATGTCTTATCCATTTTTTTATTTGGGAAATCAAACATTGTCACCTCCAAAGATCACAATTTTCTGGGAAGAGACCTGGATTTTCCACTTTTTTCAGCCCTGCTCAAAGGGGGTAGTTTAAAAAAAGTTTATGCGAACACCTTTATGATTCATCTCGCAAAAGGTTGAACAATGACACCTCTTGTAAATTGTGAATAACAACTTAGATGTAGCAGGATTTGAAGTGCAGAAGGTTCTGACCTGCTTCACATTTTTTCATGAAGTAAATCAAGGGAAGAGATCATCTGGTACACTACAAGATTCTTATTGCGGCCGCCTGCACAGGTACACCATCGCCAAGGTACCCGACTGGTGCACACAAAGTACCTACATAGTTTCAATACTTCTACTGTATAAGACCCACCAGCAATGGTACTACGACACTGGTACTCCCCTCGTACTGCACAGTACTAGGCAAGTACCTTGGCGATGGTGCAGGTAGCCCAATAAGAATCTTGTAGTGTATGTGATATGGTCTGATCCAACCATGCCAAAGGAGGCAATGTTGAGAAATTTAGTTGTCATATTGTCAACTTGCACTGTGACCAAGCATGCTTTGCTGACATTCTTACAATCTCAATTTCACAATTGCTGTCTTTAGTCTGGTTAGAACATGCAGATCATATCATAAATTTATATTCTATCAAGTATAAGGTGGAACATGCCCCTATAGAAAGATTCGAGCCCGGTATATACCACTTTACATTATTGTTTATCAACAAAGGCGAGGGATTGGTCTGTCGATATGCCCGAACGAACCGCTTCACTGTTCAATGGCTTTCTTGTACTATATGCAATGTGGTGGGAGATTTAAAATACACATGCCCTGAGCAGACTACGATGCGCACACACACTGCAGGGCAATGAACAATGGAAAGTACCATAATGCGTGCGCATACTGCCGGGCAATGACGTCACATGTCAAGTGGTCTATACCAACTTGATGTGGGAAACAAGCAAAAGAAAAGATAAAAACTAATGCAGTATGTAAACCATGGGGTGTACACTAACACTGCACTAGTAAAAATCCAAAACCACAGGGATAGACAAAAGAAAACAAAAATACAACTGACGTTTCAAGCAGATAAACTGCCCTTTACACACAGCATTATCTTGATCCCCAAATCAAGTTGGTATAGTTCGAATCTGTCTGTTTTTATATATTCTAGGTATCCTCTTGTATCATCCTTTGATCCTTGGTGTGTTTTGTTCCTTATTATCTCACACAACCTGTCCAAAGCCATGTTCCATCAAGATTTCTCTAAATGAACTCTAACAACTAAAGTATGTTCTACCATAAGTGGGCAACATTACCTTTGCCCCATTTATGTAACCTCCATGCATTTTGGTATTAGCCCTGTTTTTCCTGGTACTGGACAGGCTATAGACCTTTGAGAAACAGATTAATTGTCACAAACTCATCTAAATGTGAGAATCTACTGATCCTCCTTGCCTTACTGTGTGCAGAATGAGCTAGATTTTAGAATCAAGTCTGAATCTAGCAAACCTAGTTTAGAAGAATCTTTGCAAGAGGCCTGTAGTTCATTTGTTGGTGGTGTTGGTTGCTCTTTTGAAAATAAGAAGGACAGCATAAGATTTGCAGCCAAGTTTACAGAGTTTTTGCTTTCTTTGGTGTCGGAGGCCCACCTGTCACCTTCTGTAGTTTCTCATCTGAGTTGGCTTTCTTGAGCCATGCCATCATTGGGCTTGGTTTACTTGCACTAGGCTGAGGGCGCTTCTTTCCTCGCTTTTCATCAGCTGTTTCTTGGCTATTCTTGGGACTTGCAGTACTCCCTTTGCTTAGCCATGAAGACATCAGGTTGCTGCTAGCAGATTTGGGAAGTTTGCTACAAGATAGAAAATTAAAAACTTAAAATTTTCTCAACAAGGTAAGTAAACGGGTACTTCAATATCAACTGTGCCTCATTATCAAAGTTTGGGGTGTAGACCCACATAATAGAAAACTCTAGTGCAATCAGTGACATCAGAGTGCATTTTATTGGGTGCATTCTCAAATTGCAAGAACTCACTCAAGGCATCTCCACTGTCGTACACAGGTAAGTATCTAAAGAGGGAGATAAAAATGTAGGAACAGCTGTCAAAGCATGTCAACTTTACTGAGTGCTCTAGGCTAAAAGCATGATAGCATGGTGTTGCTTTTGTTTGTTTGATTATCTGAGATGAAATGGAGGCAGCATTTGATTGCTGTAAAAGATCCAGATGTTCGGTTCTGTCATATTTCCAGGACGGCTGGCTAGTTGACAACTTGGCAAAACAACAAAGCCACAGCATCTGGCTGAAGATGCAGAAAGGCTATAAGAACTTGAACCGTGTTTGTATTTACATTTTTTTTTTCAGTATAGAAGTGTAACTAAAATAATTGAATTTTATCATTGCATATAAATATCCAATCCAACACTATCTCATGTGCTATAATCTGATCCATTTATTTTGAAAATTGAGTTTGTTATAGTCATTCTATTATTGGTTGTTACCTCAGCTTTTCATTATTGAAAACCGTGTATCCCTAGCTTATTTGGATGAAAAGTTAAGAAAGTTATAAGCAAAGCCCTCCCAAAAATGCCAATCCGAAATAAGGTCTACTTTTCTGATAAAAACGTTAAAATCACCCCTTTTGTGAAGGAAAAATTCACATAAGATCTGCCAAAAAACATTGAAATTAGCACTTTTGTAAAGG
The DNA here is from genome assembly GCF_039555335.1 of Amphiura filiformis. Taxonomy (NCBI): domain Eukaryota; kingdom Metazoa; phylum Echinodermata; class Ophiuroidea; order Amphilepidida; family Amphiuridae; genus Amphiura; species Amphiura filiformis. The sequence goes on along the minus strand of NC_092644.1, from coordinate 51,058,264 downwards.
AAAAAATCATAAAAGGTCCACTTTCAGCTCAGTGTACCGTACCCCCACCAAATAAATCCTGCCTACGCGGCTGTTTATAACTGTCTCTTTTCCTGGATCAGATTGTGTCACATATCTTATTTGAAAAAGAGACATGAATTTAAAACAGAAACTGTTACTCACCCTAATTCAATAGGCTTGACACAGTTTTTCTCCTTGTACCTTGAGTTGCCAACTTCAGTAGTGACTGGATGCCAGGCTAAGCTATCTACTGCTTTGATCAGGGACATGGCCTGAATTGGATCAAATGAGAAGAATATACACTTGATAATAGAATCATCAGAGTTACAACATATTTTGTCGTCAGATTTTCAGAAATACTGTACACTTATTGAGAGGTGAGAGCATTCAGGTAAGTAAACAAATGATGTCACCAATGTTTGTTACACCTGTTCCATGTATTGTGACTGAGACCTGAAAAAAAAATCTGTAACCAGGAGAAACTGGGATATGTTTCTACTGTGATGCCTTGTGTTTCTACTGTGACCCCTTACCTGTTTAGGTGGCACTGTTCCATAGTCCAACCAATTCCTAATGACATCTTCCCCATCAAGAACTGCAGGCATTCTGTGATGTAACCAGGAGAAACTGGGATATGTTTCTACTGTGATGCCTTGTGTTTCTACTGTGACCCCTTACCTGTTTAGGTGGCACTGTTCCATAGTCCAACCAATTCCTAATGGCATCTTCCCCATCAAGGACTGCAGGCACTCTGTGATGTAACCAGGAGAAACTGGGATATGTTTCTACTGTGATGCCTTGTGTTTCTACTGTGACCCCTTACCTGTTTAGGTGGCACTGTTCCATAGTCCAACCAATTCCTAATGACATCTTCCCCATCAAGAACTGCAGGCATTCTGTGATGTAACCAGGAGAAACTGGAATGTGATTCTACTGCGATGCCTTGTGTTTCTACTGTGATCCCTTACCTGTTTAGGTGGCACTGTTCCATAGTCCAACCAATTCCTAATGGCATCTTCCCCATCAAGGACTGCAGGCACTCTGTGATGTAACTAGGAGAAACTGGGATATGTTTCTACTGTGATGCCTTGTGTTTCTACTGTGACCCCTTACCTGTTTAGGTGGCACTGTTCCATAGGCAACCAATTCCTAATGGCATCTTCCCCATCAAGTACTGCAGGCATTCTGTGATGTAACCAGGAGAAACTGAGATATGTTTCTACTGTGATGCCTTGTGTTTCTACTGTGACCCCTTACCTGTTTAGGTGGCACTGTTTCATAGTCCAACCAATTCCTAAGCATCTTCCCCATCAAGGACTGCAGGCACTCTGTGATGTAACCAGGAGAAACTGGGATATGTTTCTACTGTGATGCCTTGTGTTTCTACTGTGACCCCTTACCTGTTTAGGTGGCACTGTTCCATAGGCAACCAATTCCTAATGGTATCTTCCCCATCAAGTACTGCAGGCATTCTGTGATGTAACCAGGAGAAACTGAGATATGTCTCTACTGTGATGCCTTGTGTTTCTACTGTGACCCCTTACCTGTTTATGTGGCACTGTTCCATAGTCCAACCAATTCCTAATGGCATCTTCCCCATCAAGTACTGCAGGCATTCTGTGTTGTAACTAGCAGAAACTGGGATATGTTTCTACTGTGATGCATTGTGTTTCTACTGTGACCCTTTACCTGTTTAGGTGGCGCTGTTCCATAGTCCAACCAATTCCTAATGGCATCTTCCCCATCAAGTACTGCAGGCATTCTGTGATGTAACTAGCAGAAACTGGGATATGTTTCTACTGGGATGCCTTGTGTTTCTACTGTGACCCCTTACCTGTTTAGGTGGCGCTGTTCCATAGTCCAACCAATTCCTAATGGCATCTTCCCCATCAAGGACTGCAGGCATTCTGTGATGTAACCAGGAGAAACTGGAATGCGATTCTACTGTGATGCATTGTGTTTCTATTGTGACCCCTTACCTGTTTAGGTGGCACGGTTCCATAGTCCAACCAATTCCTAATGGCATCTTCCCCATCAAGGACTGCAGGCATTATGTGTTGTAACTAGCAGAAACTGGGATATGTTTTTCACTGTGATGTGTTGTGTTTCTACTGTGACCCCTTACCTGTTTATGTGGCACTGTTCCATAGTCCAACCAATTCCTAATGGCATCTTCCCCATCCAGGACTGCAGGCATTCTGTGATGTAACCAGGAGAAACTGGGATGTGATTCTATTGTGATGACAGTGAATGTGTACAGTGGATCACTCCCCTGTTGCAAAGAAAAGTAACATTAACATTTTTACTATTGACATTGATGGATTCAAGAAGAAAACATTAAAATAAAGATAATTCCAAGTTGCTGCTAGCACTTAATCACAGCTGGCAATCATAGCCCTTGCTAGATGTCAGTGTCAAAACTTAGTCCCTGATTCAGAAACTCCAGTGACTACTCCTTCCTAGTGACCATGGTACATGTCCACTGACAGTGCACTGCTGTTAGTTTACTGGCAATGTTGAGCATACCACAGATATGGTGGGTCCTGACTTTATAGTAACAATACAGATTTATTTTGGACACTAACCTAAGCTAGTTGCTACAAACTGTGTGATCATCACAGGCATAATGGCCAAGAGGGTCAAGATTTTAAAGTTAATATCCAGCTCAAAATACCACAAAACAAACACTTTATCAAATTGGGTTTAGACTTGAAGAGGGTTAGGGGTAAAATATACATGGTTAGGATTATTGCTCCCATATCCGGCTTATATTTATTAACTGAAATAGGTACCAAAGCTACACTTACATCAGCAGGTCTCCAAATATCAAATAATCCAGCCATAGTGAGTAACCTATGACCTGTCCATTCTTGACCTTTGACCTCTTCCTCTTCTAACATGTCATCTTGTTCTGGTGGTGTTGTGATATCAGGATCTATGCGCAGCTGTGAATCTGTTACAGGTGTGGTTTGGTTGAGGTAAATGAAATAGGGCTGCTTTATACCATCTTTACCAGTCTTCCACTCATAAAACCTGATATGTAGTCAGAAAAAGAGGTGATAGAAACATCCATTTATTGGTGATAGAAACATCCATTTATTTTTGTACAGTTGTAGAGTTTAATCATTATTATCGGGATATATATTTATGCTAGTTATTAAAAAATATTTAAAAATTCAAAAAAATTATATTCAAATCATATAATGCATATTTGACCTCACTGAACTCCTCCATACTTTGTTTAACCTTGAGTTTTGGTAATGACATAGGTGTATCTTTTCACCCAGGTATTTGGTGGTCACATTACTGAATAGAGCATATCAACCTAATTAGCCAGAGTGTTCATATAGTTTGTTGACACACTTATGTCGCAACAATGCACTGGCGTTATTACCAAACTTGAGGCAAAAAAGTATTGTACACAGCTGAAGTCTAGCTAAAACACTGGATGTAATAACAGTAACCTGTGTTTGCGGTCTACTGAATGTAAACTAAAGAGAATTAGAATCACATTAGGATAAGCATCTAAAGGGCTCATATTGAAATTCCCTTACACAGGAAGGTGTGCGCCATCCTGCAGCTTTCCTGTGCTAGCCTTCTTTTGTTAAAATCCTGGGCAGGGTGTATCACTGATGCATATAATCCATCCGTTTTATGACCGAGCTTTCCTGAGGTGCGTGCTTAGCGAGGGAATCCTGCCTTCTTTCTGTGTGAAAACGTGTTAGGGTATTTCAATATGAGCGTATTTTTGAGAGTAAAATGTGCACGATAAGTCTTATTCTTCTTACCCATCAGCAAGCACCACACATCGTTTTCCCTTCTCAAATGGTCTCTTGAAACTGACTTTCTCTGTCATGCCTTCACTGCGACAGTTGTTCATCTTGTATGATACGGTAGATGGGTTTCCTTTATGCCAAGATGGAACCAGACCCCACTGCATTGGACACAGCTCTCTTTCCCCTACTGATTGAGTCTTTGTATCACTTTCATTATTATTTTGTTGTTTGTCAAAGTGAGATGATGATACAAGAACAGGCCTGGGAAAAAGACAACAAGTTTGATCATGAATATGAGGAATTCTTAATCACAGGTGGCTGTTCATTATCAATTGGACAATGTGAATAATGTGAATCTGGTTTTCAAGATTGGGTTTCCAAAGGTCCCTGGACAGGTGGATACCAAAACAAGCACATGCTTCGTGCTAGCTATCTTTATATTATACATGTACCTCTATGATGAAAGATAACCAAAACACTCACTGGCAGCTTTACGGTAGCGATCAAAACTTCTCTTATTGAGGGTGGTTCAAAAACATGACATTGTTGAATACAGTATACTTACAGATTTTGACAAATTTATATAAATTGTCAACCTTTTGAATTTTGATATAAAGCAATTCTGTTAGAGGTGACTGTCCTTTAATTTGCAGTGCATCAATAAACAAAATGACCATGGGCTAATTGTCACATGTGCATGATACAAATGTATGTACTGTATATCTTTACAAAATTCAAGCATATTCTATGTGTAAATAGTCTAAATACTGCCTTGGGGGGGCTAGATTTCCCTGATTATTTTGCCTCAGTTCATACCCTCAAAATAACTAATCTATTGTTGGACAATAATGCAGTACAGTGTGTCAACATCTCAGATTTTGCACTTTATACAGAACTCCTCTATGTTAAAAAAACCCATCCAAATGAAATATACCCTGTATACATAACAGAATTTGATAAGTGACTCACATGACTTGAGTTGGGCTCAGATTGTAAGATGGCCAATACTTCTTTGGTGTATATTGTGTCCCATCAGACTGCTGCTTTGTGTTATCCTTTTGCTTACTGGTTTGTCCTGTCCCTTTGTTACCATGGTTACCACCCCCTCCTCCTGCCCCACCTCCAGGATTGCGCCAACGTGGTCTCATACGACGTCCCTGACGGTTGGTATAAGCACAAGCACTGCGCACATCTTGTGGATCTAAAGTGCTGTAGAAATGAAGTATCATGATAAAATGGTGATAAACAAAAATACTCAGGGTTGTAGCTACAGTGGGCTGTTTTGGAGCCCACCACTCAGCTGCAATTTTAGCACTGGAGCCCACCACTCAGAGGCCAAAATTGCACCACTTGGTTGAATTAGTCAAACATTTCAATTGGTCCATTTTGGCAACACAAAAAAAAAGCCAAATATGCAACATTTTCACCAAATGCCATCCAGCACTAAAAATATCCTAGCTACAACCCTGAAAATACTATAAACATAATATGAAGGATTCAAATCATCAAGTAGACTCAACATTGAAGTAGTACATTCCCGGGGGGTCACTCTCACCAAAAAGTGCCTCCCACCTGCGTCCAAACACCTCTGAAATGCACCCTTAATGGTGAATTTTCACATAAGGCTAAAAAAAAAATTGTTTGTTTGTCCTACACAGCTTTGAAAGAGGACGTGCGGGTGGGCGGGCAGATTTTTTTTTTTTTGGATTTTTTTTGTGGATTTGGCGTATTCCTGGACCTTGCTAGAGCTAAATGCTATAATCATTCATGGTGACTTAAAAAAACCCAACATTTTGTTTCTTTAATATGCAGTTAAAGTTATAATTTGTGTTCATGTCATAGTCTTTTAATGATTTCAAATCCAATTTATTTTGAAGTCACTAAAAATAATAGACTATGACATGAAGTTATAACTTTGCATATATTGAAGACACAAAATGTTTTTGGAGGGGCTTTTTTAAATTTTCATCCATGAAAGATCTTAGCATTTAGCTCTAGCTAGGTCCAGAGATACTCCAAATCAAAGAAAAAAATAGTCCCAAACAGAAATGTTTGGTAGACTCATAACCGGTGCGATCTTACCTTTCCGATGTTGATTAAGATACTTCTTGCAACGATACCGAGATGCGGAAAAACCAATCGTCATTTTGTCCCACATAAATGAATAAATAACAAAAAACCCCCGATCCCCCGGTGGACTCACCCAAAAGGTGACGTCACACCATATGATCGTCCCTTATCCGACTTGGGATCCCCTACTCGGACCAAACTTGTAGGGGTGGCGGGGTCCGGGATAATCAACATCGGAAAGGTAAGATCGCACCGGTTATGAGTCTACCAAACATTTCTGTTTGGGACTAGACTCAACACACCGGTCGATCTTACCGTTCGATGTTGATTACTTCTTGCATCAACATCTGAAAGATCGATCTAGCAAGTAACCGACGGATGGAGGTACAAGATTGGTCAGCATCTGATCAGGGATCGGGAGCGGGTAACGATGGTTTTCGCGAGGTCAGAAAATATTTTCCCCAGCGGTCGGGAAACAAAAAAGACCACGCGATCACAGACATAAACCTCCTTACTTAATAAGTTTGGTGGTTAAGAATAGCGACACTGGTTCTTACCATGCTGAGTATTCTGTATAGTCTGAAAACCTGGTACCCGTACACCACCGTATTATGATCGCCAACAATGTCCCGGTAAACCTCCGCCCGTCTCTGATTACTAACGTAAGCGGAAGTATCGTAGAGAAGGGCGAAGGTGGCTTCGGGACACCGCCTACTAGATCTCCTCAAGGGACAACCGAGCGGTATACCCAAGATGATGAGATAGCTCGTGTCGAGTGGGTGCGGGGCGCGAAACCTTCGCGATCCCCGGACCCCACCAACACCTGGACCAGCCATTGCGACAGCGGCTGGACCGAAAACTCTGTAAGGGTGATGAATGCGGTCGTGAGTCCCTCGCAAGGCTTGTGTTCGGAAGAACTAGTGCTGCAGCGCCTTATCGGACACCCCAGCCTATCTTTGGCTTCAGCCGTACTTTGCCCAACCCTGTGGATTGGACTGGGGCGAATGTCGGTATGCACCGCGCCCGTTCGTAGTCACGAGAACAGAGCGCCCGAAACAGTGTCGCTCCAGTGTTTGTGAACACGGAAGCTAACCTCGAGACCGTGTGCAACTCAGCACCGCCGTCCGAAGCCAACGCCAAACCGGAAAGCCATCTTGAGAGTTACGTATTTAAGCGTCGCTTTTGGCGGAAGGTCAAAGGGTGACCCTTAAAGTAATCTAAGACTGTGTTGGGATCCCTGAGGATCACTTTCCTTTTTGGTAGACACTCGTTGAACATACCGTCGAGGCGTAGACTAATAAGGTAACCATCGGCTATGATAGTCGACCCGTCTCGAAACAACCTCGGTGAATGGAGAGGACAGCTGACTTATAGCTGGCCCCAGTGGCCCGCTGAAGTCTTGCTTGGAACTTTTCTGTCAGAAACTCCGGAACTAGCAGCACAGAGGCTCTAGCGGAGAGCTATTTGTCTCATTGCACCAAGCGTAGTATGGAGCCAGACTCTGGCTATACGTGCGGAGGGTAGACTTCCGTCTAGCCCGGCGATGAGAAAAACAGCTTCTGATGAAAAGTATCCCTCCGCTGCGTGTTCCCTGGTAAGGGCCATGCAGCTAACTGCAGGTGCTCTAGTGATAGACTGGGTACCTCCGCTCCGGGCATCCGGAGTAGATCTGGTACCTCGGGGAGTGCCAGCGGCCTTGCCGCTAGCAGAATGACAATTCAGTCTTCCCACCCGATCTTGGCCACCACCCTAATGAGTAGTGAGATCGGAGGGACTGCATAAGCTGTCATCCCTCCCCAGTCTATGGACAGAGCGTCCACGGTGAATGCTTGGGGTCCGCGACCCTTGAGCAGTACACGGCAGTGGATGATTGCGATGAGATGCGAACAGATCTTTCGAGGGTGGTACATCCCCTTGAAGATCGTCTGAGCGACCTGCGAGCAAGGGACCATTCTGCTGGTCCCGACACCCTTCCTCGTGACAGATTGTGCGCGAGGATGCTGGTGGCACGCCAGCGATGTGTATCGCTCTCATCGTAATCTGCCTGAACTTGCACCACCCTATCAGGTGTCGTGCATGCAGGCTCAATCGTGGTGGCCCGGAGTCCCCTTGTCTGTTGGGGTAGGCTACCACGGTTGTGTTATCTGTCAGGACAACGGTATGTGATTCCACGATCACCTCCTCGTAAGCGAGGGAGGTTGATGTGAAACTCTGTCTCTATGGCCCCATAGGCCCGAGGCGGAGTCTCCGTGGATGTGGACCCCCAGCCCCGTTTTGGCGCTATGGTGCGTCACTACGTGACATACCGGGGTGCAGGAAACCTGACACCCTGGGTCAAATTGGGCTGATGGGTCCACCACCAGAGTTCTCTCGCGCGATCTCCGACAACGGAACCGCGAGGGATATTGGTGACGACTGGGCCTGCAAGCAGGCTAGAAGGTGTAGTTGGGTAAGCCTAACGTAGAAAGCGGCAGTACAGTACGAGGTCTACCATACTGGCCATTAGGCCTACCACCTTCATCCATGCCACAGCGGGTTTTGCCGAGACTCGGCCAAGAGTCAGGCACACCGCACCATGTTCGTCCACCCGCTCGGGTGAGAGCACCGCGAACCCCTCCGTGAGGGTGATCTGGGCCCCTACAAATAGTGGTGTCTGCGTCGGGACCACGCTGGACTTTTTGAGCTGATCAAAAAATCCAGGGTCCCGCACCCTACGGACTATCAACCCCATGAGACCCGTAGTCTTCAGTGGAGTGCGTCCGTATATGAGCCAAACGTCCAGGTAGCAACTGATGTTGACACCCCTGTGCTTCAGGTACGCTGCCACCGCTCTGACCAAGAGTGTTAAACACCCTGGGAGAGATGGACAGGCGGATGGCGGTATCAAAACTGGTAATTTTGATCCTGTACCTAGAAGCGCAGATGCCTCCGATCTTGAGAGGCGATTGGCATATGCAGATAGGCGTCCGAGAGATCTAGCGATGCTGTTCCCATGCCCCTGATGGGGCAGGCTAGCACCGAGGCGAGAGTCCCCATTCTGAACCTCTTGGGCCTGAAGAACGTGTTCAACAGCCTGCGGTTCCGGATGGGGCTCCCGTCGCCGGTCTTCCTTGGAGCCAATGGCTCCAAGATCACCCGTAGAAGGGGGTGGACCGGGACAATCGCCCGCTTGTGAGAAGCTGTGTGATCCCTGTCAGTAGTGCCCGGCGCTGGGGGCCGTCTGGCGGCACTACTGTGGACCTCTGAAATGTGCAGGCAATGTGGGGAGACTGGGTTGCCAGTCTGTAACCCCCTCACCACTGACCATACCCAGGCGCTCAAAGAGATGGTTTCCCACCTCTGGGTGAAAGCCATAAGCGGTCGTCCACTGGGAGATCCCCCTGTGGAAAAACCGCTGAGCCCCCCAGGAATGCTCTGCCTAGCTTCCCTTGGAAGAGCGCTTGCTCTTCTTCGGGGCTTGCCAGCTGTTCCTGTGCTACCCTTGCGCCTCCCAGAAATGGGTGCTGCAGAGGTAGTGGGCTCGGGTACTGTTGGTGGTGCACGGCCTGCTGAAGTCGGAGCTCCTACCCATGGTAAGGGCAGTTTCCGACCTCTTCAGAGTGCTCCCGTTGGTAGCTTCTTTGCACGGTCCTCCACCGTGGCGCAGAAGCATCCAAAGAGAAAAGGACCCTGCCTTTCCATCGCGTTGAGCGATTGGAGTGGCAGGCCCCTCCCAGCGCTGAGTGGACACCCTATGGGCTAGGCCCATGGAGCTCTCGTTGAGGCTAGCTGTTAGCACCGCTAATAGGCTCACCTCGCGGAAGAGCTCAGATGTTGTCTGGCGTGATACGCTTGGCGACATCTGGGTCCCTCTCGGATCCCCTCAGGTAGGTCCCGTGGTCCTCCGCGTTACACGCAGAGGAAGCGCGTGCAAGCAGCGGCGTCATAGCTCTACTGAGCTCGACAGCCCCACGATATCTACCCGTGAGGTTTGCCGGGAATGAGAGTGCAGGCGTCCCCTGTGAGGAAGCAGCAGCTGAGCATCCTACTGAAAGGATCCCTGGTCCTCCTCCATGGACTCCCCCTTAGGGGGTGTCCGGAGGAAGATCAGTGCTGTTGCTCCCCTCGCGGGGCAGCGGGGGAAGGAGATTGTAGTGATGTCACTACCGGACTCAGCTTCCGACTCCTTTCCCTCGCCCACAGTATCCGTATCATCTCCGATGATGACGGTAACTGAGGACGGGCATCTGAAAGCGGGTAAGAAGGCATAACCACTGTGTGGCTCGCCGACTACCTGCCAGCAGAAGAGGGAGTACTCCTGCAAGACCCTGAGGTATCCGCCATGGCACCACTGGGTCCGCATGCTCTCGCAGCCGTCGTCCTAGCGCTAGCAGCACGGGGCCTACCCTGATCAAGATCTGGGTTAGCCCCATGCCGGCTGGCCTGGTCAACAGCTGATGTTGGTACTGCGTGGCCATCGCTAGGCGACACTTGCCACGGTGCTGGGCCGTGGAAGAAACACCCTGCGGCGGGTACCACGGGCATACCCAGCCGGCAGCTGACCCTGAAAGGATCCGCCACCAGGGTAACCCCATGGTACTGCAGTACCAGCACCGCCTCCCCTTGTTGCCACAGAGACTGTGGCGACTAAAGCGGTGCTGCGGTACCGGTGCGGTATCAGCGTGGGTACCCGCGAGGGGTCCCAACGGTGGACCGCTGTACCCTCGCCACACTGCGTTCCCTGTTCGGGGCCTCCAGCTGTGTGCTGGCGTGGTACCGGCGCGGTACTAGCAGGGGTAGCAGTGGGGGTTCACGGTGGTGTACCGGTGTGTGCGTGGGTGCAGGGTAGGTGCCCGTGAGGGCTCCGGCTGTGTACCACTGTACCCATGCCTCACTGCGTTCCCCGCAAGGGGATCAAGCCGTGTGTATAGGTACCCCGCTATACCGCCTGTCCCTTGGCTAGAGGGAGCTTGCCTAGTACCACGGGTAGCTGGCGTGCATACCCCGATCAATCACCTCGCCACCTGAATAGGCAGCGTCAATCAATGGAGCTATGCCCTGTTGATTTGACAGTGATCGATCAAGAGAGGGTAATTGACCCATTGACGGTAATGGATCACCCACGCTCCGCTGGCTCTCGAGGACATAAGTGGGTTGTTGATCAGCTAGGCTGTTCAAGCTACTTACTGTACCCTCTAGAGCTTCGCCCAAGGTCGCTGTGTGTGGCGGACCACTCACGGCAGCTATGGGCGGGTGCATAGCGGCTACCACTGAAGTCAAGCCGTGGCTCGTCTTTGTAGCTGCCACCGAATGCACCTGGGTCGCTGTCCCGTGGCGACTGCAGCCCAACCCCTGAATAATCGCCAGCCAGTCCCTGTGGACAGCCAGCAGCTATTCTAGGGCCCAGGGTATCACTCGGCGGTCCCGCCATGGAACGCTGCCGTGTGACAACCCCAGTTGGTTCTGCTAAGACTACACCCACAGCGTTAGCCGCGGTATCGTCTCTGCTTAACCCATGCATGCTAGTGTTCAACCCAGGCAAGCCCGTGCTACCCTTGCATGCTGCCCGTCGCTGGCTACTACTGTGGCTGTTTGAGCCCGTAGATATGCCTGCAACAGGCGGGTGTCCTCCTGCTAAAAACCTGTGAGGATTTTCGCTAGAGGACTGGTATCCTCCTGCTACAAAACCCGCTAGGGTTTTCGCTGGTGGTTACCGCTCTGCTGCCTGCTACTTTGCTCCGACGTATAGTCAGTGCTTTCGCTGGCTGCTGAGCCTTTGGACGCGCTAGCAGTCCCCGAAGGAACCGCCTGCTTGTCCGGGGACCGGAGCCCCCTTAAGCAGACCTGCCATGACCCATAGGGGCTGTCACAGCAGAATCTACCGTATCGACTGGTATCCTCCTGCTGCAAAACCCGCTAGGGTTTTCGCTGGTGGTTACCGCTCTGCTGCCTGCTACTTTGCTCCGGCGTATAGTCAGTGCTTTCGCTGGCTGCTGAGCCTTTGGACGCCAGCTTAGCAGTCCCGAAGGAACCGCCTGCTTGTCCGGGGACCGGAGCCCCTTAAGCAGACCTGCCATGACCCATAGGGGCTGTCACAGCAGAATCCACCGTGTCGACCTTACCAGTGCCCTTGGTAGATTTCTTCTTCGTCTTATGGCGATGGCGGAGCCTATCCCAATCGTCAAGCTGGAACTCGGAGAGTCCTAAGCAAAAGAAAGACATCTAGAAGATCGTGAGCACTCCTGTGGGTGAAACAGAGCGGGTGTGGGTCCCGCTCCGTCACCAGGGAAGGGCAAGCCCGACAGGGCCGAGGCGAAGCGAGGAGAAAAGGGAGGGGGCACTACCCCCCCCAACACGCGACTCAAGCCCAGTAAGCAAACCTGAGCACGGAGGCTGGTCGCTAACGTTAGTGGTAAAGTAAGGACTGGCTAACTTTATTACTAAAATGTCAGACGGTCCCTACCAATCCCCACCGTATGAATATCTGATTAACTCGTCTTTATTGGACGGTAATGAAGACATAACGATAGAGTAATCACCCTAACATAGCAACAATAACCTACCGTACATGAAATACAATGTGTATGTACAAACATCTATTGTAACTTACAGGCTGCAATGGTTGTTTTACGTGGAAACAAAATGAATGGCGTCAACGAGCGGCCATTTTGAATTGCTCGTGTGTCCCGTATACAAACGGAGGCACGATATGTAGCTAAGTTTTGGATCGTTTTTTGTCACTTTTTCGCCAGAAAATGCCGTCAAAACTATCCTCAGCCGAACAATACCGGTTTGGTTTTACCTAAGGTGTGAAACTACAACCGTATATCTCGCCTTGGTCGAGAAATTGATACACAGTGCTATGAACAATCGATAGGCACGTCTGTGTCAGTCGGAGACCAAGGAGGATAAGGGACGATCATATGGTGTGACGTCACCTTTTGGGTGAGTCCACCGGGGGATCGGGGGTTTTTTGTTATTTATTCATTTATGCGGGACAAAATGACTATTGGTTTTTCCGCATCTCGGGATCGATGCAAGAAGTATCTTAATCAACATCGGAACGGTAAGATCGACCGGTGTACTGAGTCTTGAATTTTACTTATTTAAAAAAAAAAAAAAATGAAAAAAAAATATTGGTCAGGCCTTAATCAGAGGAGGGCGGTGGAGGACAAACAAACAACTTTTTTTTTTTGCCTAACCAAACTGCACCCCTTAATGGCGAAACACATGCAAAATCCTACCCTAAATGGCATCAACTGAGAAATATCTAGGCTATATTTATACCCTAAGTGTCACAGCATCAGCGGAGCTGGACGTTCATGTGCAGCCAAGTCTGGACAATTATCCTATCATTTCCACTTGAGCCATATCAAGTCCTCTTGAAAGTTTGTGCTATTGATTTGGGTCATGGTATTGGAATGATGTAGGAGTTGTTGTGTTGTTATAGCAACAATCCCAGATTCCTGGCCATTCAGATGGCACTTTAGTGGGGTGCAGCCAATCAGGTCTCTGCTTTAATTCCATTTCCTTTGTTGTGTTCATACCTTTCTTAGTAAGCCACTTGCATTTGCTCCTCCGATCATGCTGGACCAAAAAATTTATATTATGTCTTAATTGCTATGAAAGTGCTATGAAATCTATCATTATTTATCTCAATTATATTTATGTATATATGAATATAAAATTGTTGAAATGAATATAAATTGTTGAATGGTCATAAATAGCTTAATAAATGGTCATCATGATCATGAGGGCAATGCGGAGTCTAATCAATGCTTTGGTGTTGTGTTTTCCTGATGTCTTGAGACAATAATATTACCAACCCTAAACGTCTAAGGATTTGGCTGAAAAAGGACCCCTAAATGGCGATGCCTTCTGAAAAAGTACCCCTTTATCAAAAAGACGTCGACGACGCTGTGTGGTGAAAAACATACCCTTTTAGACGTTTTTCTTTGACGCGGGTGCATAGCAAGTCAAGTAGTGAATGATATATATTTCCATAATCTGATGTTTTGTTAGTCATGTTTATAATTATATTGATGGTGACAGCTATTGGTAGATTAAAAACAAAAGGAACCAAGGTATAGGTTCCCTGTACTAAAGCACTGGGACTGCACTGCACATGGCAGTGAGCATGGTGAGTGCAGTGACACTCAGTTCCAATAATTGAAACTCCCGGCTCCGACCGGGAGTTCCAACAGGTGCTGTGTTTGTGTTTGTATGTGTTTAAGGGGTACTACACCCCTGCCCAATTTTGTGTCTATTTTTGCATTTTTCTCAAAAATTATAGCGCATTGGGGACAAGATATGTATATATTGTAGGGGCAAGGACTACAACTACTGCACTGGAAATTTTATTTCAGCACAGACAACAGTTGTGGAGTTACAATCAAAAATGAGGGAAAACCAATATTTGATCAATAATTACTTGCTTTTGAGTTGCTGAATTTTCAGTGCAGTAGTTGTAGTCCTTGCCCCTATAATACATATCTTACCTGTCACCAATGTGATATAATTTTTGTGAAAAATGCAAAAATAGGCACAAAATTGGCAGGGGTTGTAGTACCCCCTTAATGTGCATTCACATACACACTTAGCCGTTAGTTAGAAGAAATCGTTGCTCCAAAAATGATTGCAAATTACACATAAATACTTATTCATTTTTCACCACAAAATATGATATGAAAACACAGGCCACAGGTGAGCAATGTATGAATACATGGAGCCCGGGACATGGAGAGGTCAAACAGGTTGTAAATTATTGTCAATATTAATATTTTGCGACATTTATAATGAAAATAATTAACACTGAACACCCTATGGCACCTTCTACCACTTGAGAACAAGTCCTCAAACGTTCAAATTTGTAGTTACCGGGAAGGGGGGGGTACTCAGTACAAATGACCATACGGGGACATGCCGCAAACATGGGTAGCATTTTCGGCCTTCTGGTATATCAATGACCCCTTTTTCAAAGCCTATTTTGGTATATTAATGGGTCCTTTTTTTCAAAATTGTCTCAATTTTTTTGTAAAACAGCCCAATTTTTCCTTAATATAGCCAAAATTTTCTCAAAATTTTGGGAAAATTTGTAAAAACTATAAAGAGTAAGACAATTTTGGTTAAATTCGGCCAAAAATTTTGATTTTTGGTACCGGTATATCAATGGGTCCAAATTTCTTGACAAATTGGTAGTACAAGGAACTTATACGATGTCCTCATTCACAAACTGATACTATCTGTCCATCGGATAAGACTGTTACTGCACGGCAACTGGTTGAAGGAATATTACACAGTCAAGAATAGGCTCCATCATTTTTTTGTTCTGATCCCTCCCAGTCTCCCAAAACATCAAAAGCGTTGTACATTTACTTACTTAAGACTGTCCTTTTTCATATAACGCAGACAAAGTAGGGCCAAGCTAAATAGAAATGGTCAAATTTTGGCAAAATATCTCTCTGTGTAATCCTATGTTAGTCCCATATCACATCGTTATCGGCAATCAGGTTTTTTTTTTCTGAAGTTTGGTTGGTACCCACCAGCGTCATGCATGTGACGTGACACAGCTAAAATAATCGACCGGGAATCGGGGATCGTTAAAACGTCAACAACTTTCAAAACAAAGAAAGCAGTAAACTTTGGCGAGCGGTCCGAATTTTGAGCCATACAAGTTTACGTGGTGAACTAACAAATTGGTATATTTATGGGTCCACTTCCAAAATCTCAGCGGCACATCCCTACCAAAACCAAACTTGAGTACCCCAGGGGTAGCTACTACAACTGAGTGACACTTGCTGTTTAAAAAGTAAGCTTAAAAATCAATCATGTCAACAAAATGATCATGAAATTGAAAATGATGTCATTTATACGTACCAGGCTGTCCTGCCACACATTTTCGTAGCTTGGTTTCTGTACTGTTACCTCACTAAGACTGTCTGCTTATGTCTGATGAGAGTATTGTGAGCTACAGCAGTTTTATAAACAGCGCTTCAATAATCATGCTTGTCTGTGCATGCTTGGTTGTGATTCATTTTTCAGACCGAAGTGTTTCAGGCTAAAAATAGCACTGTGTGTAACGTGTGTGTCTACCGTCTTCCGGGTGTGTGTGCTAATATACTACAAATTGGGTGTTTATAATGTTGCAATAACCCGCCTTGGTACTGGTGATTACACCCAATGTGCACTTTTGAACACATGTTGGGTGTTTGTTTACATACATATCGTGTCAAAGTTCATACAGCATCGTACATGATGTTTATTTACAGTGTATGGAACGACGAAAAGACGCTGTTACTCGCCAAAATAAATATAGATAAACCAACAAAATCTTTCAAGTTCCTTTTGGTAGCTGCACTGATTTCTAAACGATTTAATTTGGTCCAGAAATAGCAACTTTTTGACACATGTCTGGTATGAAAGTTTAAGCCAATGAGAGATCATTTCATATAAGTTCAGGGTGGACCTCCAATTATTCATGACGCGAGTTCTAATTGGACGATATCGCACTACTACGATCACGTGATATAAATTTACTCGGTAAATGTTGAAACACTGGGATATGTGTCGCGAAACTTGTCAAAAAATGTTGCGGATATTCTGCGCCTATCCGTAGTTATGCGAGGATCATAGTGGATTAGCCGGATTTGTTGGTTTCTTATCTGTTGGGCCGTGGAGTTTCAACTCAATCAGTAAATCAATATTGAAGAAATTATTAAATTTCAAACGGGAAGTAAAACACCAGGGCAACTTCTTGCCCTTGGTTTCTACACAGAAGTGTCTATCACTCAGATCAGTGCAGTGCAGTGCATCTGCAAATGCAATGCAAAATGATGCACTGTCTCTGTGACTAGTACATTTTTTTACTTCATTGAAATCAGGTGGATCTGTTGCATATTTTCGGTATCCAGTAGATTCAAGTGATCAATATGGCGACTGATTCAGCTTCAGGATCAGTTTTTCAGCAGGTAAGGAAGATTTATAAGCTGATATTCTGTCGGTCCAACATCCGGGGCCGCATGGCCGGGCTATCTCTCTAGTCTCGGGCCCAAACTGCATGTGGCTCACGGTTTGTTATGAACAACAGAAACTGGCTGTGAAGGAGGCTACATAGCGATGTTGTTGGAGTGACATTCAATTTCGGAAAAAACGACACTCGACCATGGAATTTAATTTTAAGTTTGTCAGTATATAAATTAGGGGTTCATTCATATATTTTCATGACTAAACGGTTGTTTATGCCCGAGGGGCCGCTTGCCAGTATATAAGTTTGTCAGTATATAAATTAGGGGTTCATTCATATATTTTCATGACTAAACGGTTGTTTATGCCCGAGGGGCCGATTCCTATTTCATCAAAATAATAACAAAAAATTACAAGTAACATTATTAAAAAACATGATTTTCCTTCATTTTCCCTACCCGGTGATCGCACATCCGGGATACCGGGCATAAACGCTGTTTATGCCCGGCTCTCGACCAATCACGCGCGCTGTTACATAGCGTGTATGTATGAACGGTAAATCAAGTAAGTTTCTTCCACTCTGAAGACTTAGTAACGGTTGTTTGATTCCACTGACTATTTGCGATCAAAATTTACATAACACCAATGACAGAAATCATCAACAAAAATCGAATCAGGGACTTGTTTTCACTCGACCGTGAGTCGCATCATCAACCGGAAGTGACGTGGCACGGACCGACAGAATTGATAAGCTTGATAAGAATGGCGATTTTTTTTTAGACCATTGAGCTAATTATTAAAAGGTTAAAATTACAAATTTATCAAATTTAACTTTCGCATCAAATTTATTTTGCGTGTTCAATAGGTGATGTATTTTTCTTTTAAAAATTTCCTCATTTCACAAATTCTTTGCCACTTTCCACTCATGTGATCATCTTTATGTGACGGAAGTGATGCTGATTTTATGAGGTATGTTTCTTGCTTTACCGATAATTTTTTTATTGTTTTTTGAGACAAAAACTTCCAATACATTAACCTTGCCTTCAAAGTGTTTGGCAACTGTTTAACTTTTCTTTTTAAGTTTGCTTCCTTGATGCAAAAAAGTACACCTCAATGCAATTTTAGTAATAATAATTTAGTCGCTATATAGTAGGGCCTAAGGGTGGTCTAAAGGAAAAAATTGCCATAAGAATAGATCATCAGAATGAGATTAACTACGGTACTCAAGTATAAGAAAAACATTTTACTACCGGATTATTAAGGTAGCTGCCTCGGATACAACACCCTTGCAGAAAAATAGCTCCTGTGTCAGATCAACCAGGTCTATTCATTTAAATCTTTTTTTAACATAACAAAGTTAAGAAAAGTATTTTCCCCACCTATTTTAAGAGTCTATAAGAATTGTAACAATTCTTATATCTTTATTTTTTGAAAATTCCCTTAATTTTGACGGTTTTTGATTTTTTGTGCCCACTTAGGAAGGAGCTATGGTTACCAAACTTTCAGGGATGGTAAATAAGCGTAATACCTAAATTTTCTCGTCAGTTTTTGTGGATAAAGTGTTTACTTTTTGAAAAAATTATTTTATCCATTTTTATTTTAGGGAATGTTAGAAACACTGTAGCTTAAAATAGAAACACTTAATTGGAAAAAGCTGACGAGAGAATTTAGATATTAATCTTATTTACCATCCCTGAAAGTTTGGTAACCATAGCACCCTTCCCTGTTGGCTAAAAAAATCCTAGAATTTAGGTAATTTAGTGTTTCTAGAAAAATCATAAAAAGTACTAACATTCCTTTTAAATATATACCGGTACTTAAGTAACACTAAGTTAGAAAATAAACTTGGTTTGTATTATTCTGTGATATATTGGCAGCAAAATGAAACTTAAAACTTTTATATACAACTGCTATAAAGGAGAGAAAAATCAGCTTTAATAAAATCTTTGTTTTAAAAAATGTGGCTATTTTGAGAAACCAAAAGCCCTTCCCTGTAGTAATTCAATGGGATTTTGAGATGACAAAAAGTTGCATAAATCAAAAACGCTTTTTTGGAAAAAATTAAAACTTGGCAAGTAAGGTTTTCTCATCAATACACACATCCTATATCATTTTCAAGGAGTTCTGAGCATGACACCGTAGCCGATAAAGCTACCTTAAACTACATGTAGAAAGCATGAAAAATGAATCAAATTAATTGAAATCAAAAATTAGATAAATTTGTTTTTAAGTTATAAAATAGCGCTAGCTTCCAGAGAAGTACCAGTACCGAAGTACGGCATTCTTTTGCTCACTCAGATTGACATGAACGCCATGAGCGGCATTCTGTCAGTTGGCATGCGATAGATTGCTCTTTCCCATTGCTTGCTTTTGCCAAGAGTTGGCTGTTCTATCTCGGACTTGTTGCACTCAATGGGGGAAATCATAAAACATGCCATAAAATGAATACCTCTTGATTTACTCAAGAACTCTAGCTGCACACAATAGTTACGCATTCAATGCTAGGGTACGTTGCTATCGTTTTTCGGTCAGACAGCGTTTACATTTTTTGCAACGGATGTTAGTTATTGTTGTGATTGGCTGTTTACTTCTGAACTTTTATTGCTTTACACTGCCAATGCTTCAGCAAATAATCCAACTTTATTTTGAAATCATTTGATAAATAAGTAAATTAGGTACTCATCAAGTGCTAGAAATATATCGATTCCTATCAGGAATCTTGTGATTTCTGAGTGATAGGAATCGAAATTTTTCTAATTTACTTATTTGGATCTGTTTTGACAACATTTGCTTACCAATATTAAATGTGAAGCTAACGGTGAGTAAATTCATGGCTAGGCTTCTCTAGTGCTGTAATCGATTGTCGTAAGTATCGATAGTCGGAAAATCCATAGACTTCCGACATGTCGAAACACTCAATGTCAGTATCGATACACAAACGACATGGCACACATGCTTAGATTATCTCAAATTGCGGATTTGCAATACCACTTTCGTTTGTTTGATGCATGATCCATGTAGTTTTAGCTGTTAGGCTTCAATACACTTGTTGTTAACTTGTTTCTCGAACTTACTGATAATAAAATTGGTAAACTCAAATCCGTGTTTCAAACTGCGTGAGTATCGATAATAGTATCGACATGTCGGATGTTTGCCTCCCGACATATCGATACCCAGAAAGCTTATCGATTACAGCACTAGGCTTCTCGAGCAACTCTTGAATGAAACAAAATTTCCAAATGTTTGATTTCTTATGAGGGAAATCAACTTTACATTGTATGGTACATAAATAATTATCAAAGCAAGGCAAATTGGTATTTTCTGTGGGCTTTGCTGAGAAAATTGACTTTAAATAAGTAAAAGGCCCTGTACAAATCAATACGGATTTCATTAGTGTGTCAACTTTGACAGACGTGAGAAGTGGGTTACTTGGTTATTTACTTGGTTACTTGGTAGGTAGACTCCTAGTTCCTGAATCCAGACAGAAAAGCCCTCAACTTCTAGAAAGGTAACAATACTTGGTGCAGAAACAATAACTTGTGGAAGTGAGTTCAAATCATTTACCCTCTATTTAAAAAAACCCTGCTTAGCCACTTCCGTCCTCGCCTCCTGTTTGAAAATTTTGTGAGAGTGAGCTCTCAAGCCTTCTCTATGGGGGAGTTGAAAGAACGTATCAGCAGGTACCTTCCCGTCATGTATTTGAAGGTCTCGATTAAGTCACTTTCCTGTCTTCTTACATGTAGTTCTAATGTAGGGAGATGAATTTCCAGAGAACAGAGTCGCAGACACCTCTTCTGCACCTTTTGCCGAGGCGTATTCCAAGATGGGTCTAATAATGGATGTGTATTTATGATTATGAGGACTTTTTCCTCAGTGAAATTACTAAAGCATCTTTTGATCATTCCAATCATCTGATTAGTACACTTAAAAATTCCAATAGATGGAACAACTTGGGTAAAATATAAACCAGGGTTCGGTTTTTGCCGGCAAAACCTGTTTTTACCATTGCCGGTGGCAAAACTGGCAAAACCTGTTTTTGCCTGGTTTAAACCGGCAAAAATGGCAAAAACTGGCAAAAACTCACCTATATACACTCAAATATTACTAAATAACACAGGAAGCTCATAAACAGCAGCACACAACTTTTAATGAATCATTCAACATAATTTCTGTCTCATCAAGTCGAAATGAAAAAGTTTTGAATCTAAAATTTGCCACATTTCGGTTAAATGCATTTGAGCAGGCTCCGATAAATCACCTGTCCGATTGCCCGGGGCAATTGAAAATACTGTCAGGCAAGCTAAATTATCAGGCACCTTGCCCGATCGGGCAATTGCAAAATTATGGTGCAATGACAGCATTATGGCGTACAAATTTTACTTGCATTAATAGTGATGCAGATCGACAAACAAACGGTACAAAATATATTTCTCGACAAGGCAGCAACCTAATTATTAACTAATTTCAACTGTTATTGATCCCAATAATAGTAAGTGATAACAGTGTAATATTTTTAGGCAATTTTAGCTATTACAATACTACAACTTGTTGATGGTTTTCTTTCACAAATATTCGGGCAAGCAAAAGTTGACCTAAGCTTGCCCGATCGGGCAATTAAAAGTTACAAATTTATCGGAGCCTGCATTTGAGCAATGAAAACCCATGCCTTTAATTTTTTTAAATATGTTACTTATAACAGTCGGAGGGCCATCGTGCGCGTCATCCGTTAAAGGTCAAATTATTAACGTACGCGACCTTTGCAAAAATGACTGTCGCACTCTTGGGTATGCTTTTTTACCTTTCCCGCGGAAAGTTTCGATTTTAAATGTATCGTATTATGTGTAGCCAATCATCTTGGGCAATTTACAAATAAGCTTGTATCGTATTGAAAATATCTTCACAATTCTCTACTTGATTCCCATTTTGTCTACTTTGTTGTTAGAATTTGTGATTTTTGCGTTTGCTTTATCTTCATATTTATTTTCATTGCTAAGGACTTCTAACCCGGATATTTTCTGTCTTAACGCTTTAATCATTCTAATTTTTAGCCAGACAAGTAATTTCAACCTTTATCTATCGATTAGTCTTTGTCCCAAATATTGAACTTAAAAATTTAAGTTGTTATAAATATAATGGTTTAAATTGGTTACCCAGATTCGGCCCATGCAGGAAAATTAAGTAAACAACTTCATAACAATACCGCATGACTTGACACCATGAACGAGCACACGCAACTTTGTTGCGCCCAGCGCGCCATTCATCTGCGTTCAGTGAATACACGCCAGTTTAACACTGCTCGCATGAACTTTCTCAATGTTGTTGTCGCATGGCCTACTGAATACTGGTATTTTTCCGCCTTGTAAAATACCCTTTTCTTCCCTGCAGGTTTTTGTCTTAACCAACCAAAAATCTTGATTTTTTAGTATGAGGATAATAAGCCATGTTTCTAATCATATGCAAATTCCTGATTTATGAACTCGCACCAGTTTTAAAATATAGTAGTTTTTGTTACTCTTTTATCTCAATTCATGACAAAAATTTGTGTTTATGTGCCCATATCATATTCCTTGCAAAGCTACGGTATTTTTTGTGAACATATATGGAATGTTGAAAGCCTTTCTTATAGTTATTTATAAAATATATAGCTATTAGGAGTTGTAGAGAGAATTTTGGAAGCTTTTTAAACTGCAACCCAGACCAAGCAAATTTGAATTTTCAGTTGTGTGCGTATTCATAGCGTATAGTTTAATAATAGCGCAAAAGTTGAATGGCCCTCCAACTGATAATTACAAAATCTGGCTTTGTTACACTCAGGAAATGATTTTTGTAACTTAATAATTTGTTTTGAGATGAAAAAACTGAACTATAAATCACTTTTTTAGTTTTTGCCTGGCAAAAATTGTTTTTGCCAAGCGGTTAAAACCGTGGTTAAAACCATGGTTTTTTCCACCTGCGGCAAAAACCTGCGAACCCTGATATAAACATATAGATACACACTTTGTAATATCATAAGAACATCAACAAATGTTTTCGCTAAAAATTGCTATGCAAATTTAGCAAAATAAATTGTAATATTGCATGAATATTGAACAACAGGCAAATTGCCCCATATTGAAATATTTCAGGGATAAAATGGGGACGGCAAAGAGTAAAGTGTCCTTAAAATAACTGAAAAAAAAAAAAAAATTGACAAATGGGGTCATGGGGACGAAAATTTGGTTTTGCCCCCTCACACCAAAATCCTGGCTACATTTGTATGCTTCTGATGAACAATACAAATTTTAACATGTAATAAATTATTGTATTTGTATATGTACTAAGTCTAATTACATGTACATGCAAAATTATAAATTCATGCTTTGATTCTTCACACAGAGTGAACCAAACACACCCATCGCTGGCCTGGCTGGTTTCGGCCATCGTTTCGGCGGTGACTCTCTGGATCTCTCTGATGCCAGCTTCCAATCTAAACTGGAGCAAATGAAAGATGCAATTAAGAAAGACATTCGTAAAGAGCTGAAGATAAAGGAAGGGGCAGAGAACATGAAGAAAGCAACAACGGACAAGAAAAGCCTTGCTAATGTGAATATTATTGTGAAGCAGGCCAATACAAGATTGCATGAGCTTCAACAAGAGTTGAACGAACTAAACGCTCATATTGTAGTCAATACAGAAGGTGTGGCTTCCCAACGTCCTACTAGTTTACGCACATCAACCTCCGGTAAGTTATCATCAGGCATGCTGAACATCGTATGATGAAGCATTACATTTTGTGTATCATATTCCATTCTGATTTCGCTTCACAGTGCGAGAATCAATCTTGAGTTTGCAGAATAAATTTATGGGAATCATTTGATTCTCGCAAATCAACTTCTGTGTAAACTATAAACGCTTATGGAATCAACTTTGATTCACGCAAATCTGTTTATGAGAGTCTTTGTGAGAATCGATTCTCTGATTCACGCCGAAATTCTGACCCTGATTGATTTGTCCAAAAAGAAACCAATCCATACTTGCTAATTAGTTCTTATTCTTCAACCCATACTTGTACTGTTACGGTACATTGGTCCTAATTCATTTAAGTGCCTGGTCGCTTAAAGGGACACATTATATGTACATGTAATGTCTATCCCAAACTACATTATTCCCACACATGTCGTTTTTATTGCACTTTATGTAGAATATGTACTTATTTTACATAGTAATGAACCCCTACAATGAATTTAGCTAATCACTGTATTTTCTTGTCAAGAGAGTCCAGTCTCAAGTTCTCTATACCAGGACATAAGGCATCCCATGCAAATCCAATAGGGTCTCAAAGACGGATTACATCCTTTCAGTTTTCTTCATATTTGTTGACAGAAACAGTGGAAACAAAAAGCCCTTGATTACTATTCGAACAACAAAAGAAAGTTCATGATTTGTCATCATTTAGATACTATGTATTAACAAAATTTTTGTCTTGAAACTGGAGACTGAAAACAATAAATGGTTGTTTTTGGGATCCCGTTTTAGGAGTCCATGCTTTAAGATTCCTTCGCGGCTAACAACAACCTCCGACTCCAAAACCACCACACCCTAATACGTATCACATTAGATTTCATTTTGGGGCATCATCAAGTTTCAAGATTACCCTAGTGCAATCAAGAAAATGGGTCACCTAGAAACTTGATAAACTCGTTCAGACGACTTATCGTCATTGGTCTGCTTTCCAACATTGGCCACATGATTCTCGATACTTTCCTGTTGTACACTGGTTGTTATGAGAAAAGGGTGATCACCTAATCATGATTTAACCTGCAATTTGGATCGAAATGTTTTATTTTGTTTTTGGCAACCCTATACAGAGAAGTATGTCATTGTCACATCGGTATTGGTGAGTGCAGTGATAGCTGTGTGTCTATTGTCCTCTTGCTTGTGATGAGGACACATGGGATATTCATTTGTTATGATTCCTATTTTAATATGCAAAATAATTGTACCAATTTAAAACAGGAATTTGTAAATAAAATTTATATTGAATTTATTACAAGTGGGACACTGGTTAAGGTCTTTGCCTTTGGTGCGAGAGGTCCCGGTTCAATTCCCCGCAGGACAAAAAAAATCGTATCCGCTCTCCCCATCGCTCATCTGGTAAAGGCGGGGCAGATGACCCATGATAAAAGACCTTGTTACAGTCGGTCCTGATCAGGGTAACAGGCCCGATTGTTGGCTACACTTGACTGTCCTGTAAAAATTACCCGGCCAGCTATCTACGGTGATCCCCTTCGTTCACCAGGTCACTTGTGCCTAGCAAGATTCGTCAGCATTATCTCCTAGATTTTAGCTGTTAATGTCTAGATATGCTCGACATTATAAAAAAAATCACCATATTTTATTGTTACTTGCTCACTCCATCGACTTCATGTATCTGTCTGTGGTTGGATGCTGATGATGACTTTCAAAGTTTTCATACAGATCTATCCTACATGTATATGAAGGATAGAACCCCATGAATGTCATCACTCATATTAACCCCAACTCTATAAAATCTTACAAAATCTTAGAAAACCACTGCATCTACATACATTCTACGTGATGCGATGACGCGTTATATGCTCACTGAAACGCTGGCCGGGCCAGCCAAACCCCTGTGGCATGAGGTCGGTGATTGTGTGCCTGCAGCCTGGTACCCGAGGGGTCATAGAGTCGATTCCAGGGGTTACCAAGTGAAATCTTTGTTTATCTTCCCTCCTTTTTTGTTCCTTGTCTGCCTTATTTGGTAAATGTTTGGTTTGAACACACACTAATATAATACCATGCAAATACACATTCAACTTGAACTAGTACCCAATTGTACGGTGTACATTTTGTACATATGTACAAATTATGTAGTACATCAGGAAAAAAAAGGAGATGATATGGACTTGTTTGCAAAGAAAATGAACTCCTGTCCTACAAACAAATCAGATAACATTTACTGACTATTCCAAAACATTTTAATATTTCTGAAGTTAACTGCATTCACATACCACCAGTTATTGTTTTACACTACCATGTTGTGTGGTTGCCATAGTAACACATTAGGGGAGTAAAAGACCACACTGATTGTGCTGTACATGTACATGTACCTACTGTACATGTATAACATGTACATTTAGTCATGTAGGGTTGTTGTCGACAACGCTGACATTAACAACAATATTGTCAACAAAGTAATTTTCCTGATTGTTGACAAGTCATTAAAAATATATAGAGTTAAGCTTAAGATTACCATTATTTACCATGAAAAATAACTTTTACACATGATGTAGGTTTAAAAAAAAAAGTAATATTTTCAAAATCACAAGATGACAATGATACGGTGAATTTAAACTTAATTTTGTAATGTTATTGTTAAGCAAGGATCATATTCCGGTCCCTGCCCTGTGTTAAGTTACTAATTTGATTACGTACCGGTAGTAGATTGACAGTAATATTTTTAGGCCAAGTAAAATAAAATACAAGTTTCTCGTCCCGCCTCCTTTTTGGCCGCCTCATTTTTTTTACTATTTACTATTTTAAAAAAAAAAAAAAAAAAAATTGATTTTTTTTTTTTTTTTTAAATAAGTTTTTAACCCTTCCCCAACTCTAACCCACCCCAAACCTTACTACATGTATACAAACCCACCCAAGCCCAACTAGCCAAACACCCTTGCTCCAACCCCCAAAAGGGAATTAGGGGTAAAATTGATTTCACCCCAAAATCGGACCTATATTTAGCTCTTAAACTTAGTAAATGCATGAATATATTAATAAAGTTTCAATTACTTTATTTAGCCTCATCTCATCAAAATGGCAATTTTTATGGCTAATTATAGGAAGGAGAACTAGAAACCTTTCACATAATTGAAATTAAAAAAATTCTAAAAATACCCAAAAATACATTCAAGTGCAAAGCTTTTTCTTCTGGTAAGAATTTTTTTCTTCGTGCAACAGCTTTTTTCTTGCAGGTTAGAAATGTGATAAACAGGCCCATGCATGCATTTTGTATATATGATGGCCTATTTATCAAATTTCTAACGTGCAATAAAAAAGCTGTTGCATGTAAGAAAAAAATTCTTGCCCAGAAGAAAAAAGCTTTTGCACTCGAATCGAATGTATTTTTTTGGTATTTTGTAGAATTTCAGCGATGAAAATAACAATTTCGATGAATTGAGGCAAAATAAAGTAATTAAAACGTTAACACATTCATGCATTTTAAAACATTAAATATAGGTCCGATTTTCAGGTGAAATCAATTTCTCCCCTAATTCCCTTTTAACACATTCATGCATTTTAAAATTAATATAGGTCCGATTTTCAGGTGAAATCAATTTCTCCCCTAATTCCCTTTTGGGGGTAAAGGGCAAGGGTTTTGGATTAGGTTAAAGGTTAGTTGGGCTTGGGTGGGTGTATATTTGGGGTGGGGTGGGTTAGAGTTTGTGTAAGGGTAGGAAAACATTTTTTTTTAATGTTTAAAATTTTTTTTAAACAATGTTCAGTATCGGATATAAACCAGGAAATTGGGTAGGCCTATATCGAATATACCTATTGTCAAGCTGAACAAATGTACATTTTCACTGTTTCTGAATTTTGAAACATGCTTAGCAAGTGGACTAAAAATGATACAAATCATTTGTTTGGTCATACCAGGGAATTGCATCAGTATACTCAAATAGCACAATATCAGTGATTAACTATACATTGAACAGCCATATTTGGCATGGCAGCCATCTTGGGAAAAAATAGCAAAACATTGAAAAATAGTAAATAGTAAAGCCCTGCCTCCTCCTTTTTTTGAAAAAGTCCGGACGAGAAACTTGTTTCTTTTTTTACTTGGCCTTATGTAAATAAACATAATGTGGTCTCTGAACTAATAATATTTGAACTTTATTGATGTATTGTTTTGTTGACAACTTGTTAATGTCGGATCTTGAGATTTGACAATGGTCAACAATGAAACCTCTACTCTACAACAGGCAACAGCCCTAGTAGTCATATGCATAGATTTAATGCAAGTAGACGTCTTAATTTTGAAAAGAATGTATGTGTGTGTGTGGGGGGGGGGTACATGTAGGCCTAGGTAGTATTGATCATGTTGATTGAACTGAATGAAAGCTGCCAAATCCAACATTGCAAGGAGAGTCAATCTCCCCTAAAGAGTCCCCTTCAGTGGTGCAGCCTTAAAAGCAGACTATACAGATCTTTTAAAATGAGCTGTAATTTGCAATGTAAAATGAAATGTACTCCTATGTTATGCTTCCGTCAATTGCAAGCCCGGCTACCAGGGACCCGGGCACTGTAGACACAATACCCGGGACTGTCACCCTGAAATTACCAGAAAGTATGTACCCGGGACTGTACCCGGGATGTACAATCAGTCGTCCCGGTAGCGGGCCATGAAAATACTTAAATTTTGGATTTGCTGATTAAAAACATTGAAAATTAATACAGCACTTTGAAACCCGGCTGGCATGGGCGGGGACAGTACCGGGGGTTTCACCCACAATTTGTGCCCCGGTACCCAGGGCATAGCGGGGATTATTACAATTGCCTTTGGTAATCTCCCCCGCTACGTCCCCGCTGTGCCCGGGTCCCTGGTAGCCGGGCTTGCAATTGACGGAAGCATTAAGCCTTCAGGAGCTAATTGCATTGTACATGTATGATCAAGCTCTGTCCATGATATAGCTAATTATTATTCATGGAGAATTGAGGCAAAGTATATTAAATCACTGAAAGGCAGATACATACACATGTAATATCTACAAATTACAATGCAGTACATTGTAATCATTCCAAGTAACAAATTAGAATCTGAATTGTAGCTCCGCAATGAATTGAATGAATGTCTGGGGGGAACCGGAAACCAACAACTTCAGAACAAATCGAGCCATCACTGAAAATGGAATATTTATCCGTCAGGTCTGGAAGGCAATTTTACAAAACATGTAAAGTGTGGCACAGCACATGTCAGTGATTAAGGCTATGTAACCATGCCTGAAGCTTAACCAACTACGGTTTAATTAAATGTCACCAATGTTTAAACGTTAAAAACAACTTGCCGACTGAGCTGCCCATGCTAAATAAAATCCAGGCTATGATAATCTGTAGGAAAAATATGCAGGTGCATGGATCAGTTTTGTTGAGATAGAGTTAAAACTAGAGGCAAATGGTGGTCATAGACCACAAACCTAGCTGGGGCGAGTTGGTGTTGTGGAGGTATCTGACCCCTGCAAAATGTTCCAAATATGTTCCCCTGGTCATGAGGTTTGTTGTCACCGAGTTTGAGTCCCGTACTCTTACAGATGTCCAGAAAATGCAATTTTAAGATTTGATCCCAGATGATCTTTGACCTGACCCCTGCAAAATGTTCCAAAAATGTTCCCCTGGTCATCAAGTTTGTTGTCACCAAGTCTAAGCCCGTTACTTTACAGATGTCCAGAAAATACATTTCTAAGATTTGACCTCTGCATGACCTTTGACCTGACCCCTGCAAAATGTTCCCCTGGTCATGAGATTTGTTGTCACTGAGTTTGAGCCCCATACCCCTTACAGATGTCCAGATAATGCAATTGCAAGATTTTATCCCCTTTATGACCTTTGACCCCAATTCTGTGTGCAAGTGATGAGCGCTGGGTAAAGCCGATGCACATGTGTAAGTGACGTCATTGTGCTATGTAATATGTGGCAGAAGAAGCATTTTGAAGGTATTTGGTTATATACCAAAAATGCCCCTTTAATGACCTTTGATCCCAATTCTGTTTGCAACCTATGGGCACTGGATATAGCCGATACATATGTGCAAGTTACGTAATTGTAGGGTGTAACATGTAGGAGGAGAAGCATTTTGAAGTTTGTTGCCAGAAGAAGAAGAAGAAGAAGAAGAAAGAAAGAAGAATCGGATAGCAAAACAGTACCTAGCTCGGGGGGTTGAAAACCCCCCAGCTAGGTAAGTACAATGCTATTGATAAGCTTAAAATTACAAAATTATTAGTTATATAATGTAAATTGATTGAAATTTAATTTGATTTTATTATTGTCAGCTACATGTATGTACATGTGGCTACGGTACATACATTACATTGTATAGTTAGCTAGCATGTTTTGATCTGTGGCTGCATGCAGTATTGGATAAACTGAAAAGCTGATGTACATTGTGATAATTTGTTTGTGTTTTTTTACTAATATAAAATATAGTGCAGGCTGCATTAAGAGCTGTATGGCAGGTTGACATGAAGGAGATGGATTGACCTGATGAAGCATGTCATGTATCCGTGTAATGTTGCTTAGCGGAACATTTCATGGTGATTGCAAAATTTATCAAATTGTCATGTTCGTAATAAGTGTGAATTTGAACTTATGAAACAACCTGCATGAATTCTACAGAGAAAACACTGAACGATTGATGCAATTAGCTAAATTACTTGCCAGTGATTGTACATGTACACTGTTTTGAAAGGCTTGTTTGAATTATCTGCAGGCTGTTCCTATGATTAAACTTTCAATAAATTTTAATGCTAATTCTGAGCGCAAGCAATATAGTTGTAGCTTACTGGAGTGATAGTAAATTCTGCCTTGCTCTCTGCTTTGGAAATTTAAATCTTTTAATTCATAAAAATGCACAAATTTGAAAACGAACAATCCTGAAGTAATTCTTTTGTATGTACAGTACGGTAGAGGACAATGAAGCAACTTTTTTATTTGGGCCTTAAACTGCTACTTGTGATGAAATTGAAGATCTTTAACCAGTGGTGGCACAAGGAATTTTTTCGTGGGCATGAAAACACATTTTGCTCAAAATTACGACAAAATGTGTAAACTTTCATAAGTTTGGGTTTTTAATGGGGGAAAGAGTTCTGATTGGGGGGTTTTCCCCCATTCCCCCTGTGACGCCACCACTGTCTTCAGTACTTGAAGGCCCTTCATACATTTAGGTGAAGTTGTGCAATTTGCAGTGACTGACAACTGCTAAATCCAGTTACCGCTCCCCAGTCCCCATAGACAAAAAGGTTTTTAGCGGTTCTCAGAGACTCAGTACACCGGTCGATCTTACCGCTTCCGATGTTGATTAAGATACTTCTTGCATCGATCCCGAGATGCGGAAAAACCAATAGTCATTTTGTCCCACATAAATGAATAAATAACAAAAACCCCGATCCCCGTGGACTCACCCAAAAGGTGACGCCACACCATATGATCGCCCTTATCCTCCTTGGTCTCCGACTGACACAGACGTGCCTATCGATTGTTCATAGCACTGTGTATCAATTTCTCGACCAAGGCGAGATATACGGTTGTAGTTTCACACCTTAGGTAAAACCAAACCGGTATTGTTCGGCTGAGGATAGTTTTGACGGCATTTTCTGGCTAAAAAGTGACAAAAAATCGATCCAAAACTTAGCTACATATCGTGCCTCCGCTTGTATACGGGACACACGAGCAATTCAAAATGGCCGCCGTTGACGCCATTCTTTTTTGTTTCCCACGTAAAACAACCATTGCAGCCTGTAAGTTACAATAGATGTTTGTACATACACATTGTATTTCATGTACGGTAGGTTATTGTTGCTATGTTAGGGTGATTACTCTATCGTTATGTCTTCATCACCGTCCAATAAAGACGAGTTAATCAGATATTCATATGGTGGGGATTGGTAGGGACCCGTCTGACATTTTAGTAATAAAGTTAGCCAGTCCTTACTTTACCACTAACGTTAGCGACCAGCCTCCGTGCTCAGGTTTGCTTTCTGGGCTTGAGTCGCGTGTTGGGGGTAGTGCCCCCTCCCTTTTCCTCGCTTCGCCTCGCCCTGTCGGGCTTGCCCTTCCCTGGTGACGGAGCGGGACCCACACCCGCTCTGTTTCACCCACAGGAGTGCTCACGATCTTCTAGATGTCTTTCTTTTGCTTAGGACTCTCCGAGTTCCAGCTTGACGATTTGGATAGGCTCCGTCCATCGCCATAAGACGAAGAAGAAATCTACCAAGGGCACTGGTAAGGTCGATACGGTGGATTCTGCTGTGACAGCCCCTATGGGTCATGGCAGGTCTGCTAAGGGGCTCCGGTCCCCGGACAAGCAGGCGGTTCCTTCGGGACTGCTAAGCGCGTCCAAAGGCTCAGCAGCCAGCGAAAGCACTGACTATACGTCGGAGCAAAGTAGCAGGCAGCAGAGCGGTAACCACCAGCGAAAACCCTAGCGGGTTTTGCAGCAGGAGGATACCAGTCGACACGGTAGATTCTGCTGTGACAGCCCCTATGGGTCATGGCAGGTCTGCTTAAGGGGCTCCGGTCCCCGGACAAGCAGGCGGTTCCTTCGGGACTGCTAAGCGCGTCCAAAGGCTCAGCAGCCAGCGAAAGCACTGACTATACGTCCGGAGCAAAGTAGCAGGCAGCAGAGCGGTAACCACCAGCGAAAACCCTAGCGGGTTTGTAGCAGGAGGATACCAGTCCTCTAGCGAAAATCCTCACGGGTTTTTAGCAGGAGGACACCCGCCTGTTGCAGGCATATCTACAGGCTCAAACAGCCACAGTAGTAGCCAGCGACGGGCAGCATGCAAGGGTACCCGGGCTTGCCTGGGTTGAACCCTAGCATGCATGGGTTCAGCAGAGACGATACCGCGGCTAACGCTGTGGGTGTAGTCTTAGCAGAACCAACTGGGGTTGTCACACGGCAGCGTTCCATGGCGGGACCGCCGAGTGATACCCTGGGCCCTAGAATAGCTGCTGGCTGTCCACAGGACTGGCTGGCGATTATTCAGGGGTTGGGCTCGCAGTCTCTCACGGGACAGCGACCCAGGTGCATTCGGTGGCAGCTACAAAGACGAGCTACGGCTTGACTTCAGTGGTAGCCACTATGCACCCGCCCATAGCTGCCGTGAGTGGTCCGCCACACACAGCGACCTTGGGCGAAGCTCTAGAGGGTACAGTAAGTAGCTTGAACAGCCTAGCTGATCAACAACCCACTTATGTCCTCGAGAGCCAGCGGAGCGTGGGTGATCCATTACCGTCAATGGGTCAATTACCCTCTCTTGATCGATCACTGTCAAATCAACAGGGCATAGCTCCATTGATTGACGCTGCCTATTCAGGTGGCGAGGTGATTGATCGGGGGTCTGCACGCCCAGCTACCCGTGGTACTAGGCAAGCTCCCTCTAGCCAAGGGACAGCCGGTATAGCGGGGTACCCATACACACGGCTTGATCCCCTTGCGGGGAACGCGGTGAGGCATGGGTACAGTGGTACACAGCCGGGAGCCCTCACGGGCACCTACGCTAGTACCAGCGCCGGTACCACGCCAGCACACAGCTTGATCCCCAAACAGGGAACGCAGTGTGGCGAGGGTACAGCGGTCCACAGTTGGGAACCCTCACGGGTACCCACGCTGATACCGCACCGGTCCCGCAGCACCCGCCTTCGTCGCCACAGTCTCTGTGGCAACAAGGGGGGAGGCGGTGCTGGTACTGCAGTACCATGGGGTTACCCTGGTGGCGGATCCTTTCAGGGTCAGCTGCCGGCTGGGTATGCCCGTGGTACCCGCCGCAGGGTGTTTCTTCCACGGCCTAGCACCGTGGCAAGTGTCGCCTAGCGATGGCCACGCAGTACCAACATCAGCTGTTGACCAGGCCAGCCGGCATGGAGCTAACCCAGATCTTGATCAGGGTAGGCCCGCATGCTGCTAGCGCTAGGACGACGGCTGCGAGAGCATGCGGACCCAGTGGTGCCATGGCGGATACCTCAGGGTCTTGCGGGAGTACTCCCTCTTCTGCTGGCAGGTAGTCGGCGAGCCACACAGTGGTTATGCCTTCTTACCCGCTTTCAGATGCCCGTCCTCCGGTACCGTCATCATCAGAGCATGGTACGGGTGCTGTGGGCGAGGGAAAGGAGTCGGAAGCTGAGTCCGGTAGTGACATCACTACAGTCTCCTTCCCCGCTGCCCCGCGAGGGGAGCAACAGCACTGATCTTCCTCCGGACACCCCTAAGGGGGAGTCCATGGAGGAGGACCAGGGATCCTTTCAGTAGGATGCTCAGCTGCTGCTTCCTCACAGGGGACGCCTGCACTCTCATTCCCGGCAAACCTCACGGGTAGATATCGTGGGCTGTCGAGCTCAGTAGAGCTATGACGCCAAGTGCTTGCATGCTTCCTCTGCGTAACGCGGAGGACCACGGACCTACCTGAGGGGATCCGAGAGGGACCCAGCTGTCGTCAAGCGTATCACGCTTAGACAACATCTGAGCTCTTCCGCGAGGTGAGCCTATTAGCGGTGCTAACAGCTAGCCTCAACGAGAGCTCCATGGGCCTAGCCCATAGGGTGTCCACTCAGCGCCGGGGGGAGGGGCCTGCCACTCCAATCGCTCAACGCGATGGAAAGGCAGGGTCCTTTTTCTCTTTGGATGCTTCTGCGCTACGGTGGAGGACCGTGCAAAGAGGCTACCAACGGGAGCACTCTGAAGAGGTCGGAAACTGCCCTTACCATGGGTAGGAGCTCCGACTTCAGCAGGCCGTGCACCACCAACAGTACCCGAGCCCACTACCTCTGCAGCACCCATTTCTGGGAGGCGCAAGGGTAGCACAGGAACAGCTGGCAAGCCCCAAGAAGAGCAAGCGCCTTCCAAGGGAAGCTAGGCAGAGCATTCCTGGGGGCTCAGCGGTTTTTCCACAGGGGATCTCCCAGTGGACGACCGCTTATGGCTTTCACCCAGAGGTGGGAAACCATCTCTTTGAGCGCCTGGATATGGTCAGTGGTGAGTGGGGGTTACAGACTGGCAACCCAGTCTCCCCACATTCATCTGCACATTTCAGAGGTCCACAGTAGTACCGTCAGACGGCCCCCAGCGTCGGGCACTACTGACAGGGATCACACAGCTTCTCACGAAGCGGGCGATTGTCCTGGTCTACCCCCGTTCTACGGGTGATCTTGGAGCCATTGGCTCCAAGGAAGACCGGCGACGGAGCCCCATCCGGAACCGCAGGCTGTTGAACACGCTCTTCAGGCCCAAGAGGTTCAGAATGGGGACTCTCGCCGGTGCTAGCCTGCTCCATCAGGGGCATGGGAACAGCATCGCTAGATCTCTCGGACGCCTATCTGCATATGCCAATCGCCTCTCAAGATCGGAGGCATCTGCGCTTCTAGGTACAGGATCAAAATTACCAGTTTTGATACCGCCATCCGCCTGTCCATCTCTCCCAGGGTGTTTAACACTCTTGGTCAGAGCGGTGGCAGCGCATCTGAAGCACAGGGGTGTCAACATCAGTTGCTACCTGGACGTTTGGCTCATATACGGACGCACTCCACTGAAGACTACGGGTCTCATGGGGTTGATAGTCCGTAGGGTGCGGGACCCTGGATTTTTTGATCAGCTCAAAAAAGTCCAGCGTGGTCCCGACGCAGTCACCACTATTTGTAGGGGCCCAGATCACCCTCACGGAGGGGTTCGCGGTGCTCTCACCCGAGCGGGTGATTTAACATGGTGCGGTGTGCCTGACTCTTGGCCGAGTCTCGGGCAAAACCCGCTGTGGCATGGATGAAGGTGGTAGGCCTAATGGCCAGTATGGTAGACCTCGTACTGTACTGCCGCTTCTACGTTAGGCTTACCCAACTACACCTTCTAGCCTGCTTGCAGGCCCAGTCGTCACCAATATCCCTCGCGGTTCCGTTGTCGGAGATCGCGCGAGAGGAACTCTGGTGGTGGACCCATCAGCCCAATTTGACCCAGGGTGTCAGGTTTCCTGCACCCCGGTATGTCACGTAGTGACGACCATAGCGCCAAAACGGGCTGGGGGTCCACATCCACGGAGACTCCGTCTCGGGCCTATGGGGGCCATAGAGACACGAGTTTCACATCAACCTCCCTCGCTTACGAGGAGGTGATCGTGGAATCACATACCGTTGTCCTGACGGATAACACAACCGTGGTAGCCTACCCCAACAGACAAGGGGACTCCGGGCCACCACGATTGAGCCTGCATGCACGACACCTGATAGGGTGGTGCAAGTTCAGGCAGATTACGATGAGAGCGATACACATCGCGGGCGTCACTAGCATCCTCGCGCACAATCTGTCACGAGGAAGGGTGTCGGGACCAGCAGAATGGTCCCTTGCTCCGCAGGTCGCTCAGACGATCTTCAAGGGATGTACCACCCTCGAAAGATCTGGTCGCATCTCATCGCAATCATCCACTGCCGGTGTACTGCTCAAGGGTCACGGACCCCAAGCATTCACCGTGGGCGCTCTGTCCATAGACTGGGGAGGATGACAGCTTATGCAGTCCCTCCGATCTCACTACTCATGAGGGTGGTGGCCAAGATCGGGTGGGAAGACTGCATTGTCATTCTGCTAGCGGCAAGGCCGCTGGCACTCCCAGTACCAGATCTACTCCGGATGCCCGGAGCGGAGGTACCAGTCTATCACTAGAGCACCTGCAGTTAGCTGCATGGCCCTTACCAGGGAACACGCAGCGGAGGGATACTTTTCATCAGAAGCTGTTTTTCTCATCGCCGACTAGACGGAAGTCTACCCTCCGTGACGTATAGCCAGAGTCTGGCTCCATACTACGCTTGGTGCAATGAGACAAATAGCTCTCCGCTAGAGCCTCTGTGCTGCTAGTTCCGGAGTTTCTGACAGAAAAGTTCCAAGCAAGACTTCAGCGGGCCACTGGGGCCAGCTATAAGTCAGCTGTCCTCTCCATTCACCGAGGTTTCGAGACGGGTTTTCTATCATAGCCGATGGTTACCTTATTAGTCTACGCCTCGACGGTATGTTCAACGAGTGTCTACTAAAAGGAAAGTGATCCTCCTAAGGGATCCCAACACAGTCTTAGATTACTTTCGGGTCACCCTTTTGACCTTCCGTCAAAAGCGACGCTTAAATACGTAACTCTCAAGATGGCTTTCCGGTTTGGCGTTGGCTTCGGGACGGCGGTGCTGAGTTGCACACGGTCTCGAGGTTAGCTTCCGTGTTCACAAACACTGGAGCGACACTGTTTCGGCGCTCTGTTCTCGTGACTACTGAACGGCGCGTGCATACCGACATTCGCCCCTCTCCAATCCCCAGGGTTGGGCAAGGTTCGCTGAAGCCAAAGATAGGCTGGGGTGTCCGATAAGGCGCTGCAGCACTATTTCTTCCGAACACAAGCCTTGCGAGGGACTCCCGACCGCATTCATCACCCTTACAGAGCCTTCGGTCCAGCCGCTGTCGCAATGGCTGGTCCGGTGTTGGTGGGGTCCGGGGATCGCGGTTTCGCGTCCCACCCACCCACTCGACACGAGCTATCTCATCATCTTGGGTATACCGCTCGGTTGTCCCTTGAGGAGATCTAGCAGGCGGTGTCCCGAAGCCACCTTCGCCCTTCTCTACGATACTTCCGCTTTACGTTAGTAATCAGAGACGGGCGGAGGTTTACCGACATTGTTCGGCGATCATAATACGGTGGTGTACGGGTACCAGGTTTTCAGACTATACAGAATACTCAGCATGGTAAGAACCAGTGTCGCTATTCTTAACCACCAAACTTATTAAGTAAGGAGGTTTATGTCTGTGATCGCGTGGTCTTTTTGTTTCCCGACCGTTGGGGAAAATATTTTCTGACCTCGCGAAAACCATCGCTACCGCTCCCGATCCCTGATCAGATGCTGACCAATCTTGTACCTCCATCCGTCGGTTACTTGCTAGATCGATCTTTCAGATGTTGATGCAAGAAGTATCTTAATCAACATCGAAGCGGTAAGATCGACCGGTGTACTGAGTCTAGTCCCAAACAAAAATGTTTGGTAGACTCATAACCGGTGCGATCTTACCTTTCCGATGTTGATTATCCCGACCCCGCCACCCCTACAAGTTTGGTCCGGTAGGGGATCCCAAGTCGGATAAGGGATTTATCATATGGTGTGACGTCACCTTTTGGGTGAGTCCACCGGGGATCGGGGTTTTTGTTATTTATTCATTTATGTGGGACAAAATGACTATTGGTTTTTTCCGCATCTCGGGATCGATGCAAGAAGTATCTTAATCAACATCGGAAAGGTAAGATCGCACCGGTTATGAGTCTACCAAACATTTTTGTTTGGGACTAGTATGTAGCATGTTTAAAAGGCCCTGTGGTAGGGCCATACAGGGCTTCATCAACTGACATGGAGGTAGTTGAAGATTGCACACTGAGATACAGTGCTTCAACATGTACCATGTTTCCTACATTTAAAAAACTGATTTTATGTTTCAAGCATCAATTGTAACAGGACATTCAAGTTTTGAAGGTTTTGTGTCCTAAATTAACAAAAGTTTATTTTTAGTTGGTGACTGATCCAAATGATACCTTGATGTGGGTTGTATCAGGGAGACATCCATGGGTGAATCATAATTTGATGAAATTTTATCTGAAGGAAATTGTCACTAAGTAATGGGACAATGTAATGATAGGTTAGGACGTGAAAAGGTGCAGAGTTAGTAGGGTTTTGTTTGTTTTAAATAATTGAAGACTTATTATTAAAAGAATGATAAGAAGTTATCATAATTTTACTTCCTGAAAGAGTACACGTTGTACATGAAACCCTACAATACTACATGTACATGTATGTGTGCATATAATTGGACCTGGTCTGGAGAGTTGTTGGTTTTAAAAGTGATTAGTAGTGTATTTGTCATTTGGAGATATCCTTAGAAATAAACTTTTGTACCAAAAATTTGCAGATTTTAGCAGATTCTTCGCAATTTTTTGGCAATTTTGCCTAAGGTGACGAAGAAAGAAAACCTTGTTCTACGGGCCCGAACCACAAAGATTTTACAAGAAATGAGTCACGTCTATGACCAATTGATCCAGCGGGCATCATCATCTTCCGATGACGTCATACCATCCAACAAAGGATCGATTTGCAGACACCATTGAGAAAGGCAACAAACTGGATTGCTGAAATTGTATGGAAAACATGAGCTTATTCTTGAATTATATACTCTGTAAAAACTTTGTAATCAAATTTTTCCTGTACAAATGAATGCCGACCCAAATTTCAAAATTATCAGAAACAATTTTTCCCCAAATTGCAACATATTTACAGATTTTGGTAATTGTTTTGGTAATTTTCTAAAAAAAAAGCCGGACTGACCGAGCCTACTTGAAAGGTCTGTCCACCCGTAGAAACTTTTTTTTTTTCGTTGCCTAACTGAATTTCTTTCTTGTGGTATCCCATTCAAGCTGCAAGTCAAGACACAGGTGCTGGTATTTTATACTTTTGAACAATGTCTATTTCCTATAGAAATATTGGAAATAGAGTCGATGTGGGTGAACAGAAAATTCGAAATTCGAAAAAACTCCCAGATTCCTTGCTGCAGAGGTACACTGCTGCTGTGACTTCTCTACCAGTGCAGTACCAATCCATTGTGTGTACTGCACATGTGATTCCGATGTCTATATGCCAGAATACAAATGAAGTAGATAGGCAGCATTGTACCTCTGGGAGTGGCCGCAATAATCTGCAGTACTGATAGTGAGAGTCCTCTATTCTAAGTAGTTGGATATTCTTGAAACAGCCTTCATCAAGATGTGTTCCAAGATCTACATGCAGTACAAAACTTCAGTTCTTGATAATCTTGTTCAAAACAGGTTCAATGTTGGTCACAAATTGGCACCCATCCCAATCAATGTGTTTGCCAAACATTTTGAGAAAAGGCAGACCTGTAAACAACTCCAATATCTGCTAAACCAAAATGGTCCTAAAATCAGCTTTGCTAAGGTGGCTAGATTTTACATAACATTGCCAGGAAATCAATGTACTACTCTTAGTCTTACATACAGAAATGATATCTTGTACTCCAGACTGTACCCCTCATGTTTGCCCTCGACACTACTAACCCTATTTCATACCGACCTTATTTGCACACAATGGAATTGAGTACATGTTTTTGACAAATTGTGAAATTTATACAATGTGCACTCATATTATGTGATGGAATTCAGGAAATATATACAATCAAATTTATTGCTGATCCCAATATGACCCAATATCATGCATATGTTTGACTTTTCTAGTCAACTCAGCTGCATTATGTGTCTTTGGGTTGACATTGGACAAATTTCCCTTTTCAAAATCAGATAATATACACATAGTGATCATAATATTCCAAGTTATTACCCTTGTGTGTGGGAGAAAAAAAGGATCTTATGTGCATGATCTTCTCTACATGAATGTAATACTTGTATAAACTGTGTTTTTTTGTTTTTGTTTTGTTGTTGCTCAAAACAGTTTCAAATCTTGTGTGATAAACTTCAGGAGAAAACTGGA
Organism: Amphiura filiformis; assembly: GCF_039555335.1. Classification (NCBI taxonomy): domain Eukaryota; kingdom Metazoa; phylum Echinodermata; class Ophiuroidea; order Amphilepidida; family Amphiuridae; genus Amphiura; species Amphiura filiformis. Next base: position 51,018,206 of record NC_092644.1, on the reverse strand, counting down.
GAATGGCAATGGTGATGTCCAAATAGTGAGCGCTGCAGCGCAAGTTGCAAGCGAAGCAAACCCAGTGTAGCGAGGTATAACACGCAGGCTGGTGACTTCTTGCTATTGATGGAAACTGCTTGGTCTTTTGCCATGGCTCTAAACTGGAGCTGTAACAGTCCCAAGCTAAACCATAATTCAACACCAGACTAGAATATCTCAGTTCAGACCATAATCCAACTGAATCACAATATGATCCTGTGGAAAGCTAACCCTTTTAGTCTCTTGCCCTTATTGGGTGGCAGTCTTCATTCCAAAGAAAATTTTGCTGATCTTGGCATGCATTGAAGTAGGCGTATACATATCAAACTTTTAATATTGATTAGTTAGTACACCAAAAGAATTTTGTATGATTTCAAGAGAGTCTGTGATTTGAGGAAGTGCACAAAAATGTACATTGTACTGTCTTCAATACTTCAATAGACGTGACACCATGCACACCTATCTGCAATGCCGGTGGTGGGTAGATTTTTGTATCAATATGTTTTCATGATCAGTGAAGTGTACCACAATATATGAATTGTTGATGATTTGATGTCACTTGGACAATGATTTGTTAAAGGTCAAGTTAGGGCTTCTTGTTTTATGTATAAAATTATTTTCATTGAATAATACACACACAATATTACTGAAACTACAGTGCATGCATCACCATACAGCATGCGGCAGTGCTCATTTAGTTCCACTGACATCTTGCCTATGTATTTTATGAAAGGTGAACATGGAATTTGAAAATAATAAAAAAATTACCAACAAATTTCAATTTTGTATCCGCAAAGGGCAACATAATTTGTCAATTATTTGTGTTCAGGTCATAATCTACTAAAAGATTAAGCATGTAAGAAATACACAAATCCAATGTATTTTAAATCTAACCCTAACCGTCATGAGAGCTACAAAATGCCCTTGGCACAAAAAACTTTACTACAGCACAAAGCACCTGGCAGCCCAAGCATGCTGAGGAGTGTGATTGCGTAAGAATCCGACAACATAGTTGGCCAGGCCACCACATACATGTATGGGTCGCTATCATAGGTAGGGTGCTCAACACCCAAGGGGTCAATGGTTCAAAACTGGGCAGAAAGATAACAGCAACTTTGCTCTTCATCTTCCTTTCTTGTCCCAAAGCCCACAGGGTCTGAGGCCTAAAAACCTAGTATTTCTAGTAATGTTGGCCGATACCGATCTGTGAATCGGAGATCGGTGCCGATATGGACTGCATCGGCCTTGAATCTGAATCGGCAGATGAGCTATCAGCTGCCGATCTAGCTTACCGATCTCTGAACTTGACAGTAATAAAAGTACACAACAATTCTTTAAGCTTACCATTACTTTCTTATGTAACATTACTACTATTTAATGCCAATATATTTCCAAAAAGACGTTGTTACCACCGCAAGAATCATGTCGTTTCATACTGTATTTTATGTATGTATCCACCCTTTGATAGACCGAATTAAAATGTAAACAAACAATCACGTGTCTCACTGTCTTGTGCTTGCGCTTTTGTCGTCATGACTTGTTGCTGTTTGACATCTGTTACAACCTTTTGCACATACCGCAAACCTTGCTGTTGTATTTATCAATTGAACTTGCACGCTCGCGGGCAAAGACTAATATTTTCCAAAAATAAAGCCTGCGATCATTCGGCAGAAGGGATCTGTGAATTGCCCAATATACCTACCCCCTCCAGTACCCGTATAACACGTGCTTTAACGAGGCATGCAAGCGCAGAGTAACATACGGGGAATTCCATTAGCTCTTAAGTCATAACTGAGCATGCGCGATCATCTATTTATAGACGGTCGCCACATTGTCAATATTAAAACTAGTGGCATAGAACTACGAAACCGTACGATGGTACATCATTTAATGGATTAATGATTAAACTTCCGACAATCGGAGGCACTGAGTGAGTAACGCTGGGACTTGGGGTGTAAAATGGTATTTTATTTGGGTTGATATTGACATGAAAAACCTCTAAAACGGTCATCATATTACATAGTTACAGGTTTGGGGAATTAAGCTTTGACTGTTAACATTACTGGGGCCCGACTTGAATGAACTTGTACTGGTTGTAAAATAACATTTAAGGAATCTGAATCGGGATCGGATCGGCCAGATCTGCTAATTTTCAGATCGGAGATCGGCAGATCCGATCTTGGGTTGGATCGGCCAACACTAATTTCTAGTACCCCTAGTTTTGTTTGTTCATTCATTTGTTCATTCATCCATGCATTCATTCAGACGTTGCTTTGTTCCTTTAATTAAAATCAATATTTCAGGATTGTGATATACAGTATCCAAAGCATCACCAGAAAATTGAACTTCAGTTTGAAATCTGAGAATTCAGTTTTATCAGAACTGATTTATTGATTGATTTTAATGATTTTATTGATACATTCATTGCTCTAAATATAGGTTTTCAAATGTTTTTTGAAGGCCTATGGTTGAACAGCAAACTGTTGCACAATGTAGCGCTAAGATCATATTTTGGGATATCCCCAATCAGTTACATGTTGTAAACATGGGTGTAGTCAATCTCACACAATCTCTTCCTGCTAGTGTAGTAGTTGCTAGTAACTGTTGTAACCTTGTCCTCATTTGACTGACCTTGGCCATGGTGAATGCTTACAAGTGGGCAATTATTTACATTGCCAAAATGTTCATGTGAAATCATCACCTCCAAATCAATGGGAAATAAACATAGGTTTAAGATTAGTGTAAAATATAGAATTTATAGGAACTAAATCTTCGAAAGTGAAAAACGGCCAACTGTTTTTTGTAAACTTGTGAAGGTGTGAAATTTAGACATATCAAAATTTATTTTTACACAATAGCAATCACCAAGGTTACCCCAAAAGCTTGGTTAGGAATGTCCTCCATGTGAGTCAGTCAGTCAAAGGTACCTCAACCTAATAGCACTACTACCATACTAGCAGTGAAGGAGACAAGGGGTTGTCTGGGCAGATATTTATAGAAGTAAAAGTTATAGGCCATTTACTGTCCCCATCAATGATGCTTCCAATATGAAGATGTTTTACATGGGATCTTGACCTTCAAAAAATGGAGAAACAAAGAAAAAACAAGAAGACAGAAGGAAAGAAAGACAAAACATTGAAAAAGAATAAGCCCAAACAAAATTACTCTAGATTTTCTCAGGCCTCCCACATATTAATTTTTTTCTGAAGAAAATTGACTGTTTAGGGGAAAAGCTTCATTTACTTGACTGTTTCAGAAGTAAATTTCATCACAAGCATTAAGGGCTGGGGTATGAACGTTTGGACAGTATTTATTTTGGGACATCAGAGCACATCAGACATATCGAATTGCACTCTGAATACGAAGAATGTCATTCTGATATCAAATAATTTTCATTTTTTGAAATTCCCAATTTAATACACATTTTATGGCAAATCATTAAAATTGATATTTTTGATATTTAACAGTACTTGAAGTAAACTTTATAAATCTGATGATTTATACTTAAAGTGTATGTAGGTGGGATGAAAAGCCGACGATCAATTGAAAATTTTGACCTTCAGTATTGAAGATATGGATTTTTTTTCCCAAAACACCAAAAAAAATAGGTCTTTTTGGGAAAAAATCCATATCTTCAATATGAAAGGTCAAAATTTTCAATTGACCGTCGGCTTTTCCTTCCTGCTACATACACTTTAAGAATATGTCATTAGATTTATATAATTAACTTCGAGGACTGTTATATATCAAAATTTGAAAAATATCAAATTTTTATAATTTGTCATAAAATTTGTATTATATTGTGATTTTCAAAAATGAAAATTATTTGATATCAGAAAGACATGCTTCAGTATTCAGAATGCAATTCGATAGGTCTGAGGTGCTCTCATGTCCCACAAAAATACTGTCGAAACCCAATAAACGCTCATTTTAGATCCCTTAACAATTCACAAAATCTGTGTGGCGGGTAATGGGTATTCGTACAAGTCTGATTTATGGACAGCTCATCTGAACGTTTCACATTTCATAACAAATCATATATCTCGATACATATTCGCATTAATATTTTTGTCAAAATACCGACTAGCGATTTATATTCTAAACAAACAAAAAACACTTAAAAAAACCTTCCACATTAATTTTTCAAGATCAAAAAGAGCTCAGAGACAAACAATTAATTTTATTTGGCCTACGAAAAAAAGTTTGACGAAAGGGAATCACAATCAGTCGTAGATTTTATAATTCAAGGAAAGGAGTTCACATGACTCCATCCATGTTTCATTCCATTTCAATTTCAAATTATTTGCCCCTTGTCAAACTGTATGGTAGTATCACAGTAATCAGATGTGGTTTGGGAGAACTTGTTATTGAGCCAAAACTGTAAAAAAGCAAGGTCTGTTTCCTTATGGTTTCTGGGAATCAATGACTTTCAGATCTGTCATCTCTCCCATAATTTGACTCACATTGTACAAAATGTCCTCCCATGTATAGATGATGTAAATTCTGCACAAAAAGTAACGCAGCTGTTATAAATACACCTGTAGCTTCAGCACTAATAATTGTTTTCACAATATTTCAACATAGAAAGAAGGTTGATTTATTTACGCGCATTTCGATACCCCATTTATCAAGTGTCATTCAATATTAACAACACAGTAGTGTTTTTAAAGTAAAATTCCCGAATTTAAAAGTTGCAGTTTACAGCGATCAATGGTTATTACACAGGCATTATTTGTGGCATACTTAACCCTCCATTTATCTTCGCGCTGACTTCAAATCAATACAAATAGCTGCAACTTTTACATTCAGGTATTTTTCTTTCAAAAGACTGCTGTGTTGTTGTTAATATTAAACAAAATTGGACAAATAGGGTATCAAAATGCGCGTAAATAAATCATCCTTCTTTATGTTGAAATATTGTGAAAACAATTGTTAGTTCTGAAGCTATAGGCGTATTTATAACAGCTGCGTTACTTTTTGTGCAGACTTTATGACAATTCTGTGCAACATAAAAAAACCAAATCTTTGTCCTTTGGAGTATTATAATGACCACCGAGTAGAAATACACAAGCATACTATGTTTATTTAGACTCAGTACACCGGTCGATCTTACCGCTTCCGATGTTGATTAAGATACTTCTTGCATCGATCCCGAGATGCGGAAAAAACCAATAGTCATTTTGTCCCACATAAATGAATAAATAACAAAACCCCGATCCCCGAGTGGACTCACCCATTCGGTGACGTCACACACGATAATCATCCTTATCCTCCTTGGTTTCTAGATGAGATAGACGTGTGGATTTTTTCTTTACCAACGCTAAGTATCATTACGAACCAAAGGACCAGAGATATACAGTTTGTTTGTTACACCTGAGGTAAAAACCAACCAGTATAGTACGCTAGGGAGATAGTTTTGACGACATTTTTCGTTTTGAAAAGTGACAAAAACGATCCAAAAACTTAGCTTGTATGAGTGTTTCCGTTCATATACGGGACACACGTTTCAAAATGGCCGCCCTTAGGACGCCATTTTATTTTTGTTCTCACGTAAAACAACTATAGCAGACTAGTAAGTTACAATAGATGTTTGTACAGTACTGTGTATACATGTATGGTGAGTGATTTTCGCTATGTTTATGGTGTGCTCTATCGTTATATCTTTCAGTACGCGTCTGATGACGAGTTACTGCTAAGAGTTCGTGGGTTTCGAAGGACCAGCCTGACAAATCTATACCCAAAAGGTTTTCAGTTTTTCATCCCTTTGTTTATATATTTTATATCATACCACTACATCAGCGTCAGCCACTGTGCGTGTGGGTCTGTTTATTGGGCTTGAGCTTGTGTTCGGGGGTAGTGCTGTACGCTCCCGATTACTACAATGTCCAGGCCTTGTCAATCATGCCCTTCCCTTGTGGCAGAGTGGGACCCGCATCCACTCTGCTACACCCACAGGGATTGCTCTAAATCAAATAAGTGTGCTTCCTTTTGCATAGGCTTATCGGACATCCACTTGACGATTTAGAAAGTAGCGCTGTTGGGTCTTCGACACAGACAGAAGACGAAGACTAAGAAACAGAAGCCTACAGGTAAGATTGATATGGTAGGTACTAGCGCGACGGGCAAGGGCCAAGCTAAGGTAACCTCTGGGGCTCCGGTCCCGGGCAAGCAGGCGGACCCTCCGGGGACTGCTAGCGAGCCCGAAGGCCTAGCAGCCAGCGAAAGCACTGACTTAACGTCTAAGCTAGTAGCAGGCAGCAGGGCGGTACTTGCCCTAACAGGCGAGTACCAGTCTACCAGTGAGATCTCTAGCGAGTTTCTTGCAGGTGGACACCCGTCTATTGCTGGCGAACGAGCGGGTCTAGCACCCGCGAAGTAGCCGGCGACGGACAGTATGCCAAGGGTACCCGGGCTTGCCTGGGTTGAATCTCTAGCATACAGCGTGCAGCGGACTTGCCTCGGCCGGTCTGTAGCACGCAGCGTGCCAGTGGAACCCTGGGCTTGCGTGGGGTGATCCACGGCACGCAGCACGCTGTTCGTTCCCCGCAAGGGGCGAATGAAAACGTGCATGGGTTTAGCAGAGACGATACCGGGGCTAACGCTTCGGGGGTGTAGTCTTAGCAGAACCAACTGGGGTTGTCACACGGCAGCGTTCCATGGTGGGACCGCCGAGTGATTCCCTGGGCCTTGGAATGGCTGCCGGCTGTCCTCCGGGACTGGCTAGCGGCTATACCGGGGTTGGGCTCGCAGTCTCTCACGGGACAGCGACCCAAGTGCAAACAGTGGCAGCTACCGAGACGAGCTACGGCTTGACTTCAGTGGTAGCCACTATGCACGCGCCCATAGCTGCCGTGAGTGGTCCGCCACACACAGCGACCTTGGGCGAGGCTCAAGAGGTTAGAGTAGGTAGTTTGAACAGCCTGGCTGATCAACAACCCACTTATGTCCTCGAGAGCCAGCAGAGCGTGGTGATCCATTACAGTCAATGGGTCAATTACCCTCTTATGATCGATCACTATCTATTCAGCGGAGCATGGCTCCATTGATTGATACTGCCTATTCAGGTAGCGAGGTGACTGATCGAGGGTATACACGCTCAGCTACCCGTGATACTAGGCAAGCTCCTTTTAGCCAAGGGACAGCCAGTATAGCGGGGTACCCATACACACGGCTTGATCCTCTAGCGGGGAACGCTGTGAGGCATGGGTACAGTGGTGCGCGCCGGGAGCCCTACCGGGCACCTACGCTACAACCACGCAGGTACCGCAGTACTCGTCCTGGTTACCACAGTCTCTGTGGCAACAGGGGGGGGCGGTACTGGTACTGCCGTTCCATGGGGTTTCCCTGGTGGCGGAGCCTTTCAGGGTCAGCTACCAACAGGGTATGCCCCGTGGTATCCGCCGCAGGGTGGTTTCTTCCACGGTCTAGCACCGTGGCAAGTGCCGCCTAGCGTTGGGCAAGCAGTACCACCAGTTGTTACCCAACCCGGGCGGCGAGTGGCTAACCCTGATACGGCTCAGGGTAGGCCGCACACTGCTATGGCTAGGGCGACAGCAGCGAGAGCGTGCGGATCCCGGGGTGCTATAGCTAGCATCTCGGGGTCTAGCGGGAGTACTCCCTCTTCTGCTGGTGTTCAGCTGGCTAGCCACACGGTGGCGACACCTCCCTGTCCACCTTCAGATGCCCGTCGTCAGATCTCTTCCTCATCAGAGAGTGAGTCAGAGTCTGAAGGCGAGGGAAAGGAGTCGGAAGATGAAACCAGTAGCGACTCACAGTCTGATGAGACTGTGCAGCTAGCTTCAGGTATCCTTCCCCGCTTCCCGTGAGGAACTCGCTAGCAATGGTCTGCCTGCGGACACCGCTGAGGTGATGAGCCGTGTGGCCCAAGGTTTGGGCCTGGCTTTCTCTCAGGAGGAGTCCGTTCAGGAGGACCAGGGCATCTTTCAGTAGGATGCCCAGCTAGCGCGTCCACACAAGGGTCGCCCGCACTTGCATTCCCGGCGGACCTCAAGGGTAGGTTTCAGAGGGCTGTCAGGCTCGCTGGAGCTTGACGCCGCGTGCTTGCACGCTTCCACTGCGTGTTTCGCAGGAGGTCTTTGTTTCCTGCCTCGGCGTCCCCCGCGTGGTACCCGCCGTCCCTACGCGCCGCCCTTCCGAGCTAGGCGCGCACGGGTCGTTCTCCCCCAGTGGGAGGAGGAGCTAAAGCTCATCGATAAGCGAGCACGCCGCTTATCAGAGTCTCAAGCGTCGCTACCACGCTTGCCGAGCACCTCGGTAGGAAGGTAGCGAACGACCACGGGCAACGCCGAACTCTTCCGCGAGGTTAATCTGTTAGCGGTGCTAACAGCTAACCTCAATGAGAGTTCTATGGGCCTAGCCCATAGGATGTCATCTCGCCGCCGGGAGAATGCCTGTCTGTCCCTCCAGTCAACTTACGGCTCCGACTTTGCTGAAGCAATGAAGAAGTCAGACTCGGTGGGACAGGGGCTACTCTTTGGACAGGCCTTTTGCGCTACGGTGGAGGACCGGGCAAAGAAGGCCACCAATGAGAGCACTCTGAAGAAGTCAGAGGCTGCCCTGACCAAGGGGAAGGGCAGTAAGGCGAAGAAGAAGCACAAGAAGAAGAAGTCTTCTAAGCGCTTCTTCAGCGCCAGCTCCGCTTCAGCAGGACGCCAGCACCACAGACTACACCCGAGCCGAGGCTACTCCAGCACCTCCCAAAAAATCTGGGAAGCGCAAGAGTAGTGCTGGATCGATGGCAAGCCCCCTAAGAAGAGCCGTTCTTCTAAGGGTGGCAAACCAGATCGGTCCTGAGGGCACGGGCGGTCGACAGTCCATGCCGGCAGGTTTGGACTTCCACAGGGATTCCCCTGTGGGCGGCCGCTGTTGCATTACGCCCAGAGATGGCATGCCATCTCACCGGGCGCCTGGGTATTGTCAGTGGTCAGTGGGGGTTACAGGCTGGAATGTCCCAGCCGCCCCTCGGGCGCCTGCACGATTCAGAGGTCCACGGTAGTGCCGCCAGACGGCCCCCAGCGTCGGGCACTACTGTCAGAGGTCACTCAGCTTCTCACGGCAAGCGATTGTCCCGTCTACCCCCCTTTCACCAAGGGGTTTTGGAGCACTTTTTTCTGGCTCCAAAGAAGACCGGCGGCTGGAGGCCCATTCTGAACCTCAAGCCGTTGAACGAGTTCATCAGGCCCAAGAGGTTCAGAATGGAGACTCTCGCTTCGGTGCTAGCCTGCCCCATCAAGGGTATGTGGGCGGCATCGCTAGATCTCTCGGACGCATATCTGCATGTTCCGATCGCACCTCAAGATCAGAGGTTTCTACGCTTCAAGGTACAGGGTCAAACTTACCAGTTTCGATGCCTGCCATTCGGCTTGTCCACCTCCCCAGAGTGTTTACACTCCTGGTCAGGGCGGTGGCAGCGTACCTGAAGCGCAGGGGAGTCAACATGTGTTGCTACCTGGACGATTGGTTCATTTACGGACGCACCCCACTGGAGACACAGTGTCTCGTGGCGTTAGTAGTCCGTACGGTGCCGGACCTGGGATTTCTGATCAACGTCCAAGAAATCCAATTTGGTCCCGACGAGACACCACTATTCTTAGGGGCCCAGATCAACCTCAAGGAGGGATCGCGCGCCCTCACCCGAGAGGGTGACGAACATGGCAGGTGTGCCCGACTCTTGGCGAGTCAGAGGGAGCACCCGCTGTGGCATGGATGAAGGTTTTGGGCCTTATGGCCAGTATGGGAGACCGCGGACCGTACTGCACATGAGGCCTATACAACTACACCTTCTAGCCTTTTACAGGCCCAGTCGTCACCCAATATCCCTCGCGGTTCCGATGTCGGAGATCGCGCGAGAGGAACTCTGGTGGTGGACCCATCAGCCCAATTTGACTCAAGGTGTCAGGTTCCTGCACCAGCGGTAAGCGCCACGTGGTGACGACCGACGCGTCAAAGCTGGGCTGGGGGCCACATCCACGGGACTCAGTCTCGGCCTATGGTCGGCCACGGAGACGGAGTTCCATATCAACCTTCTCGAACTTTGGGCAGTGGAGAGAACTCTCCAGCATTTCGAGAAGGTGATCGTGGATCTCATATCGTTGTCCAAGCGGACAACACAACCGTGGTGGCCTACCTCAACAGACAAGGGGCACCAGGTCACCACGGTTGTGCCTGCACGCACTCCGCCTGATAGGGTGGTGCAAGACCAGGCAGATTACGTTGAGAGCGATGCACATAGCGGGAGTCACCAACATCCTCGCGGACGATCTGTCACGAGGAAAGGTGTCGGGACCTACAGAATGGTCCCTTGCTCCGCAGGTCGCCCAGACGATCTTCGAGGTGATGTACCACCCCTCGATAGATTTGTTCGCATCTCATCGCAATCATCAGCTGCCGGTGTACTGCTCGAGGGTCGCAGACCCACAGGCATTCGCCGTGGACGCTGCGTCCGTAGACTGCGGAGGAATGACTGCTTACGCTTTCCCCCCGATCTCACTGCTCGCAAGGGTGGTGACCAAGATCGGGAGGGAGGATTGCAACGTCATTCTGATAGCACCGTTCTGGCCGAAACACCTGTGGTTTCGACCGATGGTGGATCTACTAGCGCACAGCCGCGAGTACTCCCGAGTTACCAAATCTACTTCGGATGCCCGGAGGAGAGGTACCAAGTCTACCACTAGAGCACCTGCAGTTAGCTGCATGGCCCTTATCAGGAACGTGCGGCGGAGGGAGGCTTTTCATCAGAAGCTGCTTCTCTCATCGCCGGGGTAGACGAGTCTACCCTCCGTGCGTATAGTCAGCGCTTGGCTCCCTACTACGCATGGTGCGATGAGAGAAATACATCTCCCACTAGAGCCCCTGTGCCTCTAGTGGCAGATTTTCTGACAGAAAAGTTCAGGTCAGGACTTCAGCAGGCAACGATAGCCAACTATAAGTCAGCCATTCTCTCGATTCATCGGGATTTGAAGACGGTCGACTATCAATTCAGATGGGTCCCTAAGTCTTCTTCTCGACGGTATGTTCAACGGCGCCCGCCGAAAGGAAGGTGGTCCCTCCATGGGACCTCAACACAGTCTTGGAGTATATTAAGGGTCCCCTTTTGAGCCCCTGTCAAAAGCGACCCTTAAATACGCCACTCTTAAAAGCGGCCTTTCTTCTGGCGTTGGCTCCGGGACGGCGCTGCTCAGAGTTGCACGCAGTCTCGAAGTCAGCCTCCGTATTTACTAACAACGGAGCGACGCTGTTTCTTCGCCCGGATTTCCTTGCAAAAAATGAGCGAAGTACATTCCGACACTCGCCCCTCTTCCTACCCAGTATTGGGCAGGGTTCGTCAATAGCCGAAGACAGGTTGTGGTGCCCGGTGAGGGCGCTACAGCACTACCTTGGCCAACACAAACCTTAAGAGGGCTCATGACCGCTTATTTATCACTCACGCAGAACCGCACGGTCCAGCCGCTACACAGACTCTGGCACGGTGGCTGGTCCAGGTGTTGGTGGACCCGGGGGCGGCAAAAGACGCCCGCCCCAAGGCCCACTCAACCAGATCTATCTCATCTTCGTGGGCCTACCATAGGGGGTCCCCATTGAAGAGATTTGTCAGGCTGTGTCTTGGAAGAACCCGTCGTCCTTTTTCCACGGTTTACTACAAAAACGTAAACCAACGCGACCAGGCGATAAGTTCTCCAGGGCTATTCTGCGGAGATAATATGGTGGTTGGGTATCAGGTGTTTTATGGACAATCAGAATTCCAACATGGTAAGAACCAGTGTTTCTATTCTTAACCACTGAACTTTCAGTTCAGGGTTTTTGTCTGTTCACGTAGTCTTTCTGTTTCCGGCCGTGAGGGGGGGGAAATAGTTTGACCTGCGATTACCATGCTACCCACTCTCCCGATCCTTATCAGATGCTGGCCAATCTTGTACCTCCATCCGTCGGTTACTTGCTAGATCGATCTTTCAGATGTTGATGCAAGAAGTATCTTAATCAACATCGGAACGGTAAGATCGACCGGTGTACTGAGTCTAGTCCCAAACAAAAATGTTTGGTAGACTCATAACCGGTGCGATCTTACCTTTCCGATGTTGATTATCCGACCCCGCCGCCCCCTACAAGTTTGGCCGAGTAGGGGCTGCCCAAGTCGGATAAGGGATGATTATCGTAGTGACGTCACCGAATGGGTGAGTCCACTGGGGATCGGGGTTTTGTTATTTATTCATTTATGTGGGACAAAATGACTATTGGTTTTTTCCGCATCTCGGGATCGATGCAAGAAGTATCTTAATCAACATCGGAAAGGTAAGATCGCACCGGTTATGAGTCTACCAAACATTTTTGTTTGGGACTAATTTCACACAGAGTCTAGGGAAGTACATGCAAGAGAGTAAATACTTCAAAAGGTGTCAATATTTAATAACAAAACTTCAGCTTCTACGCAATGAACATGTATTACGTAACATGGGTATGGTACGCTGTGTGATACATGTGAATGTATTTTGATAACATTTAAAGCCAGCAAAAACAAAACCACACCTTTGGGGAACTCCTTTGAAACAGAGCTGGGTACACCCACCTCAACTACCCCCGGCAGCGTTAGGGTGAAACTTTTGAAAATTTGAAATTTTTTATTTGTTTGATATTCTTTGTGATTTTCCGCAGTTTGAGACACCATTGACATTGTACATTTTCATGCATCTGTTGGGCACAGCACTTGCGCTTTGTATAATGCGTGTCACTGGCAAACGCTTAACGTATTGTATGTATTAAATGCTCCCCCCCTCTAATAAACGCCCCCTCCAATTTTTCTGTGAAAACCACCGCCATGGTAGTACGTATTAGTATAGTCGTAAATCCCTCCTTTCTACAGGAGCACCATCGAGAAATTTAACCAGATTTTTTTCACTGAAAATTCACCTTCAATAAATGCTCCCTTTTGGAAAAAATACAACGCTCCCGGAGCATATATTACAGACAATATGGTATGTGAATTTACGCAAGTATACTATGATAAGGATGCTCCTGTGCAGTTCATTACACTGTATGTACACACCTGGTACACAACTTCATGTGACCTAGTTTTCCCGAATGTTTCTGATGTTGATTTGAAACTTTGGGTCTAGTTAGTAGGCCACACTCCCATCATATGCATTTGAGATGTACATGTAGGACCTTGTGCTAAGATGCTGATTTATGAATTACCGCATTTTAAAATGTATGACAACTTTCCAGCATAGCTATAAGGACATAATCTTAGATCAAACAGTAATGCAGTTTATATTATTATCTTCTATATAGTAGCCATGTTTGCTTATGAACATTGGAGTTTGCCCCTCAAAAGCATTAATCTGTTTGCTAGTCTCAAGTGCTACTAAAATGCAGGGATTTTCTTGTATTTGTTCAAGGATTTTCTATTATTTGTTCAAGGATAAAATAAATGAACAAACAATTTGTTTTCTCCTCCTGTCATTATTGATATACTGCTGCTGAATTTGTTGAAATGATGAAGAAATATGAAAGTGAATTTCCATGAAAAACATTGTGAGCCCGCTGCTGGGCCCATGAAATTTTGCTGCCAAAGTCAGCAAGTTTTACTTTTTTCCACTGCACATACACCCCCATGTGACACACAAGCACACCCCCACATGTAAATCGCCTCCAAACGTTGAATACAAATGTGGTCGTTCGTGAATCCATACTCAATCGACAAACCGAGGATGTTTTCCGGGCTTCTGCAAGTGTATTTTTGTGTGTATGAAATTTAACCTAGCAACTGCGGACATTATATCTCACGTACGATAGAGGATATATTTCGCAAATACATTAGACAAGCAATTGCGGTTTGCAGACCTCCAGAAATCGAGGATGGTCCCCTATTGCAAGGTGGTCCACTCTGTAGAAACCAGTATTATAGTTACTTCCTTATTTAGAGGTAATTTTTATTGTGTGTATTATTTATGCACATTTTGCATAAGGTCATACTTCTATGGAAAGTGTAGTTGACACGGTTAACTACCTCTGTTGTCATGTATCATATATACAAGTTGATTACAAAATCGGTGCAAATAATTTGACTTCTCCCAATTTGTTGCCCCAAAATTTATATCCTGTTCAAGTTGGTTTACGTTTTACATAGTTAGTTATACACTAAACCACATTTGGTTCACAAAATTGTAGTCACACACACACAACCATCTCTCTCACACAAACGCTTACCATACAAAATAATATGCCATGTATCACATCAAGCTGCAGTGATTCCAGGTTGATTACCATGTATTTTTACGTTTAGTTGACAGTCAACAACAGAATTCTTATAGATATAGTAATTAGTATCTTTATCTCTCTAGAACTTCTCAATCAAAAGATGGAAAACCTAGTCATCTTCCAGCTTATATTTTGGTATCAAGAAAGCTAAAATAATAGCAAATCAACTTTAAAATAGTATATGGTGGTAGAGCTTGATGAGTTCTGGTGCTGAGTAGTAATGAGATAATCAGCCTACTTCATCAGGAATTTGGTAGGACTATAAATGCAAATTTAGCTTGAAGGCTTGTTAGAAGGATAGTCTGTCTAATATGATCCATTTTGTTTGTAAGAAATCATTATAATAAAGCAACAGTGAGGTGTGAAAATTTGACTTCAATCTTATGTGCGGTTCATACGTCCATGGAAATGTGTGTGCGATTGGCTGTATAAAAAGAGGTTGAGATGTAAAACTTGTTGAATGGGGGGTGGCTAAACGTCAAGTTATGTATGGGAGACAGCTGGGAGAGTTGTACTTTGGCGAGTTGTGGTTGCTGTAATCATAGCTAATGTATTGAGACTGTATTTGTGTTCATGGATTGAGTTTCCTAGTGTGCACAAGTGACGGTTCAAAATTGAAAGTCTTGCATCACTATGTACAATCATAACACTACCAAGTAACATTTGTACTAAATTGTATATTTTGTTTTGATTTTGCAGCAGAAATGGATGCCCTGTCACCAGATGCTTCCTCAGCACCTAGTAGTCTTGTTCACACTAACGCCAGCAGCCGAGTAGTTGCCCTGGAAAGACAACTTGCCATAGAAACCAAAGTGAAACAGGGAGCTGAGAATATGCTACAAATGTACTCGTCTGCAGCATCAAAAGACCGCAAATTGCTGGGAGAGGCACAACAGATGCTTCAGGTACGTGGATGGGTTAACCACTTGCTTTCCTGAAGGACTGCTACATGTAATTGAAGGTCCAATATTAATGAATTCTGTTGGTTCTAAAGTATACACCTTAATTCTGTCATTGGAATAATGGACCATAGGAAAAGTGTGTGTGTGTGTTCCGAATAGTGGACATTCAGAAAAGCAGTCCTTCAGAATACAAGCCTACAGAATAAACTGTTTGATGCTGTAAGAGTGAAAAATAGGCAAGCAACAGGCATTCTATTTATTTATTTATGCCATAAAAATGACAAATTTTTTCCTGTTATTTGTAAAAAGTAAGTGGCCTGGCTGCTCTGGCAAAAAAAACATCTCATTATGTTCTCAGCGATCTCCGAGAGATAACCAAATGTTTCTGTATATCATTACAGAGGGAATGGTCACTACATCAAGTGAGCATTTCATGCTACATTGTATACAGGCTTAGACTCTATGATTGTAGACACTCCAAAGTCCACAGGCTTAATAGGACCAGTCGGCAGCATAATTATGTTCAAAACTTTTAAATTTCCTTAAACTTAAAAATATGTTTTGTTTATTTGTTTTTCTTCAATTCGGTTTATAGGATAGTAAAACTAAGATAGAGGTAATCAAGATGGAAATACTAAAGGTACAACAGATGGGACAAAAACAAGGGGCTGGTAATGGTGTCCTCAATGATGGATCCGATGTCGGTAAGTACTCATTCTCACCCAAAGGCCATAGTCATCAACAATCAGAAAAATTTTGCTTAGTTGATCAAGTTAAGGTTGTGGTTTAGGTTTCTCATAACAACAAATTTTGCTAAGAGATAGCTTCAAACCCCAACCGCTGGCACACTGGCTAAACCTGCAATTAGCCTGGTTTTTATTATTTCGGAACAATAGTTGTTTAATCGCTGCTTTTGCCAGAGTGTTAGCGGTTGGATTTTGCAGTCAACCCTTACCATAGTGGGAAGCTTTCATCAAGGTTAATCTTGGACATCTTCAGCCCCAATATAACATGTGGGGGCGCTGTTGGGCTATTCTGAGCAATGCATTAACTCCAGACGGTGTCAGTCGACTCAGAAAACTTTGCTTATTCACTGCCCCAATCCTTTTATCACTGTTTTGAACTTCATGTTGTGTTTGTAATGTATCCAACCACTAGATTTACAATGTAGTTAAGCTACATGTAAAACAGGTGCTTTTCCAACATGACAATTTCTTCAAAGATCTTCCCAGCAACATACTTTGTGTAGGAATCCTTTTCCATATTCATGTTCCACACATACATACATAAAGATGCATAACTTGTTGTGGTTGATACATGGATTAGGTGTCCTCACACCAGTGAATTAAATGTCATTCAGAGATTTGCTGAAGAAAACACAACACAATATTGATTTCATTAGAATTTGCCCAATCCCATTGCTGTCTTTTCGCACACATTCAGCAAACTTTGTTATTTCATTCAAAATCCAACATGATAAACTGTGACAAGAAGTTGAGCAAATTCTAATTAAAGTGTAAATTTTGAATCAAGTTTCAAGAACTTTATATATATTTCAACATGAAAATGGATATTTCAACATGTTGTGTATTTGGAAAGCTTAATCATTGCAGATTATACAGAAGGGAAAATCATGTATCATGTAATAATAAAAACAAAAAATAAAGCAAACATGTGGTGGATCAATAGCTACAATGTAGCATAAATCTGGGAATTACCCTTAAAACCTTTGATATTCAACATGTGTGACAAATTGTAGAGAATCTGTTGATTCTAACTCAATATACATGCAACTATCCAGATCTGATTTCCATGAAGCTGAATGAGTGAAATTGAATCGTCGCTGTATATCTCGCTAGCGGTGCAGGTTTACGTCTTTCTAAGAAAATCAATTGTGGTAAAGATAGCCCTCCTTGGAGAGATTGTATGGAATCAACACAGATTCACTCTAATCCATGGGCTAGTAGTAAGTGTCTGTCTAGCTCTACATTAAAGTAGACTTGTTTCAAGTCCTTCGGCATCCATAGTTAGTGAATGTAAAATTCATGGAAGCTTTGCCACATCTTACAAAAATTTCTATTTCTTTCCAAAGTTTTGAAGTTATCTAATTTCAAAATAATTATTTACCATCAAATCTATTTGACATTTGAATTGCTAGATAGTGGACTTTCTTAATATCATACTTTACCCCAGGCATACTGTGCACTGCAGGGGTAGTGTTTGAGCAGGGAAGTGAGCAAAATCCACACCATGCCCAGAAGGTATACTTCCTCCCTAGCTCATGTTGCCAGTCCTACACAAAAATTCTGACCTGACTAAAAATCTGAGGGAGTCCAGTATATGATACTTCAACCATGGGTCCTATTAGAAGAGCATGAATAGAGAAAAAGTAAGGAGGAAGACTTGATCAAGGCTACATTAAAGCCATAGAGTGGCTTGCTTGTTAATGCAAAATTGTAATGCAGACTGAATGCACTTGTGCTACTAGTTTCAAATTTTATAAAATTTTTAAATTTATTGTTTCACAAAAATGATAAAATGATATTAGTAATTACTGTCTGTCAGGAAGGTTTTCTATCCAGAGGTAAAATGAAAGAAAAATCACTTGCTATTTTGACCATTTCACCTTGGAGCTCTATGGGAGATAAATTTGTATAAAATGATATTACAGAATTGCTCTGTTTTCCTATAAGAACGACAAATTTGGCTAATTCCAAATATGTGGAAGTTCAAATATTTTGTAAACAACAGAAATATGCAAAAAGATTTCAGGATAGAAAACAAAAACATGATATTTTATTTTAAGATTGTATCACCCCACCCCCACAAAATCTAACACAACATTTATGCATGTATCGAGGTGTACACGCACACAGGCACACCCCGAGATGAAAACCTAAAAGTTTATGGCCTACTCTTTAGGTTAATTGTAAATGACAGTCTACATTTATGAGGAAGGAGGGGAAGATACCACAGGTTTGAGCACAGCTTCAGTTATGCATGGTTCTCGGTTGAGCTGCCATTCATATTGTTACTTGATTTTATTTTTCTAGAACATGAAAGCCAAACCTATATGGTATTGAGACAACCTTTATTCCTATTGATGCCTGAGCTCGAACTGAAAGTTTCATTGTGTTCAATGTTTCAGTACCACTTTTGCATTCAGTGAGTGTTATAGAGTTGGTAAAGAAAGATCAAATACGCTTCTATATGTCAGACGATGCATCCCAGGGTTCAGTAAACTTCTGTTTCTGTGAAACATGAGAGATCATTTCACTTTAAAATTCAACTGGGCTTAGAAGAGATACAGAAATGAAAATGCAAACCGATTCATTGTAATGCATGCATATTCCATGCACACCAACTTGGCAAGAAGTACTGATCAGGTTGGTGTTAGAATGATTTCATCAGAGTGTGAAGAGATTGTGCCCAACCACCTGAGCCCTGAGCCATGGTAACTAGTCAATACATTGTGTGCAAATGGTGTATGCCAAGCTCCTTGCAGACAAGTAATTGGCACATGCACGAACATGCGCCCAAACACACACACAGATTTATTTGTAAAAACTTGCGAATGAGGACCTACAACTTTTCCTATCTAACCGAGGACCATGCTCACCCAAAGCTAAGATATAAAGCGGGGACCCACTCGTCTTTTTTACTATCCAACTGAGACATGAACTACATGTCCCTACACCGGCGAACGAGACATGGTCTTATATGTATTTTTACGTTGTTTGCAATTCGCTGGTTGGTAGAGGGAACCCCGGACGTCCTCGGACTCCTCAGTCGCGGAGTGTACTCAGTTGCTCTGCTACTTAAGTGTGTGCATCCTTGTTTGGAGGGCTTTATAAATGCGCACACACACCCGCCGGTACACCCCGACACAGCATCAATACATACATGTACCTGTGTGCACACCCACAGGCACTCTTAAAGATGACATAAATAAACCGTATAAGTTTTTGTTTAAGGCCTACTATTATTTAGGTTGATTATAAATGATGATCTACTTTTATGAGGGAGGAGTTCAGGAAGAGTCCTGTTGTGTCTTTATACTTTTTAATGCTTACAAAATCCTTGATTATTTAAAAAGTTTTAAAGAACAATTGCATTGTTTTGATTGTATTGTTTAGTGTAAATTATTTCCTAAATTTTGTTCAAAACACTCATGTAAGATGTATTTCTTTTCCTGATCAGTGATGTAAAAGTGATGTTGAGATGGCCAAGTATGTATGCAGAAGCTATTTTAGTAACATCCCTTGTCACATCTACTCAAGTGCTATTAAATAGAGTGATGTCAAACAAGCTACTGCAAGTGCGTAATCATAGTGTCAATTTTGCAAGCATTGTGAGCGACATTGAGGCGCAAAAATTGAAGCATATGTGAAACCGATTCCCTACATTTGTATTTGATCATCTTTTGTAGATTAGTAAAATTTGTGAGGGAAAAAGCTACATATACCGGTATTCATCCTTCATCTTAACTCGGCAAAAAATGAAACAAACAACAAAACAAAAACAAAAAACCTTAATTAAAAAACAATATGCGAGCAAAAAGTTCACAACAACTTAGAGGTGGGTGATCGGTTTGCAAGACATATTTTCCGAGACTCATCACCCAAATATTCTTATTCCAAGTTCTAATTTAAATTTCTCCAGCCATTTGGATATATAATTTTGTTCATACCACGTAAACAAAATGTATTTCAGGCCTAAAAGTTGGGTTATGAGAAAAGTACAAGCTTTCACCAGATACCAAAATCTGCATTTTGATGGAGTAAATTGGGTTGATGAGGCTGTCAATCAGGTCACCCACCTTTAATACAATTTTTGTGTTAAAAATGGCATGCGACTACCAACTACTTTACCATACATACTGAGTGTTTTATTTCCCCCAGTATAAAAATGTTATTTCATCATGTTTATGTTTTCATTTGAAATAAGTTCGATTTCAGTAAGGTACGGTATCCATAAAATGTGTGTTCATTGGATATTGAATATGAAATTGGTGTTACGCCAGAAGGTTTAATGGTGAACAACCTTAAAAGGCTTTTCACATAGGAATCAGAGTTTGCCAGAAGCATTTGAAGGAGTGTATAGAAATAGCTTAGCAATCAAAATGGCTAGGCAATCAGATGTGCATTGCTCTTTGTGGATCCATATGATGTATTTTCATTATGTTTTGCCAGGTGAGGTGTAGGTAGGCACTGATGAGACTTGACATATGTATACATGCAGATATGTAGAAAAACAAGAATGAGCACAATTCTATATGTGGTATAACCTAATTAAAGTTGCGAATGACAACATTCCTTTAGCACTAAACTATCATGGCAGTTTGAAAGGGTACATTAAAACACTACCAATATTAACTAGTTTTCCTCTTTAAAAATTGTATGTGTTCATGTTGGGATAGGGACATGTGTGTGTATGGGTGCATGTGATAGAGCTGTGAATAATCAATTAGTTTAATAATTTTTTGTTTTCTGTTATGAGGGTGAAGACAACGTTCTCACACATCATGCCTCAATACATTCTGAGTTGGTGTTTTAGGAACTCTGATCAGACAGATGAGAATGTTTAAGATCTCTTTGCGGGACTGATGATAGTTATAATAGCAGCCATCAATATTAAAGCATGTACATTATTACAGTATTAGGTAACCAGGTGCTTAACCATGCTTAATCAGTCACTTAATCAATGAAGTAGCAGTAAAAATTGAAAATTTACTCACTGAAAGAATAAAAAAACATTACATCTGAAATCAAAATTGTCATCATCCTTAAATCCTAAGTGGGATTCAATTTCAATTTAGTTGTACAGGTGCATTTAAAGGGAATGCTAAGACGGTTGTCACTTAGAAAATTATGTAGGGTGCTTATTGCTTAGAGGAAGGGTGCTAATTATGGTTTACAGGGATGAATATGTGGCTTGTATTAAATGTGCGGATATAATTTTCCTACATGACTAAAAATATGTAGTTATACTTATAGTACTGTCAATAAAAAAGAACATTGCCTTTGTGATGTTAATCACAATCTTATCAAGATTGTGCTTTCCATGAGGTGTTTATTTATAAACAATTTGCATTATGAATAATAATACCCTTTCACAATTCCAATATGATTTTTTATAGAACAAAAGTACAATGTAAAAGAAAACACAACCTTTAAATTCATTATGTTATTGCATTCTCTGTTTTTGGTTACTTGTGACAAGATGTAGATTGACCCTAACAGAACCAGGTTTCGCTAAATCTCACTATTAAAACCACTGCTTTGGTAGGGCCCATATTGCTTAAATTTTCAAGAAATAGTGGGTGTTTTCTTTTAACAATAACTTTGGAATAATGGTGTTTGTTTGTTTTTTTATGCCTGAGGCATCATTAATTGAAAATATAAATACAAACAAAATCAATTGACCAATTAGTATACATTGGCCTAGATTCAAATTTTAGTTTGCTGATGCCAATCTCCTTATTCGTGCACAGATCCTCCAGGATCTGTGATTCTTGTCATCAATTTTCTGCTCAATTTCACCTTGATTTGGGTATCACAATCTTGAGTACTTGCCTGCACTCTTATGCAGTCATGTTGCTGCATGATAATTTGGGCCTAATCTGATGGATTATTCTAGGCAAGTTTACCTGTACTTTTACTACCTGATTTTGCATGCAAGTAGTTGATTTATATAATGCACATTTTAACAGGATGCTAGTAAATAGGTCCAAAACATTGTAGGAAACCAGCGACTCATCCTCATCATCAAGCAAATCTTTGACTAGATCAACAAAATCTTGAGTGTTCTGAATGTGGTGTTCCGACTTGCTGACAAGCGGTGAAATAATGTCCGCTACAAACCGAGGATAGGTCACTGAGCCGATACTACTAAGAGGGGCATCATATTTTTGGATTTTCTGTAGACCATACAACTTGGGATTGTCACAAGCAGTGGGGAGAGAGCTTAGTTATATTATAACATCTTAATCGGGATCCTGAAGTTGCACTTATTTTTCAGGGGGATAAAAATCATAAAATGCCCTACCCCATTCATTGATGAATGTAGTATGTACATATTACAGGATTCCCAAGCAGTCTTGATTTGCAAACCATATTTTTGAGCATTGGCATAACTGCCCAACATTCTCGCTTGCATGAACAGCTTTTACTTGGTGATGGACTAAGTGACAGGGAATGCTCCCTAGTAAACTCTGTGCCTCCATCATTAAATAATTGTGACATTGACGAATCATTGGGTAACAAAAGGGATGTGGGCAAAAATTCTTATCAAGCAGCCTAAATTGTCTAATGTATCTCGGCATTGGCAACACCCTACATTTTCACCTACATAGACATCATTAATGTGGTATTGATAAAATGTAACACGCTTTGTTTTATAGCCACCTCCACCACCTGTCCACCTGTTATTTAGATTGTAGAACAAAAAGTAGCCCAAATTGGTCAGAAATTGTAGGTTTTAGCAGTGGCAACACTTTTGCCCACTTGTTCTGCTGAACTTGGTGATGGACTAGGTGACAGGTAGACCTGTGTACTTCAACTCTGTGCCTCCCTCATTAACTTGTGTGACATTAATGAATAGTGTGATGGGTGACAGGGAGGCGTTCAACTTGAATGTTATCAATGGAAATGGCTGCAGGTTACTTTGGGGTTCATCAAAGTAAACAGGAATTGTGTTGCAGAATTGAAGAAGCACACAGTCATGAGTTTGGGTAATAAAGGACATGACACCTATAGAATTGTTGCGCATCAAATGCATTCATATGATGACAAAAACTTGATGAGTGTAGAAATCTGAAGAATGAACTTGATGTGTGAAAAAGACATTGTTTAGCTTTTGATTTCCCTTGACTTTACATTGTGCTCTACTTCATGGGAAGCTTGCCCTTATGAATATAGATAGAATACACCAAATACTACACCTCAATGTATCTGTTGTAGAACTAGAAAAGAAATCGATAAAATTGTAAAGTGTGCCGAGGCTTGTGGTCAACGTCTAGGCGTTGTGCCTGTGCATAGCACACTCTAAATCATTGTGTCTTCTTTAAAGAAAAAATCTTATAGAATCAGTGATTTATGCATTACAACACCCCCACCTTAATTCAAGAGCTATTGAATAAATCCCAAGACACAACTACATGTATGAAAGGTACTGCAATGACACAATTAATTTTCTTGGTTGTGAACCATAATGTTGCTTTAGTCTAAATCAAGATCCCATTAAGTGACAAGGAGGGATGAAGTCAGTGAGATCTCGAAATATTGTGCTTATGAACAAACTAACAGTCCTCACATCAGATTAAGGTGAGTAGCTAACCGAACCCTATTTAACAGCATTTTCCAATTTCCTGAAACTTTTGAGAATTTGGAGAGCAACTTGATAGGAGGGCCCTAGGAACAATAATTTAGAAAGGAATGGTATATTCCCAATTTGTCCATTTGATGGTACTTGAGCAATAACTTTTGAGAATTTGGCTCCTGTTTCTATTCAATCCAATTGAAAACTCTCGTCTTTCTTGGCAATATTCTACCTTTTAAAAGTTTATAAGGAAGTTGATCAAAATTGTATTGCTTTTACATGCAAGAGAAAGCGCTCAAGAGAGCATAAATTGATATTGCATTGATGAAATGAAGGACTGTCAAAGGATGTCATGAGCATCACCTATTAAAGGATCCCAAAATATTGAAATGCTTTATCACATTTAATCAGGTTCAAGATTTTATTTTTCAAATTCAAGCAAATATTTATTTTGGTTGGACAAGATCATATTTAGTACCTGGTACGCTGGTATGGTACCCTCATTGATCAGATCTCTAGAGTGTAACTAAAATATACCTATTGATCCAAAATGCTTTTATGAAGCAAGCGTAAAATGGCAGCAATCAATGGCATAGATAAAAGTCCTTTAAGCTGATCCATTATAAGGCTGATAGTGATTAGGACAGGTGCAATTATTGTATTGCAAGCGAGTTATTTCTAAAGATATTAATAGTAAGTCAAATATCGAATTATAATGATTCCAATATAAGACCAATGAGGTATATAATGTATGCTTTTGGTCCAAAGCAGTGTCCGAAATAAGGAAAATATGGAGGTTATCCCGAGGATAACTAAAGCATGAATTCGGCTTGTCCTCAATACATTTTGGTTGTCCCCAAAATGTGTCATACTTTTGGAGGTAAAATATAGTGGTTGTCCAGGGGATAAGTACACAGCTCAATATGGTTGTCCCCAGTGATGTTTGGAGAAGAGGACAAGAGGATAAGTGCTTATTTCGAACACTGGTCCAAAGGTGTAGCTCTTCTTTATGTCTGTAAACTCTGTTACTTCAGAGTATCATAGCCATGTGAATTTTGTTTTGTTTCTGACATGCAAAATTAGGAATTCTTTTAGAAGCTGTTAGAATACCCTAACACATAACATTTTCAATAGAGACTTAGAAAGAATGGTGCATATTCTCTAAAGTTTCTCTAAAATGAATATCAATCAAATACATTTCACCATATATGAAGAGTTAAGATGCAAAAACTTAGGCATTATGCATTTCTGAATTTAAGATATTGGCAAATATAAAATATAGTGAATATTCTCAGTCATCCAGTCGTTAAAATCACAAAGTTTTGAATTAAATCAAATACTGGAAGTTACATTTTTTGCAACTTGCTACGTTGCGTCTGAAACCATCAGACTTCATCAGGCAACTGACCCGCTGGGCTGGTCATGTGACACTTTGAGCAGCCGTCACTTAACAAGAAAGGGGGACTGAGACACAACTTATCTCACGCATGGGACCGGGCCATCAAGACGATCCCTAGCCCAGGCTAGCCGTCTCAAAGTGTCACATGACCAGCCCAGCGGGTCAGTTGCCTGATGAAGTCTGATGGTTTCAGACGCAACGTAGCAAGTTGCAAAAATGTAAGTTCCAGTATTTGATTTAATTCAAAACTTTGTGATTGGCAAATATAACTTGTTAAATATATTTAAAAAATGAACATAATACAAATGTAACAATAAAAATGTGCTATTTTTGATCTCATTTTCACAATTTGATTTAGAATTTTTCAAGTATAGTGTCAATTTAAAGCCAACAATTATAGGGCACATGTTGGGTGACAAACTCTTCAATATTTATATGACCAAGGAATATTGCTTAATCTCAATTTTGAAAGAGAAAACACACTAATGTAGGTCATGCCAGATTTTATTATTTCACCTTAAAGTGTTTACAGGTATAATCTGCTTTTCCCATTTGAATTTACTTCTCATCTTATTACTTAATTATTATCTGATGTTCATTTCATAAAACTATGTCATTTAATTTTAAGAGGTTACCAACCTCCAGGCTTACCGTTTCTGTACCCAAAATATCTACCTGCACATTTTGCAAATGTTTTTAATTTTCAATTAATTTTGATATGTTTTTTTTAGTGAATCTCATGACTTTAATAGTGAGTGAAAATGTATATTCACTTCACTAGTTCTTCATTAGATTCAATGATAATTTTATGTGATTTGAATACTGTGTACAATTAACGTCACAAGAGACCTTTCTACTTTCAGTTGCATAATCTGTCAGCAAAATTTCATTTCAAAGTAATATCATGAAGCTGTCAATGCTAATTTGAACTATAGAGATAGTACATACTTGTACATGAATATGATGAATACATTGTACTACTTATATATTTGCAGTAATTTTAATTCCAAGAAATGAATACTGCAAAATGTAATTTGGTGTTTTGGAGATACAAACTTTTCCTGTAGGCTATGTGAGAACCATGCAACCAGGAAGAAGCCCTACTATAGGGCCTTTTAAACACACTATATCCGAGAACTGCTAAAACCCACTAACCACTCCACCCGATAGCAGTCACTAGGTTTAACAGTTCTCTGGATATAGCCAGGTTTTATGATATAGCATGGTTTTGGATCACCACAGTCAAGCAGGGATGCAAGTTTTCCTGCTTTTGCAGGAATTCCTGCTTTCATGAAGTCCAAATTCCCGCACTTTTCTTTATTTTCAGCCTATTTTGGAGGCTTTTGGCCCAGATTCACGCATGTTTCAGGCTTTTTCCTTCAGGTCAACTTGCATCAAAAGGCCCTATACTACATGTAGTAGGGCTACCAGGAAGTAAAAGTTGGTGTTCTATATTTCAAATCAATAGGATATTGTGATAAAATATGATAGCAGACGACTATTCATATTTTACATTACAGTCGTTAATGTGTGTCCTGATAAGAAATGACTACAATTCCTGAATACCCTTTGTTCTGTAAAATAAATAGTGATTTGAAAACGATGTTAGTCGGCAAAAACCTTGTATATGGTGTGCAAACAGTGTGCATCAAAATTATTAACCAAGGTAAAATTTTGTCCATATTTAAAATACTATATTGATACGCAATAATATTATGTATACTTGTATTGGGCAGAAAAGTTACAGAAACTCCATGCTCCTGCAGCTACTCAAAACCTTCAATCGCACGATCGTGGCTGTATTGTGAACTGTGAGACGTTGGAAGCTTCATGCTTCGGCATGAAATGATGATTTCAAACACTATTTTTAATTCATGTGGTATTTAATTCACAAATTTGGCCTGTTTGCAAAATTTGTGTACATGTACATAACTAAATTAACAATCAAATACATGCATCTACACGGACAAATTTACCATGAGAATGCAGACACACTACATGTACTACAATATTTTACTCTTTTCATTTAGAAATGATCATAAGATCAGTACAGCTTCATTTAATGCATTTCTTATCCTTCCATGACATTTTACATTCAAATTTCACAGCTAATAGATCAAATTTACGCTAATTGCCCATACGAAAAAGCCATCAAATTACCTTGTAGTATGAATAGGAAAGTGAGACAGCACTAATAGCTATAAATGGATGCATGTAATGAATGGATATAAAATAGCTGGCTGTAATATTATGAGCATTGGGACTTCTAATTTTAGTCTGACCAACTGTCTTCTTAGATATGTTACATTCACTGCAGTGCAAACTGCAGAATGCAATTATATTTGTCAAATTGACATTTTGAAAAGGGACATGATTTTACAAAATCAAAATACCACCTGAATTCTTTAATACTAAACTTTAAATCCTTTTTAAACTTAAAAGTGGTCTACCTCATAGCCCCTTTTGGAAATTCATACTTCAATATCAATTCATCTCACAATGATAAAGAAGGAGAACCACTCCCACCTGAAAACCAGTTATGCCATTAGTCTCTGGGCAGAGCGGTCACTGGGGATGTGTTATGTTTTATGGAATGGCATAGCTGGTGAATTGTTTATCATTTATCGAAAAGGATGTGCAAAGCAGTTTAAGGGGGCAGTACACCAAATCACTATGTGAAAGGTGCAATGCTGATGAGTTTCGGTTAAAAGTATATGTCAATGTGGTGTCCTTAGGGACCATGTTCTTTGTGAGGTTGGCATGTTCTGACTTAACTGAAAGAAAATAGATATGAAATGATACAAATCGATTTCACAAGAAAAGTAGGCCCTGCCCTAATTACTGCTAACGGAGCAAGTTTTAATACTAGTTATGGTATTGAAATAGTGGCTCCGCTTTCTAACATTTTTAAATTAAAAAGCGAATCTATTAAATTTAACACAAATTGAAGCTTAAATGGAAATTCAGTCCATAATTGATACAGGGATGTGACGTAAGAAAGGGATAAATATTATCACACTGGGTAGAAAACGCAGTGTAAAAATGTTGATTTTTACGTGCTTTTCAATGGAGAAGTTATTTGGTGGTGTGTGGCCTTCAATACAAGGGGCATGTGCTGCATGTTTTATAGCAACTCTGATGTGTGGTGGTTGTCATACCAGTCACTCAAGCAAGTATCCCTCCCTCCTGGTACAGGGTAGAGTTGTCTAATCACTGCTAATGAGGTGTTAATTGCACCATTTGATTAGACTCATAACAGTTGCTGTCATTCAAGTCATCTTTCTCACTAAAGGCTTCTTTGTTATATGATGATGATTTGATTACAAGCATCAAATCACTAATTGCGCAAAAAATGCTTTTGGTGAATGGTAGTCTGTTACTAAATCGATATTTCATTTTGATCATGGGGTTGCAACTTGGTTGGCTGTGCCATCTTGTTGTTCACTTGGACAGGGCCCTTCACATGCTTCTGCCCTCTTATACTGGCATACATGTACCTTGTGGAAAATGATATACACTCTTTCTGGGAGCGACACAGAGGAGTGGTATGGTAGCCCTAGAAAGCAAATAATACAAATTGTAAATGTGTAGGTATTATAATTAGTATTATACATCTGTTTTCTCATTGCATAGTTATTCAGGACTTGCCTAACCTGTAGTGGAGTGCCACTTCCAGATTGTTACATAGTCAGTTCCAGCACTTCTATATCTCGTTTTATCAAGAAGGCTGAAGTTAGCTGACAAAGTGAACCACATTGAATCATGTAGGCTTACAATTTTTTGTCTTGAGAAACATATTTTATACCAGCATATTTCTTACTCATCCGTAAATGTCACTGTTTCAGTGGGTGTGGTCATTATAGACAGTCATTAAGTCATTGTTTGTTTATATTCACACAACTTATCAAGTATTGTGCTGGCTGAAAGAGGAAGTGGTTGTTTACAAACATTCTGTCAGATAGTAAGCCTAGCCACTTGAACTGTTTGATTACAACTTGGTCAGCACAAAATGTTTAAAAAACCTTAAAAATTAAAATGAATGGGATCTTAAGTATGAATTTAAAATGAGACGGATTTTTAAGTTATGGTTGTTTAGACTTTTCAAAACACTTATATTCCTGCTATTTATAAAAGCTCGGCTAATAAGTGTACATTAATTAATATGTGCTTCATCAAGTTTTTAATTCCTTTAGGGTAACTATTGATACAGAACAAAACCACATTGTTTATTTGGTATCACCAATCCCAATAAACCATCAGGAGGGAAGGGAGGAAGCATTACTCATCTCATTTACCAGTGGCAATGTTCAATAACCTATAATCAACAACAATAGCACCAACATTGACCCCATGTAGTGGAGTATGAGTTTGTGTATCCAACCCATTCAACAGCTGTTCTTGACTGTACAAACATATTGCAGTGACAGAACTGTGTCCTGACAGAGTGGAAGGTCCCAATACACAGCAGACTCATTGTGCTCCTCACCACAAATCTTAAACCTGACTCATTCATTCTCTTCACAAAATGGGTCACCTGGTCCCATGCATTATTCTCTTCGCCATACACCATTGTGTTTAGGTTTTAGAAACCAGCCAGTGGAAGTAAGGTAGTGACATTGACCTTTGTATAGTGTTTGAGCTCCCTCCTGGTAGGACTACATCAACAAATGACAGCATGGTGTGTTACTTTTGTCAGAGGACTGGTGTAAGGTACTCCTCAAAGAGCATTGGTCTCCGATTCTATCAGCTTGATCAGCTCCTGGAGTAGGATATTTGACTGTTATCGAGATTGTAAAAGGAGAATATGTTGCTTGTTCACAAACTTGCCTGACTTCAACTTGAATTGTACCGAAAATATTACCTGGTGTACTATTCCAGGGCGCTGCCACAAATACTTGTGTGCAATATTCTTTTATTAAGTTGTAGAGATTTTGTTGACACAAAAAGAGCTGGGTGCCATGTATTTCTGTGTGATTGGTAAGTTAATTTGTGTGTGCCTGATTGAATAGGTCACATTGTATACTGAAAGAGTCAGTTGTAAAGGCCTTACCTGCTTGATTGTGCTAGTTTTGATAGAAGGGTGCCACATGTATGTGTATTAATTGAATTATTTTTTGTTGTATGAAGTTTATTATTACATCAGGACTTGTTATGTGATTGGTCTCTTTACATGGCAGCTGCATGTAGGCCTACATGTATAATACATATATATACACATTCATCAATGCACTTGTTAATTATACCAGCTTTGATAGAACAAGTAACATACATTTTGTAAATGTTTGAACTTTCGAAACTAGTATATAAGGTTATACACACCGCCTGATCAAATTTTACATGGTGCTGTGACTGAATTATTGTGTTGTTGTAAGACGTTTGTTATTACATCGGGGTCTACCATGTGCTTGGACTCTTTACATACATTCATTGATACAATTTTGACTGGTATACCAGCTTGCAGTAGACACAAGTAACATATATTTGAATTTTTGAAGCTTTTGGATGGATGGATGGTCATTGCTGCCTTATTAAGTCTTACCTGTAGGGAGATATGATTTTGTTATTACAAATATAGTATTACAAGTAGTCATGTGCTGGTCTATTTACATGAATGTTGCATTCACTCTAGAATCGAAACTCAAAGTTGAAGATCGTAGTGGCCTGATCAAGTGATTATTGTAGGTAATCACCAAATAAGTTCAAATGTTATTTGCCAGACTGCCAAACTACAAGTTTGTATCTCAAAATCTTTGGGCATATTTTCTTGTTCTCATATTTCTAATCAGGCTGAACTATAGGGTTGCCCTGCACTAGGTCATATAGTTTATGTTACACTACTGTTATACCCATGCTCATGCGAACATACATGTAGTACCCGGTATAGCATTGTACACGAACACAGTCTAGAATAGGGCCTAAACATCTTTCTAGACCTTATACTACGTACTAGTATATCAGCTATCTTCATTGTATGTATCAAACATGTGTATACATTCACAACATAGCATCTGGAAACATGTGTACAGTTTTGCAAACAATGGTTCATAGTGCTCAGCTCATTAAGGTGACTCACAGTTCCCTCAGGTTTCCTTTGTGATGTTGACATTCACTGTGATCAATGCAAGCTACTTGCTGGTGTCTTGAGTTTGACATTGTCTCATTAATCATGCTTGACTTCATATTTGTGCAGGTATTTATTGTTTTACCACAAACTCACATGACTCAAAGCTTCCGATTCATCAGTTTCCTGGAATCAGCTGTTGATTTGAGTAAATTTGAAGAGATTTGAGTAAATTTGGAGAGTTATTAAAAAATTATTGTGTATTATTTTGTGAATCTGAGTATGCTTGATGTACATATCCTGAGCAATTAACATTAAAATTACACATTGATTATGATTACTCTAAACTATTCCCCAAATATGTTAAAATAAACAAAATTGTTAGGAACTTTGGTACCCCCCCCCCCCAACAAAAAAGCATTACTTAAGTCCAGTGCAGTGACTGGGGTACAAACTATGCACAAACCCTCTGATTGCCACAGGTCCTGAGACTTCCCCTCCCCTCTGATCGCAAAATATTCAGTGACCACTGCCAGCCGAAGCACTGACACATCTAGAACAGCTCAGAGAGGGTAGGTCATGGTTTTCACATTTTGTTTTTAGAGGAAACAACTTTATGGAGTACTCATCAGAAACAACTTTATGGAGGACTCATCAGAGCTACATCAAATAACCCCTTCCTTATGCCATCTGAAATATATCATCTGTAGTACATGTGACCCATCACATCAAATATACCTCTTAGGACAGCATTCAAGCTTTGACTTACATTTGGCGGACACACGTGTGAAAAAAATATTTAGGGGTGAAAACAGTCAAAATTCTTGATTGCTTAAATGTTTCTAGGGGTTGAATGTCACATATTTTCAGATTTTGGCACTTAAAACCCTTATTTTTCACTGATTTTGAGAAAAATTCATTTTTGGTCCAATTTTGGCGAAAATGGCCGTTTTGGGGTGACAAAAATTTTGACTTGCTAATTTCCTGTGAGTGTATGAACATGAAAACTACTGAGTAGTGCCTATTTTTTTATGCTAATTATATGACAAAGGTACATTTGTGATATTCAAATCATTAAATGGGATAAATCTGTTTCTTTATTTTTGTAACAGGGTTAGAAAGTTGAGGGTCAGAGTGACAATTGGTTTGGGAAAAAATGCAATTTTCGCCTAATTTTGAGCTTGAAAAAGTCATAACTCCTCAATGGTATGAGCTATTGAGATGCTTTTTGTGTCTTTTTGTTCAGTATTTCACTAGCTAAATAGTGGTATAAAATTTGACTCAGTTAAATGTACTGACAAAAATTAAAGTAGTAATATGTTACCCCTACCCCTAACATTACGGCAGGTGTAAAAAAAATAGAAAAAAAAAAAAAAAAAAATAAGTCCTTCAAAACTGTGACTTTAAGGGCTAAACAAATATAAACTTGCTATAGCCAAGACATCCCTCTAGAGCAAGTTTATATTTGTTTAGCCCTGAAGTCCCAGTTTTGAAGGACTTATTTTTTTTTATGCCTAATTTTCGCTCAAATTTGAGGACTTGGGGCAGAAATATGCCTGTACAGTGCTATGGGGAAAATTTTCAAGTTGACAATTATGCATTTTTATGTCAGATTCAGTTTCTACACAAAATTTCACCCCAGAAAATGTTCCTTTAAGTAGGATATCTTTCACTTTAAGTTCCCACCATTCTGTCTGCCAAACGTAAGTCAAAGCTTGAACGCTGTCTTAGAGGCTTTTTTCAAAAGGGAGATTTGGACCTTATCAGAAAGTGTTAAAATCAAGCTTTAAAATGATACCTCATTACTGAATTTTTGCCTTACACATCACAGGATGTGATAAAGACAAGGTTCAAATTTCTTTTATTTTCTTTATACCTTCATTGACATTTTACTTCATATCTTGAAACTATAAAAGCTGCGAAGAGGTATGTTTTGATGTGACGGCTCACATATTGTAGCTCAATATAATCATAATTATGCCGCGCCGCGCATGGTGACAATAATGTCAAAAGAGAGATGTACATGTAACATTGCTTGTTAATGATCACCAGCTCTTCAAATCTAATGCATTATCATATTATAATGATAATGTCTAACAATTAGTAACATTGCTTGTCAATGATCACTCACTCTTCTAATGCATTATCATTATGAAAATGATTGGCCTGATTTGTGTGAACTTCAATTTCAGATTGTCGTCATCTGTATAATGTAGTGGACATAATTATAATATGAACAATAATTGCATATTCTGTTCTAATGTTGGCATTAACTGAATAAGCACTTAGAACAGGTATCTAATGGCTGATGAATTTTAATGAGGCATGGTTATAAATGATGAACAAATTTATGTGGGAACTAAAGGGTCTATGACTAAAGTGACATATGACTTGATGTTCCTACAAAAGTAGTCCAATTCTAATAGACCCATAATTTCTCTTCTACCATCATTTTTATCTTAGACTACAGGTAAGATAAATGGAACCATTCATGCAATGCTCATTCAGAATATTGACCCCTCTCACCAAACATTAATTATACTTTCATTGCTTGTGTATATAGGCCAGGCTTCACCTTGCTTTCACCCTTTACTCACAAATTTTGGTCAAGCTTCACTCTGCTAAGATGTTGGGCCAAACATCACCATGTAATCATGGTTTTCCATTGTCCCACCATTCATGCATTTCAATTTTTCACCATCAGTTCATTGTAACACCTAAAAGCTTAGATTCAACTTCACCTTCATCATTCTTTTATTAGTGCAAGTTTCTCCCATTTTGTTTTAACAAGCTTCACCATCAATGAAGAAGATTGGTATGGTTTTAAGAGGGTGGGTCCAAGATTCACAATGATGCCTGCATTAGGCAGGATGCTTGTAACCAGTGTCTCATAGATTCTGGTCATCTCCTTGGTGGCACACTGTTGTAAAGAATATGAGGGGGGAGCCCCAATCAGATAATAGTACATTTATGTAATGCTGCGAATGCGGGTGTAACTGTACTATTAGTATTTCAATGTGAATTTGGTAACCCTTGCCCTTCTTCCCCATGATATTCATTATGATATAATATAATGGCCCTTTAGTCAAATCAATCTTATTTAATAGCACCCTGAAGTGCAATTAATTCATGCCCTTTATTTAAAAAGTCAGAACCCTGACCATTAATGAATGAAGTAGACAGTTTGTGTGTGTGTTGAGGTGAGAGGAGGTGGGGTACCTGTTTTATTTGGTACAGTCATGTCAAATATTTGATGTGAAGACTGATATCTGGCTCTGTTATTGGTGCAAAATAGTTTTGGGTAATTTGCTATTTAACCCCCTGAGCACTACCTGCAGATCAAACATTGCCTCTGATTGGTCAATTACATGATATCTTCATTTTAATCACACAGAATGGAGCTTTGCGCAATTTTTTTTGTGTGTTGAAATAATTATTCTTACAAAGTTGCTGATTGGTTCAATTGATAATGAAAACTTCTTTTTGGCCAATCGACAGGTAGTTCTCATGAGGTTTTTATAACATTGGTATTATTCTGATTTCACATCAATATCTGTTCGCTTTTCAGTATAACAAAACAGTACTGTCATTGAGGATAGAACTAGCTTCGCCAAACAAAACATAACAAATATAATCATACTTGTCTGATGCTGTAACACCACTTGATTACTTCCAATGTCTTCCTTTGTATGATGTGATAAACTGATGGACTATTAGTAGTATTTAGTTAATCAGTTTCTTTTTATACTTGGCTAGGGAAATAAACGCATTTAGATTTAATGCTTCATTACTTATTAAGTGTTTTGTTGAGGACATTGACATTTGAAGATGGTTAACATCAAGGGCACTGCTGCATCTCTTACATAGCCCCTGATTGGTTAATTACCTGTTATAATCATCTTAGTCACCAATTACAATAAAGCTTTAAAATTTCTTTGAAATTTTAAGCGTAATCTCCAACAGCACCACTGACTATTGTTGTTAGTATACTGATTGGCTCAATACAGGATATAGCCCTCTTTGTTACCAATCAAAATATTTTTTAGATTAGAGGCCAATAATTTGACCAATAGTGCTCATGGGGTTAAAAGTTATCCAAATACAATATGTAGAGGTGCAAAAAGTGCTTTTTCTACACTCCATGAACAAATTTTATATGGAAAGTTACCTGTTTCGACAGAGGAAACTTGGGAAACACGTTCCCAGGAAAGTTTGCTATTTGGAGGGAAATTTGTGTCTTCTAAACAAAGAAATACATAAGAAATAATGGGAACATTTTCAATACTGGAGGGAAATTTTGCAAACCTGAAGGAAATTTTGATGATGTTTCCGTAAAATATTGCATTTTTTGCAGCCCTACAGTTTCGTAATTATCACTGTTTTATGACTGGTGTACTGTCATACATAGTTGCAGCTCTAAGAATGATGATATTCTTTTTTTCTTCTTTTTTTAAGAACTTGGGAAACTCTTTGATTGAGTTTGAAAAATTGCGTGTACTTAATTAAATCTGAATCACAATAGTGTATCAAATGTTCATGTCTGTAATTCCTGTGTCCCGCTGCATACAAAATTGTAAGAAAGATTATTAGAAATCAGACCTTTTATCAGAAATTTCTAGTGAACATTACAAAGCTTTGTAAGTCTCAAAATTCTTTGTAACTTATGACGAGTCGTAAGTTTTATTTCACTAAACTTACTAACGAGCGGTACCCTTCGTAAGTAGGAGTTTACTACAGGGACCCTTCGTAAAGTTACATCTAGTATTGTTACGAAGGGTTTTAACTATTAAAATAGTTTAGTGAAATGGACCCCTGGTACTTGTCAAATGGTAGGAAAGATATACGTCACTACTCCTGCGTCCCCTTGAATAAGTGAAGACATGCCCTATCTTGAAGAGAAATGATTTTCCACCTTTTTACACTGTATGGCAGCTCAATTCTTGCAGATAGGTCAGGTACTCAGTTCCACCAATTCCACTATTTTTACCTAAGGCAGTTCTTGCCAAGTGCCGTCATGTTGGACTGAAAGTAGAGTAATATGAGATTTGTGAGACAAACATTACACCCTCCAGAGTGTGGCTTAAATTGAATCTACACCTTTTATTTTTAGTTCATGAAGTACACAACATAGATTTGGGGATATTTGCCTGATGTCTTTGTTTGGTGTTTAGGAGCGAGGCGTGAGGAGGCCTAGCCAACCACGTTAGGGAATCTAATAATACACCGATTTAGTCGTTGACATCAACACAGCTATTGGTACGTAATCAAGTTAAGAATTGAGACAGACCAGTGAACATTGGCATCAAGCGTACCACAATCTGATTATGTGATGGCTAAGCATGAGGTGTGTGGGTTAAAGTGTGGGATAGAGTGATGTACCTGTGAGATAGGGGACAAATACAAGGCTGGTATGCATATTTACGTTTTCTGTTCACGGATAGCTCCTTTAAAGCCATAATGTACAATCTTTTAAAATAAAGTTTGTTAATTTTTGTCAAATCTGATTTTTTTGGCATATTTGTAACACATGTCCCAACTTACTGGAATCAGTCTGAACTGATAATACAATTGTTTGCTTTCATTGAATATGATCCTAATTTGTGGCGGTAACAAATTATTTTGAGGCATGTCTCTATAGATGTTGTTGCGCTTCTGTGCACATGTAGGCCTACAAAATGTATGCGTATCTCGGTATCTGCCTGTACATGTGACTATCTCTTCTGACTGGATGGCCTTTTGACTGTGATGATCCAAAGCGGTCACTGGGTTTTAGTGGTTCTCAGATATAGATATAGTGTGTTTAAAAGGCCCTATAGTAGGGCTAAGTATTTCCTCCCCCAGTAATTCCTCACTAAATGGAATTGATGCCCTTGTGAAATTCATTTTAAGAACCTACAATTTATAACCAAATTTTGCATCATGTATAGCCTAGAACCAAACTTTTTCTTTACCTGAAGCTATTCCTGACATCTAAATGTTTTTAACCACATTTACCAGGCAGCTATCACTGAGCTATGTTCTATCAACCTTTGCCATTACCCAACAAGAAAGAATTGAAATCCCATGGAGCTAATTTACAGCAAAAACAAGGCATGTCCAGCAGCAATAGTTGGCAATTACAAATCCCTAAACGGCCCAGGCTTCCCACATCTAATATTCTAGTCCTAAATAAGGTTTCTCTGTTTCCTTTGCACATCATGTTATAGAACATGTTTATGTTTATAGACTTGTTTAATAGGCTGCGTACGTGCGGAAACAATAAAATGAGGAAGAAGTAATACAAATGTGGTCTGGAAAGGGATGTAATGTTTTCTGTTCGGCCTGTCCCCCATTTATATGTTTTAATGTGCAGCCTATTTGTTTTGCTTAGAACTAGCCCCGTTCCACAAACCGCGACGCCTCTCGAATAGCGACCGAAGGGAGCACCGATCAGCTACTATCCTACAGTTGGAAAATCATCATACAGGTATCAGAGTACAGCACAGAAGCCAGTGCTAGTTTTGCTCATAAATGTTGAATAGAAAGATACTATGTGCACTGTATCTCAATACAAAACATTCAAGTATTATACCTCAATGCATTTTAACAAATGAGAGTTAAATGTTACAATAAAAGTCATTGAGGTGGAAAAAACAGCTTCAATAATAATCAACAAATCAATCAGAGTCATACATAGGGCATTTTACTTTTAGAAGTGAACAAGGAAATAGTAAAATAATTTTATTTATGAATGTTATTGATTGGATGGGAATATTAATGAAATCCAAGTATGTTTTACTGTGAACAAATGTGTACTGGTTCATACCAGGTAGCACTAGCATCAACAAATCAGCGTTGTCATGCATCTAGGGACATTTAAAGGGAACAAGGAAATAGAGAAATGAATACATGTTGTTGATTATGTTGATTTGGATTGGAACCCTGGAAGGGGGGGGTCTTCGTACAATTTTGTACAGGGATGTGCCACACAGACTTTTGGATGCTGACTTTCTCTGTATCTACTTTTTGCTGTTTTTGCCACCTACAAAAAGCACCCACATTTGCTCTAATTGGGCACTTTTAGGGGCATATTGATATACTGAAATCACTGAAAAGGTACCCCAAAACATATGCACATCCCCATATACCTTCAACCAGGAAGACCCTGCAGATTGTGGAATTAGGATCCCATTTTTACTGTGAAATGTTTAGTGCACTATGGTTCATAATTTAGGTAGCTTTCAAGTGTATTATCAAGGTACTCATTGCATTATTCAATCAGGAAACATTAGCCCTTAGAGCTGATCTAATTTCATCAGTGATTACTGCCAAGCCTAAGGACTAAACCCTGTGATTTGCTGGGCACTCTCCTGATCTCAACCAATAAAATAAAATTAACACAAAGGTTCCTCTACAGAAGATAACCTAATGAAAAACATTACTGTCTACTGAAGATAGCATCTAATTTGTCAAATGCTATACTTATTTTCTGTACTGTAGGGATGACATTTAGATCCTCAGTGTTAATCTTGTTATAGGACATATTATTGGTTGACCCAGGGATTGACTATAAGCCTGATGCGTCATAACCCTAACCGTACCCTAATACCTCTAATCCTAAGAGCTCTGACTGAGTCTTGAGTATACTTATACTATGTGGCCATTGTATGTAACTGATTGAAATAATGCAAGTCATCATAAAATTGGAGTCACCATTCCTTTCACAAGTAGTATGTAGTGTAGTGTCAATCTTGTCCAGTTGGATAGGACGTAAAACTAAAGCCATATTGTAACATTTGCAGAGGAGTATGCCTCAATGTTTTTCAAAATTCTGATTTTTACACAATTGTAATGTACTTTATAAACCAACATTATACCCTGCAAAAATCAACTGAATACTTATGGTGCTGTAGTTGTGGGGGACATAGCTGACAGTGAAAACTAACATTATGTGGAAAAGAAATACAACTCCATGTTTTAGGGAAATGTTACAATATGGCTTAAAATAAATACTGTGCAGCACTTAAGTATGCTTATTTCAGAAAAGTTGTTTTTTAATTCCAGTCTTAATTTTGAAAGGGTCATCAAGTGTCAAAATAATCATTAAACCCCACTCAGCACCATATATTTATTGCAGGTTAACAAACCTCATCGCTGACAAATTAACGCTCTATTAAATTCGATTTCTTGGAGCTATTTTGGAAAGCAGAATAATCATGGAAGCAACAGCGGTCATATTCACTTCATTTAGGGCAAGTAAATCCAAGAAAATATGGTCCTTGATCCATTCTGATCGCTGTAGGCATTGTAAACTAGTCATCTTCTGCAACATTGGTTGCAGCAGAAAGCTCCATTATAAATGGCACATTTTCGCTCTTATTTATTTTCACTCTCATCGTGCTTCAAGCAACAGCCTGGAAAATAACAATGTGTGAATATTTTCCTTGTTGTGTATAGGTTAATGTTTAAAGATGTGCAGATTGATGAACAACTGAAATATTTCAAAATTGGCAATGCACAGAATATTAATGGTACAAAATTAATATCACTTTTACTGTAGTATGTTGCAGGTGATCAATAGGTGAAAGTGTCCATTTAAAACTCAAAATTTTCATTATTTCATGGCAGTTTTTGCAATCTTCTTCAAAGATGTACTCAACATTCATCGTATTGATTCACTGACGTTTGAATAAGTAATTTTATGAGAAACCATTTAATGGTGGCATGTCATGCTTGAAACATACTAAATTGACCAGTGTATAGCTTTTGGATGAATGACTTGCATTTTAGATATTGGTTGTGTTCAGATGATCATAGAACTCTAAAGCATCAGCATGCTCAAGAATTGCGATTCCTAAATCAGTTCCTGAGTGCATGTCCAGTACTGTCCACAGGACTCAATTTAAGCCGGGAATCCTCAAGTTTCGCATGATACCAGCTCTGGAATTACAACCAGAAGCTTACTCTGACCCATTGGTACCCCAAATTGAGCAGTATTGAATATAATTAAACCAAAGCCATAGGTAAATCTTAGCAATCAAGAATAACACAATATATCATTCACACAGCGGTAGAGTGGCAATCGAGGATCACTCTGGGAAATTGGGAAATCTCCTAAATTTTGTGGGGATCAATTTGGGAATAAATTTGGGGGCAAACTTAGGGATTCATACGCCAGATTTCCCCAAGTTTGTGCTTGAGAACCGCGTTGCTTAAGCAAAAAGCGGGCCGTGTGGATGTTCCTAGTGAAGGTTAAGATGATGATTAGTATGATTAAGATATGATTTAATTGGAAAATGGCTATTATTGCAAATTAAAACTCTGCCCAGTGTCATTGGTTATGAATGGTACTTAATGATGATAATTATCGTGAGATTATGAAATATTACTAGCCATTTTGGGCTGGTAATCTCAACGACAGGATGGGGAAGTAATTAGAAATATGAAAAATAATGGGGAAGAATTATGGGTGGAAATAGATTAAAGATAGAACAGAAAGAACCTGTATTAAAAGATGCATATTGTGCAAGTAATTTGCAGATGACGAGGCCTCAATTTTAAATATTAAATAGTTGTAACTGCTGAACAGTAAATGTTTAAAATCTTGTGTATGCTTGGTGCTTCAGAAAGAGAGAGAGAAGCAACCAACTACTAAACTGACTGTAGTGGTGCTAGTTGGAACTACATGTACTTAAGGTGGTTATGGAGGCATTATAAAAGTGCTCTAAGCATGTTTTAAACAGATTAATTGAGTAGAGCAAAGTACACTGATCAATATGCCTTTTGTTTGAGTCAATCGGACATACGGTTTTCAAAATATATCAATTTATATTTTCTTTGTATCTTATTGTTTTTATCAATAATCAATAAAGTTAATGAGCTAAAATGACTGGAGAAGCTCATTAACATATAATTTTTGTATTTTGCTAAAATCCATGCATAAATGTTCAGGGTACTTTTATTTTGCATACTTTTGCCCTGAAACTTGGTCAAAGTGTTTCTAATATGTTCTAATGTATTATACAGTGAAGCCGCCCCCTAATTTGCATATTTGCATAATTAATTAGCATTTATGCAAATTAGCTCATTAATTATGCTAATATGCAAATTAGAGGGCGGCTTCACTATATAATACATTAGGACATATTAGAAACACTTTGACCAAGTTTCAAGGCAAAATTATGTAAAATAAAAGTACCCTGAACATTTATGCATTGATTTTTAGCAGAATATTGGCTAAAATTACATATTCATGAGCCTTTGCAGTCATTTTAGCTCATTTAAAACTACATTGATTATTGACAAAAACAATAGGATACAAAGCAAATATAAATTGATGTATTATGGAAACCGTATGTCCGATTTGCTCCAAACAAAAGGCATATTGACCAGTGTACTTTACCCGACTCAATTAATCTGTTTAAAACATGCTCAAAGCATTTTCTAATTTCTAGAAAATGCATCCAATACCACCTTAAAAGGGCATATATATTGCACAACTTTTTTACAATTGTTTGTTTTTAAAATATTTAACAATTTACTAAAACTATGATATTGGGCCCAAAGACATTCATTGGCCTAGATGCAATCCCTTAAGACTTATAGCTACTGGTTTTTGAGCAACACAAATTCAACTTGAGTTTGATCGTTTAAAAGTTAACCTTGATTTTTGTCCAAGAAAAGAAGAATGGTGGAACAGATATCTCAATATATGGTTTATTGTTTCATTTCTTCATGCAGGCATCAGAAGAACTTCGGCAGCGGAGTTGCAACTCTCCCCGTTAGAATTCGCATCGAGGAACTAAGACACCACTACAAGATAGAGGTAGCGGTGAGTGAAGGCTTCAAAAATGTCCTCAAGATGCTCAATTTAACCAAGCAAGCTGCAAAAGGTGCCGACAAGAAGCAAATACAAGAGGTTAGTATAAGGATGTGATGAGGCGTGTGTTGATTGGGATGTCACAGGTTGTAGACAATTATGATCACAGATTAGTGTATAGGGACTTGGGCTTATTTGCTATATCATGTGATGCGATCTGATGCAACCAAGCCAAAGGAGGCAATTTTGACAATTTGCGTAATTTCATCACACTGTCAACTTACGCAGAAACCAAGTGTGCTATTGGTGAACTCCTTACACCCCTAGTATATTTTGGGATGAACATGTCTCGGGTTGTACATGATTATAATCATAGAATATGGGTCTACACTATGTGACACAATCTGATGCAACTAAGCCAAATGAGACAATTCTGACAATTGGAATTATTATCATCACCAACTTATGCAGTAAACAAGTGTGCTATTGGTGAACTCATTTCAGCCCTTGACCAGGATCTGTACCTGAGACCCCTGGGTATCTAGACTAGCAAGGAAGCCAATGGCATATAGACGCATACTGCGTTCTAGTATACTATGAGTGTTTAGAGTGCCAATTTCTTATGTATTTTGTTATGTTTTGCTCCCTTATTTCATCTGTATCCCAGTTGCACAATTACTGCCTTTGGCGTGGTTGGATCACATCACATCACAACTACAAAATATTGGTATTTTCCATCTCCTTGTGCTTATGCCATGGACCCCAGGGGTCTGTTCCCCAATATTTGAAGATTGGCTCTTCAACATCAATTTTGACTGGAGCTGGAATTACAGCACCCTTTGGCACCAGACTTGCCCTTCAGAATAAACTCCCATTGTACTCATTGTAGAGTCTCATTTTCATTATTTCCCAGATGAGAAAGAAAAAGTCTTTAATATTGAACATTCTAAATTACGGTTGCATGTTCAATACAACATTGGTACTCATGTTGGAATGAGGCAATCAAGACATTTTCACATCAGCAAAAGAACAACCCTATCTTGTATCAAATATATTTTGAAGACACTTTCGATCACCAGAAAACTGTAACGACACATGTTCAATGAGATATAGGCATTTTCTAGGCTATCCCATGATGCAATCTCATCTTCACACTAATAAAATGCAGCACATGAAATGGGAATGCGGATATGGAAATGTCTCAGACAGAATTACCTCTTAGAATAGAGAATTGTGGGATTTGGACAAATGTCCGTACGTATACATGTATACGTGTAATGTACAGCATAGCTCTATGGCAAATTACGCCTGTATTTCTGGACAATGTACATTAATTACTATCCATTCCCTGAAGTGGATTACTACTTTATTTGTCCTGATGAAGTATGCTTTTTACCAAACCATCTGTAATGACTCTCAAAGCTCATTAATTTGAGTCGTTAGTTTGATTTGATAATGGTTTACTTCAGCTGAAATGATGATGACTGTAATAAGCTGCGGGTATTGCAACCTGTTTACCTTTTAAAGTGATGTAATAGATTGACCTGTCTTACCTGATTTATTTTCAAATTTAGATTGTAAAATGCACTCTGCAATTTACTCTTACAAATTACAATCTTATCTTTAAAGGCACAGGTGATTCTTGGAAAAGTTTCAAAATATATCAAATTGGGATAAGTAAAAGTATTTTTTAATGGCCGAAAAGGTAGAAAAGTGCAGTACAGTGAAAATTTTAAAAAAGCTTTGTTCAACATAAATACCACAAAATACCATGATGATAACCACTGCGCATGCATGAGTCCCACGTGATGCGATGACGCAATCACCCCAAGTGCTATATGCTTAGGGAATCGCTGGCCGGGCCAGCGCAACCCATGTGGCTACTGGCCGGTGATCGTGTGCTTGGCACCCAAGGGTCTAAGATTCGAATCCCGGGGGTACCAAGTCACTTCTTTATTCATCTTCTCTCTTTTTTCGTTTCTTCTTTGAATTCCAATAGCAAAAAGCAGTGTTCAGTGTTAGGGTTAAGAGACCTTTCTAACACCAATTCTTAAATGTAGAGTCTGTTTTTCTTTTCTTTTTTTTTTTTCAAATTCAACTTAATTGAATTTTGTCTCTTCAATTGACTCTTCCAATGTTTCCCATGTCATTTCTGCAAGTTAAATCACTTAGTTTCTCTGAATTTGCCTAGTAAGAAAGGACACTTTAATTAAATAACAGGAAGATTTCCAAAAAAATGACAAACTTTTATGTTGATCAAGACAGATCTAGAGAAATACTGAGAAAAAAGATATTGAGATGATTAAGCTGTGTGCTCATTTTGCACAAAATGTTATTTTTTAATCCATTTATGTCACTTCAATATGCCAAAACCTCAATTCACAATGAATTACCATGATATGAATATTTCATATTACATTCAGCGATGAAATGAAGAAGTTCAACGCTGACCATTATATCTGAAAATCAATTTTAGGGATGATAAGAATATGTCTTATATGCTGCACCTGTAGCAGTTTGTATCAATCGAGACAAATTTTAAGCAAAAAAGGTTGTAATTGAGTTTGAAAGAAGAAGACAAATTATATGAAGATAAATAATATGTAGTTCTTAGTTTTTGATTGATCAACCGCAATTGTTAATCAATGGAACAATTACCCCCTCCCCTCAACTAGACCAGCTCTGTTCTATTCTACTAATTAAGTATAAGTCCCAAGGTGGGTGGGTGGGTTTTTTATGTGATCCCATTGCCATGTATCCCTAATGTAGTGGGCCCATCATACATGTTGGCATTATTAACCTATTGACACATCTTACAAATAGATCTATATCCAGGAGAAAGGTTTGACTCCAGCTTTTGCTCTTAGTATTAGTGAGGTCAAAGCTATAGAGGTAAAATAGAACAAAAGCAATAATGATATAATTTGTCAGCACAATATTCCTGGTGCT
The DNA here is from genome assembly GCF_039555335.1 of Amphiura filiformis. NCBI lineage: Eukaryota > Metazoa > Echinodermata > Ophiuroidea > Amphilepidida > Amphiuridae > Amphiura > Amphiura filiformis. The sequence continues at coordinate 50,973,483 of NC_092644.1, read as the reverse complement.
ATCTTTCATACACATCCCTGATAATATTGGAACCACCGGAGGCAAGCAGATGCCATGTTAAGCCTGGTACGTACATCCGGAAATGAAAAACAACCCCATTTTGGAAACCAACATGGCCGGCATTGGGTATCAGCTACACCTCCAGGCTGCTTTGTTTCACATTCAGTTTTGTCTTTCCTTCTTTGATATTGTACCCATCAAATATTGATGATAGAATCGGATATAGTAGATCATCAAGAGTGGTTGTGGTACTTTGGAGAGGAAAATTGTTCTCAAATTTAACCCCATGAGTACTGCTTGCTGATTGGTTACAAGAAGAATATTAGGATAGATTGAGCCAATCAGCATCATGGTATGAATGGTGGTAGGGCTGAAGAGGATTGAGCTATTAGAAGCTGTATGTTAATTGGTCTCTCAGATACCAATCAAAATGCACTTAGTAGGATTGACAGGGGTGTGATTTTTCTGGTTTTTTCCTGATTTCAGGATTTTTTGTAGCCAAAATGTATGCAATTTTATTGATTTTCAGCCGTTTTGGGGTATTTTAGCCTAATTTTATGCTGTTTTTCAGGATTTTCTACTACTTTCAGGTTATTTCACAAGCTTTGAATCACACCCTTGCAGTAGTAGTCGATTGAAATGTGGCTTTCCAAATCAGCCAAGAGAAAGTAACTCTAGATGTAAAACATCTACAATCACAGAGGCTTAGTATATCAACACCCCTAGATAGTGAATGTATCAGGAAGTGTCAGACTTCAAATTGGTTTCACAAATTTCACTCATGTATAATGTTATCATAAACCTACTTAGTGAGTGGGCTTCATTTCATGATGGGATATGCCAAAGTTGTATCGCCATGAGCCAAAATGATCTCATCTTATGTCATAGTTCCATGACCTCCATTACATTAGGTGATAGTAGCTCAAAAATTAACCTCATTATCAAGTTGTGATGTATAAATCTTTGAACACTATAAATTCAAAGTTAATACTATGAGTGCACCAACATATTGAAATTAAAGAAATGTGTCCAGAGCAATGAGGTAGAACCAAAGAGTACTGACTCCACCATGTTTGTGTAACGCTCTGGGAGGGCAAATAGTGTACCTCCGGACTATCCCAATCCCAACATTGTTAGAATAATTTCACCACTCAAAAAATTGGGGTGAATTATTTGCAAAGCTTCATTCTGATTGGTGATTAAAGTGAAAATATCATGTAATTGACCCGGTCCCCGCACCCGTGCATCCGCGGGTATTCATGTTTGTCGGTGAACTTTAAAAATACCCCCTTTTGCATCTCATTTCGCGAAGTGTTTAGGGGAAAAACACCCCTTTTTTTTCTTTATTTGCCCTTCGACAATACCCCTATTTTCGCTAAAATGCGAACGATATTTCTAATATATACCCTTTTCTGGCAGAAACGGGTAGGCTGCTCGATGAAAATACCCTTTTCGCGAACACATGGTTTGAAAAACACCCCTTTTTTGTGTGTTTTGCGAATCACGTTTCTTCATCTGAAAACACCCCTTATTTCGCGAATTTTTTTCGACACGCATGAATACCCGCGGATGCACGGAGTGCGGGGACCGGGGTAATTGACCAATCAGAGGCAATGTTAGATTGGCGGATAGTGCTCAGGGGATTAAGACACAAATCATGGTTTGATTTCAGGTTCTTGCTGAAAATGCCTCCGGTTCACTATTTGCCCTCCATGCGCAACAAACCAAAATGATGGATTTATCATAGCACTATATATACACAGGGCAATTTTGAGTTGGTACTCTTTTAGGTATAATTTCCTTGGTCCTGACAGACAAACTAATGTAATGTGTGTTTCTGTATGCATCCCTGCTGTATGTGACATGACATTGTAAATATAGTATCTTTGGTAAAAAGAACTGGTTAAGAACACAACACACACATGTTGAAATTGTCCATGTACATGTAGTATAAAATAAGCATATCTTCACACACAAAATATTGACCTGTGACGGATCAAAAGATAAATTAATACATTGCATACATTCACATGAAGTACTGACAGCCTCAGATGTACACACATACCTGGGGGGTCACTCCCATTGTGGCCTGTACACCATCCGCGATAATCAAATTTTGAAAAGCACCCTAAACAAGGATTTAACCCGTGGCTAAAATGATACCCTTTTCACACCCTAAACAGGGATTTTATTCCTTGTATCAAATTTCATACCCTAAATTTCATTTCCGCGTATTAGCAATTGCAATTTTGCTACCCATTTTTCCAATTTTTCATGTTTTTGACACCCTAAAAACGGTACGCGCGTATCGTGCCTACCCACGAAAAACTACCCTTTTTACGCGTTTTCATTATCGCGGATGGTGTACAGGCCACAATGGGAGTGACTTCCCACACATACCACTAAGGCTGACATAAGCTGTGTTCACATGGGCATACAGCTTGATTTTAGCACTTGAGGTTTTAAAATGAAAGTGTGTTCACATGAAGGTTTTGGCCTCTGAACCCCAAATCGTCCAAGTCGTTGCTGCATACATGTAACCGGATAATTGTTGCAATATCAGCTGTGACTCAAGGATTTCACAGGGATTATTTTTGCCTGCTGAAATTCAAATTTTCGATTGATAGTCCAAAACCCTAAATGAAACCTTCATCTTTCTGAAACCTTTCATTATGCGGAAACAACTATCTATGTTATCATACCATCAATAGTCTTAATATAATAGATGATAAAATACTGGAAAGTACTATAAGGGTATTCACATCAGTGAATGAAAACATCTGGTATAGATGCTAGAACTATTGATTGTAATCTTGCTTCATTGAAGAAAAAAACACTTAAGGGGGTTTATAACCAAAATACATATCATATCATGCTTTTGCTGATCACAGTACATCAACAAATAAAGTAGCATCCTTAAGGAGTGATGTGTATATATAGAATCATAGACAGTAAGAAATGTGTACCCTTTTCAACCAGCATTATAATGAACCATTCCAGCCAGAACATTATTTTGGCTGAGCACTTAAACTTGTGCATTACAGTACACTCTGTACAATTTTATTTTATTGTGAACTTTTTTTGAGCGAGAGATGAAAACTGTCAAACAACTTTGACAAAATATTTTATAAAAAAAGTTTGTATGCCTCTAGCAACCAAAATGTACATGTAGTAGCTGTGGAGGAAAAACAAAATACTTGCCATTGTAATGATTCAAGATTCATTTATTTCCATAATCCACATTACAAACAAATCATGAAAGAGAATACCAGAAGTAGTCCCCTCTTTTGGTAAGGAAAGTTACAACACAGGATATGCACAATTCATTAAGCGAAGGGCAACTGAACTTGAAATTTTGCTTTGTAAGTTTGCACTTTAAATGGGAATGTTACAGTGATATTCATATTGGATTTTAATGCTTATAGTTATATTCTCTTTTCTTTGTTTCTTTTCAGGCACAACGAGGTCTAGTAGAATCCAGTCACAAGTTAGATATTCTCAAGCTATCATTAGAAAAGAGACTAAAGGAATTACCTCACGGCTCACCCAATATACTACAAATAAAAGAAGAGTTGGCTACGGGGAAATCAGAGGTAAACAACCTGTTTTCCATTACATACTACACTGAGTGATTATGATGTACAAGGTTTTATCTTTCCCAGAGTGGCCAGTGCACAAAAGCATTTAACAAAAACATGTAGAGATTTGAATGCCACCGGTTTGAATCAGTTGAGTGCATATTTTAGTTTTTTCCTCCAACGTTTTTGTGCGCTAGCCACTGTGCTGATAATAAATTTATACACACAATATTTGTGTTTCTCACAAGAGGATGCATCCAGGGTCTGATTTCATTACATACTGATGATGTTGCATAAGTTTATTATATCATCACATCACATGAAGTATTGACCTGTGACAGATCATAATATATATTATATGAAGTCAGAGGTAAACAAACTGATTCATATGTGTATGCAGATGGCATAATTTCATTAAATGCCAGTGACCTTGATCTACAACTCAAAATATTATTGATTATTACATCTGTGTTTATTGCAGAGACAAAAAGGATGACCTGGAGAGCGTAGTGTGTGTGTTTTAAGGTTATCCATCCATGCCTGTATCATCCAATCCAAACCTTACATTTCTCACTTAATGAGAAATATATATATATATACTACGCGGTTACCCGTAAATATATATATAGATGTTTACTTCTCAAATTTGATGGGAAACACTGAGGATGAAAAGCATCTAACTTTCAATGTGAAATTTAATGATGGACTGATGGGTTTTGCTTTTTCAAAGAAACAGCATATTATTTTCCATTTAGAGCAAATTTGTTTTTGCTGACAATGTGCTGTCTGAAATTTTGTAGAACAGAATTGAGGAGAACTTAATAGAAAGCTACAGAATTAATTGTGCTTGCGCTGCATACCTAGATTTTAGCTCTCGTTCATTATACATCGGATTTGGGATGCATGCAGTTTGTGTGTCCAAAGCAAACAGACTCTGATTATTTGAAAGTTAACCTATTTGATTGACACCCAAATACCCAAATGTCTCATCATGTTTATGTTTACAAACCCCCAAATCGTCTCAATTATTTGGAATTGGTCTCGAAAAAGTAGATTCCTTTATTTTCCAGAGAACGCATCTTTACGGAATTTTCTTATCGTAGATATTCATATGAAAATTGAAGCAGAAATTTAGTTATTGAAGCAGAAAATTTATTTAGTTTAGTACAAACATGCTCTGAAGCTGACAGTTTTGTGGGAATTTTCTCACATCATGATTTTTTTCTATAATAAATGTAAGTCCTTCCATGAGTAAAATATAGAATGGGGTGAATTTTCTTATCATAGATATTCATATGAAAATTGAAGCAGAAATTTAGTTATTGAAGCAGGAAATTTATTTAGTTTAGTACAAACATGCTATTTTTGTATGAAATGAACTCTCTGAAGGTGACAGTTTTGTGGGAATTTTCTCACATCATGATTTTTTCTATAAATGTAAGTCCTTCCGTGAGTAAAATATAGAATGGGGTGAATTTCTGGATGCAGAAATGTGTAAGAATGTTGTGCCGGTGCTGACAGCCCGACTGCGATCCCGGTTCCCTTCACTGCGGATATTAGCAGGCAGCCAGCCCAGCGGAACTAGGCTTCATTCATTCATATGCCAGCTGTCAGTTATCAGTTAGATCATCCCTTGATTATGCAGTCAATAAATAGATGAGTTTGTATTGGAAAGAAATAAGGCCATTGCACTACTGCATTACACACCAGTCATCAGTCGTTACTCGACAGTGAAGTACTGGTATATCAAGATGTATTCACATGCATCAAATGGGCTGATCCGTTAAAATCCACACTCCCTCTGTGGACAATTTTGGATTATCTTCAACAGGGGGAGTATGAATTTCAAATGAAATGAACACATTAGGCAGCTCTATTTGAATTTCATACACCCTCTGAAAATGATTCAACTGGAATCTTCCACAGAGGGAGGGTGAGTTTCAAATCGAAACTCCATTTGAAATTCATACTCTTCTCTTCCGCAGGAGTAGTGCTGACTTTAAGCGGATTAGTCCAATATGTGTGTTTCATGTGGTGAGCGCTACGCGAGAGAAATTGTTTGCTTTCTCTAAGTATTTACTTGTTAGCAAGCCTGTAATAAATTTGTCTTAAACATGAATTTATATGAAAGTTACAAAACAGAACAGACAAAATTTATTGTTCAAAAACACCTTTTTGCAGGCAGACAAGGCAAAATGACCCTAAAAATTCACAGGAAGCTTGAAAATATCACATTTTGTGCAAACATTATTTGAAAATTTTCTGAATTTTTGAAATCAATCCACTTTGGCTAAAAACGACCATTTTAATTTCATACAGCTAAAAAAAGGAAACAAAACACCCAAAATCTGGATTGGACGGGCTCGTAGAGCAGGGCTTTTTCTTTATCGTCTTACGTGATATTTTATGTGTGTTACCATCAGACTACAAGAGTGCTGAATGTGTGCAAAGTAGTAAAATAAAATGTCTTCCCCATATTTGGAACTGGCATAACAATGAGTTAAAAAATGATGGCTTACGCCAAAGTTTTATTGTACAATAGTAAAAAAATACAGATTTACTGCATTTATCAGTCTTTAATTGCAAAGAAAAGAATAGTAGCAAATCTAGCAATATATGTCAAAATATTGTAAGTGATAGCCTTACTATATATAGAAGAGTAGTCAAGTATTTCCTGTTTTTCTGAAAAGTAAACATGTGCTAGTGTTGTTGTCAAGGCTTTCTGTGTAAACTGATGTTTACAACCAATTGAAAATTATATGAGTGATTCATAATAGCAGTGGGATAGTCCTCCCACAGTAGTTTTGTTTTTGAATGAAGAACTTACAAATGTTTGACCTGTGACCCCATTAACATCATTATGATAGGGATATATTGATAAAACTTTGAATTTTAAAGTCTGCGGCAAATTGAAATGATGCCTTCTTTGTTTGCAGTTAGCAATTATAAGGGTTACAGATGAAGAGTTTAGGCGCAAAACGTGATATACATGTATTGCTGTGTGTTACCTTGTATTAATATTTATTGTTAATTTTATATTTTATTACATATATTACTTTTTTTAATGGGCTGATATGATGCTTGTTATACATTTTGAATGTAAGTTAAAAGAATTTGTTTTGAGGTCAAATATTTTATGTCACCAGCCCTTAATACTTTTACCCCCCCCCCTCTATTTTTGGTGTAAAAATTCAATGACCCTGGTATATTCATGACCCCCCTTCCAAAGAAAATGACAGCCCTAAATAGTAACTCAGCAAATGGCTGTTGTATTCAAGGAAACTTGACTTCTCTGAACTTGAAAGTTGGAGTTCAAATCCTCAGCAAATGGCTGCCGATTCCTTAAAAAGCAAAGGGGTCACATAAACTGATGACGTCAGTTTCATGTCTCACATCTCTAGTACAAGTTCACCTCTCTACTCTCTACTATCAAACACATCTGAATCTCTTTTTTTTTCTCTTCTCTCTACACAGTCTTACAGCACTCTACCAAAGCCAGCTGCCCTGACAGGGAGGTTAGAAGTACGACTCATGGGGTGCCAAGATCTAAGGGAAAATATACCTAATAGGAATAAATCACAAAACCTACCAGGTTATAGTCCGCATGAAAAAAGCAGTATATATTTCAAAGGCAAATCTTCCTTCCATGGAAGAGCCAGTAAGAAGGACTCAAGGAAGGAAGGAAGCCAGAGTGATGATCTTTCAAGTAAGTTGAATTAATATCACCTTGTTTTAATGTCAAAGTGGTATATCATTAAAATACAACAGAATTAACAAAAGATTGTACACACACATCCCCACTAGGACACGCCGATAGCTTGCAGACCGGGGATCCATAAAGAAACAAAAGACCACAATATATAATGTTTTAAAATACCAGGTATATAATGTTTTATTTATAATGCATGATACGAGGTATCTCATTCAATAGTTCATTTATCAGTGTTCATTCCTTGAATTGGCCACTAACTAACAAAAATGAATGCTCTCTATATCTGTAAGCTGTGCAGTATTAATTAAAATGCACATTTGCTTCAAGCCAAACACTGATTGAAACTGAAGGTTACAGCATTCTCAGTGGTCAGTCTAATAGAGACTTAAATGTCAAATACTTATTCCAAAACTTTCACAAATGAAATAAATCTACTTTTCTTACTTCATGCAATTGGTAGATCATTTCTTTAAGCAAAAGAATACATTTTCTGAAACTGTAAATTTTAGTCAAACATTTTGAAAAGAGGCTTGTTTTCACCATTTTTAGAGAGCAGGTTGTTCAGTTGGTTATGTTTTAATTATATTTTTTAAACCGCTACTGAATATCACCCTAGTGACAACTCTGCTCATGAAATTTAGTCAGAACTTGTGATTTTAAGATATTTTCAACATGAATGTCTCCATGTGTGCTAGTGTTACCAGGTAATCTTGAACCTAACATGTCAAATGTTGTCATTTTATAGCTCAAGCAATCAAGTTCTTGGTGTCAAATGTGAACACATGAAACCATTGAAAAACAGAAGGAACTGATTTATGTGCAGCTTATTCATTTCTTTTTTGTCAATTGTAAGTTGTAGGAGGTTTCTCATTTGACCTCCTAGCAATATCATCTGACTATGCAACAGACAAATTGCAACATTTGATTCTCTGAGCTTGTTTATGACCTCATGTGATAAAACAAAGCCATTTTCAAAGTCAAGAGAAACTTGACTTTCTCTTAATGAAGATGATTGCAAGCTCAAATATCGTCAATGTACATCAAGTTTCTAGTATCAAACTCAAATATCCTTAGAGATGCAAAGGGAAATTTGTGTAGGAATTTTTGACACTGGATATGTAAATTTGATTAGGCATATGTGAAAATTAACCAAATCTGTATGTCAAGTTTCTAGTAGCGAGCTCAAATATTCCTCAGTGTGACAAAATTTAGAAAAATATGTTCCAGTAGCAAGCTCAAATATTCCTCAGTGTAGCAAAATTTCGAAAAATGTGTTCGAACTTTTGACACTGGATATGTCAATTTATTAGCCAAATGTGTAACTTGAGTGAACCTCCTGAAAGGAAGGAAAAACCCAGCACTAAATACAGAATGCACAATAAAATAGGGAACCAATTGCTACAAGACTTTGCTTACAAAATTCAACTAAACTTTAAGACACATTATGTTTGCCACAGAAAGTTGCTGTTCTTATCTGTAATTTTTTCCACTCAAAGGATTAACTTTGTTCAGTGCTTTGTTCTTAACATTGTAACCCTATGAGAACTACATGCCTATTGGTCAAAAAGGAGTTTTCATTATCAATTGGACCAATCAGCAACATTGTTAGAATAATTTCACCACACAAAAAAATGAGGATGAATTATTTGCAAAACTCCATTCTGATTGGTGATTAAAATGAAGATATCATGTAATCGACCAATCAGAGGCAATGTTAGATCGGCAGGTAGTGCTCAGGGGGTTGATGTTGTGGCCGGTTTGTGCGGCAACAGAGTAAACCTTTTCAAATCCAAGTTTTCTGAAGACGGTTGCTGTTCGTTTACAGATGACCTAGTTTATAATTACGGGTCACAAACGCTAACACAAACACGACCATTTAGCCTGAACACAAATCTGCATGAAAGACATGGTCAGGCATGAGGTATGTTTTGTGTAATAGATTGATGTTTACATTTGTGACATTTTTTTGGTCAGAATTATTTGTACCGATTTTACTGTCTTTTTAAAAACATCTTTTAATCTTCTCTGTAATAATTTTCAGTCAGCACTTCTTAAATAATAGATAAGATAATAACACAGAATGAATCTACACTGATCAGGGTTTACCTCATTAACCCTCTGAGTACTACCTGCCGATCTAACATTGCCTCTTGATTGGTCAATTGCATGATATCTTCATTTTAATCACCAATCAGAATGGAGCTTTGCAAATAATTTACCCCAATTATTTTGTGTGGTGAAATTATTCTAACAATGTTGCTGATTTGTCCAATTGATAAGGAAAACTCCTTTTTGACCAATAGGCAGGTAGTTCTCATGGGGTTAAAGATGTCAATAAACAAAGACCAAGAAGAATCCCTATAAAGCATCAAGTACCTTATTATTGTGCAGACTGTAATATAGCAACTATAAGATGCATATATCCTGATCTTGTTAGCCACACAATGACAAGTAACCCGGGCAATTTTCTGTTTGTTTTATCTAGGGCAAACTACTTTGTTAAATGTTAGGAAGAGCCACAGGAGGACTGAATATAATAGTATTATGTTATTATGAAATAGGTTGTAATCTAAATTCTGCTGATGAAAGGATGCTAATGTGTCGGGAAAAGAAACATTACTAAAATGTAGTTTGCTATAATCGTTTGCAGTAAACGTTTGACTAGTGCGCATTTTAAGCATACATCACGCATTTACTGTGTTGGACGCACTTGTCTCTGATTGGCTGCTGAGGCGATCTGCTGTTGCCGAGTGGAAATTTATGAATGAACTGTGCGCCGTACGCGTTGTCAGCTACGAATTTGCAACATCATGGCAGTCACGCTCGTCAAAGGTTTACTGCATTTGATTATACCACAAACCCACAAAGCATACATTTTGGCCTATTCCCTTAATAAACCTTCATGTATTGCCATATCTTCTTACAATTGTATATAAGTTGCTTTGACTTTTAGGCTTGCTAAATTGTATGTGCAATGTTGTAACTGTCATTGGGCTGTTCCTGTTGAAATACATACCCCCTTTGAAAGCCATGGCCTTAATCTCCCACTATGAAATACATGACCTTAATCTTCATGCGGGGTTACCTGAATGGGTGACTCCATTTTAAATCTACACTCCCTGTGTGGAAGATTAAGGTCATGTCTTCCATAGGGGGTGTATGGATTTCAACTGGAATAGCCCATTGTTTTCATTATCATCTTGAATTAAGATTATTAACTTGCGGTTTCTAAGCATAAATTTGGTTGTGTTCAAAGTTTGTAATTTGACATGAAGACAATATTATCTAGGGAATTGCAAACTTTGTACTGTTCAAATATAATAGTCACAAAGAACTAAAAGTGACTGGTTAGTTAAATAGAGAAAGTTCATCGTTGTACATGGAACATAATTGAAACCATACAAAGTCAACACATTCACTGGTTGGCTTTGTAAATCGGTCACTGTTTCTGTTCCTAAGTGTTATTTACTCAGAAACATAGATGGTGCCATAAATTAATGTGACACATAGTGTTTGTGTTAAGTCGGTACATTTTATACAGTTTTAAGAAAAAAATTGTAATATTTGGTGAAAATTAACATTGTAGAGAAAAACTAGAGATTCTAGGAAACTGAAATATTGCCCTTTCGCCCAATATATCTTGAGATGTAATAAATCATGAAATGAAAGTTTTAGCATTTTGTTGGCCTTAATTCAGTACTACAAGACCACACACATGATACAGAACAGAATTTTCTATTCTCACTCAGACAAAGGGAACAAAATCTATTTGTTGCCATTAGTTGATTAGAAAATATAGATGTTTTCTCTTAATTGGGCATAGTCTTGGGGTGTATGGCTAAAATAAATACATATGTGTTCAATTATGGAAAGAGGAAGGAAGGAAATAAATCATATAACATCAATGTTAACATTATTAATGTGTTTCTGGTCTAAATAGGGAAGTTTCTCTTCCTTTAGCATAATATGGCATCAATGTTAATAGGTTTCTAATCTAAATGGGTCAAGTTTCTCTTCCTTTCCTTAGCAATGTAAATTGTCAATGACTAGATGAAACACTTATAGCAGTGATAAGCACATTGAGTGATTTCCTATCAGATTACACTTGGTGTCACTTTGTATGACCAATTGTGATTTGATCAGACAAATTGAGTTGTTTCACTTGTTTCATGATAAAACTCATGTTGAGCTATAAAGGAAATCATTTTTGGGACATTGACATTTATTCACAACTTTTGTCCCAAACCTCCCATATAATAATAAAAGTGAATTATTTATCCCCTAAAATCAATGTTCTGCATCAGTGTGTTATAAATCTTAATGTACGTTTTTGAAGACGACTACTGTTTTGATGTGATGGGTCACATTTGCAGAACGATGGCAATAGTTTCAATTAAAGGTCATATCGAGCTTATCATGACCAAAATGTGATGAAACTTTGAACTTTTAATATGAAGTTTAAGGCAAGACATCCAGTTAGTGCCGATAAGGCTATCAGTGTACTGCTAGAGACAATTATGTTTAAACTCTCATGACACAGCTCGCCAAAAGGGTACAAAATAAAGGTTAAACCCTGCACAAGATGTAACCCATGTCTTATGCATAGTTTAATTGCATTTTGAGTTTTTTTGATTTGCTGGATTACCATTGGAAACAACATCATCCCCAGCGGTGCACCAATAGCTTTATCGGCACTAATTAGATGTCTTGCCTAAGCATTTCATAATGATGTTCTTGATCTTTGATTTTAATCAATATTTTTGTCTATATAAATTTGTTCTTTCAGCTGAAGTTAGTGCCATGTTGAAGCTAGATAATCAGCGAGTAGGCGAGACCCCATGGAAAGCCATAAGCAATCAGTGCTGGGACCAAAAATTTAGCATAGAATTAGATAAGGTGGGTGATTTATTTTCTTTCAATTTTGAAATCATGACTGATATGTGGACATAGCGTCAGTATTTTTCAGTAATCTGCCATCCTAGCCACTGCACTTGTGCTCCTGTTAATCTCAACCCCAGAGTGTGATAAATATGATTTACAGCATCAAGTTAACAAGAGTGGCTAGATTGGTGCATTGATGGAGAAGACTTCCGCATACAGGATGAAACATGTAAAATGTCAGTAAAATATTTGGATTATAGAAGTTGTGTACATATCATTTCCTTTATCAGGTTTACCATAGTTTGTGGCCCTTACAGACTTAGCGATCGCATAGCGCAAGCAGCCGACACGCAAGGCGTTCAACCTAAGCTCTTTAGTGTGTCGGTTGCTGACGCAACCTCTCGGGTAGTTTACCACAGCTCATCAAGGTGTAAATTATTAACATGGGATCTTACTATCCATCTTCTGAAAGGATAATCAAAGTAATATAGAAAGTTTACATGAAGGAGTTAGATATTGCTTGTTGCTTTGAGAGCTTTCTAAATATGTCTTGCCATAGTAATTCATCTTATGTCACATTAAGATGGACACAAGCTATGTGTACATTATAACTAATAGCCCATGGCTTAATTCACAATGACATGATAAGTTTCTGATTTTTATGTACTTATACTAGTTCCTTGAAAATTTATAGACCTGCCTTGAGCAGCGGTTCGCAAATGGTTATGCCAGCAACTCAAATTTTATGAAACAAAAAAAATGGTGTGACCTAAGGGCGTAACATGTGGGGAAAAATTGTTAAGCCAGTTCATCGGTTCTATGATAGTGATCATTTGGGCGGAATGTGTATGCAAATTTGGTATCAATTTTGGGCTGAGAACAAGAGAGAAATACTAAATTGTTTTCTGTCCCGCACTAGTAGAAGACGACAACCCCCTAAAGAATTAATCATGACTCCCATTTGGGTTGTGACCCCAAGTTTGAAAACCCCTAACCTAGAGCTTGAATCAACGGATCTCCTTTTTTGCAGGAAATTTAGCATACTATGTGTCTATATTATTTGTTGTGATCTTTACTATTATAAAGTATACATGATGTTGAATGTCACATCAGAACATGCAGCTGAATTCATTATGATTGCCTGGAGTTGTGTTTGATGAATTTCAGACTTATTCACACATGTAACAATAATTTTGTTTTTCTCTTCCTTTTCTGCCAACAGTCTAGAGAGTTAGAAATAGATATCATATGGCATGATTATAGGTCATTATGTGCTGTCAAATTCCTAAGGTTAGAAGACTTCTTAGATAATCAACGTCATGGCCTCTGTTTACAACTAGAACCAGAAGGGATGTTATTTGCTGAGGTAGGTATTAAACAGGTGGAGCATAGGGTATAGTTGCCATGTGCTGGTTGGATTTGCCAAGATTTAATTGTGAGCTTATTCTTTGCTCAGTTGCCATTCACTGAAATTGGGAATCATCACAGGATTGCAGAACTTATGTGTAATTGTGTGAAAATGCTTCTCAGTAGGGAATAAAGCGTAACCTTGATGCAGCATCATCCAAGCGGCACAATATCATGTCCCATTGAAAAGAGTTGTCACATGATTTTGTAGTCCTTGGTCCAAGCCCAAATGTTACTAAGTTTTGCTGTCCTCCCAACTGCATCTTAGAGATGGCAAACATCTCACAGTCGGTTCCAATCAGGATAACTAGGCTTAGAGAGAAAACGCAATCTCACTTTTCTCGCCATGAATCTCGCTTTTTAGTGCTTTTCTCACTTTTAAAATATTCATTTCTACCACAAAAATCTATTTCTGTGGCGCATAGTTGCTGAATTTGACAACTATTGCAACTAAAAAAGCGTAAGTTTGATCTGACTTTCCAGCCTGAATTTACAAAAACAGTCCATTTTCTGGCACATCCAAGCAACAACACAATATTCTTTATTTACTACTCAAACCTTTCAGTATATTGACCTTTTAAGCTAATTTACGAGGACAATATTTGTGTATATTTGATGACAGTCCGTCAGCTATTTGTTTGGTTATGGAGTCAAGAAAGAAAGAAATACTGCTGTTAATTTTTTGGGGGGGAGGGGATTTTTTCCGCCAATTTTTGGGGCATTTTCTTGTATTTTGAAGTTGCCATCTCGCATTTTTGGTCAAAAAATTGCATTTTTTCTCTAAGCCTAATGATAACGCCTGACATTTATCTTATTCTATGCAAGTCATCATTGAGTAGAACAGAATTGGAGGGAGCACTAAATGATTAACCCAGATAAAATAAGAATAGGGATGAACCCAGATAAAATAAGAATAGGGATGAATTCAAACAAAACTTTATTTACATGAGGCACAATCTGCAGTTTACTTGTAATTGCTCAATCCCTTTGAGTTGTATAAATAGCAGTTAAGCGCAGCTATGGCACTTGTAGGTTTATAGTATTGCAGACGTCACACAGACAGACACTGTCTATCTCCATTCATTGATATTCTTGACAACATAGGTAGTATTCCTGTCAACATCTGACACTGCTAGGTATGAAGCTAGTGTTAGCTAGACTTGACTGACTCCCTTCAGAGGCCCTAGTTACCATGGCTAGTCTAGATCGATGCAAACCTTTATGATGCCCTTTTTATAATTATGATTTGTCTTCTACAAACCTGTCATATGAGTGTGAGGATACCGTATGTGTAATGGATGGTGTACAGTGTAATTCATTTAGAAGTACCTATCTTCAAACTTCAAACCTATCTGGTATTTAATCATGAGTCAGTGGCCTTTGAGATAAAGGTGATTAAGTTGCTCTTCAGTGATGCAACATGTAGGCAAGGTTCCTGAATAACCTCCTGAGATTAGGGTTGCATTATAGGATTAGGGTTAGGTTTTAGGTTAGAATTAAGAGATTAGGGCTATGATTATGGTAAGGTGTGGCAACCACTGTTCTTTAAAGGTGTGTGACCAGATAAACAGCCTCATCCCCCACCTAACCTCATTACTGTTTAGATGGCGTGAACAAAATGTTATATAAACTGGTAACCACCACCAGAATTATATACTATTTTATGGGGCTTTCTTATGCATGTTTTTGGTTTTAATATCAAAACCGCTGGAGCAATATAAAGGTGTTATCGATTGTCATATTTTCGTCGACATGACCCTAAATCCGACATGTAGAACGAACCAGGAAGTATGTTTACAACGGAAGTCGGCAATCGTAGCTCATATCGGCGTGATTTTAAGCTTATCTATCAACTTTTTTCAGCATTTTTTAGATCTCATTACGAGTGTTGTCATGTGTCGATTGTCATATTTTTTCCCAGACGAAGTATTGAATTATAAATCATGAGTCGATAACACCTCTAGAGCAATATAACACAAAATTTGGAAATGGATTGTTGTATTGGTAGGCCTCAGTGTAAGATAGAAACAAAGTCTGACAAAATCTGACCACCCACCTTTAAGTTGCGACAAAGGGTAAATATGAAAAGAGGAGCTATATTAGATGCAAATTTCTTGCACTTAAAGTAGGCCTGCACAGTGCACACCTGTAGACAGGTGAAATTGGATTGATTGATTCTACAGAGTTAAGCTCTATGTGTACAACACAGTGAAAGTTCCATTCCAATTTGATTTTTCTCCTCATTCTCAAGCGTTTTCTTGATTTCTTATTTCAGATCACATTTTATAATCCCACAATAGAAAGGAGAACAAAATTACAGAGGCAAAGAAATATCTTCCCAAGACATAAAGGTAAGGGCTCCCTTCTCAATGAATTGTTAATAGTGATCTGTTACAGCAAAAGGTACCTTAAGTCGGCTAGACTAGTTCTGAGATATTGGTGATTAAAAATTTACGAAGATAACGAGGAAATTCACTTTTTTTTCTTCATATCTTCACAATAGAAACCACAATGGTATCATTTTAAAGCTTATTTTATTCTCTGCCAAATTCACATTAAATGTCCACTTCCAAAATATTACTGTAAGGTACCGTTCGCTGTAACGGCTCACATGTTATATTTATCTTTTAAGAAGAGGCAAGTATAAGAAAATAAAATTATCCTATTTATAGATCTATGATGATGTTGGCCCACTTGCCTGCAACATCTGATACATCAAACAGTAGTGCTTATTGATTTCTTAGCATGGAGGTAGAGAACATTTTGCCACAACTGTTACACGCATGCTACAATGAACCATCTTCATAAGCTATGAACAGTTCCTTAATGGGCTGTCTTAATACATTAACATACACATGAATCAATACATGTGATTTAATGCTGTAAGCACTGGAAAACACATTTGTGTTACTCTGCCCTCAATAGTAAAAAGGCAGTATGAGTTACTAGATAACATAGCAGGTGCTTCTTTTTTGTTTGAGAGACATGTGTTGTTGTTTTGAATCTCTGTGCTAACCCAAGTAAAAACACACTATCTGCTCCCATTCCAGAAAAATACAGCACTAATTTTATGGGATTAAAAAATATTATCAAGATCTGTAAAATGAAACATAGCTCGATCCTAATCATTCATTTAGGACTAACTCACAGCAGCTGAAAGGAGTAACCCATCATGCACTGCAGTATATCTGCATGCCCCATAGCAAATGTATACAAAGAGTTGAAGTGAGGGATTTTGTGTACATTTTCTATGGCACATTCAGTTCTATTATGGTAGCGCAAATCATAATGGGATACTCCCTTCAGCTGCTGTGGCACTAACTGGAGATAAAAGAAAAAGTTCACTATTTTACCAATTTCTTGAAAAAAAGAGCCAAAAACATGCATTTTCAGCATGTTTTGTGACAATCGAGTCACAAAAGTAAAGGCTATATATATATATACACCAAAATTTTACTCTAATTTTACCACAATTTTACCCAATGAAAGTGGGGAAAACTGCACATCAGCTTTTCCTTTGCTTCCCCTCTCAAATGTATTTCATTTGAAAACCAAAGTGACACTGAAGGATCATGTTCTGATCAGGTGTATACTGGTTTATTATAGGTCAATGTGACTCATTCAATCAAAGTGAAGCTTGTTTATATGCAGCCACAATGCCATAAAATAAAGAGAATGGTGCGGCAATCTATTTATTGTGAGTGGAATTGGTAACAGATGATGACACTGGAAAGTCATTAATCAGGGGTGTGATTTCTCGGGATTTTTGTCTAATTTCAGGATTTTTTGCCCCTGCTTTCGGGATTCTTTTCTTCCCCTTCCCTGTACAAAAAGTACATACAAGAAAGTGCCATTTTAGATATTTTATCAGCTATTTTATGATTTATTTGAGAAGTACAACCACACAAATAAAGCAGCCTGACTTGTATCATTTTGGGTTAAAATGGGTTTTGAGCGTTTTTTTTTTTATAAAATGGAGTAAAAAATAAAAGAAAGTCAATACTGAAATTGAAAATCTTTGAAAAAAGGAAATGATCTTCAAATCATCAATGACACTGTAAAGCATTACATTAAAATATACTAACTTGGTGTGAATTAAATAATCATAGAAATTATAAAATTTTCAGTAGTGCATCAAGAAACCAGAATTGCACTGGGACCAACATCAAGAACTTGTAGCTAAAATATCAAATATGATGCAATTTTTTTTATATTCATTACATGTTTATGAAAATAAATCTGTACAGTATTAGATACAACTTTTTTGCACTCACTTGATGTCAGTGTGTAAATGTCACATGGTAATAAAAACCCAAACACATCCAGATGTTGAACATGTTGTTATAATTGGCTTCTAGTAACTCCTCATAATTGTATGATGTTTTGGTGTGTATGATCTAATGTGTGCAAAACATGATAACATGTAGCATGTGTCCAGGAGACAGAGTCATGTAGACCTAGTTAACCCCATGGGCACTACTGCCTTTCTAACAGAGCCCCTGATTGGTTATTTACATGATATGATCATCTCAGTAACCAATCAAAATAAAGCTTTTAGATTTCTCAACAATTTTAAGCTTAATCCTTCCAACCCTATTGAGAATATCATAGAACCCATTGAAATTTATTGCAATATTAGTGTTCCTTATATTGAACTGTATGTGTCTTCCTATAATTCAGAACATTTTCGAAATTTTTAAAAAAATCAAAATTTTGCCAGAATTTTTAGGGTTTTACTATTTTTGGGTAATTTTAACCATTAGAAAACCATTAACAAAAAAAAACCAGACCGTCCGACCCTACTTCAAAAGACATGAAGTTTTAAAATGGTCTGTGATGCGAGTTTTTAGAGACGTGTCATTTACTGGAACAGAATGTTGGTTTGTGAGACTCATCTAAAACCTAGGCATTGAATAGAAAGACCTTAATTCTAAAGAACTGATAGTGCCATGTTTGATTAAGAAAGTTTCATGTTTTCAACAATATGAAGCTAGTGAATAAGTCAATATGCCATTCTACAGAAGCGTGATGATGCGTACATATCAAGTGTGCATATAATGTGTGAAATTTAATTTTGGTATAAAAGTTATAATGTGACGCTCTCGCTCAGTGTGTAAATGTCAAAGTTACCGATGCAAAAGGTGGTCATGATTTTTCAAGGAATGCACATCAATGAGCCATTTTGTTAATCAAATATAGGTTTTTATCAAAATTAATGATGTGTGCACTGCATAGAAAATGTGATAGCTTTTCAAACTAAAAGAAAGTTGTTTCTGAAAGTCACATGGGGCTGGCTATTCCAGTTGAAATTCATACACCCCCAATGGAAGACACGGCCGTAATCTCTCACACAGTGTAGGTTTCAAATTCTGGTAACCCCATTTGAAGTTCACACTCCCTGTGTGAAAGGTTAAGGTCATGTTTTCCTTAGGAGATGAATGGATTTCAACTAGAATAGCCTTTTGTGAGATAAGGTTTGTACAGATATGTTTCTCCATGTTTTTGGTCTTTTTAGACTTGGTAAGACTCTTTGTTTGTAAGTGGTTGTAATTCTCAGAATATACAATGTAAGATGATATGGGAATTGATTCAATGGAATGAAACCAATTTGATAATGCCAAGAAAAATCACTTGGTTGCACATCTGTGCAAACCTTTGAATATGGACCTTCCAACATGAGCAAATAAACCAGGCACGAGAATCTTGTCAAATGGATCAACCAGGATTTCCTGTTTATTTGTGGTCCAAATTTCCGCACTTTCTTTTCATTTCAGCCCATTTTTGGCCTTTTTAGCCTCATTTCACACGCTTTTTCAGGCTTTTCAAACTTTTCAGGTTTTTCATGGATGGTCATTCTCATGCCAGATAAGCTGGCTCTTATCCCTCAAGAGATGTCTGTTAGCCAGGAGTCACTTGAAACTTACAACTTTATTAGAGCACTTCAAAATTTGAAACATAATCCTGCTGATAATTTTCTGGTGGCATTAATATTAGATGTTGAGGCTAAGTAAGTGAGGAAGAGTGGCCTCATAAATCACATATGATCATGTTGTTATCAACTGCCTCGGCTTTAAGGGTAAAACAATAAAAATGTTGTTGCAACAAAGACGGGTGTCATTTGATTGATGGGTAATTTGCAACGTGTCACTAGAGTGTTTACCCAGACAGACACGGGCCAATATTGAAGCTTACAGAGTGGGGAAACTTTATGAAATTTAAGCTTAATTGTGTCAAGAAAGATTGAAACAGTTTCTCCCTTCCTTCTTCAGAAAAAGGGCTCACTTTTTCTTGACACATCATGAGGATCCTGTTTGCACTAGGAATTAGGTGAAATTCAACTGTGACTTACTTGCTTTCAAATTCAGCACCAAGTATAGTGTAATGTACAGTCGCTATTCAATTACGACTTCCAAAATCACTATCAAATGTTGCATCAGAACATCATTCAGTCCAATAAAATTCACTTTAGTCGTTATCAAATTGCATTTTTTGCTAGTACATACAGTCAAGCTAATGCATTTTTCATGCATGTCAAGTTGACTTCAAATTTCCTTGAAAACGACTTCAATTTGCTGATAGTGTAAACACTCACTGACTCAAACTATTTGAAGGTACTCCTATGATGCAATTGAATTTGAGGTTAAAATCAAATTGCAGCAATTTTTCCTAGTGTATACAGTGTCTAAAGCCATGCTAAATATGTGAGAAAATGGTTCCAGTGATTTATCCAAAATTTGAATTGTAACACATTTGTGTTCAGGTATTACGTCATAATTTACCTTCCCACCTCGTTGGGATGTGGGATGCGGAAACACCACTGGGAGGTGTGGGTTGCATAAACACTTGAAACATTGAGAACATCCTAATTTGCATAGCATAAACATAACAGCAGAGAATATGTTTGTGCAGGAAGTTTTAAAAAAAAATCTTGCAAAAATTGATTAAACATTGATGATGGGTATAAATTAAAATCATTAATTTTGATAACCTTTTTAAAAATCAATTGCAAAGGTGGGTAGTAAACCGGAAAAAAGCTGAAATAGTTTGACAATTGAAAAGGTATGAAAAATGGAACTAACTTCTAAGGCACAAACTTAAGTATAAACCTGCATAATGCAAAGAATTAAAGAGTGGGAGATGGCAAGAAAACAAACAATAATATGCACTTGTGTTAATGGTAAATTGGTAATATAAACAAGTTACTGAATCAAGTGATAATAATTGACATAGATCCTCATTTGAATGAGCTTTTCCATGTGAAAATCACACCCCTCTTGTGAAAGATTTTGGAATTGAGACCAAATTCGAGTATACAGAAGATTTTGGAATTCCAATCAAAATTTTAGTCCAAATTGCAAAATTTAACTGGATTTTCTAAATTTCAAGAATTTTCATCTTTAATTTAACATAAAACTATAGCAATATTTCCAGCCGGATTGAGCATTAGCTACAACTTGAATTTTGATGGTAGTGCAATCTTCCACAGAAGTGTGTGGATTTTACCTGGAATAGCCCAATGTTAGACTCCTAAAATGAAATCCAGTTAAGTTGAATAAGATTTTGCATAATGTTCTGTGTGTATTACTTCAAAAGGAATAAATCAGCTTACATTCAAGAATTACTTTGATAACTGATTATAGTTTGTTCAACTACTAGAGTATTATACGTCAATGATGTCAGTTTGCATTTCGCAGGAGCAGCTTCGAATAATGAGCAATCGCTCTAGCACTAACATACACACACACATTTAAAGTTGCTGCATTGATGTGATAGCAAAACAGGTGCCACCACAAGAAACTATTATTATAATTATTATTTCAAGTCCCGTCATGTAAATTAACAAAAACATGCTCCAGTCACATAGTATGCAAATTGCATGAATTAAAAACTGTTGTCAAGGCAACTGCTAGAAGTGTTGTGTAATGATAGTAAATTAACTGCTTACTTTCTTTTATCACTCCCAATTGCAGGTAAAAACTTCTTGCGTGCTAATCAAATGAACATCAACGTAGCTACTTGGGGGCGCCTTATGAAGAGAGCCATCCCCGATGCATGTACAGACCCGTCAACACTCAGCCCGCTAACCTCTTCAACCCGATGTCGCCCGCTCCACGCGACAGACCGGCCCTCAACAAGCGACTCAGCTTTGAGGAGGGGAAGGATAGCGATAAATCACATGAGAGAGGAGAGCAACACAGAGATTTGCAAACGCAAAAGGTCTCTGAAAACGAGGTGCAGGTCAGTAAGCTACATGCATGTGTGGATGTATGTATGCTTGCAGTTTGTGCCAGCCAACCTCACTTTTCCTTGTCTTTATCACTCCTGTGCTATTTATTGATGCTAGAATTCTGACTGATTGGGGCTCTTGTAAGGCAATAGAAACAAATTAGTTTGATCTCTTGATCGACCATCGATGCATGATCGATCCTTATTATTTATGAAATCAATTATTTAACCATTATTAATTGTGATAACATATAAATCTTTGCCTGTTTTTATATTGAAAAATATAAATTTTGCATTAATTCTGATTAATTAGTCATTAGTTCATTAATAACAAGCATCGAAGCAGCATCGATGGTCGATCCAAAGACCGAACAAATTTGTTTCTGGTGCCTAAGCAACTGAAATTAAGTGTTGCCATAATATTTGGCTCAAACTTATCTTTGTCTTCAACAGATTTTGTTGTGTGAAGTTATTGCAACTAAAATCTACTTTGATATGTTTGATAAGTCATAAGATTGTTCCAAGTGAGCAGCCCAAGTAGAAGTCACTGCATTTTTTAGGAAAGGGAAAGAAATTTTGAAATCAATTGCATAAATAACAATTCTGAGATTATTCCAACAGGGTATTTAAAACACAAACAAATAGAAGAAATAACATAATATATCAATAGAACCCACATGCTTGACTGTGATTTATTGCCCCAATAAGATGAACATGTTTTCCAAATATGTAGTGCCATTAAAACCCAGAAAAGATATCTTACACTTCCCATAATGCATTTCTCCCATTTTAATTTCCTGTATGGACTTGCTATCTAGTGCAACGATATGAATAGAGCACATCCCAATCTTGCAAAATGTTTTATTTCTTGACTATCAACCCATGTATGATCAGTCTATTCTCATGAAAACAAAGGGAACATGTACAAAGTAATGGGCATTTCATTTGATTAAATAAGGTGGTATATCATGCTGCAAAGGATTCTGGGAAGGGTAAGATATCTACAGTTTGTCCACTCTGAAGTACAAAATGACAATGCGCGCGTAAACAGTCGCAGTGCCGCGTCTCTGCTGCAGGTATGCGTACCATTCAAAGTCGGCACAATGTTGCGTCCGCGTCGGTACTTTGTACTTCAGAGTAGACTGACTGTATTAATGTTATGATCACAAATTATTCTAGTGTTGTAAAGGAAATAATAATTTGTGTTCAGAACATAATTCACTAGATCCCCACACAGTCAGAATTGCTGTATCAAGCTATTTGTGTATGTGTCTTCTATTAAAGGGTGTATTCTCACCCAGTCATTCTTTCTGCTTAAATTTTGCAAACGTTTTATGTGATGTTTTCATCTCTCACCTGTGTGAGCTACATATTTCATAATCTTTGAATAGTTTACTCCTTATCCTGTTTGTTGGTAATTCTGCTGTTGAATTTTGTATTATTTGTGTATTTTTGTTTATGGTGAGTTAAACCCTTTAAAGGAGGCACATACTAAATGTTTCTTGTAGTTAGTGTAACTTCAGGGTTAGACATTTGTCACAAAGGAATCATTAGATTGTTTAAATCTTTTACTGTGAATCGCCTTGGTTCATACTTTCTTTAATGATAAATTTTGTGAGAATTGATTCTCAGATTGGGCTGTTCCATTTAAAAACCACCACCCCTCCCCGGAAGATTTTAGAATTTCAATCAAATTCAAAAGTTTTGATCTTTTCAGATCCAACCATTTTCATTCCAGAACAGTGGAAAATGTGTTGCAAGGTTTTGGAAAGCCAAAAAAGTTCCATGAAATATGGGTCAATTTACCTGGATATTTGATCATTTTTCAGTTTTTCACTGGATTCTAACATGAAGTGTGCAAAACTTTCCTCTTTGATTAACCATATATTATTTCAATATTAAATGTTTACAGGGGTGTGGATTTTAATTGGAATAGCCCATTCTTGCCAAATTCTAACCCTGAAATGTTAAAAATATTTATTTTGATAAAGATAATTATTGCACTAGTGTGTCTTATAACTTATTTTCAGCCTATATCTCTCCTTTTGCACCTGTTTTGTGACTTTGTTGCATTATGTTTAATATAGGTACATTTTGTGATCCTGTGGTGAATCTAGATGCTTCTCTGTTGTATCTAGTTGTAAAGATTACTCCCTTCCCATCCCACCTTTAAAAAAAGAGTGAAACATTGATCCCAAAGTTTCAGGCAGCTCATTTAATGCTAGCTCAACACATGAGATCATTCAATGTTAAGCAATTTATAAATTGAAAAGGAAAGAAATCTGGACAATTGAGACTGTAACTTCCATTTCAGTTTTGTACAGTGTCAATTTCATGTGAACCATAGACGTTGCAGCTATTTGCTATATTGTTGTGTCAAATAATAGAAACTCAGTCATTACTAAGCTTTATTTTTTGTAAATTTGTTTGGCTGAGATAGAGGCTGTCATAGAGCCCATGTGTTGCTATCAAAGAATGAGTCACCCATATGTTTTTAATCAACTTTGGAGCAACTTCAGTATATCTGCCACCACCCCTAACCTTAATCTTAACCCTATTCTATTAATCTTAACCCTAACCCTAGACTTGACCCAATCACCTATCCTTAACCCTAAAAATAATCTCTTTGTGGTGGGCGGTGGCAGTTATAGTCCTGCCTCAACTTGACCTAACATTGTGTTTGATTTTAGATGTGTTGAACTAAACAAGTGATTTTGTGTTTGTTCTCCTTGCACATAGATTAATCTACATACAGATTATTGCTGCATTTTCATGTTTGCTGTGTTCATGTTTGCTGTGAAATCTCATATGGTTGTTGATGAGTACTGTATATGGATTGATGTATTGTGATAGCTTCATGTATAGTACATACAGTTTTGTATTTAACATATTGTCAGAAATTATACATAATTGCTTTAAGTCGAGTATTGCAGTGTTTCACAGCAAATAACCATGACTTTAATAAAACATCCCCAACATTGATTTATTCAGTAAATCCAGCAAGAATTATTTTTTCCCATTCAGTATTTACCTTTCTGAAAACAATCAAATATTACATGATTACCGGGGGTTTCCCCAGGGTTTTTCCCAGGGTTTTCCCCAGGGTTTTTCCACGTAGACTGATCAAATTGAAGTGATGCAACAAAAGCTCGGAGAACAGTTTGCTTCAAAGTTTGAATTGATCAAAGATCCCTTCAAGCAGGAGCGGTTCCCGGTTTTGAAAGGCGGGGGAATTTTCAGGCTCGCTTCCCTCACCCATTTTTACAGCAAATACAATTCTATTTGCCATTCTAGGGAGTTAACAACTTTGATATAAAATTGGATCAATTGAGCCCATATTTATTGGTCTCGCTATGAGTTTTAAAATATTGGACGAGACGTGTCGAGTCCAATATTTTAAAACTCATAGCTTGACCAATAAATATTGGGTGTAAAGCATCCAATTTTATCATTATTATGTGTTGGATCCAATATTTTTACACACTTGGATTCATCAAAACATAATAGTGGGCAAAATTGGGAGTCAAAATGGCCAAAAATTGTCACACAAAAAACCTACGCTCCAAGCTATTGCTTTAGTATGATATACCCTATAGGTGTCAACAAAATTGTGTCTGCAAATTGCATGGTGTATTATCTTTCTTAAGTATGACAAAGTGTGCATGCGTATTTATTTCCTAGGTTCAATGAACAGCCCAAGAATCTTTTTTTTTTCCAGAATGCTCTCTCAACATATTACATCTTGCTGGTTATCATCTTATATTATTTGAAACTTTGTCAATTATTTCAATGTGAAACTAACTGTTTTTAGTTGCTTCACCTGTTTATTCCTCCCTCCTTCAGGATGCTCTGTCAGCATTTGACTTCCTATCAGGTGGTACATCGTCGCCTGAGTTATCATCAGAAGGTGAATCAGGGCGAGGTACGGGTTCATCGACGCCGACACATGGGCCCATAACGAATGCATCTAATGACCTCACGTGAGTAACTTATTCGTATTGAAAATCTTTGTGTAGATTCCAAGAACACGTCTTAGTTTTAAATTATAGTTTCGGCAAGGTTCTTCAGCAGTCTGCCGATTTGGCGCTGTTTGCAGGGTAAACACGGAAGTGGGGTTTTGATTGGCTAAATGCTGAAGGACCTTGCCAAATCCTATAGTTGAAATTGTTGCAGGGGGTAAGTATAATAGGAACAAGTAGAGCAACATTCCTCAAAAAACAAATGTATCTTACCACTTTTTTGGGTTTGTTTGTTTTCTTGGGGTTTTTCCCAACATTAATTAAATAATTAATTAATTTTTTCTTCACTTTTAGTTCCACAAATTTCATGAGTCTGGAGAACTTCCGTTGCATTACTGTGCTAGGCCGCGGCCATTTTGGCAAGGTGCTTCTTGCTGAATACAAGAATACCCAGGAGTTATTTGCAATCAAAGCACTCAAGAAAGGAGATATCATATCAAGAGAAGAAGTAGAAAGGTGAGTGTTTGATTTGCTTTGTCAAAACAAGTCCTTGAATCCCAAAGATGCACAAAATTGAAAAGTCAAAAGTCAGACTCTTTTTTTTACATGGCAAGGACTTATTTGATTGAATACATAAGACCTGCAAGCTAGTATGTATAACTATCACATGATGGTTACATGTTCAAACATTCTCTGATTCAATGGAACAGAAAGAGTAATCTGACAAAATTTACATTTATATGTAAATCAGGTAGTCTGGGATGTTTGGGAAGACTACAGTGAATAATGAATGCGGAATTCACAGCCCTTGTATTTCTTAGAAATTGTCCTTTTATGTACGATTTTATATTTGCTGGTTGAGCTCCTTCAATTATGATAAAAGCAGTAAAATAAATAAGGAATGTTTTGAATTTGGTAGAATATAGCAGTAATTAAGTGCTGAAAAACACTTGATACATTTAAGATATTTAGGTAAGTAAGAAGTGCTTTTCTAAATTCACATGTCATGTGATCTGATGCAATCTGTCTCCTCTCACAAGCAATGAAAATGAGATCAGTTAGTTACCAAAAACTATGGAATACATCAGAAAACAGGGCACATAAAATCTCTGCACTTCACAACTTGATTTGACAGACTTGTGGGCTTTAAAACATTTGAAAATTACTTTTTAGGGATATCCATTGATTATAGTATGGTAATTTAAATATCAAAGTATGTATTTTATTCTTCAAAACTATTGCCAATTATGAGAAAATGATACGCTGTAGCTTGATCAAACCAATGCATGTGTAATTGCCACTTTAATAACCTGAAATTAGATGTGTGAACCTGTCAAATGTGACTATACTGGGCAGAAATCCAATCCAGGGACATAGACTTGTTGAGAATTAAATGTAAACACATCTTGACTTATGATACATGAGCCAATGGTGTACTTAGGCCAGTAATCAAAATCAAAGCAAACAAGCGCTCAGATTCAGGTGTCTGGTATGAAATTAAAAAGTGTTCAGTGTCTTGTCTTGTGAATTGCAAATCATCATAAACTTAATATAATCTTACAGGGTAGAAAAGTAACAAGCATCAAAGTAAATTTATGCTGAGAGCCAAGTAAATGTTCTGGAAATGTATAATATTATCTTATTTATTATTAAGATAATACACTCTGTCAAAAGTTTAATGTGTGAGACTAGAATATTTGAGACAGGTAACTCAATGAGGCATCCATTCTTGGTGAACCTATTTGCCTGCTTCCAAACCAAGGAAACAAGCATCAAACTAAATTTATGCGGAGAGCAGAGTAAATAGTTAACAAAATGTATATTTTCTTAATTATTATCAAAATATTACTCTCTGTCAACAGTTTAATGTGTGAGAAGAGAATATTTGAGACAGCCAACTCAATGAGGCATCCATTCTTGGTGAACCTATTTGCCTGCTTCCAAACCAAGGACCATGTATGCTTTGTCATGGAGTATGCCATCGGGGGTGATCTTATGATGCATATTCATACTGATGTCTTCTCAGAACCTAGGACTGTGTAAGTATGGTGTATGGGTGGGGTGTTTTTTTTTTTTTTTTTTTTAAACGGTTGTTCCGTGTGGAGACACGCTTGGGTCCTGGTGGGACCAGGCTCAAAACAAAATGCTCAAGCCAGGCTAAAAAGCCTATATAAGCATGCTGGCCTGTATGGAAAGAGAAGTGAGAAACAAATTTGAAGACAAAGAACAAGGAAGAGAAGGCCACTCCCAACAATCAAGTTAATAATTTTACTGTCAGCCTTTGGGTCAAGAGAAAGGAAATGCTTAAGCTTATTGTTTGTCGAAGCAGCAACAAAAAATGTAGTTCACAGCATCTTACGAATGGTAGTGAGCTTTAGCAAAAATTGCATTGCTCAATTCATAGTGAGCGTGTAGAAGAATTCAAATATCACAGATATACTTTTGTAGGTCCTGTGGTTCTTGAGTTGTGTTGTACAACTGCAATTAAGTTTTAGTGTCATTGAAGAAATTGCTCCTGTTGTAAATGTACAGATACTTTTTTGTGTACAGTATAGTTATGTGGGTGAGTGCACTAGCATGCACCTGGCTGTGCGTCAATCTACTAAAATTTCTGTTAAAATTTAAAGAGATCTGAACAATAAAAATCCTTTTCTTTCGCCTTTCCCTTCTATATGATTATTACTATAAGTCACTATTAAATTTCTGTGGACATTTATTCCCTATTACAGGTTCTACATTGCATGTGTGGTGCTTGGACTACAATTCCTTCATGAAAACAAAATAGTGTATAGGTAGGTATGATATGGTATACAAATATTGAATATTTATGGGTACAATGGTAAGAATATTCAACCAATGAAAATAATCTTTCCATTGTACGAATACATTCAATTTTTGTTTTCTGTAACTAGTATGTTCCACTTCATTTCAAAATTCACCTGGACAGTGAAATAAATAGGAAATATTTTGAATATTTATTTTAAAACCAACACCCATATTATCTGTAATTGGTGCTTCCAGGTGGTCACTGTTAGTGGTGCAAGTTACCGCTACGCTCGTGAAAGCGTATGTTACGTGAGCATAACTTACCACTAGGTGCACATTTATTAACATAAATATTCAATGGTGTGTCCAAGGTTTGGCCATTGTATAGTACTTTATGGAACTGAGGTAAAATAACCATATTCAACTTTGTGATGCAAATTTAACCAATCAAATGATACGGATCGTAGTAAGGGTTATATGAAAACAAATAAGCCATAAAAGTTCTGCATTTAAGAGAGACATCTTACTGACTTCTCATGAGATGAAACACACATGTACATTCTGTAGTATAGATATATTTGTCTCACTTAAACCCATTGGGTCCTACCTCATGGATGGCTGTTGGGTGGATAGGTTAAAGTGTGGGGTCATACGGAATAGATGGGACATGCAAGTAACCTCACTTGTAAAAAATGGGTGTTTGTCCCCCCCCCCCCAAAAAAAAAGGTGAGAAGCACTCCTTTAAACCACAAGGTTCCAAAGCATTTAGTTTCCCCCAAAATTATTCAACTATAGAAAAATTATTTAATTTGTGTACATCGTGGAATATTCAACTACGCTTGTTACTCTGCGACTAATCATGCTAATACACAAGCGTACATAGCTACTCTACGCGTCCATAGTGCGAGGTTATCTGCGTATAATAGCCTACTAGGCACTGCCACGCAAAGAGTATGTTCCACGATGTACACAAATTAAATAATTTTTCTATAGAGAACTACAGCATTTAGAATACCAGTAGCATGTACTGAACATTTAGTTTTCCCCCAATTATTCGAGAACTACAGCATTTAAAATACCGGTAGCATGTACTGAACATTGTACACACTGCAAACATTCTAAGGTATTTTTGTCTGTAAGTTTTCCCACAATTAAGTCATTTATCACTAAATAATGATCAACATTTATTTGCATTTACAGGGACTTAAAATTAGACAATCTTCTACTGGACCAAGAGGGTTTCTTGAAAATTGCTGACTTTGGTTTGTGTAAAGAGGGCATGGGACATGGGGATAGAACGAGTACCTTCTGTGGAACGCCTGAGTTCTTAGCACCTGAGGTTTTGACGGAACCATCCTACACAAGAGCAGTAGACTGGTGGGGATTAGGGGTACTGATCTTTGAGATGTTAGTAGGAGAGGTAAGTTGGGTATTACATACAGGTATCTTCATAATTGCTTTGAAGCCCGTTGGAGAAGTACACATAAACTCATTTAATACAAAAAAAATAAGATGTGTTTTAGGATCATCTAAGAAACCTAAAAGAGTGGGTTTTGGTTAGTTCTGGGGGATGCAAAGACAGTGGTGCTAGCTCCCCGTCTAATTACTCTTACACATTCAAATTTGACTTTCAATCTTGTCACACTACATGCAGATTAACCTAGTGCAAAAAAATCCTCATTATGTACTTCCAGTTGTTGAGTGGGTGGACTAAAGTAGCACTTTGATATGTCCTTGATTCTCTTATGGTTAACAATTTACATAGGAAATCAATGGCAAGGACTGAACTAGATCTAGTCATAATTATTTTGCTTTTTTGGCAACAAATTTGATGCCAATATTGGGTTATTTGAAGGAAAAAGGTCTCTGGAATAAATTTTTTTTTTTAAAGTTTGGCAAAGATTATCATGGGGGTGCGGCTGCACTTACATTACATGTATTGCAAGGTATACAGATTATTAAGCAAAAGTAATTCTATATAAGCCCAATGCAATATGAAATGAAGTAACTCTTTGTTTCCTTCCAAAACAGTCTCCATTCCCAGGAGATGACGAGGAAGAAGTGTTTGATAGCATTGTCAACGATGACGTCAGGTATCCACGCTTTCTATCAACAGAGGCTATTGCAATTATGAGAAGGGTAAGTTAAGGGATCTAAAATGAGCGTTTATTGCGTTTCGACAGTATTTTTTGTGACATGAGAGCACCTCAGACCTATCGAATTGCATTCTGAATACTGAAGCATGTCTTTCTGATATCAAATAATTTTCATTTTTGAAAATCACAATATAATACAAATTTTATGACAAATTATAAAAATTTGATATTTTTCAAATTTTGATCTATAACAGTCCTCGAAGTGAATTATATAAATCTAATGATATATTCTTAAAGTGTATGTAGCAGGGAGGAAAAGCCGACGGTCAATTGAAAATTTTGACCTTTCATATTGAAGATATGGATTTTTTCCCAAAAGACCTAATTTTTTTTGGTGTTTTGGGAAAAAAATCCATATCTTCAATAATGAAAGGTCAAAATTTTCAATTGATCGTCGGCTTTTCATCCCACCTACATACACTTTAAGTATAAATCATCAGATTTATAAAGTTCACTTCAAGTACTGTTAAATATCAAAAATATCAATTTTAATGATTTGCCATAAAATGTGTATTAAATTGCTAATTTCAAAAATCAAAATTATTTGATATCAGAATGACATTCTTCGTATTCAGAATGCAATTCGATATGTCTGATGTGCTCTAATGTCCCAAAATAAATACCGTCCAAACGTTCATACCCCAGCCCTTAAGGTCAAGTAAAAATAACAACATGTTTCTTCTTGTTAGTGTTTTTTTTTAAAAAGGAGGACGAGGGCTTTTATTTTTATTAAAAATTTGTGTAAATACCCACATTTGGCTCTGACAAAAAAAACTTGTGCTCCAGCTTGGATGTAGTACCAGTTCATCAGATTTCTTCCAATGTCAGATGGGAAGGTGTTTGTGTGTTTACTTACCCAGTTTCGCCAGAGAGGTAGTACAAGATAAGGTTATCATTGCCCCTAAGTGTCACACTTGAGAGAATTCATTGCAAGACAACACTGCCCACAATTCTGCGTATGAGCATGATTGAACATGGATACCCTCAATTGTATCTTATATGCATATTTGGGTATGAAGCCCATCCCAACTTTTATCACACTTAATGAGAGGGACAGCAAATTAATTGACATCTGTGATTTGACACAAACCTCACAAAATGTGTTTTTGCTCTTAGCAAAAAAAGAAAGCAAAATGCATGCTCATTTTGGCTATCAGAAATTCAGAATCTCTGTAAGCATTTACTTTTTACTTGGTATTTGTGTTAAAAACCAACAAACTAAGATTTTCAAGTGTTTTTACCCTTTGTGCGTTTTCTAGTTACTGAGACGAAACCCAGAGAGAAGATTGGGATCAGGTCCAAGAGATGCAGAAGATGTCAAGAAACAAGCTTTCTTTAGGGTGAGTATTGGCAATGAGTAATGGTGTTGAAAAGGCTCACAAATACAAACTTGTTTGCAAAGGTGTGTTTGCTCATGGCCCAAATTTCACGTCTCAAATTTCACACCTCGTCTGCCAATTCAAATACTTACAAAAGTGGAAAATTTTGTGTTAATTTCCGTCCTTTTTGCGTTTGAAGCAACTACCATAAAAGTAACACATTAATTTATTGTGTTTGTGTATAGGTCAGCGTTTGTAAATGGTTCTAACTGTGGAGGTGTGTGTGTTTTGTCACATTCACACTGTTGAGTCTGCTAACAACCGTGGAGCTCCACAGTTGGAGATAACCTCAGAAATGGGGTTTTGAGCCATAGAGGGGGTATACCACCTGTCATTTTCTGATAAGAGCAACCTCCACAGTATGGCGGTTGCTGTGAGATTTGTGTAAAAAAATCTCCTCAGTTTGAATGTGGGTGTGTGAATCTCCCCAGTTGGAAAACACACACACCTCCACACTTGGCACCATCTACAAGAGCCGGGGTGTAAGGCAGTTTAGATTTGTGAACTTAAAAACAATCAAGAACATCAATTCAAAATTGGCAAAGTGCACAAAATTAATCCTGCAAAAATGTCCACTTTCACAGTATCCGGAGCATGGTGAGACTCCATTTTTGATGTTATTTATTGCCATTCAAAGTTTATATCATAACATCAAAGTAAATACTGTCAAAAGTACACTCTAATATTGAGACGATCCAAAGGCTAGATAAGATCATCCCTGAAACTTAATTCTTAACAAAGCATAAAATCAGAAAAAAAATATTAATAGTTACCATGGCCCATAAAATCAAACAAGAAATATATATAGACAGGTATAGACTTGCTTTTCAAGAAAATTGTTATTGAGCATAAACAATCGGTGCAAACAATTTAATGCTAAAATGGGCTATTCTTTCTTAAATCCATGTTCCCTCTGTAAGATTTAGATATGTTGTTTTCCACAGAGGGTGTAGGGTTTCCAATAGAATAGAAAATTGGGTAACATCTATTTGAAATACTCCAGTTGTGGAAGATATGGGTAAAGCTATATGGGGAGTATGGGTTTCAAAATAATTACAGACCTGAAACTTTCTCTTTTCATCTGATTTCCTCTTTTTTTTATTCCTGAAATTTATGTGTTTTCTTTTATTTTCAGCCCAATTTGGACCATTTTCCCCCAATTTTACGCTGTTTTCAGCGTTTTTTGAGCATTTTCAGTTTCTTTCCTATTTTTTTTATAAAGACTCTGTTTCAGGTCTGTAATTAGCCATAGCCAATTCCATTTGAAAAACAGTACTCCCTCTGTAGAAGACTTTCTAAAATATTCCACAGCGGTATGACGGATATCAAATGGAATATTGCAATCAGCTAAACAAATGTTATTTCTAATCTTTTGAATGAAAGCAGCAAACAATGATGATATTCCTATTGTGTTTATCTTTCTATAGAATGTCAATTGGGAAGACTTATTAATGAGAAGAGTAACTCCTCCATTTGTGCCAAAAATAGTAAGTATGAATACATACAACCAGAGTACTTGGTGGTCTTATGTATTGATTGGCTTGATGAGTAGTAGTCAATTAGCAAAGAAATCTGTAAGAACCAAAGTGGTAATATATAAATGCAGCCAAGGAAAGTAACAGTCGAGCACTTATATTAAATTAACATTAAGGGGTGGGTAGATCACTTTTTGAAAGGTTATTCAACCCTTTTTTCATCCTTAAAAAGGGAGAATTCACAGCAGCAGTGTGAAAGTGACACATGTGTCTTTAATACATCACATTTGAGAGATCCTTAGCAATTGTACATTGTATTTTTAGTTATAATATTGAAAACCTTGTTTTGACTCATTTATGCGGCCCATACACAATCAATTTGATTGATCAATATTGGGGATTGAATTGGACACAAAATAATATTTCTCTTCAATATTATCTAGTTTGATTTTATTTCACTATTGATGTTTGTATGTACAGATTTTGTATCCAATCATATTGATCATGTATAAGCCGCATTAGACCTTATTAAAATTTAAAAAAATATCTTTAAAACGCAGAACTGCAAATGCAATATTTTAAAGGGTAGATTTTCTTTCTCATGCCTTTCATCAACTATGTGTTAATGTATTTGTTTCTGTAACATTATGTAAGAAAGGCTGTAAGATTGATTAACACAGGCTGTTGTGAAAAAACATGCACATAACTACTTTCATGTCCGCACAGTGGATATCATTATTGTGCAACTACTTTTAAACAATACATGACAATGCATATGTAAAATTAAACATAAATGTGAAATCTCTAATGGACATCAGTAGATTTTTCATTTTCAGTTTATCACCAGCTATTTTTGTTTGTTTTTTAAAATCCAGGGTCACTCAGAAGACACAAGCAACTTTGATGAAGAGTTCACGTCTGAACGTCCCATCCTTACCCCAGCAAGGGATCCTAGGGCTTTAACAGAAGCAGAGCAGCAATACTTTAAAGACTTCAATTATATGGCAGATTGGTGTTGATGTCTCGTGTGAACATACCTTCACCATCTGAACATCCCATTATAGCTCCAGCAAGACACCCTATGTCTTAAGTTGGGAAAGGCAATTTAGATTGATCTCATGCATGAATGATGATCTATTAGTGTCGATGTCTCGTCTGAACATCCTCTCACCCACACTATCTGAATGTCCCATCATAGCTACAGCAAGAGGTCATATGTCATACTTGCAATGTAGAATTGCATCATGTATGACTGATGATCTATACCTTTAGATGACTTCACACTTGACCCAGGAACTTGCAACCTTGATGGTAAAACAAAAACATGACTGCAGAGCAAGCAGGTGCTTATTACGGATGAAAATTAGGTGTGAATCAAGGACCTACTGCACTCTCATCATTAGCAATGGATGGCAGTCATTCTTAATCATCTCATCTCAAATATATTGTGTGCCATTTTTTTAAGCAGCCCAAGTATCTGTAATTACAACCAAACAAGGAAGCAAAAACAAGGTAGTATCACATTCTGGAGCTGTGGATTAGGACGTCTTAATTTGTACTCAGTTGTGATCTGATTCCCTTGATGACTATATCATAATATCTATGTAATTATTGAATCACATTATTGGAATATCTAAGAAATGACAACAACACAAAGCAATTCAGAGATTTTGCAATGGTGCTTTTTAAAATTGGTTTGCTAATTGATGTAATTTGCAAGTAAAAACTAAAGCAATTTGTAGAATATCATTTGCATGTTTAATTGCAAACCAAGGAAATCTTCAAATGACTCTTTTAGCAAACGGTTCTACTTTTCTGATGTCATTTCTTGTCAATTAAATCTGCTGAGTTACATAGCATCAAAATGTAATGCACAAGTTTGAATTCTTTCTGCAAGAAGTATCTTAGATCAAATTATTTCCAATATCAAATATACCTCATATGTCACCAGTCAGTCCATGTGATGATATCTAATTCTCGATCTTTGGAGCCAAATTGGGTACGCACAGATATTTGCGTTGAGCGCACTACTCAAACATGATACCCTTACAGAGTAAGCACAGCTTTTGAGAATTTACCAATCACAGTCTTCGAATATGGTCGTCGCTAGGTAATGTTGATGTTCGGTGGTAAAGGTCGCATGACCGCATTATTCCACGAAAATTACGCTGATGCAACAGTATGTAGAAGGTACGTCCTCTCATGATCGAGAATTAGATATTTAGCCCCTTTGTTAAAATGGGCCATCAACTAGTCAACTTTGTTTTGTGGAAGTAATCGGCATATAACTTAGACCAATATACATTTAACCTATGACACATTTTCCTCGTTGATAAATCACATTTTGCACAACTCTCTGAAAATGGGTCACAATTTTATCCAAATGTGACCTAACAATTAAACACATTCAAATTGAATAAACCTTTTTGTACAATATGGTTATGATGACATAAGAATATTGAATGTTGGCAAGGGGCCAAATGACTAAATAGATTGGGGCCAAATTGAAATTTCTGCTCAAAAGAGTGGCATTGATGTCACAAGGACTTGCAAGACAAGATGCATACTAGAATCAATTCACTCAAACCAATACCAAGATATTATGTAAATGGTATTGCAAATGGGTTTGGATAGCAAAGCACATTTTATAAAAAAAAAAAGAAGCAAAAACTTTCCTTACAGATGTTATCATTATTAAATTAAATAAGAATAAATCATTTTCATAATTCTGCAAATGTTTTAAAACTGACCTCATTTCACTTTTGTATTAGTTCTTATTCTGCACAGAACATGTAATCAAGAAACAAGAAACAATAGAATCAAGAAACAATAGAATTCCACATTTAGATGTTATATATTTTCGTTGTGTTTTAAGTTTGTCCATGTTGCAGTTATTGGCGATATCAAATGAATAATGTCTCTACTTTGCCAGGCTTATAATAAAATCGTAGTCTGTCTGCGTTTTGTATGGATAACCTGTTGCGCTATGACGCACAACCAAATTCAGTTATCACTACAAGCAAAACATAAATACATGCGCAATGCAAACAACTGAAGATTTTAGTCTAATAGTTTGGGCCATTATCTTGAATTATTTTGTATTTCAGTTATGCCCTTTTGTTTTGGTTATCCAAATAAAAGATTGATACTGGTGACTGAAGATGAAAGCAGTCATTTCCATTGCATATCCACATCTCTCATATAAAGCAAAAGATGTAAATGTTACAGAAATGATGTCAAAATGTCCCCCACACTTTCTTTTGTGTCAAAATAATATATAATATTCTTCTATGTGGTGGATAAAATAATAATCAAAAAGTTAAGTGATATTTCAACTTGGTAAGAATAACACTGGAGGCAGGCCTTAAAATAAGCCAATATTTGTATGGGCTGTGCAGAGCTTTCTTATGAAGTTGATAGGTATGTTATGTACAATATGTTTAGTGCCCTCCTAGAAATCTAGGGCCTTGCATAAAAGGGCATTTGGCCTGAGGGACCGCCTTAATTTGAGGCCTGATTGAAGGTCAGTCTATTGTTTATAAGTAACTTGGTTGTCAGGGTACTCATACCTACCAATCAATATACAAGTCTTCCAATAACTGAAAGTATTAGTGAACTTTGTCATTGACATGAGGCTGTGATTCATCAATATGACAGTGCCTCTATTGTATGTATAGTGATGGAAAGGGAAAGGGTTTCATTGAACAAGCACTGGGATCAAGTTTGTTTGGCTTATATAAGACGAAACAAATAAGACCCGTAACACTGTGTATTGATATAGAATGGCATGCGTGCAGTTCAGTGCAGTGCTTACACTAATTGTGCATTGCATAATGCGTGACTGACGCACGCTTATTTGAATTTGCGCAAGTGAGAGTTTTTTGCCTGTTATAAGCCAAACAAACTTTAGCAATGTCATTTGAAGATACATTGACCTTAGCACATGTGTAAAAGCATACATATTCGCATAACAGTTACTGTAAAAGGGGATATTTTCACGAGCAGTTATTTATAGTAAAGAGACATTTTCGTGAATGTTATTTTCGCGATTGCTAAGTCCTGCCCTATACTTGTAATACATTGTTGCATGTATTCGCGAGGTGTTATTTTCGCGATTGGAGCTCCAATTGCAGAATTCGCAAAAATTAACCCCCTGCGAAAATATCCCATTTTACAGTATGTGGAAAGTCAAAGACTTTTTAACATCATACATATGCATGTCCTTCAACAGTGGCATTGTGGATAGACTGATTCCAAGTCTTATGTGTGTGTAAAGTGTTTGCAAAAGAAATATTTAAAAAATCATCTATTCTGGGGGCTATGAAGGTAGAAATGGCTACAGTATTTTTTTCTTTATTTTTTTAGCATCTACCAACTATTGAGAGAGTGAGGAAAAGAAATGTGTACATGTTATTTTGACCAAGTTCTGGGAGATACTTGGTTTTATTTTGCAATAAATTGGGTTATTCCAGTTGAAATACATAGTCCCCTATGGATAGCATGACCTTAATCTCCCACACAATGTGTGAAGATTTCAGATGGATTCACCGATTAAGGTAACCCCATTTGAAATTCACACCCCTTGTGTGGAAGATTAAGGCCATGTATGGATTTCAACAGGAATAATCCATTGTATGTATGTTAACTATTGAATTGTAAAGAGAGAAAACATGCTCAAAATCAGGTTCAATGTTCTAAATAGGAATTTAGAAAATGTAGAAAACAACAGAACAAAAGATGCAAATATGTTATTGGGCGATTCCGTACGAAATCCGCACACCCTTGAGATGATTTTGGAATTCCAACAAAATTTCAGACACAATTTTCAATATCCAACCATTTTCATTAAAAAAACTGGAAATTATGTAGATAATTTTGGAATTCCAAATAAAAAATTCCTGTGTGGGGACAAATTGTGTAAAATATGACTACATTTAGAATAGTCTGCAATTTCTTCCTGGAATTTAATATCATAGAGGCAGCCATTTCCAGATAAATTGGAATATAATGGTGCAACTGGTATGGAGATGGCGCTGTCATCTTTCAGAGGGGTTATGGATTTCTTATGGAATAGCCCATTTAATCAGGTAGCTTTTGTTTTATTATTGGAGAGATTGTGATTTATCATAACAGCCAAGCAGCAAATATCGCGACAAAATGGTATGACCGATATTGGTTTGCTTGCCCTGGTGGCATTGGTCGTAGGCAAATCACAATCTCTTATTCGACACAGTTAGGCTGTGGTTCTACACCTCTGTGATCATGATATTTGATTATAAATCATCATTATTCAACATTCTGTACCTAAAAGAGGGCTAGTTTCCTTACTTGCTTTAAAAGTTGGCCAAAACGAATGCAGCCCTGCTCTCTTTGACCTCCACACCATGCAATTTTGTTTTATTGCAAAGTTTAGTTGTAATTTGGTGAAATAGAGATCTGGTATGAAACTAACAATAACAAGGAAATATATGTCATTACATTAATGACAGAGTAACTAGACAAAATTGAAGGTAGTTACTACCTGGATATAAAAACCCACATGAGGTTATTAAAAAAATCTTAGTGAGAATTTGGGCTGTACAAGCATGATGGAAAAATAACTTGAGTAAGTAAAGAAACTATACCTTTCTAGGATGCAAACTGTTTAATATTATGTAACCTCAAAAGTCAAAATGATTATTACGATCAGAGAGGTGTTGTAAGCCTAATGTGTTTGTTATATTGGATGTGCTTATTTTTTCAGTTGATAATTATTTTTTATCGTGCTGCATATATTGTAATTATTCTAACTTTGTTTTTGCTGCATCATACAGTAATTAAATATGCAAGATAATTCTAAGATAAGTCAACACATTTAGATGTGACTACATGTGAATCATATATATCTGAATACAATGTCGCTTGTGTTTACACAAGGCAAAAGTTGCAATTAGATTTTGACCCGGTGGCTATCATGTTCAGGACTAAGAGACAGGCTGTACAATAATTTGAGTTATTGTGGGTATTGGCTAACCAGTTATTTATAAACAAAAATAGTTACAATTGTTTGAAGACCCATAGACTCCAGTTAACGTATGGTAAGCCTCTGTGGCAATCGGAAAATGGTCAAAACTTAATTGCGACTTGTGCCTAGTGTAAACGGGTTATATATAGTTGAATGCCTCAAACATACCATAAAATTGAACTCTTTTTGAGACCAGTATCATAGTGACCAGTATCTTAGTGACCAGTATCTTAGAGACCAATTTAGATATGTTCCTTCAAAGGGATTTTCAAGTTGGTAATTTGTGCTTAATGAGCCACAAAAGTTCGAAAAAAGGTATTATTTTCTATTCTTTTTCTCAAATTCTCCTGAGCCAATTTCTCAACTTGCTGGGCAAGTTGAGTACCATATTCATCCATTGCTCATATTTAAAAACTAACTTTGTCTTCATTTTGCTTGAGTAGATCACATTTTATGTGAAGTAGAGCTGACATTGATATCAATGATATGAAGGAGATATGAATAGCAGTATTCAAAAAGCATAGTATTACTATTGAAATGAGACAATGTATATTGAATATTGTTACCTGCTTGAACTGATATGTGTCTGAGCCAATTGTGCAACAAGTAATATAGAGTAATGTATTACATGTTGTTGCAACTTACCTGTGTGGAAGTCCTGTTGCAGGGTGCAAGTTGGTCTAAGGTAAAGTTTTATTCAGATTTCCTTTTACAAATTAAGCGTACTGCTAGCCGCCCAGTGCGTATTATTTGCACAAGGTCCAATGCACACGCTTGATGTCGCGCACGTATACGCGATGGTTAAGCTGTCTAAGGAAATCTGAATAAGACTTTAGGGCTCAAGTGTTTTTCTGCATTCGGCTCAATATCACGATTACACATTGGTATCATTTGTCAACCTACTAACCAGAAAGTACCCATTCTACAACTGTGATTCGGACCACAATATTGTTGATAGACCTGTGCCATAATAGTCTTGTAACATGTAAATCACCAATCACTGACCAAAATATAACTTGATAGCAAGTATTATCAACAAACATTGTTATTTATTAACTTTTTTTTTTCAAATTGTAAAATTCACCCAATCATTGATTGTACCATGTTCACTAAGCCCTTAATCAAATCAATGTTGTTCTGTAACCAGTTATGTTCAAGCAACTCACAAGATGAGAATGAATGAAACTTATTCCAATTCATTGTGGAATGTACCGTCGCCATTTAGTACAGTGTACGGCACAGTTTGTACACCTGTTTTTTATTATCCTGGAGATACCTGCGTATCGGGTGTTCCGCAGTGACCACAATTTATTAAAAGGACTGTAAACATAATGCATATTGTTATGCAAACTGCGGATGGGCTAAAGTTATGATAAATGTTAAATGCTTCTTTTATATTCAAATATATAACAGCATCACATGCACCACAGGTGGATATTTATGGAATGAAACTTTGCTCAAGTGAAGATGTAATCTTATAAACATTGGAGAAAGAATTTTTGTGCAGAATGTTGTCTATTTTCAGATTTTATTTACTGCAGTTAAGTTCTAGTTACTCTTGAAATTACAATACAGTTTATTGGTCAGAACTCCATTGTGCATGACTCGTCTACTAGTCCTTCAAAATCTGTTAATATCTTTTATACTTCATATAGTGTACATTTGTGATGACTAATTTACACATTATTTTTGAACCATAACAGTAACAGCTTGATTAGAGCTGGAAAGAAAATTATGCAACAGACTCTTCCAGTTGAAATCCATACACCCCAAATGGAAGACACAACCTTAATCTTCCACACATTGTTATTTTCAAATGGGTGTGAATTTAAACTGGGGTTACCTAAAATTGGTGATACTATTTGAAATCTCCACCCCTGTGTAAGGGGGTGAATGGATTTCTACTGGAATAGTCCAATTAATCTGGTGCATAGGCACTGACATCATAGAATTTAATAGAATGCAAGATATATGGCATTACTAGGCGGCGGAGATAAACTTAGAATGTTGTGTCTGACGTCATCATTGAGGGGTGTGGCAAGTTACTACACTCAAAGGATGTTGTGCAAGACAGCCAATCATGACAGGTGATATCAGACCCCACATTTCAAGTTTATCATGGCCTGCAACTATAATTGGTTTGGCAAATGCAAGAATATTAGTAAAATGAAAGTACTTCCAACTAATGTTCCTTCTAACGATTTTCAGTTTGGGCCAATTTGGTAATTTTGGCCCAATATGAAATCTTATTATTTTCTTTAATTTTTCTCACATGAGCCAATTCCTCTACTTGCTGGGCAAATTGAGTGCCGTAAGGCCTCAGAGGGAACAAGGTTATTGCATTCTGCCTATGAAAGTAAAAAGTTACTTTCTTTCATTTAACTATTAATAACATGATATGCATTGCTGTATCAGCAAATTTCAATACTTTTGTAACTTCTCATTGAACCAATAGCTGAGTATATTCTGTGCAAACATGGGTAATGCTCTGCTCCTAAAAGTCTACAGGTCATGTCTGGGGAAAGATCTAGGTAAATATCTTGTATTAAGATACAACTTGTTTAATTTATAGAGTGGATATGATTTAATCATAATATTAGTGGGAATGTGGCCATCTGTTACGTTGCAATTTGTTGAGTACTTAACAACTTAATCGCTTATTACTTGTGATACTGTCAGGCCTCGAAATTCAATTTTTTATCAAGGCCAGTGAGCAAAGAGCACAAAGGCCACTATACTGAAGAATGCTTTGTAATTTACGTTGCAATTTGTTGAGTACTTAACAACTTAATCGCTTATTACTTGTGATACTGTCAGGCCTCGAAATTCAATTTTTTATCAAGACCAGTGAGCAAAGAGCACAAAGGCCACTATACTGAAGAATGCTTTGTAATTGATGGGCACCAAAGTCAAGTGTAAGAGAACCAGTGGTCATGGCCTTGGTGGCCTCCCTGAATTTCGAGACCTGGATACTGTTTGTAAAAGGGACCCCTGGTTTTATAAAAACCTGCTACACATGTGAAGCAT
Organism: Amphiura filiformis; assembly: GCF_039555335.1. NCBI lineage: Eukaryota > Metazoa > Echinodermata > Ophiuroidea > Amphilepidida > Amphiuridae > Amphiura > Amphiura filiformis. The sequence goes on along the minus strand of NC_092644.1, from coordinate 50,930,913 downwards.
CCATGCAAGCCTATGAATGTAACCTTACAGATACTTCCATTCAAGTTTATACTTCTATATTTCAGTCTTTGTAAAGTCTAGCCCAAAATTCATTTGAACTTCAGGGTCATATCAATAGAGGTCATCAGCCTTTCGCCATCTTGTTGTTAATCGATACACTTGCATACCCCTTTGTCATGGGTGCGAATCTATGTAATCTTCTCTACGCTATCACATGATTGTCTTTTATAGCAGGAAGGTAAAGTATTGATTTACCCACAAGATGGCTGGCAATGATGTCACACCGGCAGCTTCTAATTTAGAGCGTCCAGGATTTTGGTCACTTAGTACTTTTATGTAGAAAGAAAAATGTCACGCCTGTCATGATTTTTCTTTGTTAATTTTGTTCAAAAACACAGGCAGCATTACTACTGATTATTAATTTTGTGTAATAATAATGATAACAATATACTATTATTATGACTTTTTGTTTATATATGTAAATGTGGTGAGCAAAGAAATGGTATTCAATTAAAAAAATCTTTACAAAGTATCATATTTATATAGAGATACAATTACAACCTGGTGTGTTTGTGTGTTGATTTATATAGCATGATGAATTTGTGTGGCTGTTGAAAATTTCTGCCATAAAATCTTAAGCCTATTGCCGATATTGAAGATTAAAGGGACTATCAGTGATTTGATCAACCAGATCATCCTAAAATTAATCAAAATTCAGATTTTTGGAACAAGCATATAAAAGGCAAACGTGAAAGCAGTTTGGTAAAGACAAGATCTGACATCAAAATGAAGAAAAAATATGTGTTGGAATCAATCTGTTCAGATAATCTTTGTGTAAAGTCAGACCGAAAACTTGTTTGTGTATCAATATTTTTTATCAATAAACTTTTTATTTAATTATTATTACTGGAGCAAAGCGGATTGGCCCATATGAATGGCAATGTTTAGTGGACAAACGAGTTCCGACCATAGGGTTAAGAAGATTTTTGGTGGGCAGGGGCGAGCGCTTTCCCTGCACAAAAGCTTTAAAACTTCTTCAGTTTAAATACATGTTTAGTTTAACATTAATTAAAATGTCCATCTTTCTGTTTAATTTTTACTCCCTTTAAATTTGGCCACATATTATTGGGACCTAAATGGTATTCTGGCCCGTCACCCAAATTATTGATTTTCATCGAAAAAAGTAATTTCAAAACACACAGAATAATTATTGAATAAGTCATGATGGATTGGTTCATGATTCTTTATTAGCAAGAAAATACAATATGACAGCCTTCTTGTTTGCACAATTAATAAATATTTGTTTTATTGATATCCCTCATAATCTTACTGTACAATAGACAATAGCAGGACACATCATTAGCCATATATTTATAGAAATAAAGTAGCACGTTAAATTAAAATCCAGAAGAGCCATTAAATAACAACAAAAAGAGACGGCATTAAGCTGAACATACGCGAGGCAATTTCAATTGCCAGGCCCATTATTTAGTGGGTGAGTTATGTGCTCACTGACCATGAAGCTCAGCAATTGATCAAAATACACGAAACAATGTGGGGCCTTTCAATTCCTTGAGCGTGGTCATAGGTTTGGGGATATACTCAAAACATATAGTGGTTAAAGCCATAATGTACGATCTTATAATATGAAATTGGTTAATTTTTTGTATATTTGTAATGTTTACACATGTCCCAACTTGCACCTAAATGGAATCGGCCAAATTTGTTGTCTTTGTAGGTCAACAGAGCAAAGTTCGACCTAAAGTCATAATTTTTTTATTATGACTTTATGTCCTCCCATAGAACTGCATGTTAAATGGCCAAAATAACCAGTGGGATTTCTTTCACTTTACCTTGTTATATTAGCTTTAAATGGACAACAACCCTTCCCCACAGTTATTACTAATAATTATTTCAACATTTTGAATAAAGAATAACAAAATTAAAATTTGACGGAAATCGTACACTAAGGCTTTAATGATTTTCATAATCATATCAAAATGACTCATGTTATCCAGACAGCAATAGATTGTCATCCTCTCCTGTATATCTATACAATTTTCCATAAAGAAAAGGCGAAGAAGGAATACTAAGGCTAAACAGCAACAGCAACATAGGCCTACAAGTGTATTATAGAATATAGCATGTGCACACATTATAATGTTGTGGATGGTGAATCAAGTTGGTCCCTAAATTTCCCAAATGAATACAATGACCAGCTGGTGTTCACTCAGCTGATTGGCTGCAGGAGGTTAGATTGCATGCAACAACCTTGAAAGTAGAGCATGTCTCTACTTTTGCATGTTGCTCGGAGTATTAATTTCACCTTGCAAATCCAAAATACATGGTGCACACTTGAGGTGGTCTGCAACAGGCAATTGTTTGGGAAACTGCTTCCTGTATGTTCAGCTTTAGATAACAGTATAGATGAGTTGACCTCAATGTTTATCAACAAAGGCAAGGGACTGGTACATCGATTGCATGAGTGAACCCCGTGCAACCAGTGCTACACTGTTCAATAGCCTTATTGTGATGTGGCGGGAGTTTTAAAAACACAAGCCCTGAACAAAATATGATGTGTGCGCATACTGCCAGGCATTGATATCAGAAGTCAACTCATCTATAGGTTTAAAAACCATTGATACAATTTTTTTAAATAAACTTAATATTTTAACAATTGGTTTGGGCACACAAATGATATTGATTTCGCATATTTTTCACACCACATCTCCCCTTCCCAACACGCCCAACCTGGCATGCCCCCAGGCGTGGACGCAGAAGTCTGGTACGCAGGGTAGTGACTCTTAGTCTTTGGGGAAGCTGAGAACTGGTTCTGTTTTTTTACAAATCCAAGGGAGTGTTCATAAATACTTTGGTGAGGGGGTGGAAAATATAGGGGGGGGGGATTAAAAACATTTTGGGTCGTAAAAGGGGGGATAAAAATCAGTCCTTAATGGGGAGGGGTCAAAACATTTTAGGGTAAAAGTCTGGGGCAAAATGTACGACAAGGCATGAACATTCCAAAGCGCATGAGTGTTAAAGGGCAGGTCTATAGCCAAAACAAGTTTATCTCTATTCGAAGAGAATAATTATTACATTACAAGTTGACACTTGTTGCAATTTTTTTGTGCGTATTTCTCCTGAAAAAGGGAAATTGTGTGGGTAAAGTTCAGCCTCGTCGTGTTCTTCCCCGTTTGAAGCGTCGTGTTCTCCCCGTTTGACTGATGACGTGGGTAAATGAAGCGGACACTTTATCGTGCTCTCATCATACAATCACAATCACTTTGACAAGTTTGACATTAGCAACAATGAGTTGTACTATCACTTACCACAACAATGCTGCATAACAATATGCACGCTTTTGTTCTCTTTCGGGAACAAAGCCCACACAGTAATTGTTACTATGCGTTTGCTTTGTATTATTTCATCCAACTGAAACTATAAGCGTTGCAATATACAGGGAAATCAGATGCATGAGTTTGTGGACTAACACGGTTTATATGCTAGTCTCAGATGAAATTCTAAGCTCAAATTATGTATTTATTTTTAGGCCTAATATTTCTCATGATATTGATATACATATGAATTGTAATATCACAATTGTCTCATATATAAAAAAAAAAAAAGCGGCTGATTTTATCCATATGTTTAAAAACCATGAAATTTGTAATACTTAATTTGGAATTTTTCTGTGAACAGCAACAGTATACGTTCGTTCTGTCCATTGAGAGCGTTTATAGTCCCTTTTCTCACAGCGGGCACATCTCATTTCATGACGTCACCGGTTTTCTAGGCCAAATCTGTCTCGTTCGAAGGAACTCACCGCTTATGTTGGTTTTTGCGGAATATCAATTTTAAACGTCTTATTTTCTCAAAAAAGGAGTCATTTTCATTGTCCTCATAATATTAGCTTGTCAATGATATGATGTTGTTTTTGCTATAGACCGGACCTTTAACTATTGAATTGTGTACTCTCAAGCTTCAAATCAACAAAACTTAATTAAGGTTAATAACTATTTTAAACTGTTGCGATTTGGTAGTTTACAGCATCATGCGAATGGTAGTGAGCGTTGGCAAAAATTGCATTGCAGCGTGTAGAATTCAAATATCTGTTGTATTTTTGTAGGTCCTGTGGTTCTTGAGTTATGTTGTAAAGAAGGCTGAAACAACATCACTTTTTTTAAACGTACATAACTCATTTACAACAATAAATCAAGCAAGTTGTCAAAGTGTATGATTTGTACTTTTGTATAATGAACTTTGCAAAACATCAAGGTGTTATTTTTCAATAATATATTAATTTGGATAATAAAAATCGATCTTTTTGGCTGCCTCGACAAACAATACTTAGTCAACCCTTAACAATTTTGGACAACTCCAAACGGTAATTTTTTTATAGCTAATGAGTTAATAACATGTTTTTGGTTTCTTTTTTTAGGACATGAAGAGGGATCAAAAAATTTTAGACCATGAAAAAGGTCATCAAAAAATCCATCCTTTTTTAGGGGGATCAAAATTTTTTTGATGTCCGAAACTCCAACTCCCCCCCCACCACCACCAACACCAAAGTATTTATGAACACTCCCTAAGAGGGTCAAAATTGGTATTATTTGAAGTTCCTCAGTATCACTACTGAGCACCAGAAAGTTTGTTATACATGCACTCCTTTCTCTCTCTGCCTCCCCTCCTCTCTCTGGCTCTCTCTCCAGCAAACACAAAAATTTTCTTAAAACATTTATTCAAAACTTTAAATGTCGGGTTAAAAAAGATTATGAATGCGTTTTTAAAACGTTATTGTAAAATATTTTGGGCAAACATTTTTGCAAAATATTTTGTCAAAATATTCTGTTAGAATTGCATCACGTTTACAAAAAATGTTTTACGAATGTTATTTACGTTCTTATGCCCTTTAAATAACCGGACATTTAGGCAAAAAAACATGTTTGTTTCATATATCAGATCAAATGCGAAATGCTGTTTTTTATTCTATTTTTTTCATAACCCATGTCTTCAAATGAAAAAAACACTTTTTTGCTGCAAATTGAAATGGGAATTTACAGTGGGTCTCTCCGACACACACACACAAAAACAAATCACATTTCTTCATATTCAAGAATAGTTATGATCCCCTTTCAACCTGCAGATTAAGGGAACTGGAATGAGCGTTTTGACAGCATTTTTTGTGGGACATGAGAGCACATCAGACCTTTCGAATTGCATTCTGAATATGAAGAATGTCTTTCTGATATCAAATAATTTTCATTTTATGAAATTCACGATATAATACAAATTTTATGACAAATTATTAAAATTTGATATTTTTCACATTTTGAGATATAACAGTCCTCAAGTATATTTTATAAATTTAATGATATAGTCTTGAAGTGTATGTAGCTGGAGGAAAAGCCGACGATCAATTGAAAATTTTGACCTTTTATATTGAAGATATGGATTTTTTCCCCAAAAGACCTAATTTTTTTGGGTGTTTTGGGGAAAAAATCCATATCTTCAATACGAAAGGTCAAAATTTTCAATTGGTCGTCGGCTTTTCATCCCATCTACATACACTTTAGGTAGAAATCATCAGATTTATAAAGTTCGAGTACTGTTAAATATCAAGTTTTAATGATTTGCCATAAAATGTGTATTACATTGCGAATTTCAAAAAATCAAAATTATTTGATATCAGAAGGCCACTCTTCGTATTCAGAATGCAATTCGATATGTCTGATTTGCTCTAATGTCCCACAATAAATACTGTCCAAACGTTCATACCCCTTCCCTTAAAAAAGGGTATTTAAAAAATGTGTGATGTTTAATCCAGTAGTTTTTCACTATGCAGTACAGTGTTTTGTATTCTTTTTTGTGATTTTTTCCGGTTTTGGTTTTTTTTCCTTTGTAAGTGAAAAAAATTCTAATGCGAAAAATAAGCCGTCAAAATCATAATGCGCGCGCTACAGGTGGTATTACACCCCTGGCAATTTTTTTGCCTATTTTTGCATTTTTCTTAAAAATTATAGCACATTGGTGACAAGTAAGATAAGTATATTATAGGGGCAAGGACTTCAACTACTGTATTGGAAATTCAGCAACTCAAGGCAAGTAGTTATTGATTTATTGATCAAATATTGGGTTTCCCTCATTTTTGACTGTAACTCCACAACTGTTGTCTGTGCTGAAATAAAATTTCCAGTGCAGTAGTTGTAGTCCTTGCCCCTATAATATACATATCTTACTTGTTACCAATACGCTATATTTTTTGAGAAAAATGCAAAAATATACACAAAGTTTGCCAGGAGTGTAGTACGACCTTAAACCTTTTCTGTAATTTCCATGTTGTGTGTTTGCTGGGTTAATAATTGGTTTCGGCACACAGGCGTAGACGCAAATTCTGTTCGATTGTGTCCCGGTATTTCAAGCCAGGAGGAAATTCCCCCTTCCCCAGGTGGACAGGGGTGTGTCGCTGGAACTCTGAAAACCCCTACCCATGTTTAGGGATTATTTTACCTAAAAACGGCTGATTTGACAGTTTAGACAATTATTTTCAAATCGGTCTAAAACTGTCAAATCAGCCGTTTTAGACAATTATTTTCAAATCGGGACCCATAGGGTTTTCTTGCAAAAAAGCAGCACATCCCTGCATACCTTATACGTGAGTACCGGGGGGGGCACTCAACACAAATGACTATACGGGTATGTTCCCCCGGAAAGATCCCCCTTTTTGGATTTCGCAGCTCCGAAAGACTCCCTATATTTGACCAAAATGGAGCTCTGAAAGACCCTTTATTTTGATAGTTTCAACTCTAAAAGACCCAAAAATTTATCATTCCTCATATTTCTGTTTATTTTCAGGCAATTTTCAACCAAAAAGCCAAGAAAGACCCTTGATTTTGACTGTTCGCAGCTCCAAAAGACCCTATTTTACTTGTTCGCAGCTCCCAAAGACCCCCTTTTACAGGTACGCCGTCAGCTCCCAAAGACCCACCACCTCAACATTCCGGGGGAACATACCCACCAACATTTTTTGATGTGCTCCCCCGAGCGTGAGTACCCCTCTCTCTCTCTCTTTCATAATCACAGGCGTCTATTTCGTGTATGATAACAACACATTAACCTGTAGGCCTACTGTACCTTACAATCATTGTTTGTCATATTCAAATACTAACAAAACTTTGGAATTATTGACTATTAACGTTCAGAATTATGTCTTTTGATACTGATGTGACCCGGTGATGTCAAGTATCACGGGACTTTGAAAATTATCTTCTCTGTTTATACATGATAAATGCACGATATATGCGAGTCATTCAAAAAGTTCTACCTTCTCTTTTATAACTTTGGTTCTGTTGTAGCTTCTTCAAACTTCTGAACTTGGCATGAATATAGACGAATCCAAATACACGCATCCCTACACCTGACTAGCAGCCTTTAGTTCCCCGCCGGCTACAATGCATCCAAAATGTGAAATGATTCGGCCTTGGCGGAAATTTTAAACTGCATTCCATCACACGTTTTACACCTTCCGCGAAAACACAGGTAGACAAAAGATTGATTTAAGTTTACAACACAATACAGTTCCAACCATGGAGCTATTAAAGATGGAGAAGAAATAGATTACGTAACGCATTGAAACCTTGTGCCGATTTGAAATCTGACAAGCTATTCATCGAAAGGTACCTTTTGTTTGGGACAAAGGGCTTCCGCCATTAAATTGGTAAGCTGACCCGACAGTGTATTAACGCTTTAGCAGGCTACTGTCAATAAAGGCCGGTTTACACGATGCAATTTTCCATGCAATTGCCTGTTGCACAGACCTTGGAAAAAGATTGCACCGTGTATTTTGGATTTGCAAGGAATGAATCCCCCAAGCATCAGGCAAATTAATCCCCCAAGCAACAGGCAAAAAGGTAGAGACATGCTCTACTTTGAAGGTTGTTGCATGCAATCTAACCTCCTTCAGCCAATCAGCTGAATGAACACCAGCTGGTCGCTGCATTCATTTGGGAAATGTAGGGACCAACTTGATTCACCAACATTGTAGGCTACATTGTAGGCCTATGCTGTTGCTGTCAAATACAACATCATGGCCAATTCCAAAGCAACACCTATGGCACGGAAATTCCTTGATCTGTACGAGGAACATGAAGTGCTTTGGAACGTAGGCCACGCGGCCTACCACGATAGAAAAAAGAACTATAGCCCTAAACAACATATCGGAAGAGATAGGAGTGAGCGGTGAGTGCACATATAAAGTTTTCAATACTTTGAATATATAGGCCTACGTTGCTTAGGGAACAAGAACATTCTAAAAGAACAGGATCATACAAAAATTTTGCATATTGTACCAATAAAGCTCTTTTTACCCAGATCATGGCAAAAAATAGTGTAAAATTAACCCATTTTTTAATAAAGCTTTTTTGAAACCTCGAATACTTTACATGTGGTTGTTCAGTCTTTATAAGAAAAGGGTATGTATATATCTCATCGATAATACCGGGTCAAAATGATGCAACCGGTATTTTGTTTACCGTGTTTGCCCGAAATTTATAGTTTGCCCCCTGACCGAGAAAGCTGGTTGCACCCCTGATAAACAAGTCTTAAGCATTAAAATCTTGAGTAAACTGTTTTAACCTCTCTGGAGGGGGGGTCAAAAAGTTTCAGGTTCTCTGGAGGGGGTTCAAAAGTTTTGACTCCAAACATTTCAAGTGCCAACCCCATCAAAGTATTTATGAACGGTCCCTTAAATCAGAATGTTAAAGAGACACAGACCTGTATGTGATGGTCATTTGTTATTTATTTGTCGAAAAATATTATAACAAACAACTTGCCTGGTCCGATCAGAACCCAAGCGTGTTTCCGCTTGGACCTACTAGTTAAAAGTAACAAACAAACTTCAGAAAGAGTTGTTGAAACAATGATATAGGGCTATAGGATCGTACTGACCCCTCGTTTGACATTGAAAACCCAATACAGGGATGTGATTGATTCAGAGCTTGTGAAATATCTTGAAAGAATGGATTAAAATTATAATTCTATAAAAAATATTCTGAAAAAAAAAATTAAAAAATCCTGAAAAACAGCACGGATTTAGGCTAAAATACCCCCCCAAAACGGTATGAATATCAATAAAATTGTGTCAAAATCATGAAATCACACCTGAAGATATGAGCATAGTAATTGCTAAATATTTGATATTTTCACATTTTGGATTTAATTCCAGTTGTTTCAATTCATGTGTAGATCCATACATTTGTTTCCAATAAAATTTAACCACTAAATATGTTTTGAGTATATCCCCAAATCTATGACCACGCTCATGGAATTGCATGGCCACATATTGCTTCGTGTATTTCGATCAATTGCACAGCTTCATGGTCAGTGAGCACATAATCTCACCCACTAAGTAATGGGTCTTGCAATGGAAATTTCATCGTGTAAAGCCACCTTAAGTGATCAAACGAAAGGTGCGTGAAAGCGACGTCTGGAACGAAAAGTACCTTTTGTTACCATAACACACAAGGATGTGATTGAGTAGCCGTAAGCACAAAAAAGCACACATTAGCCGCTGAGTACAGTTCGTGATCACCCCACTGATTTCAGGTGCTTCATTTAAATAAATTGAATGCGCTTGCTGAATGATTACACATGAATGCTGCCATGTCTGCATGTCTATAGTACTGTATAATGGTAATAGCTATACGTATACATGTAACAAATAATAAGTATACCGGTATAGGCCTATATAAAAGTTGTTTCACAAATTGACATTTTATTTTATTTTAACAAGGAGAATGTCATAAACAGTGGCGTACTGAAGGGGGGCAACTCTTCTGTGCGAGGTCTTGAGAAGGAGGGAGGAAGAGGTGAAAGAGGGGATATGAAGAATGAGAGGGGATTGGAGGAAGAGAGAAAGAAATGAAGAGAAATAAATAAATAGAAGTAAATAAATAGAAAGGTAAGAAAAATGATAGGAATGAGAGGGGACAAAAAGTAAGAGGGGATGGAGAAGGGAAGGGAGATAAGAAGAGGGAGTGATACTTCAAGGAAAGAATAAGAACAGAGAAAAGAAAAAGGAATGACAAAATGTAGGCCTTATAATAATTATTATAGAAACTAAACACAGACCCCCCACATAGGCCTAACCCTAACAGCACTATACGCCGCAGAAGTGACGTCATAATCGGATTAACTGCCATAGCAATAGATGAATACAATTTTTGAATATACCGCGCTGCACTGCAGCAGGTTGCACTCACCACTCTTGTCTTCAATCATATAATAGATTGAATACAATACCGCTCTTTTCAAAGAGACTAATCTTACAGGTGCAAGTGATTAGCATTTCTTTGACATCTATGTTCAATGCATCTGTACCGCATGAACGTTGCAGTGCGGGGCGATATAGCCAAAATTGTATTCATCTATTGCTATGGTAATTAATCCGATTAACTACGTCACTTCTACGGCAGCCATTCGATGATGTCAATGCCTTTATGCGTTACGTATTTAAAACGCCCAGTCAGATGTATTTTACACCTGCCAAGCGCAAGTCACCCAATTTCGAAAATTGGACGTTGAATGTACACTCTCATGAATATTGATTGGCAACATTTTCCAATATGTCAGCGCCAAATCGGACACAATAGAACAATAGACCATTCAGTGCGTTGGTTCCAACAGTTGTGCAAATAAAAGCCGCCTAAGGTCGAGGAGGGTTAATAGAATAATACAATAGAAATAATTCCGCAGGTAATCCCGTCGCATGTATTCAAAGATGTACAAATGGATGAACAAAAGGACTATGTATGAATAGATGCGACAGGATTACCTCTATTGTATATATTATTCTATTAACCCTCCTCGTCTTTGCATCTTCTCTAGGTGTTAGGCGGCTTTTATTTGCACAATCGAGCGCTCAAAACCCCAGGTTGGTGCTAGCGGGAAACCAAAGATGGCCGACCAAATCCTGACCATGACTTGGCTCGTTGGATTCGTCTATAGGCTACACTGTTGGATGGAATGTCACCTATAAATTTGAAAGTTTGTCTCAAGTGTCCGAATGATAAGGTCACTTCAATTTAGTATATCCATCTACTTATGTCATCTTTCGAATTTCTAGATATTTGTACAAAATTTCTCCATTTCCGCTGTACCATAGGCGGATTTAAGTGCAGGGGTGCGCACCCCCCCCCTAATTTTGCAGAGCGGCGCATGACTTTGTGTGTTTGCAGAGTATTGAAAATTCATGGATCCGCCCCTGTGTACTGAATTCTGATTTCATTTTCATTTCGCCAACAATAGACGAATCCAACGAGCCAAGTCATGGTCAGGATTTGGTCGGCCATCTTTGGGTAGCCGCTAGCACCAATCTGGTGTTTTGAGCGCCCTATTGTGCAAATAAAAGCCGCCTAAAGGTTCGTTCATACTACCACCGCATTTGCATTGCATCGTACTGCAAACTACTGCATTGCGATATCGCAATGAAGTTAAAGGAGGATTTCGTGATCCTAGCATCCTCTTTTATGACATTTTTCAGTACATATCCACGAAAAAAGCCTATTCCCAAAATTTCAGTTGATTCCGATTTTGCGTTTGCGAGTTATGCATGATTATGTGTATTACACTGCTCCATAGACAATGCGTTGTAATTTCGTTCTGGTGCACCAGAACGAAATTCAAATTTCACGATATCTTTGCAAAACGAATTAATCTGCAAGAAATATTTTGTACATAAACATTATGTAGCCAGAGGTTTCCAGTGATATAAAAATCTCAACTTTTTTTGAGAAAAGTGGGGATGAGGCTGTGGATCACGAAATGCCCCTTTAAATACATTTTAACTTGGAAATGCGACGAGTTGCGTTGAGTTGCGGTAAAAAGTAATCGATATATCGGCATCGCAAAGCAACGCATCGCAAATGCGGTGGTAGTATGAACGAACCTTTACACCTAGAGAAGATGCAAGGACGAGGAGGGTTAATAGAATAATACAATAGAGATAATTCCGCAGGTAATCCCGTCGCACCTATTCATACATAGTCCTTTTATTCGCAAGTACATCCATTTGTAGCGTTTGATATGGTGTAGTTAATCCGATTATTATGTCACTTCAACAGCGAATAGACCATGTAGAAGCTGTGTGTTTTGCCGAGGGGAACTGTAGGGCATATTGTGTTGTAAACTTTAATCATTCTTTTGTCTACCTGTGTTTTCGCGGAAGATGTAAAACGGGTGATGGAATGCAGTTTAAAATTTCCGCCAAGGCCGAATCATTTCACATTTTGGGTGCATTGTAGCCGACGGGTGCCCAACTAAAGGCTGCTAGTCAGGTGTAGGAATGCGTGGATTTGGATTCGTCTATAAATGGAAAAGCTATTAAAACAAAAGTTTATCGCAAGCTAGATACTACGATCCAAGATTTTCATGGAAAATATGAAAGGGCTACTTTTTGCATACGAGCGTAAGTAGATATGAGAGTTGAGGCAGACTTTTTTGAATGACCTTCGTATCTCGTATTGGCCTATGTTTGCAAACGCATCAAGTTAGTATTGTTTATTTAGGAAATTCCACCAATAGTCCAGGCCCTACCTAGAACCCGGCCTACACCGGATAGGGCAGAGATTTTGACACTTGATTTGGGTTATTGGACCTTTGAGGTTAACGAATCACGGAGGTGCTTTTGCGAAAGCGGCTGCGAATTCGAGAAATCCAAGATGCCGCCGGCGGCCATTTTGAAAATTTTAAATTTTAGTTTTCACTCAATATTCATGTGTAATACATCATTCTATAGGTTTTTGCATACAAGGAATCAATTTCTGACATTATTTTTATGATTGAAGGTCAGTATAACATGTTTACATTCAAAATGGCCGAATAATGGTTGCCAAAAGATGGGGTTTTCATTAAAATGCATTTAGAATTCAATATTTTAACTTATTTGATGTTAAAATAACCATGGGATGCTGATATTATGGTGACAACAAAGCATAAGTCGTCTATGTCATTTCTAGCATCTCCTGGATATGTTTAAAATCAAAATGGCTGCCAAAATGGCCGCCAAAATAGTCTTTTTTCATTAAAATGTGTTACAGGAGTATTATAAAGTACCAGATTTACAATGAAATGGTGCCAAACATTGTGTTCTTTTGTATTCAAAGTATCCCTCTGGTAAAGGGGTAACAATATGACATCGGCATCAATTAATATTATCTCATATGGGCATGTAAACATTCAAAATGGCCGCCAAAATGGCTGCAAAACATGATTTTTTCATTAAAATGGTATTTAAAACAGCATTTTAATAGATGTTGTGTTAAATATTTCCATGGAACGCTGATATAATGTTAAAGGGATATTTCTATCCCAATTTCTTCCTGCTCATGTGTTTTTACATTCATAAAAGAATCTTAAATCCTAAATTTCATGCAAATCGGACATTCCGTTGGCGAATTATGGACTATAACATACCGTATATTTCAATGGTCCATAGGATTGTGTGTTATACTTTCGTTGGCGACAGAATAGAATTCAAAATCGAACATGTTGGCCGGTTTCTCTGGAAAGGGAATATATTTGCAAGATTCCTCTTGCACATGATCATTATGCACCTAGTATATAAGGGTTCCCGTTGGTATGAGCATGCCGGCAGAATAATTTTACGACAGAATGTTAACCATATGCCATGAAGCTGAAAAAATGACATCTCCTGTAAAAAACTGGTATCTTGAAAGTTGGTGTAACAGTCATTTAAAAGAATATAATATACTCTTTTAAATGACTGTTACACCAACATCCAAAATATTATTTTGGTGGCCAAGTTGAATTTTAAACATGCCCAATTACCCATAAGTCCATGCTGTTTTCCTATTACTGCTATGCTATAATGATTATGTGGGAAAATACTCTCCTTTTATGGCACCATCCCCTTGAAAACCAGATACCTAGTGTCGCTGTAACAGATTTTGAAAAAAAAATAATATTTTGGTGGCCATTTTGGGAGTCACTTTTATTTCTTTGAACTTACCCATGGGATAATTTTGAATGACATATTTTACGTTACCCTTCTGCCACAAAGATATTTTTGGATCTCGAAGAAAGCACTCATGTGGCACCATTTCCTTAAAAAATCAGATAAATTACATGTTGTTGAGACATAATATTATCAATTTAAAAACTACTTGCATGGTCATTTTGGAGAAAAAAAAGAAAGGAAAGAAAGCACTATTGTTGCACATAATACATTATGTAAATTGTAAGTTGCTGGAAGGTATGGGTCTTGCTTAAAATGCCATATAGTTGAAAGCTTTCCATCCTGTTTCTGTTTTATGCGAATTTGATGGAAAACAAAAAATAGACTATGGGGCAGGTTGGCCCACTTGTGCTGGGGCAGGTTGCCCCCATTGTGTTTATGGGCAAGAGTTATGCATACTTTCTCCATTTTCACCCATTTTGTGTCAAATGAAGCAAAATACAATTTACACACCAACACTAGTCAGTTCCATGGATAAAATTGTTCAAAGGCGGAGTATAGTACAAAAAAATCTATATTGTTGTCCTATTTGAGCACTTTTTGACTGGAAATAGCAATATTTCAATATCATATTTCTTTATAATTGGGAATTTGTACACAGCCTTTCAGTTTTTCGTTATGGGTTTTATAAGATGATTGGTTAACGTTATTTCCTTGATTTTAGCTATTTCCTCAAGAATGACCCATGATGGCGCAAAATGAATTTTATTTTTTGATTATCTTGGAACTATGATAGGTGATATCTTACCGCAGTTGTAACTTTAGAATGTTTTATATTTGGAAAGAAATATGGCAATAACACACGGTTGTGCATAGAGGGCCAACCTGCCCCGTTTGGTGGGCCAACCTGCCCCGGCCTGGTTAATTTTCTTTTCACTCTCTCCTACAACTACTATAACTTTTGTATAAGTCACAGAGCCATATAAATTTGTTAGCATTTACCTAGAGTAAACAGCTCTCAAGTATCAAATTGAGAGCCTCCTAACCCACAAACTGAGCTCTCCAGTTAAGTGGGGAAAAAGAGGGCCAACCTGCCCCGGTCTCCCTTACTAGGTGCATAATGATCATGTGCAAAAGGAATCTTGCAAATTTATCTTATAAATTTATAATTTATATCTAGAGAAACGGGCCGAAATGTTCGATTTTGAATTTCATTCTGTCGACAACGAAAGTATCACACACAATCCTATGGACCATTGAAATATATGTTATAGCCCATAATTACGCCAACTGAATGTCCGATTTGCATGAAAATTTGGGTTTAGGTTTCTTTCATGAATGTAAAAACACATGAGCAGGAAGAAATTTGGATAGAAATACTCCTTTAACATTATATCAGCGTTCAATGAAAATATTTAACACAACATCTATTAAAATGCTGTTTTAAATATCATTTTAATGAAAAAATCATGTTTTGCAGCCATTTTGGCGGCCATTTTGAATGTTTACATGCCCATGAGATCATATTAATTGATGCTGATGTCATATTGTTACCCCTTTACCAGAGAGATACTTTGAATACAAAAGAACACAATGTTTGGCACCATTTCATTGTAAATCTGGTACTTCATAATACTCCTGTAACACATTTTAATGAAAAAAAGACGATTTTAAGCGCCATTTTGGCAGCCATTTTGATTTTTAAACATATCCAGGAGATGATAGAAATGACATAGACAACTGACCATAATATCAGCAACCCATGGTTATTTTTAACATCAAATAAGTTAAAATATTGAATTCTAAATACATTTGAATGAAAACCCCATCTTTTGGCAACCATTTGGCGGCCATTTTGAATGTTAACATGTTATACTGACCTTCAATCATAAAATAATGTCAGAAATTGATTCCTTGTATGCAAAAACCTATAGAATGATGTATTACACATGAATATTGAGTGAAAACTAAAATTTAAAATTTTCAAAATGTACGCTGGCGGCCATCTTGGATTTCTCGATTTCGCAGCCGCTGTCGCAAAAGCACCTCTGTGATTCGTTAACCTCAAAGGTCCAATAACCCAAATCAAGTGTCAAAATCTCTGCCCTATCCGGTGTAGGCCGGGTTCTAGCTAGGGCCAGGACTACAATGCGAATGCCAGGAAGCCCTGATATTCGTTATACATGAATAATAAAGTCCAAATTACATATATGCCTATACATTATCTAAAATAATTTATTTGTAATGATGAATAAAAATGGCGTTAACATAAATTCGACAACATAATCACAATTATTAGAACTTTTATTTATTTATTTATTTATTACATTTGGCAAAAAGCACAGGTAATACCCAATAGTGCTCAAAGAGCACTAAATTAAAGGGAAGCCCGAACTCAAAATATACATGCAAAAAAGATACCATTTATCTACATTTACCCCCCCCCCCCACCCCCAAATGTGAAATTTATGCCAATTGCAAGTTGATTTGCTACTTTGCAAGTGGTCGGCAAAATATTTATCCAATTTATCTTCTTCAGTCCTCTGCGATATGCAGGCCTAAAATTGAGAAAGCATAAAGAAAGCGGGAAAGAAAGAAGCGTAAATTTGTGAAAGTAGGCCTGTAGGTTTTACATAGGTTTGCATAGGCCTACATCATGTTCACACTCTCTCCTCTAGTGGCGTAGCCGGGGGCGTTAGGGTTAAACAAAATGGACAATTTTGTGTACATTGCTTTACGGAGGGTGAACAGGGCCGAATTTACCATAGGGCCAGATGGGCCCGGGCCCAGGGCCCCCAAAATTGGCCTGTGCAGTGTGCATCTTCCATTTTAGCCGAAAATACTATGTTTTGGACCAAAATAGCCTTCAAACTTTTATATAGCAAAATTCAGCTTCAACATGTTCAATTTAGGTTATAAAATACTCTGAAATTGAATTTTTTTTCGCGCGCTTCACGCGCAAATCCTAGTAGAGAAACTTGGCCACTTGAGTGCACATGCCTTCCTCACGGTGCGTTTGGGGCCTCCAAATTTTAGCCTGGTCCAGGGCCCCCAAAAAGGTAAATCCGGCCCTGAGGATGAATAAAATACATGTAGCTCAAATACTTCAAATCTTTGATATAACCCTTCCCTTTGCCACATTGAATGATAGGGCCTATTGATATTTAAACGTAAACATTTTGGAAAATTTTGATATGCAATAATTATGTGTAGGCCTACCCGGGTGGTGAATTATGAGGGGGGGGCAAAGATTTTTGGCAGGCCAAAAGGGGGGCAGCATTTTGGCAGGTCGAAAAGGGGGGTCAAGCGATTTTTGGCACAGATATTTTGGGCACAGTTTCTTACACCCTAAAAAGGTGTAGGAATATATACAAATATGCAAAATTCCCTGCTCGCTGCGCTCGCATTATATGATAAGACAATTAAGGTTTTAAATTCGGGTTCCCCAAAATCTTAGTGTGTAAAAGGTGGGGGGGGGGGCAAAGTTTTTTTGGCACATCAAAAGGGGGAGGGCAAAGGTTTTTTGGCACGTCAAGGGGGGGGGCAGCGATTTTGGCAGACCACTTTGAGAATTCATCACCCCGGGGGTACACATAATTATTGCACAGCCCCTAAGAAATCACATCACAACGTATGCTTACCTTAGCTTGGTTGCACTCAGGGGGTGCATTATTTTTTAGAGTAGCCAATACGCATACGGTTCGGATACTGGAACATGGAAACATTCAAATAATAAATATTAGCACACGATATCAAGTTATGTG
The DNA here is from genome assembly GCF_039555335.1 of Amphiura filiformis. Classification (NCBI taxonomy): domain Eukaryota; kingdom Metazoa; phylum Echinodermata; class Ophiuroidea; order Amphilepidida; family Amphiuridae; genus Amphiura; species Amphiura filiformis. Next base: position 50,913,180 of record NC_092644.1, on the reverse strand, counting down.
GGGTGAAAACCCCGCGATGAAAACGATCACAAAAGGCATCATTCCGTTTCCATAGTTCATTGAGTGAACTGCATGACCTATTTATACATGATTATTATGGCACGTAAAACTGCCAAACTGGTACATTTTTGGGAGAAATAGTATTTAGCCAATTTTGGCTCTGGGGTATTCATTGAAAAGTGGGTACTAGGGTGTGCGGCAGATCGAGTATGTTCCCCCCGGAAAGATCCCCAACCCTCTTTTTTGGATCTCCCAGCTCCGAAAGACTCCCTAAATTTGCCCAAAATAGAGCTCCAAAAGACCCTTGATTTTGATCATTTCAGCAGACCCCTAAATTGCTCATTCCTCACATTACTGGGGGCTTTTTTCAGGCGATTTTTAACCAGAAAGCCAAGGAAAACCCTTGATTTTGACTGTTTGCAGCTCCAAAAGACCCTCCTTTTTTTTCTCTACTTGTTCGCAGCTCAAAACCCGTCAGCTCCCAAAGACCTACCACCTCAAAATTCCGGGGGAACATACCCACTAAAAATTTATGATGTGTGCCCCGTAGCGGCAGATTTTAGGTGTAACTTTGGACCGCAGTTTTCAGAAAACTGGTTTACAGATCCCGGGGGCACTCCAACTTTGGAGGTGACGCGTATGTAGGGCTGTTAAGACCCCCCCCTTTTTTTCTTTTTTGTTGTAACTGAAAGACCCCATATTTTTTTTTTAACACATGTTCTGTCACCCGAAGACCCTTATTTTTTCATTTGATCTGTCACCCAAAGACCCTTACTTGTTCAATTTTAACAGCAACTTTCATATATCACTGATTTTGTCACTTATTTTCATAAAACAAAGAAATTTATAGCCATTTAGAACTTGAAAATCGATTTTCGAGGTTTCTGTTGCGCTGTTTCGCTCTCACCCAAAGATTCCATTTAAAAAAAGGTCATGTTCTCACCCAATGACCCCATATTTTTTACATTTTGCTCTCACCGAATGCCAAAAATCATGCTCTCACCCAATGACCCCATATTTTTTACGTTTTGCTCTCACCGAATGCCCCTTAGTGCGAAAGTGCCAGCCCTACACCTATATCCATTTCAAATTGAATTGCCCCCGGGTTACAGATTGGGTATTTTTTTCCTCAAAAATCTGGACAAAGTACAAATATTTCATAGCCTACCCAATTTACCGTAATTTTGAACAGAAAGAATCAAAAATTAGTATATTCGGTCTCTTGTCATCGTATTTGGTAAAGTTCTGGGTATATTTCCGGAATCCAAGCCGCACATCCATACCCAATCGAAAATCAAGACCATCCCCCCCCCCCCAGGTTTGGACAAAATGGGCAATGCATGGTGGTGGTTTTGGTGTTGTGTTGTTGTTAGTGTTGGTGGTGTTGTTGTTGACCAATCGGCTGGTCTTGGTGTTGTTGGTGTGGTGGTGTAGATGGAAGTGTTAGTGATAGTGATGTTCCACAGTGGCGTGGCGGCTGTAGAAGATGTAAATGGCGCGGCGCGAAGCGACCATCGCGTAGGGGTGTCTGAAACTTTTGCATAATGAAGGCCCAATTGAAGTATTTGGTGGACCATTTTTGTACTATTATTGTGTACAATTTTAGTTTGAAAAAGCCGAAAAATTGTCAAAAGGCCTAATTAAAGCCATTTGTTGACATGTTCTCACTATTATTGTATAAATTATTACTTTAATAGGTCCGTATGCACAAAAGAGTTAGACTGGATCTAAAGTTAGACCTGGTATAAGTGGAATTTACTTCTGTCAGAAATGGGCATTTAATCACTCTTTCTTCATAAAATGACAAGCAAATTTAAAAAAGTTTAAGTGTAAAGTTCAGCAACAAACCAAAATAATTCATCTTGGGACTTGAGACCAAGTCTATCCCTTTTGTGCATACGAACCATAGTGTTGGGTGTCCAAAGCAGAACGCTATGAAGCGAAAAGAGGGTGTCTGAGTGGGAAAGTTCCCCCCTGAGAAGTGAGAAACTTTTGCAAACTGAAGGACCAATTGTAACCATTTGGTACTATTATCATTGTGTATAATTTTAGTTTGAAAAATCCGAAAATGGGTTAAATGAAGGCCCAAATTGAAGCCATTCGTGACAATTTTTCATTATTGTTGTATAAATTATTGCTTTAAACATATAGCGTTGGGTGTCCAAAGCAGAAGCAGAAGCAAAAAGAGGGATTTGTTTATCTATACAAAGGGCGGTTGGAAAATTTTGCAAACTGAAGGTCATTTGGTGCATCATTTTTACATTTTCTTCCAGTGTCTACAATAGAGAAAATAATGATTAATATATTCACCAAGATATAACACACAGCACACTGCATTATGGGTTTGATTAGGGAGGGCCAGCCCGATCGAAAAAATGTGTGTGGAAGCGATCCGCTGCCGTTGGTGTTCTGGGTGGTATAGGTGTTTGTAATTATTAAACGCTACTTACCTCAAGGGCAGGTTGATCTAATCTCATCGATGGTAAAATACAGCAAGAATTTAGTAGATACAACGAAGAAAAGAAAGGAAAGAAGACAAATATCCTTTATGATTTACATGTTGTAAGAAAAAAGACATAGAAACTTATTATTGTCTAATGTGTATTATTTCAAGTGCTTATTGTATTGTGTGTGAACATTGTAAATCCATATAGATTGGTAGAAAGCTTTTATTGGGATGTTGTATGCAGATGATACTATATAGTTTGCTGAAAGACTTAGTAAAAAAAAGAATACTTCAGAGCAAAACAACTTACTTTTTAAAGTAATAAACTTAATATAATATAGGTTAAAACTATAGCCTGCATGCCCGTCCACGGACTCTCGAAAAACACCGTAAACAAAATATTCTATAAACTTTGATACCACCTTACGCATGTTCATGACAATAATAATATTTCTTACCTCCTCCTTTTCCAGCTGATTGGTAATTATAGGTATCTGCTTTTTGGTTTGGGGCCTAAAAAGAAATGGATAAAAGTAATAAAGGGGTCAAAGGGTCAAAACATGTCAAACCGTATTCAATTCATTAATCAGGAAGAGGGTGGTGTTGTTGGTGGTGTTGATGTTGTGGGGATGGTGGAGGTGGTGGTGGGGATGCTGCTGTTGTTGTTAGCTGCTGTTGGTTGTGATGGGGTGTTGTTGTTGTTAGCGGGGTGTTGGTGGTGTTGGTGTTGTTGTTAGTGGTGTTGGTGTTGTTGTTATGGTGGGGGTGTTGGTGTTGGTGTTGTTGTTAGTGGTGAGGGTGTTGGTGGTGGGGTTGGTGTTGTTGTTAGTGATGTGGGTGTTGGTGTTATTGGTGTTGTTGTTAATGGTGAGGTGGTGGTGTTAGTGTTGTTGGTGGTGTTGGTGTTGTTGTTAGTGGTGAGGGTGTTGGTGGTGTTGTTAGTGGTGGGTGTTGATGTTGTTGTTAGTGGTGGGGGTGTTGGTGTTGTTGTTAGTGGTGTTGGTGTTGTTGTTGTTAGTGGTGATGGTGTTGTTGTTAGTAGTGGGGGTGGTGATGTTGGTGTTGTTGTTAGTGGTGAGGGTGTTGGTGATGGGTTGGTGTTGTTGTTATAGTGATGGGGGTGTTGGTGTTATTGGTGTTGTTGTTAATGGTGGGGTGTTGGTGTTGTTGGTGTTAGTGGTGTTGGTGTTGTTGTTAGTGGTGAGGGTGTTGGTGATGGGTTGGTGTTGTTGTTAGTGATGGGGTGTTGGTGTTGTTGGTGTTAGTGTTGTTGTTAGTGGTAGGGTGTTGGTGTTGTTGTTAGTGGTGGGTGGGGTGTTATTGGTGTTGTTGTTAATGGTGGGGTGTTGATGTTGTTGGTGTTAGTGTTGTTGTTAGTGGTGGTGGTGAGGGTGTTGGTGAGGGGACAGGTAAATGGCGAGTTAAGAATGGGCGAGTTAGATGAAAAGCGAGTTAGATTGGCGAGTTACCCCCTGCAGAGATTAAAGAGTGACCCCTGCTGAGAATACAACAAGTCCCATCGGCGAGTTAAGATTTACAACAAGTCCTGCCGGCGAGTTACGACAAGTCCCATAAGCGAGTTAAGATTTTTACGGCAAGTCCAGCCGGCGAGTTAGGATTTTTACGGCAAGTCCCGCCGGCGAGTTACGACAAGTCCCATTGGCGAGTTAAGATTTTTACAGCAAGTCCCATTGGTGAGTTATGATTTCAAATACCAAATGCTTTATATATATTTAATTCTCACCATCTGTTGTTGTCTGCCATTTGTCACATGCTGGCTGGGTAATTAATGATGGTTCAGGGCACTTATGTTCAGGGTAATGTATTGGGTAACCTTGGAGCAAATAATAATTTTAAGCAGGAACCACTTGTCAGAGAGGCCCAGCAATGTAATAAATATATCAATTAACAGATCTGCAAGTATGGTGAGAGTAGCTTGGTATGTAGTACATGGATAATTAATTAATATTATAATATTACAAGGTAAAACATTGCTTTCCAAATTGAAGACTTCATAAGAAAAACCTACATCAAGTCCTACATGTAACTCGCCAATGGGACTTTATGGTGTTGCTGTAACTCACCGGTGGGACTTGACGGCATTGCTGTAACTCGCTTAGAGGACTTGATGGTGTTGTCGTAACTCGCTTGCAGGACTTGATGGTGTTGTCGTAACTCGCTTGCAGGACTTGATGGCGTTGTCGTAACTCGCTTGCAGGACTTGATGGCGTTGTCGTAACTCACTTGCAGGACTTGATGGTGTTGTCGTAACTCGCCGGTGGAACTTGTTGGTGTTGTCGTAACTCGCCTTTAATAGCTTACTTTGTGGGGGGTAATTGACAAAAAACCTAATCTCTGTGGTGGGTAACTCGCCTTTTTAACTCGCTTTTCTTTAACTCGCCTTTTTTTTTAACTCGCCTAGTTACAGCTCCCACAAGCGAGTTACAACAACACCATCAAGTCCTGCAAGCGAGTTACGACAACACCATCAAGTCCTGCAAGCGAGTTACAGCAACACCATCAAGTCCCATTGGCGAGTTACATGTAGGACTTGATGTAGGTTTTTCCTGTGAGGTCTTCAATTTGGAAAGTAATGCTTTACCTTGTAATAATATTAATTAATTATCCATACTTGCAGATCTGTTATTTGTTACATTGCTGGGCCTCTTTGACAAGTGGTTCCTGCTTAAAATTATTATTTGCTCCAAGGTTACCCAATACATTACCCTGAACTTAGGCTGGCATTTTCGGGCGGGCTCGCAGGTACCCGCCCGAGATTACATTACTCGGGTGCACCCGAAAAACACGGTTTTGTAGTGTCCCTGGACCTAGACCTAAATGCTAGGATCATTCATGGTTGACCTAAAAAAAAAATTAAAACACATTTTGCACGATGTTTTTCAATATGAAAATTGATACTTTGTTTTCATGTCATACTGTATTAATGATATCAAAATGCATTCAAATTACCCGAAAATGCCAGGCCTACCCTGAACATAGGTGCCCTGAACCATCATTAATTACCCAGCATGTGATAATTAGCCTTCTTGACTTGACAAATGGCCGACAACAACAGATGGTGAGAATTAAATATAAAGCATTTGAGATTTGAAATTATAACTCGCCAACGGGACTTGCGGTAAAAATCTTAACTCGCTTATTGGACTTGCCGTAACTCGCCGTCGGGACTTGTTGTAATTCTTAACTCGCCAATGGGACTTGTCGTAACTCGCCGGCGGGACTTGCCGTAAAAATCCTAACTCGCCGGCGGGACTTGCCGTAAAAATCTTAACTCGCTTATGGGACTTGTCGTAACTCGCCGGCAGGACTTGTTGTAAATCTTAACTCACCGATGGGACTTGTCGTATTCTCAGCAGGGGTCACTCTTTAATCTCTGCAGGGGGTAACTCGCCAATCTAACTCGCTTTTCATCTAACTCGCCCATTCTTAACTCGCCATTTACCTGTCCCCTAGTGTTGTTGGTGTTGTTGTTAGTGGTGGGGGTGCTGGAGGAATGTGGTGTTGTTGGTGGTGTTGATGTTGTGAGGATGGTGGAGGTGGTGGGGATGCTGCTGTTGTTGTTGGTTGAGATGGGGGTGTTGTTGTTGTTAGTTGTCGGTGCGTTGGTGGTGTTGGTGTTGTTGTTAGTTGAGTTGGTGGTGTTGTTATGGTGGGGGTGTTGGTGGGGGTGTTGTTATAGTGATGTGGGTGTTGGTGTTATTGGTGTTGTTGTTAATGGTTAGGTGGTGGTGTTATTGTTGTTGTTCTGGTGGTGTTGTTGTTAGTGGTGGGGTGTTGATGTTGTTAGTGGTGGGGGTGTTGGTGATGGGTTGGTGTTGTTGTTAGTGATGGGGTGTTGGTGTTATTGTTAATGTTGGGGGTGCTTGTGTATGTGCGGTTAGTGTTGTTGTTAGTGGTGGGGGTGCTGGTGTTGTTGTTAGTGGTAGGGTGTTGGTAGTGGTGTTGTTAGTGGTGGGGGTTTCGGTATTGTTGATGTTGTTGTTAGTGGTGGGGTGTTGGTGTTAGTGGTGTTGGTATTGGTGTTGTTGTTAGTGGTGGTGGTGTAGATTTTGTTGTTAATGGTGGGGTGTTGGTGTTGTTGGTGGTGTTAGTGTTGTTGTTAGTGGTGTTTGTGTTGTTGGTGTTGTTGTTAGCGGTGGGATATTTGTGTTGTTGTTGTTGTTGGTGTTGTTGTTGTTAGTGGTGGGGTGTTGTTGTTGTTAGTGGTGGGGTATTGATGGGGTGTTGGTGTTGGTGTTGTTATTGGTGGCGGTGGGAGGTGTTGGTTGTTGGGGTGGTGGTGAGGTGTTGGTTGAAGTGTAGTTGGTGGTGGTGGATGGTGGCGGCAGTGATAGTGTTGGTAGTTGTGGGGTTGTTGGTGATAGTGACGACTGCGGTAGTGATGGTGTTGTTGGTGATGATCAGATGATGGTGAAGGTGATGGTGGTAGTGGTGGGTGGTCACTGAGCTAGTGAGCAGTGATGGTGGAGGTGGTAGTTGTGGAGGTAGTGGTGGTGGTGGACTGGTAGAGGTAGAGATTGTAGTGATGGTAAAGGAGAACGTGGCTCAGTGGTGCAGGCTGTGTTGGTATAAATAAGCTTAACATTATAATACACAATCACGTAGTAATTGGCCCCTGTACATTGTAGCATTTCCTGAAGCCCTCACCATAAACGAATGTCACTATGGCCATTACGTAACTCGGAAAATCTGCCCAAGATAAAAAAAGACATACCATTATATTTTTAGGGAAACATAAAATTGTAATCTGGCAAGTCGAGAGTTTGCTCCTAAATTACACACAAAAGACACCCTATATTTGGTAAGGCCCCGTCAAGTTTCACTAAGGACACTAGTCGGTTTGTAAAATGGCCTGTTGTTTCGTTTTTAATAGTGCAAAGGGGTGCAAACTCTTTGAATTCACGGAATAATATAGTATATAACCCCTAATACATACTACAAACCGGCGAACCCTTGCACAGACTGTTAGAAAGACTATCTATGTTTAATCTCAGTCATGTACTGCCATACAAAACATATTCATAACAAATACAGAGTGTACATGCGCATAACCTACAATTTTTGTAAGGTACCCGATCGTATTTAGAGCTCGATTATCGCATGTATTGTGAACGGTGTATCAACAAAGGTTGGGGCATATGACCAAATCGTATGTACGTCAATTCGGTGAAATTAAATAGGGAAGCATCGCCTGGGGGCGCTGCTTCAAAAACGTACTTTGCGGGCAGTCGGTAATAGTAATAGTATAGGGTCCACAACTTATAAGTTCCCCTCTAAATACTTTTTTAAATAAATCGAAAATATTTGACGAAATGCAAAAGTGTAAAATGGTATGGGTAGCGTTATTTGTTTTACACACATGGTTCAAATTATAGCGTCACACGTCATTGCGTTCTTCAATGGTTCATTATGTAATCAAAAGAGACCGTTTTTAACAGTGTTAAAAGTTGCATCTGAGTCCATAGGAGGCAACTCTAAAACAATACACATGATACAGTAGTCCAGGAATATTCATGTGTTAGTTAAAGAAAACCTAATCTTTGTTTTTCTTCTTTTTTTTCTTCTTTTTCAAAAGCAAAGCAGATGTTTAATTATTTTCTCTTTAATCGAGAAATGGCTGAGTTGGGCGGGATATATACTGCGATGAGAATAGACCAAACATTGCCAGTAGTCATCACATGTGAAATGTACCTTTTGTTCGAGACAAAGGGCTTCCGCCATTAAATCGGTAACTGACCTGACCAGCGTATTAACGCTATAATAGGCAGGCTACTGTCAATAAGTGATGAAACGAAAGTCACGTAAAAGCGCCTATACGAACGAGAAGTACCTTTTGTACTAGTCCATCCCAAGGGTGTGCGTGAGTTGTCGCATGCACACAAAACAGAGGTTCACCTACAATACAAACCTATTGCAGCGCCCAAATTGGTTTGGGCGTTCATTTGATTATACTCAGTGAACACGCTTTGCTCTACCCAGAGAAGATGTAAGAAAGGAGATAGATCCAACTATTCTCAAACAAAATATGTGTGTTGCCGCTCATTCAAAAGCAATCACACTATTTAGGTTTAACAATAAAATACAACAAAAGGGTTCGAACCCATGACGGGTGTGATACACAAGTTACTGCTTACTAGTTTTAGGGAAAGAAAGGTCAGTGTCTGTATACCATCAATACTATGCATACCATGCATGCAGATCCTAACATCCAGTTTATTTCAAATAAAATATGACCGAAGTTCCATGGCAAATAATAATTTTGCACGCTTGGTTACGCTTTCAACCTCTACGATTCATGATACAGACTATTTTCAATTATCAAAATATCTTTATTAGGTTTGCAGGAAATGACAGGAAAATACATAAAACAATAAAATATAGATGATCAAAAATCATCCCTTTTCTAACAAAATCCTAAAACACTCTCCTAAATAATTAATATATGTTCCAAAATGGGCGGATTTTTTTGGAATCTTTACAAAACTACATTTCGTTCTTATAGTATCCACGTGTGGTATCCCTTCAGAGCAACATCAGGTACTTAACACACACGTGTCATACTTTCAAGGGATTCTCTATAGAAACATTGGATATGGTTTCAATTCTGGAGTGAAAATTAATCAACCGTAGTCGGCAACACACATCACATCAAAGGCTACTTTCAAGTAGATGTGTAGCTACTTGAGAATAAAGGACTATGAATAGGTGCGACAGGATTACCTACGGGATTATCTCAAGGATATAATTCCGTCCTCCCTCCTTTCTTTACATCTTCTCTGGCTCTATCATTTCGCTACGGACAGTGTGCGCTCTGTGTGGCGGATATAAGAATCTACACAAGTAAGTTGTCTACATTGTTTGCCAATAGGTCTACATAAGGATTTGAAGTAATTATGATATCACTCCTACTGTAGTATTTTTAAGGACATTAGCCGCGGTCCACATCGTGTTTTATTATGTATAGGCCTACCATAGTATTTTACATGAGCATCGCGTATGTAGACGAATCCAAATACACGCATTCCTACACCTGACTAGCAGCCTTTAGTTGGGTAGCCGTCGGCTACAATGCACTCAAAATGTGAAATGATTGGGCCTTGTCGGAAATTTTCTACTGCATTCCATCACTCGTTTTAACCTTCCGCGAAAACGCAGGTAGACAAAAGATCGGAAATGATTGCAAATTACACATTTTGTCGGGTGGATCACATAGTGGTCTATCTTGAATTTTTGACTTTTTTGAGAAAATTGGTATATAGTTCTTTTTTACGGAGCTCTTCCAATACAACAAATTACAGACCTCAATTTTTCCTAGATAGTTATAAAATGTTAAATTTAAACTATCTATGATTCTTTCAAAATACGTATTTCACATACTGATCTATCTCGAAAAAAACACGCATTTCTAGAAAATCGCAATTGAAAATCTTCGTATTAAGTTTACCTTTCTATAATTTAATAAGAATATGGATTTTCATGAAAGTAGTTTTAAATAGCATATACTTAACAAATTTATTTAAGTGGAATCTTTAATTATATTTACGTATGTAATATTGCTTAAAACTACACTTAAGTTGTAGTTCTGTATGTGAAATCGTTAATTTCCCGATATCGCATTGAAAGTGCATTACATACTGGTCTATCTCGAGAAGCTTCGAGATAGACCAGTATGTGATGCGTCTAAAGTCACGTCACCGTTCGCGAAATCGAGATAGCCCCCAAGATAGACCAGAATGTGATGCACTTTAAATACGATATCGGTAAATTAACTATTTCACATACAGAACTACAACTTTAGTGTAGTTTTAAGCATTATTGCATTCGTAAATATAAGTCAAGATTCCACTTAAATAAATCTGTTAAGTATATGATTTTATTTAAAACCACTTTAATTAAAATCCATAGTCTAATTAAGTTATAGAAAGGTTAACTTAATACGAAGATTTTCAATTGCGATTTTCTCGAAATGCGTGTTTTTCGAGATAGACCAGTATGTGATGCGTCCGACGATTTGTAATCATTTTGACCACAAAATATAACGTGAAAACACAGGTAAGGAATGAGAACAAGTCCTCAAACATTGAAGTCTCAAACATTGAAATTTGTAGCTTACTACAACCTGAGACTAGTCTCAGTTGCAACTCGACTGTCATGTACTCAGCTGAATTCCTACTGAAGACATTTATATACATGTCAGATGTATATTGTATTGGCAAATATCCACAAAAGCGTTCATTATAAATTTATTTTGATAAATTGTCACATTTTATGCCAGGTATTATATCCTTAAAACTAACAGGTGGATTTGTGAACAATTTGTCGACATAAATGACGTTCGCGGAGAAACGGTGGCCCAAAATGCGTTATTTTTGGTAATATGCAGACGAATGGCCAAATTAATAGAAAAATACCTGTGATAAATGTATCTGTACAAATTGTCGCACTCCGAGTGACATATGGTATATTTGCAACCCTGCTGTGGATTTGCGAACAATTTGTCGACATAAATAACGTTCGCGGAGAAACGGTGGCCCAAAATGCGTTATTGTTGGTAATATGCAGACGAATGGCCAAATTAATAGAAAAATACCTGTGACATCGCGAATTTCAAAAAATCAAAATTATTTGATATCAGAAGGACATTCCTCGTATTCAGAATGCAATTTGACATGTCTGGTGTACTCTCAGCTCCCACAAAAAAACCCGTGAAAATGTCGCTAAACGTTAATATCAGATCCCTTAAATCTAGGCTACAAAATAAAAGTGATTTGATGAAGATGTGATTTTTGGTAGTTTAAGCAAATATGGATTTGGTTCGTCGGAAACGGTTGAAAACTGAAGCCAACAGTGTAGTAAGAATCATACTGTAGCTTTGGATAATCTGCATTAAAAAAAAAAGCAGTTTGTAAGCAGATGGTTGACAAAACATTACTTATGGCCGTGTGTTTTGAACTCGCCACCCTTAGCGTTACATCATAAATATAATGAATTTTTACACCAATCTAGTTTCAAATTAGAATATCTCCACAACTATCAACCCTAAACTAGCAAAAGTATACATTTATGGAAAGCTGAAGGCAAAAGCAATTTAAATATACACATTTCAACTCATTGTACAGGGTGACCCAGAAGTTATACAGGGTGGAATAAAAAAATTCCAAATAAAAAATGGGTCAATTAATGCATTGCTTATAACTAACTTGTAGTTATAAACTGAAAGTAAACAACATTGATTTGGTTAGAGGTTAGGGGGAGCCTGACTTTGAAAGAAAAAAAATCACAGCTGTTTGGTAATCTCGCAATACAGGGTGTCCCAAAATAGGTTCAATTGTTTTTACAATTCAACATATTTTGAACTGAAACATTTTCCCCCTAACCCAAACAGAAAAAGCAATATTTAGATTCCTCATCAAATTTCCTCTCAGAAAATGTATACTTTGACTATGATAGGATAAGTTATCAAACATTTACAGCAACTTTTAGATTTTGAAGACATCCGCATTGCTTACTACAGTGTTAAATATGAAAACGGCTAGTTTTGTACGTAAAAGTTTGTATTTTATAGACTAAACCAATCATAAAGAGTTCAAAATGATTAAAAACAATAAGCAGAATTAATAATCTTTCAAAAGAGCTCTTAACCATGTCTGTAGCCATGGATGCAAAGATATGATCATTTGATTCAACGCACACACACAAAATCTTTATTTCCCATAGACTTTGTATGTACCGCCACCGCCTCATCCGCCACCGCCTCATCAACCACCTCGGTCATTCTGAACTCAAACAACTCTAACTCCACTATCTTAGCTGATAAACAATTCTCCTTTGGAGGTCTGTTAGCTAGGCACTCATTTAGCTACAAAATCACACCAAACACACTACAATACCTTTTGTTTAAGCAGAGATATAACTATTTGAATGAGTCTCGATTTGGAAAAGCGTAACAAAACCACCATTTTTGGGGGGCGAGTTCAAAACGCGTGGCCTTATATTGGATCTATGTATATAGATACACTCAGTACGTTACTGAACAGCTTCTATTGTTATGCATACGCTGCTTTTCAGACCGTTTCCGACGTACAAAATCTGTATTCACACTAACCAACCGATCTTAACAGCCAAAAATCACACTTACATCAAATAGGGCCTAACTTTTATTTTGAAGCCAGAATTTAAGAGCATAGGTAAATTCAACAGATGTAACGATGGAGGTATAACTTTTTGAATGACCCTCGTACTATCGATTTCTTGTGTTTTATTATACTTTGCATTATGTAGGAAAAATGATGATAATGGTGGTGGTGGTGGTGGTGGTGGTGGTGGTGGTGGTGGTGGTGGTGGTGGTGGTGGTGGTGGTGGTGGTGGTGGTTGCGGATATAGTAAAATATGCTATACTCACTTGATATTGAATGACGATGACGATCATTTATTACATACAATGAAGAAAGAAAAGTGGCAAACAACTTCTACGTTAACATATTCAATGTATAAACATGATTAAAAACAGAACTCGGTTATATCCAAGAAATATTGTTCAAAGAACTCGGTTACATCCAAGGAGCTTATAAAAAATATACACTATGTCACACTGGTCAAAATTTAAGTTGTAAACGTAATACTAAGCAATTTGGGGTTACAGCATGATTTTTTCTACGATAGTCACAACACAATAAATATTGACTATGAACTAACCTTTATCTGAACTAACTTGAAAATGGAAGGAAATTATACAATCCTGCTTCCAGTTACCGGAATTGGATGAAATCATGATATTTAACTCTCTATATTACCTATAGGCCTATAAGTGATAGTTTTATTCTATAGTCAATCTATAGTCAATCTTTATCAAGTATGCCAAATATGAAATGTTTATCACCCATGTCACGAGCGAGCCATGTTTTGTTCTAAATATGCTCTACAAAGACCCTTCGTTTACTCCCCCCGGTCAAAAACTGCATTATGCATATACAGTACGACAGCAACTTAGCTCACTTCCGGTGATTTTTACCGGCGTGACCTCTGCTGTTACGTAACGTAAAGTTGAAAATCAAGTGGGTGGCAAGTACGGTTTTTCAGAAAACATCAAAAAAATGGAATACACGAGTCGTTTCTCCCTTCATTTCAATATTGAGCCCATAGATAAGATTAGATAAGATAGATAAAAGATAAGATAGATAAAAGTCCAATTATTGTGGAGAAAATGAAGGTTTATTGTGCGCTAAGTAGCCTAAAAAATGAGAAAAAATGCATGCCACGATCACCATAATGGTTATATCTGCAACTATGAGCCAACGCCGGTCGTATGCTTTTCTGTAATGATAGATATTAACTAACTTGAGCTTGCCGGCCTTGTCCATATATCGATTAATAATTGTCAGGATCATCCAGTTGACTACAGTGATATTTATTTATTCATATAAAATATACTGCCATGTCTTACAAAATATCGAAGTCAATATAAAACGTAATTTCAAGCCATTTGACTGAACTTACAAACAGTTTATAAAAGATTATTGTTGAACGAGACACTGAATTAGAAATAACATTGCAAAATCATCATTATCATTGTCATCAACATTATCATCAGCATGATTGAATATTATCATCATCACCAACATCATTATCATCATCATTAGCCTTTTTGAAAAATGGTAGACACAATAGAAGGGCGCTGTTCAGCTTGGTGTATTCCAGTTGAAAAACATACATCCACTATTGAAGACGTGACCGTGATCTTCTCCACAGGGAGTGTGAATTTCAAATGGAGTTACCTGAATTGGTGACTCCATTTAAAATTTTCACCCCCGTGTGAGAGATTTTTGTGTAGGATGTGGATTCTCAGGGGGCGCTGAGACCCCCTGTCAGTATAACAGCAAGGGCTGACTTCAAGAACTCCTCTCTTCCAACTTGGAGCTCATCCAGCCTCTATCATGTTACCTCGGCAGTGTGGTATGAGTAGGCAGAAGGAAGGGACACTTTTGTAGGGTGAACCTTCTTTAACCCAGCTATGGGTAAATAGCGAATACTAGCTATGGTTTATATAGTCGTCAATGGTCAACAGCATTGATGTATGTGTTGCGCCGGAGGAATCAACGGTATGGTCAACGACAAAACACAATTGCACAAAGCTCACATCTGGCATCCAGGGAGATGGTTTGTGGCAAGAGGAGGCTAGTACTGTAAGAACTCAGGAATGGCCCTCTACTGTTGGTACGGAAGGGCCTGGCCACCCACCGTACTATTTGGCCTCGAATGTAAGCATGAGAGTACAAAGTCAAAAGAAAACGAGGGGATCGGAAGGTGCGACCCGCAGGCCGGAAGATACGTCAATGGCACTGGGGAAGAGAGAGATGCTGCTCAGAGTACACCTGTTGGTGATGACAGATCAGGATTAAAGCCTGCTACAGGAAGTCCTGTTCTTGACGGTCCCAGGAAGGAAAGGAACAGCACCCCTTTAAGGAAGCCAATAAATATTGCTACATGGAATGTACGCAGTATGTCAGGAGGAAAGATTGAAGTTGTGGAGAAGGAGATGGTTGCAAACAATATTAAGATCCTAGGAGTAACAGAGTTGTGGTGGCTGGGACAATAGAGGTTCACTACAGATGATGGAAGTATGTTCATCTATTCTGGAAAAGATACTGGAAGGAAACGAGGAGGTGTGGGTTTCATAATAGAAAGAACTACAGCCAAATGTGTTTTGGGATATAATCCAATAAATGAGAGAGTGATGACTGTAAGACTGCAAGGACATCCTTTAAATATTTCTATCATACAAGTTTATGCACCAACATCAGATGCATCAGAGAGCGAGATGACAGACTTCTATGAGATGGTACAAGGAGTTATGGATAGTATACCAAGAAGAGACTTACTCATCGTACTGGGGGATTGGAATGCTAAGATTGGCAAAATGAAGGAGAAAATTGCGTGTATAGGCCAATATGGACTTGGGATCAGAAATGAACGTGGAGACAGACTGGAGGAATTTTGTGAAGCTAATAACCTAGTCATTGGGAACACGTTATTTCAGCATCATCCACGGAGACTGTGGACTTGGATGAGCCCAGGAGATAGAACAAGAAACCACATAGATTACATCATGGTCAGGAAGACGTGGAAAACATCACTCCAAAATGTCAGGACGCGACCAGGCGCTGACTGTGGTAGTGACCATCAGCTACTTGTAGCCAAAGTGAAACTAAAACTGAAAGCTAAGAGAGACAATGTACCACCTACCAGGTATGATAATGACAACATTCCCACTCAATATTCAGTAGATGTGAAGAACAGGTTTGACGAGCTACTGAAAGTTAATGAAGAGGAGCAGACCCACAGAATTCTGTGAGCAGACCCCAAATGAATTGTGGGAAGACATGAAAGAAGCAGTCCAGAGCACAGCAAAGAAGTACATCCCCAGAAAGAAGAAACGGAAACAGCCGTGGATCTCTCAGCAGACCTTAAACCTAGCTGATGACAGGAAGAGAGCAAAGGCAGATGGAGGAAAGGAATAATGGGCACGCTTAAACAAAGAGGTCTCCAAAAGTGTTAAGGAGGACAAAAGATACTACATCGAAAGGAAGTGTGTGGAAATGGAAAGATGTAAGGGTGACTCAAAAATAGCTTTTGATATTGCCAAAGAACTTACTAAGAAGTGGACCCCCAGGATGGATGTTATAAATGATGAGAAAGGTAACACTCTTACCGAAAGTGAAGACATCAAAAGGCGATGGTTCAGTTTAGTTCCCAGCTGTTTGAGGTACAAGATGACAAGGTGTATTTACAGTGTGAAACGAGTGAGGAAGAACCTCCACCATTGAGATCTGAAGTTGAGCTTGCCATGGAACAAATGAAAAATGCTAAGTCACCTGGGAAAGAAGGGATAGACCTAATGTGGCGTCTATGTAGTATCATCTGGAAAAAGAAGAAATGGCCGAGAGACTGGTGCAGGGCAGTATTTATTCCACTGCCAAAGAAGGGAAATTTGAAAGAGTGTGCCATGCCAATCACGGGACCATCAGCCTGATTTGTCATGCAAGTAAAGTGCTTCTGCAGATCATCATCAAGAGAATGAAGAACAAAATGGAGCAAGAAATATCTGATGAACAGGCAGGATTTCGTGAAGGAAAGGGGACTAGGGACCAAATCGTCAATATCAGGAATGTGATTGAGAAATGCAGAGAGCATAGACTTCCTCTTTACATGTGCTTCATAGATTACAGTAAAGCTTTTGACTGTGTTAGCCACCCTCAGATGTGGGAAACTATGAAAAGATGGGTTTCCCAAGTCATCTTGTGGATCTGATCAGCTGCTTATATGAAGACCAAGAATCGGCAGTCAGAACAAGTAGTGGGGACACAGATTGGTTTGAGATTGGAAGAGGCTTACGACAGGGCTGTGTGCTATCACCAAACCTATTTAACATCTACTCTGAAGACATAATGGGAACAGCTTTGGAGGGGTTTGAAGGTGGAGTGAAGTTTGGCGGTACAAGAATTACTAACCTGAGGTACGCCGATGATACCACTCTTATTTGTAGCACCAGAGTAGAGCTGATTGATCTTTTGAAGCGTATCAAAGAGGCCAGCGAAGAAAAACACCTTCTCCTGAACACAAAGAAGACAAAAATAATGGTTGTAGACAGAGAGCGGAAAAGTGATGAGTTTGTGATAGATGGACAGCAGATTGAGGAGGTGAAGCAATTTGAATATCTGGGTTCAATGATTAACAACAGTGGTGACAGCACAACTGAAATTAAGAGAAGACTGGCTATTGCAAGGACAGCTGTGCAGGGCATGTCAAGCATATGGAAAAGCAGAGGCCTATCCATTGACCTCAAGGTGCGCCTACTTCGTGCAACTGTGTTTTCCATTGCCACTTATGGATGCGAGTCTTGGGCTATGACCAAGAATGATAGGCAAAGAGTAGATGCTTTTGAGATGTGGTGTTACAGGAGGCTTCTACGAGTGACATGGAAAGACAGGAGAACAAATTCTTGGATCCTCGACAAGATTGGTATAAGTCTAACCATCAGAAGCGGCATAATGGAGAGAAAGCTGAAGTACTTTGGCCATATTGTTAGGAAACATGGAGGTGTAGAAAAACAGATTTTGCAAGGGGCTATGGAAGGAAAACGAGGAAGAGGACGTCCACCAACATCTTGGACTAATGACGTGAAGCTGGTTTCTAACCAAGGAATGCAAGGTGCAACTTTACTTGGCATCAGATCGAGTGAGATGGCGTACTCTTGTGAAGACCCCAGCAGCGCTACACAGCGCCACCTGACACAGAGAGAGAGATTGCAAAAGGTGCGAGAATAGGTACCAGGTTGTGATGGTCTAGTGGCTAAGCCCGTGCCTGCAGTGCGGGAGGTTGGAAGTTCGAACCCTACCATAGCGGTTTTATTTATTTTTATTTTTGTTTTATTATGAAAATATTTATGATATTAGTAAACAACTTTCAGGAAGGGTTTCATTTGAAGCAGAAATAATGAGGTAAAATGAAAGAAAGCATTTTTTTTATCTTGACCGCTTAAGATAATTAAAGTTGCTCTAGACAACGAAACGATGATTCCAATTAGGTGTATGTCTGGGTAGGTGTAAGGACGGTGTAAAAATTACAAATAATATTATGCCAAAATATCAGGTTTGAAATTCGTAAATTATGGCTGACGCTATCTCATTTTTTTTTTAAATATGTGCGCATACAGAAAAACATTGCAAACGTGTTGCATAGAAATATTTTCAAATGATCATAATACTGACGGGCCTACACACATACACCACAGGCCTAACAGAACAAGAGAGAAAAAGAATCAAAATGCTGTAGGATTCGAACCTTCAACCTAACGCACTTCAAACCACGGCGTTAACCACTAGACCATCACAACCTGCTGTACCATGCTCGTATCTTTTGCATTCTTATTTCTCATTCAGGGACTCGATCAACAATAATATTTTTAAAAGTGCTTTTAAGTTCAGTCAAATGAGGTGATATTACTTTTTATATTGACTTCAATATTTTGTAAGTCAATGCAGTATTTTGCTTGAATAAATAAATATCACCGGAGTCAACTGGACGACAGGCTGGCTGCTATTTTGCTAGTGACACTTGTCACTAACGGGACACGCACGATTGCGACACGGGCCATTTTGAGAGTAACTTTCCAACCTACGACTCGATTATTCCACCAATCATTTTCGCTGAAAATTTAATACAAGCTCACGTTAGCTAATATCCATCATTACAGAAAAGCATACGACCGGTGTTTACTCACTGTTGTACATATAACCATTTTGGTGATCGTGACATGATGCAGTCATGTCTACAGTAGAATTCAATTCGACCTTTGCAGGACTTAAACCCCATTCAAAGCTATTAAGTAGTAGATAAAGGGTGAGAAACAGACCATTACCATAGATAATCGGTGTCTTGTTGAGGTATGGTGAGCATGTTAGTCGCTCGGAAGGCGAGACCCCGAAGGGGTCTCGCCTTCCGAGCGACTAACATGCGAACGGTGAGCCAAAATAAACAAATTTGTTGTTATGGTTTATTCATTTTTCAAAAGACAAACTGGAAAAGCTGATATGATTATCTTGTGTTAGTTTAGGGTTTTCCAAAAATAAAAACACACCGAGACAGTGTAATATTCTTCCCGTGTGTCCTGCGTTTGAGTCTACGAGTCTTATCTAGTGTCAATTGCAAGTGATTTAATCAAATCAATACAGCATTGATTTTAACCGTAGATTCTATTCAATTCACTTGTGGTTATGTCCCACTCGATTATACATATTCGTAATATTAATAATGAATATGTAAATAGTTCAAAGGTCAAAGTGGGTGTGTTTTACCTAGACATGACGGTAACTCATTTAAAACCATAGAATTTATATTTATCTTTAATATACTTATAGAACAAATGTCATGACCCAAATCAACGCATATTCCTGGGTACCCTCCTCAACCTTTTTTGGTTGGGGTTAGGCCGCAGATTGTTGTAGTTTTTCTACATCTAGTCTTGTGGCCTGTAATGTACTGCATTTTAGGTGCAAAATATCCTTGGTTGAACTTAATTTGTAAAACCTCATGGCTCTTGTTTTGTTACCTACTTTGTCGGAATCTGCGCTAGAGAACAATTCTGTGTGGGCTTTTGTTTACGAAATGAGACAAAACTCTGCTTATTGTTAACCAGCGTTCTTGAAAATGAGAAACATGGTGGTTTGCAGACTTAACACGGTTTGGAAATAATTTCTTCATATTTTTTGGTGTTATCTGTCGTTTACATATCATTCCTAAAACACCAAATTACGAATATTTCCAAACATCTAAATTAGCTAAAAATTTAGGACATGTTACAAAACTATATTGTCTAGAATTTTAGACGGAGTACTTTTAATATTGGCCGGTTATTTTTTACACAGCGACGTTAACTAGGCAATGTACTATTACCTATAACATTAACTAAAACACCAAAGTACGAATATTTCCAAACATCTAAATTAGCTAAAAAGTTAGGACATGTTACAAAACTATATTTTCTAGAACTTTAGAAGAGTACTTTTAATATTGGCCGGTTATTTTTCACACAGCGACGTTAACTAGGCATATCCCCATTCTTTTAACGTAGGCTATTTGTAGAGGTCACGCGTCAATGGGAAAGAGCACTGTGTATTATGTATAGGAAAACGGACAGTAACTGCATGCAGTATGACATGCAATTTTTCTCATTTTCCTGGCTACTTTGGACATGTTCAAGCTTCTTTATTGAAAATTTATTAATTTATTTTCAATATAATTCAACTTTTGCTCGTTTTTTGTTCTTTGCACAAATGTTTGGTATCTTATCCGTGATCATGGTACGTAATTTAAGCAAAAAATGACCCGTGTCTCCTATTTCTGGAGCTATTTCGCTAATAGGTCTGTCACACTACGACGGTCTGTCACACTACGACGGACTGGATCAACGCCGAATACAAAAATATTTTATTCGGTGGAAAAATCACCAGTCCGGCAGAAGATTCGGTGGGATTTTGGGTCCGATTCCCGTTCGTCGCTCTATGCGTTGTGGCCGCTAATAATCCTGCAGGCGTCTTATATCCGATCGTTCAACGTCCGACAAATGACCGGATTTGAGGGTCCGATTCCCGTTCGTTTCTCTATGCGTTGTGGCCGCTAATAATCCTGCAGGCGTCTTATTTTCGATCGTTCAACGTCCGACAAATGACCGGATTTGGGGGTCAACGTCCGCCAAATGTCCGGATTTGGGGGTCCGATTCCCGTTCGTCTCTCTATGCGTTGTGGCCGCTAATAATCCTGCAGGCGTTTTATATTCAATCGTTCAACGTCCGACAAATGACCGGCGAATCCGTCGCATGTGGCACCAACAGGGACGTCCACCCTATCAGAAACGTGGGGGAGGAGAGGGTGTTTGAGAGGGTTTTTGACCCCAGTGAAGCCAGTGACGTATAGCAAGCACTTTTTCAGAGGGTGAACAAAGTGGGGAAAGACAACTTTTAAGGGGGTAAATTTTGACGAAAATGGTCAAATATTGGCTAATAAGTACAAAAGGGCTACAAATCTGATATATCAGGGCAACCAGCGTCCGGGGGCAATAGAGGTGAGAAACCTTTGGACAATGAAGGCCCAATTGAAGCCATATGTCATTTTTTGGATCAATTTTAGCACTATTATTGGGTACTATTTTAGTTTGAAACAGCCGCAAATTGGTGAAACGAAAGCCTAATTGAAGCCATTAAAAAATTTCACCATTATTGTATAATATAAACAATTGTTTTAAAAATAAAACGTGGATGTCCATAGCAGAAGCAAAAAGGAAGACTTGTCCATTTTTGAAAATGAAGGTCCAATTGAAGCCATTTGCATGGGGACTGTAGGGCCTATTTACATTATTAGGCCTAGGCCTATTGTGTATAAATTTAGTTTTTAAAATGGAAAATTTGGAAAATTGTTTTTAGTGCATCATTTTTACACTATTATTGCCTTAAACAAAAAACAAAGAAGGCCCGATTTGAATTTGCAAAATTTAAAATGTTACACTGATCCACTGACACTTAGATATATAAGACTTCAGACTCGTAATTTCAGGTAAAGCATGCATGATTGATATGTTAAAGTCAGGAATAGACCTATAAGTCCGTCTTAAATACTGACTTTGGTGACAAAATATCACGGGCCCTGCATATGGACTGGCCGGCAGTAATTTTCACAGGCTTTTGGGCCAAGGAACCACATTTAAGCACTGTCTATAATAATCACAGGCCTATACTTAGGCTTACTAGTACTACTATCCTGGGCCTACTCAATAACGTATACAATTTAACCTTTTCCATGTTTTCTCTTCTTTTTCTTTCTTGTCAATCACTAAAACTGGTAGGAATTTGATATTGCGTCCTCTACCCTTCAGAAAGTGCCCTCCTCAATACTACTTACATGCATAGGCCTACTACTAAATTACGTGCAATTTAACTTTTCTCTTCTCTTCTCTCTTCAATTTTTCTCACTTTCTTTTCTTTTTCTCTCCTTTCCCCTTTTTTCTACTTGTCAGTCACTAAAGTACTGGTATGGGGGAAATATGATATTGCGTCACACACCCTTCAGAAAGTCCCCTCCCCCCATGATCGATGCACACGTTCGCCATAGGCCTACATCCGGCACAAGCGCCTGCGAAACCTTGCAAACACCCGCGGTATAAAAACGAAAGAATAACGAACAAACCCAGGGTATATATACAGAACAGTACGAACACACATCGGACAACTTCCGAACATGTGTATTCGGCACACTCCGTTTCAAGTTTTGTGCATGCACAAAACTTGAAACGTATTGTCGACGGACTAAACAAACATCACCTAACACGAAACGCATTTGGCGGATAATAACAGGACATATGAAGAACATAAAACGAACATTGACGAACACTAACGGATTTGCTAAAATACCATCCGTTTCTTATACGGAATACCGATCCGGTGTAGTGCGACACTAAGACGGTCTAGGTCAACGTACATCACCGAATGCAAAAATATGCTATCCGGTGGTGAAGGCCTCACAGGAACGTATTTGCAACGAACACGGGCCGAGTGCAACGAACAAAGAACGAACATGAACGAAAGGAGAGCGAACACACTCCGGCAATATGCAGCACCATACGAACACACATCGGATAAATACCGAACATGTGTATTCGGTACACTCCGTTTCAAGTTTTGTGCATGCACAAACTTGCCGACGGACTTAACGAAGAACACCTAACACGAAACGCATTTGGCGGATGATAGCAGGACATAAAAAGAACATAAAACGATCATTGACGAACAACAACGGATTTACTAAAATGCCATCCGTTTCTTGTACGGAAGACCTATTCGGTGTAGTGTGACAGACATATAAAACATGTTTGCCGGCCAAATTTTCATCATTTAGTTACGTAACCCGTGTTCACCAACCCGTAAAAATTTTCTATCGAACAAAAGAGGTCACGAAGTTGCCGTCGTACTGATAAGGTGTGACAATATTTGGATTAGATATAGTACAGCTGCTAAGCTGAAGCACTGTGTACTCAAAAGCAGGAGACATTACATGAAGTCCAAAGTACGAAGTTTATTTCAAGAAGATGACGTGGAAGCACTTTGGATTTGACCCATGGGGACCCACAGGGATAAAAAAAAAAGATTAAAAATGCTCCGATCTTGTTAAAAGATATACCAAACTATACTCGCCTGATCACTAGACTATGCCATAGTCGATTTTTGATAAATAAAACATGTTATTAATCACGATGAAAGCATTCAGTTGAACTCGAAATTATACTGATATTTATTACATCAAAATACTAGTATAAAATTGTTATGAAAAAGTTTATATAATTATATTAGTGACAGTAAAAGTAAAGTATACGTAGGCTTATATTATTGAATGCTAACAAACAGAGGGAGTACGTACGGTGACTGAAAAGATGATCAGTTGTGAAAATCGATCAATTGTGCACAAATTAATTAAATCGGAGTTTTAAGCTTAAATTCAATATCCAGAGTATGCACAATGGGCAAGTGGACTACGGGGAAGCACCAATTATGTTGACCACTGCAGCCATGGAGCTAATATAGAAAGGAGAGGAAATAGATTACGTAACGCCTATTGTTCCTTTGTGCCTATTTGAGTTTCCGAAACGCTATTCATCGAGAGGTACCTTTTGTTTGAGACAAAGGGCTTCCGCCATTAAATCGGTAATGTGCTATTTACGACCAATCATCGTTAGAAAGTTATTCTTCAAAAAGCTCATTTTCAGGTAAAATGTAACATTTTTTGGTTTAGTGTAGGCCTACATGGGTACAAAATTTAACAATTTGCTCCAATTTTGCCGTCAATGGTGGCAAATTGTTCGTTTAGCAAATAGGAATCAGAAAAAGAATAGTTTTACCTATCTACTGGGAAGAAAGAAGATTAAAAAAGGTCAAGCCCCATTGGCTTGCCATAGGCTATACCACTTTTGATATTTGACTTCCATTGGACAGCACATAACAAGAAGAAGATTAGATAGCAAATTATATGGGCCTAATATTTCTTGAATCTTATATAACAAGACGAGCAATTTGCCCTCCTTTTTGCCAAAATCGGAAAAGTTAAAATATTTACCCAGGCCAGTACAACCAAAAACGTGATGATCTGAAAATGACATATGGAAAGGTTTGGCTACAAAAACGATTCTCTTATAAACCATCTATGCACAATTGCCACCTCGATATATACCTGAGCACACAATTTCGTCCAAGCTAGCAGTGAATTGTCTCTACACAGTCTTTCATTACACGGTTGAGTACATAGCATCAAAGAGCTGTGTGAGATTCTAGCTGGAGAATAGGCCTCTGTGATTGGTTTTTGTCAAACCCTCAAGTGTTCCCTTCATCCAATCAGAATTTTTTTATATCGAATGAAAGCTAATACTTCTCCCTAAAAAGACTTTTTTCATTAGGTCAACAGATAACGCAATTCAATGTTTATAGCAAGGCGAATGTGGTAAATCTGTTGAAAACGACCTATGCAATCACGATTTTTAACCAAAATGTAGGTTTTAAGAGTGCACACCAGTAAATGCAAGTCTCCTACACCCTGAGAGGAAAAAATCAGTGTTTCAAACGAGGAAACGTGCAATACGACTAAATTAAATACATTAGAAAAGGCTTAAAACCCAACTATTAGGCCCTGGTTCATATTTAATCCTCATTTAGGCCTGGGAAATAGATTGTCTGTGAAAAATGAGCAGGATTTGACTTTTTATAACAATTTGGCTATACTTTCAAAATGTGTTAGAGGCTGTGCAATAATTATTCCCCCCGGGGTAATATTTCCGAACGGCCCGCCAAAAATCGCTTCCCCCCCCCCCCCCCCTCTCGGCATGCCAAAAATCGCTTGCCCCCCCCTCTCGGCCCGCCAAAAAGTCTTTGCCCTGGCCCTTTACACATGCCAAATTTTTGGGATCCCAATTTGCAAACGTTAAATGGTCTAGATTCCAGCGAGCAGGAAAATTTGCATATTAAGGCACCCCATGAATGTGTGCCAAAAATGGCTTGCCCCCGGCGCCCTCTCAGATGGCCAAAAATCTTGCCCCCCCCCCCCTTTCGGCTTGCCAAAATTTCTTCCCCCACAATTTTACCATCCCCCCCAGGCTCATAATTATTGCACAGCCCCTTACATTTCAGAAACACCAAGCTACTCGTTAGGTGGCGTAAGCTGTGTTGCGGAGAAAGGACGTGAGAATATTTACTCATCTATAATATGTTGTGATCACTTTGTTGATGAGAGAAGTTATATTTTGCTCTCCGTATGTTTCTGTTTGAGTCTTTCCCCGTCTCACTGGAAGATCCATTGGCCATGTATCTGGTTTAATTTATATTAACCAAATAACTGGTTAGTGGATTTTCACATCAGTTCTGAGTAATATCAGTATATAATTTCTACAATGAATGTCTTCATCTGACCTTCGACTTGCAGAAAGGGTGAGTTTTGAAGAACTGAGTCGCTCTGGAGTCAAGAAAATGACGTTTTCCCAGACCCTGTTTGTACACAAAGTCTATGGGGGCTATTTACTGGTGTGCACCCTTAAAAGTCAAGTGTTCCTTACAATTTTTTTCAAATTTTATGTCATTACATGAAAGAGCACACTTATATTGTCCATATACTAGCGTCATTAGAATGAGCAATGGCAAATTCTCTTTAAATTGCAAATCTTGTGCAAAAAAGTTACTATTTTCGCTTGTTTTGTCATACGGTTGTAAATTCAATGAATATGACTTTGCTAAAGAGCGCTTACAAATTGATTTTTGTAGAAAAACGTAATAACGATAGATAGCGCAAACTATAGGCCCACATCTTTAAATCCTTGTGAACAGATGAGTAATTTGAAATACTAGCAGATTACCAGTACGACGGCAACTTCGTGACCTCTTTTGTTTGAAAGAAAATTATTACGGGTTGTCAGCACGGTGTTACGAAATTTAGCCGGCAAACGCGTTTTAGCAATGATAGCCCCATAAATGGAAGACACGGGTCGTTTTCTGCTTAAATTACGTACCATGACCAATGATGACCAAGATATTGTCGTGTAAAGCAACAAATAACGTTGAATTATATGGGAAATAACAAGGCTTGAACATGCCCAAAGTAGCAGGAATAATGAGAAAAATGCGTTAGTGTCACAATAACAAAAACGTTCATATCATCAAGCAAGAAAAAGCACGGGCGTCGAAAACGGGTGTCATGTTTAGATAATAACTAAAATAAGCTTGCCTGAAAAAAGCATGAAATTTGGTAGCTGTATACTCCTATAGTCGTATATTGAACATCTTGAAATATTGGCTTTCAGAGTATCTCTGCGCGTGGCTATCGTCACGCGATGTAGGCCTATTACGGCTAATTGTTTTCCCCATAAACAAACTTTCGTTGTTATTTCTCCATTGTTGGTTATCTACCTTGAAAAAATGCTCCCAACCAGCATTATAAATGTTGGTATTAAATTGTTTGGATGATGTAAATTAATTCCAGAAATAGTATACACGAGTGGGCCACTATGAGTGAGAATAAGATTGCTTTTAAAACCAATTGAACTTTGGAACCACTCGTATGGCTTAGCAGCAAATCTTTGGATGCACGATCTATTCACCCCTGGTTCAAAACCCGGTAAGGGCACTTCTGCTGTACTTTTGATTTGATTTTAACTCGGTTAATCCTAGGTTTTATATTTTTGTTTAAAAAACCATAATATACGATTTTGGTCAAATTTCAATTGGGTTAAATTTTTTGGCAAAAATTATAAAAATATTTATAATACTAGTAAACAACTGCCATGAAGGTCATTTGAAGGTAAAATGAAAGAAAAGGAAAGCACCAATTATGTTGACCACTGCAGCCATGGAGCTAATATAGAAAGGAAAGGAAATAGATTACGTAACGCCTATTGTTCCTTTGTGCCTATTTGAGTTTCCGAAACGCTATTCATCGAGAGGTACCTTTTGTTTGAGACAAAGGGCTTCCGCCATTAAATCGGTAACTGACCTGGCAGCGTATTAACGCTATAATAGGCAGGCTACTGTCAATAAGTGATGAAACGAAAGTCACGTGAAAGCGTCTACACAAGCGAGAGGTACCCTTTGTTGTAATCCAACCCAAGGGTGTGATTGAGTTGTCGCATGCACACAAAACAGAGGTTCGCCTACAATACAAACCTATTGCAGCGCCCAAATTGGTTTGTGTGCCCATTTGATTATACTCAGTGAACACGCTTTGCTCTACCATTTCGCTACGGACAGTTCAGCAGCATAGGCAAAGCACAGATATTGGAACACATCTGTGGGCAAAGTGTGCGCTCTGTGTGGCGGATATAAGAATCTACACAATGTTTGCCAATAGGCTTACATATAAGGATTTGAAGTAATTATGATATCGCTCCTACTGTAGTATTTTTAAGGACATTGGCCGCGGTCCACATCGTGTTTTATCATATATAGGCCTACCATAATAATGTGCATAATCACCGCGTATATAGGACTGGCAAGCGAGTCTACCCTGGACCTCAAATGTGATATATTTGCTAATAACTCGAGAAGCATATTCTGAATCGATCAATAAAGCAAAGCAAATAATACTTGTAGGCCTATAATACTATATTAAATTGCGGACCA
This sequence comes from Amphiura filiformis, assembly GCF_039555335.1. Classification (NCBI taxonomy): domain Eukaryota; kingdom Metazoa; phylum Echinodermata; class Ophiuroidea; order Amphilepidida; family Amphiuridae; genus Amphiura; species Amphiura filiformis. Next base: position 50,885,514 of record NC_092644.1, on the reverse strand, counting down.
ACCGATGCAGCTCGATACGCCCAATGTAGCCTATGAATAAAGGCATCTAACAATAAAGTCGCCCAATTGAACAGCTGTAGGTGTCGATCGCACGACTTCATGAATATTGATTGGCAACATTTTCCAATATGTCAGCGCTCAAATCGGACACAATAGAACAATAGACCCTTCAGTGCGTTGACTGCAGCTGTGCTACGAGGGATTTAAGACATCAAAGAGGCGCTCAAATTGGGCTGATTCCAAGTAGGTTAAGCCAGGGGTGTAAGTTAGGACAAAAAATTACAATTATGCCCAAAAAAATCAGATTTGAAAAAAAAATCATTCGTGCATTTATGGCTGAATCTATCTCATGACTTGACAAACGCTTGATAAAAAAATTGCAGGGAAGACAGTGGTAAAAAAAAACACGTATTGCATTGATATTTGAAAATAATTATAAATGACCGGCCGACAACCCATTACACCCAGTGGCGTAGCCACGATTTTGGAACCGAGGGGGCACAACTTGTAAATGTACCGACAGAAATATTTTTTGCCGACGGAAGTTGTGATTTGTTGACTCAATTTTTTTTGGCATGGTTTGAAAAAGTGAAGAGCAAAAAAAAAAAAAAAAAAAAAAAGGATATTAGGCGGTAACAACATAAAAACACTAAATTTTTATGTATAATTAACAATTTCTCATAATTTTTTTTACAATTCTCCCTTTTTCCGGTCACCCTGGGTAAAAATAGTCTATTGCTAACACAATTTTTTTTCGTAAACACCTTCCGTCTACCGACGGCCTTACATGAACCGACGGCCATGACGAGCGGGGGCACCGGCCCCTGCCCCCCCACTGGCTACGCCACTGATTACACCCCCCCACACACACACACACATAGAAAACGAAAAGAAATGAGCAGAGAAAAGGAAAACAGACACGGGGCAGAGCAACAAAAAAGAAGAAATGGGTCAGCGAAAAAGAAAGAAGAAACGGGCGGAGAAAAGGAAAATGAAAATCCGCGCCCACTTCATCTTTGCGCGCAATGAGCCCAATGTGTATCAACTTTCCTGGGCAACTTTCACTTCAAATAGTATGAAACTGAAAATTTCGGAATAATGCTAACTGGATAATTTTGTTTCCCCCCCCTCCTCCCTCGACAAAATGTCCAGGCTAGCAACTAGAAATGAGCTGCAATCTGTTTTAGTCGGAACTTAATAATAGTGTATAAAGTGTCGCCCATTTTGTAAAATTTTCCAACGACTAAGAGGCCACATCCCCCCTCAGTCATCCCCCTGCGACGCGAGCCTTGTGTTCGCGGTCAGACTTGTGTACCCCCACTATCAAATTCGGATTGACGCCTTAGGTCAAAACTGATTAGTTTTCAAGGGGGTAACCCCTTAACACTTTTTTGGTATGCTTTGGTGGGGCGACAGGGAGGGCTTTGCCTAGGGCGGCAAAATCCCTAGGAACGGCCCTGCAGTCTCCCCTAAATAATTTTTTTTTTGGATCAAAAAAAGTACAAAATTGACCATTTGTTGGAGAACAAATTAGGTTCTTTATGCTTTCTTGGTCAAAAAAGTCCAAAATTTTGGAAAAAGATCCACTTATTTAAAAATCAGCCCCTTCCCTATAAATTCGGGCCACGGTCGCACAATAGTCCCATAAAACCGGCCCTAATCTGCCCTCAATTGTAATGCGTCCGGCTCCATCGGCAGACAACTAGCATACATTCGTAGTCATGGCTGCATGGACTCTCGAAAAACACCTTCAAGAAGTATTGTAAGCTTGTTTAATAAATAATATTTCCCTTACCTCCTCCTCCTCCAGATGAATGATTTTCGTCGTCATCGGTCACATCGGTCACATCGATCACCGTATAGTCATGATAGTTTGCAGAGGCTTTCTAAAAAGAGGTAAGTCAGTGAAAATTATCCGCTTCATTTTAAAAGGGCATTTCGTTATCCACAGCCTCACCCCCCACTTTACTCAAAAACAGTTAAGATTTTTTATACCACCACCTATTGCTATGGTAGTGGTTTAAAATATTGTCTAATAGTTTCAGACCGGAATATAACTGGCATCGGGGTTCGAAATATTATTATGCCTTATAAGGGCGTACACCACCAATAGCGCGTCCCATTGAAATACACGTGAAAACACGTCTCTTCTTTGCCCGATTTTAGACCTTTTCGGCAACAAATTGAACATAAATATACCACCAATCGATTGCAAATTGATGAAAATTTAATATATGTTTCAATGTACGGGTAGTCTTCCGATTAGATTTCAAGATATGGGCGTTTAAAGAGCACCATGACCATTTTCGACCCTTTTTTACCCTGAAAACCCGTTTCTGGTCATTTTCTCAATCCGAGGGCCTACTTTTTTCAAAAATTGGATTATGCAACTTTTTTGGGATCCAAGTTCGTGTAGGCCTATAGGTCTCAAACTTTTATTTAAGCTATAACATGCTTCTCTTTTTCCTTACAAGTCCACAGAAAGGCCCAAAATACCTCAAAAAAGATTTCGTTTTTACCGGAACTCATCCACATTACATCGCGCGCGGAGTGAATTAGAGGTGTGCGCCCGTAAGATAAGACAGAGCGCGTACCACCAGTCAAAGTCTCCGCCTCATCCGATAATGAGGGCCGATTGTTCCGTGAAATGCGACAGGCGAGACTGCTACGCAATTACCACGTATTTTGTCTATCGCGTAATCGCGAAAGCACGCAACGCTCTATCGCGGATACGCGAAGGCACGCAGCGCTGGCGTGATTGTTAGACACTACACGATCGAACAATCGGCCCTCATGAATATGCGAGATTACACGGAGACTTTGACTGGTGGTACGCGCTCTGTCTTATCTTACTCCTCTGTGGTGATTACACATCATAATACTAATCGCGGAGTGCCGACGGGCGCAGTGCGTGTATCGAAAAGCATTATGTTATTATCGCTAAAAGATCTTCCAGGGCTGCATTCTGTAAATTAAGAATAAGCGCACATAATCTCATGATCGAAAAGGGGCGTCACTTCTCTCAAAAAATTAATCCAGAGAATAGAATTTGTACACTTTGTAATTTAAATAAGGTGGAGGATGAATTTCATTTTGTAATGATATGTCCTTTCTATACCAAGCCTCGCCAAGATTTATTATCTACAATACATGAAATGTATGATATAGATGGTATGGTAGACACTGACATTTTCAAACTTATAACAGGCTGTTGCAGAACAGTTACAGAACAGCAGGCGAGCGATAACAACATACAGGCTGAATCCCCAGCACTGTTTTAGTGATAATACCACTCGTTTCCAGGATGTTTACACACACTATTTCATGAAATCGCCGGTCACTGCTTTTTCCGGATTACGTCATTTCTCATGCAATGCAATTCGGAAGCGCTCCGCCAATAGCACATACAGGGGAGACCGAACGCGGTTTGCTAGGACATTTCGGATCCCCGTCACACAGCCCCCTCCTAACATTTTGACGTCCCGGCAAAAATGTGATCTTTGAAATACTACACGGGGTTCGAAATTTCCTTACACTACGCCTCTATATACAGTTTTTTTTTTATATAACACCTTACTCTACAACATTTAAAAAGGTATAGTGTCCTTAGGTTATCTTCTTTCCGCCCTAGTCCTGGAATGGCAATGGTAGATCTGCACACATCTGGCATGCCCGAGGCCAAAGTTGTTCTTTCTGTTTCCTCCTTATTCACCTGTTCTTCCTCTACTTGACGCTCAATTTCGCAAGTTCCACTACCTTGTCACTATTTGTTGCACCTCCACTCTCTCCTAAGTGGGTCAATTCCGATCACACTCTATACTCCTTGTACTCTTCGTTACAATACTCTTAAGTTCACCTTGAGCTTCTTTATAGTTGCCAATCACCCTATTGCCAACTGATTCTTCTGCAACTCTTCATGACAAGCATCTACTAATGTCTTGGCAGGCAGACATGAGGGGATCTGGGAGCAGCAAAGGGCCCCAAAGGTGTGGTACGCAGGCCCACCGGCGCGTGGACACGCCCTGGTTACACACCAACCTTTGCCCCAGCTATGGGTCAAATAGCTGAGGTAGTTCACTACCTCAGGCGTAAGGGAGATAGTATCCTGTAAACGGCAAGAGGGCGTAGTGATAAGACTTCACCATACCGGCCAGTGAACAAAAGCAGGGTGTCCTGGAACCTGTACTATTTCTTGTTTTCTCTGGTTGGAGACAGAGAGCACAAGTGTGAAGGGCGCAAGAAAGATGTCTTGTATGTACATTTTTATACGGCCACTGGATAAGCGGAGAGGAAAACTCTGTTAACAAAGCTAGCTGTAGGAGTTGCGACCACAGCTATATCAGCAATCGAAAAACTATGATGGCGAACCAAAACTACACTAGGGTTAAAGTCCCTAATTCAATCATAACATCTCCTGGTGCAGACATCGATTTGCAAAGATCACATGACGCCTTGCCTCGAAATCCTGATGGAAGGGACAAGTCTGATGAAGGTGCCTGCAGGAGGAGAAACCTTGTAAATTGCAAGAAAGTCATTACAATCTCCACCATGAATGTACGGACAATAAGAGAACAGCAGTGTAGAGAGGAGCTAGTTTCAAATCTCATTGAGTACAATGTGGAAGTATTGGGAATACAAGAACATCGTATCATTCACGATGAACCAATTAGATACGAAGACATACTGGGCAGGACACTGATTACAACATCAGCAACTAAGAACGATGCGGGAGCTGCAGTTGGAGGGGTTGGAATCCTACTGAACAAAAAAACTAAAATTCACTTGCCAGTGTGAGATCACACAACAGCAGAATTCTCATCGCAAACTTCCAGGGTAACCCAGCAACAACTGTCATCGTTACATATTGCCCAACCAACGTAGCTGATGAAGACATAGTAGAGAATCACTACGATAGTATGAGGAGAGCCATTGAATCCATCCCAGCTCATAACCTCTTGATAGTGATGGGCGATTTCAATGCTAGAGTTGGACTGGAAGACACTAAATTTACATACCATGACACCACCAACAGAAATGGAAAGTACCTTGTGGAACTAGCAACAGAGAAGAATCTCATCATTGCAAACACACAGTTTCGCAAGAAAGCTGGAAAATTATGGACATTTACAAGCCCAGGAGGCAATAAATACCAACTAGACTATATACTCATACGAAGAAAATGGAGGAACAGTCTGCAGAATGCTGAGGCATACAACACCTTTGCTAGTGTGGGCTCCGATCACAGAATAGTGTCGGCAAGAATAAGACTAAGCCTCAGGAAGAGCAAGACTTTACCAAGGAAGAACCAGTTCGATTGGAAATCCCTGAGCACTGATAGAAATATCCTAAAGATGTACACCATAGAAGTGCACAACAGGTTTGAAATCCTTGAAGACATGGAGGAAACAGCCACGGATAAGTACAGCCGATTTATCGCTGCCAACAAAGAAGCAGCTGAGAAGATCATCCCTGCAAAGAAGCGATCTCGAAGGGCAAACTTTTCTCGTGATCCAAGAGTCATAAAGGCAAGAGACCATATCAGGGAGACGTATGAGGAATACCAACTGGACACTACTGATTGTAAAAGAGAGGAGTACAAGAAGGCGAAGAAAAACCTTGATGATGCATACAACGAAGTCATCGAGGCAGACCTAAATGGCAAGTTGCAAGAGGTTGAAAGAGCGCATGTCAACTCCAAACATGGTGAAAGTTGGAAATTGATCAACGACATCACTGGTAGAAAGGCATGCAGTACAGGTCAGTTGAAGGAAATACACAAAGTGAAAGGGTCACCAATTGGTACAACCACTTCAAAGGCCTTCTTGAAGCCCTCCTGACATCGATGATGAGGAAGAAGAAATAACACCAGTTTTAGACGAGCTTGATATTAAAGTGGGGCCATTTGACAAAGAAGAATATGAAGAAGCTAAAGCATCTTTGGTTGAGGGAAAGAGCTGTGGAGAGGACAACATACCTCCAGAAGTGCTGAAGAGATGCAACCTAGATGACATTGTGTTAGGGTTCTGCAATGACGCACTTCTCAAAGGGAAGAAACCGGATCAATGGTCCATACTTAATATTGTTCCTATCCCTAAAACAGGAGATCTTAGCTCCGGAAACAACTACCGCGGTATCAGTCTAACCTCCATCGTAGCCAAAACCTACAACAGAATGATACTTAATAGGATCAGACCTGAAATTGACCAGCATCTGAGAACAAATCAGAATGGATTTAGAGTTGGTAGAACGACTGTTGGACACATCCTTGCACTGCGTAGGCTGATTGAAGAGGTAAAAGCGCATAACCTGCCAGCGATAATAACATTCATCGACTTCAAGAAAGCTTTCGACACCATCCATAGAGGCAAGATGTTGAAGATACTCCATGCCTACGGAATTCCGGAACTCATTGTTGAAGCTATTGGCAACATGTACCAAAACACAAAAGCCAAAGTAATATCACCAGATGGCGAGACAGAATTGTTTGAAATCTTAGCAGGAGTACTTCAGGGGGATACCCTCGCCCCATACCTGTTCGTGATTGTCCTCGACTTTGCACTGAGAATAGCTATTGAAGGAAATGAAGAGGAGCTAGGATTTCATCTGGAAAAGAGACGAAGTAGGAGAGTTGGCCCAGTCGTGGTGACAGACTTTGATTTTGCTGACGACATTGCACTGTTGTCTGAGGAAATACACCAAGCACAAGAACTGCTTCATAGAGTGGAGACTTCAGCTGCTAAAGTGGGCCTGAAGATGAATGGAAGTAAAACAAAGTATATGTCCTACAATAACAGGAGAGAAAACATCACAACAAATGAGGGTGTGGTACTAGAGGAGGTAGATGACTTCAAGTACCTAGGCGCTTGGATGAAAAGCACTGAAAGGGATGTAAAGTTACGTAAAGCAGCAGCATGGAGGGCGTGCAGTAAACTTAAGAAAATCTGGAGGTCAACTCTTACCAGGAGTTTCAAACTCCGAATCTTTGCTGCAACAGTGGAGTCAGTGCTGCTTTATGGATGCGAAGCATGGACCCTCACCCCTAAACTTGCAAAGGGTCTGGATGGCTGTTACACCCGCATGCTAAGAACTGTTCTGAATGTACATTGGAAGGAACATATGTCAAATGCAAACCTATATGGAGATATTCCCAAAATAAGCCACAAGATCAGGGAAAGAAGAACCCGGTTTGCTGGCCACTGTTCCAGAAGCGAGGAGCCCGCATCAAAAATGGTTCATTGGATACCCAAGCATGGGAGGCGGAAACCTGGAAGACCTGCTCTGACCTACATTGACATTCTGGAAGATGACACTGGACTGGAGGCAACAGACTTCAAGACAGCAATGGAGGACAGGAAGTTGTGGAAAGCCATCACAGTTCGAGGACACCACTCGAATTAAGCAAGTAAGCAAGCAATGTCTTGAAACCAGTATCTCCCATTCGTCCACATGTGCTACGATCGATTGGTTCTCCGACACAACCTGACATCGTATGTCATTGCAAGACCATTACTACCACTTACACAGGCACTGTAACCACCATGCTCTGATGGCATAGTAACTCTCACAAAAACGTAACATGACACCGTAGGGTGAGGACGTGCTTGGGTGAGCTCTCGCCTCGCGTGTTAACCAATGCATGCATCTCAATGGGGCCAAGGCGGAACACGAACAAAAAGCCTACCGGTATAGCATAATTATCGACATACTTTTAAAGTATGATGTTTTGCATAGACTTTTTGTATCGAGTTTGGTGATAAATTACGTGTTCGTAACTATAAAATATTTGTCAACTTGTGAATCAAATGTGAATTAAGAAATATATTGCATTATATCCTAACAATTTTGATTAACCTTTTGCGTGGTTCGCAAATAATTTTAAGAATTTTTGCAATTTTTTGGAAATATCCCACCCAGTTATGTATCACCACGTGGTCATTTTAATTCAAGGGCTTATACCACTAAATCAGACTTCTGCCAGCTTCTGCCCAAGTTTATCAGTCATATAGTGCCATCTTTACATTCAAAATGTGACAAATTGATATAATATTAGCAATTTTAGTGTTCAAAATCGTGTTTAAATACAATTTCTTATTGTGAATGTCACACAGGTTAAAAAGAAACGGGAATATTCGGGCAATATTTAAGACTATCTGCGCATGAATACACAAGGGAAAAATGTAGTTAGCAGTCGTCAAATCGGTCTTTTTATGTATCGCTGATTTTCTCAACAAGTAGCCGAGCAATGTTAAAGCTAATGCATACCATGGTATGCAAAATGTTCTTCTCTAAGATGATATACATAATTTATACTTTAAAACTGGGAAAATATCTACTTTTGCACATAAACGTGAACTCTACTTTCATAACTTTGCGTGTATGAAATCAATGCGAAGAAGGTTTTTGTGGTGTGTTCTCTTTATCATCACACAGCTTGTCTCCCTTCGCAATGATGAAAAATTTCCACACGACGGTGTCGCTATAACGCTGAGCGAACGGTAGTGTGTTGTTTTGCAGTGTATTCGAAAACATTTCATTTTCTCAAAATTTTTGAGAATCTATTACAGTCAAGCCAGAGAAGTAATTGGTGTCTGTCTGTCTGTCTGTCTTATTGGAAACTCCCGGAGGAACTCGGCAGGGGCGATTTTCATCGCCATTTCACCAAGCTGACACAGGGTCAATTTCTACAAACTTTTACGTCTATTTGGAAACATCATAGCCTGATGGTCCATTTTTGGACGGTACAATGATTACTCTAGGGTCTGTTGAGTAGAAGCAATGGCCGAGATGGGGTTCGAACCCACAACCTTACGATCATGAGTCCAATGCTCTAACCATTGCGCCACACGACCCGGTGTGGTTGATGCATTCCTAGCCAGGTAAGCGTTTGAGTTTCTTTGCAAATTAGCTATTTTAAGCTCAGTATCATGTCATGACATGGTACATTGTGTACAGCTATGTACATGTACAGTACACCCATCGTATGGCTCGACATTACACAATTGTCACACTATGTCAGGCTGACGAGGCTGTGTCAGTGTTCATTCAATTGAAAATGTATCCTTGCTCGAGAAGTCAAGTCACAAATTTGTGCACCGCAGTGACCGATGAGCTTCACATTCGAGGCTACACTGGATTTCAGAGAACAACGTCAACGGCAATTCCTTGCTCAGATTGGTGCGAGCGCCCTGTTATAATGGTCGACGTACGCCGAACTTTGTGTTCACTTCAAGGGCGCCGATCTGCAATGAGTAACGATATGATGCACAATCAGCTAATCAGATTATCTGTCTGTTGCTACGATTCAGCCAATCAGTAGCTATCAGTACCCCACCTCCGTAAATACATGTACTCAAGACTGTGCACACGCTCTCAAAATGTAAACAAGTGACATTCATACATTTGTGCTATATAACGGCGCGCCATTGGTCAAGAGTCATATTCAGCGCTCATACATTCACACTATGTAACGGCGCGTGATTGGTGTCCCGGATGTGCGATCGCCAGGTAGGAAAAAATGAAGGAAAATCATGATTTTTGATATACGGTAATGTTGCTTGTACGCTTTTTGTTATTATTTTTATGAAATAAGAATCACAAAATGTACTGGTATGTATGAACTGGGTTCATTCATATATTTTCATGACTAAAACCATTTAGTCATGAAAATATATGAATGAACCCCAATTCATGCCCGCTACTTCAGCGTGATGATTTCAGTATAGAAAAGAATGCAAGAAAATCGCGTTAAGAATCTTACATCTTATTTTTTGTTATTATTTGATGAAAAACAATCACTGAATGTTTGGGAATGTATGAAAGGGGCTTATTCATATGCCTCAGGCATAAACAATCAATCATGCGGGCCTCAATTTCATGAATGAACCCCTAATTCTTCTCTGACAAAAACTTTACGAGACCATTGCATTTGTCAGAAATCTAAGCATGAATGCCATGTACATGTACATTGTACTAAGCGACAGTTCAAAATAGCCAATTCTCTCGGTCAGGGTTGTTCCATCCATTGCACTTATTGCGATTCTGTCGGTCAACATGATGTCACTTTTGCCATGATTGGGCTATTCCATCTTGCCCCTAGTGTGACACAAAGGGGACACTTACCGTTGCACTCAATGGGGGAAATCACAAAACATGCAACAAATAAATACTCTTGATGAAATAATTTTAAGCTCGATTTCTTATCAGGGAAATCAACTTTTAAATAAATTACCATACTAAATTAATTGGTATTTTCTGTGCTGAGAAAATTTTCTTGAACTGAAAGGCCCTGTACAAACCAATAGGGATTTCGTGAGGGTGTCCGCTTTGACATACGTGGGAAGAAGTACATACTTTTACTAAATTCCAAAAGTACGGTATGTGTTTTTGTATACAATTTACAAAATTTATGTACATACAAAAGTACATACTTTTGCAACATACTTCCATGTGTGTATGCGTAGTCGTTTCTCCTGCATGCAATTTTTACATACAGTAAGTAACCACTGGGTATAAGCCCACCCCCATTTTTGAAGTGAAATCTGCCATCTAGGGGGTGGGCTTATACCCTAAAGTGGTTACGGTATATGCAAAATGCATACTTTGTATAATTCAAGTATATACATGTATTTGTATAATATGTCATTATTGACTGAAAACTACCTCATGTGCTGTGTGCAAAACTACAATGTACATAGTATTTAATACATACTCTGAACTTTGGCAAAAGTATGTGGTTTTAGCATATGTATGCAAAAGTATACAGTACTTTTGCAAAATACACAATATATATAGGCCTATACGCCATATAATGCAATTTCTACATACATGTACCGTATAAGCACCCAGGGCACTTAACAAAGTCATTTTGGGTGGACAGTTATTTTTAACCTGGTTTACAATGTACCTGTAATCATGTAATCTTTCAAGGGGCGTTTATTAGAGACTTCCATTACGATGTTATAGGTCCTGAGACGTTCTAGTAGCTTTTCTGGTGCAGAAAATGCATTGCAAGTTTACACTAGACTTGTAGTCCTCCAACTATTTCACTGTATTGACGACTTGACGTCTAACTGTCACTTCAACATTACATGTAATGTTACCCTTAATTGAAAATACCCTACATGTACATGTAGGTGGGTGCTTATTGGGGCATGGGAGCTTATTGGAACAAATTTATACGGTTTATGCAAAAATACATGCTAGTTTTTTTTGTTTAGCCAGGGCTGAGTATCCCCATTTTGAAGGACTTTTTTTTTTGCACCAATTTTCGCTCAAATTTTGGGACTTCAGGCAGAAATATGCCTGTACAGTGTTATGGGGAAAATTTTCAAGTTGATAAAAAATGTTTACAGTTTCTACACAAAATTTCACCCTAGAAAATGTTCCTTTTTAATTAGGATATCTTTCACTTATTAAGTTTCCACCATTCTGGCTGCCAAACGTATAGTCAAAGCTTGAATGCTGTTTTATGAATTAATTACGGTACAAATCAATGCATCAACCAAAAACACGATGGCAATGGACTCTAGCATCGAATGCGTAACTATGTGCCAATTTGAAGATTCCACAGTTCACAAGTAACTCACTTCAGGTCACGGCGAAGCCCGGGGCGAAGCATATCAGTAATGCTAAGTGCACCTGTAGTCGTTTTTTCTATATAGCCACACCACATGCAATCTATTCAAAAATGCATACTGTGCAAAGTATTCAAAACTGCCTTATATCTGCATACAAAACCATGTACAGTTTGATGTACAATGTACTCACTACTAGCCTGTATTTATTTCATATTTTTTGCTCAGGTACACCTGAGTGAATGTATACATTCAGTTTAGACCTTGACCTTTGAACCTAAGTAGCTCCAAGTCAGGCTTCTTCTGCAAATGCTTTTGCTTTGTCTTCACTAGAAATATTTTATAGTATAATATTTGATAGGATAATGCCTGGTAATGGAAATGCAGACTATAAATGCTAGCTACTAAATTAACCTCACTCCCTATGACATAGTTCATAATATATATGCAGCAGTGAGATATCTAACTTGAGGTGGACATAGAATATTAGCCTCATTTCCCATGAAATTATTTATAAAACTGTGTTCTGTAGCCCATAGTGGAGGGGGTTTTTTAACCTGGGGATGATATTAATCATAGGTGTTGACAGATTGATAGTGGTCTGGAAGTTCAAGTTAGTAAATTACATACATTTTGTACTGCTCATGAACTTATCAGATTTTGTTTGCCAGCTACATGTAGGTCAGTGTACATGGCCAATACAATGTACAATACCAAATACCCATGAACTTCTTACTTAAATTTGCATTGAGAGGTAAGAAGGCTTGTTCTGACCAGGGTATGGATTTGATATAATCAGTCCAGCATTTAACAACATTATTAACAACATTGAATTTTAAGGCCAAATGTTTACCTTCTCCATTACATTGCACACAGTATTTTGATGCATTACCTGAATAGGTTTAGTTTCATTATTACCTTCAACTTTTACTTTTACTCTCTAGTTGAAAGTAAGTGGCACTAATGAGGTTTTCAGCATTTTAATAGATCCAGTTTTAAACCTTTAACTTTTACCTCATATCCCTGCTTTAACCCTCTTTCAAGTTGAAGTCCAGTGCATAATGAATATCATCAAAATGTTGTTTCCCTGTTTATTCTTCTAGATATTATATTCATACATATTCTAAGCTAACTGTATTGTAATTCAATATTTTCTAAAATAACACATTGCTTTTTGATTTATTCTAAAGACTATGGTAAGTTCTGATGTTAAAGCCACAATGTACCATCTTATGTATGTAATATGAAATTGGTTAATATTTTTCAAACCTGACTTTTTTTGGCATATTTGTAATGTTTACACATGTCACAACTTGCACCTAAATGGAATCAGCCAAATTGGTTGTGTTTGTAGGTCAACAGAACAAAGTTTGACATAATGTCATTTATATAATTCAAAGAATTGTGACATTTCCTCCTATAGAACTGCGTGTTAAATGGCCAAAATAACTAACCAGCAGGGTTTCTTTCATTTTACCTTGTTATTTCAGCTCAAAATGGACAGAAACCCTTCCGATAATTATTACTAGCATTATTTCAGCATTTTGAGTATAAAACAAATTTAAAATTTGAAGGAAATCATCTTTAATTAAAGCCTTGTTGTTTTCATACAATTTTAATTGAGTTTGTATTAAATTATACAAGTTTTTGGTTATTTCATGATCCCCTCCAGCTTCATCATAATTTTGCACTTCCCTACCAAAAACAAAACAAAAATACCAAAAACAGACTAAGGGATATTCTTATCATTTTGGACAATGCTATAATCAGCCTTCTGGAACGTTAAAATTTTACTGTATTTCCTAAAACTATTTATGAATCATCCAAATCATAAGAAACCTTATCATTATCTATCACACATCATATCCTATATATACATATCCCAACAGACTCTACATTAGTAGATATGCAGTCTCTAAATATTGAAGAGCTAATCACCTAGTGGAACGTATTTACCCTTTTAATCAAAATGCTTAAGGATCTTCACAATCTGATATCTTAATCTTATGTAGGCCTACATATAAAACAATATCATTAGCCCTAATTATAAGAAACGCGACATTATTCAACACCAACGACCTACATTGCACAACCATGTGTTCCAATCATGCCTGAGCACTCCCTTTTAAAGGGGTTTTTATTATGTATACGGTATACATGTATGTACAATTACTTTTCCAAAAGTATGTGGTTTTGCATAAGTGTGCAAAAGTACATACTTTTAATACAAAATAGGCATATTCCTTTCCGATAGCCAAAACACATGATTAGCGTTAGGGTTAGTAGGCCTACATTTTCCTACATTGGGGCATGCTTAACTCTATCAAATCTTACAAAGAAAACCACTGCACATGTATGCATTGTCATACCCAGGGAATCGATGGCTGATGGGCCAGTGACACCACCGTAGCTACAAGTGGGTGTCTAAGGTTCGAATCCCAGGATGCCAAGTGAAAAATTTGTTCATCTTCTCCTTTTTTCATTCCTCTTCTCCTTTAATTTCTGATAGCCAAAAACCATATTTAGCATTAGGGTTTATATTCATAAATATGCCAATAGTATATGATGCAAAACTATACAGCACATCGGGCCACCATGCATGTATACTATCGCAATATACCAAGAATGAAGTTGATTGGTTGTTGCGATGTTGTGTTAAATCTGCAGAGTGGATTATTAATGAAAATGTGGGTAAAATATGCAATAAAAGCTGCTGAGTAGATTTATGAAAATGTAGGCAAAATATGCAAATTAGCTTATTAATATTCATAAATATGCAAATAAAACATGACATAGAACTATAATACAGCAGATTAGACCACTATGTCCTATCACCATACCAAGTTTGAAGTTTAAGCTGCAGAGTAGATTAATGGTTTTGCTTCCGCCCGGACAAGCCAAAACAAACAACCATTTGGATGATAACACAAGCTCCACATATGTGTGGAGGCCGCCAAAAATTCTAATATGGAGTCAACAGGTTTACAGAGAGAAACTCCTATCCTATAGCTAGGCAAATCAAACAGTCCGCTGCTGCTCAGAGATAAAATCAAACATGTATGAATATAGTTAAAGGCAAAAAAAAAATGAATGGAAGACTACAAACTGTGGATGGTAACATAAATATATGAGAAGTTCTTCTTCAACCTATTTTTTTTTCTTTTCCAGATTTTGCTTGCTGAATATGTGAAAGGAGATTACAACAAGAGTGCTGTAACAGTTGCAAAAATACTTTTCTGTTCTCTCTGCCGAACCCCACAAGAGCTGCAATCAGACAATGTTGTACATTTTACAGGTGTTTGGCTCAGGTAAGGTGTTCATCTAAACACCTCAAATAAAGAAAGTCCGCACTCCGCAGTCATGTAACCCGTCCTACACCAAACCCTAATCTTGTTATGACAATTTGATTGATAAGGTCGTGTGCAGAATCTTGTTAGCTGCAATTTGGTACCAAATTTGCTACCGAAATCTCTAAATTCATAGAGATTGATAGCAGTATATGAAATTTGGTGCATTTTCAAAAGTTGCAAATTAAAACAGACCACGCTTGAACCTGTAGAGGTGAATGGCAGAACACGACCATTGACATATTGACATAGCCCGAAACAACCGCTAGGTCATATCGATCGCATCGTGCTCTAGTATTCATCAGTAAATCACTGTAGCAATCCATGCGTTTTAAATTGACAATTGAATAAAGCGCGCATTTGGGATAGTCGACAGGGGCCCATCGTGGGCAAGCAAGGTTGACCATATTGCCACGCTAAGCCATTTCGACCAGCGATGCTTCGTTTTGATTTGCAACTTTTGAAAATGCACCAAATGCCATAAACTGGTATCAACCTTTGTCACTTTTGAGTGTTTGGTAGCAAATTGGGTATCAAATTGGAGCTAACAAGATTCTGCATACGACCGTATCAATCAAATTGTCATAACAAGATCAGGTTTTTGGTGTAGGATGGGTTGTATGACTCATGGACTTTCTTTATTTGAGCAGTTTAGCTCTATGAGCAGGGCTGCAAGCGGTCCTATATTTCCTATATTTTTAAGATTTTCCTATATTTCCCTAGAAAGTTTCAAAAAGCCCTATAATCCCTATATTTTCATATTTGGAATATTTTTTGCTGAAGGTCTTTGTATTAAATATAAATGCCTCCCTGGACCCCACCAATCAGGTTTATTTGTATCCATTTCTATAATTCCAGGTTGCATTTTTGCCCTGCAATTTCAGTTAATTCTCTAACTTCTTGGGGCTTTGCCATATGAACCTACACTAGACCTTTTCACAGTTCATGTTGAGATTTTGCATATAAAATAGAGATAATCAGTGTGGTGTTGAATGCTGACATCTTGTGGGTACACGCTGCGATGGCCGTTCGTCGTTCGATCTCCATGAGTGAACAGCAAAATCACCGTGTTGATGTGTGGTCGTGCGTCTTGAACTCGCCACTCAAAAAAGGTGGCAATGTCAAATTAAATGATGATATCTCTGCCAAGCAAGAAGTTATTGTCACGCTTGTGGTCTCATTTTATTGCTAAATAAAATGCACTTTCAACCCAGTAAAAAGAATTCTGTTAGCCTTTTTAATACTGACACTGCTTCATAGAATTCAGAATGGGCAGAGTGGCGGAGGTGGGGGATGTGGATCTGCTTCTGTAAAGACTGTAAATTGGATTTTTACTCTATTTAGTATCTAAAAGACTCATGAACTTACAGCTAAACAATTCTACTTATTGGTTTAGTCTAGAAAATACAAACTTTTCCATACAAAACTACCCGTTTTCATATCAAACACTGTAGGGTGTCTTCAAAATCTAAAAGTTACTGTAAAATTTTAATTATACCCGTGACTGGCCAGTATAGTCCCACCCCGTTTTGGGTGAACATTTTTCAAAATTGGGGGTGGGACTATACTCAATTTCAAAAAAATTTAAGTTTTTTATTTTTTCGGTTTTGTAGTGTCCCTGGACCTAGACCTAAATGGTAGGATCATTCATGGTTGACCTAAAAAAAAAAAAATTCAAGATGTTTTGTATTTTTAATATGAAAATTGATAATTTGTATTCATGTTATAGTTTATTAATGATTTAAAAATGAATTGAATTTGAATGCATTTTGAAATTAGAATTCAAATTAGAATATCTCCATAACTATCAACCCTAAACTAGCAAAAGTATACATTTTTGGAAAGCTGGAGGCAAAAGCAATTTAAATATACACATTTCAACTCATTGTACAGGGTGACCTTGAAGTTATACAGGGTGGAATTAAAAAAAATCCAAATAAAAAATGGGTCACTTAATGTATTGCTTATTACTAACTTGCAGTTATGGTTAGGGGGAGCCTACTGACTTTGGAAGAAAAAAAATCACAGCTGTTTGGTAATCTTGGAATACAGGGTGTCCCAAAATATGTTCAAATTTTTTTACAATTCAACATATTTTGAACTGAAACATTTTACCCCTAACCCACACAAAAAAACTAAGTCCATAATTAGATCCCTCATCAAATTTCCTCTCAGAAAATGTAAACTATGACTATGATAGGATAAGTAATTAAAAATTTAGGGCAACTTTTAGATTTTGAAGACATCCGCATTGCTTACTACAGTGTTTAGTATGAAAACAGGTAGTTTTGCACATAAAAGTTTGCATTTCATAGACTAAACCAATCATAAAGAGTTCAAAATGATTAAAACAATTAGCAGAATAAATAATTTTTCAAAAGAGCTCTTAACCATGTCTGTAGCCCATATGGATGCAAAGATATGATCAGTTGATTCAACGCACACACAAAAATCTTTATTTCCCATAGACTTTGCAAATACCGCCACCGCCTCATCCGCCACCGCCTCATCCCCCACCTCGGTCATTCTGAACTCAAACAACTCTAACTCCACTATCTTAGCTGATAAACAATTCTCCTTTGGAGGTCTGTTAGGGCACACATTTAGCTACAACATGACACCAAACACACTTCAATACCTGTTTAAGCAGAGATATAACAATTTGAAGGAGTCTCAATTTGGAAAAGCGTAACAAAACCACCATTTTTGGGTGGCGAGTTCAAAAGCAGCGTGGCCATAAATACTATTCATCTGCCAAATATGACAACTGTAACATGATTTGCACGATTGTAGTGCATGTAAACTGAAATCTCATTGCACTATTTCATGTCCTAAACCATAATCCCCGAAGCTGTAAATAAAGTTTTAGCTCATTTTGGACTTAGCGTACATTATTCTCTTCCAATTTATTTAATATGGATTCCCGAAGTAAATGACTGCCCAATTTACCCTTTACTAAACGTTTGTTTTATAGTTATTGTTATATGCAGTATTTTTAACTTTTTATGGCCCCACTGAGCCCACCATATGCATATGGGTGACCCTGCCCCGCTTCACAAATTTGATTGTCTCCTTTACTATTGTAAGGCTTGCAGTCCTGAGATTAGGTTTGTATGTAGCCAAGACACATGGCTTTCATATGGCTCAGTCAGGTCCCTTCTAACCTTAAAATTGACATCCCTAGACTAGTCAGAAAAAGGGCAAACACTGCTCGGTCACCCCTATTGCACTATTTGAAGTTGCTTTGTCCAATAAAGCCTTGAAATTATTGTATTATTCTTATTCCAGTTATATTAGCAATTCTGTAAACAATAGTACCCAGATACGCAACCCAAATATTAAAATGCAGGTCATTTTAAGTGTCCATGTGCCATTTTCGAAAAACTAGGTGAATGTAATACAAAAGCAACCCGGTTCCAAATGCTTTTGAACTATGTTTATTCAAACAAAAGAAAGGAATTCCACTATTGCTGGAGTGTGGCTAACATGCAGTACAAGCAGATCAGGAAATAAAGTTACATTAATTATAACTGTTCCAAAATGCTAATAACACATTCATGAGTATCCACAGTCAATTGTACAAATGTATGTATTTCTTACTATCTTCTCTTTCTGTGACTCTTTTTATCCATAGAATCATTTGATGCCCTCGTTGATGCTACAAGGGAACAAGTGACAACATCCATGAGCGACACAGTCAGTCATGTTAGCAGAGGGAAACTTTCTCAATCGTCAACATCCACAGATATGCGTATAAAAATGAATGATACAAGCTGCATAAATATGATGAACAAATACATTCACTTTATCTATTTAGAAATGAAAGGCTTTTAAGACCAGCACATTTACATGGATTTGTTTCAGTGAGTGGTCATTTCATATTACCAGTGTTAGCAGAACTCATTGTAAAGCTGACAATGTGGCTATAAATTCAAGTCAAATCGCTACCTTATTAGAATGAGAAGCATGTTCTTAAAACATATGGAAACTATATTTGGCAAATAATGTGAACTATAATATAACCTTTCTTAAGATTTTGTTAATGATTAGCAGTGTTCGAACTATGCCTCAAAAAGTTACAGGCCAGCCGGGCTTGACCTTAAAAAGTTACCGGCCAGCCGGGCCGGCAACTAGATGCCAGTCAGAAAAGTTCCCGGCCAGGCCAAAAAGTTACAGGCCAATGGCCTGCTGACTGGCCCGATTTCGCATGCTGATGATTAGCCAAGTCAAGTCCAGACAAGTCAAGTAATACTTTATTATACTATTCAGCAAATTACTTCAGCGGTGTCGATGTCCTTCTGCTTTGTCTGATTAACACATAAAAAAACTACAATCTTAAAAATAATTATTCGAACACTTTTAAGGGCTTATTGGAAATGGTCGCCCTCTCTACCCCTGTATAATGTTTGCATGCCCAATATGCTCATCTTCACCATATCTTCTCCCAACATTGTTTGGTGGGGCAAGGGGAAGGGTACGTATGCTGAAGATGAACATTGAGATAACACTACTATAATCCTTAGTTTCCAGTGACTCGTACAGCGTCGCACTGTACTAAGAAGAACAGGGAATTGGGTGTTCGAACACATTTTGTCCAGGATTGTAGGTCACACGTTGCTACGCAGTTTGACTAGCGAATGAGGTGCCAATGTGATTCTAGAGTTCAGTCTTTGATCAAGTAATCTCAGGGGCGTAGCAAGAGCATCAGGGGCCTATGGAAAAGGAGCAGTCACGGGCCCTTTTAACCAGGGCGGGATTTAGCCTACCTTATTGGGGCCCTGGACCAGGCCAAAATTTGGAGGCCCCGAACTCACATGCCGAGGAAGGTATATGCACTAAAGTCAGTGGCCAAGTTTTGGTTTAACTAAGGGGACTAACATATTTTGTTGAATTCAATTTCAGACTATCTTGGCCCCAGATCAACATAAATTTCTGAATTTGAATGAGCGCTTGAAGCGCTGAAAATTTACAATTTTGCCCTATTTTGACCAAAAAAGATGCTGTTATTGGGGTTACAAGAAAGATGCATAGGGCAATTTTGGGGGCCCCCAATTTTTTTTTTTGGGGGGGGGGCAAAATTGCCCTGGACCCGGGCCCATCTGGCCCAATGCTATAAAAATCCGGCCCTGCTCTCCATTATCAGCCCTTATTTAATTTTTCGCTTTTGTGCTCGGGTCCCTGAACCCTCGGGGCCCATGGACTTCGGCCCATCCTGTCCCCCACTTGCTACACGCCTGAGTAATCTTCATGTGTATGCCAATTGAGTTTGTCATCAAAATAAATAAATAAATTTCAGAATTTATATAGCGCTTTTTTTTTATTGTTTCAAAGCGCTGTAATTTCGCTGCGTGGTGAATCATCACAATCAGATCGCATCAACTAGGCTAGTTGCAGCCGAACCTGGCGCAAACCTATCCGCACTTAGATTGCAACATCCACCCATTTTCTGCAGCTTCCCAAATTCCATTGGGTGAAGGAAGTTTTTTGATAACGAAACAACTAATCACCGATTTTGAAAGCAGGAGGAAACCGGAGATCCCGGAGAAAACCTGCGAGAGCAAACATGGATCGGGATAAACCAAGTGCACATGAGTCCTTGGGCGCGCCGGGCTTGAACCCGGGACCTCAGTGGTGCAAAGCGAGGAACTACCGCTGCGCTAACTCGCCCTCCCTCAATCATAGTGCCAAGATATTTATATGAGGACACATGCTCCACATTACTACCCTTCACCACTAGGGTTTGGAGTTGTACTTGACGTCCTAAAATCAATTATCATTTCCTTAGTTTTGGAAACGTCTCAAGCTATGCAATGTTATTTTGCGTGTATGTATACAACATGTCACATTATCCAATTCATTCCAAGGCATAGGTTTTAAACCTTTAGACACATCTGCTTCTGCTTGAGAACATATTACTGTAGCACTGAGTAATTCAATTTGATCATTTATCTTACAATTTAAAGCTACTTCATGAAAGTTGGGAATTCCCTTTACCGTGTAATCACAGTAAACAAAGTCAGGACTATTTATGTACTGAATCCCCTAGAATGTAAAGTGGATATTACATCATTTTGGAAATTCCCAGGAAGTGGTGTAATATGAAAGGTTAATGTTTAAAATTAGTCTTGGGAATTTCCAGATTACATCTTATTTTGTAAAAGAGTGCTATAGAACGGGACATTTATTTATGTTTATGTATCAGAAGATTATCATGTTTTACTTTTATTTATTCAGATACTGTTAACTTTTCAAACAGTGTGTTTTCTTGTGCACTCTGAAGTGAATTTGGGTGAAAGGTGTGTTTGGCCTTGACGACTCGGTAACAATATTTGACTCACGTTGCTGTTGAATCGCACCTGCTGTCCCAAATCTACAGAGTGTATACACATACACACATACAGATAATACAACTTCTTTTGAATAAATTAATGTAGTTTTAGCCGACAGAAAAAGCATAATATAAAAAACATGTTGTGCATCTTCAGTGTTTTAAGGAAATCCATTCAAGCTATTTTTAAGTTAAGAGCAGTCCTTCTGATTTCATGCCATTGCAACTCAAGTTTTCAAATTTTTGTTAACTGCTCTGAAACATGGGAAGCATCATTACATAAAGGGTTCACAAAAATAACTCCCCCTTAAAATTACAAAACATTTCTTTGCTTAACTTGACATACATTTCGTTGATTTGAAAAATTAAAAACATGTGAATAAAGGAATTATTTTCCTACCCTCCCAAAGTTCTTTTTAATAAAAATCTGTTTGTTTTGGCCAAAAATAATCACATTTTCCAAAAATGATGCTTTCAGAAAAAGTTGCACTTTTCCACATCCTATACATGTAATGTACAAAAACATTCTCGATATCAATGTTTTGATTGATTTAATGGTGTTTTGTGTTCTTTCATTTTTATGTATACGATAACCCAGTCACCCATACAATCATCTTGCAATTTAAAACAATGATTTATTGACATGTACGGGGTATTTCTAGAAGCTTTTGAGCGGTGTGTCAAAATGGTAAAATCAATTACAAAACATTTCTTAGCATAACTTGACATTCATTTTGTTGATTTGAAAAATGTATAAATGGTAAAAAATAATCACATTTTTCAAAAATAATGCTTTAAAAAAATTGCACTTTTCAACATCCCATACATGTAATGTACAAAACTTTCTCGATTTCAATGTTTAATTGTTTTGATTTCCTTTACCTTTCTGTCTCTGATCCCTTAATCACCCATGTAACCATCGTTTAGTGCAAAGTAATGATTCGTTGAAGCTAATTTTGACATAAATGAGGATGTTGAAAAGTGCAACTTTTTCTAAAAGCATCATTTTTGGAAAGTGTGATTATTTTTGGCCAAAACAAAAATATTTTTAAAAGAAAAAACATTGGGAAGGTAGAAAAACAATTCCTTTATTCACAGGTTTTAAAATTTTTCAAATCAACGAAATACATGCCAAGTTATGCAAAGAAGTGTTTTGTAATTTTAGGGGAGTTATTTTTGTGAACTTATTTAACACTGAAGATGCCCAACATGCCACAATTACCATGATTACATAATCGGTTGAAAAAACATTTATGAGGGGAAACTGTTAAAAGTTGTGTTACCTGTATGTACAAGGGCACTTCGTGAATACACATAATCTTGGGCCATGTAAAATCACGGACGTCACTTCATTACCAAATACAAGGGGAAACAAAGTATTATTGTGATTTTTGTCACATTGTGTCGATCAACAGTGATTTGAGAAATAAAAGTTATTAAAACATAATGTTATTTGTGAAGTGTTTACTTGTGTGATTCAATGAGTAACATTACAGCAGAGCATACAAGCTACCAGTTCCTGGTTATTTGAATACTGTTCTACTTGTCAGTGCTTTGAAAGAAATGAATAATATAGCTGGCTTAAATCTTTCAAGTGGAAAAATGCACAAGGAACATAATTTGTGAGAAGTGCAACTATGGATTAGCTCACAGATTTATTTGGTGTTTGTTTAGGCTAAAAAACGGCAAATTCATTTTTTTAAACTTTTTGCTTACACAAACGAATATATAAGACCCCATTTTTGCCAAAACCATGCAAAATTACATACTTTTCCAAAAGTGTGTGCTTTTGCTTATACAACTTAGTATATTTTTTTTATTAAATCAGCCAGTTTATTCTCATTAATTACATATACAAAGATAAATAATGATACATGAATAAAAATAAATATAGCAACAATAAAATACATATAAAGTAGTACAAACTGGCAGTGAAAAATCTAGGACACGGAGATACCCGACCAGCGAGTCTCCGGCAAGATAAAATATTTATAAAAAAAACAATTGTTAAAAGACATTATAGTTTAAACAGTGGCGGATCAATCCATGATGGTTCGGATTTGGAACAATATAAACTAAAAGATGTGCACAGGACGATTTTCATAAGATTATTCCGAACGTTCTTAAAAGTTTGAGTTGTACCAGAGAGATGTATAAGGGACTTAAGAGTAGATGTGTTTTCAGGAGATAGGTAACCTCTACTACCAATTTCAAAAGCATGAATATTGACTTTGAGCCCCTTTTCGGTAAGATCATTAACAAGACTCGCATATTTGTCGAGTTTCCTCTGATGGGCATTAACAATGTTTGTTTCGAAGGGTATGGTTAACTCAATAATACAAATCTTGCTGAGATGAGGCCAATGAATGACAAGATCAGGGCGCTGGGAGGTAGGAAGAACATCAGGTGGAACTGTTGTGACTGTTTCTCCTTTTTACCTCCGAGATCAGCATAAACATGATAGTCATTAGTATTGTCAGAGTACTTAAAAAGAGACACTAAATAGTTCAAAACCGAATCATGGCGCCATGTGTACCTTCCTTGATCAAGTTTTGTTTTGCAAAAGTTCAACACATGATGGAGAGTTTGGCTGTTTTGACACAAAGGGCATTTGACATTATTAGCTGATCTTAGGCGCCACCTCCCCAAGTTGGTCAATGTAGGGAGGGAATATGTGGCTGCGTTGAGCGCAAATTGTAAGACACCACGTGGAAGCGCATACATTATATGTTTCCAAGTAAAACAATTCTGTTCTAAGTGAATAAGCTGGAGAAACCGGCCTTGAACCAGCAATTCTTTAACTTTAGAATTCCACAGGTTACGGATTTCATCAGTGACAAACTCTTTGATCTTACCAACAATACCTTTTTTTGTGGGCACTGGATTGCTACGGGTCGGATTATTTTCCAGAGCTTTAACAGCTTCATTGTACAAGTTCTGACTATAATGAATTATGGAAAATTTACGAGAAAATGATTCTTCTCTAGCCAGCTTTGATACCAACGCATCCTGAACTCTTGAGTCGAAGCTTCTTTTAAGATGCACAAACTTAGAAGCATGACCTTCTTTATACAGCTGGGAAATGCTGCGAATTTCGAGCGAACCAGAAGAGTAAAGACCAGCCAAGGTACCCGGTCTAGGGATCTGCAGCCATTTTTTGACAAATGAGTTGCAGAGGGCATCTAGTTTAGGAAGGTCAGACCCGTTGAGTTCATGGACCGTAAGGTGGTATCTAAGCGATGGTAGAAGGTACCTTATATAAATGGCAAATTTAAACTCATTTCTGATCAATGTACTATCAATATTCTCCAGTCTTTGTTTGAGAATGTTGTGCGTTTCAGAAGAACACTTCAGCTGGTTTCCCAGCTTAGTTACAAGACACCAAGATACTTATGGTTGGTATCATGAAGAGTTTCAATTTCCGCATCACCAACTTTGAACATGATTGGTTCAAAACTACCATTAACAATTGAAAGAGATTTACACTTTGATGGCTTAAGGGTTAGACCCAGTTTTGTTATAATATCATCAATGTTCCGAAGGATCCTCTGATGGGTATCTCTCCTTCGAGTGGCAAGATTGAAATCGTCAGCAAATGGATTAACAATATGGCGAACATTTGAGGCCTTATTAAGTAAATAACCATGCCTCTCTTCCGATTTAATGTAGTCAATGATTGGGTTGAAGGCAAGGAGAAATATAAGAGGAGATAATGGATCTCCTTGAAACACGCCCCGTTTGAATTGGAATAATTCAGAGGACCAGTTTGGAGTAACAACTTGACCTTTAAGATTACCATAAAGGTTAGAGATATAAGTGACTATTTCTTCCAGAAAGCTGTTGCACTTAAGCGTATGAGAAATAACATCATGTGAAACAGACCCAAAAGCATCCTTGAGATCAAACCAGGTAAGGTGAACTGTTTTCTGAGCAAGTCTGGCGTGACGCATAATTTCAGAGACAACAAATGTGTGATCTATTGTCCCACTGATATGCTTCAAGAAAGCTTTTTGTAATTCAATGTCAAGGAGTTCGTTATCCTTGATGAAACGATCGAATCTATCAGCCAAGATCAGATGGTAAATTTTACCAATAGAACTAGTCAGCGCAATCATACGAAAATTACCTGGGTCGTCTGTAGGAGAGTTTGGGTCTTTATGAATTAATTTAACACGACTTAAGGTCCACATTGAGGGTGGTGTGCCTGATTTCAAGATTTTGTTAAACAAAGTTGCCATAAATCTATGTGTACAAGGCAGTTTCTTCAGATGACCATACATTAGCCCATCAGGACCTGGCGCTGACGTAGCACTTTTCTTGTTCAATACTAAACGAACATGTTTTGGTAGAATCGGAGACATGTCAAACGGCAAGAGGCCCTCTTCAACATCGGTCGGATTGAATTTGATCCAAGGAAAGGATGAGATGAGATTGAGGTTAACAATTTTTGGAGTGCTGTAGGTAGCAGGATAATATCTATCGGCAAAATCTTTGGTAAAGGAGGGTGCACTCTCCTTTTCGCCAAAAGTACCCTTGGTTGATTTCTTAGCGAAGCTATAAAAGTTGGACCTGTAGCACTTTTCTTGATATCGAGCATCGGCACTTTTTCTCTGCCTTTTAATTTCCTTCTGAATTTGGTTGTGCACACGAACAGCTTTATAGAAATCACGTCTAAGGTCCGGGGTTGCATTAGGACCAAAAGCGATTTTCCTCAAATTGTTTTTCCATGATTTTGAACGAGAAAGTGCACTAGGATCATGACGAATATAGTTATCACTATGCTTAGGTTTTTGTTTAAAGTCATCAAGACTCCCAAGAAAGTTATTGACGATTTCGGATAATTTGTTGCCTGCTTCTTCAGGGCTTAAACAATCAGTTGCTAAATCATGATGAACAGGTTCAAGAAGAATGTTCAGTTCCTCATTAAGTGATGACCATTGATCACGGTGGAGTTGGGGAAATGATATAGAACTGAACGATATCAGAGTTGTTATCAATTCACACGGACCCATACTGGTCAACAATAGAATACGTGGAAATTACGTTGACCCATACTGGTCAACAATAGAATACGTGGAAATGGACTGGTAACAAAGCCAATCGATCGTGAATTCTGAGAAACGTGTCCTTGGTCTACACAGGCTAGCGTTGAGAATAATAGTACAGTACTCACGTATGTTGAAATCATCTATATTAATAAACGTATATAAGACCCAATGTCTTACAGTACATTATGCTTTCGGTGGTGGTTTATGCACCGCTTTTTACCCCCATTTTTGCCAAAACCACATACTTTTGCAGAATATGTCACGTTGCATGATTATGCAAAATTACATACTTTTCCAAAATTGTGTGCTTTTGCTTATGCAACTAAGTATATACTATATTAATAAACGTACAAGACCTAATGTCTTAGTACATTGTATTTCTGGCGGTTGTTTATGCCACCTCCCCCCCCCCCCTCCCTCCGTTTTTGCCAAAACTACATACTTTTTCAAAATGTCATTTTGCAGGGTCATAATGGTTATACAAAATTACTTACTTTTCCAAAAAGTGTGTGCATTTGCTTATGCAACTTAGTATATTCTATATTATTGAATGTATATAAGACGTAATGTCATATAGAACATTATACTTCTGGTGGTGGTTTATGCCCCCCCCCCCCCTGTTTTTGCCAAAACCACATACCTTTGCAAAATATGTCATTTTGCGTGGTTATACAAAATTATACATACTTTTCCAAAAGTGAAAAGTGTGTGCTTTTGCTTATGCAACTTAATATATACCCCCCATTTTTGCCAAAAACACATGGGCTACTTTTGCAAAATATGTCATTTTGCATGGTTATACAAAATTACATACTTTTCCAAAAGTGTGTGCTTTTGCTAATGCAACTTAGTATATACTATATTAATAATAATAAACGTATTATAAGACCTTTCTTACACATTATATTTCTGTTGGGGTTTATACACCGATTTTACCCCCCCCCCTGTTTTTTTCCCAAACCATGTACTTTTGTAAATATGTCATTTTGCATGAATATGCAAAATTACATACTTTTAAAGTGTGCTATCTGCATATATTATATGCAACTTAGAATATAATATATTAATAAATGTATAATAAGACCTTATGTCTTATAGTACATTACATTTCCGGTGGCTGTTTATGCAGCACTTTTACCCCTAATTATGCCAAAACTTAATATACCGTACTAAATTGCAAGATATGTCATTTTGTATGATTAGGTCTATGTAAATTTAACATATTTTTCCAAAAGTGTGCTTTGCATATGCAACTTGGTATAAAGGCCTACTTTATTAATAAACGTATCTTTGGCCTAGTATAATAGTACATCATCGTGGTTTATGCACCCCCAACGTTTTTGCCCCGATAGTTTTTTACCTGTAGTCTTTCACACAGCGTGCCAAATCTAATTAGTAAAATTGGAATGAGAAAAGTATTACATGTGTAGCCAAATCTCAGTTTGGAAGGGATATAAGCGAGAGATGAGACTGTTTTGAATCGTTTCAAACACCAAATTGCCTGGAATACCTCCAGCTACCTGCAAAAAGCTCCGTGAAATGAATGGTAACGGCGCATTATTAAGTGGTGTGCTCCCGCGTTGGTAGGATGCGCCCTGATTCGCTATAGCCAGCCCGTGTGCTTTCTATACAAAACATCTATTTTTGTATACGTACTGTAAAGTACGGTAAAGTATGATGTTTTGCATATGCAAAACTACATGTTTTTCGTAAGTATGTGTTTTTGCATATGCAAAAGTACATACTTTTATAAAGTATGTAGTTTTGCATATGAAAAACATCATATTTTGCGTAAGTATCTGCTTTTGCACGCAGCACCGGGCCAGCAGCGGCCCAGGCGGGCTCTTCAAATTCCCGTTCTAATGCGAGTTCTAGTGAGTCGGACGATGACAGTAACTTTGAACTTTTCGTGAGGAAAACACTTAAAGAAATTATAAAGGGACAAGCCAAATTGGAGGAGAACCTTGAAAAATCTATTAACTTCAACAGTGAGCGCATTTCTGTTTTGGAAATATCTTCTGAAACGCAAACAAAACAGCTGAAAGAACTTGAAGATGAAGTCGAGAATCTGAAAGGACAACTAAGAAGACAGGCTGAGGATATTAACAAAAATGAGCGCTTCGCACGGAGAAACAACTTCCGAATTATTGGTGTCCCCAAAACACAAGATGAAAAATGCGTGGACATCACTAGCAAGATTTTGATGGAACATTTCGAATGGAAAGAACCACCAAATATTGAACGGGCTCACAGAGATGGACCAAGTAGAGATGGTCGTGCACCGCACATTTTAGTTAAGATGTTATCTTTTCAAGATAAAGTATACATAATGGCCAATGCAAGAGAGAAGCTAAAGGAGGAAACTTTTTATGTACTGGATGATCTCACATTGGCAGACTTGAAGGAGAAGAAGAAATGGAAGGAACAAGTCCAGACTATGTATAAGAATGGAATAAAGCTGAAGTTTACTGGTGGTAAATGGAGAAGTAAAGACGGAGCTTTGATTAAATTCCAGGACTTTCAAAATGGCGTCGTATAATACGTGGATTTTATGCCGTGGAAAATATTTGAACTACCTGTCGAATGGAATTCTTTATTCATGGTTTTACAGTGAACGGTCAAGACATGAACCTTTATGCCCTGGATTGATATGGATTTAATTTAAATTTCTACCGGAAATGTGTTTTTGAGCGGACTTTTGCGTACCTAAAATCGGCATGGTAAGAAATCTGTCTTTTTTTTTGACGTTATGAATTTCAACCGCGAGCCGCGATTGACTCATTATTTACAACTTTTTTGCAAGTCATATTAAACTATTTAATCTCATTTAATGGCAGTTTAATGTCGGCAAGAAATATTCTTTGTTTTTGAAGATATCTATCGACGTATCGTGGTCCGAAGATCATCAAGATATTCATTGTAGTTTTCTGGGAAACTTTTTTGAACTATAGATGAGTCAACTAGAGTGGTCTCCAAAAAAAAAAATTGAACTCTTGTGTGTTTTACTATCGTTGGAAATAACTCTCCTTCAATGCTTATGGTCATTTGGAAGTGTGTTTTTCGCTTGTCATAATATCATGTAATATTAATTATTTTGCTCTGTTTTCTTTGATATTATATACTGTTTTGATTACTGGTATACTAACGAGATTCGTCTTGCTCCTGGTGGGCTCTCGACGCATGTACCGCCCGCCTTTTGCGGAGTAGTACATGTTGCGGGAGCTCGCTCGGGTCAGGACGATTGTCGTACCATTGACGTACTGTGATGTTTACTCAAAAAATGTTTTAATGTCATTCGTTGGTTTTCAATGCAATGGTTGTCACTTTTTATTAATGTTAGAGGTAGAGAGCTCCAAAACCCCACGTTTGTCCTTTTTTATTTTATACACGTAACTAATTAGCACAAGTGCCTTTGCTGGTCTGTGTCTTTGTAGCTTTTGTTTACTGTATTTGAGTGATGAAATTATATTATTTTATAATATGTTATGTTATGTGCCAAACTTTTTTTTTGAATGCATTTCAAGATACCATCTTAAGATTATGTACCCTGAGAAATATTGTATTTTGCTTGAATCTGAATGCCTGTGTTATGTTGGATAGTAATTTTGCCTTTCAAAATCTTGGGCTCGCTTTTCCAATTCAGAATTGTCCACGTGTATATCTCCATCATTTGCATACTTATTGGGAAACAGGTGCATGCATCAATTGTAGCCCGTGCCACGCGTGTAAAAATGTCCTTGTGGTCACTACTTCAGGTATTTTCACTTTGCATATGAATGACAATATCCTTGGTAGCCCAACCCACTTGTGGGTTAATAAGTCGTGCGTGTTTTGTAGGTGTGTGGTTGACACGAACAATTGGGTCATTCACCTAAGTGTACATCATTTTATTATGAGATATTCATGGTTTAGGCTAACACAAACAGGTGATACTAACTTTCTTACGGGTGCTAAAAATAATTCTAGTGGTAGAATCTCAATGGGTATTTCTTATCCGAATACAAATGTGGCATATTTTAATTGTCATTCATCTTGTATTTATCATGAGCTCAAAATGCATATGTTTTTATTTTGTAATTTTGTTACGTGTATGTGTCATGAAGAAACGTTAAATACCCGCTTTTTAGGGGAATGCCAGACTTTAAGAACCTGTTTGGCTACAGTTGATTTTACTTTTGGCTTTAAAGTCAATCAGATGTACTATAAAAATGATCTTGTGTTATACTATGTTAAATACTTCGCCACAAAAACTAATAATATTATTATGAAATGTTACAACTGGTTAATTAGCAATGATCCGCAAGATCATGCTATTTGTATCAAATATTTGCATGTTTATAGAGATGAGTTGATAGCGCACCCTCGGTGCCTAGGGGCTGTGTATTGTGTTCCAAGTACCTACATTTGCATAATCCTTGTAGAGTTGATGTCATTTATATTGTCATATAAAATACACCGGTTTGTTTATGTATATTCAGATAATGCATACTTCGTGGAATTTTAGTCTTGGCTTCAGAGAACATGTATGTCTTAATTATTTGCATTTGAATGGATAAGTCGGGCGTTAGCATTTATTCAATGAACGCACGTGGCTTGGGGATCAAAATAAGCGCAACCAGGTGTTTGCCTGGCTCAGAAACAGGGATGCTGATATTTTTCTTATTCAGGAAACTCATTCAACATCAGACATTGAACAACTAGAGCGATAACCGCACCATAGCTGAACCATGTGGCTTCGGCAGTATATTGTGGTAGGCCTATACTGTCATCATTGCATTTAAATTTCAGCTCAATTGAAGCATTTTGAAAACTTGACATTTGACCCCTTTATTGCCCTTAATGACCTTAAATATTTTAAACATGTTTAGAATGTCATAAGGATCATTGCGTTTAAATTTCAGCTCAATCTGAGCATTTTGGAAAACTTGACCTTTGACCCCTTTATGACCCCTTAATGACCTTAAATGAATCTTAAAATGTTTTTAAAATGTTTAGAATGTCATAAGGATCATTGCATATAAATTTCAGCTCAATTGGAGCATTTTGAAAAACTTGACCTTTGACCCCTTTATGACCCCTTAATGACCTTAAATGAATTTTAAAATATTTTTGAAATGTTTAGAATGTCATAAGGATCATTGCATTTAAATTTCAGCTCAATTGGAGCATTTTGAAAACCTTGACCTTTGACCCCTTTATGACCCCTTAATGACCTGAAATAAATTTTTAAATGTTTTAAACATGTTTAGAATGTTGTCAGGATCATTGCATTTAAATTTGAGCTCAATCGGAGCATTTTCGGTTAAAATGACCTTTTTTGACCCCTGTGACCTCAGGATGACCTTTGATGTTTGGAAATATTTTTATTATATTCTTTATGTTTTCCTCTTTCATATGACACCACTCATGGGGTCATACCTTCGTGGCATTTAGAGATATGTCCATTTCAGACCAAATGGTTAGTTAGTAAGCTAGTAAGCTAGTAAGTAAGCTAGTAAGCTAGTAAGTAAGCTAGTAAGTAAGCTAGTAAGTAAGCTAGTAACATTCACTCATATAGGCTGATACCATTTCATGGTTCAGCAAAAATGGATTGATGATTGGGGTAACAATAATGTTTATTTTTCGCATGGGACATCCAACAGTAGAGGTGTTTGCATTTTATTTAAAAATTCGTGCAATTTCCAAATTAATAAAAATTTTAATGACGATGAGGGCCGTGTCATTATTTTGGATCTTATTTTAAATGATAATAAAGTTACTCTTATTAATGTCTATGGGCCAAATAAGGATGACCCAAGTTTTTTTGAGAATATTCATAGAAAATTGTCTGATTTTGACTGTGAATCAATTATCTGGGGAGGAGATTTCAATTGTGTCCTTGATGTTGTGTGGGATAAAAGAGGTGGTCGTGCTCATACCCATTTCAATTCTCAAAACAGAATTCAGGATGTTATGAAAGATTACGATCTAATTGATATCTGGAGAAAGAGGAATCCTAATGTTTTCAGATATACTTGGCACTCCAACTCAAAGCCTCCTGTTCAATGTCGTTTGGACTTTTTTCTTGTTTCCTTCAATTTATTTTCTCAGATTGAAGACTGTCAAATTAACCCTGGGTTTAAAACAGATCACTCCTCCATCAGCCTTAATGTTGTAACAACAAGCGAGGCTAGAGGGCGCGGATTTTGGAAATTTAACACATCCTTGTTGCATGATAATGAATATGTTAATGTTGTGAAACAATGTATTAATGATATTGTTAATGATGATAGTAATAAGGAGTTGAATCCTAATATTTTATGGGATTTTGTGAAATGTCAAATAAGATCGAAGACAATAGAATATTCAGCCAAAATTTCCAGGAAACGCAAGATTCAGGAGGGCAATTTAGTTACAAATCTAAATAATCTTGAAAAAAAATATAGTGATGAGCCTTCTGATGGTATTTTGAATGAGATTAAAGAATGTAAATCCATTACAGGTTGATCTCGATAACTTTTCAGTCTTTGCGGACTTAGCATTTCTCCTATCTTCTGATACACTTCTGATCCCCGGTTCTGGTGATACATGAAATTGTGATATAGCCCTCAGTCGCCGCAACAGCTTGTAAAGATATATCTATAGGAGGCCTTACGATCCCTCCGTTTTGAAACTGTAACCATGGTAGGTCTAACCAAAGTATTTCAAATCCTAACCCCAAAACATATTTCTAACTCTAATAGAAAATCCTAACCCTAATACGTATACCCTATTTTGTAACCCCAAATCAAAATTCTAAATTATACACCTAAAGACCTCTAAAAACGTATGGGTAGCCATGTTAACGCTTGCTCTACAGAGTCTAAGTATTTATAAATGAAATTCTATCGAGAACGCCCATTAAAGTAATTTCTAATCCCACCGATTGATCATAACTGAAAAAACAATATGAATCCATAAATTCCACAGTCTTAGGTGTCATCTGAAATTTATAAAAGGGATACAGAGCAGAATTTAAAAGCCAAAAAAAAATCGGCAATAACGAGACACGAACTCTAGACCTCGTGATCACAAGTCAGTAACCTAACCACTACACTGTAGCAGAACTGTTGGTAGTCGTGGGAATTTATTTATAATAAGGATAACAATAATTAATGACGCAATAACGGTCTACCAACATAATATAACTTCAAAAGGTAATATCTATTTATTTTACACCATGGTAGACCGTACTAATTTGGCTTATGGAGAAATAATTACCTATATACATATCGCAGACACAAAGATGTGTAATGTAACCGTGCATATTTTTAAAAAAAGTGAGATAAATGCAGCAAAATAGGAAAAAACCATGGGTTTTAACACAATACAATAGCATGGACAGAGCATTAAATACACTGAAATCGATTGCGATTATAAGCTTCCCCAGTGGCTCATGGTTAGTTCACCCGCTTCTCACCCGAAGATCACAGGTTCGAATCCATGTAATGCTGTTATTTTTATTTCTTTTTTTTCTCTTTTATTTCTTTTTCTTACTCCGTTACTTCAATTGAGGTAGACCGCATTCTTTTAAATGATAAAACAAAACAAGTATGCACGGGTTTATTTATTTTATTTTTTTCTAATCAAGAGATGTTGCGTTTACTTTTATTTTCTTCTATGGAGTAAATGTTGGTGAAAACAATAATACACACATTTCCAATTTACCTTTTTGACAGTTACAGTCATGAATAGTAAACTTAAACAGGGCCCAAAATATGGTTTTAAGATTTTAAAGTGACCAGTCTCTAAATTTCGAAATTAATGATAGAAACGTCCACGGTTTCAAATTTGGTATCAATTATTCCTTCATTCATTCATTCATTCATTCATTCATTCATTCATTCATTCATTCATTCATTCATTCATTCATTCATTCATTTTTATTCATTTATTTATTTATCTATTTATTTATTTATTTTTCACTCATTATAACAAAAATTATCTTATTTACTTTGTGTGTACAAATGTGTTAGAACACTTATGGAAAACGTCCACTATGTTATGGCCTTATTTCCGTAATTTTTAACGTGATGAAATGAAGGTTTCTTTGGTGTCAAGTCTATATTTTTTCCAAACACCTCAATTCTCCCCCTTCCCCACCAATCAATGTTGATGTCACTATACTAGGCGCGCGTGACCAAAAAAGTAGGACTCAACATTGATCGGGGGAGGGGGGACTCAACATTGATCGGGGGAGGGGGGGGGCTTATCTTGGCACTCACATAAAGTTATTTGATTTTCCACCACATTATATAAGGGTACGGCTACTTCATGTATTCTACAGTGCGTTATGTGCATAGCATAGCATAGTCTATAAGTTGCTTAAAATGACGCTGTATTTCCAAAGAGTAGTGATTTAGTCGTCAGAAGTACATGACATTTGTTTGAAATGATTTGTTTGAACACATTTACAGCATTAATCCCAAACCTTAACCATAATACGTATACCGTATTTTGTAACCCAAATCAAATTCTAAATTACACACCGTAAGACTTCTCCAAACGTATACCGGCCCATTTCATCGGCTGCCGAATTTAGCACCTTACTTGGTCCGGAGACTAAGTCCCAGACCCCAGGCTGCTTGGGTAGCAATGTTAACGCTTGCTCCACGGAGTCTAAGTTTTAAAGACTGAAATTCTATTGTGATCGACCAGTAATGGAAGGAGTACAAAATGCTTTGTTGTAGCATCATGGGGCTTGCATTTGTCAGCACAATTTCCTTGTGTGTGGGGGGCAGGGAGGGAGTTAGGGGAATTGATAATCGATTATCAATAATCGATAATCGATCAATCAAGTATCAATATTAATCGATGTTGATAACTTAAATGCAACAACATACTGGAAAATGAAATGGCTAATAGCTAGGTTGGTTGTATATGGGGAGGGGTAGAGGAGGATCAAATGATTATTGATAAAGAATTGGTTATCGATTATCAAAAATCAATATCGAAAATCAATAGGCCAAAAAAAACGTTAATATATATGCCAAAGAGAAATTGGTTAGGCCTATATATATGCCAAAATGAAATCGGTCAGAAATGATGACCGCGTGTAGGCCTATTCGTAGGTAGGGAGGGGGAGATTGGCATTCAAATAATTATTAATAGATGATAATAGTTATTAGGCATTAAACCAAAAATCACTTGTCAAAGAATGGTCATAGAATGTAATATTTGGATTCCTATATATTATACGAACCATACAGTAAGTAGTTTTGAAATATTATTTTCTTAGAAGTGCTGGAAAGCGACCTTTTCGAACGTTTCTATGCATATTATATCTTATGTATATACTCGAACGAAAATAAGTTGTTTCCATTTGTGATTTCAACAGCTTAAAATTCGCATTTGTTTAAAATAAAATTCAATTGAAATATTTTGTTCTGAATTGCAAAATCTGACTTCGTAAACACTATGGCCCACAAGAGCCTCATCCCAATGACATAGTCCAATAACCTCAATTACATAATCAGTGCAAAATTTGACCTCAAGTTGCAGAATATGAGTTTTTGTACCCAAATCTTCTAAGGTCATTCAATGAATGTACAAATGTGTTGGGGTTTAAGAACTGTTCCCCTGATAGATGAGCATTCTGTGGATCCTAGTGTGGCGATTTTGATCATGGTCATTGTCAAACTTTATTAACTCAGTCAACATACTCAGGGACATTCCTGATCTCCTAATATGAAAGTCATAAGAGTTTCAAATTTCACAAACGAATCAAAACAAAAATATCTTTAAAAAAATGGTCGTTTTTGCAAGAAAAATCACAAAACTGCATTTTTCTCAAATTTCTTAAAAATCGTTTTTAAAATTCCCTATAATATGCTTGATAAGATTCTTTTTTAAATAAAACTAAAAAAATAAAAGCGGAAACATATCACACAAAATGTATGAATGTAGGCATATAGGCTGTCATCGTCAGAGGAGTACAAAATGCTTTGTTGTAGCATCATGGGGCTTGCATTTGTCAGCACAATTTCCTTGTGTGTGGGGGGCAGGGAGGGAGTTAGGGGAATTGATAATCGATTATCAATAATCGATAATCGATCAATCAAGTATCAATATTAATCGATGTTGATAACTTAAATGCAACAACATACTGGAAAATGAAATGGCTAATAGCTAGGTTGGTTGTATATGGGGAGGGGTAGAGGAGGATCAAATGATTATTGATAAAGAATTGGTTATCGATTATCAAAATCAATATCGAAAATCAATAGGCCAAAAAAAACGTTAATATATATGCCAAAGAGAAATTGGTTAGGCCTATATATATGCCAAAATGAAATCGGTCAGAAATGATGACCGCGTGTAGGCCTATTCGTAGGTAGGGAGGGGGAGATTGGCATTCAAATAATTATTAATAGATGATAATAGTTATTAGGCATTAAACCAAAAATCACTTGTCAAAGAATGGTCATAGAATGTAATATTTGGATTCCTATATATTATACGAACCATACAGTAAGTAGTTTTGAAATATTATTTTCTTAGAAGTGCTGGAAAGCGACCTTTTCGAACGTTTCTATGCATATTATATCTTATGTATATACTCCAACGAAAATAAGTTGTTTCCATTTGTGATTTCAACAGCTTAAAATTCGCATTTGTTTAAAATAAAATTCAATTGAAATATTTTGTTCTGAATTGCAAAATCTGACTTCGTAAACACTATGGCCCACAAGAGCCCTCATCCCAATGACATAGTCCAATAACCTCAATTACATAATCAGTGCAAAATTTGACCTCAAGTTGCAGAATATGAGTTTTTGTACCCAAATCTTCTAAGGTCATTCAATGAATGTACAAATGTGTTGGGGTTTAAGAACTGTTCCCCTGATAGATGAGCATGCTGTGGATCCTAGTGTGGCGATTTTGATCATGGTCATTGTCAAACTTTATTAACTCAGTCAACATACTCAGGGACATTCCTGATCTCCTAATATGAAAGTCATAAGAGTTTCAAATTTCACAAACGAATCAAAACAAAATATCTTTAAAAAATGGTCGTTTTTGCAAGAAAAATCACAAAACTGCATTTTTCTCAAATTTCTTAAAAATCGTTTTAAAATTCCTATAATATGCTTGATAAGATTCTTTTTAAATAAAACAAAAAATAAAAGCGGAAACATATCACACAAAATGTATGAATGTAGGCATATAGGCTGTCTTCGTCACCAACTTGATTCTTTTTATAAGATCAAAACAGAAGGCTGTATTGTTAGGTCCAGAGCCAATTGGGTTGAGCATGGTGAACGAAACTCCAAATATTTTATCAATTTGGAAAAAGAAATCAAAAGCAGAAGGCCCGGGGGGGGGGGCACTCCCATTGAGGCCTGTACACCATCCGCGATAATCAACTTTTGAAAAGCACCCTAAACAAGGATTTAACCCTTGGCTAAAATGACACCCTAAACAGGGATTTCATTCCTAACATCAAATTTCATACCCTATATTTCATTTTCGCGTATTTAGCAATTGCAATTTTGCTACCATTTTTTCCAATTTTTCATGTTTTTGACACCCTAAACGCGATACGCGCGTATCGTGCCTACCCACGAAAAACGACCCTTTTTACGCGTTTTCATTATCGCGGATGGTATACAGGCCACAATGGGAGTGACCCCCCCCGGGGCAGAAGGTCATCACTAAATTGAAATCAGATAACGGCCAAATCCACACTAAAGGTGCCGATATTCTTAATGAGGAAAAACAGTTTTATCAAAATTTGTATACCTCTTGTAATGCTCCGAATTTTGAACTCAATGATATTTTGGCAACGGATACTAATTTTTCAAAATTAGATGAGGATTCCCAAAAAGTGTGTGAGGGACTGGTCACTGTAAATGAATGTAAGGAAGCTTTAGTGTTAATGCCTAATAATAAGACTCCTGGCACAGACGGTTTCCCTACTGAATTTTATAAGTTTTTTTAACGATATTGTTCACTTTCTTATCAACAGTTATAATTATTCTTTTGACAATGGAAGCCTTTCAATTGATCAACGTAGGGGAATAATTAACCTGATCCCGAAAAAAGATAAAGATCCGATCTACCTGAAAAATTGGAGGCCTATTTCATTACTCAATACTGATTATAAAATTGTTACAAAATGTATTGCCCTCCGTTTAAAAAAGGTTTTGCCTAATATTATTCATAATGACCAGACAGGTTTCCTGAAAGGACGTTACATTGGTGAAAACATCAGGCTTGCCCTTGATGTTATTAATTATGTAAATGAAAATAATCTTGTTGGTATTATGTTTTTAATTGATTTTGAAAAGGCATTCGACAAACTTGAATGGTCCTTTGTGTTTAAGGCATTAAAATTGTTTAATTTTGGTGATGATTTGATTAATTGGGTGAAAGTTTTTATACAGATATTACCTCGTGTGTTATGAACAATGGACATGCTTCTGATTTTTTAAAATTGTTTTGTGGACTTCGTCAAGGTTGTCCACTTAGTCCGCTGCTTTATATAATTAGCAGTGAGATTTTGAATTTGGCCATCAGAAATGATAATAGTGTTAAAGGTATCATGGTTGAGAATACTGAAATTATTATTAGTGCTTATGCGGATGATACCACTATTTACTTAAAGGATGTTGGCTCCCTTCACAGAGTTGTTCACATTCTTGAGACTTTCCAAATTTACTCTGGCTTGAAAATTAACTTGGATAAATCTGAGTTACTCCTTTAGGTTTGTTTAAGGATAATCCTCCTGATTTAAACAATGATGATTTACATTTTACTGCCAATCCTGTTCGTCTTTTGGGTGTAGTTTTTAGTTCTGATCTCAGCAATATTTTTGAATTAAATTTCGTTCCAAAACTTAAAAAACTCAAGGAAATCTTGCGTATTTGGTCGATGAGAGATTTAAGTCCAATTGG
The DNA here is from genome assembly GCF_039555335.1 of Amphiura filiformis. Lineage (NCBI taxonomy): Eukaryota > Metazoa > Echinodermata > Ophiuroidea > Amphilepidida > Amphiuridae > Amphiura > Amphiura filiformis. Next base: position 50,846,304 of record NC_092644.1, on the reverse strand, counting down.
TAAAATTACAATTGTTAAATCCTTGGGTCTTTCTCAATTAATTTTTCTGTTTTCTGTTTTACCTAAACCACCTGATAATTTTTTGAAGGAGGTTGACTCGATAATATTTAAATTTATTTGGTCAGGAAAACCAGATAAGCTCAGCAGAAAGTCCATCATTGGTGACTATGAGAAAGGGGGCCTCAAGATGGTTCACATTCCATCAGTTATTAATGGGCTTAAAGTGGCTTGGGTTAAACGTCTCTTGGATGTGAACAACAATGGTAAATGGAAATGTTTTTATATGTTTTATATGAAACAGATTGGTGGTAATCTTTTTTGGGAATGTAACACTAAACCAGAGGAGAAATGTATTAAGCTTATTAAGAATGTGTTTATTGGTGAAATTCTCAACGCTTGGTGTACAATTACTTATGATTCTCCTTCAAGTCATTTTAGGCATCAAATATTATGGAATAATTCATCTATTGTTATCGCCCAAAACACTGTCTACAAACAAGTCTGGCATGACAAAGGCATTAAATTCACCTCTGATATTTTAAATGAAGATGATAGTTTTCTTCCCTTGATATCTTGAAGACCAAGTATAATTTACAATGTAACTTTTGGAATATTTTGCTCTAATCTATGCCATTCCAAATGTATGGATCAGAAGTGTCGAGAGGGGGAAGACTTGGGAACTGTTCAGAATGATCATGATGATATGCTTGCTCTTATCTGTTCCTCTAAGAAAGTCTGCAAATTGGTTCACAAAATTTGCGTTGACAAGTTGTTTAAGACGCCCAAAGCCGAGGCCAAATGGGCTGTCTTTTTTGATGATATGAATTTAAATTGGAACGATATTTACAGGATTCCCTTGTCTTCCTCCCTATCAACCAAACTTAGGTATTTTCAATTCAAAATTCTGCATAGAATTATAGGTATAAATGAAAATCTTTTTAAATATGGTTATGTTGATTCAAATCTTTGTACTTTTTGTAATCAGGAGTTAGAAAATATCCCACATTTATTTTGGCAATGTGGTACTTCTGCTCAATTTTGGAAGAAGGTTCAAGATAATATTTTTAAAAAAAGAATTACTCTTACCATGAAGGATGTTCTGATGGGCATATTAGATGTTGATTATTGTCATTATAATTTTGTTGTTCTTCAGGGAAAAAAGTTTATTTATAATGCAAGATGTAATAAAAATAAGCTGGACATACAAGGTTTTAAAGGTATGCTTAATAATGTCGCCGAGACTGAAAAACACATTGCAAACAATAAAGGTAAAATGTATGAATGGAATAAAAGATGGAACTCTATAAATATGTAATAACAGTTACTTTCATCAATGTAATATTATTGTAATTATTCTGTATAATTGTGGCTTATATAACTATGTATAACTGAGATCATTTTTGATAAATAAATACACAGGGCACCTTGTGTGCTCTGTGGAAAGATAAAAAAAAACTCTCACAAAAACTGTCCGCTCGACTTCTCTGGGAATAATGGTTAAATTCTAATTTCTCTTCTTCTGCAGGGGCACTACTGAAACACATAATCAGCCTAAGACCTGCATATCAGCGTCACCTTCACTTGCTGTAACTTCTTGACCATAGTCCAACTTTAACATCTACTTCAGGTCTCAAATTTCTGGAAATCCTTTCTACTACAACCAGGCTACATACAACACCGTAGTCAACACATGAGGACTCTGCTCAGCCTCATCCTTAGCATAGGATCATCAACTCAACTTTGGTAACACAACTATTAACTCATAACATATTTACAACTGCAACTGATGCATCTTACTCCTCTGAGGCTTAATAGAAACTACATGCTCTCAGCACTGCACACCTCCGTCTGTGCCTCTGCAGCCTGCATTACTCTCTTATATACAGCTGACCCCACTCCTCCTGGTCTATTACATAGTTTCACTCTTGTTCTGCTGATTATGGCGCTTCCATCTCCTATTCAATACAAACTGCTCCATTAGGCAACTGAACTATCACCTGGTATGGCCCTTGCCAGCATATTTCTTGCCTTGTACCACTCTCTTGTCTAGGATCATCACAAATGTATACAAGATCACCTGTCCTGTAGACAGTATCTGTTACACGAGTGTCAGAATTCTTCCTCTTTTCCCCTACTTGCTTGTGTCCTACTTTCCTCTCACTCTTCTGACTCTTGTCAGTGTCCTCTTTACTTGCTCCTTCCTGACATGCTTTCCTATCAACTTCCTGTACTCGCATATCCACCACACTATCACTATTCGCCTCTATCTCTGGTACCTCTCTATCATATTGAATCTTCAACCCTCTCATAAATTCCTGTGCTCCATCACTCTCCACTTGAGGTGATCTCCTGGCAACTTGAGGATAACATTCATTGTCAATTCCTATCCTCTTTCTCTTCTTGACATTATCTGCTACTTCACCTATGCCTATAGTGTCCTTATCTACTACACAGTCACATTCACAATAGTCATCTTCCACCATCAGCTTCTGTGTAAAGTCTGTGACACTAGCAGAATGCGTATTACTATCACAATCTTGGTAATAGTCTTCCATCTGCTGACTCTCATCTTCGCTTTCACTGAGATGCCTCTGTTCTGACATTCTCATCCCTACACACTGCTCAAACAACAACTCACTTTGTGGAATTTCCTTACCCCATCGACTCTTATTGGGTATCTCCACCTTCATCTCTTGTCTACTCTGTTCAACTCCCGGCATACATGACTGTGAACTCGCCATGGTTTGACTCTCTTCCAACATGGAAGGCTCTGAGCTATACCAATTGCTCGCTGCTACTGTCTCACTAATACTACCACAGGCACGCACCTCTTGAGCACGATTAAACGACTGTAGTGCCTCAACAACCTCAATTGCCTCCTGCAAGGTCTCTGGGTTCACTCTAAACAGTTCTTCCCGAAGCTCTGAGTCTGCGACGGCTCCGGCGAAATACTGGCTTGCAACATGATCTCGCTCTTGCCTACTCATTTCTGGAAATGACAAAGCTGCTAGATTCTTTATATCATGCCCCAGATCACGCAGATTTTCTCCATCTTCTTGTTCTCTTCTTATTAATTGTTCAAAGTAATACTCCCTACACTCTTTTGGTCCAAATTCTCGATCCATCAAGCTAACAAGCTCATTATACGTCATCTCCTCAAGATCAATTTCATGAACACTCAATGCTGACAAAGCCTTTCCTGTACAGCTTCCTATCAACCGCAACATTGCTTCATCATCCTTCCATTGATTGAACTTCCTACATGCTTCGAAATGCATGTGAAAATCCTTCCATGGTCCCACTCCATCAAACTGAATTGGACTTAACACACCTCGCGTCCTCAACTCTGTATCACGGGCTTTTATCATTTCTACTTCTCTTTTGTGTAACTCCAACTCCTCTTTGTTCAACTGAGCCAGTCTCTCCCTCAAAGTGTTCTCACATAGTTTACGCTCAGTTTTAAACTTTGCACGTCGGTGTGACAGTTTAAGTGCTCTATCATCTAAGTCTATCTTCCTCATTCTCAATTCTTCACTTTGCCGCTCATTGTCCACTCTTTCACGGCCATTATCTTCTTTCTGACGGGCATTGTCTTCCCTTTGAACTGGGCCATATGGAAGAACAGGGGAATACTTAAATTTTCCCCTGAATATGGACCCAGTATAAAGAAGAAATAAACAAACAAACAACAAACGGTCTAGCGTATTCATGTCTCTGCGTTTCATCTCTTCCCAATCTTCTATATCTCGACGAAGCTTTTCACGACAATCCTTCAACTTGGTTGCTTCTTCTTTCTGTCTTTGCTTCTGCTCCTCCAGCTGGGCAGCTTCTTGTCTGTAGGACTCCCTTTGCAGCTGTTCATTATGCTCCCATTTCTCCAGCTCCAATTGTTCATTCTTACAGTTGGCTTGACTTGTCTTGCTTCTGGTACCTGCACTCTCGTATTCCTTACTCCACTCAGTATGAGTTAATATCTCCTCCTTGTGCATTGACTCACTCAGTCTTGGAACATCATAAGTGTCGTCAAAGTCGCTATCATCACCATCATAGGAACTTTCTGACACACTCCTGTTATCATCATCCTGACTCGCTAAACTGATTGCATCATCAAAACCAGAGTCTAAACTAGTTGAGTCTAAGTCATGGCAATCATCTCGGCTGAGCTCAGAATTGAATTTCGCAAATTTAGGATATTGTCTAAATGCATAACTAGGTCCATCAACTGCTTCAGTTACATATCCAACTATGACCTCGTGCAATCTTCTATCATATCTTGCATTGTGTATCAATCTTTCACCTCCATTGCCTGTCTCGCCCCTCCCAAGTCTAGATCCGTGTTGGATGTATCATGATCACTCTGGACTCGTGCTGACTCCGTGCCAACATGTGCAACTCTACAACACCCCATCTCGTCATCTGATCCCCATATGTCATCTGTCTGTGTCCCAACTTCACGCATCTGTACCTCTCTAATGCGTTTATTATGTAAAAACTGTCTCTTCGCTTCTTTCAATTCTTCCATGAGTTTTTCCCATTTGCATCTCTCCTCTTTTAATTGCTTAAATTCGCCGGACATCCTTTGAAGCCCTCCTCATTGCTTGTCTTCGCGAACTCTTGAAACTTTTCTTCCAAATTCCGTAGCAATATACCTTGTTCCTCATGATTTCTGATCATCTCATCAAGTCTCTTGTTCTCCTTTACCAATGAGGGGTATTGCATGACAGAGTCACTATCTGTCTTGCAGGTTGTCAGCTTCTTTTGTTGCATCAGCTTCCTCCCTCTTATAATCTTAGCCTGTCTGTCTTCATTAGAAGTACTTTTCCTTAGTCTCTGAGCCATACTCTTAAAATGCGCAGCCTTTCGCCCTCTACCGGCAGTTTCTTCTGGGGTATCTGAGTCACTAGCAGTGCCTGAACATGCTGAACTACTTCCGGTATCACTCTCGGAGCCACTTCCAGTGTCGCTTCCAGACTCCTCACTTGTATAAGCTTCGCTGTCCCAATCTCCTCTTGCTGCGTTGCTCTTTCTTGTCGCTAACCTCCATTGTTCACTCGCACCACGGCTGTTATCAATCCCTGCCATGTTGTTATGTCACACCACACGCTTCCTTATTGGTCTTCCTGATCTTCCTACTTCCCCAACTTCTCGGGCTTCCTGATCCTCCCGTGTACCACAATCTCTTCTGGTCCGCCTGTTGTTTCACCTTGCTCTCCCAACTCTCTTGAATTTCAGTCCTCTCAGATTCCAGGTTTACTACCTGCTCCACTACCTCGACTTGTTGATCTCCTTCCACACCACCGCAATTCCAGGGTCCATCTAAACTCACAACTCCTCCTAATCTGAACACAAATCCCACCGCTGCCACCACTTGTGACGGGACCGAGCGGCTAGGTATGGATAACAATATGGATAACTCTGGCTTCGACTCCACACTTCACTTATACAGGAGGAAGTCGACTACATACTTAACAACTCTTTACTTCTTATCACTCCGGTCTAACACACTGAAATCTAAAAGGTCTACTATTTCATTTCTGCACACTGAGATTTGGGACTTGAAGCTCTACTGGTCCTAAACTGAAAGCACATCACGTGAACTTGCTATTTCCAAATTTGCTACTTGAAACTGCTAAGATTGTAACCACATCTAAGAAGCGTTTTGGCCTATGTCTCTTATCCTATAACAGCTAGATCCACAACAGGCGAGCAATAACACATTAACAGGCTGTTGCAGAACAGTTACAGAACAGCAGGCGAGCGATAACAACATACAGGCTGAATCCCCAGCACTGTTTTAGTGATAATACCACTCGTTTCCAGGATGTTTACACACAATTTCATGAAATCGCCGGTCACTGCTTTTTCCGGATTACGTCATTTCTCATGCAATGCAATTTGGAAGCGCGCCGCCAATAGCACATACAGGGGAGACCGAACGCGGTTTGCTAGGACATTTCGGATCCCCGTCACACTATAAATAGGGGAATGTTGTATCTATGTATCTATGTATCTATCTATGTATGCACATAAAGGCTCCGTCAGTTTCGATCCAAATGTCAACAAATTCATACGGGAGATCGAGGAATATACGGAGACAGTAATGCGAAAATTTGGTTGAAAACGGTCAAGAATTGACGTTATATATACATATGACAATATAATACTACAGACCTATCTGTGTACCAAATCTGAACCCTGTAGCTACTTTATTTGCTGAGAAACAGCCGGCCCTTTGTTTTAACATTTGGGCCCCTGGGGCCCCCAGCCTTGTACATCTGGGGCCAAAATGGGCAAAAGGCACATCTACAACTTAGGGCCCATACATATGCCACGTATGAGCCCTAGTGATATTGTACTTTTAGAGCTAGGCTTGTCAATCTGTTGCGCCATATTTTAACATTTGGGCCCCTGGGGCCCATAATATATAACATATGGGGCTCTTGTATATTTGTAAATATAGAGTACCCCTATCAGTGTACCAATTCAGGGCCCCGAGGCTGCTTCATTTGATGAGAAATTGCGTGCTATGTATTTTCACATTTGGGCCCCTGGGGCCCGTGACCTTTGACCTCTGGGGCCAAGATGGGCAAAAGGCACTTCTACGGGCTAGGGCCCATAAGTGTACCACATATGGGCCCCAGGGCCTTTGTAGTTTTAGCGCTAGCCTTGACAGAATGATGTGTTTGATGGAGGAAAAGGAGGAGAAGAAACCACAGGATAACACTAGAAGGCTATATATTTGTACACAAATACGGCTATACCCGCATGTTATCGGTGTACCCAAACTTACAGTCCTTATTTGCTGAGGCCTTAAAATAAAGAAATTGTATGTGTAAAAAGTGAAAGTCCAAGTCACAAGCTTTAATTGAATGTAGGTTGCACTGTCGTAGCACTTAAAATAAATATATTGTAAAAAGTTCCTCCCAGGGGAGTCGTCTCTCTTATTCTCCATAGGGTGCTGTTGTCAGTCTCTCTTACTCACAGTGAGGCTATGCAATATGATTCAGGGGAAACTATTCCAGAGGGAGTATGTAAATTAAATGGAACAGCCATTTCTGAGGGAGTATGTAAATTAAACGGAACAGCCTTTTTTGGCGCCATTTCAGAGGGAGTATGTAAATTAAATGGAACAGCCAATGGGTATGTAATTTAACTGAAACAGCCTTAACGCATCACGCTGGTATTTCCAATTATGACATCATACGATCTGTCTGTTTAGTCCTCCGTGTGTGGGGTGGATGGGTGTGTGGGTGTTAGTAACAATATAATTCTCAGGTGCTATCTGTGTACAAATTCTGAGCCTGGAAGCTGCCTTATTTGATGAGAAACAGCCCGCCCTTTGTTTTAACATTTGGGGCCCTGGGGCCCATAATATTTGACTTATGAGACCCATGTACATCATTATGTTGAAGTATAATTTCCTAGTGCTATCAGTAGACTCAAGCTGGCCACTGTAGCTACTTTATTTACTGAGTAACGGCCGGCCCTATGTTTTAGCGTTTGGGGCCCTGGGGCCAATATTATGTGATACTAGATTTCGCGGTTCTCAGGTCGGGCAGTTCTTGTAATAGGCCTATCTCTAATTGCCCAACACCCGTTACCAATATACCTGCCCTGACCTTTTTAACTACCATGACTACTATGATATAGGCCTAGCGCCTAGGTCTAGGCTTACGTCTTCCAAGGAGGATCCCAAAAATACCCCGAAATTAGTAAACGCAATAACGCCTATATAACGGGTTATAATGCCTTACCATAACTGATTATTTTAATGTTAACCATTCTGGATGACCCCGGAAATAGTCATGTTCTACTGAAATAGGCCTATGCACGCGTTCCGTATTGAAATATGTGTTTAAAATAGGCCTATTGGTCCGATGAGATGCTGTTAGGCCTATTGTTGCCGTTGCTACTCAGCGAAAGCGATCCGCGCGCACGCGAAAGCGCGCGGACTCAACGCAAGCTCTCCGCGCGAAGCAATAGCGCGCGGACTCAGCGAAAGCGCTCCGCGCGACGCGATAGCGCGCGGACAGAGGTACGGACGGACACGCCGTAATTAGTATTATGATATGGGGCTCATATTTACATATAACAATGTACTTCTCAGGTGCAAACTGTGTACCAACTCTGAGCCATAAAGCTGCTTTATATAATGAGAAACTGCTGGCCCTTTGTTTTAACATTTGGGGCCCTGGGGCCCAATATATATGACTTATGGGGCTCATGTACATATGTTGAAGTATGATTCTCAAGTGCTATCAGTAGACTCAAGCTGGGCATTGTAGCTGCTTTATTTACTGAGTAACGACCGGCCCTATGTTTTAGCGTTTGGGGCCCTGGGGCCCATATTATGTGACATATGGGGATTATATATACATATGACAATATAATACTAAAGACCTATCTGTGTACCAAATCTGAACCCTGTAGCTACTTTATTTGTTGAGAAACGGTCGGCCCTTTGTTTTAAAATTTGGGCCCCTGGGGCCCCAGCCTTGTACATCTGGGGCCAAAATGGGCAAAAGGCACATCTACAACTTAGGGCCCATACATATGCCACATATGAGCTCTAGTGATCTTGTACTTTTAGAGCTAGGCTTGTCAATCTGTTGCACCATATTTTAACATTTGGGCCCCTGGGGCCCATAATATATAACATATGGGGCTCTTGTATATTTGTAAATATAGAGTACCCCTAGGGCTATCAGTGTACCAACTCAGGGCCCTGAGGCTGCTTCATTTGATGAGAAATGGCGTGCTTTGTATTTTCACATTTGGGCCCCTGGGGCCGTGACCTTTGACCTCTGGGGCCAAGATGGGCAAAAGGCACTTCTACGGGGTAAGGCCCATAAGTGTACCACATATGGGCCCCAGGGCCTTTGTAGTTTTAGCGCTAGCCTTGACAGAATGATGTGTTTGATGGAGAAGGAGGAAAAGGAGGAGGAGGAGGAGAAGAAACCACAGGATGGGAAGATACCCTGCATGCTATTGCATGCGGGTATAAATATACCCGTCCATGCTTCGCATGCGGGTAAAGAATAACAATATACCCGTCCATGCTTCGCATGCGGGTATAAAGAAACTAGAGCAACTGTGCCCTTTGCAAGGGCACGAGGTAAGTTAGGCGGATGACTGTGATGATCTGATCAAGCAGCAACACTGTGCTGGATAGTATTAATAATTCTAATAAGATTGTTTCATTAATTGCCGTTTTAATAAACCTTAATCGTGGAAAGCTGGCATTTTGAAAACTTGACATTTGACCTCTGTATGACCCCCTTAATGACCTTAAATGAATTTTAAAATATTTAAAACATGTTAAGAATGTCATAAGGATTTAAATTTAAATTTAAATTTCAGCTCAATTGAAGCATTTTGAAAACTTGACCTTTGACCCCTTTATTGCCCCTTAATGACCTTAAATGAATTCTAAAATATTTTCAACATGTTTAGAATGTCATAAGGATCATTGCATTCAATTTTCAGCTCAATTGGAGCATTTTGGAACAATTGACCTTTGACCCATTTATGACCCCTTAATGACCTTGAATGAATTTTAAAAGGTTTTTAAAATGTTTAGAATGTCATAAGGATCATTGCATTGAAATTTCAGCTCAATTGGAGCATTTTTAAAAACTTGACCTTTGACCCTTTTATGATCCCTTAATGACCTTAAATAAATTTTAAAATATTTTTTAAATGTTTCAAATGTCATAAGGATCATTGCATTTAAATTTCAGATCAATTGGAGCATTTTGAAAAACTTGACCTTTGACCCCTTTATGGGCCCCTTAATGACCTTAAATAAATTTTAAAATATTTGAAACATGTTTAGAATGTCATAAGGATCATTGCATTTAAATTTCAGCTCAATTGGAGCATTTTCGGTTCAAATGACCTTTTTTGACCCCAGTGACCCCTGGATGACCTTTGACGTTAAACAACCCATAACTTTTGTAGCCAGCTACCGGTACCCAATACTGCTTGTGTCTGAGTTTGGTCGAAATCCGATCAACGATGTGGCAGAAGATGCAAATTGTGAGAAAGAAAGAAGAAGAAAGAAAGAAAGGCCAAGAAAGAAATAAGTTAGGCTGCACGCCTAACTTAAGAACTAGAGCAACTGTGCCCTTTCCAAGGGCACGAGGTAAGTTAGACGGATAACTGTGACGATCTAATAAAGCAGCAATACTGTGCTGGATAGTATTAATTTTAATAAGACTGTTTCATTAATTGCCGTTTTAATATACCTTGAGCGTGGAAAGCTGGCATTTTGAAAGTTTGATCTTTGACCTCTGTATGACCCCCTTAATGACCTTAAATGAATTTTAAAATATTTAAAACATGTTAAGAATGTCAGAAGGATCATTGCATTTAAATTTCAGCCCAATTGAAGCATTTTGAAAACTTGACCTTTGACCCCTTTATTGCCCCTTAATGACCTTAAATGAATGTTAAAATATTTTCAACATGTTTAGAATGTCATAAGGATCAATGCAATTAAATTTCAGCTCAATCGGAGCATTTTAGAAAACATGACCTTTGACCCCTTTATGAACCCTTAATGACCTTAAATGAATCTTAAAATGTTTTTAATGTATTCTTTTTTGTGTTTTTTATCCTTGGTTTGAATCCTAAATAAAATGAAATGAAATGAAATTAAAATGTTTAGAATGTCAAAAGGATCATTGCATTTAAATTTCAGCTCAATTGAAGCATTTTGAAACTTGACCTTTGACCCCTTTATTGCCCCTTAATGACCTTAAATGGATTTTAAAATATCTTAAACATGTTTAGAATGTCATAAGGATCATTGCATTTAAATTTCCCCATTTGGAAAATCTTGACCTTTGACCCCTTTATGACCCCTTAATGACTGTAAATTAATTTTGAAATATTTCAAACATGTTTAGAATGTCATAAGGATCGTTGCATTTAAATTTCAGCTCAATTGAAGCATTTTGAAAAACTCGACCTTTGACCCCTTTACGACCCCGTAATGACCTTAAATTAATTTAAAAAATATTTTAAACATGTTTAGAATGTCATAAGGATCATTGCATTTAAATTTCAGCTCAATCGGAGCATTTTCGGCTGTAATTACCTTTTTTGACCCCTGTGACCCCTTGGATGATCTCTGACGTTAAACAATCCATAACTTTTGTAGCCAGCTACCCAATACTGCTTGTGACTGAGTTTGGTTGAAATGCGATCAAGGATGTGGAAGTAGTAGCAAATTGTGAGAAGAAAGAAAGAAGAAAGAAACTAGAGCAACTGTGCCCTTTGCAAGGGCACGAGGTAAGTTAGGCGGATGACTGTGATGATCTGATCAAGCAGCAACACTGTGCTGGATAGTATTAATTTTAATAAGATTGTTTCAGTAATTGCCGTTTTAATAAACCTTAATCGTGGAAAGCTGGCATTTTGAAAACTTGACCTTTGACCTCTGTATGACCCCCTTAACGACCTTAAATGAATTTTAAAATATTTTCAACATGTTTAGAATGTCATAAGGATCATTGCATTCAAATTTCAGCTCAATTGGAGCATTTTGGAACACTTGACCTTTGGCCCCTTTATGACCCCTTAATGACCTTAAATGTTTTTAAAATGTTTAGAATGTCATAAGGATCATTGCATTGAAATTTCAGCTCAATAAATTGGAGCATTTTTAAAAACTTGACCTTTGACCCCTTAGTAACCTTAAATACATTTTAAAATATTTGAAACCACTCAAGACTTGACAAAAATGACCAGGTGTCTTGTTATGATAGTTGGATAGAACATCCCATGGGACATCTGAAAAGTGAAGTCTTGAGTGTCGTGAGCGGTGGAGCGTGACATCAGAGGTCAATGACCTCAAATTTGACCTGTTTTCCTGTATAATTCGTATTATGCATGCCATTTATTAACAACAGCCTCGATTTTCACATTTTTGGTGTCTAATGAAAGATATTGAAATTATCTATCAAACAAAACCGATATCAATGAGATTTGAAAATGTTTCGACCCTAATTTTGAGCCAAAAACGTCAAAATTTAGCATTTTTACCCATATTTTGCAAATTGACCTGACATAAAACTTATAATTTCCTGAAAAGCGTGGGTGCATTACTTTAAGATTCTTACTCAAAAACTGAACCATTATGTTCACAAAAAGATGACCAAAACAATGTGTGTGGGTAAAGTCGTTTTTGGGCAAGGACATTTTAAAGTGCAATGACCTCTTAAATTGACTATGTAAGAGGTTTTCTGCACATATAGACTGTGGGCTATGCTAACCTCACTCCCCCAGGGGGATTTATGGAGGCAGGTATTTTTGGGACCCTAATGCATTGAGGTTTTGAAATCCGCTTGCCTGCACATTGGCCAGCGGTGGGTGAGGCGGTGAGGGCGCTTTTTTTTTCAAAATGGCCGCCGAAATCACAAAAATCAACATAAGTAGGCCAGTGAAGCTCCTAGCAGCATAATTATGATGTCTACACCCATGTTTTTAGGGTCAAGGAATCCTATAGTATCACTTACATCAACAGGGGACCTAAATTTCCAAGATGGCTGCCAAAATTTCAAAATGGCCGACATTGAAAATGAAAATTATCTAAATCTCAGTCCTTGAAGCTCCTGCAAGCATAATTTTGATGTCTATACCCATGTTTGCAGGATCAAGGAGTCCAATAAAATCACTAAGAACAGCCCAGGACACAAATTCCAAGATGGCTGCCACTGAATTTTAAAATGGCTGCCATTTAAATCAATTTTGTCTATATCTCAGTCGTTGAAGCTCTAAGGAGCATGTCTCTAATGCAGTTTGCCGTATTGTCGAAATCAAGGATTCCAGCCAATACATTTAGGTTTTGAAATCCGTTTGCCTTCATATTGGCCAGCGGTGGGTGAGGCGGTGAGAGCGCTTTTTCAAAATGGCATCAATAATGACACCATAAATAATCAACGACATGTCTATTACCTAAACACAAGAAGTATCAAAGCCTTAGTAGTATAAGTGGGTAAGTGCAATAGCTGTGCTGTGAACATTTGGCAATATATTATATATTGTACTCATATACACATGTCAGCTACACATGGCAGCTATTGCACTTACCCACTTGGGCACTCAACAGTCGATGTCCCAACTCCAAGATCAACAACTAATCTAATCATATTCAGTAACTCTATTTGTAAAAGGATTAATTCTATGAAAAAAAAATGAAACGATAGCTAAGAGTAGCTTGATGACGTAGCTCCCAGTTGCTGATTGGTGCTGGGTTTACTGTACTGGTGATACTGGTGTTGATACAGTAGCTCCCAATTGCTGGTTGGTACTGGGGTATCTATCTACTGCTGGTATTGGTGATGATAAAGTAGCTACCAACTGATTGCTGCTGGGTTTAGCTATCTACTGTTGATATTGACGTTGATGAAGTAACTTTCAATTGAAGTAAATGTTCATTGGCGCTAAGGTAGCCATCTACTGCTAATATTGGTGTCGACGAAGTAGCTGCCAATTGCTGCTTGTTGCTGTGTTAACCATCTACTGCTGACATTGGTGTTGATGAAGTAGCTTCCTTTTGCTGATTGTGTTGCTGATGTAGCTTACAATTGTTCATTGGCGCTAAGGTAGCTACCTACTGCTGATATTGGTGTTGATGAATAAGCTTTCAATTGTTCATTGGCTCTAATGTGGCCATCTACTGCTGATATTGGTCTTGAAGAAGTAGCTTCATATTGCTGATTGCTGCTGGGTTACGTATCTACTGGTGATACTGGTGTTGATACAGTAGCTCCCAATTGCTGGTTGGTACTGGTGTATCTATCTACTGCTGGTATTGGTGATGATAAAGTAGCTACCAACTGATTGTTGCTGGGTTTAGCTATCTACTGTTGATATTGACGTTGATGAAGTAACTTCCTATTGCTGATTGGTGTTGATGAAGCAGCTTTCAATTGAAGGAAATGTTCATTGGCGCTAAGGTAGCCATCTACTGCTAATATTGGTTTCGACGAAGTAGCTGCCAATTGCTGCTTGTTGCTGTGTTAGCCATCTACTGCTGACATTGGTGTTGATGAAGTAGCTTCCTTTTGCTGATTGTGTTGCTGAAGTAGCTTTCAATTGTTCGCTGGCGCTAAGGTAGCTACCTACTGCTGATATTGGTGTTGATGAATAAGCTTTCAATTGTTTATTGGCTCTAATGTGGCCATCTACTGCTGATATTGGTCTCGAAGAAGTAGCTTCATATTGCTGATTGCTGCTGGGTTAACTATCTACTGCTGATATTGGTGTTGATGAAGTAGCTTCCAATTGCTGATTGTTGTTCATAAAGTAGCTTTCAGCCTTATTGTTCATTGGCTCTAAGCTAGCTATCTACTGCTGATATTGGTGTTGATATAGTAGCTCACAATTGCTGATTTTTGCTAATGTAACTATCCACTACTGATATTGGTGTTGATGAAGTAGCTTCCAACAGACGGCCTGAAGATGCACCTAGGATAATTATAAGGTGTGAAACTGTTGCCTTTCAAAACCGTGATTCCAGTTGAATAGTTGAAAAAAATCTAATTTTATAATATTAGCAGTAGATAACCCAACACCTGTCAACAATAGGGAGCTACTTCATAAACGCCATTGACACCAGTAAGCACCAATCAGCAATACTGCTTCACGGACACAGATATCAGCAGTTGAAAGCTAGCTTAGAAACAATCAGCAATTGGAAGCTACTTCATCAACACCAATATCAGTAGTGGATAGCTACATTAGCAACAATCGGCAATTGGGAGCTACTATATCAACACCAATATCAGCAGTATAGATAGCTAGCTTAGAGCCAATGAACAATAAGGCTGAAAGCTACTTCATCAACAACAATCAACAATAGGGAGCTACTTCATAAACGCCATTGACACCAGTAAGCACCAATCAGCAATAGGGCTTCACGAACACGGATATCAGCAGTTGAAAGCTAGCTTAGAAACAATCAGCAATTGGAAGCTACTTCATCAACATCAATATCAGTAGTGGATAGCTACACATGATGCAGTCATGTCTACAGTAGAATTCATCTCGACCTTTGCAGGACTTAACCCCATTAAAAGCTATTAAACCAAGATAACACTCATTGAAACAGCTCAACTGATTAAATCGGATCTTCTCTGGTTGTGCACAAGTGACTGTTTTCATGTGCGATATCACAATAAAGCTGGTATTCATAGCTTCAGTTGGGTAACCGATTATAAAGGAAACGAAAGGAAACAATGTTATGTGTGGCTTTGTTCACGAAATCAGACAATGTCGTGCTTTTTGTAAACCAGCATTCTTGAAAATGACCAACATAATGATTTTTGACTTAACACGGTTTAGAAATAATTTCTTCATATTTTTGGTGTTATCTGTCGTTTACATATCCTTCCTAAAACACCAAAGTACGAGTATTTCCAAACATCTAAATTTGCTAAAATTTAGGACATGTTACAAAACTATATTGTCTAGAATTTTAGAAGAGTACTTTTAATATTGGCCGGTTATTTTTCACACAGCGACGTTAACTAGGCAATGTACTATTACCTATAACATTAACTAAAACACCAAAGTACGAATATTTCCAAACATCTAAATTAGCTAAAAATTTAGGACATGTTAAAAACTATATTTTCTAGAACTTTAGAAGAGTACTTTTAATATTGGCCGGTTATTTTTCACACAGCGACGTTAACTAGTCATATCCCCATACTGTTAACGTAGGGCTATTTGTAAAGGTCACGCGTCAATGGGAAAGAGCACTGTGTATTGTGTATAGGAAAACGGACAGTAACTGCAGTATGATTAGCAACAATCGGCAATTGGAAGCTACTATATCAACACCAATATCAGCAGTAGATAGATAGATAGATAGATAAATGGTTTATTAATATGCACTCGCAGTAAAAACTGAATTGCCACATATTTACAAAATATAATAAACATAATTTACACATTATTCATTAAAATTGACATAAAAGATAGCATTTTATCAACACTCATGTACTCACGCTTCGAACAGTAAACTCACCACACTACTACGACTCAGACTCCTAACACATTCACAGCGCCCGTCTTCACACACACCTAACACATCCCCTTTACAAACACTCACACACCCACACACCCACACACCATCACCAACACCCCGATCAATACCCGCAACACTAAACGCACAACCACCAAACTCACTCAATCACACACCCACACTTAAACCATTTACTCCATAAATTCAAGGTGAAAAACATCAAAATACATATTTCAAACGAGTACCACAAATTGATGAGAACACATTTGCATCAAAATTGTTCATAATATTGCACATGATAATAATGATAAAAGATCACATTAGCTGGTCATTGTACAGTTTAGTGAGATAGGGTATTGGGCTTTCTTGGTAGCGTTTAGTTCTGCAACGGACAGTGGTCAGATGATCTGAATTACGAAGTAGCCGACTTGTGCTGCTGCCGCGCAGGGGAGGTAGCCATTCGCGGAATTGATGAGAACTCATCACGGGACTCATCATTGCATTAACGAATGTTACACAGATATGTTTCCTTCTCTCAGTCAACACAGTAAGGTTGCATGTGGTCAAAGCTTCATCATAGGTGAAGTATTTGTTGCCCAGGATGATCTTGCAAGCCCGCTTTTGCACACGTTCAATGGCGGATTGTTGTTTGGCGGTGATGCTTGAATGCCAAACCGGAGCAACGTATTCTGTAAGTGGTCTAACGTAGCCAACATATATTGTCACAAGATCTTCAATCGGCAAGTCAAACCTTTTCAGCAGCTTAAGCATATGAAGCCTACCGTTGGCTTTCTTCAGCATTTGATCAATGTGAGTTGACCATGTCAAGTCAGCTGAGATTTGGACGCCAAGGATTTTGGTGACATCCACCTGATTAAGATCAGTGTTACAGAGTTTCAGCATGTGATTTAGCGGTCGCTTTAAGAACGAGATTGACATATATGCGCACTTCTCAGGATTGAGCTTCATGTTGTTCTCATTTGACCAGTCTGCGAAAGTGTTCAACTGATCTTGCATGGTGGTAGGCTGCGTTGCTTTGGCTGATTCTATGATGGTCATGTCGTCAACATATTTGAGAACACAGATAGGCGATGGTGTGTCAACAAGTGCAGAATTAATCATGACAAGAAATCCATTGGGACCGAATAAGGTGCCTTGGGGTAAGCTTCCCTTCAGCGTTATCCACGATGAAACGGCGCCTTTGTACCGAACACATTGTTCTCTTTGCGTAAGGAAGCTGCAAAGCCACGCAACCACAGGGGGGCGGACTCCAAGATTGATTAATTTGCGAATGAGTACATTGTGGTTTATGCGGTCAAACGCTTTCCTGAAGTCAGTGACCACCAGCGTACTGTGGCTTCCTGGTTTGTCAGCATTTTTGTGTAGCGTATGCAACAGTTTGACAAGGTAGTGCGTAGTCGCCACTCCTTTCCGGTTTCCAAACTGGTTGGGATCAATATGTTCTTGAATATCGTCCATGAGCCACTGATTCATGAATGATTCGGCTACCTTAGCAAAATGGTCCGTTAAAGATATCGGGCGGAGACTGTTATATGTTGCAGGCTTACTATTGGGTATAGGGACCACCGTGGCCTTTCTCCACTGGGGTGGCACAACACCCTCTGCGTAAGATCTGTTAAGGATGTTGGAGAGTGGTAAGCTCAGTTCATACGAGAATTCGCGGATAATCCTACTTGGTATTCCATCAGGACCTCCAGCTTTACCGCTCTTTATTTTATTCAGTTTTCTGTACACCTCATGCTGCTGCACCACAAATGCTGAATTGTCAGACGATTCAAAAGATGGAAGATCATCCACATTAAGAGGTGGCTGGTCATTAGCAACTGATGCGAAATGTTCATTGATACTATTTGCCACAGCGACAAAGTCACTTGGGTTGACCCCCTGGGGTGGAGCAATGTTTGATTCAGTTTTTGTCATATTAGCCATAACACGAATCTGCTGATACCACTTTGCCGGATTCGCTGATTTTAGTCGCTGTACCCGGTCACGGTAGAAGTCACGTTTTGCTTTGGATATTTCGCGCTGGACTTTGTTGCGCATGATTCTCCAATTGTGAGTGTTACCTTCATGGAAGGATTTCTGTCTCTTACAAATAAGCGATTTAATAGCTGGAGTGATCCAAGGTTTTTCATGTACATGAAGTTTCACTTTGCGACAAGGGAAGTGAAGTTGTATTGCCGAGTTCAGAGTTTTGTAGAAGGCACTGGTCTTATCACCTGTATTTGCCGCTTCAGTGACCTCAGTCCATGTATGACTAGTAATCCATCTGCCAAACTCGCGAAGATTAGAGTCTTTCAGGGGTCGTACTTTGCGGGTGTGAACGCTGTTGGATCTGATTTCATGATCCTTAGGAGTCCATAATACAGTGCGATGATCACTAGTCCCGATTGGGGCGCTGACAATTGGTGTATTGTAAAACGTGGATAAGTTGGTCACTATCTTATCCAAAATGCTGTCACCTCTAGCTGGCTTGTCCACCACTTGGGCAAACTTGTGACTAGCAGCAAGGATCTGGGTGATATCAAGTTGGTTAACGTCACCTATCAGGGAAATACCAGCATCTGGGTGTTTGGTGCTAATTTTGTCAATACCATCAAGCAAATGTTCAATGAGCTCTTGTTCGTGGGGATCGCCCCGGGGTATGTATATTACAGCATAGTACAGTACAGAGATGGCCCAAGGTCGGCGTTGGGGGCGTGCTTTGAACCACAGTACCTCTAGATTGTCTGGGACTGTGATGTCAGTATTTTGTGGATTCAATTCATTGCGGACGTAGCAGGCTACTCCTCCCCCTGCGCGGGTAGACCTTGATTTTGTGAGCAATTCATACCCTTCAAGTTGATAATGTTCAATTGGTTTGTTAGAAGTAAACCAAGATTCAGAAATGGCACAGACATCAGCCTGATTCCCAATAACCGTCGATCTGAACTCATCAAATTTTTTATTCAAAGATCTTGGATTGGACATGAAAATAGAGGGTAGGCTATGTCCGGACATATGAGAATCTTTAGGTTTACATTCAGGTTGACATTCAATTCTACATAAATTACTACTATTACTATTGCACACAGATTTTGTTGGCATACTGACATTATTAATTGATCTATTAGTTACACGAACTGTAATTGGTCTTTGTTTGTTACGACCAGCTCTACACCCTCTCTTAGTACTTTTTGCGATACCAATGTCTTTAAGTTTAAGCCACAACGAGTTATCAATACTAGCGCAAGTATGTTGGGCTACGTCTAATCAGAGACGATCTAAAGAAAGGAGATAGATCCAGCTATCCTCAAACAAACTGTGTGTGTTGCCGCTCATTCAAAAGCAATCATGCTATTTAGGTTTAACAATAAAATACAACAAAAGGGTTCGAACCCATGACGGGTGTGATACACAAGTTGCTGCTTACTAGTTTTAGGGAAAGGTCAGTGTCTGTATACCATCAATACTATGCATACCATGCATGCAGATCCTAACATCCAGTTTATTTCAAATAAAATATGACCGAAGTTCCATGGCAAATAATAATTTTGCACGCTTGGTTACGCTTTCCACCTCTACGATTTATGATACAGCCAATTTTCAATTATCAAAATATCTTTATTAGGTTTGCAGGAAATGACAGGAAAATACATAAAACAATAAAATATAGATGAACAAAAATCATCCCTTTTCTAACAAAATCCTAAAACACTCTCCTAAATAATTAATATATGTTCCAAAATGGGCGGATTTTTTTGGAATCTTTACAAAACTACATTTCTTTCTTATAGTATCCACGTGTGGCATGCCTTCAGAGCAACATCAGGTACTTAACACACACGTGTCATACGTTCAAGGGATTCTCTATAGAAACATTAGATATGGTTTCAATTCTGGAGTGAAAATTAATCAACCGTAGTCGGCAACCCACATCACATCAAAGGCTACTTTCAAGTAGATGTGTAACTACTTGAGAATAAAGGACTATGAATAGGTGCGACAGGATTACCTACGGGATTATCTCAAGGATATAATTCCGTTCTCCCTCCTTCTTTTTCAACTTTCCTGGTCTAATAAAGCATGTCTATCGTAGCGTAGCATTGTGCGAGGCTGTATAATACACATTGCGAGAGGTCACTGATGCGAAACGTTCGTGAGGATGATCTATACACAGAATATACGATGCAAGTATATGGCGATAATGCAGTGTTATTTTGTAGACCAGATGTTCAACAAATATCATGAGTTTACAGCGAAATTCGCGAGAAATGTCATTCAAATGAGAGTTCAATGTATGTGTGGTACAAGTACTTACAAACTATAACGACGGCGAAATATAGTTGACAAAACACGTAAAAACAGTCAAAATTGTGTAAAACGAGACATCAAAATGAGGTGCGTGGTGCAGCCAGCATGGGCGCAGAAGACATGCGCCCATGCCTAAGCTAGCTAGATAGCTAGCTTAGAGCCAATGAACAATAAGGCTGAAAGCTACTTCATCAACAAAAATCAGCAATTGGAAGCTACTTCATCAACACCAATATCAGCAGTAGATAGCTAACCCAGCAGCAATCAGCAATATGAAGCTACTTCTTCAAGACCAATATCAGCAGTAGATGGCTACATTAGAGCCAATGAACAATTGAAAGCTTATTCATCAACGCCAATATCAGCAGTAGGTAGCTACCTTATTGCCAGTGAACAATTGAAAGCTACTTCATCAACACAAGCAGCAATTGGTAGGTACTTCATCAACACCAATGTCAGCAGTAGATGGCTACCTTAGCGCCAATGAACATTTACTTCAATAGAAAGCTGCTTCATCAACACCTATCAGCAATAGGAAGTTACTTCATCAACGCCAATATCAGCAGTTGATAGCTAAACCCAGCAACAATCAGTTGGTAGCTACTTTATCATCACCAATACCAGCAGTAGATAGATACCCCAGTACCAATCAGCAATTGGGAGCTACTGTATCAACACCAGTATCACCAGTACAGTAAACCCAGCACCAATCAGCAACTGAGAGCTACGTCATCAAGCTACTCTTAGCTATCGTTTCATTTTTTTCCTAGAATTAATCCTTTTACAAATATAGTTACTGAATATGATTAGATTAGTCGTTGATCTTGGGAGTTGGGACATCGACTGTTGAGTGGATAAGTGCAATAGCTGCCACGTGTAGCTGACATGTGTATATGAGTACAATATATAATATATTGCCAAATGTTCACAGGACAGCTATTGCACTTACCCACTTATACTACTAAGGCTTTGATACTTCTTGTGTTTAGGTAATAGACATGTCGTTAATTATTTATGGTGTCATTATTGATGCCATTTTGAAAAGGCGCTCTCATCGCCTCACCCACCGCTGGCCAATGTGAAGGCAAGCGGATTTCAAAACCTAAATGTATTGGCTGGAATCCTTGATTCCGACAATACTGCATAATGCATCAGAGACATGCTCCTTAGAGCTTCAACGACTGCGATAATAGACAAAATTGATTTAAATGGCAGCCATTTTAAAATTCAGTGGCAGCCATCTTGGAATTTGTGTCCTGGGCTGTTCTTAGTGATTTTATTGGACTCCTTGATCCTGCAAACATGGGTATAGATATCAAAATTATGCTTGCAGGAGCTTCAAGGACTGAGATATAGATAATTTTAATTTTCAATGTCGGCCATTTTGAAATTTTGGCAGCCATCTTGGAAATTTAGGTCCCCTGTTGATGTAAGTGATACTATTGGATTCCTTGACCCTAAAAACATGGGTGCAGACATTATAATGCTGCTAGGAGCTTCACTGGCCTAGTTATGTTGATTTTTGTGATTTTGGCGGCCATTTTGAAAAAGGCGCCCTCACCGCCTCACCCACCGCTGGCCAATGTGCAGGCAAGTGGATTTCAAAACCTCAATGCATTAGGGTCCCAAAAATACCTGCCTCCATTAATCCCCCTAGGGGGAAGTGGGGTTAGCATAGCCCACAGTCTATATGTGCAGAAAACCTCTTGCATAGTAAATTTAAGAGGTCATTGCACTTTAAATGTCCTTGCCCAAAAACGACTTTACCCACACACATTGTTTTTACTCATCTTTTTGTGAACATAATGGGTCAGTTTTTGAGTAAGAATGTTTAGGTAATACATTCACGCTTTTCAGGAAATTATAAGTTTTATGTCAGGTCAATTTGCAAAATATGGGTAAAAATGCTAAATGTTGACGTTTTTGGCTCAAAATTAGGGTCGAAACATTTTCAAATCTCATTGATATTGGTTTTGTTTGATAGATAATTTCAATATCTTTCATTAGACACCGAAAATGTGAAAATCGAGGCTGTTGTTATTAAATGGCATGCATAATACGAATTATACAGGAAAACAGGTCAAATTTGAGGTCATTGACCTCTGATGTCACGCTCCACCGCTCACGACACTCAAGACTTCACTTTTCAGATGTCTCATAGGATGTTCTATCCAACTATCATAAAAAGACACCTGGTCATTTTTGTCAAAGAAATTCTTGCTATCTCTTGGACCAATTCTATTGTGACAGTGTGGTGTTTTCGTTTGTGGAGTTACCAGTGACATTCACGCATAAAGCGGTGCACCTGAAACAAGAGGTGGGAAGTCCAGAATTGATTTATTGATTGACTACCTCCTGTGGAGGCAGAACTGTGGCGGCAGAAAAACGGCGTTGTGGAGCAAAATATCTCTATATTTAAGATATGTAAAAACCTCAAAATTGATAACCTGCCCAAAAGTTTCTCCTTTTGACATGACACGTCACAAATATCCAAAATTCACGTTAATTTAATGGGAGATTTGGGCTACAAAATCGCTGATCGAGTAATCCTTGCTTTCAATACAAAAGGACCTGGATTACAACAATGGAATTATCGACTATTTCTGCTGCTTGCTTTTGAGATGAAGTACGGTACTGAGTTTGACATTTTAGGAGCATGGCGTGAAAAAAGGTGAAATCAAAACGGAAATTCTGACAAAACTATAATAGATAGACCCACACGATGTGCTTTACAGAGGTGGGAAATATCTTTCTTTATAGCGAATTATATTAGTTTGAAACGCTAAAAAATGAATTCCGAAAAAGCTCGCGAACGGAGATAGGGCCTATAAAAATCAAAAATCTTACACTAAACGACACAATTTCATGCCTAATTTTAACACCAGGATTTTGTAAAAAAATGTACATCCAAGCACTATGTTTTTAACTGACATTACTGAAGAAAAAAAATATTGCTTTATATTTGACCGAGAAAATTAATTTCATAGCAAAAAGGCGTATCTCTGAATTGTGCTGATTTTAACATGTATCGATCGACTTTTAGCGCGACTATGCATATCAAAAGAATTTTTGACCATCGTTCTGAGTGATAACTCCTCCGGTCGACATCCAAGTCCGCGCAATACGAATATTACCATGCTATTACATAGGAACACGTGACAATATTTTTTAGTTTGTCAATATAACGGTATTACACGCAAATCGATAGAGAAAAATGACTTGTGCACATTTCAAACACATTATTTAGTACTAGGCGGTTCCCGTATTTCGCGGTTCTCGGCTGTCATAATTATTGGCTTTTGCAGATCTCAAACCTGGGCTTCCTTGGCTAAAGTTACACCCACCGACCAAGTTTGAGCTCCATGAGCAATTTGAAATCTTTGTTTTTTGACCTATGACCTCTCAACCGTAGGTCTGACAAAAAGGTCACAATGGAACTTTTGTTTGTTAGTCCAATTTCCACCTACCCACCAAGTATGAGCTCCATAGGCAATTTGAAATTTGTACCTTTTTGACCTTTGACCTCTTAACCGTAGGTCTGAAGAAAAGATCACCGTGGAAACTTTTGTTTGTTAGTCCAAGGTCCACCCACCCACCAAGTTTGAGTTCCAGAGGGGCAATTTGAAATTTTGACCTTTTTGACCTATGACCTCTTAACCGTAGGTCTGACGAAAAGGTCACCGTGGAAACTTTTGTTTGTTAGTCCAAGGTCCACCCACCTACAAAGTTTGAGATCCATAGGGACAATTGAAAATTTTGACATTTCTTGACCTATGACCTCTTAACCGTAGGTCTGACGAAAAGATCACTGTGGAAACTTTTGTTTGTTAGTCCAAGGTCCACCCACCCACCAAGTTTGAGCGCAATGGGAGCAATTTGAAATTATTACCTTTCTTGACCTATGACCCTCTTAACCGTAGGTATGACGAAAAGGTCACCGTGGAAACTTTTGTTTTTTAGTCCAAGGTCCACCCACCCACCAAGTTTGAGCTCCATAGGAGCAATTTTAAATTGTTACCTTTCTTGACCTATGACCTCTTAACCGTATGTATGATGAAAAGGTCACTGTGGAAAGTTTTGTTTGTTAGTCCAAGGTCCACCCACCAACCAAGTTTGAGCTCCATAGGGGCAATTTGAAATTGTTACCTCTCTTGACCTATGACCTCTTAACCGTAGGTCTGACAAAAAGGTCATTGTGGAAACTTTTATTTGTTATTCCAAGTTACATCCACCCACCAAGTTTGAGCTTCATAGGGGCAGTTTGAAATTTGTACCTTTCTTGACCTTTGACCTCTTAACCGTTGGTCTGACGAAAAAGTCACCGTGGAAACTTTTGTTTGTTAGTCCAAGGTCAACACAATGGCATGGCTAGATTTGCCATTTAAAGTATTTGAAATTAGACTTCAATTGAACTTGACCCCGTCCTTGACCTTTGACCTTAAAAAATATAAACTTGTTCTTCCTCATACCAAGCTGCACCCACCCACCAAGTTTGAGCCCCGTATGACCTACGGTGGCCTCACATTAGCAGTCACAGACAGACAGACAGACAGATCTACAGAGAATAGCGTATTATAATATAGATTATTGCATATCGATTCGCGTGTAACACCTTTATTTTGACAAACTAACAAATATTGTCACGTGTTCCTATGTAATAGCATGGTAATATTCGTATTGCGCGGACTTGGATGTCGACCTTTTCCCATGATACATCACGATTACATCGCAAACCGCTATTTGGCGGTTCTCGGCTGGGCGCGATTACCTGGCTGTACCCACCAAGTTTTATGCCCATATGACAATTTTTACTAATTTGACCTCGGATGACCTCTGGTGACCCCATAATGACCTTCCAAAAATTTGGCTCTAAATGTTGACTGTACCCACCAAGTTTCATGCCCATATGACAGTTTTTTCTAATTTGACCTCAGATGACCCGTGGGTGACCTTGGATGACCCCAAAATGACCTTCCAAAATGTTGGCTCTAAATGTTGTCTATACCCACCAAGTTTCATGCCCATACGACAGTTTTTAGTAATTTGACCTCAGATGACCCCTGGGTGACCTTGGATGACCCCAAAATGACCTTCCAAAATTTTGGCTCAAAATGTTGTCTGTACCTACCAAGTTTCATGCCCATACGACAGCTTTTAGTAATTTGACCTCAGGATGGTCCCTGGGGTCAAATGACTTAACAAACATAAACTTCTTCTTGCCAGGACAGAACTACACCCACCCACCGAGTTTGGGCCCTGTGCGACCTATGATGGTCTCACATGACAGTTTTTAGTAATTTGACCTCAGATGACCCCTGGGAGGGGGGCCCGGGGTCAGATGACTTAACGAACATAAACTTCTTCTTGCCAGGACAGAACTTCACCCACCCACCGAGTTTGGGCCCCATACGACCTACAACGGCCTCACATTAGCAGTCACAGACAGACAGACAGACAAACAGATCTACAGAGAATAGCGTATTATAATATAGATTATTGCATATCGATTCGCGTGTCACACCTTTATTTTGACAAACTAACAAATATTGTCACGTGTTCCTATGTAATAGCATGGTAATATTCGTATTGCGCGGACTTGGATGTCGAGTGTCGACCTTTTCCCATGATACATCACGATTACATCGCAAACCGCTGGCGACGCCCTTATTGTGAATAGCGAGAATTCCAGCTCCGGCTAACCCATGCGCCAATTTAACCATTTGCTACCAAAGTACCTAGCCGCTCGGTCCCGTCACATTACGAACTCAATATCTTCGCTTTGGAATATCCGATTTCGAAAACGGCGTTGCAGTTAGCAGCCTAGACAACCGATTCTTTTGTTCTGCAAGACTCACTCAGTCATTTAATGAGGCAATACAAACGATCGAATTTGGTGTTGAAATGAGCTAAATTTTGAGTTACAACTTTTCAATGTAAAATTTATTTTCTCGGCCAAATAAAAAGCAATCATTTTCATTTTTCAGTAAATGTCTGGTCAAATTGTAGTGCTTGATACTGTATTTTTTTTTTCAAATCCTAGTGTTAAACTTAGGCGTGAAATTCAGTCATTTCGTGTAAGATTTTCGATTTTGATAGGCTTAAACTCTGCCCGCGAGCCTTTTTTGGATCAACCTTTAGCTTTTCAAAGTAATATAGTTCGCTAATGAAGGATTTTTCCCAACTTTCTAACGCACATCACCGTGAGCGATATATCATAGTTTTGTCAGAATTTCCGTTTTGATTTCATCATTTTTATTCCCGCCTGAAAAATTTCAAAATCAACGCGTGAAATCTAAAGCTAATACTAGCATTGTGGATCGATATCCCTGGGTTTAATAGGAATACCGGCATGGGTACAGTGTTGCCAGAACTTCAATATAGCAACGAAATTCCAAGACCTAATAGCGCTCCTACTGATCACAGCCGCGTAGCTGGGATTTTTTCCAGGGGGGGTAAGCCTGTATGGGGCGGTGGCCCAAATCCACCAAATGTCCCTGCACTTGGGGGGGGGCGGGGCCCAAATAGACAATTTTGCCAGGCTTATTGAATATAATCGTATGGTATTGCATATCGTATAGATTCTCCATCTCTCTTCCCCTCTTCTCCCTCTGTCAGGTTTTTGTTTTTTAACAAAAACCTGTTCAAGCAATTATTTAAAATTGCTTACCTAACAAGGCGGTTCTCGAACCACGAGTCTCGCCTGCTTTCGCGACCACCTGCTTTTGCGATTACTTTTGGTAGAGGTAAATGAATTTGGCGGTTATCGGCTGGGCACGATTATCTGGCTGATGGTGACTGTACCCACCAAGTTTCATGCCCATGCAACAGTTTTTACTAATTTGACCTCAGATGACCCCTGGTGACCCTGAAATGACCTTCCAAAAATTTGGCTCTAAATGTTGACTGTACCCACCAAATTTCATGCCTATCTAAAAAATTTTACTAATTTGACCTCAGATGACCCCTGGTGGCCTCGAAATGACCTTCCAAAATTTGGCTTTAAAATGTTGACTGTACCCACCAAGTTTCATGCCCATACAACAGTTTTTACTAATTTGACCTCAGATGACCCCTGGTGACCTCGAAATGACCTTCCAAAAATTTGGCTTTAAATGTTGACTGTACCCACCAAGATTCATGCCCGTACAACAGTTTTTACTAATTTGACCTCAGATGACCCCTGGTGACCTCGAAATGACCTTCCAAAAATTGGGCTTTAAATGTTGACTGTACCCACCAAGTTTCATGCCCGTACAACAGTTTGTACTAAATTTGACCTCAGATGACCCCTGGTGACCTTGAAATGACCTTCCAAAAATTTGGCGTTGAAGGTTGACTGTACCCACCAAGTTTCATGCCCGTACAACAGTTTTTACTAAATTTGACCTCAGATGACCCCTGGTGACCTTGAAATGACCTTCCAAAAATTTGGCTTTAAATGTTGACTGTACCCACCAAGTTTCATGCCCGTACAACAGTTTTTACTAATTTGACCTCAGATAACCCCTGGTGACCTCGAAATGACCTTCCAAAAATTTGGCTTTAAATGTTGACTGTACCCACCAAGTTTCATGCCCATACAACAGTTTTTACTAATTTGACCTCAGATGACCCCTGGTGACCTTGAAATGACCTTCCAAAAATTTGGCTTTAAATGTTGACTGTACCAACCAAGTTTCATGCCCATACGACAGTTTTTACTCATTTGACCTCAGATGACCCCTACATGACCTCAGTGACCTTGACCCACTAACCAATACAAACCGGTTCTGTCTTGGGTCAAGATGCACCCACCCACCAAGTTTGAGGAACGTGCGACTCCTAGTGTGCGAGAAAATAGGCGGAAAGCAAACTTTAACCAAAACTTTAACCAAATTTGTCACATACACACACACATACACACATGTACACCCCTACATACGGAAAAGTGATTATATAGTCTCCTGCCTTATCAGGCGAGACAAAAACAGAATAACTTGGATGTTAATACTTGACGTAGTGTTTCAATTGTCACGAAGGTGACTGGGTATGGTGCCTTTTGTTTGTGTTTGTTTGAAACTGCTTTTGGAAACCCACCGAAAGTCATAGGCCCTAATGAAGCAGCCAAAACAATACTAGGTTAAACATGGAAGTTTATAAAAACCTATAAATAACCTTAAGGAAAAAAAAAACACATTTGTGGCAACAATAAGCCTTGCATTGGAAGTCATGGTTAAAGTGTGTTGAGTACCACCCCAAAGTTTCCCTACATACACCCCCACTACCCACCTCACACACCTCTGCACCCACCCCACCCCATAGGCCTACATGCACATGATATTACATAATAATATAGGCCTATTATAGCATAGCTATACATTTAGGTATACGCCTACATGTCAAATTAAAAACAAACCCGAACACAAGTCTGAAGGGTGTCATACAAAATTCACCTGGAGATAGGAGGGACAGAAGATTATAATATATAGACCCACACGATGTGCGTTACAGAGGTGGGAAATATCTTTCTTTAGCAACTATATTAGTTTGAGACGCTAATAAACCAATTCCGTATAATAACACGCTAATTTTTCTAGGTTTGGACCGTGGATTTTCCCATGGACCTCAAGCGTGCGTCTCTTTTAAGAGAAAATACGGACTAACCTAGGTAAACAAACAAACAGACAGACAAAATGGTTTTCATAATCATGGAATCCATATAAATTGAAATTGCAGGCTATCACGGGAGCAAATTTTTAAAATTCACCTCATTTACCAGAAAACCCAATTGGGGATTTGGGCTACTAAATCGCTGGTCGGGCAATATGCTTTTCAATGGAAAATTGCCCTGGATGACAACAATGAAAATATCGACTATTTCTGCTGGTTGCTCACGAGATAAAAGTACTAAGTTTGACATTTTCGGAGCATGAAGGGAAAAAGGGTAAAATAAAAACGCAAATTCTGACAAAACTATAATATATAGACCCACACGATGTGCGTTACAGAGGTGGGAAATATCTTTCTTTAGCAAACTATATTAGTTTGAGACGCTAAAAAACCAATTCCGTAAAAAGCTCGCAGGCGAACTCAAGGCCTATAAAAATCAAAAATATCACACTAATAGACACAATTTGATGCTTAATTTTAACACCAGGATTTAAAAAAAATATATATATCCAAGCACCATGTCTTTAACTGACATTACTGTAGAAAAAAAAATATTGCTTTATATTAGACCGAGAAAATTAATTTCATAGCAAAAAGGTGTATCTCTGAATTGTGCTGATTTTTACATGTCTCGATCGACTTTTAGCGCGACTAAGCATTTCTACAGAATCGGTTGTCCAGGCGGCTGACTGGTTGCTGGAGCAAAATATCTCTATATTTAAGGTGCGCTTCAGACTCCTTATTGTACGTGCAATATTGTATGTACAATATTTTTCGTGACGTCAAAAAGTATTGCACGTCCAATAAATATACGTGCCACGACGAGTTGAATCAGATTAAATAACGCGCTATAACCCTGACGGTTCATTGTTTGCTAAATCCAAGCGAGGTCACCCGAAAATCTATGCAAGAGAAATTTCTACTGCTGCTGATGAAAAATCCTAGAGTGCGTTTGGGTTTTTTTCTGCACTTTACCAGTAGGCCTAATAAATTCATTATCAAATAAAAATAAAATAAACATTTAGAGGGAATGTTTTTACTCACTGCTCATCTGATCCACTTTCCCAGGAAACTAAATACCGATACTCCTTAGTTTTATCCCTGACTTTCCAGACATAATTATGAGTAAACATCAAATTTAATGTTTACAAAACAATCAAATATATATACATTCGTTTGCATTTTGTACATTAATATTAATAATGTACAAACATGAAAAAAGGGGGCCGAAGAGTATGTCTATTTTTAATCATATACTAATTCCGCCATGCCCAAACATATTTTATATATGAAATCGTGTAAAAACAGACCACTTGTAAATCTATGGAACCCCAAATTCCAATCAAAATAAAAACAACTTTGTTATCAAATACACTAGGCCTATACATGTGATTACAGGATTTTAATAAATAAATAGATTAACACGGATAACGGACGAGAAATATTTGGCAATACCGCCGGATTTACCACAGAGCCAGTGGATAAAGAAATTAATTAAAATTAAAACAAATTAAATGAGAAAATGAAAGCAAGGACATTTGGTGAATTATTGTTTTAGAATGCGAAGGAGTCCTAAATGTTACCCAGGCCCAGGACACTGATTAATGTAAATTCGACCCATAGTTATTTTGTCTACTTTTGCCAGCATTCAACCTGTTCAATGTAATTGATGCCTATTTTCAATAAAATTCCGAAATCTGACGTACGGTAGGCCTATCAACGTTGTATCGTGCACAAATTATGATTCGAGACTATTTCATTTGACACGCTTGTATGGATTTCAAAAGATCGGTCCTATAATAGATATCGAATAGAGAATTACAGCAGGAGGCTTTGAGGATGCCGTAATCCTCTTGACAATCAACCAATCAGAGAGACATATTCAGAAATATGTTCGTATAGCTGAAACTCTTTCAACTCTGAAATATATATTTCAAGTAATCTCGTTTCACATTTAGCAGCACTTTTGGCTTGCAATAAAGCCACGAAGGGACGGTAATGCTAATATACGATTTCAGTCAAATATTGGTACAAATATACGATTTCGGTCAACTATTTGGCTATTCTTTGCCCAAAATTATGAAATATTTATTAGTAACAACTCTTAGGAGGGTTTTCGAGTACTTTTAACGAAATAATGAGGTAAAAAAAAAGAAAACACACTTACAATTTCGGACGCTTAACTGTGGTGTTCTAGGGGAATTAAGATATCACAATTAACATGTTTAATTCAAAATCGTTGTCCTACAAGCACATGTTAAATGGCTCGATTCACATTATGTATAAGTAGGGACATTGTCAGATTGTGTGAACATTACAAATACAAACAATAAGGTTGAAAAAAAAAGCCATTTAAAAAATGATTTTAAAAGATCGTCTATTTTGTAGCTTACACTGATTAGACCAAATATCTGCCTCTGACGAAAAAAAATGTTTTCCATGCTGATTTGTTTTTGTAACGAGTATATCATTTCAAAAAGAAAGAAATAAAGGCGGATATTACTTTTTAAGATCTCAACGCATTACTATTAATAGGCCTATAATTAATGAAAAAGTATAGAAGGCGTTGCATCCGGGTCTGATGAGGGGGGAGGGACACAAGCCATTTTTGGCAGTTTTCCTATGCATTTTCTAAAATTCAGATCAATGGGGGGGGGGGCTCCCGTGCCCCTATAAAGCTACGGTTACTGCATTAACACGTTTATGGATGTATTGTGATGATCATAGGTAGGCCTATAACATACACCATCATAACATGCCTCACCGATATCAACATGTAAAAAGGTGTTGCAAATTCATAACACATACAACGTGTTATAATGTAACAAATGCTATGCCAAAACTTAAAAAAATAATAAAAATATCAATATCAATAAAATCAAAACCAGAATAAATACATAGGCCTACAAATAATACTTAAGAAACTGACTAAATCAATATATGACTAAATATAAATGAATCTCTAAATCAATTAATCAATCAGTAATCAATCAATCAATCAATAAATAAATAAATAAATAAACAAATAGGCCTAAATAAATAAATCTATAAATAAATAAATAAATGAATAAGAACTGAATGTGCCATTTATATTATCATTGCAATTTTAATATTTTTTTATTTTTATCAGTATTAATATTATTAACTTTAAAGGTGCCCATTGATTATGTAATAATTCAAGTACAGTTGAATACAAGAAGACATAAAAGATGTTCATCATTCCGTGCACGAACACTGCACTAAATTTACCACTCTTAGAAATTTGGCAACTCCGTATCAATTAAGCAACCAATGATTGTGGCAAAATATATATTTTCCCGGTACATACTTTTTATTGTACGTGCAATACTTTCTGACGTCACGAAAAATATTGTACATACAATATTGCACGTACAATACGGAGTCTGAAGCGCACCTAAGATACCGTATGTAAACACTCAAAATCGATAACCTGCCCAAAAGTGTCTCCTTTTTTTTTGATATACCACGTCGTCACATTTTTGGAATGAGATTT
Source organism: Amphiura filiformis (assembly GCF_039555335.1). Lineage (NCBI taxonomy): Eukaryota > Metazoa > Echinodermata > Ophiuroidea > Amphilepidida > Amphiuridae > Amphiura > Amphiura filiformis. The sequence continues at coordinate 50,813,791 of NC_092644.1, read as the reverse complement.
CAAACTTTTTATTTTCAATTTTATTTCACCTGGGAAGGATTTGTCCCTAATCATTGACGGCAAAATATTTATATTTCAATCTTATATCGGGCAATTAAAGAAAGTATTTTCTGCAACCATAATGGGCCAGGCTAACCCTAATATAACCATATATAACCTTAAAGCCTTAATGTACGATCTTTTTACATTTTTAGATTTTTCTTTTTTTTTTCCAAAATGATAAAATAGTTAATATGCAATCATTATGAAAGTTCCCAATACATTTGGATGCGAAAACATTGGAAATTTGCAAAGAAACAACATCATAAACGTCACCTCGAAATATCTGGCACTTTTTGGATTAGGACCACATAGTTAGTCTCCTATGCAGCCAGTTTGGTTACGCTCTCCACATGCATGTGGAGGGAGCGTAACCAAATGGTTTCGTAGGAGACTACGATTTGCGACCTTTCCGACATAACACTTACACTTACACTTACAGGATTGATGGGATTAATTATAGGTTTAGGCCTTTTAGTACCCCATATCCATTTTCTTTTCAGTGCTGATCAATCTTTCCTTTAAACTGATTTGTAGTATTAACTCCAACAACATCTTCAGGAAGGTTATTCCACACATCTACCACTCGCTGAGAGAAGAAGAACTTCCTCAAATTCAAACCTTTCTTCAGCTGCCTTTTGAAGAGTTTGAATTTGTGACCCCTAGTGCCTGTGTTATGAGATATGGTAAAAAGCTGATCTGGGTGGATATCTTCCAAGCTGTTGAGAATTTTGAAGACCTCGATCAAGTCACCTCTCAGTCGCCTGATCTCCCAGGGATACAGGTTCAGTTCTTCAAGTCTTTCTTGGTAGGGCTTCTCCCTCAGGCTTGGAACCAATTTGGTAGCTCTTCTCTGGATCTTCTCAATGGCTTTGATGTCTTTTACCAGGTAGGGGTTCCCCCGGGGGGGCACATCAAACATTTTTGGTGGGTATGCTATTTTGAGGTGGTGGGTCTTTGGGAGCTGACGGCGTAGGCCCCTACCGGTAAAAGGGGGTCTTTCGGAGCTGCGAACCGGGCTGTGAACAAGTAAAATGGGGTCTTTTAGAGCTGCGAAAAGTCAAAATCAAGGGTTTTTCTTGGGTTTTTGGTTGAAAATCGCCTGAAAAAACAAGAAATATGAGGAATGAGCAATTTTGGGGGCTTTTTAGAGCTGAAATTATCAAAATCAAGGGTCTTTTGGAGCTTTATTTTGGTCAAAAATAGGGGTCTTTCGGAGCTGCGAAACCCAACAAGGGGGGTCTTTCCGGGGGAGCATACCCGTATGGTCATTTGTGTTGAGTGCCCCCCCCACAGTATTCTATGTGTGGGCGAATGTATGCCTTATACAAGATAGGGAAGCTCTCCTTGTCAATGTGTTTGAAAGTTCTCTTAATAATCCTCAGGCTAGTCATTGCTTTGTTGGCTGCCTTTGTGCATGTATACACCTAGGTCTTTCTCCTCTTTAGCTGTCATGATTTCTTCTTCCCCTAGCACATAGCTTCTCTCATTGTTGTTGATTCCCATGTGCATGCACTTGCATTTGGAGGCATTAAACCGGAGGAGCCACGTATCTGACCAATCTTTGAGATGGTTTAGGTCTTCCTGGATATCATCACCTCCTTTAGAGCTGTTCTTCTGGACTCTGTTGTAAAGCGTTGTGTCATCAGCAAACATCTTTGTTTTGGACGATACCACTTCTGGCAGATCATTGACGTACAGGACGAAAAGGATTGGTCCCAATACTGAGCCCTGCGGTACGCCGCTTAGGACATCAGCCCACTCTGACAAGCCTTTCCTTACTCCAACTTGTTGTTTCCTGTCTTGTAGGAAAGCTGCAATCCATTCAAGGATTTTGCCGGAGATACCATAGGCTCTCAGCTTTGACAAAAGCCTTTTGTGAGGGGCTGTGTCAAAGGCTTTTGAGTAATCAAGGTAGATAACATCAACTCCAAATCCTTCGTCTAAGCTGTCTGTCACATCTTCTAAGGTGGTGAGCAAATTAGACATGCATGATCTTCCACTGGTGAAACCATGTTGATCCTCTGAAAGAAGGTTGTTCTGGTTTACATGCTTGAGTATAGCATCCCTCAGTAGTGACTCCATGATCTTGCAGGGTACATACATAATTATAATCATAATCTGAAAAATTATGATAATATGTCGGACCAACAGAAAACCATCCCGTTTTACTACAAATAGGGCGAATTTGACAGTTTGCTCATAGATTTAAGTTGGAACATGTGTAAGTAGGCCTATTACAAATAGGACCTACGCCAAAAAAAAATCGGTTTTGAAAAAGGTATATTCTAACCCTAAATATTGGGTGCATAACGCGGCCCATAATATGGTTACAGAAAGACATTAAGTATCCGGGACAATGAAAAAGATAGAGGCTATTATTTAACGGTAGAAGTGTCCGTGGTCATGTGATCCACCTTTAAACAATTAACGAACAAGAATAACTAATTCGCTTACCTTTCCGTCCATGTGCACGTGTACATTATAGTTATATTCATGATAATGAGTTTCATAATGATTATAAACATTTCCCGACCTGTGAAGAAAAAAAATACATTACAGTACATTAGTTCCTGAAGATCTTAAATGTTGGTGTGGGGGTAGGTATGGGGGCATTTTCCCATTTATTAGGGGTCGGGTCATGCGCGGATACGGCTCCCACCCCTTCAACCCTAAAAAAAAGAAGAAGGAAGAAAGGAGAAAAGGGAGAAAAAGACCCGGGGAAAAGAGAAAAGAAAACGCCCGGGAAAAAACGTTACCTTGCATGCAATGTTGTAGGCCCTTAACTTGCCTAAAATTGTCGAAATTTTTTTGTGTCAGTTCCTGGGGAACTGACAGCTTCCAATACAGGTTTGACGATCACGTGACAATTCGAATCATATCGAAAGATCACATGATCTGTAACAAGAAATGTCTTTAAAAAGACAACACCATGGATGAAATTCATGTTTCATAATTTTACATTGACAAGTACTTGGAATGCTAGTAATTGTGTGTGTGTAGCACATGCACAACTAACCGGGTTGGAAATGTTGTTACCACGAATACCACCAATAACATACTATAAGCTAAATTGAAAAATGTGTGTTAAATAGGTCTACATTTAATTTATACTTAATTTATACTTGTATAAACAAACGGATCAATGGAAATCACATCAATTTCGCATCAATCCAACAATCTATATTCAGACGACTTTCTGATTACGTTTTATGACATGACTTTGAACATTCTGACAATCCAACAATATATACTTATTCCACCTCAGGCTCAGATGACCTTTAACAATTATAATCAAAAAGACTGATTACTCAATCCCAGGGGTTCCCTGGCTCAATTCAATATTTATTTTCTGAATGTGTAGTTGCTCTACCAAAATGTATAAAACCAAAGCAACTATCTACCCCAATTACTGGTATTTACCCCCCCCCCACCACCACCACCACTAGTGTCACTCCCAACATCAATTAGTGATGGTATAAACTAACCCTAGTTAACAGTGCAGGTGCCTGGGCACCTTATACCCAGCTTGGTTCCTGTCTGGTCAGATAATTGCTCATTATAATTGTTCAATTAGTGGTCACTTGTTGACAGCTTATCAGTAGCCTGGATCAGCAGGGGTGCATTTATATCATTTTTCATAGAGCAATTGTTCAAAATATTTAATGTCAAATGGTTCCTAAAAACCTTATTTGTGAATGGATTTGTATCGTTAACAAAACAAAATGTATGTTTAATATATCAATATTCCATTAACAGCAATTTCCTATGTTTCCATCCATAAATAATCACAGAGTATCGTCTGTTTACAAAATAAGTGTTTATTTTCAGATTTTCCAATTAACCATTATCAGTATTATCTGGTATGGTGCCAAATCCAGACCTTGCTAATAGTTAGGGACGCACCATTAGATTGTCAGGGGGGGCATGGGAGTTTGGGTCAGGCAGATTTTTTTTTTTTTTCGCCCGCCGAAGGCGGCGGAATTTTTTTTTTTTTTTTTTCCGAGAGCACCAATTTTTTTTTTTTTTCAATTTTAATGTAAATTTTATACAAAGTTGGGTGGGGGAAGTTTTTTTTTTTACTTATCAGTGAGGCAAAATTTTTTTTTCGTTTCACTAGTGGGCAAAGTTTTTTTTTCGTCTCACTAGTGGGCGAAGTTTTTTTTTCCCAAAATCTCCCATGCCCCCCCCTGGAAATCTAATGGTGCGCCCCTTATAGTCAGAAACATGTATTTTGTCCTGTAGTCCCTGGCAACCCAGTCTGCTTGTGGCTCACTCGCAAACATACACAACGACAGAAACCGGCTGCGAAGGAGCCTAATGCACGTAAACAACTTCCTTATAACATGTATAATAAAATCCGATTTTGTGTATAATAAAGAAAGTCATGCATATGCAAAATGAAGCAATTACCTATTGCTAACTTGGTAAAATGCATACTCGTAGCCCAATCTTGTACATCATAGCACCCAGTTTTGGTTTGTGGTTTCGAAATGTTGCAATTAAACATTAGTTCTTTCAAATATGAAACGCTAAAACCCAAATCTAGAACAAACAATCATATATTTAGAAAGATATAGCAAACTTTCCATGATAGAGATTGGACCCAAGACAAAGTACGCCCAAATTAAGTGTTGATTCAGAATTATCCCACCACATATCAAAACCTTTCTTTGTGAAAAGTAACATGTTTTTTACCCAAAATAATATTCACTGCACAATGAAAAGCTACAGTGACCTTGATCAACGCGAGCTATGTGGAGTCATGCTAAAAATAGATCGTATAGTCTACGCAAAGTCTACGCTGGTCGCATTTCACTGTAATGCGAATTATGCTGTGCCATATAGACTGTGACTAAGACTAGCAGACCCAGCAAGTTATCGAAGGGACTAGAATTGACTTATGATTAGGGGGTACCCATAGTTTTTTGTATGCGGCGAGACTAAATTCAGGTCTATCATAACCATTTTTAGATGACCATTAGGGAAAATGTCTTTACAGTCGATTAACCCGAGGACATTTTTAATAGCGTATAGTGCTATTTCGTAGAGTGACTGTTGGAACAGGGCAGGTTTGACAGGAAAACCCAGAAAAACTTGATTCCACGCAGGGAATTTAGTGAAAACATGGAATAAATAAAAATTCAAGCGGGTTCATGGAAGCACCTACAGCTTCAAAAAAATAATTTTAGGGTTAAGGAATATCTCAAGGTAATATAAACGTGGGAACAGAATTCTGAGTTCACTAGTTCGAAATTGACGGCGATTTAAAGAAAAATTTGGCCATTTTTAGCTAGTTTTCGGTTGCGTTTTGAATGGCCAAGTCTGTCGTGGATTCACTGATTCTGAAATGTTACTAAAGGTTTTGATATGTGGTGGAAAAATATCAATATCGATATCAATATTATTTGCAGCAACGAAACGGACCACAGGTGATGTACTACTAGACTGTCTATTTGAATCATAGTATCGGGAGGGTCACAAACTAATTCGGCCACGTATTAGTCAATTCAGTCCCAAACCAATTCGCCCACATGACAATTCGAACCCTGTATAATTGATGTACAAAAAAAGTTGGCCAAATTTAACTTTTTCGTGACTTTCTCCATAACCGTTGTTTTCACACCAAATCTGTCCATACATTTAGATGCCTTGATATCTTGCATTCTGTCACAAACCAATTCGTTGTACTTTGTGCACTTAACCCTCTATCTTTTTAACCCGGGGGGTCACTCGCATACCAAAGTGGTACGCATGCTCGTCCCCAAAACGTCGAAAAAGGGTTGATTTTTGGGCTTGTGGCGGCGTCGACGTTTTTAGAAAAAAGGGTGCTTTTCAGGTAAGGTTTAGACGTTTAGGGTATATTTTTCAAGTTCAGTGGGTTTGTTATAGAATTTAAGCCATTTAGGGGTCCATTTTAGTTTTTACGCTTAATAACGCAATATTTTAGGGGTAAGATTTACAGAGCCGTACGCCAATAAGGGGTGAAATTTTTCCACACTGATTACGCCATAGGTCCATTTTTGAGGTGCTCATTGCAAAAACAAGTGTTTATATTTAAACACCATATTGTGTTTATCAGAGCAACACTTAATAAACACATAATTCATGTTAATGGTCTAACACTAATGTTCATAAATTAACACTTGGTGTTATATTACAAACACTAATGTTTGTAATATAACACCAAGTGTTAATTTATGAACATTAGTGTTAGAAAAATTAACATTAGTGTTAGACCATTAACATGAATTATGTGTTTATTAAGTGTTGCTCTGATAAACACAATATGGTGTTTAAATATAAACACTTGTTTTTGCAGTGTGGGACGAGCATGCATACCACTTTAATCGTTTATCCATTTGGTCAACATCGAATTGGTTTGTGGCTGACTTAGCTTGGGACCAAATGGCATGTGGCCAAGTCAACTGTGGCCGAATTGGTTTGGGTCCGAATCGACCTGCTTTCACGAAAGAAAGTTTCCTACTATAAAGGCCAAACCTTTGAGATGGTTCGTATGTTTGAAGGTGCAAAATTAACAATTGTTGTTCGAAGCAGCCAAAAAAATCGATTTTTTTTTATTGTCTAAATCAATATATTATTGAAAAATAACACTTTGATGTTTTGCAAAAGTTCATTCTACAAATCATATACTTTATAAACTTGCTTAATTTATTGTTGTCAATGAGTTATCTACATTTTACAAACGTGTTGTTGTTTAAGCCCTCTTTACAACATAACTCAAGAACCACCGGACCTACAAAAGTATTTTTGTGATATTTGAATTCTTCTACACGCTCACAAGGAAATGAGCAATGCAATTTTTGCCAAAGCTCACTACCATTCGCAAGATGTTGTGAACTACCAAATCGCAACACTTTAAAATAGTGTATTACCTTAAATCAATAATTTATTGTAATATCAGTACAGAGTAGATTAGATGCGAAAATGGAAAGCTAGAACTTTATCACTATTACTATTATACATCTGACCTGTGACTCTTCTTGTTCCAGTTTTAGCCATTTAAATTTTTAAAAAGCTGTAGTTTTCTAAATGGTAAAAGACAAAAAGGGCAATTCAAACAGACAGAAGATTAGAGTTATGAACTATAAGGTCATCTGAGGTCGACTAAGTATATATTTTTGGATTGTCACAATGTTCAAAGTCGTGTCATAAAACGTAATCACAATTAAGCATCAAAACCATCAAGGTCATAGCAAAGTTAACAGTTACTGATAATAGATATTTGGATTGTTATGAATTGGTTACGATCACCCTTGGGCAGCAAACATTCTTAAGGGGGCTACACCCCTCGATAAATTTGTGTCTATTTTTGCATTTTTCTCAAAAACTAATAACACAGTGGTAACAAACGTTATGTATATTATACTAGGGGCAAGGAATCCAATTACTACACTGGAATTTCAGTGACCCAAGGCAAGCGGTTTGTTATTTATGACCAGAAATAAGGTACCGCTAGGATAGTCCGACGAGTAGGACCTTTTGAGGTCTGTTATTGTTAAATATCAAAAATATCAATTTTTAATCATTTGCCATAAAATGTGTATTACAGTGCGAATTTCAAAAAAATCAAAATTATTTGATATCAGAAGGACATTCTTCGTATTCAGAATGCAATTCGATTTGTCTGATGTGCTCTAATGTCCCACAATAAATACTGTCCAAACGCTCATACCCCAGCCCTTAAAAGCAAAAGGGGCAAAATTGTAACAAAAATGTTAAATTCTTCATTGGTTTTAGGTTCGTAGTGTTTAAAATTTTTTTTTTTTTTTTTTTTTGCTCTTCACTTTTTCAAACGACCGAAAAAAAATTGGGTCTACAATTCTAAACATCCTTCGGTAAAAAATATTTCCGTCGGTACATTTACAAGTTGTGCCCCTCCGGTTCCGAAATCCTGGCTACTGGGGGGGGGGATTACGTGGGGGTACGTGCCCTGGGCGCCACCCTTGGGGGGGAATTGATCAATTTAGCATCGATTCTGCGTCCATCCAAGCGATAAAAGTCCAAATTTTCGCGCGCATTTCAGCACAGAATCATTTGAAAGATACGTTTGGACAGTATTTATTGTGGGACATTAGAGCATATCAGACATATCGAATTGCATTCTGAATACGAAGAATGTCCTTCTGATATCAAATAATTTTGATTTTTTTTTAAAATTCGCAATGTAATACACATTTTATGGCAAATCATTAAAAAATGATATTTTTGAGATTTAACAGTAGCCTACTCGAAGTATACGTCATAAATCTGATGATTTATGCATGAAGTGTATGTAGGTGGGAAAAAAAGCCGAAATTTTCCCCAAAAAACACACACAAAAAAATAGGTCTTTTGGGGAAAAAAAGCCATATCTTCAATATGAAAGGTCAAAATTGTCAATTGATCGTCGGCCTCTCCTCCCAGCTACATACACTTTAAGAATATATAATTAGATTGATAAAATTTACTTCGAGGACTGTTATATATCAAAAATGTGAAAAATATCAAATTCAATAATTTGTCCTAAAATTTGTATTATATCATGAATTTCAAAAAATGAAAAATATTTGATATCAGAAAGACATTCTGCGTATTCAGAATGCAATTCTATATGTCTGATGCACAGCGTCATCATCCCTACTCTTCGTGTCAAAAATTGCCGTGATAGTACGGCGAATTCTCTCGTTTTTCAGTAGCTACGCATGGCGATTTTGTTCGAGATAGGCCGAGCGACTCAGGCTAAGCATACCATTTACACCATACGACTATCATATGAGATACCACAAAGTTTCTATTCTACGATTTGCGCATGCTCTAGTACCCCATATGGTGTTGCAATTACAAGGAAATTCGATTTGTTTTCAGGTAAAACCCTGGTTTTGTTTTTAATACACTAATTAGCGGCCATTGCTGTTTGCTCTGGATATATTTTACTGCATTTTATGCGTAACTTTTTTTAAATCGTAAATTAAAATGGTGACATATTTAATTTTGAGAATTACAATTATAAAAATGAACACATTTAGCCCATTCACCTAAGATCCAGGTGCTTGTATAGAATATTCAATCACACGTCTCTATCACCATGGAAATAGTAGCTATTTCCATGATATCACAATGCATATGTAAACTTTCTTTATCTGTGTCAATAATAGAATATTGATTTCAATAGAATTGAATACATTTTGAGTTTGTACTTTGCCACTGAGCGATTTAGCGATCGATTTCCCGGGGACTCCTTTTGTTGCGTTCGGTGAAATACCAATCGCCCGTCGCTCACCAACGGAGTATGGAGCTGTATGAAAAAATATTTATAATGTCATGACACTGTGTGATGTGCTCTCATGTCCCATGCTTTTATCGCTCATTCCAGATCCCTTAAGACCGATATTCAACTTCATTATAACCAAAATTAATTACTGGTAGACCATTCGCAGTTGTTTCAAGAATTGGGGGGGGACAATTGTGTATCATTAGCCATGGGCGCACTGTGTCCATGGTAAAATGTATACTCCCTGGGGTATACTCGTAGTAGTCTCCTCCGCAGCCAGTTTGGTTACGCTCCCTCCACACAAACAGTCTGCCAATGGCCACTTATAACGCCGTTTCTGATTGGCTACACGTAAGTAGCCGTAGAGCTGTACATACGGGAACTTGATTGACCTCAGTCTATATGGCGAGATGGCGGGTCAAACTTGCTCATGAATAATAAAGTAGCCGTATAGCCGATCGACCAATTGAAAGCTTTGTTTGACGTCAAGCTGGATGACGTCGGCAGAAAACCGTTAGCGAATCAAAAAGGACCAGTTCGTGACCATTGGCAGACTGTTTGTGTGGAGGGAGCGGAACCAAACTGGCTGCTGTGGAGACTATACTCGTAGCCCAATCTTCATAGCATGGACCTACTAAATAATTCATAGCACCCAGTTTTTGTTTGTGGCTTCAAAATATTGCAATTAAATATTAGTTCTTTCAAATAAGAGACGCAAAAACCCAAATCTAGTACAAACAATTATTATATATTTTATTTAAAATGATTTCAAAGTTTTAGGGGCCTGAGCTTTCGATCCTAGCAGGATCTTTATCAAAGGCAGAGTGACAAGACAACACACAAACATGCCTATATATAGGGACATGGACATAAAGGAAAAGGAAATTAGAAAGACAATAGAAGACATAAGTGTTTCTAGGGAAATATCAATAGGGGCAGGAAGTGGGATGTCATGAATGGAAGTAAGAGGGATAAGGATATGAATGAAGACAATGGGCTGAATAGAAATATGAAAATGAATGGCAACTACATGAACATAATACAAAATGATAGATGTAAATAGGAAATAAAAACTAAAATAATAAAGTGGAGGAAAAATATGTATAAAAGAATTGGAAGGAAAAAAAATGGGGGGGGGGGGGCAAATGTGAGGATGAAAAAAATAAAGTTAGTCGTTTCCCTCTTGGATGTTGAGACCGTGTGGCTGGATGGTACGAAGGCGCTTCATCCAGAATTTCTCCCTGCTGGCACGGACGGTGTCGGGGCGGTTACCTAAAGACTCAATGCCCTGTAGGATCATGTCGGAGATGGAGTGGTTGGGGAGGTTAAAGTGATTACCAACAGGGGTGTCAAGCTTCTTGGTTTTGACAGTGCCTCATTTCAAATATATAGTTTTAGTTTTGGTTTTGGTTTTGGTCACGTGGTTTCCTATTGTCCTGCCTAACCACTTGAATCATAAGATATCGAACTCATTGTTTCTACCTTTTGTTTAAAACCGAACATTTGTGTCAGTCAGTTTCGGTTTTGGTTTCAGTTTCTTATAAGTGGTGTGGATCGTAAAATTATTTGATTTGAAGTTACCTACTCTAAGTATACAAAAGAAATGTTTAAATTTCGCAGTGCAATATTCACGAGCAGAGAAGTCGAACAAAGCAGTCTACATTGGAAAGCATTGATTTAGTTTGAAAGCATTGACTTGAGACTACGAATTAGCCTAAGCTGATTTCACTGTGAAAATATATAGACCATCGAAATATTTCCACAGACATTACAATAGCCACTTGACAGATTATGACTTCATTGATATAAACACTATTATACGCAACTCTATTTATGTGCATGTCGCATGACGGAAGATCAATATCATAGAAAGCTGGTTTAAACTAACTTTTATTCAATTTATTTATTGGAGAATAGAGAGAGAGAGAGAGAGAGATAGAAGAGATCGCCAGGGAAAGAGGGTATGTGTGTGTGTGTGTGTGTGGGGGGGGGGAGGGGGGGGTAAGGGGAAGGGAGAAAGAGAAACAGAGGGGAGAGAGCATGGGAAGTGGGAAGGGAAGGAGGGGGAGAGGGGGCTCATGAGTGGAGTGGAATAATAGGGAAGAGTCGATATCGAGTGTGGGGAGGGGGAGGAGGAGGTTATATATAGGTGGCGGAGGGAACATAGGTAAGAGGTATGGGTTGTGCTTTCCGGGAATAATCTAATTCATAATCAAATCATCTACATCATCATGTATCGTTTATATTTCAGACAAAACACCCCCACCCCCACCCCTCAATATATGCACATGATTTCTACATGTAGGCCTAGGTCTCGTATATATATCCATAACTTATCAAACGAATCTCGGAACTCGGGTGTAATTTATGGTGTCATGGAAGTGTGCCATCTACGGCAAAAGTCGCCCGCGTTGATAGATATCGATAATGAAAATGTTAGCACAATAGGCTATTATATACGTATGGTTATAGGGCATTATACTTTTGATTATATATACCCTCTTGTGTCCTCCCAGCACAATAGTGTTATTTGTTTGTTTGTTTACCCAGGTTGGTCCGTGAGGAACACATGCTAATCCATGGAAAACCATGGACCGTTCCAAGCTCATACAAATGCACAAGCCTGGATAGCCAGTGTAGGCTAATATATGCATGCTGGCCTAGATAGCTTTGATAAACAAAGCAAGAAATGGAAGAAAATAGCTAGGAAAAGAAAAGAGAGAAGGCCACTCCCAAACACAATTGTACAATTTTACTCTTAGCCCTTACTTCGTGAGAAAGGAAACTGGAATTCCAATCTCAGGCCCCGATGCAAAGTTATGATTGCATACCAGTTCATCTCCACATTTTCCCCTTGATTTTTGGTTTCTGAACAATAGAGAAACCAAAACTATATATTTGAAACGAGGGAGTGGACCTGTGTCCATAAAACCGCGTCTTAAGTGCAGTCTTAGTTTCTCCCACAGACTGTATACCACAAACTCTGCAAGAAATGAGATATACTACATTAGATGTGGTGCAGGTGATGTTGCCCTTGATCCTGTGGGAGGAATTGTTGGTATTACTGGCGACAGAATCCCCTTCTTGGATATGGTCCTTGCAGACAACACACCTGTTGGAATCACATGTGAAAGTACCCTGTTGTGTGGAAGGAATAGTATCAGAAAGCGGGGGGACTTCAGCTCTCACAAGAAGTAAATCTCCCCAATATTTGCCAGGGGTGATCCATACAGTCATCCAATGTTGAAGCCTTATGTGGGTTTCTGACCCAAATTAACCTCATATTTGGCCATTTTAGCCACAAAAGTTCAAATTTTTTCGCGCATTTTTCCACTTTTGTAACATATTTAATCAGTTTAGCTTCAGCAACATTTTTCGCGCGCATTTGTACCATATAGGCCTACTTATTATATCGCCAAAGAAGTTTTTTCCAATCCCATCCGCCAATGTCAAAAAGAAATCTACGCCATTGAGCATTATACTCACTTAGACATGATAACGCCGGTCACGAAACCTTCCGATACACAGTACACGACGCAAGGAAATTCCAATGGTTTCCAACAAGTCGAAGAGACAATCGATTTTGCGACGCCGGTAGCCGTTAATTAAATGTTGTGTGCAGATAGTTAATTCTCAGCAAAGCAATATTGGCTCTTCAGTTGAATTCTGATTGGACCAGCGCTATGTACATCAGCAACCAGACCGGCGCAGTTCATTGACCCCCATTTAACCATTATAGATCAAATTTTGACCTCCATACACTTGTGGAGCATTTGTTTTGGTAGGCCTACTTGACCAACATATCAAAGGTCTTTCTATGAGAATGTGTACATATTGGAGTTAAAGTGCCATGGGAAAACAAGTTTGAGCTGCTAATGGTACGCAGTACCAGAACGGTTTTTTTCTGGGGTCTTCCCCAATGACGTAATTTATCCGCGGGAAAAAACCACTCGATACCCACTGCCAGGGTGATACTAAATTCACGGTTTTTCTGTGAGCAACACAAACCTAAAGTCCGTTGGTTTCCGAGCTAGTGTGGCTCGGACTCCCCCCTTGCTCTCACCTCATCTTGTCTCTTTTCTTCCTACCTCCTCCTCTCCCTCTCTTCTTTGTGTCTTGATTAGCCTAATTGATTGCTTGGCTTCCTTGCTATGCCAATTTCCTTCATCTTCATGTAGGCCCCCAAATTGAGGAAAAACTTTTACAGGCTACCTACTATTAATATTATAGGCCTACCATGAAAATTTCCATGATTATACTAACAAAATGGACAAAGGGGCTCTGATTTTGATAGAAACCCACCCTATAGTGGAATTGCCGAAAAATAAGTAATAAGGAAACTAAGCGACATTTTGCGCGCACTTTTAATACCTTTACTCTGAGACAAGAATACCAATTTTAGTGGTAGGCCCGGGTGGTAGGGTATTCTTGTCTCAGCATTTTCTAGCGATGACATAACCAGCGCCCCTAGCAAAGTCAGGGGGTCGTTTGAATAACAATACGAAGATTTTAATAACAACTAGACACGTGTGATTTAAGTTGTATCCTCTTCGGAATATCCTCCTTGCCACTGCTTCAGTGCATGATATAGCCTTCTCTACCGATCAGTTCCGATCCAAAGTACAAAAAATAAATTGGTGCCGCACCAATTTTTGTATCGCCTATACAAATATTGATTTGAATGTTAATACTATGGTACCAGTGGCGTAGCTGGGATTTTTTTTTTCCAGGGGGGGGCAGCCTGTATGGGGCGGGGACCCAAATCCACCAAACAAAAATTTTGCCGCCCCTTCCTCAAAAAGGTTGACCCAATTTTTTTTCCGGTGGTTTGAAAAGGTGAAGAGCAAAAAAAAAAAGGAATACAAGGGATAGCGACTTCATATAGTTCCATTTTTTAACAAAATTGTAAAATTGTTCAAATTCTATCCGCACCTTATATCGTTGGCCTATGGATTCTCTCTTTCTCTTTTTTTCCTTTTTTTTCCCATCTCTCTCACTCCTTTATTATTTTGCCCTGGGCTAGGGGGGGGGCCCAAATGGGGCGGGGCCCAAATAGGCATTGTCAGGGGGGGCAATCACCCCCCGGCAGCTACGCCACTGAATGGTACATGTACGTATATTTTCATGAGGTGAAATAATGGTCAAGGTTTTGTTGAGTTGAATGGAAGAGTTCAGGGATAGTAAAAAATCCAAACATTGCCAAACGGCCTGTCAAAATCGCTCGCGTAAATCGCTTTCCCCCTACCTTCCTCCCTGCCTGCCAAAAAAACCCTTTGGCCCCTGCACACGCCTAATTTCGTTTGAAAAAATGTTGGCCTTTTGTGCACACATTTCTGTTACTTAAAGGGCAGGTCTATTGCAAAAACAAGTTTATCTCTATTCGAAGAGAATAATTATTACATTACAAGTTGACACTCGTTGCAATTTTTTATGCGTATTTCTCCTGAAAAGAGAGAAATTGTGTGGGTAAAGTTCGTACGTGTTCTTCCCCCGTTTGAAGCGAAATTAATTTTCAAGGCAGCGAGCTATGACGTAAGTAAATGAAACGGACACTATATCATGCTCTCATTTACTTGTGTGACAAGTTTGACATTAGCAACAATGAGTTGTACTATTATTTACCATAACAATGCTGCATAACAATATGCAGACTATTGTTCTCATTTGGGAAACAAAGCCTCACACAGTATTGTTACTATGCGTTTGCTTTGTAATATTTCATCCAACTGAAACTACAGTAAGCCAAACAATTAAGGTACCGGTTATGTTTAACCCCTGTATATCCTAAACAAAGACAGATACAGGGTTACGACACTGACCAATTTGCATAGCAAAATGACCCATCTCCTCCGCAGCCAATTTGGTTTCGCTCCATCGAAATCAAGCTGGCCACGGAAGCGACTACCCTCCTTTTTGTTTGTTCATTTGTGTATGGAGAGCCATTCTTGGAGTCTATAATGACTTAGGCTACGCTCTCAGTTAGAGTGCGACGCTACATTGTACTAGAAATACTGGTAAATCGCTATAGAGCCAACCGGGAACACGTATTCATTTTGAAAATATAGCATTTAAATTAGTATCACCCTTGTGGCCCCCGTGCAGTGGAAAACCTTAATTCTTTCATTAAAAAGAAATGAAAATTAAAAAAAACTGATCCACCTGTGCACCTATAAAATGGGCACATCAATTTGTCTCAAATATGATCGGAACTTTAAGAAATATACGGGATATGATGAACCAATCAAAACCCCAAGAAAGGTGCCAATTTAAAAGTTGCAGTTTCCTCCATTGCATGCGCTATTGATTTGTACACAAAGCGTTCGTGAACAAGGTATCCATTGATTAGCACGTTAAAACTACCGCCATGCTTTCATTGATTAGAACACAAAAGTACAACTTTTGATTTCGTCTTTTTAGTAGGTTTTAGATCACCGTTTCTTTAATTCTCAACCAATTTCAACAAATAAGGTCTTAAATCAGAGCTAAAGAGTACAGGTATTGGCTGATTGTTTTAATTTGTAGCCTACATATTTGTCTTTGTTTAGGATATAGGGGTGAACACAAGTGGTACCTTAATTTTTTGGCTTACTGTATAATAACTACAGCATTGCAATATCGCACAGGGAAATCAGATACATGAGTTTTACTTAAAGGCATTATATATAATATTGCTCGGACAACATCATATCATTGGCAAGCTAATATTATGAGGACAATGAAAATGACTCTTTTTTTTGAGAAAATAAGACGTTTAAAATTGAAATTCCGCAAAAACCAACTTAAGCGATAAGTTCCTTCGAACGAGACAGATTTGACCAAGAAAAAAGTTGACGTCATGAAATGGCTGCCTGCTTTGCGAGAAGGGACTATAAACATTCTCAATGCATAGAACGTATACTGTTGTTGTTCACAGACAAAAACTCTGAATTAAGTATTACAAATTATTTAATGGTTTTTACACATATGGATAAAATCAGCCGCTTCTTTTTTTATATATTAGTAAATTGTGATATTACAATTCATATGAAAAATATTTGGGCTAAAAATAAACAAGAAGAGTCTTTCAAAAAGACACAGTTCACGGATCAGGTGTATAGTAATTTGTTCCAACTTTCCATTTTCATATCAAACCTCTCTGCACTGATCTTATAATCCCAGCTTACAATAAACTAGTGATTTGAGGCATCTGGCTTATATAACTCTCCAGCAAGAAACGACTCATTGAAATACAAACTTTCAAATCAATACACCATGTACACTATCATAGGCCTATTGAAATTCGATTATACAATGCAGATATTTAATAAACCTTGGCCCAATAATTATAAGGGTTTCAATTAAGATAAGCAAACATTACTGGGTAGATAACAGGGTTGATGGGCTACAATAGCCATTCAAGACACAGTGTATTTAAGGGATAAACTGTGCATATGAGATGTGGGTTCAAGTGGGGGAAATGTTCACTTCGTGAACAAAAAATAATTTGAGATCAGAATAACCCAAAAATATGTATTTGCACTGAAAATTATATTTTGTGTCTTTTTTTCTGGAACGGTACTGCATTGGGGCAAAAAAAAAAAAGCAAAATGTACCTCGGTGAAAAAAACTGTGTTCAACATCCGGGCAGTTTTGCCGTCTCATGCCTATTTTGCTTGTGATATTGGCTGTTGCAGTATTGAACAAGGAATGTCCTACACAGCCATTTCGCGCATCCAGTTGCCCACCGGATGTCACGACATCCGGTGGGCAACCAGGTGCACCACT
Organism: Amphiura filiformis; assembly: GCF_039555335.1. Lineage (NCBI taxonomy): Eukaryota > Metazoa > Echinodermata > Ophiuroidea > Amphilepidida > Amphiuridae > Amphiura > Amphiura filiformis. The sequence goes on along the minus strand of NC_092644.1, from coordinate 50,796,714 downwards.
AGTTGCCCACCGGTTGCGGCGACATCTAGTGGGCAACTGGATGCAGCTGCACCAGGTGGACATGAGGATGTGGTGACATCTGGTGGCCTACCTGATGTGGACAACAGGTATGCTGACAGATGTTCACACGTAGATAGAATTCAGATGTAGACATCTGTTAGCATTATGATTGCATACATGCGATTGCACTGCAGATGTAGACATACCGTGCACATCTACATGCAGTCATCAAAAATATTTTTGGCATGATTATATATTTTTTAAGTTTTTGGCCGATTTAATTTCCAGATGGCTCCTGTGGTGGTTCCCATTTTCTTTTCTTTTCTAACTCTGTGTTGTTTGGATAGTACGTATATGCGTTGGTGGATCTTTGTTTTCATGGGTTTTGTTATTTTGAATGTTACAAATTATTTTTTAAACAAATTAATCTACTTTTTGATGGTTTCCACTTTCCATTCATGGTTCGCGGTTTTATTGGCTCCAAGTTGTTTAGCTATTACTAATGCATTGCTTGATCTTTGTTTTCATGGATTTTTGTTATTTTGGATGTTGCAAATTTTTTTTTATCAATAATGATACTTTTTGACGGTTTCCACGTTTCAGTAGCGGTTCCCAGTGTTATTGGCTCCGTGTTGTTTAGCTGGTACTATAATGTGTTGCTTCAAGATTTTTTTCATGAATTTTGTTATTTTTGATGTTGCAAATTATTTTTGGAACAAAAAATCTTCTTTTGATGGTTTCCACGTTCCAGTGGTGGTTCCCGGTGTTATTGGCTCCATGTTGTTTAACTGGTATAGGCCTACTAATGCATAATTGCTAGTGGGGCTTTGGGGGCGTGAGCATGGCGGCAAAAAAGAAGGGGCGTTGGAAGAAGGAGCGGTAAAAAAGAATCATTAAACAAACAAGGGTGTAGAAATTATGAAAAATGTTTAAAAAATTTGAACTATACATACAATTTTGTGCTTTTAGCTCGCTAATGCCTATAACCCCCCCTTTTTTTTTTTTTTTTTTTTTGCTCTTCACTTTTTAAACCACCGAAAAAAAAAATGGGTCAACCTTTTCGGGCTGTTGATGAAGCGGGTGGCAAAGTTTATCTTTTCCGCAGCCCCCGGTAGGATCGGCCGCGGAACGCCACTAAAATAGGCCTAGGTCTAAATTTCAGAAAATGCAAACGTATGGATGCCATTAATTTCAGCTGCCCACCCAGTAAATTATTTTCCCTAATCGCCCACCCAATAAATTATCCTTATTTACCTATTTACCTCCCTGCTTGCCCCCCTAGCCTGCCAAAAATCGTTTGTCCCTCCCCTACCGACCTGCCAACCCCCCCCCATTCCCCTGCCAAAATATCTTGGCCCCCACCCATAGTGCACCACCCCGGGGTAGGACGATACATAATTATTGCACTAATACATGCATTACTTTAAAGCATGAAAATGCTTAAAGGCCCATTCAGTGATTTGCTCATCCGTATGATCGTAAAAATGATCAAAATTCAAATCTTGGTACCTTTGTCATTGCCCACAGTCATTGCCATAGATGTACTAACATAGCCTGTTAGTGGTTCAGCCGAAAGCCGTGTAGGCCTACTTTAAAAAAAAAATATAGCTACATGTATTTGAATGAGGCTTCAATTTCGTCGATGACATTTCGGTTCTAAGAACTTGGAAACTTTTCTGATGAGTGTTTTGATCTTGTTCCTCTTTTAGACTTATTTTTTACCAAATCTGTGGATTTTAAACACGTTACCATGGCACAGCGTCATCATCCCTATATCTTCATGTCAAAAATTGTTGTATAGAATATATTCAATCACACGTCTATGTCACAATGCATATGTAAACTTTCTTTATCTGTGTCAACAATAGAATATTGATCACCAACGGAGTATGGAGCTGTATGGAAACAAGATATTCCTGAAAAAAATTGGTGTCAGTTCCAATTTACAATGTAATTATTATTTTAATGTAATGTTAATGTAAAGTTTTGCACTGCAGCACTGACAAGAACATTTAGTGGTAGTTCATTTATCATTAAATAGGCATAATTATACACTTACATAGGCCTATGTGTTTTGGCGCAACGTCAGCCTTCTATTCTTCAAATTTTTTCACAGGAGGAAGATGGCGAATTTCATCATTCGATATCAGCAAAGTATCAGGCCCTTGCAACTCCTATACCAGCGCAATACAAAAAGATTTTTGTTTAATTAACACTGGATGTTTTTATAAAAATATTGTATGTGATGAAGAAGGGGCTGGTGGTTTATTTGTATAAAGGTCAAAATAGGATTCGGATTGGGTCAGGACTCTTGTTTCGTCATCTTCCTTCATCCAAGACCCATAGTCTTGATTTTGAAATGGAGCCTTGATCTTTGGTTCGAGTTGTATTTTTTCCTTAATGTATTTTAATGCTTTCTCTCCCCCACCAGCTCCAAGTACAGATAAACCGGGCGCCTTATTTTAAGCTTATTGTTAATTTTGCACCTTCAAACATACAAACCATCTCAAAAGTTAGGTCTTTATAGTAGGAAACTTTCTTTAGCGAAGGCACCATGTCAACAATGCCTAGAAAAGTTGCTTTTTGCCTTGTAAAAGTACGTAATTTTTCGCCATTTCCTGGTATCAGCATGGAAGCAGGTCGATTCGGACCCAAACCAATTCGTCCACAGTTGACTTGGCCATATGCCAATTCATGCATTTGGCCCCAAGCTACATGTAAGTCAGCCACAAACCAATTCGATATTGACCAAAAGGGATAAACGATTTAATATGGTCAATTTTGTTTTATTTCGTGTTTAGAAAATATATCATAAGCTTTAAAATGAAAAATCATTTGACTCCAAACGATATCCAGAAGTATAAAACAAGGGGTTAAGTGTACAACGTACAAAAAGTGACTATATCTCATTAACCGATGATCCTACAGATATGCGACCACTGACTTTTCTGTTCCTTTTTGACATATGGCACGACTCTCTAGGATATTTGGTTACAAATTAAAAAAAGGTGACTATATCTTATTAAGGTGGTACTACACCCCTGCCCAATTTTGTGCCTATTTTTGCATTTTTCTCAAAAATTATAGCGCATTGGTGACAAGTAAGATATGTATATTATAGGGGCAAGGACTACAATTACTGCACTGGAAATTTTATTTCAGCACAGACAACAGTTGTGGAGTTACAGTCAAAAATGAGGGAAAACCAATATTTGATCAATAAATCAATAACTACTTGCCTTGAGTTACTGAATTTTCAGTGCAGTGGTTGTAGTCCTTGCCCCTATAATATACATATCTAACTTGTCACCAATGCGCTATCAATTTTGAGAAAAATGCAAAAATAGGCACAAAATTGGCCAGGGGTGTAGTACCCCTTAACCGATGATCCTACAGATATGCGGATGCGACCACCGACTCTTTTTTTGTTCCTTATGACCAAGGGAAAAGTTTGACATATCTCACGACTCTGTAGGAAATGATGTACATCATCATCATCATACATCATCATTTTATTTTCATTCAAATCGACATACAAAATATATAAAAGACAAAAAAAAATTTGAATGAGGAGATGCTCAAAAGGCCCAAAGGCCTGAAGCGAGCACCCCCTTACACTGCCTTAAGCTACAACATCAAGCCACTAACACAGAGCTCTCGGTCTATGGGTCTGTGGATATCTCTGTCTTTACATGGGTTGCCAGCCTCTAACACAGAGCTCTCGGTCTATGGGTCTGTGGATATCTCTGTCTTTACATGGGTTGCCAGCCTCAAACCACTAAACCACTACTGGCAAAAAGTGAAAACTTCTTACTTGGAACATGGGCAGCCAGCCTCAAACCACTAACAAATCTGTCTCTTGGGTTGGCAAAAAGTGAGTTGGCAGTGGTGTAAACTTACTTCTATGTAAACTTACTTCTATGTCCAATGAAATATGTAGTGGGTAAAGGTCACGGGAATGAATCTGTCTCTTGGGTTGGCAGAAAGTGCGTTGGAACAAAAATATGTTTGATACAAGACTTACTTCTTTTAGTCCAAGCAAAGTATTTGGTCCAAGCTCCTCATTTGACAAGCATTCACTATAACATAACTTCTCACATGACTTCTCACATTAGTGAATACTGCTTTGATAACAATAAAGAGAGCTCAGATAATACATAATATTGGGATCACATCTACTTTGATGCATCTACTTTAATTACACCAAGAGCAAGAGTTCCTGAGCGTTAACTAGAAGGTGTGATAACTAACAAGGTAAGAGATATCAAACATGATCTATTTAGGTTTGTTTGTCTGTGACTGCTGATGTGAGGCCGTAGTAGGAAGTTAATGTCATCTGACCCCGGCCCCCACCGGGGTGGGGGGGGGGCCGTAGTAGGAAGTTTATGTCATCTGACCCCGGCCCCCACCGGGGTGGGGGGTCGTCTCTCTTACTCCCCATAGGTTGTGCATGCTTAATCACACATTATTATTATTTACTAAGAAGTCCTACGTGTATGGGGTGGGGTGGGTGGGTGTTAGATAAAAGTAGTCCTATGGGGGACGTTTTTATACTTTGTTGCACGTAGTCCTACAGGGGCCCATTTTCCTTATTATTGTTTACTGAGTAGTCCTACGTGTGTGGGGTGGGTGTGTGGGTGTTAAATGAAAGTAGGCCTACGGGGGACTTTTTATACTTTGTTGCATTTAGTCCTACAGGGGCCCATTTTCTTATTTATGTGGGTGTTAGATGAAAGTAGGCCTACGGGGGACTTTTTATACTTTGTTGCATTGAGTCCTACAGGGGGGCCCATTTTCTTATTTACCTCTTTTCTCGGAGACTAGGGTCACATTATTATAATTTCAGTTTCAATTTAGTTCATCTTATTCGACATTTCAAAACATTTTTTTTGCACCAAAAATATTTATGATATTATTTCTTTGTTTTTTATTTTTTTCTTTGCATAGAGCCATGGATGAAATGTCCAACAGTCAAACAACAGCTGCTAAAAAAAGGGAATACCGTAAAACGTTGACACCAGCTCAGAATGAAGCCATTAAACAGAAGGATGCTGCAGCAAAGCGTGTATCCTGGGCAGCTCAAACACCAGAACAGCATGACGTAGCAAAACAGAAAATGGCAGCCGCAGCACGTGCATCCCGGGCGGCCCAAACACCAGAACAGCATGACGCAGCAAAACGGAAAAAGGCAGCCGCAGCACATGCATCCCGGGCGGCTCAAACACCAGAACAGCATGATGCAACAAAACAGAAGGGTTCAGCAGCAAAACGTGCATCCCGGGCGGCTCAAACAGCAGAACAGCATGACGCAGCAAAACGGAAAAAGGCAGCCGCAGCACATGCATCCCGGGCGGCTCAAACACCAGAACAGCATGACGCAGCAAAACAGAAGGGTGCAGCAGCAAAACGTGCATCCCGGGCGGCTCAAACAGCAGAACAGCGTGAAGCAGTAAAGCAGAAGGATGCCACATACCATCGGAACAAAACCAAAGCACAAAAGCAGAAACATTGTGCTCAGGTCAACAGGAACACTTTCGATGAGCAGCATGTTGTTCCACTCAATGTTGGATCAACAACACTATGCTCATCATGCAAAGCAGTCATGTTTTCGGGGGAAACTCATAAAGGTCGCCTAGGAATAAATGCCACTTTCTCCTTATGTTGTTCCTATGGAGATATTTCCTTACCACCAATCAAGCCTCCACCAGAACCATTAGCAGATCTCTTTATGAAGACTGATTCGAATGCCAGAGATTTCAAGCAACACATCCGAAAGTACAATTCTGCTTTGGCACTTTCTTCAATTGGTGTTGATCTTGGAAGCACTTTCCAATTCAGGAATTCTGGACCATGGGTTTACAAGATTAATGGTCAGATGTACCATGCAGCAGGCCCTATCATGCCTAACAGTGGTACACCTCCAGCATTCAGTCAATTGTATGTGTACGACACAGAACATGAATTAGACAATCGACATGCGAGGAACAAGGATATGAACCGAGATACCCTCACACTTCTCCAGGACCTCATGCATACCTACAATCCATTTGCGCAGAAATATGTGCAGGTAATATTACATATTATGCATTTTCTATTTACATATTCTGACTACCTACCTTAAAGGAGCATTGTCCAATCTTTTCATGTTCTGTTTTCTATATAGCTGACATTGAGGCCTACCATTCAAACAATATATATGTTTCCAAAGTTTGAGTTGTATTGCTCCAGCAATAGGATATTACATAGACTTCCAGTGTGGTTACCACAATTCAGCACGTTTTTGTTAACACCATGCATCTAAAGGAAACATCCCGGGCACCTGCCTGGGCATTAAATTTTACTAGGTAATGAGAAAATATTTCTTCTCATACCAAAATCTCAGTTTCGATGAAGATAAATGGGGGATGAGGCAGTCGGTCGGGTCACACCCTTTTCATATAGATCTATGTACTTTTCATTTCTTCTTATTTTAGCATCACTATAACCTTTACTTTCCAATACATTAACCACAGGCAGCACATATCATACAGCAGCAACCTACTACAAATGTCTGCTTGGTTCTCAAAGGTACTGGCACACCAGACCCACGAAGGTATAATCTCCCAACCGGCAATGACATTGCAATCGTCATCCCACAAGTCCAGCAAATGCAGCCAGGACATCACAGAGATGTAATCCTGTACAAGACAGCAACAGACCATCCAGATGGCTTGACTACAGTGCGCATACATGAATTGCATCCAATGTATGATCCTACTGCTTATCCTTTACTCTTCATACATGGTATGTATTATGTTTCACAAGGACATTACAACACCCTTCAGAACTGTAAAGTTTTATCAAAATCCTAACATGCTCTATCTCAATTTAGCAATGAGTATCATCCCAATGCCACAATAATTTTTCATGATTTCCTTTTCTTCCAGGAGACAAAGGCTATGATATAGACACCTTTAAAAGACAGTCATCTACGGGACAAAAAAAGCTAACAACACGGAAGTACTACAGGTAATTTCCCTTTCATAGTGCACCATTGCAGCCATAGTTGTTTCAAGAAACACATACTCAGTCACTACTTTTATATAATCACAAAAATTACCTAATGTGAATATAACCAGTAGTCTTACCCACTATAGATATTCTCACATTTTGCAGATATCGCTTTATGGAGCATGACGGCGAATTGAACATTTTGCACCAGGGTGGACGTCTATTTCAGCAATATCTAGCTGACATGTGGTGTAAAACTGAAAACGAAACACTCCTTTCCTACGGTACAACCAAAGCCAGCTCAGAGCAGAACTATACCAAGGTCTTGCAGATGCTGTACACAACAATAACCAACAACAGCTAGGTACACGAGTTATCCTTCCATCGACTTTCCATGGCTCACCTCGCCAAATGCATGAGCTCTACCAGGTAATATTGACTTCCATAATGTTTCACACTTATAATCTAATCAACAAATAGCATGTCATAATAAAACTAACAATAAATGACATATAACAAAATATATTTCAACTAGAATTTCGCGATTTTCGAAGCAAAGCATCAGCCTCAATGCTTCCACCTTAGCATGAGTCATTTACCGAATTGGCATATTTTGCAATCAATGAACATCTGATGCGATTTGAAGACCGCCAGTTGCCACCCCTTCCCAATTCACACCTTTCCAGTTCCGAGGAACATACTCAAAAGCGGCGGATGTACATGTTTTATAAAACTATATTACACAATTGTCACCTGAATTTTTCCAACACTTTATTCTGCAGGATGCTATGGCCTTAGTTCGATGGTTTGGAAAACCGGAGTTGTTTATTACATTCACATGCAACCCCAGATGGACTGAAATAGTGGAGAAGCTCAAACCAGGCCAAACAGCAACAGACAGACAAGACATAGTCAACCGAGTCTTCCACCTGAAACTAAAACAGTTCTTCAAAGATCTTTTTACTAATGACATGCTCGGAAACATCAAAGCCTACTGCTGGACCCTAGAAGAGCAAAAGCGATCGCTGAAACATATTCACCTCCTAGCCATACTTCAACAACCATTAACTCCTGAATGGGTAGAAAGCGTTGTATGGGCATTCATTCCAGATCCCGGCACTATGCCCAAATTACACAAAATAGTCACCCAGTCTATGCTACATGGTCCGTGTGGAACATTCAACCCAAACTCTCCATGCATGATAAATGGACAATGTAAAGCCAAATACCCCAAAGATTTCTGCAGCACTACAACCCTATCAGAAGATGGATTTGCACTATATGCAAGACCAAATGATGGCACATTCCATGACAAAAATGGTTTCCGCTTTGACAATCGCTGGGTAGTTCCATACAACCCGTGGTTACTCCTGAAATACAATGCGCACATCAACACTGAGGTCTGTGGTAGTGTTAAAAACGTGAAGTATCTCTACAAATACATCACTAAGGGTGCTGACATGGCTTCTGTGGGCATTGAAAAGACAGAACAACAGAATACAGATGAAATCACCAACTACGTTTCATCACGGTACGTTGTTTCATTACCTCTTCCTTCTTCATATTAGCGCCTGCTTCCAATCAATAATTTATCACTTCTGCTCATCATTGCTAAACCACACAACAATGCATAATGCAGTACCAAACACATTTCAATTATTCCTCTTATCCTTCTCTATTGTATCAATACAGGTGGATTACAGCATCAACTGCAACATGGTCTATGTTTGAGTTCCCCACACATGGCAGACACCCACCAATTGTACGTCTGGCAGTGCATGAAGAAAACCAGCAAACAGTCATCTTCAAAGAAGGCGAAGAAGACATTGCCCTGGATAGGAATACAAACACCACCCTTACAGCCTGGATGAAGTTCAATGAAGATCATCCAGAAGCAAGACAACATACATACGATCAATTCCCTGTACACTATCGTTGGGATGCGGCAAATAAAAGGTGGCTCCCTCGCAAAACATCCAACTACTGCATTGCTAGAGTCTACTCAACTAATCCTGCACAGGGAGAGCGCCACTACTTACGAATGCTTTTACATCACATACCATGAGCTACGTGCTACAATGACCTCAAGACAGTACATGGTACTACGTACCCTTCGTATAAACAAACTGCCATTGTAATGGGTCTCCTTGATGATGATGCTGAATGGGAACGATGTCTGAATGAAAGCGTCCTCCAAGATATGCCATGCAAAATTCGCCGCTTATTTGCAATAATTCTGGTATACTGTGCACCAGCCAATCCTGCACATTTGTGGAATACTTTCAACGAGCACATGAGTGATGACCTCGCACGCCCTCATCTTACTCCTTCACAAATTACAAATCAGGTACTATTGTCACTGGATACATTGTTAAAAGGCATGAACAGTTCCTGCAAGACTTCCCCGACATTCCCTCCCGGACTACACTCAGCGTGCCCAACTTCAGCTGCCAATAATTCAACAAGAATTATACAATACAACTGTGCAAGGAGATTTTGTAACCCAACATTTTCCACAACTCAACGAGCAACAACAAAGTATTTTCCAAACAGTCATGTCTGCTGTTGCAGGAACATCAGAGCAGAAGATAGTCATGATTAATGCACCCGGTGGATATGGAAAAACCTTTTTGCTGGCTACAATCTTAGCCGCTGTCAGAGCACAGGGCCAAATCGCATTAGCCGTGGCGCCAACAGGATTAGCAGCTGAAAACTTGGAGGGGGGTCGAACAGCGCACAGTCGGTTCAAAATCCCGATCCCAATTACTGACACATCTATGTGTCGTATTCCAGCACAAAGTCACCTTGCAGCTCTAATTCGCAGGACTAAAGTCATCGTTTGGGATGAAATAATGGCTACTCATCGCCATGCTGTGGAATGCGTTGATCGTACTATGCAAGACTTGCGCAACAGTGAACAACCCTTTGGTGGATGTATTGCACTTTTTGGAGGAGACACACGTCAAATCCTACCAGTTGTTCGCCATGGAAGTGAGGCAGCCATTATGGATAGCTCCATCAAACGGAGCCCATTGTGGGCACATTGCACTCAACTACCATTAACAATCAACATGCGTGTAAACTCAGATGAAGTGGAATTCTCCAATTTCCTCCTTCAAATAGGAAATGGGCAACATGACACAGTCGATCCCACCAATACACAGATCATGGAAATACCGGCTGAATTCATTGAACCAAACCTCGCATCACTAATTAAGAAGATCTTTCCTAATCTTCAGGATGGCTACCAAGATCCATATTTTATGGCACACCGCTCCATTCTCACTCCACTAAATGAACATATGGACAAAATCAATACTTCCTGCGTCCAATCCTTTCCAGGAATACCTCGCACATACTTAAGTGCTGACAAAGTACAGGAAGACAATGGCAATCTTGCAATTCCACTAGAATACTTGAATTCCTTAACTCCTTCTGGAATGCCTCCACACCAACTAATACTCAAACTCAACATGGTTGTTATGCTATTACGCAACCTCCAAGCTGGACCATCAGAAGGCTTACGTAATGGCACTAGACTCCTCATCAAGTCACTTGGAAACCATATGATTGAAGCAGAAATTCTCACTGGAACTAGCACAGGCACCACTGTCTTTCTTCCCAGAATTCCATTCCACCTACGTGACTCGGACTTCCCTTTCATCATGATCCGTAAACAGTTCCCCATTCGTCCCTGCTTCAGCATGACCATCAACAAAGCCCAGGGCCAAACCTTGGATAAAGTTGGCATTTACCTCCCAAATCCAGTATTTACACATGGACAACTGTATGTGGCATTTAGCAGAGTGCGCACAAAACATGCACTTGCTGTTTGCATCGATCACCAGCAGCTCACTCAAATGGCAAGCGTAAACAACAATCATTGCACCTCAAATATCGTCTTCCATTCCATCCTGTAATCAAGGTAAACTTTTATATTAATCTCCCCATGCCATAATAATGAACTTTGTGTTATATCAAACTTACATTCATGGTATTTATAGGTTAATACTTTTATCTCGCTACATGAATAACATATTTATGTTGTAATTCTTAACTTACATCTTTAACTCATGACCAGAATCCATTTTGGAACATTTTGCAGGGGTCGTGTCAAAGGTCAACTGGGGTCCACCTCCCCCCCCCTACTTAATTTGCTATTAATTAATTAGTCTATCAGTAGACTATAACCGCGATGTGGCTCTAGTACAATATATTACACAAGGTTAACAAATAAAAGAAAAAAGAAAGAGGAGAAGAACATGCAAAGAAAGAACCAATCATAAATATTTATAACATTTCATATAGACATTCTACAGTTCACAGACGAAATTGATAGTTGGGGTAGAGATGGGTGGGGATGTGTGAGGTCATTAAATAATGCCTAAATATTAGATGTAATTTTTTATTAGACTTTTCTTTATTTGTAACTTAAACTGGTTTACTGATTTTGCCATCTTTATATATTTCCCGGGATATATTTATCAGTAATATTCCATTTCCTAGGACCGTGTTGTGAGGGCCACAAACTGCGGCTACGCACAGATACGCGAACGCTGACTTTTTTTGTTCTTTATGACCAGAGGAAAAGTTCGACATATCACACGACTCTTTAGGATATTTGGTTTAAAAGATAGAGGATTAAGTGCACAAAGTACAACGAATTGGTTTGTGACCGAATGCAAGACATCAAGGCATCTAAATATACAGATTTGGTGTAAAAACAACGGTTATGGAGAAAATCACGAAATAGTTAAATTTGGCCAACCTTTTGTGTACATCAATATACAGGGTTCGAATTAGCATGTGGGCGAATTGGTTTGGGGCTGAATTGACGAATAGTATTGATATTGATATTGATATTTTTTACAGATCACGTGATATTTCGATATGATGATTCGAATTGTCACGTGATCGTCAAACCTAATAGGAGAAGGTGTCAGTTCTGCAGGAACTGACACAAAAATATTTATAATATAGGGTGTTGACATTGTGCATGGCATCAGAAGAGAGCGAAAATATATGTTTCACTTTTTTTAAAACTATAGCCTATATGTATAGCTTTTATCAACCTTGCACCTGCAAAGTTTCAGGTTCGAATTCCTAAAAATAACGGAGTTAGACTCATTTTTTACCAAATCTGTGGATTTTAAACACGTTACCATGGCAACAGAAGATAGCGAAAATATGTTTCACTTTATTTTGCTATATATGGTTAGTTTTTATCAACCTTGACACACCTGCAAAGTTTCAGGTTCGAGTTTCTAAAAATAACGGAGTTAGACTAATCTTTTACCAACTCTGTGGATTTTAAACACGTTACCATGGCAACAGGAAATCACGAAAACATGTGTTTCACTTTATTCTACTGTTTATAGTTAGATTTGATCAACCTTGACATATTTGCAAAGTTTCAGGTTCGAATTCCTAAAAATAATGGAGTTAGACTCATTTTTTACCAAATCTGTTGATTTTAAATGCGTTACCATGGCAACAGAAGATAGCGAAAATATATGTTTCACTTTATTTTACTATATATGGTTAGCTTTTATCAACCTTGACACACCTGCAAAGTTCGAGGTTCTAAAAATAACGGAGTTAGACTCATTTTTACCAAATCTGTGGATTTTAAACACGTTACCATGGCAACAGAAGATAGCGTAAATATATGTTTCACTTTATTTTACTATATATGGTTAGCTTTTATCAACCTTGACACACCTGCAAAGTTTCAGGTTCGAGTTTCTAAAAATAACGGAGTTAAACTTAATTTTTTACCAACTCTGTGGATTTTAAACACGTTACCATGGCAACAGGAAATCACGAAAATATATGTTTCACTTTATTTTACTATATATGGTTAGCTTTTATCAACCTTGACACACCTGCAAAGTTTCAGGTTCGAGTTTCTTAAAATAACGAAGTTAGACTCATTTTTACCAAATCTGTGGATTTTAAACACGTTACCATGGCAACAGAAGATAGCGAAAATATATGTTTCACTTTATTTTACTATATATGGTTAGCTTTTATCAACCTTGACACACCTGCAAAATTTCAGGTTCGAGTTTCTTAAAATAACGAAGTTAGACTCATTTTTTACCAAATCTGTGGATTTTAAACACGTTACCATGGCAACAGAAGATAGCAAAAATATATGTTTCACTTTATTTTACTATATATGGTTAGCTTTTATCAACCTTGACACACCTGCAAAATTTCAGGTTCGAGTTTCTTAAAATAACGAAGTTAGACTCATTTTTTACCAAATCTGTGGATTTTAAACACGTTACCATGGAAACAGAAGATAGCGAAAATATATGTTTCACTTTATGTTACTTTATATGGTAAGTTTTTATCAACCTTGATAAATCTGCAAAGTTTCAGATCCAAGATTAAAAAAATAACGGAGTTAGACTTAGGCCTATTTAAAACCTTTTTTCCCATTGATTTTCATCAAAATCACAAAAATCATGGTTTTTTGACGTTTTAGCTAAGATTTTGGTCACGTGACTTGTAAATGAGAATTGGTATGCCCAAATATGGCATCATTGTTGTGTTAGCTTTCCAAATAACCACAACAACCAGGCCACCTAATGTATGCAAACAGCAGACAACATGATGCACACTTTTGGTGGTCCGCTTGATTTCCAATACTAGCAGTCCACCACATATTGACATCTAGTGTCACACCAGATGTCAACATCTGGTTGTCAACTGGATGTGCCTAAACCGGAGTGACACCGGATGTCACATCCAGTGGACCACCAGTGGGCATCCAGTGGGCATCCGGATGCGCGAAACGCCTGTGTACATGTACTCCACTTGCTTTCACTCCTCTTGCTTTCAACATCGCCCCCTGTTGACAGAATAAAATGATACAAAAGCTTGATCTCTATCTGGAGTACATATATCAGAATAGTACACACACTGGTGGTACTGGATCGTGAATCGCCTGAAGCACTTCACACATTAGATATGGACGGTTTATAGTAACTTTTATTCGGTACTCTGTCGTATTCATAATATGAGCAACCAATCGGCTATCCTGCATAATTGTATGGTGCACTCTTTTTAGTAAATGTATGTAATGATTCTGATTTTACCAGCAACCTTTGATTCTCAGCATAAACCTACTTTCACACTTGCATTATTATTCTATATCAATACTCAAATATCTATATAATAATACGCTATTCTCTGTCTCTCTGTCTGTTTGTCTGTCTGTGACTGCTAATGTGAGGCCACCGTAGGTCATACGGGGCTCACACTTGGTGGGTGGGTGCAGCTTGGTATGCGGAAGAACGAGTTTATATTTTTTAAGGTCAAAGGTCAAGGACGGGGTCAAGTTCAATTGAAGTCTAAATTCAAATACTTTAAATGGCAAATCTAGCCATGCCATTGTGTTGACCTTGGACTATCGAACAAAAGTTTCCACGGTGACCTTTTTGTCAGACCAACGGTTAAGAGGTCAAAGGTCAAGAAAGGTAAAAATTTCAAACTGCCCCTATGAAGCTCAAACTTGGTGGGTGGATGGAACTTGGAATAACAAATAAAAGTTTCCACGATGACCTTTTTGTCAGACCTACGGTTAAGAGGTCATAGGTCAAGAAAGGTAAAAATTTCAAATTGCCCCTATGGAGCTCAAACTTGGTGGGTGGGTGGACCTTCGACTAACAAACAAAAGTTTCCATGGTGACCTTTTCATCATACCTACAGTTAAGAGGTTATAGGTCAAGAAAGGTAACAATTTCAAATTGCTCCCATTGAGCTCAAACTTGGTGGGTGGGTGGACCTTGGACTAACAAACAAAAGTTTCCACGGTGATCTTTTCGTCAGACCTACGATTAAGAGGTCATAGGTCAAGAAATGTCAAAATTTTCAATTGTCCCTATGGATCTCAAACTTGGTAGGTGGGTGGACATTGGACTAACAAACAAAAGTTTCCACGGTGACCTTTTTGTCAGACCTACGGTTAAGAGGTCAAAGGTCAAAAAGGTAAAAATTTCAAATTGCCTATGGAGCTCATGCTTGGTGGGTAGGTGGAAATTGGACTAACAAACAAAAGTTCCATTGTGACCTTTATGTCAGACCTACGGTTGAGAGGTCATAGGTCAAAAAACAAAGATTTCAAATTGCTCATGGAGCTCAAACTTGGTCGGTGGGTGTAACTTTGGCCAAGGAAGCCCAGGTTTGCGTTTGTTAGGTCATCCATGGTCAACGATTTTGAGATCTGCAAAAGCCAATAACTATGACAGCCGAGAAGCGCGAAATACGGGTAACCGCCTAGTTAATATTAATGATACACATCACATACAGACCAGTCACAAACAGGTCCCAGCATCGCCTGTTAATGTGGGCCAATCATCCCAAGAAGTGCGAGAGATATAACTGTTACACACATACCGCATATTTGTACGGAGACACACAATGCTCTCACTTTATAGGACACGCATACATTATTTTGTATATACATGCCTTGCCATGACCCAGTTTGCTTGAAAAGTTTGCCTGCAAAGTTGAATGGCATCATAGTGAGTTGATAAACTTACTCCCTGTGGTATAGAAGCCAAAATCCAATTACAATGAGGCCAGAGTTCAATGTGAAAGACAGCTGGTGTTTACATTTAATATTTTGCAGGTATATATTTTCAATCATTGTTACATACACATAACTGTTTGGAGACCATTTAAAAAAAAAGTGCAAATTTTGCACTCCACTTTGACTTGATCCCTGGTGAAACTTGTACCATGGGTAACCGCCCGTAAATTAAATAGATAACCGGGCACAAAATAGCCCCAAAATCACAACCCTACATGCAACGCTGGTGTAATTTGTTATTAGACAAGCACTATCAAACAATCAGCCCTCATGAATTAATATGCGAGAATTCACAGCATACAAAGCACAGGGACTTTGACTATTTGTAAATAGTCTGTATTAGTCTGTGATTCACATATTTTAACAAGAAATTGATACATAGCTACAATGAATTATGCATATTTGTAAATAATACTTATTTCTACATTTGATCAAAGGTAAATATGCGAAATTGTGCACATTAAGTCCAACTTCCAACACAATGTAAAAATTATGGAATTCTTTAATTTTACCAGCATATAAAAGACATATTTTCATGGGTCAGACAAAGCTGTGACCAGACTTATGATTGATCATATATTTGATTTACCACACATAATCCCCAATTGTATCAAACCTAAGATCAATCTTAAAGTGTTTGTGAAACAGGACCACAATGAAATCCAGATGTTGTTTAGACTAGAGTGGCAAGTTTTCCATGATTTTAAAACATCGAATTCCGCGATTTTCTGTGCGTGGTAAATTCTGTGATTTTTCGTGATGTAATTTCAATTCCGTGTTCACATTCAGGGTAAAAAGAAGTTACTTGCATTATCTTTTTAGCTGTTTTAAGCCTGATATCTTTGAAGATGGGCTTTATTTTCATTACTTTAACCTCACATCTCATTTTTTTTCTTCATTTTAATTTTTCTCAAGGAAAAAAACATGTTTTCTGCGAATTTCTGTGTTTTCCGGGGTTTTTTTCTGAAATTCCGTGAATTTGTCCGGTTTTCCGTGACACGGAAAACTTGCCACTCTAGTTTAGACAGACAACCATTTTTTGAATCAGGAAAATGTATATGAGATTTATACTTTCAACTTATTTTTCTACTGAAGAAATCATTAATCACTCACATTTGTTGAACATTTTCTTATCAATGCTTACCATCTTGCAAAATTGTTTAAGCAATAATGAACATGATGAAAATACAAAGTTCAGCTTTTACCTTTGATCAAATTGTAAAACCTAAATACAATTTATTTATAATTCTTAAGCATGCTTAGTAACTTATTATTGATACATATATTCACTATTTACATTTTTAGTGGGTACCTTATATTGTACTCTCCCCAAGAGAAGTGGACAATGTTATAAAACCTATTATTTGGTGGACTTAATTTATTATCTTCATCAGGGGGCAGAGTCCTAACATATTTCCCAAGGCGTTTGGTTTAGTTGACCACACTATTTCTGTCGAGACAATAATCTCATTCTGCATGAGAATATATGGGGTCATCATTGCTTGGATTTGTGACTTCCCTTATGATAGGAAGCAATGTGTCAAGTTTAACAGCTTTATCAATTCACCAAATGATCTGAAAATAATTTGCTCAAGATAAACCCCTCCAAATGTCAGGCCCTCCAAATCTGTTATAGTACAGACAATCACCTGCACAGCACCTTAGGAATTGGTAACAAGCCACTGTCATACATGAAGCCCGGGACATGAAGCCAATGTCTTGGATTTTTTCTGCAAAGCAACCTTAAATGGAATGCACAGATCGATAATACGATAACAAAAGCTAATAAGATGGTATTTACGCTTTGAACCCTTGGTTTTGATAGAGAGGAGCTTGGTGTTGTGTACAGTGGCTATGTATGACCGGTTTTTGAGTATGCCGATATTACGTGGCATTCAAGCATTTCTGCCAAACTTTCCAAGGGCATTGAAGCAACTTAAAAAAGAGCTTGTAAAGCAATCCTGGGTGGAACCTTTGAACTATACTTGTGTGCTTTTGGTAACTACAAGCTTGACTCTCTGTCTGGAACCGGGGTCTGGAAGGTGCATTGTCATGGATTCGCTCCGCTGAAGGGCTACCTAATATTGAGCTGACCAAATCTCTTATCCCCCTTCCAGAAAAGAGAGCCATTGTACGCTTTTAATGGGGGTAAACGAGGGAGGGGGCAAGGCAGTACTGTACCGAATCCTCCATTTCAACAAAGGACACATCTTTTCTATATATTATGTTTAACTTTAATTTGGTGCAATATTCTTGTTGGCACCTAAAAACTACTTGTTTTGTTTAAGGTTGCTGAATTTCACACCA
Source organism: Amphiura filiformis (assembly GCF_039555335.1). Taxonomy (NCBI): domain Eukaryota; kingdom Metazoa; phylum Echinodermata; class Ophiuroidea; order Amphilepidida; family Amphiuridae; genus Amphiura; species Amphiura filiformis. The sequence goes on along the minus strand of NC_092644.1, from coordinate 50,778,815 downwards.
AATATCCTCAACTAAAAATCAACTGAAAAGGCAAGTACACAAGCCAATAAATAACTTAGTAATAATATTATATTGACCACTCCTGCTTGTTAATATTTTCCATTATTTAATTAAATTACCATTACTTATCCATAGAATAAATCCATTTCTCACACAATTCACACCACTAATAACATCATAAACTGTCTTTGTTTAGCAGTGAGAGATTGCAATATGCACTTGCATGACAAGTTTTAGTTATTGTTAACAAAAGCAAATTGGCACATTAACAATCTACTTTAGATTTTGGCAGTATGTATTTTCTGCCGATATAAAACCCGAGTTCATCATGAAAGTCACAGCAAAATATTTAACTTGCAAGGTTATTCTGCCTACGAATTAAAAAAATAGAAAAGCTAACTTTCTTTCATTTATCTATTAATAACATGATATGCATTGCTGTATCAGCAAATTTCAATGCTTTTGTAACTTCTCATTGAACCAATAGCCGAGTATATTCTGTGCAAACATGGGTGAATGTTCAGCACCTGAAAGCCTTCACATCGTGTCTGACACCAGCTGGACCAAGATCTAGGTACATCTTGTAGTATAAGATACAACTTGTTTAATTTATAGAGGGGTTATGATTAAATCATAATAATATGGGGAATTTGGCCACCTGTTATGTTGCAATTTGTCGAGTACTTAACAACTTAACAATGGCTTACTTATGATACTGTCAGGCCTCACAATTCAACTTTTCAAGGCCCCATGCAAGCCTATGAATGCAATCTTATAGATACTTCCATTTAAGTTATAGTTATTTAAGTCACATCCAAAATTCAATTTTGTGAACTTCAGGGTCATATCAATAGAGGTTGTCAGCCTTTGGCCATCTTGTCGTACCCCTTTATTGTCATGGGTGCAAATCTCTGTTATCTTCTCTAGGTTATTACAATGATTGTCTTTTATACTTGAAGGCAAAGTATTGATTTACCCACAAGATGACTGACAATGACGTCACACCGGCAGCTTCTAATTTAGAGCATCCAGGATTTTGGTCACTTAGTGCTTTTATGTAGAAAGAAAAATGTCACGCCTGTCATGATTTTTCTTTGTTAATTTTGTTCAAAAACACAGGCAGCATTACTACTGATTATTAATTTTGTGCAATAATAATGATAACAATATACTATTATTATGACTTTTTGTTTATATATGTAAATGTGGTGAGCAAAGAAATGGTATTCAATTAAAAAAATCTTTACAAAGTATCATATTTATATAGAGATACAATTACAACATGGTGTCAATTGTCTTGATTTATGTCATTGAGTGTTTATTGCCGCTTTTGCCAAGGAATAATTGCTGATTACTACATCATACTTACTTTGGAGCTCATAGTCCCCTTTCCAAAGTGGGGACAATACAGCTAAAATACCATGCTTTTCAATCGCTATCTGTTTAAATTGTAATTAACTTTTAGACCCCCCTCCCCATTTTAGATTCTTGAGCGCTCTGGGCAAAAAAATGTTTGGGTCAACAATTAATAATTTCCGGTTTGGGCGCTATAATGAAAGACAAAGATAAAGACAATTTATCGCGTCTGACGTCATCTGTCAATCAAACTCGAGCACGGTTTGTTTACAAGTGTCGTGATGACTTGCTGAACGCAGATTTATAACCGGGTGCCGTATTGTTAATTTTGCACCTTGAAACATGCAAACCATCTCAAAAGTTTATAGTAGGAAACTTTCTTAACCGAAGGCACCATGTCCACAATGCCTAGAAAAGCTGCTTTTTGCCTTGTAAAAGTACGTAATTTTTCGCCATTTGCTGCTATTCCTTTTCTCCGATCAGCACCTGATAGATCGGTCTTCCTTTTACGCGCCGATTAACCTGTGTAAACCAATCAAGGATCGTAATTGACCGTGACATCAGACGCGATAAATTGTTTTTATCTCTGTCTTTAATTATACCATTTTGTATCTTTGCCCGGGCGCCCCAACCCTTTAATAGCTAAACCAGAATATTTTGTTTCTAGATCTCATTCAAAATCTAGCCCTGATAACCTTGCCAGGGTAGTTTGAGTGGGGTACCCTATCTGTTACCCAGCCTGGCTTGGCCCACGGCCCACTCTGCTCCATAGGAGGCATCCAAGGTTAGGTCTGGGATCAGTTAGAGAGGGGACAAAAATCATAATATACACAAACACATAGATTTTCACATTGGATTTATTTAATGATTTATTTATTTCACTGTACAGGAAACCTACTTCTTAAAACACTTGTTACTCACATTGTTAATACAAAATGCAGACATGACCATTATTTGACATTCTCTTAGTATTTTATATCTTTACGATAATTGCATCAAGCCAAGTAACAGATAAATCGTCTCATCTAACATCCTGATGGGACTAAATTTCACTTAGACCAGGTCTAACTTTAGACCCGGTCTAACTCTTTTGTGCATACGGACCTAAGATTCTAACCGATGATGCCTAGCTTTCTGATTTTACGGCAAAAAACAAGGATATAAAAAATGGGGCCAATTGTTCAAAGAGGTGCGAGAAACTTGACTGATATGCACATACCGCATATTTTTACGGAGATACGCTCTCTCACGTTATAAGGCATGCAATGCTGGTGTGATCTGTTAGACATGGCACGATCGAACAATTCGGCCTCATAAATATGCCAAAATTCACAGCACACAAAGCACAGGGAATTTGGCTGATTAGTCTGTGATTCACATATTTAACAACAAATTGATACTTTGCTATACTCCATATAGCTTCCCCCAGTCAGTTAAGTAAAATCAAATTTGGCAACTTTCTCAAAAATGCTCATTTTAAAAGAAATTTCTTGTGTTATTTCCTTTCTGAAAATGCATACTTTAAATAATATCGTCATTACTTGGTACACTCACCGGAGCGCTTACACCGGGTCAACTGGCGTCATCAGCGAATGTTATCGGAGGTGTCCTAGTACTACATCACTAGCAACAACAATCTTCAGAGCAATAACATCCGCTGAAGACGCTGATTTACCCGGTGAAAGCGCTCCGGTGAGTGTACCAAATTTGAGTAGCCTAAAAGTATTATTTTGCTTTCTAAAATAAGTGCAAAAATAAATCCAATGTCTAATTTACTGCCTCGAGGAAGGCATGTGGACTATACAAGGAAGTTATGCATATATGTAAATGCAACACTACATACTACTTATTTCTACATTTGATCAAAGGTAAATATGCAAAATTGTGCACATTAAGTCCGACTTCCAACGTTGTAAAAATGATTTCACCAGCCAAAGAAAAAGCCATTTCCCAAAGACTTACGATTATATTTGATTTACCACTCAATCCCCTATTGACTCTGTGAAACAGGACCACAATGAAATCCAGAAATTGTTCACACAGATATCCTTTTATTGTGTTAGGAAAATGTATATGAGATTGATACTTATTTTCCACTGAAGCAATCATTTATCACTCACATTTGTTGAACATTTTCTTATCAAAGCTTACCATCTTGCAAAATTGTTTAAACATGATGAAAATACAAGGTTTGCCATTTACCTTTGATCAAATTATAAAACCTAAATACAATTTATTTATAATTCTTAAGGGATCCAAAATGAGCGTTTATTATGCGTTTTGACAGTATTTTTTTGTGGGACATGAGAGCACCTCAGACCTATCGAATTGCATTCTGAATCTGAAGCATGTCTTTCTGATATCAAATAATTTTCATTTTTTTAAATCACAATATAATACAAATTTTATGACAAATTATAAAAATTTGATATTTTTCAAATTTTGATATATAACAGTCCTCGAAGTAAATTATATAAATCTAATGATATATTCTTAAAGTGTATGTAGCAGGGAGGAAAAGCCGACGGTCAATTGAAAATTTTGACCTTTCATATTGAAGATATGGATTTTTTTCCCAAAAAGACCTAATTTTTTTTGGTGTTTTGGGAAAAAAAATCCATATCTTCAATACAAAAGGTCAAAATTTTCAATTGATCGTCGGCTTTTCATCCCACCTACATACACTTTAAGTATAAATCATCAGATTTATAAATTTTACTTCAAGTACTGTTAAATATCAAAATATCAATTTTAATGATTTGCCATAAAATGTGTATTAAATTGCAATTTCAAAAATCAAAATTATTTGATATCAGAATGACATTCTTCGTATTCAGAATGCAATCTGATATGTCTGATGTGCTCTAATGTCCCAAAATAAATACTGTCCAAACGTTCATACCCCAGCCCTTAAGCATGCTTAGTAATAATTGATACATATATTCACTATTTACACTATTAGTGGAGACAGGGAGAGAGCATAGATCTATAATGTACCTTATGTTGTACTCTCCCCAAGAGAAGTGGACAATTTTATAAAACCTATTATTTGGTGGACTTAATTTATTATCTTATTGGGGGCAGAGTCCTAACATATTTCATAAGTTGTTTAATTTAGTTGACCACACTATTTTTGTCGAGACAAAATCTCCATGAGAGTATGTGGGGTCATTATTCCTTGGATTTGTGACTTCCGATCAATTCACCAAACCCCTCCAAATGCCATGCCCTCCAAAATAATTTGCTCAAGTTAAACCCCTCCAAATGCCATGCCCTCCAAAATAATTTGCTCAAGTTAAACCCCTCCAAATGCCATGCCCTCCAAAATAATTTGCTCAAGTTAAACCCATCCAAATGCCATGCCCTCCAAAATAATTTGCTCAAGTTAAACCCATCCAAATGCCATGCCCTCCAAAATAATTTGCTCAAGTTAAACCCATCCAAATGTCAGGCCCTCCAAAATAATTTGCTCAAGTTGAACCCCTCCAAATGCCATGCCCTCCATAATAATTTGCTCAAGTTAAACCCCTCCAAATGCCATGCCCTCCAAAATAATTTGCTCAAGTTAAACCCATCCAAATGCCATGCCCTCCAAAATAATTTGCTCAAGTTAAACTCCTCCAAATGTCAGGCCCTCCAAAATAATTTGCTCAAGTTAAACCCCTCCAAATGCCATGCCCTCCAAAAAAATTTGCTCAAGTTAAACCCATCCAAATGCCATGACCTCCAAAATAATTTGCTCAAGTTAAACCCCTCCAAATGCCATGCCCTCCAAAATAATTTGCTCAAGTTAAACCCATCCAAATGTTAGGCCCTCCAAAATAATTTGCTCAAGTTAAATCCCTCCAAATGCCATGCCCTCCAAAATAATTTGCTCAAGTTAAACCCCTCCAAATGCCATGCCCTCCAAAATAATTTGCTCAAGTTGAACCCATCCAAATGCCCAGTGGCGTAACCAGTGGGGTGGCAGGGCAGCTGCCCCGGACACAAAAAACTGGGAAGAAGAGCAAAAAAAAAAAAATTGGGAAGGGGAAAAGAAGGAGAAAAAAAAAAAGAAAAAAAAAGGGGAAGGAGAAGAGAAAAAAGGGAAAAGAGGGAAGAAGAGAAAGGGAAAGAAGAAAAGAAAAAAGAGGGAAAAAAGGGAAGGAGAAGAGAAAAGGAAGGAGAAGAGAAAAGGGAAAGAAAGAGGAATTTGAAATTTGTACTCTGAAACACTGATTTTTAGCTTCTAATATGCCAAAAACCAGGAGCTTCAGGGGGACTCCGCCCCCTTGACCCCCGCCGGGCTTTGCCCCTGGACCCCACCAGGGCCCCTATAAGGGGGGCCCCTGGAACCCACCCGTTTAACGCTCCGCGGCAAGACGCTCGCGACTTTTGGTCAAGAATTGGGAAATTTTTCAATCTTGCCCCCCCGGAAGGTCAGGTCTGGTTACGCCCCTGCAAATGCCAGGCCCTCCAAAATAATTTGCTCAAGTTAAACTCCAAATGTCAGGCCCTCTAAGTCTGTTCTAGTATAGACAATCACCAGTACAGCGCCTTAAGAATGGGTAACAAGCCACTGTCATACATGAAGCCAATGTCTTGGATTTTTTCTGCAAAGCAACCTCAAAGGGAATTCACAGATCGATAATACGATAACAAAGGCTAATAAGATGTTCTTTATGCTTTGAACCCCCGAGAGATTTGGTTTTGATAGAAGGCTTGGTGTCCTGTACAGTGGCTATGTATGACCAGTTTTTGAGTATGCCAATGTTGTGTGGCATTCAAGCATTTCTGCCAAACAGTCGTAGGACACTTAAGCAACTCAAAAAGAGCTTGTAGAATAATCCTGGGTGGAGCTCTTGAAACATACTTAAGTGCTTTTGGTGGCTACAATCTCGACTCTGTCAGGAAGGAGCATTGACGTAGGTTTGCCAAAGGGCTACCTAATAATGATCAGACCAAATCTCTTATCCCCCTTCCAGAGCCATTGTGCACTTTTTAATGTGGGGGGGGGGAGGCCATCAATCAGGTCACACACCTGTAAGTAATGTTGGCTATGGCCAATACTGGTTCCAAGTCCTCCACTTATGCAATGATACATCTTTTCTATGTATTATGTTTAACTTTAATTTGGTGCAATTTTTCTTGTTGGCATATTAAAACTACTTGTTTTAAGGTGTCTTAATTTCACACCAAATATCCTCGACTGAAAAAATCAACTGAAAAGGCAAGTACACAAGCCAATAACTTAGTAATATATTGACCACTCCAACTTGCAAATATTTTCCATTATTTAATTAAATTACCATTGCTTATCCATAGAATAAAACCATTTCTCGCACAATTCACACAACTAAATAACATCATACATTGTCTTTGTTTAGCAGTGAGAGATTGCTATATACACTTGCATGACAAGTTGTAGTTATTGTTAACAAAAGCAAATTGGCACATTAACAATCTACTTTACATTTTGGCAGTATGTATTTTCTGCCGATAAACCCGAGTTCATCATGAAAGTCACAGCAAAATATTTAACTCTTTTCAAGCCATTCATGTCATAAGTACACTTTTATCAAACAAATAAATGTCACTGCTTTCATCAGACATTTTATCATTTACTTGTATCCTTCATATCATATGGGTACATTGCACCCAATCTTGATGAAAAATCACTTGTCTCATGTCAAAATTGTGCATCAGGAAATATATCACTTTTCATGTATGTGACACGATCTGGTCCATGGGGGCTAAAGGAGGCATTTTTAAAAGTTGAGTTACTGTACTTATTACATTATACAATATACATACAATAGGTTATCATCTACTGAAAACACCAAAGGTCTAGCATACTTGGTTCTAAAGTTACAAAGTTTTTTGATGTCTATTTTCTTACTCCATATTTTTACCTTTATCTCCGTTTCAAATTTGCCGCCTTTGGCCCCCATGCACCAGGTCGTGTCACATATATTTGCCGTTATCAAGTCACCTTTACTGGATACCTGCTCACAATATGTTAACATGGTATACATTGGCACATTACAAACCAAACTCAAATATTCAAGAATTACACCTAAATCCAGATATAGAGCACTCCCATATTTCTGTAGATATTGTATTTTATTAGTAATTTGAAATTATTTTCTTTTTTAAACTCAAATAAACCTCAGCCAAATAAACACAATTTAAAAACCAGATACACATCTATTAAAACTAGAACTCAAGAATGCAATTCCCTGAACATCACCAAAGATCTCCTTTGCATTGCACATGTCTAACTTGAAACAAGTAATTTTTCAACATTTTCTCAATTTATAATCAAATAGCAAAATATGTTTTGCAAGTCCAGTATTGACTCATAGATTTACACTGCTCTTGCAAAACATATTTTGCCACTTGATTATAAAATATATCAGTCCTGATGAACTTCTTCAAAATCAAGAGAAAAAACATTTTTTCAACTTGTTTGTTACGTAAAACAAACACACATTACAGTAAAACCATTCTGTAAGAACTTTAATTAATACTATAATATGATTAGGCCAAAAAAAAAGGTTTGTCTCAAAGCTCACGAGTGGTTTGAAAACAAATGCGAAATGCGATTTTTCTTTTTTTTTATTCCCGACTTGGCATTTTTATGGTATTTTGAGAAAATAAACCTGATTGTCGCCGAATTTTTCCAGAAAAAAAAAAAAAAATTTGAAATAAAAAAAATGTCTGCAATTCTTTGTTTTCAAATCTTGCGATTTTACAAATGTGCGCGCAAGCTTTGAGACAAAACTTTTTTTGGCTTTATGCAGAATTACCAACTGGGGTCAAATCTGCATGATTACATAATTTCTCATGCAATAAAATGTGGGAACCTATAACTCTCCCCATCTTTATGGATTTGATTAGTTTACCTTATCCATTGTTTACTTAAATATATGCATAAAACTCACATCAGACTTTTACTACCTAGGCATAGTACTAACTACAAGTGCACTTGTAAGTGATTATCATACAATAAATAACCTAGATGTTTCTAGCTTGATTTAATGCCCCCATATACATTTTTCTTCACATACTATATGCAGACAATATTATCAAAGATTTCATTTAAACAAAACAAAACTTAAAACTCACTATTTATGGTTTCGCCTATTAAGGTTGGTAGGCATCAACAGAATGATGGTTGTAGATTCTTACTTCCGGTTGGACGTATCCCGACTGAAGAGGGTGTATTATTAGCCAGGAGAGGATCATACACGTGTCTAAGGAAGTGGGCCCCCTTGTCTCTGTTCTTGATTCTTCTTCTGTTAGCATCGTCCTCCTTGCAAAGAATTTTAGCATTGTCCCAATTGATGACATAGACTGCTCACTCGCTCAACCGGAAGTAAGGTAAACAACCATCATTCTGATGAGGCCTACCGACCCTGATAGGCAAAACCATAAGAGTTTTAAGTTTTGTTTTGTTTAAATGAAATCTTTTATGTTTACCAACATACCTGATGAATCTACTTAGTAATAAACGCAGACAAGCTATCATTAATATGTTGCAGCAAACTTATGACAATGTTAACATTAAAGCACATCCCTTTTTGCTCAAATCTTCCAGTTCCAACAACAGCCACATAAACATACACTACTAGATTCCTATTAATGATGCCCCCATAGGTACAGCTTCTCTATTGGTACTCTTTGGGTATTCACATTGGAATCAGACATACAGTACACACACTGGTACAATATTGGTACTACACTGATACTCTAGAGTAGCAACAAAGTAGCTGGGCAGGAGTGTACCTCTGAGGTCTGCAGCAAAAGGAATCTGACAGTATAGGTGTGTATACTTATGAGGAGCTTGTTTCCAAACCATGCTGAGTCCACAACCACATGTTTCTCATTTACTTGTGTGATACAATCACAATTACTTTGACAAGTTTGACATTAGCAACAATCGAGTTGTACCATCATTAAGCCATTATTTACCACAACAATGCTGCTTAACAATATGCAGACTATTGTTCTCATTTGGGAACCAAAGGCCTCACACAGTAGGCCCTATTGTTACTGTGCATCCATCCACTGTTTGCTTTGTAATGGTGCATCCAACTGAAATTACTATAGCATCACAACCCATTGCAATATCGCACAGGTAAATCATAACATGTGTTTGTGGACTTAACATGGGTTGGAACCAAGTTCTTCATGTAGCATCATGACCATTGCCCTGTTTGTGTAGATCATGTTCCACCTTTTAATGGACAGAGTATGACATACTATTGCACACTGAAGGATCTGAGAAGGAAACAACAATATCCTGCAAGGTCTGTCTTTAACATACTCAAAATCAAAATCTCCATCACACGTTTTGTAGATGTACATGCTCATACTCCTGCACTACATTTGCATTTAAGCATGATAGAATTCTACACATTTTAAAGATTGCTACAATCTTGCAGTTTATTGTACATGATTGATAATAAAATGTAATAATAAGTAAATTTAAATAACTATCCCTCTCAAAATATCAAGAAAGGCCTAGGGGAAAATACATACACTCTCCCCCACCCATTTGTTTAGGTAATAACCCAACAAAATAAAATGACTTAGCATATCAATGCGGTGAATGGATTCCAAATTAATATATTCTGGACACCATATCTTATTATACTACTATTAATAGCATAGAAATCTTGGGGAGCTAATCCACAAACACTCACTTTAAGAAGCAAAATATAGTCAGCAATTATCTCATAATATCAATTCAGAAACTCTACAAAACAAGCTTGCACCAAATGGGCTATTCCAGTTGAAATCCATACACCCCCTATGAAAGTCATGATCTTAATCTCCCACACAGGGGTGTAAATTTCAAATGGAGTCACTCATTCAGGTAACCCTATTTGAAATTCACATTCCCTGCGTGGAAGATTAAGGTCATAGCCTTCTATCAGCCTATAAAGTTAACTTCTTAATTATTCAAATTTCTGGGTACGTGGTGCTGATCATCGAGTGCATACAAGAGACAAAATCTCTGCCCCTTCTACGTGCTTGATAATCACCATCAACCACAGGTCAACTGTCTTGCTGGCACAATTATTGATCAGCCAATCAGTGAGACCGTTTATCATTTTTGCGATCATGCTCATATGAGTAACACACAGTCACAGAATGTAACTTTGAAGAATTAAGGAAACGATTTACTTCAGCTTTAAATATTATTTGTTTTAAAACAACAAATTACACTGCACTTTTCAATTTTACAAAATCAATATAAGTACAGTTTGTCCACTCTGAAGTACAAAGTGACAACGCGCGCATACACAGCGCGTAAACAGTGCATAGTGCTGCGTCTCTGCTGCAGGTATACGTGCCTTCAAAGTCGGCACAATGAGTGCGTCCACGTCGGTATTTTGTACTTCAGACTAGACAGACTGTAGTAATGATTTTTTATTTCTTGTCCATTGACAGGTGGATATTACAATTCTGTGCTTAATATGGCAGTGGGTTGAATATACTGGAATTAGTATCAAATGATTAATTACTAATAATCAGAGTATACATGCTACTCTCTTAAGGGTACTTTTGAATATTTACAATGAAATCAATATTTTCTTGTATGGATAGCATCAAGGCTGTAACTGAACTCTTTGACACTAGCCGGTTGAGCTAGTAATTCTAACAAGACGCTTCCATTTGAAAACCACACCATATAAGGAATGACAACATACTTTACTATCACCCATCCATAAATGCAAGAACTGTTAGTTTATGTATTTTTATCCGACAAAGATTAAACTGGCAGAGTAAATAGACAAACTCTGATAGGTTGACAATTGTTTTCAGCTGATCATGTTTGGTTGTAGTAGTATTATAATACCATTATTACACATTCAGATTGAAAAATGTAGATCAGTAAAATCTACTTAAACTATCACAGCAACTTGTTAAAATTATGTATTACTAGAAAATGTATACAATCACTCAATTTACATGTGTATATGCTACATAGTGTAAGTACAATTATTTTAAGAGAAAATAATTTCATGCTGGTTTACAAAATGCTGGCAATACATGTAAAGCTCATTTAGCTTTTTGAAATAGAAGTTATATAGCAACATACCATTTGTGACACGATCAAGGGAAATGAGTCGGATGTCGCTAATATTGATTTTGAGATATTGGTAAAGGAAGTGTTAAAATATTTTTGTTTTATATTGTTTTCAGCGATTGATAAACTGATGTAACTTCTCAAAGAAAAGCCGTATCTCAAAGCTCTAAATGTCCTCTTCAGAAACAAATGTAAAACTCGTTTTCGACCAGGGTCGACATGTGACTAATTCCCCTTGATCATGTCACATTTGTGTATTCACAAGATAGTGAAGATAACATGAATGGCTGTATTCTTACAGTTTACCAGGAATTATTATAATTTTTCAAACAAGTGATCACAAAGTTTATGATGTTTTTTATAGCACGATAATACATACCATACTATGTACACTCTCGGTTATGCTCACAGGCATACTACTATATTACAACTTTTATTAGTTAATTAAACCTTCCCTTCCTGTTATTCTGCTGACCATATACACTCACCTAGAACTACATGTGTACCTGTGTCATCTGTCTTTGTGTCATTTTTTTTAAAACTTCTGTGTCTTAACATCAGTTAGTGCACTATTACAACTGATATGTTTAATCAATAGATACAGCACCCACATCCTATATCAATCTACTATAACCATCCACAATAGAGGTTATTCCTCCTGTCGCCATCTTGAATGTACATCGATTTGCGTGTAAATGTTTTGGACATTACATGTAGAGCACAGCCCATCACACAACTGTTAAAATGCGTTGGTGCATGTGTTTTGCATTTGTGCGTGAAGGATCAAATGCTGAAACCATCAAAAAAGGCCTGTGCAAACATGATGGCAGATATCTGGCGTCACAGGAATAACATTTTTATGCAGTCACAATTCTCTCAGCCACCACATATCTCCACAGCTCACTGGAAGCTGTTGTACCACAAGGCTCTTGGTTGTGCGCTACGCAGGCACAACGCCCAGATGTTGATCCATAAGCCTCAGCACATTTTACAGGTGGCAATCTAAGGTATCAATTAGGGCTCAGCCGAAATGGCATTTGTCTACCGATCTGATATGGATTTTATAATATCGGCTGGTATCCGATCCGATATCGGTAAAAAATAAAATAAATAAAAAAAGATGAAGAGGCAAACACAAGTTAATGGTTTGCATATTAAGGATAACAAACTGTAATTTATTCGTAATTTTTATCCAAATTTGTTTTCAAATTAACTGTGAATGATCCTAGCACTTCAGAATAGGTTTTTTTTACCAATATCCGATCCGATCCGATACCGATAATATCAGGCTGATATGATATCAATACATTATCGGTTAAGCCCTAGTATCAATTTATTTTGGCCATGGATATGCTGAAGCACCGCCTCTATATCCTTTGTTTTCTGGTGGCAGCCTAACTCCTATGGCTCTAGCCTCATCCCGTGCCACCTGTCGTGCCAGCATCTGGTCTTCCTGCTCTTGTTGTTGTCGTATCTGTTGCTCCTGATAACGTTGCTGATGACTTTGCTGCTGCTGCTGATGACTTTGCTGTTGCTGCTGCCATTGCTGCTGATATTGCTGCGCATGACCTTGATGCAACATGTCATCATCATAGCGTGGACGTCTCTGGTTGTATGATCTCATTCTCATGGCTTTTTCCTGCTCAAAACGTTGGGCTCTTTCCTGCTCATACCGATGGACTTGTTCTGCTAACTTCTTGTCCCTAGCTTGCTGCTCCTGTAATAGTCTCTTCTCTCTAGCTTGCTGCTCCTGTGATAGCCTTATGTCCCTAGCTTGCTGCTCATGTATTAATAGTCTCTTGTCTCTAGCTTGATTCTCCTGTGATAGAGATGAATGATGAGACGAAGGAGGGTAAGTAAGGTTTGTGTTCGAATAGAAATATTAAAAAAACACCATTTTAGCTGCATGATTTTTTGGTCACATTTTTCCAACGTTCATCTGTGATTTTTAAGTTATTAACTTTAAATAACAAAATCCTGACTAAATGACCTTACTTGTCCCTGTCCATAGAACAGTGGGTTTTTTTTGTCGCCTCACCTGCAGTTTTTATTACGAGTGTCAGTCAGCCTGCTCAATGTTTCTTCACTTACCAATTTACCAAGTCTCCAAAACTGTTTCCATTTTGTACCAACTTCCAATACTCATTTGTTACAGCAAATCCACTGGAGTTTTACCTACTTCACGGTTTAAGTTGAATTATTACACTTTTTAACGCCAGCAATTCTATACATGCCAGTATGAACCCCATTTGAGATATCTTAAATGGTTTTACAAACTTTTTATCCCAACTAGTTTACCAACTCTCTGATTCATCATAGATTGGACACACATCTGCCGTAATTCTTTTGATTCTAAAACTTACCAAAATGTCCCTGTCCAGAGGTGGAAAGTCTTGATCCATGGTGAAGGTGTTAGGTGAGTCAGGTGACAGCGGCCTGGCACCCTTGAACTCTTCACTTTGTAGTCTCTTGGCTATTTCCATATCTTTCTGAACCTAAATGAAATTATCAGAAAAAGATATCAATGAAATGGCATAATTGGACTTTTACATGTTTATCAATATGAGTTCGTTTTAAATAAAACAATGTGATTCATGCTTGATAATTATTTTTCTAACATATAAAGCATAATGTTATGATTGCCGGAGAATCCCTTTAAGAGTTTTATCTTTTGGGAATTTTGGCATGAAAATAACAACACACAAAAAGTACATTCTTTCCATTAAATCACATTACATCTAGTAACAACTATTGTGAGTCTTCTTGTTTGCTACAATTGTTAGTAACCTATTTATGCAGGATTGTCATGCACCAAATCCTACAAACACATCTGCAAATCTTTTTCAAGTGTACTGTAAAAGTGGTCTCCGGCAATCACAACAGTATGCCTTATGTGTAAGAAAAATAATTATCAAGCACGAATCACATGGTTTTATTTAAAACAAACTCATAATGACCATAAAAACAAATAAAAACATCTGTCTCTCAAAACGAGATATTCAATATTCACGGGCGCCGAAATTGTTGAGCGCAATGACGTCCCAGTAATACAATGAAGGCTGACGATAATTGAGCACAAATAACCATTACGTCATTGCACTTAGACAATTTCAGCGCAGGAATTTTGAATATCGCGTGTTGAGAGCCGACTGTTTTTATTTGTTTTTATACACTTAACAGAAATTCCACAAAATTAAATAACTAATGACCTACCTGCAGGTGTGTTATGTCCGGTGGGGGCATAGATAGACGTGTCTCTCCCAACGCCCTGCTCTCACGCTGTATCAAAAATGCATCATTAGCCGTCTGCAAAAAATAGTACAGTAAAAACCATGTATTCATGTTTCTTTTAAGAACCAGATACATAGGCTATAATCTTAGAAAAATGTGTTTGAACACTTACTCTAATTCCCATGTTCTTCTGGAAACCAAGAATTATAATAGTGTTGCCTCAATGTTCATCTTCCATAGACGCCCTCCGCTATCCCCACCAATCAATGTTGGGAGAAGATATGGTGAAGATGAGCAAGTTATGCATTATAACATAGTACGGGGTAGAAGGGGGACATATCCATTAAGATCTTTTAAACTGTTCCAACAATTTTTCTTAGACTGTAGTAAGAAATAGATGGTGCACCAAATGGCAAAGTCCAGCATCATCTGTTAATGACGGCCAATAGTTCCATGGAGTGTGAACTGGAAAATGCTATGCCCACTCTGTGACCGCATATTTATCAAAGCGCAGTGTCTTGAAATCATTTGTTTAAATGCATCTCTTAGGCATCCAACTATGAGCAAAATTTGTGGACACAGTCGATAAAACAATAGGTTCTCGTAAATATGCAAGACTCAGTTTCCATCAAAGCAAAGGGACTTTACCCGTTGTGTAACTACTTGTGATTTATGTCTCTTTCATCTATGACCAAATGCTTCCATAAAGGAGGTTACAAATTGAAATGGCTCTCACAAAGATGTAGTTATTACTAGACCTCTCTTATTCTTAGAATTAGAGAAGGCAGACCTGCCAACCTTTGAGATCACAAAATAACTGTATTCTGAAATCCCAAAAGTCACATTTTTCAATAAAAAAACACATTTTCCAAAAATATCAAGCGTTGGCCAGCTTATGTACAATGTTATACGATCCACTGCAACTTGTACATGTGAGCAATGCTGAAAATCCACACTACAAATTGCACATCGTGCATGATTTTCTCCTTTCTGAGATGATTGTATGAATTTCCATTTCATGGAATACTCTGGTTTGAAGGATTGCTTCCTTTGTGATCTGTTTTGGAACTTTGAGTTGACAAAGTCCAAGCCATATTTAAAAATTCCATGCTCAAACTGATCATGAAACTATTGTCTTTGCTGGCATTCACTGCTCGATGCATGAATGGCAGCCATTGATGATTCTTGCAGGGTACCTAGCACTTTTGTATGCAATGTTCTGATTGGTTAATATGCCTTTGTTACATACCCATGCACCAATCACTTATGTGCTAGCTTACAAATCAGGGCTTGTATTTCATAGTCTACACTTGCAGCCGTTTCGAAATGGAATTTTTGGTCAAATGTCAAAACCATTTTTTTTTGTGGAAAAAATCTTACCTTGGCAGTCTTTTGTTGGGCAATCTTTGTTTTGACTTGAGCCAACTCATGTTCCAACTCTAGTTGAGTCTTAACTGGATTTCCAGATTCATTTCTGCAGAAATATGAAACAAGAGAGATATGAAACATGAAACAGAAATATGAAACATGGAATGCAAAGATAAAGCAAAAGTAAAAAAAAGATATTCACTACGTCCCACCCAATTGTTTTTCCCTCTTCATTTCTTTCATTTTAACCACATTTAATCATCTTAACTACTTATAAAACGTACACTGATCCATTCATTTCCAGGAAGGCAAATCTTTATCAATCACCAGGGGTCCATTTCACTAAACTTTACGAAACTTCGGATGCACTAAAGGCTGTATCATAGTAATTGGACTACCGTAAAACCCCGTCTACAAGCATATATAGTGTTTTTTATAAAAGCTTAATTAATTCGAAGCAAGCGTTAATATACCAATATAATAGATCGGTCTTAAAATAATACTTGTTTGTATATGCTTGGATCCGTAATTAATTTGCTCAAACTCCATAATGGCGACTGGATTAATGTAGCTTTCATCAGAAGCACACTATATGCTTGTAGACAGGGTTTTACGGTATTCCATTTGAAAGCCACACTCTCCTTGTGGAATATGTAGCTAAAGTTTGCCACAGAGGGAGTATGGGTTTCAAGTAGAATAGACAATTTGGTAACTTCCATTTGAAATACTCATTCCAATTGTGGAAGATATCAGTTCGGAGGCACTCGTAATTCACGGACGTCTCTGATTTCAAAGACGGGTCAGTGATTTAGCCCTCAAACACAGATCTTTGACATGTAGTTGGCCCTCCATGACCCAGCAGTAATTATAATTGACAAGCCCTGCTTTAATGTCTGAATTATTCCTTCCATAAAGTAGCAATATTGACACTGAATTGATAACAAGTAATTTTATGCAGATTGTATAAGATTTAGTGAATTTCAAGGCCATTTACCACACATGATACTTGACAATGGAGCAACACCACACACAACCATAATCCCAACCCTGCCAACTCCTATCTCTTGTAGTGGATGCAATTATTGTACAGTCTTCACTAGGCAAATTCATTTACCAATTTTTTAAGCTACCTACCTCTGCTCCACTGAAGTCACAATCACTGCCTCCCTGTGGATACTTTCTCTGTGGATAGCGTCTTTGTGGATAGCGTCTCTGTGGATAGCGTCTCTGGTGACAGCGTCTCTAGGTTCGTCCCTGGGGACAGTGTCTCTGGGGATATCGCCTCTGGGGACATTGTCTCTGGGGATATCTTCTCTGTTGATAGTGTCTCTATGGAACATGTTCATGTCCAAATTTTTATCTGCTACTGGTGACTGGCCAGCTACTGGCACCATCTGATTATTCCAATTAAAACTCACTGGCGTGCATGGTGCACCACCCCCGGGACCAGTTGGTCCTGCATTAACTTTAACAGGGGGTGTAATTTTGAATGATGTACGTGATGCTCTTGAGACAGGTGGACCCCATATCTGAGGTATGTACTCTTCCTGAATGAATGGGGAGACAACATGATGAGACGGATCGGTGCAAGGCAAGTCTGGTCTTCCACAGTGCTCTCGCCTCTTCAGTTCTTGGTTAAGCTCTTGGCTACGCTCAAAATGTGTGCAACCAGTGTGGTGATCTTGCAACTTAACTTTCTCCAAGGTTTTCTTCAGCTCTGCTAAGTCCATATTAGTGAATTCTGGATGTTCTTTACCTTGGTGTGGTTTCTCTAGTGCCATCTGTTCAGTTTCATTGGCAGAAACATGTTTGATTTGCGACTTGCTTACTGTCATTGTATACTTTGTATTAAGTTCTTTGACTGGCTTAAAGAACACAAAAGGTGCCGTGCTTGTCCAGGGATCAAAGTACTTATATCCGTGGGTTGCATCGTAGCTTGATGTGCCTTGACGTTGTATGGGCGGGGCGTCTCCTTGCCTCGTCAATTACAACAGAGCTTTTAGGCCTTCCTTGGTTGGATGATACTACTGTAGTAAGAGCAGAATGCTCCCAAGGGGATTTCACTTGGTAATCGTTGAGTTTGGCAACAATTTCTTTCTGGCGTTGTTGTAGCTCTACCAGGTTGGTTGGGATGTTAGCTGGTGTTTCTATGCTATTTAGAAATGGCCTCATCTTTGTTTTATCGTGTGCCTAAACAGAAAAAGGAAAAGGACATGTTAATTGCCATCCTTAGTCAGTGGGTGCGGTTAGCTTGTTTTGTTTATGCACTAAAATTTGATTTGTTCCTGGGTGTTGTCTATGAGGTGATAGACCATGTCATCATGTACATGTAACAAGCTTGTTGAGGCTTGTAGCATGTAGCATGATGCAAGCATAGGCCTACTGCGTAATACATGTACATGATCGTAGTAAGCACAACTGAAGTTGTAAGCAAGTTTTGTTCATTTTAGAATAAGGGGAGTTTTCATGCTGGTAACTTAATTTTTGCTAAATATAAAAAAAATCTACTCACAACTCCTATACATAGGATAGAGGATAGTAAAAAGTAAAAACAAAATTTACTATTATTTATTCTTTAATTACCACTTCAAACCTAGACACAATTTTAACATTTTCATCTCAAGAACATTTCAACAGACCTTTTCATTCCTCTCTAAATCTTGTAACGGATATTCCAACTCTTCACTCTTTGTCCACCCGTTGTCATGTCTTGAGAAAGCCGACAGATCCTCCTGAAATCCATCCGACTTGTCGCTCAACAAGTGTCCATGATGATAACGATCTGTGTCATGATCAGAGTGCAGGGGAGATGGGTATCTGAGCATTGGCCCTGGATGATCCGGCACCCTCCTGACCCCTTCATAGTGGAGGGGTGAAGGATGAGACTCTCTGTTGATAACATGTGGTGGATGCATGTAATCGTCTCCACTATCTTGGTGTCTGTATACAGGTGGTTTGGTTATATACTGGTCTTTTGGGACACCATGCAGCATGCGTCCATACTGAGTGGTAGACGAGGGATGTGGTGGCGGTGTGCTGGGAGTAGGTGGCATTCCAGTTGGGTAACCATGACGATCCCTACCATATTGATCTATTAAATACAAATAGGGCATAAGGTGAATAGTTAGTATTTAAAGCCATTATATATGAATTCCAGCATATTTTAATTTTGCTGTTATAACTGTCAGGGATGATTTTTGTCCATTTTAAGCCGCAATAACAAGGTCAAGTGAAAGAAATACCCATCGTCTTATGTTAGCTGTTTAAGTGGAGTTCTATGGGGAACTTCATGTCTGAAAATAAAAATGATGTCCAAATTGCTCTGTTGACATGACCAACCCATTTAAGTGTAAGTTAGGAAATGTAAAAATTACAAATATGCCAAAATGAATCAGGTTTGAAAAATTTAACCATTACATATTGTAAAATTGTACATTAGGTGACCAAAAAACACACCCTGTTCTACAGGCAGACAAACCTTTCAAGTAGGTTGGTCGGCTGCACATTTTTTTTCTGGAGGTTAAAATTACCCTAAAATTTCACCAAAATCTGACAAATCTGAAAAAAAAATATTTTCTAACATTTTTGGCAATTTTGCTCTAATTTTCACTTTTTTGTGTTACTTTAGTTAACGATTAGTTATAAGAATGAAACATGTCTTTTCCAAAAATCAGAATGAATAAATTGATATTAGACTTATAACAAGTCTTTAGACTTGATTATCACAGCATGTGAAAAACACCCTAAAATGCACATTTTTGGTTCATAAATTTGGCCAAACAGTGAAATTGAACTTTTATTGCCAATTAGAATTAACTAAATGAGTTTAGCTGTTTATTTTGGCAAAACAATAATATTTTTTTAATCTCAGTATTTTTCTAGAATGGGGAGTAGCTATTACTCTATGAGGATCTATGAGGACTTCAAACTTACCATAATGGTCAGGTGGTCTATATGGTACTTGCATGTCTCCCATAGCGTGTGGTGGATATTTACCAGGTCGTTCATCAGGCTCTGGAGAGATTACGCCATGATGTGGACTGTACCCCAAAACAGCATCCCTGAAATTAAAATGGTCAATAATTTCTTATAAATTTGACACTGATTGAAAGGGAAGTCAACAGGGAAGTTCACTGATTTTGCACACATTTTCAGGTGAGGATGGAATAGACATAATGATGAATGTCTATATCAAACCCCTATCAAAACAATGCAACCTGTAAGGATGGAGTAGACTCATCATGATATTGGTAAGCATTCTTGGCAAGCATTAACCCCTTGAGAACTACTTGCCGATTGGCCAAAAAGAAGTTTTCATTATCAATTGGCCCAATCAGCAACATTGTTAGAATAATTTCACCACGCAAAAAAATTGGGATGAATTATTTGCAAAGCTCCATTCTGATTGGTGATTGAAGTGAAGATATCATGTAATTGACCAATCAGAGGTAATACTAGATCGGCAGGTAGTGCTCAGGGGGTTAACACATTTCTGCTGATCCAATAGTTTACCAATAACACATATATCGGGTCGATCCAACATCCAATCCTATTATTAGTTGGGCCTTAATACCAACCTTGTCATCTTCCTCTCATTGATGAGTCCATCATCTGCCTCTGGGTCTACTATTGCAGCTGTATTTATGTATTTATCCAATGGGGGACTCGACATGCCACGTGACAACATTCTCCCACCAATCATAGATGACTGTGACATGGTAGACCGCACACTCTGGTTGCTATTCTGACGGTTGATGGTAGAAAGCAAACGTCTACTTTTGGAACGGTACCTTGAGTGAAAGAAAGAAACAACTGTGGCTTGATTACAGAAAGACAAAATATGTACTTGACTTGTGAAGCATTGGTTTTGACTACTTAATCACATATACATTTCATTTTTGAAGCAACTGGCTACACAAAATGTTGAATTATGGTCTAATTTACTTAAATATAATATATTGTACAATAATACTGATTTGAGGGGCATTACTCATTATATGGGTTGTGAAGGTTCCTATAGTGTAAAGCCACGATTTCTCGGCGATACGGAAGAACAGAAAAATTCACGGAATTCGGGGTTTGCTCACAGAAATTTGAAAATGCCACAAAATAGTGAAAAACTGTGTAAAATGTTGTTTTGTGTTGTGCAAAATAAAACAAAGAAAAGTGATTATATAGCAGTAATCAACCAATAAACAATCCATTCTAGCATTAACTCTAGGTCAACAATGCAAGATTCTGGCCATACTACACTAAAAGGTAAATCAAAATACACTTTTAAAACATGTTTGTTTTAACTTTTCAGTGCTTTATAGTGGAAAACGGAAAATCACGGAAATCGTCCAATTTGTAACACAGATTTTAAATTTTGTAACACAGAGAAATCGTGGCTTTATTACAGTGTAGCTATGACTCGTGTCTGGTTTCAAGTTTGCATTTGAACAACATTTTTAAGGCAGGGGTGGGAAGAGTGAGACCACCCCTTTCATCTACAAAATCATGCAAATCAGCCTATTTTAGTCTCTCCCCATCCCCCTCACCACTGTCTAACAAAGCCCATTGCCAACTTACTTGTCCAGTTCATCTTCACAGTGAGCAAAGGTGCAGTTATTGCCACGAGGGCAACCTCCTTTTTGTGTGATGTCACGGCACATACTTGTCTTGTATTTGATGTTTTGGGTTTGCTACAAGGAAGGAAATACAAAATAAAGATCATAATTTATGTTAACCATTCACATTCACCCTTATTTTAGGGTGAGAATGGGAGAGTTCTGACTGAAGGGACAGAGATCAAAGGCAGATGAAAACAGTACTGCAAGTGCTCTAGGCATCCCAAGAGCAGACTACATTTGCAAGCAAACACTCTCTGTGATGAAGAAGAGCCAGATAATCAAAATTATATAATGAAGGGCACTCAAGTCCTTGATGACAGTTGAGCGCTGGAGTATATTTGGAGTAAAGCTTTTGACCCTGAAAACACCTTAAAAATACCTTGTCCTGAGCAAGAAGTCATTGAAATCAGAAAACATGTTCCAGTGCTCAACCGTGATTAAGGGTCAGCAAAAGGACATCAAACGTCGACAAAAGGTCATATAAGGTTGACAAAAGAACATACATTTAAACCGGTTCATCACTGGAGTCCTACTGATGAGGCTGTTTGTGTATAGACATCAAAATAAAAAACGTAAATACCTGTGTTGAATTTCAGTTGAAACTGATACACAAGTGGATAAACCTACTTGAATTTGCTTGATATTCAAATTGAAATCTATTTTTGCTGGCAAGTGACTGTATACCCCTGTAAGTAGCAGATTACCAGCCTACCTATTGGTAGCCTTACTGCCCGAGGATGGTGACAGTTGGTTACCGAATATAATAGCTGATAAAAATATATTCATTTGCCTTCCGTTTCTGTTGGAAGTTTTTAAATTTTCTTGGTTAACCTACCTGTTGTTCAAGTATCTTTTTAGTGTGGCTGTGATGGGAGATAAACTCAACTAAGCCATGGACTACTATCTTGGTTGAAATCATAGCGTATTCAACATCCTCCCAGGCTGGTAGTTCTAGTTCTGTAACACATGAATAAAATATACCAATTAAAGCCTGACGATTTATGTCAAATTTGTTAGTCTTTCACAAAAAACACAAAATATTAGTAGTAATACATGCCAACATTATAAATATAATGCATAAAATTCAGGTTGAAAAGAATTATAAATGAAATTTATATTAAAAATGATATATGTGATGAAAATTCTTACTAAGAAAAACAATTTTCGTTCTTCCCTGTTGGATTTCCATGGAAATGCATCACAAAAGATCGCATTTACGTCACAAAAGATCATATTTCAGTTCCTGTTCTTTGAACAAAACAGTATAAAAACAATGTGTGTGTGACAAACCATAGCATTAATAGCTTCTACAGCAAGTTACTGAACCAGAACAGTTAAACATCCTCAAATTCAGGTTTGTGCATTTTTGGAACATATAGAGTATATAGTTTGATCAGCTCGTAAACGACAAGCCTTATAACATCGCGGATTAATATCAATTTATTTTATTTTGAGAATTGCCTTGTGACATCTCGCCAGAAGCATCACAAATTATTACTTGAAGTCTTATACTTTATCTACTTTATTTAACACACACAATATAGATCAAACGGATCAACTAAATCACTCTTAAAGTGGGTCTACTTTTCGGCGTAGTGGTAAAAGCTTAACAATTCCCGCCGATTATGAGCTGATCAAAGTATAGAAGTCCTATTGAAGCAGACAAATGGCAAAATGTGAAATCAATCTGATAAAGACAAGATCTGACATCAAAAATCAAAATAAAACTATGTTTGTACTTATCACAAGATAAGACTATCAAATATGGCCTAGTACACCAAGGATAAGGAATTGACACTTTCAGAGCAGGTTACTTACATGATAGACATGATATACCGTAAAAACTTGTAGCATATGTGCTTACTATCAAGCGCTTTTAAAAACATGCAAATTGTACCAAAGTCCAGCGCTTCACCAACTGAGTTAATGGGGTTAAGACACAAATTTGCAGGTTTACTTGTTCGTATCTAACTATGTGTATCAATGATTTGCTCAAAACCCTTTTCACTTAGGTGATGCTCTTCATTTTTGCATGTTTTTAAAAGTGCTGGATAGTAAGCACATGTGCTAACTATCAAGTTTTTATGGTATTAGGCCTATGACAAATCATCACATATTTATATTGGATCATATGGAGATGCAGTTAGACAAAATATTTTGTACAGAAAATCTTTAAATAATAATTTAAAAGTCAGTAGTTAATTATGGCTCAGATAACTGCCATGACCACTGACTGGAATACAACATAGTACAAAAGCTGTATCAAAATGATTGGTACCCATCAGCTTTCATTGATAATGGATGAGTCTGGCACATCAAAATTCAACATAAGATCCACATAAGTTGTAGATTAATTGTATAATAAGTCATAAACTATACATTCTGGACATTACAAACGTATCCAATATTGCACTTGGAGGAGGCAGCTGGGTTTTTCAATGAACATCAAAATGGATGGGTACCAATCATTTTGATACAACCTGTTTATTTTATTTTGTTAATTTCATTTGATTTCAGGGAAAGGCTAACTTTCCGACCTTTTTGGTCTTCCAGCCTTTTCCTCCATATGTACCGTGTTTATATATATTTTTTTGTGTAATGTCTTTGATTTTTATGGAAATAAAATATGAATGAATGAATGAATGAATGTATTAGGCTTTTTATTTCAACCTGGAGCCCAATTCAACAAAAGT
Source organism: Amphiura filiformis (assembly GCF_039555335.1). Lineage (NCBI taxonomy): Eukaryota > Metazoa > Echinodermata > Ophiuroidea > Amphilepidida > Amphiuridae > Amphiura > Amphiura filiformis. The sequence continues at coordinate 50,754,477 of NC_092644.1, read as the reverse complement.
TGTTCTTTCTTAGGGCCGTGCATAAACAAACACACATAATAACAAAACAATTACAAAAGCTTATTATCTATAGGCTTACACATATAAGCAGGGTTGATATTTACCAATAGTTTGAGGTGATTGGAAATAACCATAGAACTAAAGTAGAGAAGTCGGACCCTGCCATGTTAGCATAGTTAATTCTTATCTGAGATAAATGTCAGGACAGTTTACCTGGAATAGGATTGATATTGGCCAATAGTTTGAGATGGTCTCTCAGTTTACCAAGATTGGCTGGGTCACCAGATCTCTGTAAAGCGATGGTTAGCTCTTGTATGCTGGAGGTAAATGATGCCGGTGTCTGAAGCTGCTGGATTAAACATAACAAAGTCCAGATTCAATCAGTGTCTACTTTAATATTACTTGAACTGAATTCAATTATGTTGTACAATAATCACAAGAAATATCTAAAATGACATAAAGCAGAGCTGCCAACATTGGAATATGTAAATGCAGAAGATTTCTGTGAAGTGTAAAAAAGCTCAAGATGCCCTTACGTGCCAAGGGCAACGGCCCGAAAGCTCCTGGATGTTAGCTTTTTGAGACCCTTAAAATGCCTTTCCAAGGTTACTCAACCTTTTCTTTTTTTGCAAAAGGACATGACAGTGGCGTATAATTGATTTTGTTTTGATTTTTTAGCCAGATGGCTGCAAATGCAGAAGATTTAGCCAGATGGCTGCAAATGCAGAAGATTTAATATGTTTTGCAAAAGACAGAAGATTGTCGGCAAATGAGGAAGTCTTCTGCAGGATCAAGAAGAGTTGGCAGCTCTGCATAAAGCTTGGCTATTGTTAATAAAAATAAAAACAAATAAACAAACAAAATAGGTAACACTTTACTGAAACTGTAAATGGACAAAAGTGTTTGCTCAAATACTATAACACAATGATCAAAATATGTGCACTTAAAGACCTGTAATTCAACTGCCTTATTAGCCTATTCTATTTGGAAAGGTAAAGCCATATACAGAGGGAGTATGGGTTTCAAAATAACTAACCACAAACAATTCAATTTGATAAGCAAACTCCCTCTGTGATACACTTTTCTTAAATCTTCCACAGGGGTATAGTAGATTTCACATGGAATACCGTAAAACCTCGTCTACAAGCATATAGAGAGCTTCTGATGAAAGATAAATTAATCCAGGTGCCATTATGGAATTTGAGCAAATAAATTACAGATCTAAGCATATACAAATAAGTATTATTGTAAGACCAATCTATTATATTGGCATATATATGCATGTATCATATTAATCTAGCTTTCATCAAAAACACTATATATGCTTGCAGGCGAGGTTTTACAGTAGTTCAATTACTTCTGCAGCAAATTTACCTTGTCAATAATAGACTGCATGTGAGACTTGTGGTTGAGATCTCCATACAGTAGAGATGACCACTGCTCTGGTGAGATGCGCAAACCACCTTCCATTGCTATCTGTACTATCTGGGCATCGTGTTCACGTCTCAGGGCTTCGTAATTACGAAACTGCAAAGAGAAAGTTTGTGATATAAGTTGGAGACTGACTTTATGTTGTATCATAGGATTTAAGATTACATAAGGTTACAACCAAGTTATCACATATTCTTGCTTAAAACCTTGGGCTGGTACTATATTTTATCCACTGGTCATGACCGTTGATCAGCCAATCAGCGTGATGGTTTATCATTTCTGTGTTAACGCTCGGCACGCAGCACAGAGGTATTAAAAAGTTTACTTTAAATGACAACTTGAACTTACCTCTTCCTTGAGCTGCATCAGAGAACTTTCTTCCTCTCTCTTGGTTACTTTAAAACAAGATGCTCTGTATAGCAACTGAACAACATGACCCACACTGGTCTTGGATGCCTGGGGAAACTGCTGCTCCAGTTTCTGTACCACAAACATCACCAAAACTTTGCGTGACAGAGCAGCGCCATCCTCCAATGCGAGAAGCACCAGTTTTAGTGTCTCTTCCTGCATGGCTGTTTGAGCAAAGCATAAAGTTCAAAAGTTTGTTATTGGCAATTTGATTATTTTCCTTAAGGGATCTAGAATGAGCGTTTATTGCGTTTCAACAGTATTATTTGTGGGACATGAGAGCACCTCAGACCTATCGAATTGCATTCTGAATACGAAGCATGTCTTTCTGATATCAAATAATTTTCATTTTTTGAAAATCAAGATATAATACAAATTTTATGACAAATTATAAAAATTTGATATTTTTCAAATTTTTGATATATAACAGTCTTCGAAGTAAATTATATCAATCTAATGATATATTTGATTTGATTTGATTTGTTCGGGTTTGGACAACCCTGGATAACCCAAGAAAGCCTCTAGTGAAGCTTATTTCCATTGGGGTCCATTTGAACACCGAGGCGGGTTGGGAACAGTCAGGGGTTAACACCCTACTCTTTTCGAAACTGGCTGCGAGATACATGTACAGGTATGGCTCTCTGTACACGGGACCGACGGGTTAACGTCCCCTCCGAAGGACGGAGTACTTTCATAATTCGTTTGCCCAATTCTAAATGAACCAGGGGGAGAGCGGAAGTCTGAATTTAATCTACAGAAGTTGCCAATTAATTTCAGATTTTTTTTTTCCAAGTCAATATCCCAGCAAATCGCCACACTGAAATCGAACCCGGGACCTCATGCACTAAAGGCAAGTACCCTAACCATTGCGCCACGCTCTCCCTTATTCTTACACTTTATTCTTAAAGTGTATGTAGCAGGAGAAAAAGCCGACGTCAATTGAAAATTTTGACCTTTCATATTGAAGATATGGATTTTTTCCCAAAAAGACCTAATTTTTTTGGTGTTTTGGAAAAAAATCCATATATTCAATCTGAAAAGGTCCAATTTTCAATTGATCGTCGGCTTTTCATCCCACCTACATACACTTTAAGTATAAATCATCAGATTTATAAAGTTTACTTGAGTACTGTTAAATATCAAAAATATCAATTTTTAATGATTTGCCATAAAATGTGTATTAAATTGCGAATTTCAAAAAATCAAAATTATTTGATCTCAGAATGACATTCTTCGTATTCAGAATGCAATTCGATATGTCTGATGTGTTCTAATGTCCCAAAATAAATACTGTCCAAACGTTCATACCCCAGCCCTTAACAACAGCTATTGCAGCTGGTATTGAATCATCAACAGTATCATATGCATTGCATATGCAAGATTATCTACCACAACATTATTCCATAATGTCATACAATTTGTCAACAGTCAAGTGGGGCCCAAACATTGCCTAGTTTGAGTCTTTATTACATATGGGGTGTGTGTGTGGGAGACAGGGGGGGGGGTGTTTGCTATTACTTGTTACTTAACTGTGGAAACACAATCTTAAGTTTATTTCAAAGTTGGGACATTTTCCTCCTGCTAGCTGTAAAGAAACGAACATCCCGGGTTGTTTGGCAACTAACAGCCCCATAACAATACCCCAAGAATATGAACTTGAGTGAACTAGATCATGTAATGTATTCCTACTCACCAGGCCCTAGAAACTGGCAACCTCTTGCTCTTACAGCAGCCCATAAGTTAGCAGACAACTGCTGCGTGTTCTGGTGTTGCAGCATCAACTCCGTCACTGTTCTTTCTCCAATAGATCTGGCTGCACGCATGGCTCTTGAACGCCTCTTCTTCCTCCACAAGTTGACAGTTGATTTGGGTGACCAGCTTGCGCTGCATGGGACGACTCAGGATGCAATTACTGCTACCAGCACCACCAACACCTGTGGAATAATAGTGATAAATGTTAACATACCTGCTATAAATATTACATGAGCAGGTGCTACATATGATTATCTTCATTGTTACATCACTAAATTTCCTGTTGATAGAATGTATGCATGTTTAAAGTAAAGCGCCCTCACACCGATCATAAAATGGCTGTTTCCAAGAATTTTGATGCTCCAAATCTTATGCAATTTTCAAATTTGGAATCTTTGACAACAAGAACACCAATTTCCTAGCACCAGTGTGGTCTTTTTGCAGGGGGGGTTAAACTCCATTGATTGGGTTTGCTAACTCAACCAACCCCCAAGAAAATTTCAATCCCCCTAACACCCAAAATAATGTCCCAAATAGTGTAAACACACAATTTCACCTTTGTGGGCTAAAAATTAGCGTCCTGTCGGACGCCCAAAACCAGTGGGTGGCGCAAATGCAGAAAGAAGTAGATGAACAAACTCTTACACAGACCAATGACAGAATAGCTGGGAGAGCAGTAGTAGCCTGCGCAATGGCAACATAGCCGGAAAGCGTAGACGATGATGATGATGGGCTAAAAATTAAGAATTTGTTCTCACAAAATTGTCGCAGTAAAACGGGGTCAAAATGATGTTTTAGATGGAGGTAAATTATAAATAAAGCTAATACGTAATAATAAGTTAAAAGTTAATTATTAAGTTATCTTTTACTTGACTTTTCACATTTGTTGGATAGTTATTTACAAGAAGGGAAATACAATTCATGAAAGAGTCCTTGCTATTTCATTAGGTGTACCCCCTCCCAATATATCCAACTGAACTACTGGTAATCATGTTAGTTGTGTTTTCAGCCACAAATATGACATAAATGCAATATTATCATTAACAGATTCAGGAAGAAGAACTTTTAAACAATAGTCATATGAATTCTTTATTGCAGTATATCTTCAAAACTTGGCAAATGTATGCATAGAAAGTTTACCCAGCGTTGAGGAAACTGTACAACATTTTAATCAGAAATCCTGAAACTAGCTTGAATGTATATAATCCCCAAATTTCTTGTAAAAGAATTATAATACCTTGTCTATTTAAGTGATGAAATCGGTGATGTTTCACTGGGACTGGTATCCTTGAATTAAATCCATGCATGAGAAAAAGTTTTGGTGGTTTTACTCCCTTCTTGGCTGCCCTTAAAAGTACAGCAAGCGAAGTCCTTTTTCAAAACTCAGTATAATAAGTAGTCCAACAAAAGATACCTAAAGTTGTGCATGTTGGCATTTTTGTGAAATTCATGTTTTTATAAAAATCAATGTTATTATATATGACAAAGGTTTATATTTGTGCGTAGTTTGCGACCAAACCTCTATTCAGGTAATAAAACCCTTGCATAAATTACCACTTATAGTTATATATGTGACATGATCAAGGGGAATGAGTCGCATGTCGGCCCTGTTTGAAAATGAGTTGTACACATGTTTCTAAGGAGGACATTTAGAGCTTTCAGAAACTGAAAATCCCATGTTGATACGACTTTTCTTCGTGAAGTTACGTCAATTTATCAATTGCTAAAAACAATATAAAACAAAACAATTTTAACACTTTCTTTGCCAATATCTCAAAATCAATATTAGCGACATCCGACTCATTTCCCTTGATCGTGTCACATATTATTCCATTTTTATGTCAACAGGTCTTGTGGTTCTTTGCAATTAAGTCTAAAAATGAGAAAAAAAGAACCTTTGATGAGCGCAGTGACTGAGTGATAATCTGTCATGCTGTAACAAGCCCATTACAAAAGCCAGTGGGAAATGGCCTGAACAGGAATATACCACAATTAGTTACTTTTGAAATGCTCTCTTTTTTTTATCTGAATTGGTATAACTAGGGGTAATGAAGTTGCATGTGCTGAATGATGTATCAAAATACACAAAATACACAAAACATAATTCGCCATCTATCGACCACTTTTATAAATTAGTTTTAGTGTTTTTTAAAAGAAATGGCCTTTGTTGCAAGTATAAGGATCCTTTTTGTGCACAATATAAAAATTCCTTGATGGATTCTGGCTTTTTGATGAACATTTTATATAGTAAGGGAAAAACAAAGTGAAACTTTTCTCAGAACACAAACAGACAGGGAAGGAAATAAATCTGTTTCCATAGTAACAAACTAAAAAGGAGAGTTATTTTTCATTTCCTGGAAAACTTGTCTTATATGTTGAAGGAAATAAACCCACCAGTTTTCAACTTTGAAATGCCATGACTTTTCAATTTAGAGAATTAAGGTACTGTTTTTAGCCCCTGTCATGCATCTATTGTCTCATATAACAAGGGCGACATCATTCTTAAACACTTTAATTCAGATAAAAATATTAATCATAAAGTATACCAAATTTTAATGAAATTAAATTCTACATTTTACAAGGAATTACCTAGGGCTTAGAATCGATGAGGCCCTTTGCTATGCACCTTTGATTGGTTCAAATAGCGCATACAAGTCTCCCACCGTAGAGCATGTGAAGAGCTGTTATTCCGTGTCAAATCACACGGCTAAGAACCAGCAATTGCAAGAACTTTCTCAAGTGTTTAAAAACTTATAATATTAGGCCTTATGAATAAAGTGCTATGGCTTGCATCATTTATTTCTAAATTTCATGAATTAATCCCAAAATTCGTTTCATATCTATACAAATTGCAATTCGTTACTGCCAAACTCTTTTCATGGGTAAAAAAATTCTCTAAAATGAGGGCCAATAATACTGACACTTGTTAAGGCACAATCTAAACTTCATTTAGTCTATTTGGCCTTCTATTAGTATATTTGGCCTAATTAGCCTTCTATTAGTCTTAGCCTTCATTTAGTCTATTTGTCTACTTGGCCCTCTATTTGGACTTCATTTAGTCTATAGTCTATTTTGCCTTCTTGAGACAGTAGCATCCATGTGTGATATAAGCAAAATCAAATGCTGTACATCTGTAGCGGGTTAAGTGACTGTGCCCTACAGATATACATGGACTATAATATGGCACAAACTTCCAGTCTGAAATTTGGATCCAAAATCTATGGGATACAGATCATGAGGGGAAATTGATATGAAATAGATATAGTGCACTACTGCAATATGAGACAACATTGATTTATTCTCTTGGTTTATTCCATTCTGGTAGGCAAAGCCTTACCTAATGATTTCAGATACAGGACAAGTTCTTCTATACACATCTTAGCTTCAGCATAGTGCTGATATGCATAATATGAAAAACAGGATTGTTTGTTCCATGCAAGGTCAAACAGACTGATGACCACCACAGGCACGAAGCAGGAGTTTTGCCAAAAAGGAGCAAAAGGTCAAAAAAGAAGGAAAAATAAATGATCTCCTATAGACAAATCGGATTCCACACATTTCTACACCTCAATGGCAGCCACTGATGGGGGGCATCCAACATGAAATGTGAAATGATGCATGATTTGCGGGAATTTTAAACTGTGTTCCATCACCCATGTGACAAAAGGATGCTGAAAGTTTACAATACAATACAATAATAAGATTGATTTTGAAGCAGGGCTTTTCCACCCAATTGGGCAGGTACAACACAAGTTTGGTGCCGATGCCCTCCAGTAATGGCAGAATGAATTCTGACCATCACTTGGCTCCTCAGATTAAGTGTATACTTTTGTACAAAGGTGAAAATTTGAAATAGTATCCAAGGAGAAATCTCATCCCTGCTGCCACCACAACAAATTTTGTACACATCCTTACCTAATGGCTTTAGATACAGGGCAAGTTCTTCAATACAGGCCTTAGCTTCAGCATAGTGTTTCATGTATTTTGATACCACGTTAGCAGGTATCTTCTGTTCCTCCACCGTGACTTCAGCTCCCACAAGCTGTAGGAGGGCGTAGTTCGCTGGCAGATCATCAATGTCTTGTGTGATTGGTGACTGGTCAAATGGGCACTGCTTTCGTTGCAACTACAGAAAGTGGTAACATCATGAATTAGTGAAAATTAAGTTTATATTTATTATAATAACATACATCTACATGTAGATGTAAATTAATGTCCATGGCATGCATACATGTATACATTACTCAGTAGACAAGGGTCTTTGGATCTGATCCAGAGGTACTTCTTGCATCGGTTGCCATAGCAGTCACTACTCATCAAGATAAAGGCAACAGTGGTTGCTGAAACGTATAAAAGAAAGTGCAATTTCTGGATCAGATGCTACTAAGTCCTTGTTTACTGAGTTTTACTACATACCGATCAATGTAATGAATTTGTTCAACCATGTATTCATGTACATTACATTTGAACACTTCGTCCATACATCCCATATCTGGGGATTTCCCTTTCCTGTACATTGCACATCCAAGATGCTTCCATGGCATGAGAATGGTATTAAAAGTATTCACAATGGAAGATAATGGTATTAAAATTATTCACAATAGAAGCTTTTGGGTAGGCACCAGAGTTTCGCGCGATTTAAAACGGCAAAAAGCGCTGGCCACTTTTCAAAATGCGCGAAAATGCGCCAAAAAATAGGTCAAAATGCGCTAAAATGCGTGATCCCATGTTATCAATGCAAAACACGAGAAAAACATCGGTAAAACCATGGCCTGTCAATCAATTACGAACGACTTCCGGTTCATTTACAGTTTCTGGAAAAAATAAAAAATAAAGATGGCGACCATCACAAATCGTCGATCACAATGTCGAAAGCAAGGGCAAATTTCCCCACATTATGCTTGGTTTAATGATCGTTATTTGTATTTTGATGTACATAAGTGAAGTTAGAACCAATATTGCGAGAATTTTCTTGTAAATGCTGCCGATTTGGGGCATAAAATCGTAAGTTTTAACTTTAAGCTTATCGATGGGTCAAAATCGTGAACATTCTCGATGGAACCCAAAATGCGCTGTGGACACCCAAATGCGCTGAAAATGTCAGCGCTTTTGCGAACCGCAAAAACTCCGGTGCCTACTTTTTTTTGGGTGCATTTCAAAACTTTATTTTTTCATTTGAAATGTTTAAGAAGTAATTGTATAGTGTGTTACGTGTGTATCATCTCAAGTTGAAAGTAATGCAATGTTGGATTTTACAGTAGCAGATTTAAATTGCATGCACTAACCTATACACGGGTGTATACATGATACAAACATGATTTGTCCATATGCTGCCGACCCAACCATGTAAACACACTTGATTTGAATCTGCCACTGTGAAATCCAACATGACGTTACCCGTAACTTGAGAAGAGACAAAGATGTTGTCTCTCCTCACATCAAGATGGACACCATCATCATTATCCTACACGCTCAACTTGCAATATTGCAATTTGCTCTGGTAGTATGATTTTTCAAACTCTCTGCAAGTCCTTGTGTTGTTGTTTTTGGTATGTGGAATGATATTAGTAGTTGTCAGCGACAACCTGTAAAGTGTGCCGAGGCTTGTGGATCAACGTCTAGGTGCTGTGCTTGTGCGTAGCACACTATAAATAACTATACTTTTTTTTAATGGGAGGTTATGAATGCCATTGGAAATGTGACCATTTTGGTACATCATCGGTGATCAGGAAAAACCTCCTATGTGTCATTGGCCCCTGAACATGTTTAAAGCAAAACCTCCTATGTAACTTCTTGGCAGTTTTGTTTTAAACATATTCAAGGGCCATAAATACATAGGAGGTTTTTCCTGCCCAATGACGACACGTTATTTAACTCACCTGTGAGAGACATGTCTTGCACACTGTGTGGCCACATCCCAGACTGATGGGACGTCTAATGTTCTCATTGAATTCATGATAGCACACAGGACAAGACAGGAACTCTGTCCACTGAGGTGTCTGAATCATAGGCATGATTGCTTGCTTGCTTGCTTGATTGATTGCTTGATACCCGTCACATCAGTGTCTTTTGAAGTCTTGGTTTGAACAACTGAAAAACAGAAAATAGGCGGTAATTTGTTAAGAGAAAATCAACTACATCAACTACATGTATTCTTTGGTTCATCTCAAATTTGGTAGTGACGTATGTGCATATTTCGCTGGTCATAATATCGAATCGTGCATACAAAGTTAATTGTGCAGAGTGTACACACATGTATACACCCCTACTTGTAAACATGCCAGGTGGGGATATGTGTGTGTAACTATCCAGCCGAGACTATCCAAATGCGCTATGCTATGTTGCATTGCATATGTTGATTATCCCCACTTTGCTGAAAAAAATCATGTGTGTGTATCACCAGTTAAATAGTATGGAATCAGATTGGTCGGATTCTGTACTATGCAATAGGGGATCTCACCCCCCTTATGCAGGCCTATAGATGCCAAACTAATGTGTTTAGCGCCCTCTGGGGGTTGTATAATAGCCCCATTAGCATGAAAAGTAAACCAGGGATATCCCCGTTTGCAGGCGTATCCCCTGTTTATAGGTATAGAATCGGAAATGTATCCCCGTTTTACGCACGCAAGAGGGTTTGTAGGCACGCTTGCGACGTAACCACTTAAAAGCATTGATTTCACAACCAAGCTTGAAGCGAACTAATTATGTATAGTACCTTCTGATGATAAATACATGTACAATAACTGATTTTCATATTGTGATTACTAACGTTGGACACACGCTATAATATATTCAGGAAATGTACTAGAGATGTATTGTACAACCACAGTACATGTAGAGATAAAACATATTCAGGAAGCTCTATTCGGATTGCTTGAAACACAAGTTCAGTCTAACCTTTGTTCCAGACCTCTCTAACATTATGTACAGTGTATACGGATCTGACAGGATCTCTGTTGTCAGACCATGCGATGTTATTCGGCCATGTCATTTTTTGTAGCAAAATGTGTTTTTAATGATTTGACATATTAATTTCAAGCTCTGGATCATTACAATGGATATACTGTATAGCATTCAAATGTCTTTCAGTCGTATTATTATAGTGCGTAAATATAATCTTTTGTTGTCCCAATTTTGAACTTCAGACATGCAAAAGTACACATAATTCACTTATCCATAGCTTGGTCCAATCACACACAGTACATTTTGACTCTATGTCAACTATTGTGTGCCCTACCTTAATTGCCTACACTGCATGCTCTTGTTGAAATCAAACATACGTGAAGTCTGTATTCAGATATCAATGTAATTATGATGATTCTGAGCTGAAAGTATTTTTTCCAAACGTCAACAAATCAGACACTCATCATTAGTTGTCATTACAGTGCCACTCAGTGTCACCCAAAGTTTTAACAGGATACTGTTGATTCCAGTATGAATCACAATACACACTAGCTTGGACTAGTCCATTCAAGGCCGTGACACAAAGTTGCCCTTTTTTTCTCGGAAATCTTACATGTGACCACTATATTGCAACAGTATAAAGATTATTGATCAACAATGTTACATAATGCTCTAATTTATTTTTCTAATACCCTGGCATTTTGACCATGAAAATGTTGTGACATTCAAAAGTGTAAACACACGGCACATCCTGTAGAAGTCCCCATTGAAATGAAAACCTTTAGCAGGGTATTCTAAATTTAATACAATGCATTCACAAACAAACAAACAAACAAATATATACAAACAAACAAACAAAATAATATACAAGCAAGCAAACAAACAAGTAAATGAATGAACAAACAAGGAAATGAATAAATGATGGTACAAATTAACTAATGATAATAAACACATGAAAAACAAATGATATAATTAAATATAAATAAATAAACAAACAAACAAACAAACAAACAAACAAACAAACAAACAAACAAACAAACAAACAAATAAATAAATAAATAAATAAATAAAATAAACAAATAAATTGATTGATCAATCAATCAATCATAGACATACAGGATAAAGATTTTACACACACACAATTACAACGTATACAAATAAACATCCTTTTGTGTTATCATTCAAAATTTACAAATCTGTCAGTGAACAAATAACCGTTAGTGAACTTGTAACCTTTGAATGTCTGGTAAACAAAGCATGACACAACCAACACAGGATTGCTTCTTCCATTACATTATGTACGTCCTGTTGTGAGAGGCAATATAGTACGCTATGGTAGTCCAACTGCATCAAGTCTGTCCGAGTTAAATTTGTTTACTGTACTCTACAATCAGGGTTTGATTTTTAGCGAAAACTTTATTTAGGCGATGTTCTTATAATATTTAGCATGTATACGTTTTCGTTGTAAAAAATTGCTATACAAGCTGAATTTTGTGTAGCAGGTTGTCCAAAATGGGGAGCATTTTGCTCCACAACATCAGTTAAATCGAACCCTGTCTACAATGTACAGTATATAGAAGTGGGAACCCTACTGTAATTCATTAAAAAAGTTCCTAGTATTAAACAGGAAATAAAAAAAAATGATTGTTTACCAATTTTGTTTGGTTGCGACATATTTCATGCTTGAGTGATCCTTGGTATCCTCAACTGCAATATCTTTTTTTTTTATTCTTTATTAATTTACTTTTGTTTGTTTGTTTGTTTGTTTGTTTACCCAGATAGGTCCGTGAGGGACACAGGCTAATCCATGGGAAATCCATGGACCGTTCCAAGCTCATACTAAAAAAAGCACAAGCTGATTAACTGATTTACACGTTTTTCCCAAATCTGGAAACTTTACCCATCTAACTTTTTTATTCAAATTTACAAATATATGGCAAAGTACTTCCTAGTTTTACTTTAAAATCAAATATTACCAGAATTGCCAACTCTCATGCATTCAGCATGAGTCTCACATATTCAGGCACTTTCTCATGCCAAGGTAATAAAGTCTCTCAAGGTAGTAATATTATCTCATGACATGGAAGTAAAATCTCTTGCATCGTCAAAATAGAGTCCGAGAAAATTTGTTTGTGTCCCTTCCCTACCCCCAAACTCTAAAGATTCTCTAGCGTCTGGGTAAGGAAAAAAATCATTAACATTCTTAGTCAGTAAACAATATTTCCATCCCGGTATGCCCCTGTAATCTCAAATTCTGAAAAGTTAGCAACCATGCATGACATATCTTGGAAATTTCTGAAAACTGTGAAGGAAAAACCCAGTTCCTCAAATTTCTTCAAAAAGGCACGACCGGGGATTGTACAGCAGGGATTGAGTTTTTGCCTTGCTGGGTGCGCATACATGTGTGATTTATATAACATAGGTATGCTAGGTGAATACAAATTTGCCATCAAACTGCATCATTTGATATATCAAATTAAAGCCCTTGAGTAAACAAAGCCAAAACTGAAAACCTTTTTGTCATATCACTTTCCGTAGTAAAGTTACATCTTGTCAAAGATTGACTTTCATCAAAAAGATTCAAAAACAAATTTGGCTGACTAAAAAATGTGTTAACGGTTTGCCTCTCATACATGTACCTATATAATATTTTGCAGTAAACCTTTGAATGAGAACATATTTTATGCATTGTATGTGAACATCGTGTATTTACTGCGTTGAAACACACTTGTCTCTGATTGGCTGTTGAGGCTATTTCGCAACACAATTTTGTGATGCATCGCTCGTCGCTTTTGCATCTATACTTTACACGGCGATAGCGATTGCAGACGACAATTAAAATATTCTAAATGCCACAAAATACATTTTAAAACATCAGTTGCTGTCAATAATTATTGTTTTGAATTAATTCATCACCAAAATTTAATAATTGAGAAAGGTAAATTAATTAGCAAAATAATAGATCCAGTTGGTTGTATTGGTTGACGCATTCACGTGTCAAGCGATATCGCTGGGAAGTTGAGATTTCTTCAACTTGCAAAAGCGAAGTCGTTTTTGCCTCGGCGATTTGAATCGATTGATCGGCTCGACGCTCTGGAAATGTAAGTAAACAGTGACCATGTGTGAGAATCGCTTTTCTGCAAAAGCAATCCAGTATACATTCAGCTTAAGGCTACGGTATGGGTTTCCTGTATTAATAAATATGCTGAGGCGATCTGCTGTTGCCTAGCTAGTGGAAATTTATTTAAACCAAGACTGACTGAGTATTGAAATGATTGACAGGAAGACAGCATTGTCAAAAGGAGATCTCCATGATATTGATAACATGATTGACAGCCGTATGTACCTGTGTAGTGTCTTGAGGCATGGGAGGGAACTTTCTGTGGAAAACAATGGAGCTTAATGTTCATGCTCGGGATTATCTGAATAATCTATTCCAACATACATGTACCTTTCAGTCTGCTTGTTTGATAATTGATATGACATTCTGCTTATTCAACATGATACATTACCACTTGAGCCAATCAACAACTAAGAAAACCCAATTACAACTTTCAGTAGCTGAAGAATTAAATCAATCTTTTGTACCTTTAAGTCTTAGGCTCATCAAGGACCACAGTGGAAATAAGTGTGCTTTTAAATGTATTCTTTTCTGTGTTTTTTATCCTTGGTTTGAATCCTAAATAAAATGAAATGAAATGAAATGAAGTGTTACACTTGATCTTTACCTTATTGGTTGCCAGTCTTTATCTTAGATATTTTTTCAGTATATTTTTCATGCTGCAAAGGTCATTTGAGGTCAACTTGTTATGCAATTTAAATGGATAGTACAACTTGAATCCTCATTCGCGGAAGCAGGCAACACTTGTGGTTTGAGAACTGTATACAGTATTTCCTCTATAAATGCCTCTCCTCTAATAAATGCCCCCCTCCCCTCCATTTTTTTTCAATGAAAAGGTAACCAAAATGCAAACATTTCCAGGCGCATGTAAAAGCTTTTAAAACTTGGCCATCACAAATATGCTAGATTACATGACACAGGGACCGCCTTTTGAGGAGAGCGAGAGCAATCGCTCTCCACTGCTCTCCTTAGTTGACCATTCTCTCTTTACATTCTGTTGTAAATACTCTAAAACAGCTCTCCTTGGAGGCTCCAGAAGAGCTATTTAATGCTCTCCTAAAAATTCCAAAAGACAGTCCCTGATGACAAGAGCTATTCTAACTTAAACTTCCATCCAGTTCATTGCCAAATTGTGGCAAATTATTAAAAGTAAATCATATGCTTAAAATGCACTTTACAGATTGTAGTATTTACCGCAATAATAGGACACATATTCCATGGGCGCCGCCATCTTGGATTTGAACCAGGAAACAAACCTGAAGTGATTGATACATTTGTACTTCAGATTTCTGCTGTGATTTTTAAGCTTTTTTTATTGAAAGTTTGTAATAAACATCCCCATGATCATTTTAATATTTTGATTTTTCTCTCTTTTTAAAATTAAATTTTCATGGATGCAGACAGCGTTCGAATTAAGAATTTTTTTTGAGGTTGTCCGCCGGACAACCTCAAAAAGATATTTGGTTGTCCGAAAATATTTTTGGTTGTCCGAAATTTATAATGAACTTTTTGTGCCGTAAAAAATTAAGTTGCAAGTTTAAAAAAACATACACTGCCGTCAATATTCACATGTCACACACCTTTCCCAAACTCACCTTGTTGCTATTATAAAATATCAAATATATCCAAGAAAATACAGGTTTAATGTCCATCATTTATTTATCATCAATAAATTCATATAAATTTGTGCTGGATTTTATGCTTAAAAGCATCAGAATTCCCCCGGGCAGAATTCATTCTTTTCAAGAAGTCAAAAGACGTAAACATGAACATCTCCATTGATAAAGTATCTCATTAATTATTCATGAGCTCATTGGGTTTCTATGGTCCGTATGCACAAAAGAGTTAGACCGAGTCTAAAGTTAGACCTGGTCTAAGTGGAATTTAGTTCCATCAGGAATGGTCCTTTACTATTGTTTCCTTCTTAGAGTAGCTAGCAAATTCAGAATTTAAATGCAAAGATCAAAAATAATACTAAATAACTTAAGCAAATTTAAAGGAAAATGTCTTTCCTCCTGGAACTAAATTCCACTTAAACCAGGTCTAACTTTAGATCCGGTCTAACTCTTTTGTGCATACGGACCTATGGGTTTCTAATTTTCTATGCATGTCAGGGTATAGCTTTAGGGGGGTCTTGAAAGCCGTGATGTCAGAGACTGGTGTCAGAGGTCAGGTCACTCTGGTCAGGTCATGAGGTTACCAGGGGCCCGGCCATGTGCTAGCTAGCTTGTGTACCGCTTGATATTGCACACCTGGTAAAGGCCAAGGTTATCATGATGTTTATAAAATACTTGCTACAAATTTATGGGAAAACAACATTTTTAGTCATGATTTCTTCTGAACATTTCAAGATTTATGCAATGCATTTTATGGTAAGCTTACTCTGTAACATTGGTACACATTTTTATGGTTGTTCCTCGGACAACTGCCGCCAGCATTTTGGGTTGTCCGACGTTCATTGTGGTTGTCCCGGACAACCGGACAACCACTTATTTCGAACGCTGGATGCAGACAAGGCCTACATGTATATTAAAGGAGGATTCCGATTTTGCGTTTGCGAGTTATGCATGATTATGTGTATTACACTGCTCCATAGACAATGTGTTGTAATTTCGTTCTGGTGCACCAGAACGAAATTCAAATTTGGCGATATTTTTACTAAACGAATCTGCAAGAAATATTTGGTACATAAACATTATATAGCCAGAGGTATCCAGTGGTGTAAAAATCTCAACTTTTTTGGGGAAAAGTGGGGGGATGAGGCTGTGGATCACGAAATGCCCCTTTAATCCTTGATAAAGTTTATTTTACTATTCAAGCTTTGAATATACAGTAATACCGGTATTCTAGCTGCGAAGTAACATCTCAGCCTGGTAATCCCTATTCACATATCTGATTGATATGACCACTTGATAACTTTAAATTTGGTCTTATTAGTCAATTAGATAAGTAGAGATAATCTATTGATTGGATTACAATGGTTGAACAGGTGGAGGGGTTGCCTATCAATCAATCAATCAATTCTGGACTTCCCACCTCTTGTTTCAAGTGCATAGGGGAGATTGGGGTTAGTTGGAACGTGGGGTAAGTTGAAACATTGTATTTTTTTCTGACACAAAAAATTAATTTGGTAAAATACTGGCACCTAGTAATAGGTATTAGTAAGGGTCATCCACCAAATTAGAAACAGCACTGATGCCCCACCAGTGTTGGCTTGGGAAAGGAATATCTGTTTTTTGACTTACTGACTAATTTTATGCCCCTCAGAAAAGATGCGTTATCTCCATGTTGTTCAAAGATTCAGGGGATTATTTTTGAGTATCATAAGCACTAGTAGTAAGTCCCAGAATAATGTTAAATAAAAGTTTTATTGTATTTCTTATTTTGTGTAATGAACTTTGAAATGTAAAAGTAGGCATCGGGGTTAGTTGAAACTTTTGAGGTGGGGTTAGTTGAAGCGTGAAAATCGCATAGAAAAATATGGTTAAAAATTTGAGTTTTTAAAAATTTGTAACATGTTTACCATTTCTTCAATATTGCTTTAATATGGTTAAAAAGCAATAATACAAGCAAAAAGTGCACACAGAAAGTATGTTTTATAATATTTTAGGCTTCTCATATTTTGGTCCATGGTGACACTTGTCACTTTGTGTCCAAAGTATTGACCCGCACTCCCACATATTTATTTATTCATTTTTTCACACTGATTGTATGTTAAAGGGTGCCTTCAAGGGAAGTATAACCCTAACAACACAATAATAATTATTTTGAAATTTTTACAAGCCGTGTTTCAACTAACCCCACCGTATGTTTCAACTTACCCCAGGGGTGGGGTTAGTTGAAACACTTTTTTCAAATTTTCAAATTGGATTATATGAATAATCATAAGCAGGTCCAATAAAGTTTAAGGCTGTATTTGTAGCATGTATGTATATGTTTATACTGATATGGTTAGTGTTTCTTGAAAGTAATCGGTTTTGCGTTAAAAAGACGATTTTGTGAAAAATGTTTCAACTAACCCCAATCTCCCCTAAATGTCACTATAGGGCCCTTGCACAGTAGGTCAATAGGTCAAACTAAGTGACCTATGCTGAAATCAGTCAAGCGTGGTGGAGGACAAGCAAGCTCAGTTTTCTGCACTGTTTCAATGCAAAGTCATGCTCTGAGACATTAAAATCTGTCTCTGAAACACAATTTCATCATTAAAATTTTATTTTTTTGCTGAAAATATAAAGAAATAATTCTGAACAAATCCTGTGATGAAAAATTAATATAAAAGTGGAGATAATTGAACATTTTCATGGCCAGTTTGTCATGAACCTGAATTTCTCCCATTGCTCAGTACAGTGCACAGTGCATTGTTTGTCCTCCAGCAAAATATTTTTAACATTATTAACATCACAAATTTGCAACAAACCCAAATTGTGAAAAAAATCATTCCCGGGCAGATTTTTCGCTATTTCTCCATTTACGATCCTGCCCAAAAGTGTCTCCTTTTGACATGACACGTCACAATCAATCAATCAAATTTATTTCCATCAAAAAAGGTTGGAACTGGTCCTAATCTTTTTTTTAAGCTCAAAATTCTAAGGTTTTCTTGTCAAAGTTTTTCATACCAATTACTTTTGCTTCTATTAAACAACATTTTAGGAGCAGTGTTTCTTCACCACTCAAACATTGTCAAGTGACCAGAAATGTTCATTGCATTTCAAGGTCAGTGCTAGACATGTCCACATTGCTTATTATAGAGGGCGACATTCAATCCAAAAAGTTTGGACCACAGTAGCTCATAGTCAATGGCTTAACTGTGTAATCCCCATAGGGAAATACAAAAATTTGAAATTTGGACACCAGAAACTTGACGACACAGTCTAAAAAGTGCTGGTACTTTATCCTTGATACAGAAGTCAGCATGCAGTGAAAGTTAGATTTCATAAAATAAAATCGCCTTTGTTTAAAATGGATCATCGTGGTAAAAATGATGCATTACATGCATTTTTTGTACAGTAAGTCATTGTAAGGCATTGTGAATGATGGTCGAGAAAAGTGCAGTTTTTAAAAACAGACATATGCCCATAACTTCGCTAGTTTTGACCTACAGACATGGTTGACCCCTCATTTTTAAGTTAAATAATCACCTTTTTAAACAAAATAATTTCCATGTGAAATATCCTACTTGAAAATTTTGTGAACATGCCTATCAGTGCTTAACCGACCAGTGTAGGGTTACCATTTTAGTTGAACTTAGCTGACCAGTGCAGGGGTACCATTTTAGTTGAACTTAGCTGACCAATGCAGCAGGGGTACCTAGTACAAGGAACTTATACGATGTCCTCATTCACAAACTGATACTATCTGTCCATCGTATAAGCCTCTTACCTTACGATAATGTGGTGAAGGAATATTACACAGTCAAGAATAGGCTCCATCCTTTTTTGGTTCTGAACCCTCCCAGTCTCCCAAAACATCAAAACATCAAAATCATTGTACATTTACTTACTTAAGACTGTCCTTTTTCATACATGTATTGCGCAGACAAAGTAGGGCCAAGCTAAATAGAAATGGTCAAATTTTGGCAAAATATCTCTCTGTGTAATCCTATGTAAGTCGATTTGCCGAATTATGGAAATTGACCTCAATCAATGCCGTCATGGACGTAGATGACCTGAATTCAGAAATATTGGGTTTTGTATGCATACAAAATATAATCTAAAATGTTTTACAATAATTAAAACAAATATAAAAAATATTAGTATTGTATAAATTAATTATTTAGTATTTTTAATGATCAACATTATGACAATATTAAGAAAATTAATAATAATTACGTCAATTTTTCCGATATATGTCAGAGGTCAAAGTGTCCCAAAACTGCTCTCAAAAACCGGAAGTTAGAATGGCGATTGGTCTAGTGCCGTAGAGTCATATGGGCACGTATTTTTCACTGAAATTTCTCCGTAATGAGAATTTGTTTTATTTTGTGAAGTAGCAGGATATATTAATGACTTTCTCTGGAACACCTGTGGACTGTATGTGAGTATGAAAAAAACATCAACCGCCTGGAAATACGCTATGTCAGTAAACTTATTGGCGAGCGGTCCGAATTTTGAGCCATACAAGTTTACGTGGTGAACTAAGGGGTACCACAGTCAGTGGCACAGCGTGGGTCATCAAATTGGGGGGGGTAACAACCATAATTGGGGGGCACCGGGTCTGATGGGGGGGGGGGGGAGCACAAGCCATTTTTCAGCCATTTTCCTATGGGATTTTGAAAAATTTCAGATCGATTGGGGATTGTGCCCCTATGACGCTACGCCACTGACTGGGGTACCATTTGAGTTGAACTTTAATAGACCAGTGCAGGGCATGGGGGTATACGTCGAACAACTGAATACATGCACAACGTGCGGACCAATATTGTATCATCATGCACATGTGCATGCTATGTGTCATTGACTTTGTTGTTATTAGAATTGTCATGATTATGGCAACCGGTCATGCAGTACGTGAGTAAGCTTACATGTACATAATTCACGTTCATGACGTTCACATTTCATGTTTTCAAACATACACGGCACTTACCTCGTCATCATTGCGGTTAATTTAACCAGTAAATATTAACTTGCACAGCAAGCTTTTATGGCAAATAAAGGCACGCTTCCACTGAAAGCGGCATTAACAGTAAAACTGACTCACTTTGTCAGCGTGACAAACGCGGAACTTTCTCAACAGCGTCCATTTTCACACTGAAAAAAATTCGGAAATCAATGCGGAAGGAAAGTCGAAATTTCTGGATTTAGCCAGCTCATCCAGCCTTTATGAATATTTATGAAATGACGTAAGAATAATAAAGCCACCACAAAATAATTGTTTGTTTGCAACAGTGCCAGTTGCTCAAAAAGCAACTGGCAAAAGCTCAAAATAACAATAGTATTAAAATAAAAAAGAAGGGAAATAAAGAAAGAAAAAAGAACGACAACAAAGACAGATAATTAGTGCAATAAGAAAAATTATAGATCGTTATGTAATGTTTTTATGACAATGAAAGAGGTACAGTAGGCCTATAGCATAATTTTTTTGGGGGGGGCCAAAAGGGGTGGCAAGCATTTTTGGCAGGTCGAAAGAGGGGTAAAGCGATTTTTGGCAGGTCGAAAGGGGGGGCAAGTGATTTTTGGCACAGATATTTTGGGCACCATTTCTATATTATGCCCTAAAAAGGTGTAGGAAAACGTTACGAACACGTTCAAATGTGCAAAATGTCCTGCTCGCTGCGCTCGCACTATATGTATATATTAAAGGTTTTAAATTTGGGTTCCTCAAAATCTTGCATGTGTAAGGGGGGAGGGGGAAAGATTTATTGGCACATCAAAAGGGGGCAAAGGTTTTTGGCACGTCAAAAGGGGGGAAAGATTTTTGGCATGGCTAAAAGGGGGGCAAGCAATTTTGGCAGACCATTAGGTGAGAATTCACCACCCCAGGGTAGGGCCTACACATAATTATTGCACAGCCCCTTATTCTTTGTGTATGGGTTTGACAATCTGGAATAACCCAGAAGCCTCTTACCCCCAGCCTCTTACACAAATTTCCAAATGGCCCGCCAAAAATCACCCCCCCTTCGACCTGCCAAAATATCGCTTGCCCCCCCTTGCATATGCCAAATTTTTGGAATCCCAATTTGCAAACCTTAGGCCTATATGGTCTAGATATATGTTGCGAGCGCAGCGAGCATGAACATTTGCATATTAAAGCATTTCCGTACTGTTTTCCGAAGCCTTTTTAGAGCGTTTTATTTAAAATGCGCCCATGAATGCATGAATGTGTGCCTAAAATGTTTTCCCCTTCCCACCCCAATTTTACCCTCCCCCAGGGTTCATAATTATTGCACAGCCTAAACTCAACACCAGGCACCGCTCGACACAGTTCGTTATCACATTCTCTGGAATGCGAGACGTCTCACCCCGAAACACATTCGCCCCAAAAAGGTTCACCCAATACACAATACATACCACGACCAGTTCGCCCCAATCCGGGGCCCCAATACACGTACACGTACATACCACGACCAGTTCGCCCCAATTGACTCACTGTGTAACGTTGCCGTAGTGCGCATGCGACCAATGCCACTGAATCAATACGATCAAACATAACAGTTCCGTCAAGGAAATCATTGTAGGCTCAAATAGCTAAATATAATAATTTATATAATATATGGCAAAACAGAACATAGGCCTACCGTATAAAAGAAAATAAAAACAACAAAAAACTCTTGCGAGTTTTGTGTAGGCCCCTATTTTTATTTTACCGACTCAAAGTCAGTTTTAAGTTTGAGATGTTCAAAACTTTCAAAACTTGCAGTCCTATAAACGCATTAAATCAGAGAAGAAAAAACGCCAGCAGCAGCTTTGAAATGTTTTGTTTTGCTGTGCACTGACTTTCGCCCCCTTTTTGCACCGCGCGGTGCTAGCGGCGGATAGGTTGCTGCCACTTCCACGAAAACGCCGGGTGTGAATGTGTTCAATCAAAGCACGCAAAAGTGCCAGAACACACCGAAGCAAATGCGTACCTTGCTTGACAAGTCCCTGGGCCCGCGGCCGCGTGCCTTACACACTGATGTACGATCGATTGCTTGACAAGTAGGCCTAGTATGCTCTCAATTTGATTAAGACCCCGAGAATTACGGGCCCGTGTTTTGTGTTTGCGACGTAGGTGTATATCGGGAGGCAGTGCCGCGAAGAAGAAAAATACAATGATTTTGTTTGCAAAACTGGTTAAAGCCCAGTATCAATACGATTTCGATCAAATATTAATTTGGTTATTCTTTGCCAAATATTATTATAGTAACAACTGTCAGAAAAGTTTTCTGGTCATTCTAAACTGTGATGTTCTAAAATAATCAAAGATATAAATCTTATAACAATTTAAAAAAATTAATCTCAGATAATTATTCATCCTCATATAGCTTGATATGCGCGTTACAACTCTCTACAATAACTTATTATATATATCTTTAATTGAAATTCTATTGTTTTAATTATATAATTTTGTATTTTTTATAATGTTTCAAATACATTTATATGTACATGTATTCTTACATATGATTTTGATAATTGTAATTGACAGTTATCATGACTAATTTTGTTCTTAATTTCTGCGACTTGCCTGTCAATCACGGACCAATTATGATTGATTTAAACACCAAGGCACATCTTACGCTGTGTCCTAATCCTCTCAATATGCCAACAATTTTAAGGCGGGATTTTTAACTCAATGATGTCAATACAAATGTCGGCCTATATTTATTGATTTATATCATAGCCTACGCTAATACATAAGCTGCAGGTATCTAAGTTAGCCTACTCAAAACCCCGTAACGGCCGTTGTAATGGACGCGTCCGTTAGTGCAAAAAAGGCCAAACGGCCGTGGAGAATGACCTAACGGAGATGACCGTGGCGCTATGGGCCTAAAGGTCCGTTCATACTACCACCGCATTTGCGATGCGTTGCTTTGCGATGCCGATATATCGATTACTTTTGCCGCAACTCAATGCAACTCGTCGCATTTCCAAGTTAAAATGTATTTAACTTTATTGCGATATCGCAATGCAGTAGTTTGCAGTGCGACAACGCACTGCATCGCATAATCTCAAAGCAACGCATCGCAAATGCGGTGGTAGTATGAACGGACCTTAACGGACGCGGTAATGACCGTGGCGCTATAACGTGTTTGTCTTTTTTTGCAGTCGTTTACAGTCTAGTTATTATTTCATACTAATATTTTTATATTGACTTGGGCCGAAACGAAATTTGGCAAGATTGTGTCTGTTTAGTTGAGAGACCGTCAGAGACGTCATTTTCTACTTTGCTAGTAACAGAAAAACGATTAGTGGTGCCAACTGCACAGAAAAGACAGACGTATATAATCATGATGCACGGTGTTACCCATTTGAAGAATTTGCCTAATTTAGCTATAATTATTATTATCCCGACCGCAGGCACGTTGATGGGTAACGGGGAATATTTCATCCATTCAACCAGTCTTTAGTATTCTTTGCTTGTTTTTTTCCTTATAGTCGTGCACATTCTTGTTTAGTTTTCTTTCATTCACGTAGGACTACATGTAAAGTTAACGATTACCGTATTATTATAGGCCTTACCATAATTTTGCCTATTTAATTATTTCATTCGTCCATTCTATCAGTCTTACTATTCATTCTTTGCTCGTTTTTTCTCAATTCGTGCACATTTTTGTTTTTCTTTCATCCATAGGGGCCTATAGACCAGTGAGCTACATGCACAGACAATGATTATTATAATCATGATAATAATTATGTATAGGCCTATAGTAGACATAGCCTTCCCAATCTATTTCATACACCTTGATTTAAGATCTGGTTTTAATTTTCTATATTTTCTCTATTCTTGGTCCTTAATTAAACGGGTCAATATAATAGTCATCTTAATCCTATATTACTTGTTTCATATAGACATTTTCCATTCGTGCTTATTGTTTCTCTCATTATTATCTTCTAGTTTCTGGTAATATCACATTTGTGCCTCCTATAAACATGATAAATTAAATTATTGAAAACAATTTTCTAGTTTTTTCTGAGTTAGTTATTTTTCATATAGGCCTACACGAGCACACATAGGTATATTAACCCAGATTTGGAAGCATAGAAAGTAGGTCGGCTTTATATCGTTTGCATGTTCAGATATAGGCCTAGGCCTATACATAATGGCACTTTGTCAAAAATATTTATTAGGCCTACGTGTTTTTTTTTCATTTGTGCTTTTTGTGTCTCTCATTATTTCCTTCTATAGTTTCTGCTGATATCACATTTGTGCCTCCTATAAACATGATAAATTAAATTATTGAAAACACTTTTCTTCTGTGCATGCTCGTTATTTTTCCTATTCACGAGCACACATACAGGTCTTGCATATTAAACACCCAAATTTGGAAGCGTAGAAAGTGGGTCGGATTTATGTCGTTTGCATGTTCAGCTCAGGCTAGCCATAATAGGCTTAGGCCTATACATAAATACAAAATACTTACTATAATAGCTTATAATTGACATAAAATACATAGCCCTATGTTTCTTTTGTGCCTTTTGTGTCTCTCATTATTTTCCTCTATAGTTTCTGCTCAATGATTTGTGCCCGGTAAATTAAATTATTGAAAACACTTTTCCGTTAACGAGCACACATTATACAGGTCATCCATATCTAGGTATATGAAACACCCAGATTTGGAAGCATAGAAAGTGGGTCGGCGTTAAGTCGTTTGCATGTTCAGGCTATAGTATATAGGCTTATAAATAATTGACACTAAAATACTAGTATAATCATAACTGACATAAAATACTTAGGCCTATGTAACTTTCGTGCCTTTTACTATTATTATTATTGCATCATGGTTTTCATCCATTTTCACATCTAATCTTTGTTTTGATCGTTCATTCGTGTTTTCACCACTCACTCGTTCATCATATGGAGAATAGGAGGAATCATCATGTTGCTTTCTCAGTAGGCTACATCGCAATATTTTGTTTCGCAATGAACGGTCCGATCACGACCGAAGTGGAATAAGGTAGTGTATAGGCCTACTGGGTCGGCAATCATATGGTTCGAACTTTTTACTTTATTCTACCTTTTTTACCATATTTCATCAGTTTAGCTTCAAAATAGCAGAATCCAAAAAAAGTTTATTCTATCGCCAAAAAGGTGCTGGATTAATTGACTTGACTTCCAAGAATTATTTTCCCAACTCTACCCCACCCCCCCCCCCCAATGTCAAAAAGAAATCTACGCCACTGCACATAAGGCGCGTGAAAGTCTAATCCGAGTTTATCGTCCCCCGCCCGTGTCACTTTTTGGAAACCAAAAACACCCGCGTCAAATTTTCAAAAATGCCAAAATAATTCATTATTTTCAAAGTATCAGTGTTTTCAAAAGTTTTAGCAATTGGAAACATTTATTTTTGTTTGTACAACATATAAATTCATAACTTGGAAGCAAAACCAGGCTCTTTTCTAACTTTTCTAGTCCCTACCCATAGAAAAACATGTTTATAAATAACATGTAGGCCTATGAGTGTGGCTTTTAAATCAACACGCATTTTAGGTCAATAATGAAATCTGATGAAATAATGAAAAATGAAAAAGTCACCTCACCAACCTGGGAAAAAAAGGGACGATAAACTCAGAATTGACTTTCATGGGCCTAACGCACACTTTCATGAGCCGTATTGAACACACATGGGCATATTCGAAGAATTGAGCGCGGAAATGGAAAATGATACTTTTGCGCGCATGTTTTGTTTTCTTTCTCCTGTAATTCTATAATCGTTCTCATTGACATTGGGTTGTTTATTTACCTCACACTCTATACACAACACACACCTTCACGAACACACCCCTTCGAAGAATCGAGCGCGGAAATGGAAAATGTTACTTTTGCGCGCATAAATCCGAATTTGAGTTTTCTTTCTCGGTATTTGACGGTGGTGTTTGTTAGAAATCACTCAGTAAAGAAAATATAATGCGCAGGAAGGTATATTCATACACATGATAGATGAAAGAAAGAAACATAACAATAACAATAATAATAATAATCATAATAATAATAATAATAATAGAATTATTAATTTAGACAAGTGTATATGTGTATGGCCAGCCTGATCATGCAAACGACATCCTCTAAATTAATTTTCTGAAAAATAAGACAAACTCAGTTTCATCCAAAGTTGTTAAAATAATAACTGACATGATGACAAAGACAGCAATGGTATTTTTAATTTCGCCAATTCAAACAACACATAGGCCTACCTATTTTTGGTAACAGTAAAAGACCACTTCGTAAAACTTCCAAATCTGGGTGTTTTTACCTAGATTGGGAAGACGTGCATATGCATGTCACATTTTAAGGCCCCTTATATACTCATTTTACTGGTAATGATAATAGTCATTACATTCTAAAGTTATTATTTATAGGCTATAGTGCTCTATTTCATTCATGAAAATGCTATTATTCACCAAAAAAAAGTAAGCTCTTTGACCATGTTGACTGTCTCCGATCTAGGATTTCCCCTTCAACAAAGGAGCACCAGTGCAGTACAATGCACTGCAGCATGTAGCATACTCATCATCGGTGTGATCAAATAAATGTCAATCATTTACAAACAGAATAGTCAGATTGCACCTTTTTTTCATTACGGTATGTATGATTAATACATTAATATAAGCTAATAAGTAATATAACTAGGTGTGGTGTGTGCTAGAAATCAGTAAAGAAATATGATGTGCAATGTGCATGCCGGGATGTATAATGGGCAGAAAAGCATGGCATAGCAAGATAAATGAAAGAAACGTAATAATAGAAACAACTGAGGATGGAATTATTTTAGACAAGTGACAATGACTTGTATGACATCCCAAGTCTGACATGGTCTAAATGACTTCGATTGTTAGAACGTGAATATCACTTTCCAACTCCCCAGGGGGCATGGTAAAGCATACAAGAAATAAATAAAGGGAAAGTGTTATGGATGTTCATGTACATGGTTAAGTTCATAATGAGTCTTTTGGTGAAAATTCGATCGATAATGAAGATTGGTTCAAAAACAGAAAAACTACATCATCGGACGTATGTATGATTTTTAATATAGCAGTGAACTAAGTACTCAGCATATAAATTTGTGCCCTCCTTGTGGGTTTTTAAGACAAAATAAAGAAAACAAACATATTAATAAAAACTTTATCTGCTTGCATTCTCCTTTTTACAGTGTCGTTTCTAATAGCTCATTTTTAAGCCAAAGGTCCTCCCAGTGAATGTGAAATCCAACATTTTTATTCAATCACTGGGCTGTCTTTTTAAAGACATTTCTTGTTAACCCTCGAAACGGGTCCCATTTTTAAGCATATGCCACTGAAATAACCAATTTTTAGGATATTGCTTCAAAGGAACCAAATGTTTTAGCATCTGCCCGCAAAAGTCTCTCATTTTGTTAACATTTCCCCTGAAAGATTTCTATTCTTTGGCTGCTTTTATAGAGTTTGGCAATGAATTCCATAATATTGGACCAGCAGTACGAATGGCATGGTCAGTAAATGTTTTATTGTTCTTCATTAAGTTGAATCTACTCGTTTGGTAATTATGAATATTGGAACGTTACGCGTAGTACAAAGAAATCATCAAATACTCCCGGTAATTCATTATTATACATAAATACCCCCAACTCAAGCTTGTAGGTGTCGGCAAGAGTTAAAATATTGTATTTTGTAAATCATAATGTATATAGTAATTTTTTTAATTTTTATCATATGAAAATAATAATAATAGTACTATAAATTATTCTTACTGCAATAATAATAATTATTATTATTATATTTATTATTATATTGTTATATTGATGTACATAAAAATCCAAGAAAGGTTGAAACCATTATTATTTATTATTATATTGTTATATTGATGTATATAAAAATCCAAGAAAGGTTGAAACCATTATTATTATTATATTATTTTATAATATTGATGTATATTATTTTTAAAGATTCTATTATTAGAGCCTAATTAGGGTCTAATATTTTCGCTAAAAGCACACTAAAAATACATCCATGCACTCGAGAGGTGACACGCTGAATAGCGATGGGAGGTCGTATTGATTATACCATAATACATGAATATATGCCCTAAATGCAAACAATTGGAAGTTGTATTGATTGGCCGCATGCACTGCATTCACGGCACTTTACAGTTTACACAGTGAGTCAATTGGGGCGAACTTGTCGTGGTATGTACGTGTATTGGGGCGAACTGGTCGTGGTATGTACGTGTATTGGGGCGAACTGGTCGTGGTATGTACGTGTATTGGGGCGAACTGGTAGTGGTATGTACTGGTGTGGGGCGAAACGTCCTGACACCATTCTCTGTAGGCCCTTTGTCATAAAAATGTATCAATCATAATATAGGCCTACATTTGACCCCGGCATTTGACCAGTGGCAGTCTGAGACAAATTCGTCTCAGGTGGCAGCCCAGACTGGCAGTGCCGATTTCTATTATCCTTGGCAGTGCTTGACCAGTTTTTTAACGGAGGATTTAAAACCCTTTTTTGTAGAATTTGCGTTTATACAGCGCCCAAAATTGGGCGTAAACCGTACCACAACCGACCACCTGCACCACCAAACACTTGTCGGTGACCTTTGAGATGATCGATTCTCTCACCTGATTGGTTCAATCAATAGATCATGTGACACGGTAGTGACTAACTGACGCTGTCGCGCCATTTTTTGATAAGCATGATAACATTTATCGTGTATTTAAATCTAATATTTGAATCATTTACAAATACTTTAACGCTTTGACAAGAATATCAAGGTATTTACCATGGCTATGGGAACACCCGTGAAGTTTGTGATTGCTCATAGGACACATAAATCACCTGTACAAAGACTGGATTTTCGCGAGCATCGACGTCGCGATAGTAACGACATTGACGATGATGTTGATAGTTCCTTCAATTCAAGTACAACAACAAATTGTAGCAAAGATATGTCGATTGACTTTTCTCTTGAAGACGATGGTTGGGATCCTAGTTTTGCAACACCACATCAAAGCCCTGTAGCACACCGAAGGCATCTTGAACAGCGTTATCGAGACCAGTCACCAGGAAGTCGTGGAAATTCAAGCCCAGAATCACCGATGATTTTCAATCGTAACCTTCGCTTCAATAACAATTTGAGGGACTCTCCATCTCCAGTTCCACCCGGAACACCGCCCCACAAACGACTCAGAAATCTTAGATTGTTTGATACACCACATACACCAAAGTCACTACTACAGGTTCAGAGATCTTCTGTGCAAAAGAAGACTCGTTGTACTCCTGGAAAGTTAACTTTTGAAGGGGATGATGGAGCTGGAACTGAGAATTTCATTAAAAGACCTGTTTCTAGACTTGGACTTAGTGCAAACAGGAAGAGGAATAATAATGTAGCAAATGTGAACCCTTTTACACCTTCAGCTTTAGAACACTTAAATGAATCATCAAGTAGCATGAATATAGGATCTTCTGGAAGGAAAAAGAGACTGAGAGATCAACAAAATGACAGGTAATACGTAATGTCACATGGTCAAGATGATCATGATCCGTGTAGCCCAGAGTTACCCGACATCTAGTCCGAATAATCAGACCCAGAACAAAATATTAATTTCTGACATGATCGTGTTCTGGGTCTGAACTGTTTTCATTCGAAATCTTGATGCCAAATTGGACAAAAGAAGCACATGGTCCTAGTACTTCACAGTTTTTTAATCACCTATTCATGTTGCGTGAATCACTCTATTGTGGACCAGTTTTGATACTTGAGTAGGGGCAGTTTCTTATGGGAGTCTGCCTAGGTATTTCTCTATTTGGACAAGCGAACAGTTTTGACAGGCCCTTTGTCTACCTCTCTGTTTGTAAACAAACGAGAAGGTCGAAATTGTCCTCCTCTGCAATCGAAAGGCAGCGTAATAGTACAGCACTACCCGACATCATGACATGGACATGCTTCATGGCTTGTCTTGAGAACTCAAGTCATGAAACATGTACATTGTACAATGTTGCTATCGCTTTTTTTGGTCAGTGTTGACATTTTTGCAATTGTGTTACTGAACTGAACTAGACTCGCTCGCCAGTCCTACAATAAATACATACCGTACTAGTGTAGTCCTCACAAGTTAATGTTGAAATTTGGATGAAAGTTATTTTGATGAGTCAACTGTATCTTTTGAGTAAAATTTGCATATTTTCAGTATTTTGAACAGTCTAAAATTTTGTAGTAAGTCATGTGATCGGCTGTGTTTACTTCTGAACTTCCATTGCTTTATATATGGTGTCATTTTTTAGCGAATTTGACTAGATTTTGAATGCAATGGTCTCTAGCCTCGAATGTGAAGCTATTCAGGCAAGATAGACCCCGAGATACGGGGCCACACTTCTGCACTTTTTAATCAATGTTTTCTATGAATTTATCTTTCAAACATGTCAATAAAAATCTAGAATGGTAAAATCCTATTTACACATTCTAAAGTGGAATTCAAATATGCCTACTATTTGGCATATTTTTTTCTGTCTTTCAGTTTTATTTTTCACAAAATAACAAGAAAAACATTCCCAACACAAAAAACATGGATTAAAGTGAAGACAAAATGATGACTTTTGGTGAAATTCGAACTCAGTACCATAAAAAATCATCTGAACGATGTGAAATTTTGGGAATATTGCCGACCTGTACTGGTCAAAAGTCCGGAAACCCCGGATTTTTACTGCTTTTTAGCCTTCTCACAAAGTGGAGAAGGCTAGAGAATTCAAACTCAGTTCCAATAATTGAAACTCCTGTATCCGACCGGGAGTTCCAAGAAGTGCTGTGTACATGTAGTATGTGTTGACGCGATTTGGTGTGCATTCACAATTAGTTCCAGTAACTAACTCAGTAATCTTAATTCTTTATTTAACATTATGAATATGATTACTGAGTTACAGATCGGTCTATTCACATTCATTCCACAAATAAGAAACATCACAATATGTGGGCTTATTTTGGGGTCTAAGGATATTGCTGAGGATTTCTTAAACGTACAGTGCATCCCTATGTACCGCTGCAAGACTTCAGGTCCGTAGATGTCATTATGTTTATGATAAAGACTTGCTGGCAGGACTACATTCACAATCACATGCATACTTAGCCGTCAGAATGGATTAAAATCTTTGCTCTACAAATGATTGCAAATTACACATTTGTAATCATTTTTCACCACAAAAGATGATACGGAAACACAGGTAAGCAATGTATGAATAATGGATTGTCAATTATTGTCAATATTTATATTTTGTGACATACTAATTATGAAAACAGTTTACAATGTATGGCACTTCCTAGTTCCTACAACTTGAGAACACGTTCTCAAACATCCGAAATTTGTAGTTACTACAGCTGAGAGAAACTCGGCTAGTTAAAAACCTGATGCTAAAATGACCTTTTCTTTCACTGTTTGTTTCTACAGTAGCCTGATGGATTTTGATATGGAGGATGAAGATGATGAAGAAATCAGACCAACCAATCCATCCAAGGTAATAATCTATACCCATATTATAGATGGCACAAATCAGGGTTCGCAGGTTTTTGCTGCAGGTGGAAAAAACCGCGGTTTTAACCACTTGGCAAAAACAGTTTTTGACGGCAAAAACTAAAAAAGTGATTTATAGTTCAGTTTTTCATCTCATTAAGTTACAAAAATAAGTTCCCGCGTGTGATTTTGTAATTATAAGCAATATATTAAAAGGGCATTTCGTGATCCACAGCCTCATCCCCCCACTTTTCTCAAAAAAAGTTGAGATTTTTATATCACTGGATACCTCTGGCTACATAATGTTTATGTACAAAATATTTCTTGCAGATTAATTCGCTTTAGCAAAGATATCGTGAAATTGGAATTTCGTTCTGGTGCACCAGAACGAAATTACAACGCATTGTCTATGGAGCAGTGTAATACACATAATCATGCATAACTCATGAACGCAAAATCGGAATCAACTGAAATTTTGGGAATAGGTTTTTCATAATATCTAATGAAAAATGACATAAATAGAGGATGCTAGGATCAGGAAATACTCCTTATTAAAGGCATGTGTTTTCATTGCTCAAGTGCATTTAATCGAAGTGTGGCACATGTATCAAATTCAAAACTTTTTCATTTTAAGGACTTGATGAGACAAAAAATATGTTGAATGATTCATTAAAAGTTGTGTTTTACTGTTTTATGAGCTTTCTGTGTCACTTTTTAATATTTGAGTGACTATATGCGAGTTTTTGCCATTTTTGCCGGTTTAAACCAGGCAAAAACAGTTTTTGCCACTTTGCCGGCAAAAACCGAACCCTGGCACAAATGAACTTTTTGTGTACATAAATGTATAAATGGGTACATGACTACATGTTGGACTATTGACTAATGTGACTTGTATGAGAGAGGAAGAGAATTCTCACCTAAGGCAACTTAAGCAAGCCCAAGGTTCGAACCCACGCCGATCATATTCTCCCGGCCGACAGCGCATCGCCTTAACCGCTCGCGCTCGGCCATCTCACGCTCAAAAACAATTTCCAATTCAACATTTCATTAATGGTTCCAGAACTTCTAGGGATTTGGACACATTATATTTTGCTAGCATTATAGAGTAGGCCTAAATAATATTATAAATTAATACCGATACTGTTTTTAATCAATTTTAGGGGATGGATTATGGATGGGAAAGAAGTAAACAATGTTCTGACAAAGTGAGTGAATGGTGGAGATGTGACTAATTTCTTTTTTTTAAATAAAAAAGTACCACCTACCACCTGCACCAGATGCACGGTACCAGCACTCAAGAATTTTTACATGTTATACATTATGATCTCTTAAAATCATTCAGTGTTTATATAGACCCTGTACAATGAACCAACTGGAACTGCAATGGCAGCCATGTTGGAGGGAATGGAGGACAAGGTCCATGAGGACAGAGGAAGAGGTCTCTACATGTATCTGACGAATCCGACGAGCGAAGTGATGGTCATGATTAAGTCGGCCATAGCTGGGGGCCATCCGCGCCAAACTAGCTTAGTTCGCTTTGGATTATGATCCAAGACCCCACTATCGCGAGCCCATAGCACTTGCACAGCGTCACGAGAGCGGTAAACGCTGCATGCCTATGATACTGGCGTCGCGTAAAATGGATGTCTAACAATTTGGTTGTCCCCAAAATGTGTCATATATTTGGAGGTAAAATATAATGGTTGTCCAGGGGATAAGTACATAGCTCAATTTGGTTGTCCCCAGTGATTTTTGGACAAGAGGATAAGTGCTTATTTCGAACACTGGATGGCCGCCAGTGAGGTGTAGGAATGTGGCTCGTCGGATTCGTCTATATGTAGATCGATATGTATTAGGGTCATTATTTCTCAAATCACCCAAAAAAAATGATTTTACACCTCACCCCCTTCAAATTTGTTCAGATTTTGATTCTTTGAGAGATTAGCTAAATAATGACACCAATTTCAGCTCAGTAGGACCTACAGTTACAGAGATATGGTCGCGACAATATTGATGGGCGCCATTTTCGCAGAAATCGCACAAAATGGGCGGGGATAGCGCTTGAAAACCGTCGTCCGATTAAGCTAAAATTTGAAATTTGAGCTTTGCCAGCCAAAATCACCCTGTATACCAATTTTGAACAAATTTGAAGGGGTGAGGTGTTTCCCATTGGGTGAATTGAGAAATAATGACCCATTATCAGGAGAAATTTCCCTTGGATGTCTCATTAATCAATTGCATGGAGAATGATTTATTCATCATGATGAGTGACGCCATAATATAATATGTATTAATTTATTCTTTTGTTAATTCACAGAGAATAGCCCTCCATGAGAGCAGTGTTTCTAGATATGATGAAGAGTTTGTAGAGGTGTGTAAGGTTGGTTCTGGTGAGTTTGGTAGTGTCTTCAAATGCATCAATAAGCTGGATGGATGCCTTTATGCTATCAAGAAATCCAAGAGGCCCATAGCTGGCTCAGCATTTGAGTAAGTAGCACAATTTAAGGTATATTCCATCATGTAGATAAATGGTGAAATAAAATGTAGAATAGAATTTGCAAAAAGCAGTGTGAATTAGCTCTACAGGCAATTATTACTTTATTAGTCTTATAGTTAGGGCTGCTAAGAATATGCGATTTTGGAGGCCAAAAAACGCACCCTGATTTTCCAAAAACACAAAAATCTGTGATTTCCCGCCAAAAGCGCAAAATAAAAAAATTAAGGGTAAACAAAATAACTTTCATCAACAGGGGTTGAGTTGTGACAATAATAGGCATGCTGCAAATTGCACTTCTGGAAATGTTAAGGCCGGCTGTCAGATGTGCTATTAAATTGCACTTCAGTGAGAAGTTTATGCATTAAGATGTGTTATTATACAGATCTGTAACCTAATGTTATGATTTCTCTAACAGGCAAATGGCCCTGAATGAAGTGTATGCTCACGCTGTACTCGGGACTGACATCCATGTAGTGAGATATTTCTCAGCTTGGGCTGAAGGTGGACACATGTTAATTCAGAATGAATTCTGTAATGGTAAGTGATCAATTTTAGAGAAAATGATCTGAGTGAATCGCTCACCAGCACTGGGTTGTTTGATTTAAATCACGCCGATTTAAACACTGATTTAAATCAACTTAAATCCATTTCTTACCATTTGTGATAAATGGTAAGTTAATTTCTTGCTTAAATTGACTGTTTTACTTCATTCTTATTGCTTCTACAACTTTTGGATACAATTAAAATACCTTTATGATGTCATCTATTGCTAAAAATTCATCTTCAAGGTGCAGAATTCAACAGGTTTTGTTCCCCATGATTTTACCAAATATTTTCTTTGAAATTTTCACATGTAAAAACATGTTTTGATTTTTGTAAATACCTGGTAGGATTGTGCATATGACTAGCATGCCACTGACTGTATCATGGGGTATAGCAGTTCTTGGAATCAAAAAATTGATTTAAATTAAAAAATCCGATTTAAATATTAAAAAAACTGAATTTTTTGATTAAAATTTTTTTTTTTTTAAATCAACAACCCTGG
Source organism: Amphiura filiformis (assembly GCF_039555335.1). Taxonomy (NCBI): domain Eukaryota; kingdom Metazoa; phylum Echinodermata; class Ophiuroidea; order Amphilepidida; family Amphiuridae; genus Amphiura; species Amphiura filiformis. The sequence continues at coordinate 50,719,211 of NC_092644.1, read as the reverse complement.
TCCGACTCACTCTGGCCAGGATTAGTAGGGTGTGGTGTGGTGATGGTATTCTTTTATTATTTCCCAGAAGGTGTGTATGCGGTACATGATTTAAACAATGTCACATTATAGTCCAGGTTGCATCTACCATTAATGCTTGGACACGAAATGTATGATTTGAAAGGAACAAAGTGTAAGATGTTGTAAATTAAGCTTGACTTGAAGGGAAAAAACAATTATGCGTAGTATGCAGTGTTGTTACTGAGCAGCCATTCGCCAAGTTCAGAGCTTTTGCAAAGTACACACATATGCAATGACACGACATCGGGCACACATGCACCTGTCTCATGTTAGGAGAATTTATTTCCAATTAGTCAAATTTGTTGTACGGTACTGTGTAAGTAGTTGGGGTCCCAACAATAAGTTTGTCTCTCTCAACAGAACACATATATAGCACATCTTATTGCTTTTTTGCAAAATGTTTGAGAACAAACAATTTTTTCGTGCCTTATTAAGACCCCTTTCATGAGAAAATCAAGTTGAATTTGATAATATAGTGATAACAAATTAGTGTTGATTTATTCAGGTGGTAGTTTGGCTGATGGAATCCAAGAACACAGAAAAACTGACCAGGTTCAATCCCTGCTGAGTCCTTGCCTTTAAGACCACTTTCATGAGAAAATCAAATTGAATTTGATATAATGTGATGAGAAATTGCATGTTACTTTTTAGGTGGTAGTTTGGCTGATGCAATCCAAGAACACAGACAAACTGGTGTCAGCTTTACCGAAACAGAACTCAAGCAGCTTCTCTTACAACTAGCACAAGGTCTTCATTTTATCCATTCACAAGGGCTGGTTCACATGGACATCAAACCAGGTAGGAGTCATTCGTCACCTCATCAACACTGTACTACAGTCCAGATCTCATGTTATCCGGATGAGTGATTACTTCGTATAATATTTTGCAGATTTCCTTTTACAAATTAAGCGTACTGCTAAACGTCCAGTGTGTATTATTGTGCGCAAGGTCCTATACGCGATGGTTAACACTTAAAAGGAGCCTTGGAAAAGACTCTGGACGGGTAATCCAGTGACCAAGTTCAATCCCGCTGAGTCCTGATTTTCTTTCTCTCAAAATTGTCAAGTTTGCTTGAGCCCCAAAATCATCATTTAAATCATTATTTCTTGGGCTTGCATCATTTATTTCCGATCCAGGCCAGAGGATGTATAAAGACATTCCCATAACCCAATCGGGTTTCTGACCTTGGTATGTCTAGCTTTTGTACACAAGTGGCACAGTTGACCATACCTTGCATTGGGATTGTGTGCAAATATCTGGTGTTTTCATCCTTTTATTTAACATTCAAAACATTGAGACTGATGAATAAAATTAATGCAGTGGGACATTAATAATGTTTTTTATAAGAAAATCCAATTTAATTTGATAAGTCTCAAGTTCTCAACTATTAGCTCATTGGCTGCAATTTTAAAATTACCATTTTGTGTGTGTGTGGTAATGGGGACTTTGCCTTTAAGATTAGGTTATATTGATCAAATTTCCCAATCATAGTGCATTGTAGGAATGCCTTTAAGCCTCCTCTGGATCCAGGCATTTTCTTACGCCCTGCTAGACTGCCTCCTCCTTCGTCATTATTTACAGATTATAGGGATACAGTACATGTTTGTACCTTTATTCATGCTCTGAAGCATGCATGTTGACAACTGCACTAATTAAAATGTTGATATAGGGTGTACAAAACAATCAAAAAGCTATAGAGTGACACGATTAGATATTGTAGTCTCATGTGTGCCATTTTCTTACTATACAGGTAACATTTTCATCACTAATAAGGATGGTTTGTCACCTACCAATTCCCCTGCTAATCAGATGGAATATGAAGTAGATGAAAGCGGCGATGGTTTATCATCAATACCAGGCAGGAATAAGACATTTGGCCCAATATACAAAATAGGTAAGCTGCTGAGGTTTGATCTGACTACATGTGCCCTGAGCTGGGTCAGAATTTTGTTTCACTGTACAAGAATCAATCTTGATTCTTGCAGAATATATTTGAGGGAATCATTTGATTCTTGCAAATCAACTTCTAAACAACAAAAGTTTGCAAGAATCAACTTTGATTCACACAAATCTGTTTACGATAATCTTTGTGTGAATAGATTCTCGATTCTCACTGAAATTCTGACCCTGCCTGAGATAACCTGAGTAGCACATTATAAAACTATTTTCTAAAAAAAACTGGCCAGCTTTCAGTAATCTATGAAAATTTATATTTACATGCATAAAATTTTACCTGCCTTACAACGGCAAAATAGGCAATTTGCAATCAAATAACGTAATTGCATGTTCTTAGCAGCCCTACCATAATAAGTTTAACCTTAAAAGTGACAAAATTATCATTCGATTTTGAGCTTTTGCTGACAAACACTGGAGGTACACTATTTGCTCTTCATGAGCGACAAACCAAAATGGCGGATTAACCATAGTGTTGCATACGCACCAATTTTGAGTTGGTACTCTTTGGTATAATCTCTAAACCCAACAAGTATTTGCAAATCTGATGAAAATTATATACTTAGTTCTCTGGGTTGGTAGGATGAACAAATTTTAAACTTTACCTAGAGCAGCCAGTGCACATAAATGTTGAGAAAAAAACCTGTGCATCTGGCGGATTCAAACCGTGACCTTCCTATTACTAGCACGACGCTCTAGCCAATTGAGCCACAGAGGCACACTGGAGAAGAGAGGAAGATTTTAATCTTTAGGTATTAAGGTTTGAATGGTGTTCGTCACATTCTTAGCGGCAATAATATTTAATTGCATATTTCTAAAAAATATACAAGTCACATAGGGATGAAAATTATATACTTAGTTCTCTGGGTTGATAGAAGTGAAAAAACAAGCTTTACCCAGAGCAGCCAGTGCACATAAACGTTTAAAAAAAAACTAGCACAAAGCTCTAGCCAATTGATTCACAGAGGCACACTGGAGAAGTGTTTATTTGCAAATCTAGGACAAATTTGTGTTAAGTCTTAATCTCATATTTGATATGTTTGCAGGTGATTTAGGTCTGGTGACATCAATAGCCAATCCCAAGGTAGAAGAAGGTGATGTCAGATTCCTGCCTAATGAGATCCTACAAGAGGTAAGGCATAGTTTGGTTTATTGATTTGCTGTTTCATTATACATTCATTATCATAACCTCGGGTGTATTACACCATATGTGTTTGACTATGCCATTGTCGATTTTTGAGACAGGTCCTTAAAACTTAAAGTTTTAGACTTTTAGTTAGTTGACAGTTAGTAATTGCCACAGGCATGAAAGGGTGCATTAACACCTTGTTTGGTAGAGACAGTTATGCTTTGCTGTTTGTGATGTTTGATGGTTCTTCTGGTGTGTTATACATTCATTATCATAACCTCGGGTGTATTACACCGTATGTGTTTGACTATGCCATTGTCGATTTTTGAGACAGGTCCTTAAAACTTAAAGTTTTAGACTTTTAGTTAGTTGACAGTTAGTAATTGCCACAGGCATGAAAGGGTGCATTAACACATTGTTTGGTAGAGACAGTTATGCTTTGCTGTTTGTGATGTTTGATGGTTCTTCTGGTGTGCTTTACATTGCTTGGGTTGTCATATGGTTGATGATTGGGTGAACTATTGTGAACATGTTGGTATTCTCGTCATTGCAGCTCCGGTGGCGAGAGCCATTTGCATGCAATGCATATGGTCGAATCCAACCAAAAGTGTCCACGGGCCAAAAAAAAGTCCAAATAAAAATGTCTCCACAATTTTTTCCTTTTGCCCATTGATTGATGACATATTGGCCTTATAGGAACCAAAAGTGCCATTACTAATCTTGAAAAATAGATCCAGGACGTGTGATAGTAAATGTGATATCAAAACCCAATGTTACCTACTGAATACCACTAGGATGCTTTCACTATCGCAATACTAATCAACCTAAAACAAATGGAATATTCCCATTAACGCTTTTTTCGTAATGTAGACCACAGGGTGTCAGGAAAATGCTAGCTCAACCAGAAAATATTTGTTTTTATTTTTATAATAGTGGTGGGTTAAGGAATCCTGATATTCAAATTTCTTAGGGAACAGGCTTATTTGATGCAGTATGATCTCCTGAGCATGTTGACACCATTTTCATCCAAATCGGCCAAAAAATGAGTTGGTGCCTGCCAAAACAATTTTTTGGACGGGGGGGTCTGAAAATCAATATTTTTGACAATAATCATTATTATATGCCCAATTATGTTAAAGTTGGTGATGATTTGTATGTAATTTATGTCTAGAATTCCATTTATGAAAGTTGCATAAAAATTGGAGTTGTCGTTTTCTTAAAATGGCTGTTTTGCATCCAAATATGGATGTGAGAGCGCTTTGCATAAAACATGCAAACAATCTTTCAAACGGAAATTTCAATGATGTATGTATGAAGATAATCATAGTTAGTACCTGCTCAAGAAATTTGAGCGGTTTACATTGTACGGTTTGATTTTGGCAGCCATTTGAATATTTCATAGAATGCTCCCATTTAACTGTACAGGGGTCAATGCACTTTCAAACGTGTACGTTTCAATGGAAGGCTTCCTGAGAATACGAAAAATGGTGCCACGGTCAAACGAAAAGCATTTTAATGCCCAAATTTCTTGAGGATATGCCACATGTGATTATCTTCAAGATGGCATCATTAAAATTGTTTGTGAAAAGAACGTGCGTGTTTTATGCAAAGCGCCTCACATCCATATTTGGACGAAAACAGCCATTTTAAGAAAAACGACAACTCCAATTTGTATGCAACTTTCATAAATGGAATTCTAGACATCAATTACATACAAATCAGCACCAACTTTAACATAATTAGGCATATAATAATGATTATTGTCAAAAATATTGATTTTCAGACCCCCCACAGACCCCCCCTGTCCAAGTACTTGTTTTGGCCGGCACCAACTCATTTTTTGGCCGATTTGGATGAAAATGGTGTCAAAATGCTCAGGAGATCATACTGCATCAAATAAGCCTGTTCCCTAAGAAATATGAAACATCACCCTTTTTAAAAGGCTGTTTAACCTACCCCTATTTATAACGCGATCAATATGATCTTAGTCAATTTATGCTAGTTTATTTTGAAAATGAAATTTAGGTCAGTTTCTGTATTTTATTTATCAAATGAGTATGAATCAATTTACACATTGTATAACGGGGATTGAGTTTTAAGGCGTGCGAGTGCGATTCGCACGCGCCACACGCCTGAAAATACGCCGAGGGGTGCGATTTTTCGCACACCTAAAAAAAAAATTTTTTTTTTTTTTTTAAGTTTTTTTATTTTTTATTTAGAATGTCCTGGAACTTAAAAATGTCCCTGAAATATTTTTAATTTTTTTTAAAACTTGAAAAAAAAATTTACAAAAGATTTAAAAATTATAAATTCATGTTCAAAATAGGCAAATTTATAATTGATGTTCACATTACAACCTATTTATGAAGTAAAGAAGCATACAAAACAAATGCATTTTAAAATCATTCATAGATTATTATGTGAACATAATTTACAAATTTGCCTATTTTAAACAAGAATTTATAATTTTTTAAAATCTTTTTGTAATTTTTTTTTTTAAATAAAAAAAATTCCAGGGACATTCTAAAGTTCCAGGGACATTCTAGGGACATTCTAAATCCAAAAAAAAAAAACTAATTAAAAAAAAAAAAAAAAAATTACAAATGACACTAGCAATAAGTCCAAAGTCCAGGGACATCTATGCAGTATACACCATTCATTACCCCAGAGCTTTTACCATGGCCATTTAAAAAAGTACATGTATGTTGTCACAATTGCTAAGTTTTAGCTGAAAATGAAATCATAGTCATACACCAGTTTTGAAAAAAGCACACCTTGGTTTATTTAGGTGTGCGATTTGCAGCACACCTAAAAGCACACCTCGGGTTATCCAGGCGTGCGATTTACAGCACACCTGTCACATTGCAAAACTCAATGCCTGGTATAAGAACGAGTATGATATATGTTTTCAAGAATATTAGGAATTATACGCATACACCTAACGCTGTATACAATGAAAAGGTGAAGAAACCCGGGTATTCGTAGGTAACATGAGCGATTTAACAATATCTATATTGAGTTTATAGGTTTAAATTTTGCTATTATGGTAATGAATTAATAAAATGGTAGTTTTTAGATCTCTTTCAGATGGTACGTCCAAATGAATAAATGCTATTACCTTAGATCAAAAAAATTTTGATGCTTTTAGCAAGATTTTGACCACTTCATTTTGATATACAAGTAGTTAATCAGCAATTTTACATAATAAATAATTGTTGAATGAATCCGTATATGGGTAATAATAGTGTCCTGGGGTACCGCTTAAAGTTTTTGACAATTAATTTCCATTGGTAGGGACACTTCATTACACATGTCATGTATTATGCTGTATTCGTAAGTAACATTTCAGTATTTGTAGGTAAGAATTAGACTTTTGTTGGATATCGCAATCAAAACTTCTTTTTATAAAGCACTTTGAATGTATTATTTTCTTTATGTGCGTTTATTGATACTTTAGACCCTATCATGTATTAATAATGTCGGTTCACAGCGGTTGAAAGAGGATTGAAGTAAGAAACAAAGGCACTAAAGTGATTTTAATTTGCTTAATTGCACACAAATCGCTTAAAACCGCTATTGCAGACTTGTGAAGTCCATCTTGGAGTCAGTTACGTCTTGTGGCCTTTCGTTTGAGGGCAACTACAATTAGCTTTATACCAGGGTCCATCAATGTGTTGTCTAGATCATGAGACAATGAGAACAGTCATTTTTCCATGGTATTCGTAGGTAACCTTAGCGAAAACGTCAAAAGTTACATTCGAATAAATCAATTTGGACTCAAATTACTCGGAAACCAGAAGGTCGGTAAACATTTAAAATGAAGCACACATGACAGTTGACAAATCCAAGTATTTATCCCCTTCTAATCTTCTTTGAATCTGATTTTTCTTTCAAATGAGCAGACCGTCGTCTATTTCAGTACATATTTTTTCACCAATTAAGCCGTATTCAGTTTTGCATGGTGGGCATGTATGTGAATTCGCAACTTTCATTGACATATGATTTGATAGCAAACATACAGGCCTTCGTTATGTACCAATATGGGCATTGGCATGAATGGCGGTGTTTCACAATACTGTCATGATGTCAGAGTGTATTCGTAGGAAACATTCGGTTACCGAAATTTACCTACGAATACTTGCTTTTATTGTTGACATCTCAGAAATATTTAAACGCAGGTTATTGAAACTTGGTAGAAATAAAGAGTGTATTATCCTGCACCTATTGCTTAAGTATTGTTTACTATTCTCTCACTTTGTGGAAATGGCACAGCTTTAACATGTATTCGGAGGTAATGCATATTTTTACCAAACCTACCTTTGTGCCATTTAGAATTTCTGGCAGCTAAACACAATAATAAAGATGTCCTAATGCAATGCATTTCAGTATTGGACATATCAAAGCTTGTATCAATTATGCATTTATTAGTGATTTCCATTTTTAAAGATATATCTAGTGCTATGAAAAATTGTATTCGTAGGTAATGTAAAAAATACCACTCAAAAAATTATCAAAAAATTCATAATTATGTACAAATATGTGAAAAATTGAACAGGCAATCTTTGAATACACACCTTTCAGGAAATCAATTTAGATTCAATCCAATGACTTTTTTCATAACTGATTTAGATGTTTTTAAAATACTTTAAGAAATATTTTGAAAAAATGGGTAAAATAGCATGTTTTGGGGTCTCTGTGTCTAAGTTTTTCACAGAAGGGGTCTTATTCAAGCCTGAAACAAGCAGGCGCCGAGCGATTTTACCCTCACGGTTACCGAGTTTTGACGCCTGGATCCAACCAGAATTACACGCCCAGGCGCCAGAGAAAATCTGAATTTTGCGCCGGTATATATGACCATTATTGCTCCATTTTGACAAGTTCAGTGCAGGAAATGACCCAGTAAAACTTCGTCAGGCAAGCTCATTTCCACTCAAAATATCGGCCATTTCAATGTATTTTCAACAAAATGCAGTGCCAAATCTTATCTTTTACCTAGTATTTTGCCAATTTTCCTTGATATTTGCCTTCAGGGGTCATAATTTTGGCAGTATTTTGCCTTGTTTTCTGGTTAGGTGATCGTGATGGTCGCGATCATGAAGGCGGCCATCTTGAATTTTGCCAATGTGTTTCTAGATATTGTTTTTCCTAATATCATGAAAAAAAGACAAAATAAAATAAAATAAAATAAAAATTAAATAAATAAAAATTAAATTAAATTAAATAAAATTAAATTAAATTAAATTAAATTAAAATATAAAAAAAATAAAAAAATAAAAATTAAATAAAATTAAATAAAATTAAAAAAAATTTTAAAAAAAATTTAAAAAAAATTAAATAAATAAAAATTAAATTAAATTAAAATAAAATAAAATAAAATAAAATAAAATAAAATAAAAAAATAAAATAAAATAAAATAAAATAAAATAAAATAAAATAAATTAAATTAAATTAAAAAGTCTGTTCAGATAACATCTCAGGTGAGCATCGAAAGCTGTAGAAATAACCAAAATAAGCATTTTGAAACTTTCAGAAAAAGCGACTCCTGGCTCTTTAAAATGGCTCCTGGTTCGCTAGAAAATTACAGGACCAGGAGCCGCTTTTCCAAATGTTTGGCTCCTGGTTCAGACCGACTTATTTCCAGGCCTGGTCTTATTATATATGGTATGATAAAGGCGAATAAACACAATACAAAAACGAATGCCAATTGATTAATACTTTTAAGTTATGGCCCTGAACATGCCGTGTACACTTTTCGTTGGATTCGACCATATGTCTTCTGACCCGGGTTGTTAGCATTGGTTACGTGGTCAGTTTCATTCATCTTATGCACATATCAAATGCAACCCCGGCCCCTGGGGACCCGGGGATGGTCCGGGACTTGACATCATGTGACCCGGGATTGACTCAAAATGTGTCCCGGGGGAGCCGGTGTTGGCGGGACTGGTAGAAGAATTGACGTCGGCCAAAACCCGGAAATTGGGCCGGACTTTACCAGGTCGAGGGCGGGATTATGTCGTACCTTACCCGGGGTTTTCCAACCAGTAAAATGGGCCGTGAACATGCCCGTGGTTTGCTAGTAATGATGCCCGCATTTATGGGCCGGGTAATCCTATCACGTTTGCCGGACTTGAGGCGTGGGTGTATATTAATAATCAACTGAGTCGCCACATTAATGTAATTGTTCATATAAATCCATTTCAAAAACAAAATCTTGGGTGTTGTTTCCAAATTTTGCAGCAGGCCATGTATCTGCTATTTAGCGGGCCTCTAATGTTTAACCAGACCTCACTGGCTTCATGACATGCACGTCCAAACGAGAGCCTGCTATATGCTTATTTATGCCAAATGTATTTTATTTATTATAATATTATGTGCTTAAAATGTTTATGCAAAGATCGAAGATCGAGCATTCGCCACTCCCCGTATCATGGACAAGTTTTAAACCACCCTTCACCCAGAGTAAAGAGCTGTATTTTTCTTCTTTAAAAAATAATTATAGGTATTGAATCCAATGTCTTGTGTTAATATACAGATTTTCAAAACTATATTATATTTTCATGTTGGAAGGATGTTGAAAGGATGTTTTAAATAATATCCAAAATGACAACCTGGTGAAACAAAATATTAATAACTTGTGCGCCAAAAGTTTGATAGATGGTCATTTGATTTTAAACAAGATACAAGACAGGCCTATTTGAATGGGGTTATGGGCAGTGTTTACTCAGAGGCTGTATGTCTCAATTTTGGCCCAGTGAAAATAATATTTGGCCCACACAAATTTGCAATGCTGTATTACAATTAGTCAATTTGAGGAATTACTGAGCCAAAATTGGGCCAATTTGTGGAGAAAATGCTTCATTCGAGCACCCAATTTCCAGAGAGAGTAAACACTGGTTATGGGCCTTTACAGAATAGCCGCATTATAATTGAAGTTTTTGTATTGACATCAAAAAATCATAAATAGGCCTATAATATTATGTGCATAAAATGTTAATGCGAAGATCGAACATTCGCCACTCGTATCCTGGACAGATGTAAATGCTGTGATCTGTTTCTTTCATATCTTTGATGTTTTAATCATAGACCTACATGTAGGTCCTACATCAATACAACATTCCTGGTTTATGCCCGGCATTTTCCGACCCGCCTTTCATGCCTCGTAATATTTAACACAAGCATGCATATTAAATATAGTGATGGCACACAGGGATCCCCTCTGACGTATTTACAATGGAACACACATGTAGGCCTATATGTGAAGCGTTTGAATCCACCCTGCATGTCCAGAGCTTGGCAGTCCATTGAAGACATACCTGCCGAATTTTGAGCCCGCATGACAAGATTGCCGCAATATTAAAACCATATTAAGATCCAGGCCTATATCCGATGCTCAGGGCCCGGAACTTGGGCCGAGGAATACCCGGGTTTGTATCGGTTTGCATCGGATATTCGCCCGGGAGGGCCGGGAGTGGCTGAGAGTTTTGCCCGGTGGGTCCGGGACTGGCCAGGTGTTTACCCGGACTTGAACTTTTAAACCCAAAATCCACGGCTCACGACCCGGCCATCCCCGGGTCCCCAGGGGCCGGGGTTGCATTTGATAAGTGCATTAGGTGAGACATCATTGTAGGTACACTTCCCTTCACTGGAGGGCGATTGCCAGGTGTTTCAACTTCATCGTCCTTAATGGGCATGTCTTTCTATATACAAAAAAGTATCTGATAAAACTTCAGACAGAGCAAAATTGGCAGTGTTATTGCCACTGTAGGCATTAGGTAAAACATTGTCGGCTATTCCATACAAGCTTAATTGGCGTTAATGTCATTGTAAGCATTGTCGGCTATTATTCCATACAAGATTGGATTGGCATTGTTATAGTCATTGTGGGCAGTAGGTAAAGCATTGTCGGCTATCGTTCCATACAATACAAGCTTGAATTGGCAGTGTTATTGCCATAAATGATCTTAAACAATGTTAGTTAGCAGTATGCAGGACGTTTCATAACATACATTTCTCATCAAAATAGGTCAATGACCATAGAAGCCCATGGAACTTGACATGCTTTTAGGTAACAAAAAATCCTTGCTAAGTAGCATTATTTAAGATCATTTATCAAAACGAAGATTTTGACACCATTTTCATCAAGAGTGGAGCAAGTTTAACATTTTGACAAGAGGTAGACATTTGGCCTTTTTGGTAATAATTCAAGAACAATACATCCTAGATATGTAAAACTACATTTTCTGAATCCTTATGATCAGAGGAATATATTAGTAATGTTTTCGACACAATTTGATGAAGTTTGAAATTTGACCCTTAGATGTAAAGTTTAATGACCTTTCCCCCACCCATTGGACAATATTTTGTTTTCGGAACAACAAAATTGTGTACTAGGGACTTTAAGGATTACAAAGAAATAGGTTAGAAAAATACATAATCTGGGTGCATGGGAACCCTATCTGAATACCAGGCTATATATTTTATGAACAACATTGTTCAGTTTAACACCATGGAATATATATTCAAGCTGTTTGCTCTATTTATTTTTAGCTGTGCCTTGAAACATAAACGAGGGTCATGAGACCTCGGGCTAAAAAACAGTTTTTGCAGTTTCTCTGACATAGGTATCCTATGTAGTTCTCAGAGAAGCTAGTAATATTCCAAAGATAGGCAAATGAAGTAAGGCTAAAAAATGTTTTGTTCGGTTGTACTACAACTGGTCCAAAAATGTGGTCAGTCAGATTTTTTTTTACCTTTGACTCAACCAGATTACAACATGCCACACAGAAAAGTCAACGAAATTTGTCATAGGTTTGCGTTGCTATCACTTGCTAATTAATACAAAAGCTGTGACTTAAGTGTCACCCCCCTGTCGATACTGCACACCTGCTAAGGCCAAGGTCAGGGTTTGCAGGTTTTTACCACAGGTGGAAAAAAAAGTTTTTAGCAAAAACAATTAAAAATGACAAAAACTAAAAGTGATTTATAGTTCAGTTTCTTCATCTCAAATCAAATTATTATTAAGTTACAAAAATAATTTCCTGAGTGTAACAAGGCCAGATTTTGTAATTATAAGCAACATATAAGACATTAAAGGCATGTGTTTTTAATGCTCAAGGGCAACGGCAAAAACCGAACCCTGGCCAAGTTTAGATTATGCAGTTTATCATGATGTTTAAACTAGAGCAGTTACCACACCATAGCTGAACCATTTGGCTTTGGCACTATGTTGTGGTATACCACTGCCACTTCTTGGCATTTTGAGACAGAGACCCAAAATAGGAATATTTACCAGTCTTATGAGGAGTAGCACCCTGATGGGAAAATTATTCTTATTATATTCTGTATTTTTTTATTTATCTTTTTCATTTGACTCCACTCAGGGGTCATATCTTCTTGACATTTCAAGATATGAAAAGGACCCACAATATGAATATTAACCCAGGTCTAACGAGGAGTGTCACCCCCCCCCCTAAAAATTAACTTTTATTCTATTCTTTACTTTTTTTCTCTCTTTCATTTGACACCACTCGGGTGTCATATCTTCTTGGGATTTCAAGATATGAAAAAGGACCCAAAATAAGAATATTGACCCGGTTCTTATGAGGAGTGTCACCCCTGGTGGGAAAAATAATTTTAACAACTGCTGTCAGCATTTTGGGCTGTCCAACTTTCATTGTGGTAGTCCCGGATAACCACTTAATTTGAACGCTGCCTCTTGGTGGTATCGTTGCTATGTGCCTCATTGGACATCACGATCCGAGGGAACTGATTAATTTCTATTTAGAAGATTTAACCAGCGATGTAATTCCTGATGTAACTAAGGAGCATGCCCTTTTAGTTTTTAACACCATGGAATTTATATTTGGACGTATTGTTTTAGGTATTCTGAATGCACTCAAATGTTTGTACATGTAACATGCCATGGACTTTGCATGGGTCCATGGCCCTTTTTGAAGTTTCTCTGCCATAGGTTTCCTATGGAAGACCCAGAGAAGCAAATACCACAGGAGCAGAATATTTAAGGAATGCATCATTAGATATCAAGGCTGGGGGCAGGGCCGTGACACTCGAATTCAATCCCTGTTTAAAAATTGAAGTCACTTCACAGCAGTTTGACTGACACATCGGCAGTTTGAGTGACGGTTGCTAGGGAGTTTGGTACCATCGGCAGGGTTGGCCGGTTTAAACCGCGTGGTTAAAACCAGGTTTTAACCGCCTAGTTTTGACCGCTAAAAAGTGGTCAAAACCGGTCAAAACCATTTTGATGCTACAAAATCAAATAAAATAAAGGAAAAAGACTGAAAATTAACCTCACTTGACATTATATTTTAATACAAACACTCAAAAATGTTGCCAGTATCATACAGGAAAACATGTTTAATGCTTAGAATGGCATATCTCTATTGCATATAGCACTCTATGGCCATCTTTTAGTGCTATTATCCCATATAAGCCTAATCTTTTGTTATCCCAATTTCAGTCCTTGGAACTTTCAATACAGAATAACATGTAATTCACTTATAAATCAAAAATTAATTGTTTGCTTGTCCATAGATCACTTTCAGAAGTTGGGACGGTTGGTTGGGAAAAGGTTTTTTCCTTCATTTTTCTTATATAACCTTTTTTTAAGTACCAAAAGTATAATATGAAGTACTTGTTTGTATAAACACAGAATTTCCACCAAAGAGAAATTCAAGGTAACCCCTTTAGTTGACATGTCTGGCAGACTTAAAATACTGCATCTTTAAGTTCAACAATGTTTTTACTTATGTAGACGCTGAGGACGATCATACGAAATATCAGAACCCTCAAGAAGGTACGACTGTGAAGGGTTAACATGCTTTTTTGGAAATTAAAAAAAACCAAAAAACCCTTTTTCCCGAAAATAAAGGAAAATTCTTCAAAACATAGACTCATGTGAGGATATCTCACCAAAACCATACCCATCCATCCACATGCATGGCTCCCTCCCATCAGTCATGTGGACCAAAACTAGGCGGTTAAAACCTGGTTTTAACCACGCGGTTTAAGTTAAAACCAGGTTTTAACCGCCTAGTTTTGACCGCTAAAAAGTGGTCAAAACTGGTCAAAACCATTTTGATGCTACAAAATCAAATAAAATAAAGGAAAAAGACTGAAAATTAACCTCACTTGACATTATATTTTAATACAAACACTCAAAAATGTTGCCAGTATCATACAGGTGCAACAAACAAACAAATTGATATCAGTGTAGGCTGTAACATTACTTTTTGTTACTCCATAGTGGCTATGATAGAGTTAGTTTAATTATTCCATTAGCCAGATTAGCCTAATTATCAAATTTTAAAAGCAATTTAAAAAGCCTTTTGTTTTAGTTTTCTAATTAACATGTCCATGAGTGAGGCTAAGTTATTTGGCACATTTTTTGCAATTCTTCCTCAACTCATTACTGTGATACAATAACCTATCAACATGTCTTACATGAAGCTTTTAACTTCAGTAGGCCTTGTCAGTGAAATCTTCGTTGAAGTCCAGTTCGGCTGTTGCTGTTAAGAACTTGGCTTTTGAAGGGCCTTTTTTGATATTTTAAAATTAATGATTAATTAATTAATTAATCATATTATTCTATTATTATTTGAGTAGTAATTATAGTTATGTTATACCTGTATACATGATACATCAACTTCATTGAACTCAGAATACAAATTAGGTTTTGACCAGATTTGGCCGGTTTTGACCGGTTTAAACCTGGTTTTAACCGCTTTGTGGACAAAACAGGTTTTGACCGGTCAAAAGTCCAACCCTGAATCGGAATGTTGATTGACAGTTTTGGGTAGTTTGGTACCCTAAATTATGTTGATTGACAGTTTTGAGGTAGTTTGGTACCCTAAATTTGTCCAAGATGGCGCCCATCGACTGCCAATTATTCGGGATCTTTCCAGCAAAAATACAGCTTATTTAGCCAGTCTCGTCATGGGGTCATTGAAGAGAATATTTTCCTAGCATATTGAGCTAACTCCTCAGCAATTTGGTTTTTCACGATATGATAGTAATGGAAAGATTCGACCAAATGTTCGCTGTTTTTTCACCATTTAATTTTTTTTGAAACGATAACGTATATGTAAACATGCATCATCTCTTCCACAGGTTATACACTCCTACACATACAGGGGTACAGCTAGGCCATCACATGCATGATCGCGCATTGGCTGTGTGTGACTGACTTCATTTGCGCAAACGAGTGGCTTTTCCTATAGTATATTAGTACTCGAGTCCTTGGTGGGGGTCTTTCTTTTAAAAGATTTGTTATGCGAAAAAACCTGCTCCACCTGACTATAAAAACAATTGCTCCACCTCAGACCAACAAAAAAAAGAAAATTGGTGCTCCACCTCGGACCAGACCTTGGTGTCAAGGGTGAACCAAAATTAATCACAGTTAGTGAAGAAAAAATAACCTCATAACTTTTAAATTGCAAATTTTTTTTGCACTTTGCTCCATTTTTCATATATATTTATTTTAGCATCAAACTGGTAAGCAATGTTCGAAATAAGCACTTATCCTCTTGTCCTCTTGTCCAAAAATCACTGGGGACAACCATATTGAGCTATGTACTTATCCCCTGGACAACCACTATATTTTACCTCCAAAAGTATGACACATTTTGGGGACAACCAAAATGTAATTGAGGACAAGCAGAACTTATGCTTTAGTTATCCTCGGGATAACCTCCATATTTTCCTTATTTCGGACACTGCTGGTAAGTATTTTGTGCGTATGTCTGAGCGAAAACACTTGATTCGCTTTACTTCAGACTTTCACCAAAGTCCACCCTAATGTCAAAAAGAAATCTGCCACAGTTTTTCCACATGACTGATGGGAGGGAGCCATGCATGTGGATGGATGGGTATGGTTTTGGTGAGATATCCTCACATGAGTCTATGTTTTGAAGAATTTTCCTTTATTTTCGGGAAAAAAGGGTTTTTTTGGTTTTTTTTTTAATTTCCAAAAAAAGCATGTTAACCCTTCACAGTCGTACCTTCTTGAGGGTTCTGATATTTCGTATGATCGTCCTCAGCGTTCTACATAAGTAAAAACATTGTTGAACTTAAAGATGCAGTATTTTAAGTCTGCCAGACATGTCAACTAAAGGGGTTACCTTGAATTTGTCTTTGGTGGAAATTCTGTGTTTATACAAACAAGTACTTCATATTATACTTTTGGTACTTTAAAAAAGGTTATATAAGAAAAATGAAGGAAAAAACCTTTTCCCAACCAACCGTCCCAACTTCTGAAAGTGATCTATGGACAAGCAAACAATTAATTTTTGATTTATAAGTGAATTACATGTTATTCTGTATTGAAAGTTCCAAGGACTGAAATTGGGATAACAAAAGATTAGGCTTATGGTCATGTGTCCTATGGTGGGGCACATTTGCGTTACAAGCACTGATTTTGATCATTGGCCTTCATTTTCACTTAAATTGATACATGTCTAAAACTATACATCTCACACCAACAAAACTATACATTTTTGGAAAGCTCATGTTCCAAGGAATCCAACAATGCAAAATTGATGTTGGTATACAGGGTGTGTAAGAAAATATATAGGGTGATATCATGAAAAAAAATTAATTTTACTAGAAAATTGATAATTTATGCATTTGCTACTGATATGGAATATCTCTAATGTATTATCTAATTTTGTGGCAGGCAAAACTATGAGCTTTAATAAAATGTATACTTTTGCTATGTTATGATTGACCAAAGTGGTGATACAGGGTGTGAAAATGTATGTAACTTTTACGCACCAAATATTGATTACATTTTTGAAAATATTTTCTTTAGAGTGTATCCTACATTTATTTTAACTGCATATTTGGATTCCCGGGTTAAAATGCTTTCCAAAAATGTATACTTTTCCTATCTTAGGGTGAATAATTCTCAAGATACAACAATTTAAAGCCAAAACGTGTGTTACTGAAAATGTAGGCATTTGTGTACACGTAGAGAATAGGGAAAAATTGTGGGTCTTGTGACTTACGGTTCTCAGTGAGTACTTGTAAACATAAAATAGATCAAATTAATAAGCTTTGATTTGAGATATGATTTGCATGTATAGCACAGAATTTGGCAATGATAAAATCTAAAGATATCATGTTTCCACAACATTTCTCATAGAGATTACACATACTCCTCCACCGCTTATCCTCCACCATTTATCCTCCAGGTTTATCCTCGTTAGCATTTTAATATTTTTCACTAATTAAACAAATGATAATTTCAAATTGTGAACCATACTTGAAAAGTAGAATAATCAAGCTGTATAATGAGCCCAAACTTTATGCAATTGGACAAAGAATAACTCTGTACCAACAACGTTAAATCTGAAAGAGGAGAGAAAAATGTAACGCCTCCCACTATTTTGGGGCCCACCATATAACACATGACCTTATATGGGATAATAGCACTAAAAGATGGCCATAGAGTGCTATATATGCAATAGAGATATGCCATTCTAAGCATTCAGAGCATGGAATTAAGGTGTTAAATCATCAAAAACATGTTTTCCTGTGAAGATTTCACAGCCGGATAACAGAGAGATCCATATAAAAGAGGTCCGGATAAGAGAGGTTGGACTGTATTCTGTAATTTTTATCTTTTTCATTTGACCCCACTCAGGAATCATATATCTTCTTGACATTTCAAGATATGAAAAGGACCCACAATATGAATATTAAACCAGGTCTAACAAGGATTGTCACCCCCTCCCCCCTATAAAAAATAACTTTTATTCTATTCTTTAGGGCACATTACACCAAATAACTGCGCGAAAGGTACAATGGTGATGACTTCCGGTTAAAAATATATGGCTACTGGAGACAATGTG
The DNA here is from genome assembly GCF_039555335.1 of Amphiura filiformis. Lineage (NCBI taxonomy): Eukaryota > Metazoa > Echinodermata > Ophiuroidea > Amphilepidida > Amphiuridae > Amphiura > Amphiura filiformis. Next base: position 50,701,199 of record NC_092644.1, on the reverse strand, counting down.
GTGTCCTTAGAGACCATGTTCTTCATTGGCATATTCTGATATAAATGAAAGATGGTAACCTATTAATGACTAAAATAGATATGAAATTATACAAATTGATTTCACAAGAAAAATAGGTCCTATCCGAATTACTGCCAACGGAATAGTTTTAATGCTAGTTTTGGCGTTGAAATAGCGGTGTCGCTTTTCAACATTTTTAAATAAAAAACTGAATCTGTAAAGTTAACCAAAATTGAAGCTTAAATTAATGTTAAGCTTACTCGGTATTACTTAGTACACATTTGTGACGTGTCATGTCAAAAGGAGACACTTTTGGGCAGGTTATCAATTTTGAGGTTTTTACATATCTTAAATATAGAGATATTTTGCTCCACAACACCGCTTTCCCCAATGAAATCGGACATTCCTAAGTGAAGATATTGAGTTCGTTAGTTATAGTATTATAAAATTAGAAATTGAGATATCGGCCTGTAAAAATATTATTGACAATGTTGAGAATAGGAATTACCTTGAAAAGTGTCTCAAAAAATACAAGATGCCAGTTATATTCTGGTCTGAAACTATCAGACAATACTTTTAACATTAATAACATCACAAATTCGCAACAAACCCAAATTTGGAAAAAATCACCACCGGGCAGATTTTTGGCTATTTCTCCATTTACGATCCTGCCCAAAAGTGTCTCCTTTTGACATGACACGTCACATTTATGGTTGCCCCCCTGGACAACAGCCGTCAGCATTTTGGGCTGTCCAACTTTCATTGTGGTAGTCCCAGACAACCACTTAATTTGAACACTGCGTCTTGGTATCGTTGCTATGTGCCTCATTGGACGTCGCGATCCGAGGGAACTGATCAATTTCTGAAAGAAGATTTAACCTAATTCCTGATGTAATAAAACCAAGGAGCATGCCCTTTAAGTTTTTAACACCATGGAATCTGTATTTTGCCTTGTTGCTTAAGGTATTCTGAATGCACACTTGTGCTTGTACTACTACGTGTAAAATGCCGTGGACTGTGCATGGGTCCATGGTCCCTTTTTTGAAGTTTCTCTGCCATAGGTTTCCTATGGAAGACCCAGAGAAGCAAATACCACAGGAGCAGAATTTTTTAGGGATGCACCATTAGATAAGAAGGGTGGAGTCTTTATCATGTGAATAAATTTGCTCCACCTGACCAAAAAAAAATGCTCCACCAAAATTAATCACAGTTAGTGAAGAAAAATTAACCTCATAGCTTTTAAATTGCAATTTTTTTTTTTTTTTTTTTTTTTGCGCTCTGCTCCATTTTTCATATATTTATTTTAGCATGAAACTGGTAAGTATTTTGTGCGCATTTGTCTGTGAGCGAAAACACTTGATTCACTTTACTTTCACCAAAGTCCACCCTAATGTCAAAAAGAAATCTATGCTAGAGTGACAAGTTTTCTGTGTCATGGAAAAACGGACATATTCACTGAATTTAAGAAAAAAGCGGAAATGAGAAAAAATAAAAATGAAGAACAAATAATCAAATGGGAGGTTAAAATAATGAAAATGAAGTCTGTCTTCAAAGATATCAGGCTTAAAACAATTAAAAAGATAATGCCATTGCCAGTACCTTTTTTTTACCCCGAATGTGAACACGGAATTGAAATTACATAACGGGAAATCACGGAATTCAGTATTTAAAACCACGCACTGAAAATCGTGGAATTTGGTGTTTTAAATCATGGAAAACTTGCCACTCTAATCTATGCCACATTTTTTTTCCACATGACTGATGGGAGGGAGCCATACATGTGGATGGATGGGTATGGTTTTGGTGAGATATCATCACATGGATCTATGTTTTGAAGAACTTTTCCTCTTTTTTTTTTCGAAAAAAGGGTTTAAAAGTCGAGAACTTTTCGCCTGAAAAACTTAAAAGAAATGTTGTAAAATACCATATCCTGCATGTTTTCCCCTGTCCAGTCGTACCTGGTTGAGGGTTCTGATATTTGTATTATCGTCCTCAGCGTCTACGTAAGTAAAAACATTGTTGAACTTAAAGATGCAGTATTTTAAGTCTGCCAGACATGTCAAATAAAGAAGGGGTTACCTTGAATTTGTCTTTGGTGGAAATTCTGTGTTTATACAAACAAGTACTTCACATTATACTTTTGGTACTTAAAAAAAGTTATATAAGAAAAAAAATGAAGAAAACTCCTTTTCCCAACCAAGTGTCCCCAACTTCTGAAAGTGATCTATGGACAAGCAAACAATTATTTTTTTCGGCCTTACCATACCATCCCAACCCGCATCCTTTTTTTAGGGGTTCTGAAGTTAAGTCTTCTTTTTTTCTCTTTATTTCAGGCATAACTTTTTTTGTGTAATTTTTCAGGAGTTAACATATTGGTAAACATATTTGCTTCTTTCCAATAGGAAGCCGGTTTTGCATAGTTGGCAGTGGTGATACAAACCCATCCTTTTTATTTTATACCCTTTATACCGAAACCCACCCTTTCTAAGCGTGGTTACTACTTACAGACATGCCAACTAGTACGGTTTCACCGTATTTTGTACGGTAAAACGTGCAAAATACGGTAGTACGGTCACCCCAAAAAAAATACGGAATTCCAGAATTTTGACCAAAATAATAAAATGTTGTGTCTTAAAAAGATAAACAGCTGCAAGATTAGACTACCGACTGAATTACTGGTATCATTTGACAACTTTCTTGGTCGTTTTTCTCTCGACTTTCGATGATGCATGCACATTAAAAATTATTATTTAATAGGCCTACAAGATGCTTTCCGAAATAATTTTCTTCTGACTTGCAGATTTTTCATGCACATTAATATTTTTTATTAACCACCTACTGCTATGTCTTCTGAAGGTATTTAGTTAACTATTTAGCTCTATTTGTGCAAAAGAATAAGCCTACAAGAAGGTTTCCGACCTCCTTTTACTTCGGACTTTCGCACGATGCATGCACATTAAAGAAATATTTAATAGGCCTACAAGATGCTTTCCGAAATAATTTTCTTCTGACTTGCAGATTTTTCATGCACGTTAATATTTTTTATTAACCACCTAATGCTATGTCTTCTGAAGGTATTTAGTTAACTATTTAGCTCTATTTGTGCAAAAGAATAAGCCTACAAGAAGGTTTCCGACCTCCTTTTTACTTCCGACTTTCGCATACGATGCATGCACATTAAAGAAATATTTAATAGGCCTACAAGATGGTTTCCGAAATAATTTTCTTCTGACTAGCAGATTTTTCATAGACATTAAGATTTTTTATTAACCACCTAATGCTAAAGCCTAAAACCACCTAAAGCCTACGAGAAGGTTTCTGACCTCCTTTTACTTCCGACTTTCGCACGATGCATGCACATTAAAGAAATATATATAGGCCTACAAGATGGTTTCCAAAATAATTTTCTCCTGACTTGCGGATTTTTCATGCACATAAATATTTTTTATTTTAACATCTTCATCTAACTGCTACACATGCTATGTCTTCTGGAGGTATTTAGTTAACTATTTAGGTCTGCAAAAGAATAAGCCTGCAAGATGCTTTCCGACTTTGTTTTCTCAATGGTGCACACAGTGGCACATCAATATTTTTAATATTTTTCTTTAACCATGCATAGACAACTGCTATACCCAGTAGTCTTCTAATTGACATTGGCATTAAACTTTTTTTTTTTTTTGAAAACATGAACATAACCCGATGTTAGGCCTACCGATTGATACTCTAATGATGATGATTTAGATGATGATGATGATGATGATCAATGATTTTCTGAACTTGAAAGTTTTAACAAAGCATGCTTCTAACAACATTAGAAGTAACAAAACCCAATGTTTCCAGAAATATATCAATAACATACTTATCCAATTTCGTGAGGTCAAATGTCACATACAAGGTCGACTGAGGTCATCAAATCTTTTAATAATTAATTTTTAACTGTGCATCACATATCCGGAAATATGACGACTTTAAGATGGCCGCTTATCATGTAAAGTATAGCAAAGTAGCACTTTCAATGAGTGATAACTCGTAAAGGAAGCATCTTTCTGTATTGATTTATTACTTTGATGGAATGGTTCTTTGGTATTGCCAAATTTGATTGCAAATTCCTAAGGTGGGCCCCTGGACCCCGGCTGTTACGTGCTCCCTCGCAATGTGTTCTACTTTAGGGGTTTCTGGGGTTAGCAGGTATGCAAAAGGTACATATTTAAAAAATACGGTTTTAGGGTGCAAAATACAGATTTTTGTTCTTCTGAGTACGGAAATCTGGATTTCAAAGTTGGCATGTCTGTACTTACTAATCATAGATAAGTGGTTATGGTGGTCCAAGTTGCATCCAAAGAGAATTACATATTGAAGTTTTAGATGACCAAACACTACAGAATGGGATTTCAATGTTTTTTGTGTTTCATTTAGTGTCATTCAATCGGAAATTACAGTAACCTTTGAGATTGCAATTGTTGACTTCTAAACCCACCCTTTAAAGCATTTTGTGGACCTCTCAAACCCACGTGGGTTACCAGCAGTGTTTTGTGTTAGTCAACTCCTTGGAATCATTAGTCAGCCCCTCAGTATCATCAAATGATAAAGATTAATGCTTAACACAACTAATACTAATAGCGATAAATTTGTTTTCTTTCTTTTAGCTCAATATGAAATGTTTGTTCAAGTTTAATTTGATTAAAAAAAAAAAAAGCCGGAAAATCTAAAGAAACAGAGTAAAGAGCTGCATTGGGTCTAACGTTGACAATAATGCTTGGCTATTTCAGCTATTTAGGATGATGTCAACACATGAAAAGTAATGCTATAATGAGCATCTGTTAAGGGTCATGGAACAATGTCTATCTGCATTATTGCAGAAGTAATTACTTGAAAATTCTGTTTTCTACCATTTCTATTTGGAATTCATGTTTTCACATTATGGTCAGGTATAAATTTGAAAATTGTTATGTCATAATATTGATGATTTACATGTGTAGATTTGTAGATTAGAGGTTTGACTAAAAGTTGTATAAATTTATGGAAATGATAGGGACTTAGATGGGTAACCTGATTGACAGCCTCATGCCCCCACTTTACCCCATCAAAATGCAGATTTTGGTACCAGGTGAAAGCTCATATTTTTCTCATTAACATATTGAAATTAGATGTTCCAAATCTGTATATTTCCAAAGAAATCATCAAAAACTGTTGAGTGTCTTAAGTGTGGAATACCACGTTTGAGACTTAATTCGACAGTTTTTTGATGATTTCTTTGGAAATAAACCGATTTGGAACTCGATATATGTTAATGAGAAAAATAGGATCTCTCATTTTAATGCATTTGGTCGTATGTCATGAACTGGGTACAAAAAATATTACACACTGAAAAATGAATAAACATCACCAATATGTACTGAAGTAAGCATAACTTTTATTCCTTACATTTAAAGTGTATACAAGTATACATTTTTGGAAAGCTTATACTACAAGGATATTAGATATGGCAAAAAGAGATCTAATATTCAGGGTGGGTAAAATTCCTATAGGGTGTAACATAAAAAAAAATACATATTTTGTAATTTTGATATACCTGGGTCATCTTTTTCTCCCAAAATGTGCAAGTCAAAACAGATGTGGATTTTGAAAGATATGATAATGGCCCACAAAGAAATAATTAAGGGGGCGACTGGTGGTGTTCTGTATTGAACATACAGGGTGGTCAAATTCGCCTATATTTTTTGATGCAAAAAAATTATTTTGAAGATTTACTTCTTTATTCCAGTAGCAGTCTTATATTTCTTTACTGAAAATGTAAATTAGAAAGAGAAATACATAGTTCATGGGTTTCTGCCCACAGATATTAAGTATACAGGGTGATCAACATATTATACAGGGTGATCTGTGTATGTTTGACTCATTAGTACCATACGAAATTCATTCAAATCAAACAGGTTTAATGTAATAAGTGTTTTATGGACTATACAAACTTCATTTTCTTCTATGTAATTAAATGGCCCTTTGTACACTGTTATACATGTATTATTTGCCATCTCCATGCAATATAATACTATACAGGGTGACTTTAAATATGGTATACATATGTATAATTAGGCGGATATTAAGCACATAATTTCTTCATGGTCTTGAACCCGAAGCACAAATTTATTGTTTGCATGTATCATATCTATTCCAACATAAAGAACACAACCTGTTGGAATAACCACATTTGAATCATGCTTAGCTTGTTTGTATATACCCTTTCCTGTTTGATTTCACATTCTCAATTCCCTGCACTTGTCGCTCAAATGCAGCAGATTTGATCTCAGGTGACAAAGAACTTCTACTGGTCATTAAATTTGATAATAAATGCTTAATTCTTTACCTTAAATATTTGAAATACCAAATTGTAATTTAAAAGGAGATATTTATGAAATTCCTTTTAAATTAAAATCAAGTTAATCCAAGCTTCTACCTTGTTTTGTGGGATATGTGCGAGCGCAGAATGGCCGGACATTGCCAAAAAGTGGTCAAATTTTGTATTTAATTAACATCTAATTAACTAATTAATTAATTGCATTAATGCACATTATGTTTGCATCACAAGTTTGGTCTATCATTCAGTGAAGTACATGTGAAATCAGAGCCCCACAGGTGTTTCACTTCTCTACTTGTGTAAATTCATAGGTGACTCATTTTAGCCCCGTTTGTGTGTATTGTCTATGGAATCCCCATCCGCCGAATCCCCATCCGCCTAATCCCCCGTTACCTAATTGAAGATTTTTTACTATAACTCACACAATACTTGTCCAAATGGGATGCAAATGGTTTTATTTTTTAGAGCAGACTTCTAGGAAAAAATTGATACCAAATACTTTGAACATAGTCAAGTACTTTAAGAATAAACTAGAATGAAACTTGAAAAAAAAGTTGAATTGTAATGAATCCCCCATTTTAGCGTACCCAGTTCATGACATACGACCATTTGTCATGCTGAATACAATTCCAAAATTTTTGAATTTTTTAGAAAAAAATCGAAACTTGTCATCTGCAGTACCACCAAGTGAGAAGTTGCTTTCTTTAAAATTGCTCACTTTTTGATTAATTTTGATTATGCAAATTAGGTTCAAGAAACTTCCTGTTTTTTGTTTCAAATCCAAGAAATTTTTATGCTTGTGGTAATTTAATTAAGGAGTAAGCGTATAAAATTTAAAAAAATCCGTGCATGATTCATGATTTTCATTGAAGTAGAAAAATAATATGACGGCTAATTTATTCAATACAAGTATGTAGCTTACCATTGTTCTTGTGCTTGTTTTATAATTAGCACTTGAATATTCATGAAAAATATTTGGTTTATAAAATTAATTACTTTTACTTCTGAAAAGCCTTTGAATACCAACAATTTGGTGCACATCAAAATACTGCCATTTATCATCTTTTTGTATTTGTCATGAATCATACATATTATGTACAAGTTCATTACATTGTTGTTTGCTAAATCTTTCAGGCCAATTTTGAAGATGAAAGAATTTTGACCAACTTGTTGAAAGAAATATGCTTCAGTTCAATGAAGCATGCAACTTGACAAGTATCATTAATTCATTAGCAACAAAAATTAATTAATAACAATCTTATAATGCCTTTGGCAGCTTGACTATTGGTGCATGATAATATATCGCAATGCTATAAATAGAATTTGACCACCGCAGATCGTGATTTACAATAAAGAACGCCCTCGGGTTAACAGGTGGTAACAAAAGGTGTGCATTTGTCAGAACAATGGTAAAGTTAACAAAGTTGTTGCCGTGCCAACAGGTTGCGTTGTTATGGTAGGAATGGCTCATATCACAAAGTCTTTGTTTTGAACTTGATATCTATTTTATATTTTATGAAAATTTTGGATGTTGTTAGACTTTCTACTTGTAATGAATTTTTGGTTCTTGGATTTCCAACTTTTCACATGAACTTATTTTGGTAACAAATTCTGGATTTAGGTACTGAGTTTGAAAATTGAATGTTAGAAATTTGAATAATGAATAGCATTAACACAAATTTGCCTTTCACACCTGTCATAACAAATATCAAGAGTAATATAAGATTTCCTCTTTCTATTGTTAAACATCACATTTAAGTGGGACAAAGGATCTTTGTTTGTGTTTCTTGGCCAGTTAGGCTTTGTTCTTCCTTTGTAAATCATTTCTTTTATTGTCAGAAGATAATTGTTAGTAAGTTATTTAGAAGATTTTTTTTGAATAATTTGCAAACGCTTTACCTGCCATAGACTGTACCAAGATGGGATTAGCTAATGCTGGTAGGCAACATACTGATAAGCATTCATGGTCAATGAGGTAAAGGGTTTGCAAAATTATTTATAAAAAAAGGAATTACAGCAATTATCTTCTGAATAAATTTGTAATAAGAGGTACACTGAAACCTTACAAATCTGATAATGTGCAATTCTTAGGTAAACCAACCATCAAGCAACCACCTGCTATTCAGGTGCCACTAGTTTCATACTGTGTTGCTTTCTCCTCTTTCTTTTGTTAACTTTAAAACTTAACTTTCTAACATTTGAAAGTCTTCACTGACAATAAAAGAAATGAAACGATTTACAAAGGAACAACAAAGCCTAACCGTCAAGAAACACAAACAAAGACCCTTTGTCCCACTTAAATGTGATGTTTAACAATATTACTCTTGTTATTTGTTATGACAGGTACACATGTAGATGAGATGTACCCTCTCCTTCTAAAAACATAAACATTGAAATTCTTAAATTTTATTGAAATTCCAGTACAGACCTGTACTTTTGTACATGTATCATTTTCTTGTACTGGCTAAAGTTATAACAGGTTGCCCAAAAATACACCCTCTGTTGTATTGATTATCTATTGATTTGTTACTTCAGGATGGGGGCAGTCTCTCCCCACATTTATGCCTGAATCATACTTGAAATTGCTAGGCATATTACCATCCATCACTTGATGGTCCTGTCGATATATCAATAGCATGCCCTAGCTTCAAGCGACATGATTTCAAGGCAACTTTTCAGCAACATCATAATTCTAGCCACAACTGAAATTCTGGTGGCATTTGATTGCTATAGAAAAATTATTTAATTTGTGTACATAGTGGAAAATTCAACTACGCTTGTTACTCTGTGACTATGACTAATCATGCTAATACACAAACGTACAGCGCTACTTTACATGTCCATATTAGCAATGTTATCTGCGTACATCAGCTTACTGCGCACAGGCACGCAAAGAGTATGTTCCACGATGTACACTAATTAAATAATTTTTCTATAGTATGGACCCTCACAATTTGCTAAGAATTAAGGCTCTGATCCCTTGGATTTATCTCTTTATCTCATCCTCACAGGATTACAGTAATCTACCCAAAGGTGACATCTTCTCTCTAGCGTTGACTGTCTATGTAGCAGGAGGCAGTGAAGAGTTGCCAAAGAATGGTGAGATATGGCATAGTATACGACAAGGCTTACTACCAGACCTACCAAATTACTCCAAGGAACTCAATAACCTACTCAAGGTATGGATGAACCTCGTAGTCTACTACTTAATTATTCTCAAAGATTGTTATTCTGAATCCTCTTATAATTGTGTAGAAATTATAAAAAGAATACTCCCAATATATTTATCTCTTTGTGAATGTGAAAATCATATTATGATGAATGAATTGCTGTGAGTTGGAGAACATTTTCAGATGTAGCATGCCACTTTCCAGGTTATAGTCTGAATTCCCACTCCTAAATTTATTTTCAGCCCATTGAGAATATGTGACCGTACATACGAATGAGCATAAATGTCCTCAATTGTATTCTGAGTTACAGTGTAAAATGGGCATGAAGGTCATATTCATAGGTATTTCAATTTGGTGCTACGTGTATCTCATTAAATGAGGTACACGTAGCACCAAATTGAGGTACTATATGAATACGACCTTCATGCCCATTTTACACTGTAACTCAGAATACAATTGAGGACATTTACGGCTCATTCGGCAAGTAATGTCACATATGTTTAGGATAATATATATATCAGACTAATCATCATTAATTTTAGGCGACAAAAAAAAACCCCTGTTGTATGTTGTACGAGCGGATGGACCTTTCAAGTGAAGTTCGTCAGTCTGGGTTTTTGTCGTTTTTTCTGGAGGGTAAAATTTCGCCCAAATCAGACAAAAATCTGAAGGTTACATGTTTCAGCCTAATTTTACATAATTTTAGCAAAATTTAACAATTCTGGGTCAGTCACGCCTGTAGAACAGGGTTTATTTTTTGTCCCCTTGTATAGTATAAATTTAAGAGCATAGAATTAGAATTAAGATGAAGGCAAAGCAAATTATCAAAATAAACACCTGCCTGTGTTTGTGTTGTTATCAAATAAAAAATAAAAGTTGAGTGATGTATAATTGTCTCTCCTAGACTCCCAACTATTTGTATTAGCAGCAAACTTTTCACTTTTTTCCAATTCATCTGAAATCCAATTCATCTGAAATCCTATTCATCTGGAATCTTAAGTTTTGATGATATTTATGTATATCATTTCAGGCAATGGTAAACCCTGAGGCATGTGAGAGGCCATCAGCACTGAATGTCATCCAACACCCTGTAGTATGCCCAAACTCAGGGAAGACCTATACCCAACTCAAGAAGGAGTTAAATGTGGCCAAATTCCAGAATGCAGTACTTTCAAGGTAAGATCTAAGTCGGTATCAAACCCAAAATATGAACATAACTACATTTTTTGCTGGCCCGATATCAAACTACTAACTCATTAGGTTAAACATTCCATTGGAAAAAAGAAATGAGGCCCCATTGTACTATACAGGCTTGAACGCCCCAAGTTGTTAAAAACTTTTCCTATACAAATGAATACAATACAGGCTTGAACGCCCCAAGTTGTTAAAAACTTTTCCTATACAAATGAATACAACCAAAACTTTTCTAGAAACTTTTTGTTTTTAATATCCGATTACTTGATTCTGTAATTCATACTTAATACTCATGCTTTCAAAGTGATGAAAATGCTTTTATTGACAGTTATTAACCTACCTAAATCATGAATCGGAAAATAATAACTTACACTAATATGAATTCTACATTGTAAACAGTGTTTGATTTTCATCTATTTTTTTTGTGTAGCAAAAACTGCTACTCACGTTCAGATTTGACTAGCAATTCCAAAATTGTGAGTAGCAATTTTTTTTTCCCTTCTTGCAAGTTTGTAGACAAATGCAGTGGCCAGTGATCGATTTTCGTATATTTTTTTGTGTAGCAAAAACTGCTACTCACTTTCAGATTTGAGTAGCAATTCCAAAATTGTGAGAAGCATTTTGCTATGCTAATCCAGGTAAATCGAACACTGATTGTAAATAAATTGTGTTGTGAATTTACATGTACGTATTAAGTTAAGGAGAGGAATTTCCTGGTGACCCAACTTTCACCATATAACTAAACAATGAAATCAAATCTGTTTTGTACAACAGTGTACAAACAGCACAATACATTGTACTGATCACAATCTGTGAAAGAAAATGCACAGTGTTGCCAGAACTTTACAATAAAATTGGTTTAGGAAAGGCAACTGAGTAAAGCAAGGGGAAAGCCCCATCCCCATGAGCATGAAGGATTAGATGAATATTTTACACATCACACTTAACACAGAGTATTATTTTACTGTCTTTTATGTCTTACAAACAGTTTCATATTGCACATCTTGCTGAAATTTGGGATTACTTTTAAAGACTGCAGTGTGCATTTTAAAACATAAGATATTGATTTGTTCAAATGCTAAATCATGGGGACAAAACTGAGGGCGCTATTGTAACTAAATTTATACATGGAAATGCTAGTTTGTTCAAATGCCAAATGCAACAGAAATAATTGAGGGCGCTATTGTAATTCATTATATTGTGCCAAAGAAGCATTATTCATGTGTGAGCAGCAGTATGCTTGTAAAGGGCATATAATCATAATAGTTGGAAAATAATGAAGACTTAATTTACATTTTTGACTTCTTGCATGTAAAATTAGTTGTAATATGGCCCTACAGTTTATGCCTTTCATTGTCCATTTAAATAAACACTATTCCTGAAAAATACAGCAATAAATTTTTGGAATTAAAACTAGTATTTTCATAGACTTGTTTCAAGTCCTTTGGCATCCATAGTTAGTGAGCTTTGCCACATCTTATATGATACTTTGACCATGGGTCCTAAGAAGATCATGAATAGAGAAAAAGTAAGGAGGAAGATTTGATCAAGGCTAGTATTTTCACTGGCAGTTAGAATTAAAGGATTAGGATTTAGCTATGTATCATTTGGCAAAGAAGGGTAATATTTTTAACCCAAAAAATAAGTGCTGTTTTTCACTGGAATAGTGTCAGCAATATTGCTGTTATGTGTAATTTGTGTATTATTAGTTTCTGTGAAAAAAGGTTTAATTGTGATTAATTATGTTTTTGTGTTTCAGGGAGCTTAAAGAAGCCCGTAATGCAAGCACCAAGCCAGCTGAAATATTTGGCAAACCAAACAAAGTGGCTCCTAATTCTTCCAGGCTGATAGGCAAGAAAGTCAACCGTAGTATGAGTCTCACAATTTACTGACCCCATGAAAAGCAATTAGCCGGGGTTCTAGTGACTATCCTCTACCCAGAGGAGATATCTTACACTTCCCACAATGCATTTCTTCCTTGTCAATTTTCTGTTCTGATTTGCTATCTAGTGCAACATGGGTCGACAGTGACAAAAAGTACCTCAATGAACAGGGCACATCCAAATCTTGCAAAATATTTCATGACTATCAACCCATGTAAGCCAGTCAAGCCCAGTCTATTTATTCTCAACATGAAAACAAAGGGAACATGTACAACCAAAGTGATAAGAGTGTCCTTTGCTATCATGAGGTGAAATATCATGTTGCAAAGGATTCTGGGAAGGGTACGATATCTTCTCTGTCTGCTTCCCATACAAGAACGGTATCTTCATTTGTTTGAATATTCTATTTCAAGCAATAGGATTTGTGGCTTATTTTGTCATTTATGTGAGTTAATATACTGGAAGACAGATATTAAGAGACCTGTTTGCGTCTGACGTCATCTGTCAATCATACTCGAGCATGGTTTGTTTACAAGTGTCGTGATGATGTGACTTGATGAACGCGGCGATAAAACCGAGCACCTTATTGTTAATTTTGCACCTTCAAACATACAAACCATCTCAAAAGTTAGGTCTTTATAGTAGGAAACTTTCTTTCGTGAAGGCACCATGTCAACAATGCCTAGAAAAGTTGCTTTATCTCTGTCTTCAATTATAGTTTGGTCATTATCTTTGTAATATCCTTTTTAATCCTTGACCTCATACAGTGCACTGCAGTATTCATCCTGACGAAACTTGCCATATTTTTTTATTTGACCTCTGTCCCTACTATACTATAAACCTCATAGGACCTATGTCACCATCAAAACACAGCAGGTATCAAAAACCTATTGAAAGGAAATAAAGAAACTAATAAGGAATAAACTATTATTTGTTTACATCTGACATCTATAATGTAAGGTCATTTGAAAGCAACAAATTGGTTCTTTAAGTTCTGATGTTTTGTAAGAAATTTATATTGTTTTGATGTGATAGGTAATAAATGATCCGATTTATAAGCAAAGGGAATTGTTTGTCACAAAAACAGCCTTTCTAGGTCTTTTTCAAGTGATTTCAAATTCTAATACCAAAGAGCAGTTATTGAAGATTTTCGACACAGCCAGGATAACTTGTTATAGATTATAGCCTATAGATGAGTGCTACATAAAGGTAGCTTATATAACGTCATTCCATTGAAGTAAACATTGTTTTACACAACAATTTTAGATTTTGCCTTTTTTAAGTTGTCAATAGATCTTTGTAGTCGTGTAGTATGATTTCAATTTGCTTTGAAACTATTTGTAGTCATTTTATATGGTCATTATTATATTAGTTTGGATAGGAGCTTAGGATGGATGGAAGGAAAAAGTGTTCTCCTCTGATTACAATTTCAAAGAAGAATCTTCACAAAAATCACATACATTGTGATATCAAGATTCCAGAAAAAAAAGGTAAAGGAGACAATCCTGTATAAACAGTGATTGGAGTGGCCATCTCTCTTTCATTGGCGATTGGGCCATACTCCTCCATGTAATGTTGCTATATGGGGATTGCTACACCTCCTCTACAGCGAGTCTGTTACCTTCCCAGCATTTAAGAATGCCGGTACCCATTTAAACACCTGGGTGGAGAGGAGTAATCGAGATAAAGTGCCTTACTCAAGGGCACAACACGATGGCGTCGCCGGGGCTCGAACCCGCAACCTTCCGATTATGAGTCGGTGCCCGTTCTGCTAGGCCACCATGCTCCCTGTGATTCCAGAAATCCATCCAAAAAGCTTATGATTCTCAGTACTTTACTTCATAGATACTCTGTATATATTATTTTACTAGGGAAGATTGGTAAAAATGGGCTATTCCATTTAAAATCCACACTACCCCTGTGGAAGATTTTGGAAATATCTGCCACAGGGGGTGCATGAATTTCAGATGGAATGAGTACATTAGGCAGCTCCATTTGAATTTCATACACCCTCTGAAAAAGATTCAACCTGAATCTTCCCTGAGGAAGGTGAGTTTTAAAAAGAGCTGCAAATATGTTCATTCCATTTGAAATTCATACTCCCCCTGTGGAAGGTATTTCCAAAATCTTCCACAGGGGTAGTGTGGATTTTAAATGGAATAACCCAATGCAGCTGCACTTGCAGACTTAACAGTACCAACTTGATTCAGGCTGAAAACTTAATTATTAGACATTATAGTAGTATCAAATTTTACAGGTTTTATTATGTTGTAGATATTTTTTTACTATGTACATCATTTGAACAATTATGTGTAAGTCATTTGATGACCCTTCAAAAAAACTGCCAATATTTACCATACTCAAGTTTGATTTGAGATGTGTATGATTTTAACTTTAAAGAATGTTTTTAATGATTTGGTCAATGGTATGTGATAGGGATGGGTGTATCTTAGAGAACAAATACATGACCGTACATGAACTTGTTTCGTTCATAGGAGTTTGCTTTGTTCTCTTAACCCCTTGTTCCTGATGGATTATTATTTTTGATACTTTTATATAATTACACCTATGCATCTAAAATATGTGATTATTTTTTATAATTTGTATGATGATTTTTAACGAGTTGTTAAAATTTGAGGTGCCTTTTCTGTAGTGCTGTTGTCGAGATGTTTTATGATGTTGATGTGTCGGAATAATGAGATCCCGATGTTGACATAAATTTGCGATTGGTAGTGGAACCATAAGTTCAAATTAGTTTACATTAAATCACATAATGAAATAATTCTGTTGCAATTTGGTTGAACATGCAGCTATGGATGCTGGACCAGTAAGCAATTGACAGCACTGAAGACCCAAGAATTTAATTGCCACTTCACCCAACTTTTTTCTACTGACATCTCCAAATTTATGTCAGGATGTAGATGTAACACATGTCGACAACAGCACTACTTTTCTGTAATTTGTTGACAAAAGGATAGTTGATGGGTACAAATCACAGAATTAGAGAAGGAGAATTGGGACTATGGGGCAGCTATGGGGAGAAAATTGGGGTTATTCTGGTCCTTGCCGACGGAGCGCGGAGACAAACGAAAACAATTCTGCCATTTCTGCATCTCGTCTGAAGTGTCTTGGTGTGCGCGCAGGTCGCATCAAGTGCATCTCTGGAATACGCGTACCCTTCATCCATGTCACGCTTGCATGACAACAAATCCCGAGGGAAACCGAATACCCCTAATATTTGCTCCATGCCTGTATCAAGGTGGCAGTCAAGTCTCGATTCTCTTATATTCTGTGGTACAAATTGGAAACTTGTTTAAGGGCTAGTTGTTTGAATTTTCCATTCCAAGTTTTACCATTGAAATTTTGCTACATTTTTAGCTGTGACAAAAATTTACCACAGTAACAAATTAGTAATCAGTTAAGAGGAAATCTCAATAAAAAATGCATACATTTTTTTGTACAAGGATTTGTGGCACACACTTTAGTGTGTTGATGCACCCCAGTGTTGTCTTTGGTGAGAAAATTGGTGCGAGTTGACAGGATTTAATTTTCGCTCATGGACACAATACGTGAATATGTGACGTCAATTTGATGCGATTCAAGAGTGCCGATTGGCTGCAGTGGTTGAAGTGACATCAAGTTGACGCCACACGCTCACGCAACGTGTCCGTATGGGGAAAATCTAGTGTGGGATTAATGAGATTAAAAGTTAACGGTCACTAATTTTCTACTTGACTTGTTGATGACATTTATAGCTACCCAGTTTTCATTCTGAAATTAGAAAACGTTCATCTTTCCTAAACTTTCATGGTATCTATAGAAAAATTTATTTAATTTGTGAACATCCTGGAGCATACTCTTTGCGTGGCTGTGCATAGTACTGGTAAGCTGTTGTACGCAGATAACCTTGCTAATATGGATGCGTAGAGTAGCGTCCGAGACGAATACACCTGTATTCGTCTCGGAGTAGCATTGTACGCTCGTGTATTAGCATGATTAGTCGCGGAGTAACAAGCATGTTCCATGATGTACACGAATTAAATAATTTTTCTATAGATCAATTTGAGCTGTGCCAACATGTTCTACACAACCAGATTCCTAATGCTGCTGCACCCAGAGGTACACCACTGCCCAACTATTTCATTGGTTGGAGTACCTGTGTGGGTATTATTTAGAGTATTCACATCGCAATCACATATACAGTGCACACATTGGTACTGGATTGGTACTCGTGAGTAGCCACAAAGTAGCTCGGCAGCAATGTACCTCTGGGGTTGGCAACACTAAGAATCTGGTGGTTTAGTTTTGTGGCAACAGGTCACAAATAATTCTTGTCATATTTTGATGTAAAGCAAAAGGAGTGATATTATTGTCTGATTGACATTAATACAGTAGTTTATGTATGTAACATGGGCATTGTGAAGTATAGATGGAGTACCCAGGAAGAAGTTGTCAGCCATTAAATGTGATTTGTAAATATATCTGAAATGTATATAATAATAACATTGCGTAATGTTTGACCAATTTTGTGTGTGGAAAGTCTACTTTGTATTACCCTAGCTCGTTCTTTATTGGTAAACTTGCCTTAAAAAATTCCAGAGATTATTCATATTCCATTCTCCTTAATTCAAACTAATGTGGGCCCAAAGGTTTTTGCTTTCAAAAATCAGTGTAGGTCCAGTTAATCTATCCGTATTCAAGCTCAGAAGCCATATTGTAACATTTGAAGAGAAGGAAGCTCTCAATGTTGTTTTTTTCTTTCAAAATTGTGATTTTTACACAATTATAATGTACATGAGTAAACAAACATACCTCCAAAAAGCAAGGATTTAGGTGCTGTAGTTCATAGCACTTTACTTACATTGGGTGCGGGAAGGTCGCAACACATCAAAAGGACTGACTTCGGTCACAATCGACAGCGACACGCAATGCAGACGTGCTAGTATTAAATAGCGATTTTCTTTGTTTTGTCTAATTTGTTTGGGTCAAAATTAAAAATGTGTATATTATATCTGCCAATGAACACATTTTGTGGGAAAGAAATACAATTCTCATTTCTTATGGAAATGTAACAATACGGCTTATTAAGGATTTTTTGGTGACCCAATTGACAGTAAACCCACCCCCCACATTACCCCATCAAAAAAAATGTTTTATTACATTTTATGTGGTATGAACAAAAACATGTAGTTCAGTGGTAGCCATCCCATAATAGCCCATTAGTCCAATTATATTAAAGAGTCAGTGCGAAAAGGATTAAGTTAAGGGTTTAGGTCATTTTATGTTGAGGTTACGGATAAGGTTAATATTATTCATTCATTCATTTTTTCATTCATTCATTCATTTATTTCCATATATAAAAATATACAACTACATCAAAAATATATCAATTACAATAAAGTACAAAAGAAACACAATATGGCGGAAAAGGCAGGAAGGCCAATAAGGCCTGAGAATTGCCTTTCCATGACGAAAAAAACAAAACAAAGATTATGAAATCAACAAATATAAATAAAAATGACTAACAGACATGACAAATTACAGTGCTCAAGAATGGCCTAATTGTACTTAGAGATAAGTTTTTGTTTAAGCTGTTTGCGGAATGTTTTATGGACTTTGAGTTTTTAATTTTTTTATCTAGAGAGTTCCAAAGTATGGGCCCGCTCGTTCGAATGGAATGGTCGGAAAAAACTCTTTTATTTTTTGTAAACTGGAGATCATTATTTCGTCTTGTCTGGTAGTCATGGATGTCAGAACGTTAGTGTTGGCATCCGGCATATAGGGTAGGGTTGGGCTAAAATCTATGGGTTGGGTAAGTGGTCAATAGGTTTTAGGTTATAGTAAGTGTAATAGGGGTATTAATAAGTTATTGTGTTTTCAGGCTAATGACCCTTTGATCGACCTTTAACCCACATACCGGACGTTGTGCAGTCCTGCTCGTCTATGGGCCACACCATTAAAACCAAACCACTGGAGCAGTTTAACACCAGTTGGAATAAGAATATTAGGGTGATGGTCCTCAATGTGAAGTAGAAAATTTGTGTTATAATCGGACCACAAACCTTTAAAAGTTTACCATGCATATGAACTTTATCGATAGGAAAAGCTTTTAATTTTAAAGCAAATAACTAAACATTCAAGGGGAGTTTTTTTGCGGGGAGGGGGGTTAAACTCTTGAAACTGTCAAACTGAAAGACTTATTTTAAAAAATATATCTGAACCAATTTACCCCCTTCAACACCCACCCCTTAATTTACACGAACATTTTGAATTTTTCCTTTTTCTATGCAAAAACAATTTATTTCCAATTATTTTCAAAATTGTTTTAGATTTCCTAACTAATTTCCTTTCCAAAAATGTAAAAGCCTACCTTGTATATTGATATTACATGAATAACTATAGAAGTTATTATGCATTCTGCGGCCCGAGCAGTGGCGTGGTCAGGAGGGGGTGGGGCGGTGTCCCCCGCTCATTATGACTGAGCCGTCGGTACACGAAGGGTGTTGGTTTAAACAAATTGGGTCCACAGTAGATACTTTTGTGTGCATTGCTTATGTAGAGTGTAGAAATACATGCGGCCCAATATACTTCCAATAGTATAAGCCTTGGGTTGTGACCCTTCTATCGATATAGTCCTAGGCCTATTGAACCTAGAAGGGTTAGGTAACATTTTTTTGTTCTCTACCCCAACCTCCCCCACCCCATCCCACTTTTTAGATTCTTGAGCGCCGCACTGGACAAAAAAATTGGGTCAACAATTCACAACTTCCGTCGGTAAAAAATATCTCTGTCGGTACATTTAAAAGTTGCCCCCAAAAAAAAAAAAAAAACACAACAAAACCTGGCAACGTCACTGTTCTGGAGAGTGCACAGTCCCCATGTATGATGAATTCAGAAATTCCAAGTCGATTCGATATCAATGAGATGAAATAAAGCTTGATTATTCCTCTTCACAATTATTATATACCCTATTTAGTTTTCAACATTTTTCTAAAATTATTTTCCATCCTTGTGTTTAATCGCGGGACCAACAAGCTACCGAGGGGTAAAATGTCAAAATTGTCCTGCTGACCTACTAAAATGATTTGATCGGGAATATTTTTTTAGAAATCAGTAATTTACCCTCTTCAACAATTAGTCCTATTTCTAAATTTCATATTCCCTTCTTATTTCCTCCTTATTAAAGGGCATTTCGTGATCCACAGCCTCATCCCCCACTTTTCCCAAAAAAGTTGAGATTTTTACACCACTGGATACCTCTGGCTACATAATGTTTATGTACCAAATATTTCTTGCAGATTAATTCGTTTAGCAAAAATATCGCCAAATTTGAATTTCGTTCTGGTGCACCAGAACGGAATTACAACACATTGTCTATGGAGCAGTGTAATACACATACATAACTCGCAAACGCAAAATCGGAACTCAACTGAAATTTTGGAAATAAGCTTTTTTCGTGGATATCTACTGAAAAATGTCATAAAAAGAGGATGCTAGGATCACGAAATCCTCCTTTAAGCCTACTCTGTTCTGGTTAAGATGATGAGGGTCAACAAAGTTATAGATCCATTAAGGGGGTCAGTCACTAGCATCTGGTTTGCAACAGGCCTGGTTTGCAAAGCGGAAGGTGGTCAAAAAGCTTTTCATGTGAATAATGCTCTACCTCCCTCAAAGATCAATTCTGACACAAACAATGAATAGATAAATAAATAAATAAATTAATTAATTAAGAAAAATAAATAAATAAATTTTAGTTATATAAATCAAATATTTAATAAATTATTTGAAATCCAATTCTATGGAAAGCTATTTGGTATGAACCCTTATAAGAGGGGAGGGGTCATCTTCTGGTTTGCAAAATGAGGTGGTCGAAAAAGTTTTCATACGTGAAAAATCAAATGTTCCACAAAGATCATTTCTGAAACACAAAAACAATAATAGATAAATGAATAGATTCTAATTAAGTATTTAAATTATCCGTCCTCCCAGTTTATGGAAAGCTATTTTGTGGTGTGAACCCTTGAAAAAAGAGGGGGGATCACTAGCTTCTGGTTTGCAAAGAGACGCGGGTGTTGTATAGGCCTAAAAATATTTCCCTTCACACAAAATTATTAATTCTCTTGTCCGCTTTTTACCCATGGCATGGACCATCACTATTTGATGTTTGTTACTTTTTCAATTTTACAAAAAAAAGAAAAAAAGTGGGCCACCGCACTCTAGACTAGGCTAATATGATAGTGGCTTGGCTATTATATGATACCACTGTTATTACCAATACCACTCAGTGTTATTTAGCTGTCATGTCATTTGCTAGATCTCTCTAAGTTTCTGTCAATATTATTTCAGTGAACTCGAGAGTAATATTTTTCTCCATGAGACATAAACAAATTATCCACGTGCTTGTTTTTACTGAAGATCAATAATATCAGTAAGATATACAATAAACAGCTGATGAGTGCGCTTTATGTTTTCCCTTGTTTACAGTCTAAATTGGTCCATTCATCCTTTCGGCCTTAGATACCGACATGAATAATTCATCAGGAATTACTATAATATTTTGCTAACAGCCAATCATGGATAAGTTTTCATGAAAGTAGGCGGAACACACAGCGCGTCGCCTGTCAGTCACGACCTTAGCTACCGACGGTATGTTTTGTTTCTTAGCAACGAGTACCTGGAGACTCGCCGATGTTGAGTTTGGCGGAGTTATTCTTGCAGTACACTCCGTGGACGAAGCAGCGATTTTAAAAGTTCCGAAGATTTCAACCGAAATTTCTACCTATTTAGGTAAGAATTAAAACTTGATTTAGGAATAATGGATAGATGCAAGTGTGCTGATACACGATATGCTATGTGATTTTATTAGGATGTTTTATTATGTTGTGTATTTTGACCATTTTTAGGGGCAAATGGTGTGTCGTGTCTCGTGAGTGTCATGTTTCAACATATACACACTTGACCGAATAGTTTGGGTGTGTATTTCAAGACTGGAAGCTATTTTTTCACCAAAATTAAATTCCTATGACAAATTGACTGTGTAAGGGCAGGAGATCATTATGTAAATTGTGCGGCATAGACTAGTCATGTTATCACGAAATTTTCTGTTTTTATTCATGTCCAAAATTAGTTGAAAAATCTTGTAAGTTTTTGTCCCGGGTTTTTGTGGGTACGGTAACTATGGGAGCTTGCCGTGGCGTGAGTCGGAGACAAAGCACTGCCAGTTCAAAAGAACCTAAAAAATGATCTGTAACAAAAATGTATTCAAGTTTTCGTTTTTGGGAAGTAAGGGGGAATAAATTTAAGTTAACCTGTAGCAAAGAAGTGTATTTATGTATTTGTTTGTGTTTTATGTATTACACTCGACCCATAACACAAATGGCGTAATAATTATGTATTGTAACTATTGAAACTAAATACTAAATGGCATTTTTTCTCTCCAATGTGGACAATTTCAGGTTCAACCTACCAAACCAAACAACAATCATGTCTGAATGGTCACCAACCAAACCTCGTGGCCCCATTGCGGCTATGTTTGCCAGCCCTGGCCCTCGTTATGCCTTGCCAAGCAACACCGGACATGGTGAACACGACATCAGGAAAAAGAAGGCGCCAGCATACAGTTTTGGCACAAAACACGCTAAATTCACAGACGACTGCAGTCCTGGACCTAGCTATCTAGTCAACCCACGCATCTCACGTCATGGACACAGTGGCGAGCCACATTATTCACTCTACAGTCGACCAAATGATGCCAAGAGATTTAGCACCCCGGGACCAGGAAAATACTCACCAGAGAAAGCGGGACAGTCAGCACGATTCTCGGCTCCAGCCTACTCCCTCAGATCAAGAACGAAAGGATCCAAGTTTGACAAATCACCAGGTAGGTTTTTCAATTTACATCAAGTGTGATCATAAAACCATGAAGTGAATGACAAACTTCTCTGCACCATGGGTAACTCACTAACTTTATCCATATTTCAAATTGGTTTACAAATTTTGGGACAAAACATTCTAAAATTGAACCAGTAACCCAAAAATTAAACATGTTCTTGAACAGCAAATTTTTTGATGTTGAGCAGTTGCAATCCGTTTTTGACAATTGGCACAATTCTTCATTAAGTTTTTAATTGTCATCAAATCAAAATTAATGCTTGAAAATTAAAGAGGAAAAAATTTGGACCACAAAAATGATCTGGGCAGGGAACAATCGGCCTTGTGTGACTAAAAAGATGATTTTTGTCTTACTCATTGCATTGAACCCCAGCTTTGAACTGTTCTCATGATTGCAATTTTTTCTCTCTTCAACAGCACCAAATAACTACTCTCTTCCTGGTATTCTTGGTGGACGATCAATTGCCAAGCACTCTGCACCAGTATTTAGTATGAGAGGACGAAGCAAGATTGGCAGCTTTGATGAAGATCTGCAAAGAACACCAGGACCAGGAACATACACAGTGATCAGCCCTAACATCTACAGAGATAGAAAACCAATGTACTCAATGACAGGAAGGAATCAACTTCCTAGCGATGCAACAAGAAAACCAGGTCCAGGAGCACATAGTCCAGAAAAGGTAAATATTGAGATTAATATGGGTGCTTTACTTTTGTTTCATTTGTACTTAGTGTAGCAGTTTCAGAACCCAAATCATCCGATTCAGATCTGAGCTTGGGAAGCAAGACCAAATTTTCTAGTAATTATGCAAAAAGAGCTCTACTGATGATGTTGTATCCAATTTGTAAAGTATCAAAAAGGAAATGTTTCAGCAGGAGTATTGTACTTATACAGCTAAATATTAGCAAATAGCAACTAGTTATGCAATATTTAGCTGTATAAGTAGCTGAAATTGCTTGATGTCAATCTTTTCATGCAATTTTTCAGACCTTACAATGATGTAATTAATCATTATTTTTTCCTTCCTTTTCTATTATTTCAGGTGTTCATCAACAAGAATTCCAGGCCGCTGTATTCGTTTGGTATTAGACATTCAGAATACATCACACCTTTAATAACAGAACCTACCGAGTGTTGTAAGTATACATTTCATTCATCCCTTCTTTCACTACACATTCTGTAGTCTTTTGGTGTATGAGATTTCAAAAAGTCAAAAAGAGAAAAAAGTTGTTTTGATCTTGGGATATTCTAACAAAGTTGACTAGTTTGAATGTAGGTTCAAATTTCAAGAAGTATAATTGACAAAGTTTTAGTAACTTCCAGGATCAGATCTACTCCCGCATTGTACATAAGAAAACTCATATATTGGCTGTGATTATCTCTTTTCTTAGTACACACACCCGCAACCATATTGCGAAAATATTCACTTGTGTCAGACTTTGTGTTTACCTTGCCGCAAACCCATGATTCTGTTATTTCAATGATTTCTTGAGATGTGACTCCGCAAATTTAATCTGCATACTTACCAATTTCTTCCATTTTTTTTGCTCTTTACAGAACCGACACTACAACTTAACAGCTGTCCAAAGAAGTTTTTACAGTTTAAGATATCTACCATGGATATTGTGCATTGGGATTTGTATATACAATGATTTCATATAGACATTACAGTATATTTTGATACTTGATCGCAGTTGGACAATAATGGACCTTATAAGCTGCTGCATTTTACATTATGGTTGCCATGTCAACCGTTTCTTCAACAACAAACTTCTGGGCTTGAACTGTTTACATCAATTTGTTTACATGCATTTCTACATGGTGAAGACGATTAATGATGAATCTGGCATCTCAAATATGGAATTAATCATGCATGTATGTTAATTTAGACTGATGAAATTATGCGGCAATATTTTTAGATTTAAATACAAGGAGAGTGGTTTTGTGTCAGACATCATGTTACTTATTCAGATCTTCACGACGACATGTATCATGCACTGGTGTTTACCGTCCAATTTTTATGATCATGCAAATCAACATTTGTCAGTATTAATAAATGTATGATGATATTAACTATGCAGTCATAGGGGTTTCTAATCTTTTGATATAAATGGTGTAAAAGTTGTCGCATGAAATATTGCCTACTTCCGATTCCAAAAAATACAAATCTATTCTTGGAAATATATATCCTGTTTTGCAACATGTTCTCTTGCAATGGCAATCACAAAATTCAAAAGCATTCAAAGTCTTGAGTATAGACAGACTTTGCTCATAATTTCAATGTTCTTTATGTTTTAAATTTGATAATTGGTTTGAAAGTGTATTATTGAAAAATTAGAATTACTTTGAGATTGATTTCACAGCATGCAAAAATGCCACAGAAACGCAAAATTAGTGCTGTATTTTTTTCTGGAATCGGGAAAAGAAGCTGATATTCACTTCATCTGCTAGCATAATTATCATACTGTGTAATAGACAAAGGAAAAGGATTGTTGCAAGTGAAATTTGGGGGCGAAGAGTTAAGGCAAAGCTTCTTGTATGCGCACACCAAATTATGCTAGCAGATTAACTGCCTACATGTAGGTAGGGCCTATACATTTTATTTGTGAAAATTAAAAAAACACGTATTATTAATTATACCAATTGTACTAGTATTTGAAATTTGTATAAAGTATTACTACTTGATCCGTCCAAGCACACCGATGCTATCCGTCCTCTTAAGCACCTAAAGCTATTGTTTGGTTATTTTATTCAAAACAAGGCAGTATTTTTTTTAAATTCTCAGAATAATAACAAGGGTATTTAGTTACAAATTAATTTGTGCTACTTACAGTTGTATTATATATAATTTATATTGCTACTGAAAATTATACTAATTAGGCTTTCTGTTCTTTGTTAAAATAGGTGACCCCTGATTCATGTATTGTAATTTAAGTAGATGGTTCTGATAATAATGGGCAATTACTGTGTTCTTGGTTTGCAGGTGACATTTCGGAAAGAATTGTCTTGTTTGCTCTTGAGGTAGCACAGTAATTTTGGTCGTCTGATTTTCCTTTTTTTTTTTTTGTGGCTTTAGACACCTTTTTGAATATTATGTTTAACACGACCCTGTTTAAATTAGGTGACACATACATTGTACATGTATAATTGTTATTAATTTGAGTAAATTATAATGGGCAATTACTGTGTTCTTGGTTTGCAGATGACATTTCTGAAAGAATTGTCTTGTTTGCTTGCAAGTGGCTCAGTAATTTTTGTCTATTTTCCTTTTTTTTTTTCTGTGGCTAAGACCCGCTTTGATAGAACCTTGTTAAACAGATCCTTGGGATGAGTAACTTTTTATTTAAATCCTTTGGTAATCAAATCCTGATACATGTATAATTACTATAAAGTTTTCATCTAGATTTATGTTTAAGCATTGTACAATAGGAATTTTTTGAAGATAGAAAAAGGTGCTTCTCAACAAAAAGGCAATGTGAGTAAATAAGACATGTTTGGGTACCGTAATGTGAATATATAAAGTTGGCTTGTCTTTAAAGCTGGTCTTTAAAAATCAAGTTTAGTGATCATTTTTTGCTGCCTTTTCAAATCAACAATAAAGATTCATTGATTTCATTTTAGATAATTTCATATTTTTTTTTGATATGGTTTGATTATTCTGACATATCCCAACATTGTTCTTATTTTCTCCTGTTGCCTTGCATGAGTTTTTACAGTATGTACATAGTACTTGTAAATAAAGAATCACACAATATTGAACATATAATTTGTTGCCTTATCCAATTTCTGTCTTCATATCATCATATTGTAGGCATTATTTTTTTCCCACAAGCCTGAATGTGTTTTTTTTTTTTTTCATTGAAATGTATTGTTTTAAATTTATACAAATAAAATGCAAAACATAAATGTGTTGTTTGAGTTCACTGTTGGTTTTGAAGTTGTTGGATTTGATTATTCAAATTGACCCCACCTGATAATCATTTCTGATTATCATTTATAACGTTAGCTTTGGCCATTGAATTATTTTGTTTATAAATTTATATTCCACCCGGGTAATTCAGGTAAAAAATAATTAAATATCCAAAGCTGACGCTTTGTCTATAATGTTGCCTGGACAAGATGTCATAATCCCAAGCAAGTATTATCAGTAAATGTGATAGCTTGTCTGTAAGAACCCATAGCTGACCAGAACAGCAGAGTGATCATAACAACATGGATTTCCAGTACAATTACCGAATAGGTAATTTATGACAAGTTGTATTTGCCTATATCAAATCGAGAAAAGGTTTTTAACATCTAAACTCTTCAAGTGCACAATGTCAAGTTGTTAACACCCAACTGAAAATTCAAATTCCGAGTGCTAAAATTTACCTTATTTTAATGCAGGATAATTAGAATTGCTGGTGGAGGTGCACATTTTGTTAAAGTTAATATTAAGATAAACTATAAAATCATTTTACAGACTGGAGCTTACCTTGTGAGAACAGATCTCATGGTATGAATGAATGCTTCACATTACAAATGAACATATTTAGATAGTTTAATCAGATACAAAGTTCAGCATGAAATCTGTGCAAACCATTTTAATTGATACCATCTCCACATATTATTAAAACTAAACCTATATGTTTGCACTGTACTCCATGGTTGTCATGGTGTCAAACCCAGCAGCAACAATTCCTTTCCTGACATAGCAGATACTACACCTGGAACAAATACAGGGGCCCATCCGACTATTCTGTTTCAGCCAGTACTGTGCATGGAAATTGATATTGATTTTCAATAATATTTCTAAGCTGTTTTGCATACAGTATTCAAGTAAATAAGTATTTCTGTTAATTGCTTCACATTAATCAATTTAGAAGATAAAATCAGTCTTAGTAAATTTGATAAAATCCATCTTGTCAGCATTTTTGCAACTTCTATCATTTTCCCCTGCATTTTCCTTTATTAAAACCCATTTAAGGTACATTGATTTAAAACAAGGTTTTACAGAAGTCTTTTGCTACATTGCTAAAACTGTGAAAAGCACATTTTATGCATGCTTTTGCAGGTAGAACATTATTGTGGGATAAGGGATAATTGTGTAATATTATTTAATCCTCACTTGCACAGTATTTTTTTGTGGGACCTGAAAGCACATCAGACACCAAATTGCATTCTGAATACGAGGAATGTCCAGATATCAAATAATTTGGGCAAATTTCATGGCAAATTATTAAAAAATAAACTCTAGATAAACTTTATAAATCTAATGATATGTACTCAAAGTTTCGTGAAATTTCATGCATCTTCAATATAAATGGTAAAAATTTCTAGTTGATGGTCAGCTTTCCATCACGGCTACATACACTTAAATTGCATATCATTATAGATTTATAAAAAATTTTACTTTGAGGACTGCTGGATGTTATTTCGCCAATTTCAAGGAATCTAAATTATTTGATTAATGCAGGTCCCACAAAAATACGGTGCAAACGTTGCTATCCGAGCCCATAAGCCAAAATATTAATTCCCAATTTACATCTAAATATCTTCACATAACAAGCTATACTATACCATTCAAAGGATCGACAAGTCAAAGGGAGTAACATGTTTGCATAAATTCCAGATTTTATTAGCATCCAAACAAAGTAATTTTTACAATTGCAATTACAGTCTAAATTATGCTTACTCAAAACTTACTCAAATCAACGAAATATCACATTGCGTTATACAAAGAACAAAATTGTTGTATAATAAGTGCAATAAATGAATGATATCGCAACATTACAAGTTAGCATGCTTAGACCAAAAGATATAAGGGGCTGTGCAATAATTATGAGCCCTGGGGGGAAGAATATTTTAAGCGAGCCAAAGGGGGGCAAGCAATTTTGGCACTAATTCTTGGGGAGCCTTTTAAATAAAATGCTCTAAAAAAGGCTTAGGAAAACAGTACGGAAACACTTAAATATGCAAATTTCCCTGCTCGCTGCGCTCACAACATGTATCTAGACCATTATAGGTTTGCAAATTAGGATCCATGTTCAAGGGGGGCAAAGATTTTTTGGCAGGCCGAGAGGGGGGCAAGCGATTTTTGGCGGGCCGAGAGGGGGCAAGTGATTTTTGGCGAGCCGTTTGGGGGGCTCATAATTATTGCACAGCCCCTAATACAAATATGTGGTCTTGATCAATTGCTGGTGTAATTCACACACACAAACCAGCATGACTGTTTTGGAAATAAAAAGCTGTTCCAAAAATTAATATCTGGCTCTTATAAACAACAGATATAAAATAATTGTATTATTATTTTATTTTATAATTATACGTACAACATTAAAATTAACACATTATGATTTTAGGCAACAAAAAAAAGTTTTGTCTCAGAAAATGGAAGAATTTTTCTGAATATAGAAAAAAAAGACAAATCATTGAAACATGTAAAAACTAATATGCTAAAGAGCCTGTGCTAGGTTTTAATATAGAAAAAAACATTTGTGAAAACTTGGTACAAAACATTCTAATGTAATGTTACTTAAGTGTAGACAACAAATTTTGTAAAATTGTTTGCCCAAAATATTGTGGAATAATATTTTTACATTTTAAAAATGATTGTTGAAGTGTTTTTGCATATAAATGTTTAAAAAAATCTTTTGAAGATCTTTATATAGCCCCTCCCCCCACATGTAAATATTATTAAAATTGACTTTACATTTGACTAAAAATAAAATTAAGTAGCACACATTCTACAATTGATTGTGAGAGGATAGTGATACAGAGGTGCAACCTGAGGGAGAGGGGTAGAAAGAAAAATGTCATATTCTATGGAAAAAGGTTGTCATTCATCCAGGTATGATTAATATTAAATTGGGATCATTAAGCTATTCAACTGGACACATTTTTAGTGGTTTTGACAGATTACTCCAATCCCCATTAGATTCATATCAAAGGCTATTTTTTTGAAGTCTTACAATTTTATGACATACATGCAGCGTTGAATTTGCCTGGATTCGCATAGCAAAAGTGCTATTACTTTAATGTGTTCAATTTCTTCAAAATTGCATAGCATAAAAATGCAATGCAAGAAATAGCCCAGGGGGGTCACTCCCATTGTGGCATGTACACCATCCGCGATAATGAAAACGCGTAAAAGGGTCGATTTTTTAAGTGGGTAGGTACGATACGCTGCAGCGTGTCGTGTTTAGGGTGTCAAAAACAAGAAAAATGGGGGAAAAGGGTAGCAAAATTGCAATTGCTAAATACGCGAAAATGAAATTTAGCAGTGGCGTGTCCAGGGGGGGCTTTGGGTGCTGAAGCCCCCGCACTTTGTTAAAAATCATGTAAAATCAGCCGTTTTTGGCGATTTTAGCCATTAAGCCCCCCGCATAAATCTGAAAGAGGGGCTGAGCCCCCCGCAGGAAAAGATCCTGGACACGCCAGTGTTTAGGGTATGAAATTTGATGTAAGGGATAAAATCCCTGTTTAGGGTATCGTTTTAGCCAAGGGTTAAATCCTTGTTTAGGGTGCTTTTCAAAAGTTGATTATCGCGGATGGTGTACAGGTCACAATGGGAGTGACCCCCCGGGAGAAATAGCCAGTACACCACAAAATCATGATCACACATATTTTTTTAAGTACATGCATGCCGAAGTCAACAGATGCATGCTTATGTGCACTCATCTTTAGATCTTCAATATTTTCCCCTTGATTAAAGGTTAGTAAAAATACTATGCAAAATTTGGGAATTGCAACACAAAATAAATATTGAATAGCACTTTTTGCCACTCAAAATAAATGCTGAAATCCAACGCTGCATGCATGTAACTCAAGCCATGTACTGCCTAAAAAATCCTGAGTTAAATTCCTACACTTGTATAAAATTTTAGTCAGGCCTTAATTATTGTGTAAATATCAGTCACTTCTGATTAATATTAGACTAATCAATTTCAAATGTAGGGATACTTTGCAAACTCAAATTGATACAACTTATTTAAGTTAAACTTAATTTCCGAAATATAGTTTTCAAATTTTACAAATATTTACATAACAAACATTACTAAATGAATATATTATGTACATATCTTATAGTACAAGTGATAAATATATTCTGTTATATCCATATATTAATTTTTGATATAAAACACTTTCTCTATAATAAATCACAAACTTAAAAAGAGTTAAAGACCCCACTTCCCAATCTTTCTTTACTAACGCTGAAACTCTGCCCCATCTGATTATACCAAGGCATATGCAGGCATTGATTGATTACACAGGTAAGTGAAGTACAGATCACATAGCAACCTTTTCCTTCATCCACGTAACAGCATTGATGATTCTGTATTTGATATTGGAACAGGGTGTACCACAATTGATCGTAGGAATAAGATCAAATATATTGCATAACACAGTCAGTCATGTCAATAGAGTCATGGATTTGTTGAGAAGTTCAGTTTCAGTATAATACAACAATATTGTAAAATAGACAATTAAGAGTAATATTATTTACATAATGGCTTCTAATCATCATCATCAAAGAAACCAAACACTGTATCTGATTCAAACCAAGATAAATCTTCTTGAGGTTGCTTCTTAGATTTCCTCTTTTTGGCCTGTGATCTTGGTGATTCTTTGAAATGTTTCAGTCCATTTGCCTTGCTAGGTGTCTGGCGTAGTTTTGTAGTTCTCTTTCCTGGAAACATGAGGACAAATAAACAACGTAAATAAACATGCATGTATATACAATAAAGAATCTTATTACTTTGAAAAGCAAGACCTGGGTACCAGGGGGGCTACTCTTTTTGATTAACATCTGCGTTAAGATAACCTTTTTTCTCCATTTTTGCTGTTTTTAATACCCTAAACGAGATATCATGCCCGACTGTAAAAAAAGACCCTGTTACTTTTTATTTTTTGGTTGACGGGTGATACATAACTTGAAATACAAATCCCCCCTCGGGAGTGGGTATCAACATCAAACAAATTCTTACTACTGATGATATCTGTATTTGATATGAGATTATATTAATATCATTATACATGTCACATGAATTAGCTGGGAAAGGGAAACCTATGCTATGTAAACAAGCTTGGTCACAATCAGTGGTGTCCACAGGTTTTCAAAAGTGGGGGAACCACGGGACTCAATTCCCCCGACTGTTCACACATTTTTGGCTCGCTTTGCTCACCTTAATAGGTTTTTGTATTTCCCCCAACTTTTTAGCAATAGTGGGAGGGGCAGCAGCCCCACCCTGCCCCTCCCCCTTTGTGCATGCCAATGGTGACAACATAATTTCTGTGTAGGTTACAAGAATTTGTGAAGCTACCTTTGATTTTGTGTCAGCGCACAATGAATCTGCCATTACATCTTCTGGATAAAGTTGTTTGAACCTCGAAATTTCATCTGTCATGTCAGTCATTTCTGCATCTTTTACCTTAACCTTGGTCTGTGAAGATAATCAAGAATACATGACAATTTAAATACACTACAACAATCTAGAGATATGGGAATTTATCATTGCGTTGCCATTATATATAGCTTTGTCTTGAAAAACAAAATTATAATTGGGAGTATAAGTAAGAAAGATATATCAAGCAATTTCATATTTTGTTATGCTGAAGGAACAAAACACAGCCTAAGAAATCAAAATCAAGCCCACTGGTACATACTTTTTAGGACAAAAATTTTAACTTGGTACAGCACTTATACTGCGGTTGCTTCCTCATACTCTGTATTAGCTTATCATGATTATTGAGTTTCAAGTGTTGATATTAAGCTTGTTCAGGAAAGATTTTATCAATTCAACTGGGATCTGGTCTATTCAACCAGTTCTATCTCAAGCCTTGTAAATGTCAATTCGACCCCTTGAAATGTTGCTAAAATTAAAGAAAAATTATGTTAATACTGTTTTTTGTTTGTAATAACATCAAAACCTAATATGATGACCCCAACATGGAATGGAAATCAGGGTCTATATGAAATGATAGACAAGTCATGCTTCTGAGCATGAGCTTCAGTTTAAGACATCATCTAAGTTTCATTTTTATTTCACATACAAAAAATAGACAATTGCATTGAAACCAGATCACAATTAAAATGTAGATACAAATTCAGCATATTATAATCAGGTAAAATATCAGAAGTTACCATTTACGAAAGCCGAGATAAGAGTTGAGGCAGAATTTTTTTTTAATGACCCCCATGGAATCCCAAAGATTCACAAATATATTGTACCTTTCTTTGTTTCTGAGCAGATTTGCCCCTTGGAACTGGTTTTAGAGGTTTGTTGGATATATCCTCAACAGGAATTGATGGTGGACGAGGAGATGGCTTCACTCTTAATGGAAGGACAGCTTGACTTGGAACCTTGCGATCTCCTTTGTATTCCTCCATATGGGTTTCCACTTCATCAATCTGTTACAATTATTGCAATGAACCGAAATACATCATATTAAAACCAAATAGTAATGCAATCTTCACAAGAAACCTTACATTACAAATAACATTATGTATATAGGTGTTAACTTGTCTCTAACATTCTAACATTTTTCTACAGGCTCTTTAAAGTTGAGTGACCTGATTGATAGCATTCCCCCCTCCCCCATCAAACTGCAGATTTTGATATCAGGTGAAAACTCATATTTTTCACATAAATGTTGAGGCCTGAAATGTTTTATTTAGGCAGTCTAAACAAAAATATGCTAGTCTGTGGTACACCACTATCGAGGTCAGTGTACTTTTTGGTGGGCTCCTGTGTTGTTGCTTAGAATCCAAAATGACGGAGCAATTTAACTCAGGACATGGAATAAGAATATTTAGGTGATGAGCTTCAAGAAAACACCATGCATGCGCTACAATTGGACCACCCACCTTTAATCAAAGATTGGATGACAAAAATGTAATAACGTCCAGGATGCAAATGGCTTACCAAATTGGTAAGCCAAAGTTTGCATCCTGGATGGTCATTAGATTTTTGTCATCTTAGTCTGTGCTACAAACTATGCACCTATATTATCCATAGGGAGATTACTCATGGTTCTTGCCCCCTTCAGTCGCAATTACTTGCTGCAAGCAATGTCATGGCGTTGCCACTCCCACCTCCTCAGCCTTGAGTAGTCTTTTACAAAGATTACTTACTAATGCTTAGCAAACATGACATTACTATCAACACCAATAGATATTACACAATTTGCAGGGCTTTTGTTCACCCCTATTCAACAAGTTTTGTTTTAATATCTTTTGTAATTCAGGTTAGTGCACACAAATGATCAAATTACCTCAATTTCCATAAGTTGAGATGTTGATGAATCTGAATCGCCATCATCATCCTCGTCATCTGCAAAAACCACACGCCTCTTCTTGGCTGAGGAAGTTGCCTGTCTCAGAATACTTCTTTGTGGAGTCTTGCTACTGTAGCTTGGAGTCACTGGTTTAACTAGGAACAAGAAGAGAAGTCATTTTATCATAAAAGTACACAGCACAAAATTATAGTAATTATTGGAACAATTAGTGGATGAAAATAGAACATTTTATACATATTGGGCCTTGCCTATATTGACAGTTCATCAGCAGCATGGGCACCATGATGTTTTCCAGGCTGGGGGAGGGGTAATAGGGAGCAAAGTGAAATCTGGGTGCAAAATGTTGTGCCATTTGGGAATTTTATGACATATTGGGTCTATGGTAAGAATAAATTGAATTGGTAAAGTGGTAAAATATAACAATATCATCCAGGCTAACATCACAGACTATGTTTTTGACTTCTGAATGACCACAACAAAAAGGTAAGTTGCAACGTTGGTGAGTAGTATTTAAGAATATTTTGAAGCTGTACACAGTGATGAGTGAAAATGAAGCACATTTTAATCTGCTTTTGAGCCTAATATCACCAGGTCAAGTTCCTTGGCTTTCTGTGAATGTTACTATCTTCAGTAGATAGCAGATGTATGTCCAAAGTCCCAATGCTGCTCAGCCAACCATATACATGTAAGGGTGAATCTCTAACATGCTTGAACTTGAACTATTCATTCACAAATGTGGTGAAAACATGGGCATGAAAACACCAAATACTGCATATTTTCTCCTCGGTTTTGTCTTATCAAACTGAACTTATCATGTTTACAACACCGCGAATGCGCAATAAAATTCAAAATACTCATATTCAAATTGCTGATGCCAACATTAAATCTACACATTCCGCACGCAACTTGGGGATTTTCCTTGATGAAAACATGACAATGGCTGAACAAGTGAAGAAAATATGTCAGTCTGCATACTTTCAAATTCGTAATATTAACTCAATCAGAAAAATTCTTTCTGATGACACTGCCTCTATTCTTGTTCATGCTCTCATCACCTCCCGACTTGATAATGGAAATGCACTTTTATATGGAATTTCAAACACTCTTCTTGATAAGCTCCAGCGAACACAAAACGCGGCTGCTCGTGTACTCTCAAAGACTCGTAAATTTGATCACATAACCCCTACTCTCATACAGCTTCACTGGTTACCGATTCGTCAAAGGATTCAATTCAAAATTCTTCTGCTCACATGGAAATCCCTACATGGACTTGCACCTTCTTACATAAACCAACTTCTTACGCCGTATGTGCCAA
Organism: Amphiura filiformis; assembly: GCF_039555335.1. NCBI lineage: Eukaryota > Metazoa > Echinodermata > Ophiuroidea > Amphilepidida > Amphiuridae > Amphiura > Amphiura filiformis. Next base: position 50,666,113 of record NC_092644.1, on the reverse strand, counting down.
CACGGACTCTGAGATCGTCAGATAAACTTCTTCTTTCAACACAAAAAACTTTTTCCTCGTATGGTGATAGAGCATTCTCTTCATGTGCACCAAAACTTTGGAACAATCTTCCTATGGACATTCGTTGTTGTGTATCACTTGATATTTTTAAAAATCGTTTAAAAACATTTTTGTTCCAATCTGCTTATGATATTTAATGTGCTTTAAGTTACTTTTCCATATGCTTTTTGATTTCATATAATGTTCCAATTCAAAGTGTATTTTTGCTAAATATGCTTCTTGTCGGTTTCAGGTATTGTTTATGATTATATTTTCTTATGTCATTTTTGTTTCTGTTTTGTATAGCGCCTCGGATTAGGCTACCTAGATAGATGGCGCTTTATAAATGCTTTAAAGTTAAGTTAAGTTAAGTTTCTTTCACTTCAGCTTCCACAAAATAATTGTTTAAACAGGAACTGTATACTGCTTACTTTTGTTTCAGCTTGTTTTGATACTAAAAAATACGGAAAAACTGTGATGCTGTTTGAAAATCAATTTTTGTTTTTTGTTTTACAATTTTGTACTGCGAGCATGCAGTTTTGCTTAGGATGCCTAGCGTCACACAACCGCCACGGTATTTGCATTTGGGCCTGGATGACTTGATTGCTGGACCCAATATCGATTGATCGGTGACATCTGGGAAAGAGGTCTATACCCACACTAAGAAATGGCAAAGGTACCTGTCAGAGGAGTCCTAGGTGTATGGGGTACAGCTGGTGTTCTACTGGAGGCACGATGATGGTACTGCTGCTGGTGCAGATTTTGGAGTGGTAGGTATGGCAGGTGGACAGGCTTGAGATTGCTTGTCAGATTCCTTGGTGTCCATTTCAGATTCCTTTCTTTTCACTTCAGATTCCTTTGCTTTCACTTCCTCTTCAAGTTTTATCACCTTGGATTCTTGTTCTTTCAATTTCTGTTCCTTTTTCAGAAAAGAAAATATTAAATTAAAATAGGTCAGGTTAACAAAATGGACCTGAGCTGACATAGTACCAGCTGCAGTTAGCACAACCATAATCACTTTACCAAAGGGACCATCTCCAAACCTCCCCCTTTGTCAGCACATCACATACGGTCACATGCAATATTCCATGGGCTGCCCTATTCTTTCTTAAAGGATTTTTTTTATTAAGACTGGGGGCAGGTCTGCCAACAAGGAGACCAAAAGCACACATGCAGAGGGCCCAAACTGAGAGTTTTAGTCTGAATTTGGTTTAAAAATCATTTCAAAGAAATTGTCTTTTTGACGGCCATTGCGGCATAAAACTATTTCTTTGCTTGCTTTGCACACATTTTTTGAACACATGACCTCCTTTTTTGGAGATTTTTCACATTTCATTTTATCTTTGATTTGTCTTTATAATTAGGTTGAACCATGTCCCGGAACCATGTATGACACTGTGCCCTGACTGCCCCTGCTCTTGGCAGCCATGGCCAGATTTGGGGGGGGTCTGAACACCTGCAAAAGGCTGCTTTCAAATCAAATTCAATTGTTTCTGTTTGAAATACAGACATTGAAATATTCTAGGCAATTCTATCATCAAGAATCCTTTTTTTTTTTTTTGTGGCACAATGCCCAAACCTCTTACAGGGTCTTTAAGTGTTAGCAATACACAGCCTTATTTCATCGTAAGGATTCTGAAGAGTAGAAAACAATCATGTATGGAACTTAATAATATCAACACTTACTTTTTCCTCAACTAATTTTTGAAGTTTCTCCACCTCTGTTTTTTGCTTCTCCAATTCTTTCATTGCTGCCTCGTTTGCTCTTTCAATTTGAACATTTGTTTCCTTCAGATTTTTAAATTCTTTCTTCATATCTGTCACTTCTTGTTGCTGTAAATAAGTTGTTGATAAGATATTACACATTAAACACACAACCAGATGGTGGATGTACGAGGGGGTATAAAAAGTTTTAGAAATGCCCAGAAGTGAAAGAGCTATATCAATGAAAATTTCTCAGTGCAATCACTGGTCCTTATGTACACTTTGGTGCAAAAATGGTCTCATAAGTATATTTACTTTTTTTTACAGGAGCTAGATGTCACTACCTGCCTATGTAACCGCATAGCCAGCAAAATGGAGAAAATTGAGGCATGCAGCATGATGAAGTTCCATTTTAAGGGTTACAGTGCCCAGAAAATCTGTGATAAAATAAAAATTCCTTTTCCAAAAAGCGACAGTGACATATCACAATCACCACCGAAGATAACTTTCATTTCATCATCAATTTTCTAGGCACTGCAAAGCAGGATCTTAATAATGCTGCTTATTGCCTCAATTTTCTCAATCTTGCAGTTTATGCACAGTAACTGGGGCAGCAGGTTATTGGCATCTAGTGCCACCTGTAAAGAAAGTAAACATACTTATGAGACCATTTTTGGACCATAATGTACATAAGGACCAGTGATTGCACTGACAAAATTTCATTGATATAGCTCTTTCACTTCTGGGCGATTTCTAAAACTTTTTGATACCCCCTCGTATTAACTTGATTGTTACATCATTGTTACATCAAGTGTGTGATATATCATGACAAGTAGGCCTAGTACACTGCAAAAATTTTTCTATTTTGAATAATGATCGCAGCATATTTGGAAGAAATCAATTGTCTTAACCATAAATTATAGACTACTCCGTAGTCCACTTGCCCATTGTGCATATTCTGGATATTGCATTTTAAGCTTAAAACTCCAATTTAAATAATTTGTGCACAATTGATAGATTTTCACAACTGATCATCTTTTTAGTCACCGTACTCCCTCTGTTTGTTAGCTTCCCATTAAGTGGACTACTGACATTGGATTGCGGTTTACATGCTTAACACGGCTGTCTATGAGCTTCTATGGATGAGATTGTGATTGTCGGATTCCTGGCCTACTAAAATTTGCCATGATGTAATGCATCTTTAAATGATCTGGCTTGTGATTGGTCGCACAGATCTCATTATGGTTTAAATACTGCCATTACCATTAATAACTACATGGTACACAACTATAATTCCTTTGTGTGGCGGGAACATGAGCACGTCTTGTACCATCCAGGCTTTGTGCGTGCGGTTAAATTGGATGATAAACAAGTATGATTGACAGTGTTTGTGTTAGGGATCAAAGTTCTGTATAAAATTGAAAGTCCATAGTCTATTTTTAACTGGGACTTATGCGATTAATAAACTGGTAGATTCTAAAATCAGAATTGTTCAGTATTGAAGTGCTTATAATAATGACATTATGATGTTGCATTCAATAATATAAGCCTACGTATACTTTACTTTTACTGTCACTAATATAATTATATAAACTTTTTCATAACAATTTTATACTAGCATTTTGATGTAATAAATATCAGTATAATTTCGAGTTCATCTGAATGCTTTTATCATGATTTTAAAATAACATGTTTTATTTATCAAAAATCGACTATGGCATAGTCTAAACCATAAAAGGATACACACCTATAAACTCTCTATTGACTTACTGTATAAAGAACCTGTTTTCCAGACATCATTTTCTTGATTTTTGAGCTTCATTTTTCAAAACTTGCATTTTCTTTCAAGTTCATGATCAGATTGAGTAATCTAATGTAGAAAAAGTATGGAATCCAGGTACTATTTTCCCCAAATAATATACAGCCTTCAAAGATTTCAGCCCTGAAATAGCTCTATACTGAATGAGATATTTTGCAAATAAGTGTAAAACAGTAACACTATTACTTAAAATACTTTTTAATGCAAAAACAAAATACACAGCTTAAATAATGCTGGATATTCAATAAAACCAATAAAAAACTGAAGATTGTATTTAATTTCTTTTGTTAAACCTGAAAACACTTACTTTGGTCTTGGTTGATGATGCTGAATCCTCTAGCTTCTTCTTCAACTGCTCTATCTCTTTCTCTTTTTGAGCTACTAGTTTTTCATTGTCAGCCTGCACAAAGAATCGGAATAAATATTTGTAGCTTCTTGTATCTTAACAATTTATTTATTTATTTATTTATTAATTCTTTCTTTATTGAGGGTAATACTGCTTCAGTGACAAGCACTGCTTTTCAAGCAGGCCCTCATTGTATACATGTTATAGCAACAAAATATATTACGATACACAATATTTACAAAAATAGCATACATAATATACTAGTATTACAAATAAGTATAATGGTATCATCAAATACAAGAAAATTATAAATACCATGATTCAAAATACAGAAATACAATAATTATATTTATACAAAAAATAAGCAAGCAAATGAACAAAATGTAGATAAAGACAGGCCTAAATTTCTTTAATTTTTGACTGAAATTGGCCTAAAGTCATATTTTCCATCTGCGCTCTTACTGTCGGTGGCAAAGAATTCCATGCATAGGCTGCCCTGACGTGAAAAGTACGTCAACCAATTTGATTTAAATTTTGGAACAATCAATGTATTAGAAGTATGATTTCTAGTTATATGATTATGGTTATCATGAACAAAATCAAATTGAGAAGATAAGTATGATGGATATTCATTCTTTAAACATTTGAAAACAGTCATTAATAGAGTATTATGCCATCTTTGATCAAGTTTAACCCACTGCAAAGTATTCATTAAATCATTAGTTGGTGTCCTTATATCTGCTGAGAGAATTATTCTAGCTAAATTATTATGAAGTACCTGAAGCCTATTATGGTACTCTACACTAAAATTTGACCAGACCATGCTGCCATAATCAAAGTTGGGAATAACAAGAGCATTGGATAACATTACAGTGGTTTTGTGTGGAAGGAAATATTTTATACGTTTTATTATGCCAGTTCTTTTGGAAATAGTTTTACTAACATTATCAACGTGAGCTGACCAAGACATCTTGCTATCAAATTTTACACCTAGATATTTAAACTCATCTACTCTTTCAATATCATTGTTGTTATATAATAAATGTACATTGTTGAACTTTTCAAGCATTTTGTTTGTACCAAAGATCATAAACTTAGTCTTTTCAAAATTTAAAGTGAGTTTGTTTACTTTGAACCATTCAGCTACCCTACTTAGACATGACTCCATTTGAATTTTAAGATCAGATTCATTTTTAGCTTTACACATTAAAGAGGTATCATCAGCATACATTACAGTTTTACATTCAGACACAGCATTAGGTAAACAGTTAACAAAATGATAAACAGTAAAGGACCTAAAATTGAGCCCTGAGGAATACCAATATCAATTGGCCTAAAGTCAGAAAGAGTTGAGTTAACATTAACAGTTTGTTCTCTGTTGTTTAAGTATGATTTAAACCATAATAATTCATCCCCATATACCCCATATTGTTTAAGTTTCCTAATCAGAATATCATGATTTACAGTATCAAATGCTTTCTTTAAGTCTATAAATAAAACGCCTGTAGCATAACCTGTATCCATATTAAATGGAAATCCTGTATCTGTATCCAATGGTTTGTATTCTCCGGTCTATAACCAAGGGGTGGCAGGGAGAAAACTGCCCCTTGGAAAAAAATTACAATTGGGAGTTGAAATTGGCTACGACAAAAATGCTCAATTGGCCAGTCTAAGATCAGTTTCCCTAGCTCTGAACACGACAAATTTCTCAATGACATGGATTTTTGTCCTTTTTGGACAACAGGCTGATTTACATGCTTGTGTACAAGTTTGCTCTGGAAGATATCATCTGCATGTTTTATTTTTTTTATTATTATTTTACTATAGTACTAAAATAGAAAGAGTATATAAAAACTATAATACAAGAAAAAGTGAAGAATTTGAAAGTGATGGTGCCAAGGGGACGTGGGAATTTGCCCTCTCTCCTCCTCCCGTCAAAAAATGCCCAATTTTAGGCACATTTTTCAGTTTTTCCCCATCTCTAAAACAACCCCCCTCACCTTTGGCCTCCAGAAAAAATCCTGGTGCCGCCACTGCCTCCCGGTACCCCAGGTCAACATAAAAAGTGGTAACCATGTGTGTTCTAAATTTCGCGGAAAAGGGGTATTTTGTTGACTGAAATCGCGGACCGCTAAATCGCGAAAAAAGGGGGTATTCTGAGCATTGTCTCCGCGAAATTTTTAAAAAAAGGGTATTTCACAGGTTCGTTCGATCGATGTCTTCAGCCCGAGTCTTCAGCCTCCATCCTCTGGCATTTCATTGATTCCGCCCTCAATCGTCTGCGAGAGCGTCAGAAGGCAGCTTTTTACTATTGGCACGGCGGTTTCCCGATATAGTTGTCTAGTGGGTGTTGCACGTATGCTCCCGCACGGTTTGAAGAGAGCTGAATGAGCGACGCGAACATCGATGGTGTCAGATGTAACCGTTTTGGCTGCCGTATACACTTTTCCATGTGGTGAATTGAAAACATTGCGGAAACATTGGCAGTGATTGGAGCGAATTCTCGACCGACCGAGTGATATTTTTCCTTGGTTTTAATTCTGTTCAATTCTGATGCATGTAAGTTTTATTTTGTATCGTTGTTTCTCTTCCCCTGTTGCACTTGAAGTTTGGCGTGCGCCGGTTCGTTCGTGAAGTAAATAAATCAAAGTAAGCTTACCGGGGCATTTGACATGTGTCAAACTAACAACTGATCTGAGTATCCAACCCATCATAGTGTTGTGCAGCCTGAGGTCTTGTGTCAAAACTTGGGTACCACAATACTTTAAAGGAACCTCTGTACACAAAACTTCGAGGGATTGTTCCTCTTTGGTTCATTTTCAATTAAAATCAGTATACAGGCATTGTAATTACCCCAGTTAATAACACAGGATCATCTGGGAGTACAACAGACACAAAGTAATGTTCATACTTGCACATTTTGTACTTAATATATTAAAATATTTGGAGTCATTGAAAAGGGGTGTCTGGAAATCTTCTCATTGAAAACCTTGAAAAAGGGGTATTTTTTACCCTGATTTTGTCAGTGATTTGGCAAAAAAGGGGGTAAAATCAATGAAAAATCAGTGAAAAGGGGGGTTTTGAAAAAGGAAGAACACACATGGTTACCACTTTTTATGTTGACCTGGGGTACCGGGCACTGCCTGAGCAGCATGTTTAAGTTTGCACAAGCAATACCATGATGTCTTTGGGTGGGATTATACAGTGCTATATAATTTATGCACTTAAGGGCAGAGTAATGGGAGAGAAGATGGACTTTTTCGGGCATCATTATTTCTGAATTGTGTGTCCAAAGTATATAAAACTATACATTTTTGGAAAGGGAATGAGTCAAGGAATCCCATGGTGACGTCAGATTTTTTCAAAAGTCTCAAGTTTTTGAAAAAATCACAAAAATTCACTTTTTTACCCTAATATTTTTGTGACAACTTAAAAAAAAATCCGTTCAAAGTAAAAAAAAAATCAGTTAGCTTTTCATGAAGAAGAGACATGAACTTAGGAAGGTTTTTTAATTTTTTGAAATTAAGTCTCTTTTTGAAATATTGAGAAAAACATGTGGGAAAAAGCAATTTTGTCACTCTAGAGTGACAAAATTGCTTTTTTCCACATGTTTTTCTCAATATTTCGAAAAAAGAGACGAATTTCAAAAAAATTAAAAGCTCAAATTTGCACATAATGGTGTATATTTTTGTTTTTATAAAAACAAATGTTTTGAAAAAATGAGAAAAGCTTCCCTTGACTTTGATGTACTCTAAACGATAGTGAAAAAAGTTTACCTTTTGCTTGCATATTTTTCGAGTTATCTTGTCACAAAAATCGTGCAATATTGTCAAAAGTGAACTCTAAGAAATCGACGTTTTAGTAAAAAAAAGGTCAAAATTATGTACAAAATCAAAAAATCTAAGTGGCATTTTGACTGCAAATTTTTGTTTTGTTTACACCATATTTGATGGCATTAACAACAAACCGAATGCGCCTTGCCCGCGTTGGACATACGCGCAGAGTTGCGCCGCATCACGAAATGCGAGTCACGCGTAATCACAATATTTTCAGCATTCAAGCATTTCTGACTCATTATTTCCGCCAATTTACTGAGCTGTCTTGAGCCATGTGACTTTTTAGGGTTGAAAAGAGTGAAATAAACTCAAGCAAAAATACGAACAAATATTAGCAAGTTGTATTTGATCAGTTTCAAGTGAAAGCTACATCTTAGTGTTGATAAATATTGAGAAATCTCAAATTCGGGCGTAGACGAATGTGTCTATTACTCTGGCCTTAATGTGTTGTAACAGCAGAATCATGATGATGACACAACTTTTAATGTTTCCCAATTATAGGGTTCATGCATGTTTTGTTTCTTACCTTGTATTTGTTGAGTGTAGCACTGACTTCATTCATTTGATGTTCACACTTCTTCTTTGCATCACTGTGTTCCTTAACAGCCTTCTCTGTATCTTTCTTCAGGTTACTTGCTTCATTTTCCAGAGATGATACAAGTTCTTCCTTCTCATCAAGCACCTTCTTCAAATCCTTGATCTATATCTCATAGAAACATTATCATTAATTTATGTTCATAAAACAAACAAAGAAACGGAACACACACAACAGACTTGTAATACCCATACATGTACTCGTAACAGTACTCCAGTACGGGTATGAGTCCTAATTCCATACTTGTACCCATGGCTTCTGATCCGTACCCGTACTCATGGCCCAGGACTCGTACACATACCATTACCTGTACCATATTTTGGCTTCAGACCCGGACCCGTCCTCATGGACTGGGATCGGTACCTGTACCCATGGCCTGGGACCTGTCTGATTAGTAAAATAAGCAAAACTTGTCCGACAGCAAACCCACTAAAAACCCACTAATTGTTAAAAACCTATCCCACAATTAAAATAAGCAATACCCTGTCTGTTTGAAAATTGGTGCTGCATCGTCAGGATAGCCTTCCCCACCCTTTGGTTCAAAATCTCCTTCAAATGGCACCCAGGTTAAGTGACCCCTGGCTCTCCTTGATTAATGATATGACACTAATTATGTGTGTCTCACATATTTGCCACCTGCTCTAGGTTAAAGCATTTAGGCTATCAAATTTAAAATAGAAGTACAAACAAAAATGTTCCTAATGCAACCTTACCTCCTCTTCGACTATATTTTTGTCTTCCAATTGTGTCTTCAGTTTTGTCTTGAGTGTTTTGTTATCCTTTTCCAACCCTTTTATTTCTTTGTTTTTGCTAGTTAGTTGTCCTTGTAGACTTTTCTTCTTAGTTTCCAGAGCATCATATTGGTCTGATAAAGTTTTGATTTCTTCATCAAGCGTTTCATTCTGACAATAATTAATGATATGAATGTATAAACATTTTAGTATTCATGATGCAAATGAAACAAATAGCAGTTCCATTTATTGATTTGTTTACAAAATGTTTCATGCATTGATATTTAAAAGTCAATATACAGACACACCACCTTGAAGATTGGTACAAACAATCAATAAGCACAACTACTTATGTCAGTGGCAACATGATACAAATTATTTCTGATATGATATCAATTATAACTACAGAATAATTTCCAATACAATGTCAGTTGAAATTCAACAATTGAATCATAAAGTCATACAAACCTTATTTTTCTCCTGTTCCAATAACTCAAATGAGCTTGCATCTTGTTGTTTTAGGGCACTTTCTAGCTGATTGATTGTCTTCTGCAACTCCTCCTTTTCTTTGACCATTGTTTCTAATTTCATGTTCTCTGTATCAGCACAGTCTTTTGCATTCTATCAGAAAATAAAACAAAAATATGTTTCTTATTTGACACAATCTGGTCCATGGAGGCCAAAAGCGGCAAATTTGAAATTGAGATCACTGCACAAATATAGAGTAAAAATACATTTGAAAAACTTCACAAAACGCCATAACTTTAGAACCAAGTATGCTAGACATTTGTGTTTTCAGCATATAATAGCCTAATGTTTGTAAAAGGTAATAATTACGGTGACTCAGTTTTCAAAAATGTCTCCTTTTGGTCACTATGGACCAGATTGTGTCACTATTAGGTTTTTGGTCATTGTTCCACAACAAGTTCCATTTAGATACCATCAACTGTAGAACAAAAAATAAAACATAATGTGCCACTACAATTTTCATGAAATAAATTAGTTCCATACATGTAAGTTATGTGCACATCACTTTTTGTTTTTGCCTGTATTAGTTCTCCTTTATTTGCTTTTCAAAAAAAAAAATCAGGATGAACTTTAGAAAAGTGGTTGTCACCCCAACCCTAATGCAATTACTTATTAATTCTAGCCTTAACCCCTAATACAACTGGTGGCACTATATTCTAATGCCTTGCTCAATATCAATACCTATTGGTAAAACTGATTGAAATAACAAATTACCTGAATGTTTGTTTGAAGCTGATCAATTTCACTGGTTTTTACTTTCAACTCCTCCTCCAATGCTAGTTTTTCATTGCGTGCATGTTCAAGCAGCTGCGTAAGGCGAGTATTCTCAGCACTGAAAAACAGAGAATTAATGTAGTAAACACATCTTGTATAATGATTTTGACTACAGAAATTACCATACAAGTGAGTTGACTTATAATATGCACCCATATTATGCATGCTTGTGTGCAACATCTACAGCACTCATGCAGACAGGAACAACAGACATTGGGTACCAGTTTTCTGAAGGGAGCATGTGGGTGGGGGAAGTCATTTTCAGGAAGTGCACAATCTGAACATTTGCCTCAAATTTGGCCAGTTACCCAAAATTGTGGAATATTCAATGATTTTGTTCATTTTTGCCTGACATGGAAAAAGGGGCAAATGCCCATGTTGGAGGGGGAGGAGGGATCAAGGCAAACAGACAAGACTGAAACAAACACCCACACTTCCACACACCAATGTAGAGTGGAATGACTTCAAGAATTAGTCTTTAAAAAACTAAAACAAAGATATATCTTTTCTATCTGCTGAAGAGAGTTCTGCTATCTACTGAAGATAGCAAATCTGTGCTGTTATGTATTTTGATTTTGATAACATATTTTGTATGTAGTGAAAGGTACACAACACATTTAGTGGTGCATTCTCAAATGTGCACACACTAATACCAATGCATGTAGATTTCACATCACACAATAATGTATCTAAGCCTTCCGTCCTGATCTGCAGTAGATAGCACATTAATTGAATTTGGCGCCAAATTCAATTGGGGCTGAAATATGTTAACTTGGGATCAGTCACACACAGTGAAATTATATAATGTTAGTTAGTATTAAACTGTTAGAAAATTATGAAATCAGACTTCTTGAGGTCCCTTAAACATGTTCTAATTCCACACCAATTGATACTGCACATATCCATAGGTATGGCTTAAAATTTGAATGTTGAATCCTTCACTTTGGTGGAGACCTAAACATTTCATATTTACTATGGATTTGAGACACTTTGTTGGTAGTATGCTTAATTTGCTGTCAACTCTTTAAAGCCTTCTAATTTTGTGAGCTAATTTGGGAAACTATTGTTTAATAAATTTATTTTATATTTTTGTGTCCGTAAAGAATTTTGGAGTGTATAGTCAAAGATATATTTTACACTTGGTAAGATAATAACACTTCATGCCAATTCAAATGAAAAATTGTGACTCCCTTAGAGATCATTGATGAAGTTAAACTTAAATTAGATATGACAATTTCATAAAGATGGTGAAACAAAAATTGTCATTTAAAATTATTTGAATAGAATGTTTAAAAACCATAAATATTGCACTTAATACTTTTGCAGCAATTTCTCTTTCCATGGTTTAGCTATAGGCCTATTCTTTTGTATCTTAGTTTTCTTATCAGTGTAAGCAACTTTGGGTTGTGTTTTAAATGGAAGACATGCCTTATAAATCCCACTTATTATTATTATTATTATTATTATTAAGTATTGTGTTGTCTTTGAGATCCACTTAAATTATTTAGCTTTTGCTACTGTGGTGCTGCAACCTCTCTGCACTAACGCTGGTTTCATGCCACTTGCCGCTTTGACAACAATTTTTACGTCATACGCAATCAGCCTAACAACGGAAGCAGTGACCAGTGGTAAGCCCATGTATCAATCACTCCACCACTTTGCTCAAAGCGGCAAATTGCTAGAAGTTGAATTTAAGTCAAGTCGGGAGTGGTGCCGCTGTGATGAATGAGCCAATGAGCACAGACCGGCAACATATGCACTGGACGGAATTCTGAAAAAAATAATAACAACTTCCCATTTCACCTGGGTATGGTCAGACAAGTGAGGTAAACATTCATTGTTAATGGTCATACCTTTCTGCTTTCTTTTCTTGCTTCAGTATGTCGATCTTGTCATATGATGCCTTTTCTCTTCCTAGAACCTCCTTTATTTCTTCTTTCATTGAGAGCATTTCATTCTGTATTACAAATGCATATTTGAAAATAGTGTATAAACATCAAATGTGAAAATAGCAAATGTGGCATTTTTTGATTGTATTTTTTTGTGTGTGTTGTTTTGTTTCTATTTACTGCAAAAACCAGTGCCATCATTATCCCATTTGATTTCTTCCACTTTCTTGACAATAATTACAGGGTCATAAGGGACATGTGCCACTCCCATGGAAGGGGCAGAGTACCCCTCTGACAGAAAATGAAAGAGAAAACCTGGAGGGCAAATGAAAAGAAAAGGGGCAAGGAGCCCCTTTTTCACCAAAATTCACCCCGATCGTGGGCCAAAATATTGTAAAATACATTTATATTTGTGCGCTACGCATGCACATTTGTCACAATAAAACCCTTTTCATCCCGATCATGGGCAAAAATAGTGTAAAATACAAACTTTTTGCCCACTATGCGCAAACATCGTCCCAGTAAAGCCTTTTTTGAAGCTCAAAGATAATTATACAGTCTCTCTAAAAAACAAAACAGGTGTATGCATGTATGATGCAACTGCAATTGCTTTTCGTCTGTTCCCCAAAAATTTTTCCCCCTCACCAAGAAAGCTGGCTATGCCCCTGGCTATGCCCCCTCTGATAATAATCCTGGACTATTAATTCTAATACATAATCATACCTCCTTCTTCTGTAGTGATTGCTCTGCAGTCTGCAGTTTTGATTGTGTCTTTATTTGGGTTTGGGTGATCTCTTGCAGCTTCTCAGTCAATGAAGCCATCTCATTCTGTAAAAGAAAAAATGATTAAAGATAAGTTCTGCGCCAGCCTGTCTTTTGAGGGCTGTTTAATGTTGCACTTTTGGCCAAAGTCTTGACATTTGTTGTATTCTTTTGAAAGTTATCAAGCAGCAAGTTTCATAATGTGCTTTGTAAATTTCTGCACAGCTGGATAGATATAAGAGTCTCTTTTGTAGATTTTTATTTTAGCAACTTTTATATCAATCACTGTCAGTTATCAGTATAATATAATAATATAGAAATAACTAGTTATGAACATCTATGAAAATACCATACTGCCCTCTTTGAAGCAGCATGTTACTATTTGCAGGGAACCAGGGATATACATGTATGCTATTTGCACTGCCAAGAGTAAGTCTTTACCTCGAGTTGTTGTTTTGCAGTTTCCAAATGTGAAATGGTAGTTTTGACTTCATCCATATCTTTCTGTGCATCTCCTTTGGCTTTCTGATTTTGCAGCTCAGCTTCTTCAAACTCATTCTGCAATTAAACAATATTTTATACATGTGCGTTTGAGTTGACAATGATCAGGATTTTTTAAATAGCAAGGTTTAGTACAGGTCGTAAATTTGTGTCCTAACTTGCATGAATAAATTAACTTTGTCTTTTCCTTCCCCTAAATCCTAAAAATGACCCTGAATTTGTTTTAACAAATTAAAAGTTTTTATATAGAATATATTCTGGTGATCAATCTAGTATTTTGTTACAGCAATATGCCGATGCCTGTTTTCCCATACCTGTGCTATAATTATAGAGTATAGGTTATCATGGTTATTAGTATTGATTTTGCTGTCCATGACTTATTTCAGGCAGAACTGTTTCTATGCAGCCATGACCGACATGGAGGCACCAAGTCTCGTGATTTAGTGTTTTTACCTGAGGGCAGTGATTTTCGCTGGCATAATTATGCCTTTGCCCCTAAGCACTGCATTCATATTACAGTCATATCTTGCCAAATCTGTCCAGGTTGACAAAGTTGCCTCAAGTGATCCATCAGTATTGTCTATGAATCCATTGATGAGTAAACACACAAGAGCTGAATTATTCACAATCAATTGTTCCAATGTGGATGCATCAACTCTATATTTTTGATCAATTCCATAAAAAGATCAAGAACTTACTCTGACCACAATGACCTGCCCACATGCCAGGTTATGTAGGTTATTTTGCTGTCATGCAGGAACAATTTAAAAAGCAGCAGAATGTCTGGTAGGTAGATGACATGCTTTGTTGGGCCATGGCCAGTAACGTTTTCAATATCAGCCACCTGAACTCTGGTAGTTTCACCCATTCATATATAAATAAAATCACTGAAAATCCTACTATTTGGGACAAAAAAAAAATCCAAATTGGTGTAATTGTTTTGTTTTGACTGAGGATGATGGGAAGCGGGGGTAGCAACGCCTAAGTTTGGGGAGGGGTACAGGCACACAAACAAATTGAAACAAACACACTGAATGGACTAACTGCAAAAACTCCCCCTTGGTTTTTTTATAGCTGGTCTTAGGTAGGTTAAAGTATATATTTTCTAAATATATTTCAATAGGTTTTAATAAAATCTGAACAATTTTGAGTTTTGACCCCTGTGTAACTTTGACCATGAATTCCTCGGAATGTTCAAGAGTGCCCACTGGGCACTTGTTATATTCTTATTCAATACACCTCAGATGTAAACATAAGCAAATATGTTATTTATACTCAGCCTGACACTCATTAGCCAAGTTCTATACGAGTATTAATATTTTTACTGAAGATAGTTCTGCTCTGCTATCTACTGAAGATAGCATAGCTGTGCTATGTATTTAAGCTATTTATTTGGTTGTCAGGCAGGAACAAACAAATCACTAAATATCCCACTATTTGGGGCAAAACAATGAAAACGTGCTAAACTGTACACAAATTTTCCCCCACTCTCAAAAAATCCTAGTGCTGCCACCACTCCTTTGCTGTATATTATGTTCACCTTACCTGTTTGTCTTTTAGTGCATCTCTTGTCCTCTGTATGTTACTTTTCAGAATTTCTTTTTCAGATGTCAGGTCAACTATCTGTTCTCTTAGGTTGTCAATTGCCACAACAAGTTCTGTTTTCTCACACCTGACCTCTTCAAGCTTCTTTTCTTGTTCTTTCTGTCAATTTGATCAAATTAAGTAAAAGCGTTCTTACAAACTGTTTTTTTTTAATGAGTTGGCTTCTTCAAAATAAAACAAGCAGTGCTGGAAAAGACAGTCATTTACTACCATTGGTATATTGAAATTATTATTAAAGACAGATACAACATCGACTCAATTTATATGTGATTTAAATTGCGTTTTCATGCAACCTATCTTTAGTTTATACACACCTTGATATGCAATAGGGTACTATTTTGCTGCTTCACATCCTGAATTTCTTTCTGAGCTTCATTAAGTTTTTCTTTCTGTGTTGCTACATTTTCTTCTGTTTTCACCAGAGTCTGTTGAACACTACCTGATTATGTAACATAGAACATTATAGATAGAATCAAAAGTTAGTTTTAAAATTACTGTAGTGGTTTTCATTCATAATTATGTAATGCCTTAAAGCATACAATATAAGTATTTCAAGCATGTTGTAAGTGGCACACAAGATCAGGAGGGCATAGATGTTGTCTCACATAGCATCCGGTTTGGGTTCTTGCAAACGAGGAGTAGCTCCAAGACATGACTCCTTCCAAACACGTATCACAAAGCATGTAAACATATTAATATTGTACTAGGCTCTATATACATGACCTAAGGAACAAATACATATTAACACAACAGAGAAATGCTTCTTCTAAGCAATGAATTCAAGGGCATGGTGACTATAGGTTATATAATTTCATACTTATTTTTATAATATTCATCAGAGACATAGTTTTGTTTTTTCAATACCTTTTTCTTCTTGTATCACAGATATCTGCTGATTATTCATCTGGATTGTTTCTGTAAGACGTTGAATATCCAATTCCTTTTGTTTGTACCGATCGACCAATTCATGAATCTAAAAACAAAAAAAAGTTATACTCAAAATTTTGAAGTCACCAAAGTTCATAACTTATTTAAGTATGGACTGGTGCATCAGTGCAGTGTGAATAAACATTGTCAATTCGTTTAATGCATAACATATCAGGCCAAGCTCAATAAAAAAAAAATAGAAATTTGGAATTGTTACAAATCATTGCATTCAAGGAAAATGATTTAGTTTGTGTGTAGAAAGCAGAAGAATGTGTGATAAAAAAGATTTTAAAAAGCATGTTTGATTATATTTTACTTTTTTTTACCTTCTGTCCAGCTTCCTTCACTTGAGACTGCAACTGATTCTGGTGCTCCTGAAATTTGTCCTTTTCCTCTTCAACTTTAATGAAACAAACATGAAACCAAACATGATGCTTACGGTATATATTTTCAATAATATTTCTCAGGTCATTTAAAACCAAATTTGAATTTAACTTTTACATTATGCTCCCTTTGTTAATAAAAGTTTCCAACAACAGCAACTTATAAATATACTTTCTAACTGAAATTGAAAGAAAGAGTTGATAAATGTACTTTTTCTGTATTAGTCAACTTCTAACATAAATTCCTTACACCAGATTTGTTCTAATTACTTAGCAGCATGCAGTTTATTATATTATGGTGCTATTTTTTAAAGAACTATTAATTAGAATTTCCGTATGATACTATTTGTTATAGATTTACTACGCATTTCCCCGAAATTGTTGTGCATGAGATCAGTGCAGTCACAATCAGCTCCGGTAAGGGGAACATGTCTCGAAGTAAAGCTCTGTGATATTGTGTTGTCTGACGGTACTTTGTCAGATTTATATGCATAAGCTCATGAATTAAAGTTGATTTCTATAGTCTGTATGGTTTCCCTCTTGTGTATTATTTGGGTATCATGCCTTGGTAATTTTTCCCTGGTAATTCTGAGTCATAATAAATGGTGGAGAATCCAGGTAGTAAATCGGTAACAAATAGTTTCATGCAAAAGTAGTTCTAAGAAATAGTTATATCATCTTGTACAATCCTTGAGCAAGTTCTGCATCCTGTGTTATTTAAAGAAATGAAAAATCATGAAAATGTACCTTTCAGATTCATGTACCACTTATGATATATCATAAACTTACATTGCCCTTTCATGTTATTCAGCTTATTGACATGTACCAGGCTCAATTCTTTAAATTTCACATTAATTTCCTGCAGTAAAGAAAAAAAACATTTTATTCAAGTGAATGTTCAATGGTGTTGTTGGTTACAAATGAGTGAATATTCTTAGCCATCCAGTAGTTTTAAAGAGAGTTTTGGAATTAAATCAAATACTGGAACTTACTTTTTGCAACTTTGCAACATTGTGTCTGGAAGTGTTGGTTACACTTCAAAAAACCTTTTTTTATGATAAAAGTAATTATGATCTGTAGTAAACATTTCGCTATTATGTTTGCTTGATGTTTAGTCATTTTGTGCCAACATATTATGTATTAAGTTTGAATCCTGATTTGAATGTCATCAGAATATGTGCATATACTTGTTGTGGGTTTTTTTTGTGTGTTTTCTTTTTGTCTATTCCTTGTTCTCACACAAAGCAGATAATTAGTAAATGTATCATTTGAAGTATCAAAACCTCTTTTAGCACATGCTGCCAATTTCAGGTTTGGTGATACTAGAATAGTATGTAAAAGACATACAGAAGTCTAAGTCTGTGACAGTTTCTCCTTTTTGTATTAAGATTTTGAAATTTAAATTAAACACTTGCAAAATGAATATTTCTATACTCTACCTGGAATTCTTTCATATGGATTTGGTCTTTAACTTTTAATTCATCTCTATCTCTTTCACAGGAAGACAGTCTTTCTTCAACTTTTGTGGTATAGTCCTTCAGCAAGTTGCACATGTCACGGGTTGTTTCTATCCTAGAATATGAAAATTAAACATGTATATGGTCGCATGTCATGAATTGGTCATCTTTTGTGTAACATAATGTTTTATGATAAAAATATCACCAATTTTGATTCACTTCAACACAAATTTTAATGAATACATTTTAGACCATTAAAACTATACATTTCTGGAAAGCTTATATTACAAGGATGTCAAATCAACAAAGTACAATATCATAATACAGGGTGGGTAAGAAATATACAGGGTGGAACATCAACAAAACTAACATCTTTCGTGTCATGGTAAACCCCATATTTTCTTTTTCTGAAAGCTATGTAGCTCAAAATAAATATGGATTCAGAAAGACATTGTATGGGCCCTTCCAACAAATTAGGAAGAAAGAGTTTGGTATCCCTTGCGTTAAACATACAGGGTGGTCAAAAATTGTAAAATAATTTTACAATTTGTATGACATTTATCAATTAAAACTTTTCCACCATGTCTGGCACTAAAACTAATAGCATAATTGAATTCCTCATCAAATTTCCTTAAAAATATGTGTATTTTTGAATAAGCAGGGTGACTCGGGCAAGAGATAGGCCATTTAGAAATGTCGGAGCATTACGTGCACACTTTGTACAGTAACATATAGGGAAAACTGTCTTAATTAGCATTTAATTAGGCAATTAATTAGTTACATCTTTTGTTATAGTTGATCTACTATGAGGTAGATTAACAATCCAGGATGATATATGTGCAATTTGGTGTCCATGCTAGTTATACTTTTTAAGATACAAAGGTTTGAAGTTTGCCATATTTTCACAATTTTGTGTACAACCCTATGGGGCTCACCCGCCTGGCTCACCCGCCCAGCTCCTCCATTGACACATCTTACATATTGAAGTATAAATCTCAAAGTAGTTGTCCAATTGACTTGGGGTTTTTTGTATTTGAGAAAGAACATAATTATCTACAAAATGACACCAAACTTGCTAAAATAGGTATCATACTTTTAGAATAAACTAAACTTGAAGTGGGAAAAAAGCATTTTCATGTTACGGCTCCTCCATTTTTGGGTGACCTATTTGTGACATGCGACCATATATTAATTTTGATCAAATCAATTTATGTTAATGGCCCATTTTGCCTCATTCTGAGACTGACTGTTCCCTACACTCTGAGCCGAATTTTTCCACAGATTCTGAAACTAACTTGCTTCAGGCCTAATTACCAGCAAGCTTAGGCTATTTGATAAAAATTTGATGTTCACTTGTCCCATGGGCGCCACCATACCAAGACCACCAAGCACTTAGTTGATGTACATGTACCACAATGCTAACAGATAGGAACTTTTCAGACAAATATCATCAAATTACTATAAGTTTATACACATTTGGTAGATTCTGAATTTGTCATGTCTTCAAGACCCGATGGAAAAAGTTATTAAATCAATGAAAACTCTTAATATAACATTACTAAGTTGCAAAAAAAAAATTTTTTTGCTGAATCTGAACACATATGCCTGCCGCTGTGCCAAATGTCACTTTTGCAGATAGTACAAAAATACTTACTTCTGCACAATCTCTGCTCTGCTCTCTATTTCCTCTTGGAGTTTGACACTTAGCATTTCATTTTGTAACTGTAATAAATGATTGCAATGGTTAGATAAGATAAATTCTAGAAATAATATATAGTGTCAAGGGCTTAGGCGGCCAGCTGTGTAGGGAGTGTTTTACACACCCAAATTTGTAAATACACACCCAGTTTTTGCCCACATGGCCTATACTTTGTACACAAATCTTAAATTTACACACCCAGTTTTTTAAATTTACACACCCAAAACCTTCAAATCCTGCCTAAGACCCTGTACAGTGTGTACATCATTTCTTTTAAAATAAAAGCTAGTTCAAGCACATCCAGCCTGGTAGTTCCAAAGGGCAAAAATCTGTGGAGTTTAGAACTTTTCCCCAGGTAAAGGCAATCTCGGGAGGCGGCCATTAACTTTTCAATCCAACTTTTAAAGGAGGATTTCGTGATCCTAGCATCCTCTTTTTATGACATTTTTCAGTAGATATCCACGAAAAAAGCTTATTTCCAAAATTTCAGTTGATTCCAAGTTTGTGTTTTCGAGTTATGCATGATTATGTGTATTACACTGCTCCATAGGCCACTGTTTACCGATATTTTTGCGATATTTTTTCTAAAGGAATTAATCTGCAAGAAATATTTGGTACATAAACATTATGAAGCCAGAGGTATCCAGTGGTGTAAAAATCTCAACTTTTTGGGGGAAAAGTGGGGAGATGAGGCTGTGGATCATGAAATGCCCCTTTAAGCTAAAACTAGTTTTCTTGCCACCTGTAGTTTTGACTAAGTTTTTGTTTTGAATTTTCTGAACAAGACATTTTTGTCCTCTATCAAATCTGTACAAATTCCAATTATACTGCCCTCTATCTATCAAATCCTTCTGCCTTTTTTTTTATTGAAATGTCTCATGAAATCTAGAAAAGCGCATACAATCAGTCCTAATATTCCCAGACATTTATAAAACTAAATTAAAAGTACTGTAAACATCAATTCATCAATGGTGACTATTTACAATCCGATTGTAAAAGATGAAGCCCTGCCAGAGCAGTTCTGTTGGGGTGAACTATAAAACCTGTCTGGTATCTCTGAATTTGACAGGTGCTAATTGACATTTTAATGCTACCATATTGCATCAATTAGCACAGATTCAGAGATAACCTTGTCACTGATTAATTTGATAACCAGGCAGGTTAGGTTCACCCCAGAAGAACTGCTCTGACGGGGCTTCCTCTTTAAATGAGATGCGAAAGAAATGTTCCAACCTGAAGATCAACAACTGCTGTTCTTTGGTGTTCAATGGTTTCTTCAGCCTCTTTAAGTTGTCTATCCTTTTGCTTTTGATCAATCTCTGTCTGAACTTTCCATTTTCTAATTTTGTCTGCTTCCTGGTGAAGGCGGGAATGAAGAGATGTCAAACGGTCACTCTTCTGAGAACTTGTTTCATTAGACTGCTGCTGGCTCTGACGAGAAACCTGAGCTTGTTGACCTTGTCTTTGTTGCGTCATTGGGGTTTTGGGGGTCTTTGGTGGAGAAGTAGTCGTTCTGCACAGATTTGGAGTCAACAGAAGAAATGAGCTATTCTGTCTTGTTTGTTGATTGGCTGGTGTTGTCATTGTTGATTGGGAATCCTTATATGCAAACAATTAAAGTATTAATTTCATTATTCAGACATTTCAGTATCATACTAGTTTACATCATGTAACAACAGTAAACATAACATGTATTTATATTAAAACTTGCCAAAGGTGTTTTAGCTTTATAGCTGAAGCTTTAAATAGGAAAAATTGGATCTGTGTGCACTGAGTACAAATTTCTAAGCAGTAGTCAAAATTGCAATCATTTAAAACTGGTCATGCTCCAGGAGAAGAAATGAAAAAAAATGTGTGTGCAGTGCAGCTGGGGGAAAAGTGCAATTTGAATATTTTGTTTATATAGAAAAAGTGAATGTTTTTAAAGGAATATGTACTCACACTTCAAGATTTTGTAATTTTGTCCCAGTTTTTGAAACCAGCAGGGAAAATTGCAGGAGAAGCATGCTAATTAATATGTTTTACATATATTATATAGAATCTTTATGAGGATAGGATTGCTTCTTGGATTGTAATAATCAAAACATTGTTTTACCATTGTTTAATTTCCAAAATATTACTGACATAATCATTACTGAAGTTCATTTTAAACATACTTGGAACAGAGTAGCTCCACTACTACTCGCTACGGTTTCACTTGGTCTGCTGCTTTCATTATTGAAGAGGAAGAAATTCTGCTGATGCTCTTGTGACTGGCCATTGGTAGGTTTAAAAAATGGTTCATTTCCATCTCTCTGTTCATCATTATTTCTTTGCCTTTGTGATTGCATCATCCTGTTGTAATAAACAATTTAAATTATTCGAATGAATTACAAATGCTGATGGCAGGTAGTCATTTAAAGGGATGGTCATTGATTTTCCAAACAGGAACACCTAAAAATTTACCAAAATTCAGATTTGGAACAAGCATCAATAACATTATTATAGGCAAAGTAAAAAACCCAGTTGATCCACCCCTTCCTTTCAGGGTTTTTCTGAAATTTGTACTTGTTATTTTATTTATTTCAGGCATAATATTTTTGTAAAAATGTTTAAGGCTAATATGAAAGTTGATGTTAAGTTTCCATCACATTTCTTGTCAAGTGTTGATGAGGTGACTCTTTCATTATTTGGCTGTATCTCATTTTTACCCATATAGTGTTGATGTAATACCATGTCAAAACAGGGATTAAACAATTAATGCTCAGATCATCTTTACAGACATTTTGGAACAGATTGAGAACATGTTTTTAATATTGAGTTTTTATCAAAATGAAAAGAAATTTGCATTTCTTTTAATCACCAGGAACATGATTAGGGAATCATTTGATAATTTTTCTATAGTAATTTTAGGTGCATGACGTGTTGTTAATTCCACTGCCAATCACATCGTACGCATTGTAATTTGAACCTTGTGAATATCTTAGAAATACACTCTCATCAGACAATCACTGGACAAAGCAAGCCAAAGCCTAGGCTTAGGCCTGAAGTTTGTTCGGCTTATATTCTATAATTAAATAGGCGAAAATTATTCGGCTTTTGTTACTGTGCATGTCAATAAAGTCCCAGTGAGTTACGCATTATAAATGCAACGCACAACTAGCGTTTCAGCATTGCCCCCATCTGTGTGCACGCCATTCTATATCAATACATGGTGTTATGTCATGAGTCTTTTGCCTTTAAATATTAAAGCTGAACAAACTTTAGCTAGAGCCTAGGGCTATAGCCAAAATATTAAATTCTCGATCATGCAGGTCATACAGGTCGCGAGGTCATACAGGTCGCGCGATCCTATGAAAAGTACGCTGACGTTGGCTCTCATGATCATGTGATCGAGAATTTATTATTTTGGCCAGTTACCAGTATAGTGCCGGTCAAGATGGTTTACCAAATAGGCCTACTGGATGGAACAACCCCCACCACGTCCATGAGAATATAATATGCTCAAGCAATAAATATATAAATGAACCCCTAAGTTAAAATAAATCTGTAACATTTTAAGCGAAAGTGTGAAGGACAAGGACATGAATGGATGAATGAAGGAAGCTTACTTTTAAAAAAAGTTTTTGGGTCCAGACCAAGCAACTTTAAAAAATACCACTTTCCTTTCCTTTCTTTCTTTCTCCCTTTGTAGTGCTGACTTCAAATAAGCGAAGATAACTCGCACTGCGGTGTGCACATGCGTCGTCTCATAGGCGACAGAAAATTGAATTACGGTGCGTATAAACAAAGTGCAAGTAAAAACTGGAGGTGAGATGATGGAGCTACCTCAGCAGGCGGTCCCTCAGTGCGGCCTTGAAGGCGTCGAGGGATGCATACTCAGCTGGATCTGCAGACAGATTGTTCCAGTCCCTGATGGTTTGAGGAAAGAACGAGCTGGTATAGACTGAAGAGGTAGTTGATGGGATGAAGTACCGGGATTTGTGACCTCTGGTGGATGATTTGAGTGGAGTGAGGTAGTCTTTGCACTTGATGTCAACCAGGTCATGATGGATCTTATAGAACATCACCAAGCGGCTCTGGATGCGTCTTTCTTGGAGAAAGGCCAGTTGAGGGTGCTGATCATATCAGAAACGCTGCTGGTGCGTTGGTAGTTGCCAACAACGAATCGAAAGCGGCATTTCGCTGAACCTGTTCAACCTTGTTGATATTTCTCTTAGTGTGAGGGTCCCAAGATGTGGACGCAAATTCAACAGTAGGGCGGACATACGTAGTGTACGCAGCTTCCTTCACTTGTTTGCTACAGTGACTAAGATTGCGTTGCAAGAAGGCTCTTGTACAGTTGGCTTTCCTGGTGATGGCATCGATATGGGTATTGAAATCAAGATGGCTATCCAGGTGGACACCAAGATATTTTGCTGAGCTAACTACTTCCAACACTTGACCATGAACTGTGTATGATGCTGGTATGGGATTCCTCTTGTTGGTAATTTGGAGGACCTGGCATTTGGTGGCGTTAAACCTCATGAGCCATTTCGATTCCCAGTCTTGGAGAGCGTCGAGGTCTTTCTGCAGTTTAATTGAGTCAGCACTTGAAGATATCTGGTGGTACAAGATGCTGTCATCAGCAAACAATCTAGCAGTGGCAGATGAAACACACTCTGGCAGATCATTAATGAATATCAGGAAGAGGAGGGGGCCTAACACACTCCCCTGCGGTACACCAGATGTGACGTTGGCTTCTGAACTCTTCTGACCATCCACCAGTACAACCTGTGTTCTGGAGTGAAGGAAGTCACTGATCCAATTGTATGTGCTGCCGTGGATGCCATAATGTTTGACCTTAGCTAGAAGATGGCGGTGAGACACTTTGTCAAACGCTTTTTCAAAGTCCAAGAGGATGACATCAGTTTGTGATTTCTTGTTGATTCCCTTAGCAAGGTCTTCTAGGGTGGCAATTAACTGCGTGTCGCAAGAACGTCGCTTCCTGAACCCATGCTGGGCGTCTGACAGAATATTGTTATCAGAGAGGTGACGAATAATGGAGCAGTGGATGATATGTTCACATAACTTGCACAGAACTGAAGCCAAAGAATTTGCAGAATTTAATGCAAACTGGTATGTCCTCTACAGTATTGTAAAGGATATCGTTCAGCTAAAATACTTGTTGACATTTTTATTGCTGAAAATAGCTTACCTTTTTTGCAAAATACATGAATAATATTCCTACATTCACCGAAATCCCACAAACATGTTGCTATGGAAGAAAAGTACCGGAAGTAGATGTCGCAAGATGGGCATTTAAACCGGCCCCTGAATCTGAATTCTGCTTCACTTGGCACACGTTCCAGATAGTAAGAAAAAGATATCCATGGTGCCAACAGAGCAGACAGTAATTGATTGAGTGATAGCCAATCGTAGGCCCCGTAAGTTACAATTACGCGTTCACTACAGTTACGTCTTTTCTTATTGGTTAAAAGTTTGATGAACTCTTTTCTTTCTTTTATTCTTTCTTTCTTTCTTTCTTTCTTTCTTTCTTTCTTTCTTTCTTTCTTTCTTTCTTTCTTTCTTTCTTTCTTTCTTTCTTTCTTCCGTCTTTCTCTCTTTCTTTCTTTCTTTCTTAGTCTTTCTTTCTTAGTCTTTCTTTCTTTCCTTCTTTCTTTCTTTCTTTCTTTCTTTCTTTCTTTCTTTCTTTCTTTCTTTCTTTCTTTCTTTCTTTCTTTCTTTCTTTCTTTCTTTCTTTCTTTCCTTCCTTCTTTCTTTCTTTCTTTCTTTCTTTCTTTCTTTCTTTCTTTCTTTCTTTCTTTCTTTCTTTCTTTCCTTCTTTCTTTCTTTCTTTCTTTCTTTCTTTCTTTCTTTCTTTCTTCTTTCTATCTTTAAATCTTTCTTTCTTTTCTTTCTTTCTTTCTTTCTTTCTTTCTTTCTTTCTTTCTTTCTTTCTTTCTTTCCGTCTTTCTCTTTCTTTCTTTCTTTCTTTCTTTCTCTTTTTTTCTCTCCTTCTTTCTCTTTCCTTCTTTCTTTCTTTCTTTCTTTCTTTCTTTCTTTCTTTCTTTCTTTCTTTCTTTCTTTCTTTCTTTCTTTCTTTCTTTCTTTCTTTCTTTCTTTCTTTCTTTCTTTCTTTCTTTCTTTCTTTCTTTCTTTCTTTCTTTCTCTCTCTCTCTCTTTCTTTCTTTCTTTCTTTCTTTCTTTCTTTCTTTCTTTCTTTCTTTCTTTCTTTCTTTCTTTCTTTCTTTCTTTCTTTCTTTCTTTCTTTCTTTCTTTCTTTCTTTCTTTCTTTCTTTCTTTCTTTCTTTCTTTCTTTCTTTCTCTCTCTCTCTCTCTCTCTCTCTCTTTCTTTCCCTCTCTCAATAAAATAACCCATGTGTGGTTTATAACTTGATGGAATGGAGCCCCCAATAATATTTTCCAATCCTACGTGATACATTGCTGGCTGTGGAGTTCTAATCTAAATGCTATTATTTGCTATATAATTATAATTTCTATCTGTTTTATTTATTATCTTGCTCTAACTATAGGTTGTGTTTAATTGAATGATGAGTGAGTAAGTGAGTAACAAGGAGGAAGAATCAAGCAACTTGAAGCAAGCAAGCAAAAACAAAAAGCTGAGACCATAATACCTAAAGGTATTATGGTCGCAGACAAAAAGGCACTGCAATTAGGACCCATTTGCTGAAATTACGGTACTTTTCTGTGAACATGATTATCATTATGAATCGATGATAGGCCTATAGGCCTACACACACACAAAAAAAAAGAAAGAAAACAAATCCTGTTCAGAAAAATAGTATAAAACATTTTGTCAAATCTATAATAAATGAGAAACTGATGCCAGTCAAACTATTAATTCGAAATGTTTTGTGCCTTGTCCTTTTTTGATTTGTTTCATTTGCATCTTCTCTGGTTTGATTGTTTAGGCTTTATTGTTGTTGTTTTTTAAGTTTTAAAACTTGAATTAATTTTTACAAGTTGAATTAAAACACATAGGCCTAGTGAAGACAAAAAAAATTAAACACAAAGCATGCTCAAGTAAATGGTGTGGGTTTTTAGGGGGCCTATGACTCATTTGTTGGCATGCAAAACATTTGTTTGTATACACGCAAACGAAATTTGTTTATTTGTAAACATTGTAGATGACCGGACGTCCCAAACCCGGCCCAAATTAAACCAGTGACGTTTCCCGGTTTAGCCAAAATCGGGCTACGTAAACAGACTGGCAACGCTGTTTATTAAAGCTTCCGGTTGCGGAGATATGAAAAGATCAGTTGGATGCTCACTGATCAGAGAGAGATCAAGTTTGTCAAAGAACGGATCAGCTACATAGCAGTGATTTTATATCGATTCAGGAATATAGCAAGTGATTATACTGAAGAATCGTTTCTTTTTGCAGCTCGGAAGGATTTTTATGATTTAAGGATGGATCGAATGCGGTGCACCTGTTTCGCTGTTTTTGCATTGCTGTACAGTGCTACGAATGGTAAGTAAAGTGTGCGTGCATTGGGTGATCAGCTGTACAGACTCTGTACACTTGCAATGATAAAGTACATTGCAGTGATTACAAAAGTACATACATGTAAAACGTCATAGTGTCTTTATCATATTTTATCATGGGCCTTGGAAAAAGCTTTAAAAAGATGGCAATGGCTAAAGTGTTTCTGTGACTGTATCTGTATGTTCCTGGACTGGATGCCGTTTTTGTGTTGTCAAAAGTTTATTTCCTGTTTTATCATGATAAACTTGTCCAGATTGGGTATATAAAACCTTTTAACACATCTGAAAGACTATTAAAAGGTCTAATCCAGTTGAACTTGAGTTGCATAAAATAAGAAGAATGAACTTGGAATAGAACAACATTATTTCATGACATGTTTAACTCAAAAGACCGGCAGTATGGTGTGGTATTCTGGAATTAGAAGTGATTTGATTTTGTTTACATTTTACAAAAATGTGTTTACATTTTAAAACTAGGTGTTATTGCAATAGATGTGAACAATCATGGATGATCCATGTATGCATATTACAATTTAATAAAGTGCAATGCATGATCCAGGAAAAGTGCTGGTCTGGGCATTTGGCAACTAGCATAATAATATTCAATTATCGTTGATGTGCATTGAAAATTACATGATATACACAGATCAAATCTCATACAATGTATTTGGATGGGAGATAACCCATCATCTAAAGCTGATAGAATGCATGTGTGTGTCATCATCCCGGTCATCATATCCTATTGAAGGGCACAAACCATGATTGGGGAACCAGTTGGGGGGGGGGGGGGTGGCACAAGCTATTTTCCTACATGCGATTTTCAAATCGATTGGGGGCATGTGCCATTTCTTTTACTTTATCAATACTGGAGGCTGTATACAGTCTGTCCCACCACTCAAAACCGTAACACTCAGTTTATTTTATACGGGCCTCCGTAACAAATGGACTCCATCGTCGCTGGCTTTGAAAGTATACAAGTGCTAGTTTTTATGCCACTCCAATCCTGTGAACATTGGCAGAATCATACCCCGGGACAATATGCATTTAAGTTTTTATTTTCTAAGTGTGGACCTAACCTAGAAATCCTTAAACCGGTGAATGCTGTTGATGGGAATATATTGTGTCATATGCTGTTTTAGAAGACCTCTCGAGGAACATAACTGGCTGTGGGTGTCCGCAGTTCATGTGCATCCACAATTACATGTACATACCGGTAGACATTTCTTATGTCTGTGACTGTTTGCCGATCTTTACAAAAGCACACCCACATTTTCTAGGGTCCATACACAAATGTGTCAGCTCATCAGGTAAACCACATTGCCTCAATTGACTGCTGTCATAGTGTATCTAGCATTACACCTTATGGCTACAATGGAGCTAAGGTTACCACTGGAATTACTATGGCAGCCACTGTCTTGTCTTACAATTAACCATATGTATTTTTAGGTGGTGCCTGCTGTTTGTTTGGATACATACTTCACACAGAATGTAATCAGCTACTTTTTATTTAAAAAACACATTCCTGTACTTAAATAGCAAAAATGTATCAGTAAATGTGCATATATGGACTTGGTGAAACACCTGCCTAGCATGCTGGTATTTATTTGACAGTGAGTGCATTGCACATAGATTAGAATTTCTTATTTTTTTGCAAATTCTAACTTTGGTTTTGTGTACCAAAAAGTTATACTGGTTTCATACTATCATGCTGCTTGCCGCTCAGTGCGCTCACGTGATGCACGCACATTGTAGACACCCCGACAGAATCATGGATTGTCATTGGCTGATACGTGGCAGGAAAGTCTGACAAGGGCATTATTGTTATTTTTAGAGACATAAACTAGAGGAGTACAGTAGTACAGTGTACTTCAATCAAAGATGTAACATTTATAACATATTATGCAATTGTTTATGCTTCAAGCATTTACTACTCCACTTAAAAATAATTGATAAATGGATCCAGACATAATTGTTTAGAAAAACTACACTCAAATTAATTCAACTCCACATAACTTGGGCAATTGCAGCAAAGAAGTGTATCTGCAGGCAGATAATGATCGTATTGAGAGTAATTCTTAAATTTCTCTTGATTTTATCACCGCGCAATCCTCCCATCTACTTATCATCCTAACTTCCTGCAGATAGTATTACATCTTTTGTTTTCATGCAATTACATCTCTTAGAATTCTAAGACAAATTTGAATCAGTTCATGGAAACTATCCATTCATTTTTACAGGTATTTTAATTTCACACTTTCTGCTAGGATTACATTTTATTTGTCAGTACATGAAGACCCCTATCATGATCAACAAAATTAGTTTTTACATTTATATTGCCAGAATTGTTTCAATTGCAGTGACAGCTACATAAAAATGAGACTCATTCAATTTTGTGAAATATATTTGCCTTGAATTGAAATAACAGACAGCTAATTATCTACTGGAAAAGTAATAATTTTTCTAGCTGCAATCGATCATTTCAACCATTTTGCTTGTTTTTTATTCTGTTACTTTGAAATTTTTTTACATTTAAATAATTGTACTCACACTTTATACTAAACATTTTTGTATATTTTTAATTTTACAAAACTTAAATGTAAAACAAATTATGTTGCGTAATTCATGCAAAAATTAATGTGACACAAAAATTTCCACTTTCCCAGTCTAAGTAGGAGCATTGCTTTGGAGAAAGGAGCACTGGATAGCAGTGAACAAGCAAAATCATTTAGTCTTGCTAATGAGATATGAATAGAAAGGCGAGGAGAAAATAAGCGTATCTAGTTGACCTCATGAGCGCCAAATATCTCCTCAAGGCGGATAGCGGAGAATCATCAATTGGAAACGGCATTGGATTCTTGTACATGCCGTCTTTTTTACAATTTTTTGTTAAAGAAATGTTTCTTATAACCCTATACATGCTGACAGTGAAGGTATAGATGAGGTGGACAGAGGAATTATTAATTGAGAAGAACATTGGATTATAAATGTTAGATCTGTCTGTGTGTTTGTCTCTGGACTTTTGCTTGCTGATAGTCAATGAACATGAATCTGATGGTGTTTGGTTTGTTTTAATGCTAGTAATAATATTAAACATTTCAATAATTTTGAAAGATTGCAAGAGTAGAATTTTGCTACCTTGCAAGAACTTTGTACCTTGCATTTGTGATTTAGGCCCAAATATCTTTTATTTGCATTTTGCATCTACAATCTTTGCAGATATGAGATTCTAAATTTTTTTGGTGCAAAGTTTAGTTTTGGAAAATGTGGTTAGATGGAAAAAATTTTTATAATTAGCCTTTGAATGGGTTCAAATGTTAGGAGTTCCCAACTAGTTTTAGGACAGCATTTACATGTAAGAACATGCCATGGATTGATCAGTGTTCATATGAAGAAGCAGGTTGTGAACAAGATACAATGTATTCCTTGCATTTGTCCAAGATTTGCAAAGGTGGAACAAATTTGATCGACATGTCTATTTTTTTTTTAAAGCAGACAGTAAAAAGGCAAAAAATCAGATCAAATATCTATATTACGTACTGTATGCCTAAAATTAATGATTTTGACATTTTACAAACATGTGACAGAGGTTGGAGTAAGAAGTATTTTTTTTTCAAAAACAGTTTTCAGGATGCCCCTGAATTTGTCAAATTAATACATTTGGACTTCCAGTCATAATGTATCAGCAAACTGAAGCAAATCTGTGTATAGGGGAGGGTGGATATGGTTTGCACCTAAAACAGGCAATTGGGTCAAATTGCCCCCCCCCCTCCCACCAGCAAGTGAGTATACTACACAAACCACATTGACATGCAAGTTTCATTTGATGAAATAGCATTTGACTCTTTCACACCGTGCGCTGTCGTTAACTTTGTCGCGATGTTGCCGCAGGCATTGTATTGAAAGGTGTCTGCCTCCAATGACAAAGTCAACAAACGTGGGATTTTAAACTCCGGAGTTAAGGGCACTGCGAACAAACACTTGATGGTGGAAGTAGAGAAGTCACAGCTTGCAGGCCTCAGGGGAAATGCTGATTGCAAACAAAAAGTTGCAATTTTAACCTCAGTATTTGTTGTAATACACCTTGCAATTTGATGTATTTTGCTTTTGAATAGATTCCAAAAATAGCGTAAAATCTGTTTATATTGAGACAGCTATTTCTGTTATTTGTTGCTAAAAGCAAACAGTGTCGGCTAAAATATAGGGCTGGGGTACTTCTTATTTTTACAATTTGAAAGTGATCTTCATTGTACAACAAGTAAGCTTTAAATTTTTGCAGTGTTGTTGTAAATAAATGGCAAAGCAACACAGAATTTAAACAGCTTTTTAAAAGGTAGAATGTTTGTCAACTTGAACTTAGGTCTCTCCACGCGGGTGTCAATTGCAGACGACAAGTTTCAAATTTGTATTAAAATTAAAAATTTTCAGAATAAAGTTTAACACAGTGCAACAAGTTAAACTCAATTTACCCTTGCTAAGAAATGGGCCAATCCATGTTATTGTTTACCGGGTCAGATGTCAATCATTGTCATGCAGATAAATTTGTATTGTTTGGCTCGACCCGGGAACCAATGGGATTTGCTGCCTTCAGCGGGTTTCGGGCGTGATTAGGTAGTGATTTATTCACTGTTGGTTTTGTATTGGACACGACAACAACAAAAATCTTCCCACC
This sequence comes from Amphiura filiformis, assembly GCF_039555335.1. Taxonomy (NCBI): domain Eukaryota; kingdom Metazoa; phylum Echinodermata; class Ophiuroidea; order Amphilepidida; family Amphiuridae; genus Amphiura; species Amphiura filiformis. The sequence goes on along the minus strand of NC_092644.1, from coordinate 50,634,382 downwards.
CACCGCGCCCTGTGTGGACATGTGAGAAGGAAGTAAAATATAATTATGTGTGACAGTAATGAGATAATGACCTGTATAAATACAGATATATTTTATCTACTACATGGTAGTGTGTTAAATAATAGCTAATTAAAGCATTTAACTGTCTGTAAGTTTAAAAGAAAAATCAAGAATTATGGTCCCTGTAGATAAGGAGGGAGGAATAAAGAGTTGACGCTTGATCATTAAAATTACATGTGACTTGCAATTAATTTCCTTTCTCAGATCTTCAAAGATACAATGTACACTGTTTAATTAGATCATGTGTTCAATATGTTGCCACATAAAATTTATATAATTGTTCTGTATCAACCTTTTTTAGAATGATAGTTCAAGAGGGAAAGTAAGTCGTCAAAACTATATGTACAGGAATTGACAATCGTATTGTTACATACAGGCACAGGTGTCATCAAAAACAGTAAAGTAGTCTTTTATAAGGTCAAAGACTTCACACAGTAAGCAAAAAGAAAATAATGCTGGGTTTTGAATTATCTTTTCTGTATTTATTTATTATGATATATGTATATGTCATAGAATGCTAACATTAAGACTTGATCCTTTGTAACTTCAGGTAGACCACCTGTTGAAGTGTCTCAGGAATTCCACTTGGGAGCGTGGGATCTGTATGCACCAGTACCGTAATTTATTGTTGAGTTTCCAGCCATGATATTTGATGAATGTTCCACGGGTTCGGGGTCAAACGCTCAGAATTTAGCCTCGGTGGCGGCCACCCGAGTGCAAGTTTGGATCACATTTGGTTTAGCCATGATATTTGATTTAATGATCCACGGGTTCGGGGTCAAACGCTCAGAATTTAGCCTCGGTGGCGGCCACCAGAGTGCAAGTTTGATCACATTTGATTTTGCTAAAACAAGATTTTCTGCGCCTTTGGTCGTTGTTTCGCTAGAGTCTTGGGTTGGGTAATTCGCTCGATTAGAGAATCTCCTATTATATATTTGGCTATAATACGGCTGAGAATTTGTTTGTTTGTTTGTTTGTTTATTTGTTGTAGGTACTGGTGCGGGTCTTAAACAAAAGTCAATAAATGGTTGTCGTGTCTGATTGCCAACATGCATGCAAATTTTGCGTCCGAGTGTTTTTCAATTTCTCTGTCTTAGGGTAATTATACATTTTCATGATCATAATTGGAATCAGCATGAAAAATGCATTAAAATGAGTAGGCCTACAAACAAGCCTAGTTGTTCTTTTGAAGACAGCTGTTGATATTTTTAATTAAAGAATATCTCAAAACATGGACTTTTTTTAAATATGTTGAAACCTATATGGCTAGCAGGACGTAGCACACAGAGCATTAAATTTAAAAAGTATATTCAAATTGGCATGAGGAAAGGAAGAAAGGAATGTTTTTGTAATTTTAGCATAAAGAACTGTACGAAACTAAATTCCCATTCAACCTTAGGATTTGGTAAATAGTGAAAAGTAATGATGTATCGAAACTAAGAATAAATGGATAACAGTGATGTCTGTGAGTGACTGTAACCATGGAACTTGCATACATACAGCATGGTTTTATTGAGTGTTTTGAAAGTAATCAGGTGGAAAATTGCTAAATGAATCGTTAAGATATGCGGCTAACGAGTGTCCTTCTCTGGAAAACACCATGTAAACAAACACAGATTTAATCTGATCAAGAATGTAAGAATCAAAGGGTTTTGATGTGGTTAAATTTTGGGATTTACTTTCAATCCTTGAAAGACATTTTGGCCAATAGGATTTTTTCTTTGATTATTCTTTAAAGTGACACAGAAATGGTGGAAAATGAAAGTAACATTTTAATTTCAAAAGTACAGCTTGAATGTGTAAGGTCAACAAGCTTGTATTCATGGTATTTGTTTCCAGCCATGATACTTTTTGTTGATGCAATGTACCTTTCCCAGTCCAAAATCAAAATTTGGACATTGAGCCTCAAGTTTGCTTTTTGGTGAAAGTACCACTACATATCTATATATTTGATGTTATTTTAGGAAATTACCACACTTTTTCAAAACTGTAATGATCATGAAATAGTATGTCACCACAGTTCATGATGTTTTATTTTCTTGTGAATACTTAGGTGTCCAATGTGTTTTTTTCAAGAACAACAAACACTTATTTTTGTGAACTTAGGAAAAGAAACTTCCTCCTATCATGCCAAATTTCTGGAATTTCCCATTTTCTATCTCTAGGAATACCTGTGAGTACAGGTGTACAGGTGAATTTGTTCGACATCCCAGGAGTTTTATGACTAGACTTCCAATGAACTAGGATGTATCCATCCACAATTATGTTGTAATTTTCTGCTACATTCTTTATATTGAACCTCAAACCTGCATCTTCAACCTTTGGGCCATCATGCATGGTAGAGACATAAATCACTACCACCACAGCCATCTCTTAGCCAAAGGAAGGAGTTTAGCTTCCGGGTATTAAAAAAATCACGTAACAAAAAATCTTGGCGCTTAAGCAAATCTGACAGCAGACTGTAGGGGGACTGTGTGGTAATGGGCACAAATTGTAAGAGCAACACATTTTTGAGAGTTAAATTTATGAATTTCACAAGCGTTTCAAACCAACTTTTCAATATGAAATCAGTTTTAAGACAGTCTGGTTTGATTTTAAAAAATCTTTTTTTAAATATTTTGCATGATTTTGCAGGATAAACTGGAGTGGTTTGTGGTATACCTCAGAGTAAGCCCCGCATATTGGCCTCTACTCCCCGATATAAATCACAGACTCGACACCAGAATACGGCATTACTCACACAGAATTCTCAAGAAGGTTATTGATCCGAAATTGATTTATCAAATGATATGAAATGTCTAGAGGGTCCTTGTTCAAGTTGATCATACAGGAAAGAGAAAAAAAAAGTGAATTGCGATGATAACTTTGTAGTTGTATGAGTTGGTTAAATCAGTAAGCTTATCATGTTATACATGAATTAATAACAAATGGATTGCATTTATGTGAAGCTGGTACTCATGTGATTGAGAATTAATGTAGTTAAAAAGTGCAGTATAAAGAGAACAGGTGCTAGAATTTCAGTCGTTAGCGTCAAGACCGGATACGAGAGTGACATGTCATTTTGAAGTGATTTTATTTTGCAAATTGGAAGAGATCTATGGTGATCCCGGTGTTCAGATTGAAATTGGGTGAACTCTTTTAGGTTCAGTCATGTTTTTGAAAAACAAGAGGATTTAAAGCCTGGAGGTGGCACTCGTATCTAGCAAAGCGACATGCATGTGCGGCCGCACATTTCAACAAGGGAGTCTTTTGTGGGCAAAATTGTGTACAAAATAGGGCTCTGTCAAGGTAACTACGAGGGGGTATCCAAAAGTTTTTGACATCACACAGAAGTGAAAGTGCTATACCGATGAAATTTTGTCAGTATAATCACTGGTCCTTATGTACATTATGGTCCAAAAATGGTCTCATAAGTATGTTTACTTTCTTCACAGGTGGCGCTAGATGGGAAGTAGGCGCATAACCTTTTCGTGATAAGATCCTCCACTTTCTTGAGTTTTTTCACTGTGGCCGCATCATCCGTAAGTGATGGACGCCCACTTCTTGGCTCATCTGTGAGGGACATGTGGCCAGTTTGGAAATTCCTTTTCAAAAAGCAATAGTGCCATATGATGGGCAATCATCACCGTGGGATTGCTTTAATTTCATCATAGATTTTCTGAGCATTGTAGGCCTAACCCTTCAAATGCAGGAACTTAATCATGATGCGTGCCTCAATTTTCACCATATTGCAGGTTATGCGCCTACTGCCCATCTAGTGCCCCTACTGCCCATCTAGTGCCCCATGTAAAGAAAGTAAACATACTTATGAGACCATTTTTGGACCATAATGTACATAAGTACCAGTGATTACACTAACAAAATTTCATCAATATAGCTCTTTTCCTTCTGGGTGATGTCAAAAACTTTTGGATACCCCCTCGTATATGCTCAAAATTTAGGGTCTTACAGTGGGGATTAGAAAAAGGGTCTTTTGGTGAGGATGTTGTTTTAAAAAAGGGGGGGGGTGTGATGGGCAAATAGGAAAATATGGCATAGTGGAGGCGATGGAAAAACATACAAGTAGGGGTCTTTGGGGCCAAAAAAATAGGGGTCTTATTTTAGGATTGGACATAATGCAATCCTCAATATTCTTCTGCATGGCTTTCACCCACACAGCTCTAAAACAGTCAGACAAACAGTAAGATACATAACAATAACATGATATACATGTATAGGTAGACAGACAGAAAGTTATGGAGAAAAAAAATCAAATATTCAGACAAGCATACTGACAAGACAGCAAGCAAAAGCCTTAAGTGTGATAGCCTGAAAGTTCATTGCAAAAAGGGAGAGGGGCTGTGGGGGGGGCTTTACCATATTTTGAAAGTCAAAAACGTGTCTAGAAATCAATATCCATACAGAACAAATGTCACATCACAATGTGATTTGACAGGGGGTGCTTAAAATAGATGCAAGTTAAACAAGCTCTCAAGGGGCACTAATTAGGGAAGGGGGCTAATTAGGTGGAATACCGTCACTGGCAGCACCAGGAATTTTTTTGCGGGGGCATTGTGGGGCAAAGTGAATTATTAGGGGGAAAATACAACAAGTTCTGCGCAAAATGCAAAACGTGGAAATTTTTTATAATTTTGGATTGACTATGAATTCCCCCATGCCCTTTACGGTATACATGTATGACTAGGCCCTACACATTTAGTCGCTTAAAACTCATAGAAGTGGAAGCATTGCACAGTAATACAATAAACACATGGAACTGGCTCTGTACTTATTGTTAATAAATGTGTATGTTTATTAGAGACATGTTCTGCTCATTGGAAATTCTGGGGACATTGTGTAATTGTAAATCCCAGGCAACAAGCGAGGCTAATAATAGTATTGCGTTGTGCCCGTCATGCAAATCATGTAAACATGATACAATAAATCCCAATGGCTTGAATAAGTTGAAATCAGGGTAACAGGGCTTACATAAACAAGTAACATTTGTGTGAAATATACAAAAATGTACATTTGTAGCTTGAGCTCTGAGCAGCACTTTTACATAATTATTTGTGAAATTGTGATATGGTTGAGCAAATGAGTTATTTGTTATTATGATAATGATAAATATTTGGATGATTTTGCCATGTTGGTGTTCTGTTAATCTGAGTGTTGTCATAACTTGGCTATTCCATGCATATTCCTCAAAGTCCCTCTGACACTGGAGTGAAAGATTGCTGTTCTCTTGAATAGGAAAGTTAACAGAATTTGAAACAGCATTCTTAGAATCTTTTCATGAAAAAGTTCAAACTCATTATGCAATAAGCCCAATCGGCATTGGAAGTTTGCAATGCATTGTAGGACAGTTTTTGCAGTTTTAGGACACGTTGTCCTTTGACCTTTCAGAAAATTCAGAAATATTGGGTTTTTATACGTACAAAATATAATCTAAAATGTTTTACAATATTTAAAACAAATATAAAAAATATTAGTATTTTATAAATTAATTATTTGGTATTTTTAATGATCATTATTGTGACAATAATAAGAAAATTAATAATAATTACCTCAATTTTCCCGATATGTCAGAGGTCAAAGTGTCCCAAAACTGCTCTCAAAAACCGGAAGTTAGAATGGCGATTGGGCTTATTTGATATTTTTGCTGAAGAAAATTTTAATCCATTGTGTCAAATGGAAAAGAATGAACAAAAACTAATTTCCCTACACTCATGGGCGTCAATCCCAGGGGGACCGGGGGATGTGTCCCTTCCACCTTTTGGCAAAATAACCCACTTTTTGTTCCTTTCAACCACTAACAATTTTGGTCGGTTGTCCCCCACATTTCAAGCTGGATTGGCGCTAATGCCTACACTGTATGCAAAGTTTCACTCCGCATCCAGAGTGAAAGATGCAGCAAAAGCCTGGATGCCAGACTGACAGAATTCACTAAATTAAGTGCATCACATTTTCCCTTGAAAGTAATTTGAACATTTGTAACTTTTACTTTTCTAAGAAATAAGTGTTGAAGTACAATCCACCCACCTGCTAATATGGACTGAAATGGACCAAAAACCAGAATACTTTAGGAATGACTGAGTCAGATTTACTAAGAATTTACCCCTTAAAATTGATAAGAAATGATTAATTTCAAGCAAAAGTAGTGGTGGTCAACAACTCATCATGTTAGAAATATTTACTTTTATTTCAGGCAGGGTTGCCAGTTTTCAGACCCAAGGTGTTTCGTTCAAGCACCCTGTTAGGTGGCAGCAAGTGTACAAAAAAAATGTAAAAGTAGGCCAATTTCTAGTCAGTGGAAAAGGCACCCAAATAAATCCAATATAATATTTGCACATACTAATATTGAATCTGGCCAAGAGAATGTCACCCAATTGGGTGGATAACCAGTTTAAATAATCAGATTAAATTCTGAAACTTGTGAAAATCGGCTAAATTAAAGCAGGGAAGTGGGACTAAGTAAGCTGCCATTTAAAAATTGTTGCAAATTGATATTTCCAAATGTAGCCCAATTTTAGCAATGTGCAAAGGAACTCTAGAGAATCTGGCAAGGAGAACCCTAACACTACTTACGGGCTCTGTTGCTTTACTATACTGTTGCTTTACTATACTACACGCTCGCCAAAGTCAGTGAGGGCCACAAACTGCAGCTAGGGGAACCCTTACATTGTGATCAATGTAGTGGAGAGGAGAGGATCCAGGAGAGGATCATACACATGACTAAGGAAGTGGGCCCCTCGTTTCTGTCCATGACGTTCAGGCCTCTTTTCCTAATGTGCAGTGACTATCTGGCAGGCCTTCACAAAATTGAACTAGTTCTGTATGATCTAAGATGGCCCAACAGCTTGCTGGTGCTTCTATTGTTCTATTGAAAGTAGCTCAATTGTGCTACATGTAGTAAGGGATGCAGCAACCAGGCAAATAGATTATAACTTATAGTGGGAAAGTACAATGCTATTAAACTTGGCCCATGAGTAAACCAGCCCTGGAGAGAGGGTACAGCCCAGTGGAGCATTTAATTGATTCTTTTGAATATGTTTGTTTGATTTATTGTTTATTTGTATTGTGCAACTGTGGGTGTGAAGTGGAGTGTGAACTTTCATAATATAGTGGATGAATTGCTACATTTAATTGTTAAAAAATTTCGCAATTGTTTCCATGAAGGTGGAAGTTGTCTGTCAAAACTGTTGTTTTGAGATATAGATCAGTACTTGTTCATTCAAGGTTGAAATAATGAAGGAAATAAGTTCAATGTTAGGTACAGGGCATTACAATACACTCATCACATGTTTTATTATTTATAGGCCCTAGATTCATTGTTGCAAACTTGTTCAAAATATCCTACATGACTATATGACTGTTGCTGGTTTGTTTTCCTGAAATTCCTGTATGTCAGTTTCTTTGCCTGCCCACTACAATCTTGCTTATAATATTATTTCTCTATTTATTTGTGGGTCTCTGTTCATTTAAACCAGTGGCGTAGATTTCCTTTTGACATTAGGGGGATCATGGTTGAAAAAATTCTTGAAATGTAGTGAATCCGGCACCTTTTGGCGACATAACAAGTTTATGGTACGAATGTGTGCGAAGCTCGCGAAAAATTTGCCATTTTGAAGCTAAACTGATGAAATATTGCGCAAAAGTGAAAAATTTGGGCTTTGAGGGCTAAAATGGCCAAATATGAGGTTAATTTGGTCAGAAACCCACATACAGGCGTCAACATTGGGGGGATGATTGTATGGACCATCCCCTCTGGCAAAATATTGGGGTGGATTTATCCCCCCCCCCCCTTCCCCCGGATCTATGCCTATGATTTAAACTTGCCTTGTCTCTGTCCTGTTGCTCATGTACATAATTTCATAACCGTTATGTACAGGGTTGTGTAGCACCGTAGGAGCAGGCCCAAAGCAGGTCACAACCTCCCCTCCCCCTCTAAAAGCACAAATGAAATCTACAAAAATTGTATTGAAGTTGTATTGTACGCTACCCCTTTGCACATGGAAATACACGATAATAATTTTCACCACTATCATTAACCTTAACCAGTGAAATAAACCTCATACGTATGTATACATCGGTTTTATACTGCATTGCCAAAAGGCTTTGAAAGTTATTGTTATGAAGCTTCATGAATTTGATCTACCCAATTCAAACTAGACAAAGTAATTACATAGGCATTGGCCATAACAGGACAAGATAGTGCTCGGTTATCAACACTATTCTACTTGGAAGAGGCCACTTACAAAGTTGCATAATATGATACAATATTGGCTTCATCTGTATTGGGAAGCATGGACATCAAGTCTGCTTTATATAGGATATACGGTTTTATGACTCCACCATTTTCCTGAAACCTGAGGCCTAGTTGGCAGAAATTGATTATGCAACCAGTTTTGTTTATATTTTCGAACACATGAATTAAATTATATATATATAAAAAAAAGATTTCAGGCAGTAAATATAACCAGAGGTGATGTATTTTTGAATGAGGTCTACAGTATAGAGCCCATGCAGTTTTTTGACATTTTGGACTCCTAAAAATGTTATTCAAATGTGCTTATGACTGAGTAGAAACTCAAAACGGTGTACTAGGATAAATTGCCAGTTGAAAAGGGTGAGAAAAATCAGAGGTGGTGTCGGGGGGATTTCCCCTCACATCACACATTTCCCCCTCCCCCACAAAAAAATCTTGGTGCTGCTAATGGGCAAAATTGTCACTTTCCTGGACCTTCATAACCTCCTGTCCCCAATAAAACATTTATGAATAATAAGCAAAATTGACAAACAAATAAAACAAATCTGGTTTAAGGAATGGGATATTAACGTTTAGCGATGTTTTCACATATTTTTTTGTGGGAGCTGAGAGTACACCAGGCCTATCGAATTGCATTCTGAATACGAGGAATGTCCTTCTGATAACAAATAATTTTAATTTTTTGAAATTCGCAATATAATACGAATTTTATGACAAATGATTAAAATGTTATGTTTTTTAAATTTTTGATATTTAACAGTCCTCGAAGTAAACTAATGATATGTACTGAAAGTGTATGTCTACAGGTGGGATGAAAAGCCGACGATCAATTGAAAATTTTGACCTTTCATATTATTGATATACATTTTTTCCCAAAAAGACCTAATTTTTTTGGTGTTTTTGGAAAAAAATTCCATATCTTCAATATGAAAGGTCAAAATTTTCAATTGATCATCAGCTTTTCTTCCCAGCTACATGCACTTTAAGTTAGATTTATGAAGTTTACTTTGAGGACTGTATCTATATTTAATAAATTTGCCATAAAATGCGTATTATATCGCGAATTTCAAAAAATCAAAATTATTTGATATCAGAAGGACATTCTTCGTATTCAGAATGCAATTCGATATGCCTGATGTGCTCTCATGTCCCACAAAACAATACTGTCCATACCCCATCCCTTAATACAGGAACTAAAACAGTACAATTCAATTCAGTTGCTTCTGAAAAGGGAAAAATGTTTTAAAACAGTTTCATTTCTTTTCTTTAAAAACATATTCCTTATATAAAAATACCACAGGGGAAGTCAATTCAGTTTGGTCTCAAAGAAATCATGAAAATATATCAAGTTTTATTACTTTTGGGTTAAATAAAGAGAGCTCATTCTGAAAAAAAAAATCAATTTGTTAAATTGCAAAAGCCTGAACTAGAAAATTGAATTTTATTGTAGGTAATACATGTGCTGCACCCAAATATACCCTTCATCCCCTACCCTGGGGTTGTCATCTAAAGCAGGAAGTTGAGGGGTATTGTTTTCCATTTAACAAAATTTAAACAGAAATAAACGCAAATGTACTTATATTTTGGAGTGCATGGTTTTTCAGTAAAGCTAAAATATTATCATGATGTTGAAATTTTGTAATTTTTTTAGGGTAGTCAGTAAATTTTATTTTATGCAGCACACTATTAAGCTAACCTTTTCATCCAATAACCATCTTACTAAGAATAAGTTAATTTTTGGAAACATTTGTGCTAATTTTAACATATTACAAAGATTTTAAAATATGATCATGAGAATTTGCAATTTAGAAAAAATGGAATGAATTGACGTACACATAATGTTGAGAGGGGGTTAATATGTTCAGCAAATTTCAGGGGTGTATATCTCCGATTGCCAAGTGCCAGAGGGAGAAATAAACATTTCAAATTGATGACGATTGTTCATGCATTCCAACGTGCAATACTTCACATTGCTACATTTGATACATTGAATTGCATCCATTTGCGTAATTGATGGAGAGCCAAAAACTCTGTGTATTCATAATATGGCCTGTTACTTAGCCACTGCAAGAAAATCTTGTATATACATTTACGATTTTTTAGTGTGCTTAAATTGCATCTTAAGGACATAATGTATCTACAAGTGTTAGTGTTGATTTCGTTTTTGTTGTTCATGTGAGACACATAAATCTGAACTGATCTGGAGCAGTGAAAATCTAGATCAAGTCCACATTATTATGTTGCTTTGTATTTCACACACGCAAGTAATTCATATCAAATCCTGAGACCCATCTAATGCAATTCATAATACACATTTTTGCAGCTGCAATAATACTTTTAGTTGCTCTGGTCAGTGCAGAGAGTTTAGATATTTATTCAATGTTCGTCACATTCATGCCCGTACACAGGATTTTTTTGTTTAAGTTTAATTACAATGGTAATAACCCAATTTTCACAATTTCCAACTTTGTCTGAGTGGATCAGATTGTGTCGACTCATTGCTGTGATAACTAAACTTCACATACCTTCATACACTGATACGCTAATAAAATCTCTATAAATGAATCCACATTGAAGTGTAGTTTAATCTAGATCAGTCCAGGTTACATAAATCTAAATCATTCTGTATCTAACATTACATCATGTTTAGATAGCAGACACTTTCACCGGTTCGTTGACCTTCTTTAAGAAGTTCTGAAGTAAATTTCAATGGCGCCCACCTGTTTTCATTCCCGATTAATGGATTTTTTTTTCCTGAGGAGATAGTGGAAAATGAGTGGGGCAGGTGTTTCCCCTTAAATACCTAGAGGAGGACACCATGAAACAACATAGTGGATGAACATTTTAAATTGATTCATACAGTTTAATTTGGTAAATTTTTAGGTAGATAATTTTGATTTGCATTTAATTACTATACAGATTGGTCGTAATAATTTGGACGTTTGTCTATACAATTATTTGCAAAATATATACTTTTACAACAGGAATGTAAGCTTTAAATAATAAAATACGGAAAATGTGCAAGAGGTTTTGTCCATTTGACTAACAGCAGTTCGTACTAGAAGGAAATCACTCCTTAATAAAGGACAATTTTAAATTCAGCACAGGTATTTAAGCTACAGGGTCTGACATTGTACCACCAAATTACACCCCATCAACCCAAGACTAATAGAGATGGGACACTTACTGGAATGCAACCCTAAATCAGCGCATAAAATTGTCTTCAAAAACAGTAGGTCAAGTACGATGAAGAAATACTTGAGAATGCAAGGCGAAAAGTCACAAGCAAATGTGTCACTGCATACTGATGGGGTATTTTTATACAACTAAATTTTCACAGGTTTTCATTGAGGCACTCCAGCATACTTTCAGAGTCTTTATGTAGAGCAAACTTACCCAAGGTTTCCATTGAGGCAGTTTACATCTTTTTAAACAAACACATTGCTTGCTATGATATTTTACACACTACATATAAATGTCAATATGATGGATACAGTGCTGCATTATTTCATTTCTTAAAAGTATTTGCTACGAGGTGACTTGTTTTGATCAATGCTGGATACTTGGGCAATCTCCAAAGACATTTGTAATTCACGTCCCAACTAAACAAGACAGGTTGTATAAAATGGACTATTCCATTTGAAATCCACACCCCTGTGGAAGATTTAGCTATAGTCTTCCATCCACAGAGGGTGTATGTGTTTCAAATAAAATGCATGTAGACAATCAGGTAACTTTCATTTGAAATACCCAAGTTGTGGAATTTGTGAAGTCATGCACAGGGGGAGTATGGATTTCAAAATAATTATCCTAGCCAGTTGCATTTGATAAACATACTCCCTCTGTAATGTGGAAGACTTCTCTTAAATTTTTCACACAGGTTTGTCTGTATTAAAGTCTGATGTTAAGCTTTCTCGTTGACATTATGTATTGTGATGACTATATCAGTGGTTAGTCAAAATGTTTATTCTTAATTCAGTATTTTATACAAGATTCTGATCGTGTGTTCCATTTACTACTAGATACAAAATTTAAATTTGAAGCACCAGCATAAAGAAATGCAGTTTAAAGGGGCTTTGTAAGATTTCGCACAAATTGCCCTCTCTAGTCTGATTTAGTAAAAGTTCAAGTTTAACATGAACACAATCTTTTTCCAAATACTAATCAGCATCTGATATAGTTCAGCTTAATTCAGCATCTTTCATATTAAAATTAGTGATTTTGTAATAAAGTTCTGGATTCTGAACTTAATTTCACAACACGGTTCAAAAGCAGATAAGCTTATTAAATGCAGCACTCACAAGATGTCTTTTCATTTCAACATTACAGATTTTTGTCTCTAAATTACTGTTCGGTCTAGGCTCTTTGAGTATTAAATCTATCAAAATAAGGCAATGTTTTCTCATTTTGATTTTTTTTGTAAAATCTGTCGGGGACCCTTTAAGATCCTTAAGCAATGTTGCCTGAATTGGGTAATGAGTTTAACGGAGAAAACGAAAGAAGAGATGAGATTTTCTATACTTCAATGTAGTGCCATATGTTTGTACATAAACAAGTCCCTGCATACTGGAATTATTACTTCCACGTTCTGAACCCCAAATTACGATTTATTTTTAGTAAAGTGTTGGCATTTTAACCTGAGGTGTATTAGTAGAGAGACAAGTTATTTGCCGGTATTTGAGCTCTGTGTGGATACAGTATATAGAGCTGTGTTCTTGTTCATGCAAATCATGTGATTTACCTGGGAAATTTACATGGTAGATGTTGCAAATGTGTTTACCTATCAATTGCTATCGATGTGTTTTAATTATTTCGATGAATATTTAAGGAGGTTGTAATGTTGCTAAAGTAAAATGAAGCCAGTGGTAGTAACATAGTCATAGTAATTGCTATCTTCAGTAGATAGCAATGTATATAGATATACATAATTTGGGTGATTACTCCAGTGACTGATTTTTAAACAGTAAGCCAAAGTTTAGATTAAATCTTACTCAGTAAGCCAAAGTGTTAATTCTTTGCAAAGCAATAATATCAATTCAGTTCATACATTAAAAGCCAGAATGGTCATTGCCAGTGGCATAGTTCAAAAACCCCATTTAACCATTATTGCTCAAAATTTACCCTCATGTCAAAAATGAGTTTTGTACCCAAGACTTTCAAAGGTCATTCTACAATATTCTATGAATGTATTATAGCATATTGGGGGTTTAAGAATTGTCTCTTGTGTCTTGATAGGTAAGTATGTTTGAGACCCTAGTGTAGGAACCAGGATATCAATTCAGCTTTCCAAATGTGGTTATTTTCTTAGTGAATAGTTTTCCCACAAACTGTTTAATTTTACCTCACAACTGATTTGACCATATGTGAATATTTGTGGTGTGATGCACACCAACAATTCTCACCAAAAACTATAATTTCTCACCAAAAACATTTTAGAATACAATGCATATCTTGCATTTTGGTTTTGGCATGCCTATTGGAAAGCAATATATTTTTTCAGCCTTATAGCTGGTTATGCTTGACAGATCAAGTATGATATCGTTTTGCAATTTAACTTGTCACACTCAGTAACCACTCACATCAATCATAAAATTGAAAGTTAAATACAGTTCTGTTGTCATGTGTGGTGCAATCAAGCAAAGCAACCCAATGTCATGAGCATTGATTTTGAGATGTGACTTGGATCGCAACATATATGCATCTGTCAGGACAAAGTTCTTTAACCCCAATATGCTTGCACATTCATAGAATGACCTTTAGATATGTTGGGTACCTGGGTACAAAGCCTAATATACCATAAACATGATAAACTTGAGTTCAACTTTTGAGATATGACTGATGAAAGGATGTTATATGAACTGTGGCAGTGATATTATATTGGCTAGTATAGGTTTTTGTTTCGATTATATCAAGAAAATAATAAATATTCACATCTTAGAAACATTTCATGCAATTGTGATGTAGTTTGATCAAAAAATAGCACTTACATGATTATGTGTGAATTGATTAATTAATTTTAAAAAACTCAAATTTTTTTATGTTTGATCACACATCTTTTGTTTATTACATCATATACATCAAAGCCAATGCCAATATCATGACTATTGTATTTCAACATACCCCTATTTCCCCCGCTGGCATTCTTATACTAGCAAAAGATTGTATACTGATAGCAAAAATGTTTGTTTAAAATGTTCTAGTATGTGAGCAATGTATGGTTCTATCCCCCCTTTCACAGCAACATTTTATTAACAAATTTATAACATTTTTCAATATTATTGTGCAGTAACCTTTGCAGATTTTATTCGTTCATAGCATCAGTTTATATCTTTTATTTTATTATGTGCAATATATTTCATAAATTGGAGTCCCCCACTCTCCAGCAAATTATTGAAATTAAATTGCTTGTAAAATTCATTAGGTGTTTTACTTTATTGACCAGTACAAGACTGGCTACATTAAATTGGCTGGCTATTTAAGCTATGAGTTGCAACCCCTCGTATTGAAAGAAAAGGTGATAAATTTGTTGGTACCCAAAATAACCCAATGTGTATGAAAAATAGGCCCCTTCTGGAATTTCCAAATGCAGAATGAAATTCCAAATGTCACTATATGCAGGGTATGTTCCAGGATCAATTGTGAGGGATGTTACACAGAGACTGTCTTTTGTAATTTGCATGGGAGCATTAAATAGCTCTTCTGGAGCCTGTAAGGAGAGCTGTTTAGAGCAATTATAATAAAATGTAAAGAGGAAAAAAGGTCTACTCAAAAGGCAGTCCCTGGTTACAATTTAGGGGTCCAAAAGTGCCCTTCAGTTGAGGTACAGGAGGTCAGAGCCTGTTTGTTTGAGATTTAGGGGTGGTTTGCCTTTAACCTTGAAGTATTTCGTTACTTACTTATCGCTAGTCGTAACTTTTCTCTCATTTGTTGATGGAGGAAAGCTTCTTCTCTTTTGGCAAACGTGAAAGAATTGAAGAAATAAATGATTAAGTTCCACCTTTTAAAAATCATCGTAAGGGCCACCAAGGTATTACCACAAAAACAAAATCCAGAGCTAGCATTAAGATGTAGTAACATATTTGAAAATTCAGATTCTGTGTGACTTACAATGCATGCTGGGTAACTTATCTCATCCAATTAAGACATTGCTCCAATTGGATTATTGGCTGATGTGAGGAAGGACCTGGGGGTCCATCTGCTTTTTGGAATAGCCCATGTAACCTACCGGCTGTGCCTTCCATTGCCATCTTTATAAACCCTGTTATGCCTGTCATGTTTAAATAAAAATTCAATTTGTCCTGTAGAATATATAATGGTATTGAGGATATAGCATGTAAGCTTTTTAGTGAGTGCCGACGGTAATGATTTTTATTCTACCGAAAATGCTAGGTTACAAAATGTACAAGATTGGTTAATGTATTACTTTGACTTGTTCTTAACAGCATTTTGCATAAATAATGTTCAACATGACAACGGATATGTGGACGGGAGTCAACATTTTATTTAAGTGACATTAATGTTGAGAAACATGCAATGTATTCAATCAATGTTGATATTGAGTGCAAAAACAAAATTTGTTTTGCAGCTGAAGCTGGAGGCCTAATCTTTATTGAATGAATAATTAATTGCCTTATATTTTGTTTGTCTTGACATATGTAAATGTTTTCTACACAAGTTAAATTCAATGTTTGACAAATGTATTGTATGGGCCCAAACTGTCACATTTCCCAACTGTTGTTACTGGATTTTTTCCCACTTGTACCCCATGCATGCTATAGTCTTATAGTTCAGGAATGGCCACATTTTTATGAATATGCCATGGAAACTATTTATGGACTGCATGCTTAATGTATTCCTGTTTTATCCGATCAATACCGCAACAGTGCAAGTGGTCCAGCTAGGAAAATACTTGCTCATTTACATGAAGCTTAATTGAGTCATGTGAAATCAGTTGCTTGAAACAGTGAGACATTTGCCACTGTATAATCACAACCTTCATGTTAGACAAATGTGTGAAACGATTCCTGCAAAGTTTCACACTCTGAGCACTTACTTAGAGACTGCAAATGATTGATAAATAATCACACTTCTCTATGAGCCGAAATAGCCTCGTATCCATTGCACAGTTCAATAACCATGATCTTACAATCATCGCTCAAAATTTAACCTCAAGCTGCAGAGTATGAGTTTTGTAAAAACATATTCAACAATAATACCCAACATGTTCATGAGTCCTGTGTAGCATATTGAGGTCAATGCACGATGTACAGTCAGATGAGGTTGTTTCAGATCCCAGTGACACTTGTCCCTTACAGCTAGGTAAAATGATCAGCTCAGCTTCAAAATGAAGAACATCATGAAAATATTATGAGACATGAAAATAAATTGATACCTACCAACCAACAAGATAAGTCCAGTCTTTCAATGTAGTTCCCATTGCCCTGATTGGGAACTGTAGTGAGGGCCAATTTAGGGGTTTCAGATAAACATGATAGAAATATTTGACATAAATTGACAAGTGTAATTTTTGCAAGCACTAGAGAGCGTCTTCAAAGGAAGTGACTACTGTCAGGTACAATGCCCAAATGGGAGGCTATGGGAGTTCATGTTATGATTCTCATCCTAACTGTCTTCCCTTATTTTGGTTTACTTTTTCTAGTACTGTGAATCTTTAGTTGAAGTTACTGATAAAGATATAGTATAAACCAAAATCTTACTTTAAGTGCAAGGTAATTCTTAAGTTTCATGATGAATAGTTTACTATTAATTATTGCAATTAAGCAGTTTATGGCAAAAACTGTAAATATATGGCTGCTGTCATCCCGCTCACCTTAATGCTGTCTACTGAAGAAAGCTGATGGTAAAAATGTATTGCAACTTGATTAACAATTAATTTTGGATCCTAAAACACACTAACATTTTATTTTTAGCAGATTCAGGTGATGTGTCAGCTTTAGAATCAATTGCACTTCATAATAATGTCAATGCTTCTGTACTAGCTGTATGAAGTCCAAGTCTTTTTCAATTTAAATAAATGTAGATTTTGACCTGATATCAGACATTTCACACCAATATGGATAGCTTGTAATTCAACCTGGAAACCTGGGTTTGTATACCCAGCACATCCAGCTATTATCTAGCAGTATGTCTGCACAGATTAGCATGGTTGTGGGGGAAGCAGCAGTTTTTTTCGGGGACAGGGGGCAAAGCAAATTTCAGGGTGAAATTGCCGCAAAAAGAAATTTCTTTTCATAATTTTGGGTTTCGACTGAGGGCCATGATTGGATGTTCCCACTCCTTCCGTGTCACTGTCACTGCTTGGTTGAGGTCTTTTTTGTTAGACTTCTGGAAATGTAATGGATGAGGTTTTGGATGGGCAGTGGATAAAGATTATTTTCACCTTTGGTACCATCCCCGTCGATACTACCCCTTTGGCTCTGTAGTTTTACATTTTTGTTTTATATGAAAATTAACTCAAAAATTATTGATTTGACCCTGTTTATTTACCAGAATAAACACAGGAATGAATAAAGCCTTGCAGCAAATAACTGTCATTTTACTTGGCGTCAGTGCTGCTTTAACTCATCTTCCCTCATGAAATCAACTTGAACTCTCAACATCATTTTATTACAAATGACTTCCCTAAATAGAGATGACAATATTTAATCATCTTTTTGGCACATCGAGTGCTTTAATTGGACCATCTCATTATTCACTCATATGATAAATATGCCAATTACTTGTGACTGGCAAAGTGAATGCATGTGATGGTGATGATGTGATCAAAGAGGGTCAAATGATTGGTTTGGAATATTGGGATGAAATGACCAAACCTAATTATGGTGAGCTTTATTCTTATAAGGCCAAAGTTTAGCCAATTATGTGTGAAATGTGTGTAGGCCGTGGAAATAATGTTGTCTTTCTGGGAACTAAATAAGCAAATTATGTCAGTAATTTTCTGCGAGTTCTGTTTGTTTAACATTATTACTATTATTACTGTACTATGATCAGCTCGTAAGGCGCAAATTATTCAGGTTTTGATACTGTGTGAGTCAATAAAGTCCCATGACTTACACACAAAAGCGCACATCAGTCATACACAAAGTGCAGTTTGTGTAAGTGCTGCGCCCATTCTGTATCAGGCAACCACGTTGTTAGGAGTCCCACCTATAATGAGCTGATCGAAGTATAGGACTGTTTTAAGCTTTTCTGGCTACAAAAAATCCCTTGGATGTACTAAATTGTGCATAAGTAAAACAAGGCCAAAAATGAATAACAGCAATTTGTTGACAATTGCAGTATTATATTGCATGTTATAATTCATCACAATTTATTTTCTGCAGGGAACTGCTGGTCTTTTCTATATACGGTACCCTGAATCTGTGAAAAATTTACAATAATAAGGTTTTTGGAGTGGCTTAATTAGGCTATGCACATACAGGAGAACCATTTTATCCACCGATTTAATCCTCGTAAATATTTGAATTGTTTGAAAATTTCATGTATAACAGTTATAATTCATATCACTTTTCCAATGGGATCCATCACTGTGTACATTTAGGCCTATTTCTCAGTATGTCCTTTTACTTGAATATTCTGCCTGCAAGCTACATAAATGCAAGCTGGTTACTGAAAAAACAATTTCAATTTTAATGGATTTGTTCTTGAGTTTAGTTATCAACAGGAAAATGGTGGCTATTATGTACTTTGTATGGTGTGCTTTCCTGATTTGCCTGGAGAATGGGGAGGATACATGTCATACACTGTGAGGACATTAGCCCTTTACCAAATTGATAATGCTGTACTTTCCAGCTCTTTCCACTGCTAGCACTTAGATGTTAATGTAGTTAGATAAAACAATTTGTCCCTTTAGCATGGAAGAAGATCATCTATAGGTGTTTTGTTATGCACTTACAATATAATGAATTGCTTTGGTAAGAGCCAGGGTAAGAGCAAATGATGGCCACTACCCTATACCCACAAGTAATTTAAGGCGGTCCTCAGCACTTTGCATCTCGCTATTGGTGCTTGCATTTTCTCTTCAAGGCATTGCAATCTGAGCAAAAATGACCAATAATTGCAAATATCTATGTGAATATGCTTGAAATTGACAAAATTTATTTCATGCACGGCAGAAAGAACCAGTTTTTGTGACACCATGATTCAGAGGATTAGGTTTTCGTCTGTGCATACGGCACATGTTAGCATGACATCAATATGATGTCACATACATATATGTCACCAATTGGCACACTTGAATGAAATCAAATTGACTTTACAGGTTTCAGCACCACATACAGGAAATTTAATTCTATATATTTACTCTACCTCAAACCCCAAACCTGCATATTGTCAATTTACTAAAACGTCTCATTGTCTGAGTTGAAAAACATTTCTCCTAGTATTGAAAGAAGGGGCTTCTAATGTAATTGCGTATTTACAGTACTGAAGCGAATGTGTGTGGATAACCCATCTTGCAATAGCCGCTTTTACTCGGTTGTTTAATGTTCTGATGTCTATTATATCTGCGGTATTTTGTGAAGTAATTATCAAGAGACAATGTATTGTTGAAATCCTTGTGTCTATATATTTGGTGTAGTGCCTTTATAGTAATGTTTCGACCTGTTTAACTTATTTTACGATTGTTTGATGTAATATAAAACTGTGTCAAGTAAAGTTGAACAATGAGGGCGCTCTTTTTCTTAAATCTTGTTTGCATCATGGGGTTGACACTTGTGTTACTGTATTGAACATCAGAAAAAATGCTAATAAATGGCAAAGTTATTATTTGGCCAATTTCAATTTAAAATATATGTAAATAGTGTCCTCAATTTGCACACAAATGTACAGTTTATAGAATAAAAATATCCACAAAAAGGCAGAAAAAGATGAATAATTAATTTGATATAGAAACGAAAATCTATCTTAAAAATAGCTTTAAAATATATGTGTATTTGTGTGATAGCTGTTGTATTATCCCGGTCTAGAATCGAACATTATATAATGTGTTTTGTTGGAAAAATTAATAAATGATCACATCAAACAAGGTACCGTGAGTTTAGAATATATAGTTGCATTTGCACAGTAGCAAAGCACTTCATCAGAATCAGTTAACTTCCTCTACAAATGATAGCTGTGGTGCAGGTCATATGATAGTTTCCTTCACTACCGGTATGATTCCATGGACTCCACACAAACTGTCTACCAATTAAACATATAACATAATTTCTAGTTGGTTTTTATTTTTAGATATGCCAAAAGAAAGGGCCATACTAAAATTGCCCCTAAGAAGGGGCATTTTGTGATTTCAATATCCTCTTTTTAGGGTTTGGTTTAATAGATATACACACAAAAAGCTTATTTCCATAGTATCAGTTGGATTCGGTCATTGAATTTGTGAATTGCCCATAATTGAATGTTACAGCACCATATGGCCAAAAATAATCCTGAAAATCTTTACTGTAAACACCAACCGTAACAGGAATGTACCGTATATTGATATCCTTCTGAAAAAAATGGATATATAGGGTATTCGGCTGAAGTCATTCAACATTTGAGGAAAATATTGTGTGCAGTAAATTTGATTCACTATTATAACAGCACCAATTGTGGTATATATTTTTAAATAACGAAATGTCCCTTTAAACAAATTCTTACTGTCGTAAACGATGTGCTCAAAACTCAAGTTTATTTATTACAAAAACTCTTTGCAATATGAAATTATTCACATCTCAGACATGTCAGAAACCAGAAGTCAACTTTGGCAGGTATTAACTCATTGCCACCATTTAAATGGGAACATTAATTGGAAAAGGAAAATTGATATTATGTGCCAAGCAACCATTTAACTTGATCACATCACATGAGCACATGAACCCAGGCATATGAATTACATTGTTCATGTTCACATGTATACAAACTAAACACACCGAGGCATACACACATAGTACTTATAATTGATAAACCAATTAAAACAAAGCAGCATATTTTGGTGGAATCCTCCAGGACTTGATGAAATGAGGAAAGAAAAGACAACTAAGCGAAGAAGAAAAACACTATCAACTACTAACTTGTACATACACCTATGCGCCGATAGCGATAGTTGCAACTCTCTAAGTAATTCAATTAGTATAGATGGTTACAGAGATGGAGTTTAAATGGGATAGGTGCCTTATACTGTACACACTTTACTCAATGCAGTAAGGGTAGAAATATGAAGGCTGCTTTGTGGATTTCTAACCATTTTATATTTAAAGTAAGGCCAAAAAAAAAAAAGATGTTTGCTTGCCCTCAACCGACCGACCCTAATTTTAAAAATCAGAAAAAAGTGTATTTTTTCAATTTACTGTACAAACGAATACCGACCATATTTTTGGACATTCCTGAAAAAGTTTTTTTTTTTTCAAATTTTGCATTCTGAAGATGTAAAAAAATGTATTTTAGAGCTTGTGTTCAACATTTTAGTTGTTTTGTAATGTTAGTTGATTCATTTTGACACCAAAATTGTCTGATTTTTCATATTTTGAGCCTTAATTAATACAAACAGTAGAGTTTGGTAGTAATTAAAAAAAAAAAAGGAGAAAAAAAAAAAAGAAATCCCGACCGACCCAATTTTTAAAATTCAATTGAGGGCAAGCAAACAATTTTTTTTTATTGGCCTAAGGGTAAAAATGGTAAACATTTTTAATTGAGTATCAGCAGAGACGAAACATAACCAAACGCACCAAAGGAAATGGTCTTTGGTACACATGTCTTTGCCTTGGTGCCCCCCTTATTTTGTGTAACTTCGGACACCATCATTTAGAAGAGGACTGTCACATGTTATAAGACGTACCCTGGCATGCTATTGGCTAAATTGCCTTGAAAATGGATACCCTTGCAAAATGAAATATTTATCCTGATCAAATTTGGTGGGATGGGGGATGAATCCCCACAATATTTTGAAAAGGGAGGATGGTTCATACAACCCCTTTACATGTTGATGCCTGTATGTCCGTTTCTGACCAAATTACCCTTACATTTGGCCATTAGCCTAAAAAGTGCCAAATTGTGCACTCTTTGGATGAATTTGTTCCACTTTTGCACCATATTTCACCATTTTACATTCAATATGGCAACAATGTTTGTGCGCTTCACACCCATTTCTACCATGAACTTTTTCTGTCGTCAAAAGTGCTGGATTCACTATACTTCCAAGAATTTTTTACAACTGCCCCCCCCCCGTGTCAAAAAGAGATCTACGACACTGACCATGCTGACCCTGATTGAATATAATTATTATTGTTAGATTCTAGGTTAGATTCATCAGAGATTGCAATTTTCAATTTACCAACATTATAAACATCAACATCATGATGCCCATTGAATCAGTTCAAAATCACTTTATACAGTCACTTATTTTCGATTGATTAATTGGTGTTGCCATGTGTAAGTTAGCATTGGGTGACTTGGCATTTATAATAGTTATGTTTAGAATACATATCACTCATGTAGAGGAGTCAAGATTGAATACTATTGACATTCAGCTCATGTTGCTTGATTACATCACATATTTTTAGTAATATATAACCATGGTAACATACAAACTCAAGGCAGCTATAGTCCGTTCAAGTTCCTTACACTAACCGATCGACATAGTCATGTGTTTGTGCACTCAGTTAGTGCAACGTAGTTCAAATTCATTACATAAAGTGAATTCAAATTAGGTATCCCATTCAAGTAAATATGTGCTGTTAGCTTGATATAAATACAAGGCTTTTGAACATGTTGAAACATTATTATGATTTGACATGTAAAATGTGATTATTTACATGCATGTATTGGAGGACTGTACTCGGATGGACGGTACATATGACAGGGATTTGTGCAAATATGGGTCTGGGGACATGGTCTCATTTTCAGGCATCTGGTATAAAAATGGCTTCTTTTCTATGTCAATTTATTTTAAAGGGTATTTTTTTTTCTTTTTTTTGAAAATATACTCAAATTAAAAGGGATAGTGTTTTTAGTTTTTATGAAAAAATATATAAATTCCACCCATCTGGAGCCCAAATTTTAAAACCTAGAAACAAAAATTGCAAAATTATGTTAAATTTAGCCGATCATAAATTATGGGTCTTGGGTTTTAAAATGGTTCAATTTTTTTTTGAAAATTGGTATAAATATGTGTCCACTTTTTCAGGTTCTTGGAAGCACATCCCTACCCAAACCAAACTTGAGTACCCCCCTCCCAGCATGTATTGCATGAGGACCATAGGTTATTGTTGTTTTGCATGAGAACCATAGGTTATTGTCAATGTCAAATGTAAATTTTGTACAAAATATATGACACTGTAATTCTATTTAGTTCCAGCAGGAGTATATATAGGGACATTCATGGGGAGAACCAAAATTAGCATTACATCTGGTACGGTTTTTCTGCCAACATTTATCAGGGAATTTCTTTTAAAAATATTGCTTCTGCTGGCACCAGGATTTGGCACACCATTTAGTCATGCTGGTAGAAAAGTAGATTTGAATTTTGACATCCTTAAATGAAAATTAAACCTTGAAACTTTTCATGCTGTTTATTTAAGGGTGCGCTATAGAATATGGAGAACACTGTTTTCGGTAAAAATTCAGTAGTAGCGGGTCCCAGGTAGTGGGTCAGGTTCTTTTTTTATCACATCTTAAATATTCTATTAAATGATCAATAAGTTGGCTTTGCAATTTGAGCTTACAAATTAAATGACTGTATACACGCATATCCCTTTAACAGCGGTGTACTAACCTACTCTGTATAATTGAATAAGATGGTCAGAAAAGTGACCCCCGTCCTATCAAGTGAAATCAAGAGAAACCTGTTCAGCATATTATCATCATTGTCAGGACAAAGCAAAATCCTGGCTAGCTGTCCATCCAGGAATTGAATCTTGAGTGGCCTCTTGTATAGTGTCCATTATTAAACCGATGCCATAGGATGAATGAAGTGATCACAGCCAATGCGACGGCTGACTCGTATTGATAACGTCTAATGAATCTGAGATGAAAGATATGTTAGAAGAAAAGATGCTTACGGTTTGTGTGGGTTATGGTAGTGTGTACAGATGAGGATGCTATAGTTGGCCTACATTGGATAGATGGAGTAGTCATGGTAGTGGATGTAGGAATGGATAAAGTGCAATCAAATTTAAATGTCTTGGGTCAGAATGTATAAGATGTCATTTTAAATTGTATTAGATATTGGTTTTGCTCAGACAGATGTAAAGAAATGCCAATTTAAGGGGATGCTATCGAGAAAAATCAGTAATTTGCTTCTAAAGTGATTAGAATTTGATATGCCCTATAACCAGTCAGTCAGTCACACATGCGAAGAGGGGTTTTTGACCTGTTCTGTTAGGATCTGAGCCCCTTAATTTTCTCCTCCCCTGGGATGAACTGCAGATGTCTATTTAGATGGTCCAGATCAGTGGCGTAGCATGAGCTATCATATTCGGTGGGGGAGCACCGGGTGTGCTGATGGGGGGGGGGGACAGGCCATTTTAGGCAATTTTCCTAAAAATTTGTCTAAATTTTTGGATTGCCCCCCTTTCTCTGACCTGGTCCAGATTATGGCCCCTTTTTACTATGCTTTCTCCTCTGCATGCTACCCCTTGTTTATGAGAGGCTATAATCTGTCTTATCTCAAGTTGAGAGTAATGCCATGTTGGATGTCACAGTGGCAGTTTTGAATTGTGTGTGTTATACCTACGCCCGCAGAGTATAGTACACATGCTTAGAAGTATGGTTTGTCTGAATGTCTAACCACCTAAATGCACTGCAACATCCAACATGGCGTTACTCTCAACAAGACAAATTATAGCACATTTTTTCTAATTGACTGGCAAGTTCAAATTTGATGGGATTTCTCACAATATTAAAAAAATCTTTAAAAAATCTGTCTTATGTCTAAGCAAATCTAGGCAAATTAAGTTGCATAGAAGCAATATTTAGCTGAGGTCAGGCCCATACATGGGATTTTTTGGGGGAGTGCTGATTTTGAAAAAAGTGGACTTTTTTCCAAAAAGGGGGGGGGGGCGATTTTGTGAAAAGTGTACTTTTCACCCCAAATTTTGACCCTTTTATGACCAAAAAACCGTAAGAAACCTGATTCTTCAATTTTGGGACTTTTTGTATACTTTTGCAAATTTGGGGAGGTGCGGTCGCACCCCCTGCACCCCCCTGCGTACGGGCCTGGCTGAGGTGATTTTGCTTGATGACATCAGAAATGAAATAAGATATATACACAGGTAAGTTTTAAAGTTGTATTCAAAATTACAGTACACCTTTTATAAAGGTTATCGATTGATTTCACTTCGCATTCTCTGTTTAAGATTGCATTGTATTCAAACTTCACCAAATCAATGCCATCACGTCATGTTGCATCTGATACTGGTATTGTATTTCACATAAAATTGCATTTCTGCTCATTGCCTTTTTGTACAGTTTTTAAGGTTTACATAATGTATAGGTCCTGATTTAGAGGGGATACCTTGAAAATTAAATGCCATCACATTTATGTGGTGTATCTGATATTGATTTCTGAATTATAACATTTATATTAATTATTATTTTGTTTCTATTTCTCATTTTTTTTTACAGTATATGGATATGGTATAGACCCTGACATAGAAGTGGACCTAATAGATGGCATCACATTGATGACCATACCTGGGATATCACAGGTGCCTGGATATCACAATAATGGACCAGCTTATTATTTTGAAGAAGGTAATGAATGCAATGAGGTACAATCAGTACAAATTGTTGTGCCTTTTGAACAAAATAATTGAAACTGACAGTGAATATCCACTCATATAGAGACAGATTTTGTTCTTTTGTGACCAATTGAAACTCTGGCAGCATGTAGTGACAAACTGGCGGTCTGTGGCTTGGAAGTACCCATAGATTGGTAGTTGATTGCATATCTTGAATTATATCAGAATTGAGATGTGGACTGAAACAGGTCTTCAAAATCTTCTCCAGAACTTCTTTTTGAATCCACATAATAATTCCAATCTCAGTAGTTTTCCCAAATTGCCAATATGTCTGCTTCCAAGCTGAACAACTGTTCTCCTGTTGGCGACTTGTGTCTCTGGCAAGATGGATAAAGGTCGCAGAAAAATACACATGCAACATGTACAATGTAGACAAAGAAAATATAAACCATCGTGGGGGAAATGGGGTTACATTTTAAGTGATGTCAGCTGGACTTCCAGCTCACTTGGATGGCTTTCCTCTCCACCTTCAGAAATTTAGCCTGGTGCAGTCCTGACAGTTACAGGCTCAAATTATTAGCTTACTAGGCGGTTACCCGTATTTCGCGGTTCTCGGCTGTCTTGGTTATTGGCTTTTACAGATCTCAAAATCAGGGTGTGTCCTTTGGCTGGGATCACTTTCCTCACAGTGAGCTCAATTAAATTTGAGCTTTTGCAATTTGACCTGACTTTCGCCCTCAATTTGAAATTTGACCCGACCGTAGACCACGGATGACCTAATGAACGCAAACCTAAGCTCTTTGGCAAAAGTTACACCCACTCACCAAGTTTGAGCTCCATAGGAGCAGTTTGAAATTTTTAACCTATGACGTCTTAACCATAGGCCTGACAAAAATGTCACCGTGGAAACCATTGTTTGTTAGTCCAAGGTCCACTCACCCACCAACTTTGAGCTCCATATGAGCAATTTGAATTTTTTAACCTATGACCTCTTAACCGTAGGTTGAACCGTAAGTCTGACAAAAAGGTCACTGTGGAAACTTTTGTTTGTTAGTCCAAGGTCCACCCACCCACCAAGTTTGAGTTCCATATGAGCAATTTGAATTTTTTGACCTATGACCTCTTAACCATAGGTCTGACAAAAAGGTCACCGTGGAAACTTTTGTTTGTTAGTCCAAGGTCCACCCACCCACCAAGTTTGAGCTCCATAGGGGCAATTTGAAATTTGTACCTTTTTTGACCTATGACCTCTTAACCGTAGTTCTGACAAAAAGGTCACCATGGAAACTTTTGTTTGTTAGTCCAAGGTCCACCCACCCACCAAGTTTGAGCTCCATACGGGCAATTTGAAATGTTGTACCTTTTTTGACCTATGACCTCTTAACCGTAGGTCTGGCGAAAAGGTCACCGTGGAAACTTTTGCTTGATAGTCCAAGGTCAACACAATGGCATGGCTAGATTTGCCATTTAACATGTTTGAAATTAGACTTCAATTGGACTTGACCCGTCGTTGACCTTTGACCTTAAAAATATAAACTCGTTCTTCCTCATACCAAGCTGCACCCACCCACCAAGTTTGAGGAACGTCGACCCCCAGTCTCCGAGAAAAGAGGCGGACAGACAAACAAACAAACACACAAACAGACAGATTCTGGTGAATTATAGTAGGATGATACCAAAAATTGATGGACCCAATTATGAGCTTGAGATATTAGATGTAGCCTACATGTAAAACACTTGATACCTTGTCAGTCACTCAGTTGGGTTGTAATATATTCACCATCAGCAGTACAGTGTGTGCTAATATTGAAGCACTCACATACTGCTTCACAAAATGAAATTTCTCCACTTTTAATTTCCACCTAAAAGTGCGCTTTCCGTCAAATGCCATTGATTAATTGTTCATTTCTCTTTTACACCTAGTAGCACACCGTACCCTTTTCCAGCAGTGCTATAATTTTCCATATTTAAATTGTACAATGCAATATGAACTGCATTGTGTCTTTTTAAAAGAACTTTCAACAAGAGAACACTTTCAATTAAGTGACAACAGATATGTGACATACTTGACTGATAACAGATTTTTGAGACAGATTGATGTTGTAAACATAGGTGGGTGTAAAACCAATACCCAATATTTTGGATTTGCAAAGGCAACTATACTCTGACCTTCACCTCACATACAAAACTAAACCAGATCATATTTGTTAGGAGACCACCTTTTAATTATAGTAGTGACAAGAGATATGTACCATATTTGACAGATGTTTGAAACATCTCAATGTGAGGGACCTAGCTGGTTAAAGCTAAGATACTCTTTTAATACACTGATAGTTTGGATTTTGAAGGAAAAATGGAAAGAAAGAAGGACGGAAAGAAAGAAAGAATGAAAAAAGAAAGAAAAACAAAGAAGAATGAAAAATGAAAGAAAAAACAAAGAAAAGAAAGAATGAAAGGAAGGAAGAAGAAAAAGAAAGAAAGAAAGAAAACAGAAAGGAAGGATGAAGGGAAAGAAAGAAAGAAATGCATATGAAGAAGGAAAGAAAGAATGAAAGTAAGAAAAAGATAGGAAAGAAAATAAGGAAGACAGTAAGGAAGAAGTAAAAGAAAGCAAGGTAAAAATGTATAGGAAGAAATTAAGGTTGTCACACAACAACAAACTGTCAAACTCAGTCTATAAATCTGGACACATACAATGACCATCTACCATGTCTACCTTGCTCAATGAATTACCCAGTTACCTGCCATGACCCTACATGTAGATAACCTCTTAAGTAAAGGAATTGTTGTTGACAGGTTTATAGAGAAACAATTAAGTTGGAGTTGATGACAAGTTTGAGACCAAGACAGATGGCCATAAAGAGGACACCTCTATAAGAGCATTTTGGTGGGTGCTACTAGTTTGTAAGAATATTCGCGGCTCACGCCGCTCATACTCTTACTACTACTAAAACTGATCATATTTTGCTGCCTAAAGGTTTTGTCCTTTCAATCCCTTCCAGCTAAAACACTTGTTATGACTTATATGTCTACATAGAGCTGCCCCACAAGACTTATAATTTGATCCTGTGTAGTTGCACCCAACCTAGTTTCATTTATAGGAGCTTATAGGGACATTTCATATGAACTATTCCAGATTCAGAACAATTCAGATCCACAATTACCAAAACAATCTTCATATCATAATTCTACTCTATGCATCATGTATGTCCATATTTTGGACCCAGACACTATACCATTTACACCTTGATGTGGCAGTTACATCAACACATTGAGGCGATTGTTTTGCTCGCGCTTAAAAGCATGTATATGCCAGCGTTTTGAGCGAACGCTAACGATTTGAAGCCGAGCCCAAGGAATACACATTGATGTCACTGCCACATCGGGGTGGAAAAAGGGTGTAACCAATGGGATGGGGTTCTTGGAATTTGGACTGGTTTGCTGATGGGAACTACCAGAAATGGTATCGTACCATACCAGAGAGGATATCTTAGTCCCCGGCTTGTTTCTAGAAGTCCAGGAAAGTCCAGAAGGATGGTGTGTCAAATTTGCTGCTATATACCTTCAAGAAAATGTCAATATATCAAAATCCTATTGAAAATCACAGAAAGGTTATTCAAAATTATTCATAGTCTTATTCAGTCTGCATATCCCAGAAAGGGTATAAAATATGGATTACTTTTATTGCTGTAAGTCTGCAAATTTCAACATTTTTGCATAGATTGGTCCAATTTTGAATCTCTTCTATGACTGTGAGCATGAGAATGAACACAAATATATCATACCCCCAATGGCAGGATTCCGAAGCTGCATTATATTATCATGTGAGACTGGATCTACAGCTGATTATGCAGATACTTTAAGTTTAAAAATAAACAAACAAACAAGCAAGCCAACAATAGATGCCGTCAGCCTTTCGCCATCTTGTGGGTACAAATGATCTGTGTGTTCATGCGTCGGACACTACGCGCAGGGGCTTAGATTGCCACGCCAGCTGTTATCGCGCATCAACGCGGTGATTTTGCTGCTCACGCATGGAGATCGAACGACCATCACATCGTGTACCCACAAGATGGCGGCATATGATGTCACGTTGACGGCCTCTATAGTTACAATAATAAGAACCCATTGGACCTGAATCTAGATCTGATTATGTTAAAATTGATCTAGATGCATATGTTCTAAGTGAAAATGCCTATTGCGATTTATAGAACATACTGTTGGATGCAAAGTCAGTCTCATAACAGAGTTTACCCAATGGCTTAATTGTAATTGCTGATTACCCTTTAGTGTAGGAGATCGGTGTCTAGAAATATCCAAGATGTTATTTTTTAAAACTACTCTATTCCTTGCCGACTTTAAGTCTTTGCTATACTTAAGCATGTTTATGTCTTCCCAATCAGTGCAAAGTACATAGTGCGCCTGCTGGAATAAGATACAGGAAATCACAAATTTCAAAACTGTATCTTTAACACATGTGCATTGGATACATATTCGAACCCAGTGATAAATTACTGTGTTTGTGTGCCTTGGTTTTTACCTGGTTGGAGGTGCTTAACACAAATGACCAGAAGACCCTTGCTTTTGCTATTTTACAGACCACCGCTGTCATCTCTCAAAGACCCACCATTTTCCACCAAAAAATTATGATGCCTCCCTCCTCTAGACTATGGGTTTTGAAGCACAACTATTTTGTTCCAAACTTTCAGTAAGTTGTATATACCTGAGAACTAAATCAACTAATGAATAATAATATTTTGACCTTTAACATTTCAGTGGATGGTCGGAATGCAGAAATTCCCACAGATTATTTCCAGAAGACCAAGAATCTTCTGCATGAAGCGTCAGAGCTTACCATGATTGCCACGGTGAAACAGGAAAGGAGGAATAGTGGCAGTATAGTTTCTATGGCTGTAGATAGATCCAGGTAAGAAGGGTTGATGGATTGAAATGAGAGAGGTTATCAGAGGGTGTAGGACAGGAGTGGTGTACCAATCTTCATGATTTTTCCATAAATGCTGAACAACAGATGAAGTATAAACCGTCCCTCTCTAACATGTGACGTGCTGAATACGATTTACTGAATGCAAGTAGCTGCCAACGTAAAAAATGACTTTTCACTGTTATATCGGTAACATCGTCTTCTATATAGTGTGTAGGATCAAAATATGACACAGCTACCCCTAACCCCAAAAAAATTGCAACAGAAGCTTTTTTGGTATTTTCTTGCAGTATAAGGTCTAATGAATAACATATCAAAAGTTTACAAAAATTCAACTTGGGCGAGGGGTCCAACAGTGGCGTAATCAAAATGGCCGCCAAAAGCTGGAAAAATACCCATTAATCTACTGATTTCATCCATTTTTCACTTTCGTTTTTGTGGGTTCCACTGCTGACAACCTTGTTCAGATGTACATTACTGGATGTAGTAATGAATCTTTATATTGTGGTATTCAGATTGATCGATTTTACAGCCATAATGAATTTCAAAATGGCCGCCAGTTTGGTATTTTGGCATATGAAATCAAATCATGCACGTAATGTAAGGCGAAACTTAAAGCGTTGGATTTTCTAAAATAGCCAATATCCTTTGCACCCATATTCCCATTAAATTTTCTATAGAGGTGAACATACTGAACCAAATTAGCAGCAACAGCGAATTTCAAAATGGCCGCCATTTTGGTATGTTAGCTTATTGACTTAAATTATGCACGTATTGCAACTTGAAACTTAAAGCGACCTAAATTCTAAAATAACCAACATCCAATGCACCAATAGTACCATTAAAATTATACTTTTAAGTAGGCATACATTGTATGTACCAATTTGGAGCCAAATAGCATTTCAAAATGGCTGTCAGCTATAATCACCATTATAAAAATCAATATGTTGCTTACAGTATATTCTTGAAGTAAACAAAATTCATCTTGCTATTCCACGATGCGATGCCTTTGTTTACAGTGGTATACATCGACCACATGTATGTTGTAATTAGTTATCATCATCATCTGAGAATAGTTCCTGATCCATGTTCTCACATTAGCCTATGTGTGCACATGCTCCAGTGCAATTGAGTCCATTCTTTCTGCAGCTACATTTCATTGTGATGCATTCTGTAGAACAATTGCATCGAATCATCTTCAGCAATGATTCTGGCGCTGGACTTCTTTTCATCATGAATGGAACAAATTTGTCACCTTGAAGAATCCATCCCCAGTCAATTGGATGCATACCATCACTTTTACACATCCACTGCATGACCTATAGATACATACTCCTGGGTGACGCTTGGCAGCAGAGGTTGTGGGTGGAAGTCTTTCAGGTTAAACGAAGCTCTTTGCTGTGCATATTTTTTTGTTGATTAACCGGCAGCGTAAGGATTCCAAAGACTCTGATTGCTGACCATTAAACAGGGACACCATTGCTTTGCAGCCTTCACTTTATACATATTCTTGATCCATATTGGGAGTGCGAAATGCCTTGGAACAAACTTGAAATACAGGATGACCATTGATGGTTTTGTTAAATACAGACTTGCCTACCACAAATATTCTTGAAGTAGTGTCACAACCTGAAAACGCATGGGCCAACAACAAATCCGAACATATGTCATAACTGAGTAAGCGGTTCGAACCTTGATATCATATACATATGGTTTATCATTGTCAGACCGAAAGTACAAGTCCTTACAGTCCTTTTCTGCATAATGAAGAAGTAATACCAACAGATGTGTCTTCTCCAATTAGGGTTGTTAACTTAAATGATGCCATTGCGACTGCTGCTTTCACTGTATCAATATCGGCATATCCATCAGCGTGGATCAGATGACATCCTTTCTGTTCCATACAGTCCCCAATGTATCAATCAAAGACAACCGTGGCCTTGCCATAGTGATCAAATGTGAAAGATGCATAATTATCAGAAGAGAACTCCATCAAGAGCATAGTGATCACTCAGTCCTTGGAACTGTCTCAGGGCATCACCCTCTGATAAGTGAGTCGCATGCAAAACCAGTTCAAAGTAGGTAAACAAAATGGAAGGACATGCTGACTTTTCATATAGCTACAAACGGAAGGCTAGAGTCAAGACCCTTGCATCTGCATGGACTGTCAAGGTCACTGATGACCAAACCATTGATCCAGCTCTGTTGTTTCAAAAGTTTCTGGTTTCCAGATAAAGCACCACTACTACAAGCCATACAGGATCATGTGTCCTCATCAGAGGCTGATGGCCCTGAGGCAGTTCTAAGGACTGATCACTATGTTCTTGATGGAGATTCTCTTCTACATCGCTTGAAGTGGACAGAAGGAAGCACCTATAGTTCCCTTGCTGATATAATTAATACATCTTTCACATTTGATCACTATGGCAAGGCCACGGTTGTCTTTGAGAGATACACTGGTGGACAGAACACAAAGGATAACACGAATCAGCGCCGCAAGAGTCGGGTTGCAAATAAGGTAGACATAGCAGATGCTGGCAATTTGCTGGCAAAAAAAAATGATCTGAACAAACAGACACTCATTAAACTAACTGGGGAGCGTATGCAACAGAAAGGATGCCATGTGATCCACGCTGAAGGAGATGCATATGTTCAAGCGCTTACTCAGTGATGACATTTGTTGGATGTGTTGTTTGCCCATGCGTTTTCAGGTTACAACACTACTTCAAGAATATTTGGGGTAGGCATGAAGTCTGTATTGCACAACATTATCAATGGTGATCCTGTATGGATCAAGAATATATAGAAAGTGAAGGCTGCAAAGCAATGGTGTCCTTGTTTAATGGTCAGCAATCAGAGTCTTTGGAATCCTTATGCTACATGTTTCTTTCCAAAAAAATTTGCCCAGCAGAGAACTTTATTAAACCTGAAAGACTTCCACCCACAGCCTGTGCTGCAATGCTTAACTCTTGGAGAACGTACATCTATATCTGACTGGGGATGGATCGTTTAAGGTGACAAATTTTTTCCATTCATGATAAAAAGAATTCCAGCACGAGAATTTTTGCTGAAGATGACTCCATGCAATTGTTCTACAGGATGCATCACAAAGAAATGTAGCTGCAGAAAGATGATGATGATGATGATGATGATGATGATGATGACAACTAATTCCAACATACATACAATGTGGTCGATGAATACTACTGCAAACAAAGGAATCGCATCATGGTAAATATGGCTCCCAAATTGGTACATATACCTACTTGAAAGTATAATATTAATGTTGGTTATTTCAGAATTTCTGTCGCTTTAAGTTTCAAGTTACAATACGTGCATAATTTAACTCAATAAGCCAACATACCAAAATGGCGGCCATTTTGTAATTCACTCTTGCTGCCAATTTGGTTTGTATGCCTACCTCTATATAAATTTGAATGGGAATATATGTGCAAAGGATATTGGCTATTTTAGAAAATCTAACGCCTTAAGTTTTGCCTTACAATTACGTGTATGATTTCACTTCATAAGCCAAAATACCAAAATGGCAGCCATTTTGAAATTAATTATGGCTGTCAAATTGCTCCATCTGAATACCACAATTTAAAGATTCATTACTACATCTATTAATGTACTTCTGAACAAGGTTGTTACCAGTGGAACCCACAATAACGAGTGAACAATGGATAAAATTAGTTGATTAATGGGTATTTTTCCAGCTTTTGGCGGCCATTTTGATTACGTCACAGTTGGACCCCTCCCCCAAGTTGAATTTTTGTAAACTTTTGATATGTTATTTATTAGACCTTATACTGCAAGAAAATACCAAAAATCCTTCTGTTGCAATTTTTTTGGGGTCCTGTGGTAACTTTACTTGAGAGTAATGCCATGTTGGATTTCGCAGTGGCAGATTCAAACCAGTGCGTTTACGCGGTTGCGTTGCCAGCGTACGGACAAATCTCCCTTCTACATGTGTGCCTATGCCCTGTGGGATTAATACCGCATGCTATTAGAATCTACCACTGTGAAATCAAACATGGCGTTACACTCAACTTGAGACAAGACAGACTATAGAAAGAATAATACAAAGGAGAGCAGATGCGAAGATTTACAGTTGAATGATATTCAGCAATATGTGGTGATCGCAGTGATATCTTATATTGTCAGCCATTTTGTCATGAGGAAAATGACTTATTTAGTTTTGTGAAAGCAACCTCACCATTTATACACTTGACTTGAGGCCGACATGCACATCACCACTTGGAGCATGAAGGGCCACACCAAGCACAGAAGGTGCGAAGCCGAGTGTATAGTGTGAGGCTGAGCTCAGGCTCTCTTACATGGTGACGCTCATCAAAATATGAAAGTTGTGGTATGCAGTTTCTCAAAGAAATATGACCATTGGGCCTTTCAGTAAGGCTAGGCTTTATATTACCTTTGTGTTTAATATGGAAAAGAACATGAAGAATGTAGCTAGAGGTTAGTAGCATAGGTTATGGTTTTGGGAGACTTTCTTCAATTTTTCTGGGAAATCGGGAAAACTTAATCAGCATTTGTGAGCATTTTTGAATTGTGATGTTGGTACGTCTCAAAAAGGCAGATAAAGGCCGATTTTCTTGTCCTGATGAAAATTGTGCCACATCCTTATTGAGAAATGTCAAAGTTGATTATCCAAAGCAACAATTAAACTAAGAAAGTCACAAAACACCCTGAAAATATGGATTTGTTGAGACTTGTTGGTAATTGATTAGAGTGCAAACAGTTCATTATAAATGCTAATAAAGAACATAGGAAATAGGTAACTAGGTGAATGCTGTGTTAAAAAGTCGGAAAAAATCGGGAAAGTAACTTGAATAAAAACCATGAAAATGTCAAATAGCAAGGGAAATTAAGTTGTAAGAAAGAAAAGAGTGAATCTACATTTAACCCCCAAGGAGCTTTATGTGAACCCTCAGGGATGTTGTAGGTGTATTTATGACAGCTACGATTTCATGCGTACTAATCAAACTCCTTATTACTGTTTATAGATTGAATTTCTAGTGAACGTAATGTAGTAAGCTTACATCTACAGTATTGTACTATTTATGTATGTATGCAAAGATGGTGGATTGGATGGATTTGGTGAAAATTTTGAATAGGTTTCATCATAATTTCTACCAAAAATATATGTGACTGACGTGATTGAACAAGATCAATCTTTTTTTGCTAAAATAATATATGTGATATGTTCGTAAGAAGTTTTGATCTTTGAATGACATTTTTGTCAGTATTATAGATATTCATGATAGCGCAAGAACTATGAGTTCAGTTTTGGTGGAGATAGCAGCCTTTTAAGTGGGCAAGAAAATATATAATGAAAGAATGAAACTTGTTATGACATGACAAACATCTCATTTTGCTTGATCACATCACACATTGTTCACCAAGTACATGTAATGTAGGCCTAAAGGTAAAATAAGGAAGTGAAGGAAACTATGTGATGAATTTGAATCGCTTGCACATTAGCCCGCAGGGTCAGAGGTTCTGCACGAATTGGCTAATCGATTCTCGCAGAAATTCTCCATAAAAGATTTGCATGAATCTCAGTTGATTCTACAGTCTGTCCACATAGAAGTAGAAACCAAATCTGTGGCATCGAGGGTCGATGCTTCGCGTAACATGCACTGCGTGTTAAAAAATGTGACGCATAAAGAGCTTGGTGCGCTCAGCAAGTACAAATCGCACAGCAGTTGGGGCGCCAAAGGAAGCATTTACGCATGCATTGCACAAAAATAATTATTCTCATACCTCCAGTTTCCGAGGTCAATTTACTTTGTACTTCTATGTGGACAGACTGTGATAAGTTTTCAAGTATACACATTACATAAATGTAGTATGAGATGATTTCCACTATTTCTTTGCCCTTTGCAAGAACCAATCTTGATTCTTAACTGGTAAAATTCTAACCCTGGTCCAGATCAGACCAGTTGTTGTGGTGCACAATGAGTCAGTGACATCAAGCAGGCCGGTAACCAGGCGAGGGGTGAAGGGGTTGATCCCCAAAGGCCCCAAAAGTCCCCCTTTTTTACCCAAAAGTCCCATTTGCGAGTGTAGTAAGAATCCAAATTTTGAAAAAGTCCACTTTTTTGAAATCTGCCCCCAGTCCACTTTTTTCAAAATCAGCCCCCCAAAAAAAAAAAAAAAAAAATCTGGTTACGGGCCTGACATCAAGGCATTGAGGGCCTTGAGGGAGCTGTTTCACAAACACATATGCAGCACCTTTCAACCTGTGCATCTGTATCCAACTTCGCTCTCGTAAATTCAAATGAGGGTGGGCCAGTCATGTATTGCACATAGCGCAACTAGCGTACACATAGGTGTTGCACCCAAATGCATGTACACGGTTATAATGATTCTATATCAATCCATGATATTATGAGTCTTCGCCAATTATGAGCAAATGAACTCATGATAACTCAATCTGCAATTTTGAATCCCTTCCAGCGTTTGATCCCGGCATTTGGTCTCTTGATTGCTGCAACTGCTAGTATGATACAGGCATTACACAAAACAATGTTCTTAATACAGATAAGCCTTGGGTATTCACATTTTTAATAATAATTGTATACAAATTGTTTTTGCTCAACAACATTAAATTTTGCTTGGCTTGGGGGTTGATTGTTACCGTCAGTAGAGACAATTTTATGCACAATATTTGTAATACTAAATTGAAAAAGAAATAGAAAATAGTACTTCAACATGCAATAATAATTACGGTATTTAACATTTCAAATTTAATAATGCCTAGGAATTATGCATACATGTTGAAAGAACCTACAGTTATGACTTCTACTTGAAACATGAATTGATAATTTGACAGAAATTTGAATTTGTCAACACATTTCAATGTTGCACATATTCAAGAGGCAAGAACTCTGTCTGCATATGCAGCTATGAAATGTAAATGGGAGAAGTTACTCTATGAACCAAAATAACCTCATTGCCAGTGGCTTGGTTCCTTAACTTACATTAAGCAATTATGACTCAAAATTTGACCTCAAGTTATAGAGTATGAGGTTTTGCACACAATTATACAGAAACTATTACAAACATTTATGAGTTCATGCTCTGCATGCTAGCCATACAGGGTTCAACATAAAAAGTCCCAAGTTTTGACATATTTTCTCAAAATATCAAGAGCTATCTTAAGAACCACTGAACCAATACTAGGCTTGTTTGTACTCATTTTAATGCATTTTTGTGCTGATTCCAAATATTGTCATTACAATTTACAATTCTGAAATTTTTTAATTAAAAAAAAATTTAAACTTGTCGTCTGCAGTCGACACCTGCGTGGAGAGAGTTAAAGGACTGTGTCCTGGCAATGGATGAGTATGTTCGATATCTTTATAGTGCAAGTGCTCATTCATATTTGCATAATAATAATTTAATAATATGACAAGATAACCATAAAAATATGCACAATAGTATGACTTGTTAAAAGTTTGACTTTGATATTAAAAACACTCAGCCAATTTGCTAATTTTTTTATCAAAGTTGGATGAAGTTGTACATTTTAATTACTGTTGCTTCTATTGAACAGTCAGGGACACATTGAATTAGCATGCATTGCTAGCTGTTCAATTATTAGAAGCAAAAGTAATTAAAACGTACAATTTAATCTAGCTTAGAATTTTTGTTAGTTTTAGCAGTATTTCTCCAGTTTCCAACCTTGAATAACAAGTAATTTAGGGTCTATAACGTCTTCTTTTTTCAAGTTTTGTAAAAAGAAAAAAATGAGCCTTACTGTTTATTAAAATATTCAAGGCATACTTTGGTTCAGAAATTGTGTAGGCCTATAGCATAAAGTAAGTCATAAAATTTATACAGCAATGTGTCATTTTGCATCAGTTGAAAATAGTAAAACAATTTAATAATACTGCCTGAAATGCTGAGTATTTCACTGTGCAATAACAGCTACCATATTCAACCTAATTAGCGCCTATTCCCTAATAAACGCCACACATACACTTCCCCCCGCATAATAGTGGTTGTTTTTAAGTGTAATTTTAAGTAGCATAATTGATGAACACTTTCAGCAACTGAGCCCATGAACAAAATTGCATACTTTTGTCATACAAATTGGTAAAAATCATCATAATAGAGAAACTAAAGAGATAACTTGTCACACATAATTATGTGTTTGTTGTTGTTGTTGTTGTTGTTGTTGTTGTTGTTGTTGTTGTTGTTGTTGTTGTTGTTGTTGTTGTTGTGGTGGTGGTGGTGGTGGTGGTGGTGGTGGTGGTGGTGGTGGTGGTGGTTGTGGTGGTGTTGCTGGTGGTGGTGCTGGTGGTGATGGTTGTGGTGGTGGTGCTGGTGGTGATGATGGTGGTATAGTGGTGGTGGTGGTGGTGGTGGTGGCAGTAGCATTGGTGGTGGTAGCATTGGTTGTGTTTGTATGTGGTGTATTTGTAGGCCTATATGTATGTTTTTTCTTTAGACATAGAACAGAATTTATATAAAAATGTACTTTGCCTTAAGGTGAGTCGGAGCGGTGCCAGAGCTAACTGTGTTAATGATAAAATATTGAGAACAATAAAGCCTGTCACAGGTGTGGCTTCAATCTGTGAGATCCCAAGGCTCATTGTAAATATAATGGGTTTTTTTTCTCTGTGGATGGTCTTCATTGAGAGGCGGAAAAAAGTAAAAACTTTTGTTTTGAGCTATTATTTGTCATAACTCGATAACTGTTATACATATGGAAATAGAAGTGTTGCTTCCTTGACTGATTTCCTAAAAGACCAATGTATTACTCTGCAGAATCAAGTATATTCTTTTGATAACTAAAACTGAAAATATATGATCCGAAAGCTCCAACTCGCCTTAATATGATCAATCTCTTTAAAACACGTCTAGAGAGCTACTGAGCATCTTTTAATCCTGTGAAATGAAATGCGTTGTTTATAGGAACTCTAACATTCACAAAATGATGGAAAGCTATTTATAGAAGCAAAGCTCCAGTTGTAAGCTTGAAAGAGTGAATTAGGCTATTCCTTTCGAAAATCACACCCCCTTGAGAAAGATTCCAATCAACTGTGAATTTTGTTCATTTTAAACAATTCCTACTAAAAATAAAGGTGAGTTACTCGCGTTTTAGTGCCATTTCACCACTACACTAGTGGCTTCATCAGACTCGCAACTCATCACATCAGACTTTTTCATTTTATGGGTAACAGGGTGTTTAGAGTGTCCCATAAAAGGAATAAAAGTGCCATTTCTACATGGGTGTGTATTTCAGATAGAATAGCCCATTGACAAGACCTAATGGCCCTTGAACATACCTAGCAAATTGCCTCATCTCATCACTGTCACAAACTAGAACATGGAAACGCTGTGAAAAAGGAATTATTTTCGCTGAGATGTAGGCTGTGAAAATAGTCACAGATGCGAGACAAGTGCTGCACATACATGTTTTATGTGTGGTGAGCTCCAGATATGTGATCACAGCACATTAATTACGGTACAAGGCAGGGATATAATGTTTGGCCAAAGACAGGAAATTGTATTTTGCAACATAAGTTTAGCCTAATTCTTAATATTTATCCTGACCCTAACCCTAACCTGAAGCAAATTTTATTACTTTACTTAACAAGAGACTGCATGACTCAAGATTACAATGAATGAGAGGAGGGTGTAACTTTATTTTTTACATCTGAGAAAAACTGCCATGTACATCACTGAAACCTCAGGTCAAATTAGTAGTATGTTGCGTGTACTTCAGAGAGGTGCATTGTGTGGTGGTGCATGCACCTCACAGAAGATGATCCATTTATATGGAGAAATTTAGTAATTTGACTTGACTTTATCTTGCCTCCCTCAAACTTGCAGCTATAGCAATAATATACTAGTGCCTACCCTACCTGCCAACACTGCAAACAAGTAAGTTCCTATCTTATTACCTATTGCACAATCATTGCCCACATTCATCTATCAGGCTTAGTCAGAAATGTATCTGGATTCTGCTTTATATGCCACATGCTTCCATGTTCATAAATCGGAAAGTAAGAGCACACTCTTCAGGATTACCACTGGCTCAGTGCCTCCATCTGATATATCTGCTGATAGCCCAACTGGCTCAACCGTAAGCTGGCTAGCCACTTCACTCACACTATTCAAGGGGCATCACAGCTCACAAACTGAGCTAGTTCTTTTCAGGATCATGTTTACAATATAAAATTATATTTCATGCATTCAGAACAACATAGTGTGTCATTCTCAGATAGCTCTTCCTCATGCTTTGAACCAAAGGAATTGAACAAACTACCCATCCATATTAGGAATGCTCAGACTGTTGGCATTTTCAAGAAGCTGCTATTAAAATGTCATCTGTTCCAACAAGCCTATCAGATAATTTGGTTTCCTGTGACTGCCTAAAGCGCCTGAACAATTCACTTTTTGTATGTTAGCGCTATTTACATTTTGTTGTTGTTGGATGATTTGATAATGTTGTTGTTGTTGTTGTTGTTGTTGTTGTTGTTGTTGTTGTTGTTGTTGTTGTTGTTGTTGTTGTTGCTGTTGCTGTTACACAAAAATATAATGTTACCATTATGTAAGCACTTGCAAAAAATGTCTTAAGTTCTAATGCTAACCTTAATCCTAACCTGCCATGTAAACACTAACACTTTAATATTTTGATGCCAATCTCAATTCCCACCCTTCATGGCCTTAGATCCAAACGCACCTCACTCTATTACAGACCCTTCAACAGTTTGTGAAACAGTTTGTGATACAAAACTTAAGGAATCTCCAAGATTTTATCACCATCTCAAATTAAAAAGTTAGCCCTAAAGCTGCATACATGTGCAAATCACGCTCAAGTTATCATAGCACAATAAAATTATGGAAGGTTGCTATACATGTAATAGGGAAATTTGATGTGAAATAACAAATTGAGAAACGTTACACCATAAGTAAATTAAAGTGGCATAATATTTGGCAAACAATTCTCAAAATTGCACCAAGGGCAGGGATGTGATTTCTCAGGATTTGTTGCCTTTGATTTCAGGATTCTTTCCTCTCTTTCCATTATAGTGTCGAAAAGTATAGGAAAGTGCTATTTCATGATTTTTTATCAGGTATTTCCAGCTATTTGAGGATCAAGTATCAAGTACAATCACCACAGAGTGTGATTTATGGTTATCATTCCCATTGGCACAGTTCAGTTAAACCTTTTGCACAAAAGTTTACCTAATGGTGTAGAGTATGATGTTTGTACCAAGACATGCTAAGGTCTTTATCTGAAGTGTAAGCATAATGGAATTAAGGAACTTCGTCCTTAGAGATGATCATGTTTGACATCATAGTTATACTTGCCAAGTTCACAGCAGTTTACTGATACAGGTGTACATGTAGGAATGCTTACATCCAAGTCTAAGGGAGAATTCACATTTTAAGACCATGATATTTGTTAAATTTTTGTGGCCAAAATTCATGCAATTGTACTGATTTTTATGATGTTTATCAGGATTTTCGGCTACTTTCAGGATATAAGCTTTCAATCATACCACTGTGTAATCCTCTCTTACTTAACTTTTCTAGCTTCATTAATAAACTGTTATCATTTTTCAAGATTATTGCAAAATACAACTTACAAGTCAAAATTTGATTATTTTGAAATGAAAAATATTATCCATAAAAATCAACTTGCATGAAAAATTAAATTGACTTAGAAATATGTAATTTTCCACGATTACAGATTCTCACACCATTCCTGCCTATCCATCCATCAATCCATTGTGTGTTTTGTGTCTGTCATCTCATAAGTTAAGATTTCACTTCTAGCTTGTTAAAACAGACATTTATGACAACCATGAATCCATCAACATTTGTTCATCATCACACGTTTGCTGGCTTGTCTCAGAGGCACGTCCTTCATATTTGGGTTAGCACTACAAAATTTTGTGTAGCCAAAATTTTAGGGTTTTTTTCATATTGAAAAACAAAAAGTAGTTGCAGAGGCAAGTGTTTTAATATATATGTTTCTGTGTCAGTGCTGTCACTCTAGAAACATGTATGGAGTGTTTGTGTAACTTGAAACATTGACACCCTTATCTAGGTAATGTCTATGTAATGTGCTCTTCAGTGGTTAATGTCATTCATAGGACTGACCCACAATCGTTAAAATGCAATGGCAAGTTACATTCTACATAAAACAAATTTTGCATGAAACCTGCACTGCAAACTGCAGAAAAGGCATATACAGGGTGTTTCAATAAGCACCAAAACCTAATTATACCCTCTATTTCACATTACAAATTTGTTTTTACCTATGGAAACCTGAATTCATCAACTTTAATATGTACCAAAAAATCATTTCAATTGAAATTGAAACACATGCATAAGTGGCATCCTAAAGAAATTTATCTTTTTTTTTTTACCCATGCCATTTCTTCATAAATTTTATATTGATTAAAATAATTTCTTCTGTATTATTTAAAATATTAAAGCTTACCAGATAAGACATCTATATATATTTCATCTCTGTCTCATATAAAGATATAAAAAGGTGGTTTAATGGTGTCGGTTTTTATTGGGACACCCTGTATAAGTCCAGTTGCACTCTTGATTTAAAATATGTAAAGATGTTATTATTTTTAGTCTAAAACCATGACATATGTATGTGGTGATGCCCTTTGTGGAGAGGTGTACATGGAATTTCTTTCAGACTCTTCCACACCCTCAATCAAGCTTTGCCCACCCCCCCCTGCCCAACAATTTCAGAATCCCTCTTTCAAAATACGTACATCTCCCACCATTTCCTGTAGAAAACAATATTCATATTGCCGCTGAATTTACTCAGATGTTATTTCTTTTCAGTTCTGCAATATTGTCAATCTCCAAAGTGATGCCCATTTAACTTTCAAATCCCCCTTTTTAATTGTGTGTTTTTAGAAAGTGAAACACAGAGACGAAAAGCTTTCAAATCTGACACAAAGTGAAATAACCATTGGGCATAACCTTATTATGTTTAACTAACATTAAATTTCCATTAGAGGTTCATCACACTTGATTTTACCCTCTCCATATTTTGCTCAACTACTCCCTTCATATGCATCATAGGACAAGAAGGACCTATCTGCTATAGCTGCCCTTTGTTTATTTAGTTTTCCCCAAGCGCTCACTATGCCAAATCTAATAAATATAACACATGGGAGCTATTGCAAAAGGGGCCTTCTTACCCTAAACCCCAAATATGCATCATAATGTAAATCTCACTTCCTTAATAGGTGTAAAGAATTCCATGCCTGAATCGTCAAAATTTGACGGCAGTTTTACTTTTTTTGTAGTATTCAGGAAGCTGGTCGCAAATGTGTTGCCGGGGAAAAAAATTCAATGCATGTGTTCGGCGTCAGAATCATTACTTGATACAAATGTCAAGTCTTGCAAAATTGATTCAGATGTCTTTAGGAGACACGATTTACCCAAAACCATATGATTGTTGTGAAATGCAGAGAATTGTCATGGTACATGTTTTTAGAAAGATGAACGTGGCAAGATGAATTGGTAAGAGGAGCTAACAGGTGGTGTAACAAGAT
The DNA here is from genome assembly GCF_039555335.1 of Amphiura filiformis. Lineage (NCBI taxonomy): Eukaryota > Metazoa > Echinodermata > Ophiuroidea > Amphilepidida > Amphiuridae > Amphiura > Amphiura filiformis. The sequence goes on along the minus strand of NC_092644.1, from coordinate 50,589,823 downwards.
GGAATGCAAAGCAAGAATGAGATGAATTAAAATGTGAGAATTTGATTTAGTACCATGTGGTTTAATGTAACACACATTTGAATTCAGGATTTTTTTAGAGTCGCAATTGAATATATTTCTTTATACTGATCTATGCAGATTGCTGATAAATCTGAGTGTAATCTATGGCTGTCAAATGTAGGCTCTTTCATATTTTTCTATCGGTAAATTGTGGTAAAATGGCGTTTACTGCACTGGGGCATGAATGGACATGAAAGTTCCAGATTTGTAGTGGTAAATTTATTGATACAACTTAAAGTAATATGATGGGTCCTAATTGTTAAGTTGTGGAGGTGTTTGTATGGGGCGGGCAGGTGGATGGGGTGTGTGGTTGAGTGTTTTGTTTGGTCCAGGGGTGACTTTGGGGTTTCAGCCCTCCCATATGTTTTATGTAAAAGCATGCAAATCAGAATATTTGAGGCAGATTTTAACCTCTCAGCCCCCCCATAGCTCCTAGCCACTGGGATTAAAGGTTTTTTGGCACACTCTTGATGTTTATATGCTTATGTTTGTATGTGATCCTGTCTGTTGGTGTATGTTATAAAGTATGTCAATTATAGCAATGAAACATTTCACCTCACAATTAAGTTCATAGATATACAGTGACAGTGAACAAATATATTGCTGTCTTCAGTAGACGCTTTGCCAAACTCTGTGAAAGATGTTGACGAAGTTATTTAATTTGCAACAAAATAACCCAGATTCTAGTTTGACATTGTGCAGGGATGCATCATGAGACTTGTAATATATAACTACATCAAAAATGTAAATGCAGGAAATCCAACTCAGGGCTAGTCAGTACTAGTCAAACCAAACAATGACATAATCTATTTTATGACAGCAGGTTTCAAATAAGGACTGAAAGAACGACAAGTTTAATTCGTATCTGATGTCTTGTCACACATGCTTTCATTATCTTAGGATTTTCTTTACTTGGTGTATTAGATGTTAAAGTACCAAGTTAAGAGTTTTCACTCTACTTTCTGTGTTTTGAATGGGAATAAGAATTCCTGTCTTTGATAGAATTAAAGTGGAGAAGATATATTGTGCTGAAACTAGTGTATCTCTGGATAGGATGGATCTATCGATATCTTGGGTAAAACAAAGGGAAGTAGAAAAAAGTAAACAGAAATGAAATGATTGTATGACAACTGAAGGAAATGAGCAAGAAAGGGAAAAAAGTAAAAGAATATATAAATAATGGGGAATATTGGGGGTACAAGTGTGCAGTAACAATTTCCCGGAGTAAAATGTGCAAGCATTATTCATATTGTAGAGAATTTTAAATCATTAAAAATGTAGGTCTGATAAAAAATCATTAGCATAATCAAATGTATACAGTATCTGTCTTGTACAAAACCATGTATGTTAAAATGGCCACCATGTTTTTTCTCAAATTTTTACATCCCAACTACCTCTCTGGACCTGTGGCCATGGTTGGTTCTTCAACGTATCCTGAACTCTTAAAATACAGACCACCGTATGGATACAATTATAGATAGATTTCATGAGTTGTGCAGTAGCATAATTTACCAAGTGTTTTCTCTCTTATTCCGCCGTTTTCAAATCTGTCTGCAAATTAAATATTCATCCAGTCTAGTTTGAAAGTGAAAGAAATGCAATTTGTTGAAAAAGTCAGGTGGTTAATATTTTAGTGTGAAGATATGGTACAGTAGGACAACTTAATATCATAGCTTAAGACTTGGATAAATTTGATGGCAAACCAGAATTAGAATTGAGCATTTTTTTAGTGATGTTACCCTGACCAATCACCTGTCTGTCTTTTTCTCTGTGTTTCCATACCACTTTCCCTTCCAAAAAATGGAAAGTGCTTGTATCCCCATATATTTCGAGTCCTGCAAGATAGAGGCATTTGAAAATATCCCATCTCTATGACTAGATTTGTCCTGCCCACTCATGGTTATACATGCCACTTTTCAGGTTTTAGTCTGAATTCAGGTTTTTTTGTGAGTCCAAATTCCCACGTTTTTATTTTTATTTTCTGCCAGGGGCTTTTTGGCCTGCGTTCATGTGCTTTTTCAGGTTTTTCTCACCAGTTTCAGGTTTTTTTAAAGTGAAACTCAGTGGCATCTCTGTTATATTCCTGTTTGTCCCATTTTACTGTTGTGTCATCCGGCTCAGTCACAGTCCTTCACAAATTTGTCTCTGGTGAAATTTTGGACCTCTGCTGCAAGAACCTTGATAAGCTATTGGTGTTCTTTCAGGCAGTTTTCTTCAGTGGAGCATTGTTGATGTATGCTCCACTGAAGTCTTGTTAGATAGAGGATCATGATTTGAGGAAGAAAGCAGGTTGTAGAACAGTGAATCCTGTGATAGTTGAGTTAGCAATTTGTAAGTCTTGTTTTGTATCATATCATTAGACTAATTGTTTTTAAACTGGGTTTCATTTTGTGTGTGAAGAACTTGGAATGAGTGAAATGGGGCATATGTTGGGAATGTCAAATGTGTTTGTTAATATTGTTCTTCATTTCACTTTGTTTGGTTGTGCCATCAGTGCTTTTACGCAATTGCGCCACAAGTATGCTGACGAACCACCCTTGTATGTGTGTGCATATGCTCTGCAATAAAGTTGGCACCCGCGATTCGATACTGTGACCAGCGAACTACGCATCCAATGTCACTACCAAATTTTATGTGAACTGAAGTATACACTACAATATGTTGTAGACAGCTCTTCAAATTAGGATTTATTCCAGAGAAAATTTGGCTTTTTTGTGTCTTTCACTTCTGCTGGCCATTATTCAGAATGTGGTGCCCTGGTTGTTTCTTTGGTATAATGTGCTTAATTAAATTAACAATAATGTTCAGCTAGTGGTTTTGAATCGCTAAATTGTGCAATGCACTGTATAAAGTTAAAGAGTGATGTAGATTAATGCAAATGTTTCAACTTAAGGCCAAAATAGAATGCACTAAAAATCCAAACATTGTTACTCAAGAATTTACATAATGATTCTTGGACTCATAATGTATTATTCTTGGCCAGAAAAACATGCTGTAAATGCATTCTTGGCCAGAAAGAACATGCTGTATATGAAAGCAACTTTGCACCACAAATTTGCTGTTTGGTAATGATTGTGAAGCTGATTAATTTGTGTCTTTCTAGTTCATTCTATTTCAGTCTTTTGCAATCTTTGTAAATCTACATCATTCATAGGTATGTATAGTCACAGTTTGCCTGAAAATAGTGATGCATAACATAAATTGAAAAAGTGCGAGAGTACGAGGTCATGCGCTACGACAAGATTGCAAGTATGTCAGAGCTGACGAGGCTTAATCCACTCAACATGACAGTTTAAGTTTCCGTTAATTTGTGCACTCGTTTATTACTGTACAGAATATTGGCAGACATAAACCCCATTAGAAAGAGCTTAGTGGAGGTGTTAGCAAATTTCACCTCATGGCTTTGGTAAATCGTCTTAAATGGGATTATTTCTGGAATTTAGAAAAATATATGCAATAATCGTACATGGGTAATCTGTATAATATACAATATGGCTACCGTTGGATTACTCTGGGGTTCAATACTCGGAATAAATATGAAAGTAAGATGTTTGGAGCATTTTTCAAGTCATTAACTGCCGTACGCATGTTAAAGGTTAAAGATGTGTTCAGTGGCAATTGTGTAATTATGCAATGCAATATTAATTGCTTTTTAATGCAGCACATTATGCAGTATCATGAGGCTATATTTATGATGATCGAATTAAGAAAACTGGGTCATATGTCAGCTAGGCATGGGTGATTGTTTAAAACAATCAGTTTTGATTATTTAAAAAAAAATTGATTATTTTTGTTTGATGTATCAAATATCGTGTGCCTGTAATAGGTTGAGCACCTTTAAAGTTACATAGAATCCCACTATTAAACATTGCTGTACATTTTAAGTGGAGAAAGAGGTGTGTAAAAGTCACTTGTTACTGTGGTTGTATAATATTTTAAAAACCAACTATCAGTTGAAAATTTAACTTGCAAAATCAATTTGTGTAGAAAAACAATCAATTGTTTTCGATAAAATCAAAATGTCGATACTTTGATTACAGTGTTTTTGAATAATTGAGCTCTCAATAAAAAATTCTTGACTGCATCTCTGAAAGGGGAAAACACATTCATGCTGTTCTCATATCTTACATACTTCGTTGAAGGCATGTTAATCTTTGATAGGGTTTGGGCTATTTTATATAAATTCTTATGCCAACAGTTTGACTACATGTTTCTAAGATTATCAAAAAGTTCAGGTAAATTATTCACTATAGAGCTGTGAAAACTATGTTATCTTCAGGGTGGGGGAGGGTTTATAGTATTTTGGTGGGTATTGGGTGTTCATGTTGGTACAATTTAACAGGGTTTCTAAAAGTGCAGGGCCAAATACAAAAAGTGACTGTAATTTGCTACCCTTGGATTGGTACTGCCTTTCCGGTATGCATCTTAATCATGAACTCTTTATTGCCTTTTTTTGCAAAAAGAAGTTTCCGATTTTTTTCACACACTTTTCAATGATTTACAGTGGTATTTTATGCTCTTATTGGGGCATTATCTTTGAGGCATACAACAAATCTAACACCCTTTTTTGGATTTCAAGTGACAAATTGTCAATATAATACCCTTTTCAGTAATCCCCCCTTTAAACTGACACTGCTACATTTTAAGCATAGGTAGGCTCCCCACCCAGATTTCGAGTACCTCCAGGTTTCCTTCTGTGTACTTGAATAGATTCAATACAACATACAAATGATTCCCCCTTAAGGTGCACCAGTTTACCTTCACTATCTGAACATAAATAGTCCTTTACAAAGTTATCTTTTTGTGACATTCAACATTCTTGAATGTTTCCCTTCACCTCTTTAAAATGTCAAGATGCCACATAAATAGAAGCATCTTACAAACAAAACACCAGAAAAAGGTGCCTTACATCCCAACAGGCATTTCCTTTGCCGGGCGAACTGAAAACCCCAAATTTAGGTTAGTCTATTTGGAAGGACCCTTCCTCCATGTATGCAGTCAAAACGATATGAAATGGTACCAAATAGTACTGAGAATGAGGCAGAGATAAGCATAGTCTGACTGACTGGAAACTTTCCATAACTTGTCATCTGCAGACCAGAGTCTCCGAAATTGCCCCAAAATAAAACAGAAAACTTGACAGACATATTGATTTGCTGGACCCCTTGACTTTTCTCCATCTATTTAGACCATTTAAGATGTGAAAATGGAACCAGTACAATAATGATGTCAAGATGGGACTGTGATCCCCAATCTTGGACACTCTGTGGTTTTCTGGTGCAGTGATGTCTTGATGGGACTGTGATCCCCAATCTTGGTCACTCTGTGGTTTTCTGGTGCAGTGATGTCAATTTTCTTGATGATCCTTTCTCCCATACACTGCAGGCATCAAATGCTGTTCTATAATTACTTCATTATACTTAGATCAATTTTTGGATTTCAGCTGAACAACTATCTTGTATAGTGTTAATATTGTTCTATATTCATACACTTTTAGGTAGCGAGAACCAATCAGAGCAAGCGTTAGAAAAAGGCAAACCATGCATTGATTGTGTCTTATGCACGGGTGCGTACTACGTGCAGTGCTGTTGGACATGTTTATTTTTCTTGTGGGTTGGAACATATATATTTGCTTGTATTTTCCAACATTTAAGTGACAATTTTGTTATAAAAACAGCAAAAATCATGTTTTTTTCTTCTTCTCGTGTATGAAATAGGTTATCGGGGCTCGTGCATTAGACACATCAACATCAGCATGTTTGCATTATTTTGTTTAATTTCTCGAACAACAAGGTATACGCATTCATTAACCTATCATAGGGTTTATAAATCTAGGTAAATTGGGTGAAGAATTTGCTATCCATTTGTATTGGACTAATTTGGGTTTGTAATAAAACGACAGGAGTGAAAAGAGGACAAATCAATATGACATTGTATACACACAAGTTCACTTGAATCTTCACATGAATAGTATTGCATTCTTGTTATTACCTCATAGAAGGAGAGATAATTAGATTGATTTCTAACATAAATATCCGCTTGTGATTCTTTGCTGCGTTATACTGTGTAGCGACATATTTTCGCGGTATTAACTTTTTTGCGATTCTTACAATTCTGCGTTCTTTCACGATTCGTTTAATTGGTGGTTTCTAGCCACTTCAAATTGAACCATATGGATCTAAAATGATATTGTTGTATGTAAAATTAGCGGTTCTGAAGGTACCGCAAGAACCGCAAAAATTAAATCTTCTGGAAATTTTGTGCTGTACAGTACCTTGCATTGGTTTTGAATGAGTAAGTTGAGTGAAGGGGTGAACATGGTGAATACTAGGGGAAGTAGGCAACAATAACAGTCCTGCAGGGGATAAAAATGCCTTGGCATATTATGAAGTGTTGTTGGGAGTGCTGTGTGTTATGTAGCAAGTATCTTTCACAGTATATGTGACATGATCAAGAGTAATGAGTCACATGTCGGCAATTTTCAATTCAAATTTTTTTACACCATTTTCTGGCCATTTACGAATATACATTTTGCTTCAAACCCCATCAAAATCAGACCGAATTATGAGAAATTTATCAAATTATGAGAAATTTATCAATGGCTGAAAACAATATAAAACAAAAAGAGTTTGAACACTGTGTTTGCCAATATGTCGAAAACATTTAGCGACATCGGACTCATTTCCCTTAATCATGTCCTATATGTAGAACTAGCTCAGTTCCTTTTATCGCAATGCCCTCGTATAGTGCGTAGAGCGTGCATGGCTGCGAACTTGAGCCTGTCAGGGTGTGCTAGATTATAAGAAGCAAAAGAAATATGTGATGCTCTGATCCAACCAGACCGTAGTGTGAGATACATGCAAACATATGGAACTCAATCAAATACATAAGGAAATTTGCATAGTAAAAGCCTTAACTTTGAATTTAAGGTTGTAAGGTTTTCAGGTGATAAAAAAACCTGTTTTTTATGAGCCCAATCGACCCAGATCTTGCGTTTTGGAGAATTTTTGGTTTAAATTTGCAAAAATCATATAAAATCAGGTTTTTTTGGCAACAATCAATTTGTTGCCAATAGAAAAAACAAATCCCACCCACCGACCCTCCTTGAAAAACCTGTCCACCTGTATTAAAATCTGAGGCTTTTTTTGTCACCTCAGCTATTATAGTCAGGATAGTAAGATAAGGATAATGAACTGAGTGCAATGCATGGTTTAATTGACTTGACTTTATGTTGTGATCATTTAATATCGTGGTTTCGAACACAGAGAGCACTGAACCAGTTGGAAACGATCGATTTAGATGTCAGACTAGTACTACGGTGAATATCAACTGGACTTTATAGCTCTATAATTTGAACTACTTATATTAAAACACACGACATTGGGATTTAACAATTTGTTCAGTATTATCATAGGCCTTCAAACACATGTGTTTGAAGGCCTATGGTATTATAAAACATGATCATGATATTATGCGCTAGTGTGTGTTTCCGGGCCCGGCTATGTTATTTTAGATATAGGCCTACATGTATTTCATTTGTAAAATGCTGAATATTTTGCAATGGTGTCATCTTGTATAATTATGATCCACCTGTTTTTGGCCCTTTTTAATTAATAGAAGCTCGATTATTCTCATTTGATGTTTGATTTATTTGAGGTCATTAATCATAATTTATGACAATAATATTTGCAAGGGTGCAACTCTACTAGTCTTATTACAAGACTGCCCTATCCCAACCCTAAACCCTAATCCTAAACTCCGTAAACGAGGACTGGACTCAAGTCTAGCGAGTTGCACCTTATTCGGTAATTGTACACTATTATAGAACACCGTTTGTAACTATACCATTTTAACACCACAGAATGTATATTCGTACTTTTTTGTTGGTATATATATCGAACAAACAATTATATAGTTATGTGATCTCTGTGTCTAAAGCGCCACCTAACTCTACTTTATGGTTATGTGAAAGTAGTATTTCTAGTATTTGAGCGTGCACGTATTATCTAGAATCTATTGTTTAGCGTGCAGGTTTTAGATAATGCATTGTTTAGCGTGCAGGTTTATATAATTTGGGCTGTGAAGGGTAGTTCGCGAAAATAATGCACGGGAGAAGAATACATAACGATGAATAGAAACGGGCACTAGAAGTGTATGTTTGGTTACTGTGCTAGTTGATATAAATGATAAATGCTAAATTTTTATGTAGCTTGATCTGGTTGATAAGTATAATGTTATTTCATATAATATTTGCAAATTATGATTCAATACAACTAACAATGTTGATGAATGATGCATGTTTGAAATTACCTGAGAATTACAGTAATAAACCCGAGAATTACAGTAATAAACTTTTGTATGACTAACTTCTAAGTAATCTGACATCATCTGTTGTTGCAAGGAAATTACATGATATGATTACATTATGTCCGATTATCATTGAGCAGAAACTCCTAATTACACCTGCCTCAAGTTGTTGTTATAACCTGATGAATATGCTAATTCTGAAGCAACACAATTCCACCCAGGGGGTTTATTTTAACTATGGCTGTGAAAAATGCAAATTTGGATGTAATTTTTGCATCAATTAAGCTAAGAGGTATGGTAGACCTACTTTCAGGTGCTTTATTCAGCATGGTGGTTTCTCTTAGAGAAGCCACTAAAATTAGAGTTTTGAAAGAGAGTCAGAGAAAGCCAGATGGACGGCAGTATAACATTAGGACCAATAGACACATAAACAGGTATATAGATAAACAGGTGCATAGCATGGTGTTTATTTCACATAACTTTTTAACCCTTCTTAACTCAAGTAAGTTTGGGTAAGTTACGAATATCCTTGTTGTAACTTTACGAAGGATCCCTGTAGTAAATCCCATTACCGTACTGATCGCGAGAATAGTCCCACCTTCAAGTAAAGTCCCACCCCCAAATTTTCGGAAAATTTTAGAAATTCAAATTCATTGCATTTTGAAATCATTAATAGAGTATGACATGAATACACATTATCAATTTTCATATTAAAAATACAAAACATCTTGAATTTTTTTTTTTTCAACCATGAATGATCCTAGCATTTAGGTCTAGGTCCTGGGACACTCCAAAGCCGAAATAAAAAAAAAATTTAAATTCGAGTATAGTCCCACCCTCCAATTGTGACCGTACACCACGAATGAGCCGTAAATGTCCTCAATTGTATTCTGAGTTACAGTATCTAAAATGGGCATGAAGGTCCAAATTCATAGGTATTTCAATTTGGTGCCCATTTCTCATTAAATAACTACGTAATACAATTGAGGACATTTACGGCTCAGTCGTGGTGTACGGTCACAATTTTGAAAAATGTTCACCCAAAAACGGGGTGGGACTATACTCGCGTCAGTACGGTACTAACGAAGGGATCATAAATGTTTTTGTATTTTACAATATAATTATTTTTAGACTTATGAAGTCACTCCCTACATAGACACAGAATACATAGCCACATAACCAGTTTAGTTTGGCCATGCATACTGCTTTCATATAGCCTATTCTTACATGCAAACAAGTTATTGTGGTGCTGATTTCTTGACCAAAGTTTAATTCTTTCTACAGCAAAACTTGAAAACTAGTCCACCATCAAGCTTGAGTGATAATGACATTTATCTAAGACATTTGTGTAACTGACCAAAATAAAACTCTCAAATATCAAAAATTATAAGAAACAAGACACCAAAAAGCTCATCTATTTCCCTAAGCCAGGGATAACAAAGAGATCAAATGCTTTGATTGATGCTCTCAATTACCATATTTTGATGACAATGTCCAGTCGAAATGATGTGTGTACTGGATAGAGATTAAAGCCACATCATCTACATGATAACGAGGATCAGTGCAAGAAAGGCTTATCTGCAATAGCTGCCAGGTGTCATATCTGTACAATTAGAATGCAGAAATTGTCAAATTATCTATAGGGCAGCTATTGTATATAAGCCTTTCTTGTCCCGAACCTTCGATAATGTGATGCATACTAAATGACTTTGAATGTGTGATATAAGCTTAGCAATTGTGTGTTACCTCAAGACATCAAGGAACAGATTAGTAAGGAAATCAAATGGAGCGGAGCAAGAAAAGAACATAATCAGTGGATGAAGAGGATGCAGCTAATAATTGCATGTAAATGTAATTTGAAAGCAGGAGAGGAAGGCAAAAATTGGTGATAGCACGATGATAAACTCTTACAGATGCCTTATTCACATAACATGCTCAATCTGAGGTTATTGACGGACGTGTTGATACTACCCTTTATTCCGTACAGTATATGCATATTGTTACAGAGGGCCATACTTCAGGCTGTATGCTTTGTAATGAACAAAAAGTAGCCTGGGTTCGGAACAGTAACCTCAGATTGTGCATTGTCTACATATTCATGTAACAGGAAGCTTAAGACATCCATCCATAAATGGCAGATTCATTCTTTTTTGATGTGTTTAGTATTTTCCTCGCTAACCTTGTGAACAGCAAATGAGTAGAAACATGCTAATTATAGATCAGTACTGATTAATCTCACAACTAAAAACAAAGGGGAAACTTCAGAGAAATATGGTACCTTTCAAATTTCTTCTCATTATGCAAATTTATAAATAAATAACAACTTGAAGCATTTTGCAAGAAATTCTACTGATTTAATGTTTAACAAGAAGAGTCCTTAAAAAGGACAACCTTCCGCTAATGGCCTACTGGTATTGAAAATAAATAAATCTTCTCTTTCTTTACTCATGGCAGTGAATTTCAATCATTTTGTAATATAATATACATTACTCCAGTCCATCCAGTACTATACAAGAACACTTTGATGCAAAGCATCAGTGGAGGGCGCTAACTAACTATATATATTATATATACAGGTAGTAGTATTTCTAATAGATCGCAATAATTGGAGAAAGGTTGTGAGTCGCCTGCTCCGCAGCCGACTGATGATGATGAGTATTTTTAAAATCACATGAAATATTTTGTTTCATTTGCTGCTATGTGTGTGCAGCATTAGTTGTGGAGAGTCACTGATTATTATTCCGAGAAATAAAACTATTGGAACCAGTGATTTGCTCAGTTTTCTAAGTAGTTTAAAAATTGTTGGTTTCTTTTTACATTTGCTCATGTAAAACTATGCACACATGGTATAACACGCAGTTTGCACTCCTAATTGAGCCCAGTTTTCAACTTGCTCTCCTATTAAATTGACAAAAGACAGGTGAACATATTCTCACCTTTCAGGTTTGCAAATGTATTTAAATGTATGCTATCTATGTCAACAATAGCCCAACCAATGCTCTATGAGTGCAATATCTACAGCCATAGTGATAGAAAGGCATCTATCTAATCATGTGCAAAATGTTCACATTTTAATTGCAACTATCACATTGTCTTTATGCAAGTTATGTTATAAATATGATATAATTATTTTCTACAACATATTAGATCTTCAGTCAGTATTACATTTAGTAAATAATACATTAAAATTAATAAACAACAAAATTATTTCACTTGGTACCTATCTAGCTATGGGTCTAGGTCATGAGAACTACTGGAGAGCTTTATGGGTTTTTTTTTAAACTGGAGTATGTATTGCTCTCTTCACTTCAAAATAACTGGACACACAAAGCGTACAGCAAGTTTTGCCTGTAAGGTCATCAAGTTCAATGAATTGGGCTAGGTTCACAAGCTGACATATAGATTTAACACACTTGTTTGTTATGTTACAATTATTACGCCCAGTGCATCGCCGGCAAAGACGGTTTACTCCTGCAGTATTATGTTTCAACACCTGAAGTAGTTCGATAAAATCAGCCAAATTATACCCATGTTAATCGTTTCACACAAGCAGAAATGATTCATTGTGTACTTATGTAGTATTTTTCAATACATTAATATATTTATTCAACAACATTTCATAGAAACCAGCAGTTTTAAACTAGTTAGAAAACTGAGCCAATCACTGGCTCCAATAGTTTCATTTCTTGGATGCAAGGTCAGCAACTCTTCACAAACACTGCACACACACAGTACACTTTTTCAAATAGCTAATAACATATATATCTCTGTGCAAGAAACTGAGTAATATTTTAGATAGACTCTTCACTGATCTAGGGTGTTATGATTCCTAACTTTTCAAACGCTAGAAATATTTTAAGGTACTGTTAAGGAGGGTAGGGTGTAAGTGAACCAACAGTTCCTGCGGAACAAAAACATTAAATCAGTGGAATTTCTTGCAAATGTTGTTAAATGTAATTGCTTTCAAGTCACTTGACTATATTTGCACAGTAAGCTTAAAGTACAATATAGTACATCAGACATGCTTCATCAATTCCTACTTTAAATGATGAATCCCTTGTTTCATCAACTCGACCAATGCTGCTTTTAAGAAAGCCTGTCTAGCTCTCAGGCCTGTAACGTCTTGTGCTTATTATAAACCGTTTCTCTTCCTTTATAACAAATTTGATGCATTAGTGAAGAAGTAGTTGCTAAGTTTCTGTTGTAAAATGCTTTCCTAATCTGTGTAAAAAGGATGAAAGATTGGCTCAGTTTGTCCTCGGGCTGTGTTTGGTGCATTTAGGGTGAAGCTTACCAAGTCGCTGTTATCATCAAGCTATTCTCAGTTTCTCTTGCAGTTTTAATTATGTGCATATCTATCAATTGGTCAACTGTATGCTTTTGATGCAGTAGTAAACAGTAACATGTATGCATTTTCAAACTTTACTCTTACCATGTCTATGCTCTTACAAGTCATTAAATCTGGCTGTTCTAAAGATATATGTCTGTGAAGAATTAGTTTCCTGAATCCTGTTAGTACACTTGATTTTATCTTAAGAACCACAAGACCTTACCAGTGATATGTTGCAGCTTCTTACCCATCAAATTGCTGCATGCTTTTGCTTTACATTTAAGATGTACATCTCATTTGATACAAATCTTGGCATGCAGTGCTTTTAAATAATAAAGTTATAAGTATTAAGCGCCCCCTTAAGCTTCAATCTAGATCACATTTTTGTGTTAATGAACAAGACATTGAAAGTTAAAGCCTTGTTTTATGTAGGTCTCACTATTAACCAAAATAACATCATCTCTCATGGCACAATCCAATAACCTATACATAAACCAATGTAATCGTACAATTTGACCTCATTTCATTGGATATGAGTTTTGATACCTAAGTTCGTAAAGTTCATTTAATTTCTATACAGAAATATAAGGGGTTAAAGAACTGTGCCACAGGGTAATGTGTTGAATCTAGTGTGTATCTCTTCCATTGGTTGAACTAGGTCTGTCTTCATCCAGGTGGATGCATCTTAGCGCTAGATTTGGATCCAATGTGAGGTGACATTTGGGGCGGAGTACAAATTGCAATGTACAGTGCACTATTTATTAGCTATTTTAATAAAGCGTTTAGTAATAGCAGAGAAAATACCTCCACTAGTGCATTTTCTCTGGTCATGCTTATATTAGGTAACATCTAAAGCAGGGCTTTCCAAACTTCTTTTCCTGTGACCCAAAATTCATAAGAACACTATAGCGCAACCCAAAAGATAACACAAATGCTGTATCTTACCGAAACTTATCATCGGAATAACAGGGCAATATTTCCGAAGGGGCACAATTTCCAAGTCGCCCCGCTGAGAATGACTTTACTGTGATTACAATATTATTATCTGTACTTTGTCTTGAGGAGAAAATATTGTATCACAAACAAGCATCATGGAGTACTCCCAAGTTCACAGATTTCAAATATATTATCAAACTTTTACAAGACATTCTTAAACACTTGAGATAGTTTCTGCAATCTTATTAGTTTCATAGCTGTGTGATATGACATGATATAACACATTGGTTCATCATACATACATACAAAATATTTATGACACACTGTTTCATAGATATCACAGCGTGTGTGACGATACACTATATAATAAATAACAAAACAAAAATAAAAGCAAGCAAATAATATGGAACAAAAGAAAAATTATTGTGTGAAAAGGTGTGTTTTAAGTCCTTTCTTAAACATTTGAAGTGATGGCACAGAACGCAGAGCAGGTGGTAAAGTGTTCCACAACCGAGGAGCAACATATACGAATGATCTGTCGGCAGCAGATTGAAGAGTGCGAGGTGTGTAAGTTTGTTCAGTGAGTCTGGTAGTGTCAGTTGAAGATCGTAAGCCAGTTCGTGCAGGTGAGTACAGAGACAAGTTGCAGGCAAGGTATGATGGAGCAAAGCCATTTAGGCACTTGAAAACAATGACAAGGATTTTGAATGTTATTCTGTTCTTGATAGTAAACCAGTGGAGCTCTTTGATGAACGGTGTTGCATGATCACGCTTCTTTGCACAGAAAATTAGTTTTGCCGCCCAATTTTGCAGTCTCTGAAGTCTCGCGATGTCAGTTGCATTTGCTCCAAGTAGAACTGCATTTGCATAGTCGAGACGAGAAAGAATTAACGACCTAACGATGTGGTGGCATGTGTCTCTGTCTAAGAACCGGCGTATACGTGTTATGTTACGAAGATGGTAAGTGACATTACTACACAAGCTTGTAATGTGGGTTGACATGGAAAGCTGACCATCAAAGAGGACACCCAGATTACGAACAGTGTTAGAGGGAATGATAACATTATTATCAATTTGAAGATGAATATTTGATGGTAACTTGCGCCTATTGTGTGGTGAAGCAGCGATAAAAAACTCTGTTTTGTTATCGTTCAGCATCAACATGTTGTTAGTCATCCACAGTTTTATCTCGCTAATGCAGTTTGAGAGTCTTGACAGAGCACATTGAATGGAAATCGGATCAGAAGGATTGAAATTTAAAAAGAGCTGAATGTCGTCGGCATACATATGGTAATGGATTTGATGCTTCCTGATAATACGACCAACCGGGATGATGTAAATTCTGAATGATGCTGGACCAACGATGGAACCCTGTGGAAGGCCATAGTACATCTGATGAGAATCAGAAAAAGTACCATTGATACTCGTACACGCTACTTGAACCAATTGGAGAATGGGATTGATCAATTTTAAACCCCAATTCCTTGTAATTGTAGGATTTTATTTGATTAAGGGGTATAATCCACGCGTCTTGTACGCACTCGTTTCTAACTGAAATTTCTGTGAAATCTTGTCCTCGCAGTTCTTGCCACCACGCTGCGTCAAACTAAAAACTGCGTGGAGTGTATGCGCCAGGCGCTGGTAAGAAGTTCAGCTACGCTGAGAGTAACATGTTTTCATCGCCATTTACCAATGATTTTTGTAAAAGAAAGAAAGATAAACAAAGAAGGAAAGAAATAACTAAAGAAATAAATGGTT
Organism: Amphiura filiformis; assembly: GCF_039555335.1. Classification (NCBI taxonomy): domain Eukaryota; kingdom Metazoa; phylum Echinodermata; class Ophiuroidea; order Amphilepidida; family Amphiuridae; genus Amphiura; species Amphiura filiformis. The sequence goes on along the minus strand of NC_092644.1, from coordinate 50,574,432 downwards.
ACCTATAAAGTGTAACACAATTTAAATCAATAATACGTAAAATTAATATAGGCTATAGGTTTATATTATATAAATAAAACTATGTCTATATTTTTATTTTGTTTCTTCAGGCATACTGTCCATTTAAACAGGCACAGTAGGCCTCTGAAAAAAATATATAAAGGGGTGATATCAAACGGCCTTTTTATTTGTCTTAATATTAACTAGTATTATATAACTTATTTATTATAAAGTAGTTTCTTATTTTACTGATTATTAATATAATGAAATTATTTCAATAGTATTTTAAGGTAAAATTCTGTAATTTGAAATATATATCACATGAAGATGAAGTCAATTTTTTTTAATGTCTATCTTCACATCTGACTTCGTGTGCAACTGACTTTATAACTTAATGATAAAACGAGAAGTAGATCGAACCAAGTTGTCCCAGCAAACACAAAAAAGCGTTAAAACGCGTTTTAAACATTTGGGTTTTGATTTAAGTAAATTAAATGTCGGGTTATATAAAGGTTATGAAAACGTTTTAATACGTTTTTTATGATAACACACTACAATAATATTTCTAAAGTGTTTTCAAAGTGTTATTGTAAAAATATGTTTTGCAAATAGTTTTTGCCAAATATTTTGTCAACACTGAAATAACATGTTAGAATGTTTGCAGTATAACATTTTGAGTGTTTTGAAAACGTTTTATACCCTTTATAACCCTTTAAATAACCCGACATTTAAACGTTTGCAACCTTTTCTAACCTTTGCGAATGATGTCGAAAATGTTTTGTTTTTGCTTGGTACATGCCTAAAATGAGATGATATTTGAGTAATATTAATATCATTCTAAACATGATAAATAACGGGATCCGCTAATATTTAAGTTAATAAGTAAAGGCCTATTCAGTGATAGCCTGCAAAAAACTAACATTGTTTATAAATTGCATAGGAGTGAAGGATAAGTCATTAAAGTTGTCATAGGTAGGCCTACAAGTATTTTTGCTATATGCAAAACAACGAGAAAAAACGGCAGTATTGATAAAGTTCAAATTCAATTCAATTTGAAATTACAGATTCATGTAAAATATCTCATTTTGTTTGTTGGCTTAACCACTTTTGGTTTTCGATTTTTGAAGAACTTCATATTGAGTGAAACATAACTTAATGGATACTTTGGATTCAAGAAGGTTAATAAAACCGAAGAAAATCACCCCACTGTCATGTTGCAGGTGTTTGCGATATCATCTGCATACGCGGACAATTTAGCGCGTATGAGCTGCGACAAGTTTTTTGCGAGTGACGCGCTATGATATCGCACTGGTATTTTGAACCAAAAAATATGCCATTTCTGCTCAAATTGTGAAAAAAAGTAACTCGGTGACCCCCATTTTTTATTAGCTTTAATGAAACATCCTATCAGTGCGCATATTATATTAAAAAATCAGCAAAATTGTTGGGGTAGATTTTTTGTTATTATCGAAAATATGTCTAAATTTTTCATTTTTCCATAGACGCCTGTACTAATTTTTCCCAAAAACAGCCTTTTTAAAATGGTTATTTCTCAAAAAGCGAGCTCGGTGACCCCTTTTTTATTTTAGATATTCAAGTATATCGATGAAAGTTAATTAGTAATGAAGTTTAAGCAAAATTGTTGGACGGGATCTTGTATGGACTATACCCCTTAAAATATGGTATACTTATGATTAATATTTTTTTCATTTCATTTGAAGTGTGAGAATAAAGGTATTGTGTTTAGCAGCTGTAGTTCATCTATCGTCTCATAACACGCAACATCAATTTTTTTGGCGTAAAACAACTCGGATTTTGCCTTGTTGTTTTACTTTAAATAATGATGTTGCCTGTGTTATATGAGACGATAGATGCATGACAGCAGCTAAAACAATACCTTTATTCTCTAATTTTATGTGCGATGTGCAACAAACAAATAAATCCAATGAAATCAAACAGATTTCTCTTCACTTCTTGAATGACAACAGGAGTTGACAATCTTGAAAGGACTTTTAGATCGAGGCACTTATTATCATGGTCAGTAGGTAATGGTGAAATACAATGTAACTTATATACCGTGGCAGGTGATTCAGGCTGTTCAATTGAATATCAAGTTCTTCGCAGGGCATTGGCCGGTGTATGGAATAATCTGCAACTGGATACAAAAGCTGCCATCAGCAAGTTACATTTTTGGTTGGTTATTCTAAATGCATAAATCCAGTAAATCAAGACCACTACAAGAAAAAAAGTCTCGGAAACCTCATAGCCAAATGCTATCAGAATTTAATCATAGAGCTATGCAATCTGCTCTCTGTTGTTAAAAATTAGGCTAAAATGTTTTAATATTCAATAAAAGTGAAGAACAGACAACGAAGCACTATTAACAATTCTGAATATACCAAGTTGACCCCCTAGCTTGAAGTACCAGAACAAAATTGACCCCCTAGCTTGAAGTACCAGAACAAAATTAACCAACATTTCAATAAATGTTCATTTCCATAACCTGATTTTGCCATTTTAGCTTTAAAATTGAAAATCTTATGCACAAATATGTCGTTTAGCGTGCACATGACAAAAGAGAACGGACATACAGGATTTGATATTATGAGACAGTTTATGTCATAAACGCAGGACAGGAGATAACCCAGACAGTGTTTGATAATTGCAGTGCTAAATTGAATCAGAATAACCATGAACTATTGTGTGTGCAAGTGTAAACAATTTGATCTTAAAGGGACAATTTGCTCTCAGTGATATGTATGAATGTGTGATTTTATTTTTCATTTGGACTTTATTAAAATATTACTTTCAAAATTGATCTCCTATCCACACAGTTACGTTGTGTAAGTTAATTTGTTGTTGCTTCTGTGTTCTAACCCTGGCACTTACCAGAGAGAGAAAAAAAATCTAAATTAAACAAGATAAAATAAAAAATCGTAATAAAATTGTTTACAAGAGAAGAATAGAATGCTGAAATATTTGCTAAACAACACAAATTGTTTGGACCATATGTGACCGTCCACCACGAAACACTCGTAAAAGTCGGCCACTGGTCAATTTTGTTTTCTTCTGTGCTTGGAAAATATATATTATAATTGTTACAATGATATATCATTTGACTTCAAACAATATCCAGAAGTTGAGTTATGGTTTGTTAAACTTTGCTCCTTCAGCAAAAGGGTACATTATTTCAGTGCTACATTATTTCTCTTTTTCCACATTGCTGGTATTAAATGTCAAATGGTCATAATTGGCGGTCACTTCAAATCATCCCCAAGTCAACGAGGTTCAGGAATGTCCTCTCATTGTAAATTGTTGGTTAGCCCACCACTTGAACAGGATTTAGCCAAAGCAAACAAAAACTTATGAATTCTATACATAAGTAGAAGCTTATTATCCTCTTCAACAATAGGATTAATGATTGTTTTAAAAGGTGTTTGACTGGCACCAGCAAAATGAGAAACATGTAGCACCAACTTGAGTTATGAATACAACCTTTATGCACATTTTGCACTGTAACTCAGAATACAATTTGCTGACTTCACGAGCTGTTTGTGGTGGACGGTCACATATGATTGAAATTTAATGTTCAAGAGTTTTCACTTTCAGTTTCCCAGGTGAGAGGTAATCTTTAGAACTAACTATTACAAATTTGATCCTGATTTAATATCAGTTTTAAATTGTCTTTCAGGAAAATTTTATATGATACTTCTGTAAATATTTCACTTATTACATACCTGCCAACTACTCCGATTTTCGCGGAGTTACTCCGATTTCGAGTTTTAAACCCCGAATTTTTTTTTTTTTTTTAAATAATTTAAAAAAAATTTCTTTTCCAAAGTTTTCGGCGACTTTGGAGAACCACTGGACCTATTCTGAAGTGCTAGGATCATTCACAGTTAATTTGAAAACAATTCGAAAAAATTACAAAAAAATTACAGTTTGTTATCCTTAATATGCAAACCACTACCTCTTCATGTAGCACATATTATAAAATGCATGGAAAACCAATGCATGTATAATATTGTGATAGATGAAGAGGTAAACATTAGTTAGTGGTTTCCATATTAAAGATAACAAAATTTTTTTGTAATGTTTTCCAATTTTTTTTTTCAAATCATCTGTGAATGATCCTAGCACTTCAGAATACGTCTAGTGTTTCTTCAAAGTCAAGAAAAACTTTGACATGTTTTTTGTTAAATGTAGGCCCTGTTATAAAGCCAAAAAATCGCTTCAACGAATGATCGTTATGTACAAAAGTATAGGAAACTGCATTTTTAAAAGCACATTTTCTATGTGAAGGAAGCATAATTTTCAAACTTGTAAAAACAAGTCCCAGAATGTTTTTTCACATTTTTTCAAAGGTTGCAGTCATCAAATATGTGTTGAAATTGTTGCCAGATATGGAGTATAAATCCCTCCTCAAATGCAACCTTCAGAATAGGTCTATAGGTTCTCAAGTTGCCAAAAACTTTGAAAAAATTAAGAAAAAATGGATTTAAAAAAAAAAATTCACCTTTGTATTGTGCATCATATCAATGTCCTATCAGTCACGTAGGCCTTGTTATAAAGCCAAAAAATCGCTTCAACAAATGATCGTTATGTACAAAACTATAGGAAACTGCATTTTTAAAAGCACATTTTCTGTGTGAAGGAAGCATATTTTTCAAACTTAAAAAAACAGGTCCCAGAATGTTTTTTCACATTTTTTTCAAAGGTTGTAGTCATCAAATATGTGTTGAAATTGTTGCTAGATATGGAGTATAAATCCCTCCTCAAAGTGTATAAAAGCCTAGGGCTTCATTTTCACCTTGTTGTTTTTCTATAAAATGTGTCTAATGTGAAGGGGCTTATAAGGGTTTTTACAGTGTAGAAACCCTCTAGCTTAGCACCCTACGTTCGCCATGTACTCTGTTTTCTAGGTTTTCAATGTTGGCAGGTATGTTATTATTTCACCCATTTCTGTTCTTGAATGTTCAAAGTCATGTTCTATAGGTCGGTATCAACAGAAAAACATTCAGCACAATACAGAGTATGGCTCAGGAAGCATGTACAGCTAGCTCCCTTGCTAGTAGCTACCTACCCCTAATTAGAGGCCCTGTATTTCCCTTAATTTACCTGAGTAGTACCCCCAGGGCAACACATATACCTCTGTGCTGGCTGAATACATGTAGTCCAATGAGGTATGACCCCATTTCATTCTCAATTCACCTGTATATTATCTTTTGAATGGGAGGAACCACCGAGTAATACTACCTGCTTCCTCAGGCTGTCTCGTGCTCAGTGTCATACAAGTTCCACTTCTGAAGAAAAATATGTCCCCTAAGGTAGACTATCAGGATGCATTGACCTGGTAAACCAGTCAGGTAGATTCTGATTTGTAAAGTGGACAAGATTTTTTTTTGTTTTGAAATTTGTTTGCTGAATTGTGAAATTCCAGCAAAATCGAATATTTCAAGAGAATCCAATACTAGGCATATTAGTACTCTTTTGAATATTCTAAATAAGTTAATAAAATATGTAATTATTTTTAAACATCTAATATAAATTATTCAGATGTTGTAGATAACTAGAAATGTAGATTTTTAATCAAACTTATTGAGATACAGGTTAAAGGCAGTCATGGACATTCAGTGAGGCCATCATTGGTCTGGACCATTTTATTAAGGTTAACTTGATCAAGTTGAAGTTGTTTGTTTGTGTGCAAGAAATGTATACCTGAAGGCTGGGTAGTTCAGAGATTCTGATCTGTTGTGACTGTATGGCCTGGTCAGGAGGCCCTGTAAAGATACAAAAGTTAAAAATAATGATAGACTCTGGAGTATTATCAGCTAAGTTAAGAATGTGCTAAAAGTAGCTCTAGATTGGTTCAATTTGTGCATGTAACCTCTCTGTGCCAATTTCGAAGTGCAATATTAAGTCCAAATTTGAAATAAATTCCATGGCAAGAAATTTGTGCCAATAAATGGGATCTTATTGTTACAACCTTGATTTTCAACCAACGTAATCGTTGTTGTTGTTTGGTTGTTGTTCGATTATTGTTGTTGATGATGATTTGTTTTGTAATGTTTGGGATCAAAAATGAGAAATGGGGGGGGGGGGAGGGGATTTAGCATTAATGTGTTGAACCATATTGAATGAATCTGCAAACATATATCCTACACACTGCACCGGCACACTGCATCTATTCCCCCATCACCATTATCCTACCTTGCCTTCATTCATATGTTTGATTGTTGCATCTATACACTGTAGCAATCTGATCATGTAAAGGGCTAATACAGAGGATGATACAAAGAAGACAAAAATGTCGTGCAGTAGCGAGAAAAGTAAGGCATTGATTGGGTCAGCGTATGCCGCTAGTAATCATAACATGAGGCCTTTGATTAGTAACATGGCCTAATACAATGAATACAGCTATATCTATATAATGCTCTGGGTCCAGATTGATGTGATTTGATGCAGATTAATAATGCATCCTCATCATGCTTTTATCATGGTTTTAACTTTAACCATGCTAAGCTATGAATGAACAATGCTTCAGAGACCCAATCCTCAGGAACATAGATCTGGCCCAGTTCCCTCAGATCACAGTGTCTCACAAATTGGTTGCACAAATGTGAGCCAAGAATCAGTGCACACCAGTGCTGGTCACTTCTGGCTATTGATTCTGGTCTGGTGGTGCTTTTAGCATGGCATTATCTTTAACCATACTAAGCTATACATGAACAATACTTTAGAAACCCAATCCTAAGGAACATAGAACTGGAGCAGTTCCCTCAGATCACAGTGTCCCACAAATTGGTAGCACAAAATGTGAGCCAAGAATCAGTGCACGCCAGTGCTGGTCACTTTTGGCTATTGATTCTGGACTGGCGGTGCTTATAGCATGCATTGGATCCACAACATGCTCATCTATCAGGGGCACAGTTCTTCAACTCCAATACATTTGTACATTCATTGAATGACCTTTGAAACTTTGGGTACAAAAACTCATACTCTGCAACTTCAGGTCAAATTTTGTACTATGATTGTTTCATTGAGGTTATTGAACTTTGCCATTGAGATGAGGGCATTGTGGTCCATAGTGATAATAAGCTATACATGAACAATACTTTAGAAACCCAATCCTCTGGAACATGGAACTGGCCCAGTTCCCTCAGATCACAATGTTCCAAAACTTGGTAGCGCAAAATGTGAGCCGAGAATCAGTGCACGCCAGTGCTGGTCACTTTTGGCTATTGATTCTGGACTGGTGGTACTTTTAGCATGCATTGGATCCACAACATGCTCATCTATCAGGGGCACAGTTCTTCAACTCAAATACATTTGTACATTCATTGAATGACCTTTGAAAATTTGGGTACAAAAACTCATACTCTGCAACTTCAGGTCAAATTTTGATTTGATTGTTTCATTGAGGTTATTGAACGTTGCCATTGAGATGAGGCCATTGTGGTCCATAGTGATGGCTTTATCTTAAACCATAATAAGCTATACATGAACAATACTTTAGAGACTCAATCCTCTGGAACATGGAATTGGTCCAGTCCTTCTGATCAATGTTCCACAATTTGGTAATGCAAAATGTTAACGGAGCATCAGTACAGGCTACATGTAGTGCTGGTCTCTTTTGGCTATTTATACTGGATTGGTGGTGCTTTTATCATGGCTTAACCCTATAACTAGAGATATATGAACCAATGGTCTTGAGCAGTTTTCAAAAGTGGGAGGCCGGCCATGGGTCTTGATTCCATGACTGCTCAACGATTTTCAGTTCGTTTTGCTGGCCGTAATTGGTAGATTCATAATTTCCCCCTTAATCCCAATGTTATATTAGCTCAAAAAGAGCTATATGAGGATTACAACACCAAGCACCTACATGTATCTCACACCAAGGGTATATTATTAATGTATATTGAGGCAAAATTCTGGCATCGTGCATCACATGCACATGGTTGCTAATTTGATAACAATCTAGACAGATCATATGCATCAGATGGGAATGTAAAATGGATAATCACATAGATAGCCCTAATCCTAATGAATATTCATATACATGAGAATCATCTGATATCCATACTAAGGGGTTGAATCAATGCAGGCTTCCCATAATGCACTTGTTTGATCCAGATCAGATGGGAATGTAGATCTAAAGGATAGATAGCCCGGATCTTAATGAATATTCATATACATGGCTTCATAGGAATTCCTCAATATCCATGCTAGGGGTTGAATCAATGGCCAATTCCAAGCGTATCATTCCGCAACGCGAAGTTTGCATATGAATTTCTTTTTAATGCAGCAGCCATACATGTAGATGAATAGCATAATGGAAACTATTTTTGGTAAATGAATGATTAAGGCAGGAGAAACTTTTCTAAACCACCCTAATTTGCATATGCAAACTTCGCGTTGCAGAATGATGGGACTTGGAATCGCCCATATGCAGACGTTCCACAATACATTTCGCTACAACGAACAATATTCACAAAAAAAAACTAACCGCCACCCTGGCAGAAGTGGGGGGGGGGGGGTGTTGCCATTCGTTAGTGTAATTAGTTGGATCAGTTTTCACACTCATTATGCTCATGACATTATAGCGCACTGTTAAAAGTTATTTTTGTTAAAACCAAGAATACATTCCATCATTTTCACCAGTTACATTAAGTTGATGAAAAATAAATCATAATCTCCATGGACTAAGTCCGGAACGTTGTCTTTATTTTAATTCCCATATGAGTGTGTGCAAAGTATTTAAGGAGCCAATATTCATGTTTTCTATTCTTGTTTTGTACAGATTTTGAAGCACTTCAAAATGATATTTAAAAATAGCACATCTATTGAAAACTGCATCGATAAATTCACTGGAGCACGGTCTGAGAATAAAATTAGTGTCCATAGATGTAGAATGACCTGTGCGTTATTTGATTACAGCAATTTTAGAAATGCATATTAAAAGAACCGGTATAATATCAACAAAAATCAAAATGTAAACCTGTATATTATGTGAATGCACATGAAGGTGCAGTTCAAGTTTATATGATTCCCTAATATACAATGGCTTAAAAACAATGGCTGTCAAGTGGTGTTGCAAATTTGCAGACAAATTGTCAAATAGAATTTGCCAGTTAAGGGCTGTGATGGATGAGGGATGAATACATGTCCAGTACAGGAAATGGAAATGTTTCTGTTATTGGAACATTGCTAAAGATGCATGTTTATATCACTTTCAAGAATGCATATCCTTTTCTAGAACTACAAAATGTTATGAAAAATGCTACAGTGGTCATGTTAAAATTAGCACAATTGCACCATATAACATTTCCACTTTTATGTTTAGAGAATGAACTAAATTCCAAAATTGTCTCATTGCCACTTCACCGTGGTAGTACACCATACTTTTGTTACTGGTTCACGGTTTGCAAATCTGTTAGCAACCCATTGACTTTGTGTTGCAATCATTTTGATTGTGGTTCCAAACACATATAGCATGAACCAGTTGCCCTGGCAATGATTGATTTTGATGTCACACTAAGGCAGTGAATAGCATAGCACAGCTCATTAACTGCTATTTAACAATCTTAAGTCATGTTCACATGGTCGGACTTAAGTCACTTATTACCGGTAATAAGTCACTATTACCGGTTGTAAGTCACTTATTACCGGTAATAACTCACTTATGTCCGACCGTGTGAACTGAAATAGTTCAAACTTTGACATCAAGTTGTGGAGTATAAGTTTAACTTATTCATATGAATATCCAAACCTATTGTGGTTAAAGAACTGTCCTCACCGAGGTGTGAGATCCTACTGATAAAGAAAGTAGACTTTTGGATAAAGCTTTTCATAAATATTCAACCCTCTCTTGGCCAGAGGATATGGGTGAGATTCTAATATGAGGAAAAGGTGAACTGTCGGACAACGCTTCTCTGTCCGAATACAAACTTCCCTGTCTCCAGGACATAAGGTTAGGATTCCAATATTAAAGGAGGATGGACTGTTGGATGGTAGTAGTGTTGCCATGTCAACAATGCTTAATGGTAGCCTGTGTTACATCATTACACATCTCTAACATGACCAGGAGCTTTTCTCCCAAGGCAATAACTTTCCATTGATATCTGTAGGGGATAATAGTTACAGGGTGCAACAAATGCCTAAACAGAGTCCCTTTTGAGGTCTTTTGTTCTGTGGAAAGCTTTTATATGAGCCCAATCGTATGTTTTAGACATCATATGGCAACCAGGGATGATACCTCCCTTATCTGAATACTAACTTCCCATCCCGGGGACATACATGCACTTTTGTGCTAATTATCTCAACTGAACCTCCCCATACACGCCTTTTCTTGCATGCAATACGGTGCTGTTAAAGAATACGGAATCAATATAGATGGACTTGTTTTCCTTCGTACGTTTACAAAGGTCACACTTTTAAGGTATATAATAGAGTTACATTTTATTGTGAAATGATTTTCAGCTAACATGGCTAATGGGTTTGATATTATCAAGGAAATGTCATAGTATTGTGTGGATGAATATGGTAATGCAAGGCAAAATAGGAATCAATACCAACCAAAATGCTCTCATCTCCAGTGACACAATTCATTCAGCTCCATTCAACAATCATATTCCAAACTTTGACATGAAGTTGTAGAGATGAATTTTTGTACCCAACATATTCAAAGGTCATTCTATGCATGTATAAATATATTGAGGTTAAAGAACTGAGCCCAGACAGATGAGCATGTAGGGATCCTAATGATGAATACCAGCGGGTGATATTGCATCGACTTCTCTTTTTGTGCTTTGTATGTTCAGAAATGGGTTCTCAATGTTTTCTCACAAAAGGCATCGGCATGATTTCCCTGTGTATCTTCATAGACTTTACCTTGTATATCGCTTATAACAAGCTGTGTGCATTCTCTTAGATGAAAATACAATAGGCCTTTTAAAGTTTTTGTATTTCATATCAAAAACCTTGATTTTCTGTTTTCTGATTTCCTATTGTAGGCTTCTAATGTTTGATTGGGTAAGTCCTATTGATTCACCAGAGAAAGTGTGAAATGTGTAAGTGAGAAACGGATCAGCCTAGGCTGATTATTTCTGTTTGTTGGGGGCAATTTATTTTCTGATGTGATGCTGCTGAATGCAGAAACAGTATGATGCTCAAGCAGGACATGGGATTTAAAGGGGGTATTTCTTGATTTTAGCATCCTCCTTTTACATGTTCTAGAATGTATTATGATTCAATAGATATAGCCACAGAAAAGCTTATTTCCTAATTTTTAGTTGATTTAAACTTTGGTTTTGTGAGCCACACAGACAGAAAATACAAATTGGATGATATCTTTATCAAACAACCAAATCTGCAATTAAGAAAGGTTTGCACATAAACATTATGTAGTCCTGGGCAAAGTTTCTGATGGTATAAAACTTTTTGGAGTAGGTTGGGGGGATGAGGCTGTGGAACAGGAAATGCCCCTTTAATGTAGTTGACTTTTATAATGAAATAGTCTTGAAATCATGGGGACTGGAAACATAAGACGACCCAATGTCTATGTAGCATGGATGGGTTTTGAACGAATATTTCACACAATTATTATCAATAAGCATTTTATGGTAAATATAAACTTTTCCATTTTGGCAGTAGATTAATTTACACCCATATAGTTGGAAAAAAGCTAATTATCTGCTTCCCAATTTTATAGATAATTTACTCTCATGCTAATGCACAATGCAGCACAGAATTATTTCTTACATGGAAAACAACTAGGAAGGATAAATTTGATCCTCGTTTAAATATTTTGCAAAATTATTAGGCCTAATTGTAATTATTTGTATCATGATTCCCTTCGCTAATTAGTAATTAGGCTAAACCATGTAACAAAACATGCATCGTTTAAAGAACATCGTCAAACATGATAGCAACATAATGTACTAATGTTACAAAAATATTTTAGCTAAGCTTGAAACAATATAGATACATATGCCTAGTGGCAGTAGTGTTAGGTGACTCCTGCTAAATGCATGGCGCAGACATTTTAATATTAGGTAAGAGCAATCGTTTTTTGTTTGATTTGCTGCAAGGCTATAGCAAATGGAAGCGCAGGATTACGCTGTGGATTTCTTAATGTCTAAGTTAAATATCAATGTAATTGAAATGGACGTTTTTATTTGTAAAGCTACTTATATATCTCCCCTTCTTCTTGTAATATCAATTCTTTCAGTAGCTGTGATAAGCTTTCTTGTACTCCTACATATTACATTAAATGCACGTAATACTGCAGCCCACAGCAATACATGCTGCATATTAAGGTGGTGTGGGTGTGTGTTTGTTTGTAAGACGTGTCAAATGGGGATACATTTATGTTCCATCCCGATAAACTAGGGATACGCCTGCAAACAGGGATATCCCCAGTTTTCTTACTGCGTTAATACAGCTATATAACCCCATAGAGTGTGTCAAAGTTGGACATATGGGGAGGGGTGAGATCCCCTATTGCATAGTACAGAATCGGATGGGGGCGGGGGTGTGTGTTTGTGAACACTGTTACACAAGGTCACAGACAAGAAATTCTGTGCTACAGTGCACACACTGAAACCATGGATGTCCATGTTCCTTTTACTAGATCGAAAACAACATAAAAACACATAAATAATGTCCACAGTTGATAGCATATTTATACCAGCGGTTAAACATGTGTGGGGCGAGTGCATGCAAGCATACGTGCCCACAAGCCCTATGAAGGACTTTGTTTTATCATATGACAGCATTAGAAAATTTAAAACAAATTAGATTTACTTCATAATCGTTGATTCATTCATAAATATAATTATCTTGCTTGTTAATACATACAAGCCTAGCTAGCATGAGCAGGCCCGTACGCAGAATTTTTTTTGGGGGGTGCTGATTTTGAAAAAAGTGGACTTTTTCTCCAAGGGGGGGGGGCGATTTTGTGAAAAGTGGACTTTCTTCCCCAAATTTGGACCTTTTTTGACCAAAAAAGCACAAAAACATGATTTTTTTCCTTGCTACACTCGCACCCCCGCACCCCCCCTGCGTACGGGCCTGAGCATGAGTATTAATATATCATTTTCAGTTTCAGTTCACTTTGCCTGAAACTGTTGTCGGCGATTACATGTTCATTAATTTCAGGTTCATTAATTTCTATCCATTTCCCTTTTTCTCATCAACAGATACCTGGAATTTTTCGTCAGCACAAGAAACAAAGAAATCCGCCTATATTACACAAGTGGAGGCAAAGTACAAGTGGAGACCATTCCAGCACCTTTAGAGGACAATCAGTGGACCAAACTGGCACTGACCATCAGTGGACCACATATCACAGTGTACATGAATTGCAAAGAATTAGGATCTAGACGGATCCATGAACCGGATTTTAGCATGGATCTGCCGGATTTATCCATGTGGTTAGGACAGAGAGGACCGGATAAAACATATTTCAAGGTAAGCCAGTGGGTTAGGGATGAAATCAAAACTCGACCGGCGGTTCCGTCTGGTTGCCGTTGTTTAGAACAATAGCAACCGGACAGAACCAGATGGAACCGCCGGTCAACCGCCGGTCGAGTTTTGATTTCACCCCTTAGCTGAGAAATAGTAGTCAGCAAAATATTATTCAGGAATGGAGATGAGATGGTAAGGATATTTTTGGATGGATTTTCCAAGAATCTTGCATTTCTCTGCATGGATGGTTTAACCTGATTGATATGTTTGTGGTTAGGATAAAGGGTACCAGGTAAAAGTTCATCTTGTTTCAACACAAAAATGGAATCAAACAATGTCTATATTTGATTATATAAACTAAAGAAAATGTGTTCTGTGTTATTCCGGAAGGACTTCTACCCAAGGACCGCGACTGGCTAGGCGGCGGCTACTTCCCCCCAGTCTTACCCCTATAATAAAAGTCGGACACAGCCTGTTACTAGTTAGTAGCGAGGAAGGTAATAATGTCCTTTTAGGTAAATCCCATAAGCCTTTGCGAGTACAGGTGAGAACTCGTCATTTGACGTCATGCTGATCTGTGCCGATGTGCACATCATTTATCAAACATCGTTACTGCGCATTGCAAGTCGGTGTGACGTCAAATGACGAGTTCTCAGGTGTACTCGCAAAGGCTTATAGGATTTACCGAAAAGGCCAATCATCTGGTGACCCGGTCTGGTGACTCTTTTGTAAAACAGGAATCGCAAAACATGCATGGGGGATGGTGTTGGTACTTTTACAATGCAAAAAGGAACTTTTCTAGTCATAGTTGATATGTTGCCTTTAGCAAAGACTTTCCTATTACTAAAACCTAACTTTTCAGATGGTTTGCCTGTTTGAAGGTGAAAAACTAACATAGGGCACATTTTTTTTACTATCTGAGGGGTATCAAAAGTTTTAGAAATGCCAGAAGTGAAAGAGCTATATCAATGAAATTTTGTCAGTGCAATCACTGGTCCTTATGTATTATGGTCCAAAATGGTCTCATAGGTATGTTTACTTTTTTTACAGGTGGCACTAGATGCCAATAACCTGCTGCCCCAGTTACTGCGCATAAATGCAAGATTGAAGAAGAAAATTGAGGCAAGCAGCATTATTAAGATCCTGCTTTTGAAGGGTTGCAGTGCCTAGAAAATTGATGATGAAATGAAAGTTATGTTCGGTGGTGATTGTGATATGTCACTGTCGCTTTTTGGAAAAGGAATTTTATTTCATTACATATTTGTTGGGCACTGTAACCCTTAAATGGAACTTAATCATGCTGCATGCCTCAATTTTCTCCATTTTGCTGGTTATGCTGTTACATAGGCAGGTAGTGACATCTAGCTCCTGTAAAAAAAGTAAACATACTTATGAGACCATTTTGCACCATAGTGTACATAAGGACCAATGATTGCACTGACAAAATTTCATTGATATAGCTCTTTCACTTCTGGGCGATTTCTAAAACTTTTTGATACCCTCTCGTATTCTGACATTTAATCATCATAACAAAGTCTCTGAGTTTGATTGACATGTGACGTCAGATGCAAATATAGCCCCACCACTGGACCCTACCCATTATTTACTAAAGGCAATCACATTCAATGAATGCTTGTTGATAGTGGAATAGGTAGCTGACACCTGTACTATGCCTTGAGTATTCATCACTAATACTATAGTGTTATCAATGTTATAGGCCTAGCTGGCCTATGGGAGAATTAAAAGCCAAAAGTTCTAAAGAGTAAAACTGGTTCTTTGTGTTATTAAGTTATTTTACACAGAAAGAACCTTTGTTGGGTTATTATACTTTATGTTATGTAGCGTAAGTCAAAAATATGTGTCTTGCTCCTAGCACGGAGTACCTCCGCAAGAGCTAGCCTGTAGCGAAGTACCTCTGGCCGTAAAAAATGTGTGACGATCTGTTGCCAGATGGAATGTTATTTTCTCAATTTGTAATCTGCTACGGTGGTACTGGATGTGTACTCAATGGATATGAGAAAAATATGAGCTAATTTCTCATTCCAAAATCTCAACTTTGATGGGTTAAAGTGGGAAATGAGGCTGTCATTCAGGTCACCCACCTTTATATCAGTCGCATAATTTGATAAGTAAATATTCCTAGACTATTTCTTATTTACACATGGAAATAATTTGTGGACAGGAAAGTTCACAAGTTCATTTCCACAATTACTATTTTAATATTCCTTGTGTAAATTGTTATCATGGTGTACCCACAGAATGGGTTATGAATGTGATAAAATAAAAACCACACGGTCATTGGCTTAATGATTTTTTTCTCATATTTTGTTCTTTGGTATTAGGGCCGCTACAGCCTCCAAGTATTTGACATAGAATATTCAATGTAACATGTCTTTGTTATTTAACCTATTCCCATTCTATTTCCAGTAATACTTAAGTTCTAACGAACGTTTGATGATGTAAAATCGATCATCAAATATTCATTAGAAGTTAAACATTACTGTAAATAGAATGGGAATAGATCAAATAACTGAGACATGTTTATACATTGAACTAAAAAGTCTGTAGCGGCCCTTTATGCTATGTTTAAAAGCAAACAGTGGTTAGTAACAGAAAGTTTTGTTCAGGGTGGGGTGGATAATAAGGTGAGGCAAATATATTTGGGGGCATAAAGGTGAACATCTGTCTCAAATGTGCCCATTTTTACCCAAAATAGTGGCATTTACAATGATTTTTTGATTTGGGTAACCCATTACTGGAATTTTGACCCAGGTAGGTCAAGGACGGGTGTGAACTCGGGTACCCGGCGATGGGTGAGAGCTTTAAATTCTGTCCAGGAATAGTAGATATCCGCAGTTCCTGTGTGTTGGCTGTGCGTATCCTTGTTGGCCAGTGTTTACAAACAGCCCATACATCCTTAGTCCCACGTACCCCACACATACTGTATCCACACATGTAGAAACTGGCATTTTGTACAGCTTTTCAAACCATACAAACATACACCTCATACCAGATCATGTACACACAAATAGATGCACACTGTCAATATTCTCAGTCAATGTGCCACTTGAACCTATGTTTCCATTATAACTGTTTATAAAACAAACAAGCACTTAACACATAAACAGAGGAATAGACACAGATGCACCCTTACTGGATGGAAGTAATACATCAGAAAGAATCTTTGCATTGAAAGCTTAGCAGCTAACAAATGAGGTCTATTCCATAACACCTGAGTTCCTGCCCTACCCTCCCTGAGGGAATCACTTTGTCATCCTGTATGGGTACAAGGCAATTCCTCTTCCTGAGAAGAGTGCAAATGTTGAAATACATACCAGGTGAACGGGATATGTTTCTTTTATATTCTTGTTTGAGATATTAAGGGCCAGTCTATTGTTAAAACGTTTTGCATGAATTTTGCGAGAAGAACTGGACCCTGCTAATCCTGCTAACTGCAGTGAAGAACAAAAAAATCGCAGCATTTGATCCAATAGAAAAATGCATGGAAGAATATTGGACTATATCCCAGCAAACACCTTTTTAAACATCCAAATGGTAATGTTTCATTCACTTTTTTCAAATGCTTGAAAGGTTCTCCTCCCTTTAAGTATCTCTCATTAGCAGTTTCATTTCATGCAAGTGTTACAGTTCTTTTCTTTTCTACAATTCATCCATTTCAACACGTTTCATTTGCTCCCTCCCTACATCTCTTCCGTGATTTGATAATTTCTGATCGCCTCATTTCCTCTGTTTTCTTTTAGATTTACTCAATATCCTGTAGTTGTACTATGGATGCTCTCTGTATGACCCATCTGGTGATCTATGAATGCATACAGTCTGGGTACCTCCCATCTACCTAGACTATGTGCATATAGAGGGGGGATACAGCAATCCCATAATGCCAATCAAACATTGCACAAGAAGTTTGTTTATAGGTTTTGAAAAATAAGCCATTTGGTATGCTTTCTGTCAACTGTGACTAAGGATTGAAAAATATTTTTATCCTTAACAAGAATATGAATCTGCATTTGACTTCTGTTGAAATTAGGAAAAGTCTTGTCAAAATACTCCCATTTTCTGACAAATTATTTTAAAATGTAGGCATTTTTTACTTCTTTATCCTTTTCCTGCAATAATCCTCAGACATGCTCCTCTCCTTCCCCCTACCCATACCCCATCTGAAATTGGTAAATCCCCTTCCACTCATGCTATAAATGACCAGCATCTATACATCACTATTTGCAGGGTGTCAGGCAAATGTTTTGTTTTTAAGAAATCATCAACACATTTATTGAGACAATGTTTAAGGTACTCCCACATCAAGGAATTATGGGGAGACATAAAGTCAATCTCTGACGAACACAGCAACATAATTCCATGATCAACACAAGTTGAATAAGAGCAATATAATAAAAGTAGTAGAGTCACCTTGGTCTGGGGAGGACATTTTAAAAATGAATTTAGAAGAGCAGCAACGACATCACTTGCATTACATTCCAGATGTTAAATCTACATCATATGCAAAATTTGAGGAAATTCATGACGAGTCCGCTTTTATTTTAGGGCCATTTGTCTATAACTGGTCTTTACATGTAGCCCTATGAAGAGAGTGCCCCCGTTGAGGGCGCTATAACCCCCATGTTAGGAACAAAAATGTGATTTTTAAAAAAACGGACTCGTGCGATTTTTCTAAAATTTTCAGAGTATGTAGTATCAACATGTAGAAATATAATCAAGTAGTTGCCCTATACTTGCAAATAGAACTTACATTACAACTCTTCGTAACTACAACAAATCTGTTCCATCTATTTTCATATTTTTCTCTCTAAAATGACATTTTGGTCCACTTATGGGTGACACAATTACAGACACTTGTTATAATTTGAATCTGCTGCTTCTTGGACACAATGGATGACCCCAGTTGTCAAAATTCATTTTCTTTTAAAGAAATCATCAATAAATTTCTTTAGGCATGCTAGGGACTCTCACAACAAGGAATGATGGGAATGCTAAAAGTCAATTTGTGACGTACATAACGTGATTCCATAGTAAATAAGTTAAATAAGAGCAATATAATAAAAGTCACTGAGTATATTGACTCGTTCCCTCTACCATAATACATGCAAATAGAACCTACATTTGACAACTAGCAAACTTCTTACCTACATCAAATCGCTACCATTAATCTCTATATTTTTGTCTCTAAAATGACATTTTGGTCCACAGTGCGCGACACAAATACAGACACTGTAAATATTTCATAACTTGAAATTTAAGAACATATGTACCAGAGATCCTTTGGCTTATTGAATTTGAACAGAGCAGCAGTTTTTTCGTCAGTCGGTGTTTAACGAACCAGTAACCCACAAGCAATTAATGTCTGGATCAAAAACAGACTATATTGAACACGATATAGTGCGAAGTGAGATTGCTTATTTGGTGGCATCTCGTTGGAAGTAGCATTTATTTTACCTTCTGGCTGCTTTTCTTCAAATGACTTGTTTCTGTCAGATTCACTATGAGTCAAAACGATCTCATAGCTATAGCAAAGCTCATATAGCTCAGACGTTGACCTCTAGATGTGGACTATAAGTTTTTGTACCCAACATACTCAAAGGTCATTACATTTCTTTAGGCATGCTAGGGACTCTCACAACAAGGAATGATGGGAATACTAAAAGTCAATTTGTGACGTACATAACGTGATTCCATAGTAAATACAAGTCAAATAAGAGCAATATAATAAAAGTCACTGAGTATATTGACTCGTTCCCTCTACCATAATACATGCAAATAGAACCTATACATTTGACAACTAGCAAACTTCTTACCTACATCAAATCGCTACCATTAATCTCTATATTTTTGTCTCTAAAATGACATTTTGGTCCACAGTGCGCGACACAAATACAGACACTGTAAATATTTCATAACTTGAAATTTAAGAACATATGTACTAGAGATCCTTTGGCTTATTGAATTTGAACAGAGCAGCAGTTTTTTCGTCAGTCGGTGTTTAATGAACCAGTAACCCACAAGCAATTAATGTCTGGATGAAAAACAGACGGTATAACTACGATATAGTGCGAAGTGAGATTGCTTATTTGGTGGTATCTCGTTGGAAGTAGCATATATTTTACCTGCTGGCTGCTTTTCTTCAAATGACTTGTTTCTGTCAGATTCACTATGAGTCAAAATGATCTCATAGCTATAGCAAAGTTCAGTAACCTCCATTTGACTAGCATAGCTCAGAAGTTGACCTCTAGTTGTGGACTATGAGTTTTTGTACCCAACATACCCAAAGGTCATTCTCTGCATGTAGAAACCTATTGAGGTAAAGAACTTTGTACTGACAGATGAGCATGTATGAGATCCTAGTGATTCTGTGTCCCATCATGTATGGCTATTTACAAGTTTTTTCACCCTCGACAAAAAAGGTTGAATAATTACTCTTGTTTTATGATGAAAACACAAAGGGACACTTCATTAGATTTCCAGCAAAAAAAACAAACAAAACTTTGCCCATTATAAATCACAAGGTTTAACTATATATACAATAATGCATGAAATTTAAAAAAAATGTGCCAAAATACCGTACCTTAAAAGGGTATTTCGTGATCCACAGCCTCATCCCCCCACTTTTCTCAAAAAAAGTTGAGATTTTTATACCACTGGATACCTCTGGCTACATATTTTTTATGTACTAAATATTTCTGGCAGATTGATTCGTTTAGCAAAAATATCGCCAAATTTGAATTTCGTTCTGGTATACCAGAACGAAATTACAACAATGGCCTATAATGGAGCAGTGTAATACACATAATCATGCATAACTCGCAAACGCAAAATCGGAATCAACTGAAATTTGAGGAAGAAGCTTTTTTCGTGGATATCTACTGCAAAATGTCATAAAAAGAGAATGTTAGGATCACAAAACCCTCCTTTAATACGTAGTGTAAAAAATTGGCCCAACCTCAACATAGTCTTGACATAAAAAGGCAATCATAGGATCAATGTTTTTTTTTTCATTTGGAGACACAAAATGGTTGTTGTTTGTTTGTTGTTGTATTTTGTATCCACGCATTTCTTTCCTTTTTTAATCAGCTCTATGAAGTGTTTTAGACTTGACCAAGTTCTAAGAAGACATTGAAGATTGTCACAGTGGGCTATTCCATTTAAATCCACACACCCTCTGTGGAAGATTTCACCTCCATCTCAATTCCAGTTGTGTCTATCCAACTGGAAATTGTTCCTAATTTTATGTTAAATTCCAGTTATAAATTGTTGAAATTTTTAAAATCCAGTTGAATTTTGCATAATTTTACCTAAAATTACATGTACACAATTTGTTTGGAATTTCAAAACCTTTTCCATTTTTAAAAATGGTTGGATCTGGAATAATTACAGCTGTTGAGTGTGGTTTGCATTTCAAAATCTACATCAAGGGGGTGTGTGTTTCTAATGGAATGGCCTAATTCTAATCAAATAAGTGTATTTGCGGTTGACATGCTTGCATAGTAGGAGTGTTAATTTGTCTCCATGCTTGGGAAAATTCGATTGAAGGAAAGGAAATGTTGGGATGAAGTCTGAAATTATATTTGGTCTGTAACTGTTTTGTTTGTTTGTTTGTATGTTTGTGTGTTTAAAGTAGTTGTGCTTTGTAGTGAAAATACTATCAGATACAAGCTCATACTGAGTGTAGAAACATTAAAAGAAAGCTGAATCTGATGGGGTTAGTGATCCCGTCCAAAATTGGCACTGCCAATCTTCTATCACAAAATTGGCAGATTGGCCGATCCTGATCTCAATTCAGGTTTAATTATACATTTGATATTTCCCTTCATAACGGCAGCACTGATCAGTAGATCGGCAGCTGATAGAAATTTCCCTTGATATGCCAATTCAACTCAAATTGGTCTGATTTCTCATCTACCGGTCTGGATCGGTCGACAAAATCCGGGATGCCAGGAAACACCTATCTTTTGCTCGACATACATGTACATTTCTATTTAAACCAAAAGCAATTATCATGTCTTGGGATATGTAACTTTCCTTTAATCATCATGATCTCCAATCTTTAGCAATATTTTGTCATTCAAAATACATGGAGATGAATTTTTCAGTGCCATTTAGATTATCAATCATGATCAGAATTGCGTGACTAATTTAACATTCCGAGTGAAGTTGAGACCTGACATGTTCACTTTGGCTGACGGCTTGAATCATAGATAGGCTTGAATCAGGTGGGATGTTTAAGACCGTATAAATGCTCTATTGAAATGGATATGGGCATGCATTTTCTTCAAAGTAAATTTTGCTCCATTAAAACCAGTTAATAATCAAGTGTTTTGTGGAAGAACCAAACACTGGGCCTTGAATTATTCATTTGAAGATTTATAATTGAAAACTAGTTTAAGAGGAAAATGTATTTCTGAATGCAGAATTACTAAGTAAATCCCATGATATTTTCAATTTGTTCAAATTTAGAACATAATGCAATATTACAGTTCTAAAAGCACAAAATAGACAGAGTTTAAAAGTGAAGGAAATGGTTAAATGTTTTCAAAGGTTCTGAATCTAGTAACACTGTCTTGGAACAGTAGATATCCGCAGTTCCTGTGCGTTCATTGTTAAACACAGAATTCTCACATGTGTATTCTTGTGTTTAGAAACACACACCCCTACACGTTTTCACCGACAACTGTGGACCCGTATTGTGTGTGTGGTTGTTAACAGTGAAACCATGGACCCACACACACAGACATATCATAATCCAAAAGTGGACTTCTGTGATATTTCACCGCTAACCGTGGACCTGGAATTACACGTACAATAGAGGACCCTACCCTATATGCAAAGTTGGTCTATATAGCACCCTCTGCCACTGTCTTACGACCATGGATTGGTGACGTCCATAGTTCTCTATGTGTGGTTTTTCACTACATAAGTGTGGACTCAAAGGCCATGTTTGTTGGTAAAAACAAACGCACCCCTACTGGTGTTCGCCTCCAACCGTGGACAAAGTTCAGTACTACACAACTGCGGATGCCTGAACATACCAAAGATGTTTTCCGCCATTTTTTTTATGTGTACAGTGTATAAGATGAAATTTTATCTAGCAACTGTGGGCAGTATATCTATTGTACGATAGAGGACGTATCTTGCAAATGCATATACAATACATACACGTATGGTCATTTGCAGACCTCCTTTAAGAGGACAGAGAGGTCAATGGTTTAAATGTGAAAGGTTGTGTGTGTCATCATTTGTCAGCAAACACATACAGAAACACCCCCACATAAACGAACAAGATATTTAAAATTTAGAAGAAAGAAACTGAAATGCTCTTCAAGTAAGTTTGTATCAAGAAAGCCATTTACCATCTCACCTGAGTGTGTTATTGCAGCTTGTACTAAGTGACACATTAGAGATCTCCTATGTACTGTGCATAAGATGGTCTGCGGGGTATAGAGACATTAACATGATGATCAAGTTAACCAGTAACACCTGCTCTCTCCGTATATATGAACATGTGTGAACAAATCAATTCTATACTCTGATCAACTCGTAATAGGTAAATTTTAGAGACCTTTCAGTATTTATGCTGGGGGAGGGCGGAGTTTAGACCAAAAAAATTGACAAAAAAGTTTCAGATTCCCCTTGTTTTTCCCCCTTTCTGAATTTAAAACTTAACGTTCATAGTTCAAGTAAAAAATTCAGATACCCCCATCAAGACCCATGAAAAATTGGATTCCCCTTTAAAACTTCCACTCCCCACTGGCGTAAATATTGAACAGTCCCTTATTTTGTTTGTTATTACTGCGCATGTAAACTAAGTCCAAAAATTTGCATAAATTAACAAAAACATGTATCAGTGATGCAATTGTACTTTGCGTTACCCTACTGCTTCTATGCCATTGGGCTATTCCAGTTGAAATCCATGCTCCCCTTATGAAAGACAAGACATTAATCTATAACACAGAGAGTGAGCATTTTAAATGGGGTTACCTGAATGGGTAACTCCATTTTAAATTTACATTTACATTCATGTCTTCCATATGGGGTGTATGGATTTCAACTGGAATCACCCATTCTATCTCATTCCACAATGTTATGAGTCTTGTCAATTACGAGCCAAACAAAGTATAGTCAGAGTTTGTCTTATAGAGATATAATTTAATGAACCACTTTTTGTACATGTTGTATGTCATGCATCAGCCTATAGCAACACCGCCAGTTATAGATAGGTTATGTAACACAAATCGCATTGATTTGTAGACAACCTATTACAAATTGTATTGAAAATACTACCACTTTGCAGAAGCAAACATTCCCGGGCAAACATTTCATCCAATCTGCATACCATAAAGCAAAGTTTTGTGGTATGAAATTTTAGTGATTTGGAAATGCATCACTTTGGTGGCTTGAATTATACATTTCTGTACAGTAATGACAGGGCTGTAGGATAAACCATGAAAATAAGTAACTTGTGAAAATGCATAAATTGGTAAATGCATGTGAAGATTTCATTTTCGTTTGTGGTAACTCATTTTTAGGTTGTCGGAAGAAAAGACCTTATGGTATCTCAAGTCATTTATGTCTGTCCATCAGTCAGTCAGTTTTCACAATTAGGCTATGTTTTTTTTTGCACAAAACATGCTTGTGTGTCGGTTTTTTTTTTTTTCTTGTGGGATTGTCAGTGTGTTGCATTATGAAGGCATATAGCTGGAAGCATCCAATTTCATTGAGGGAACCACAGATATTGGAACACATATCTGTGAGGGAACTGCCCGGGCTTCTTCCAGAGTTTGTTCAAATGTTCCTGTCAATGGGGTCACTGCACAGTGACCTCAATGAACATCAGAATAGCTAAATTAGGTTCCTGTTGGTTTAGATTTAAAAGTATTTTTCACAGAAGCTCACAGATTTGTTGAAAAACACTTCTTTGACACTTGCACGTTTTCATGTGCAATCCAATACAAAAGGGCAAAATCAAGTGGTTAATATTTCTACATATATATCATACAAGTCATACAAGTCATACATAGGCCTACAAGTTCTTTTAGTGCTATGTAGTAATGTTGCATAACTTATATTATGGAATTAAATGGATGTAGGTCAGACAGTGGCTGCTCTCACAAAGTCATTAAGGAATAATAGCATTGAGATAGGAGATTTGAGATGATGTCCATGTATCAGAAAGCAAAGGGCATTTTATAAGTAGCCCAAGGAGCTGGAAAAAGGATCATTTGCCCAAGGGGTGTAGGATGCAATGCCTAGACCCATTGCAACAATTTACAATGCAACAAACACAAAACTTTACCCCGGCAGTGACAAAACAATCTGGAGGTACGCTATTTTCTACTCAAGGGGAGGGACTTCCTAACATTTTGGAATATATGCCCTCCTCATATTCATTGGCCTAATGTAGCACAAATGTACTTAAAGATGAGCCCAATTGGGTGTAAAATCCAGTATATGGCAACTCTGATTTGGACCCAGATTGCCATATAGATAATAGAGATGTGCTCGTAAAGCTAAGCTGGGAATTATCACGACAAACAATCGGATTTACTCTTGTGTTTTGCCGTAAACATCTTCATATTGTGCTCTACTTTTGAAATAAAGTTAATCTACGGTCATAAGGAGTTATTTCTAATGCCGGGAAATTTTATGAAATGTTTAATAGCAACTTTTTTTACACCCAATGTAAATTAGAAGTGTTAATTTCTAATTAAATGTGGAAAAGTTATGCTACATCTTGAAATTGTACAATATAAAGAACTTTATTGATTTACAATGATTCAAATAGGGTTCTATGAACATTATTGAATTGAAAATACTCTTAAAAGTGATATTGACCATTGGTAAGGAGAAAATTGGAATTGTCTGACTTGGGTGAAATTGTAGTGATTGACCTCCTTTTCCCTAGCTCCCACATTATTCAGGGACAATTTTGCCAATAATTGCCATATAAGAACTTATTTGTGATTCAACAGGGGTAAATGAAGCTGATTTGCTTCCAACACAAATAAATGAGTTTAGATTAGGGACATATTCTAGGCACCTTATGCAAACTAATTAGCGCCCTACTCTAATTAGCGCTCCCTGTGAAATTTTCAAACTCACATCCGTTTTTATGCCCCTTTTTTTCGGTGCACTTTTAGGGTAAAATGGGGAAACATGTTAGTCAAATCACAGTATTTTTGTCACAATATACCTTCTTTCAGAAGCATTTCATAATGTCATTATTAATGTATTAATGCAGTTTAATGTTAATTACTTCTTTTTATGTTCATGCAACTTTTACCAGCATGCTGATGAACCCTTAGCCCAATATCTTAATTAAGTACCTCATTTGCATAATAGTATAATATCTGATGGACATAAGTATATAATTCATTTATGTAGCTCTAGGGATAAATAACGAAAAAATGTGCTGTAAGCACTAGCCACAGCATGAGAAAATGTGATACAAAAATCAATGTTTTCGAGTAATTTCAGGAGTATTTTGTTGACATTTTAGATGTTTGTTTCCCCAGATAGCTGCAAGGTAACAAACATGACAGAATTCAAATAGCGGTTTAAAGCGGCCATCAATCTGAATTTTTGGAAAATCAAATATTCATGAAGTTCAAGGTGAAGAGTGTCCTACGGTGCTGAATAGTGTATACAAAGGGACCAGAGAAGAGATCTTACCCTTCCCAGAATCCTTTGCAACATGATTCATCACCTCATTACATCATATGACACTCAACATTACTTTGTATACAGGATCCCTTTGTTTTCATGATGAGAATAGAGTGGCTAAACATGGGTCGATAGATAAGTAATGAACATAATTTGCCAGCTCTGGATGTGCTCTGTTCATTGACATACATTTTGTCACTATCGACTCATGTTGCACTGGATAGCAAATCAGTAGCAGAAAATTGAAATGAAAGAAATGTACTGTGGGAAGTGTAAGATATCTTCCTGCAAAGAAACATGCTGAAAATATAAAGATACCTGTCAAAGTGCTCTAAGCATCCTTGACAGGAAAAACATTTACAATTCCATTGCCTGGACACACAATTATTTGGTTGTAAAGGATACTGCATTCCCTGTGTCAATCCTTCATGTAATTATTTTGTGTAAGCTAATCCTAACCCTAACCCTAATCCTAATCTTAATCCCAATCCTATACTGGGGGTCTTTCAAATGTGTAGGGGAGATGATCACACAGACTCTCTCTATACCTTATATTCAGAGGTAAATTTAACAGCCCATCAATGTTCTTTTCACAACAGGCACCCAATTTGGTCAAAATTTGGGTGCTAAAAGTACCTGATTTTGTCAAAATTAGCCACTTTTGAGGGGAAATGGGCGAATTTGTCTCTGCTGAAATCCACCACACATTTTCATGTGAGAGAGCATACCACAATTGTCAGAAAATGCATCTCAGAACAGTGGCACATACCTTCATACCATATAAAAAATGGGAAACCCCCTCTTTTTGTTGTTTTGTAAAAAAATCTCTGTAATATTACTGTAATAGCAAGTGGTTGCCTATAACTTATTATTATTACTGGTTTTACTCTAATCCAATCTACGCTTTCTATTTCTGTTTGTAAGAAATAAATAAAATTGTGATGATAAGTGCATAGAAAAACCTTTTCAATATAATTATTATAAGCACCCAATAATTGCTGATTTTATCTTTTTATTATTTCGTTAGGGTGTGATGCAAGATGTGAAGATTATCGTCAGTAACCATGGCTACCTAGCACAGTGTCCTGATTCAGAAAGACAATGTCCAACGTGTGGTCAGTATCATGATTTGTTAAGCACAGTAGAACAGATGGATGCAAAGATCAACAAAATGGAACAAAAGGTGGGTATTTGTGTTTCTCTTTATTATTTTGTAAATTAAATCAAATACTGGAACTAAATTTGCAACTCACTTTGCTACTTTGCGTCCGAAAACTTTGGACTTCATCAGACATCTGATTGATGATGATGTGACGTCAGATGTTGTGATGACGTCAACATAGCAAAGTGAGTTGCAAATTTAGTTCCAGTATTTGATTTAATTTACAAAATAATATTTTGAACTACTGGATGAATAATCTACACAAAGATGTGTGTCTGTTTATTTGTGTTCATTGTTGAAGGAAACTTTAACAAGAGACTGTCACTAAATACTGTTATTTAAGTATTTTTTTAGTACTTTCGTGGTCCAAGTTAGCACTGGTGAACAGCGATTGTGTGGAAGTGCAGAGGTCTCCTCACCTTCTACGCACTGACGACCAATGGGTCAACCGTCTTGTTTGTCAAGACCGTTGATCAGCCAATCAGCGTGACTGTGTTTACCACTTCTGTGATTATGCTTGTGTAGCGCACAGCACAGACCACAGAAGGAACAAAAAATTAACTTAAAGGTCCCTTGGCATTGCCGATGCACATGCTGTTTATAGCGTAATAAAATTCCCTTTAAAAGGGAAAGCCAGCCTCAATGTAGAAGAGGTCTTGTAATTAGTTTTGGTCAATGTGAAAGGCATTTTTAGGATCACGCTTACATCTACATGACAGTCCACCAAACCATCAACGATGAGAACATGCACACTGAAACAGCAGAAAACATTAATTCCTAATCTCATGTCAACTCTTTTAATTCATTACATGTACTCCAAATTGTTCTGGTCTGTTTGTTTTGTTGTTGTTGTTGTTGTTGTTGTCGTTGGGTTTTTTGGTCTTTTCAGCTTTTTACCCTCGATATCTCAATTTCCAATTTTGTAATACCAGTACTCAATATCTTCGCTTAGGAATGTCCGATTTCACTGCTTTCGATATATACACTGCGGTTTGAGTTAACTTACATGTACATTTTATTTTAAAATAACTTAATTAATTCGCAATGTATAGTTTAAGCCTACTATATTATAATAGATAGTGGCCAGCACATTTATAAAGGACTGGTTACTCACTACAATCTTCACTCTTAAACTGTGTTTTTCTGAATGTGCTGATCATGTTGATTGCTAGTCGGAAACTCCTGCGAAGCTATGGACTTGGCATCTTACATACTCCATTCTATAACAGTCTGCCTAGTGCCTTGTGTGTTTTCTCTTCAATCATTTTGTTGAATGTAATTTTATGAATCAAATAGTTATGTGTCATTTTATTTATAATAAAGAAGTTATTAAATTAATAAAGTAAGACAATTTATTTATCTATAAGTGCATGTCAAATGGGGTACATTGTTCAATACTATATGCATAAATTATGCCCATATTATAGCTAGGCCCTAAAAACTTTATTTTGCATCGGATTTTTCCGTTGAAAAGACAAAACTGATGTTTATGATAGCAACCATTTCATCAATAACATTTTGAGTCATTTTTATCCATAAAACGACACAGGATATGATAGATAACTACTTTCACATCAATATGGTCCATATGATCACAGATTGTTGAGAATCTGTGATATGATCCGGGATATGATGAAGATTTTGATTCTATAGATCTGTTATCAACATGATATCACGCTGTTCAGTGGTCAAGGAGTAAGGACCCCGGTCAAGGACACTGATATGACATCATAGGTGATGTCAGATTTTCTTCTGCTGACCATATGATGCTATATATATTAACTATTATTGTTACATTTAGGCCTTTAAACTTTTAAAGTCATAATTAATTAGTTCAAACATAACTTTGGTAATACTCACTGTTTTCTTCGTTGAAACGGCAAAACATACTTACTTTTCCTAACAAATCGAATTAAAATATTTTAAAAAATTTAACCACAAAAAGTAAAAAAAAAAAATCATTCCAATACCACTAAAATATAATCTCTTGAGTAAACTGACCCCAAACCTGAAACAGGTACCAGCCCCGAATGGGCTGGCGAAAAGTACAAGGTTATGTG
The DNA here is from genome assembly GCF_039555335.1 of Amphiura filiformis. Lineage (NCBI taxonomy): Eukaryota > Metazoa > Echinodermata > Ophiuroidea > Amphilepidida > Amphiuridae > Amphiura > Amphiura filiformis. The sequence goes on along the minus strand of NC_092644.1, from coordinate 50,545,053 downwards.
AGGGTCACATGATGCTACCTAGCTAAAGAATCAAGTACAACAGATTCTTTTTCATGAAAAAAGTGACTGCCTTCTGGTCAAGCACCTGCTTTCTATGATCAACACAGATCCTGCTTTCTAGGATCTGTTGTGTAAGGAAGCTGAGAATCTTAATTAAAAAATCCAACATTAGTGCTCAAAATAACTTGATTACATAAAGATGTCCACTTTGTTTCATCAATCAGTATTTCTGATCTGAATGACTAGATAGCACTAGATTAGATGTGCGTGTTAGTGATGATTGTGAGGAAAAGGAACTGGAAGTGGGTGGTTACATGTGGTAGTGTGAAAACAAACCACACCAACACATATGGCTTCAACAGGTGAATTCAACTTCCTTTTATGCAAATCATGGATAGTCATGTGGGATATTCTAATGAATAATTTGATATTTTGATTAATCTTGAGCTTATATTATAATAAATGATAGATGCACGACAGCAGCTAACAACAATACCTTTATTCTCATTCTTAAACATTTCAATTTAAATAAATATATTAATCATAAGTATACACAATTTTAATCAAATTAATCCTACATTTTACAAGGAATTACCCAGGGCTTATAATCGATCAGTCCCGTTGTTGCTATGCACCTTCGACTGGTTCAAATAGCACGTACGAGTATCGCATCGACACGTACGCGCTTAGGTGTGTGATATCGTGTCATATCACACAGGTAAGAACCAATCAGATTGCAAAAATATTCTCAAGTGTTTAAGAGTGATGAGTAAATGTTGATTTCACCTGTAATTTTGATTTCTGATATTTTGTTTGAAAACTTGAATAAATGTATACTTATAATACACTGCACATGTATTCTGTCCCTGAAGAGAAACTCTTCTATTTCAGGCAAAAATAAAGGCAAAAATATGGAGTAAAAAACAATAAAATACACATCACAAAGCTTCAGAACTTTAGAACCAGGTATGCTAGACCTTTGGTGTTTTCAGTATCTGATAGCCTATTGTTTGTATATAAAGGTAATAATTACAGTAACACAATTTTCAAAAATGCCTCCTTTGGCCCCCATGGAGCAGATTGTGTCACATATGTGCTACAATGGTGCTGCAGCAAAAAGATCTCAGAAAAGTGTTTTCATATATTTGTCCCGATATTTGTTTGTTTTATTTTGATTCAATCTGAAATCCTGCCTGAATATGCCCTCACAAGTTACTTGAGCAAAACCATCGGATTATCCCTTCTAATTGCTCCCTATTTCTCTTAGGTAAGGTGAAGCAAGATACCACTATCACCCAAGGTACATGAGCAAACCCAGCTAATATCCCCAACAAATCCCCATTTACTCTTGGGTAGGGTGATGCAAGCGACATAAACCGCAGTGCATTACGTGCTATACAAATTTAAACCCACAAGTGTGGGCAACCTTCAGTTATTATCTTATGATCATGAGTAGAAACTGATCCTGTATGTACCCTTGGCCTTTTACAATAACAACCTTGACCATAAATGTTTTTTTAAAACCACCTTGGCCTATAGGAAGGCATCGGTCATTCTGAAAATATACACAAACTTGGTTGTGTCCTGGTCCCTGGTCTGTCATGATGGAATCATGGTTATGCTGATTGCTCATGGGAAATCCCCTATGTTTGAAATATGAGTGGCCTAAATGACGATGACACAGCCACTTCGGGACGCACCATTAGACTTCAAGGGGGGGTTAGGAAGTTGGGGTCGCGGAAAGGTTTTTTTTTAATTTCATGCATTTATACACAGTTAGGTGGGGAAGGTTTTTTTTTTTTTAGTGTTGGTGGGGAAAGTTTTTTTTTTTGCTCATGTAGTGGGGATTTTTTTTTCAAAACTTCCTAGCCCCCCCTTGAAGTCTAATGGTGCGTCCCTTATGTATGTTGAAATATTTGTTGTGTTTTGAACAGATACTTGGATTTTTTTGTTGGTCATTTACCTATAGACCACGTGACATGAGACATCATTGCCCGGCAGTAAGTGCATGAATTATGGCAATTTCCATTGTTCTTTGCCCTGTGGTTTTGTTCAGGGCACATGCATTTTAAATCGCCCACCACATTTTATTTAGTACAAGAAAGCCATTGAATAGTGTAGTGGTTCATTCAAATATATCGATAGACCAGTCCCTTGCCTTTGTTGATAAACAATGATGTCAAGTGGTCTATGCATATGTATAGTCACAATCCGTTTCAAAAAGAGTAGGGTGAAAACTCCCGACTGCCCAAATCCATCCCAATTACATACAAAAGAGGGTACATACTGGAAAGCAATGCTTTGGCTTTGATTAATGGCTACCCTCTATAAAGATGTCAGAAATAAATAAAATTAAAAGGAATCAACTACATTTGGTTTCAGAGAAGAACGGCAGTCCCTTGCTCAGATTGCTGTAAGTTTTGTGTTCCCTTCAAGTGCGACGATCTGCGCCGGCCAACGTAATCAGCCAATCAGATTATTGGTCTTTTGTTATGATTGTCAGATAATTGAATCAGCCAATCAGAACCCAATTCTGTGTTTACGCTCTGCACGCTCTCAAAATGTAAACAACTGCCGTTCTTAGTGCTACAAACTGTACATAACACTTCTGAACTCCAGCAGATTTTATTTAGGAAATGTACACAGGAAAAGGTTTGATGCAACTTACATATTTGCCGGGCATATTTGATTGAGAAAAATCAAACTCCCACACCCAATATTCAATTCTTAAAATACAGATGACATAATTTTTTCACAACATTATCCTGTTTCAAAGCAGGTAAAAGTGCATTTCTTAAATGTCAGACCTAAAGGAATAGGCTTTTACAGTTAAAATCCATACACCTCCTATGGAAGATATTACCTTAATCTTTCACATTGGGAGTGTGAATTTAACATGGGGTTATTTGAATGGGTGAATCCATTTGAAATCTACACCCCCTGTGTGGGAGATTACTATAATGTCTTCCACAGAGGGTATATGCATTTCATCTGGAATAGCCCCATACCAAGCCTCTGTGAGTGAGAAATTCATGACACATACATGGTACATGCTATACATTAGCCAAACATGATCACATGTTGTGTCAGCTTGACATATTTTAATGGAACATTACTGTTTGTAATGCACTACCAGGAACGAATCAGATCGTAGAGTTATATTGAGCATATCGTAATTGCCTTGCATTGATTGTTGCATAATGTCATATAGGACCATTGTACTTAGCTTTTTAACCATTTGACTGTGAATCATTGACATACATAAATGGTGCTATGGTTCTTGTCAAGGTCCTTTTGCACTGGCAATGATTGGGGACGCACTAGTCCACGCCTTCACGCAACGCAGCTTGCTCAGCGTACGAGGTGCTGATATTTAATGATGTGATTCAATTAGCCAATCAAAACCCCCACTTCCGTGTTTATGCTGCACCAGACTGTACAGATATTAAAATCAGCAATGAGTGTAAGCTGGTAAATAGTATACTCACCTCCCAGATCCACCCCACCCCACCCATATTGAATGATCAGAATGTAGAGTTATATTGAGCATATCGTAATTGCCTCAAATTGATTGTTGCCGAATGTGATAGGAGCAATGTACTTAGCTTTATAACCATTTGATTGCAAACCACTCAAGTGACATACCTAATGACGAACAGGCATTCACACCCTCCCTCCGCCATCCCCTCCCTCCGCCATCACCCCCTCCCTTTACCATCACCCCACCCAGACGGTAGAATGAAATGATCAGATGTTAGATTTATATTGAAGAATAATGGAAGTATACATGCATATCAAGCAAAATGACTCTGATGTCGACTCAAATCAATTTCCACATATTTTAGTTAGAAACAGTGGCGTAACATCATAGAGGCAGGGGGATATGCCCCCCAATCGATCTGAAATTGTAGAAAATCCCATAGGAAAATTGCAGAAAATGGCTCCCCCGTGCCCCCAATCATGGTGGGTGTGCCTCCCCCCCCTTTGATGACCCATGCTATGCCACAGCCCATAGGTTAGAAAGTTATTCTAAGCTTAGTCATGTCATAACAAAACCAAAGGTATTCCCATTCCCCATGTCTGCAAACTAGTTCTGACTCATTTGGCTTGATTACATCGTATGTGGAGCTATTCTCAACCCTATATGTGACGTGTCATGTCAAAAGGAGACACTTTTGGGCAGGTTATCAATTTTGAGGTTTTTACATATCTTAAATATAGAGATATTTTACTCCACAACGCCGTTTTCCCCAATGAAATCGGACATTCCTAAGCGAAGATATTGAGTTAGGAAGTTATGGTATTACAAAATTGGAAATTGAGATATCGGCCTTTAAAAATATTATTGACAATGTTGAGAGTAGGAAATAACCTTAAAAATGGCTCAAAAAATACACGATGCCAGTTATATTCCGGTCTGAAACTATCAGACAATATTTTTAACATTAATAACATCACAAATTCGCAACAAACCTAAATTGTGAAAAGTCACCCACCGGCAGATTTTTGGCTATTTCTCCATTTACGATCCTGCCCAAAAGTGTCTCCTTTTGACATGACACGTCACATATAGCGAAGCCCTAATTGTAGGGAATTTTCTGTCGCATTTTATTATTCTTAATTTACCTGTACAACTCGAAGGAGAATGATTATGGTCCAATACAAGAGTTTGTGTATCTCATTTAAAACCCAGCAACCAATCACTATGGATCACAATAACCTAATCCCAATGGCATAGTTCAGTAACCTCAGTTAGACAATCAGTGTGCAAAATTTGACCTCAAGTTCCAGAGTATGAGTTTTTGTACTCAAGATTTCAAAGGTCATGCAATGAATGTTCTAAATGTATTGGGGTTAAAGAACTGTGCCCTGATAGATGAGCATGTCATGGATCCTAGTGAATGATGAAACAAGGAGTAGTATCTTTTCTAAAGATTTTCATTTCTCTTTGAAGACACTAATTTGTGAAGGTGTGACACAGAACTCCCATTGGGAAGCCAAAGTAATAAGCACTCTGCTCTTTACTGTTTCCGACTAATGCCGATGAGTATTGTCTAAAGAGACAAGACTTGTTATGAGTGTCAATAATTAACGAGAATTTGGTTTGGAGTTTATCACCTTTAACCCAAAGCAAAGTACAAATTATGATAATATTAAATCTTATAATTAAAATCTTTATTTTTGCTTTTGCATAAGCTTCAATTTTTCTGGTGATTAAAGTGTCATTTTCGTCATCTGTAAAACACTTATAGGTTTATCCTTGCGTAATATAGGTGTTATTTTAATTAGGGAGGCATTATAATGATTATATTTGATGTAAATTTTGATAGTCTGCGTAGGTGAATACACAGAGTTGCTATATTTTGGCAGTGAGAGTTTCAATGAGCGGGTTTGTAAGTAGGAGGGCATGCATGGCTGCACACCAACTAGTTTTTTTTGGTTCTCTTTATCCTGTGGAACTTATAATTAAAAACAATTACAAAGCATGCTTGTCACTATCATATTTTACAATTGCAATAACGAAGCCAGAAAAAAAGGTTTTATCAACTTCCTGATCTTATAGGTTTTAAAAATGTACATGTTGTTGTTGGTATATCAACATCAATTCATATATTGGCTGGACTTGAGAGTATAGAAGTCAAGCTTGTGTGATAAAAAAGAAATCTCACATCGCATATAGCCTATTTCGATCGCCTGGTTTTGGATAGCAATACACAAGTTCTGTCATTGTCGGTCAACGAAGACAGGTAGGGGTGTGTGTATCTGGTGTGTGCCTGAGTGTGATGGTAATTTCTCAGGGTTATTTTAAATTATGAGATCTTATAATGTAAATGATCACATGGTTCAAGTCCCCTCCCTGGGTCATGTGACTTGATCAACCAACATCCCCAATAACAACTGAAGAAGAGTTTCACGGATGTGACTCAAAACATGTTGAGAGTAGAAACTTGGCTTGTGTGAATTAGTTTAACTTTACCTGTACTTGAGTTCTTAACAGTTTTGCTTTTACTTTTCTCTTTTTATCATTCCAATTTTACCCAACTCTCATCAATAAAATATAAGAAATATATAGATATGTTGGAAGCAACGTGATCATTCTTGACAGATAACCACACACAATTTTACAGCCATATTTATGTGGGTTGTGATGTATGGATTATATGAATAGATTGCATGGATTTACTGTCAAGAAGCACTGCAAGTTGTCTCTATAAAAGCTGCCCACTGAATTTAGCTCCTTGGAATATTTGTGAACTACAAAGGCATACCTGCCAACTGATTCCTATTTGACAGGAACTGTTGCAATTTTTAAACTTTAAAAGGTAAATAATAGGAATGTTTTTGTTGAAAATCCTGATGTGTTAAACTCAATCATAAAACCAAACTTACTGACATTCACGCCAGCGTGTCCTCATCAATAAGCCCAATCGGCATTGGAAGTTTGCAATGCATTGTGGGACACTTTTTGCAGTTTTGGGACACTTTGTCCTTTGACCTATCGGGAAAATTCAGAAAAATTGAGGTTTTGTGCGTACAAAATATAATTTAAATAAAAAAAGGGGTAGATGCCCCCTTGTGTAACATCTCCCCCACCCCCTGGAAAATCCTGGTTATGTGGCTTGGTGCTCCTACATCTGACTTTCCAGTTTTGGCAGGTATACATAGCTCTCTCCTTTAACCAGTTACCACTCCTCCCATTTCCCGTCTTAAACAAGAACACAAGGCAGCTATTGAGAGTCCAATTTAAAAACTCACATGACCTGCTTGATGTCAGGTTTGCCGGAAAAAAATATGATAAAAATAAGAAATGTATGTTTAAAATATGAGCCAAAGGATAATGCCTATCAATCAACCTGTGTTAGCTATTTATAAGTAATGAGATGGAAGGAAAAGGTTCTCTACATAACATATTAAACATTAACAGGTAGGTGTGTGATGGGTTCACTAAATTGATGCATTATTTGCATATGCTTCAAATTGAATACATATTTGGGAAAAGCAATAACATAAGAGTGCAGTGCAGATGCATATTCTCCAAAATTATTATTACCCTCCAAAAGCAAGCAAACAACTTGCGTGTGTTTTTTCTGCCTCCAACTAAACATATTGCTACTCATAGGTAATGGCAAAAATGTTATAAATCTTCAAATGTCAAACATGATATAAACCTCCAAATGTCAAACATTTTCTTTAAAGATACAAAATATACTGTTAGAAAAACGGACAGTTACTGATTGCTCATCCAGCCCCTTCCCTTGTTCTTAGACCTTTCCTTGAGAAATCTCTTGAGTTTGAGTGCATATCAGGGCCTCTTCCTCCGTTGTTATTGCTTTGTAGAAGCAATGTTGCCATAACTTTTCATATGTGATGTCTTATGATATAAGGGATGGGCATCCAGTAATCATTGCTTTCATTATGAAAAAAAAATGGTCTGCAATGCTACAAAAAAATTACAGGTTTAATGGCATTTATCATCACAATCTACAATAGTATTTGCTTTATAAATCTTCATCACCTTTTCCCGATTACTGCTAGCGATGCTATGATGTCCGCTTGTTCAGCATGTTCAGTTTTGAATATTTTCCATTACCTTTTTCACTGAGTTAACCAAAGGTTCCCGTGTTCAAAATCCGCATAATCAGAATGCAAATTTGGAAGCTGGTGCAGGTGTCCCGAATTTGTAGTTACAAATTTCCTGGAGTAAAAAACATCAAGTAAAATTTGCACCCAAAAGTATCACACATGTTTGGGACAACTGAAATATTTGAAGGATAAGCAAAAACTATCTTGTAGTTTCAGGGCCGTAGCAAGGTTGAAAAATGTGGGGCGGCCAAAGTACAAATATATGCCCAAATTGAAATAAAGATATAAAGAAAAACGTAACAAATTTGTCAAAAAGTGGGGTGGCCATGGCATCCCCGGCCTGCTTGCTATGGCCCTGTGTAGTTTGTAATGGAAGGGGGCATGTGTGAGATGGATGAAAGGGCTGTGTTGTTTCTGTATGATAAAGTGACTTGTTTAGTGTGTTGAGTGTGTGTATGAGTCAGTATTTTCAACACTGACCACACCCAAAATACTGTGTACACATCCCTAAGTTTTAGGACATTTTTATGTTTTAGACTGTTAACATGCAGGTTTGCCAAAAGATTTCAGCCCGAATCATGGGTCAAATAATCGAAAAGCCGCCCACATTTTTTCTTAACCATTGGTTTCTATGGGACAGGAAATTGTCAAAAGTTGTGGTAAAAATCTTCAAAAGTCGCCCAATTGGGCTACCAAATCACGGGTTTGGCAACCGTGCTAGCATGTTGAACTAATAACATCAACTCAAACTAAGAGAATACGCTTATCAAAAGTCCCCCAAATGGGTAACTTTAATTGGGCTATTTCAATTGAAATTCATACACCCTGTATGGAAGACATTACCTTAATATCCCACACGGAGGCAGGGGGGGGGATAGATTTTAAATAGAGTCACCCATTCTGGTAACCCCATTTGAAATTTACACTATATAGGCCCTGTATGGAAGATAAGTCATGTTTTCCATGATGGTTGTGTGGATTGGGCTATTCCAGTTAAAATCCACCCTCCCCCTGTGGAAGATTTGGTTAAAGTCTTCCACAGAGGGAATAAAAGTTTTGAATGGAATCAGCTATTGGGTAACTTCCATTTGAAATACTCACTTCACTGTTGTGGAAGATATAGGTAAAGCCATAATACAGGGGGAGTAGGGGTTTCAAAATGATTAACTCTGACCAATTACATTTGAAAAACATACTCCCTCTGTAGAAGATATTTGCAAAATCTTCCACAGGGGTAGTGTGGATTTTAAATGGAATAGCCCATTTCAACTGGAATAGTGTAATGCTGGCAACACTTTATAAAGCAATACTTATATTATAAGCTTATCCAGTGAAATAATCAATACGGTTTGTAATAAAATGACATTCAACATGGCGGGAAGAGGGTCATCAAGGTATACCTAGAACATTATTGATGTATGCTTGCAAGAATATTGTATCCGCAGCAGGGAGTTGGAAATCCCAGTTCCACAGAAGGGTCCTTTTGAGGGTATTATTAGTTGTTGTTGTTTTTTTCCCCAAAAAAGGACACATTTTGAAAGACACACATTTCTCTGGAATTGACATTTGGTTATATACCTGGTATGGGTTTCACCATGGAAGTAAGAGACATGGAAGCTGGTCGATCCAACACCTATTGAATTATTTACGTAACATTCTATAGAGGGTACGTATCAAGCTATTGTGATAACAATGTAGTCAGCGTGTCTTTGATGTGGATCAGACTTGCCGCCTTTATTGCCAGTTCGTTTATTTACAGGTTTATTATTTTGAGCAAAAATCGTGTTTTTCTTGATTATGTTTCAAGTATGTTGTTTTTAAAAAAAAAAAAGTGACAGGGATGTTAGATTTGTAATCCATAATTACAGAAATCCATTCAAAATATCGATTTCTACCCTGTACTTACAGATTTTCTTAAACTTCAAAATATTGTAAATCATGCATTTACGTCTAAACCGCTAATTAGCGGTAATAATTGATATGCTTGACTTGGCACATGCTTTACATTATAAAATGAATCCAGATCTATTTGTGTGCCTGGGCTGCCTAAATTGCTGTTGACCAGAATGTTCCAGAGTCGGGTATTATCTTTACAATTTGCGTAAAATAAATGGTATTTCATATCATTTTCTGTTTTAAAACTGCTATCTGAAAGTCTAGCATATATATACATTTAATCGGTAGGTTTTCACATAATTACATACTTTTAATAAAATTGTATAAATTAAACTGATAGCATTCTGACCATTATGTAGGGATTTTATAAAATCTGTTTGTGTTCATAAAACTAGTCATGCACTGCGGTAATATACACAGCCCATTGTCAGGACTTAGTACACGACCTCGTATACTGCTATTGATTTTTAAGCGGGAACTTTGATTTTAGACATGGTACATGTTGACCATGCGACGACTCAATTGTTTCACTTTCAACTGTACTGCTTTTGTTCAGTATCGCGGCAAGTATGATACTCACTTTGATGTAGTATTTGACCAGCTTCCATGTGTATTACTTCCATGGTTTCACAAAGCTAACATTATTATACTTGAAATACATCAACATCATGCAATGAGGCTTCAGTGACATCAATGTAAAGTTAGTTACCACCCTCTTGATTTTAGGCGCATCATTTAAATAAATTTAATAGACTTGCTGATCGACTACCCATCACAATGTCACAAGATTGCCAGGTATAGGTCCCCATGTCCATCAATGTAACTTTATTTCACAAATTTTCATTTAAGAAGGAGATGCAAGCAAGCCACAGAAAGAAACAATTAAGCAAGCAAGGAAAGGGCAGGAAGGAGGGGGCTAAAAAGAAGGAAAATGGAGAATAAAAAGGGGAGGGAGGTGCAGAAAGAAGATAGAAAAAAGGTGAAAGACAGGGATTGTGAGAAAGAGAGGAAAAGTATAAAAAAGATGAAGAACAGAGAAAGTAAAAGAAAGGAAGAAATTAATAAATTAATAATTATTATAGAAACTAAATGCATAACAGCGCAGGGCAGCCATTCAAAGAAGCCAAAGCCTTTATGTGTTACATAATTAAAATGCACAGGTTTTTTTTGTCAACCCTGCCTAACAGCACAAGTCATTATGTTGATTGTATTAAATTTGAATGGCAACATTCCCAATATGTCAGCATTCAAAATGGAACTTTAGGGGAATCAAAGCTTGAGTCCATTGGTTGTTACCATAGTTACTGATCATTAGATATCGGTTTTAGCTTTGGGGAAGATGCATGTTACAATTAGTCCTAATTTTGAGCAATAATGGTCCCGAAACTGATCTTGAGGCATTTGTGTAACCCAAACATCATTGTTACATTAATTTGACCAGAAATGACATAAGAAAATAATGTTACTTGTGTTTTAAATAAGAATTCATTAATAATACATTAGGACTAGGAGGTTGGTTAGTCAATACAGTCCACCTCTCAGGCTATTAGTATTAAAAAGCTTCACCGACATGTCTTTCCTGAGTGCATTAGATGAGTTCTATATACATGTCTGGTCCTGTACCCAAAGCTTTTGAAAGCAAACTTAACATTTCCCAAGGAACTCTTGACAAGATGATACAAAAGAGAAATGCATGTAGATAAGTGATTCCTGAGTGATGTTTTGTAGATCTTTGATAATACGCTCTGGAATTGCAGCCCAAAATCAATTTGTTTTTGCAGCTACTATATAGTTTAGATGTGTCCATTTAATAGAAAATGTGACTCGGAAGTGGATTTGCAGCCGGTCGAGTTATTTCATTGTTGAGTCAAGTCATTTGTAACAATAGCTCGAGTTAGGGACGCACCATTAGATTCTCAGGGGCATGGGAATTTGGGTCGGGCGGAATTTTTCACCGGCGAAGGCAGCAAAATTTTTTTTCGCTGCGGAAAATTTTATCTGACTAATGGGCGAAGTTTTTTTTCTCCAAAACTCCTATGCCCCCCCTGGAAATCAAATGGTGTACCCCTTAAGTAAAATGACTCCAGTCACTGTACAATCTCTATGGGGAAATTTTCAAGATCTGAGTCAAGTCTCGGGGCATGACTCGTTACAAGTCTGCTGGGAAGTGGTTTTATTTAAAGAGTCCGCTGCAAAAATGATAACTTTGTCATTTCAGTGGATGGTTTATCATAAATTATGGCTGCCGACAAAGCTCTTAGAGCTTTGAGCTCTGGCCAATTATCTTAGCTGCAGTAGTTTCTGTATTTTTCTCTATATCAAGCAACAATACAAGCATTTATAGTGGCTATAACTCTGTTACACAAAAATTCTTTAAATTGATTTCAGGATATGTACAAAGTTTAATAAGAAAAACCTTTTTAATGTCTGTTATATTTTGTGCAGTTAATGCAAGCTGAGAAAGAAATCTTACAACTCAATAAGTGTAAATGTGAGGCATCATGTGAGCTGAATGGAGTCATCTATGAAGAGGGACGCTCATGGCAAGATGGATGTATACAATGTACATGCACAGTAAGTTTGTTTGTCTTTATGTTTTTTTGTTAGCTGGTGGCACTGGGAACCAGCCTTTTGCAATTGAGAGGGAAGCATGGGGAAAACATATGGAGGGGCATAGGGGGTGGTGGTGGTCCTGACTGCGGGGGTGGGGGGGGGGGGATAGATGACTCCTGCGTCCTCTGTTGATACCACTGGCAGGTTGGTTGGTCACAGACTGCCCCCGAAGTTGGTCAATGCTTAGGTTGACGACTAAGAAAGTTATGTGTTAAAAAAGTGTTGGACTTACCACCAGAGATGGTGCAGTTGTGTCCAAATTAACCTTTTTGCCCACGTTTGTTTTTGATCACATATTTTTAGAACACCATTATAGATCCTGTCACAATAGCGGGGTAGTAGGACACAAGCACTGATAGGAAGTCACGCTATGATCACAATCAAAGTCGCATACAAATATTTTTTTTTCAGTCACCACAAACAAGCATCTCGTAGATGACCAAGGATTCAGTTTATGTGGGTCATACAAAACCATGTGAGATTTGGTTTCATTTCATGAGTTTCAATGATAGCTTGAAAACTTGAAAAACGGAATGAAAAAAGCAAATAAAAACTCTATTTTTGTACATTGCTACTCACACATTACCAAATCAGTCTTATGTAAAACTTATCAATTTTAAGGTAAAATGCTGAAAAGTTTGGTAGATTTTATCAATTTATCATTTGTGTCAAAGGTCAATGATTGGGTAGGATTGTGTGAACAGAAGCTGTAGATCACGAGATCATGAAGATTATTAGTTATTAGGTGAAGCGGAGGTATGTGCAGGGAAATTATCGATGCTGGTGTCATACTGGGTGAAGCCGAAGGCTGAACCCAGTATGACACTGAGCGCATGATAATTTCCCTGCACTCATACCGACGCTGAACCTAATAACGAATTTATCATACCACTAAGTCATTCTAAATTTGGAAATAATTACGCTTTTTAAACATTTTAATTGCTGCTAAATAGGAAAACTTTGCAAAAATAGATGACTGTTCCGCGTATTACAGATTAGCGTGCATTTTACGCTACCCGGTTTACGCTGAAGTCGCCTTTATACGCTGCGTGCCTCGCCAGCACATCGCCAGATCGGGCTTCGGCACGCTCTTACTGACTAGATATAAAGCGTAAAATACGCACTCACTGACTAGATACGAAAATATATCAGGTTAGCGGTGTTCTTTGATATTTCCCTTAGTGGTATGATAAAAAATCTTTCATGCATCATTAGCATTGAAAACAAGGAAACCATCAATTATAGTTTAATCAAGCGCTTACTTAGTATTATGACTTCATAAGGATACAAGCCTGGCATGGACGATGTATATATAGATGTAGTACTTAGAGTATATCATTGGACATGTTAGAGGAACATCGCTAGAAGTATTAAGAAACACAGCAATATTTAAAGACCGATAACAGTTATGTAAAATGCACATAAAGTACTTTCACAATACAAAGTGTACTGGAGTTGGGTGTGGGGGCATTTGCCACTGGACGATGGACATCATTGAGTTTTGCCCCATATGTCTACAACACCACACCACCCCTAAATTAACCAAATATGTTGCAAATTTCAGAATTGTTCCTCCAGAATCCATTTTCTTTACCACAATCATGTGGCCCGTATCGTAATTATTGTACATACACTCAAAAATTAAATTCAGAAAGCTAGCATAGTATAGTGAGTCTTTTCAAGCAAAGTCATTTTATTAAGGCTTCTATTTAGAAGTATTTTAATTTACTTGATGTAAATTAATTTGCATAATTTTCATCAATTTCATGCTGCTGAAACATAATAATACAAAAAACAAATTTAACACTTCTTTCAACCATGTTTCTCAAAATCAATTTGACTATCTTACCACATGCTATAAAAGTGCTGCAAATTTTGCTACCCTGCAGATGTTGATGTAACCTGATTTGCCTCATTTTTTGTTTAACAGACAAAAAAGTAAATTTCTTAGATGCACTACCGAAGAATAGCAACCCATTTTTGTAATGAAAACAAAGTCATGGACCTCAACCTATAATTACCATACAGTATAGCCTATAATTTTCTGCGTAAACTCATCTGATGACAACACATACTGTTTACGCCTCGTCTCACACCGTCAATTGAATTACACGACAGATATCGTGGTAAACAAACCCTCAAGCAAACTTTATCCCTCGTATGGCCTCAAAAATCTCAAGTTTGCGTGATCTTCTTTTCATGTCCGCCCAAATGGAGTTGTAAATGCACATACAACCACGGAAGCATGTCTTTATGACGGTACTTAAGAAGAAATCATCCTATTAAATACTTGGCCGAGGCATATAGAAGGGATATCTTGCTTTTGTACTCACGATTGTAAGAAATCTCAAAGCCAAGTGATATCAAGGAGGTAGTGCTGAAGATCCTATCTGCAAAAGCTGCCCTATAGACATCTGACTATTTCTGCATTCTATATTGTACACAAATAACACTCGGCAGCTATTGCAGATATGCCTTACTAGCACTATCCCCTTGATATTTGGAGGATTTTGATGAGTTTGGATTACCGCAACTCAAACATTTGGTGTGTGTTGGATATATATCGTCATTGGTTTAATAGATTTAGTTGAACAATGGGCCAACGGCACTTGCATGATCTGTGGGTTTTAGAATGATATGTCAGCAAGTTTAGGTTTCAAACAGCGTTTATCACAGCAGGTCATTCCCTTCCTTGTATTAAAATATCCCTTTTGCTGTCATATAGACACATATAACCCTATGTTAGTACTTTTAGCCCTATTACCATAATTATACCTGCAGATTGGTTAGAGAACACAAACATACTTGCGCCTCGGCAATCGTCTTTTGCAATGACGTAGTTGCTGCTGTCTACCGTGTGATAGACCGCATACAGAAACCAATGAAATTCAGTGCTAATAAGCTAAGCAATAGCCACTGCCTAAGAATTATATTAGAAGATTTTATGATTTATTGAGCCAATCAGCAAGATGGTAAGAATGGTGGTAGGGCTGAAAAGGAGTAAGCTTAATATTTAAAAGCTGTATTGTAATTGGTGTCTCAAATGAATATATCATGTCATTAACCAATCAGAGATGATGTAAGAACAGCAGTAGTTCTTAGAGGGTTAAGAAAAAGCCCTGATTTGATATGATATTTCTTTTGAGCATATGTGATCATCCACCACAAAGGAGCTGCAATGTCGGCAGAACGGCAATGAACGGCAGTTCTGAGATTAAGTCCATTGAACCTTTCAATGAATAGAAAACAAAGGATTTCTCAATGTGAACATGCAATATATAATTTTAAAACTTATTTTGAGGAGAATTTGTCTGTCAAATATCTCAAAGAGTGAAAATGCAGATTTTACAGCCCATTTTGTGGTGGACGGTCACGTATCTCAAAAGGAGCTTTAGTGACAAGCAACTACTATCATACATGATCATGTCACATATTTCAAAAGCACCATGCTATGTACCTTTAACATGATGATGATGTCTTGGTATTCTTCAAACCAAGCAGCAAGACATGACTAAACAAGTAATTTACCATTTATCACACAGCACATAACAAGCCATTAATATATGAAATATTCAACAACACTGTGGACCTTTATAAAAGGCTGTATCCAAATTTAAAGGAGTCACAGTTAAAATCCATATGCCCTCTTTGGAAGATTCATGTATGGCCTTAATTTTCCACACTGGAAAGGTCATGTTTTCCACAGGGGGTGTATGGATTTCAACTGGAATAGCCCAATAAGAAAATTAATGGGACATACTGACATTTATTTACTGTCAAATTATTTACTGTATAAAATCATTATTTTCCTGCATTTTCCATCATTTGCAAATGAAGTTATTGTCTTTTCTTCCATGAATACCAGTCATTTTGTGTTTACTTTGTTTCACATAACCTTAGTGACTTTTTTTAGGTTTTTTTTAAAACTTTTTTTTAGGTTGCTTTTCATCTGGGATAGAAATGACACTTTTATATCTGATTTCAGGAACAAGCTCTGCAAACAAAAGTCAAACAAAAAATTATAAGACAATATATTTCATGATTATGCTTAAAAGAAGGTGTGGAAAAATGAAACTTATGTTTAACGTAAAATGTTATCCCTGAATATATGACTGCAAACTGTAATGCCTAACCAGCACTTGAAGTCTATGGTAGTACCATCAACCATGTCACAGACTTCAAGTATTTGGGTTCCAAGATGGGCTCTAGTGTTGGAGACCTAAAAAGAAGAAAAGCACTAGCCTGGGCAGCTTTCTGGAAACTGGAATGCCTTTGGAGAAGCCCGGCATTGCCAATCGAAACAAAAATCAAGCTGTTTCAGACAACGTGTGTTACTGTCTTTCTGTACGGGTGTGAGTCATTGGATCAATGCATTTGCAACATAGGGACATTTGCTACAGAGTCATGTTAAACATCAAGCGTGTGGATCGGATTCCAAATGAAACCATCTACAACCTGACCAACACCACTCCACTGGTTGCCAGAGTCAAGATTCATCAACTCAAATGTCTCGCCATATACTGCGCCTTGAAGATGGCGAGCCTGTGAAAGAATATGCGCTTTATATTCCACCACATGGGAAGAGGAAACCGGGGCGGCCACGCACACTGTACTTACAGTATGTCCAGCACCTCCTGGGAGATACTGAAGGGATGCTGCAGCCAAACAAAATTGTTTCGCTTGCCCAAGATCGCATTAGTTGGAGAAAGCTTGTAGTCGCCTGCTCCGCAACCGACTGATGATGATGATGTTATCCCTTTCATGTATTCATGCAAAAAGAACATGTAAAGGTTCCTTGTAAATTTGACTAATTTCTTTTGGAATTACTGACATTTATACAGCGTTATAAAAGTAGTTTACAGTGCTATGATAATCATGTAATAAATTGATATCAAATGAAAGATCCTATTTTTTTCACTAACATATTGAGATTAGGAGTTCCAAATCAGTATATTTCCAAAGATATCAAAAAACTGTCAAATTATTCTTTAACATGGTATACCTCAGTCAAGACAAATTCAACGTTTTTTATGCCTCCACCAGCCTCCACCGCGAGGCATACTGTTTTTGCAATGTCCGAGCTTCCGTCCTTCCGTGCTTCCGTCCGTCCGGATGCTGTATCTCGGGCATGGATGGGCGGATTGACTTCAGATTTTCAGGATAGGTTGGTCATGGTCAGAAACCCAGGATACTTTTTTTTGGGTGGGGTTCTAGGTCATATACTGAGGTCAAAGGTCATTTGAGGTCAACTTGTAAATTTGGTGTCATATGAACAGTTCAAATCCTATGGGCATGAAACTGGGTGGGTACAGTCAACATTTAGAGCCAAATTTTTGGAAGGTCATTTTGGGGTTATCTAGGGTCACCCAGGGGTCATCTGAGGTCAAATTAGTAAAAACTGTTGTATGGGCATGAAACTTGGTGGGTACGGTCAACATTTAGAGCCACATTTTTGGATGGTCATTTTGGGGTCATCCGGGGTCACCAAGGGGTCATCTGAGGTCAAATGAATAAAATTGGTCACATGGGCTTGAAACTTGGTGGGTACAGACAACATTTAGAGCCAAATTTTTGGAAGGTCATTTCAGGGTCATCCGGGGTCACCAAGGGGTCATTGCAAGGTCATTTTGGGGTCATCAGGGTGGAGGCATCCCATTCGACGCCTTAAGCGTCGAAACCGCGTTGTTTCTAGTTTGATGCTATTTTTGGAAATATACTGATTTGGAACTCAATTAATTGATATTTTCAACTAATTTCAATATGTTAATGAGAAAAATAGGAGTTTTCACCTGATACTAATATCTCCATTTTAATGGATTAAAGTGGGGGATGAGGCTTTCAATCAGGTCACCTACCTTTAAACAATAAGGTTAATTAGAAGCCTAGTTATTCACTGTCCATTTGATATATACATTACCAAACACTTATTACCCAGTGGTACTTATCCAATTTCTCATATCCATATTAGTAATGCATTATTCTTCTCATTTCTTTATTTTTCTCTCAGGGTGGAAGACTGGAGTGCGGTCCCGTGACATGCCCTGAGGTTTACTGTAAGAATCCAGTCCAAGGCGAAGGCCAGTGCTGCCCCACTTGCATGGGTAAGTAATACTTAAGTAAAGGATGACTTCCCAACACTCTCTCAGTAGCCTATACACCTAGTCTTTGTCAAGAATCTTTGTGGTCCGGATGGAGCACCAAAGGTTTGACGATAGGCATGGCAATCCAGCTAGTTAGCAATACTCTCAACCAATGAAATCTGTATGCTGTATAGGTTTATGTGGTCAAATTTTGATTTTTTACAGTTATGTGAGCTGCAATCCCGGGGCTGCAATTTCACTTTGCAAACACCATATATTTGCTCACGGGCCACAGAGTGCCAAAATCATTTCAAAGATTTGAGAACCCTTGGTGAAAAGTACATTGGTCTGTAGAGCTCCCCGTTTCTTAATAGGGAGTTTTTGATTTCCACAACGGATGGTTCTGCGACGTCAAAGCATCAAACGTTGTCGTCATCATCGCCAAATCGGTTGTCAGACTCTTCACGTGTTGTAGAATTTGGAAGACAACGTATAACAAAGTTGACGATGATAACGTTTGGTGTTTTACTGTCGCAGAACCATCCGTCTTGGAAATCGAAAACTCCCTATTGACTGACTAGGTACTACACTGACCATTTCAAAACAACATATTTTTCAATAGAATTCAGTGTAATTTGCAATATACTGTGCATGCGGCATATGGAGTCCTGGTGATAACACTTTGGCAATGAATCATGGGAAGTGTTTACATCATCCTCTGGGTAATATACAAGGAAGTTCTGTTTCAATTATGCAAAATGGAAGTTGCTAGTCCCTTGGTTCATCTCACAGATTGGTTTAATTTTTTACAGATCATAAGCCAGTAATATTCCCGTTGTATTTTGGTAGTAATGCTAGCCTGCTTAGGCAATATACAGGGAAACTCTCTGTGTATCAATTATGTAAGACTCCATGTATCTGGAGGTTTTGGTCGTAATCTTTTATTACAGAGCAAAGATTATTCCATTTGTTTGGATGATTTAGATAGCCTGCTCAGGTGAAATTCAGAGAAGTTCTCTTTCAATTATGTAAGATGGTAGATTCCTTGTCCCTTGGTGAATCTGAAAGTGTATTGTAACTTATACAGAGCAAGGACCTGTGATATTTCCCCGTTTCTGGTGAATATATGCCAGCGTGCTTACATAATATACAGGGAAAGTCTGGGTATATGTATATGAATTATGTAACAAGATATGAGACTCTGTGTATCTATAGGTTTGTTGCATATTTTGAGAGCAAATGCTATTCCACTTGTATGGGGAAGTGTGATAGCTGGGAAGTGATTTGCACCATATATTCTCTATCAATTATGTAAGGTGAAAGACTGGAGTCCCTTGGTTCATCTGGAAGATTATATTAGTGGATTTTTTTCCTCAGAAAAGGTCAATGATAACCCCTTGTATTTGGTCAATAACAGATAGCCTGCTTAGTTATTAGGGGCAAGACTCTGTATGCAAAGAGGTAAGGCACCATAGTCTGGGCTACAGACCATGTACCTATATTATCCACAGGAAGAGAAAATATTGGTTACCACACACTCACAAAAACCAAAGTTGGAACATGAACTGTCACTCTGTTGTGTCTTTGTTGCTCCGTTTTCAGCTCCACTGCGCCTCGATCATGAGTTGCCTTTGACAAAGACTAAAGCATCATGAATCTGGAGGGTGGTTGTAATTTATCGCAAAGCAAAGGTTATTCCACTTGTGTGGATAAAATGCAGAGAACTGCTCTATTATATTATGTAGAATGGGTGACTGGGGTATAATCCCTAGTGCATCTTGGAGGTGTATTTTAATATATTAAAGAGGGGAGCTAGTGTCGTTCCACTTACATTGGGAAATAGAATAACCAGCTCATTAAATATACATAGAATATCTCTGTATATCAGTTATGTAAAATGAAAGACCAGGGATGCATCTAGAAGTTTGTTGTAACTAATTATAAAGCGATGGTCAGTATTGTTCCACCTGCATGAGTGGTCATTGTAGCCCAGTTCGGTTTTTACAGGGAAGGTTTTGTGTATATCAATTATGGACAGGCTGGGGCATCGTCCGTGGAGAGTTTTTGGAGATTTGTGTTCTATTACACAGCAAAGGCCAGTGTCATTCCACATGAATGAGCCGGTTTATTAAATATAAATGATCTGTACTTATCAGTTATAGCTATATTCAGACAGACAGGAGTTTCAACCTCCCAATGTAGACAAATTTTAACTCCTTTACTATACATGGTCACTTGAATTGTGTTCATGTGGTGTTTTTGTCAGAAGAAGTCATTGAGCCACCATCTAAGGGACTAACATGTACTTGGGGTGTAGAAATATGTCATTGACCAATGAATATGTACCATCTAACCTCTGAATATTCAGAATGTGGATTAGTATTCATACCACTTAACTAGTATTCAGATTTTAAATGTTAGTATTCATATACCACTTCAGTATTTAGATTTTAGTATCACCAACTAAACTGAAATTTAGTATTGAAACCAGGAGAATACACAAAAGTATTCAGAATACAACATGAATATATTCAGAATACTAATATTGTATTCAAATTTGACAAGGAGAATACACTGAACCACACAAAAGTGTTCAGAATACAACATGAATATATTCAGAATACTAATATTGTATTCAAATTTGACAAGGGGAATACACTGAACCACACAAAAGTATATTCAGAATACAACATGGATATATTCAGAGTACTAATATTGTATTCAAATTTGACAAGGAGAATACAGTGAACCACACAAAAGTATATTTGGAATACAATGTGAATATATTCAGAATACTAATATTATATTCAAATTTGACAAGGGATGAATACACTGAACCACACAAAAGTATATTCAGAATACAACATGAATATATTCAGAGTACTAATATTGTATTCAAATTTGACAAGGAAAATACACTGAACCACACAAAAGTATTTGGAATACAACATGAATATAATCAGAATACTAATATTGTATTCAAATTTGATAAGGGTAACACCGGGGGTAACACCCCAAATGGATCCATACAGGAAAAACCTCCAAGTTTCCTTTAAATGCTTTACGGTTCAACAAAACCCTCTACATATCTTGAGGGTTTGAGGTGGGCCAATAATTTCCCATATACCATACCTCTGCTTCACCTAATAACGAACAATATTCCCCTTCCCCTGCAGCCTTTCAAGTCTAAAGGTCTAGCGAAAAAACTCGTGACATACGTTTGTCAACACCCTTGCTGTTGTCTCTGCAAATCAAAAATATATTAATTTAAGTTTTTATTTTAGATTTGATCGGAAGCTGAATTATTAATTTATTTTCATGTTCATGTCATATTTCAGAACTAATTAAAATCATTAACTCTATAGAAAATGTTCAAAACTGTCACCTATTACAGCATTGATTACTCTGTAGGAAACAGGACATTGTAATTGCCTAAGCCAATTATTGAGTATGTTTTGGTTCAGTGTTAAATCAACCATAAGGTATTACACATGGAGATTACAGTGTGCAATGTGTTGTGCAGTAAAGAGGTAATTGGGCATATTATTTGTTGGTCAAAACTGGGCTAGCAATTATAAGATGCACACATGAGATTTTGACCAACAACTTTGATCCTGGACCAAAACATGAAGACATAGCTGTTTATTGTAATCCAGGGATGGGCAACCTACACCCTGGGCCTCATGGAAGAACACAGGATACCTTATCATAACCCTGGTATCTTATGTTAAAGTTAATTTTAGCTCATTATGTAAACGCAATGCACTATAGGCATAGTCCATATTTCTGTATGTTTTTTTTTCTTTCTCTTGCTACATCGTTTGAGCAATGGATCTGGTAATTTGAGTGCGATCTTTGCATGATGGTTCATGATTGTTACTTATTTAGCTAAAAAATTCGGACGGAAAGTATCATTTTTGGAGCATTTTCTTACGAAAAGTTTTACCTAATTTCATGGAATAGTCTCCTATGTAGACTGTTTGTGGTGCTTTTCATATTACAAACACTGTACAAACTCCTTGATCGTGCGAATTTGTAAAAGAGATTGTTGAACTTTACTGTTTCAGTGCGGCTACAATGTCTGCTTTTCAGTGTTGCTTTTAGCACCAATTGGGCTTGTGCTGTCTATAGGCCCTTACTTCTGTGCACGAGCCATGAGCAAATAGTGTCTCATATTCTCCCAAATCTGAACTAATTGGGCTACCAATTTGTTGGTTGGCAACCCTGTCTATGAACAAACATCTCACTCATTTACACTTTATATCACACATCTTGACCCAATTAGTTATGTAAACATTTAATCAAGGTGAAATGTCCTTTTGACTGGCACTGGCCTAGTATATCAGTATATGGGACCATGACAACCCCCTCTGACATTACAAAACAGACAAACAGAAAGTCTGAACAGGGAAGTACTGGGGGTAAACACTAGGCTAGTGGCCTTTCCCTGTTCTGAAGATTGAGATTGAAGGGAGCACTTGTTTGAAATATGAAGTCAGGAAAATTAGATGTGTGTGCAAAATTTTATTTATTTATTT
Organism: Amphiura filiformis; assembly: GCF_039555335.1. Lineage (NCBI taxonomy): Eukaryota > Metazoa > Echinodermata > Ophiuroidea > Amphilepidida > Amphiuridae > Amphiura > Amphiura filiformis. The sequence continues at coordinate 50,522,342 of NC_092644.1, read as the reverse complement.
ATTTCATTTACCATGAAAGTGTTGTAGTTTTTAAGTTTCAAGTTTTTATTTGGAAAATTGCTTTTACATCAGTGGCACTCATCTATCCGATGGTGCATCCAAGACATTAAATATACAAACAAAACTGTATTAAACAAAATAAAATCAAAGGATACTCGACAAGCAAAAGGTACAAATAAATAAATGCCTTGAATAAATAAATATCTTGAGAACCGCAAGTATATTTCCAAAATGCTGAATTGTGCTTGATCACAGCACTATGGTGATTTTGAGGTTTGAGAATACTGAAATGTGTTTTTTCAAAGTTGGTAGCCCTGTATACATAGTTATGCATGGCTATACATGGCTATACATAGCTATATATGGCTATACATGGCTATGACATGGTATGGCTATATATAGCTATGCATGGCTATACATGGCCATACATAGCTACCCATGGCTATACATAGCTATGCATGGCTATACATAGCTATGCATGGCTATACATAGCTATGCATGGCTATACTCGACAAGCAAAAGGTACAAATAAATAAATGCCTTGAATAAATAAATATCTTGAGAACAGAAAGTATATTTTCAAAATGCTAATTTGTGCTTGATCACAGCACTATAGTGATTTTGAGGTTTGAGAATACTGAAATGTGTTTTTTCAAAGTTGGTAGCCCTGTATACATAGTTATACATGGCTATACATGGCTATGACATGGTTACATATGGCTATACATAGCTATGCATGGCTATACATGGCCATACATAGCTATCCATGGCTATACATAGCTATGCATGGCTATACATAGCTATGCATGGCTATACATAGCTATGCATGGCTATACATAGCTATGCATGGCTATACATAGCTATGCATGGCTATACATAGCTATGCATGACTATACATATTGCATGGCTATACATAGCTATGCATGCCATTTACCATGAAAGTGTTGCAGTTTTTAAGTTTCAAGTTTTTAGAAATTAGTTATTTGGAAATTGCTTTTACATCAGTGGCACTCATCTATCCGATGGTGCATCCAAGGCATTAAAATATACAAACAAAACTGTATTAAACAAAATAAAATCAAAGGGTACTCGACAAGCAAAAGGTACAAATAAATAAATGCCTTGAATAAATAAATATCTTGAGAACCGTAAGTATATTTTCAAAATGCTGATTTGTGCTTGATCACAGCACTATGGTGATTTTGAGAATACTGAAATGTGTTTTTCAACGTTGGCAGCCCTGTATACATAGCTATACATGGCTATACATGGCCATGACATGGTTACATATGGCTATACATGGCCATACATAGCTATCCATGGCTATACATAGCTATCCATGGCTATACATAGCTATGCATGGCTATACATAGCTATGCAAGGCTATACATAGCTATGCATGGCTATACATAACTATGCATGGCTATACTATGCATGACTATACATAGCTATGCATGGCTATACATAACTATGCATGGCTATACATAGCTATGCATGGCTATACATATCTATGCATGGCTATACATAGCTACGCATGGTATTCCTGACCATAACCCATTACAAATGAGCTACAGCACCAGTGGTGCTCTTGTTAATTTCTTCCGTGGTTTGAGCTGTGCGTATCGCATACGCGAGCGTAAACACACAGGTGATGAACAATTACGCTGGCAACAAGATGGTTTACCCATTGGTCGTTGTTGTCACGTATAAGGGAGGAGACCACACCACTTCTTCATGATCACCGATCACCAGTGTGTACCCGCCCATGGAAGAAATAAAAATTAACTTAAGTAAAGAAAGAAAATGAAAATCAGAAAAATTTCACTCAGACTCCAACCACCAGCCTACACGTGCTGGCAGAAATGAACAACATATTTGTGGTCATTTGCTTACATTTTAAATAGCACACACAGCATAAACACAAAAGTGGGAGTTCTGATTGGCTACAGTTATAACAACAGACCGGTAATCTGATTGGCTGAGGGCACATCAAAGAAGCGATCGGTGCAGAGCGGCACTCATCAAAACCATTTTAAAAGTTTAAGTACATATTATTAGATTTATAAAGTTTACTGTGAGGACTGTTAAATATCAAAAATATCAATTTTTAATAATTTACCTTAAAATTTGTATTATATCGCAAATTTCAACGAATCAAACTTATTTGATATCAGAAGGACATTGCTCATATTCAGAATTCAATTTGATATGTCTGATGTGCTCTAATGTCCCACAAAAATACTGTGCAAACGTTGCTATCTGATTAAATGAATACGGTATTGTAATCATAAACAAAATATCTAACATTGATAGCGTTGCTACCTGATGCTGCTATAAGACAATTCAATTTCGAATGGTCCAGGAGCATAGTTGTAGGTCAAAAACTCATGTGTGCATTATACACAAGAGTGCATTTTAAATGGGATGGGATTATTTATGCCATATTTATTTTCATTTGTATTCTCTGTGGTAGAGTCCAAGTGACAAGATTAAATTAAGAATGCACTTGTAAAATGGGTCAGTGGGTTAGGGTTAGTTTAAAAAGGTATGAGTGTAGAGAGAGAGGGAGCGTTTTATATACTCCAAGTCTTCAGCCTAGGTTTAAGGTAGGGATTACCAGGGCTGCTATAAAACCAGGGCCAAGCAGAGAGGGTAGAAAAAAAAATATAGTTCCGAATAACAGGCAGAATATACAGACACATCAAAGATATTTGAGCCCAGCGCACTTGAAAAGATTTGAAGTTCTTATTTTACCCCTTTCACTCTACCTGGACTAAACAAAAAAGGGTTTCCTTCGAACTGGTGATCATATAGTGACAAGCTGAAAAAAATATCAAACCTTATACCTTCCCCTTTCTGAAAAGTTGACAAACATGCTGACAAATAGTTGATATTGAGCTGTTTATATTCCAGTGTTTAGTGTGCATTGATTGTGGGATGGCTGTAATTTATCTCTTGTATTTTGATATCTTGTGATGTCATCTGTAACAATTGCTTAAATGACATGGCTATCCAGTAGACAGCAATTCCAATTTGGCTGTCAATTTTCTGTGTGAGTACCACAGAGGTGTTTGTGAATAAAAACGTGGAAGGCTGCTACTTGTAATAGCAACATATGTGCCACAAATTTGTGTTTATCTTCTTGAATTGGGAAGGGAGTGATCAATATGTACAACAGGGGACATGGGTATATCTAGTACAATTTGTTCCCACATTTTATGTTGTCCATGAGAGTGGAGCAACAAAAGGCCGATTAATAGCTTGCAGTCAGTGTGGAAAAGAGTAGGGTGGCAACTCAACCAATCCTTGATTTCCTAATGGATTCTGTCAAAATTCATGTACAGGCATGACCAGTGCCTATAGGACTTTGATCATGAAGGAATTCAACTTATTCAGATATATACCTAGATAGCTATACATAAACAGCTATAGCTATCAAGATGAAATATTGCTGATGAATACCAGTTTTAATAGAAACCATTTCTATAGATCTTGTGAGTACATAGGTGATTCACTGAGCACAAGTAGCCATGGAAAAACGGCTTTGTACTGCAAAAAACTGTGCCTTCTACAGCCAGTACAATGCAAAGGAATGGTTAATAGCTATCTTGAGTTTGTCAGTATGAGAAACCTCAGCAATACAAATTGTGGGATAGGCTTTTACGACGGGAATTCATAACAATTAGTGGGTTCTTATTGGGTTTGCCATCGGACAAATTTAGACTTTTCAAACTTGTCCGACGGCGAACCCGATAAAGACCCACTAATTCTCAGCAATACACATTATTCTACAGATACATCTATTTGTTGCATTCATATGAACAGAGCCCTCTACAGTCTGTATAATACAAAGGGGCAGTTTATAGACAGGGTTTGTCAGTATGAGGAAGCCACAGCAATACATAGCAGCTATCAGAATATTCTACAGATACATCTATTTTGTTGCATCTATTATCCATATAAATGTCTTGTCTTACGTCAATGCAATGTGGAACTATCAAATGGTGTGAGGGAGTTGTAAGTACGTAGTTGGGACAGAATCAGTGTCTCTGTTTGTTGTTCTGCTTTCACATGTGTGCCACATTTGAAATTTACATAAGGATGATTTTTATTCAGAACTTCAACAGTTTGAACATATGTTTGATGCAAAATACTTTTTGTCAAATATTATTCAACAGCATCTGAAAAAAAAATTTTTCTGCTATTAGTCATGATGAGACGGTCAAAGAATTCTTTAGGTTTGACCTGCTGGAGAATTGCAATTCCCAAGTCAATCTCAGAGTGTGTGTCCATTTGTCTCAATTGAAGCCTGGAATCCTCAACGGCTGATTTTTTTGCTCAAGCAACAGGCCCTCTATGTGGACATGCCAACTGGGTTTCTAACATCAATGCAGTTGTGGGACACCAGTGGAATACTGGAACTGGGGAGGGGGGGGGAAGCTACAGATTATATATAGCAATTGCATAAGATCATTGCGTTTTAGAGAAAGCTGCTGACCACCACGATGGCCCAAGATACCTTACAAACCAATTATTAGCATCATCCAGGGAAGCAGCTCAGCTCTATACAGGCACAGAACCCTAATCAACATTACATATATAATAACCATCGCAGCCAGGATCAGCTTCCACAGTGTTGTATGGGAATTAGCACAATCAGCTGTCCAGGGAAGTTTCAAGCTAGCTCAATTTTTCCACAAGAATAGAATTATGACATTGTGGGGCTCAAACCCAAAAAATCACTCACACAAGTTTTATCTCCTTATCTATTGCTCTTAATGGACTGCTTCTAACGCAGAGCCTAGATTTTGACGAGAATCACAGAATCGATTCTTGTAATGATTCTCGTAAGATTCGGTTGCAAGAATCAACTTCTCTCATTGTAAGTAAGTGCAGTGACTATGATGGATTTTGATTCTCACAAACCAAGATGAAATCTAGGCCCTGTCATGCAGATGAGGCTAATTTACATTACCATAACATCACCCTGCTATGATTTTTTTGTGTGATTTTGAGAACAACATGTGGTTCAAGCATGAACTTAAACATAATTATTCACCAATCTTTGCACAAACACAAATGATAATGATGATTAGGGTAATTACATAACAGATGCATGCTTGAACCATATTTTGTACAGTTTCTCAAACTTATAAAAAAATGACTTTGGCAATTATTGTAGCAGGCGACGATATCCAAAATGTCCCAACATTTTTATCAAGCATGATTGGAAGTAGTTTGTTTGTTTATTCTTGGTTTGCTTGTTTTGATAGGAAAGTAAACCAACGAATCACTTCTAATAAAATTACATATCGTACAACATAAGGTAAGCAAGTGCGATGTCCTGGTTTGTGAAAATTGATGTGTTCTAAATGTCAGGAGAAAGCAACTGGCAAGCTACATCACACTACATTTCGCATCTTTTATTGAAAAGATTTCACTCAAAAACAAAATACAACATGGCTAGATATTTTGATTTTATCAATTTGAAGAAATTTCCCTGAATACAAACCAATATGAACTTTGAAATCAGAACATTGCCTATACCATGTATACAGAAGGTTGTATTATAAAATGCTCTATTTTTGAAATAACTTCTAGGCCTAGGCCTATAATATAGTATGCAAAATGGCAGGAATCCTATTTATTGGGGCAATTACCTTTGATGAATTAGGCAATTCCAGTTGAAATTCATACACCCCCTGTGGAAGGTGAGACCGTAATCTTCAAACGGGGAGCGTGAATTTCAAATGGAGTTGCCCATTCAGGTAACCCTATTTGAAATTCGCACTCCCTGTTTGGGAGATTAAGGTTATATCTTTCATAGGGGGGGTATGGATTTCAACTAGAATAGCTCTTTGAGACACTTTTGTCATTTTGGTGTTGCTTCAGAAAAATGAAATAACATGGCTGTGATTTATATTTACAGGGTGAATCTCTTTATACAATTTCCGCAGTGGAATGTTTACCAGAATTTCAGGTTGAGCAGTACTTTCCTCTAGGCCAAGAAATTTCATCATATTCATAAAACACTGTTCCCCAACCAGCAATGAGAGTTAGCAAGTATAAGACTTTTATTGCTATTTTAGAATTTCATATTGACACAGGTTATGTTGGCCAGCAGTTACAGAACAGCAGATGTTTACAAAATTTTCTATACTCAAAATCTAATATTAAGCTACTAACATTTCTAGTTCATGTTACACACAATGGAATATTTTGTAATCAAATTGTTAAATTGGTCTGTTTTTATTGTCTCCACTGAATGAGTTTGAAATGGGGACCATGAAATGGGCGCTATCTGGGTTATGTATGGGTATGTGTGTGACTTGAATGTCATCTCATAGTCAGTGGTTAACCCTATACATTACTTTGCTATTTCTTCTTCTCACATGTGGTGTTTCCAGAATAAGGCAAAAAGATGGAGGACTTAATGTGTGCAAGACAACTTTGATCTATGGGCATCAAATATGCAACGCTCAATTCTGATGCACCGCATTGTAACATTTATATTTTATACTTTTTATTTCCCTATTTATGACCACGACTTTCAGGCCCGTAGGGGGTTCAATCGCCCCCTGAATTGGCAAAATGTCTGCTTTGTCTGTAAAAAAAAATAGCAAAATTTGGACCACATATGTCAACATTTTAGTCTTTTTTAGATAAATATACCCAAAATCATTAACTTTCTGTGAAATTTGTCTAAAATATAGACTCCAAATATCAATTGTAAGGGGTAAGGTCTGCTTTTGGCCAGAATGAAGATTTCTCTTGAAAAGGTTTGCATTTGGAAAATCAACATCCAGGCTGCCTTGGTGACTTTTACAAGAAAAAGTGAAGCTGTTATCATTATAGTTGTGTCCAACTTGACACTTCAAATGCCACTTCATTGTTCAAAATGGATCCCTCTTGTAGAATCGCATTTGATATGCTACTGACCCCCTCATCTAGGCGGTCATCATTTCTTCTGTCCACTTGAGTCCAGTTCTGTCACTACATTGAATCTTGACCGGGTCAGTTGGTCCAATTAATATCAGGTTCTGTGCCCTCCCGTTTCATATTTCCATTCAATCAAGGCTCAATTACATGTGCTTGAAAACATCATATGAGGAGAAACTATCTTTGGATAGATAACTATTAAGGACACACAGAGGTGTACACACATGAAGAAGTAGCTGTTAAGGACATACAGAGGACTATGCCTGAGATATTATGTATAGCCGTTTTTGGATAGATGGGTGTAATGAAATGCAGTGATGATTACTAAAGAATAAAAGGAGGAATATGTATTAGAACGTATGATTGGTTATATATTAAAGTTTAAGGACTTGCGGAAGAACACTGTTTGAGAAACCATCTTTTTATATAATCTTAAGGACACACAGAAGTGTGTGCCTGAGAATCCTAGTTGGATAGCATAACAGCATAGGCTGTAGAAAACAGTCTGGGCACATTACCGCATGTGGAATTGGTTAAGAATCTGATACTTCTGTATCCCCCTCCCCACAATGGGTCTGGTTTAAAGATTATATTATGAATCCGCTCTATAAAATAAGGATGTAGTAAAAGCATGCCAGTAAGCAATGTTTTCATTGATAATTGCTTGACATGGCCATTATTATGTCATCTTTTATTGGCCTCCCTCAATCAAGACAAGTACGTACTGTAACTATAATTAGTCGTTTCCTTTCATCCTATATGTCCCATCATGATAAGATCATTTAGTGTTTATATGAAATGTACTGTACCCTGTTTCAAAGGCTAGGCCTCAATTATTTAAACAATTAAGCCATGTAGATTAATGTACAATCTGAACATCCTGATAATTGTAGAAATACTTCAATGTGCAGATATAGAAGGTAAGAAACAAGCAAAAACTTGTGGTCAAAGAAAACCATGTTACTTCAAATCTTCAATGCACATAATGGGAACTCAAGAACGGCAAGGTTTATAAAATTACTATTCTTTTTCTTGAGACGTGAAAAACTGAAAAACCGTGGCGGTGGTGCTATCGTGTTGTGCCCTTACACACAAAGTTTTTAATGTCAATTGTCTCTCTCCACCCAGATGTAAAAATGGGTATATCTGCTTATGCTGCTAGGAAGGTAAACAGACCTGAAGTTTGGGACCCCCCCCACCCAAAAAAAACCCACCAATATTAATTCATGGAGGTGTATAGCCCCAAGTCCCTTTGAAAGAGGTACCACGTCCAGACACTGGCCTGTAAAATACAGATATGAACATTTCCTTTCACCTACACAGTAAGGTTTTTAAGGCAAAATGGGTTGGCAGAGGCCATATTTGTCCAGTTTTAGCTATTTAATTGAAAAACTGCAATGTATTTATTAATATCATTACAATTTGGTCAAGGAAGCCAATAATTGCATTATATTTCCATAGTCTTGCAGTTCTTGAGTTAAAGCCAGCAGTAAATCAAAAGGAAAGTTTTGGGCATTTTGCCCCTCCCCAGAAAACTCTGCACATGGGGCGAAAATAATAATATATCAAACCTTTATGGCACCCATACCATTCCTCTTGTGTGCCATCTTTATTTGTCTCAGTATTTGAGTACAAACACCGCTCGGTTATGCCCCCCTCTGACCCGGGTCTCTGACACACCTTAAATTGTATAACAACAACCAAACAGTTGAAAACCTAAACCAACCAGCATCACTGTCACAGCATTTTCTTGCAAACATTTTATACTCCACACATAAATGTAATTGACTTCACATAAAATGTGCAATCCTCCCCAGCAATAGAAACATCCATAGACAATATGACACTGCACTATGTTTATAGATAAAGACATCGAACACTGAAAGAATTAATCTCCTTCTATAGAGACGCTAGATATTAGATTACATAAAGCAATTGCAATTAATATTATTGTGAGCTACCATGGGAGTAGGGGATTTAATTAAGCCTGACGATTGCTTGTAATAACACACGGAATTGCAAATCTTGTTTTCTAATCACAGACTTGGACATGACCTATTACTATAGCAAACTATAACAACGTTGCTGCTTTTTTTCTTAGTCGGATTATATATGGACATTAAACAATATTTTGTATACTATCTTTATGATCAAAATACATGTAGCATTATATTATGAGGGGCATTGCAGACTATAAACATGCAATGTTTATGATGCTGAATATGTCTGAATGATTTTGAGTGACCAACATTAAGTCCTTAATTTTATAGGCAGCCTAATATATAATTCTTTGAATTTGATTTTGATCTTTGCCTCTCAATTTATAAAATTCTAACAGTATTGATCAAACAGGTCTTTGAAGATATCCAATTTTTGTGATATGGCCAAGCAAAATGAGTCAGATGGCAACTGTATTGACTTTCTTACATAGTTAAGTTAACCATTATTCTTCGTCCATATGCATGTTCATGTTCCTGAAACAATTGAAAATTAAAACAAACTTACTATAGTGATATCTAAAAATCTTTTTAAAAAAGTCATTAATATTCAACTCTTTTTGCAAAATCATCTCATTATCGTTTAGAATACTGATGAATATAAGTTTCTCCCTTTGCCACATTTATGTTTTGCATGAATTCTCTTGAATTAGCGATCAGGGGATCAGTTCTTTAGAGCCAGAGGGCAGCATATCAATTATTTTAACATTGATTCAGTGTGGTTAGTGAGTGAAAGAGGGCGCCATATAGGGATCAGTTAACAGTGCAGTGCAGTTGATCCCTTGTTCGCTAATTCAAGAGAATTCATGCACAACATGGATTCAATAAAAAGGCAAATCGAAATTTGTCAGTATGCCAACTCAAAACAATATGTAATGTATTAATTCAATCAATGTATTTTTTGGGGGGAGGAGAGATGAAGACAGTGGACCATAATAAAGTTTTCTAACGCAAAGCAGTTAGACAACCCTTTTAACCTCAAGCAGAGACACCCCGGGTCATGCTTTGTCAGATCGTTTTTTTCCGGGAGTTGCCAGGCCAGCGCGATTGGCATCGTGTCTCGGCCAATGAGAGCGGTCCTTAATGAGGGCCAGGTCACGGAGGTCGCAGATTTTGTCATTGCATTTGTTGACCAGCAATTGGATGGACATAAAATTTATTTCCCACCCACCTCTCCCATTTTATGGGAGATTTTGTGTTACTAAATGCCTGAAAGTAAAGACATTTAGACAAGGCAAGTATGCTGTCATGTATCACAGGCTGAAATGGAATCGGAAAATTGAGCCGACCTATTATTGATTTTTGTATGACTATGCATGCTTTGAGGCATGCTTTTTGCTGTCATGTGTAACATGTTGAAATGGAATCAGAAAAATGATTCAACTTAAATTGATAATTGTTTGATTATAGCATGCTTTAGGCATGCTTTTTGCTGTTGTGTTTAAAATATTGAAATGGATTCCATAAAATGATTGAACTTAAATTTCATAGTGAATGGATTATAGCATGCTTTAGGCATGCTTTTTGAACATGGATAAAGAAGGGTTCAAGAAACAATCAAATTAAATAATAAATCAAAGCAACTGACATGTTAGGTCAGTTAATGTAATGTATGCAATACAAGTCAATACAATGCTACATGTAGCATTATCATTTATAACTGTGAGCTTAAACGTTTATTATGCAAAAACTTTATCCTCAAAATTTGTTTAACATTAAGGAAGTGAATCTTCACAGAAGAAAAGCATATCAACTAAAAGCTAAAAAATCTCTAATTATAATTTCTATAGAAAAAGAGCCATAGTAATTAGGAGATGTTTGTCTCTTTTAGCCGGCATCTCCAGTTATATGCACATGTATATCCATATTTCATATTAATATTCTATCACATTCGTTCAGTCAGTGTAACTTCCAGGTCCATCACCTCGAGGATTCATCCCGGGCCGTAGCCCTCGAAGCAACTGATTGTATGCACTAAATCATAGAATGAAAAATTTGATAGTGAAAGTTTCCAGCCATTATAAAGATTCCCTTTTTGGGGTTGTAGTGAATATCATTTTCACTCTGGATTCCGCGTTTTACAGTCGGCTGCACTCTGTAGAATTTAAATTGGGTTCAGTATTCTCACTTGCGCTCTGGAATCCTCCTTTTTGATTGTTTTTAAGATTGGGATTCACGTTCCTCAGTCGGGTGGTCGCTGAAGAATAGAAATTGGGTCGAAACCTTTTCGCTCTTACTTTTGAATCTCCCCTTTTTGTATGTTTTTCGGATTGGGATTCACGTTCCTCAGTCGGGTGGTCGCTGAAGAATAGAAATTGGGCCGAGCCTTTTCGCTCTTTGTATCTCCCCTTTTTGTCTGTTTTTTCTGGGTTGTGCGCAAACCCTGTGTTTTTATGCTTAATGGCTGGAATCTTTATTTGAAGAATGAAATAAAATTATTGTCTATCCTGATGGTCAATAAGTGGTCCCAAAAATTTTGCATTCCGTGTGTTTCCTTGTCTCTGTCTGCGGTTAACCTTGATGGTTTGTTATTATTTTTAAAGATATCAAGATATATAGATGTTTTCTTTCACATCTAGGATAGAAAATGATAACAATATTCATGACTATTTTCATTCCATCACAATGTTAGATGTTAACACTGATTTTAACGTAAAATGAAAATGCAAGCATATTAAAGTGAAGTATAAGCCCAGTTTTAAGTTCAAGAATGAACTTACTTTTATATGAATTAAATGCTAAAATTATCAATGCCTGACAACTTCTGTGATAAAAAAATAAGTTGTTCAATCGTCTATAATGAATCATTCTAATCAGACAAGACAGGATGGTCTCATAGTAATGGCATTGTTCATTCAACTCCTATTCAACAGTCATAGTTCAAAACTTGACCTCAAATTGCAGAGGATGATTTTTGTTCCTAATTTCTTCAAAGTTGATTCTATGAGTTAGCAAAGTATATTGATATTAAAGAACTGTGCCCTGACAGTTAGCCTATATGTAAACATATAATTTGTGTGATTTTGAACAGTCAACCTGTCAGTTTTAAACAGGGAAATTTGAGTGATTTCCACGTCAAATTATTGGACAGAAAACACATTAAGGTGGTAAATCAATGTAGATTTAGTATAGTGTTCTGTTAGTTAAGTGTTAAGCATGCATGTCACGCATATGTAACGTTTGCTTTTTACATTCTAGATTTGCGTAAAGTCAAGCATTGCCTGGTTACTAGTGTTACACTTGTGTGTTTTCACAGCGTTTTTGATGATATTGCAGTCTAGGATGACAGGTGTGCTGTCATGGGTTTAGTCTTATTGCAATTGCCTTATGTTTGGGTAAATAAGGTGAAAACATTCATTGAAGACAAAATTGAAACACATGATGTGAATAATAATTTTGGTTTTTAGGATTTGGAGAAAAGCTTTCTTCTGGATGAATGTAGAATTTAAAAATCTTTGCAAAATACAGCGCTTATACCAACAGATTTGGAGGCAGATCCACAATTCATACTAACGTAGGTAGGGAAGCGATGCAAAAGCCAGATGATTTATTATTAAATCCTCTTAGACTTTTGAATGAGTTAATATTTGGATGATTCTGATGAACACTGTTTAATAAAAAGAACTATGAACTTTATTTCATCTTTGAATTACATAAAACTGTTGATATTAAAATGTCATTTTATTTTTGATGTCATATTTTATTTGAAAAGATGTGTGCTGTGAATGAAATAAACATCATTAAATCCATAGCATACAGAGGAATAAGTTGGATAAAGCAAGAAACACTCCTGAGAAAGTACAAATGTGGGTTGGGTTATAAGGAAGTTTGATATTAAAGGAATATAATACTGCAAGTAAAAATATTTCAATGTTGACATCCTTGTATGAAGACTAGATTAGAGGAGAAACTTGGGTGGACACAGTGGCATAGCCAGGGGTAAAGCTGCTCCCTCCCACATCCATGTTTGCCTCGCATTCCAGGGTCAGTAGGCCAGGCGGCCGGGGATGCCATGGCCGCATACTTTTTGAAAATTTGTTATGTTTTTTTATTATATCTTTATTTCAATTTGGGCATATATTTGTATTTTGGCCGCTCCACATTTATGACCGCCGCCCCACATTTTTTAACCTTGCTACGGCCCTGTCGCATTCTGTATGTCATTTGTACTGAGTACCCCTAGGCCCCTAACCTGGTGCATCAGGCTGATACAGAGATATTTGTGCATATGGAATATTGTAAAGTTACATCAAATCAGCCGAATCGTGAAACACATTACCTCTTGGGTGAGGAAAATGCTATTGAATTCTTGTAAGTCACATTAGATTATAAAGAGATGTGATATCAAAATGAGATGTTTGTTATTAAAAGAAGTAGAAGATGAAGAAGCACATTTAATGTGCCTAATAAAAAACAAAAATGCAGTTAAAACTTAATAAGGCATTGTTTGAACCTTTGTCATGCTATGAATGTAATGTCTGACATGTTTTTATATTGTTTTTTTTATATTTTCCAGATAATTGTACCATGTCGGGACAAAACTTTCATCACATGGAAGAGTATCATGAAGTGAAGACAAGAGGGCGCTATAAGACTTGCACCAAATACATATGTGAGGTAAGATGGGAGGAGGGAGAAATATGTGGGTAGGGAGGAAGTTTCATAAGTGAAAAAGGTACACTATAAGACCTGCACCAAGTACATATGTGAGGAGGAGCAATATGGGGGAAGTGGAAGAGTTCCATGAAGTGAAGACCAGTGAATGCTACAAGGTGTGCATCAAATATATGTATAAGGTAAGATATGAGGAGGGTGAAACCCTGGCAAGCAGCAAAGAGGGATAGGAGGGATAGGCAAAGATGGAGGGATACTAATTATTTACATATCTGATTGGGATTGAGAAGGGAGGTCAATTTTGAACTATTTCACTTGTTCTTAAATTTGTGATTCCAAGCTTCTTTTCATTGATTGACCTAGTCAGGCATTGTTATCTTTGTGGTAATGGCTTGGAACACAAAAAAAAGCAAAAATAAATGTAGCTTGAACATTTCCACTTTTACAGTACTTATGGTGCAAAAATTGCCAACTTAATTAATCCTGTCCATAGGGATAAAAATATATACTAATCTTGACATTGTACTAGTTAGAAACAAAAAATCCAAGAGCACATCAGAGTGAAGTGAGCAAGTAATTTAATAAGAGTGTCTCCAAGGATTAAAACAGTAGTGAAGAGAATCACAATTATCTAGTCATTATAGAGGAAGAGAAGTAAATAGGGCAGTACTGTGGAGAGCATCAGTCTGCTCTGAAAAAAATACTGCAAAAAGTTGATTTTTTTTACAGAACATCAATTTTCGCACTTTTCGTGCTCAACACAGCTATCTTGAAAATAAATATACATGAATCTTTCAAATCTGGACTTAAGACCCATTTATACAATGAGGCATTCAAAGAGTGACTCTTTTAGTATTTGACTCTTTTTCAAATGAACTGTGTCACCATGTTGATATATATTTTCTCAGATCTTTTGAATTTGTTGTGTCAAGCGCCATTGAGCGTCGAAAGGCGGATACAGGCGCTATATTAAATCGTCATTATTATTATTATTATTATTATTATGAATGTGTTCTTTTATGCATAGGGCTATTGTACAAAACTAAAAATTGTGAATTTAAGAACGAGCAAGGTAGTTCAAAATCAGCAAAGCTCAAAAATTACACATACAAAAATCTGTTGAGACACAGTTCTCTAACCCCAATATGCTTGTACATTCATAGAATGACTTTGAAAATTTTGGGTACCAAAAAAATTATACTCTGCTTCTTGAGGTCAAATAAGAAGCTAGGATTGTACAATCAAGGTTATTAAACTATGCCATTGGAAGTGATACCATTTTGGTTGTTTCATAGTGAGTGTTATGTGGTGATGAGATCAAGATAAAATGGTCAAATCTGCTATCTACTGAAGATAGCAGTATGACCAGTAATTGGTACTCTGCATCAATACCCATAGGTTGATAGGCATGTTTGCATATTTTAATCATGGACTTTTGTTTATAATTTGGTTCCAAATATGGCTAGGAAAATGTTTATTAGAGGAACTGTTGAAGTATGAATAGTACAATTTAACCAATAGTGTTTGTTCTTATTTGAATGCCATTTACAGTGTTTTGTAACATGGTTATGAAGATATGAAGTAAATTCTTGACATGGGGTTGTGGGTGTAAATGATAGGTAGAATCACTTCTACTGTTTCTTCTTCCAGAATTGTTATAAGTAATGAATTTTGCCTTTCCTGTTGTTGAAAACATTTCCTTTAATGTTGTCCATTTAACGTTGTTCATTTTTATATATTAATTGGATAATATTCTAACTCAATGGCTGTTCTCAGCATTGGAATACAGTGTTCCCGCTTAGGATTTTATTGTTGTGCCAATTTGACCATTTATTGCGATTTTTGGTCCAAGCCTTGGGCTAAAAATCTCAATACTTGGGCCAAATATCTTAATGCTTTGGCCAAAAATCTTAATGCTTTGGCCAAAAATCTCAATACTTGTGCCAAAAATCTCAATACTCGGGCCAAAATCTCATTAAATGGTTAAATTGGATTGAAAATCTTTCCCTTTTGCTTCCTGAAAAGTTATGTGCTAATCCTGGCAAGTATTGTGCCCAATGCATACCATACAGCCTTAGCAGGAATATTGCTGATAAATATGGATGAGTTTATGAGCTATCCCAGATTATGAAATTAATATGTAGTTGCGCTACCACAAACCACTGATCGCCCTAATTAGGTCACCATTGGATGCCATTTTCAGTATGAAATATTCATTTCAAAAACAACCCTTATTTCTAGGCTATAGTTCAAAGAAACATAATACAGGAGCATCTGCAAGCCAAACATTATATCACTTGCAATCCACAAATGACTATGACACTTATCCCACCACGTCTCACATAACACAAGTTAATAGATGATATGCGCTCAATGATACCAACCCAGGAACATGTCGGCCTTACTCAAATTGAAGTGGATGTCTTGAACATTGGGAAAACAGAACTTGAACTTGATTTTTTCTGAAAATTCTGATGGATGTTCCAAGCTAACACTAACAACTTTTTCATACACTCTTAGATTGCGAGAGCCAATCAGAGCATGTGTTAGAATAATGCAAAGCATGCATTGATTGTGTATATACGAGCGTGCACTCCGCATGTTAAGTGCAGTGCTTTTGGGTGTGTTCATTTTTTCGTGCGGGTTGATGCATTAATATTTGCTTGTATTTTCCAACACTTTAGTGACAAGTATGTACATTTTTTCCTATGAAAATTGCTGTATCTTTCTTATTTTTCAACTTGACAGCAAAATATTTGTATCATATGAAACTTGAGTGCATAACGCTCATTTTGCTGATACCAAAACCTCCATGTCTGGCCATTTGACAATATTGCTGTTTTTTGTACAGGTAGGAGTCACTAACATGAGCTATGCTCCCACCATGGCTCTCATAACAAATTATATACATTACATGGCAATCTAATTCAACTCACATCTCTACTAAGTAAATCTATATCTAATTTTAGCGTCTTTGGTTGACTTTTCCCTTGCTTCATTTGTGCGTGTGCTGCACATATATTTGCTTGTTTCATTTGAACCTGAAGTAACATGCATATCCAATAAAACATGAATATATTTGATATAGTAAGAATGCTTTTAAGACGATTTTTTATGAAAATTTAGTAAGTTTTCGATAAGATTATGATAATCTGTTCCTATATCATAATTCCTAGAACACAGGTGTAATGGGGTGACTGAACTTTATAGAATAACTTTGCAGAGGATGATTCAATAATATCCCAGAATGCATGGCTAACTGTCAAATAAAAAAGATTTTCCAGTACAATTCACAAAATGTCAATTTTTCTTAGCATTTGACACAATTTACTAATTTTTTGTCTGTACACAATAGACCCAGACGATCTGTGTTGAGTAAATTGATGCTACCAGGGTCATTGGTAATGAGCCATGCTCTAGTTTCCTAGAAAATAGCTTATATTGATTACATGTTATATGGTACATTAAGTCAATGTCACGTTGCGCTGTATGTGAAATTGAAGTTCTAACATGCTGTGCCTCAAGCAGGTCCATCATATCACTTTTAAATACAGTAATATTAAATAAATCATGGCCATCGTGGAACACTCGGTCGGTAGGCATGTCGGTCTGTGACAACAATACACAGGCGTACAATTCTGTGCCATTCATTCTTTACAAAGCGATATACACTAAATGTACACACCAGATATGTTCCACGATGGCCACAATTTATTTGAAATTATGGTAGACTTGCTCATTCACTGAGTTGAAAGTAAATTGTCTGTGTAATATGGGTGGCAAAATGGGTTCTGACTGGAATCTTTCAAATAATTAAGTCAGTTAATGGGCATTGTAGTGCAAATAACCCATAATTTCAATTTCAATTTTGGTCAAGTGTAGTACCAACTCAGTGCCATTTGATACCTTCTGAGATGACCATCAACTAGCTTTCCTGAATCAGCTTGCTTCCCTCGTGTTATTCGAGGGGCGTCATGGTTTGAGAACGGGCTTCGCTCACGCTACTGGATGGACATCGCAGTTTGCGATTGGAGCTAGTTCTTGCCAAGTGCTTAATTTAAACAAACCTAATAATTGCTTAATTTCCATCATCAAAATATGTTTGATCTGTTTCTGTTAACTTGCTAACCTCTAAGTATCTGGATATCAAGTCCTCTGATACCCATATGGAGTGGTGCAGGCAGGAGTGTTTCCGTTTCTCTTTGTAAAGAGCTTTGCCATTTTAATGTACGATGGATATCTCTTCTGTAGACAGGACCAACTGGTTTTATGCGACTTCAGAACCACAAGATACTATGCATATACATTCATATAAGCCAGGATGCTTATAATAGCTTTTTAGCATGGTATGAGCATTTTGTTTTGAGCCGGGTTCCATCAGGACCTAAGTGTGTCTCCACACGGAGTGGCTGTTTTAACAAACAAACACTCCCTGTACCTGCACTTGCTAGGTTGTGTGTTGGAGAGCATCTTCCAGGAATTCTCAAGATGTCAGCTTCTAAGGCTAATAAGAGCTTTTATTGGGACAGGCTCTAATGTTTTGTGTGCTAGCCAAAGGCTTCAATATAAGTTTTGAGATATTTTCTCAAAATATCAAGAGTTATCTCCAGAACCACTGAACCAATACTGTTTTTGTTTTTTGTACTCATTATGATGCATTTTTATGCAGATTCCAACCATTGTCATGAAAAAGTACATTTCAGAAATTATTTGATTTTTTGAAGTAAATGTGGAAATTATTGACTGCAGTCGACATTGTTGTGGAGCGGGGTAACTATACTGTATATAATCTTATATTAATAGGCTAAAAATGTCTTCTTCTGAGAAAGTGCACAGGAGTGCTTGAAGCTTTTCCTGTGTGGTGTTATATTTATATCTACATAGCAAGTATTTGTAGGGCTAAAAGGTCTGCCTCAGGAAATGCATTAAATAACTTTATGACATCATGATTTGGCACATAATTTTAGTTCCAGAAAAAATGGGCACATAGCCAGAACAAAGTAGGTGAAATGCAATCAAAAGGAGGCCAGAACTTTGGTTTAGATTCAAGGCATAGTTCTTTTGGCTGTAAAACAAAGTATTGTGGAATAGTTTAGAAGTACACAACACTTTGGCCTACATGTAGGAATCTCTGGACTTGTGACATAGACATACTGTAGAAATTTCAATTGAATGAACACAGCCTGACATAGACCATTTATGTACACTGTGCGACGTCGCCAGCTTAGTGCGACTGTGCGTGCGTGACATGGAAGTGAATCCAACCATGCCAATGCACTCGTGATTGGTTAGTATTGTATCCGAAGTCGTGCGTTCGCGTTGTAGCTTGAAATATGCCTAATACGATCATGGATGGATCGTACAGCTGTTGAAAGCTGTGTTCATTCAATTGAAATTCCTAGTATAGTTATGAACATATACAAGAAATTAATTCCATTGATTAATGACTGATGCTTCCAAATTTCAAATTTGCAAAAATATCCAAAATCCCAATTTGTTAGTGTAGCAAGCAATAAAATTGGGTTTTGTATGCTTTTTGGGCAAAACTGAGGTCCACATTTTCTACCAAGGTCCACTTTTCTTTCAAAAGGTCTGCATTTTTCAAATCTGCACCCATCCCCCAAAAAATCATATGTCCCTGCATAGGATTCAACTCCATGAAAACATTTTAGCCGACAGCCAAATTTTTACGATGGAAGATGTTACTACCTGTATAATACTGAGGAAACATTAGTGCATTCACTTTTAAGAAGTTGATTTGATATTATAGCATATAGCAGACATGAAATCCATTTGTAAATGGGCTATGTCTAATGCAATATTACAGGATTGCATGCCTGCCTGCAGAAGGAAAATGTGCTACAACCAGAAAATATGTCTGTTGTCAGAAAAAAATCAATATTCTTTCTTCTATGTAAAATTATTGTCCATTTTACATTCTGAAATATATCGAAAAGAATGTGAAATTGAAGGTAGGACTCCAGAGATATGATAATATTGTCATGTTGTTCAAACTAATATCTCAAATTGTTTTGACATCTGACTCATTTTGCTTGATTTGCATTCCCGTAAATGTTATCAGTTAAACTGGTGAAATTATATACTTTTAGAAGCAATTGATTATAGGGCTTGTTTCATCTGCTGTGGAGCATGTACTGCAAAAAGAGACAAAAATCTTGTACTAAATATTTGATGCAATCAAATTGGACATTTTAAAGCAAAAGTGTCTTATTACAATTTGTATGTGGTTTTACAAGCAAAGGTTGTGGATAGGGCTCTTATAATATCCAGATAATTATATTTTTCTGTTGTAAAGGGTTTGAAGAGCACTGAGTGGTGCAACGGTATGTGATCTACTTTGCAATCGGTCGTTTGAGTGTTCAAGCCCTGGTGGAGCCATCGTGTTATGCTCATGGGCAAGGCGTTGTACCTTACTAGCCTCTCTCTACCCAGGGGTGAAATGGGGAGCTGTTTGAATATTGGCCATTGAGCACTGCCCAAAGGTATGAGCATGCCTTGGGCATTTTATGGCGGCAGGTGACATATTCTTATGACATCAAAATAATTGTTAAGTGCTTTGATAGAAAGGTGCTGTATAAATTTGCCAACATTTATTTTTTGTATGTTTTTTTTAATAAATTGATAGAACTTTTGAGGTGCAATTGTTTTTAGCAGTTGATGGTTAGTAATTGTTCAAGTTCAATTGTAAAAGTACATTCGATTGGATTACTGTTTTTTTATTTACCAAAATGTGATGCAATCAACCTCAATTAGGCCTATGTTTGTAGCTATGCTGACTTTGGGCTGTTGCAAAATATTTGGTGTTTCTATTTTTGCATTTTATTTGTGCCACAATCTGGTCCATGGAGTCCAAAGGAGACTTGTTTTGAAAATTGAGTTACATTAGGCTATCATATACTGAAAACATCAAAGGTCTGGCATATTTTGTTCTTTATGAAGATTTGTGATGTCCATTTTCTTAATGTTCTTTTTTTACTCCATATTTTTGCTTTTATCTCAATTTCAAAATTTCCGCTTTTGCCCTCCATGGACCACATTTGTTATCGGCAACATGAAAATCACTGTATCTCTAGAATGGAAAGTCATATTTCAGATGAAAGTCAATTAAATGTGTAAGAATTTTAATTTTTAATGTACATTGTTGTTTTTATTTTGATTGATATCACAATAATTATTGATTGTAGTACAATTTTTTTCTACTGACAAATAAGAATATTTTTATGATGGATTGGAATTAATATTTTTGTGATTGATTGGATTTATGGAAAAAGAACATAGATTTCAAATTTTGGTATGGATTCCATTTCAAAGTAATGACTTGCAGTACAATATTTTATAAGAATATAGAATGATCAATCTTAAAGTCACATAAAGACCCAAATATGTGCATCCGTCATGGCAAAGTTCTTTAACCCTAAGATGTGTGTATATTCATAGAATGACCTTTAATGTTTTGGGTACAAAAACTCATACTCCTCAACTATGGAGGTCAAATTTAAAGCTATGATTGGTAAATGGGGATAATGAACCACACATTGAAGATGAGGCCATTTATGCTCATAGTGATGGTACATCACTCAACACGAATTAGTGCAATATAAAACAACAATCTTGCAGAAATATTAACAGAATTTGTATTTTTGTTTTGTTTTTATTTTATTTCCAAACATGTCTTAAAATGTTATGACTTTTATATGAGAAATACATTTGAATACGTACACAAACCTGGCCATGTGCCTGTGGTTCTTAAGGTTTCCTTGAGATTTGTATAATTTTTGTTTTGAAAATGTAGTACCGTCCCAGATGATTTGGTAAAGATTTGGTAGCAGCATGAACATCCATATTCCTATGCAATTAGAGGCATATCGCTATGTGATTGTAAGAAATCTGTTTTCAATGGCTGCTATGTAATATTTTGGTAAGACTTATTTCACAAGTTGGTAGTATACAAATACAACATGTTTTAAGGGGAAGTAGTCAAAACTACTTTTCCACCACAATTCACCCAGATCATGGGCCAAAAAAAGGAAGCTCGAAGACTTAACATGTACAGTCTCTGAAAAAATCTGGTATATATGTATATCCCACCGATAATACCAGGTCAAAATGATGCAACCAGGAGATGTTTGTTGGCTTTGCCCCGAAATTGTTATTTTGCCTCCTCTGATCAAGAAAGCTGGTTACCCCTGATCCAAATGGATAGCAGAGAGGGATGACTCCCACATCGAAATATTTGTGGGTGAAGTAGGGATAGAAAGAATTAAAGTCACCCCCTTTTGAATATAGATGAAATAAATGAAATTGAAAACTGATCAGAAAACAAATCATAGAATTTTCATGATTAGGCATAAATTCTTTCATTTGATTGGCTAGTTGTGATGCAGAAACTAAAATAAACAAAGCAGGCCCAGTAGCCAGGGGAGGGTGAGGGAGGATCCATCCATCCAGAAAGGTCAAAAATCCATTCAAATCTGCCCCAAATACTTCCTAGTCTCTCAAATTCTGCTCCCTATCATCAAAATTAACCTCAAAATCAACCCAATTCTATGTGGTACCTAAAAATCAACTTTAAGAAAAATTTGCCCTCCTTAAATTATTAATTCTTGGCTACAGGCCTGAAATACAAAGTACAATGCAGGACATTAGATTTAAAAAGGCTGAGAAACTGAAAGCATCAATGAAGTGGTCGGTGAATAAAATAGAAAAAAAAACAAGCATCCGTCCATCCCATAGCAACCAGTGGCAGCTTTGAAGATATGCTTTGATGCATGTACATGATGAAGTGTATCAGACTTTTAAAACCCAGACGTCAGACAACATTCAAGATGCTCTCTTTAAAAGGATAGCAATACCCTAGGCCTCTATATGAATAAAATGTTAGTATTGAATCTTAAGGACCATCAGGCTTTTTGCCTAACATATAAGCTTACATATTATTATCAAATAGTAGAGTTGAATGGGAGCCAGACATGAGAGTTGAGACAAAATATGGCTGTGAAGAGATTTCATTAAAATGGATACTTGGAATTTGATGGAGAGCAATTTACTTGACTAAACTGGGCCTGGGTTGATTATGACAACAAAAGTGACTTGGGATGGTTTAAGGGCTTATTAATTTATGGTTAGGTAGAGGGTTATGTTAAGATTAGGGTTCAGGGAGGAGGTTTTAGATGTGCCTTTAGTAGGAGGTAGAGTACTGAGTACTAAGTATCAAAGTTAGATTGAGATAAGTGATTTAGAGTGGCAGTGTGCTGTGCATACTGCCATATGAAGTGCCCAGGGGAGGCACTTAAGGTTGGTTTAAGGGGTAATGTATGCAATAGGGTCATGTGAAGATTAAGGATTCAGGTAGTACACAAAATTAATCTAGTTCAAAATCCAAAAATGTTACGAGCCATATTTTCTCTCAAGTTTTAGCCATTTAACTAAACAACTGCAGTGTACTTCTTAATAGTAATACATTGATCTTATAGGAAATGAGTCAATAGGCAAATGATTGTATTGATAGAGAGAAAACAAGGAAAGAAGTTGTTTGCTCTGGGTGGGATTCGAACCTGAGACCCCTCGCATGCCAAGCACTTAAGGTGGCCACACTTAGCCACTTGTCTTCCGCTGGCCTGGCCAACAAAAGCATGCCTATATATCACTTAGTGTGATTGCATCATCACATCACATGGGATGCAGCACACACAGTGCATATATCAAGTAATATTTTGTAGTACCTGGTAGTGTTATGGTTAAGACCCCTAATTTGGTCCAGATCAATTCTTCAAGTTCTCATTTCAATTCAAATAAGTTGTATTCAAACAAAAATCATGGCACATCACCCCTGCAAATGGCATAAAGAACTGCTTGTCATTCCTTTACCATCATATATTTTTATTTGTACTCATGATTGCCTAGCCTTTATCACAGAAGAGAAGTTTATGCGCTTCTTTTAACTGTCCAGAAAATTGGAATCCCTATTTCAAACTAAATCAATTTTAATTCAATCACTGCACACTCCTTAAAAAGTCAAATTGTTACCACTCATTTACCAATATGTTATTTTGTCTCCCTGTATACAGGATGGCGTAGCCCGTATCACAGAAGAGAAGTTAATTACAGACATGTGTGCTTCTCCAAACTGTCCAGAGAATCAAAGGTTTCAAGTTCCAGGAAGCTGTTGTGAATACTGTGAAGGTATGACTGATCAGGCGGTTGTCTGTTGATAAAGTATCCTGAGGCCTTGTGGGGATAGCATGGTGCATTAAAGCAACATTCAGAGATCCATCACTGCCAACTGTACTTTCCTCCCAAGTTTTTGCATCTTTACAATCTTTACTAATTTCAAGTTTGTTCGGCTAAATAATAGGCGAAAATGATTCAAGTCCATTACGCAAAGCACAACAAGTGTAAGTGCTGCGCCCAACTGTGTGCACACCATTCTATATCAATGCACGGTGCTATGAGTCCTCAATTAATGCATTGACATCACTGACCTGCCAACCTAAAAATTAGTATAATCATGTCATGAATATTATAAAGCTGCTCAAATTTCTCAATGTAGTATTGTACTAGCACTTGGCACATCATACGTGCTAATGGGTGTTATATATAGACGCAATCCTGTGTAATTACATTAGACTGGAATCAAAACACACACTATGTTAACTGTCAGGTAAGAGATTGCATGCAAATTATGTGTCCACTCCAAAGGATCTACCTAATACAGGGGGTACTCTATACAAATTACCATACGGGAACATGCTGCAAACAACGGAAGCATTTTCGGCCTTTTGCTATATCAATGATCCCTTTTTCTAGGCCAATTGTGGTATATGGATGGATACTTTTTTCAAAATTTTCTGAATTTTTTTGTAAAATAGCCCAGTTTGGCCTCAATCTAGCCAAAATTTCCCCAAAATTTGGGGGAAAATTTGTATAAACTAAGACAATTTTGTGTTAAATTTGGCCAAATATTTTAACTTTTGGTATATCGATGGGTCCACATTTCTTAAAAATTGGTTTATTGATGGGTCCACTTTCCAATTCTCAGCAGCACACCCCTACCAAATTTGAGTACCCCTCCTTCCCGGTGACTAAATGCACCACAAAGTCTTTTTGTCCATTCAGTATTTGTAATCAAAAGAGAGATTTTGTGTGTGGTTTAAAGATGGTTTTATAACCATTCCTCTATCAATTAAAACCCTAACCCTACTAAGTACCATAAATACTACAGTGGGGTGGGTGGACAAATAATAAGTATCCACCTGAGCCACCTAGCAGTGTTAGGGTTAAGTTAACCTTAACACTGCTGAAACCTTTAATATTTTGTTATGAGTAAACCTCTTAGGGAACAAACCAAAAGATTGATCTATAAAGTTCAATAAATGTTACTAGTTTTATTTAATAGCTGACCCCTCCCTCCTTCTCTCCCTCCCTCCCTCCCTCCCTCCCTCCCAATCTGTAACAAAACGGGAAGCGAGTCAAAGTAACATTGATGTTTTATAAGAGTATGTCAGGAACATAATCAACATTTTCACCCCCCCCCCATGAAACTAGTTTCATTCACATCAACCTTTTGGTTTCTTCCCTTATTGTTACCTTTTCTATGTGACTGACATATGAGTGTGAAATAGCCTCAAGAGTTTTTAGCACTGTTGAAAATTCTCTCAATATAACAAACAAAAGATGTGAACTGCATCATTTTGAAACAAGGGATGCTAAGTAATGGATTGGAGAATTTTAAAAATCAGAGTTACATAAACCCTTTATGCTACATGTAGCCAGCAACAATGCTTATGTCCATGTTAAACTATTTCCAATATGTCCATTCATCCATTCATTCACTTGATTTTACACCATTCACACTATTCTCAAATATTGAATTATTAATTGCGTTTTCAATGATTCCATATTTCAGGTACCGACTTCTGTGCTCTAGGACACAACTGCAAAGCCCCAATGGTTTGCATCAACATGCAGACAACATACACCTGTGAATGCCCGGCTGGGATGCGTGAACACAAAGGAAACTGCACCGATATCGATGAATGTGATCCATCAAGAATTGAGCCTATGCATCACTGCTATGACGGCACCGTATGCGTCAACCTCGTAGGCTCATATAGGTGTGATTGCTTACCAGGCTATAGACAAGTAACAGATACGGTTTGTGAACGTAAGTTAACTTGAAGCTAACAAAGATACTTTAATAATATTCTCTACAATGTCTTTGACTTGAATTATCGCAACCTACACCCTGACAAATCTGAAAATATCCCTCACCTATATTTTACACAATTGGGGAATTTTAAGAAACACCAATGCCCGGCACTAATGTAGGTTAAACAATTGCAGTCTGAAATAAATATGGGGATCCATAACATGGAGAACGTTTTTCATAAGCTTGTAATGAAACCAACATATTATAAGTAACTTCCAAACCTAGTTTTGTCAAAACCACTCCAGGCTGGTATAAAAACTGCTATGAAGGCAAGGCTATGTGATGTTATCAGTACTATCTCCCTGATTGCAAAATGGTAATATGGAGAATCTCTCTGATTGGTGAAAGATTATTTTGGCATTTCTATTCAAATGTTCTCCTTGGAGAGAATCTTAGATGTTTTGATTTGTAAATTACTTCAGAAATTATGTTATTGTTATATAGATGTTTTGATTTGTAAATTACTTCAGAAATTATGTTATTGTTATATTCAACTGTGAATACAAATTATTCAGTATTAGCACTCAATATCATGAGTTGATGCTTTCAATGCCTTAATTAGACCACTGTGATTAAAATTGACCTATATGATAAAACCATTAGATTATTGCTAAATTCAACACTACTTTATTACCATTGAATGTCAACATCCTTTTAAGTACCCTACTTGCCCAT
Source organism: Amphiura filiformis (assembly GCF_039555335.1). NCBI lineage: Eukaryota > Metazoa > Echinodermata > Ophiuroidea > Amphilepidida > Amphiuridae > Amphiura > Amphiura filiformis. The sequence goes on along the minus strand of NC_092644.1, from coordinate 50,495,888 downwards.
GAGATTGTGATCTAGAACAACATATGCCAATGACACTGTGTATCTGTTGTAAGGTGGTGTCACTTTCCCAAATCTCTGACAAGAACCCCTGTCATGTTCCAAGCCCAAATTGCCAAATTGTTGAATCACTGCCATAGCCCTATACAAATTCCTGGTCACAGCGGTCGGTGGGATGTTTTTTACAGGTCAAGTCCCCTGCTATGCCCTGATGAGTTCCCAGGGGCCAGGGTTGCAAATGACAGGTGCATTAGTTACATAACCAGCAAAAATATGCTTTCTTGATCATTTGTTGTTTTTCAGAAATCAATGAATGTGTAGAAGGCAGCCATAACTGTGCACCTAATGCAGATTGTATGGACTCAGATGGCAGCTTTAGGTGTGTTTGTCATCCAAACTATAGCGGCGATGGAACAGAATGCTATCGTAAGTATTGAAATGCATCATTATTTTGAGGAGAGCTGTTGCCCTCACTCTGCCCATTTCTCACCTGCAGGAGAACAAATGGGTAAAAAAAACACTTAGTGGACATTTTCAGCAGCTGATCGGAAATCTTTGGAAATTAGTTCAGGAAACAAAAACCCTACAATCAATCGCATACTAGCGACTTTGCATTTGATAAGAATGTGGCATGGTATAATAATTTTATTGCTCACACCAATCATGCATGTACCATCTTGTTCTTACTTGATGCAGCATATCAAACGCAGTATCCTCTGTGTGGTTGAATATGTGTTCAAATCACCAGAAATTGATTGTTTGGATATATTTTGATGCTCGCACATGATTGGTGCTTTTTGTAAAAGTACTCATGGAAAGGTCTACTGCTTATCTAACATGTAAGCTTTAGAGGTATGTCATCCTTTCTGCAGTGGAATTGGAATAGAAAACAACCATCCTTTATTAAATTTCATGAGATTTATCTTGAGATGAGCTATTGGATTGCTCTGAATCACTTGCAGTTTAACAGAAGCTGCTTGGTCTGCTACAGAGGGCAGACTTGTAGTTGAGTCACCAAACTCAAGTCTTGAATCAAGTTCTACATCTTGTGTTGAGTCGAGTCATTTGGGATTTGAGACTCGTGTCCTTAAGCTTGAGTTTGACTCATTACAGATTTTAGGCTTGAGTCAGGTGATAAGTCGTAAATATTGAGTCGGATCGTTAGAGCCAGCTCACACAGGCAGTGTTATTAGGAAGCAGATTGTTTGATATTTGTCAGAAATTAGAATTGCCAGATTGTCTTGATTCTTTCAATCCGCCCCAATTTTTCAATCCACCCCAATACTGGTAATTAATATTCAGAATGTAAGTAAATGTGTGCCATGGCAGCATTTATTGAAAAAAAATGATCTGAATCAGATATGCACATCAGCACATTCAGGTAAAAGGTGCTATACAAGTTGAATATAGATTTGCTCTTATTCCCAATAGCAAGCCCACAGTTTGTGTGTGTGTGAGGGGGGGGGGTGGGTGTGTTTTTTTTTTTTTTTAATGCTAGAGTGAACAATAGCCCTTGAGGAGTGACACAAGTCACTTGTGAGTAAAATCACAAAGATTTTTTAGTTGCGGTTAAATCACTCAAAAGGCTTATAATCAACAACACTATCCAAGAAAACTTATAAATCAGTATACCTCCCCAATGGAATGACTAATTAATCATTTCTGAAATGCTGCCAAAATTTATTATTAAAAAGTAATTTAGCTTTGCTTAGACATAAGTGTCTTCATCTGACTATTGTCATACAATGCACTCAAATTAATATATTATTGTAGGCAGTTGTGGATTTGATTTGGTGTGAAGATATTAACCTTTTGAAAAGTCATTTGCGGACATTTTCTACAAGTACTCTCTGGATGAGATTGCAAATTGCAAATGCCAAATGATGTGTGTATGAATCAGGAATGAGTGACATTAAATGACAGATGAGGTTTGTTACTATGATGGAAAGATGGTTCATTCTGTATATTGAGTAATCTAAAATGAAATTTGTCAATTTCTGATACAATTTTGTCAGTTTAACAATGATAGGCTAAAAGGGGATGAAGGTTGTTGATCAGATCTCCATGGTGAGTTGTAAATAATTTAATTTTGTAGACATAATGAACAATATAGCTTTATTATTGTCTTCAAGATTTCTTTAAATTCCAAACAAGATTGGCAAATTTAACCAAAAATATGTCATTGTTGATACGCCTGGCATTTCTTTGCAAAGGCCTCTTCAAATGACTGAAAAGGTGATTTAACAGACCAAGGCATTCCCTTCATATCTATCTTGATATCAAATGTGACCATCTTGAATATGACTAAAACCACACCACACATATGTCTACTCACAAGTCCTTTTTATAAAGTTTTCAGAAAATTCCCCAATTTCAGAAAACAAAATCTTGTTGTAACAAAAGGGGGAAAGACTGATTGTGGATAATTTTCACTAAAGTAGTTGCAATGGCCCTTACATCTCTACAATTTACACTATTTCCCAAGCCGTAGTTTTCTGATTTCAGTTTATTTTTGGCAGACCTATTTCTTGTCTATTTTCAGACATTGCAAACCCTTCACTAACCACTTAAAATCTCCTCCACATTAAACCTACGCATGCAGCCCATCCATCTAGCTGCATCCTCAGACAATCTCACTCACAAATTTTTGAAACAGTATCCGGAAATTAAAGTGAAATTTTGTTATGCGTTTCCAAATCAAGAATTTCAAAATTCTATTTTCAATGTATGTAAGTGCATACCTATCATGAATATAGAGAAAATTGTAATATTGAGTCGAGACAAAATTAAAAATTTCCAGCATGTTTTGGTTTAATGCAAATGTCATCATCAGTCCCTGATATTACCGTGTTGGGGTTAGGCTAGTCAGACATGCTTATGTACTATTTGCCTGGTCAAAGAACGCTTTTACCAGGATGTTGTCTGTGTTATGTGCTCATTTAAAGGGTGTTCTCAGTATTGAATGTTAAAGCAGAAGCAAAATGGTGTCTGGTTTGCACTTACAGCAGGTGTACTCTATGATGCTGTAGACAGGCCCGTAACCAGGATTTATTTGGGGGGGGCTGATTTTGAAAAAGTGGACTTTTTTTCAAAAATGTGGACCTTTTTTTGACCAAAAAGGCATAAAAAACCCAAATTTTTTCGCTCGCTATACTCACAAACTCCAACAGGTCCCCCGGTTACCGGCCTGGCTGTAAATATCACCTTTGGTCAATGATTTGCTGTGATAAATCTTGTCTAATGTACTTGTTTTATGGTCAGACAACTCGTGGTATACCGTAAAAACTCAATAGTTAGCATATGTGCTTACTATCAATTCCCATCCACAAAAATGTAAAGGGTTTGAGCAAATCATCGATACACATAGTTATATAACCTGCAAATGTGTGTCTCAACACCATTAGCTCAGTTGGTAAAGCGCCGGACTTTGGGTACAATTTCATGTTTTCAAAAGTGCTCGATAGTAAGCATATATGCTAACTATCAAGTTTTTATGGTATATAATCTGTCTCATCTCAAGTTGAGAGTAATAACCATGTTGGATTTTACAGTGGCAGATTCTAATAATGCGTTAACCTAATCCCGTGTGTTGTATGAACATGTGTAAAAGGGCGATTTGGCCATACACTGGCGACACAATCGTGTAAATGCATTGAATCGAACCTCTCACTGTGAGAGCCAATATGGCATTACTCTCAATTTGAGACAACACACACTGCACTGTAGGATCTTGTCTGTGTCTTTTAAAAGTCAGTATTATGTGCTCAGTTTAGGAAATGATATCTAGAATAAAGTTACATCTGTACTTTGCAATAAGTTGGATATCTTCTTAACTCACAGAACTTTGTTAGGTGTTTTATAGCTGGACCACTCTTTTCGGCATCTTGTGATTGTTGTTTGTTTGTGTGTGGGGGGGGGGGTCAATATTATGTGCTCATTTTAGGATGTTTATCTAGCTGAAAGCAGGGTATTGCAGGATGCTTTAAACCTGGGCTGTGTGATGATTTCTTTTGGTTAAGGCACTTTGCTGTCATGATGAATTAATGTGTGTGTGTAATGTACGTGTTATATTGGTCAATCAACTCTTACTAAAATCTCAAGGTGTCTATGATGTCTGGGCAGTATTTATGTGCTCGGTTTAGGGATGTTTGGATGTTGAACCCACGGCTGTAAATAGCTTCTTTGGTCTTAGAACTGTATTGTAATGATGTTTTCAGTGTAACATGCCTGTTATATGGTAAGATTTTGGTTTATTATTATGTACTCATTTTAGCGATGTTGGCTGGATGTTATACTGAAAGCCGTTGTTTGTGGGATGCTATAAACATGGGCTGTGAATACTGATGATCTGTTTTGGTCAAGGGACTTTGCTGCAGTGATGTTGTGTATATGTAATTTTTGTGTTATATGGTCAATCAACTCTTGCTAAATTATTGTTTATGTCTGGGGGAGTATTATGTGCTCGGTTTAGTGATGTTTGGATGATGGTCTGAAAGCAGTGTATTGTGGGATGATGTGAACCCAATGCTGTGAATGTCTTCTTTGGTCATGGAACTGTATTGCAATGATGTCTTCGATGTAACTAAACTAAACTGTTATGGATCAGATATTTAGTATTATGTACTTATTTTGGGGATGTTGGATGGATGTTGTTTTGAAAGCATATCTTCTTTGATTCAAGGAACTCTACCGCAATGAATGGTGTATATGTAATATACTTATTTATGGTCAATCAACTCTTGCTATAATCTTGTCCATATCTGGGGCAGTACTATGTGCTCATTTTAGGGATGTTTGCATGTCATCTTTGGTCATGGAACTGTATTGCAATGATGTCTTCAGTATAGCATGCTTGTTATATGGTCAGATAACTCTCACCAGGATCTTGTCTGTGTCTGGGGTCAGTAGTATGTATTAATATTAGGGATGGTGTTGGCATGTTATGATAAGGCAAGTTGTGTCATCTGGGTTACACTGAAAGCAGTGTATTCTGGGATGCTTTTAACAAGCTGAACTTGACTGCAATGAAATATACTTGTTATCCGGTCAAACAACTCTTTCCAGGATCTTGTTTGTGTCTTTAGTCAGTATTATGTACTTATTTCATGGACTCTGTCTGGATAGTTTAAGTTAAAGCAAATTGTGTTGTCGGCTTCATACAGATAGCAATGTACTGTGGGATGATGCGAGTATCATTTTTGGGGAAGCTGAGCTCCGCTGCAATGACATTGCCTGTGTAGTGCATTTGTTAAATGGCTAGACAGGTTGTTGTATGTGCTCGTGATTTATCTACTCAATGTTCAAGCAATTTGTATCTTCTGAAAATTTCCTGCAGATAATTCGTTTAGCAAAAATATCGTGAAATTTGAATTACGTTCTGGTACACCAGAATGAAATTACAACACATTGTCTATGGATCAGTGTAATACACATAACCATGTATAACTCACAAACACAAAATCGGAATCAACAGAAATTTTGGGAATAAGCTTTTTTCATGGGTATTTACTGAAAAATGACATAAGAAGAGGGTGCTAGGATCACGAAATTCTCCTTTAAATGTAATATGAAAGGGTATGTATTAAAATTAGGAAAAGGAATTCATAACCGTTTTTATGAGGAGAGTAGTGGACTTCATTATTCTGTTATTTATTTCTGTTTGTATTTTACAGCCGTTTGCCGTGAGAACTGTAGGAATGGAGGGCGCTGTATCAGACCCGATGATTGTCAATGTCCTCGTGGATTCCAGGGAGATTATTGTGAAACAGGTAAGGATAAGAGATGGTTATTACTGCCTTGCTTACCATATGAATTTATCTTGTTCACTCAACTTCAATATCAGCGCTACTTTTTTTGGGTCAATGAAGGCTTGAAAAGTTTGAAAAAATGGCCGCTTCCAAGTTTAACCAAATTTCCTGTGTGATCATTTTTAGTCTGTGGTTTCCGGCTTCCTCTGAATGTAAATTAACCTGTGTGTATTATTTTTATCGGATGAAAGCGGTAGTTCGGTAGTGATGTCAAAGCCTTTTCGCAATTGAGCCGCAAGCATTCAGACAAACCTCCCTTGTATGCGTGTGTATACGCTATGCGTGATTAACTTTATGTGTGCGATGCAAAACTGCAACCAATGAAATACATACATACTTCACTACCGAACTTGAGGTGAACAAAGAATACAAACCAACACTTGAATTGAAACTACGTCAATTGGTCTACAATTTTCCAATGCTACTATTTGTTTTTGTTCCAATTGCAGATATTGATGAGTGCACACTAGGAACCCATTCCTGTGTAGGGAATTCACATTGCATCAACCTGCCAGGTTCATTCTACTGTGAATGTAACAAAGGATTTGCTAGTGCACTTGGACATGGTGACTATGGTGCTAGCTGTACTGGTAAGTGTGTGTGTGGAGGGGGTGGGTGGGGGTGGATTCGTAACTCATATTACTGGGGCAAGAGATCTGACAGGGGGCATTTGCTCCTCCCCCTTCATGCTGCTACTGTTCTGGGGACTATTTATGTTTGTTATCAACCAACCTGAGACACCTCCCAACAAGGGACTAAGCACCCTAAAATCCCTTGTGCCTATAGACCACTTGACATCATTGTTTATCAACAAAAGCGAGGGACTGGTCTATCGATATGCTTGAACGAACCGCTGCACTATTCACTGGCTCTCTTGTACTATATGAAATGTGGTGGGCGATTTAAAATGCATAGCAAACTATGATGCATACGCACACTGCAGGGCAAAAAACAATGGAAATTGCCTTAATTCGCGTGGATACTGCCGGGCAGTGATGTCACATGTCAAGTGGTCTATAGTTTGTTTGGCTTATAATTGGCCAAAAAAAATGAGTCTTATAGCATTGTGAATTGATATAGAATGGTGTGCACACATTTTGTCGCAGCACTTACGTTAGCTGCTCAATGTGTTACTGGCGCACGCTTATGTGAATTTACACAAGTGTAAGTTAGGACTTTATTTATGCATGCAGTAACAAAACCTGAATAAAACTTGCCAATTATAAGCAGAACAAACTTTATATACCCTAAAACTGCAACATGCATATATGAAATTGGTTTTGCTTTTTGGCCTCACTCTGTCTTGTAGGCTGTGGGACTCCCAAGGCTAAACCTGGTCAACACCCTTTGTCAGCAGGCCTGTTTTCTTTGTAGGTATAAATCGTGGACCCCACTGTCAAGAGTAGAACCCTCTTAAGGCCTGAAATATATTATTGGCAGAATGGATCATAAGTGGTTTGGCATTTTATCATCACTTACAACATGCTTGCATTATCCCAATTTTATATGGAATTGTGTAAAAAGATTTCACACATTCATGTACTCCACATGGTAAGTGTATATATATGCACCCACAAACCAGTAATATGCTTTACAGATTTTGTAACTTTCCTTACTTAATACGTATAAATCTATGATTTCTTGCTGATTAACAAAACACCACTTGATTTGTCCTCTTCCTAGATATTGATGAATGTACATTGGACAACACATGTGACTCAAAGGCCCTGTGCACAAACACAGAGGGCGGTTATGAATGCCGCTGTTCACCAGGTGGTGAGTGCTCATCTCATTGCTTTGTAGATGGCAAGAAGAAGAAACATGGCTCTAGCTGGGATGGCGAAGCTTGTGAATCATGCTCATGTCTGGTAAGTTCTTATCTGCCAGTTTCTGAAAGTGTGGTTAAAGACCAGGCTTCATGTTTCAGTGAGTTATATGTCCTATCAATGTTTTCCCCTTCAATCTTTAGAGACCAAAGATATGAGACTTACAGAGTCTGAGAATAATAGTGTACCTCTGGACGCATCGTTCCCGGAACCACCACTAGGTGGCAGCACACGACGATAGCTTTGATGGAACACCTTAATTACTTTCATATGCGAAGACCAGGGAATGCTCTGAGATGGTCCAGATATCTATGATGTAGCCACAATTTTGACATGGTAGTGCATGGAATGAATGCCTTAGGATGGTTTCAAAAGGGTTGGAAACACTGATAAATATACGAAACAGCATAGATCTGGGCCAAAAAAGTGCATTTAATCAACAGCTCTACTAGACCTGTGACGTCACAGGTCTAACCGGGTTTATATCCTTCATTAATATATTCTCGTTCATTAATTGGTTAAACGAGTATCATGTGACCAAAAATAGTTTTGCTATTTTGCAAAGCAGTTAAAAAGCCGACTCAAAGTGCTATTTCCCCGGGATATATTTTTTGCTATACTCCTCTGAGCGCCAGATGACCTCATAGCCGCGTCGCAGTTCCTAGCGGTCGGTGCAACTCGCCACATAAGCGGGATATCGCTACCGGTTCTGGGGTATTAATGTGTAGCAAGTCGTGTTGTCTTGCGAAGTACACAAGCAGCAGCACAGAAGTGCAGCTAAAATGCGGCAGTTTAATGACATAATCTGAGTTACATCAGGAACAATATCTTAATATTGGCGGCGAAATAACAGAGAACATGGTTACTCGTTTCACGGCCGGGTATTGTAGAGGTTAAAACATTACAACGGTAAGCTTTATAGCCACTCAATTGTGTGCGTGCTTTGTGCATGTAGGCCTACGTGTATTCAATCAAAACAAAGCACGGCAAGCCTAGCCTAGCCTTGATTATGCTAGGGATTAGCCTACATTTATGCCTAGGACTATGTCTATGATAAAGGCCTTTCTATTATTTAACCAATTAATGAACAAAGAATATATTAATGAAGGATATAAAACAAATATTTACTGCTCTAAATTAGGGATCTGGTGGAATCTATTGGTCCCCTCGGTGAACTGGAGACCGTGAGCCTACTATTTCCCTCGACCTGGCGGTCTCGGGAAATAGTAGGCTCACGGTCTCCAGTTCACAGAGGGGACCAATAGATTCCACCAGATCCCGAATTTAGAGCAGTAAATATTTGTATAATAACCCCCTTCATCTGGCCAGATGCCACCAACGGCATCTATCTCTAGTTCCGAAAAACTCTGGATTATTTCACCATGTGCCCTGCAAACTTGGAATTAAAGGGTGTCTTCAAAAGTTGTAGATCAAAACAATGCATGCGATGGAAATTGCTTAGTGTGGCAATGTGGTTGAGCTTGCTTGCCCACAATGGTCCCCTGTCGACTATCCCAAGCGCGCTCTTTATTCAATTGTTAATTTAAAATGTATGGGTTGTTACAATGCTTTACTGATGAATACTTGGGCATGATGCGATCGATATGACCTAGCGATTATTTCGGGCTATGTCAATGGTCGCGCTCTGCCATTCACCTCTACAGGTCCGTTTTTAATTTGCAACTTTAACAAATGCACCAAAATTCTTATACTGGTATCAATCTCTGTGAATGTAGAATATTTGATAGCTAATAAGATTCTGCACACGACCGCATCAATAAAATTGTTATAATAAGATCAGGTTTTTGTGTTGGACGGGTTACATAAGTGCGGACTTTCTTTTTGTGTGTAGTTTATGAAAAGGCAAGCAGTGCTTAAAAGGCATAGAGATATATGCAAGACATTCATTTTTTTAGGACAGGCTCTTATTAGTGTGTGAACCATTGCATGACATAACCTGACATGTTGAGGTGCATATGTGTTGTACAAATGTTAGAAAAAACAAAATGTTTGATAAAGAATATATTGTTATGAACATAGTGTATAAGTATAATGGGTTTGGTTCAGTAAATGATGGACATTTCAATGGGTATTTCAGTGTTTAGAGTGCCCACATGGCCACACTACTAAGTTACCATTTTTGAATCAATATACATGTCTTGCATATAACATACCTCACATATTTTTCATTCATTTTACAGAAAGGTGTGGTGACCTGTCAGCGTAAAGTATGCGACTGTTCCAACCCTATCGTGGACACATTCTGCTGTCCTGAGTGCGCCCTCACTCGTGGTATGTGTCTTCATCAAGAAACAGCTGTAGTGTATGACAACGGTCAAAGCTGGGACCACAAATGCCAGCATTGTGAATGTGTGGTAAGTCGAGTCTATTCATAATGAAGTCAGGGTTGCTAAAAGATTTCAGCCCGAATCCCGGGTCAAATAATCGAAAAGTCACCCAATTTTTCTCTTTACCATTGGTTTCTATGGAGCAGGAAACTATCGGAAGTCGCGGGAGCCAATGTTGAAAAGTCACTTTCTTAACCATTGGTTTCTATGGGACAGGAAATTGTCATAAGTCGCTGAGAAAATCTTCAAAAGTCGCCCAATTGGGCTACCAAATGTGTGTTTAGCAACCCTGAATGAAGTATGAACGGTACTATTAAAGCAATAATGTGCGATATGCTTACAGCAAGGTCCACAGTTTTTCTTGAATTTCTACTTTGTGAACGATTGTAATACCCTATGGTGTACTTAAATACCTGATCAAAATACAATTGAACTTGATTGCTGAAGTGGCTTGTTGCTCACATGAATCATTGACATATAAACTATGGGTATATATCAATGCGTCTGTGTTATACGTCTTATTTATACGTCCATGCGTGAATCTGCAGGATTGTACAGCCAATCAACTGCATTAAAATTGAACTGACACGCATTGACGATAGGCGTTGGAATTAAATAAAACTTTTCTTTATTTTACCACATTTGTTTGGCTCAAAATTAAAGGGGACATATCTGATATTGAAAACTAACATTTTTTGGAAAAATAAATACAAATTTGTTTTTTATGGAATTGTTACAATATTTTGTTAACTTTAAGCAACATGAACTACCCTCAGTACCCAGGTCCAATCATGCACAAACAATTATCTACTATTGACTGGCGGTAGGTGAAGCCACATATCCATGGTGATCTTGAGTAGGGTTTACTAGGCATGGAGAAATAGCGCACACATGTTTGGAAAAACAGATGCTCTTGTTTGCATCTATGCCAAAATTGTTGCTATGCAGTGTTGACTTCGCTACGCACACCAAAGTCAGTGATCTAGATTCTTGTTGGTCTGGGTGCCCAATGACGTACCTTCCCCTCCTAAAGACATCACTATCATATGGTTCATTTATTCAAAGTGAACTGAATCTGAATTATGAGAGTGTGTTGCCATTAAAGTTGTCTATTTGCTAACCATATTATCATGCATGTTCTATATACAGGAGGGCTCCATCGAATGTACTAAACAGAACTGTCCTCGCTTAGACTGCTATGACACATACACTCCTGGCGATGAATGCTGCCCTCGTTGCGAACCCATGACATGTGTGGACGTACTGATTACTTAACACAGTCTAACACTAATACCAATTTATTATCATCCACGTGCGAGAGTGATGGCGTCATGTATTCACATAATGAGAGATGGTTTTTGCAAGATGATCATTGCACAGAATGTGTTTGTAGGGTAAGTTTTCTGTTTGCTTCATTCTTGGTTGGAATGAGAAACTATAGTGGGAATTTCAATTGAATGAACGCAGCTGTCAACAGCTGTACTCGATCCAACCGCAATCGTATATTGTGTATTTCAAACTACAAACGCGAACGCACGACCTTGGATACAATACTATCCAATCACGAGTGCGTTGGCAGGATTGGATTCACATCCACGTTACTCACGCACGGTCGTACATGCTGGCATACATCGCGCAGTGTACGCAAAAAACCGTCATGCTATGCCAGGCTGCGTTCATTCAATTGAAATTTCCACTATAGTACATCATTGCTCCCATTACAATAATGCCAAGAAATTAAATCCATCAAATTCTGGTTGATTCCTAAGGTTTGTTTATAATATTTAGAACTACTTTCTGGCTATGTCACTTTACTCTTTAGTATGTTCATCAGGGCTGTGTCTTTTTAGTATATAAACATGCTCTCCAAGCAAAACTTTTTTTTTTTTTTTTGCCTTAAAAGACTATCAACTTGGAGTGGGAAAACTGATATATATAAATTTTGTTAAATGAGATTTTTGCATTTTCATATAAAGTACTAAATATGGATTAAAATGATACCACAACCATCTCTGATTTATGGTCCTAAAGTTATGATTGTCAAAGGAACATGGACATTATGAAATACAAAATAAAGAGAAACAAGCCTTTAAAGTTGAAGCACATTAATTTTAATTTTTTTTTAATTTGCTTTTTTTGAACATGAAAATATTATATGGTTTGAAAGAGGAGATACTAAGGTATGATTTTCTGCAATACTTTAAGAAAATTTTCAACACCTTCATGATTATTTTTGGCCGTACAGTAAATTTGTGTTTGCCAACATCAGCCTCATGAATCTCATCCTTGCTTTGAGACACATGTTAAAATCAACAAACCATGATTTTTAAGCACTCTAATTGCATTTTCCCATTTGTTTCTATTCCATCACAGGGAGGCAATATTTGTTGTTGGTACAATATTGCATGCAGACCTTGATGATGGCCATTTGGTTTGAAGTACAAGCAAGACTCCACAAGAGACTAGTATTTGGATATGACAAGCTGCTTATGCTTAGATATATCTTGTACGCAGTCTGCAGTACTTTAGCAATCTTTGTACAAGTATGTGGAATGTTTATTCAGGAAACAGGTTCACAATTAAGAGTTATTCAAGCTAGGTTTTAGGAATATATTCCAAGTCATTTTTTGTCAATATTTGTAATAATTATAAGATAAAATATTTGTGCAACAAATATGGCTGACATTCCTCAGTAATGTGAAAAATTGGTGCATTTTTGAGAACAAAACCAAAAAAAATGTTAACTTTGTATTTATTTGTATACTGCATGTATAAGGCAGTGAGTATATGAACAAAGATCACTTAGTTTTAACTTAAATGTTTTGCTATGATATTATTTTTATAGTTTCTTTTTTTAAGTATGTACATTATTGTCTTAACCATTAATGGTAGTTGAAGTAGTGGCTCCCGCAATAGTCATGAGCCAAACATGAAGTACACAATGTAGGTCATGACCCAAAGTTGAGTTTAAAGGTTATAACCCCAAATTGCAACTCTGAAATGGTACTGTATTATATAGGTCACAGTCCCAGAATGGAATTAGAAAGGTCAATATTCCAAAATAAATTGCAACAGTCATGACCTGCATTGGAGTTGCAAAGGTCGTGACCCCAGGATGCAAATTTTGAGGTCATGACCATTTGGTTACAAACAAATACCCTGATTCAATAAATAATTATGTCGGATTGGATGTTAAGAGCGGAAGAAACATTCATCTAGCATTATCTCATGCAATTCTGATAGATTTGTTGCAGATATGCAAAACCTTTTGAGGAAAATGTGAACTAATTGCTATTTATACCATTTCATTGAACGCAGCATTCACTCAAAGCACTGATGTACACGCACACATGCTTAAAGATGCCGTATAGATGCTCGAGTGAAACTGCTGCTTCAACGCGTTGACGTCACTGCCACATTAGTATGAAAAATGGTTTGGAGACATTCATTATATGCTGAAGTCTATATGCTTTCCAACTCTCACCATGTTGACTGAGGCATAGTTACAATACTTACATGTACTGAGAGGGAGCATAGCAATTTTGTCTCATTTTGTGTAGTCTAGTAGTACTCATAATCGTAAGATTATGGGTTCGAGGCCCAGCGCAGACAGGTGTATAGTGTCCTTGATCAAGACACTTTAATTGCTCCTTCACCCATGTGTGTGGGTACCAGCTTATGCTAGGAAGGTAAACAGAAATGTGCAGAGGACTAGCCACCTACACACAGCAACATTATACAGAGAAGTTATGCCCAATCGCTACTGAAAGAGTGATGGGGACTCCAGGATGCACTGGAAAGTATCACACCCAGTCACTTGTGAAAAAGAAATAGGAAAGAAAGTGTGACTACCCAATTTACATATTTACCCATTCAATTTTCTCCTGCACTTCATGGGGTTATTGACATGAGATGGGACTGAATTACAAACTTGTGAGCATTCTATATTAAGTTTATTTATTTAATCCATAGGTTTTTTCCAGATAAAGGGGAAGTACTGGAGAGAGAGGGACATAGTTTTGTGATGATTTTAATTTTTGCAGGATAAAAACCTACGAAACTATTTGGACTCATGATGCGCTGTTGGTTAGAAGGACCTGTGGATTATGATATTGCATTTATGTTCATATCCATAGAAATTGTGAAAATTAACCCTGCAAAAAAACAAAAACTTGAGTTGGACTTCCAATTTTTGATTTTGACCCACAATGTGCTATTCCAGTTAAAGTCCACACATCCCTCTGGAAGACATGACCATAAACTTCCACATAGGGAGTGTGAACTTCAAATGGGTTTATCTGAATGGGTGACTCCATTTGAAATCTACACTCCCTGTGTGGGACATCAAGTGTGTCCCACACTCCCTGTATGGGACATACCATTCTTACATCAAGGTCTTGTCTTCCACAGGGGGTGTATGGATTTCAACTGGAATAGCCAGATGATGGGAGCGTCTGATTTCAAACTCTCCATTGTGAACTTGAAATAGAACAAAAACAAATCATTCTATATAAGAAAAGAAATGAGATTCTTTTTTAATTATGTTATTGAAACAATTCATTGATGTTATTTTAATCAACTGTGTATGTATTTATATTATAGTTAATCAACTGTGAAAAATAAATGTGATGGAGCAAAATGAGCCTGAAGGTGGGAATTCTAGTTTCACTATGGACCACACAATGGCCTCATCCCAATGGCATAGTTCAATAACCTCAATTAAACACTCATAGTGCAAAATTTGACCTCAAGTAAAGAGTATGAGTTTTTGTACCCAAATTTTGTAAGGTCATTCAATTAATGTACAAATGTATTGGGGTTAAAGAACGGCCCTGTATGATGAACATGTTGTGGATCCTAGTGTTTATAGACATGAGGAGATAAATGTGTCAGTATTTTCTATGTTCCCCTTTTTTGCGATAACTAAACTTTAAATACCATTCTTACAAAAGGTTACAAACTTGGGGCTTTCAGTGGAACCAAGCTACAAAATTAGTAATATCACAATTATGGGATTGAGTTGAGTCAAAATCATACTCATTTTGCTTGATCACATCATAAATAAGTCTTTTTTTAAGTGATATCATGACCCAATGTTGAAATGAATGTTTTAGTGATACTCATTTGAAGACCAAACGTCACACTTTTGTGTGTTATTTTCAGGGTCTTTTTGTCAATGTTTTAATGCTTTGTATCATGCATTTGGGTTACCATGGTTATGTGATATATTTATGTAATATTTTAGCCAGACTTTGTTATTTATATTTTGCAAAAGTAGAGTTAGATTTTCACTTTATGAAAGCATACAGTGTAAAACATCCCCCTTATTTATAATAAAAACCAGAAAATAATAGAGAAACTAGTTTGTCTGACGATCCTGTCAATCAAATTCCCACAGCTCATGATTGGTTAATATCAAGTAACTAACAAAGATACAGCCCTAGTTATACGACACTAACCAATCGTGGGCTTTGCTGGAATTTGATTGACAGAATTGTCAGATGCTAACTATTTTGTTAAATTCTGACTTGTTATAATATGCCCGATTCATAACACAGCCAGACGGTATTTGTCTTGATTCCTTTTACAATTGGAGCACCTTGTTAGGCCGTAGGCATGTGTACTTGTTATCTGGCTGTAATATATCCCTAACATTAATGTTATGTAGATGCAATTAATAAAACAACTCGTGTAGATTTAGGATAGACAATTTGATTCAATTACTGGGCCAATCTAACTTTCTAGCTAAGCTATTGGCAGTAAGTGTGTTTATTTTTATGGGTACCAATCTTACAGCAACCACATACTCTTTTAACAACTATTTGATTGAATAAAGACATACAGACAAATCATTTTGTTTTTCTACCATAAGATAAATGAATCATGACAGGTTAAAAAGAAGAGATTCTTGTGACCTTTCACAAAACAACAAAAATGCACAGATTTTATCTAGAAGTTGGTATAACAATAACCCCAAAGCAACTTTAATATGTGTGTTTTTTTCTGTTTGCCCCTTTTGGGTCAAGATACTACATATAAGATTTTTTGTTTATTAATTAGTAGAAAATGCACTGTTATACAATGGAATTATCATAAAGTTGTTGTTTATGCCAAGTACTCTGATTAGTCAGAGTGGAACATGTGGTGCAATAATCAAACCTTTGATGATTAATACTTAACTCTTACACCTGTTGAATTTGAATTAAAAGTCAGGGGCATTAAAGTGAATTTGACATTGTATTATTGAGGTTCAAACGAAGAAGTAAAGTAGAAGTAAAGTAAAAAAATTTCGAAGAAACAAAACGAAGAAGTAAAGTAAAAAAATTTCATTTTTTAAAATACAGAAATACATTTTATCTTTAACCAATAATCGGCTGCTGGTATCAAACTATCAATGAAGCCACCTTTGTTATAGGAATTGTATAGTAATAAACTAAAACATTTTACAGTGGTTGCCTATAAACTTTATTTATTAAAACAAATCAACATCAGAGTTTGTCAAAGTGTACAAGTTGGATATGATAGTGTTGACCAATTATGTTCTACAACCAAGGTGGGGGAGGGAAATATGCAGTCAAGGACCTATGTAATTTTGGCAACCATTTTCAATCTTAAGGGATCTAGAATTATTAGTTATTAGGTTCAGCGTCGGTATGGTACGGGAAATTATCGTGCGCTCAGTGTCATACTGTACACTTCTATGACACTGGACGATAATTTCCTGTACCATACCGACGCAGAACCTAATAACGAATTTATCATACCACTAAGTCATTCTAAATTTGGAAATAATTACGCTTTTAAACATTTTAATTGCTGCTAAATAGGAAAACTTTGCAAAAAATAGATGACTGTTCCGCAGATTACAGATTGCGTGCATTTTACGCTACCGGTTTACGCGAGTCGCCTTTATACGCGTATTTCGCCGTACATACACGTGATCGGGCTTGCAATGGCACGCTCTTACTGACTAGATATAAAGCGTAAAATACGCACTCACTGACTAGATACGAAAATATATCAGGTTAGCGGTGTTCTTTGATATTTCCCTTAGTGGTATGATAAGAGCGTTTATTGCGTTTCAACAGTATTTTTTGTGGGACATGAGAGCACCTCAGACCTATCGTATTGCATTCTGAATACGAAGCATGTCTTTCTAATATCAAATAATTTTCATTTTTTTTTTTTTTTTATATAATACAAATTTTATGACAAATTATAAAAATTTGATATTTTTCAAATTTTTGATATATAACAGTTCTCGAAGTAAATTATATAAATCTAATGATATATTCTTAAAGTGTATGTAGCTGGGAGGAAAATCGACGGTCAATTGAAAATTTTGACCTTTCATATTGAAGATATGGATTTTTTCCAAAAAGTTGGTGTTTTGGAAAAAAAATCCATATATTCAATACGAAAGGTCAAAATTTTCAATTGATCGTCAGCTTTTCATCCCACCTACATACACTTCCAAGTATAAATCATCAGATTTATAAAGTTTACTTCGAGTACTGTTAAATATCAAAAATATCAATTTTTAATGATTTGCCATAAAATGTGCATTAAATTGCGAATTTCAAAAAATCAAAATTATTTGATATCAGAATGACATTCTTCGTATTCAGAATGCAATTCGCATGTCTGATGTGCTCTCGTGTCCCACAATAAATACTGTCCAAACATTCATACCCCTTCCCTTAAGGTTAGGTGAGCTGTTGTATGTACAGTGCGCAAAATAATTAAGGTACCAGTTATTATGTTCACCCCTGTATCCTGTATCTGATTTAAGAACTCATTTGTTGAAATTGGTGGAGAATTAAAGAAACAGCGATCTAAAAATTGCACTTTTTATGTTCTAATCAATGAAAGCACAACACTAGTTTTAATGTGCTAAACAATGGAAAGCGCAGTGCTAGTTCTTGTTCAAGAACACTTTGTAAACAAATCAATAGGGCATGCAATGGAGCATGCAATGGAGTAAACTGCAACTTTTGAATTTGCATCTTCCTTGGGTTTTTGGATCATTGTGTCTGTATTTCTTGAATGATTTCAACGAATGAGGTCTGAAATCCGAGCTAAAAGATGCAGCTATTGGCTGCTGATTCCAATTATGACCGGGATACATGATTTGCACTGAAAAAAAAAAAGTTCCGCGCAAATTTGTTATTTTTTCTGCAAAATTGCCTGTCCCTGATTATGACTTATCTGCCTTTGTTTAGGATATACAGAGGTGAACATAATTGGTACCTTGATTATTTTCACCAATGTATATGCATAGTGTAGATGACTTTGTATATACTCATGTATTCTTATTCTATAATGTTTTGTTGTACAACAATAAGTAAGCTTAGATTGAATATTAGATCGGGGGGTTGTCACCCTAAATAAGGTCACCAACTCAAAACCTGGTGTGAATAATGTCAAGTGGGGTCAGAGTGGTGTGATTTTCAAGGAGTGAGGTCTGTTTCATAACAGGTTGGGAATCCCTGAAAATTGGTGAGGGCTCTGAGGGCATCCTTCTAGCACTCCCTTTAAATGACATTAAGAATGACAAATTCTTTGAGTTTGGGCTGGTTAAAATTGAGGAAAGTTTCAGACCTAAAATTATATGTTATAAATTGTTAAGACAGCTTCAGAGAGAGTTTACAACATTGTAAGTAAGCATTTGTTATTCTGATAAAGTTCCGTTTTGTAAACAGTAGGGAGAAGGAGTTGGGCTGATGATACCGCTCTTGAGACTGCCTATTAACCCTAACAGGACGGTATACTACAAAATACTACTTGATATATGCGCTGTTCGTGCATGCATCCCACGTGGTGTGATGACGCAATCGCCCTAAGTGATATATAGGCACGGTTTCGCTGGCCAGCGAAGTCCAAGACCCGTGGCAAAGTGTCGCCGACCCAGTGCCTGGCATGCGAGGGGTCTCGGGTTCGAATCCCACCCAGAGCAAACAACTTCTTTCCTTCTTTTCTCTCTTTATTCCTTTCTTCTTTCCTTTCCCGTCACCAAAAAGCCCTTAGACGGTTAGGGTTAAAAGGATATTATAAACAAGACCTTGCAGTGTTGCATGGCCCTTGATGAGCAAGTAATGTAATAAATGAAGTTGTAAAGTTGATTGAACATACCCTCCCCTACCCCACACTACTATCATACTATGGGTTACCCTACCCCACACTCCTTGGTATCATACTATGGGTTACCACACCCCACACCACAGGGTATCATACTATGAGTTACCCCACCCCACACCCCTGGGTATCATACTATGTGTTATCCTACCCCACACCCCCAGGGTATCATACTATGGGTTACCCCACCCCACACCCCTGGGTATTATATTATGGGTTACCCTACCCCATACTCCTGGGTATCATACTATGGGTTACCCCACCCCACACCCCAGGGTATCATAATATGGGTTACCACACCCCACATCCCATGGATATCATATTGTGGGTTACTCCACCCCACACGCCTGGGTATCATAGTATTTAGGTTCATAATGTTATGGCCCCTTGATGTGCAACTAATCTGATAAATGGAGCGAGGGCAGTATTGAATTTGATTGAACAAGAACAACTCATCTTTCTGTTAATAGCATGTACTCCATAGATAATTATAGAAATGTACATAGAACTGTATAGTATTATTAATAATATAGACTGGTGTATTATTGGTTCAAACCATGGGGCTACAGTTTGATCAGCTCGTAATTGGCGGATCACAAATTATTAATTAAAGTCCTATACTTTATTTAAAACACCCAATATAGACCATACAGGTCAACTGTATCACTCTTAATGTAGATATATTTTTTGACGGAAGTGGTAAAAACCTAACATTTGCAGGCGATTACGAGCTGATTAAAGTACCGGGTATATTTAAGATCAATTTGCTAAATGCGTCTATAGAAAGCAACAACTGGTAGGTCTGTAGCCACAAATTACTTTTAGGTACAGGTGTTCCAAAAATGTGGATCATGTTTAGTAAAAATTCACCTTGTGAGAAAAAAAATCCCCTGAAATGTTACTGTTGACGTTGTGGGTATTATTTCAATGTTTTTACTTAAAAAATGGACATTATGTGAATTTTTCTTCCAAATTTGGATCTTTTAGGGCATATTTTAGTGCAAATTCACACAAAAAAGTAGACCTTTTGTTAGATTTGGGTGGTGCCTGGCTATGGGCCCGAACTGGAATTCGAAATAAAATGGGTTAGTTCATGGACAACTTGGTCCATTTCCACAGGATGTGTGGAGTAGCCCTATGGTTTGATTTTTAACATCTGAATAATTATAGTATTTAAATTGGGAACAAAATAGCAAAATTTGACATGTGATGTATGAAAAACAAATTTGTACAAAGAAAATAAAAGTTTTAAAAAGATGTTATTGCTGGTTCAAGTTGATTTGTGTCAAATAAGTAAGTTGTTTGTGATTTTTTATTAATAAAAGATAGAGGTTCCCTTGCTGGGGAAATGTTTGGAAAACTATATTGTTTCTTCCAAGTGTAGGAAAAATAACAGTGTGAAATTGTATCGTGATCTTTTTGACCTCTGACCTTTGACGGTTTTAGATTATTTCTTGTTTGTTTTGAAAGTCAAACTTGAGTCAAACTTGATGTTTCAGCATATTTCAGTTCTACAGACCTGCTCATGTCTATGGCAAGTTGATTACATATTAAAAGAGAAAAACAAAGAAAGAGATTTTGGTGTTATTTTCACAGAGAAACCTCCTTCTCTCCATTAAAAAACCTGTTGTTATTTTTTGTTTAGTTTCTTGAAAAGTTAAGCTTTTGAAATATGTGGGATTTTCCCCATATCCCAGCTTTTTTTTTTCAAAAACTTGATACTTTGTATCTGGTTACTTGGATTTATAAACTTGATTTCTCAATTCAAAAAGCCAAGTTTTAAAAGAACTTTGGGTTTCAACTCAGAAACCAGGTTATTCCTCCCCCCCCCCCCAGCAAAATGTTTCCCACCTTTCTAGATACAAAATAGTTTCCATAGTGCAGCCGCAAAAGGCAACGCTAAGTAACAATACCTCATACTTATTTCATAAATTGTTGCATATGACCAGGGACAGGCGATTTGCACGGAACTTTTTTTCCGCGCAATTGGCTATTTTTTTTCCTATGGGCAGGGATACATGATTTGCACTGAAAAAAGAGTTCCATGCAATTCCGCGCAATTTGCTATTTTTTTCCGCGCAAATCGCCTGTCCCTGCATATGACTCATTCTGCAAGTATTCATGGCTATCCAAGCGTTGTACAAAATCAGCCTCGCTTGTTCAAGAATAAAATACTTCCTGCATGTGAAATGTTGTTTTTATTGACTAACAGAGATATTCACCATGTGCACAGTTTATTAACACATTGTGTGTGTGTGTTCAAAAAATATCAAAACTCTTGAATTTTTAGGGTACCTTATTCGACCTAATTTAATATTGCCCCTCTCCTAATAAGCTCCCCTATGGAGTATAGAAGTAACAACTGTGAGCACCCCTGTTTTCAATGCACCTGTACAATTTTAATACCATGTTAATTTTCTAATTTCAGAGTATGATTTCAGTTGCCTATAGATGCACTGCATTTGTATTCCAAATATTGAATTTTATAATTTTAATAATTTTAGTAACAGACTCAAGTACTTGGGGTGCCTATTAGATCAAATACAGTGACACTGGTTTACCAAACTAGAAAAGAGAACTTATTGTTGGCAATGACAAAGGCATTGCAATGAATTGATTTAGGTCTACTCATGCATACCAATTGTTGACTTCACTTCTCACAGGGCTGCCAAACCTCCAATTTGGTAGCCCAATTAGGCAACATTTGACCATAAAAACCAATTATTAAGAGAAAAATTGGGCTATGTTTCTATTATTTGACCTGTGATTTGGGTTGAAATATTTGGCCCAATTAGGCAACATTTGACCATTTCTGTCCCATAAAAACAAATGCTTAAGAGAAAAATTGGGTTACTTTTTGATTATTTTACCTGTGATTTGGGCTGAATATGTTGCAACCCTGCTGCTCATAGTCACACCTGTCTGGTTTGCACATTGTAGGATACAATTGTTGGGGGTCAGATCGCACACAGCATTGTCACATGACACAGGTACACCAATCACACCCTCTCCCATTCAGTTCTTAACCCGTCTACTTTGGTACTTTTATATATAACTCAACCTTTAGGATCCGTTTCTTTACATAATTTGCATTAGTCAGGATCCTACCGTGTAATAAGGAGCCAGATCTTAACTTGTTCAGGTAAGTTGTATTTTTATGTTGAAGTTTTGCAACATGATTGATATAAAGTGTATTTCATTTCCTCATTTATTTATAACACTGAGCCGCAGCCAGGTAAAGCCCAATAGTGCAGTGGCTATACATGTACTAAATAAATTAAAGCGATGCCAACCAAAAATGATGGGACAGGGAGGTCTGATTTCATAACTTATATTGATTAACACAACATGTACATGTAGGTCTATTCCTATGCACAATGCTTCAATCCACCAATAATTCCCATTCTATAACAATATTATTTTAAATTAAATTATATGTTATCAATTTACATTGTGTAAATTGCAATTTATTAGTTGAACTTTGCACTGACTTTTTAAAACTTTTAAAACATTTTTGTTACCAACTGCTGGGTCTGATTGTCCCCATAGAACTTTCATATAACAAAATAAAAATCGTTTAAAACCTACCTTGGAAGTGCCAGCCAGTGTAATAAATGAAAAATAAAATCACATGAATTTTCGATTAGTCAAACTTCATTCCCACAGTCATCTATGGGAGGATTGTGTTTAATATTATATCCCATTTCACATCCAAGGTTTTTACCTACAATGCACTCTGTTTTGAATTATTGAATTAGCTTATTCTGCATATTGTGGAATTAAGTCCCTCAGTTGAATAATAACATTCCTAGTCTGTGACTTATTTATGTTATTTAAAATATTTTGGGCAAACATTTTTTGCAAAATAATTTTTCAACCCCAAAATAACATTCTGTTTAGAATGATTTGTACCAAGTTTTCACAAATGTTTTTGGAATGTTATTAAAACGCTTTTATACCCTTTATATAACCCGACATTTAAATGTTTTCTGTAAAACATTTGTGTTTGCTGTGCAGTAAATTACCAACAAATGTTATTTAATGTTATGAAAACGTTTTATACTCTACCTTTATATAACCGACATTTAAACGTTTTCTGACAACCTTTTATAACCTTTTGCGAATGATGTCGAAAATGTTTTGTGTTTGCTGTGTAGCTACTTTTATGAAGAATGAATGTTCTGTAATTGTTTTTTATCTTTCATCTCTATTAGATTTTCAGTGTATTAGCAAGTAGATGATGTATATGTATCACAGACGTTATACATTCCCCCCAATATTTTGCCATGGGGAGCTTACTTATTTGTGTCTTCTGTACTATCCATCATATACCCCCCTGCATAACGAAATTCAACAATATTCAATATCCAAAGCAATATCATCACTACAATATGCCCCAAAAACAGAACTCCCCCATCCCACATAATCGCAAATTGACATGACAGCTTCATTCCAATTCAATTTATTTCATCCAAAACGGTCCTGTGATACACCTTCCCCAATCAAACACATTTCTCTTGCATTTGATCATCTTCTACTCTTCCCTAGAAAAATCATTATAATACCAAATCTAAACACCATGCCATGGAATTCACCATATCACGTCCAAGCTCACATTGGGCACCCCATTCCTTTTTTAAAGGAATTTTTATTTATATATACATGTGGGTATATCCATGGCCCAGATGAGCCACCTGGACTAATGTAAAAGCCCAAGATGCAAAACACTGTACAAACTAATTTGAAATATTTTGTTATATATTTTTAGATAACTAGTTCCCATCGGTGACAAGTTACCAATCCTGGTGAAGTTGCCATGGCAACAACTAATGTTGGGTCAGATGAAGAAGAGGCAGGACCAAGCACAAAAAGAAGAAGACTTAACCAGGGTAAGTTTGGACAACCAATGACTTCTTCACAATTAAGTGGTCATTTTAGGAGCATTTTATTTTCACTAATTGGGGTTAGGTCACAAATGTAACAACACACAAATATGTAAACTTTTGTTGTATAATAACATTATAAAAGCATCAATTTTGTGAAAATTCCAACAAACATAAAAAAAATATGTTTAATTTCCAAAATTTCTTGCAGCTTAAAGTAAATTTTTCTTTTTTTTTTTTTTTCTTTTGGAAATAAATTATAGTACACATGAATTTGAAATTAATAACGGTATCAGGGATCTTCTGACCTATGACAGTCAAGATTTGGTTCTGTACAGTTCCTTCAAGTTCTTTGCTGTCATAGTTACTCAGCTATGAAACGGGACAAATCCACATTCAAAAAGAGCAAATGTCGGCATAGAATAAAAATTCCCAATTTCTTATTTCTTATATGAGTGGATATTCATACATAGTGGTAGATAAAATGAATTAAAGTTTTAACTTCAACACTACACTATTTTTCACTCACCTGGAACGTTTTCACTAGTCCGACTAGCGTCTTCAGCAGATGGTGATGCTATGTTGATATCTTGTCTACAACCGAAACCCAAGACTAAATCGTGACCAAGGATAGAAATAGATCCTATTTGGGATAACTTGCTGATGCCCAGGAGGGGCGGCGCTACATCGTAACATCCTATGACGTCATTCTGTCAATCATATGACATCATCAGTGAGAGATATCCCAATTGTAGACAAGATATCAACACAGCATCACCATCTGCTGAAGACGCTAGTCGGACTAGTGAAAACGTTCCAGGTGATCGAAAAATAGTGTAGTGTTGAAGTTAAAACTTTAATTCATTCTTCTTATTTCTTGACCCAAAGGCTAAGAGCAATACCGTAAAACCCCATCTACAAGCATATATAATGTTTTTTATGAAAGCTAAATTAATTCGAAGTAAGCATAAATATACTAATACAATAGATTGGTCTTAAAATAATACTTGTTTGTATATGCTTGGATCCGTAATTTATTTGCTCAAATTCCATAATGGCGCCTGGATTAATGTAGCTTTCATTAGAGGCACTCTATATGCTTGTAGACGGGGTTTTACGGTATTGTATAATTGATTTGTTGGGAGTGGCCTTTCTTTTCCTTGTTCTTTTTCCTCAATCCTGTTTCTCTGTTTTCTCTTCATATAGGCCAGCATGCTTTATAGATAGCTTGTAAGGCTTGGGTAGCATTTTGCTTGAGTGTGGTCCCATCAGGACCCAAGTGTGTGTCTGCCCGTACCAACCGGTTAAACAAACAAACAAATGTAACTAACATGCCCTTAAAATCTCAACAACAAAGATAAAGAAAAAAGAGGAATAACTGAAAGAAACAAAGAATGTCTTAAAGGAAATAAGAATAATTTGACACGGCTAATTGAAGATTCCAGAGCCTTGCACCCTGATGGATAACATTTCATGCCCCCACTTCAAATCCTGGATCTGCCCTTGTAAAATGTTAATATGCATGGCTGTCCCTCTTTTCAAGCTACAAAAATAATAAGTTAATTGAGAAGGACATTATTTTTATGTTATAAGTGATTGTATTACATTTTGTTTCCTACTACAGGTATGGAGAAGGTATCACACAATGATATTAATGCTGTAGTATACAAAACTAAACTTGGACGCGATCAACAAAAGCATCTCTTTAGACAACTTGGTATTCAGTCATCAGATGTTGAGAATGCTGAGAGGAGAGCAGACACCAGAGATTTTCAACTCCAAGCGATTGAAGTGTTAGAATTCTGGCAACAAACCAACAAGAATGCTACAAGAAAAGCAATTATAGATGCTTTGAAAGAATGTGGTTTCATTAGAGAGAAAGAAATTTTAGAGAAACAATGGAGCTGCATTTCACAAGGTAATATATTGTAACACTAGTTTATTGAGTGCATATACGGGGGCATATGATATGTGCATCTTTGTACATTTTCTTCAATGGGTTTAGGAAAGATGATTGCATCTTAAAAACTTATATTAGGGTTCAGCAGCACAAAGACGTATGTCCATTAGGGAACAAACCAAAAGATCAATGACGTCCTATAAACATAACTAGTTTCGTTTCTCAGCCAACCCCCTCCCTCCCTGCCAGAAACGTAATAAAGAAATGTTGAACATTTTGACATAATAATGACACATTCTTCAGACCGATGTTTTTGTACAAACATAATCGAGTATTTTTACCCCCTCCCCCCTAAACAAAACTAGTTTAGTTTATAGGACGTCATCGATCTGTTGGTTTGTTCCCTTAGCGAACATTTAGAACTCAGTGGTACTAAGAGGTACCATCATAAGATTAGAATGTGTCATTGAATTGACAAGAGGAGCAAGCAAAACCACAGCCCATCCACTTGTGGCCCAGTTACATGGGCATGCACAACATTTTTCGTCATAGCGCCTTCTTGACATGTCTGACACATAACAGACTATACATTTTTGGAATCCTCATGACCACACAAGTAATTTGATACATTACTTGACATAATTGGAGCATTCTGAAAATTTGACCCCCATGTAACCTTGATTGACCCCTCCCTGGAATGCCCGGAAGTCTCAGGAGGTGAGCCCAAGTTAAATTGATTCAGAATCAATCAAAGATCCCAAAATAACTTTCAAATCTTTGTTCTATGAGTTGGTCACGAACTCTACATAATAGTCTTCTACTAATATTATTGTATTCAAATATTTATTGCCTACAGCATGCTTAACATCAGCATTCAACTTAGAGGAGTGCAAGAAACAGCTGATAACATTCTATCGTCATGAAATGAGCAGAGTGCAATTATTGCCATGGTGTGATGAATCAAGAAATATGAATGACATTTATGTTACTTTGAAGTTAAAGAAAGGGTCAAGAAAAGGTACCGCATTGCTGCCAAAGAATGAAGATCTTGTAAGTCTCCAAACATCAGATGGTATGCCAGCAACACGGATACTAGTTAAGGGAGTAGCTGGCAGTGGGAAGTCAACTTTGTTGGCTAAGTTAGCTTATACTTGGTCGCAACAAAGAAGTGACTCACCACTTGCCAAATTTCAATTGTTATTTATATTGAGTTTACGTGAAGTTAAAAGTGGCAGCTTGATTGATGAAATATTTGAGCAAATCTTTGAAACAAAAACCACTGTGTCTAAAGATGGACTAGAAGCATATATTGAATCAAATCCAGAGTTGTGCCTTCTCCTGTTGGATGGTTTTGATGAATATTCATCTAGTGATCTGTCTTCTCCATTTGGGAGCCTACAAGAAATTCTTGTCTTTAAAAACCTACGAGAATGTTGCACTATTTTGTCAACTCGTCCTCACAAAGATTTGCAAAGTCATCAATCAAGCTACCTACTAGTAGATGTTTTAGGATTTTCACACAAAAATGTTGAATTGTATATGAAAAGATTCTTCAGTGGTAAGAAGGAGATGGTTCAAGGACTGAAAGAAAGAATAAATGAATCTGAAAGACTTACCACCTTGTCAAAAACACCAGTAATGCTAATGTTAATGTGCCTTCTTTGGGAAGATGAGCAAAAATTACGAGATACACAATCAGAATTGTATCAAGATTTTGTCCTCTTTTTGTGGAGGAAGTATTGTATGAGGCAAGGTAAAGATATAGATGAACAAGACAAAATAGAAGGAGAGTTTGCTGAACTAATTCATAGATTAGGTTGTGTAGCTTTGGATGGATTACTAAGACTTAAACCTATCTTAGTTGAAAAGATTGTCTTTGCTGAAAATGAATTTGAAAAGTCATTGTATCAATTGGGTTGTGAAACAGGGCTGCTTACCAGAGAGCGGTTAAGGTCAAGGTTGAGTAGAAATAGTGCTGTAACATTTCTTCATAAATCTTTTCAAGAATTTTGTGCAGCAAAGTACTGGGCAAGTTTGTATACTACAGACCCTGAAAGGTTCAACAGAATTCTGAAGCAACTGGAAACATGGAATATGTTAATGAGCAAATTTGACCTTCTGAAATTCTGTTGTGGATTGGTTGAAAAAGGTGGGATGGTCTCTATTATACAACATGCTGTGTGTGTATTAGGAAGACGTACAAGGTTACGTACAAAAGTGCGCACAATTTGCATTGGCTATGATAAACCTGGGCATAGCAGTAAGAATGTAGTGAATATCTTAACTTTGTTGTATGAAAGTAAAAGCACATCTGATACTGGTGATTCAAGCAACAGCTACTTTAAAGCACAGTCACATATCAGTCAACATCAGTCCCTCATAAGTGAGGCAGATGCAGTTTCAGACTCCGATTCTGATGATGGTGAGTCAAGAGATGATTCAGATTCAACTTCAGATTCTGATTCTGATTCAGCTTGTTCATTGGATCCATCACAAAAAGGCTGTGAAACTGCTAAAATTGATGCTTTGAACATCTCACTAACCCAGTCATTCAAATCAATCTTCCCTGATAATAAATTCGGCCATGCTGATGATGGACTCACAATAGATATAGGCGACAAATATCCCAAAGCAACTTCAATATTTCACAAGTTTGTTAACTCTCCATTGGGATTCTCAATATTCAGTACAGTCTTTACAATCACCATCAAAACTCCACATCTATCACATATTTATGCTGATATGTTAAGATGTATGTCAGATGTTAGGTACTTGGAAATATGTTTTAAAGAATCTAACAAACCATGTAAACAAAACACTAAACATCTTGTAGAAGCTCTAGGTACTGCACCCACCTTGCCGGAGCAGGATTTATCAGGGAACAATGCAGGGCTGTCAATAGCTCCACTTATTCAGCAAATGCTTAAGTGCTGCTCTAAACTTACTATAGTGAATTTATCACAAATACAAATAAATGATCATAATCAAATGATGACTCCAGGAGATGGCATACAAACTAATGTCCTTAAATACATTTCCTTTAAGCACATTGGCGATGTTAAGGAAAGTAGTACCAAATCCCAGGAGCACACCAATGTGCTTAGAAAGTTTAGTATGTATTTAAGTCGTAGTGACCTATCTGATGACATAGGACATGCATTCTTAACTCACATGATCTGTATCTGTAGCTGTAGTAAATACTACACAATGCTCCCTACTGGAACCAGGCGTGTTCATACAAGTAATTGTAATTACATACAAGTAATTGACCTTGACAATGTTACATTAAAAGAAGACATGATCAAAACATTGAGTGAATATCTGTTTAACCTTACTAAGCTCAATTTGTCTGACATTGAGATAAAAGAGGATCCTAGTGAAATGTTGACTTCAGGAGATACCAAACAGAAAAACACAATTGAAAAATTGTTACTTGCAGATCCTTCTAAAAAACAACTCAATTCTACAGATTACCATTTAAGAAAGTTTTATTTTAAACTGATTGGCTGTAGGCTGTCTGATGTAATAATGCGTATGTTATTTACTCACTTTATAACCCCTCACATACATGCCATTGAGTTTCAATTCTCTTCACAGAAGTCATTTGATTCCAAGTTGATAATATTGAGTGAATTCCTTCCTATGGCATCCAACCTGCAGTTTCTTGATTTGTCAAGCAGTACTGTAGGATTGGCTGTGGGGCCTCTTGCAAAACAACTACAGTATTGCACCCATTTACTTATATTGGATTTATCACATGCTTCGCTTAAGGAAGATCACATAGAAATATTAAGTAAATTCCTCCCCAAGATGCCCAACCTAAAGAAGCTGGATTTGTCACATAATACTGTAGGAGAAGCTGTAGCACCACTTGAAGAGCAACTGCAGCATTGCACCAACTTAATTTCATTGAATTTATCATATACTCAGTTGATGGAAGATCACATCAAGACACTGAGTGAATTCCTCCTTCCCAAAGTACCCAATCTGGAGGAGCTGAAATTGGCAGGAAATACTATAGGGGTGGCTATAGTGCCTCTTGTCGAGCAACTGCTGTATTATTGTCCCATGCTGAGTAAATTGAACTTGATGTTTGCAAATATTGCAGAAAAGGGTGTTGTTGAACTTTGCGACAGGTTAGCTGCCATGCCCAATCTGACTAGTGTTAATCTCTATGGTAATGATATTGGCAATACTGGTGTTGATGCCTTGTTCACACACATCCACCATTTGACCAAATTAGAGAAATTGCAAATCTCTGCCAAAATTAATAATCAGTGCAGTACTCTTGTTAGAGATTGCCTTATTGCTATTAGAGAGTGGGGCAACTTTGGGTATGACCCATGTAACCCTCACAGTGAGACACAGGAAATATCGAAAAGAATGAATCGTGCAGATATTCAATTAGTCCAGGAGACAGCAAAGAAACATCTAAAAAAAAAAAAGGAAAAAAAGCGCAGTGATTTATAGTGCGCTACGCACAGGCACAACGCCTAGGCGTTGATCCACAAGCCTCAGCACACTTTACAGGTTGTCGCTGACCACTACGGCCCCACATCATTCCATAAACCATTAAACAACAAATCAGGGACTTTGCTGCTTCAAGAGCGCACACCCTAAACATTACACAAATAACCATCGCAACCAGGATCAGCTCCCCGAGTTTCGTACGGGTTACAACAAGACAAATTAGCAGTAAGTTCCTTGTCCAGGGAATTTCAAGCTAACTCAATTTTTCCACGAGAGCGCATTAGGCACCACCAGGGTTCGAACCCGCAACCTATCGCACCATAGTCGAACGCCTTATCGATTGAGCTAACTAAACATCTAAAATAATTATCATTTTGTTCTTCCTGAAAAGGCATCATATAAATCAAGTCAACAATGCCATTAAAAGGTAGAATTTATAAAAATGCTGGCCTCACTCACTCAATTTGATCGTATTTGAGTGATTAATCATGTGCTTTAATGTGCTTCAATATGAAAGGTCAAAATGTCAATTGATCGTCTGCTTTTCATCCCATCTACATACACTTTAAGAATATATCATTAGATTTATAAAATTTACTTCGAGGACTGTTATATATCAAAAATTTGAAAAATATCAATTTTTATAATTTGTCATAACATTTGTATTATATCGTGATTTTCAAAAATGAAAATTATTTGATATCAGATATACATGCTTCGTATTCAGAATGCAATTCAATACGTCTGAGGTGCTCTCATGTCCCCTAAAAATACTGTCAAAATGCTCATTCCAGATCCCTTAATGCACATTTTCAAGAAAACATATTTAATGCAATAAATGTGTACATATAAGGGCCTTTAAAAAAGCTGTAACTATATTTTAATCTTAACATCTGCACATTATTAAGGATATTGTTTTATTTAGGCAGAGGAGACCGTTTTTGGGGAAACTCGCAATTTGTATAGGAAACAAAGTATTATTTCTGTATATTGCTGATAGCATTGTATCAATTAGACATATGCTGCTGATAGCATTGACTCAGTACACGGTCGATCTTACCGCTTCCGATGTTGATTAAGATACTTCTTGCATCGATCCCGAGATGCGGAAAAACCAATAGTCATTTTGTCCCACATAAATGAATAAATAACAAAACCCCCGATCCCCGGTGGACTCACCCAAAAGGTGACGCCACACCATATGATCGCCCTTATCCTCCTTGGTCTCCGACTGACACAGACGTGCCTATCGATTGATCATAGCACTGTGTATCAATTTCTCGACTTAAAGGCGAGATATACGGTTGTAGTTTCACACCTTAGGTAAAACCAAACCGGTATTGTTCGGCTGAGGATAGTTTTGACGGCATTTTCTGACGAAAAAGTGACAAAAACGATCCAAAACTTAGCTACATATCGTGCCTCCGCTTGTATACGGGACACACGAGCAATTCAAAATGGCCGCTTCGTTGACGCCATTCATTTTGTTTCCCACGTAAACAACCATTGCAGCCTGTAAGTTACAATAGATGTTTGTACATACACATTGTATTTCATGTACGGTAGGTTATTGTTGCTATGTTAGGGTGATTACTCTATCGTTATGTCTTCATTACCGTCCAATAAAGACGAGTTAATCAGATATTCATACGGTGGGTCATGGCAGGTCTGCTTAAGGGGGCTCCGGTCCCCGGACAAGCAGGCGGTTCCTTCGGGACTGCTAAGCGCCCAAAGGCTCAGCAGCCAGCGAAAGCACTGACTATACGTCGGAGCAAAGTAGCAGGCAGCAGAGCGGTAACCACCAGCGAAACCCCTAGCGGGTTTTGCAGCAGGAGGATACCAGTCGATACGGTAGATTCTGCTGTGACAGCCCCTATGGGTCATGGCAGGTCTGCTTAAGGGGCTCCGTCCCCGGACAAGCAGGCGGTTCCTTCGGGACTGCTAGCGGCGTCCAAAGGCTCAGCAGCCAGCGAAAGCACTGACTATACGTCGGAGCAAAGTAGCAGGCAGCAGAGCGGTAACCACCAGCGAAAACCCTAGCGGGTTTGTAGCAGGAGGATACCAGTCCTCTAGCTTAAAATCCTCACGGGTTTTTAGCAGGAGGACACCCGCCTGTTGCAGGCATATCTACAGGCTCAAACAGCCACAGTAGTAGCTAGCGACGGGCAGCATGCAAGGGTACCCCGGGCTTGCCTGGGTTGAACCCTAGCATGCATGGGTTCAGCAGAGCCGATACCGCGGCTAACGCTGTGGGTGTAGTCTTAGCAGAACCAACTGGGGCTGTCACACGGCAGCGCTCCATGGCGGGACCGCCGAAAGATACCCTGGGCCCTAGAATAGCTGCTGGCTGTCCACAGGGACTGGCTGGCGATTATTCAGGGGTTGGGCTCGCAGTCGCTCACGGGACAGCGACCCAGGTGCATTCGGTGGCAGCTACAAAGCCGAGCTACGGCTTGACTTCAGTGGTAGCCGCTATGCACCCGCCCATAGCTGCCGTGAGTGGTCCGCCACACACAGCGACCTTGGGCGAAGCTCTAGAGGGTACAGTAAGTAGCTTGAACAGCCTAGCTGATCAACAACCCACTTATGTCCTCGAGAGCCAGCGGAGCGTGGGTGATCCATTACCGCCAATGGGTCAATTACCCTCTCTTTGATCGATCACTGTCAAATCAACAGGGCATAGCTCCATTGATTGACGCTGCCTATTCAGGTGGCGAGGCGATTGATCGGGGGTATGCACGCTCAGCTACCCGTGGTACTAGGCAAGCTCCCTCTAGCCAAGGGACAGCCGGTATAGCGGGTACCCATACACACGGCTTGATCCCCTTGCGGGGAACGCAGTGAGGCATGGGTACAGTGGTACACAGCCGGAGCCCTCACGGGCACCTACGCTTAGTATCAGCCGCCGGTACCACGCCAGCACACAGCTTGATCCCCAAACAGGGAACGCAGTGTGGCGAGGGTACAGCGGTCCACAGTTGGGAACCCTCACGGGTACCCACGCTGATACCGCGACCGGTATGCGAGCACTCGCTTTAGTCGCCACAGTCTCTGTGGCAACAAGGGGAGGCGGTGCTGGTACTGCAGTACCATGGGGTTACCCTGGTGGCGGATCCTTTCAGGGTCAGCTGCCGGCTGGGTATGCCCCGTGGTACCCGCAGCAGGGTGTTTCTTCCACGCCTAGCACCGTGGCAAGTGTCGCCTAGCGATGGCCACGCAGTACCAACATCAGCTGTTGACCAGGCCAGCCGGCATGGAGCTAACCCAGATCTTGATCAGGGTAGGCCCGTGCTGCTAGCGCTTAGGACGACGGCTGCGAGCATGCGGACCCAGTGGTGCCATGGCGGATACCTCAGGGTCTTGCGGGGAGTACTCCCTCTTCTGCTGGCAGGTAGTCGGCGAGCCACACAGTGGTTATGCCTTCTTACCCGCTTTCAGATGCCCGTCCTCAGTTACCGCCATCATCGGAGCATGATACGGATACTGTGGGCGAGGAAAGGAGTCGGAAGCTGAGTCCGGTAGTGACATCACTACAGTCTCCTGCCCCCGCTGCCCCGCGAGGGGAGCAACAGCACTGATCTTCCTCCGGACACCCCCTAAGGGGAGTCCATGGAGGAGGACCAGGGATCCTTTCAGTAGGATGCTCAGCTGCTGCTTCCTCACTGGGGACGCCTGCACTCTCATTCCCGCAAACCTCACGGGTGGATATCGTGGGCTGTCGAGCTCAGTAGAGCTATGGCGCCGCGTGCTTGCACGCTTCTCTGCGTGTAACGCTGGAGGACCACGGACCTACCTGAGGGGATCCGAGAGGACCCAGATGTCGCCAAGCGTATCACGCCAGACAACATCTGAGCTCTTCCGCGAGGTGAGCCGATGAGCGGTGCTAACAGCTAGCCTCAACGAGAGCTCCATGGGCCTAGCCCATAGGGTGTCCACTCAGCTGGGAGGGGCCTGCCACTCCAATCGCTCAACGCGATGGAAAGGCAGGGTCCTTTTTCTCTTTGGATGCTTCTGCGCCACGGTGGAGGACCGTGCAAATAAGCTACCAACGGGAGCACTCTGAAGAGGTCGGAAACTGCCCTTACCATGGGTAGGAGCTCCGACTTCAGCAGGCCGTGCACCACCAACAGTACCCGAGCCCACTACCTCTGCAGCACCCATTTCTGGGAGGCGCAAGGGTAGCACAGGATCAGCTGGCAAGCCCGAAGAAGAGCAAGCGCCTTCCAAGGGAAGCTAGGCAGAGCATTCCTGGGGGCTCAGCGGTTTTCCACAGGGGATCTCCCAGTGGGCGACCGCTTATGGCTTTCACCCAGAGGTGGGAAACCATCTCTGAGCGCCTGGGTATGGTCAGTGGTGAGTGGGGGTTACAGACTGGCAACCCAGTCTCCCCACATTCGCCTGCACATTTCAGAGGTCCACAGTAGTACCGTCAGACGGCCCCAGCGTCGGGCACTACTGACAGGGATCACACAGCTTCTCACTGGCGGGCGATTGTCCCGGTCTCCACCCCCGCTCTACGGTGAT
Organism: Amphiura filiformis; assembly: GCF_039555335.1. Classification (NCBI taxonomy): domain Eukaryota; kingdom Metazoa; phylum Echinodermata; class Ophiuroidea; order Amphilepidida; family Amphiuridae; genus Amphiura; species Amphiura filiformis. Next base: position 50,460,998 of record NC_092644.1, on the reverse strand, counting down.
CTTGGAGCCATTGGCTCCAAGGAAGACCGGCGACGGGAGCCCCATCCGAACCGCAGGCTGTTGAACACGCTCTTCAGGCCCAAAAGGTTCAGAATGGGGACCCTCGCCTCGTGCTAGCCTGCCCCATCAGGGGCATGGGAACAGCATCGCTAGATCTCTCGGACGCCTATCTGCATATGCCAATCGCCTCTCCAGATCGGAGGCATCTGCGCTTCTAGGTACAGGATCAAAATTACCAGTTTTGATACCGCCATCCGCCTGTCCATCTCTCCCAGGGTGTTTAACACTCTTGGTCAGAGCGGTGGCAGCGCATACCTGAAGCACAGGGGTGTCAACATCAGTTGCTACCTGGACGCTTGGCTCATATACGGACGCACTCCACTGAAGACTACGGGTCTCATGGGGTTGATAGTCCGTAGGGTGCGGGACCCTGGATTTTTTGATCAGCTCAAAAAAGTCCAGCGTGGTCCCGACGCAGACACCACTATTTGTAGGGGCCCGGATCACCCTCACGGAGGGGTTCGCGGTGCTCTCACCCGAGCGGGTGACGACCATGGTGCGGTGTGCCTGACTCTTGGCCGAGTCTCGGGCAAAACCCGCTGTGGCATGGATGAAGGTGGTAGGCCTAATGGCCAGTATGGTAGACCTCGTACTGTACTGCCGCTTTCTACGTTAGGCTTACCCAACTACACCTTCTAGCCTGCTTGCAGGCCCAGTCGTCACCAATATCCTCGCGGTTCCGTTGTCGGAGATCGCGCGAGAGGAACTCTGGTGGTGGTCCCATCAGCTCAATTTGACCCAGGGTGTCAGGTTTCCTGCACCCCCGGTATGTCACGTAGTGACAACCATAGCGCCAAAACGGGCTGGGGGTCCACATCCACGGAGACTCCGCCTCGGGCCTATGGGGGCCATAGAGACAGAGTTTCACATCAGCCTCCCTCGCGTACGGGGAGGTGATCGTGGAATCACATACCGTGGTCCTGACGGATAGCACAACCGTGGTAGCCTACCCCAACAGACAAGGGGACTCCGGGCCACCACGATTGAGCCTGCATGCACGACACCTGATAGGGTGGTGCAAGTTCAGGCAGATTACGATGAGAGCGATACACATCGCTGGCGTCACTCAGCATCCTCGCCAAGCACTATCTGTCACGAGGAAGGGTGTCGGGACCAGCAGAATGGTCCCTTGTTCCGCGAGGTCGCTTCAGACGATCTTCAAGGGATGTACCACCCTCGAAAGATCTGTTCGCATCTCATCGCAATCATCCACTGCCGGTGTACTGCTCAAGGGTCGCTGACCCCCAAGCATTCACCGTGGACGCTCTGTCCATAGACTGGTGAGGGATGACAGCTTATGCAGTCCCTCCGATCTCACTACTCATGAGGGTGGTGGCCAAGATCGGGTGGGAAGACTGCATTGTCATTCTGCTAGCGGCAAGGCCGCTGGCGCTCCCGAGGTACCAGATCTACTCCGGATGCCCGGAGCGGAGGTACCCAGTCTATCACTAGAGCACCTGCAGTTAGCTGCATGGCCCTTACCAGGGAACACGCAGCGGAGGGATACTTTTCATCAGAAGCTGTTTTTCTCATCGCCGGGCTAGACGGAAGTCTACCCTCCGTGACGTATAGCCAGAGTCTGGCTCCATACTACGCTTGGTGCAATGAGACAAATAGCTCTCCCGCTAGAGCCTCTGTGCTGCTAGTTCCGGAGTTTCTGACAGAAAAGTTCCAAGCAAGACTTCAGCGGCCACTGGGGCCAGCTATAAGTCAGCTGTCCTCTCCATTCACCGAGGTTTCGAGACGGGTCGACTATCATAGCCGATGGTTACCTTATTAGTCTACGCCGACGGTATGTTCAACGAGTGTCTACTAAAAAGGAAAGTGATCCTCCTAAGGGATCCCAACACAGTCTTAGATTACCTTAAGGGTCACCCTTTTGACCTTCCGCCAAAAGCGACGCTTAAATACGTAACTCTCAAGATGGCTTTCCGGTTTGGCGTTGGCTTCGGACGGCGGTGCTGAGTTGCACACGGTCTCGAGGTTAGCTTCCGTGTTCACAAACACTGGAGCGACACTGTTTCGGGCGCTCTGTTCTCGTGACTACGAACGGCGCGTGCATACCGACATTCGTCCCTCTCCAATCCCCAGGGTTGGGCAAGGTTCGCTGAAGCCAAAGATAGGCTGGGGTGTCCGATAAGGCGCTGCAGCACTATTTCTTCCGAACACAAGCCTTGCGAGGGACTCACGACGCATTCATCACCCTTACAGAGCCTTTCGGTCCAGCCGCTGTCGCAATGGCTGGTCCAGGTGTTGGTGGGGTCCGGGGATCGCGAAGGTTTCAAGGCCCCACGACCCACTCGACACGAGCTATCTCATCATCTTGGGTATACCGCTCGGTTGTCCCTTGAGGAGATCTAGTAGGCGGTGTCCCGAAGCCACCTTCGCCTTCTCTACGATACTTCCGCTTACGTTAGTAATCAGAGACGGGCGGAGGTTTACCGACATTGTTCGGGCGATCATAATACGGTGGTGTACGGGTACCAGGTTTTCAGACTATACAGAATACTCAGCATGGTAAGAACCAGTGTCGCTATTCTTAACCACCAAACTTATTAAGTAAGGAGGTTTATGTCTGTGATCGCGTGGTCTTTTTTGTTTCCCGACCGCGGGGGGAAAATATTTTCTGACCTCGCGAAAACCATCGCTACCGCCCCGATCCCTGATCAGATGCTGACCAATCTTGTACCTCCATCCGTCGGTTACTTGCTAGATCGATCTTTCAGATGTTGATGCAAGAAGTATCTTAATCAACATCGGAAACGGTAAGATCGACCGGTGTACTGAGTCTAGTCCCAAACAAAATGTTTGGTAGACTCATAACCGGTGCGATCTTACCTTTCCGATGTTGATTATCCCGACCCCGCCACCCCTACAAGTTTGGTCCGAGTAGGGGATCCCAAGTCGGATAAGGGCGATCATATGGTGTGACGCCACCTTTTGGGTGAGTCCACCGGGGATCGGGGTTTTTGTTATTTATTCATTTATGTGGGACAAAATGACTATTGGTTTTTTCCGCATCTCGGGATCGATGCAAGAAGTATCTTAATCAACATCGGAAAGGTAAGATCGCACCGGTTATGAGTCTACCAAACATTTTTGTTTGGGACTATTATTTATCAGTTATTTGCTGTCTACTGCTGATAGCAAATAAATACAATACATTGTATTTATTTGCCGTCCACTACTGATAGCACTGTATTTATTTACTGTTCATTGTTGACAGCAAATAAATACAATACATTGTATTTATTTGCCGTCCACTACTGATAGCACTGTATTTATTTGTTGTATACTGCTGACAGCAAATAAATGGAATGCATTGCATTTATTTGCCATCCACTACTAATAGCACTGTATTTATTTGTTGTCTACTGCTGGCAGCAAATAAATGCAATGCATTGTATTTATTTGCCGTCCACTACTGATAGCACTGTATTTATTCACTGTCTACTGCTGACAGCATATAAATGCAATGCATTGTATTTATTAACCGTCCACTACTGATAGCACTGTATTTATTTACTGCCTACTGCTGATAGCAAATAAATGCAATGCATTGTATTTATTAACCGTCCACTACTGATGGCACTGTATTTATTTACTGCCTACTGCTGACAGCAAATAAATTCAGTGCATTGTATTTATTAACCGTCCACTACTGATGGCACTGTATTTATTCACTGTCTACTGCTGACAGCAAATAAATGCAATGCATTGTATTTATTTGCCGTCCACTACTGATAGCGCTGTATTTATTCACTGTCTACTGCTGACAGCAAATAAATGCAATGCATTGTATTTATTTGGCGTCCTCTACTGATCGCACTCTATTTATTCACTGTCTACTGCTGACAGCAAATAAATGCAATGCATTGTATTTATTTGCCGTCCACTGCTGATAGCACTGTATTTATTTACTGTCTACTGCTGACAGCAAATAAATGCAATGCATTGTATTTATTTACCATCAACTACTGATAGCACTGTATTTATTTACTGTCTACTGCTGATAGCAAATAAATGCAATGCATAGTATTTATTTGCCATCCACTACTGATAGCACTGTATTTATTCACTGTCTACTGCTGACAGCAAATAAATGCAATGCATTGTATTTATTTGTCGTCCACTACTGATAGCACTGTATTTATTTACTGTCTACTGCTGACAGCAAATAAATGCAATGCATTGTATTTATTTACTGTCTACTGCTGATAGCACTGTATTTATTTGTTGTCTACTGCTGGCAGCAAATAAATGCAATGCATTGTATTTATTTGCTGTCCACTACTGATAGCACTGTATTTATTTACTGTCTACTGCTGACAGCAAATAAATGCAATGCATTGTATTTATTTGCCGTCCACTACTGATAGCACTGTATTTATTTACTGTCTACTGCTGACAGCAAATAAATGCAATGCATTGTATTTATTTGCCATCCACTTCTGAAAGCACATTATTTATTTACCGTCTACTGCTGACAGCAAATAAATGCAATACATTGTATTCATTTGCCGTCCACTACTAATAGCACTGTATTTATTTACTGTCTACTGCTGATAGCAAATAAATGCAATGCATTGTATTTATTTGCAGTCCACTACTGATAGCACTGTATTTATTTGCTGTCTACTGCTGATAGCAAATAAATGCAATGCATTGTATTTATTTGCCGTCCACTACTGATAGCACTGTATTTATTTACTGTCTACTGCTGACAGCAAATAAATGCAGTGCATTGTATTCATTTGCCATCCACTACTGATAGCACTGTATTTATTTACTGCCTACTGCTGACAGCAAATAAATGCAATGCATAGTATTTATTTGCCATCCACTACTGATAGCACTGTTTTTATTTACTGTTTACTGCTGACAGCAAATAAATGCAATGCATTGTATTTATTTGCCATCCACTACTGATAGCACTGTATTTATTTACTATCTACTGCTGACAGCAAATAAATGCAGTGCATTGTATTCATTTGCCATCCACTACTGATAGCACTGTATTTATTTACTGCCTACTGCTGACAGCAAATAAATGCAATGCATAGTATTTATTTGCCATCCACTACTGATAGCACTGTTTTTATTTACTGTCTAGTGCTGACAGCAAATAAATGCAATGCATTGTATTTATTTGCCATCCACTACTGATAGCACTGAATTTATTTACTGTCTACTGCTGACAGCAAATAAATGCAATGCATTGTATTTATTTGCCGTCCACTACTGATAGCACTGTATTTATTTACTGTCTACTGCTGATAGCAAATAAATGCAATGCATTGTATTTTTTGCTATCCACTACTGATAGCACTGTATTTATTTGCTGTCTACTGCTGACAGCAAATAAATGCAATGCATTGTATTTATTTGCTGTCCACTACTGATAGCACTGTATTTATTTACTGTTTACTGCTGATAGCAAATAAATGCAATGCATTGTATTTATTTGCCGTTTACTGCTGACAGCACTGTATTTATTTACTGTCTACTGCTGACAGCAAATAAATGCAATGCATTGTATTCATTTACCGTCCACTACTGATAGCACTGTATTTATTTACTGTCTACTGCTGACAGCAAATAAATGCAATGCATTGTATTTATTTACCATCAACTACTGATAGCACTGTATTTATTTGCTGTCTACTGCTGACAGCAAATAAATGCAATGCATTGTATTTATTTGCCATCCACTACTGATAGCACTGTATTTATTCACTGTCTACTGCTGACAGCAAATAAATGCAATGCATTGTATTTATTTGTCGTCCACTACTGATAGCACTGTATTTATTTACTGTCTACTGCTGACAGCAAATAAATGCAATGCATTGTATTTATTTACTGTCTACTGCTGATAGCACTGTATTTATTTGCTGTCTACTGCTGGCAGCAAATAAATGCAATGCATTGTATTTATTTGCTGTCCACTACTGATAGCACTGTATTTATTTACTGTCTACTGCTGACAGCAAATAAATGCAATGCATTGTATTTATTTGCCGTCCACTACTGATAGCACTGTATTTATTTACTGTCTACTGCTGACAGCAAATAAATGCAATGCATTGTATTTATTTGCCATCCACTTCTGAAAGCACATTATTTATTTACCGTCTACTGCTGACAGCAAATAAATGCAATACATTGTATTCATTTGCCATCCACTACTAATAGCACTGTATTTATTTACTGTCTACTGCTGATAGCAAATAAATGCAATGCATTGTATTTATTTGCAGTCCACTACTGATAGCACTGTATTTATTTGCTGTCTACTGCTGATAGCAAATAAATGCAATGCATTGTATTTATTTGCCGTCCACTACTGATAGCACTGTATTTATTTACTGTCTACTGCTGACAGCAAATAAATGCAGTGCATTGTATTCATTTGCCATCCACTACTGATAGCACTGTATTTATTTACTGCCTACTGCTGACAGCAAATAAATGCAATGCATAGTATTTATTTGCCATCCACTACTGATAGCACTGTTTTTATTTACTGTCTACTGCTGACAGCAAATAAATGCAATGCATTGTATTTATTTGCCATCCACTACTGATAGCACTGTATTTATTTACTATCTACTGCTGACAGCAAATAAATGCAGTGCATTGTATTCATTTGCCATCCACTACTGATAGCACTGTATTTATTTACTGCCTACTGCTGACAGCAAATAAATGCAATGCATAGTATTTATTTGCCATCCACTACTGATAGCACTGTTTTTATTTACTGTCTACTGCTGACAGCAAATAAATGCAATGCATTGTATTTATTTGCCATCCACTACTGATAGCACTGAATTTATTTACTGTCTACTGCTGACAGCAAATAAATGCAATGCATTGTATTTATTTGCCGTCCACTACTGATAGCACTGTATTTATTTACTGTCTACTGCTGATAGCAAATAAATGCAATGCATTGTATTTTTTTGCTATCCACTACTGATAGCACTGTATTTATTTACTGTCTACTGCTGACAGCAAATAAATGCAATGCATTGTATTTATTTGCTGTCCACTACTGATAGCACTGTATTTATTTACTGTCTACTGCTGATAGTAAATAAATACAATGCATTGTATTTATTTGCTATCCACTACTGATAGCACTGTATTTATTTACTGTCTACTGCTGACAGCAAATAAATGCAATGCATTGTATTATTTGCTGTCCACTACTGATAGCACTGTATTTATTTACTGTTTACTGCTGATAGCAAATAAATGCAATGCATTGTATTTATTTGCCATCCACTACTGATAGCACTGTATTTATTTACTGTCTACTGCTGACAACAAATAAATGCAATGCATTGTATTTATTTGCCGTCCACTACTGATAGCACTGTATTTATTTATTGTCTACTACCGGTAGCCAAATCCTTTCAGACCTAATATTTCACAGATATTTAAATATCCCTTTTGATGAAATGGGTATTTGGTTGATTGGACCATCTTCCTTCCAGTATTACAGTTGATTTTATGTTTAAGATGTATATCTACTACTGCATTTAAATATTGTATTTATCTAATCTACAATTTGTAAAGAGACTAATCAATATTTACACTACTGGGGTACAGAAGAATTAAAAAATTAAATGATCCATTATGCATGCCTCCACATTAGCTCAACAATTTTGCCCCATCACATTGGCTTAAAAAATGTTTGTTCCTCCCCAGTTTCTCAAGTTCTTTTCATTTATAATTTCAGGTCTCCTCTTTCTATCTGGAAAAAACTTGTATGCCCTAAAGTCCCCATCCCATTAAATTGTGTGCCCCATCCCCCAATCAGCATAAATATTGATTGGTCTCTTATATTTTCATGATGATGTATGTACAAACACCACACAAAAAGAAAGTCCACTCTTTTTAAGGCCAGAGTAATGGGAGAGAACATGGACCTTTTCGAGCATCATTATTTCTGAATTGTATGTCCAAAGTATATAAAACTATACATTTTTGGAACGGAAATGAGTCAAGGAATCCCATGGTGACGTCAGATTTGTTCTAAAATTTTTTTGTGACAACTTAGAAAAAAATCCGTTCAGAGTAAAACAAATTCAGTTAGCTTTTCAAGAAGAAGAGACATGAACTTAGGGAAGGTTTTTTATTTTTTGAAATTAGCCTCTTTTTCAAAATATTGAAAAAAACATGTGGAAAAAGCAATTTTGTCGCTGTATTAAGCTAAAAATTGCACATAATGGTGTATATTTTTGTTTAAAATAAATATTTTGAAAAAATGAGAAAACCTTTCCTAGGCTTTGATGTACTCTAAACGATAGTGCAAAAAGTTTACCTTTTGTTTGCATATTTTTCGAGTTATCTTGTCACAAAAATCGTGCAATATTGTCAAAAGTGAACTCTGAGAAATCGACGTTTTAGTAAAAAAATGTCAAAATTATGCACAAAATGTCCTTATATTTTAAAACGGTAAAATATGCATCTTTTTGCACCAATAAATCTATAATGTCTGCTTTCAGTGCGCCAAAATTCAAAATAATTATAAAATCTAAGTGGCATTTTGACTGCAAATTTTTGTTTTGTTTACACCACATTTGCTGGCGTGAACAACATACCGAATGCGCCTTGACTGTGTTTGACATACGCGCATAGTTGCGCCGTGTCACGCGGTGTGAATCGCACGCGTAATCACAATATTTCGCATTCGCGCATTTCTGACTCATTATTTCCGCCAATTTACTAAGCTGTCTTGAGCCATGTGACTTTTTAGAGTTGAAAAGAGTGAAACAAATCAAGCAAAAATACGAGTAAATATTAGAAAGTTGTATTTTATCAGTTTCAAGTGAAAGAATACATCTTAGTGTTGATAAATATCAAGAAATCTCAAATTCGGGTGTGGACGAATGTGTCTTCCATTACTCTGGCCTTAAGTGCTCATAATTCTTAACAAAGTTAATTAAGAACATTGAAATTGATATAAATGTGTGACACATTTTGTAAGCTACAGTTTTGATACCTCATTTGTGTGTTTAAAAAGAATCAGCTCATCCACCATTCAAAAATTGTGTGAAAATTTAAACAATTTGAAAGTTGCAACATCCATTACAGTGTAGAAAGATATACAGTACTTCCAAATGAAAATACCATCCATGTTGTTGCTGATTGTTGATGCCTGTTAGTGGCCACCAAAGGAAACATGCTAGGCTAATAATTTTTAGATAGTGTTTTCTGATTGAATTTGCAACTTTTCAAATCATACCAACTTTCACACAATCTGGATGTGCAAAAATTAAAACTTGGCTTGTAAGTTTTTCTAGTCAATATAACATCTTGTATATACCAAATATGATTGTCATCAACTCATTGAATAAGTATGGTTATTTGCTTTTTACACAATATGTAACACATGTTTCTATATGTATGTTATTTAAAAGCATGTAATGTTAGATCACATCAAGTTGGTGGTAGTGTATTTTGATATGTATAATATTTATTGAAGTAGTTAAGTTTTAATTTTTGCACATTTTTGCATTATCCTTTATACTTAAAGACCCATTCAGTGATCCCAGCATAAGTGAAAAAAAATAAAGTTGTTTATAAATTGCTTAAAAGTGTAGGATAAGACATTGAAATTGATTTGAGTATTTTTGAAATGAAAAATTTGGCAAAAAATGAAAAAAGGTACCAAAATCTGAATTTTAATGATTTTACGATTGTCCGGATGAGCAAATCACTGAATGGGCCTTTAAGTAATGTGTCCATTTATATAAATATTTTTACTGCCAAGGAAACATTATTTGGAGTAAAGGTCACTGTAAATAAAATTTTGACGATTTTTATGATTGTCAGGATGAGCAAATCACTGAATGGGCCTTTAAGTAATGTGTCCAGTGCAATAAAAATGTAAATAATGGGTTTAAATGTTTTCTCTGCCAAGGAAACATTATTTGGGTGTAAAGGTTAAGGCATTAACCTTCACTTTTTTCTTTTACCATAAAAATATTGGGATTTAAAGAGCAAATATAATTTTTTAAAGTTGCGTACATCAAGGTAAAGCGAGTAAGGATGCATATCCACAGCTCACAGAATGTGCACACTTTACTGTGTTCCAGTTGCAATCAGGGCACATTATTTCAAATATAGGATGCTCACATGATGCGTTTGGACAACTCACTGTGCGTGATTTTTAATGGACTTAAGAGGTTATAGAATATGTCATTTCTAAGTGCAATATGAGTTTAAGAAAATGTTATCTATGCAAATATTATAAGTTTTATTTCTATAAGCTTATTTTCACTAAGCAGATATTGTAATTTTAATTGTTGTAGATAATACATATTAAAAGTGAATTCAACAACTCTTCCTATACCTTTGTACAGGAGCCAACCGTTGTTAATCCGTGATGAACCCACACTTTTACTGTAGCGTATACGCGGACGCGAGCGAGACTACGCGTTACGCAAGAAGCGCGTAAAATTCGTCATGCCTGGAACCTTTGTGCGTATGCCAGCTTACAAGTTGAATTCAGTATTTTTCAGGTAGCGGCTAAACATTGCTGTTTTATTCTGTAGTTTTATTGCTGATATCAAAAGAGAAATCATCGAAGTTTTTGTAAGACTGAGTGACAATGCTTAACTGACATTCCTCGTAAAATAATCGTGAATTATATGATCTTTAGCTTCTTTTCGTTGTTGAAAGGATTCAATCATGTTTCATCGTTGTTCATCACCGATTAACAACTTCGCGTTCGCGCGTCTGCGTGGTTTAGTTTATTACCGGGCAGCTAAAGCTGCCCTCGCTAAATAAACCACTCAGACGACAGCTGACGCATCGTTGTTAATCGGTGATGAACAACGGTGAAACATGATTGAATCCCTAATTGAAAACATTTCTTATGATATATTTTTATAATTATTCATACAATAGTACTTGGTTGATAAATTTGACCGCAACGTATCAATATGCAATTTGTTTATAAGTACTGGAAAGATTATCAAATGCTTGTAAATCTGGAAGAATCTAGACAATGGTATAGAAAATTGAGTTTATGTTGTAATCTGTAGGTCATATGGGTTTTACATTACCATTTTTGGTCTAGCTTACGATCATGTTTCGTACACCCTGTGTAAGAGCATGGGAACCAGGGTTCGAAATTTTGGTTGTCCGGTTGCCCGGGACAACTAAAAAAGTCGCCGGACAACCAAAAATACTGATTCGGTTGTCCGCCGGACAACCATAAATGTGTAGCCAAAACTCACTTTTGTATGTGTATCTTTTAGCTGGTAATATACGGACAACCAAAAACTTAGACGGACAACCAGAAATTGTAACCTGGTTGTCCATGGGACAACCAATTATTTTTCCTTAATTCGAACACTGATGGGAACCCAGCTTGGCAGGGTGGGTGGGTGCTTGTCATTATAGAACCCCTTTTTAGGGATTAATCTTACAACATCTTACATGTGAATTGCAACAAAATATGCTGTTACAACTTAAAATCTATGAAAAGTACAAAAGCTGATCAGTTGAGTGGAAATTTGTGCATAAAATCAGAAATTACTGCGTAGAACCAAAAAGCACAGTGTAGAACCACAAACAGAACATATTTTGTTGCAACAGAAATCACACAGAGAAGATCAGACTATATGCTGGCATGGCATCTACTCCTACTTTAATTTTTCCCCTTTGTAACTGTTGTGTATTTGATTCATTTCTTGTTCATTATTTTCATTATTAAACCCATATTGTAACATTTGTTGAGGAAGATGCCCTCAATATTTTTCAAAATTCTGTTTTTACACGATTATAATGTACGTTATCACACTAACATACCCAGCAAAAATCAAGACTCTAGGTGCTGTAGTTTAGTCAAAATCTGAGATTTTGAATAAAACGTAGGAACTGTTGTTTAATTATTACAATGGAAATATTAGTCGAACACATACTCGATGTTCATAACACAGTACGTACACATGGCGTGCGGGACACTCACACACTTCAAATAGACCGAGCCATACCCAGGGCCAGATTTACCATAGGGCCAGATGGGCCCGGGACCAGGGCCCCCAAATTTTTTGGGCCCCAAAAATTTGCCTGTGCAGTGTGCATCTTCCATTTTAGCCGAAAAACACCATGTCTTGGGCCAAAATAGCCTACAAAAATTGCAAAATTTGCGTTTCGCAAAAATTCAGCTCCAATTTGGGCTAAATAGCCTAAAAAATATATTGTTCACGCTCTTCGTGCACAAATGTCCTAGTAAAATCTAAAAACTTAGCCACGTGGCTTCGTCACGGTGCGTTTGGGGTAATCCAAATTTTGGCCTGGCCCAGGGCCCCCAAAAAAGTAAATCCAGCCCTGGCCATACCACGACCGATGGAGTGACACGCATTGATGACATCAGCGCTGGTAGTCAATTCTAATCAGTGGCGGTGCCCCCAAATATTTTTCTTGCCCCTCCAGTTTCAGTTTTCCCCCCACTTTTGAGGCCACCCCCCAAATTACGTAAATTTCCACTTTTTATGCGACAATTTTATGCAAAATTGGTTGATTCCCGAAATTCACTTTGCCCCCATGCCCCTGAAAAATCCTAGTGCCGCCACTGATTCTAATTTTCTTAGCTTTACCTTAGTTGTTCAGCTCAAAATTAAAAGGGGACATATCTGACAGTAAAAGCTAACATTTTATGTAAAGAAATACTAATCTATTTTATATGGAAATGTTACAACATGGCTTTAAGCTTTACTTTGTTTTTGGGGCGCTGTGTAGCTCTTAGGATAATGAAGCCTCACAAAATTATTGTCCTTTTCTAGGACCTTGTAACCAGTGATTCATATTTTTTTTTACCCACATGACCTGTTTTTAATCATCTACCATCCAATGACACAATTTGCATAAAACTTAGCACAGGCGCTGTACTGGGACTCAGATACCTGTATAATGATCTAAGCTATTCCAATTTGAGGGGCGTCATGGTTTGCAAACGGCGATAGTTCTACATAAAACTCAATTTTCACACCCTGCTATGACCTCCTTGTTTTGCAGACCAAAACTAAATGACCCATTTTTTCGCAATAAATTTCTGACAAGTACAGGTGCACACTTTGATGTATGAGTGGCCTCATTCCCAAAGTAAAGGCAAGTGAGTGAGTGACTCCTGGGCTGTTGTAAAGTAGAGAGAGAGGGAGGGAGAGAGAGAGGGGGAGGGAGAGAGAGAGATGGTAACTGGAAAATTCTAGTGTCAGAGTGCTAAGGGGACTGTCATTTTCTTCGGAATGGGGGGTCATGAATATACTGGGGGGTCATAGAATAAAATAGGGGGCTGGTGACTCAAAATTTTTGCATGATATGAGCGCATTCTTGTAACTTACAATCCAGATGTGCACACAATCTTTAGTTATATGCCAAATCTTTGCGCTTCTTTACACTTGCAATAAAAAGATTTTAATTAGCACTTTCTTTGCACTAAAGTTTTTTGTGTGTGCGCTCCTTAGTTCCAGCAAATTTTGGCAAAAGTGGATTTCGTCCACTCTGTCCACCCACTTGCTAGGCCCCTAAGTGAGAGAGAAAGAGAGAGAGAAAAAGTTAACGACCAACAGAAATGTAGACAGATGTAATCACCACATGCATGTAGCAGTTCAAAGTTCACCATAGTTACGATATATATTTATCTGTCTTGTTCTATTCAGAGATCCACTATCTTGCAAGTTGGCCATTCCAGTTGAAACCCACACACCCCCTTTGTAATACATAACCTTAATCTCCCACACAAGGGGTGTAGATTTTGAATGGAATCACTCATTCAGGTAACCTCATTTGAAATTCACACTCCCTGTGTGGGAGATTAAGGTCATGTCATCCACAAAGGGTGTGTGGATTTCAGCTGGAACAGCCCAATATGAGTTCATGGATAAGATATGATTCAAATGATTCTCTTTCATTACTACAATGTACATGTATCCAAATACAATGGCTGAATTCTCGCTAGTCTTTGTCTGTATTTGATTCTATTGGACTCAAACTTATTTTAAGTTTGTCTTCTCTTTTTCATGAAAAGATCAAAACTTCAATTGGATTAGATTATAGGACAAGGTTTGTTTTTTCCTGATGCGTTTATATTGACTGACTTGGCATAGCTAAAGGTAAGTTGATTACGACATATTATTATTATTGGAAGTTTTCTAATCTATGACCCGCTAACAAATTTTGCACAGCAGCTTTTTGAAATAACATGCATGTAATAAAAACATATTTCTAGTATTTGTGACAAATGAATAAACCAATACAGTACTTGCCCAGGAGGGAGGGGGGGGGGCTTAGTAAAAGTATGTGCAGCAGCTTCTATACTTTGATCAGCTTGCAATCGGCAGACCTTATAACATCACAGATTAATATCAAATTTTAAGAATTGTCTTGTGACATCTTGCCAGAGGTATCATGAATTATTAATTCAAGTTCTATACTTTGTCTACTTTATTTAACCAGACAAGTCAACTACGTATCGTCTACCCAGCAAACTCAAAAACGTTTTACATAAGTTTTATTTTGGCTTTTGGTTTAGGTAAAAACGCTTTTCATAACATTAAAATGTCGGGTTATATAAAGGTCATGTAAACGCTTTTAAAACATTTTGTATGAAAACACACTACAACAATATTTTTAAAATGTGTTCAAAAGCTATTGTAAACTATTTTTGCAAAAAATTTTATGCCAAATATTTCATCAACAAATAAAAAAATAAAATAAATGTAGATATTTATATAGCGCTTTATGCCGTAAACAGCCTCAAAGCGCTTTACATTTATTCCGCCAAGTTATAAGAATATGTCAGAACCACGCTTGCTGCCTACAAATGGCGCAGGGCTCATCAGTACAACGACTGTGACTACCCCTAATAGCTCCCATTGCACCTGGGTGGGGTGACACCCAGGTGCAACACTTAAATAACATTATTTTAAAATATTTGCACCCAGCAAACACATAAACATATAAAAACGTTTTTACAACGTTATTGCAAATATTTTGAGCAAACAATTTTCTCAAAATACATTTTCAACCCCAAAATAACATTCTGTTTAGAATGTTTTGTATCAAGTTTTCAAAAATGTTATTTTTCTGATGCGTTTATAAGCGTTTTCATGCGCTTGGACTTGGCGTAGCTAAAGGTAAGTTGATTACGACATATTATTATTTGGGAGTTTTCTAATCTATGACCCGCTAACAAATTTTGCACAGCAGCTTTTTGAAATAACATGCATGTAATAAAACATATTTCTAGTATTTGTGACAAATGAATAAACCAATAAAGTACTTGCCCAGGAGGGGGGGGGGGGCTTAGTAAAAGTATGTGCAGCAGCTTCTATACTTTGATCAGCTTGCAATCGGCAGACCTTATAACATCACAGATTAATATCAAATTTTAAGAATTGTCTTGTGACATCTTGCCAGAGGTATCATGAATTATTAATTCAAGTTCTATACTTTGTCTACTTTATTTAACCAGACAAGTCAACTACGTATCGTATACCCAGCAAACACAAAAACGTTTAAAATAAGTTTTATTTTGGCTTTTGGTTTAGGTAAAAACGTTTTAATAACATTAAAATGTCGGGTTATATAAAGGTCATGTAAACGTTTTAAAACATTTTGTATGAAAACACACTACAACAATATTTTTAAAATGTGTTCAAAAGCTATTGTAAACTATTTTTGCAAAAATTTTTTGCCAAATATTTTGTCAACAAATAAATAGATAAAATAAATGTAGATATTTATATAGCGCTTTATGCCGTAAACAGCCTCAAAGCGCTTTACATTTATTCCGCCGTTATAAGAATATGTCAGAACCACGTTTGCTGCCTACAAATGGCGCAGGGCTCATCAGTACAACGACTGTGACTACCCCTAATAGCTCCCATTGCACCTGGGTGGGGTGACACCCAGGTGCAACACTTAAATAACATTATTTTAAAATATTTGCACCCAGCAAACACATAAACATATAAAAAACGTTTTTACAACGTTATTGCAAATATTTTGAGCAAACAATTTTCTCAAAATACATTTTCAACCCCAAAATAACATTCTGTTTAGAATGTTTTGTATCAAGTTTTCAAAAATGTTTTTGGAATGTTATTAAAACGTTTTTATATCCTTTATATAATCCGACATTTAAATGTTTTCTGTAAAACATTTTGTGTTTGCTGGGCAGTAGATTATCAAAAAATGTTTTTTAATATTATGAAAACGTTTTATACCCTTAATATACCCTTTATATACCCGACATTTAAACGTTTTCCGACAACCTTTTATAACCTTTTGCGAATGATGTCGAAAACGTTTTGTGTTTGCTGGGTATCACTCTAAACATGGGTCAACTTTTTGGCGTAGTGGTAAAAGCCTAACAATTTCTGCCGGGTACAATCAACCGCATGATGATATATTGCACACAATACCAATATAGTAATATTAAATAAATAAAAGTATGTTCTGATCTAGAGTGTTTAAAGGTCATATAAGCTCATATAGTATAGATAAGGTCGTCACATAATTTGTTTAATTATAAATCTATGTAATGACATGAAAACAAAACAGTTGTTGTTCGAAATGAAATTTTAGATTTCTAATCCAAGTGAAAGGACAGGTTTTATTGAAAACAACACCTCAATGAATGATGTTGAATGTAGAATTATAGTACTTGTATGTGACAATTATATTATAAACTCCTTATTGTCTTTATTAATATAATATTAATATATTTAAATGTGGGCTTCTGACAATAGCTGACAATTGCAATGTTTTGATGTGATGGGTCATAGTTAAAGGCCCATGCAGTGATCCCAGTGAAAGTGTAAAATTGGAATTAAAATTGTGTATAAATTGCTTAAAAGTGTAAGATAAGTCATTAAACTTGTCATTGGGTATTTTTGAATTTAAAATTTGGTAAAAAAAAATTGTGGAAAACAGTAGTATTGGCAAAGTTGGATGCCCATTCAAAATACAAGTAGTGAATATTACAGTTTCATAGAATAACATATTTTGTCTTTAACATGCTTTCAGCTTAACCACTAGCAGGATATGTTAGCACATCTATGCTACTTACATAATCTGAATAGGCCTCTTCATAAGGCCGGAGTGCAGAACATGGCAAACCGTCTCTGATTCAATCCAGCCTGACAACAAGCAATGCTCAAATTATGCATAATTATGATAGCTCACCCACTTAAGCTGTTTCCTTGTTGGTCAAAAATCAATGGCCCAGCTTTAATAACACTCACTATAATATAATATCAATGTTGTCTATTTCAGATAAACCAGTTCCCATTGGTAAAGAGTGACCAATCCTGGTGTAGTTACCATGGCAACAACAAGTAAAGAAGTGTCAGATGAAGTGGCAGGACCAAAAAGAAGAAAACTTGATGAGGGTAAGATTGGACTAGACCATTTACATTGTCTACCAGGGAACTTTGGCACTTTGGACGACACATAGACTTACATGCTGTCTGTTTATATTGTGAAAAAAGGAGTTATCATTTGAAAAGATTGCCAAGGTCATGTGATGCTATGTGGATTAGGCAGTGAGATGGGGGAAGGGGGGTTCAAAAAATTTCCATGGGAGGATATCCCCACGTAGAAGAAAAAATAAAGCAATAATTGCCTTGTGCATCTTCCTTTTTAGGAAACTTTGCTTGAAATGGCTCATCAAACTACCAAAATCCATCTTCATTTTAGGTTACAATAGTCTGAAATTGAACATTTTTTTCGCACAAATGTCTGAGTAACACCAGAACAATATGTTTGTCCCCCTCTAACTTTTTAATTCTTCCACCGCCAAAAGATGCAGTAGTGTGTAACATGATGTGATTTGATCTGCCAACCAGAACCTAGTCCGAGGTTGCTCAGACTGATATTCTTCAAATTTGGACGTTCGATATATCAGGTCTGAGAAGATATGCACATGAAAATTCAGGGTTTTTGGTACCCACACTAATGATGAAATCCTAAAGTACACTTCTAAACTGCAATCCAAATACCATTTGGCACATTTTGGGTCTTTCATTATCGCAAAATAACAAGAAAACTGAACATTTCAAACACGCAACACGGAAGTGATGACAAGACTTTTGGCGACTTTTGGCAAAGTTCAAACGCTGCGCATATTGCCCCTGCAATCTAAGATTTTGTATTTTATTTATTTTATCTCTTCTGTTTGGCTCGAAATTAAAAAGGGACATTATGTGAAAACTAACATTTTGTGGAAAACTATCATTTTGTGGAAAACTGACTTTTTGTGGAAAACAAAAAAGAATCTGTTCTTGATGGAAATTGCACATTATTTTATTTACTGCAGGTATGGAGAAGGTATCTGACAGTGACATTAAGGACATCGCAAGCAATGCCACCCTGTTGCACAACCAACTGAGGCATCTCTTTGTAGAACTTGGTATAAAGGCACCAGATGTTGAGAATGCTGAGTGTAGAATAGAGACCAGAGATTTTCAACTCCAAGCAATTGAAGTGTTACAATTCTGGCGACAATCTAATGGAGAGAAAGCTACAAGAAGAGCAATTATTGAGGCTTTAGGAGAATGTCATTTCTGTGATGCAAAAGAGATTCTGGAGAAAAAATGGAGTATTTCCAAAGGTAATTATAATGATTATTGTTCCCTGACTAAATTATATGTAAAAATATGACATGTAAAAAGCACACTTTTGAGCCTTGTGCTTTAATATAATTATGGGTATTGTGGCCTCTAAACATGCTCTTGGACCATAAGAAATGAAATCATTGTTAATATTGCAGCTTCATTCTGTTACTGTACTTCACTGTTATAAAAGAACAAGCTTCTGATGACTGTATTAACGTGCAGTTTCTTGAAGTGGTATAAAAATTGGTCTTATAGGCCTTAATAAAGAAGATTGTATTGCCCTTAAAGCTCCAAAGTCAGGGAAGGTTGTTTGTTCGGTTTACTTTTTTTATACATATATTTTGCCACATACAATATTAAAAAACAAGTTCACCACAAAATATGATAGTAAACAATAATTTATAAGGTTTGCCAGGTTTGTCAGATTTGTGTGGTATGAATTACAAACAAGCATTTTCCTTATCCAGTCTGTCCAGGTGGACACACACTTGGGTCCTGATAAGACCAGGCTCAAAGAAATTGCTCAAGCAAAGGTAAAAAAAGCTATATAAGCATGATGGCCTATATATGGAGCGAGACAGACACAGAATTGAATAAAAAGAATAATTAAAAGAAAGGCCACTCCTGTGTACAATTTAACTTGTAACCATTTTCACCATGATGTGGCAGTTGAGGCAACTGTTTCACGCGCGCATCTATGTGGCATCTTTAAGCGCCTGCACGCCAGATCTTTGAGCTGCACCCAATGAAATGCACACTGACGTCACTGCCACATCAAGGTGGAAAATGGTACAGCCCTTGGGTCGAGAAATAAGAAATAGGAAATTCTTATTTCCATGCCGGATACAAAGGCTGGTCAATTACAATTTGGAAGTACATAATTCCTTTATACAATGAATAGCTGCTCTGTAAGGTATACATCATATAGTTATGGTCCAGGGGGAGAATAATGGGTCACAATCTTCTAAATGCTTATCACATTGACTCGCCACAATGAGATGAAAAACATATATAGCATATTTTATTAATACATGTATTACTCACACTGATTATACGAGCGTATATTATATTGCATGGAAATAACAATGCAAGGGTGCACACCAGGGCTACGAACTCACCGGTATCGTGGTACTGGCGTTCCCAGAAAAAAATCAAGACGGGCAAAATAATCTTTAATATCATTTTTCTGAAGCTCTGAAAATATTCTGTGAACACGATCACTCGTGAAATCTTTTCTGCGAACTTTCTGCGACGATAACTGATAAATAAAACTAAACGCCAGTGACAGGAATGAATATAGCATAAGTAGGATTTGTTCCCCAGAAAAGCAGGTTTTTCATTGATTTGCCAAGGGAAATAATTTTTTTTGTTGCATATTGTTTTGGAAAAAACTTCCAACTGTTCACCTCTTTGGAACTAAATTAATGTTCAATAACTAGGATTTTGGGTCCTAAAAAGGGGGGTTAAAAAAAAAATTCAGTCCTTAATAGAGGGGATCAAAAAAATTCGAGGGTAAAATTCGAGTAAAATGTACAAGAAGGCATGTACATTCCAAAATTTTGCACGCTCATGCAAGCACGAATGTTAAGTATTCAATTTTGTAATCTCAAGCTACAAATCAACAAAATGTGCGCACTTTACAATTTGGGTGTAACACTATGACTCCAATGAGTAATAACTCATTTTTAGCTAATGACATAGGGGTAGATCCGGGGTGGGAGGGGGCATAAATCCCCTAATATATTGTTAGGGATGGTCCATACAATCATCCCCCCCCCCCCAATGTGACGCCTGTATATGGGTTTCTAACCCATATAATTAACCCCATATTTGGTCATTTTAAAATAAAAGTGCCAATTTTTGTGCGCTTCGTGCAAATTAATTCTAAGATCATGGGGGGCTTTGCCCTGGACCCCACCTGTTTAATAATTGTGTTCATACTCGCGCTCCGGCTCCACGCTCGCAGAAAATATTTCAAACAACAGTTCATGTTCCCAGAAAGGAAATTATTTTTCGCTGCCCTGGTGCACACCCACCTTGATTCACTTTTTCAAACTATCTAGTCTGTGAGCTGTGTTAATGGTTGACTTCGACTAACCTCCGCCGCCGCCGGTTTGATATCTCTCTACACACAGCGAGGCTGGCAATCCGGAATCAAAACAGCGGCGGAGGAGACTAGACCTCAGACTATCGATATCGTCCCATGGTGCTTTGCACGTAAAATTGACGGATCCAATAATTTTTTTAATATCTCGAATTTCTCATGACATATGAACACAGCGGTTAAATGTATGGAGATGGATTATTAGTTCAGATATGATAAAGAGAGATTTTTGATGGTATAAACCCAGAAAAAATATACAACATCTCTGAATGCCCCTTAAAACAAGTACAATGATGTTTGAAAGATTTCATAATTTCAAAGCATTCGAAATACCAACATTTTGATAATGCTTTGGGTATGAAACTCCAAACCAAATATAATGAAATATTCTCTGTATTACTAAGATTTAATTTTTATGAGATCTTAATCCAAATTAAAATTCAGCTAATTTTATAGAGTGAAATACAAAATTAGCATTTCATGTAGTCTACGTAGGTCATATTTGTTATTAAATTAAGTTTTGGAATCAGTGGAAACAATTCAAAGCAACAAGGTACATTAAGAAAAATTACAAAACATTATTCAGAAATGGAATTTCTTCCTTAAAACCACTAATTTTATTCATTTTGGTACATTTTAGTTTTATTTAGTCTTATATGTTATTCTACAGAGTTTGTTACAAGCTGACAACCCTTCAGAATTTTCTGTTCACATACCATTTGATACATAATAATCATAATCTGTGTAGCCAATGATCAAAATATTAAAAATCATGAGGTCGGTCCTTTTGATAAATTATGACCATCTTGCACGCCATGTATGTATGGTGTTATGAACAATATTTTGATCATACTAATCAAGTAGCTAATTGGGTGCTTATACCCTTGTAGGAAAATGGCTCCTGTGTCAAATCAATCAGGTCTATTCATTTAATATTTAATCATAGCAAAGAAAAGTATTTTCCCCAACTATAAGAGTCTTGTAGGAATTGTAACAATTCTTATGTTTTTCTTTATTTTGTGAACAGTCCCTTAATTTTGTCAGTTTCAACATTTTTAGCCCACAAAATGTGAAGTCTAGCCCGTGAAACTCAAACTATTTAAAGAGCTGGATGCCTGTTACCGGGGGAGGGGGACACTTTCATATCGGATATGCATCATATGCCTCAGGATAGAACCCCTTTTTCAAACCGGCAATGACACTCTTTTGGCAATCATGACCTCCATTTTACAGTTGACTTAATTGATGGCCATATGCTGGCATTGGGGCATAACCACCATATGGAGCATGATGGCATGGGTTGATATTGTTGTGTAGGGTAACCTCCCGGTGCTTGTCATCTTGGGGGATTCTAATACGGCATACCTGCATTGGGTGGTGGTGCTTGACTCCCATATGGAGGATAGTATCCAGGTCCTGAGGCAGGGGGTGCTGAAGTTGGGGGTGGTGCTGAACTAGAGGGCATGCTGAAGAGGCTGATGGTGCTGAACTCGCAGCGGCACTTGCTTGAGATCGATCTGAAGGGAAGTGGGACGTGATGTTGCAGGTGGAACTGTATTAAAGAAAGGGAAAAAATTACCTAGTCCTATAGCTAATTAGCCCAGCTATATAGCATGAATGCATGTAAGAGGTAGTATATTATGCTGATTTTACTGAGAGGTCTTTTTTTGAAATGCACTATAACTTTGGAATTTGGCTAGAGACCAAGGTTAATTCGTTAGCTCACCTACAGCATATGCAAGTTCAAAAGGTCCAGCATCTTACTATAATTCACCAGAATCTGTACATCTGTTTGTACATCTGTTTGTCTGTCTGTCTGTCCGCCTCTTTTCTCGGAGACTGGGGGTCGCACGTTCCTCAAACTTGGTGGGTGGGTGCAGCTTGGTATGAGGAAGAACGAGTTTATATTTGTTAGTGGGTCAAGGTCACCCAAGGTCATCCAGGGGTCAAATTAGTAAAAACTGTTTTCTCGGAGACTGAGGGTCGCACGTTCCTCAAACTTGACGGGTGGGTGGGTGCGTCTTGACCCGGGACAGAACGAGTTTGTATTGGTTTGTGGGTCAAGGTCACCAGAGGTCATCTAGGGGTCAAATTAGTAAAAACTGTCATATGGGCATGAAACTTGGTGGGTAGGTGCATCTTGACCTAGGACAGAACAAGTTTGTATTGATTAGTGGGTCAAGGTCACCCAGGGGTCATCTGAGGTCAAATTAGTAAAAACTGTTTTCCGCCTATTTTCTCGGAGACTAGGGGTCGCACGTTCCTCAAACTTGGTGGGTGGGTGCATCTGGACCTCAGACAGAACAAGTTTGTTTCAGTTAGTGGGCCAAGATCACCCGAGGTCATCCAGGGGTCATCTGAGGTCAAATTAGTAAAAACTATTGTATGGGCATGAAACTTGGTGGGTACAGTCAACTTTTATAGTCAAATTTTTGGAAGGTCATCCGGGGTCACCCAGGGGTCATCTGAGGTCAAATTAGTAAAAAATGTCGTATGCGCGTGAAACGTGGTGGGTACAGTCAACTTTTAGAGTCAATTTTTGGAAGGTCATTTTGGGGTCATCCAAGGTCAAATTACTAAAAACTGTCATATGGGCATGAAACGTGGTCGTGGTGGGTACAGTCAACATTTAGAGCCAAATTTTGGAAGGTAATTTCGAGGTCACAAGGGGTCATCTGAGGTCAAAATTAGTAAAAACTGTCCTATGGGCATAAAACTTTGTGAGTACAGTCACCATCAGCCAGGTAATCGCGACAGCCGAGAACCGCCAAATACGGGTAACCGCCTAGTAATGTATAATTCATTGGAATATACATGTATGAACAGAGTTTGTAGTATTATAATTATAATCATAAATTATATTACATAATTATTTTCCATACTATTACAGTATGTGAAATCATTTTGATAAGGCCAAGTAAAATAAAAAACATGTTTCAAAAAGGAGGAAGAGGTTTTTTTATTTTTTATCGTAAAATTGGTGCAAATACCCATAATTAGAACTGTTTTAGCGCACACAATAATGCCTGGAAAAAGGATGAGGCCTCTTTTTATATCTTGTTCAAAGAGATAGGCCTCCTCTAATTATCGCAAAACCGTCCAAAAGTGTTTCTTGTATATTGGCAAGGCTATAGAAAGCATCTTTACTCCCAAGAGTTATAACTGAATTTCAAAAAATAAAAATATAATTGAAGAAACCTCAAAAAAAGGAAGCGGGAGAAGACGCGAAACATGATTATTTTTTATTTGGCCTAACCAAAAATGATTCAATATTCATGTAAATATTTCTGTGCAACTTTGGTCATGCGCTATTATAGTAGGATGACCAATGAACCATCAACTTGATTAGAACACTCCCATAGACATGCAGGGAGCTCAACTGTGCACTGCTTGCACAGACATTTCTAAATTTAGCTCATTCTTTTATTTTTCATAATTTTTCTGTAAAAATTGGAGATGTTAATGCCAATTATGTTTTGTAACTATGCTGCAAATTACAGCATCATAACTCATTTGGTTTTTCTGTAAGTGTGAGTCAAAATTGGTCCATGGCCACAGTGCGCTTAATTGCCAGTGGCCCAGTGCAGCACTGCTCAGAATGGCACAAAATATTCAGATGAATAAGATCAGGTGAACACCTTGACCTACTGAGCTGTAATTTGGCAGAGTTGTTGTTATTACCTCTATCATACCCTCTGTAAAAAGGAAAAAAACGGACAAGTAGATCTCGAGTTAAAATTAAATCACCAGCTTCCTTTGAATTTCCAAACACCTTTCGAATCATGTTAAATAGACCCTTTCTGAACATAAATGTGAAGTTTCATGCTCATTTGTTGTATTATTCACCTGATCTCAACCCTAAACATTTTCTTATATTTATACCATCTGCACTGACTTGCTGCTATACACGCACAGGAGCTGTACTTTTAAAATCTGGCGCCTAATCAATAATGAGTCTTTCACTCCATTGTTAAAGTACTGTGCTCCCTGTAGCATATGGAGTGACCATGCCCTGGAGTGTGATGGTTTTGTAGCACATGACAGTATTCATTCAAGCCTATCAAGGTCAGTTATTAGCCACTTGCTGAATGGCTGGGCATTATCAGCTATCAAAGAGATACCTTATGCTGCTGCCAATCACAATAGAGGTTAAACATTTTGTTAAAACCCCAGAAGTGATATCAGGACAAAGCTGTGCATGTTGGTACTTGATTGTTTGGATTCCTATGTTGAAAATCCCTTGTAGTACATTAGTATTTTTCTTATGTGTAGTGTATATTGTTGTGGAAAAAAGTTCACCTGGACTTTTGATTTTGTGCCACTTTGGCCATTATGGATGATTTTTGGCAAATGTTTTCTAAAAGCATGATTTCAGTGCCTCGGTTTGAAGAAATACTTAATGCTATTGACTAGTAAAGTGCCATTTCATAAGAAACCCCTTTGATACTATCACAATATGCTTGTTTCATGTTTGCATATATATTAAAATAAAGAAATATAAAAAGGTAAATATATGCTTAATACCAATTTTGCTCACATTGCTATATTTAGACTTTGTCAATTTATTTCGTTCCAATGACCGGTCAGAATGGGAAACTTTGAAAATTCATAATTCGAAAAGTTTTTGACCGATTTTGACCATTTAACCACTAAAATACTTCGGTTGATGAGTTCTTTCCAGAAAACAATCTTTTGTAGCAAAAGGGGCAACATGAAATTATGATGGTCATCCCTAATTATAGTGCGACTTCCTAAGGTAATTTGCTACATACTGGAAGTAATACCTACATGACCTTTGACCCCAATGACCTTTGACCCAATGACCTTTGACCCCAATGGTTGTATGCAAGTAATGTCATGCTATAATTTATTTGTGATTGACTTAGAATTTTAGTAACAGAACAGAAAATCACATCAGCCATAATGACCTTCAGTATGACCTTTGACCTCAAGGCTAATGCATGTGTCAAGTGACGTCATCTTGCTGTGTAATTTAGTAAGGAGTAGCAGTTTTAGTAAAAATAATAGGAAATAACATTTTCGCCATAATAACCTTTCCATGACCTTTGACCTTGAGTTGGTCATGTGACATTTGTGCCACCAGCTATTAGTCCTGATGACCAAGTAACATTGTTGTACTATATATATTTGCGACAGGAGCAGCATTTTAGGTATTTGGTCATATACGGAAGTATCCCTTAATGACCTTTGACCCCGATTCTGGACAATAACTTTTAGACACTGGGTATAGCTGATGCATGTACCAAAGTGCCATCATCGTGCTGTGTAATTTGTGGAAGGAGTAGCATTTTTAGTGAAATCACGTTTTTGGCCATTGGCGGAAGTGGATGACCTTTGACCTGAAGTTGATCATGTTTCATTTGTCCCCCACCCAATGGTCCTAATGACCAACTATGGTCAACATGGCTCAAAGCATATGGCTACGGTGGCTCATTATAAGATTGACAGAAAGAAAGAAACAATTAAGAACTAGATATGGTTGCGGTCGCCTGCGACCGCGAGCATGCACAACCGCCAGGTATTTTAGGGGGGCTGATGCAAAATAAAAATGACCCTTAATCTGTGAGAACCGAAGTGATCCTTTAATTACCTTTGACCCCGCAAAAATATAACATAGTGCTTAGGATGTCATAAGGAATATTCCTGGTGAATTTCAGCTTAATCGAACTTATACGTGGATTTTGATTTAAAAAAAAATTATGATTGACCTTTTGACCCCTTAATGACTTTTGACTTCAATGAAAAAAAAAACCTTATGTACACCGACAAAATGCATTGTTCCAATTTTAATTAAAAAATTCTACTATGTTTAGTTGTCGAGATAAAATTCTTAAAGTTATTTAGCTAAAACAGGAAGTGACCCTTAATGACCTTTGACCCCAAAATAAAAATACCATGCATACATCAAGTAACACTGATTCATGTATGATGATTATATTACTCTGGTCTGTTTACATTTTGAGATAAAAAATTTTTAAACATTTTTGATAATTTTGGTTTTTGACCGAAGTAACCCCTTAATGACCTTTTGACCCCAAAACTGTAGACATCCTAAAGACCCTGGCTAGTAGCGATGCATGTGTGCTAATGGCGACTCTCTGCTATGTAATTTGTAAAGACAGTGATTTTTTTATTATTTTTACAAATTTTTCAGACTTTTACCGGAAGTGACCCCTTAATGACCTTTGATTCCAATTTTGTGGTATAACTTTTAGACAGTGGCTATAGATGATGCATGTCTGTAAGTGATGTCACGGTGCTATGTAATATGTGGGAGGAGTAGCATTTTAGTGAAAATCCAAGTTTTGGCCATTGACCGGAAGTGGATGACATTTGACCGGAAGTTGATCATGTGACATCTGTGGCACCACCAAACGGTTATACTGACCAAGTATGGTCAACATGCCTGAAAGCATGTGGCTACGATGGCTGATCATAGTGTTGACAGAAGAAAGAAAGAAGAAGAAGAAGAAGAACGCGGTAAAAAGAATGCACATCGCCGATGGCGGATGTGCAACAAGATCTGGCTGCGTCGCCTGCGACATGAAAGCATGCACAACCGCCAGGTATTTTAGAAGGTATTTTGTTTAACACCGGAAGTGACCCCTCATAACCTTTGACCCTAAATAAAAATCAATAATGTAAACGAGATCTGATTATGTTACGCCTGCGATCATGAGGATGCACAGCCAGCAGTGACAAATGAGTTATGACTCCGAATCTGTGAGAACCGAAGTGATCCTTAATTACCTTTGACCCGCAAAAAATATTACATAGTGCTTAGGATGTCATAAGGAATATTCCTGGTGAATTTTCAGCTTTATCGGAACTTATACATGGATTATGATTTTTTTATTTTTATGATTGACCTTTTGACCCCTTTAATGACCTTTGACCTCAATGAAAATAAAACCTTATATACAACGACAAAATGCATTGTTCCACTTTTAATTAAAAAATTCTACTATGTTTAGTTGTTGAGATAAAAATTCTTGAAGTTATTTAGCTAAAACAGGAAGTTACCCTTAATGACCTTTGACCCCAAAATAAAAAATACCATGCATACACCATGTAACACTAATTCATGTATGATGGGTATATTACTCTGGTTTGTTTACATTTTGAGATAAAAAAAAAATTAAACTTTTTTTGATAATTTTGGTTTTTGACCGGAAGTAACCCCTTAATGACCTTTGACCCCAAAACTGTAGGCATCCTAAAGACCCTAGATAATAGCAATGCATGTGTGCTAATGGCGACTCTCTGCTATGTAATTTGTAAAGACAGTGATTTTTTGAATATTTTTTACAAATTTTTCAGACTTTTACCGGAAATGACCCCTTAATGACCTTTGATTCCAATTTTGTGGTATAACTTTTAGACACTGGCTATAGATGATGCATGTGTGTAAGTGACGCCACGGTGCTATGTAATATGTGGGAGGAGTAGCATTTTTAGTGAAAATCCAAGTTTTGGCCATTGACCGAAGTGGATGACATTTGACCGAAGTTGATCATGTGACATCTGTGGCACCACCAAACAGTTATACTGACCAAGTATGGTCAACATGACTGAAAGCATGTGGCTACGATGGCTGATCATAGTGTTGACAGAAGAAGAAGAAGAAGAAGAAGAAGAAAGAAAGAAGAACGCGGTAAAAAGAATGCACATCGCCGATGGCGGATGTGCAACTTGACAGAAACAGACCTTAGCAATTTTGCAAATTGCTAAGGAACAAGATACATGTGTCAAATTGTGGCAAGATACTGAGTTGTAATATGTTTATCCACCCGTTTACCTAAGTAAAGCAAGTCTTGGAAGATCTCCATACAGCTCTTTGTTGCTTATGTGCTTTTTCCAGTGGAAAAATTATGTACACTGCCCTAAGCATTCTGGTGTAACAGGCCTGGGGGAGGCACTCCCTATCTGAAATGGCAGGGATGTGCCTCGGCCATGTTTAAATTAGGGGGCATTCAGGTCAAATGTACAATTACATAAATATGGGGTCATTCAGCACACAACCTGAATAAAAATGGGATCATTCGGTATGAAACTGTGAAAAAAGGGGACAATTGAGGTAACAAACTGTAAAATGGAGGTCATAACTGTCCAGTATCCAAATTTGTCCTTAATACACCATGTTTGAGACTTGTGAGACTATTGATATGCATGTAACCAACAATCTTGTGCGAAAATCGTTGATGTTTTATAGATCAAATTCCTGTGAGTTGAACATAAGGCTGAAAATACATGATACGTTTCATAGCTCACGTTATGTACTTGCTTACTCCCCCTCCCCTCCCCCCTGGAAACAATGTTGGAGCAGACATTGAGCGCAACCACTTTTTACTATTTTTCAGCATTCAACATTGAATAAGGGGAGGGGGGATGCGTAAAATAAACAAACTGTCCCAAAAGCTTTTCACGCGGGATTGTTTGAATTAAAGAAGCAAAAAAATAATCTTATTAATATCAATAAAATCGCCATAACTCTTGAACGCTTTGTTCGATTGTCATGATTTTTTCAGTGATGTTAGGAAATGGTATTATGCATTGACTAATAAGCAAAATTATTATTTATTTCGAATATAAATATATTTTAAATGTCAAAAACCGTAGAATATATGCATTTTACTGATCACCAATTATATATGTTGCTCTTAACTGCGACAAAAATATATAAATCCCTATACTCCACTATCATAGGTGTCATATGAAATTTATAAGTATTAAAAAAGGGGGCAAGTGCTGAATTTAAAAGGAACAAAAATCTTTGACACTGCGAGTCGAACTCAAGACCTCAGATTCAGAACACAATTGGCATATAGCTATGCTGTAGTAGTAGACGATTTCATATACTTAGCATGCACATATTTTGGGGGGGCTTTGGGCGCCAGCCTCGGGTAAAAAAAAAGAGGCAAAAAAAAAAAAGAAAGAAAAAAAGAAAAGAAAAGAAAAGAAAAAGAAGGAAAGAGAAAAAGAAGAGAAAAAGAAGGAAAGAGAAAAAAAGAAGAAAGTTACGCTTATCACCTATAATGTGCGATACATTTAGGTAAGGGGGGAGAGAGAGCCCTATTAGGCCTACAGGGTGGCAAGGAGGGCGGCTTGAGGGGCGAAACCGTACAAGGAGGGCGGTATAAGGAGACTGGCTTGTGAAAAAACGTGTGTCAGTCACCCATAAGGGGCGGCACAATGGTAACTTGTAACCCGCAGAAAAGAGGGGGCGGAAAAGTACAACAGGCGTTATAACTATTATATAATATGCCTACAGGTTGACCTATACAAGGAGGGTGGCTTGTGACGTGCGGAACATACGAGGGCAGTTTGTAACTAGGACAAAAGAAGAGGGAGGGCGGAGAGAAAAACTTTTGTCAGTCGTCAATAAAGGGCGGCACATTGTAACTTGTAACCAGGAGAAAAGAGGGGCGGAAAAGTATAACAGGCGTTATAACTATATGCCTACAGGGCGACCTATACAAGGAGGGCGGCTTGTGACGTGCGGCACATACGAGGGCACAGGGCAGTTTGTAACTAGGACAAAAGAAGAGGGAGGGAGGAGATAAAAACTTTTGTCATCATCAGTCGTCAATAAAGGGCGGCACATTGTAACTTGTAACCAGGAGAAAAAAAAGAGGGGGCGGAAAAGTAGCTAAAAGTACAACAGGCGTTATAAGTATATGCCTACAGGGTGACCTATACAAGGAGGGCGGCTTGTGACGAGCGGCACATACGAGGGCGGTTTGTAACCAGGACAAAAGAAGAGGGAGGGAGGGAGGAGAGAAAACTTTTGCCAGTCGTCAATAAAGGGCGGCACATTGTAACTTGTAACCAGGAAAAAAAGGGGGCGGAAAAGTACAAAAGGCGTTATAACTTTATGCCTACAGGGTGACCTATACAAGGGGGCGGCTTGTGACATGCGGCACATACGAGGGTGGTTTGTAACCAGGACAAATGAAGAGGGGGGAGGAGAGAAAAACGGTTGTCAGTCGTCAATAAAGGGCGGCACATTGTGACTTGTATACCAGGAGAAAATAGGAGTGGAAAAGTAGATCATGCACGCTTTATGGGCTTAAAGTTTTGACACATAGAAGGAGGGTGGCTTGTGGGGCAGCACATAAGTATGGTGGCATAGTACAAGGAAGGCGGCTTGTAACCAGGATAAAAGTAAGGGAGGGGTGAGAAAAAATGCTTGTCAGTCACCTATTTCGGGCGGCACATGTTGGCTTGTTACCAGGAGAAATATATACAAGGGGCGGAAAATTACAACACACGTTATAGGCCTACAGGGTGACCCATATAAGGAGGGCGGCTTGTGAGGCGGCACATACAAGGAAGGCGTCTTGTAACCAGGACAAAAGTAGAGAGAGAAAAACGCTAGTCAGTCACCTATAAATGCCGCCACTTCGTGACTTGTAAGCAGGAGAAAAGAGGGGTGGAAAAGTATACTGCGCTTTATAACTATGGGCCTTAGGTGTGAAAGGAGGGTGATGGGCGGCACATAGAAGTAAGATGACTTGTGGGCGGCACGTACCAGGAAGGTGGCTTACAACTAGGAAAAAAGTAAGAGGAGGAGACAAAACGCTGGTCAGTAACCTATAATTAGCATGTTAAAGGCGGCACATGATGGCTTGTAACCAGAGTTACCAGGAGAAAGATGGGCGAAAAAGAACAACAGGCGTTATAACTAGGCCTGCAGGGTGACACATACAAGGAGGGTGGCTTGTGAGTCGGCATATACAATGATGGCGGTTTTTAGCCAAGACAAAGGTTTAAGGAGGAAAAACGCTTGTCAGTCACATAAACATGTATGAAGGGCGGTACATGTTGACTTGTATAACAAGGAGAAAAGAGGGGGTGAAAAAGTATATCACGCTGTATAACTATGGGTCTACATGGTGACACTTTCAAGGAGGATGACTTGTGTGCGGCATATAGAAGGTGGGTGGCTTGTGGGACCAGTGGCATAGCGAGGGGGGAGCTAGGGCAGAAGGGGCACGTGCCCTGGGCAATACTCTTAGGGGCGCCGAATTGACCAATTCAGCATCAATTCTGCGCCCCTCCTAGCAACGAAAGTCAAAATTTTCGCGCGCTTTGCGTGAATTTCAACACAATATCATTTGAAAGATCAATTTAAGACCAATATTCAACTTCAATATAACCAAACCTAATGAGTGATAGGCCCTGTTTGTGCAAATTTTCGCCATTATGTATACTTAGCCCTGGGCTCCACAACCTCTAGCTACGCCACTGTGTGGGGAAGGAAGGCGGCTTATGCCTAACCGGGGAAAAGTAGATGAAGGAGAGAAACCCGCATGTTGGCTTTTACAACCAGCAGTTAAGAGCTGGGGAGTAGGAGAGGAAAAACAACGCCATGATCATAGGCGTAACCAAAGGAGTCAAGGGGGAACGTGCCGCCCCGTGATGGATTCAGAGCCTGAAAGAGTGGTGAAAGTCTAAATTTTCGCAAATTGCAACAAAACTAAATCATTATAAAAATAATATGAAAAGACCGTTTTAAGGCCAAAATTAAGAGGGTCAGAAAAAAAGACCAGATGCGTAACCAGGGGAGTCCAGGGGAGGTGTCACCCCTTGTCGGATTCAGCGCCCGCTCGATGAATTTTTAGCCCCTTCCCAGCAATGAAAATCTTGAATTTTTGAGCGCTTCGCGCGAATTTTAACACAACTAATCATTATCAAAGATCCGAGGTCAAAATTCAGAGGGTCATTAAAAAGAAATAATGCATGACCAGATTCATAACTAAGGGACTCAAAGGGAACATGCTACCCCTTGTTGGATTCAGCGCCCCCTTAATAGATTTTGAGCCCTACTAAGCAGTGGAAATCTCGTGCTTCACACGAATTTCAACAAAACTAATGATTATGAAAGAAAACTAGGGGCGTCAATGGGGGAACGTGCCGCCCATGTTGAATTCAGAGGGTCAGAAAACAAATACCACATGACCAGTGGGCATGCAGCGTAACTAGGGGAGTCAAGGGAGAACGTATGCCATGACCTCTTGTTTGTATTCAGCGCCCCGATGGATCTTAAAGCCATAATGTACAATCTTATAATATGAAATTGATTAATTTTTTTCAAACCTGATTTTTTTGCATATTTGTAATGTTTACACATGTCCTAACTTGCACCTATTTGGAATCGGCCAAATTTGTTGTCTTTGTAGGTCAACAGAGCAAAGTTCGACATATATTATCATAATTTAAAAATTATGATAATATGTCCTCCCATAGAACTGCGTGTTAAATGGCCAAAATAATCAGTGGGGTTTCTTTCACTTTACCTTGTTATTTCAACCTAAATTGGACAGCAACCCTTCCCGTCAGTTATTACTAATATTATTTCAACATTTTGAATAAAGAATAACAAAATCAAAATTTATTATAATTAGAGAGGCGGCCTATCTGCTGTGTCATAGCATGACATCAGTCAATATGAGACATTAAATATTGACTGATGTCATGCTATGACACAGCAGATAGGCCGCCCTCTCTAATTATAATTAATTTACATTGGCCGTGCGACATTTACGAGAGAATAAAATCATTACATGTTCAATTAAGCGCGGCTGATCCGCCATGAGCTGTTATGGCGTGTGGTGGTGAGCCAACGACATGTAATCGTTAGTGCACGCTGGTTCGAATCCGAACGGTTCTGATTTTTCTCTCCTTTTTATAATGCCAGTTTGTCTGAGCTCCATTTCTTTAAAATCAAAATTTGACGGAAATCGTACATTAAGGCTTTAATTGAGCCACTTCCAAACGGCGAAAATCTTTTTTTTTTTGCGCCATTCGCGGAATTAAAAAAGTAATCATTATGAAAGACCGTTTTAAAAGACCAAAATCAGAGGGTGATGAGAAAAACAAAGAAATAATTGGCGTTGATATGGCAGTCAAATTCGTGTCGCCATGTGTTGAAATCAGCGCCCACAGGATGCATTGTGAGCCCCTTCCGAGATGCGGAAGTTAATGTTTAACTTCTACACCATGTAGTACCATGGGCGTCAATCCGGGGAGAGGGGGACATTCCGCTCCACATTTTGAGATTTTTGAAATACAACTTTTTGTCAGATACATCCCTGATGGTCTAAGTAGGCATGCTGTTAAAATATAGGCAATATTTGGTATTTGAGTTTCGGCTAAAATACTTCATTCAAATTCACCTTTTTTGGACCACATTAACAGCATATTATTAATTTTAGGTTAAAAATTACACATTTTCGTGAGCTTCGCGCGAATTTGTTCCAATGTATATACGTCATACTTGGCCATTTTAACTTAAATGGTGCATGTTATTTGAGTACTTGGGCATGGCTAGGAGGAAAGGGTGCTGTGCTCCATTCTAAGCCTCCTCCAAACTGTAAAACTCAAATTTTTCGTGCGCTTCACGCGAATGTAAACAATAGTATTCATATCTTTTTCACGTGTAGCGAGTCAACTCAAAAACGGCAGTAACTTTATTATTGGTTTATTGGTCTTCTAGAAAGTGTGAGTCAAGGAAGACAATAATTAAGAAATAAATAAGGGTAATGCTTTATCCTTTACACCCAAATAATGTGTCGAGGCAGTAAAACGTAAATAATGGGTGAGGCGCAGCCGAACCCATTATTTAAACGCTTTTACTGCCGAGACACATTATTTATGCAGTAAAGGATAATGCTGCACCCTTTACCCCCAGATGAAATGAGGCACATTTTACTCAAAAGTTTTGCTGGCATATCTGTCAGGAGTATCTCCATTTATTTGTAAACCAGAATTGGATTTAACTTCAGCTTATCCAATAAAATACGGACCCAAAGGGTACCGTTATAATACATCAAACTTGGCTTAACTTTTCAAGAGAAAATTTCTCCAGAGAAGTTTACATACATTTATTGAGTCAATCCTTTAATATAAATTCCTTAGAAAAGTGCATATACATTAATCCTACTTTCCTGAAGCCGGAAACATTCAGGAAAGTAATCTGATATTTGACATATTTCGCTCAACTTCTCATGCACTATTTCTCAAATTTATTAGTTACTAATTATTACTATTTGTAAACACTTATACAATTACCTATGGTGATCCAATTATTTTCATATAATTGGATTCAAGATTAAATTTGTGGCCCTGTCCCTTTTTTACCGCCACAATTTCTGACCTGGATAATCTTTACTTTCCCCCTTAATACAGAGTCTGTCCCCATCTACACACAGTGTTTGCTCACCCGTAAGATACGGGCCCTCCCGGAATTTCCCGAGCCAATTCCTAAATTACTCGCCCGTGAAGATACGGGCCCTCCGGAATTTCCCGAGCCAATTCCTAAATTACTCGCCCGTGAAGATACGGGCCCTCCCGTAATTTCCCGAGCTCATGCCTACACTACTTACCCGTAAGGTACGGAGCCTCTCCGGAACAAAGTGTGGCCCAACTTCTCGCAGAGAAGTTAACCCAACTTAATTCCTTGTATAAGATACGGACCCTCCAGGGAATTTTCCCGGGCCCTTTTGCACACACACAAGTGTGGCCCAATCTTATCTTATCATAGATAAGTTAACCAAAATTAATTCCTTGTAAGATGCATAAATGAAATGCAATGAAGAATGAATGAATGAATGAAAATGAATGAATTTAATACGGGGACAACTTCTCAGAGAGAAGTTAACCCAAGTTAATTCCTTGTACAATACATTTTAAATGCATGAAAGAAATGAATGGATGAAAATGAATTAATGAATATGGGGCCCTCCAGGGTATTACCCCGAGCCCTTTTGCGCTGCACGCAAGTGTGGCCCCACTTCTTGTCTCGCAAAGAAGTTAACCCAAATTCCTCGTAGCTACGGGGCCCTCCAGGAATTTCCTCGGCCCCTTTGCACACATGCAAGTGTGGCCCCACTTCTCTTTCGCATAAGTTAATCCAAAATAACCTCAAAGATACGGGGCCCTCCGGAATTTCCCTGGCCCACACACAAGTGTGGCCCAACTCCTCTCCTTGCAGAGAAGTTAACCCAAATTAATTTCATGTAAGATAGAGACGGGGCCCTCCAGGGTATTCTCAAGCCCTTTCCACACTCGCCAAGTGTGGTCCAACTTTAAAGAAGTTAACAGCAATGTATTAACCAGCAAGCTACAGAACCCTTTTTAAAGGGATTTCCTGAACACCTAGATCTGTATACCCAAATGTGGCCTAACCTCTCCAAGAGAAGTTAAAATGTGCACTTATTGAATCCTCTCCCTTGGTCAGCTTAACCGCCCTCTTCCTGGTAATTTGCCCATGCCCAGAAGCTACCATTAAAACGCAGACTGCAATACCCTTTAGGTCTATGTACCTCTAAATCCCGTGCACGATATGGATGCCTTCCCAGCCAACTAATGCTCCCAAGTGACTGTCCATAAAGGTATTGAAT
Source organism: Amphiura filiformis (assembly GCF_039555335.1). Lineage (NCBI taxonomy): Eukaryota > Metazoa > Echinodermata > Ophiuroidea > Amphilepidida > Amphiuridae > Amphiura > Amphiura filiformis. Next base: position 50,424,768 of record NC_092644.1, on the reverse strand, counting down.
ACTGGGATATGACCTAAATTTTTGGGTGTGGTGGGTGGGAAAATTTTCTTCACATTGGAGATCCATGCTTCTCCTTCCATGACAGATAAAATGTGCCTAATTCTTGACCCACTAGCAGTGTCAGAGGGTTATTAACCACTTCCCATTGGCTACTTCAAACAATGGACCTTAAACCTCATTGGTCCTTATACACCTGCTTATATAAAGCCATTACTAGGCAACCAATCAATAAATCAATCATATTGATTTGTCCAAGCACAAGCTATGGACCAGGGTTAGACTCTTTCACAGGAGGTAAATTTGTTTATTGTATAGATACAATAAACTTTATTATTTCTATTCTATTACCAGAAAATAGTGCGATTTAAAGAGAAAATATAATTTTTTGGCACAAATATTTTAAGTTGTTTACTTCAAGGTGGAGCGCGTACGCGTAAGTGACAGCGAGTATCGCGGAAATATTGCACGCGTAACCAAGCGTAATGCTGTGCGTAGAATGTGTTAGGGCGCTTGACCCATTATTGCAGAATAATGGGCTCTCACGTGACGCGTTTCAACAAATCACAGTGCGAGATTTTGAATAATGGGTCGTGGAGGTAATAGAATTGCATTTATATTTCCATAGATGTTGTGGTTCATAAATCAAGGTCAATAATAGTAATATCTAAATTAAAATATTGGGCGTATTCCCTCCTCCCGAGAGAAATCATGCAGTAGGGGCAAATATATGACAACCCTTGTATCACGTCCTGCAGCGGCGGCCCATTCCTCTTGTGTTTCGGCTTTATTTGTCTCAATATTTAAGTGCAAACACTGCTAGGTCATTCTCCCTTCCGACTCGCCTTAAAGTGGACATTGCAGTCCCTTATTATTTTCTAATTACAAAAATCGTCTTTTACAGGATAGGATGTATTTGAGATTAGGCCCTCATTTACAAAGTAAAAATGCAACTTTCAGACATTTTTATCTAAGATTATAAAGCCTTGTTGTTGATTTATTTTTTAATTATGTTCAGTTTTGGGCCTACAATCAAAACGGAAAGCACGGTGGGACAGCATAAAGGTTAACCCCCCAATATTTTGATAAGGGGACCCCAGGTTGGGGGGTGATGACTGTATGGACCATCCCCCTTATCAAAACATGGCCAAGCCACCCCCAATGTTGTATGTGGATTTCTGACCATATTAAGGTTAAATACAATTGATTTGCAAGGCTTGATTCCAGAGGGGGGTAAGTTAATAATGGAAACAGCCCGTGCAGAAAAGAATGAACTCACGCGTACAATAGTGTATCAATCTGAACTAGGGCCACGGACAAACCGCGGCTCGGGAGTCATCCTATATGTTGCAGGGATAGGGAGGGGGCGACCATGATAGGACTATATGGGCTGATGGGGGGTTGATTGTGGGCAGCCGTTTTCGCAATTTTCCTTTGGATTTTCTAAATTTTAAATTTTAAAATTATCCTGGATGATATCTGTCGTGAAATAAATCAATGCTTCCTAGTAGGCTATAATAGGCCTAGTAGGCCTCTTTATACCCTGATTATGCAATATATAGGCCTACAACAATAACTACAACAACAATAACAAAACCAACAACCAATATTTTGTTAATTTAATTTGTAAAGATATATTCAGGCCGCCGCGCCTGAAATTCCTGAATTATATAATGAAAAAAAAACAGGCAAAAACAATCAATCGCTGCAGTCCATGAATCAGAAAGAAAGAAACGAACAAGAAAAATGAAAAAAAGTGAGAGAAAAATAAAAAAAAATAAACGGAATGGACCACGTAGGGACTCGAACACGTACCAGCTCAAAAGTATAGTATTATATAGTCGAACGTGAGTCCGGCGCGCTAACCGATTGAGCCACTGAAGGGACATATGAAATAGATTGAAATCTAACTGACTATTATGGAATAGTGCATAACAGGCTCTTATGATAAACAAGCTCATACCGCTGTAAATGTCGGAGGTATCGATGGCGAAAAACCTCGTTTTTTGCAAAAGTAGCTTAAATTTGGAGTGAAATTCAAATGGTAAAGTAAGCGACAGACATTTGAGAAATAATGTAGGCAGTTAGAAATCAAAATTAACGTTCCACAATCCAGATATCGATAATGTTACATAACAGTGTTTGTGGTCCAAGATTCTCGAAAATTGTTCCCAAAAACGGGCTAATAAAATTTAATCGGTACTGTAATTGGTTCTTCCCCATGGCAACATTATTTCTTTGGTCGATTTGTAGTACAATACAAAAAAGGAGAAAACAATCACTCGGCGTGGTTTTATACGGAGCGAAAATTTGAAAAAAATTTATAAATTTAGCGCAATATAATAATAGGAGACCGTGGTCAATTGCGGTATTTATTATGAGGACTATCTTAAATCTTTATTTTAATTTCTTATTATGATGGAAGCCTGTGTGTGATACATATGTATACGTTTAATTTGTAATCAATTTCGCAACTCGTGCTGTGGTGTAGCGGTTCTGAACATGGCTTTGTATCAGTAGGGCCTTAGTTCAAATCTCGGATAGTGTTTCATTCATTTTTGTGTGTGTGTGTGTCTCCTACTTTCTTACTCCCGAACCATTTATTCCAAGCAAAAGAACAAAAATCAGCAGTTTCTTCATTTTTTTTCAAAGCAATAAGCTTCTGATTGTAAGAAAATTCATTGATAACTGAATATGCATGTATTTTTGTATTAAAAAATAAAAGAATTCACAAGTTAATTAAACCGTGTATACTAAAATATGCCAACGTTATTAATCTCTTCATAACTGAAAGAATGATCAAAATCGAACAATGCGTTATGGAGATATGGTCATTTTTATGATATTTATAGGCCATCTTTTTGATCTATTCAGACAATCTTGTGCGAAAATCATTGGGACAGATGATGTTTTATAGATCAAATTCCTGTGAATTGAACATAAGGCTGAAAGTACATGATACGTTTCATAGCTCCCATTATGTACTTGCTTACTCCCCCTCCCCTCCCCCCTGCATGGAAACAATGTTGTGGAGCAGACATTGAGCGCATCCCCCTTTTTACTATTTTTCAGCATTCAACATTGAATAAGGGGAGCAGGGGATGCGTAAAATAAACAAACTGTCCCAAGCTTTTCAAGCGGCATTGCAGGTCTTAAATCAAATTAGAATTCTGGAAACCAATAAGAATCAATGCCGTCATTCATAAACTTGTTGATCTTGATCTTTCGTGATGAGTCCTTCTAAACTTCATACAACCAATCCAAGGTTACACATTGAAATTCTTCAGGTTCCTATAAAGAGCCAATAGATGGTGCGATCCAAGGCAGTGCCTCATTTCAAATGTTTAGTTTTAGTTTTGGTTTTGGTTTTGGTCACGTGGTTTCCTATTGTCCTGCCTAACCACTTGAATCACAAGATATCGAACTCATTGTTTCTACCTTTTGTTAAAAACTAAACATTTGTGACAGGCAGTTTCGGTTTTGATTTCAGTTTCTTATAAGTGGTGTGAAGAAGAAAATTATTTGATTTGAAGCTAAATATACAAAAGAAATGTTTAAATTTCGCAGTGCAATATTCACGAGGAGAGAAATTGAGCATGGTAATCTACATTGAAAGACGTGGTTTACAAAATCGAATAAGCCTAGGCTATTTCACCTGTGAAAAAATATAGACCATCGAAATATTTGCATTCGACATTACAAAATAAGCGACTAAGTTGTTATAAACAAAATCGCGACAATACAAAAGCGGCGACTGGAGTGTTATAAACAAAATCGATTCATGTCCTTAATCCCATGTACCAGAATCAATAGAAGGATATGACTTCCAATACAAGCTGATGACTTTTACTGAAGCAATTTTTACTGGAAATTAAAATGCAAGATAGAGGGGGGAAGATAGAAGGGGAAAGAGAGTTTGTGTGGGGAAAAAGAGAGAGTGTATGTGGGGGGAGGTAAGGACAGGGAGAAAGGGAAACAGATGGGAGAGAGCATTGGAAATGAAAAAGTAAGGGGGAGGAGAGCTCGAGATAGAGGAGATATCGAATATAGGGGAAGCGAGGAGGGAAGAGGAGGTTATATAATTTTAAATTTTCTCACTAAGTGTGATAAACTACCTGGTGAAACTTTACATGTCAAAGTTTGTAAAATTATTTTGGGTGTTCATAAAAAAGCAACCAACAATGCCGTCCGAGGTGAATTAGGTAGTTTTCCTATTCTAATTGTCATGCTTTGTCTTTCTGTTAGATATTGGTGGAAACTTAATATTAAGTGTATGAAAGGTGATCAATCTTTTGTTATTTCAGCACTCACTGATAATAGAAGATTAATATCAAGTAATATCTTCTCATGGTCAACTGGTATCAGAAATATTTTAGCACTGATCAACAGACTTGATATTTGGGATAAACCTAATATTATTATGTGTAGTAATTATAAGGATATTATTGATTCTAAAGATTTACAGAATGTTTACAGTTCACTTTGGATCACTCAAATTAATACATTTCAGTCTAAACTTAGAACTTACTGTATTTTTAAGAAGTCATTCCAAATGGAAAATTACGTTTTAATGTTTAGCCATTCATCACGAACTCCATTTTGTAAACTCAGAGTTAGTGCACATATGCTGATGATAGAGAAGGGACGATATCTATCTCCCAAGTTAATCCCTGAAGGAAGACTTTGTATAAGCTTTGTGATAGAAACGAAGTGGAAGATGAATTTCATTTTGTTATGAAATGCTCATTTTATAGCACTCTTCGTAATAACTTATTTAAGTCATTGAAGGAATTTGGCGATATAGATCGACTCATCTTCTGATTCAGAAATTTTCAAGCTAATTATGAGTGCAAATGAATATGATATCATTAAGCCTGTTATCAATTTTGTTAAGTCAGCTTTTGATCATCGTGGAAATGTAGATATAAATTGATATATATATGTTTTCCCTGTTAGCTTTGTATCTCTTGCCATATACATGTAAGACAGTATTAATTAGTATTTTGTAGAACTAGATTATTGTTGTATTGTTCTTGACTATACCTGTATGTTGGGTTTAATGTCAATAAATTGATTGATTATAAGTGGGGGAGAGGGGAGCCTAGGTAAAAGGTATGAGTTGTGGTTACCGGGGATAATAAAATAATTCATAATCAAATCATCTCCATGCATCGTTTATGTTTCATACAAACAAACAAAGCCCCCACCCACCCCTCAATATATATACGCACATGTAGGCCCTATATGATTTCTAGGCCTATAACCTGGGGTGTAATATGCCAACTTCGACAGAGAGCATCAACTGTCGCCCACGGGCCGAGGATAGATTTCGATATCAATCATGATAATAATTATGTTAGCACAATAGGCTATTGTATACTTCTGGTTTATAGGCTATTGTATAGACGAATCCAACGAACCAAGTCATGGTCAGGATTTGGTCGGCCATCTTTGGTTTCCAGCTAGCACCAACCTGGTGTGTTGAGCACCCGATTGTGCAAATAAAAGCCACCTAACACCTAGAGAAGATGCAAAGACGAGGAGGGTTAATAGAATAATAAACTGCATGCTCAAATAAAGAAAGTCCGCAGTCATGTAACCCGTCCTACACAAACACCTGATCTTGTTATGACAATGTGATTGATAAGGTCGTGTGCAGAATCTTGTTAGCTCCAATTTGATACCAAATTTGCTGCCGAAAACTCTAAATTCACAGAGATTGATACCAGTATATGAAATTTGTTGCATTTTCAAAAGTTGCGAATTAAAAACGGACTACGCGGACTGTAGAGGAGAATGGCAGAGCGCGACCATTGACATAGCCCGAAAACAACCGCTAGGTCATATCGATCGCATAGTGCCCTAGTGTTCATCAGTAAAGCACTGTAGCAATCCATGCGTTTTAAATTAACAATGATAAAGCGCGCACTTGGGATAGTCGACATGGACCCATCGTGGGCAAGCATGCTTGACCATATTGCCACGCTAAGCAATTTTGACCGCATGCTTCATTTTGATTTGCAACTTTTGAAAATGCATCAAATGCCATAAACTGGCATCAATCTTTGTCGCTTTTGAGTGTTTGGTAGCAAATTTGGTATCAGATTGGAGGTAACAAGATTCCGCACACAACCATATCAATCAAATTGTCATAACAAGATCAGGTTTTGGTGTAGGACGGGTTACATGACTGCGGACTTTATTTATTTGAGCAGTTTATATACAATAGAGGTAATCCTGTCGCATCTATTCATTCATAGTCCTTTTGTTCATCCATTTGTACACCTATGAATATGCGACGGGATTACCTGGTTATCTCTATTGTATTATTCTATTAACCCTCCTCGACCTTCTCTAGGTGTAAAGGCGGCTTTTATTTGCACAACTGTTGGAACTGTATTGTGTTGTAATTTTTAATCATTCTTTTGTCTACCTGTGTTTTTGCGGAAGGTGTAAAACGGGTGATGGAATGCAGTTTAAAATTTCCGCCAAGGCCGAATCATTTCACATTTTGGATGCATTGTAGCCGACGGGGACCCAACTAAAGGCTGCTAGTCAGGTGTAGGAATGTGTGTACGGTATTTGGATTCGTCTATAGGCCTACTTCTGGTTATATACCCACCCAGCATAATAGTGTTATGATTGCAGACCAGTTCATCTCCACATTTTAATCCCTTGATTTTTGGTTTCTGAACAAAAGAGAAACCAAAACTAAACATTTGAAATGAGCTGAGGGACTGTCAGTTTTTGTCTCGCCTGATAAGGCAGGAGACTATATAATCACTTTTCCGTATGTAGGGGTGGGGGGGGTCGGGGTGTGTGTGTAAACCATACTTTATCTTACCTGTAGCTGGGTGAGGAAACCTAAATGTCTACATTAGGGATGGGGTGCAGGGGGGTGTGTAGGGGTGTGTGTATGTGACAATTTGGTTAAAGTTTTGGTTAAAGTTTTGATTAAATGCTCTCAGATGAACAGTTCAGATCCTATTGCAATGAAACTTGGGCCATAGGTGACGTATGAAGTTCTTTATGTCATGGTGTTGTGTCACATAATTTCAAGGTTATTTCAAGGTCACCATAGGTCATTTGAGGTCAAATTTTTTCTTGAAATTGGATTAAGTTGCTCTCAGGCTATGTATTTCGCCATGGAGTCATTCCATGCCAACTCACCCAAGGGTTGGCAGGTGACCCCTTCAGAATTTGATATTACTCCACAAAGTGTTCCATTTTGGTCACAATGAATTCACTGAAAACGGCAACTTGATAGTCCATGTCGTTTTTGCGCTACAGTCTCTGGAAATTTTGGCAGGACCCCCCTTTTTTGCTCTCACGAGCCACGCCGCTGAAAAGTTGGGTGTTTATTTCCTCATAATTTTGTAACAAAAGGTGGTATGAAGCTACAAATTACTATTCTGGGTAACTTTTACCCAAAATTTCAGATTCTGCCATCAGAAACATTGTATCTGCCTTACTTTTGACACACAGAGCCTCTCAAAATGCCCTTTTGACATGCGGAAGTGCTGAAAGTCCATGTTTGCGCCCTCATACAACCCATTATGCAGCACCACACAATATTGCAATTGCAGGATTGTAATATCTAGGTGCATATATGTGCTACTACAAGCCAGCATAACATTTTTATACAGTTAGTTTGGAATTAGGTGGGGTTAAAAGTTGGGTCCAGAGCAAAAAATCTCAAAATTGCGCCCTCTCCCATGGGATGATTGACCTTGTGGACAGTTCGCCAAGGTCAAGAAACTTACAGGATAGAATTATGTTGATCCATCCTTACTGTGTGCCATATGGCTTGCAACTTCCTGATGAAACTCCTTCATATAGAATAGTTAGGGAACCCTTCAACACTAGCCTTTGCATCGGGGCCTGAGATTGGAATTCCAGTTTCCTTTCTCACGAAGTAAGGGCTAAGAGTAAAATTGTACAATTGTGTTTGGGAGTGGCCTTTTCTCTTTTCTCTTTTTCCTAGCTATTTTCTTCCATTTCTTGCTTTGTTTATCAAAGCTATCTCACGCCAGCATGCATATATTAGCCTACACTGGCTATCCAGGCTTGTGCATTTGTATGAGCTTGGAACGGTCCATGGTTTTCCATGGATTAGCATGTGTTCCTCACGGACCAACCTGGGTAAACAAACAAACAAACATTACCCTTTTTCAGCATTTCTTCAGCCAAAATTTGCCAAATTCAGCAACCTTTCACTCAAAATTCGCAAAATATGAAAGTATTTTGACTGAAAATTTTTTCACACTTACAGAATATCACTATAGATGGAATCAGCACTATCTAAAATACATTCACACAAATTTCTATGAGACATGTTAGGTGACCCCCATTGAAAAAATTTTACAACTTGGTCCAATTTTGCTAATTTGGAGTGAAAGGCTGCTGAATTCGGCTACTTCGTGCTAAATTTTTTTGAAAAATGGTCAATCTTTGTGGGGTTCCCTAACTATGAAGGAGTTCCATCAGGAAGTTGCCATCTAGTACACTTTAAGGATGGATCAACATGATTCAATCTTGTAAGTTTCATGGCCTTGGCGATCTGTCCACAAGGTCAACCGCCCCTTGGGAGAGGGCGCTATATTAAGATTTTTTGCCATGGACCCAACTTTTAACCCCACCTAATCCCAAACTAACTGTTTAAAAATGCTGTTCTGGCTTGTAGTAGCACATATGCACTTAAATATTACAATCCTGTAATTGGGGCATTCTGGGATGCTGTATATTGGTTCTAGGATGGCGCAAACATGGACTTTTCAGCACTTCCGCATGACAAAAGGGCATTTTGAAGGGCTTAGTGTGTTAAAAGTAAGGCAGATACAGTGTTTTTGATGGCAGAATCTGAAAATATGGGTAAAAGTTACCCAGAATAGTAATTTGTAATTTTATAAACATGCAACTTTTCAGTGGCGTGGCGCGAGAGAGCAAAAGAGGGGGGGTCCTGGCAAAATTTCCAGAGGACATAGCGCAAAAACGATATGGACTATTGAGTTGCCGTTTTCAGTGAATTCATTGTGACCAAAATGGAACACATTGATCATAACATCAAATTCTGAAGGGGTCACCTGCCAACTTTTCAGAAATTTGGGTGAGTTGGCATGGATTGACTCTATGCTTTGACGTATCGAGCTGTAATTTTGAACAGTGATAGGGGCAAGTGTGTCGAGCTGCTCAGTGATGGGGGAAAGTGCGAGAGGGCAGGATGGGCAGTACATGGGGAGGAGGAAGGGGGTAAGGCAGAAGAAAACAAGCAAAATACCCTGTGAACAAATTATCTGGAGATCCATATGGGGTACAGTGACATAACTTGGTGGGGAGTAGCGCAAGGTTCTCAACCTGATTAGATTTTCAGGTCATTTGGGGTCATCCGGGGTCACCCAGGGGTCACCTGAGGTCAAATTACTGAAAACTGCCATATGGCATGAAATTTGGTGGGTACAGTCATCATTTAGAGCCAAATTTTTGGAAGGTCATTTCGGGGTCATCAGGGGTCATCTGAGGTCAAATTACTAAAAACTATCGTATGGGCATGAAACTTAGTGGGTACAGTCAACATTTAGAGTTAAATTTTTGGAAGGCCATTTCAGGGTCATCCGAGGTCACCCAGGGGTCATCTGAGGTCAAATGACTAAAACTGTCGTATGGGCATGAAACTTGGTGGGTACAGTTAATATTTAGAGCATAAGTTTTAGAAGGTCATTTTGGGGTCATCCGAGGTCACCCAGGGGTCATCTGAGGTCAAATTACTGAAAACTGTCATATGGGCATGAAATTTGGTGGGTACAGTCAACATTTAGAGCCAAATTTTTGGAAGGTCATTTCGGGGTCATCTGAGGTCTAATTACTAAAAACTCGTATGGGCATGAAACTTAGTGGTACAGTCAACATTTAGAGTCAAATTTTTGGAAGGCCATTTTGGGGTCGTCCAAGGTCAGCCAGGGGTCATCTGAGGTCAAATGACTAAAAACTGTCATATGGGCATGAAACTTGGTGGGTACAGTTAATATTTAGAGCCAATAAAGTTTTAGAAGGTCATTTTGGGGTCATCCAGGGTCACCCAGAGGTCATCTGAGGTCAAATTACTATAAATTGTCGTATGGGCATGAAACTTGAAGCTTTGACGTATCGAGCTGTAATTTTGAACAGTGATAGGGGCAAGTGTGTCGAGCTGCTCAGTGATGGGGGAAAGTGCGAGAGGGCAGGATGGGCAGTACATGGGGAGGAGGAAGGGGGTAAGGCAGAAGAAAACAAACAAAATACCCTGTGAACAAATTATCTGGAGATCCATATGGGGTACAGTGACATAACTTGGTGGGGAGTAGCGCGAGGTTCTCAACCTGATTAGATTTTCAGGTCATTTGGGGTCATCCGGGGTCACCCAGGGGTCACCTGAGGTCAAATTACTGAAAACTGCCATATGGCATGAAATTTGGTGGGTACAGTCATCATTTAGAGCCAAATTTTTGGAAGGTCATCAGGGGTCATCTGAGGTCAAATTACTAAAAACTATCGTATGGGCATGAAACTTAGTGGGTACAGTCAACATTTAGAGTTAAATTTTTGGAAGGCCATTTTGGGGTCATCCGAGGTCACCCAGGGGTCATCTGAGGTCAAATGACTAAAAACTGTCATATGGGCATGAAACTTGGTGGGTACAGTTAATATTTAGAGCATAAGTTTTAGAAGGTCATTTTGGGGTCATCCGAGGTCACCCAGGGGTCATCTGAGGTCAAATTACTGAAAACTGTCATATGGGCATGAAATTTGGTGGGTACAGTCAACATTTAGAGCCAAATTTTTGGAAGGTCATTTCGGGGTCATCTGAGGTCTAATTACTAAAAACTCGTATGGGCATGAAACTTAGTGGTACAGTCAACATTTAGAGTCAAATTTTTGGAAGGCCATTTTGGGGTCATCCAAGGTCACCCAAGGGTCATCTGAGGTCAAATGACTAAAAACTGTCATATGGGCATGAAACTTGGTGGGTACAGTTAATATTTAGAGCCAAAGTTTTAGAAGGTCATTTTGGGGTCATCCAGGGTCACCCAGAGGTCATCTGAGGTCAAATTACTATAAATTGTTGTATGGGCATGAAACTTGGTGGGTACAGTCAACATTTAGAGTCAAATTTTTGGAAGGTCATTTCGGGGTCATCCATGGTCACCCAGGGGTCATCTAAGGTCAAATTACTAAAATCTGTTGTATGGGAATACAACTTGGTGGGTACAGTCAACAGTTAGAGTCCAATTTTGGAAGGTCATTTTGGGGTCATCCGAGGTTACCCAGGGGTCATCTGAGGTCAAATTACTAAAAACTGTCGTATGTGCATGAAACTTGGTGGGTACAGTCAACATTTAGAGCCACATGTTTGGAAGGTTATTTCGGGGTCATCCGAGGTCATCCAGGAGTCATCTTTGGTTAAATTACTTTGTGGGTACAGTCAACATTTAGAGCCAAATGTTTGGAAGGCCATTTTGGGGTCACCATGGGTTGCAGGTTCATTTACTTCTACCAAAAGTAATCGCGAAAGCAGGCAGTTGCGAAAGAAGGCGAGACTTGTGGTTCGAGAACCGCCTTGTTTCTTCATGGTTTTACATTGTACAAACCACCGCAATCGGGGAGGTGAAGCGGTATATTTGAGCACCCCCATTGCTTGAGAATTGATCACCGTCGTTGGCTGTTACTTTCACGCCAGGGGCGTAGCCAGTTTTTTTGGTCGGGGGGGCAAAATAAAATTTTTGGGGCACAGACGAAAAAAATTACAGTTGCATCATACAATACATAGAGACTGTATGTCTTCGAGCTTCAAAAAAGGCTTTATTGGGATGATGTGCGTGCGTATCGTGCAAAAATTTGGTTTTTTACACTATTTTTGCCCATTATCAGGATAGAAAGTGCTTAATCTTTACAAAATTTTTTTTTGTATTTTACACTATTTTGGCCCATGATCGGGCTGAATTTTGGTAGAAAAGGGGCTCCTTGCCCTTCTCTTTATACCCGCATGCAGAGCATGCAGGGTATCTTCTTATACCCGCATGCAAAGCATGGACGGGTATATTGCCATCCTTGGGTTTCATCTCCTTATACCCGCATGCGAAGCATGGACAGGTATCTTGCCATCCTGTGGTTTCATCTTCTTCTCCTTCTCCTTCTCCTATCAAACACATCATTCTGTCAAGGCTAGCGCTAAAACTACAAGGGCCCCAGAGCCCATATGTAGTACACTTATGGGCCCTACCCCGCAGATGTGCCTTTGCCCATCTCGGCCCCAGAGGTCAAAGGTCACGGGCCCCAGGGTCCCAAATGTAAAAACACAAACCATGCCGTTTCTCATCAGATGAAACAGCCTCAGGGCCCTGGGTTGGTACACTGATAGCCCCAGGGGTACTCTATATATACAAGTTTACATGAGCCCCATATGTCATATATTATGGGCCCCAGGGCCCCAAATGTTAAAATAAGGGGCAACAGATTGACAAGGCTAGCTCTAAAACTATAAGGGCACTAGGGCTCATATGTGGTACATATATGAGCCCTAAGTTTTCAATGTGCCTTTTGCCCATTTTGGGCCCAGATGTTAAAGGCTAGGGGCCCCAGAGGCCCAAATGTTAAAACAAAGGGCCGGCCATTTCTCAGCAAATAAAATAGTTACAGGGTTCAGATTTGGTACACTAATAGGTCTTAAGCATTATACTACTATATGTATATATGAGCCCCATGTGTCACATAATATGGGCCCCAGGGCCCCAAACGCTAAAACATAGGGCCAGCCGTTACTCTGTAAATAAAGCAGCTACAATGCCCAGCTTGAGTCTACTGATAGAACTAGAGAATCATACTTCAACATATGTACATTAGTCTCATAAGTCAAATATTATGGGCCCCAGGGCCCCAAATGTTAAAACAAAGGGCCGGCCGTTTCTCATCAAATAAAGCAGCTTCCGGGCTCAGAATTTGTACACAGTAGCACCTGAGATTTATATTGTTATTAACACCCACATACCCCCCCACCCTACACACCTAGGACTAAACAGACATATCCGTATTATAATTATTAATATAATAATTGGAAATACCAGCGTGAAGCGTTAAGGCTGTTCCAGTTAAATTACATACGCATTGGCTGTTCTATTTAATTTACATACTCCCTCTGAAATGGTCCCAAAATAGGCTGTTCCGTTTAATTTACATACTCCCTCTAAAATGGCTGTTCCATTTAATTTACATACTCCCTATGGAATAGTTTTCCCCTAATCACATTGCATAGCCTCACTGTGAATAAGAGAGACTGACAACAGCAATCTATGGAGAGACAACTCCCCTGGCAGGGGACTTTTTACAAGTTCTTTATTTTAAGTGCTACGAGAGTGCAACCTGCATTAAATTCAAGCTTGTGACTTGGACTTTCAATTTTTACACATTTTCCACCCAATTGTGGCGACTTTTTACAATTTCTATATTTTAAGTCCTCAGCAATTCGTACACAGATAGCACCTGAGAATTATATTGTTACTAACACCCACGCACGCACCCATCCACCCCACACACGTAGGACTAAACAGACAGACCGTATTATATCATAATTGGAAATACCAGCATGAAGCGTTAAGGCTGTTCCAGTTAAATTACATACCCATTGGCTGTTCCATTTAATTTACATACTCCTCTGAAATGGCCCCCAAAAGGCTGTTCCGTTTAATTTACATACTCCCTCTGAAATGGCTGTTCCATTTAATTTACATACTACCTGAGTAAGAGAGCCTGACAACAGCAACCTATGGAGAGTAAGAGAGACGATTCCCCTGGGAGGGGACTTTTTACAATTTCTTTATCTTAAGTGCTACGACAGTGCAACCTATATTCAATTAAAGCTTGAGACTTGGACTTTCACTTTTTACACATACAATTTCTTTATTTTAAGTCCTCAGCAAAAAAGGACTGTAAGTTTGGGTACACCGATAACATGCGGGTATAGCCGTATTTGTGTACAAATATATAGCCTTCTAGTTTCCTTTGCCCTCCTGATTTTCTCTTTCATTTTTTTTTGTCAGAGGGCACTTTCCCCGCCGACAGGGGGCAGCCCCTACAGACTTGGCCCCGGGTGGATAAGGGCTTGAATCAAGTCTAATAATAATGTTAAAATGTGCACCAAATGGCTTTGGGCTTTGATTTTGAAAATTTTCACAATCTCTGAGGGTGCACATCCCCTTCAAACACTTCTTGCATCAAAACAAAAAAGGCAAAACTTAGGCTGAATTGCGAGTAATTGAGCATGCATGTTCATGTTAAACTAAAATTAAAGCCCAGCTGGAAACTATCTGTTAAAATATATGCTCTGAAAATAATGAATAAAAGTGTCAAAATGGTGCACCAAATGGCTCTATTGGGGCTTTTTCACTTTGAAACAATTTTCAACTTCTCGGAGGGAGGCATATCCCCCTCAGACAGTCACCACCTGCATTGCGCAACGGCAGCGCTCATGTTCAACCTTTTTTATATGGAGCTAGTTAAAGTATAGACAAGGCGCTAATTTGAAGTGTCTGATGTTTTCATGTTCCACTCCAGTGTATGATGCATATTTTAATATGCATCATACACTTGAACATGGAAATAAAACATAAACATGAAACTGAAAATGAACTGGGGCATGAAAAACCTCTTCCCTTGTTTGTATGATATTAGGCTGGCGGGTAAGCATCATTAATTGATCTTGTACACTGGCATGTATTATGTAATGTGTTGTTTGTACTGTTTACCCTGACTGCTCATGCATATCCAAAAGTACGTACCAGACATGAGTCCTGTTTATCAGGGACAGTCTGTATAGCTCAGTAGTTAGAGCACTCGCCCGACAAGCGAGAGGTCTGGGGTTCAGGGCTAAAGTCCCCGCACAGGCAGGTATGTCCGGAGTTTTCACTCTGGTATATCTACCTATGCATGTCATGTTTCCATTTGTAAATTCATGTTTAATTGTGCTAGTGTGTGATGTGTAATTCTTCTTTCCCCTGTATATTGATAAAAGAATAACGATTAAGCATCATTAATTTGATCTCGTGCGCTAGTTTGTAATGTTTGAATGTTTCCATGTTCCAGTGTATGATGCGTAAGCCTCATCCCTAGTTTGTATAGACAAGGAATTTTCAACCCATACAATTATTTTATGGTTACAATTCTGAATGCTTCATATGTTTCATGTTACAAATCAAAAAGGATTAAGATTTGCTACATTACAAATGATTGTCTCACATTATGTTTCCTATACAAGAAACAAATGAAGTTCTATGGGGGACTTGAATGTCAACCCTGGTCAAATCGTATCAAATTGCTGTTGACCCTACAAACCACAAATTTGGCTGATTCCATTTAGTTGTAAAGCTTTGTATTAGGATATGTGTCAACATTACAAATATAACAAAAAATTAGTAAAGATGGCTGGAGTTTCACACAAGTTTGACTTTTTTCAATTTATCCTGTTGTGAGGAAATCGGTCGAGAAATATTGATTGGCAAATTGGAAGTTCATTTACAGGCGGCGTAGGAAGCTCAACACGTGACGTACGAGGCTGGCGAAGATACAGGGCTGACAGCCCCATTCAAAATACACGGTTAGCAATTACAAATGGAAAATTAACATACTTGCAGTGGGGTACTTTGTCGTACCCCAACGGTTTTAGAGTAAGATAATTTTGCTTTGACACCACATATCAAATTTAGAATTGTTTAAGTGACGATTTCATGATTATGTGTTAATCCAATGGCGACCTCAAAATTGGCGATATCGCTTCCATCACCGCCTGATTTAGGTAATTTCAAGATCATCAGGGGTCATCTGAGGTCAAATAATTAAAGATATTGTTGGATTTTGATGAAACTTGATGAAGAGTGATAGAAGTCAAAAGGTCATTTTAAGTTCATCTGAGGTCAAATAAGGCCACAAAAAGAAAATTGTTTGATTGGCGTAACATTGGCATAAAAAAACTCTAGGGTTGGGCCTAATTTTAGGGTCGGTCGGGTTACACCAATCAAACAATTTTTTGTGTGGCCTAAGTAAAGTTTAATGGGTGAAATTTGGAATTAAATGATTTTCATTATTTGGAAGCCAGTATTTAGTTCACCGCAGATTTGAGGTCAAAAACCTGAGAGTCAACACCACTGCAGCAAGTACGTTGCCTTTTTCAAAGGTACACAGTGGTTCTATAATTATACAGCAAAATGTTTAAACCATGCAAGGAAGGCATTTGACTTTAAATCATGTATTGTGTTTTGTTCGTTGATTTAGATCTAGAAGAAACCTACAAGTGTACGTCTTGTCATGAGCAGTTAAACCACAACAACCCAAAGCATGTGTTCAAGCATTCACTACTTGGAGTTCTACTATGCCGGGTAAGCTGCAGTTAAATTAATGTGTTTGCATAATGTGGGCTTTATGTCTATGGACTTGATCATTTGCTCAATCCTCTATAGTTCTGGAAGCTGTACATGCCATAGCATGAGTTATCCAATTGGGGGGCACCAGGACTGATTGAGGGGCGTGGGTCTGATTTAAGGGGTAATTTGTTTTTTGGTAATATTTCTATGGAATGTCAAATTTTGATTCTGAATGGAGTCTGCATGCATGCGCCTGTATGACATGCTACGCCACTGTCTTAAAGGCACATTTAGAGATTTTGAATTCAATTTTGCACATTATTTTGTTTTATTGGGACCATACATACAACACACATTTTAACAGATATAATAGTCTATATATCTATCTCGAGTCACCGGCACTAGCTTTGAAGTTCAGCATGCGTGTACATATAGGCCTAGTATGTATACGCACTAAGTAACTCTAATCTAACACAAAACAACCTGAACTTCAAAGCTAGTGCCAGTGACTCAAGGTAGATACATGTATATAGACTATATAGATTCTCTATACTCCATACCACTCTCATTGAGGGGGCCTATCAACTTGGTCATCTTTATGAACAGTTGGTCCAGAGGGCGTTATCAAATGATGACGTCATTCAGCCATTCTAGCACGTAACAAATATGGTTACGAAATGATGTCATTGTATGGGCAGGGAAGTGCCACTCTTATGAGCTTGGCGTATGGGTTATGAGCATATATAATTAATCCATTGTACTTTTATTTAATCCGGTATCGTCATATGGCTTGCTCCGGGGGCTTGCGCGATTGGAAAGAGATATTTATACATTGACAATTTGAATTTACAAATTCTTGGACCACAGTAGAGAAAAGTCCGTCTATTATAATATTGATGTAAAATTTGATGCAATATTTAATAAAACAACATGGAGCTCCAAATGGGGAATTCTTTATTTATGACTTATTAATCTTGTCATAAATGAAGCTGAATATGCTGAACCCTGCACCTAAGTTTCAGATGGACATTTTATGTTTGAAAAGACCATGCATACCAGTGACCTACAATACATAAAAAATAATTTGTATAGCCCCCTCCCGAAAACTAGTGCATATAATTGCATATGTACTTGCTCAATTAGCATTTTGTGCACAATTCGTGGCATTCTTAAATGGGGTTCTATTTAATGGACCTTTACATTTTACATGCAAAGTCTATAGATAGAGATGCAGATTACAAGAGGCAGGAAAGGGTGTGATAGCCTCATTTTAGGCACTGAAATGCTCATAAAAAGAACCCCATTCAATTGTGTAAAAAAAGCCAGTATAAAAGGCCCAGCGTGTTTCACATACTAGTGTGTGCGGGTTTGAGTGACAAACCTACCTGGGGGAACCATAATACTTTGTGACATTTACCGTTTTTTTATATACTCTCTTTCTAGCATTGTCACCAGTATCTAAAAGATAATAAAGGATCAGAAGGACAATGTATATGGTGTGGAGAAGGAGGACATCTCATCTACTGTGCCTCTTGTCCAAAAGCCTTTTGCAAACGGTGCATCAAAAATAACCTAGGTCATGCTGAGATCAGCAAGATCTTGGAGGATGAACAGTGGTTATGTTATGTGTGCAATCCGGCCACACTTGCTGATCTACAGCAGGAATGTGACAAACTCATGTCCCACTTGAAATCATCAAAGAGAAGAGATAAGCATAAAAAAAACAATCCGCCACACTTGCTGATCTACAGCAGGAATGTGACAAACTCATGTCCCACTTGAAATCATTGAGAAGAGATAAGCATAAAAAAAAGAGGGCCAAGAAGAGGAAAAAGAAATCAGGATGGGAAGATGGTGATGAAGATGATAATGAGGTGGAGGATGAACGAAAGAAGAGGAAACATGCAAGGAAGGAAGAAAATAAGACGGATCTTGTGACACAGGCAGAAAGCAGCTCTGACTCATCAGACATGCAACCAAACAAGAAAGAACATCAGCACAAGAAAAAAAAAGATAACTCCACAGAGGATGAGGTTGATAGGAGAAAACCTGCAAGGAAGAAGAAAATGAAACTGGATAGTGATGATCTCATGATATCTGAAGAAGACATACAGCCAAAGAAGAGGAAATCTGCAAGGAAGAAGAATAAGAATGCAGATAGTGTTGATCTCATAATATCTGAAGATGACGCGCAGCCAAAGAAGAGGAAATCTGCAAGGAAGAAGAAAAAGAATGCAGATAGTGCAGATCTCATGGCATCTGAAGATGACGCGCAGCCAAAGAAGAGGAAATCTGCAAGGAAGAAGAAAAGAATGCAGATAGTGCAGATCTCATGGCATCTGAAGATGACGCGCAGCCAAAGAAGAGGAAATCTGCAAGGAAGAAGAATAAGAATGCAGATAGTGTTGATCTCATAATATCTGAAGATGACGCGCGCAGGAAATCTGCAAGGAAGAAGAAAAAGAAAGCAGATAGTGCCCATCTCATGGCATCTGAAGAAGACGCGCATCCAAAGAAGAGGAAATCTGCAAGGAAGAAGAAAAAGAAGGCAGATAGTATTGATCTCATGGCATCTGAAGATGACGCGCAGCTAAAGAAGAGGAAATCTGCAAGGAAGAAGAAAAACAAGGCAGATAGTGTAAATCTCATGACATATGCAGAAAGCAGCTCTGACTCGTCAGTTGTGCAACCAAAGGAGAAAGAACATAAGCGCAAGAAAAAGAAAGATAACTCCACACAGGATGAAGTTGATAGGAGAAAACCTGCAAGGAAGGAGAAAAAGAAGCTAGATAGTGCCGATCCCATGACATCTGAAGATGACGCGCAGCCAAAGAAGCGGAGATGTGCAAGGAAGAAGAATAAGAATGCAGATAGTGTTGATCTAACAATATATGAGGAAAGCAGCTCTGACTCGCCAGACGTGCACCCAAAGAAGAAAAACAGGAAGCCCAAGAAAAAGAAAGATAATTCTTCTGAGGATGAAGTCAATAGGAGTTATGAGAAGAAAAACAAGTGGAGGAGAAACAAAGAAGCTGCTACTTCAGTTCTGGGATTGGATGAAGATTTGAAGAAGTCTGGTGCATCTGTTGAAGAAACCTCTGGATCTGCTGTGAGTAGTAATGCAAAAATGAGAAAACCTTCCCTAGACTGATGTGCTCTGAATGATTGTGCAAAAAAAGTACATTTTTGCTTGCATATTGTTTTAGTTACCTTGTCACAAAACTTGTGCAATGTTGACAAAAGTTAACTGAGAAATCAACGCTTTAGTAAAAAAATGTCAAAATTATGCACAAAACGTCCAGTAAGCTGTATCTAGTGCATGGTCTTAATTTGCATCTTTTTGCACCAATGAATCCAAAATGTCTGCTTTATAAGTGCACCAAAATATAAAATAATTTAAATAATAATCTAACACAGTGGTGCTGGGGAAAGGTTTTGGAGAAGCATTCTTTGATTCAGATTTTAGGTTTGTAACAACTTCAAAAGGTGTAAGGTGTATTTTAAAGACTTTTTTGTTGTTCTTCTTTCAGGGTGGTCCTGTAGATGCACCCATAGTTGATGCATGTGATGCAGAGAGGAAATGTGAGTTTTGAAAAGCTGTTGATTCCTTATCTCCTTAGATAGTGTGACTTCGTACCTTGAGAGGTATATTATTGGAATGCAAATAGGTGAACTTGTTAAATAAAAGGGGGTTGTCAAGCCCAAACATCATGAAATAAGATACAAATGGGTGTTTTGAAAGTTTAAGGACATATGAAGAGCTTAGTTTCAAAACCCCTTACATCCACTTCATGAATTTTGAGAGAGCACATAAAAAATCACTGATATAAGGAGTTTTCAACAAAAGCAGTTTTGGTGGGATGCTTGGGTAGGATGAGCATCCCACCAAAAAATACTTTTGTTGATGATTTTTTATGTGTTCTCAAAATTCCGCAAGTGGATGTAAGGGGTTTTGAAACTAAGCTCTTCAAATATACATTGCATATCTATGAATACACAGCCTTACACATGAATTCAGGTTTTTTATTACCTTACCAAAATGTATGTGAAGGAGGAAGTTTCCACCTTCCCCTTCTGACATCTCTCCCCCGATTTGAGTGACCCACTCCGGACTCTGCCCATCCTGCCCCACAATGGTGGTTATGCTCCAGATATTGATTGTTTGGATTTTGAAATGATCCAAAAAGAGGATATGTCCACAATTTTTTAAACAACCATAATTATAGTAAAGCTTGGGGCCTACATCTCCAAATAATAAAAAGTACATATTACCTTTTATTGGTTTTTTTTAATTAGGTTTTCAAATTTGTTTATGGCTACAAAATGCACAAAAACTGATATAAAAATTGGCAAAAAAGCTCATTTAAACATATTTCGGTCTATATTTTGAAAAAAATAGGCAAAATTTTGATACGAAAAATGGATTGATTGAGCCCATATTTATTGGTCGAGCTATGAGTTTTAAACGTATTGGAGGAGACATAGTCGAGCCCAAAATTTTAAAACTCATAGTGAGACCAATAAATATTGGGTGTAATACATCCAATTTTATCATTATTATATGTGTTGGATCCAATATTTTCACACGCTTGGATTCATCAAAACATATTTTAATATTAAAATAATAGTGAAAATTTGATTTAATTAATCAAAATTTGTCTTTCACATCACACAATGCAAAACTTTTGGTTGCCTCTGGTTACATAAGGACAACAAATTACATGCCTTTTAAAGGGACTTCCAACTTTAAGAGATCTGTCAAGGACCAAAAAAATCTGAAGTTGCTTAAAAATGGTTGATAAATTGTCCCCCTCCCCCCCAAAAATAGTGACAAAATATTAACCTGAAAGGTTACACCCCCCCCCAAAATAGTGACAAAATATTAACCTGAAAGGTTACATCCCCCCCCCCAAAAATAGTGACAAAATATTAACCTGAAAGGTTACACCCCCCAAAATAGTGACAAAATATTAACCTGAAAGGTTACACCCCCCAAAAAAAAATAGTGACAAAATATTAACCTGAAAGGTTACATCCCCCTCCAAAAATAGTGACAAAATATTAACCTGAAAGGTTACATCCCCCTCCCAAAAATAGTGACAAAATATTAACCTGAAAGGTTACACCCCCCAAAATAGTGACAAAATATTAACCTGAAAGGTTACACCCCCAAAAATAGTGACAAAATATTAACCTGAAAGGTTACACCCCCAAAAAAAAAAAATAGTGACAAAATATTAACCTGAAAGGTTACATCCCCCCAAAAAATAGTGACAAAATATCAACCTGAAAGGTTACACCC
Organism: Amphiura filiformis; assembly: GCF_039555335.1. Taxonomy (NCBI): domain Eukaryota; kingdom Metazoa; phylum Echinodermata; class Ophiuroidea; order Amphilepidida; family Amphiuridae; genus Amphiura; species Amphiura filiformis. Next base: position 50,403,084 of record NC_092644.1, on the reverse strand, counting down.
CCCAAAATAGTGACAAAATATTAACCTGAAAGGTTACACCCCCCAAAAAATAGTGACAAAATATTAACCTGAAAGGTTACACCCCAAAAAAAATAGTGACAAAATATTAACCTGAAAGGTTACACCCCCAAAATAGTGACAAAATATTAACCTGAAAGGTTACACCCCCAAAATAGTGACAAAATATTAACCTGAAAGGTTACACCCCCCAAAAAATAGTGACAAAATATTAACCTGAAAGGTTACACCCCCCCCCCAAAAATAGTGACAAAATATTAACCTGAAAGGTTACACCCCCAAAATAGTGACAAAATATTAACCTGAAAGGTTACACCCCCCAAAAATAGTGACAAAATATTAACCTGAAAGGTTACACCCCCTCCCCAAAAATAGTGACAAAATATTAACCTGAAAGGTTACACCCCCCCCCAAAAAATAGTGACAAAATATTAACCTGAAAGGTTACACCCCCAAAAATAGTGACAAAATATTAACCTGAAAGGTTACACCCCCAAAAATAGTGACAAAATATTAACCTGAAAGGTTACACCCCAAAAAAATAGTGACAAAATATTAACCTGAAAGGTTACACCCCCAAAATAGTGACAAAATATTAACCTGAAAGGTTACACCCCCAAAATAGTGACAAAATATTAACCTGAAAGGTTACACCCCCCAAAAATAGTGACAAAATATTAACCTGAAAGGTTACACCCCCCAAAAATAGTGACAAAATATTAACCTGAAGGTTACACCCCCAAAAAAAATAGTGACAAAATATTAACCTGAAAGGTTACATCCCCCCAAAAATAGTGACAAAATATTAACCTGAAAGGTTACATCCCCCAAAAATAGTGACAAAATATTAACCTGAAAGGTTACACCCCCCAAAATAGTGACAAAATATTAACCTGAAAGGTTACACCCCCCAAAAAAAATAGTGACAAAATATTAACCTGAAAGGTTACACCCCCAAAAAAAATAGTGACAAAATATTAACCTGAAAGGTTACATCCCCCAAAAAATAGTGACAAAATATCAACCTGAAAGGTTACACCCCAAAATAGTGACAAAATATTAACCTGAAAGGTTACACCCCCCAAAAAATAGTGACAAAATATTAACCTGAAAGGTTACACCCCCAAAAAAAATAGTGACAAAATATTAACCTGAAAGGTTACACCCCCCAAAATAGTGACAAAATATTAACCTGAAAGGTTACACCCCCCCAAAATAGTGACAAAATATTAACCTGAAAGGTTACATCCCCCCAAAAATAGTGACAAAATATTAACCTGAAAGGTTACACCCCCAAAAATAGTGACAAAATATTAACCTGAAAGGTTACACCCCCCAAAATAGTGACAAAATATTAACCTGAAAGGTTACACCCCCCAAAAAATAGTGACAAAATATTAACCTGAAAGGTTACATCCCCCTCCCCAAAAAATAGTGACAAAATATTAACCTGAAAGGTTACACCCCCCTCAAAAATAGTGACAAAATATTAACCTGAAAGGTTACACCCCCAAAAATAGTGACAAAATATTAACCTGAAAGGTTACACCCCCCAAAATAGTGACAAAATATTAACCTGAAAGGTTACACCCCCAAAAAAAATAGTGACAAAATATTAACCTGAAAGGTTACATCCCCCAAAAAATAGTGACAAAATATCAACCTGAAAGGTTACACCCCCAAAATAGTGACAAAATATTAACCTGAAAGGTTACACCCCCAAAAAATAGTGACAAAATATTAACCTGAAAGGTTACACCCCCCAAAAAAATAGTGACAAAATATTAACCTGAAAGGTTACACCCCCAAAATAGTGACAAAATATTAACCTGAAAGGTTACACCCCCCAAAATAGTGACAAAATATTAACCTGAAAGGTTACATCCCCCAAAAATAGTGACAAAATATTAACCTGAAAGGTTACACCCCCCAAAAAAATAGTGACAAAATATTAACCTGAAAGGTTACACCCCCAAATAGTGACAAAATATTAACCTGAAAGGTTACATCCCCTCCCCAAAAAAATAGTGACAAAATATTAACCTGAAAGGTTACACCCCCAAAAAAAATAGTGACAAAATATTAACCTGAAAGGTTACACCCCCAAAAAAAAAATAGTGACAAAATATTAACCTGAAAGGTTACATCCCCCTCCAAAAATAGTGAAAAAATATTAACCTGAAAGGTTACATCCCCCTCCCAAAAATAGTGACAAAATATTAACCTGAAAGGTTACACCCCCCAAAATAGTGACAAAATATTAACCTGAAAGGTTACACCCCCAAAAATAGTGACAAAATATTAACCTGAAAGGTTACACCCCCCAAAAAAAATAGTGACAAAATATTAACCTGAAAGGTTACATCCCCCAAAAAATAGTGACAAAATATCAACCTGAAAGGTTACACCCCCAAAATAGGACAAAATATTAACCTGAAAGGTTACACCCCCAAAAAATAGTGACAAAATATTAACCTGAAAGGTTACACCCCAAAAAAAATAGTGACAAAATATTAACCTGAAAGGTTACACCCCCCCAAAATAGTGACAAAATATTAACCTGAAAGGTTACACCCCCAAAATAGTGACAAAATATTAACCTGAAAGGTTACACCCCCAAAAATAGTGACAAAATATTAACCTGAAAGGTTACACCCCCCCAAAAATAGTGACAAAATATTAACCTGAAGGTTACACCCCCAAAAAAAATAGTGACAAAATATTAACCTGAAAGGTTACATCCCCTCCAAAAATAGTGACAAAATATTAACCTGAAAGGTTACATCCCCCAAAAATAGTGACAAAATATTAACCTGAAAGGTTACACCCCCCCAAAATAGTGACAAAATATTAACCTGAAAGGTTACACCCCCAAAAAAAATAGTGACAAAATATTAACCTGAAAGGTTACACCCCCCAAAAAATAGTGACAAAATATTAACCTGAAAGGTTACATCCCCCTCCCCCAAAAAATAGTGACAAAATATTAACCTGAAAGGTTACACCCCCCTCAAAAATAGTGACAAAATATTAACCTGAAAGGTTACACCCCCCCAAAAATAGTGACAAAATATTAACCTGAAAGGTTACACCCCCCAAAATAGTGACAAAATATTAACCTGAAAGGTTACACCCCCCAAAAAAAATAGTGACAAAATATTAACCTGAAAGGTTACATCCCCCCAAAAAATAGTGACAAAATATCAACCTGAAAGGTTACACCCCCCAAAATAGTGACAAAATATTAACCTGAAAGGTTACACCCCCAAAAAATAGTGACAAAATATTAACCTGAAAGGTTACACCCCCAAAAAAATAGTGACAAAATATTAACCTGAAAGGTTACACCCCCAAAATAGTGACAAAATATTAACCTGAAAGGTTACACCCCCCAAAATAGTGACAAAATATTAACCTGAAAGGTTACATCCCCCAAAAATAGTGACAAAATATTAACCTGAAAGGTTACACCCCCAAAAATAGTGACAAAATATTAACCTGAAAGGTTACACCCCCAAAATAGTGACAAAATATTAACCTGAAAGGTTACACCCCCCCAAAAATAGTGACAAAATATTAACCTGAAAGGTTACATCCCCCCCCCAAAAAAATAGTGACAAAATATTAACCTGAAAGGTTACACCCCCCCCCAAAAATAGTGACAAAATATTAACCTGAAAGGTTACACCCCCAAAAATAGTGACAAAATATTAACCTGAAAGGTTACACCCCCCAAAATAGTGACAAAATATTAACCTGAAAGGTTACACCCCCCAAAAAAAAAATAGTGACAAAATATTAACCTGAAAGGTTACATCCCCCAAAAAATAGTGACAAAATATCAACCTGAAAGGTTACACCCCCCAAAAATAGTGACAAAATATTAACCTGAAAGGTTACCCCCCAAAAAAATAGTGACAAAATATTAACCTGAAAGGTTACACCCCCCAAAAAAAATAGTGACAAAATATTAACCTGAAAGGTTACACCCCAAAATAGTGACAAAATATTAACCTGAAAGGTTACACCCCCCAAAATAGTGACAAAATATTAACCTGAAAGGTTACACCCCAAAAAATAGTGACAAAATATTAACCTGAAAGGTTACACCCCCCAAAATAGTGACAAAATATTAACCTGAAAGGTTACATCCCCCAAAATAGTGACAAAATATTAACCTGAAAGGTTACACCCCCCAAAAATAGTGACAAAATATTAACCTGAAAGGTTACATCCCCCTCCCCCCCAAAAATAGTGACAAAATATTAACCTGAAAGGTTACACCCCCCAAAATAGTGACAAAATATTAACCTGAAAGGTTACACCCCCCAAAAATAGTGACAAAATATTAACCTGAAAGGTTACACCCCCCAAAAATAGTGACAAAATATTAACCTGAAAGGTTACACCCCCAAAAATAGTGACAAAATATTAACCTGAAAGGTTACATCCCCCCAAAAAATAGTGACAAAATATTAACCTGAAAGGTTACATCCCCCTCCCCCCAAAAAATAGTGACAAAATATTAACCTGAAAGGTTACACCCCCAAAAATAGTGACAAAATATCAACCTGAAAGGTTACACCCCCTCCCCCCAAAAATAGTGACAAAATATTAACCTGAAAGGTTACACCCCCCAAAAAATAGTGACAAAATATTAACCTGAAAGGTTACACCCCCTCCCCCCAAAAATAGTGACAAAATATTAACCTGAAAGGTTACACCCCCCAAAAAAATAGTGACAAAATATTAACCTGAAAGGTTACACCCCCCCAAAATAGTGACAAAATATTAACCTGAAAGGTTACACCCCCCCCCAAAAAAAATAGTGACAAAATATTAACCTGAAAGGTTACACCCCCCAAAAATAGTGACAAAATATTAACCTGAAAGGTTACACCCCCCAAAAATAGTGACAAAATATTAACCTGAAAGGTTACATCCCCCCAAAAATAGTGACAAAATATTAACCTGAAAGGTTACACCCCCCAAAAAATAGTGACAAAATATTAACCTGAAAGGTTACACCCCCCCCCCAAAAAATAGTGACAAAATATTAACCTGAAAGGTTACATCCCCCTCCCCCCCAAAAATAGTGACAAAATATTAACCTGAAAGGTTACCCCCCCAAAAAAAATAGTGACAAAATATTAACCTGAAAGGTTACACCCCCCAAAAATAGTGACAAAATATTAACCTGAAAGGTTACACCCCCCAAAAATAGTGACAAAATATTAACCTGAAAGGTTACATCCCCCCCCCCAAAAAATAGTGACAAAATATTAACCTGAAAGGTTACCTTGACCTACCTAAGCCGTCCACACCATTTAGGGAATGTGTGATGGCTTCTGTTTCAGGATGGCTTGCCAGATCCTCCGATCACGTGATAGACTGGTAGCTTCAGCCAGGGAGCTCAGGTTTCTAGTAGCACAGTCTGCCTTTACACAATCTGTCCATTTCTTGGCTGGTCTTCCACGTGGTCTGTCACCATGGATATTGGAGGTCAGGAGAATGTTTGGGTATCTTGATGGTTGCATCCGATTGACATGGCCAAAGTATTTCAGTCTTTTGTGGTCACTCTGTCAATTATCGTCTCCTTCAGACCTAGGCTTTCTCTGATGACGGTGTTCCTGATTTTGTCTAGTCTGGTGACACCCATGATTTTCCTGAGGCAGATCATCTCAAAAGTCAGCAGCCTATTTTCGTCTATCTTTTCAGTGTCCATGTTTCTGAGCCATACATAAGGATGGACAGGACAAGTACTTTGTAGAGTTCGATTTTTGTTGAGCAAGTGATGTCTTTAGCATGCCAGATTTTGTTGAGACTTTGAATCGCCCCAAGCGCCTTTCCAATTCTGTGCCTGATATCTTCTGAGCATGTTCCCCTCTGAGTAATGGCACCTCCAAGGTATATGAACTTGTCTACCTGAAGAAGTTTCACCCCATTGATGTTGATGTTTAGCTCCTGTGGTTGCTTGCTGATAACTTGTACCTCTGTCTTGGCGATGTTAATCTTCAAGCCGAAATTTGAGCTGTTTAGGTTCACTTTGTTGGTCAGTGTTTGCAGATCTCTTTCATTTTCGGCTATCAGCACAATATCATCTGCAAAGCGAAGATTATTTATCAGGTGACCTTGTATGTTGACGCCAATTGTAGTGTCATTAGTTGCGTATAGCATTACGATTTCAGGAGGATGTTGAAGAGTTGTGGGGACAGTACACAGCCCTGACGTACTCCCACCGTTGTTCTAAACCACTCTGTCAGTTCGCCGTTCACTCTGACTGCACTTGTAGACTGATTATACAGTGCTTGAAGAAGTTGTATGTGCTTGTTTGAGTATCCAAAGAACTGCATCGCTTTCCAAAGACCTTCCTGCCACACTGTATCGAATGCCTTTTCAAAGTCGATGTAACAACAGAATAGGCTTTTCTTCTTCTCAAGGTGTTTCTCTGCTATCTGTCTGAGGGTGAACAGTTGATCTGTTGTTGATCTTCCCGGTCTGAAGCCTGCCTGGGACTCTGACAGAATTTCTTCTGTCCTCTTTATGATTCTACGTTGGAGAATTAGAGCAAATACCTTTCCTGCATGGCTCAGTAGACTTATGCCTCTGTAGTTGCCACAGTCAAGTTTGTCTTTCTTCTTAAAGATGGGATTAATAATTGCTCTACCCCAGTCAGCTGGGAAGACTTCCTCCTTCCAAATTTGATTACAGAGTCTATAGAGAATATCTATGCCAGTTTCTCCAGATGCTTTCAGTTCTTCCGCTGTTATACTATCATAACCCGATGCCTTTCCATCTGTTAACTTCTTAACAGCACTAGTCACTTCATCTCTTAGGATGTCTGGTTCATTTTCCAGCTTAGGCATCTGGGGTATTTGAATTGCATCCACATTGACATAGTTTTTATTATTATACAGCTCCTCGTAATTTTCTTTCCATCTATCTTTCACGTCAGATAAATCAGTCAGGACTTGTCCATCTTTGCTCCTCACTGTTTGCATTTTGATACTCGATTTCCTTGTGATCTTCTTAATAGTTGCATAAACCTCCTTGGATTTTGCCGCTTGGTGTGCGTTATCCACCTTTTTACATAGATCTTTGATCCACTTATCTTTGCATCCTTTAGTCTTCCTTTTAATTTCTCTGTTGAGGAAATTATACCGAGCTCTCTTGGTGGAATCTGTCATTTTTCTATCTTAACCTGCTTTCGCTCGTCGCTTAATTGGAGAACCTCCTCACTAATCCATGGGTCTTGATGCTGGGCCTTTCTGTTGCCAAGAACCTTCTTAGATGTCTCGTTGAAGGCTGCTTTTATGCCTTCCCATAGAGTTTCTACATCTGTGTCAGCATCATCCAGCAATGGGGAGAATTTTCCTCCAATTTCAACTTCATAGGAGTTTTGAGTACTAGTGTCTTTGAGCTTTTGAACATCGTATCGTTTGGGATAATTTGGTCTTGCTTTTGTCTTGAATCTGAGCCGTAGGTTTGCTATAACCAGTTGGTGGTCAGACCCAACATCTGCACTGGGAAAACTTCTTGAGTTGTCGATGGAGGTTTTCCATTTGCTGTTGATCATTATGTAGTCAATTTTATTGTGAGTTTTCTGATCCGGTGATTCCCACGTCCATTGACGACTACTCTTGGTCTGTTTGAACATGGTATTGGTGATAACAAGATCGTTTGCTGCACAGAAGTTGAGTAGTTTCTCTCCTCTGGCATTTGCTTCTCCAAATCCATGCTGTCCAATTACCTGTTTCCATTGTGTGTAGTCTGTGCCTACTTTTGCATTTAGATCCCCCATAACTATCAGAATGTCTTTTTTAGGGGTGTTGTCCATAGCTGTCTGTAACTGGTTGTAGAATTCGTCTACAAGTTCTTCTTTATCAGCAGTATTTGGTGCATAAACTTGCATTACTGTTATGGCACCTGACTGGGTCTGGAATCTTGCTGTTATCAATCTCTGGGAGATTGGATTATATCCAAGAAGAGCATTTTGGGCAGATTTATTCAAAATCAATGCTACACCTCCTCTATGTATTGTATCATTTCCAGAGCATAGGATTTTGTGTCCCTCAAGTGTAAATTCCCCTGCATCTGTCCAGTGTGTCTCTGCAATGCCTACTATTTCCCATCTGAAGCTTTTCAGCTGATGAATAAGAATTTCTAAATTACCCTGCTGGTGAAGTGTTCGGACATTCCATGTCCCAATTCCAATTGCTTTTTCACAGTTAATAGTGCCTCCTTTCTCTGTGGTTTATCAGCATCAGCCCTTCCATTTGGGGGTCGACTTGGTGTTGGTCCCAGATTAATAGGAAAACCATCAAATCTTCCAATTGGGTTTGGAGTTGATGCATCATTCTGCCGTGCTGGGTGCAGGCCCACGGGGAGAGATGGCGGGGAGAGAAAGGTTACACCCCCCAAATAATAGTGACAAAATATTAACCTGAAAGGTTACACCCCCCCCCAAAATAGTGACAAAATATTAACCTGAAAGGTTACATCCCCCAAAAATAGTGACAAAATATTAACCTGAAAGGTTACACCCCCCCCAAAAATAGTGACAAAATATTAACCTGAAAGGTTACATCCCCTCCCCCAAAAATAGTGACAAAATATTAACCTGAAAGGTTACACCCCCCAAAATAGTGACAAAATATTAACCTGAAAGGTTACACCCCCAAAAATAGTGACAAAATATTAACCTGAAAGGTTACATCCCCCCAAAATAGTGACAAAATATTAACCTGAAAGGTTACATCCCCCTCCCCCCCCAAAAAATAGTGACAAAATATTAACCTGAAAGGTTACACCCCCAAAAATAGTGACAAAATATTAACCTGAAAGGTTACACCCCCCAAAAATAGTGACAAAATATCAACCTGAAAGGTTACACCCCCCCCCCAAATAGTGACAAAATATTAACCTGAAAGGTTACACCCCCCAAAAATAGTGACAAAATATTAACCTGAAAGGTTACACCCCCCCCAAAATAGTGACAAAATATTAACCTGAAAGGTTACACCCCCCCCAAAATAGTGACAAAATATTAACCTGAAAGGTTACACCCCCAAAAATAGTGACAAAATATTAACCTGAAAGGTTACACCCCCAAAAAATAGTGACAAAATATTAACCTGAAAGGTTACCCCCCAAAAAATAGTGACAAAATATTAACCTGAAAGGTTACACCCCCCAAAAATAGTGACAAAATATTAACCTGAAAGGTTACACCCCCCAAAATAGTGACAAAATATTAACCTGAAAGGTTACACCCCCAAAAAATAGTGACAAAATATTAACCTGAAAGGTTACACCCCCAAAAAATAGTGACAAAATATTAACCTGAAAGGTTACACCCCCAAAAAAAATAGTGACAAAATATTAACCTGAAAGGTTACATCCCCCTCCCCAAAAATAGTGACAAAATATTAACCTGAAAGGTTACCCCCCCCCCCCCCAAAAATAGTGACAAAATATTAACCTGAAAGGTTACACCCCCAAAATAGTGACAAAATATTAACCTGAAAGGTTACCCCCAAAAAATAGTGACAAAATATTAACCTGAAAGGTTACATCCCCCTCCCCAAAAAAAAATAGTGACAAAATATTAACCTGAAAGGTTACACCCCCCAAAATAGTGACAAAATATTAACCTGAAAGGTTACACCCCCCAAAAAATAGTGACAAAATATTAACCTGAAAGGTTACACCCCCAAAAAATAGTGACAAAATATTAACCTGAAAGGTTACACCCCCAAAAAAAAAATAGTGACAAAATATTAACCTGAAAGGTTACATCCCCCTCCCCAAAAATAGTGACAAAATATTAACCTGAAAGGTTACCCCCAAAAAAATAGTGACAAAATATTAACCTGAAAGGTTACACCCCCAAAATAGTGACAAAATATTAACCTGAAAGGTTACCCCCCCAAAAAATAGTGACAAAATATTAACCTGAAAGGTTACATCCCCTCCCCCAAAAAATAGTGACAAAATATTAACCTGAAAGGTTACACCCCCCAAAATAGTGACAAAATATTAACCTGAAAGGTTACACCCCCAAAAAAAAGTGACAAAATATTAACCTGAAAGGTTACACCCCCCAAAAAAATAGTGACAAAATATTAACCTGAAAGGTTACACCCCCCAAAATAGTGACAAAATATTAACCTGAAAGGTTACATCCCCCCCCCCAAAAATAGTGACAAAATATTAACCTGAAAGGTTACACCCCCCCCAAAAATAGTGACAAAATATTAACCTGAAAGGTTACACCCCCCAAAAATAGTGACAAAATATTAACCTGAAAGGTTACACCCCCCAAAAATAGTGACAAAATATTAACCTGAAAGGTTACACCCCCCAAATAGTGACAAAATATTAACCTGAAAGGTTACACCCCCCCCCAAAATAGTGACAAAATATTAACCTGAAAGGTTACACCCCCCCCCCAAAAAAATAGTGACAAAATATTAACCTGAAAGGTTACACCCCCCAAAAATAGTGACAAAATATTAACCTGAAAGGTTACACCCCCCAAAATAGTGACAAAATATTAACCTGAAAGGTTACACCCCCCAAAATAGTGACAAAATATTAACCTGAAAGGTTACACCCCCAAAAAAATAGTGACCAAATATTAACCTGAAAGGTTACACCCCCCAAAAATAGTGACAAAATATTAACCTGAAAGGTTACACCCCCAAAAAAAAATAGTGACAAAATATTAACCTGAAAGGTTACATCCCCCTCCCCCCCCCAAAAATAGTGACAAAATATTAACCTGAAAGGTTACACCCCCCAAAAAAATAGTGACAAAATATTAACCTGAAAGGTTACACCCCCAAAAAATAGTGACAAAATATTAACCTGAAAGGTTACACCCCCCCAAAAAAAATAGTGACAAAATATTAACCTGAAAGGTTACACCCCCAAAAATAGTGACAAAATATTAACCTGAAAGGTTACACCCCCCCAAAAATAGTGACAAAATATTAACCTGAAAGGTTACACCCCCCAAAATAGTGACAAAATATTAACCTGAAAGGTTACACCCCCCAAAATAGTGACAAAATATTAACCTGAAAGGTTACACCCCCAAATAGTGACAAAATATTAACCTGAAAGGTTACACCCCCCAAAATAGTGACAAAATATTAACCTGAAAGGTTACACCCCCCAAAAATAGTGACAAAATATTAACCTGAAAGGTTACACCCCCCCAAAAATAGTGACAAAATATTAACCTGAAAGGTTACACCCCCCCCCAAAATAGTGACAAAATATTAACCTGAAAGGTTACACCCCCAAAATAGTGACAAAATATTAACCTGAAAGGTTACACCCCCCCCAAAAAAATAGTGACAAAATATTAACCTGAAAGGTTACACCCCCAAAATAGTGACAAAATATTAACCTGAAAGGTTACACCCCCAAAAAAAAAATAGTGACAAAATATTAACCTGAAAGGTTACATCCCCCCCCCAAAAATAGTGACAAAATATTAACCTGAAAGGTTACACCCCCAAAAAAATAGTGACAAAATATTAACCTGAAAGGTTACACCCCCCAAAAAATAGTGACAAAATATTAACCTGAAAGGTTACACCCCCCAAAAAAAAATAGTGACAAAATATTAACCTGAAAGGTTACACCCCCAAAAAATAGTGACAAAATATACATCCCCCCCAAAAAATAGTGACAAAATATTAACCTGAAAGGTTACACCCCCCAAAATAGTGACAAAATATTAACCTGAAAGGTTACACCCCCCAAAATAGTGACAAAATATCAACCTGAAAGGTTACACCCCCAAATAGTGACAAAATATTAACCTGAAAGGTTACACCCCCCAAAATAGTGACAAAATATTAACCTGAAAGGTTACCCCCAAAAAATAGTGACAAAATATTAACCTGAAAGGTTACACCCCCTCCCCCCAAAAATAGTGACAAAATATTAACCTGAAAGGTTACCCCCCCCAAAAAAATAGTGACAAAATATTAACCTGAAAGGTTACCCCCCAAAAAAATAGTGACAAAATATTAACCTGAAAGGTTACCCCCCAAAATAGTGACACAATATTAACCTGAAAGGTTACGTCTGTCATTGATTACAATATTTCAATTCTGTTGGAAATGTGAAGTTACAGTCAAAAATGAGGAAAACCAGTATTTGATCAATAAATCATTAACTACTTGCCTTGAGTTGCTGAATTTTCAGTGCATTAGTTGTGGTCCTTGCCCCTATAATATACATATCTTACTAGTCACCAATGCGTTATAATTGTTGAGAAAAATGCAAAAATAGGCACAAAATTGGCCAGGGGTGTAGTATCCCCTTAAAGTCATAATGTACGATCTTTTTTTCAGAATTTACCTTTATTTTTTTCAAAACCGATTTTTTGGCATATTTGTAATACTTACACAAGTTCTAACTTAAATCTATGAGCAAACTGTCAAATTCGTCCTATTTGTAGTAAAACGAGACGATTTTCTGTTGGTCCGACATAAAGTCATAATTTTTTAGATTATGACTTTATGTCGGCCACGATCGCAAACCGTAGTCTAGTACAAAAGTAACTTGGTTACGCTCCCTCCACATGTGGAGGGAGCGTAACCAAACTGGCCGCGTAGGAGACTAACTCTGAGGCCGCACTCGCTGTCCTAATCCAAATAGTGCGAGATGTTTCGAGTGATAGAGGTGAAGTTTATGATGTTGTTTCTTTGCAAATTCCCAATGTTTTTCGCGTCCAAATGTATTGGGAACTTTCATAATGATTGCATATTATCATTTTAGAAGAAAAAAAAAAAAAATCTAAAATTTAAAAAATCGTACATTAAGGCTTTAAGAAGCACATTTGCTATGTTACTAAAGATTCTAGATTGTTTGTATCACATTGTGTCCTACTACAGGTATGGAGAAGGTATCATCCAGTGATATTAATGATGTAGTATACAGAGCTAAACTTGGGCGTGATCAACAACAGCATCTCTTTAGACAACTTGGTATTCCATCACCAGATGTTGAGAATGCTGAGAGGAGAGCAGACACCAGAGATTTTAAACTCCAAGCAATTAAAGTGTTAGAATCCTGGCGACAAACTAATGGAGAGAAAGCTACAAGAAGAGCAATTATCGATGCTTTGAAAGAATGTGGTTTCATTGAAGCCGAAGAAATTATAGAGAAACAATGGAGCCTCATTTCACAAGGTAATACATGTAAGGCACCACATCAAATTTGGTCTAATATTATTATCGGTGCCCAGTTAGGTACCGATGAATCTTTCTATCATACCCTGGTGATGTAATAATTAACATTTGCTCAGTGTTATTATTTTTCATATAAATAAAAAAATATAACCACTATGTGTTCAGGTACAATAGAAAGAGCTATCGATACCTATTCATAACCTTTATATGCAGCAAATCACAGATAATAACTTTTAAATACGCAAATGCAAATGCAGGTCATTGAAAAAGTATAATGACTGCGTCTCGTCCCGGGCGTCTCGTAGCTAAAGTACGCTCTACAATGACCGCATTACGTAACGTGTTACGCGTTCGAACAATTTACGCGGACGCTGGCCGCCATATTTGGACATTGCGTGAATGGGCTATCCGATTTTTCACACGGAAAACGACAGATAAAGTTAAAATTTTGTTCTGTTTTCAAATCAAAAGAAGAAAATGTGACGTAAATTTAATTAAAAAAATGTGAAAAGTGACGGTTATGAATGAGGTTAATGACTTTGCATCAGTTATTTTTCGGGTATTGTGAAATATCTAAACATTGTGCTTTGGACCTCGGAATATCCCGAGGGGCTATTCCTCGGTTGCAAAGCACAATGTTTAGATATTTCACAATACCCTCAAAACTGCTGATGCGTAGTCATTAACCTCTACTCGGGGCACCAATAATGCTATAGGACCAAATTAGATTGTACCTAAGAGGGCATGTGAGATGTGCACCTTTGTAAATTTTGTTCAATGTTATAAAAAAGATTGCATCTTGAAAATGTAGGACTCAGCAATACAAAGACGTATGTCTAACATTTAGAACTCTGTAGCATTAATGGTATCTTTATAAGATTAAAATGTGGCATTGATTTGACAAGAGGAGCCAGCAAAACTAGAGCCCTTCCACTTGTGGCCCAGATACACTCATCACTACTTGAGAATGATGCTCCACTTTAAATGTTTTGTGTGTTGCAACTTAGCATGGTCAGCAAGAGATCCCTGTCTCAATACACACACACACACACACCCCTCCCCACACCCCGTATATGAAGAGCTTATTTCCAAACCGTGTTAAGTCCACAAGATTCACTTTGAAGACATTTTTCTTTATGGCAATATAAAAAAGTTTGATTTCTATAAAATTACAGTGAAGTGAAGGTGACATATATACAACCATAAAAACATGTTAAAGGGGCATTTCGTGATCCACAGCCTCATCCCCCACTTTTCTCAAAAAAGTTGAGATTTTTATATTGCTGGAAACCTCTGGCTACATAATGTTTATGTACAAAATATCTCTTGCAGATTAATTTGTTTAGCTAAGATATCGTGAAATTTGAATTTCGTTCTGGTGCACCAGAACGAAATTACAACGCATTGTCTACTATGGAGCAGTGTACACATTATCATGCATAACTTGCGAACGCAGAATCGGAATCAACTGAAATTTTGGGAATAGGCTTTTTTCATGGATATGTACTGAAATATGTCATAAAAAGAGGATGCTAGGATCACGAAATCCTCCTTTAAGTTAAAATCTAGAGACTTTTGATTTTTTTAATGAATTAATTTGTTTTAAAAAGAGCATGGACTTAACACATTTTGACACAAAACATATCATCTGTAACACAGAACTAACCATATTTTTCTCAAACTAGTCTTAAAGATAACAAATTTATTAAAAAACATACAAAATGTGATTCTCTCTACTATAAAACACGATTTTGCCACAAAACACCTTGAAAGTTTAAAATAGTTCAAAATTCAAAACTGAGTTGTATTGCATTTCTCAGAATTGAATAAACATCATTTCACTGACAATGAGTGATGACCCGAAATATCCACTTGTTTTATAACATTATCATAATTTCCCCCTCCCCATGCTGCCACCCTAATCTCATATTGACAGCCGTAAATCTGTAAGTCCTAAGTTTTTTTATACCTTTACCTTTAAGGTGGTACGAAAGGCAAAATCAAGTTGCTCTGATTGAGATTAAAATAGACTTGTTGCAGAGAGATATGCAAAATAATCTTAATTCTAAAATTTGAGCCAAATCGGACAAACGGTTTTTGAGATATTGCTGTTGAAAGATTCTTTGTATTCTATTGTTTTTGCCAATATATTGATGAAGTTAATGAAGAAAATTGGCAAAATGTGCTCATTAATATTAATTTTTGCCAATATTTTCCCAATATTTTATGAATAAACCTTCATACTACTTTTTACCTTTAAAATTTTGACCTGAAACTTTGCCAATGTGTCTCTATGACCTAAACCTTTAACATGTGATTTTCCCGCAAATCTTATTTGCATATTTGCATAATTAATTAGCCTTAAGTATAATGCTAATTAATTATGCAAATATGCAAATTAGATTGGCGGGAAAATTACATGGTAATGTTTTAGGCCATAGAAACAAATTGGCAAAGTTTCATGTCAAAATCCATGTATGTACGTCATCCACCAGTGGAGCTCCTGCGCCCCTCCGCAGAACTTCCGGTAGTGGATGTTCTGCGCTCGGGGCCGCAGAGAATCCACTGTCGGAGTTGCTGCGCTCGGAAGCAAAATAATAGATTTTCGTATTATAATAACGGTGGATCATTTCTGCGCTCGGGCGCAGAACATCCACTATCGGAGTTGATGCGCCCGGGCGCAGTCCCTTATATGTAACGGTGGATCATTGCTGCGCTCGGGCGCAGAACATCCACTGTCGGAGTTGCTGCGCTCGGAAGTAAAATAATAGATTTTCGTATTATAATAACGGTGGATCATTTCTGCGCTCGGGGGCGCAGAACATCCACTGTCGGAGTTGATGCGCTCGGAAGCAAAATAATAGGCCTATACAATATGCATGCGTATAATAACTAATATTTTCTTATTATATTAATAAAAAATAATATGCATGCGTATAATAACTAAACTCCGAGAAGTTTATTGCTATTAGTATAACCGAATTGACAGCAAATAATTTCTGCGCTCGGAAGTCAAATAAATTATTTTCTTATTTTCTTAATAAAATACAATATGCATGCGTATAATAACTAATATTTTCTTATTATATTAATAAAAAATAATCAAAATAATAGATTTTCTTATTATAATAACGGTGGATCATTGCTGCGCTCGGGGGCGCAGAACATCCACTGTCGGAGTTGATGCGCTCGGAAGCAAAATAATACATTTTCTTATTAGGCCTATACAATAAAAATAATAGATTTTCTTATTATAATAACGGTGGATCATTGCTGCGCTCGGGCGCCGAACATCCACTGTTGGAGTAACTGCGCTCGGAAGTAAAAAAAAAAGAGTCTAGAGTCTAATATAATATAATATGTTTTTTAGTTTTGCTTTGGTTTTTTTTCTCATTTTACATTTATTTTCTGTTTTCTTTCATCTATATACATTCTTTTCTTCTTTTGTCTTTTTTTTTTCTTTCCTTTTTTTCCCGTTCACGTTTCCTTGTCGGTACTTTTCATGTAACCGCAAATGCTATTTCAGATAATTCCTATTCAAATATAATTCTGATTGACACATGACCATTTGCAATTCGGCCTTTGTTAGTCAACAGATAAGTAGGTGTAATCCATTGGATTCCCAAACAAGCGGAGGGGGTCCAAAAATTAGCATAAGCGAAGATCAATGTCAATTTTAAATCCACGGCAGAGGATAATTATGCGCCGTCATTTTGTGGTTAGAGATTAAGGGATCTAAAATGGGCGTTTATTGCGTTTCGACAGTATTTTTGTGGGACATGAGAGCACCTCAGACCTATCGAATTGCATTCTGAATACGAAGCATGTCTTTCTGATATCAAATAATTTTCATTTTTGAAAATCACAATATAATACAAATTTTATGACAAATTATAAAAATTTGATATTTTTCAATTTTTGATATATTACAGTCCTCGAAGTAAATTATATAAATCTAAATGATATATTCTTAAAGTGTATGTAGCAGGGAGGAAAAGCCGACGGTCAATTGAAAATTTTGACCTTTCATATTGAAGATATGGATTTTTTTCCCAAAAAGACCTACTTCAAGTACTGTTAAATATCAAAAATATCAATTTTTTATGATTTGCCATAAAATGTGTATTACATTGCGAATTTCAAAAATCAAAATTATATGATATCAGAATGACATTCTTCGTATTCAGAATGCAATTCGATATGTCTGATGTGCTCTAATGTCCCAAAATAAATACTGTCCAAACGTTCATACCCCACCCCTTAAAGGAACCGATAAACGTGGTTTCATGTCGCCGGCATCTAGGCTACACCAAGGCCTACGATATATAGACGAATCAAGGAAATCACAAACGCTATTTTCTTATTATGTTAATAAAATATAATATGCATGCGTATAATAACTTAACTCCGAGAAGTTTATTGCTATTAGTATATTTATTTTATTTATTCATTGGAACATACACTTTTGTATCAGTGGCAAACGCCTAACCAGCGGTGCGTTCAAAAACAACAAATATAGGCTACATTATATATAAACAAAATTATAACACAATTGAATATAGTCCTACATACAAAATTATGGCCTTAGTACAAAAATTAAGGGGATACTACACAACTCGATAAATTTGTGTCTATTTAAAAAAAAAAAAAAAAAACTAATAACACACTGGTAACAAAATTAATGTATATTACAGGGGCAAGGAATCCAATTACTACACCGCTTGTCTTCAATTTCAGTGTAATAATTGGATTCCTTGCCCCAATAATATACATAACTTTTTTTACCAGTGTGTTATTATTTTTGAGAAAAAATGCAAAAATAGTCAAAAAATTACCACAGGGTAGTAGTACCCCTTAAAGAAAAAGAAATTGCCTGTCTGAACCCAAGTTGACTTGAAATGGGGCCTTAGCAGGAAGAAACTGGTGGATCATTTCTGCGCTCGGGCGCAGAACATCCACTGTCGGAGTTGATGCGCCCGGGCGCAGTCCCTTATATGTAACGGTGGATCATTGCTGCGCTCGGGCGCAGAAAATCCACTGTCGGAGCTTCTGCGCTCGGAAGTCAAATAAATTATTTTCTTATATTTATTAATAAAATATAATTATGCATGCGTATAATAACTGACAGCAAAATAATAGATTTTCTTATTATAATAACGGTGGATCATTGCTGCGCTCGGGCGCAGAACATCCACTGGGTTTTTTTTGGAGTAACTGCGCTCGGAAGTAAAAAAAAAAGTCTAGAGTCTAATATAATATAATTTTTTTTTTTTTTTTTTTTTTTTTTTTTTTTTCTGTTTTCTTTCATCTTCTTTTTTTTCTTCTTTTTTTTTTTTTTTTTCTTTCCTTTTTTTTCCGTTCACGTTTCCTTGTCGGTACTTTTCATGTAACCGCAAATGCTTTCTCAGATAATTCCTATTCAAATATAATTCTGATTGACATATGACCACTTGCAATTCGGCCTTTGTTAGTCAACAGATAAGTAGGTGTAATCCATTGGATTCTCAAACAAGCGGAGGGGGTCCAAAAATTAGCATAAGCGAAGATCAATGTCAATTTTAAATCCACGGCAGAGGATAATTATGCGCCGTCATTTTGTGGTTAGAGATTAAAGGAACCGATAAACGTGGTTTCATGTCGCCGGCATCTAGGCTACACCAAGGCCTACGATATATAGACGAATAAGGAAATCATAAACGCTATTTTCTTACTATGTTAATAAAATATAATATGCATGCGTATAATAACTAAACTCCGAGAAGTGTATTGCTATTAGTATAACCGAATTGACAGCAAAATAATAGATTTTCTTTTTATAATAACGGTGGATCATTGCTGCGCTCGGGCGCAGAACATCCACTGTCGGAGTTGATGCGCTCGGAAGCAAAATAATAGATTTTCTTATTATAATAACGGTGGATCATTGATGCGCTCGGGCGCAGAACATCCACTGTCGGAGTTGCCATGCGCCCGGGCGCAGTCCCTTATTAGTCAGGGAGTGAAGGCAGTTTAGGTAGAATTAATTCCTCAATCGACGATTTTTGTATCAATGGATGCAGAGTATATTGTAGTATTGTATAACAAAAATCGACTAAAATCTACTTTGGGCAAATTTTTTTATAACCCCTTGAAAGTTGCACTTATTCTAACTTTGGGCAAGTTTAATTCCGAAGACGTAAATCAAAATACAATTGCGAAGCGTGGTCGCACTTGGCTATCGCGACGGCATTACGCGCTGACACATGAGCGACAAATTTTGCGTATAGTGCGCATACACCGTTTACCGCGCTGACTCACATTTTATTTATTACTAGCGGGTACCCGCGCTTCGCGCGGGCCCCCGCTAGATGAGTAAATGGGAGCGGTTAGTAAACGGGATCGGTTAGTATAAACGATGGAAATGGTAATCATGTCAATTGGTATCGCTTTTAACAGCTCAATTATTACGCGGTTAGTGATGTGGTAGGCCTACCATTTGTTGCCTCTACTTTGCAAACGACGTTCTTTCTTTCTTACTTTCCCGTTCTTTCTTTCTTGCTTTCCCGTTCTTTCTTTCTTGCTTTCCCGTTCTTTCTTTCTTGCTTTCCCGTTCTTTCTTTCTTGCTTTCCCGTTCTTTCTTTCTTGCTTTCCCGTTCTTTCTTTCTTGCTTTCCCGTTCTTTCTTGCTTGCTTTCCCTCCCTTTCTCTCTTGCTTTCTTTTCTTTCTTGCCCTTTCCTCCCTTTCTTTCTTGCTTTCCCTCCCTTTCTTTCTTTCTTTCTTTCTTTCTTTCTTTCTTTCTTTCTTTCTTTCTTTCTTTCTTTCTTTCCTTTCTTTCTATCTTTCTTTCTTTCTTTCCCTCTTTCTTTCTTTCTTTCTTTCTTTCTTTCTTTCCCTCTTTCCTTCCCTTTTTACTTATTTTTTCTTTGTCTTTCCGTTTTTTCTTTCAGTTTCTCTCTTTCCTGCGTTCCATTTCTCTTTCTGTTTCTTGCTTGTTCACTTTCTTTCTCTCTCTCTCTCTCTCTCTTCTTTCTTTCTTTCTTTCTGTCTGTCTATTTCTTCTTTGTTTTCGTTTCTCTCTCCTTTCTTTTCTTGCTTTCCCGTTGTTTCTTTTTTCTTTCTTTCTTTCTTTCTTTCTTTCTTTCGTTCTTTCCTTTTCTCTTTTTTCCCTCTTTCCTTCCTTTTTTCCTTCCTTCCTTCTTCTTTCTTTACATAGGCATAAATCCCGGGATGAGTAATAAATTCCTCAATATTTCGATAAGGGGCATGATCTACTGAATCACCTCCATGTTGACGCATGTATGTGGGTTCCTTTATTTCTTTCGTTCGTTCTTTTTTTTTTTATATGTGTTTCTGTTTCATCAAGTAGGCCTATAGCAACATTGGGTTTCAAGAAGGTTGAGTTACATAGCGTAAATTCCGGTGTTTGGGTGGGTATAACCCCCCCCCCCCAATGTTTTGATAAGGTCAATGGTCCGTACAATCACCCCAAGTTCACACATGTATAATAGATGTGGGTTTCTGACAAAATTAACCTCATTTTTGGCCAAACTAAAAGTGCCAATTTTTGCGGCCTTCGTGCGTATTTGTTCCACTTTTGCACAATATAATTCACCAGTAGGCCTAATTAGCTTGCCATAAATTATTCTGTCGCCAAGATGCTGGCTTCACTGTAGGCCTATTGCAAGAAATTGATTTAAACGGACCCATCCCCCATGCCATGTCAAGAGAAATCTACGCCATGGCATTGTTAATGTTGCCAAAAGATGCCGGATTCACTATTAATATGCCTACTTCAAGAAATGTTTTCATCCCTCCCCTAATGTCAAAAAGAAATCTACGCCACGGATATTTAGCGGTTGCGGTTTTATACCATGCTATAATCTGCTATTAAATAATGTCCCACACTCCCCATCGAAATTCATCACAACATGACAAACGAATAAACTCAAATTACTTTCCAATACCGTATATATGCCTAGGCCTACCTTGAATTTAAAATCTTCGGAAAGTCATCACAAAAGAAGTTTCCGAAAGTCATAATTTGCATAAACGAATGCAGTTGATTTATTATTATAGCCGTTGCGGTTACCATGCCGCATAATGCCCACTCTCCGTCGAAAGTCACCACGAACGGATAAACTAATATCACTTTCAAAATTATTAGATCACTTGGACCATTTATTTTCAAAATACGTAACTTAAAACCACCTTTGTCTCAGCCATTAATTTGTTAGTTCCGTCTAAGAGATGTGATATTTTCCGTCTTAGATGAAACTGGAAGTTTTGTTACCATTAGCGCGTCGGGAAGTTGCCACGACCTGTGCGTAATCCGCGTATAGCAACGCAGCAACGGACCGTAAATAAGCGGGCCACCATTGGTTGATCTACCGAATAAATCCAAATAATTATTTGTATTTATTAATTTATCTATCTATCTATGCATTTACCATTCATCTGGAAATGCTAGAACTTATTTATTTATCTATTTATTAATTTATAATTTATCTATAATCTCCGAGATGATACCGATGAATCGATCAGTTCCTCTTCAAAGTATCGATTATCGGCAAGTTCCTCTTTAATAGTATAGATCCTTCCGCTGACACACGGTTTGCAGCATAGTAAAGTTGATTGCAAATACCACTCACCTGTTTACGTTTGTTTTACCAACGAAATGCGTTTGTTAGTTGGAATCTTCAGCATATTAGCTTACAAGATTATTTCAAAGGTATGTAGGCCTATACAACAGTATGTATTATTAGTCTAAATGATTATAGGCCTATTTAATTAATTATGCACCTGCGCTGCCTGCTTTATGGAATTAAATATTAATCATTGATAATTTTATAGATGCGTAGCCTATAGACGGTTCAAAATTGATAAGCTTTTAAAGACCCACAATTGTAATAAATAAGGCCAAGTAGGCCTATTGCTCGTCCGAGTTTTTAAAACAACAAAGAGGAAAAGTTGTTTTTTTTATTTCTTATTTTGATCGCAAAATCGGTGCAAATGCAAATAAACTTATTATAGGCCTACGCTGTATCAGCGTATATGTCTGTAAAAAGGAAGAGGGTTTAGTTATTTTGTTGTTCTGAGAAGTAGGCTCCCGGGGGTAGGCTACAAAACCTTCCAAAAGTGTTCATTGCAAGACCTAAAGAAACATCACAACTGAATTTCCAAATAATAAGCTGAGACTAAAATTGAAAAAATCTCAAAAAAGGAATCGGGCTGAGACGAGAAACACTACAATAGGCCTACCGATATGCCTGTGTATATTTAACCTATACAAATTAAACAGTAAACCTGCATTGGGTCTATTTCAAACCATGTAGCAAGAACACGTACAAAATATGACAGCTATAGTGTGTTTTAGATGTACCGTATTTATTTATTTCTTACAGTGGATTTTGTGAAAACAAATAGGCAAGGTTTACATAGGCCTATTAAAAAATAATATTTAACTAGAGCGGTTCTCGGCTTTCGCGGTTCTCAGCATTCGCGGTTCTCGGTGGGTTTGTGGTATAGGGTAGGGGAACCTTGTGTGATCCTGGATGGTGTGTTTTATTGATTGGTTTATGTCTTTGTGCTGTTTTGGCCCGTATGTGTCGTTTCTGTTCAGAACCTTGTGTGATCCGAATGTGTATTGTTTTCTTTGTGGTATTTGATGTGTTTTAAATCTATAGGCCCTGTTTGTCTGCCTGTGTGTCATGATCGATCCAATTGATCAATAGCTCCACATATCTAGCGTTTTTAATCGCGCCATTTGTTGCGTGGTCTTTCAGCGTCCAGCGTGTCTAAGCTTACGTGAGTATAACAAGCGAGACGCGACTGGAATAAATTCTAATTGTTTTGAGTGAAAGAAAAAGGAGCATTCTTTGATTCGGGTTTAAGGAGAGCAGTCACGTATTTATAAACAGCTATTAGCTGAAGTGAACATTGAAGATTCACGTATACTCACATCGAATATTAAGATCAGTGTTTATGCATTGATATTATTTATGAACTATGAAGATAATTATGGAAATCTACACGATGTGTCTCGACTCTTTATTGTCTAAGTAATTGGATAATGACACCTCATTGACTCCCTCTCCAAGCCTAAACCTCTAACCAAATTATCACACTGTGCAATTGGACTAACCAATGCAAGAAACATCATATACAGGGTGTCCCAAAAACAAGAGGCCCCTCATTGTGCCCTCTTTTTCTCCTATTTCTGATTGATTAAATATATTTTGGTATGTAAAGAAACCTTTAATCGTTAGCTTTTATAAACCAAAACAATTATTTCAATCGGCTCACAACTTTTGAAGATATGCCCTTTTGAATAAAAGTATCCGTTTTTCACTCTGTCCACGGATAGCAAACAGAGTGGTTGTGATGGCTCATGCTATGGAGTGGCCTGCACGACCACCAGACCTCACACCACTTGATTTTTTTCCTTTGTGGCAAAATCCATATCCAATTCATCAGTGGCATTGTCTTTTTAAAGACATTTCTTGTTTGTCATTATTCAATTAATAAAGACTAATTTACAAACAGTAAATATCTTATGGAGCAAGTTAGCATGCAATAAGTTTTTGTGACAAAATTAAGAATATTAAACCGAACATTTGCCGAATGTTAATCATGTTAATAGAAATGTTTTACTTTTTAGAGCAAATGGATATTACAATGTCAGTTCAGTGACCAACTGAAGTCAGGTTTATCCCCGTAGAGTCGGCAGTCCTTTACAACTTAGGCCTATTTTAAAAGAACACAACTCTTGGACCAATTATTAATATAAAACATGTTTCTCGTCCAGGTTAAAAAAAACAGAAAAAGAAAACAGGATAAGGTTTTTTATTTTTTTTTAAAAACTTTGTATCGCAAAATATAGGTGCAAATACCCATAGGTCCTATTAGACCCTGTATTTAGCGTATAAAAATACCTGAAAAAAGCTTCTTAAATTCTATTCTTCTGGTAGATATAACTCTTGGTATACCCTCTAATGATCACAGAACCTTCAAGAAATGTTTTCAAAATTAAAAAAAATAGAAATTAATAAAATTATGACTCAATTTAAAAATAATACAAAATAATTAATTAATAGAAAATATCTCAGCTTCCTAGACATCTTTTTTCAAAATTTTAATAAATAGAAATAATGTTATAACTGAATTTTATAAATAAAAATTAATTTGAAGCGGCCTCAAAAAAGGAAGCGAACGGGGACCAGTAACAGTTTTATTTTTTTATTCGGCCTTATCATATCAACTAATGCTATTACAATAACAAACGGTGTGAGTCATATCAAAGTTTGGTCATATTGGATTTTTTTTTTTTAAAGAGGATTTTAATGTTTCATCGAAAAATAGGTGCAAAAGGACTTTTTATTGTTTAGGTATTTAAAAAAATTAAATTAATTTGCAGCGGCCTCAAAGAAGAAGCAGTTTTTGTATTCTTCTGGTAGGTATTTAAAAAAAAAAAAAAAAAATTGAAGCGGTCTCTAAAAAGGAAGCGGGAGGGGATGAGAAACATGTTTTATTTTTTACTCGGCCTTATCATATTTCCCGATGCTATTATATACACAAACCATTAACATTCATGCACCCTTTCCCAGCGCAAACATTATAAACTTTATCAAGTGCTAATTGTGTTTACTTTTAGAGCCAGCACTAGTCTCTTACAAAGCCGCCGTTCCTATTACAAACATGTTTGTTCTGGATAGCCACACACAGTCTGGCCAGAGACTAAGCCATCACAAGGAATGATTGCCTAAACGATAATTAAGCTCTCTCAAACAGGCGTCCAAAATAGCCTAAACCCTTCCAATTTCGATTTGTGAAGCTGTGTTTTGAAAACAAATAATGATGCGTAAAAAGCCACTCGTGTCATGACTGATGCGCATCTCTTTTTGGCGTTTTTCGCATTAAATTAGGGTCCCGTTTAAATTCAAAAATAAACTGGTGTCTAGATGTAATCACAGTTAACACACCAGGAAAATTATATAATATAAAACAACCTAGTTACGCCTGTTCAGTGCGAACAAGATGCACCTGGTCGGATCACAAAGATGTGATTTCCTCACGGATCACACCAAATATTGAAGTTACAGCTATAGGCGCTAGGCCTGTACTGTACTGTTGTAACAAATCAACAACCGACTTTATAATATTATATTATAATATATAATTTTGAGATTTACAAACTTAGAAAAACGTACAAAAATGGGATAACAGACATCTTTCACCACTTCCAACAATATAAATAACGTAGGCCTATTTCAGTTGACCACGTGGTCATGCTGGTTGATGGCTTCTTCAGAACTTCTTATATATAGTTTGAATTTACAATTGGCCCTATAGGCCTATACATTTTGAATTTACAATTGGCCTATTAAATTTACAATTAGCCCTATACACATCTTGAATTAACAATTGTCCCTATATACATTTTGAATTTCCAATTGGGCATATATATACATTTTAAATTTCCAATTGGGCATATATATACATTTTGAATTTACAATTGGCCATATATACATTTTAAATTTACAATTGGCCCTATATACATTTTAAATTTACAATTGGCCCTATATACATTTTGAATTTACAATTGGCCCTATATACATTTTGAATTTACAACTGGCCCTATATACACTTTGAATTTACAATTGGCCCTATATACATTTTGAATTTACAACTGGCCCTATATACATTTGAAATTTACAATTGGCCCTATATACATTTTAAATTTACAGTTGATTTTGCAGCACGGGAACAACGATGTATACTCTCACAATCGTCAGCAGGGCCTTTTAGAAAAGTAGTCTAAATACTGCATGCAAATCCACGCCTAGTTTTTCAAATCATCTGCAACCGCCAATTCTATCATAAAGAAAAACGGAATAGAGGTCCTAATTATGATAGGCCTATAATAATCCCAGCAAACACAAAACGTTTTCGATATTATTCGCAAAAGGTTCGAAAAGGTTTATATAAAGCATACACTAGAAAAGGTAGGCCTATAAATCGTGTTCATAACCAATGGCGGCGCCAGCTGGTGTAGGCTATAGGCCTATATACTTTAAGATCTTTTTCGCAAAGTCAGATAGGCCTACATTTTGTACGGAAAGAAATATAATTACATTATGGCCGGGCGTTCCTCCAGCTGTTAAGTTTGTTTTTGTTTAGACCCTAATCGTATGCACAAACAAGTTAGACCAGGTCTAAAGTTAGACCTGGTCTAAAGTGGAATTTAGTTCCATCAGGAATGGCCCTTTAGCTCGTATTTCTTTCCCCAAGGCGTAGAGTAGAAATCACTTATGTCTTATACGGTAAAATACCTGGCAATTGTGTTGGCAACAGTATACCGTTAAAATTACTGTTGTTTTACATTTAAACACAATATATTGGGACAATACGGCTGTTTACCCGGGCTGTTTACTACCGTATTTAAAAATCGAAGATGCAACACTTTACACACCCACCCACCCTAAAAAAATTTAAACTACTACAGTCTAAACGGTACTAACATGCCTATTTTTAGTGAAATAGTATTTAATTTTTACGGTAAATAACGTAAAGTTTACGGGAAAGTCCCGAAAAATAACGGTAATATTTTACAGTGTATAGGCCTACATACTGTTATCATTATACGAACAACGAATCGTGGTTACGTGACGTTTTAGGACCGTTTTATTCTTAGTTACGATATTAAAAGAATAACTAAAAGTAATTAAAAGTTTTTACCTTTTATGGAACTCCCGTCATTTAAGGGCACACTACATGTATAACAGGTGACAATCACAGGGCAATTATAGCCGGAAATCAATGCAAGCCGTCAATCAATTACACGTCAATCAATTAGTCACCGACTTTGTGTGTTGTGTGCGTGACGCTGTGGTTTGAATTCGGTTTTACGCAGTACGCAACGCCAATACGCTCACTTATAGCTCGCACGCAAATACAAAACGATAAGCGCGGACGCATTGACCATGTTTGCGAAAATGCGGCTTACAGTCGGAAGCGTTCGTGATTTGTTCATTTTTACTGAAAAATAGTGATTTTCTAATGCCTGTAGATTTTTTTGCCCAGGGTGGATTTTGGCCGATTTTGGATATGTGATTGAATATTTAAAGCCACGTCTACCAGTACAAAATTGTCGATTGAGGAATTAATTCCAGCAGACACCCTATCTAGGGCTCTCACTCCCTGACTATATATGTAACGGTGGATCATTGCTGCGCTCGGGCGCAGAACATCCACTGTTGGAGTAACTGCGCTCGGAAGTAAAAAAAAAGAGTCTAGAGTCTAATATACACAGCCGTTTTCGCCAAACGTTTGACAAACGTTTATGAAAATGTTTAACAAACGTTTGGCTCCTTATCCGTTTATAAACAGTTTGATCATAAATGTTTGACAAACGTTTGTGATCGGCAATTGTTTGACAAACGTTTTATTATTATGTATATTAAATGAATTAAATAAATGTTTGGCAAACAATTTAAAAAAATCCATTTTGAAACAAAAAACACATTTTTACTAAAAATCACATATTTTTTTACAAAAATGGGATTTTTGGGAAAAATTTTGGAAACAAATTACTTTTTGGGAAAAATGTGATTTTTGGGAAAAAATGTTATTTTTGGAAAAAAATTACTTTTTTGGGGAAAAATTGTGATTTTTGAAAAAAAAATGTGATTTTTAATCTAAAATGTGCTTTTGTTTCGAAATGTTTATTTGATGAAAATTGACAAACATCAATCTGATGATTTTATGGAAAAACATTAACAAGACGTTTTTATTAATTGTTTGCCAAACATTTATTTCATTCATTTAATATACATCGCCACTAAAACGTTTGTCAAACAATTGTCGATCACAAACGTTTGTCAAACATTTATAATCAAACGGTTTATAAACGGATAAGGAGCCAAACATTTGTCAAACATTTTCGTAAACGTTTGGCAAACGTTTGTGATCACTAAATGTTTGTCAAACGTTTGGCGAAAACGGCTATGTAATATAATATGTTTTTTTTTTTTCTCATTTTACATTTATTTTCTGTTTTCTTCATTCTTTTTTTTTTTTTTTTTTTTTCTTTCCCTTTTTTTTTTCCGTTCACTTGCTATCTCAGATAATTCCTATTCAAATATAATTCTGATGGACACATGACCACTTGCAATTCGGCCTTTGTTAGTCAACAGATAA
This sequence comes from Amphiura filiformis, assembly GCF_039555335.1. Taxonomy (NCBI): domain Eukaryota; kingdom Metazoa; phylum Echinodermata; class Ophiuroidea; order Amphilepidida; family Amphiuridae; genus Amphiura; species Amphiura filiformis. The sequence continues at coordinate 50,374,680 of NC_092644.1, read as the reverse complement.
GTAGGTGTACTCCATTGGATTCCCAAACAAGCGGAGGGGGTTCAAAATTAGCAATAACCGAAGATCAATGTCAAATTTAAATCCACGGCACACAAAACATTCAGAACAATACAGAACAATATCAATGAGGATAATTATGAAACTTGTAAAAATTGCTTATATTCTTTGTAATTATTACTATAGGCCTACTAATTATTATTGGTATTATAGTTGTCCTATATTTTGTGCAATGAGATGAGATAAACTATGAAACTATAACTCCGTTTAGTGGATTCTCTGCGCTCGAGCGTAGTATTTTAATATTAAGAAAATAATGATGTTATTTTACTTCCGAGCGCAGAAGCTCCAACACTGGATTATCTGCGCTCGAGCGCAGAAATAATCCACCACTATTTGCCCCAAAATAAATATTTTCTCAATCACACTTTGACAACAAACTTTTTTTTTAAAGCGGCCTGGAATGTTCTTGACAATATATTAGGAATAAACATGACAAAAAAACTCGAATACACACTAATATATTTGGAACAAGAAAATCAATATATAATTATTGTAATGATAATGTCAATACATTCGGAGTTATAGTTATTATACGCATGCATATTATTTTGTTTTATTATAATCTGAGCTTCCAAACGCAGCAACTCCGACAGTGGATGTTCTGCGCCCGAGCGCAGCAATGATCCACCGAATTTAGTTACTGCGCGGGCCAGGCGCAGCAACTCTAGACTTCTCCGTAGTCCACTTGCCAAGTGTGCACTACTCTGGCTATTACATTTAAGCTTAAAACTCTGATTTAATTAATGAGTGCACAATTGATAGATTTTCACAACTGATCTTTTCAGTCACCGTACGCCCTCTGTTTGTTAGCTTCCCAAGTGGACTACTGACTTTGCCTTGAGAGTTAGGCCAATTTCTGGCCTAACTAAAATTGGTGATGATGTAATGCATCTTTAAAAATGAATCTGGCTTGTGATTGGTCGCCCAGATCTCGTTATTGTTTAAATCCTCCCGACGCGTACTGGTACCATTATAACTACATACATGGTACACAACTATCTAGGGAATGCGGCGCTTTTGTGCTGGTGGATGAACGTATGCATCTAGCGCGTATTGTACCACCATGCTTAGTCTTGTGGTTAGATTTGATTGATAAACAAGTATGATTGACAGTGTGTGAGTCCCGGGGTAAAGTTCTGCTTAAAAGTGAAAGTCCATAGTCGGTTTTTCGGATAATAAACTGGCAGATTCTAAAATTAGAATTGTTCAGTATTGAAGTGTCATTATAATTATGCCATTATGATATGTTGCATTCAATAATATAAGCCTACGTAGGGCCTATACTTTACTTTTACTGTCACAAATATAATTATATAGCCTAAACTTTTTCATAACCATTTTATACTAGTATTTTGATGTACGCCTACTAAATATCAGTATAATTTCGAGTTCAACTGAATGCGTTCATCATGATTAATAACATTTTTATTGATCAAAAATCGACTATGGCATAGTCTACAGCAACTCCGGCAGTGGATTCTCTGCGCTCGAGCGCAAAAATGATCCACTGATATTATAATATTAAGAAAATATGTAATTTTGTTTCCGAGCGCAGTTATTTTGGTTATTTCCAAAAACAAACAAAAATGGCCGACCCTACTTGAAAGGTCCGTCCGCCCGTAGAACAGGGTTTCTTTTTTCGTCGCGGCCTTATCGGTTCCTTTTATCTATTAACCACAAAATGACACCTACTTATCTGGTGACTATAAACAAAGGCCGAATTGCAAGTGGTCATGTGTCAATCAGAATTATATTTGAATAGGAATTATTTGCGGTTACATGAGAAGTACCGACAAGGAAACGTGAACGAAAAAAAAGATGAACAAAAAGAATGAAGAAGAAAGACAACAGTAAAGAAATGAAACTTGTAAGACCTATAGACCTAATAGTAATAAACTTCTCCGTAGCGCTAATATAATAAGTTTTATTATAATCTGAGATTGCGAGCGCATTATATAGACCTAAAATAATAGTAAATATCAATAAACTTCTCGGAGTTATAGTTATTATTATACGCATGCATAGGCCTAATAGAAATAAACTTCTCCGTAGAGCTATTACAATAAAAAATATATTATTAATATAATAAGAAAATAATTTATTTTGCTTCCGAGCGCATCAACTCCGACAGTGGATTCTCTGCGCTCGAACGCAGAAATGATCCACCGTTATTTTAATAAGAAAATCCATTATTTTGCTTCCGAGCGCAGTTACTCCAACAGTGGATGTTCTGCGCCCGAGCGCAGCAATGATCCACCGTTATTATAATAAGAAAATCTATTATTTTGATTATATTTTATTAATATAATAAGAAAATATTAGTTATTATACGCATGCATATTGTATTTTATTAATAAAATAAGAAAATAATTTATTTGACTTCCGAGCGCAAAAGCTCCGACAGTGGATTTTCTGCGCCCGAGCGCAGCAATGATCCGCCGTAATTTCAATAAGAAAATGCATTATTTTGCTGTCAATTTGGAGTTATAGTTATTATACACATGCCTATTATAAAAGGCCTAATACTAGTTATTATACGCATGCATATTTATTAATATAGGCCTGATAAGAAAATGTATTATTTTGCTTCCGAGCGCATCAACTCCGACAGTGGATTCTCTGCGTCCACCGTTATTATAATAAGAAAATCTATTATTTTGCTGTCAATTCGGTTATACTAATAGCAATAAACTTCTCGGAGTTTAGTTATTATACGCATGCATAATTATATTTTATTAATAAAATAAGAAAATAATTTATTTGACTTCCGAGCGCAGAAGCTCCGACAGTGGATTTTCTGCGCCCGAGCGCAGCAATGATTCGCCGTAATTTCAATAAGAAAATGTATTATTTTGCTTTCAATTTGGAGTTATAATAGGCCTAATACTAGTTATTATACGCATGTATATTTATTAATTTAGGCCTAATAAGAAAATGTATTATTTTGCTTCCGAGCGCATCAACTCCGACAGTGGATGTTCTGCGCCCCCCCGAGCGCAGAAATGATCCACCAGTATTATAAGAAGAAAATGTATTATATTGCTTCCGAGCGCAGTTACTCCAACAGTGGATGTTCTGCGCCCGAGCGCAGCAATGATCCACCGTTACATATAAGGGACTGCGCCCGGGCGCATGAACTCCGACAGTGGATGTTCTGCGCCCGAGCGCAGAAATGATCCACCGTTATTATAATACGAAAATCTATTATTTTACTTCCGAGCGCAGTAACTCCGACAGTGGATGTTCTGCGCCCGAGCGCAGCAATGATCCACCGTTACATATAAGGGACTGCGCCCGGGCGCATCAACTCCGACAGTGGATGTTCTGCACCCGAGCGCAGAAATGATCCACCGTTATTATAATACGAAAATCTATTATTTTACCTCCGAGCGCAGTAACTCCGACAGTGGATGTTCTGCGCCCGAGCGCAGCAATGATCCACCGTTACATATAAGGGACTGCGCCCGGGCGCATCAACTCCGACAGTGGATGTTCTGCGCCCGAGCGCAGAAATGATCCACCGTTATTATAATACGAAAATCTATTATTTTACCTCCGAGCGCAGTAACTCCGACAGTGGATGTTCTGCGCCCGAGCGCAGCAATGATCCACCGTTACATATAAGGGACTGCGCCCGGGCGCATGAACTCCGACAGTGGATGTTTTGCGCCCGAGCGCAGAAATGATCCACCGTTATTATAATACGAAAATCTATTATTTTACTTCCGAGCGCAGTAACTCCGACAGTGGATGTTCTGCGCCCGAGCGCAGCAATGATCCACCGTTACATATAAGGGACTGCGCCCGGGCGCATCAACTCCGACAGTGGATGTTCTGCGCCCGAGCGCAGAAATGATCCACCGTTATTATAATACGAAAATCTATTATTTTACCTCCGAGCGCAGTAACTCCGACAGTGGATGTTCTGCGCCCGAGCGCAGCAATGATCCACCGTTACATATAAGGGACTGCGCCCGGGCGCATCAACTCCGACAGTGGATGTTCTGCGCCCGAGCGCAGAAATGATCCACCGTTATTATAATACGAAAATCTATTATTTTACCTCCGAGCGCAGTAACTCCGACAGTGGATGTTCTGCGCCCGAGCGCAGCAATGATCCACCGTTACATATAAGGGACTGCGCCCGGGCGCATCAACTCCGATAGTGGATGTTCTGCGCCCCCGAGCGCAGAACATCCACTACCGGAAGTTCTGCGGAGGGGCGCAGGAGCTCCACTGGTGGATGACGTACATAACTCCAAAATCATATAAAATAAAAGTAGTATGAAGGTTTATTCATAAGATATTGGTAAAATATTGGCAAACATGAATATTCATGAGCACATTTTGCCAATTTTCCTCATTAACTTTATCAATATATTGGCAAAAACAATAGAATACAAAGAAACTAAAAACATGCATATCTTGACAACCGTATGTCCGATTTCCTTCAAACAAAAACTATTTTGCTCAGTGTATTTAGCTTAACTAGTCAATCTATTCAAATGGCTCTAAATTTTGAACCCCCTTAAAATAATACCTTGAATTTAGTAGCACATTTTGATAATCATATAAAATGATAATATCAAAAACTAACTCTACCACCATCCTCTAACATTAATTCTACCATCACAACCTCTCCCTCTCCCCTTTCCCACCCTGTTCATATCTTTCTGGAGGTATCTATCAAATATTAAAAGAATCCCATACAAATTAATAGGCCTACTAATATTAAAAACAACAACAACAACTTTTCATGCAGGCCAATTTCAGGACCAAACAAGAACGAAGATGCAAGGCAATGTTATCAATCATGCAGAACTTGGAAGCCCTATGCCGTGCTTCTTGCCTACAAGCTGCCCACAAGGGCAGTGTTTGTGGACTTAACACAGTTTGCTACCAAACTGGATTGGACTTAACACGTTTTGGGAAAAAATCGATACTTTGTGTGCCAATATTTCGGGACTTGACTAATTTTGGGAAAAAACACACACATTGCTGGATAGCCCTAGTTACTCACTACCCATTTTCATCAAAATCTCAATTTTGAAGGTGGGTGGACTTAACACGGTTTGGAAATAAGCTCTTCATACAGTGAATGATTGAATGAAAAGTTGTCAATGGAAGTATCTGGGCTGTGTTCAAGCAGTTTTACAGCCAGTGTACCGTTTTTCCGGGTGTTCTATTGAGACAGATGTCATAATTTTAGGACTCTGTAAACCAGGCATTCATTTTTCACTGTGACTTTCAGTTTCTCCATTAAGTGATCAGCTTTGTCCAGAGATTCATTCTCCTCTTCATTTTGCTGCAAAATATTTAGCCACTGAGGAATTTATTTTGCTGCATCTGTCACAACTGAAAAAAGTAGGAATCTCTCTCTCTCTATGTGCCATATCCAGTGATGTGGGCGACCATGGAATGCCAATCCATCCTGTTCTTTGCCAATCTCAGCAACTTGATGTTATCCGCACCAGTCCAGGCTGCAATACTCTGAAGATATTTTGTCCTCTGGCGCCCTCTGTCTCGATCTCCTTCCATTAATCTTCCCCGTAAGAAACATACACTCCAGATCACTCTTTCCTCATACAGTGGTCCAGGAAATCAAGTTGCAGTTTCCAGATCTTCCTCAGGAGCATCTTTTGACTGCCAGCTCTATGCAATACTGTTTCATTTGTGGCGTGACTAGTCCAAGTGATCCTCAACATTCGTCTGAGGAACCACATTTCCGTTGCTTGCAATTGATCTTCCATTGCCTTTGAAACTAACCATATTTCAGAATTGGTATTCTTAGTCAGTGGGAGTGGTCTAGTTCGTAGACACATTTCTGATTGGACAATCGCATGATTTCGGGTGCCGTTTATCAGGCCGTAGACGACCCCACGTCATCATGTGTCTCGATAATGTGTAACACGCGTGTAGAGGTGCGCGTATGTTCGGCGCTGGATGCGTAGACTAGTGCGGAATACGCAAACGCGCTAGCAATACGCACAACAGAATACGTGAAGTTGTAAACAAGTTTCGTTCATTTTATAATGAGGGGAGTTTTTATAACGGTAACTTAGTTTTTGCTTAAAAAATTGGTTTAATACAGTTATTACCGTATTCGTCCGAGTATAGTCCCACGTTCGAGTATAATCCCACCCCCCATTTTTCGAAAAATTTCAGAAAAAAAAAAAAATAAAAAAAAAATTTAAGTTAATTTTTTTCGGTTTTGAGTGTCCCTGGACCTAGATAGATGCTAGGATCATTCATGGTTGACCTAAAAAAAAAAAAAAAAAAAAAAAAAAATCAAGATATTTTGTATTTTTTTTAATATGAAAATTGATAATTTGTATTCATGTCATACTCTATTAATGATTTCAAAATGCATTGAATTTGAATGCATTTTGAAATCATTAATAGAGTATGACATGAAAACAAAGTATCAATTTTCATATTAAAAATACAAAATATCTTGAAATTTTTTAATTTATATATATTTTTACTTTAGGTCAACCATGAATGATCCTAGCATCTAGGTCTAGGTCCAGGGACACTCCAAAACCGAAAAAATAAACTTCAAAAAAAAAAAAAAAAAATTTTTTTTTTTTTTGAAATTGAGTATAATCCCACCCCCAATTGTGAAAAATTTTCACATAAAAAACGGGTGGGACTATACTCGGACCAATACGGTAAAATAATATTTAACTGACTAAGAATGAGAATAAACAATAGGAATTTTTTTTTGCCTATCCTCTACCTTTATCGTAGTGGATACCGGCTGCGCCGGCCTTCACTACCCAAAATATTGGACCTGCCTTTCGTCTATCACACGGTAGAGGATATCAAAATAAAAATTCCTATCGTTTATTCTCCAAGTACATAGCAATCTAAGACCCTGAGTCTTGTACTCATGGTGATATTCAAATTACAAAGGAGGTGCTCATCCTTGTGAAAGTCTCTTTTGCCATAGCAATTCTCCTATTGATTTCTCTGTCACCTCCCATCTGTTGTGATCCAGCTTCCCAGATAGCTAAACCCATCAACTTGCTTCAGATTGCCCTTATGGATTTTAATATTGCAGATAGGAACATTCTTTTTAGTTAGGTGAAAAAGTTCAATTTGGTGACCACTCTCTGGCTAGTAAGGTTTGACGATTGATTCGACTTCTATGGACCATTTAGAAAAAAAATAGCCACAATGTCCCTTGTGAAAATCCCAGCATTTTTCGCTAGAGGCCAAAATCCAAAATGCCCGCCGCCACCATTTTGAAAATTTAAGTTTTGAACCAGAGCACCTATAATCATGCACAAAGACACTTTTTCGGATATGTCGAGTACAAGGATTCCGATTCTGACATTAGTTTGACATTATGGCATCATTTTCACCCAGAAATCCAAGATGGTGGCCGGCACCATCTTGAAAAATTTAGTTTTGAACAAGAGGACCTAAAATCGTGTACAAAGACACTTTTTGGATAAGTCGACCACAAGGATTTCAAATTTGACATTACTTTGACATTACGAACTCATATTTACCCAGAAATCCAAGATGGTGGCCGCCAGCGCCATCTTGAAAAAAATAAGTTTTGAACCAGATTACCTAAAATCGTGTACAAAAGACACTTTTTCCGGTAAGTCGACCTCAAGAAATCCGAATCTGACATTAATTTGACGTTACAAAATAATTTTTGCCCAGAAATCCAAGATGGCCCCCATTTGGTAGAGCGTAAATGTGATTTTTGAATGAGAGCAGAAGCATAAGTCGGCGACCTCCGAGATCTACGCTCTTATCTGGGGTTCATGTCTCTTATATGGGGTTTAAACTGCCTTATCTTGGGTTTACATCCCTTATCTAGGGATAAGGTGCCTTATCTGTAGTTTAGACGGCCTTAGCATATAGTTCGCAGTCTAAACCTAGATAAGGCATCGAAACAACAGATAATGCGCCGTAACCCCAGATAAGGGACGTAGACCGCCGATAAAGCAGTCCAAACCCCAAATAAGGCGCTTTAACCCTAAATGAGGAACATAAACCTAAGATAAGGCATCTAAACCCCACAAGGTGCCTTAACTCTAGAAAAGGGTCGTTAACCCCAGATAAGGGTCGTAAACCTCAGATAAGACATCTAAACCCAAGATAAGGCGCCTTAACCCCAGATAAGAGACGTAAACTCAGATATGGCAGTCTAAACCCCCGATAAGGCGCAGTAACCCCAGATAAGGGACGTACACCTCAGATAAACCAGTCCCAACCCCAAATAAGGCGCCTTAACCCTATATAAGGAACATAAACCTAAGATAAGATAAGTAATCCCCAGACGGCGCCTTATCTGGGGTTTAGACTGCCATATCTGAAGTCTGGTAACCCAAGTACTAGTACCCTGGTAACCCAAGTACCATACTGAACACCCTTTCACCCAGTGAATAGGCTAGTAGGATCTTTAGTGCATGACTCATTATGTTTATTGCCCTGTGTAACTCACATAATATAGCTCCAGGTTTCTTTGGCAAAGCAATAAATAAAGGAATACTATATTATACAGTTGGGGGCTTTATTCTCCTTCTTGACCTTTGTTGCAGTGGGAGGTCTGCTGAAAAATTTAGCCACTGTGGAAAACTTACATACTACTAGCCTATTCACTGGGCGAAAGGGTGTTCAGTATGGTAGGCCTACTTGGGTTACCAGGGTACTAGTACTTGGGTTATCAGAGCTTAAAATGGTGAAAATTTAAGTGCTAAAAATCATCAAATGCTGAGAGGGTGGGGTTTTTGGTCCAGAGAATATCCAGAAGGCTTCAGTATAGTGCTGTAGGAGTCAGACTTAAGTTCTTTTTCAAGAACTCTGACTCTGAATCGGATGTACAGGACTCAGAGACCATGCACCTGAGTCCAGCAAAATATGGCCTTTTTAGACCTCATTTATTTACACATAAGAAATTGTTGCATTTAAGTTCCAAATTCAGCAGTCAAATTGTGATTCGGAATTCAATTGTTAGATGTTCTTTGAAAAATTAGACTTAAGAAATAAAAATGAATCAAGTTTTACCAAAATCATAAGAAAAGTAATCATTCAATCCCACTAGTTATGGCAAGCAGGTAGGTATCAAGTTTATGCATTTTCCATATACTTGGTTACTTTTGTGGGGTTCATTATCGAACCTCAACAGTTTTAGCTTGTATTTATATTATTTATTAACATAGGCCTATTTGTTTGTGATGTTTTAAAATTTCAAAATAATCCCATTCAATTACACGCTTGACGATGAAAATTTACTGAATTTAGAGAATGTACGGCGACCACCACCTGACTCAAGCGACACTTGTTTTGAAGTCCAAGCTGCACATCAAAATGTAACAAAATCATCTTTTTGGGTATCCAGTATAAGACACAGGATCATCCATGAAAAAAGCTTATTCCCAAAATTTCAGTTAATTCCGATTTTGCGTTTGCTAGTTATGCATGATTATGTGTATTACACTGCTCCACAGACAATGTGTTGTATACCAGAACGAAATTAAAATTTCACGATATCTTTGCTAAACGAATTAATCTGCAAGAAATATTTTGCAAATAAACATTATGTAGCCAGAGGTTTCCAGTGATATAAAAACCTCAACTGTTTTTGAGAATGGTGGGGGATGATGCTGTGGATCACGAAATGCTCTTTTAATTCATATCTATTTATTTTCTCATCACCTACAGCATACTTATCTTCAGCATTCAGCTTGGAGGAGTGCAAGAAACAGCTGATAACATTCTATCGTCATGAAATGAGCCGAGTGCAATTATTGCCATGGTGTGACGAGTCAAAGGATATGAATGATATATATGTCACTTTGAAGTTAAAAAAAGGGTCAAGAAAAGGTACCACATTGCTGAAAAAGAATGAAGATCTTGTAAGTCTCCAAAAATCAGATGGTATGCCAGCAACACGGATACTAGTTAAGGGAGTAGCTGGCAGTGGGAAATCAACTTTGTTGGCTAAGTTGGCTTACACTTGGTCAGAGCAAAGAAGTGACTCCCCACTTGCCAAATATCAATTGTTGTTCATCTTAAGTTTACGTGAAGTTAAAAGTGTCAACTTGATTGATGAAATATTTGAGCAAATCTTTGAAAGCAACACCAATGTGTCAAGAGAAGGCCTAGAAGCATATATTGAATCAAATCCTCAGCTAGTCCTTCTCATGTTGGATGGTTTTGATGAATATTCAGCTGGTGATCTTTCTACGCTTGAAGGGAGCTTACAAGAAATTCTTGCATTTAAAAGATTACGTGAATGTCACACAATTCTATCAACTCGTCCTCACAAAGATTTGCAAATTCATCAATCAAGCTACCTTATAGTAGATGTTTTAGGATTTTCATGTAAAAATGTTGAATTGTATATGAACAGATTTTTCAGTAATAAGAAGAAGATGGTCCAAGGGTTGAAAGAAAGAATAAAAGAATCTGAGAGACTTACCTCCTTGTCAAAGATACCAGTAATGCTAATGTTAATGTGTCTTCTTTGGGAAGATGAGCAAAAATTACGAGATACACAATCAGAGTTGTATCAAGATTTTGTCCTCTTTTTATGGAGGAAATATTGTATGAGGCAAGGTAAAGATGTAGACAAAACAACACAAATAGAAGGAGAGTTTCCTGTATTTATCTATAGATTAGGCTGTTTGGCTTTGGAGGGATTGTGTCCCACTAACAATATAACAGAGGAAAGACTTGTCTTTGCAGAAAATGACTTTGAAGATTCATCGTATCAATTGGGTTGTAAAACAGGGCTGCTTACTAGAGAAAGGATAAGGTCACGGTTGAGCGTAGATAATGCTGTAACATTTCTTCATAAATCTTTTCAAGAATTTTGTGCAGCAAAGTACTGGGCAAGTTTGTACACTACAGATCCTGGTAAGTTCAACTCAATTCTGATTCAATTGAAATCATGGACTGTGTTGATGAGCAAATTTGATCTTGTGAAATTCTGTTGTGGATTAGTTGAACGAATTGGGATGGTCTCTATCATACAACATGCAATAAAGGTATATGAATATCCGCAGTTACGACGACGACAACAACGACATGCACTTGGGCATCGCAAAAAGAACTTCAATGGCATAGTGAATATCTTGACTTTGTTGTATGAAAGTAAAATCACCTTTGATGATGGTGAGTCAAGAGATGATCCAGATTCAGATTCAGATTCAGATTCTGATTCCGATTGTTCATTGCACCCATCACAAAAAGACTGTGAAACTGTTAAAAGCCATCAGTCAACTATATGTGATGTTTTGAATACCTCACTAATACAGTCTTTCAAATCAATCTTCCCTGATGTTGGACTCGAAATAGATATAGGTGATAAATATTCCAAAGCAATTTCAATATTTCACAACTTTGTCAAATCTGAATTAGGATCCTCAATACTCAGTACAGTCAAATCAATCACCTTGATAAATGCACATCTACATATTTATGTTGATATGCTAAGATGTATGTCCAACGTGAAATCAATCACCTTGATAAATCCACATCTATCACATATTTATGCTGATATGCTATTAAGATGTATACCAAATGTTGATGAATTGGAAATGCGTTTTTTTGAATCTGATCAATCACGTGAACAAAACACTGACCATCTTGTAGAAGCTTTGGGTACTGTTACCCTAATAAAACTAAGTAAACTACAGCTGTATTTTGGGTATGAGCATCCCATAAAATGGTTGAGAGAATTCCTCACTGCATGTAGGACACCCAATCTGCAGGAACTGCATTTGCAGGGAATAGGAATGGCTAGGCCTCTTGCACAGCAACTCTTTGAACTACAGCTTTGCACACAATTTATCTCATTAAATTTAGCAGTTGCTGGGTTAGAAGAAAATCACATCAAAACATTAAGTGAATTCCTTCCCAAGATACCCAACTTACAGAAGCTGAATTTGTCACATAATACTGTAGGCATGGCTATAGTGCCACTTGCACAGCAACTGCAGTATTGTCCACTGTTGAGTGAATTGATCTTGCAGCATGCACACATTCCAGACCAAGGTGTTATTGAACTTTCCCACAGGTTTGTTTCCATGACCAATCTGACTAGACTTGATCTCTATGGTAATGGTATTGGCAATACTGGTGTTGATGCCTTGTTCAGACACATCCATCATTTGACCAAACTTGAGTACTTGTCAATCAACCCTAAACTGGACAATCAGTGTAGTGATCTAGTTAAGGATTGTCTTGATGCTATTGGAATAGACTGGGCACATACATATTTGATTGATATGAATCATGCAAAGTGTCAATTAGTCCAAAGGACAGCAAGTAAATACCTAGATTGATTGATTTTCTTGTTGGAAAGAAAACACTTAAATCAACAATGCTGTTACTGGGTATCATTGATGGTCTAATTGGGTATGTCATTTTTGCATGCCAAAGCGGTTACAGCCCGCTAGTCCGAAGGCCCGCCAGTCCGAAGGTTCGCTAGTCCGAAGGTTCGCTAGTCCGAAGGTCCGCTAGTCCGAAGGTTCTCTATTCCGAATTCTAAATAAGGTCCGCTAGTCCGAATTTTTAACAAGGTTCGCTAGTCCGAATTTTAAATAAGGGTCGCTAGTCCGAATTATATATAAGGTTCGCTAGTCCGAATTTAAAATCATGTCCGCTAATTCGAATTTGATTTAGGGTTCGCTAGTCCGAATTATAAATAAGGTTCGCTAGTCCGAATTTAAAATAAGGTCCGCTAGTCCGAATTTAAGAAAGAAAGAAAGAAAAAAAGAAGAAAGAAAGAAAGGAAGGAAGAAAGGAAGAAAGAAAGAAAGAAAGAAAGAAAGAAAGAACTTGAGAAAGAAAGAAAGAAAGAAAAAATTAAAGGAAGAAGGATTTATAGATAAAGTAATCAATGAAGAAATAAAATAAATAGAAATGTTTGTATTTTAGACATTCATAATAGGCCTAGCTCTCGTTGTTGTTTTGAATTATATCCATTACTATTGAGGCGATGGTGTATATTTGATTGCAATTTCATTCATTCTGCAAAACCTACATCAGTAATTTTTAAAAGGAATAAATATTCAAATACTTTAGAAAAACAGCATCTATACCATGTATACTTTTTGTGTCTTTAGAACATAAATATACAGTTTTCATCGATTTGGAAACTTATTGGGTTACTTGCATTGTTTCCTTTCTGAAAATGTATATACTTTTATGTACTTGCCATCATTACTTTTAAAGAAACAATGCAAAACATGAACAATGTTGTGAACCTGTGTGCACCTACTCAGGTAACACGCTATATTTGATCAAACACCTCCAAAACATTTTGGGACCGGTGTATGGTGGCGCTGATCAGGTTCTTTAAAGAAAATTCGGACTAGCGGACCTTATTTAGAATTCGGACTAGCGGGCTTTATTTATCATTCGGACTAGCGAACCTTGTATAAAATTCGGACTAGCGGACCTTATTTAAAATTCGGACTAGAGCACCTTTTTTGATTCGGATTAGCGAACCTGATTAACAATTCGGACTAGCGAACCTTTTAATAAATTCGGACTAGCGAACCTTCGGACTAGCGAACCTTCGGACTAGCGAACCTTCGGACTAGCGAACCTTTTTTCGGACTAGCGAACCTTTTGCGAATTCGGACTAGCGACCGTCACGTCCTCCATTGAAATACGTGTTCGGACTAGCGAACCTTCGGACTAGCAAACCTTCGGACTAGCGGTCCTTCGGACTAGCGGGTACGCGCCGCCAAAGCATGGGCAGGAATGCACATTTTTGCTGCATGGCCCCTTTGTGCCTTTTTGTGTGCTTTAACAACAGGTTTTACAAGGGAAATAAGCCTCTATTTAGAGGCTTTTGGGGCTATCCTTGACACTCACTGCATGGTATTAACCCAGCAAACACAAAATGTTTTCGACATCATCTGCAAAAGGTTAGAAAAGGTTGCCAGAAAATGTTTTTAAAAATGTCGGGTTATATTAAGGGATCTAAAATGAGCGTTTATTGCGTTTCGACAGTATTTTTTGTGGGACATGAGAGTACCTCAGACCTATCGAATTGCATTCTGAATATGAATCATGTCTTTCTAAAATCAAATAATTTTTATTTTTTTAAAATCACAATATAATACAAATTTTATAACAAATTATAAAAATTTGATATTTTTCAAATTTTTGATATTATAACAGTCCTCGAAGTAAATTATATAAATCTAATGACATATTCTTAAAGTGTATGTAGCAGGAGAAATGCCGACGGTCAATTGAAAATTTTGACCTTTCATATTGAAGATATGGATTTTTTTCCAAAAAAGACCTAATTTTTTTGGTGTTTTGGGAAAATAATCCATATCTTCAATACGAAAGGTCAAAATTTTCAATTGATCGTCGGCTTTTCATCCCACCTACATACACTTTAAGTATAGATCATCAGATTTATAAAGTTTACTTCAAGTACTGTTAAATATCAAAAATATCAATTTTAATGATTTGCCATAAAATGTGTATTACATTGCGAATTTCAAAAATCAAAATTATTTGATATCAGAATGACATTCTTCGTATTCAGAATGCAATTCGATAGGTCCGATGTGCTCTAATGTCCCACAATAAATACTGTCCAAACGTTCATACCCCAGCCCTTAAAAGCATAGGCCTAAAGGGTATAAAACATTTTCATAACATCAAAAAATATTTTTTGATAACCTACTGCAAATATTCTAATACGATATTGTTTAAAAGTTGACAAAATATTTGGCAAAAAAAGTTTGCAAAAAATATTTTACAATAATATTTTGAAAACATTTTAAAAACATTGTTGTAGTGTATTTTCAAACAAAACATTTTAAAACGTTTTCTGGGCTATTTTCCGAAAAAATTGAGAACATTTTGGAAAAGGGACCCATTTATATACCAAAATAGGCTTTGAAAAAGGGGTCATTGATATACCAAAAGGCTGAAAATGCTACCCATATTTGCGGCACGTCCCCGTATGGTCATTTGTACTGAGAACCCCCCCCCCCGGGTTAAAACGTTTTATCTAAACCAAAACCCAAAATATAACCTATTTAAAATGTTAGGAAAACGTTTTTGTGT
Source organism: Amphiura filiformis (assembly GCF_039555335.1). NCBI lineage: Eukaryota > Metazoa > Echinodermata > Ophiuroidea > Amphilepidida > Amphiuridae > Amphiura > Amphiura filiformis. The sequence continues at coordinate 50,359,554 of NC_092644.1, read as the reverse complement.
TTGCTGGGAAATCGTATCTCATATTTTCAAACTGGTTTACACACTAAAAACTACGGGGTTATATTTTCCGTGGTCATTTTGAATTGACCACGTTTGGGGTTGTTTTGACCCTTCAAGGGGGTTGTACTGTTTTAATTTGACCACATTGACGAGGTCATTTTAGCCACGACGAACGTGGTCAAAAACTTAGTGGTCATTTTGCCGATACCGTCGCGCATTGATATCAGTTTCAATCTTCCGCTTTGAAAATCTCAATTCATAAATGAGTTTAAACATGAGTTGCAATTAATGTTTGTTGATTAATAAATAAAACTAATTTTTTGACCGAAGTTACCCAATTTGTCAACTTTATAATGACTTGCATTTCGGAACTATTTGCACACACGGTGTGCATCGGCTTCCCATGTGGTCACATCAGCGCCATATTTGTTCTGATTGTGCAGCTCAGCGGATTGTCGTGTGTGCTTGTCTGCATGATGGAATATGAAAAGTTAGTTGAAAAGTGAGACTGCAAGGATGCATAGACCCTTGTCTATGCACGCAGATTCATTCAATTTCATGCTGTCGTGGCTGGTGTCTTGGCTGCAGTTGTTATAAGCTTATATCATGTAAGCTTATAATACGTGAACTGTCATAGGCGATGACTGACTGTGTGTGAGTGTGATACACAGATGCATTTTGCAGTTTGCTGTTTATGTAATGCTTTCTCTGTGCAGAAACACACTTATGTCCTGGTGGGACCAGCATGACCATAGGCCTACTAAAAAAAATCCAAACAACCCCTAAATGTGGTTATTGAGTAACCCTATAAAACAACCCTTTCAAATGGGTCATTTCATTTGACCCCGAAATGAGGTCATTAAGTAACCCAATAAGGCAACCCTTTTGAAGGGGTCATTTCATTTGACCCCGAAATGTGGTAATATTTTGACCCCAATGGGGTTACTATTTGACCCAAATACGTAGTCATTGCAATGACCCCGACCAATGGGGTCAAAATGACCCCATTAGTGGTATGGTGTTTAGTTGATAACTATGCTGGGGTCAAAAATGACCCCGTTTGGGTCATTTTTTGACCCCGTAGTTTTAAGTGTGTACCATTATTTTGCATGCTGTTGGTACATCAAAGAGTACTGAATAAACATGAATGAATGAATGACCAATTCTTAAAATCTTAAAACTACAAATTACTACCAGTACTTAAAATACAGTCTTAAAAAAAAAAAAATCCTGTATACATGACATGTCCCTTAAGTTGCTCTTTGCAGTTATGAGCTAGACCCATGATATATGACAAAAAGTGAGAGTAGACTTTTGGTACACTGGCAAATAAAAATAACATGTGTATCGTCCGGACTTTTTCAAAAATCGGTAAGGGAGGTCCTTATTATTTTTTATTGTGTTATTTCTTCACCATTAATTTCTGTGTGAAATTGCAATTTTTGTCAACACATCATAAAATCGGGGAGACCCCTAATATTTTTGTTGTTTTCCCAAAGCCCTACCCCTAGCTTGAACAAAGTGTTTGCAATGTGTTTATAAATGATAACCAAGAACTTTGTCTTTTCATCACAACAATTTTAGAAACAAAGTAAGAAAGTAAATGGGAAAAATTACAACAAAATTTGAAAATCTCCAAAAATTGTTGAGGGCAGGATATGTTAGCAATCAAAATCTGAATTTTGATGAATTTTATGATCGTCCGAATAAGCAATTCACTGAATGGACCTTCCATGAAAACTATTCTTTGTTTCAGTTGACCAATCAAAGTGAAAATTTTGACACAATTTTGATCAAAATCTGAACCTGAACACTTTACCCCATGTGGAGCCCAAAATTTGACCTTGGGGCGTTTCAGTAACTTCAAAATGAATATCACAAATACGGTTATGTAGATCATTTTCTTAATTCTTTTATGACTAGAGGAATACATTTGCTAGCATTTTTAAGAACACTAGTACTTTTTGAAATTTGACCCATGTAAAAAGTCCAATGCCTAGTAAAAGAGTTATTGCCAGTGTACCAAAAGTCTACCCTTACTTTGTCATATCTTATGGTCTAGTGTGTAAAGAGTAACTTTAGAGACATTTTATGCATTAGGGATCAGCCTTTATAGCATAAGAAGGACTACTTACTGACCATGTTCTGTTGTCCATGTTAGAAAGTAAAATTACATACATACATACACACATTCTTATAAACTGCATTATGGAATAAGGGAAAAAGGTCTACTAAGTCATTGAACAAGTTGGTTATTTCTTTTTCTAACATTTCTCCATATCCCATAGTGCAATTTGTTGAAGCTACTCCCATAGACATGTCCTCTCTTGTCCATGTTAGAAAGGTGGATTACATTCATACACAGCATTCAAACTTAACTGCATTATGGAATAAGGGAAAAAAGGTCTACTAAGTCAATGAACAAGTTGGTTATTTCTTTTTCTAGCATTTCTCCATATATCCAATAGTGCAATTTGTTTAATAATGGATTACATTCATGCACAGTGTTCAAACTTTAACTGCATATAAGCCCAAAAGGTCTACTCCATCAACTCATTGAACAAGCCCGGAGGTTGCTTAAGTTTGCATTTTTGGGTAGGAGTGTACCACTGAGAATTTTTCAGCCAAATTTAGTTTTTACAACTTTACCCCCAATTTTGGTGGAATCAATGAGGTAAAATTGGGCTATTTTCCGGAAATAAATTTGAGAAAATTTTGAAAGAAAGACCCATCCGTATTCCAAAATTGGCCTAGAAAAGGAGGTCATTTGTATACCAAAAGGTGAAAATGCCATCCAAGTTTGCAACACATCCCTGGATGGCCATTTGTACTGAGTACCCCTCCCCCCTCCCGTGTGAACAAGCAGATATTGATTATTTCTTTTTCCAACATTTCTTTCTTCGTATCCCGCAGTGCAATTTTGTTGAGGCTTCTCCCAACATAGACATGTTCTCCCACCCAGTGGTGTCATCAAGGGGAGCAACCCCCACAAATATTTATTTGTAAATGCAAGATGATACTTTTCTTATATTTTTGTACACAAATTATGTACATAATTAATATATTTTCTTGTCAAACATTTGAATCAGTTTTATAACCTCCAATGTGCAATCTATTTATTTGTTTTACATATATTCTACCTGTTTGTTTGTACAATATGATATCATGTAAATATTTAGCAATATATTTTCTTAACAAACATTTGAATAAGTTTTATAACATGCAATGTGCAATCTAGGCTACCAGTACCATTTATATTTTGTAATAATGTAGTTCTGTATGTTTGTATTTTTATAAGCTTTTCATGGAGCAAATGTGCATTTTTTGATTGTTAATGCTGATAATACATAATAAAATTGATTTGAAATTTGAAAAAGGATGTATTTTGATGTTTATACACTTGTACTTATGTTGATAAATTTGATCTTGGAGTCTTAATTGTCCCCACTGAGTTTAAGATGGGGACTTCGATGAAATGAGCCCAGAAATGTCATGATGAGCACACTGCCTGTATGGGTATGGCAAGAATAGGATCACAGATGTGTACCATTATTGTGAGAAACATGTAAACCATATCAAAATTCTTATTCAAATATTACTAGTAACTTTCAAACTAAAGTTCCTGGTTCATTTAAGAGACACACAAATGTTATGTGAAACCTTATGTTGAACATTAATTTGTGCAATATTTTTTCAAATATTATTCTAACCATAACTTGTCCTTAACTCATATTTATGAAAGGTAAAGTAAACTTTTCAAATCCTTACTATCATAAAAAGGGACATCAAAAAAGTTTATATGAAAATTATTTGGCTTTATTGCTTGATTTTATCAACTTGGTTTCTCAATTCAAAAACCCAAGTTTTTTTTAAAAACTTTGGTTTTCAACTCATAAACCCCCGCATAAACCAGGTGTCGAGCCTAAATGCTTTCTTCATTGTTGAATGTCAGATGTCTTTATATTCAAATATGTGAACATCCACCACAAACTGGTCGTAAAGTCGGCATTTTCCATTTTGAGATGCAATCAAAAACAGTATATGGATTTCTATGTAAAATATAGTAGAAATTTGACCTTTGATGAACCATAACTTCACTTCCAGATGTCAGATGAAGCTGGTTGAGGTGTCATTTTAAAGCTGAAAGTAAATTCTTTCAAAATCTGCAATAAACAGAAAATGATCTAGAGCCGACTTTACTACCACTTCGTGGTGGATGGTCACATATGACAGAATATCAACACATTGTTGTAAAAATACCAAAAATCTAGAAATTAGAGTTTATACTCTTAGCAAAACTCCGGTTGTCCCTTTAAATATTTCTATAGAAAATGTGTCCATGGCAATGACATCGACAAAGCAATGCAATGAACTAATTTAGGCCTACTTAGGCATATCAAAAGTTGACATCATAAGCTGTTTGCAGGGTTGCCAAACCTGTGATTTGGTATCCCAATTGGGCTGCTTGTAGGGTTGCCAAACCTGTGATTTGGTAGCCCAATTGGGCTGCTTGTAGGGTTGTCAAACCTGTGATTTGGTAGCCCAATTGGGGGACTTGCAGGGTTGCCAAACCTGTGATTTGGTAGCCCAATTGGGGGACTTTGAACTATCATCTCGCGGCTTGAAATTGGCCACAGCTATTTAAAAAAAAGATGTTTGCTTCAACCGACCGACCCTAATTTTGGAAATCAGAAAAAAAATCTTTTTTCTATTTACTGTACAAAAGAATACCGACCCTATTTTTGGAAATTCCTGAAAAAGTTTTTTTCTTTCCAAATTTTGCATTCTGAAGATGTTAAAATAAATGTATTTCTTCAACATTTTAGTTGTTTTATAATGTTAGTTGATTCATTTTGACACCAAAATTTTCCGATTTTTAATATTTTGAGCCTTAATTAATACAAACAGTAGAGTTTGCTAGTAATTAAAAAAAAAAAAAAGAAGAAAAAAAGAAATCCAGACCGACCGACCCAATTGTTAATATTCATTTGAGGGCAAGCAAACAATTTTTTTTCTTGGCCTAGCTTATTTCATGACTTTAGCTACTTTTGAGTGACTACATCATATGGGCAGAAAAAAGTTATTTTTCCCTTTCACTGCCTGTTTCAAAAGCAACAAAGAATAGAGTTTTGAAACTGATTTTAGTTATCTCACAGGAAATCATAAATTTTATACAAACCTGGACTTAAAATCCCACTAATTGATTTTTGACAATAATTTATGGGTGGATTTTTGTTGATTTGTGTGATATTTCAAGTGTCATGCCTGCAACATGGACTGAATATGTTTGGCAACACTGAAGTTCAAATCTTGGTTCAAATCTTATCTGTAACATTGTGCATGTACACCAGGATGTATACATAGTAGGACGTCCACGTACGTGTGGTTCACACAGCATATAATCACATGACACAGCAGCACAGTTTGGATTTTCCCTAAATCCATATTAGTTCATTTTATTTGTTCACCATGCAATAGGACAATTTTTCACTCTATGATTTGCATTATCAAACCAAACCCAGTGTATACCATCATATACATTTGTACAGTATCATATCTTTTACAGGTAAGTTGTATTTTTATTTTGTAGAAAGTATTAGACATGGTAATGAACTTATGTACCGGTACATGAAGTATTTCATGTACCGATCACAAAAAGGGACAAAAGAAAATGGTGTCATCGTACGTATTGAACATTACAAAGAAAATATGCAATCATTTGATATGTCATGCTCATACCTTATAGAAATAATATACATGGGAAATTATTTGAACAAAATCATAATTCAACAGTCGCACAACAAGAATAGAGGAAACAAGCATTTGCTTATTTTTGTTGGCCACATGTTTCAAAGATTTTTGTTTGTTTGTTTTTTATTTATTTGGGTTTTTTAAAATCCCTTCAAGAGATAACGCTCTCCCTTCAAGAGATAAATAAGTCAATTTGATTAGCTCATGCTTATATCATAAAACAAATAAACAAATTCCTATGTAACTTGTAAGTGTAATTGGCAATCCACATCATCATAATCTGCTTTTTTATGCAAACCCTTCAGGCTCAATGCCACCAATTGCTTTTGCACAATATTCAGAACTCTTTCAGTTAACGCCCACAATACCAGATGAAACTAGATTATTTAGATGCCAAATGATCAAAACCTCTACAGTTTTCAGTGATTTTAAAGCAGCCTTTTCAGATGACCCACATAGTTCCTTGCCGTATTTTCATGTATCGCCCATGCAAGCCTATTAGTATTAGTGGTATGTAACCTCAACTGAATAGTAATAACTTGTACATAAATAATTACTAACATTTGTAAAATTTCTGGGACAAAACACATCATACACATACATGCAGGACCCCCCCCAAAAAAAAGGTATCTCAAACTTGCATGCATATTTAACTATAAAGTATGTGAAATTCATCCTATCATGTAGACCTATATTGCACTGGCCTTTTTTTTACAGGCTTGTTTTTAGCTACTGAAAAAAAGTGAATTTGTAGCAGCAAAAATAAGAAGTGGGCTAAATACACACACCTAACATTAGTATCAATCCATCTTGAAATGTGGGAGGGGGGACATTTGTCAACAAAAATGGGTCATTTTGCCAAAAGATGGGAAAGACATCCCCACCAGGAATAAAGCCCTTGACATTGGGGGGATGAGATTGGAAACATTTCTTGAAGTATAGGGAATCCACATCATCTTTTGGCGACTGAATAAGTTTATGTTACAAATGCATGCAAAGCGCTTGAAAATTTTGCCATATTGAAGCTAAACTGGTGAAATATGGTGTTGAAGTGGAATAAATGTGCGTCAAAAACCCACATACAGGTGTCAACATTGGGGGGATGATTGTATGGACCATCCCCCTGGAAAAATATCAGGGGGATTTATACCCCATTCCCCCGGATCTATGCCTGTGAAAATCCCACATAGCAGTTAGCACTTAGCTTGTGAAAAATGTTTAAGACACAAACCTTTTTTAGGGCCTTATGGAATTTATATTGTATATTTCAGATAAGTAGTTCCCATCCATAACAAATAACCAATCCTGGTGAAGTTGCTATGGCAACAACTAATGATGGGTCAGATGAAGAAGAGGCAAGACCAAGCACAAAAAGAAGAAGACTTAACCAGGGTAAGTTTGTCCCAGCCAATGGGCAATGAAGGGTAAATTGCCTGGGGGAAGTAATAGAACTGGAATAGCGCTGGTAATTCTTGGGGAGCCCTGGGCATGCTGGGTAGTTCCCCTTGAAGACAATTTTGTGAAGAAAGGGCCCAAATTGCCCCTTTCTGGGTATCTATCAGCGAAAAAATGTAAAATGCAAGAAAGAATGCCTACAATATGTGTTACTTTTTAATTCTGGGGGTACATTTTTTTTCCCAAAAAGACCTAAATATTTTGGTGTTTGGGGTAAAAAATCTATATAAAAATAAAAATAAATAAATCTAGATATCTTCAATACAAAAGGTCAAAATTTTCAATTGATCGTTGGCTTTTCATCCCAGCTACATAGACTTTAAGTACATATCATCAGATTTATATAATTTACTTTGAGGACTGTTAAATTTCAAAAATATAAATTGTTAATCATTTGCCATAAAATGTGTATTATATTGCGAATTTAAAAAAATGTATTAATTTAGATTTTTGTTTGATGAACGATTTATTTGCTTTGTTTGTTTGTTTGTTTAATACGGTTGGTCTTTAAGATGTTGACCCAGGTCATATATTTTGGCGACTTGAGTCAGAGACTTAAAAAGACTTGACTTGACTTGATTCACCAATCCGAGAATCCGAGACCACTGAAACACAACTGGTGAACAAACACCCTTGCACTTGCGAACAACAGCAAGTTGCCTTATTTCATAGACTGGAGAATATGCTTGTTTTTCAACAGTGCAGTGGTACTACAGAAAAAAAGTTTAAACCATGCAAGACCGGCCCCCGCACTCCGTTCATCCGCGGGTATTCATGCTTGTCGGTGAACTTTAAAACACCCCCTTTTGCATCTCATTTCGCGAAGTTTTTAGGGGAAAAACACCCCTTTTTTTAACAATTTCACGAATTATTTGCCCTTCGACAATACCCCTATTTTCGCTAAAACGCGAACGATATTTCTAATATACACTTTTCTGGTAGAAACGCGTAGGCTGCTCGATAAAAATACCCTTTTTTTTCAGTTTCGCGAACATGTGGTTTGAAAAAACACCCTTTTTTGTGTGTTTTGCGAATCACATTTCTTCATCTGAAAACACCCTCTATTTCGCGAAATTTTCGACGAGCATGAATACACGCGGATGCACGGAGTGCGGGGACCGGGCATGCAAGCAAGGCATTTGACTTTACATCATGTATTGTGTTTTTGTTTGTTGATTTAGATCTAGAAGAAACCTACAAGTGTACCTCTTGTCATGAGCAGTTGAACCACAACAACCCAAAGCATGTGTTCAAGCATTCACTACTTGGAGTTCTAATATGCAGGGTAAGCTGCAGTCAAATTAATGTTTGTATAATGTGGGCTTTATGTCTATGGACTTGATCATTTGCTTGATCCTCTAGGGTTCTTGAAGCAGTACATGCCATAGCATGAGTTATCCAATTAGGGGGGGGGGGGCACAAGGACTGATTGAGGGGCCATGGGTCTGATTTAGGGGTAATTTGTTTTTGGTAATATATCTATGGAATATGACTCTGAATGGAGTCTGCATGTTCCCATATGATGCTACGCCACTGTCTTAAAGGCACAGTCAGAGATTTTAAATTCAGCAATTTTGCACATTATTCTGTTTTATGGGGATCATATACATACAACACACATTTTAACAGATATATATTCTCTATACTCCATCTCGTACTCCGGGGGACACTCAATTGGAATTTCCGTAGGGTGTGCGGCACGGAGCGCTGAACTTTGGGAACCAAGAACTGATTTTGGGCAAAATAGGGGCTTGATGAACTGAAATTTCAACATTTTTGATGGGTCTTGTGAACTAAAATTGGGCCAAGTTATAGGTTTTGGAACTAAAATACTCCAATTTGCATGATTGGAAAATTGTTTTGGCAATTTGAATTGACTATTTTGTGGGCCATGCTAGAGAAAAGTCCATCTATTATAATATTGACGTAAAATTTGATGCAATATTAAACAAGATGGAGCTCCAAATGGGGAATTCTTTATTTAAGACTGATCAATCATGTCATAAATGAAGCTGAATATGCTGAACTCTGCACCTAAGTTTCAGATGGACATTTTATGTTTGAAAAGACCATGCATACCAGTGACATACAATACATAAAAAATAATTTGTATAGCCCCTCTCGAAAACTAGTGCATTGCATTTGTACTTGCTCAATTAGCATTTTGTGCACATTCTATGGCATACTTGTGTGGGGTTATTTTTTAATGGACCTTTACATATTTTTACATGTAAAGTCTATGGAGATGCAGATTAGAGGAGGCTGTCCGGAAAGGGTGCTATTGCCTCATTTTAGGCACTTAAATGCTCATAAAGAAGAACCAATTTCAATTGTGTAAAAAAGAACCTGTATAAAAGGTCCAGCATGTTTCACAATTCACATACTAGTGTGTGGTTTGAGCGACAAACCCTGAGGGACCATAATACTTTGTGACATTTACCATTTTTTTATATACTCTCTTTCTAGCATTGTCACCAGTATCTAAAAGATAATAAAGGATCAGAAGGACAATGTACATGGTGTGGAGGAGGAGGACATCTCATCTACTGTGCCTCTTGTCCAAAAGCCATTTGCAAAAGTTGCATCAAAACTAACCTAGGTCACGCTGAGATTAGCAAGATCTTGGAGGATGAACAGTGGTTATGTTATGTGTGCAATCCGGCCACACTTGCTGATCTACAGCAGGAATGTGACAAACTCATGTCCCACTTGAAATTAAAGAGACGAGATAAACGTAAAAAAAGGAGGGCCAAGAAGAGGGAAAAGAAATCAGGATGGGAAGATGGTGATGAAGATGATAATGAGGTGGAGGGTGAATGCAAAGATAAAGGTGATGATGAAGATGATTGCAAGAAGAAAAAGAAGGGGAAATCCTCAAGGAAGGAGAAAAAGAAGCGGGATAGTGCCGATCTCATGACATCTGTGGATGATGTGCAACCAAAGAAGGGGAAATCTGCAAGGAAGAAGAAAATGAAGCTGGATAGTGCCGATATTGTGACATCTGTGGATGATGTGCAGCCAAAGAAGGGGAAATCTCCCAGGAAAGAGAAAACTAAGGCAGATAGTGTCAATCTTGTGACATATGCAGAAAGCAGCTCTGACTTGTCAGATGTGCAACCAAAGAAGAAAGAACATATGTGTGAGAGAAAGAAAGATAACTACACAGAGGATGAAGTTGAAAGGAGAAAACCTGCGAGGAAGGAGGAAAAAAAGCAGGATAGTGATGATCTCATAACATATGAAGATGACATTCAGCCAAAGAAGAGGAAATCTGAAAGGAAGAAGAAAAAGAAGGCAGATAGTGTCGAGATATATGAGGAAAGCAACTCTGACTCACCAGACCTGCAGCCAAAGAAGAAAAAACTGAAGCCCAAGAAAAAGAAAGATAACTCTTCAGAGGATGATGTTGATACGAGTTATAAGAAGAAAAACAATTCGACACGAAACAAAGACGCTGCTACTTCAGTTTTGGGATCGGATGAAGATGTGAAGAAGTCTGGTCCATCTGTTGAAGAAACCTCTGGATCATGTGTAAGTAGTAATGCAACAATAAGAAAACCTTCCCTAGCCTGATGTGCTCTAAACAATAGTGCAAAAAATATACCTTTTGCTTGCATATTTTTTGAATCATGCACTGTTGTCAAAAGTGAACTGAAAATTAACACTTTAGTAAAAAAATGTCAACATTATGCACAAAACGTCCTTACATTTAAAACAGTAAGACTTTCACATCCTCGAAAGCTGTATCTAGTGCATATGGTCTTAATTTACATCATTTTGCACCAATTAATCCAAAATGTCTGCTTTATAAGTGCACCAAAATATAAAATAATTGAAATAATAATCTAACACAGTGGTGCTGGAGAAAGGTTTTGGAGAAGCATTCTTTAATTCAGATTTGAGGTTTGTAACAACTTCAAATGGGTATATTTCTATGACTTTTTTGTTGTTGTTGTTCTTTCAGGGTGGTCCTGTAGATGCACCCATAGTTGATGTATGTGATGCGGAGAGGAAAGGTGAGTTTTGATAAGCTGTTGATTCCTTATCGCCTTAGATAGTGTGACTTCGTACCTTGAGAGGTATATTATTGGAATGTAAATAGGTGAACTTGCTAAATAAAAGGTGTTTGTCAAGCCCAAACATCATGAAATAAGATACAAAATGGGGTGTTTTGAAAGTTTAAGGACAAGTATGCATTGCATATCTATGAATACACAGCCTTACACATGAATTCAGGTTTTTATTACCTTACCAAAATGTATGTAAAGGAGGAAGATATATGTGTTGGATCCAATATTTTCACACACTTGGATTCATCAAAACATATTTTAATATTAAAATAATGGTGAAAATTTGATTTAATTAATTAAATTTGTCTTTCACATCAATGCGAAACTTTTGGTTGCCTCTGATTAAATAATGACAACAAATTACATGCCTTTTAAGGTAGCTGTGTACTCTCAGATACGCATGTAGTAAAAGTGCCATAACTTTGTAATTATTCACGCAAGTCATATAAAAGTATACATTTTATAAAGGCAAGACATCAATGAATCTCAATATAAGTACAGTTTTGGTGTAAAAACAACAATTATGAAGAAAATCACAAAAAGTGAATTTTTGACAATTTTTGTTCGGTACATCATAACAAAAAACACTCTTTCCAAAAATGTTTGTTTTGCTTTTTTCTTAATCTTGAGGCACCATTCCAAAAACGGTTTTTTTAGTTTTTTGATATTGGCCTTATTGTGAGATATTGACCATATAAGGCATCAAAATGAACTTTTTAAAATTCACAAACGCCTATTTGCACAAAATGATGCCTAAAATCGTAAATAGATAAAAATATTAAAAAAATGAGAAAACCGTTTCTTAAGGCGATCATGCGTTTTATGATGAGCATAATTGCTTATCAATAGATGCTGTATTTATTGAGTTATTGTGTACCTAAATCGTCATTTTACCGAGAAAATGAACATTGAAATAAAGGCCGTTGAAGTTTAAAGTGGTCACATTTTGCACTTTGATCGAAGATTACAGGAGAATGCGGCAGTTCTCGTTTTTCTACCTTACATTACGTGAACACCGGGTAAATCCACAGCCCCTTGAGAAGTTTGGGCGAAATCTATTCATATCTTGATACTATATTTTTATATTAATATAAAATTTTATATTTTTTTTATGATGTTATATTTCGAGAAAGAAACATGTCTAGAGTACACAGCCGCGTTAAAGGGACTTCCGACTTCCGTTGAGATCCGTTGAGGACCCAAAAAATCTGTAAAATTCTGAAGTTGCTTAAAAAATCATTTTGTTCCCCAAACCCAAAAAAATAGTGACAAAATATTAACCTGTAAGGTTACGTCTGTCATTGATTACAATGTTTCAATTCTGATTACTTCTATTTTCATGCTATAAATAAAACATTATTACATAGCACATTTGTTATGTTACTAAAGATTATTTGTATCACATTGTGTGTCCTACTACAGGTATTGAGAAGCTATCACCTAGTGATATTAATGATATAGTATACAAAGCCAAACTTGGACGCGATCAACAAAAGCATCTCTTTAGACAACTTGGTATTCAGTCATCAGATGTTGAGAATGCTGAGAGGAGAGCAGACACCAGAGATTTTCAACTCCAAGCAATTAAAGTGTTACAATCCTGGCAACAAACTAGTGGAGAGAAAGCTACGAGAAGAGCATTTATAGATGCTTTGAAAGAATGTGGTTTCATTGAAGCCAAAGAAATTATAGAGAAACAATGGAGCCTCGTTTCACAAGGTAATACATGTAAGGCACCACATCTAATTTGGTCTAATATTACTATCGGTGCCCGCTTAGGTACCGATGAATCTTTCTATCATACCCTGGTGATGTAATAATTAACATTTGCACAGTGTTATTATTTTTCATATAAATAAAAAACATAACCACTATTCAAATGTTCAGGTACATTAGAAAGAGCTATCAGTGCCTATCAGGGCACCAATAATGCTATAGGACCAAATAAGATTGTACCTAACCTAGAGAGCATATGAGATGTGCCCCTTTGTAAATTTTGTTCAATGTTATAAAAAGATGATTACATCTTGAAAATGTAGGACTCAGCAGCACAAAGACATATGTCCAACATTTCGAACCCCACAGCACTAAGGGTATCTTTATAAGATTAAAATGTGGCATTGATTTGACATGAGGAGCAAGCAAAATTAGAGCCCATCCACTTGTATGGCACGCTCAACATTCCTTAAGAATGACGCTCCACTTTAAACGTTTTATGTGTTGCAAATTAGCATGGTCAACATGAGATCCCTGGCTCAACACACAAACACAGCTATGTATAATAGTGAATGATTGATGATAATGAGATATATCTAACAAAAAGTTGTCAATGGAAGTATCTGGGCTGTGTTCAAGCAGTTTTACAGCCAGTGTACTGTTTTTCCGGGTGTTCTGTTGAGACAGATGTCATAATTTTAGGCATCCATTTTTCACTGTGACTTCCAGTTCTTCCATTAAGTGATTAGCTTTGTTCAGGGATTCATTCTCCTCTACATTTTGCTGCAAAACATTTAGCCACTGAGGAATTTATTTTGCTGCATCTGTCACAACTGAAAAAAGTAGGAATACTATAGCCTTTTACAGTTGGTGGCTTTATTCTCCTTCTTGACCTTTGTTGCAGTGGAATATGCTGCAGAAAAATTTACCGGCTGTGGAAAACTTGCATTATACTAGCCTATTCACTGGGCGAAAGGGTGTTCAGTATGGTAATGACATACTTAGGTTACCAGAGCTTAAAATGGTGCAAGTGCTAAAAATCATCAAATACTGAGAAGGTAGTGGTTTTGGTCCAGAGAATATCCAGAAGGCTTCAGTACTCAAGTTCTTTTTTCAAGGACTCTGACTCTGAATCGGATGTACAGGACTCAGAGACCGCCTGAGTCCAGCAAAATATGGCCTTTTTAGGCCTTATTTACACATAAGAAATTGTTCAAATTAATTCATATCTATTTATTTTCTCATCGCCTACAGCATACTTATCTTCAGCATTCAACTTGGAGGAGTGCAAGAAACAGCTGATAACATTCTATCGCCACAAAATGAGCCGAGTACAATTATTGCCATGGTGTGATGAGTCAAAGGATATGAATGATATATATGTCACTTTGAAGTTAAAAAAAGGGTCAAGAAAAGGTACCACATTGCTGCCAAAGAATGAAGATCTTGTAAGTCTCCAAATTTCAGATGATGTGCCAGCAACACGGATACTAGTTAAGGGAGTAGCTGGCAGTGGGAAGTCAACTTTGTTGGCTAAGTTGGCTTACACTTGGTCACAGCAAAAAAAGTGACTCCCCACTTGCCAAATATCAATTGTTGTTCATCTTAAGTTTACGTGAAGTTAAAAGTGGTAGCTTTATTGATGAAATCTTTGCACAAATCTTTGAAATCAACACCAAAGTGTCAAGAGAAGGCCTAGAAGCATATATTGAATCAAATCCTCAGCTAATCCTTCTCCTATTGGATGGTTTTGATGAATATGCAGCCAGTGACCTTTCTAGCACTGATGGGACCTTACAAGAAATTCTTGCATTTAAAAGATTTCGTGAATGTCGCACAATTCTATCAACTCGGCCTCACAAAGATTTGCAAATACATCAATCCAGCTACCTACTAGTAGATGTTTCAGGATTTTCATCTACAAATGTTAAATTGTATATGAAAAAATTCTTCAGTGGTAAGAAGGAGATGGTTCAAGGGCTGAAAGAAAGAATAAGTGAATCTGAAAGACTTACCACCTTGTCAAAAACACCAGTAATGCTAATGTTAATGTGTCTTCTTTGGGAAGATGAGCAAAAATTACGAGATACACAATCAGAATTGTATCAAGATTTTGTCCTCTTTTTATGGAGGAAGTATTGTAGGAGGCAAGGTAAAGATATAGATGAACAAGACAAAATAGAAGGAGAGTTTGCTGGAGTTATTTCTAGATTAGGTTGTTTGGCTTTGGAGGGATTATGTTGTAAAGACAATATCAAAAAAGAAAAGATTGTCTTTGCTGAAAATGACTTTGAAAAGTCGTTATATCAGTTAGGGTATGAAACAGGTCTGCTTACTAGAGAACGCATAAGGTCAAGGTTGAGTATAAATAGTGCTGTAACATTTCTTCATAAATCTTTTCAAGAATTCTGTGCAGCAAAGTACTGGGCAAGTTTGTATTCCAAAGATCGTTATAAGTTCAAAGAGATTTTGATTCAATTGAAACCGTGGAAGATGTTAATGAGGAAATTTGACCTTCTGAAATTCTGTTGTGGATTAGTTGAAAAAGGTGGGATGGTCTCTATTATACAACACACAGTGGCTGTATATAAAGATCACAAATGGCCATTTGATGTTTGTATTGGCTATAATAAGCCTGAAGATAGCAAGAAGAATATAGTGCCTATATTGATTCTCTTGTTAGAACATCAAAGCGTTCATGAAAATGAAAAACATGTAACTAGGACAGAGTATTCATTGGACCAGTCACTGGATCTATCAAAAACAGAGCACATAACCGGGACAGAGTATTCATTGGACCAGTCACTGGATCTATCAAAAACAGAGCACATAACTAGGGCAGAGGGTTCATTGAACCATCAGTCACTGGATCTATCAAAAACAGAGTCAACAACTTGGACAGGGTACTCATTGGACCAGCCAATGGATCTATCAAAACCAAAGCTCATAACTGAAAGTAAAAACACTGGGGCAGATTGTTCATTGGACCAGTCACTGGATCTATCAAAAACAGAGCACATGTGTTCATTGGACCAGTCACAGGATCTATCAAAAACAGAGCACATAACTGGGACAGGGTGTTCATTGGACCAGTCACTGTATATATCAAAAACAGAGCACATAACTAGGGCAGAGGGTTCATTGAACCATCAGTCACTGGATCTATCAAAAACAGAGTCAACAACTTGGACAGGGTACTCATTGGACCAGCCAATGGATCTATCAAAACCAAAGCTCATAACTGAAAGTAAAAACACTTATGATGGTGGTGAGTCAATGGACATCTACTTTAAAGCACAGTCACAAATCAGTCAACAGTCCCTCAAAAGCAAGACAGATTTGGATTCAGATTTAGATTCAACTTGTTCATTAAATCCATCACAAAAAGGCTGTGGAACTGTTCAGACCCATCAGTCTACTAAAATTGATGCTTTGAACATCTCATTAACCCAGTCATTCAAATCAATCTTCCCTGATGATGGATTCACAATAGATATAGGTGATAAATATCCAAAAGCAATTTCAATATTTCACAACTTTGTCAAATCTGAATTAGGATCCTCAATTCTCGGTACAGTCAAATCAATCACCTTGATAAATCCATATCTATTATCACATATTTATGCTGATATGATACAATGTATACCAAATATTGATAAATTGGTAATGCATTTTAAAGAATCTGATCAATCATGTGAACAAAACACTGATCAGCAATTTAGTATAAAATGGTTGAGTGAACTCCTCAATGCATGTAGGACACATAATCTGCAGAAACTGGAGTTGTCAATTAATTATGAAATGGGAGCAGGTATAGGGCCTTTTGTACAGCAACTCACTCAATTACATCATTGCACACTGTTTATCTCATTAAATTTGTCAAATTCTTGGTTACGGGAAATTCACATCAAAACATTAAGTGAATTCCTTCCCAAGATACCCAACCTACAGAAGCTGAATTTGTCATCTAATACTGTAGGGGTGGGCGTGGAGCCTCTTGCCCAACAACTACAGCATTGTACACAATTAATCTCATTGATATTAGCAAATGCTCAGCTGAATGAAGATCATGTCAAGACACTGAGTGAATTTCTTCCCAAGATACCCAACATACAGAAGCTGGATTTGTCAAGTAATACTGTAGGGGTGGGTGTGGGTCCTCTTGCCCAACAACTACAGCATTGCACACAATTAATCTCATTGATATTAGCAAATGCTCAGCTGAATGAAGATCATGTCAAGACACTGAGTGAATTTCTTCCCAAGATACCCAACATACAGAAGCTGGATTTGTCATGTAATACTGTAGGGGTGGGTGTGGGTCCTCTTGCACAGCAACTACAGCATTGTACACAATTAATCTCATTGATATTAAAACATGCTCAGCTGAATGAAGATCACATCAAGACACTGAGTGAATTCCTTCCCAAGATACCCAACCTACAGAAGCTGGATTTGTCACGTAATCCAGTAGGGGTTGGTGTGGGTCCTCTTGCACAGCAACTACAGCATTGCACACAATTCACCTCACTGCTATTATCAAAGGCTCAGCTGAATGAAGATCACATCAAGACACTGAGTGAATTCCTTCCCAAGATACCCAACCTACAGAATCTATATTTGTCAAGCCACACTGTAGGCATGGCTATAGTGCCACTTGCACAGCAATTGCAGCATTGTCCCATGTTGAGTAGCTTGGGCCTAGACTACGCACACATTACAGACCAAGGTGTTATTGAACTTTCCCACAGGTTTGTTTCCATGCCCAATCTGACTAGACTTAGTCTCTATGATAATGATATTGGTAATACTGGTGTTGATGCCTTGTTCAGACACATCCATCATTTAACCAAACTTGAGTACTTGTCAATCAACCCTAAACTGGACAATCAGTGTAGTGATCTAGTTAAGGATTGTCTTGATGCTTTTGGAATAGACTGGACACATACATATTTGATTGATATGAATCATGCAAAGTGTCAATTAGTCCAAAGGATAGCAAGTAAATATCTAGGTTGATTGATTTTCTTGTTGGAAAGAAAACACTTAAATCAACAATACTGGGTATCATTGATGGTCTAATTGGGTATGTCATTTTTGCATGCCAAAGCATGGGCAGGAATGTACATTTTTGCTGCATGGCCCCTTTGTGCCTTTTTGTGTGCTTTAACAACAGGTTTTACAAGGGAAATAAGCCTCTATTTAGAGGCTTTTGGGGCTATCCTTGACACTCACTGGTATTAACCCAGCAAACACAAAATGTTTTCGACATCATCTGCAAAAGGTTAGAAAAGGTTGCCAGAAAATGTTTTTAAAAATGTCAGGTTATATTAAAGGCCATAGGCCTAAAGGGTATAAAACATTTTCATAACATCAAAAAACATTTTTTGATAACCTACTGTAAATATTCTAATACGATATTATTTAAAAGTTGACAAAATATTTGGCAAAAAATGTTTGCAAAAAATATTTTACAATAATATTTTGAAAACATTTTAAAAACATTGTTGTAGTGTATTTTCAAACAAAACATTTTAAAACGTTTTCATGACCTTGATATAACCCAACATTTAATGTTATTAAAACATTTTTATCTAAACCAAAACCCAAAATATAACCTATTTAAAATGTTAGGAAAACGTTTTTGTGTTTGCTGGGAAATCGGATCTCATATTTGCAAACTGGTTTACCATTATTTTGCATGCTGTTGGTACAGCAAAGAGTACTGAATAAACATGAATGAATGAATGACCAATTCTTAAAATCTTAAAACTACAAATTACTACCAGTACTTAAAATACAGTCTTTAAAAAAAAAATCCTGTATACATGACATGTCCCTTAAGTTGCTCTTTGCAGTTATGAACTAGACCCATGATATATGACAAAAAAGTGAGGGTAGACTTTTGGTACACTGGCAAATAAAAAATAACATGTGTATCGTCCGGACTTTTTCAAAAATCGGTAAGGGAGGTCCTTATTATTTTTTATTGTGTTATTTCTTCACCATTAATTTCTGTGTGAAATTGCAATTTTTGTCAACACATCATAAAATCGGGGAGACCCCTAATATTTTTGTTGTTTTCCCAAAGCCCTACCCCTAGCTTGAACAAAGTGTTTGCAATGTGTTTATAAATGTTAACCAAGAACTTTGTCTTTTCATCACAACAATTTTAGAAACAAAGTAAGAAAGTAAATAGGAAAAATAACAACAAAATTTGAAAATCTGCAAAAATTGTTGAGGGCAGGATATGTTAGCAATCAAAATCTGAATTTTGATGAATTTTATGATCGTCCGAATAAGCAATTCACTGAATGGGCCTTCCATGAAAACTATTCTTTGTTTCAGTTGACCAATCAAAGTGAAAATTTTGACACAATTTTGATCAAAATCCGAACACTTTACCCCCCCTCCCATGTGGAGCCCAAAATTTGACCTTTGGGCTTTTCAGTAACTTCAAAATGAATATCACAAATACGGTTATGTAGATCATTTTCTTAATTCTTTTATGACTAGAGGAATACATTTGCTAGCATTTTTAAGAATACTTTTTGAAATTTGACCCATGTAAAAAGTTCATTGCCTAAAAGAGTTATTGCCAGTGTACCAAAAGTCTACCCTAGTCTGTAAAGAGTAACTTTAGAGACATTTTATGCATTAGGGATCAGCCTTTATAGCATAAGAAGGACTACTTACTGACCATGTTCTGTTGTCCATGTTAGAAAGTAAAATTACATACATACATACACACATTCTTATAAACTGCATTATGGAATAAGGGGGAAAAGGTCTACTAAGTCATTGAACAAGTTGGTTATTTCTTTTTCTAACATTTCTCCATATCCCATAGTGCAATTTGTTGTAGCTACTCCCATAGACATGTTCTCTCTTGTCCATGTTAGAAAGGTGGATTACATTCATACACAGCATTCAAACTTAACTGCATTATGGAATAAGGGGAAAAAGGTCTACTAAGTCAATGAACAAGTTGGTTATTTCTTTTTCTAGCATTTTTCCATATCCGATAGTGCAGTTTGTTTAAGGAGGCACACAGGATCACTAATTATCCATTATTATTCACCTCATAACTCGAAAGCTATTTATGTAAAGTATATAAAAGTATACATTTTTCGAACGGAAATGAGCTCATAAAGCCATTTAAAATGTCAGTTTTGGGTCAAAAAGTACAATTTTCGAGAAAATCTCAAAAAACGGCTTTTTTGACCAAAAATATTTGGTCCGCCATAAAAAAATTATTTGAAAATAAAAAACTGTAAAACATGAATTTTATTAATTTAGACAAATAAATCTAGAAAGTGTTTTTTTATTTTTTTGAAATTTTTCTTATTTTTTAAAATATAGGCAAAAAATCAGTAAAAACTTGTGAACCGTGTTCAAATTTTTGAATCATGGGTGATAAAAAAAGTTCTAGGCCCTAATTTAAAAAAAATGAAAAACACTATCTAGATTTTGGCCATATCTAAATGTTTGACTTAAAAACTTACCTCAGTGATGCTTCATTTAGACGCTATGGCATACCAAAAATGGTTAAAAGTGGTCAAAAGTGAACTTGCCGAAAATCGTGATTTAGAAAAATACAGCGGATGTTAGGTCCATTTTTGAAGATTATTCCATAAATATATAATCCGGTGACTTGTGACGTTTGGTCAAGTTAGAAAATGAGAAGGGGCGTCCAACTGCAGCAGATTGGCATTTTTTTGGTGATTTAGAAGGTAAAATATAGAATATGACAAAATTATCCGTGCACATTCGGCAGATGTTTATCCACATGGTGTAGCCATTTTATTTACTGCAGTCTTGTTTCCATGGTGCAGCAGAGCTTCCGGCAAGGCCGCGGCGTCGCGTCGGCGTTTGAGGAGCGACATGACGCGCGGACAGACAGACAGGTTACGCGAATAAGTTGCACAGTGCATGGTCGTGTTGCCGCGAACGAAACCATGATTATTTCAGCACAATTTTGTCCTGTTCCGTATAAAAAAAAGATCATGCTCTGTATAAAAATTTGCGGACATCAGAACATTAAAAGTAGCATAGAATAACTGACAAGCAATTATTTTAGCAGATAATCAGGAAGTTTTATGAAATGAAGAATAAATTGAGACATAATCATGAAAATTCTTTTTTTTCTTTTTTTTTTTTTTTTTTGTGTTGACAAATATTGCATTTTTATGTTCATTGTCCTTTTCTGAATCGCAAACATGATGTTGTTACTACTCGTTGCTTTTTCTTTTTAGTTGGTGCTTGAGGAAGAGGCACCACAGCGGTCCGTCCGTGCCAAAGATAGGCATTTTAACGCCCGTTATAGCTAGGCCTACACTAGAACTTGGTCAGTTCCCTCGGATCGCGATGTCCAACAGTAGAGGCGTGTAGCGCCGACTTGCGCACCAAGGTGTGAAGAGGCGCATAGCGCCAAAATCGAGGCGCATTGCTTGTACATGGTATAGTTTTTAGTCAGACCTCATAATTACTTGTGCTATTGGGAATAGCACAAGTAATCCCAAGTAAAATTGTAAAAGATTCTGATGTGTCACATTACTCAATATTCCGTTTTTGTTATTGTAATTGTTTGTTGTTATCATATTTTATTTTTAACTTTTTACGGAATATCAAATACATACAAAAGTCATGGGCCTATTATAGGCCTAAAGCCACAATAAAGGTGTAAAATATTTTGTACCGCATAAAAAGTGAATAAAATACAACAACAAAAATAAAAAAAGTGTGTCTGTTGTTGTTTTCAATCAAATAAACATGTAAAAAGTGGGGTAAAAGTTGATTATGTCTTGAATAAACTTCTTGTAAAACGGACAAAAAGTAGGCCTATATATATGTTAAACAGGCAAAACACGGAGAGGTCACAAGAAAACTGAAAAACACGGAAATTTACATAGCCTAACAAAACCGAATTTCAAAAGTAGAAAACGGAACACTTATGGCTTTAAATTAGATTGTGGTTTATGCAGTAGGCCTACCGTAGGCCTATATATAGGCATCATGCTATAAAGAGCGTTTTAAAACACTGCATGAAAACATTCACAAAGAATAAAGCAGTTTACCTTTTAAAGTATGCAAAAAACATTATAAACGTGAAAGTTTAAAGCCAAACAAACGTTGCAAATAAAAAGGCATTCGGCCAAAACATTCGCAAAAAGTGTTGTAAACCCAAAAGCTTTTATCGCAATCATGGTATATGGTAGACCTAATAGGCCTACTAATGGAAATGTAGTTAAAATGGGTTATGAAAAAAGCACGAATTTGCGTTTTCGATTATATTTCTCGTTTGAAATTATTATTTAGCATTAAAACATTCATGAAAATGCTTTCATAAACGCGTGCTCGCTATGCCAATTTCAAATATCGACATTTTTGACATGGAGTTGTAGGCCTATGCCTAGATGGTCGATATGATGTATTGAAATGTCAACGTTTTTGACATTGCGTTAATGGTCAATCAGGAGTAGAGAACGTTTGAAAACGAATCTTAAATTTGATAACACTTTGAAACATTATTCAGGGCCTTAGGTATCTATTATAGGCCTACCGGTAGTGACTGCTTGCATATCAAAATTAAGACGAGAATGAACGTCCGCATGCAGAGGCCCCCGAACCAAGGCTGGGACTGCATAAAATATAAGCTAATATAATAGGCCTATATTCTTGTCCAACTACACCAACTTGGTAAATCAAATAATAAAAATGAAATGAATGAATGAAATAAAAAGTTTTTAAACATAAAATAATAAGCCTAATGATGTACTTAACTATACGGGCTAAGTCTAGCCTAGTAGCAAAATATTTAGGGCCTACGCTTTCTATCGTATCTACCAGATTGCGTCACCAGGGCTTCTTACGGGTAACTACTTCCTACAGATAAATTTCATCTTTTCAAGTTCAGAATGAAACTTGAAAAACAAAACAAAACAAAAAATCACTATTATGTTCATATATAAAAAAAAACCTATAATTTATACCACTATATCAGCACTTTTTTGGCGAAATTTATCGAGTAGGCCTACTGATTCTGGGACGGGGACGGTGGTGGTCTGTCGGCCCGCAGTTTCGCAATGCAATGGTGCAAGCTTTACCTACCTTGGAAGAGATCAATACGATAAATTACGGTAGTGATCGCGATTGGCGACTCCAGCTCCTCAATCAGTAATCACCTCGTCCATCCAGTTTACTATGTGTGCGTGTCTTTGCTAGCTGTACGCCGCAGTACGCGTTACGAGAACGCGATATATTGCGGGAAAACAATGATTTATTTGCTTTTGCATTTTGACGAATTTTTAATGAAAAGGGTCTTTAAAATAGCTTTTCTTATGGTTCAAATTTTAAGATTTTTAAAAAATCTATTAATGACAAGATAAAATACGGTTTGAAGATGACATTAGTGATGAAAATTCAATTTTGGCCATGTAACACTTCAGTGATCCTGTGTGCATCCTTAATAGTGGATTACATTCATGCACAGTGTTCAAACTTTAACTGCATATAAGCCCAAAAGGTCTACTCCATCAACTCATTGAACAAGCCCGGAGGTTGCTTAAGTTTGCATTTTTGGGTATTAGTGTACCACTGAGAATTTGAAAGTGGACCCATCAATATACCAATTTTTCAAGAAATTTGGACCCATTTATCTACCAAAAGTCTAAATTTTCAGCCAAATTTAGTTTTTACAACTTTACCCCCAATTTTGGTGGAATCAATGAGGTAAAATTGGGCTAGTTTCCGTAAATAATTTTGAGAAAATTTTGAAAGAAAGACCCATCCGTATTCCAAAATTGGCCTAGAAAAGGAGGTCATTTGCATATCAAAAGGTGAAAATGCCATCCAAGTTTGCAACACATCCCTGGATAGCCATTTGTACTGAGTACCCCCTCCCCCTCCCGTGTGAACAAGCAGATATTGATTATTTCTTTTTCCAACATTTCTTTCTTGGTATCCCGCAGTGCAATTTTGTTGAGGCTGCTCCCATCATAGACATGTTCTCCCACCCAGTGGTGTCATCAAGGGGAGTAACCCCCACAAATATTTATTTGTAAATGCAATATAATATTTTTTCTCATATTTTGGTACACAAATTATGTAAATATTTAATATATTTTCTTATCAAACATTTTAATCAGTTTTGTAACTTCCAATGTGCAATATATTTATTTGTTTTACATAATATATTCTACCTGTTTGTTTGTACAATATGATATTATGTAAATTATGCTATATTTAAATATATTTTTTAACAAACATTTCAATAAGTTTTATAACATGCAATTGCATTTATAACATGCAATTGGGTTGGCCAATATTTTGAGTAGTGGATGCTCATCCACTACAATAAAAATATTGGCCAGCCCATCCATTATGACACAATATTGGATAGGCAAAAGACAAAATCCTATCTTTTATTCTCATTCTTATTCAGTTTTAATGTAATTTTTCAGAAAAAAATAATGTTACTTTTGTGAGGACATCCCTGTTGTTTTAAATGAACGAAACCATCATGAGTTAAATATACACAAAGACCAGATGGAAAATGTCTTGTGCTTTCACCCAGCGAGATCATCAGTTGATTGCCACCTGTCTTGGGGAGTTTCGGCCCTCTTATAATCAAGACTCCCTCGAGGTGGGGGGCCGGCAGTGAAAGAAACACCACCTCCCGCTGGTGAGCTACTAAATAAAACTAAAACTCTGCTTCTAGCATCTGTTGCTAAATAAACAATCTGCTTCTCAGAAAATGAAACCGGCACAGGCCAGCTAACCAAAATAGAAGATCAAGCACCAGTTAGCACCCATACTATGTCAGCATGACAAAGCAAGACGCTTTGCCCATATGGGGATACGCCATCACCGTCAAAAGGGGATCTGTGTATATGTACCCCCAGATGACCAAACTAGTCTGTAGTAAGCAGACGGGATAAGGCGCCTCTAACCCTACCATGCAGCTGGAATCACTTAACCCTAGCTAACTGGAGTTGATATGAAGGAATGAGAACAAGTAAAAGATATGGCTAGCTGGCCTGCCTGCTCTGGCTGAGGATACTGATGATGTACTTCACTTCCAGATTATCTACTTCTCTGAATGTACTTGGACCACACCACAACGATCCTGATTCTGCAGCCTCTGACGCTGCCCTGCTAACTGACTTTAGCTCTCTCCTGTTGAAGCCTAAATCTCGCAGCCACTTCTGCAAAGAGTGTGCAACAAAACCACGGCAGCCGACTTCGAAGGGGTAGCAAGAAGCCTTCCAACCTCTATCCTTGCATTCTGCTCTCAATTCTGAATACTTGGTCAATTTTCTCTCATGAGCTTCATCAATGTTGTCTTCCCATGGAACAGTCAGCTCTCCAATGATCACTTCTTTTCCAGCCTCTGACCATATGACAATATCTGGACGCAGTGTGGTGATCAATATCTCTCTTGGAAATCCTCCTTTGCCATCCAGATCAGCTCTAATGCACCAGTCGTCTGCTGAAGAAAGGATGCTCGATCTTGAACTGGAACTGTATGACCTGGACTGAGAGCCCTCCTTCACAAATGATATGTAACGCTTGGTATTGGTTGGAGCTTGTGAAACATTGTTTTGATCAACTTGCAGCTTGACTGCCTCCACCAACACTCCGAGGACGTTATTGTGCCTCCAGGTGTACATACCACTCGCAAGAGCAGGTGTACATGCACTCAAAATATGCTGCAAAGTTCCCTTCTTTCCACACGCATTGCAACAATCCGTCTTGTCCTCATACCAGACGCTCAGGTTGGCTGGTGTTGGTAATAGATCATATGTTGACCTGCACAGAAATGAGATGCGAAGAGGTTCCATCTGCCAAAGCACGCTCCAAGACATGTTGCGTTGTTCAACATTCTCCCACCGTGTCCAAGCGCCTTGCTTAGCTTGACCTACTGCTGTAGCCATTCTCTTCTCCTCTTCTGCCTCTCTGATCTCCTGCGAAACCAGCTTGCGACGTTCCTTGTCAGAAGAAGACGACCACCATTTGTGCGTAGTCCAACCAAGCCCCTGACGGCCTAGCTGGGTAGCGCCAACCATCTCCTTGTGCTTCAGCCTTGACTCTGCCTCCTCAACTGCCAAGTTCGCTGTCCACTTTCTCCCTGACCTAACATCCGGCTGGGTGTTCTTGATTACCGGGTCCTTTGAGTCTCTCAGGGTCATAAATGATCTTGCCTTGGCCACCTTGAACTCTTCAACAAGGGAACGCACTGGAAAAGTCAACTTAGTCCGGCTGCTATGGATTGCGATGTTTGTTAAGCTGCGTGGAGCTCCAAGCCACTTTTTTACAAAGTTGTTGATCTTCCGCTCCATTGCCTCTACATGGGTTATTGCTACCTCATAGACTGTGAGTGGCCACATAATCCGTGGCATGAGACCATATTGCAAGCACCACAGCTTCAACTTCCCGGGCAAGCCGCACTGATCAATGGCTTCAAGACCTTCGTTGACTTGCCGTGCTGTCTCCTTGACTCTTCTTGTATCCTTCAGATCCTCTGTGTACCAGCGCCCGAGGCTCTTCACTGGTTGTTCCTGAATAGTTGGGATTTCCTCTCCACAAAGGGTGAAGTGAAAGTCTGTCAACTTTCCTCGTCTGAGTACAAGACTCCTCGACTTCTTGGTCTTAAACTTCATCCTACCCCACTCCATCAACTGCTCAAGCTTACATAGAATTGCTTCAACTGCCTCTGTACTTGGATTAAGGAGGGTAAGGTCATCCATGAAAGCTCGTATTGGTGGTAGTTCCTCTGCACCTCCCAATTCTACACCTGGTCCTGCTTTTTCCGCAGCTCTAATGACGACTTCCATTGCTAGCACAAACAGGATTGGAGAAATTGCACAGCCCATTGGTATTCCAACTTCCAGCCTCTGCCACGTGGTTGTGTACTGTGTTGTTGAAAACCGCATACGGAAATCACTGTAGTACTGCATGATGAAGCTTCTCACCTTCTCAGGAATCCACATGAATTCCATGGCAAACTCAATCAGTGCATGTGGAACAGAACCATAAGCATTTGCCAGATCGAGCCATACAACACTCAGATCCTTTCTCATCTTCTTAGATTCCTGTATGGTATGCCATATCATACTGGTGTGTTCTAGGCACCCTGGGAACCCTGGTATTCCAGCCTTTTGCACAGATGTATTGACGAAACCGTTCTCAAGCACAAATGATGAAATTCTCTCTGCTAGGATTCCAAACATGATCTTTCCTTCGACATTCAGCAGCGAAATAGGACGGAACTGGCTCAATGTATTAGAGCATTCCTCCTTTGGGATGTATACGCCTTCCGCTGTACTCCATGACAGAGGGACCACATCCTGCCTCCATACAACTCTCAGCAACCGCCACAGGAATTTCCTTAGCTCACCACACTTCTTATAGACTTTGTATGGAACTCCATTTGGGCCAGGTGCAGAAGCCGATCTAGCTTTATTGACAAACTTCTCAACTTCAGCAAGTTTTGGTTGCGCAAGTTCAAACTGCACGCCTGGTTGAGTTGGCTTCACTAAACCTGCGATGTTAGGCATTGGTACCTGACGTTGCTGGTCCGAATAGGTTTCCTTCAAATGGTCCTCTAGCTCTTCCTGTGGGACACTAAGCTCTCCACTCTTGCTTTGCTCGAAGAGCTTCTTCGTAAAATGGTGAGGATTCATGAAGAAAGATCTCCTGGACTGCTCTCTTTTCTTCCTCTTCTTCCTTTGTGATTCTGCACGCCGGAGTGACATGAGTTTGGTTCTTGCTTGCTCACGGAGTTGTGCCAGTCCTGGTTTTTCTTCTGGCCCAGCTTTATTCCATTGATGCTTAAGTGCTCGTAACTCCTTCCTCAGCCTACTGATCTCCTTTTGGCGCCTGTTCGGTGTTGGTTCAGGACGCTGCTGCCGCGATTCCACTGTTCCAAATCTCACCTTTCCAAAGTCATAAATCAGATCGCCCATCACTTCTAACTTCCTCTTTGATGTTCCTTTCAGAGTATTTTCCAGCATCATGCTGATATCTTCATCAAATTCACGCCAAGCTTTCTCATCTGCCATTGTTGGCCACTTGACCTTCTTCTTCCTCTCAACCACTTCCTCGCTACTTCCTTGCGGGGGATCTACCTGGGTACTGTGGTCTGAAACCTGACCTTGGTTATCTCTCGTCTGACCTGGAGACTGTTGACTTCCTCCAGAGCGATCCGCTTCGGATAGCAAATTATCTGTGCTTGATGAAGGTGAAGAACTCTCCTCTGCTGCTTCAGAAACAGCATAACACTTCATTCTTGCTTGGTGAATTCGTATGCCTCTGACGCTGCTAAATATTCTGCCACACCAACAGATGGGACACTCAGAAACGCTAGTTCGTGGTCGAAGCCGTTTCCGGTAGTTATCCTTGTTGTCCGTCCTTTCGGGTCTATCATCCTCTCCTCCTCTCGGAAGACCCTGGGGTATGGTTCCTTATAGTTACTACAAGCAATATGAAATGGGTGCTCTGATTATCAGAGCTGGTGCCCGAACCGCCAATCCCGGCACCCCCTGTTACTAGTCTTTCCTAGTTGTCCGCTGTCTTTCCAAGCTGTCACCAGTCTATTCCTGGTTTGCCTGCCAGACTATTCCTGACAGTCACTGGTGTCCAGAAAAAACAAGTTAAATATACACAAAGACCAGATGGAAAATGTCTTGTGCTTTCACCAGCGAGATCATCAGTTGATTGCCACCTGTCTTGGGGAGTTTCGGCCCTCTTATAATCAAGACTCCCTCGAGGTGGGGGGCCGGCAGTGAAAGAAACACCACCTCCCGCTGGTGAGCTACTAAATAAAACTAAAACTCTGCTTCTAGCATCTGTTGCTAAATAAACAATCTGCTTCTCAGAAACCATCATGAACATCTATGCCGCCGAATCGCGTTCTTAGTTCTCGTACGTGTATTACGCGAACGCATTATCGCGCGATCATTGAGGAGCAACAAGCGTGCCGCCGTTGCGTGGTGGCGCGCACCCTGACTAATATCACTATCAACTATTGTGAGATATTGTTCACCAGAAAACCAATCAAATTACGTGAATTCTTTACAAGACGCACTCATTGAATAAGAATGTGAAATCTTGGCTACCAGCACCATTTATATTTTCTAATTGTAGTTCTGTATGTTTGTATTTTTATAAGCTTTTCACAGAGCAAATATGCATTTTTTAATTGATAATACATAATAAAATTGATTTGAAATTAGAAAAAAAACATGTATTTTGGTGTTTATATACTTTTGTTTATAAATTTGACCATGGAGTCATAATTGTCCCCACTGAATGAGTTCAACATGGGGACTATGATGAAATGAGCCTGGAAATGGCATGATGAGCAGTGTCTGTTTAGTATGGGTATGACAAGAACAGGATCACAGTTAAAGCCATATTATAACATTTGCTGAGGAGAACGCCCTCAAAAGTTTTTCAAAATTCTGTTTTTTACATGATTATATTGTACTTTATTAAACTAACATACCCTGAAAAAATCAAGACTATCTAGGTGCTGTAGTTTTGTCAAAATCCGAGATTTTGACGTTGATGGATTTCCAAACGGCCCACCAAAAATGGATTTCCAAACGGCCCACCAAAAATCGCTTGCCCCCCTCTCAGCCTGCCAAAAATCACTTCCCCTCCCCCTCTCGGCCTGCAAAAATTCTTTGCCCCCCCCTTTACACACGCCAAATATTTTGGATCTGAATTTGCAAACCTTATATGGTCTGTATATATGTTGCGAGCACGAAAATTGCATATTAAAGCGTTTTCGTACTGTTTTCCTAAGCCTGAGGGTTTTATTTAAAAGGGGCCCCCATGAATGTGTGCCAAAACTTGCTTGCCCCCCTCTCAGCTCTCCCCCACCTTTTGGCTCGCCAAAGATGTCTTCCCCCCAATTTTGCCCTCCCCCAGGGTTCATAATTTTTGCACAGCCCCTAAATTCAATGCACTATGATTTTGCTAAAGAGCGCTTACAAATTGATATGAAATATTTTTGGCAATTCCACTTTTAGTATTATGAAAGTTAAAGTAAACTTTTAAAGCCCTAAAGGGAAGGGACACACAAAAAGTTTATGTGAAAATTATTTGGCCTTATTGTTTGATTTTATCAACTTGGTTTCTCAATTCAAGGTTTAAAGAAAAGTTTCATAAACCAGGTGTCATAGCCTGAATACTTCCCTCTTGGTTGATCTCGTCTTGTTGCAAAAATACCAAAAATCAAGATTATTATAAGTATTTGATTAGGGTACATGCATGCACTCTTAGCAAAACACTGTGTTTAGCAAAAACACTTTAAATATTTCTATAGAAAATTTGTCCTTGGCAATGACAAAGGCAATGGAATGAATTAATTTTAGGCCTACTCAGGCATATCAAAAGTTGACCTAATAAGCTGCTTGCAGGGTTGCCAAACCTGTGGTTTTGTAGCCCAATTGGGCTGCTTGCAGGGTTGCCAATCCTGTGATTTGGTAGCCCAATTTGCAGGGTTGCCAAACCTGTGATTTTGTAGCCCAATTGGGCTTCTTGCAGGGTTGCCAAACCTGTTTGGTAGCCCAATTGACTGTTTGCAGGGTTGCCAAGCCTGTGATTAGGTAACCAAATCATACATGTACACCAGGATGCAATTGTACACACATAATAATACATAGTAGGACCTCCATGTATATGTGGTTCATGCACACAGCATATTATCACATGACACAGCTGCGCAGTTTGGATTTTCCCACCTAATCCTTTCAGTTCATGAATCTCATTTTTACATCTTCATCAATATTGGACAATATCTCATTGTATAATTTGCATTACCGGTATCAAACCAAACCCAGTGTACCAAACACAGTATCATATTCCTTTCAGGTAAGTTATATTTTTATTTTGAAGTATCATATATAGATATATTATGAACGATATGAAGTAATTGAAGTTACATTTCATGCACTGATCAAAACAAGGACAAAAGAAAATGGCGTCATCGTACGTGCGTATTGAAGATGTAATCATTTGATATAAATTAATATATCATGAACATACCTTCAATAATTTAAGTATCAACTTGATATTTACTTTATATTTGGAAAGTAATAAAACTAGAAGCATTCACTTTTTCATTGTTGACCCGGCCATCTTTCAAAGATGTTTTGTCTCCAGTAATCCTAGTAAATCTATTATGTGCCAGAGAAGATTTATAAGCAGTCCCGTGGTACTACTGAAACATCAGGGTACTTGAGAACCAGTCTAGTGTAAATCAGAGAGTTTCACATAATTCTTCACTGTTGGTTTCCGTTCCAAAGATGCAATTTTCAAACGCTCAAAATATGTCCAAAACTTGGGTCGATAAGCATTTTGAGATGATCCCTGGAAAGAACATTGGTACCCTGTTCAAATGAGCTCTTTTTTGTTACTATCGAACCACATTTTAATGAGGAATAAAACCTGAAAGTAGGCCTACAAGAAATTGGTATACTAAAAGTAAAAATTCAATTTAACAATGCAACCAATTTTGTACATCGCATATTTCGAAGTACAACGCGAATGCATGCCATGGATACAATATTGAAAATACTAACCAATCCTGAGTGAGTTGGCAAGGTTTGATTCACTAACGCGTTATGCACACACGGGCGTTCATCACACATTGTGCGCAAAGAATCACCACGCTGTTGACAACTGTGTTCATGCAATTGAAATTTCTAGTAGATTGGTTCTCAAGTACCGGGATGTTACACTAGTATCATGGGATCGCCTATAAATCTTCTCTGATTATGTGCTGAATTTTTTTGTTTGTTTGTTTTATTTCTTCTTTAACCTGGGACACTCAATCAGTTGAAAACACAATTAATCATCTGTTCTTCCTTGAGGCCCAGGGAAACAAAGTACAAAATATTTTGCCTAGGCTTAAAAAACGTATATATCTATGTCACAAAGCTTGAAGGCAATTGGGGCAACTTAGTGAAGGCTCTTTAGAGGTTAATAACTGCGCATCGGTTATTGTGAAAAATCTAATCATTTTGCCTTTGGAATCGAGGAATATCCCGACCCGAGGGATATTCCGAGGTCCAAAGTAAAATGTTTAGATTTTTCACAATGCCCGACATATTACCGATGCAAAGTTATTAACCTCATTCATGACCGTCGCATTAATTTTTTAACTTTACAAAATAATACAAAACTTTCCTCAAAAGTTTGTAAAAATAAACAATTTTTACATCTTCCCTCTCCCAAAATCGATCAGGCTAAAACAAGATGACCAATAACAAAAGTGCGTATCAGAATCTGTGCAA
Organism: Amphiura filiformis; assembly: GCF_039555335.1. Lineage (NCBI taxonomy): Eukaryota > Metazoa > Echinodermata > Ophiuroidea > Amphilepidida > Amphiuridae > Amphiura > Amphiura filiformis. The sequence continues at coordinate 50,327,258 of NC_092644.1, read as the reverse complement.
ATATGGTAGTGCACAATCCAAATACGGCAGCCAGCACGCGTGCGGTCAATTATGTGCGACATTGGAACAATTACGCATTTTGAACAATTACATATTAATGACCTCGATTTGCGTTTGCGTTTTCACAAATAATAACATATGATTGGATCGCACGCATTGCGTTTATTTATGAGGTTATGAATAATTGTTAATTCCTGCAGTTGGCGAGAAAACCACAAAGCAGTTTTTTGGCAAAACTACTCCAATATGTGATATGACCTGATCCATGGAGCCCAAAGGCAGCAAATTTGAAATTGAAATAAAGGCAATAAAATGGAGTAAAAATACAGTAAACTACATAAGAAAATAGACATCACAAAACTTCATAACTTGAGAACCAAGTAGGCTATAATTATGGAATATTTATATTGTATATTTTAGATAACTAGTCCCCATTGGTAACAAGCAACCAATCCTGGTGTAGTTGCCATGGCAACAAGTAATTATGGCTCAGATGAAGGAGAGGCAGGACCAAGCACAAAAAGAAGAAAACTTCAAAAGGGTAAGTTCCACCGGTGGGGATTATTTTAGTTGGGAATGTGCGGCTCGAGTTTTGGAACCCTTACCAATTCCATATGTAATTTTACCAAAAGACTGGTAATTAGTTTTATCCATTCCCGCAATCCCCCGGATTTTGAGATAAAAACGTTTAAAATATATACCAGAAATAATTGTCAAATTTTGAAATTAAATTTTTAGACTCATTGGTCATGATACTACCAAAGTATTTACCAAGCACAATGTATTTCAGGAAATAAGAGAAATATTTTATTGTCATTTGACTTACTTTAAATACTCTGCTTCCTATATACTACAGGTATGGAGAAGGTATCTGACAGTGACATTAAGGACATCGCAAGCAAGGCTATGCTATTGCACAACCAACTGAGGCATCTCTTTGTAGAACTTGATATAAAGGCACCAGATGTTGAGAATGCTGAGTGTAGAATAGACACCAGAGATTTTAAACTCCAGTCAATTCAAGTGTTAGAATCCTGGCGACAAACTAATGGAGAGAAAGCTACAAGAAGAGCAATTATTGATGCTTTGAAAGAATGTGGTTTCATTGAAGCCAAAGAAATTTTAGAGAGAAAATGGAGCCTCACTTCACAAGGTAATATGTAGAACTATACTACAATCTTGGTCAAAATTAATTTGAATGCTTTTACCATTAATACCTCCCACTTCCCCACCAATCAACATTTCTTCATAGGTGGACACAAAATATCACAATCCAACAGGGGGAATAGGGTACCATTACTGAGAAAAAAGCGTTTGAAATTTTTGACCGAGATTGTAGTTCAGTTCATGTACATGTACATGTAAGATGGCATGTGAGATGTTATTTCAAAACTCCATGTTTGTGCATTGTGTTCAATGTCATGGGTATAGAAAACATGATTGTATCTAGCAAGCCTAGAACTCAGCAGCACATAGACCTATGTCCATTAGCTGACATTTATAGCTAGACAACACAAAGAGATAACGTCATAAGACTTAAATGTACCAGTACCATCGATTTGAAATGAGACATAGGGATACAGCATGCACAACATACAGTTATGCTTTGATTAATTTATATCTGCATGTTCAATCAGGGGAGCACATCCATGGTTCAATATGCACAGTTACATTCTGGGACAGAATTATTGGAATACTTTTTTAACATGTGGTTTGTCATTGGTGCCCCCCCCCCCTCCCTCCCTGGGCTTCCCCATTCAATATTAAATAAAGGCATTTTGTTTCTACTGTTGTGGAAGCGTGAAAATGGGTATAGGGATTGATTTAAGCTCCATGGTACAAACCATCATGTTTCATAAGTGAATTCCATAGGAACTGTGAGAAGCTTCATGGTTGATCCACATTGTTTTCTTGATTGTAGGTATACAGTGAATGATGAAAATAATAAGAAGGGTATGCCATGTGTGATAGCCAACAACAAAAAGCAGCTTTTTTTTTCAGTTGCAACAGGCTTCACATTTTCAGTTCTATGCAAACCAGGCATCAATTCTTCACTGTGACTTTCAGTTCTCAGCTGTGATTTTCCATTCAAGGGCTTTATCTTCCTTCTGGATATTTCTGCTGTGGAAGACGTTGCAGAAACAAATTTGCCGTTGTGCCTGTCGCAACAGAAACGACGCCCCAAAAACTACATACGGGTCCTGTACAGTGGTCGCAATTTTGCTGATTATACATAGACTATGCCATACTAAAAGCAACTAAATGTAGATGTTATTTCTAGTCTGTTCTTTGTTAGTAATATCAAAATCAGAAAAGTAATCATTCAATCCACTCTAATTAAGGTAAGCAGGCATCTAGCTCTTTACATACATGAATACACATTCAGCTTCTTCTGTTTTATTAATTGCTTGTTTACTTATTTTGGGTGTTATTCACAAGCCACATCTCTATAATACTCCTGTCCTGTCAGTTCACAGGTCACATGCTTCCAATCCAGTGTCCTGCTTGAGCACGACATTATGTAGGGATGGTCTATCAGGGTTTCTTGCCCCATGTTTGGGTGTCCAGTTGATTACATTGGCAACAGGTTCGTTCTTACTCCTGCAGGAGTGTCCAGTGAAGCATGTCCATCTTCTCTGATCTTCTCTGATCTCAGAAAGCCTCTGTACAACTGTTTATTAATTATGTGCTGTTTCCAGTGGATGATATACACTGCCCTATGCTTTCTCATGTATTAAACAGCCGTCCAGCTCCTCATATAGGGAGTCATGGTCCAGACTTCTCATCCATTTATTAACACATTCTCCACTGTTGCACTGAAGGCCTGCAGTTTGAATGTCCTTGTTAGAGCAGACTTCCAGATCTTGCTTAGACTGTTGATTCCTAATAAAAATTGCATATCTTATCAAAATATATCATATCTATTTATCTTTTTATTGCCTGCAGCATACTTATCTTCAGCATTCAACTTGGAGGAGTGCAAGAAACAGCTGATAACATTTTATCGCCATGAAATGAGCAGAGTACAATTATTGCCATGGTGTGACGAGTCAAAGGATATGAATGATATATATGTCACTTTGAAGTTAAAAAAAGGGACAGGAAAAGGTACCACATTGCTGCCAAAGAATGAAGATCTTGTAAGTCTCCAAAAATCAGATGGTATGCCAGCAACACGGATACTAGTTAAGGGAGTAGCTGGCAGTGGAAAGTCAACCATGTTGGCTAAGTTGGCTTACACTTGGTCACAGCAAAAAAGTGACTCCCCACTTGCCAAATATCAATTGTTGTTCATCTTAAGTTTACGTGAAGTTAAAAGTGGCAGCTTGATTGATGAAATATTTGAGCAAATCTTTGAAACCAAAACCACTGTGTCTAAAGATGGACTAGAAGCATATATTGAATCAAATCCAGAGTTATGCCTTCTCCTATTGGATGGTTTTGATGAATATTCAGCCAGTGATCTGTCTTCTCCTTTCGGGAGCCTACAAGAAATTATTGTCTTTAAAAACCTACGAGAATGTTGCACAATTTTATCAACTAGGCCTCACAAAGATTTGCAAAGTCATCAATCAAGCTACCTACTAGTAGATGTTTTAGGATTTTCACACAAAAATGTTGAATTGTATATGAACAGATTCTTCAGTGGTAATAAGGAGATGGTCCAAGGGCTGAAAGAAAGAATAAATGAATCTGAAAAACTGACCTCCTTGTCAACCACACCAGTAATACTAATGTTGGTGTGTCTTCTTTGGGAGGATGAGCAAAAATTACCAGATACACAATCAGAATTGTATCAAGATTTTGTTCTCTTTTTGTGGAGGAAGTATTGTATGAGGCAAGGTAAAGATATAGATTTTAAAGATCAAATAAAAGGAGAATTTGCTGAAGTTATTACTGGATTAGGTTGTTTGGCTTTGGAGGGGTTATGTTCTAAAGACAATATCATAGAAGAAAAGATTATCTTTGCTGAAAATGACTTTGATAAGTCATTGTATCAGGTGGGGTGTGAAACAGGGTTGCTTACTAGAGAAAGGATAAGATCAAGGTTGAGTATCAATAGTGCTGTAACATTTCTTCATAAATCTTTTCAAGAATTCTGTGCAGCAAAGTACTGGGTAAGTTTGTATATTGCAAATCGTGATAAGTTCAACTCAACTCTAATTCAAATGCGAACATGGAATATATTTATGAGCAAATTTGACCTTGTGAAATTCTGTTGTGGATTAGCTGAAAAGGGTGGGATGGTCTCTATCATACAATATGTTATAAAATTATATAAAGTTAAGCAGAGAGCTAAACATGAAATTTGCATTGGCTACGATAAGCCTGAAAGTGGAAAGAAGAGCATTGTGAATATTTTGACATTATTGTTTGAATGTCAAAACACTTTATTGGATCCATCACAGAAAGAAACTGTTAAGAACCACCAGTCAACTAAAAGTGATGTTTTGAATGCCACACTAATACAGTCTTTCAAATCAATCTTCCCTGATGATGGATTCATCTTAAATGTAGGTGACAAATATCCCAAAGCAAAATCAACATTTCTCAACTTTGTTAAATCTGAACTGGGATCCTCAATATTCAGCACAGTCAAATCAATTACCATTGTCAATCCATATCAATCACAGAGTGTTTATGCTGATACATTGAGATGTATGTCAAATGTTGAGAAGTTGGAGTTAAGTTTCAAAGAATTTGACAAACAAAGTAAACAATACTTTGACCACCTTGAAAAAGCTGTAGGTGCACTACAAAAATTATGTAAATTAAAGTTGAGTTATTCCAATGGAGTTCAGATTGAATGGTTGAGCCTACTCAAAGAGATCGATTTGTCAGGAAATACAGTAGGAACAGCCACAGCTCTACTTTTTCAGCAAATGCTCAAGTGCTGCTCAAAATGCATTGAACAGAGAAAAGATAATCAAATCACTCCAGAAAATGATATACAACCCAATGTCATTGAGCAATTGTCATTAGAGTACATTTCTGATGGGGGAGAAAGTAGTACCCACTCCCAGGAACACTCTAATGTGCTTAGAAAGTTTGGTGTGAATTTGAGAGGCTGTTCTCAAACTGATGAGCTAGAAAACGCAATCTTTACTCATATTATTAACCAAAACATACAAGTAATTCACATTGACAATGTCAAGATAGAAGAAAACATGATCAAAACATTGAGTGAATACCTGTTTAAGAGTTTTAAGCTCACAGAGCTCAATTTAATTAATATTGAGATAAAAGAGGATCAAAGTGGAATGTTGAATTCAGGAGATACTAAAAAAAGAAACATGATTGAAAAATTGTCACTTAAGGATCTTGCTAACAAAGAACACAATTCTACCAACTACCATGAACAAACAACTGTGTTAAGAAAATTTGATTTTAATATAATTTCCAGTAGCCTCTCTGATGTAATGTTGCATACGTTATTTTCTTACTTTATAAACCGTCATATACAAGTCATTGCGATGTCAATTGGTTTCACGTTGATAACATTGATTGAATTCCTTCCCGAGGCAACCAACCTGCAGAAACTGGATTTATCTGGGAATTCATATTATGTTAGAGGTCTAGGAATGGCTATAGGGTCTCTTGTACAGCAACTACAGCATAGCACCCAATTTAACTCATTGAAATTGGCTAGGAAGCGGATGAAAAAAGATCACATCAAAACACTGAGTAAATTCCTTCCCAAGATACCCAACCTGCAAGAGCTGGATTTGTCAGAAAATACTGTAGGAGAGGCTATAGCACCTCTTTTAGAGCAGCTACAGCATTGTACCAAATTAATCTCATTGAATTTAAGTGAGGCTGGACTGAAAAAAGATCACATACAACAATTGAGCAAATTCCTTCCCAAAGTACCCAATTTGCAGAACCTGAATTTGTCAATGAATGCTATAGGAATGGCTATATTGCCCCTTGTAGAACAACTACAATATTTTACCAATTTAATCACATTGGACTTACAACAAGCTAAGTTGAAGGAAGATCATATCAAAATATTGAGTGAATTCCTTCCCAAGGCTTCAAAACTGCAGGAGCTGTATTTGTCAGAAAATACTATAGGCATGGTTATAGTCCCTCTTGTACAGCAACTGCAGCACTGTCCCATGTTGAGTGCATTGGACTTGAGTGTAGCACACATTACAGACCAAGGTGTCATTAAACTTTGCCACATGTTTGTTTCCATGCCAAATCTGACTAGTCTTTACCTCAGTGGTAATAATATTGGCAATACTGGTGTTGATGCCTTGTTCAGACACATCCATCATTTGACCAAACTTGACTACTTGGCAATCGATGCCAACATTAATAATCAGTGCAGTACTCTTGTTAAGGATTGTCTTGTTGCTATTAGAAAGTGTGGCAACTTTGGGTATGACCCATGTAACCCTTATAGTGAGACAAATGAAATACTAGTATCGCAAAGTATGGATCGTGCAGATTGTCAATTAGTCCAGAGGACAGCAAGTATACATCTCGAATGAATATTAGTTTGTTCTTTTTGGAAAGAAATCATATAAAGTAAACAATGCCCTTAGATGGAATTGATCAAATTATGTTGGCCTCATTCTCTCAATTCGGTCGTATTTGAATGATTAAGCATGTGCTTTAATGCATATTTTCAAGAATAAATACTTTAATGCAATAAATTAAGGCCCTCTCATGTATATATATATATGTATATACATATATATACAACATTTTACTCAAGTTAGACTATCTTTTGAATAAAGTGCTCAATCCCAAAAGGGAGAGCGTATAAAAATTCAAAGAACAGATCGTGTTGTCTGACGATTGCCTTTTAGGCATGAAACTCAGAGTAACGATTACCTATTCTGGAAGGTCTGTTCTTTGAATTTTTATAGTATATATATATATATAAGCAGAATTGGATATGCTCATACAACTTTCCACCTCAGGTGATATCACCTGCGCACATTACTCAGCAAAAATATCACTTTGTTGTGTTGGTAATATATACGCATATATGTATGTACCGTCAACGTGATGTTTTTGGAAGTTTCATGTTTTTGTTTTATTTTATCCCTGGTATTTAACTATTCGTGCTTGATTGAAGCACGAAGAATAATTTATTGAAGATAATAATAAACTAGAGCGGTTCTCGGCTTTCGCGGTTCTCAGCATTCGCGGTTCTCGGTGGGTTTGTGGTATAGGGTAGGGGAACCTTGTGTGATCCTGGATGGTGTGTTTTATTGATTGGTTTATGTCTTTGTGCTGTTTTGGCCCGTATGTGTCGTTTCTGTTCAGAACCTTGTGTGATCCGAATGTGTATTGTTTTCTTTGTGGTATTTGATGTGTTTTAAATCTATAGGCCCTGTTTGTCTGCCTGTGTGTCATGATCGATCCAATTGATCAATAGCTCCACATATCTAGCGTTTTTAATCGCGCCATTTGTTGCGTGGTCTTTCAGCGTCCAGCGTGTCTAAGCTTACGTGAGTATAACAAGCGAGACGCGACTGGAATAAATTCTAATTGTTTTGAGTGAAAGAAAAGGAGCATTCTTTGATTCGGGTTTAAGGAGAGCAGTCACGTATTTATAAACAGCTATTAGCTGAAGTGAACATTGAAGATTCACGTATACTCACATCGAATATTAAGATCAGTGTTTATGCATTGATATTATTTATGAACTATGAAGATAATTATGGAAATCTACACGATGTGTCTCGACTCTTTATTGTCTAAGTAATTGGATAATGACACCTCATTGACTCCCTCTCCAAGCCTAAACCTCTAACCAAATTATCACACTGTGCAATTGGACTAACCAATGCAAGAAACATCATATACAGGGTGTCCCAAAAACAAGAGGCCCCTCATTGTGCCCTCTTTTTCTCCTATTTCTGATTGATTAAATATATTTTGGTATGTAAAGAAACCTTTAATCGTTAGCTTTTATAAACCAAAACAATTATTTCAATCGGCTCACAACTTTTGAAGATATGCCCTTTTGAATAAAAGTATCCGTTTTTCACTCTGTCCACGGATAGCAAACAGAGTGGTTGTGATGGCTCATGCTATGGAGTGGCCTGCACGACCACCAGACCTCACACCACTTGATTTTTTCCTTTGTGGCAAAATCCATATCCAATTCATCAGTGGCATTGTCTTTTTAAAGACATTTCTTGTTTGTCATTATTCAATTAATAAAGACTAATTTACAAACAGTAAATATCTTATGGAGCAAGTTAGCATGCAATAAGTTTTTGTGACAAAATTAAGAATATTAAACCGAACATTTGCCGAATGTTAATCATGTTAATAGAAATGTTTTACTTTTTAGAGCAAATGGATATTACAATGTCAGTTCAGTGACCAACTGAAGTCAGGTTTATCCCCGTAGAGTCGGCAGTCCTTTACAACTTAGGCCTATTTTAAAAGAACACAACTCTTGGACCAATTATTAATATAAAAACATGTTTCTCGTCCAGGTTAAAAAAAAACAGAAAAAGAAAACAGGATAAGGTTTTTAAATTTTTTTAAAAACTTTGTATCGCAAAATATAGGTGCAAATACCCATAGGTCCTATTAGACCCTGTATTTAGCGTATAAAAATACCTGAAAAAAGCTTCTTAAATTCTATTCTTCTGGTAGATATAACTCTTGGTATACCCTCTAATGATCACAGAACCTTCAAGAAATGTTTTCAAAATTAAAAAAAAAAATAGAAATTAATAAAGTTATGACTCAATTTAAAAATAATACAAAATAATTAATTAATAGAAAATATCTCAGCTTCCTAGACATCTTTTTTCAAAATTTTAATAAATAGAAATAATGTTATAACTGAATTTTATAAATAAAAATTAATTTGAAGCGGCCTCAAAAAAGGAAGCGAACGGGGACCAGTAACAGTTTTATTTTTTTATTCGGCCTTATCATATCAACTAATGCTATTACAATAACAAACGGTGTGAGTCATATCAAAGTTTGGTCATATTGGATTTTTTTTTTTTAAAGAGGATTTTAATGTTTCATCGAATAAATAGGTTCAAAAGGACTTTTTTATTGTTTAGGTATTTAAAAAAATTAAATTAATTTGCAGCGGCCTCAAAGAAGAAGCAGTTTTTGTATTCTTCTGGTAGGTATTTAAAAAAAAAAAAAAAAAAAAAATTGAAGCGGTCTCTAAAAAGGAAGCGGGAGGGATGAGAAACATGTTTTATTTTTACTCGGCCTTATCATATTTCCCGATGCTATTATATACACAAACCATTAACATTCATGCACCCTTTCCCAGCGCAAACATTATAAACTTTATCAAGTGCTAATTGTGTTTACTTTTAGAGCCAGCACTAGTCTCTTACAAAGCCGCCGTTCCTATTACAAACATGTTTGTTCTGGATAGCCACACACAGTCTGGCCAGAGACTAAGCCATCACAAGGAATGATTGCCTAAACGATAATTAAGCTCTCTCAAACAGGCGTCCAAAATAGCCTAAACCCTTCCAATTTCGATTTGTGAAGCTGTGTTTTGAAAACAAATAATGATGCGTAAAAAGCCACTCGTGTCATGACTGATGCGCATCTCTTTTTTGGCGTTTTTCGCATTAAATTAGGGTCCCGTTTAAATTCAAAAATAAACTGGTGTCTAGATGTAATCACAGTTAACACACCAGGAAAATTATATAATATAAAACAACCTAGTTACGCCTGTTCAGTGCGAACAAGATGCACCTGGTCGGATCACAAAGATGTGATTTCCTCACGGATCACACCAAATATAAAAATTATGGTCTAAACAATCACAGCAAGTTCTGGTACTCTGTATACGTACGTTCTTGGCCACAATAAATTACGACTAACTAATCAGCGCCACTTACTGGGTACACCGTTTGCCCGGGACCGTGCGTTGTTGTATCGATAGTGTCTGCATTGGAACACGTACGATATCGTATATTTGGGTAGTAAGTTAATATATGAGTAATATGACTTATCAACAAGAAATGCCAATGCCATTTAAATTTAACATCAATGTGTACACCATGCATATATTCTCAAGTTGCTTAATTCACTTTATACACAACTTAGAGTGATCTACTTATAGTAAATCATCACTTCAGGCATGAAAGTAAGAGACATGGAAGCTGGTCGATCCAAAACCTATTGAATTATTTACGTAACATTCTATACAGGGTACGTATCAAGCTATTGTGATAACAATGTAGTCAGCGTGTCTTTGATGTGGATCAGACTTGCCGCCTTTGTTGCCAGTTCGTTTATTTACAGGTTTATTATTTTGAGCAAAAATCGTGTTTTTCTTGATTATGTTTCAAGTATGTTGTTTTTATTCGGAAAAAAGTGACAGGGATGTTAGATTTGTAATCCATAATTACAGAAATCCATTTAAAATATCGATTTCTACCCTATACTTACAGATTTTCTTAAACTTCAAAATATTGGAAATCATGCATTTACGTCTAAACCGCTAATTAGCGGTAATAATTGATATGCGCACTTGGCACATGCTTTACATTATAAAATGAATCCCGCATCTATTTGTGTGCCCGGGGCTGCCCGAAATTGCTGTTGACCAGAATGTTTCAGAGTCGGGTATTATCTTTACATTTTGCGTAAAATAAATTGTATTTCATTTCATTTTCTGTTTTAAAACTGCTATCTGAAAGTCTAGCATATATATACATTTAATCGGTAGGTTTTCACATAATTACATACTTTTAATAAAATTCTATAAATTAAACTGATAGCATTCTGACCATTACGTAGGGATTTTATAAAATCTGTTTGTGTTCATAAAACTAGTCATGCACTGCGGTAATATAACACAGCCCATTGTCAGGACTTAGTACACGACCTCGTACTGCTATTGATTTTTAAGCGGGAACTTTGATTTTAGACATGGTACACGTTGACCATGCGATGACTCAATTGTTCCACTTTCAACTGTACTGCTCTTGTTCAGTATCGCGGCAAGTATGATACTCACTTTGATGTAGTATTTGACCAGCTTCCATGTGTATTACTTCCATGCTTCAGGTGGTATGTTAAATCGGTTTAACAACCTGAAGTGGTAAATGCGTACAACATTTACACATCTAAGCGACATGTATGCGTCAAGTTGCTGAATTTACTTCATACACCACTTGAAGTGGTCAACTTAGAGTAAAGCATCACCTCAGGTGGTATGATAAAGCAGTTCAGCAACCTAAGTGTGTATCAGTCAAAATGCACGACATCTATACGTCTGAAAGCGTATAACCTATCTACAGCATGCTGATTTTTCAAAGGTTTCATGTCGCTTTAGACATGTGGCTCTCGTACACCCTCACGTAAAGTCTAGTATTATAAACAAAATGTACCACATTTACATGCAGTAGGCTATAGGTAAAATGTATCGCAATATCATGCAGTGATCATTTCAACGCAAACACTACAGTAGGATCCTATGTAGTGGTGCTGATTAGCCTTTACGTAGCCTTTACGTAATTTCTCGAGGTCAAGAACATACATAGTCCGCTCAGCGTGGTCAAAGCTGTGATTGTTGTTTATGAGAACATGGACCATCTATTTATTTCATCATTGACCTAGCTAGTAATGGGGTGGTAATTATTCTTGATAAAAATCAGAACTGAAGATATTATAGTACAGACCACTGTGAATACAGACCATAATGTTAATATCATTATTAGCTTCGATAAATTCTACTTTGTGCTTTACTCAAGCACGATACCATAAACGGTTAAAATCCCGGGATAAAATATATGACAGAAAATATGAAACTTCAAAACTAAAGCTGACAGTACGCCATAGCCACCTGCACATTACTAACACAGCAGAGTTAGTTGTTATTCTGGCGAAGTAATATGCGATCATCAGGCACTAATAAATGTCGCTACCATGGATCTATATATTCGGCTTCAAATACTTGTTGTGACGTCAAATTATACACGGCAACGAATAAAATATGATGACACGCCAAGTTGGATCGGATTAAATATCGCGCGCCTGATAGCGAGATACTATTGATTTATATGAAAGGCTCGAGGTCACCTGAATATTGTTCGACGAACGATGATTTCAAAAATCCCCAATGAAAATTAACCCGCAGGCAATAAGTTTATGCAAATAATATGATATTTAGGCTTACAAACATATCCTACAAATGTACACGTGAATGTTTCCATATTAAACGTAGCTCTATTTAAATCGACTGATGCAGAAAAAACCCTCCAAATTCAGATTTATACTTCCACCCCGGTTTGTCGGACATAAATAATGTTTGGCCCAGATCCAGGTCCCCATAGGCAGGGGATGTGTGAGGGGGGGGGTCGGGGGGGGGGGGGGGTAAATCATTGGTTATTGATATAAACATATGTTTGCCAGGGAGGTTCACCCATTTTTGTCATCTTTTCCGCAATAGCGGAATTCTTGACGTTTTTGGCACCTATAGGCCTAAATGATGTTATTTTGGGCGGAATAAAGATGTAGGCCTAATGCGTTGTTATCAGTCATATTCATAATTATAATTAACTAGATTTCACGGTTCTCGGGTTGGGTGGTTCTTGTGACTATCTCTAATTACCCAACACCCGTTACCCATATAGGCCTACTTGCCCTGACCTTATAAACTACTAATAGGCCTCTGCACGTGTGCCGTTTTGGAATCTGATAAGAGGCACCTGCACGATTAACCACACTGTAATGCTTTCCGATGCTCGCACTGCGCCCGTCTGTATATACGCTGCGAGCACGCGTTAGCGAGCCACGCGCACGCGATAGCGCACGGACAGAGGGACGGACGGACACGCCATGATTTAGTATTATGATAATTAAGGATGCAAAATAAGGAACATGTAGGAATGGATATATAGCGTTTTGCAATGAATCCCTTCATGAATTATGCAGAACATCCAAAACCACCAACGTTTGTACCTGAGACGAACAGGTTGGTACCCTATAATTACGAGTTCTTTTAAAAAAAAAATTGTGAATTAAAACACACTTATAGCAATGTAAACAAGTTGGGAATGAGACTCCTTATCTTTTGGTGGTAAAAATATAACAACATTCGCGTGTTCCGGTCGAATGTCAAAATTGATTGTTCAATGAATCATAAAAGTACTTTGATGATACCTATCTCAAGTGGGTATCAGCCAATGAAAAAATTATTCGCCGGAAATTATATTTGCGATAGTTCAGTTTGTTGAACTTGACAAATATATATTTGGTTGTTAGTCTCATATAACATTTGTGAGGGCTTGCATAGTTGTCGTCGCTTAATCATGTCTTATGTTATGTTATGTTATTTATTTTTTATTTATTTATATATTTATTTATTTATTCAATTAATTATTTATGTATTTGGCCATGCGTTTTGAGTTGGGCCGGTAATGTGTAACATGTTTCGCAAGATGAAAATTGCATATTTTTTTCATTTAAATGTCCATATCTTTCACATACTATACGCAATATATATAAAAGTATACATTTTCTTGCAGCAAATAACCCAAGAAATCCAAAAATGCACTTTAAAATGACACAGGGTGTAACATTAAGGAGTTATGAAACTGAAAATACCAAATATTTTAGGGAAAAATGGAAAATTTGATTTTTTTTTTTAAAGTTAGGTGTCCCCCAAATATTTAAAAGTTACATATTTTAATTCCTCTCAGTCAGAGCTTTTTATACATATTTAACACCATAGGGTTTAATAAAATGAAAATAGTTTTGCACTAGCCTCTTTCAAGGCATTCTTTCAAATTCGAACAGAAAATAAAATATGCAAAATTGCTTCTCAAAGCAAATTAAATTACCTGGAATATGATTGTATGGTGTTAAAGTATGCAGTTTAAAGTGAATTGTAAAATTAATGTGAAAAATGGACCTCTTGCATTATATGACCCCTGGGGGTCACTTTTATTAAATTTGCTCCTCCTGATCATCCTCATCCTGATTATCCTCCACCCCGCATATTATGCTAATTAGATGCTAATTATTCAAATGCTAATAATTATTTTTTACAACATTAAGCTTTAATTTGACACCAAATTTAACTACATAGGCTTGTAGGCCTATATTATGAACCCCAAAATGATGCGCGCATGTTTCATCTCCACTGGCCCAACTTAAAACGCATGGCCACTTATTGACTTATTTATTTCTTTTTTAACTTATTTATTTATTTATTTATTCATTTTTATTTTACAGACATTAAATCATGACAGTAGTTCAATATTGAGTTTACCTATTATTGTATTGACTTCGTTAAAGAAATTCTCTCAATTTTGCTTACCTACAATCCCCGAAATATGTCTTGAAACATTAAATCGTCTTTAGGGGAATATGAGTCCCCCCCCCCCCTCCACTCCCCCGTGCAATGTTGAAACGTGCAAATGTGTTCAGCGTGTCTCCAAAGTGTCGCAACATTGAATGATGGGGGGTGGGGAAGGGAAAAGTGTTAATTGATGGCCCAGCTTTCTTCTAATTCCAAATACTGAACATTTTTATCCACATTAAAAATACACTGATGATTTCATTCAAGATGCCTAAAGCGTTTCAAGCACATTTTTCGGGGATTGTAGGTCAACGGGCAATACTTGTTAACAGTCAGGCAACACTGTGAATTGTATAGATATATCTTTCTCCAGTTCATAGTTTTATATTAGAAGCCGCATATATTTTGACGACCAAAAAGTATTCGAAGCCGAATATTCGCCTTCGAATATTCACTATGAACCGGCCCTTACTCAGCGATTGGTCCTTGAGGTTAAGTATATCCATCTTTTCATCAAGACACAAATTGCACTGGCCAGAATTTCTTTTATTTGTGTTTGATGTTCTAATGATTTCCCAATTTATGGTATAGTTGATTGTTACCTTTTTTTGATAGTTCTGTGTCGTTACTGTATTTCTCAGATGTGAATGATTTTTTTGTGATTACCGAACCTTTCTTTGAAAGTGCCACTGGTTAAGCCTATGTACTGCTGATAGCAAATAAATGCAATGCATTGTATTTATATGCTGTCCACTACTGATAGCACTGTATTTATTTACTGTCTACTGCTGATAGCAAATAAATACAATGCATTGTATTTATATGCCGTCCACTACTCATAGCACTGTATTTATTTGCTGTCTACTGCTGCTGACAGAAAATAAATGCAATGCATTGTATTTATTTGCCATCCACTGCTGATACCACTGTATTTATTTACTGTCTACTGCTGATAGCAAATAAATACAATGCATTGTATTTATATGCCGTCCACTACTCATAGCACTGTATTTATTTGCTGTCTACTGCTGACAGAAAATAAATGCAATACATTGTATTTATTTGCCGTCCACTACTGATAGCACTGTATTTATTTACTGTCTACTGCTGACAACAAATAAATGCACTGCATTGTATTTATTTGCCGTCCACTACTAATAGTACTGTATTTATTTACTGTCTACTGCTGACAGAAAATAAATCCAAGGCATTGTATTTATTTGCGGTCCACTACTGATAGCACTGTATTTGTTTGCTGTCTACTATTGACAGCAAATAAATCGAATGTATTGTGTATTATTTGCCGTCCACTACTGATAGCACTGTATTTATTCACTGTCTACTACTGACAGCAAATAAATCCAATGCATTGTATTTATTTGCTGTCCACTACTGATAGCACTGTATTTATTTGCTGTCTACTGCTGACAGCAAATAAATGCAATACATTGTATGTATCTGCTGTCCACTACTGATAGGACTGTATTTATTTATTGTTTACTACTGGTAGCCAAATTCTGTCAGACCTAATATTTCACAGATATTTAAATATCCTTTTGAAATGGGTATTAAAGCCTTAATGTATGATCTGTTTGAATTTTTAGATTTTTCTTTTTTTCTTCCAAAATGATAATATGCAATCATTATGAAAGTTCCCAATACATTTGGACTCAAAAAACATTTGGAATTTGCAAAGAAACAACATCATAAACTTCACCTCTATCACTCGAAACATCTCGCACTATTTGGATTAGGACAGCGAGTGCGGCCTCAGAGTTAGTCTCCTACGTGGCCAGTTTGGCTCTCTCCACATGTGGAGGGAGCGTAACCAAACTAGTTTTGTAGGAGACTACGGTTTGCGATCGTGGCCGACATAAAATCATAATCTAAAAAATGATGATTTTATGTCGAACCAACAGAAAATCATCCCGTTTTACTACAAATAGGGCGAATTTGACAGTTTGCTCATAGATTTAAGTTAGAACATGTGTAAGTATTGACAAATATGCCAAAAAATTGGGTTTGAAAAAAATGAAGGTAAATTCTGAAAAAAAATCGTACATTAAGGCTTTAAGTTGTTGATTGGACCATCTTCCTTCCAGTATTACAGTTGATTTTATGTTTAATATGTATATCTACTACTGTATTTAGATATTGTATTTATCTAATCTACAATTTGTAAAGAGACTAATCAATATTTACACTACTGGGGTACAGAAGAATTAAATTTTTTTAAATGATCCATTAGGCTGAGCTCACATAGAAGTATACGGTATACAGTATTCGCTCTACGAAATACGCTCATTCGATCAGGCTGAGTTCATATAGGAGTATACTATGTGAACTTAGCCTGATCTAATGAGTGTATTTCGTATAGCGATTAGCGAGTCTAGGCATGATAGGTCAGTTTACCAATTTTCTTCGTCTAATCAAATGCTTGTAAGTTTACTTCTTGAGGTCACATTGCATTCAATGAGGTGTCATAATGTGCAGAATTAGATAGTGCATCTATTTAAAAAAATGAATTTACCCACATATGGTTTAGTTTTAAAATTAGGACGGTATACGCTGCACTAAAATCGAACACGCACGATTCCCACTTATTCCCACTATACTACTATACGCAGGTATACAACCTTTTCGAATAGTGCCCTCTTATGTGACCCGGTACTATGAAATTACCTTGCTCGATTTAAGCTATACGCATACACCTGCAAAACATGCACCGTATACCCGAATAGTATACTTCTATGTGATCGTAGCCTTATGTGACCCGGTACTATGAAATTGTCTTGCTCGATTTAAGCTATACGCGTGCACCTGCAAAACGTGCACCGTATACCCGAATAGTATACTTCTAATTTTCTCAAAAAGGCACTTTTTGAGTTAAGGCCTTCTGTTTGTCAACCCTCGATGATGATGTATGTACAAACACCACACAAAAAGAAAGTCCACTCTTTTTAAGTGCTCAAAATTCTTAACAAGGTTAATTAAGAACATTGAAATTGATATAAATGTGTGACACATTTTGTAAGCTACAGTTTTGATACCTCATTTGTGTGTTTAAAAAGAATCAGCTCATCCACCATTCAAAAATTGTGTGAAAATTTAAACAATTTGAAAGTTGCAACATCCATTACAGTGTAGAAAGATAACCAGTATTCTCCCAAATGAAAATACCGTCCATGCTGTTGCTGATTGTTGATGCATGTTAGTGGCCACTCACTGCAGCCAAGGGAAACACCCTAGGCTAAGAAAATTTAGATAGTGTTATCTGATTGAATTTGCAACTTTTCAAATCGTACCAACTTTCACACAATCTGGATGTGCAAAAATTAAACTTGGCTGGTAACTTTTTCTTGTCAATATACACATCTTGTATATACCAGATATGATTGTCATCAACTCATTGAACAAGTATGGTTATTTGTTTTTTACACAATATGTAACACATGTTTCTATATGTACGTTATTTAAAAGCATGTAATGTTATATCACATCAAGTTGGTGGAAGTGTATTTTGATATGTATAATATCTATTGAAGTAGTAAAGTTTTAATTTGTGCACATTTTTACGTTATCCTTTACACCAAATAATGTGTCCAGGGCAATAAAAACGTAAACAACAGGTTTGAATGTTTTCTCTGCCAAGGACACATTATTTGGGTGTAAAGGTTAAGGCATTAACCTTCACTTTTGTTCTTTTACCATAAAAATATTGTGATTTAAAGAGCAAATATAATTTTTTTAAGTTGCATACCTCAAGGTAAAGTGAGTAAGGATGCATCCACAGCGCACGGAATTGGCACACTTTACTGTGTTCCAGTTGCAATCAGGGCACATTATTTCAAATATATAATGCTCACATGATGCGTTTTGACAACTCACAGTGCGTGATTTTGAATAATGGACTGTGGCTGTAATAGAATATGTCATTTCTAAGTGCAATATGAGGTTAAGAAAATGTTATCTATGCAAATATTGTAAGTTTTATTTCTATAAGCTTATTTTCACTAAACAAATATTGTGATTTTAATTGTTATAGATAATACATAATAAATTGAAAACATTTCTTATGATGTATTTTTATAATTATTCATACAATAGTACTTGGTTGATAAATTTGACAGTAGCGTATCAAACTATCAATATGCAATTTCTTTATGAGTACTGGAAAGAGTATCAAATATCTGTAAATCTGGAAGGACTCAGACAATTAAAATGGTATAGAAAATTAGGTTTATGTTGTAATCTGTAGGTCACATAGGTTTTACATTACCATTTTCGTCTAGCTTAGGATCATGTTTGGTACACCCTGTGCAAGAGCATAGGAACCCAGGGTGGGTGGGTGCTTGTCATTATAGAACCCCTATTTAGGGATTAATCTTACAACATCTTATATGTGAATTGCAACAACTATGCTGTTACAACTTAACATCTATAAGAAGAACAAAAGCTGATCAGTTGAGTGGAAATTTGTGCATAAAATCAGAAATCACTGTGTAGAACCAAAAATCACAGTGTAGAACCACAAACAGGACATTTGTTGCAACAGAAATCACACAGAGAAGAGAAGATCAGACTATTCTGGCATCTACTTCTTCTTGAAAAATTTAAGAAACTCCCAAAGTCTCATTTTTCCCATATATGTAACTGTTGTGTATTTGATTCATTGCTTGTTCATTATTAAAGCCATATTGTAACATTTGTTGAGGAAGGTGCTCTCAATATTTTTCAAAATTCTGTTTTTTACACAATTATAATGTACGTTATCAAACTAACATACCCAGCAAAAATCAAGACTCTAGGTGCTGTAGTTTAGTCAAAATCTGAGATTTTGAATAAAACGCAGGAACTGTTGTTTAATTATTAAGATGGAAATATTAGTCGAACTTGATGTTCATAACACAGTACGTATGCATGGCATGCGTTACACTCACACACACACATCAAATAGACCAAGCAGTACCACGACCGATGGAGTGACATGCATTGACGACATCGGTGCTGGTAGTAAATTTTAATTTTATTAGTTTTACCAAAGTATTCTTTGGTTTTACCTCAGTTGTTCAGCTCAAATTAAAAGGGGATATATCTGACAGTAAAAGCTAACATTTTAGGCCGCTATCACTAATTTATTGAAGGTTCGCTATCTCTAAGGTTCGTTATCACTAATTCCAATAAAGGTCCGCTATACCTAAGGTTCGCTATCACTAATTTTGTTTCAGGTTCGATATCCCTAATTAATTAAGGTTCGCTATCTCTAAGGTTCGTTATCACTAATTTCGATTAAGGTTCGCTATACCTAAGGTTCGTTATCACTAATCTTAAATAAGGTCCACTATCTCTAATTTTAAATAAGGTCTGCTATCTCTAATTTCAAATAAGGTCCGCTATCTCTAATTTCAAATAAGGACCGCTATAGCGAACCTTATTTGAAATTAGAGATAACGAACCTTATTTAAAATTAGAGATAGCGAACCTTATTTAAAATTGATAGCGAAACTTAGATAGCGAACCTTATTTGAAATTAGTGATAGCGAACCTTAGAGATAGCGAACCTTAGAGATAGCGAACCTTAGAGATAGCGAACCGTAACCACTTGGACTCGGATACCTGTATAATGATCTAAGCTATTCCAATTTGAGGGGTGTCATGGTTTGCAAAGGGCGATAGTTCTACATAAAACTCAATTTTCACACCCTGTTATGACCCCCTCGTTTTAAAATTAAATGACCCATTTAATTCCCAGTAAACTTCTGATAAGTACAGGTGCACGCTTTGATGTATGAGTGGCCTCATTCCCAAAGTAAAGGCAAGTGACTCCTGGGCTGTTGTTGCTACCAAAAGGCAGAGAGTGACAGAGAGAGGGGGAGGGAGAGAGAGAGATGGTAACTGGAGAATTCTAGTGTCAGAGTGCTAAGGGGGCTGTTGTTTTCTTCGGAATGGGGGTCATGAATATACTGGGGGTCATAGAATAAAATTAGGGGGTTATAGAATTATTAAAGGGCTGGTGACTCAAAATTTTTGCATGATATGAGCGCATTCTTGTAACTTACAATCCAGATGTGTACACAATCTTTAGTTATAGGGCCTATGCCAAATATTTGCACTTCTTTACACTTACAATAAAAATTTTAATAAGCACTTTCTTTGCACTAAAGTTTTTTGTGCAAGCCGCTCCAACAAAGAATAATTTGTCTTGAGTCTGTGTAGGCGGAAGGGGGGTCATAAAATTTTTGATTGCGCACAATTTGTCGATTTTGCCCTCCCCTGAAATTCACTTTGCCCCCATGCCCCCCAAAAAATTCCTGGTGCCGCCACTTGAAAGGGAGCGAGAGAAAGATAACGACCAACAGAAATGCTAACAGACATCTCAGACAGATGTATTCACCACATGCATGTACCAGTTCAAAGTTCACCAGTTACGATATTAATAATTAAACAAATATATATTTATTTGGCTTGTTCTATTCAGAGATCCACTATCTTGCAAGTTGGCCATTCCAGTTAAAACCCACATACCCCCTTTGGAATACATGACCTTGATCTCCCACACAGGGGGTGTGATTTCAAATTGAGTCACCCATTCAGGCAACCTCATTTGAAATTCACACTCCCTGTGTGGAAGTTTGAGGTCATCTCTTCCATAAGGGGTGTATGGATTTCAACTGGAATAGCCCAATATGAACTCACATGATAAGACGTGATTCAAATCATTTTCCTGCATTTAGTACAATGTACATGTATCCAAAATATAATGGTTAAATTCTCTAGTCTTTGTCTGCATTCGATTCTATCGGACTCAAACTTATTTTAAGTTTGTCTTTTATTTTTCATGAAAAGATCAAAACTTCAATTGGATTTGATTATAGGACAAGTTTGTTTTTTCCTGATGCGTTTATTGACTCGGACTTGGCGTAGCTCAAGGTAAGTTGATTACGACATAATTATTGGGACGTTTCTAATCTATGACCCGCTAACAAATTTAATTTTGCACGTCCGTGGCCCCTTTTTAAAGTAACATACATGTAATAAAAACATATTGGTAACTGTGACAAATGACTAAACCAATATGGCACTTGCCCAGGGGGGGGATTTGGTGGAAAGGTGAGTAAAGAGGATGTGCATCAGCTTTTCAGGTCAGTGCCGCCGAGAGCCATTACGTGCCCGGGGGTAAAATGAACCCATGGCCCCTTTTTACGGGCCCCTTGAGGTGTCTTTTCTTTGCTTTTATGGGCCCATTAATGTATGTTTTCTTTATTTTTATGGGCCCCCTAGGATCCCGGCCCAGGGGTAACGCACCCCCTTAACTCTCTTGTCGGTGGCATTGTTTCAGGTTGATTGGGGAAAATCATGTATTTTGACAGTATAGTTTATTTTCGGTTTTTATACAAGAAGCTTATATTTGCAATTTTCACCCCCTGCACTGATCCTACAAATCTGGCTTACAATGGCAACAATGATATGACAGATACCAATCCAGTCAGTTAGCAAGAAACTGGTCGCATAATAATGTGGGCTCTGAATTACAAGCTTCTCACTCAGTGACATTTTGGCCCAGACTTTTTTTTTTCAAAGATAAGGGGTGTTCACTTGCCATTCAGAGAGGGCTGGGTCTTTGGATCAGAGATAGACTACTGGACCGAATTCAGGGGTTATTGGGTGAGAGTAACATTAGTAGTACAACAGAAGCCTAGCCTCTGGTGTTATTCAGTGTTTCTGTAGTAAATGCCCAGTTCTGCATGGCACTCCGTGGGTACTCATAGCTACTCATGCTCGTTTTCAGGATTAAAACACCCCTGTTTTTAGAGATTTTGCACATTTTTTGCCCTTCAACAATGCCCCTTCTTTGCTCAAACGTATAATGCATAGCACCTGTAGTTGTATGCATTGTATATTATTGATGTGATGTGATGTAATGCGTGCCAAACAGAATAATGAAACCGAGATGATTTATATATGTGATTCATAAATGAAGAGCACCTTTTTTTTCAATTTCACTAACAAGTGGTATGAGAAATTACTCCTATTTTTTTTGTTTCGTGAATCGTGTTTCTTTATCAGAAAGTACCCCCAATTTCAGATGAGCATGAGCACTCACTGATACATGGAGCGCCGGAACTGGGAGATTAATATACAGGCTAATTACCTTTTGCCACAGTGGCATTATAAAAAGCAGAGCTGGATTTACCATTGTGCCAGATAGCCCAGGTGCATCTTACTTTTAAGCCCAAAAAACACTACGTTTTGGGCCAAAAAAGGGTAAAATTGCAAAAGTTTGCGTGCTTTGTGCACACTAATCCTTCATATAGCAAATTTCACCTTCATTTTGGGCTAAAATAGTCTGACATTATAAATTTTTTTCGCTCGCTTTTGTGCCCATAAATGCTCATCTCCATCTAAATTTATATGTAAAACTTGGCCACTCACGGTGAGTTAGGGGCCTCCAAACGTTGGTCTTGCCCAGGGCCCCCCAAAAAGGTAAATCCGGCCTTGCTAAAAAGGAATTTACACTTAAAACAGCCCACTTTTTAGTGTTCATGTGTGTAATAAAACAGTATTGTAACTCGGGTAGTTTACACATCTTTAAAGCTTGTATGTTTACCAAGATAGAAAATCACTGTAATTGGGTGCAGCTAGCTCAGTAAGGTATCCAGGATTTTGGTGTGAGGGGCAAAGCCAAATTTTCAGCCCCATTTTCATTTTTTTGTTGTCCGAAGGAAAAGACCCTATGGCATCATCGTTTGTACATCAGTTGATGTGTCCAGCTGTGGTGTGTGTGTGGGGTGTTTGTTTTTGGTTTGGTCTCCTATGAACAGTTCAAATCATATTGCAACCATTATTATGTTTTGAACAATCCAAGTGTGTGAAAATATTTGATTCAAAACATAATAATGACAAAATTGAATGCTTTATGCCCAATATTTATTGGTCTTGCTATGAGTTTTAAAATATTGGACTCCACTACATCTCATCCAATAGTCTCTTCCAATATTTTAAAACTCATAGCTCGACCAATAAATATATAAATATCCAATTTTATATCAAACTTGGGTCATGTCATAGATGCACTATGGGAATTATATGATAGCTCTTCATCCAATAAAGCTGTTTCCTCATTGGTCAAGAATCAATGGCCCATTGTTCTGTAGTTTAATGTAACATCAATGTGGTCTATTGCAGATAACCAGTTCCCATTGGTAAAGAATGACAAATCCTGGTGTAGTTACCATGGCAACAACAAGTAAAGATGTGTCAGATGTCAATTTTATATCAAACTTGGGTCATGTCATAGATGCACTATGGGAATTATATGATAGCTCTACATCCAATAAAGCTGTTTCCTCATTGGTCAAGAATCAATGGCCCATTGTTCTGTAGTTTAATGTAACATCAATGTGGTCTATTGCAGATAACCAGTTCCCATTGGTAAAGAGTGACCAATCCTGGTGTAGTTGCCATGGCAACAACAAGTAAAGATGTGTCAGATGAAGTGGCAGGACCAAAAAGAAGAAAACTTGATGAGGGTAAGGTTGGACTATACATTGTAGGCCTTATTATAATGTTTACCAGGGAACTATAGTCTATATATCTACCTCAAGTCACCGGCACTAGCTTTGAAGTTCAGCGTGTGCTGTGTTGGCTTAGTATGGTTTCTTGAGTGTATATATGCAGCACATTGATCGCACACGTAAAGGTATGTACATGCACCAAGTAACGCTAAGCTAACGCAGAACGTGTGGAACTTCAAAGCTATAGTGCCGGTGACTTGAGGTAGATATATAGATTATAGGCAATTTAGCCGATGGCTTGTCAAGTCCCAGACTCCAAAATTAATTCTCAATCTGTTTGTAACATGAAATAAAAGTGCATTATAAGTAAATATTTGCGCTTCGCTCGCAAATGTCTCAGTGAAACTGGAACAAAATATGCTTGTCCTACTAAATTTTATTGTTTCCACTGTCACTGTTATAGCGAATGATGCAACAATATATTACATGATGTGATTTGATCAGCCAATCATGATTACCAGAACCCTGCTTATGCAATGCACTTGCTATACAGTGGCAAAAAAGTAAATTTCTCTGATATATTATTCAATAAAAAGTACCTGGGTAAAGCCATCAGTTTTACTTCACCCACTTCTAATTTGTTCACAACACAACCCTCATTATTTCAAAATTTTATGCTATTTTCACATGTATCAATATCTGGCTTTTCACCCTTTTTAAAACTTGGTCCCATTTGTGAAAGTTTCTAAAGACCCATTCAAAGTCATCTATACTTGTTGGTTTTCTTTGTTGTCAGTGTTTATTTCATAGAGTAAATGAATTAATGTCCGTGCATGATTGAAGTTTTTCCGTATAAACGTTATAATGTATTTTGATTTAAGAAAAAGTAGCAAATACTCACTTTGTTAAATTCTTCATTGTCATGTGGTATTCTGCGCCTTATGTACAGATGTAGGGCCTATGTAGCAGGTTGACAGACAGTCGATTAATGATTTGCTAAGTATAATACTCTACTACTCTTTATGAACACGCAATATAATAAAACATAAACCTTCAAATGTTTTTGATAATACATAGCCTACGTCATATTGCACCGCTTTCGAACAGTCTTAAAACTGTAAGTGGAAATTGTTGCATGTAAAAAGTATGACCCATTCTTCATGTTATTAAGACTTAACTAAATGGGAGCAAGTTTTAAAAAGGGTATATAAAAAAGCCACACAAGAAAGATTTTAAAAACTTTGGCCCCTTTTTTACATTTTGAAACATTTTTTGGTAGTATGACCTTCATGGCAAGTAAACCAAACATGACATCATTTTGTTGGGTGAATTGTTTGTCAATAAGTGTTACAAATGCAGTCTACAACAATTTTGGTAGCATATGACCCATAAAATCATGTATTCAAGAAGCGTTCCATTTTCCCTAGGTAAAATTGTACAGTTCACTCTATGGCACGGTGAAGTTGGCTCGAGTTTAGACATTAGACATTTGTTATTATGTTGAATATTACACTTTTAATTGTTTTTCTGCATCGATCATGGCGATCAAGGGTACTGGAGTCATTTGAGACCGTGCTTGGAATTTTGGCCCAAAAATTTCAAAATTTTTGAACTTGTTTTTTTTTGAATGCTCAAAATGGTGTTAAAAGACTGTAGAAGACTTAAGCTATAAATAAGAGTTGTTTTTAGGTCAAAATTCATCAAAATAAGGAATTTCAAAAACTTATTGAATTATTCAATTGCGAATGTCTAATCTCTAATCTCGAGCCAACTTCACCACGCTCACTCTATCCATTTGCTGTTTGTTTCTTTGTAAGATGTATGTACGCATGGCTGTACCTTTCTTTTCATACTAAAAAATAAAACATATTTTATGTTACAAATGAATGTATCACATTTGTGTCCTACTACAGGTATGGAGAAGGTATCACACAATGATATTAATGATGTAGTATACAGAGCTAAACTTGAACGTGATCAACAAAAGCATCTCTTTAGACAACTTGGTATTCAGTCACCAGATGTTGAGAATGCTGAGAGGAGAGCAGACACCAGAGATTTTAAACTCCAAGCAATTGAAGTATTACAATTCTGGCAACAAACTAATGGAGAGAAAGCTACAAGAAGAGCCATTATTGATGCTTTGAAAGAATGTGGTTTCATTGAAGCAAAAGAGATTTTAGAGAACCAGTGGAATATTTCTCAAGGTAATAATAGTTCTCAGTAAGTGATATTAGAAGATTGTGGCCCCTTAATCTGATCCTGGACTGTAAGAAATTAAATTGTCCAATAGCAGTGCTATTCATTCTCAATATCACATCTTTATTCTGTTCTGTATAAAAATTCAAGTATTAGAAAAGAACAAGCTTCTGGCCCGAGGGGGGACTTGTATTTCAAGTTGTATATCACCCGGGTACAAGGACTCTAAAAAAAGTACCCAAAGCACGTATTTTTCATTATTCTAAAATGGACCCAAAGTAAAGACTATGCAGTTGTTTTCCTACCCTGGCCTGAGCAAGCATTTTACTGATATATATATTATTGTGAGGAACACCGACGAAAAAGCACACGTTTTGAGGACTTTTTGAGTACAATTTCACCCAGAATTTTACCTTCATTTCAATTGATTTTTGTTGGCATCTTGGTACCAAGTTCATCAGCTATCCTTTTCAAGTAAAATCTGTTTTATTAAGGTACCCTTTTCCCTGTTTTTTGCTGTTTTTGATACCCTAAGCAAGACACTATTGTATCGAGCCCAAGCGTGAAAAAAAACAATTGTTTGTTTATTTAATAATGAATAGCTGATGAGGTATGATATCTTGTTTTAAATATTTCATCTGCCAAGAGGTATTTGATAATTTGAACCTTATCACCCACAAAAAAACACCCTGAAATGCCCCTGTAGGACCATACATTAAATTGGTTTAAAATTCACTCAAAACATAAAAAATTATTTGTGTTGTCTTAAGGAAAAAATGTAACACTAATGTGTGACAGATCTGCAATTACCAAGTTATGGGGCTCAAAAGGTCAACGGTCAATTTTCATGTTGTACAGCTGGGTCAAACATGGCCGTTGCTCTGATATTCGCAAAATCAACTTATTGTTCCTCTAGCTTAAGAGATTCAGAAAAAGAATAGTTTGCACCATATGCAATGCGAATTTCAGAAGATAGATAACAAGTAAAGACAAAGGTCCTGGTGGCTTAAAACACTTTGTTGTGTAATATACAAACCAGGCATTGCAGATAGTGCAAGCTATTTGTTTTTGATATTTCATAACTGTATAGACAAATAAACAATTTGCCTTTTAAATTTGAATTTTTAGAGCAACTTAGACTTTTGACTTCCTGTATAACAAGCAAATCAACTTTAGTTAAGGAGTTAAAGGGAACAAAAGGTCACATGCACAAATTTTAAATTTCTGTGATCCATAAGACCAGACAAATAATTTGACATGTTCAAAAGTGTCCCTCTACAATGCTATGGAACCATGGGGTAGTCATTGTGTCAAATAAAACAACAGATTGAATTCAGCATCCCAAAATTAACGAAAATAAAGCATGGTTGCCAACTTTTACTCAAAATTTTTCAAAAACATGTTGAATTTTGTAAATAGAATTAATCAAACTAAAGGAGCTACATGTAATGCTATTATAGTGGTTATCTTTGATCAATCCCCTGAGTCTGTTATGGGGGCGGGGAATCAACATTTAGGGAAAAGTGATACCACTTGTACCAGTGGACTGTGCAGGGGGTGACTACTCCTGGGTGATGTGCCAGTGGGTATCTTTGTAAGAAATCCTTACATATGGGTGTATTATTTTGAAGACAACATAAACTTAAAATTTACCTTCCACGCCATACAAAATGCATTGAATTTAAAGAGCAAAATCTTGGCACTGCCAGCAACATCCTGATGCTCTGCTTCTTCATGGATGGTTCACAGACTTCCTTCCCCCATGTCAAAAGAATCTACACCACTGCACAGCCTGGTATGTAAATTGCATATCTTATTTAAACTATTTCAACTTCTTTTATTTTCTCCACATATAGGGTATGCATCAGCATTCAATTTGGAGGAGTGCAAGAGGCAGCTGATAACATTCTATCGTCATGAAATGAGTCGTGTGCAATTATTGCCATGGTGTGATGAGTCAAAGGATATGAACGATATATATGTCACTTTGAAATTAAAGGAAGGGACAGGAAAAGGTACCACATTGCTGCCAAAGAATGAAGACCTTGTAAGTCTCCAAAAACCAGACGGTATGCCAGCAACACGGATACTAGTTAAGGGAGTAGCTGGCAGTGGGAAGTCAACTTTGTTGGCTAAGTTAGCTTATACTTGGTCACAACAAACAGGTGATTCCCATCTTGCCAAATTTCAATTGTTATTTATATTGAGTTTACGTGAAGTTAAAAGTGTCAGCTTGATTGATGAAATATTTGAGCAAATCTTTGAAACCAGCACAAATGTGTCAAGAGAAGGCCTAGAAGCATATATTGAATCAAATCCTCAGCTAGTCCTTCTCCTATTGGATGGTTTTGATGAATATTCAGCCACTGATCTTTCTAGTACTGATGGGACCTTACAAGAAATTATTGTGTTTAAAAGATTACGAGAATGTCGCACAATTCTATCAACTCGGCCTCACAAAGATTTGCAAACTCATCAATCCAGCTATCTATTAGTAGATGTTTTAGGATTTTCACGCAAAAATGTTGAATTGTATATGAACAGATTCTTCAATAATAAGATGGAGATGGTCCAAGGACTAAAAGAAAGAATAAATGAATCTGAAAGACTTCCCTCTTTGTCAAAAATACCAGTAATACTAATGTTAATGTGTCTTCTTTGGGAAGATGAGGAAAAATTACCAGATACACAATCAGAATTGTATCAAGAGTTTGTCCTCTTTTTGTGGAGGAAGTATTGTAAGAAGTGTCATAAAAAGCTAGATTTTAGAGATAAAATAGAAGGAGAGTTTGGTAAACTTATTTCTAGATTAGGATGTGTAGCTTTGGATGGATTATGTTTTCATTCGGAGGTAATACCCGAGAGAAGACGTGGCTTAAGACCTGTCTTAGTTGAAAAGATTGTGTTTGATAAAGATGACTTTAAGAAATCATATCAGTTAGGTTGTGAAACAGGTTTGCTTACCACAGAACGGTTAAGGTCGCGGTTAAGTGAATGTAGTGCTGTAACTTTTCTTCATAAATCTTTTCAAGAATTTTGTGCAGCTAAGTACTGGGCAAGTTTGTATACCACAGATCCTGGTAAGTTCAACTCAGTTCTGATTCAATTAAAACCATGGACTTTGTTGATGAGCAAATTTGACCTTGTGAAATTCTGTTGTGGTTTAGTTGAAAAGGGTGGGATGGTCTCTATTATACAACATACCGTGGATGCATATAATTATCACAGGCCAAGGGAGGTCTGTATTGGCTATAGTAAGCCTGAAGATAGCAAGAAAAATATAGTGCCTATATTGACCCTTTTGTTAGAACATCAAAACATTCTTCATGAATGCTTTGATGAGTCAAATGAAGTACATTCTCAAATAAGTCAGCAGCCCTGTGAAAAAGAAGTAGCTAGGACAGAGTGTTCATTGGACCAGTCACTGGATCTATCAAAAACAGAGCACATAACTAGGCAAGAGTGTTCAAAACCAGAGCACTTAACTAGGACAGAATGTTCATTGAACCAGCCACTTGATCCATCCAAAACAGAGCACACAACTAGGACAGAGTATTCATTGGACCAGTCACTGGATCTATCAAAAACAGAGCACACAACTAGGACAGAGTATTCATTGGACCAGCCTCTGGATCTATCAAAAACAGAGCACATAACTAGGACAGTGTATTCATTGGATCAGTCAATAGATCTATCAAAAACAAAGCACTTAACTAGGACAGAGTGTTCATTGGACCAGCCACTGGATCTATCAAAACCAAAGCACATAACTGGGGTAGAGTATTCATTGGACCAGTCATCAAAAACAGAGCACTTAACTAGGACAGGGTGTTCATCGGACCAGCCACTAGATCTATCAAAAACAGGGCACTTAACTAGGACAGGGTGTTCATTGGATCAGTCACTGGATCTATCAAAAACAGAGCGCTTAACTAGGACAGGGTGTTCATTGGACCAGCCAATGGATCTATCAAAACCAAAACTCATAACTAAAAGTAAAAACACTTCTGACGGTGGTGAGTCAAGCGACATTTACTTAAAAGTACAGTCACAAATCAGTCAACAGTCCCTCAAAAGCAAGACATTTTTGGGTTCAACTTGTTCATTAAATCCATCACAAAAAGGCTGTGGAACTGTTCAGACCCATCAGTCTACTAAAATTGATGCTTTGAACATCTCATTAACCCAGTCATTCAAATCAATCTTCCCTGATGATGGATTCAAAATAGATATAGGTGATAAATATTCCAAAGCAACTTCAATATTTCACAACTTTGTTAAGTCTGAATTAGGATCCTCAATACTCAGTACAGTCAAATCAATCACCTTGATAAATCCACATCTATTACGTCTATTACATATTTATGCCAATATGCTGAGATGTATGTCAAATGTTGAGAACTTGGAAATAGATTTTAAAGAACCATGTGAACAAAACACTGACCATCTTGTAGAAGCTTTAGGTACTATAACCCTAGCAAAACTAAGTAAACTAAAGCTGAGTCTTACAGATGAGCAATTTCACATAAAATGGTTGATTGAATTCCTCACTGCAGTTAGGGCACCCAATCTGCAGAAACTGGATTTGTCAGATTGTAATATAGGAATGTCTATAGGGCCTCTTGCAAAGCAACTCACTGAACTACAGTATTGCACACAATTGATCTCGTTAAATTTATTAAAAGCTGGGTTACATGAATTTCACATCAAGACACTGAGTGAATTCCTTCCCAAGATACCCAACCTAAAGAAGGTGAATTTGTCAGAAAATACTGTAGGCATGGCTATAGTGCCACTTGCACAGCAACTGCAGCATTGTCCCATGTTGAGTATATTGAATTTGGAGTATACACACATTACAGACCAAGGTGTCATTGAACTTTCCCACAGGTTTGTTTCCATGCCCAATCTGACTAGACTTAATCTCTATCGTAATGATATTGGTAATACTGGTGTTGATGCCTTGTTCAGACACATCCACCATTTGATCAAACTTGAGTACTTGTCAATCGATGCCACACTGGACAATCAGTGTAGTGATCTAGTTAAGGATTGTTTTGGTGCTATTGGAGCACACTGGGTATCCCGCAGGACATACATGTATAAATATGAGATTACAATGTGTCATGCAGAGTGCCAATTAGTCCAGAGGACAGCAAGTAAATATCTAGAATGATTTCTTTTCTTGTTGGAAAGAAAACACATAAATCAAGTCAACAATGCTGTTACTGGGCATCATTGATGGAACCATTATAGTCACATTCACTCCATTGGATCATTTATGCAAAGCATGTGCCGTAATGCACATTTGCTGCAATATCCCCTTCATGCCTTTTTGTATGCTTTTACAACAGGTTTTACAAGGGAAATATCCTTGATACTCCCCTTACCAAACACAACTGCCTAATAGACAGTTAATAGGCAGTTCATAGGCAGTTGAAGACAAATGACTGCCTAATCAAACTATCAACAAGAAGTTGCTGGAAAATTAGGCAGTTGAAGGCCTGTGACTTAGGCAGTCAAAGAGCTTGACAGATATGAAGGTCTATAATAGGCAGTCACTATATGAAGCTCTAATACTTTGATTTTTTTATCTAATCAAAATGAAGCTCTAATATATACTTATGATTTTTTCATCATCAAAATGAAGCTCTAAATGAAGCTCTAATAGGCAGTCAGACCTAATAGACAGTCAGAAGCTAATTTGCATAAGTCATGACCCGGTCACATGATCACCAACTGTCATTTCAAATTTGCTGTTGGATTCAACAAGCTGTTCTTTAGATGGTGGTGTTTTAATGGTCTCTTCACACAAATCATTCATTCTTTATGTGGAATTTTATACTACAGATGACTATACACCTGTTGCACAGGTAAATTAAAGGTTTGCAGGGTTGTATTGCAAGCAGTATAAATGTTGTAAGCTTATCAACTGCATGTACAGATAATGTGTGCACAGGCTGCTGAATTTTGCAGTATGCACTTGCATGTATCCAAAATTAGTTTTCTGTGATAACCTTGCTTTCTAGCAACTGCAAATTGGATTCATATCATTGGCAATAACTGATACATCTAAAAGGTTGGGGATCGGCGGTACGTGGTACAATATGCCGCAAAGTATAGCATGTGCCCAGGGGGGCCACTGGTCATTGACCAGGGGGTATCATGCGTGGCCAAAGATTCAAGTAAAAAGGGTCTTTTTTCATGATCAGGCACTGTACTTACGTATCGTGAATAGGGTATCTAAAACAAGGAAATTTGAGAAAAAGGGTATACCTGTACAATAAATCAGTGTTTAGGGTCCTTTGAGACAAATGTAGTATGTAATAAAGGTTAAAAATTATGAACTTTTGAATTTGTGTTTTCCCAGTTATCATGAAGGGTTTTAGAGTCAAAATATGACTGATTTACTTGCTTCTAATCCGGGGCAAAAATAATGTCAATACTTATTTAGGGTATGAAATTGCACTTGTCATAGGCCTACTTGTTTAGGGGTGCATTTTCAGACCTCGTAAATACTTGTTTAGGGTGCTATTTGAAACTTTGTGGCCACGCATGATACCCCCCTTGTCAATGATCAGTGGCCCCCCGGGAGCATGTGGTGTACTGATGGGCCCGGGTTGGCACCTAGGAATCGGGCTAGGAATCTGAAATTGTTAAACAAAATTGTCCGGGCCTTGGATTTTAGATTTGCATTTTACTTTGTGTTATCATGTCATTATATGGTGTACAATTTATGCTTGGGACTGAAAATCATTTAGTGTTTAATCAGGAACAGGGCTGTCAACTCTCACACCTATACTAGCTCGTAGCGCAGTCTAAAAGCTTCTAAACGAGGAGACAGAAAAGCATATAGTGTGTGAAGTGTATTAAACTGCAAGTGCACACTTTACATACAAAACAAGGAGTTTTCACAGGAATGTGAGGAGGTGTGTGAGGAGAACTTAGCACAAATACAATTATGGATCTCCTCGAATTGAAGGAAATGCCGGAAAAGACTTCCTAACCCCCCTAGGGTTCTCCACTTTTAGAAGATCCTTGAACTGCATGCTTTTTGGGTCTAACCTCCTCGAATTCCTGTGTTTGTAACCACTCAACTCCTGGTTTCGCATGCGGTGCACACGCGCGTTGGCCGCAAGTCTCACGCATTTGGGTCACTTTCTCATGGTCTCACGCCAGGGTAGTATAAGCTCACTCCTAGGTAAAATCTCATTTCTCTTTACAGTTTGTGTTAACAAGTAAATTTCCATGTACTGTATTGGGCTCAGGGGACTGATCGAGATCTGCTGGCCTACCGGCAAAAAATACAGACTGAGCTAAAGGCATGCCACGGGATGCTCATATGCTTAATTGTTGGCTGCCAGTTGATCAAGTTAGTGGCTCCGGAACCGGGGGGGGGGTCTGAAATAATGAATACATGATTGTATGATGCTTGTATTACTTTGAGTAACACAGATTGAAGTGTACACTGTCAAAATATGGTGAAAAGATGTCATGTTGACCAGGAAAAGACTGCAAATTGCTTTAATTGTTGGCTGCCTGCTGAGATTTGAGGCTTCATTGAAAGAAATTATGGCATGATTGATTGTCAGATTCTCCAATAATTAATAACTAAAATGGAAAGTATAAGTACTTCGATTCATGAAAACAAGTTTCCACAGCACGTCCAGCGATCTTCCTGTAAAATCACAAGCTTCCGTTTTATTTGAGGCAGTTGACGACTGCAAGGACTGTCTTTTTGGAATCGCAGGAGAACGTTTTAGGTCTGATGGAGCCTTCAAGGAGAGCTGTTTTATAGTGCATTACAATAGAATGTAAGGAGAAAATGGTAAACTAAGGAGAGCTAAAAATCACTCTCCTATATCGGATTTAAGGAGAGCAGCCAGAGTGATTGCTCTCACTCTCCTCAAAAGGCATGTCCCTGCAACAGCTTGGATTAGAGCTTCATCTGAGGCAGTCAACTGCCTAATTTAGAGCTTCATTTGACTGCCTAAATTAGAGCTTCATTAAAGACTGTCGACTGCCTAAATTAGAGCTTCATTTTAGGCAGTCAACTGCCTAAATTAGTGCTTCTTTTGAGGTCGACGACTGCCTAAATTAGAGCTTCATTTGAGGTGAACTGCCTAAATTAGAGCTGAAGGTGAAGGTCTAAGAACTGCCTATAGTGCTTCATTTTGCCCATTTTACAGGTCTAGGTACTGCCTATGTGCTTTCAGGTCTATATAGAGCTTCATATATCAACAGCTTCAAGTGACTGCCTGTATTAACTGCTTAACAGACTGCCTAATAACTGCCTAATGAAGGCTTTCATTTCGGTAATCACCGGTATTTAAATCATATCTCACATTTGCAAACTGGTTTACCATTATGTATATATTTTATATGCTGTTGGTACTTATGTGTGCTTTTTTAGCTCTGTGAAAGGCTTTTTTTTATATCTTTAAGAGTACTGAATAAACATGAATGAAAGAATGAATGAATGAATGAAAGGAAAACAGTGAGGGTTGAAGTTTGGTATCCTGGCAATAATCGTGTGTTAAAAATGCTACAAATATGAAGAGGATTAAGAAAATGTATAGTTTGACCTATCTAGAATGTACCATTCTTAACTTATTATCAAAACTGTCAAAGGTCTCATTTTAGGCTCAACAGGTCAAACAGGTAAAAATGCTCTGCTCTAATTTTGATGATCTAACAATTCAAATAAAAATAATTTACATCTAGGATATTTTGTTATCTAGATAATACATCAAAATATGTCAACTCACATTGAGGCCTTGACATACTTTGCTGTATGTTACCTTAGTAACAAATCATCTGGTATGATACAAGGATGAGCGGGTAGGCTTTTTACTGATTTGCATCCATTTCAATGCCTTCTTATATATATGAGAATCATGATGAAAGATGAAATAACATTTATGTAGTATTCTTATACAATAAAGCCACAATTAAGATATTTTACATCATGATAACATCTGATGGACTTTCCCTATCGCTAGCGTCAGAAGAAGTGATTTTAAATCATGCGACAAAATGCTTATTTTCCATAGCGCAAGTTAGAATGCAATTTGCGCGTGGCACTATTAAATATGCAATGACATCATTCCCATATTTGGTAATGTCTTATGTGTTAAATTACCTGCTGCATAAATGATAAAATGGGTGTTCTTTTTATTAGAGATGTGAAGGTGTGCATCACTATATGCACATCTGTAGTTAGGAAAACAAATAAGACTGAGTCTATAGACTATAGTACTAGTAGTGTGGTGACCTGACCTAAGGTCAGGTCAGGTCACAGTTCATTCCTTGTCACAAACATCCTTCTAAATGAAAACTTCAGTGATCCCAGCGAAAGTGTAAAAAAATTTAAAATTTTTACAAATTACTTAAAAATGAAGGATAGAAGTCATTCAAATTGTCATTTAGTGTTTTTGAAATGAAAAGTTTGGCAAAAAACAAAGAAAATAGCAGTATTGATGAAGTTGATGCCGCATTCAAGTACATGTACCTAATTTATATACTGTCAGTATATTAGCGGTTCACATAAATACCAAATTCAGCTGAAAGCCTTGTATTTAAAAATACAAGGCTTTCAGCTGAAACACTAGCAGGCTATATGTTAGCACATCTATGACAATGACAAACCTGAATCTCTGAAGTCGCTGCTGGCAAAAATATCTCAAGGATACATCACACCAACTTGTGCAGCAGTTGGATGGCAGAGCACTTATCATGAGATTTGGTTTATAAGGTGATGAGCTAAATTTGTTTTGAAAGTATTCAGGTCAGGGCTCTCAGCAACGGATGCAGGCAGCTGGTTCCAGCTAACGATGGTTGATGGGAAGAAATACTTTTTGGTAGATGGTGGTCTTATACATCTTGGCTGGAAAAAATTTCTTGTTGTGTCCCCTCGATGACCTAGTGGTGTGCTGTATGTAGTCCTCTAATTTACTGTCAATGAGACCATTATCCATTTTATAAAGAGTTTTCAACTTCTTTGCTCGCCGTCTTGACTGGAGAGTGTCCCAATCAAGCTCCCAAAGGTACCAAAATCTGAATTTTGATGATTTTTACGATCATCCAAATAAGCAAATCACTGAATGGGCCTTTATCGAATACTATTCTTTGTTTCAGTTGACCAATCAAAATTTTGAATTTTGACACCATTTTGATCAAAATCTGAACACTTTTATTTTGACCGGAGCCCAAAATTTGACCTTTGGGCTTTTTAGTAATAACTCAAAAAGAATGTCACAGATAGTCATGTAGATAATTTTCTTAATACTTATGACCAGGAATACACTGGTAGCATTTTAAACACAACTTGAGCAAGTTTGACATTTTACCCTTGTAAAAAGTTTAATGCCCTCTAGAAGAGTTATTGCCAGTGAACCAAAAGTCTACCCTTACTTTCTTGTCATATCTCATAGTCTCTAGTCTGAGAAGAGTAACTTTAGAGACATTTTATGCATAAGGGATCAGCGTTAGCTAAAGAAGGCCTTACATGTTCTGTTGTCCATGTTAGAAAGATAGATTACATACATCCATACACACAACATTCAAACTTTTAAACTGCATTATGGAATAAGGGAAAAAAGGTCTACTAAGTCAGACTTTCATGTCGCTGCGGCAAGCGGCATGACGTATCAGCCAATCATAAGCCTTGATTGTGTCCGTTTGTCTACACTGAGCTCATGCATTATGCCGCTCAGTGGCAAGCGGCATGAACGTATGAAACCAGCATTAGAAAGGTGGATTACATTCATACAGAGCATTCAAACTTTTAAACTGCATTATGGAATAAGGGAAAAAAGGTCTACTAAGTCATTGAACAAGTTGGTTTTTACTTTTTCTAACATTTCTCCATATCCCATAGTGCAATTTGTTGAAGCTACTCCCATAGACATGTTCTCTCTTGTCCATGTTAGAAAGGTGGATTACATTTATACACAATATTCAAACTCCATCAACTCATTGAACAAGCCCAGAGGTTACTAAAGTTTGGTTTGCGTAGGGTGTGCCACTGAGAATTTGAAAATCCATCAATATACCAATTTTTCAAGAAATTCAGACTCATTGATATACCAAAATTCAAAATTTTCATCCAAATTTAACACAAGAAGTCCTTTTTACAACTTTTCCGCCAATGTCTATCTCAGCTACAGTGAGGCAAAATTGGACTATTTTCCAAAAAAGTAAAAAAGAGAAAAATGTTGGAAAACAGGACTCATCCGTATTCCATAATTGGCCTAAAAAAGTGAAAATGCCATCCATATTTGCGACATGTCCCCTGATGGCCATGTGTACTGCTTGCCCCTCCCCCAGCCCCTCCCTCTGGCCATCCAATAAGCAAGCAGATATATAATGGTTATTTCTTTTTCTGACATTTCTTTATTGGTATCCCACAGTGCAATCTTGCTGAGGCTGCTCCCAACATAGACATGTTCTCCTTTCCAGTGGTGTAGCCAAAGGGAGCAACCTCCACAAATATTTATTTGTAAATGCAAGATGATATTTTTCTTATAGTTTTGTACACAAATTATGTAAATATTTAATATATTTTCTTGTCAAACATTTAAATCAGTTTTGTAACTTCCAATGTGCAATATATTTATTTGTTTTTACATATATTCTACCTGTTAACTTGTTGCTTGTACAATATAATATTATGTAAATATTTAGCAATATATTTTCTTGACAAACATTTTAATAAGTTTCATAATCTACAATGTGCAATCTATTTTGTAATTGTAATTGTAACTGTATGTTTGTATTCTTATAAGCTTTTCACTGAGCAAATATGCATATTGTTAGTACTGATATTACATAATAAAATTGATTTGAAATTTGAAAAATAATGTATTTTGATGTTTATACAATTGTACTTTTGTTAAAAAATTTGACCTTGGAGTCATAATTGTCCCCACTGAATGAGTTCAAGATGGGGACTATGATGAAATGAGCCTGGAAATGGCATGATGAGCACTGTCTGTATAGTAGGACCAGAATAGGATCACAGTTAAGGTGGTTTTAAATGCAAATTTCATCTTTGGCACAGAAGAAGATAACGGCAGTGTTTTCAGCACCCTACCTCTGATTATTGCTCTCCAGGGACCGAGAAATTTCAAACCTGGATACTCCCCTCATACGGTTGAAATTGCACATGTCCAAATAAATAAAAAGAAAGTTACCCACAAATAAGAACATCATGAATGACCTCTGCTGATTTTCCCCGGGGGAATTCCGCTGGGATTTTTTTTTACGGGAAAATCAGTGGAGGTGCGCAGGAACATGACTCAACATATGAGTATACTTTTATTGGGACAAATGAAGTGATTTGCGAAAAAACAGGAAAAACCCAACTTTCAATGTGATTGGTCAGAACGGTTTTATTACCTTCATAACATGGCCAACATATCCCTACATAATTACAAACTCACTTGAGTTTGTATCATGAAAGGTTTTGGAGATATTTGCAAAAATGTTAGAATTCATGATTTACCTAAACCTTGCCTTTAACACCACCTTAAGGATGTATCATGTGAAACGTGTAAACCATAGGGAACAACCCAAAAGTTCGATGAAGCCCTATAAACGAAAGTCCTTTCGTTAGTGGGGGAGGGGGTCAGAAAGTCCGATTACGTTTGTAAAAAAGTAGTTAAAACATCGGTCAAAGTTGATCTTTTTTTAAGGATTTAATATAGGTTTTCCCGTCCAATTTCAAACTTTGGGCATTCAGTTTAGTATAAGTTTCATTCCTTTTCGCGCGAAATTGAATGAAAGCTTACATTCTCGATTTCAATTTAGCAAATGTGCAATCTATTTCATTAATACGCATTCAAAATTCTAAATAGTGCACCCAATTTCGCACATTGTGCAGCAAATTTCGCAAATTGTGCAGCCAAATTCATGTGGCCTTGAATTCAGAGCCTATTTGGAAATACAAATTCATATATGCGGAAACAAAATGGAAAAATGTTCAATCGAATTCGCAAAGTGCAGATTCAAATCCAGAAGTTCTTAAATATTTTACAATGGTTCAAATATAAAAATGCTATTTATCGTGTTTATATTGAACATTAGATACATGTATCGTCAACATTGTTCAAACAAGCACGTTGCTATATTAATTGTGAAGGAAAATCATATTTTTAAGTAATGTTTAAAATTGCCGTATGCATAGGCCTACTAAAAAAGAAAATGAATTATAACTAATTATAATATTCAAAAGCATTTTTCCCGGTTTAGTTCAGAAACCATAAAGTGATGTATGTCCCATAGTTCAATCAAGCTCAGTATAGTTAATCATAATTATAAAAATATAATGAAACTCTTCCTTTACGTTAATGCTACTTCTTCTTACGATAGGTCTTTTTTAAATCTTCGTATTTTTAATTGTATAATATGTATCGTATAAGACTAAAAACTGAATGAACACAGTGAAAACAACATCCAGAAATTAAATAGCTAGGCATATTTTGCAGTCGACTTATAAACATATCCTTCACATCACAACCTGTTTAATTAGACCCATTTCATTGTGTGAAAATCTGTACTATATATAGGCCTATAGTATAACATTTTATTAATTTTTATTCGGGGGGGGGGGGCACTGACCATGATTGGGGGCACCGGGTCTGATTAAAGGCACAAGCCATTTTTTCGGCCATTTTCCTGTGGGATTAAAAAAAATATCGGTTCGTTTGGGGGCACGTGACCCCCCCCCCGTGCCCCTATGACGCTACGTCACTGGATTAACTGACATGTTAAAGTGTTAATATTGCTAACACCCGAAAGTGTTAAGCGATGTTTTAAACATATTTTAATGCGTTCGTGTGTTTAAAACATGTTACATTCGTATTCGTATTTGCAAGCATTAATGTGTTTATAAATGAACACTGTCAGACTGTACCTAAAGTATACTTCTCATTACAAGCATTACCCATTAAAACATGTGTGTGTTTATTCTGTGTTACATAGGGCTACTTACTTTTTTTCTGCTGCAACGTAGACATAGGCCTATGTCAGTATACTTGAAAATGCGTATAATTTCAAATTGAATTTCTTTTCGCTAATTAGATTGTCAATGCATGAAATTGAAAATAGGATTAACAACGTTTCGCAGTCCCCCGTGCATCTTTGGCAAAATTTATTGCCTATTTCTTTAAATTAGACGTCTAATGGTGAAATTGAAACATACGAGAACGAAATTGATTTCACAATAATGAATTGTTCTGATCATACATTAATTTGATTGAACTAAAATGAAATCGATTGCTCATAATGCGAAAAAGAAATCGGGATTCGTTGCGATCATTCAATCTTGCGCGAAAACGAATGACACTTTTATTAAATCAAATGCACAAGTTGCGAAATTGACCAGGAAAACCTATATATCATTTTGAAGTTTTAGTATTTTCCTAAGTACGATATTGACATTTTACAGTGGTTTATTCAAAATGATTGCACTGACCATGATTGGGGGGCACCGGGTCTGATTGGGGGCACAAGCCGTTTTTCGGCCATTTTCCTGTGGGATTTAAAAATTTGGGGCCGATTGGGGGCACATGCGCCCCCCCCCCGTGCCCCTATGACGCTACGTCACTGGATTAACTGACATGTTAAAGTGTTAATATTGCTAACACCCGAAAGTGTTAAGCGATGTTTTAAACATATTTTAATGCGTTTGTGTGTTTAAAACATGTTACATTCATATTCGTATTTGCAAGCATTAATGTGTTTATAAATGAACACTGTCAGACTGTACCTAAAGTTAGACTATGCCATAGTCGAATTTTATTAAAAATATGTTATTATTAGTCATGATGAACCCATTTCGTTGAACTCAAAATTATACTGATGTTTATTAAAATTAAAGTATTCAATAGTAAAATGGTCATAAAGAGTTAAAAATATCAGACGATTAGTGACAATAAAAGTAATTGAATGCAACATTATCTTGCATAATTATAACGGCTCACTTTAATACTGAACAATCCTGATTTTGGAATCTACCAGTTTATTGATAGCGAACCCCGAAATTTCGACTATGAACTTTGAATTGTAAGCAGATCGAACTTTACCCCCTGGACTTTGCTCTCTAAAAACACACTGTCAAGGGCGCACACCACTAAATAATCTTCCCATTGAAACGCGTGTAAAAACACCGGGTTTCTTTGCTCATTTTGAGGCCTTTTGGGCTCGTCTTAAAAAATTTTATGATGACCAGTCGATTGCAAATCGATGAAAGTTTAACATATGTTTCAATGTATGGGGTTCTTCCATCTCGTTTTCCCGCTAGGAGGCCGCGAACAGCGCCCTCACTGTTTTGACATGCTCTCAAGACTGCAAACCCGATTCTGCCATTTTTTAATTCGCGGACCTATTTTCTCAATAATTATAAAAATGCGACTTTTTTGGCGACTCAAATTTATGTACAGGCTTTACACTTTTATTTAAGCTATAATTCGCCACTCTATCTGAATAATAAGTCTAAAGACCAGCCCAAAATACCTCAAAAAGTTTTTGTATTTTACCGGAACTCATTAGGGTTACACAAATGGCGCATTGATTTAGTGGTGTGCCCCCTTCAAGGAATAATGATGTTCATAAAATCGAATTTTGTTATATTTTTCTTAAAATATAAAATGTTTTGAGTAAAACGCTCAAGGTTTGAGTGCTCTGTGACATCCACATCAAGAGAAATGCCCTATCAAAGATACATGGTGCATTCCAAAAATGTGCACATTTTCAACATTTTGACCATTTGTGCTTATTTCCCTAGATTTGCATTAAATACCAATTCTCAACATATAGTTTTTGACCGTTTATCTGCTAAAAACCGCTTTAAAATGAAAAGAAACTAGGTTTCATAATGGCAAAGGTCTATATATTAATGATTTTACAACAATCACCCCCCTTATAAAATAATTAAGATTTGAGAGGTTAAAGACTTGTGCCGATTTGTCACCTTATGACAATTTTGCTTCAAATCTGAGAAATCTTAGTTTTCTCACAATTTTGACAGTTTCTTTAACTTGGAAGGCCTCTGAGAGAATAAACTTAGCGCGACTTGCATCTAAAACGCATTAAATATATTCACTAACATAAAAACTAACTATTTAAATCAAAAAACTGCAATTTAATCGAAAGCCAACTTCAATTTTGGCTGAATCTCTCACGAGCACCGTTTTTACGCCTAGGCCCTTCAAGGAATAATGATGTTCATAAAATCGAATTTTGTTATATTTTTCTTAAAATATAAAATGTTTTGAGTAAAACGCTCAAGGTTTGAGTGCTCTGTGACATCCACATCAAGAGAAATGCCCTATCAAAGATACATGGTGCATTCCAAAAATGTGCACATTTTCAACATTTTGACCATTTGTGCTTATTTCCCTAGATTTGCATTAAATACCAATTCTCAACATATAGTTTTTGACCGTTTATCTGCTAAAAACCGCTTTAAAATGAAAAGAAACTAGGTTTCATAATGGCAAAGGTCTATATATTAATGATTTTACAACAATCACCCCCCCCCCTTATAAAATAATTAAGATTTGAGAGGTTAAAGACTTGTGCCGATTTGTCACCTTATGACAATTTTGCTTCAAATCTGAGAAATCTTAGTTTTCTCACAATTTTTGACAGTTTCTTTAACTTTGAAGGCCTCTGAGAGAATAAACTTAGCGCGACTTGCATCTAAAACGCATTAAATATATTCACTAACATAAAACTAACTATTTAAATCAAAAACTGCAATTTAATCGAAAGCCAACTTCAATTTTGGCTGAATCTCTCACGAGCACCGTTTTTACGCCTAGGCCCTTCGAAGGGCGCACACCACTAAATAATCTTCCCATTGAAACGCGTGTAAAAACACCGGGTTTCTTTGCTCATTTTGAGGCCTTTTGGGCTCGTCTTAAAAATTTTATGATGACCAGTCGATTGCAAATCGATGAAAGTTTAACATATGTTTCAATGTATGGGGTTCTTCCATCTCGTTTTCCCGCTAGGAGGCCGCGAACAGCGCCCTCACTGTTTTGACATGCTCTCAAGACTGCAAACCCGATTCTGCCATTTTTTAATTCGCGGACCTATTTTCTCAATAATTATAAAAATGCGACTTTTTTTTTTTTCAAATTTATGTACAGGCTTTACACTTTTATTTAAGCTATAATTCGCCACTCTATCTGAATAATAAGTCTAAAGACCAGCCCAAAATACCTCAAAAGTTTTTGTATTTTACCGGAACTCATTAGGGTTACACAAATGGCGCATTGATTTAGTGGTGTGCCCCTTCAAGGAATAATGATGTTCATAAAATCGAATTTTGTTATATTTTTCTTAAAATATAAAATGTTTTGAGTAAAACGCTCAAGGTTTGAGTGCTCTGTGACATCCACATCAAGAGAAATGCCCTATCAAAGATACATGGTGCATTCCAAAAATGTGCACATTTTCAACATTTTGACCATTTGTGCTTATTTCCCTAGATTTGCATTAAATACCAATTCTCAACATATAGTTTTTTGACCGTTTATCTGCTAAAACCGCTTTAAAATGAAAAGAAACTAGGTTTCATAATGGCAAAGGTCTATATATTAATGATTTTACAACAATCACCCCCCCCCTTATAAAATAATTAAGATTTGAGAGGTTAAAGACTTGTGCCGATTTGTCACCTTATGACAATTTTGCTTCAAATCTGAGAAATCTTAGTTTTCTCACAATTTTGACAGTTTCTTTAACTTTGAAGGCCTCTGAGAGAATAAACTTAGCGCGACTTGCATCTAAAACGCATTAAATATATTCACTAACATAAAAACTAACTATTTAAATCAAAAAACTGCAATTTAATCGAAAGCCAACTTCAATTTTGGCTGAATCTCTCACGAGCACCGTTTTTACGCCTAG
This sequence comes from Amphiura filiformis, assembly GCF_039555335.1. Classification (NCBI taxonomy): domain Eukaryota; kingdom Metazoa; phylum Echinodermata; class Ophiuroidea; order Amphilepidida; family Amphiuridae; genus Amphiura; species Amphiura filiformis. Next base: position 50,283,359 of record NC_092644.1, on the reverse strand, counting down.
GCCCTTCAAGGAATAATGATGTTCATAAAATCGAATTTTGTTATATTTTTCTTAAAATATAAAATGTTTTGAGTAAAACGCTCAAGGTTTGAGTGCTCTGTGACATCCACATCAAGAGAAATGCCCTATCAAAGATACATGGTGCATTCCAAAAATGTGCACATTTTCAACATTTTGACCATTTGTGCTTATTTCCCTAGATTTGCATTAAATACCAATTCTCAACATATAGTTTTTGACCGTTTATCTGCTAAAAGCCGCTTTAAAATGAAAAGAAACTAGGTTTCATAATGGCAAAGGTCTATATATTAATGATTTTACAACAATCACCCCCCCCCCTTATTCAATAATTAAGATTTGAGAGGTTAAAGACTTGTGCCGATTTGTCACCTTATGACAATTTTGCTTCAAATCTGAGAAATCTTAGTTTTCTCACAATTTTTGACAGTTTCTTTAACTTTGAAGGCCTCTGAGAGAATAAACTTAGCGCGACTTGCATCTAAAACGCATTAAATATATTCACTAACATAAAAACTAACTATTTAAATCAAAAAACTGCAATTTAATCGAAAGCCAACTTCAATTTTGGCTGAATCTCTCACGAGCACCGTTTTTACGCCTAGGCCCTTCGAAGGGCGCACACCACTAAATAATCTTCCCATTGAAACGCGTGTAAAAACACCGGGTTTCTTTGCTCATTTTGAGGCCTTTTGGGCTCGTCTTAAAAATTTTTATGATGACCAGTCGATTGCAAATCGATGAAAGTTTAACATATGTTTCAATGTATGGGGGTTCTTCCATCTCGTTTTCCCGCTAGGAGGCCGCGAACAGCGCCCTCACTGTTTTGACATGCTCTCAAGACTGCAAACCCGATTCTGCCATTTTTTAATTCGCGGACCTATTTTCTCAATAATTATAAAATGCGACTTTTTTGGCGACTCAAATTTATGTACAGGCTTTACACTTTTATTTAAGCTATAATTCGCCACTCTATCTGAATAATAAGTCTAAAGACCAGCCCAAAATACCTCAAAAAGTTTTTGTATTTTACCGGAACTCATTAGGGTTACACAAATGGCGCATTGATTTAGTGGTGTGCCCCCTCAAGCATACTTGTTTATCAGTCCATTATCCACAAGTACGCGCTAGATGTTTGATGAGAGATTAACTTTCGCGTCAACACAAAAGCGCCGCAAATACCACAGACAGTTGTTTACGGTGTAGTTAATGGTAATGGCGCGGCCCAGACGATTTAAACCATAGCGAGGTATGGGCGACCATTCACAAGGCAGATCCATTTAAAGATGCATTACATCATGGCCAATTTTAGTTAGGCCAGAAATTGGCCTAACTCTCCATAGAGTCCCGTGTTAAAAATCTTAACCGCAAGGCAATGTCAGTAGTCCACTTGGGAAGCTAACAAACAGAGGGAGTAGGGTGACTGATCAGATGTGAAAATCTATCAATTGTGCACACATTAATTATATCAGAGTTTTAAGCTTAAATACAATATCCAGAGTATGCACAATGGGCAAGTGGACTACGGGGTAGTCTAACCTAAAGTATACTTCTCATTACAAGCATTACCCATTAAAACATTTGTGTGTTTATTCTGTGTTACATAGGGCTACTTACTTTTTTTCTGCTGCAACGTAGACATAGGCCTATGTCAGTATACTTGAAAATGCGTATAATTTCAAATTGAATTTCTTTTCGCTAATTAGATTGTCAATGCATGAAATTGAAAATAGGATTAACAACGTTTCGCAGTCCCCCGTGCATCTTTGGCGAAATTTATTGCCTATTTCTTTAAATTAGACGTCTAATGGTGAAATTGAAACATTCGAGAACGAAATTGATTTCACAATAATGAATTGTTCTGATCATACATTAATTTGATTGAACTAAAATGAAATCGAATTGCTCATAATGCGAAAAAGAAATCGGGATTCGTTGCGATCATTCAATCTTGCGCGAAAACGAATGACGCTTTTATTAAATCAAACGCACAAGTTGCGAAATTGACCAGGAAAACCTATGTATCATTTTGAAGTTTTAGTATTTTCCGAAGTACGATATTGACATTTTACAGTGGTTTATTCAAAATGATTTCAAATCAACATGGAGTGCAGTACTCGCAACCTGCAACGCATAAGTTAATTTTTAAAGCAGCTGTCCAAGTAAACACAAAACGTTTTTAAAACAATTTAAACATATGTTATATTTTGGGGTTTTGGTAAAAACGTTTTACGGTAATAACATTAAAATGTCGGGTTATATCAGGAAACGTCGATATGACACGGTTTCAGATTTGAAGCAGGTTTGACTGCCAAAAATGGCAAAATATAAAGTTTCAAAAAATATTGTTTTAAATATGTTTTCTAGACTGAAATTTTGTGCAGAATTCATTTCTGAAGTCAGAAATGCACAATCTGTCATTGTTTTCCTGATATGAGCAGTACAGTAGAGGTATATGCTTTTGACGGAAATAAAAATATGAGATCCATAAGTGACAACATCATCACAACATATTTGAACTCTATTGGCACACTTATAAAGGGTCTGCAAGGCTCACATCATGTTGTAGTGCAAGTCTGACATCTGATTGGTGCACACACATTGAATATAGGTCACATGATTGCGCAATATTACAGGTACTAATTGTTCCAGATTTTGCTCAAAAATGGGGTGGCGAGTCAATTTGATAAAAAAAATAGAACTAAAAAATATGCATTTTAGCACAAGTTTGAAACTATATCCCTAGTAGTACTGTATCATGGGAATAACTGATGAGTTTTTCTGAAGTCAGAAATGCAAAATCTGTCAATATTTTCCTGATATGAGCATTACAGTAGAGGCATATGCTTTTGACGGAAATAAAAATATGAGATCCATAAGTGACAACATCATCACAACATATTTGAACTCTATTGGCACACTTATAAAGGGTCTGCAAGGCTCACATCATGTTGTAGTGCAAGTCTGACATCTGATTGGTGCACACACATTGAATATAGGTCACATGATTGCGCAATATTACAGGTACTAATTGTTCCAGATTTTGCTCAAAAATGGGGTGGCGAGTCAATTTGATAAAAAAATTAGAACTAAAAAAATATGCATTTTAGCACAAGTTTGAAACTATATCCCTAGTAGTACTGTATCATGGGAATAACTGATGAGTTTTTCTGAAGTCAGAAATGCAAAATCTGTCAATATTTTCCTGATATGAGCATTACAGTAGAGGCATATGCTTTTGACGGAAATAAAAATATGAGATCCATAAGTGACAACATCATCACAACATATTTGAACTCTATTGGCACACTTATAAAGGCTCTGCAAGGCTCACATCATGTTGTAGTGCAAGTCTGACATCTGATTGGTGCACACACATTGAATATAGGTCACATGATTGCGCAATATTACAGGTACTAATTGTTCCCGTTTTTGCTCAAAAATGTGGTGGAGAGTCAATTTGTTTAAAAAAATAGAACTCAAAAAATATGCATTTTAGCACAAGTTTGGTACTATATCCCTGTAGTACTGTATCATAGGAATAACTGATTAGTTTTTTAAACATGTCGCCCTCATATTTTTTTTTTTGCGATTTTTCGAAATGCCAAATTTTACGTAATTTACAGATTTCACAAATTGTTAAAAAAATTAGAAAAGAAAATTGAGAAGGAATGGAAAGATATTTATGTTATACCCAAGTAGGAACTTATACTGTGCATAACTGATTAGTTTTTCAAGCCTATAGCTCTTGTAGTTTTCTTGTAATCCCGATTTTTATAAATGGCGGGAATTTTTACACACATCAAAATTTTAAGGGGTAGGGGAAACATTTTTACATTTTGCAAGTCTTTTCCTTAGTTAAAATGAACAAAGTTAGGTATCAAATGAAAGCCAATTAAATACTGCATAGACTGGTAGGTCAAACATTACTGTAGCACCTTCCTATCAAGAGTTATGATTTTTCAAATCAATTATTTTGCCGAAAACGGCTTATTTTGGCATGTCAATTGTCACGAGGCATGTCATATTTGAATGATTCTGGCGCGCAAATTATTAAGTCAATCACAAGACAAATACCTGAATCCATCAAATAGTACCCTCAGCTGATATGTTAACATTTTAAAGGGCCATATCTATGTAGACTCTATGGGTATACAAAGTTGGCATGTGAAAATTTTTGTCACTCAAAAAGTGCGTTTTTCGGGCAAAATCGGCCACAAATCAACATTTTGTAGCAAAACGATGTACGATGCACGCGTTTTGATAAAAAAATCATGTTCTACAAACAATTTTACCCTAGAAAAGACACCTCAGAAATTTAACATGGCTATTTTCACTCTGGGGTGAATTTTTACACACTTTGGCAGTGAAACCTGCTTCAAATCTGAGACCATGTCATATCTGGAAATTGCGCCTGAAAAAGGTCACGATTGGTATATCATCTCTACGAACTGAATTGACATAGGTCAGTTTATTTCCCAGCATTTGGTCACATTTAATCAATATGATAAAATATTTTTAATATATTTTATGGTATAAGAACTATTCTATAGTAAATCAGTTATACCAAGTAACTGATGAGGCATAATATGCAGGATATTAATCATCTCAAGTTGCAAAAAAAAAATGAAATGGCCGTAGTGGTATATCATCTCTTCTCAAATTGTGACCTAGCTCCCGACATTTAACCTGACTCGAGCAGTCTCACCCCCTGGTTAATATAAAGGTCATGAAAACGTTTTAAAACGTTATGTATGAAAACACACTACAAAACTATTTATAAAATGTTTTCAAAATGTTATTGTAAAACTTTTTAAGACCATTATGTTAGAATATTTGCAGGAGATTATAAAAAAATGTTTTTAAATGTTTAAAATGAAAACGTTTTTTTCCCTTTATATAACCCAACATTTTTAAACGTTTTCTGACAACCTTTTCTAACCTTTGGCGAATGATGTCGAAAACGTTTTGTGTTTGATACCACATTCTTTTTTATTTGAAAATCCAGCAAGTCCTATTTTTCCGTGCCAAAAAAGATAATGAAGAACTTAAAAATATTTAAAAATCGAATGCAGTATTTGTTTCTTCCATAAACGTGATCAATATCCTAGCATTGTCACACCCCCTCCACAACCCCATGCACCATAGCGACGGCCCCTGTATTCTATATGAATACGGGTTGGAATTTTTGATATTTGTCACTTACGTTAGAGGGGAGGGGAGGGGGTTAGCCTTGTAACGAAAGGACTTTCGTTTATAGGGCTTCATCGAACTTTTGGGTTGTTCCCTTACACACAAAATATTACTAGTTATTTACAAACTAAACTGAAGTTCCTGGTTCAATTAAAGGGACACACAAATGTTATGTGAAACATTGATTTGTGCAATTATTTTCAAATATTATTGACAATTCCACTTTTAGTATTATGAAAGTTAAAGTAAACTTTTAAAAGCCCTAAAGGAAAGGGACATCCAAAAAGTTTATGTGAAAATTATTTGGCTTTATTGCTCGATTTATCAACTTGGTTCCTCAATTCAAAAAGCAAAGTTTTAAAAAAGTTTGGTTTTCAACTCATAAACCAGGTCTCACAGCCTAAATGCTTCCTTTGTGGTATGTCAGATGCAAGTTGTCTTTATTAGATAACATTCAAATATGACAGAATATCAACACATTTTTGTAAAAATACCAAAAATCTAGATTATTATAAGTATTTGATTACACTGATTGCCTTTAACTATTTCTATAGAAAATATGTCCTTAATGAACAATGACAAATGCAATAGAATGAAGTAATTTAGGCCTACTCAGGCATATCTAAAGTTGACCTCATAAGCTGCTTTCAGGGTTGCCAAACCTGAGTTGGGAGTCCAATTGGGCTGCTTGTATAGGGTTGCCAAATCTGGGATTTGGTAACCCAATTGGGAGTGTTAACATTTTATAGTTTATAGTTGTAGTTGTAGTTTATAGTTGTAGTTATAGTTGTAGTTGTAGTTATAGTTGGAATTATAGTTGAGTTTATAGTTGTAGTTGGAATTATAGTTGAGTTTATAGTTGTAGTTGTAATTATAGTTGAGTTTATAGTTGTAGTTGGAATTATAGGTGAGTTTATAGTTGTAGTTGGAATTATAGTTGAGTTTATAGTTGGCTAGATAACTAAAGACATTCTCTGTACCATTGTTAAAATTATGCCATAGCTTCCCATAATGCATTGTTGAAACTATATGCTATACCTATACTCTGTAGCGGAATGTCTTCCCATAATGCATTGCTGTAGATTGTATTGGAATGCTTTCCCATAATGCATTGTTGGAATTCTTGCCCATAATGCATTTTTAAAACCATGTTATTGTCATGTTAAATAGGCCTAGGCCTACATGCATCAGCTGTCCCTTATATTCCCATACAAAGTATTGATGAAATACCATAGCTTCCCATAATGCATTGTTAATACTATGCTATACCTGTAGTCAAATGCCTTCCGTAATGCATTCCATACCCTGTACTGGAATGTTTTCCCATAATGCATTGTTGAAACTATATGCTACATGTATACCTATACTCATAATGCATTGCTGTAGATTGTATTTGAATGCTTTCCCATAATGCATTGTTGGAACTCTTGCCCATAATGCATTGTTGGAACTCGTGCCCATAATGCATTTTAAAACCATGTTATTGTCATGTTAAATACATGTACACTATGTATTCTTCCCAGAATGCATCAGCTGTACCTTATATTCCCATACAAAATATTGATGAAATTATGCCATAGCTTCCCATAATGCATTGTTGATACTATGCTATACCTGTAGTCAAATGCCATAGCTTCCCATAATGCCATAGCTTCCCATAAAAGTATGAAATTATTTCATTCCCATGAAATTATGCCATAGCTTCCCATAATGCATTGTTGATACTATGCTATACCTGTAGTCAAATGCCTTCCATATTGCATTCCGTAACCTGTACTGGAATGCTTTCCCATAATGCATCGTTGAAACTATGATATAGTTTCCCAAAATGCATTGTTGAAACTATATGCTATACCCATACTCTGTAGCGGAATGTCTTCCCAATAAATGCATTGCTGTAGATTGTATTGGAATGCTTTCCCATAATGCATTGTTGGAACTCTTGCCCATAATGCATTTTTTAAACCATGTTTTTGTCATGTTAAATAGGCCTACATGTACACTATGTATTCTTCCCAGAATGCATCACCTGTACCTTATAGTCCCATACAAAGGATTGATGAAATTATGCCATAGCTTCCCATAATGCATTGTTGATACTATGCTATACCGGTAGTCAAATGCCTTCCATAAATGCATTCCGTACTCTGTACTGGAATGCCTTCCCATAATGCCTTTTGTCAAGGTAAACAAAGATACTAAACTGGGGTCCTGGGAGTTCTTCATGCTTGGAGTTGAGACACACAGTGAGGGGTCAATGTGTTGATGGTTAAGCAGGAAATTAAAGCCTCTGGGTGGTCAAATCATGGCCAAGCTCATGTCACTTCATGACTTAATTAATTTGTATATCATGACCAGCATCAGCAGTAATGGGGAGTGGGAAAGGCTGGTCCCGGGAGGGGGGGGGGGCACTCAACACAAATGACCATACGGGTATGCTCCCCGGAGACCCCCCCTTTTTGGATTTCGCAGCTCTGAAAGACCCCCTATAATTTGACCAAAATAGAACTCCGAAAGACCCTTGATTTTGATAATTTCAGCTCTGAAAGGTTTTTTCAGGCGATTTTCAACCAGAAAGCCAAGGTAGACCCTTGATTTGGACTGTTCGCAGCTCCAAAGGTGCCTGTTTTACTTGTTCGCAGCTCCAAAAGACCCCCTTTTATCGGTACGAAGTCAGCTCCCAAAGACCCACCGCCTAAAAATTTTGGGGGAGCATACCCACCAAAATTTTGATGCCGGTGGGACTGGTCGATATTGCCTCGGCTCAAAATACTGGGACAAAATTGACCAAAAGTATTCTCAGTGAATATCAACAATATTTTAGTAGAGGGACAGCAGGAAAATTTGGAATTGTTCACCTCTTGGCCCCTTCTTAATTCTCACACTCCTGTAGAAGAGTTAATACCCTGTCTTTTGAAGGTGGCTCCATCAGCCCTCATATACCCCTAATCATGACCTGTAGGGATTTGGCACTTTAAAAGAGGGGCAGTACAGAAATGTGTGCAAAATGTCATGCTTGCTATGCTCGCAAAACTATTTATGGACCGTTCACAAACACTTGTAAGGGGGGGCTGATGCAAAAAACAAAATGGGCACCATTATGTACATGTATCATTGGCCCCTGGGTACCACAACCCCTGAACTACACCACTGAACACTAATTAAACTAATAGAGTGCAATTTGCACTAATTATGTTATGCTAAATGGTACTAAATGGCACAATTATTGTTTTTAAGTACCGCATTGTTTAAACACACCACCAATATCTGTGGTTACACCCACCCCACTATCATGACTAGTTTTACAGTATAGGCATGGTAGGTGATCAGATCTATACCAAGTCACATCACAGATCCTGGAATTTATTTCCAGGGTCTGTTTTCACAACTAAATCATGCTATAATAGTCTCCCACAGTGAAAACATTTAATATGGCCATAAAACTAATTCCCCTTTGTTGTGCCCTCAAGTAATTTACCCAGGTCTTCCAGAAAAAAAGAGTATCTGATGTTGGAGTATAGTCTAAGAAGATTTGAATCTATAGACCTAGGTTTTGAATTCAGGTTTAATACCTGATCATCATGAAAGATTTCTTACTTCTGTGATCTTATGTAGCATAAGTGAAATATTCAACCCTAACTCTAAACCTACAACTACTATAAAGTAACTATAAACTCAACTATAACTCTAGACTCAACTATAACTCTCTAATTATAACTCTCAATCCAGCTACAATTCTAACTACAACTATAAATGCAACTATAATCCAACTACAATTATAAATGATTATAAAAATGTGATTACAACTATAACTACAATGTCAATGATAAAAATACATTTACTCCCCAATTGGGGGACTTTGAACTATCATCTCGCGACTTGAAATTGGCCACAGCTATTATTTCATGACTTTTAGCTACTTTTGAGTGACTATACATCATATGAGCAGAAAAAGAGGCAATTTTTCCCTTTCACTGTATTTTGTTACTAAAACAACAAAGAATAGAGTTTTGAAACTGATTTAAAAGGGCATTTCGTGATCCACAGCCTCATCCCCCCATTTTTCTCAAAAAAAGTTGAGATTTTTACATCACTGGAAACCTCTGGCTACATAATGTTTATGTACAAAATATTTCTTGCAGATTAATTCGTTTAGCAAAGATATCGTGAAATTTGAATTTCGTTCTGGTGCACCAGAACGAATTTACAACGCATTGTCTATGGAGCAGTGTAATACACATAATCATGCATAACTCGCGAACGCAAAATCGGAATCAACTGAAATTTTGGGAATAGGTTTTTTCGTGGATATCTAATGAAAAATGATATAAATAGAGGATACTAGGATCACGAAATACTCCTTTAAGTTATCTCACCGAAAATTTTATACAAACCTGGACTTAAAAACCTACTAATTGATTTTTGACAATTTCATTTTGGGTGGATTTTTGTTGATTTGTGTGATATTTCAATTGTCACGCCTGCGACATGGACTGAATATATTTGGCAACACTAAAGTTCAAATCTTACACACATCATACACACATAATAATACTTAGTACATGTACATGTTGTTCACACAGCGTATTGTCATACGACATAGCTTTGTGCGCATTTGTGGAATTTCCCACCTATTACCTCAGCAGTTACTGAGTCTCCATTTTATATGTTCATCCATATAGGACAATTTCTCATTGTATAATTTGCATTATCAAACCAAACCCAGTGTACCAAACACAGTATCATATCTTTTACAGGTAAGTTGTATTTTTATTTTGTAGAAAATATTGGACATGGTAAATATGAACTAATGTGTACACATGAAGTATTTTATGTGCCGATCACAAAAAGGGACAAAAAGTTAACCCTAGTAAATCTATTATGTGCTGAATTACTGGGACAATTGGAGATTTTCAGTACAAAATATTTTGCCTAGGCTTAACAACGTATGTCCCAGAGCTTGAAGCCATTTGGGCAATATAGCTATTGTTTCCTGCAGGTGGCAAGAAAACCAAAATGCTAAAAGTTTTCAGCCCAACTGCTCCAAATATATTTATCAACAGGCATAAATATTATCATTTTTATTATGTTAAACTGTATTTTTATCTTGTATATTGATGTATTGATGATGCCGGTGTGAGGTGCACCGACAGTCCCCCTGGGGATTTTGTCGGTGGGCCTCTCACTGGTGTTATTCTTGCCATTCTAATGTTGTTTGCTTGCAGCTGGTCTGCTGTTTTATGCATATTATTGTTTGTATAATTCTTAAGTTAAAATCATTTATTGTAAATTAAAGTTGGTAGTTTTTAAATCTGTAAAGCGCATTGAGGAATCTGAGATTCACAATGCGCTATATAAATGCTGTTTTATTATTATTATTAATAGGTCAATTTGATTATCATGCTTATATGTGACATGTCATGTCAAAAGGAGACACTTTTGGGCAGGTTATCAATTTTGAGGTTTTTACATATCTTAAATATAGAGATATTTTGCTCCAGAACGCCGTTTTCCCCAATGAAATCGGACATTCCTAAGAGAAGATATTTAGTTCGTAAGTTATGAACACTGACCCAAAAACAGTTCCTTTTGTTTTAATAGTTAAAGAAGATTCAAGGCCACAACATGTATTGTGCATCAAAAAATTATTTTCCTAAAATTTTATATTCATTTTCATTTCCGGAAATTCCCCAAGATTTCCCAAACTGGAAATATATGATATCTCGGGAAGGGAAGGTGGTATGAAGGTCAAGCAACCACCAAAATATGTATTTATACCCACAGTATACTGTCATGCCAATGACTCAATTTCAACTAGAGGTGTATGTAGGGCTTTTGCAACTAATCTCTTCATATACACATACATGCAGACCCCCCTAAAGTGCATGCATCATAACTATAAAGTATGTGAAAGTCACCCTATCATGTAAGCTCATGTAGACCTATGCACTGGACTTTTTTACAGGCTTTAGCTACTGAAAAAAGTGGATTTGTAAGAAGTGGGCTAAAAATACACACCTATACCATTAGTGTCAATCCATCTTGAAATGTGGGAGGGGGGACATTTGTCAACAAAATGGGTCATTTTGCCAAAAGATGGGAAAGACATCCCACCAGGAATAAAGCCCTTGACATTGGGGGGATGAGGTTGGAAACATTTCTTGAAGTATTATGGAATCCACATCACCTTTTGGCGCTTGAAAAATGTTGGCATATTGAAGCTAAACTGGTGAAATATGGTGTAAAAGTGGAATAAATTTGCGCGAAGCGTGCAAAAATTGGCACTTTTGGGGCCATTTGGTCAAAAACCCACATGTATACAGGTGTCAACATTGGGGGGATGATGGTATGGACCATCCCCCTGGAAAAATATCAGGGGATCTACATGTATGCCTGTGAAAATTCCACATAGCAGTTAGCACTTAGCTTGTGAAAAATATTTGAGACACAAACCTTTTTTGATAGCCTTATGGAATATTTATATTTCAGATAAGTAGTTCCCATTGGTAACAAGTGACCAATCCTGGTGAAGTTGCTATGGCAACAACTAATGATGGGTCAGATGAAGAAGAGGCAGGACCAAGCACAAAAAGAAGAAGACTTAACCAGGGTAAGTTTGTCCCAGCTAATGGACAATGAAGGGTAAATTGCCAGGGCATGCAGGGGGAAGTACCGTAATAGAACTGGAATAGCGCTGGTAATTCTTGGGGAGCCCTGGGCATGCTGGGTAGTTCCCCTTGAAGACAGACAATTTTGTGAAGAAAGGGCCCAAATTGCCCCTTTCTGGGTATCTATCAGCGAAAAACTAAATGCAAGAAAGAATGCCTACAATATGTGTTACTTTTTAATTCTGGGGGTACATTTTTTTTCCCAAAAAGACCTAAATATTTTGGTGTTTTGGGGGAAAAATCTATATAAAAATAAATAAATCTAGATATCTTCAATACAAAAGGTCAAAATTTTCAATCGATCGTTGGCTTTTCATTCCAGCTACATAGACTTTAAGTACATATCATCAGATTTATACAATTTACTTTGAGGACTGTTAAATTTCAAAAATATAAATTTTTAATCATTTGCCATAAAATGTGTATTATATTGCGAATTTCAAAAAATGTATTAATTTAGATTTTTGTTTGATGAACGATTTATTTACTTTGTTTGTTTGTTTGTTTGTTTAATACGGTTGGTCTTTAAGATGTTGACCCAGGTCATATTTTTTGGCGACTTGAGTCAGGGACTTAAAAAGACTTGACTTGACTTGATTCACCACAAGTCTGCCTCGGCGCAGAATCCGAGACCACTGAAACACAACTGGTGAACAAACACCCTTGCAGTTGCGAACAACAGCAAGTTGCCTCATAGACTGGAGAATATGCTTGTTTTTCAATAGTGCAGTGGTACTACAGAAAATGTTTAAACCATGCAAGCAAGGCATTTGACTTTTACATCATGTATTGTGTTTTTGTCTGTTGTTTTAGATCTAGAAGGAACCTACAAGTGTACCTCTTGTCATGAGCAGTTAAACCACAGCAACCCAAAGCATGTGTTCAAGCATAAACTACTTGGAGTTCTACTATGCCGGGTAAGCTGCAGTCAAATTAATGTTTGTATAATGTGGGCTTTATGTCTATGGACTTGATCATTTGCTTGATCCTCTATAGGGTTCTTGAAGCAGTACATGCCATAGCATGAGTTATCCAATTAGGGGGGGGGGGCACAAGGACTGATTGAGGGGCCATGGGTCTGATTTAGGGGGTAATTTGTTTTTTGGTAATATATCTATGGAATATGACTCTGAATGGAGTCTGCATGTTCCCATATGATGCTACACCAGTGTCTTAAAGGCACAGTCAGAGATTTTGAATTCAGCAATTTTGCACATTATTCTGTTTTATGGGGATCATATACATACAACACACATTTTAACATATATAGATTCTCTATACTCCATCTCGTACTCTGGGGGGGGGGGGCACTCAACTGAAATTTTGGTAGGGTGTGCGGCGCGGAGCGCTGAACTTTGGGAACCAAGAACTGATTTTGGGTAAAATAGGGGCTTGATGAACTGAAATTTCAACATTTTTGATGGGTCTTGTGAACTAAAATTGGGCCAAGTTATAGGTTTTGGAACTAAAATACTCCAATTTTTTCCAAACTTTGGCTAAAGAGTTACAATTTTCAGAGTTTGAGGCTCAAAGACCTGGAGCATGATCCAAATGTGGGTCTTAGGAACTGCCGGAGAGCCTTAAAAAGGGACCCTTGACCGCCGTACTGCTCTCATTGAGGGGCCTATCAACTTGGTCACCTTTATGAACAGTTGGTCCAGAGGTGTGATGACATCATTCAGCCATTAATTATATACCAAATATGGTTACGAAGTGATGTCATACTATGGGCAGGGAATTCGTATGAGCTTGGCGTTATGGGTCATTAGCATACATAATTGTTCCATTATACATTACTTTTATTCAATCCGGTATCGTCATATGGCTTGCGCTGGGGGATTGCATGATTGGAAAATTGTATTGGTATTTGAATTGACTAATTCTTGGGCTACGGTAGAGAAAAGTCCATCTATTATAATATTGACGTAACATTTGATGCAATATTTAACCCTAACCCAACTAGGACTCCCAACTGTGTAGCTACATGCTGGGGATCTTCTGCGTGGCATGCGAGGGGTCCGAGGTTCGAATCCCGGGGGTGCCAAGTGACTTTCTTCTTCATCTTTTCTCCTTTTTCGTTCGTTCTTTCCCTTCCGATAGCAAAAATACCACGGGTAGGGTTAGGGTTAATTAATATGCATGTTTTTCCTATATATGCCTCCTTAACCCTAACCCAACTAGGACTCACTAAAGCTCACTATTAAAACCACTCTGCGTGCATGCATTCCACGGGACTTGATGACGCAATCAGACCAAGTCATATATACCCAGGGAATCATTGGCAGGGCCAACGTCACCTGTGTAGCTACATGCTGGGGATCTTCTGCGTGGCATGCGAGGGGTCCGAGGTTCGAATCCCGGGGGTGCCAAGTGACTTTCTTCTTCATCTTCTCTCCTTTTTTGTTCCTTCTTTCCTTCCGATAGCAAAAAAACACGGGTAGGGTTAGGGTTAATCAAACAAAATGGAGCTCCAAATGGGGAATTCTTTATTTAAGACTGATCAATCATGTCAAGATGAATATTCTGAACCCCACACCTAAGTTTCAGATGGACATAATAAATAATTTGTATAGCCCCCAATTCTATGGCATATAAGCTCATATATATGGGGTTATTTTTTAATGGACCTTTACATGTAAAATCTATGGAGATGCAGATTAGAGGAGGCTGTCCGGAAAGGGTGCTACAGCCTCATTTTAGGCACTGAAATGCTCATAAAAAGAACCCCATTCAATTGTGTAAAAAAAGCCAGTATAAAAGGCCTTGCGTGTTTCACATACTAGTGTGTGGTTTGAGTGACAAACCTACCTGGGGGACCATAATACTTTGTGACATTTACCATTTTTTTTATATACTCTCTTTCTAGCATTGTCACCAGTATCTAAATGTTAATGAAGGATCAGAAGGACAATGTATATGGTGTGGAGAAGGAGGACATCTCATCTACTGTGCCTCTTGTCCAAAAGCCTTTTGCAAAAGTTGCATCAAAACTAACCTAGGTCACTCTGAGATCAGCAAGATCTTGGAGGATGAACAGTGGTTATGTTATGTGTGCAATCCGGCCACACTTGCTGATCTCCAACAGGAATGTGACAAAGTCATGTCCCACTTGAAATTAAAGAGAAGAGATAAACTTAAAAAAAAGAGGGTCAAGAAGAGGAAAAAGAAATCAGGATGGGAAGCTGGTGATGAAGATGATAATGAGGTGGAGGATGAACGCAAAGATAAAGGTGATGATGAAGGTGATGGCAAGAAGAAAAAAGAAGAGGAAATCCCCAAGGAAGGAGAAAAAGAAGCTGGATAGTGCCGATCTCATGACATCTGTGGATGACATGCAGCCAAAGAAGTGGAAATCTGCAAGGAAGAAGAAAAAGAAGCTGGATAGTGCCGATATTGTGACATCTGTGGATGATGTGCAGCCAAAGAAGGGGAAATCCGCAAGGAAAGAGAAAACTAAAGGTGCCAATTTTGTGATATATGCAGAAAGCAGCTCTGACTTGTCAGATGTGCAACCAAAGAAGAAAGAACATATGTGTGAGAGAAAGAAAGATAACTACACAGAGAATGAAGTTGAAAGGAGAAAACCTGCAAGGAAGGAGGAAAAAAAGCAGGATAGTGATGATCTCATGACATCTGAAGATGACATTCAGCCAATGAAGAAGAAATCTGGAAGGCAGAAGAAAAAGAAGGCAGATAGTATCGAGATATATAAGGAAAGCAGCTCTGACTCACCAGACATGCAGCCAAAGAAGAAAAAACGTAAGCGCAAGAAAAAGAAAGATAACTCTTCAGAGGATGAAGCCGATAGGAGTTATAAGGAGAAAAACAATTGGCCGAGAAACAAAGAAGCTGCTACTTCAGTTTTGGGATTGGATGAGGATGTGAGGAAGTCTGGTCCATCTGTTGAAGAAACCTCTGGATCAGGTGTGAGTAGTAATGCAACAATAAGAAAACCTTCCCTAGACTGATGTGCTTTAAACGATACAAATTGTGCACTGTTGTCAAAAGTGAACTGAGATAAATTAACACTTTAGTAAAAAAATGTCAAAATTATGCACAAACATCCTTACATTTTAAAATGGTAAGACTCAAAAGCTGTATCTAGTGCATGGTCTTAATTTGCATCTTTTTGCACCAATGAATCCAAAATGTCTGCTTTATAAGTGCACCAAAATATAAAATAATTTAAATAATAATCTAACACAGTGGTGCTGGAGAAAGGTTTTGGAGAAGCATTCTTTAATTCAGATTTGAGGTTTGTAACAACTTCAAATGTGTATATTTCTAAGACTTTTTTGTTGTTGTTGTTCTTTCAGGGTGGTCCTGTAGATACACCTATAGTTGATGCATGTGGTGCAAATAGGAAAGGTGAGTTTTGAAAAGCTGTTGATTTCTTATCTCCTTAGATAGTGTGATTTCGTACCTTGAGAGGTATATTGGAATGCAAATTGGTGAGCCCAAACATCATTGATTACAATATTTCAATTCTGATTATTTCTCTTTTCATGCTATAAATAAAACATTCTTAAAGGAGTATTTCGTGATCCTAGCATCCTCTTTTTATGACATTTTTCAGTACATATTCACGAAAAAAGCCTATTCCCAAAATTTCAGTTGATTCCGTTTTTTGCGTTTGCGAGTAATGCATGATTATGTGTATTACTCTGCACCATAGACAATGCGTTGTAATTTCGTTCTGGTGCACCAGAACGAAATTCAAATTTCACGATATCTTTGCAAAACGAATTAATCTGCAAGAAATATTTTGTACATAAACATTATGTAGCCACAGGTTTCCAGTGATATAAAAATCTCAACTTTTTTTGAGAAAAGTGGGGGGATGAGGCTGTGGATCACGAAATGCCCCTTTAAGGGGGTACTACACTCCTGGCCAATTCTGTGCCTATTTTTTGCATTTTTCTCAAAAATTATAGCGCATTGGTGACAGATAAGATATGTATATTATAGGGGCAAGGACTACAACTACCGCACTGGAAATTTTATTTCAGCACAGACAGCAGTTGTGGAGTTACAGTCAAAAATGAGGGAAAACCAGTATTTGATCAATAAATCACACTTAAATAAAATACTTGCCTTGAGTTGCTGAATTTTCAGTGCATTAGTTGTGATCCTTGCCCCTATAATATACATATCTTACTAGTCACCAATGCATTATAATTTGTGAGAAAAATGCAAAAATAGGCACAAAATTTGCCAGGGGTGTAGTACCCCCCTTACGAAGCACATTTGCTATGTTACTAAAGATTGTTTGTATCACATTGTGTGCCCTACTACAGGTATGGAGAAGGTATCATCCAGTGATATTGATGATATAATATACAAAGCTAAACTTGGACGCAATCAACTACAGCGTCTCTTTAGACAACTTGGTATTCCATCACCAGATGTTGAGAATGCTGAGAGGATAGCAGACACCAGAGATTTTAATCTTCAAGCAATTCAAGTGTTAGAATCCTGGCGACAAACTAATGGAGAGAAGGCTACAAGAAAAGCAATTATAGATGCTTTGAAAGAATGTGGTTTCATTGAAGCCAAAGAGATTATAGAGAAACAATGGAGCCTCGTTTCACAAGGTAATACATGTAAGGCACCACATCAAATTTGGTCTAATATTACTATCGGTGCCCAGTTAGGTACCGATGAATCTTTCTATCATACACTGGTGATGTAATACTAGTAATTAACATTTGCAGTGTTATTATTTTTCATATAAATAAAAAATATAACCACTATGTGTTCAGGTACAATAGAAAGAGCTATCGATACATCTTCATAACCTCATTAATATACGCAGCAAATCACAGATAATAACTTTTAAATACGCGAACGCAAATGCAGGTCATTGAAAAAGTATAATGACCGCGTCTCGTGACGTAGCTAAAAGTACGCTCTACAATGACCGCGTTACGTGACGTGTTACACGTTTCGAACAATTTACGCGGACGCTGGCCGCCATATTTGGACATCGCATGATTGCGTGCCAGCGTGATTGCTCGCTAGCGGTATTTCCTTAATGGGCTATTCAATTTTTCACAGGGAAAACGACAGATTAAGTTAAAATTGTGTTCTGTTTTCAAATCAAAAGAAGAAAATGTAACGTAAATTGAATTTAAAAAAGTGAAAAGTGACGGTTATGAATGAGGTTAATGACTTTGCATCAGTTATTTTTCAGGTATTGTGAAATATCTAAACATTGTGCTTTGGACCTCGGAATATCCCGAGGGGCTATTCCTCGGTTCCAAAGCACAATGTTTAGATATTTCACAATACCCTCAAAACGACTGATGCGTAGTCATTAACCTCTAATCGGGGCACCAATAATGCTATAGAACCAAATAAGATTGCACCTAAGAGGGCATGTGAGATGTGCACCTTTGTACATTTTGTTCAATTGGGTATAAAAAAGATGATTACATCTTGAAATTGTAGGACTCAGCAGCACAAAGACGTATGTCTAACATTTAGAACTCTGTAGCACTAATGGCACCTAAGATTAAAATGTGGCATTGATTTGACAAGAGGAGCAAGCAAAACTAGAGCCCTTCCACTTGTGGCCCAGGTACACTCAACACTACTTGAGAATGATGCTCCACTTTAAATGTTTTATGTGTTGCAAATTAGCATGGTCAGCAAGAGATCCCTGGCTCAACACACACACACAGCTATGTATATAGTGAATGATT
The DNA here is from genome assembly GCF_039555335.1 of Amphiura filiformis. Taxonomy (NCBI): domain Eukaryota; kingdom Metazoa; phylum Echinodermata; class Ophiuroidea; order Amphilepidida; family Amphiuridae; genus Amphiura; species Amphiura filiformis. The sequence continues at coordinate 50,264,776 of NC_092644.1, read as the reverse complement.
GAATGATAATGAGATATATCTAACAACAAGTTGTCAATGGAAGTATCTGGGCTGTGTTCAAGCAGTTTTACAGCCAGTGTACTGTTTTTCCGGGTGTTCTATTGAGACAGATGTCATAATCTTAGGACTCTGTAAACCAGGCATCCATTTTCACTGTGACCTTCAGTTTCTCCATTAAGTGATTAGCTTTGTTCAGGAATTCATTCTCCTCTGCTGCAAAATATTTAGCCACTGAGGAATTTATTTTACTGCGTCTGTCACAACTGAAAAAAGTAGGAATACTATAGCCTTTATACAGTTGGTGGCTATACTCTGATCAGCTCTTAATAGGCGGGACTCATAACATCGTGGATTGATACAGAATGGCGTACACACATCTAGGCGCAGCACCTACGCGAACAGCGCTTTGCGTTTTGCGTGAATGACGCGTGCTTTTGTGAATTTATGCTCGCGTAAGTTGAAACTTTATTGACTCACGCAGTAACAAAAACCGAATAATTCCCGCCTATTAAGAGCTGATCATAGTATAGTGGCTTTATTCTCCTTCTTGACCTTTGTTGCAGTGGGAGGTGCTGCAGAAAAATTTAGCCGCTGTTAAAAACTTACATAATACTAGCCTATTCACTGGTAGAAAGGGTGTTCAGTATGGTAATGACATACTTAGGTTACCAGAGCTTAAAATGGTGCAAATTTAAGTGCTAAAATCATCAAATGCTGAGAGGGTGGGGGTTTTGGTCCAGAGAATATCCAGAAGGCTTCAGTATAGTGCTGTAGGAGTCGGACTCAAGTTCTTTTTTCAAGAACACTGACTCTGAATCGGATGTACAGGACTCAGATGGTGACATCCCACTATCTCTAAGGACCGCTATCTCTAAGGTTCGCTATCTCTAAGGTTCGCTATCACTAACGTGTAAAGTCTATGGAGATCAGAATCCCGCTATCTCTAATAGAGAAAAGGGTTCGCTATACCTAAAAAGAGGTCCGCTACTTCTAAGGTTCGATATCACTAATTTAGAATAAGGTTCGCTAGTTCTAAGGTTCGATATCACTAATTTTAAATACGGTTCGCTATCACTAATTTAAAATAAGGTTCGCTATCACTAATTTTGAATAAGGTCCGCTATCACTAATTTATTGAAGGTTCGCTATCTCTAAGGTTCGTTATCACTAATTGCAATAAAGGTCCGCTATCACTAATTTTGTTTAGGGTTCGCTATCCCTTATTAATTAAGGTTCGCTATCTCTAAGGTTCGCTATCACTAATTTTGATTAGGGTGCGCTATACCTAAGGTTCGTTATCACTAATCTTAAATAAGGTCCACTATCTCTAATTTTAAATAAGGTCTGCTATCTCTAATTTTAAAAAAGGTCCACTATCTCTAATTTTTAAAAAAGTCCGCTATCTCTAATTTTAAATAAGGTCCGATATCTCTAATTTCAAATAAGGTCCGCTATCTACACCTTATTTAAAATTAGAGATAGCGAACCTTATTTAAAATTAGAGATAGCGAACCTGATTTAAAATTAGAGATAGCGAACCTTATTATAAATTAGAGATAGCGAACCTTGTTTGAAATTAGAGATAGCGAACCTTATTTGAAATTAGTGATAGCGAACCTTAGAGATAGCGAACCTTAGAGATAGCGAACCTTAGAGATAGCGGACCTTATTTAAAATTAGAGATAGCGAACCTTAGGGATACCGGGATTGTTAAAATTAGAGATAGCGGACCTTATTTTAAATTAGTGATAGCGAACCTTAGAGATAGCGAACCTTCAATAAATTAGTGATAGCGGACCTTATTTAAAATTAGAGATAGCGAACCTTATTTAAAATTAGTGATATCGAACCTTAGGAATACCGAACCTTTTTCAAAATTAGTGATATCGAACCTTAGGTACAGTGGACCTTTTTCGTAATTAGTGATAACGAACCTTAGGGATAGCGAACCTTAGAGATAGCGGTCCTTAGAGATAGCGAACCGTAACCACTCAGAGACCATGCACCTGAGCCCAGCAAAATATGGCCTTTTTAGACCTCATTTATTTACACATAAGAAATTGTTGCATTTAAGTTCCAAATTCAGCAGTCAAATTGTGATTCGGAATTAAATTCTTAGATATTTCTTTGAAGAATTAGACTTAAGAAATAAAAATGAATCAAGTTTTACCAAAATCATAAGAAAAGTAATCATTCAATCCCACTAGTTATGGCAAGCAGGTAGGTATCAAGGTCTTCTTGTGTTTTATTAATTACTTATAACAATTGCATATCTTAAATTACTTCATATAAATTTATTTTCTCATCGCCTACAGCATACTTATCTTCAGCATTCAACTTGGAGGAGTGCAAGAAACAGCTGATAACATTCTATCGCCACAAAATGAGCCGAGTACAATTATTGCCATGGTGTGATGAGTCAAAGGATATGAATGATATATATGTCACTTTGAAGTTAAAAAAAGGGTCAAGAAAAGGTACCACATTGCTGCCAAAGAATGAAGATCTTGTAAGTCTCCAAATTTCAGATGATGTGCCAGCAACACGGATACTAGTTAAGGGAGTAGCTGGCAGTGGGAAGTCAACTTTGTTGGCTAAGTTGGCTTACACTTGGTCACAGCAAAAAAGTGACTCCCCACTTGCCAAATATCAATTGTTGTTCATCTTAAGTTTACGTGAAGTTAAAAGTGGTAGCTTTATTGATGAAATATTTGCACAAATCTTTGAAATCAACACCAAAGTGTCAAGAGAAGGCCTAGAAGCATATATTGGATCAAATCCTCAGCTAGTCCTTCTCCTATTGGATGGTTTTGATGAATATGCAGCCAGTGACCTTTCTAGCACTGATGGGACCTTACAAGAAATTCTTGCATTTAAAAGATTTCGTGAATGTCGCACAATTCTATCAACTCGGCCTCACAAAGATTTGCAAATACATCAATCCAGCTACCTACTAGTAGATGTTTCAGGATTTTCATCTACAAATGTTAAATTGTATATGAAAAAATTCTTCAGTGGTAAGAAGGAGATGGTTCAAGGGCTGAAAGAAAGGATAAGTGAATCTGAAAGACTTACCACCTTGTCAAAAACACCAGTAATGCTAATGTTAATGTGTCTTCTTTGGGAAGATGAGCAAAAATTACGAGATACACAATCAGAATTGTATCAAGATTTTGTCCTCTTTTTATGGAGGAAGTATTGTAGGAGGCAAGGTAAAGGTAAAGATGTAGATGAACAAGACAAAATAGAAGGAGAGTTTGCTGAAGTTATATCTAGATTAGGGTGTTTGGCTTTGGAGGGATTATGTTGTAAAGACAATATCAAAGAAGAAAAGATCGTCTTTGCTGAAAATGACTTTGATGAAGATAGGTCATTATATCAGGTGGGGTGTGATACAGGTCTTTTAACCAGAGAAAGGTTGAGAAAAAGATTCAGTAGAAATAATGCTGTAATGTTTCTTCACAAATCCTTTCAGGAATTTTGTGCAGCTAAGTACTGGGCAAGTTTGTACACTACAGATCCTGATAAGTTCAACTCAATTCTGATTCATTTGAAAACATGGAAGATGTTTATGAGCAAATTTGACCTTTTAAAATTCTGTTGTGCATTAATTGAAAGAGGTGGGATGGTCTCTATCATACAACATGCAATAAAGGTATATCAAAGTAGGCAACCTATTTTACATGCAAAGATTTTTTGCATTGGCTATGATAAACCTGACCATAGCAAAAAGAACATAGTCAATATCTTGACTTTGTTGTATGAAAGTAAAAACACCTCTGATGATGGTGAGTCAAGAGGTGATTCAGATTCAACTTCAGATTCAGCTTCAGATTCTGATTCAGCTTCTTCATTGAATCCATCACAGAAAGGCTGTGGAACTGTTAAGAGCCAACAGTCAACTAAAAGTGATGTTTTGAATGCCACACTAATACAGTCATTCAAATCAATCTTCCCTGATGATGGATTCAAAATAGATATAGGTGATAAATATCCCAAAGCAACTTCAATATTTCTCAACTTTGTTAAGTCTGAATTAGGATCCTCAATACTCAGTACAGTCAAATCAATCACCTTGATGAATCCACATCTATTACATGCCGATGTGCTGAGATGTATGTCAAATTTTGAGAACTTGGAAATAGATTTCAAAAAACCATTTGAACAAAATGCTGACCATCTTGTAGAAGCTTTAGGTACTGTTACCCTAGTAAAACTAAGTAAACTAAAGTTGCGTCTAAAGAATGAGCAATTTCCCATTAAATGGTTGATTGAATTCCTCACTGCATATAGGACACCCAATCTGCAGAAACTGGATTTGTCACTTTGTAATATAGGAATGGCTATAGGGCCTCTTGCAAAGCAGCTCACTGAACTACAGTGTTGCACACAATTTATCTCATTAAATTTATCAAGCACTGGGTTAAAGGAAAATCACATCAAAACATTAAGTGAATTCCTTCCTAAGATACCCAACCTACAGGAGCTGAATTTGTCAGAAAATACTGTAGGGATGGGCATGGGGCCTCTTGCACAGCAACTACAGCATTGCACACAATTAACCTCATTGATATTATCAGATACTCAGCTGAATGAAGATCACATCAAGACACTGAGTGAATTCCTTCCCAAAATACCCAAACTGCAGGAGCTGAATTTGTTGCATAATACTGTAGGGGTGGGTGTGGGTCCTCTTGCACAGCAACTACAGCATTGCACACAATTAACCTCATTGATATTATCAGATGCTCAGCTGAATGAAGATCACATCAAGACACTGAGTGAATTCCTTCCCAAAATACCCAACCTACAGAAGCTGGATTTGTCATTTAACACTGTAGGGATGGCTATAGTGCAACTTGCACAGCAACTGCAACATTGTCCCATGTTGAGTATATTGGATTTGCAGTATACACACATTACAGACCAAGGTGTTATTGAACTTTCCCACAGGTTTGTTTCCATGCCCAATCTGACTAGTCTCGATCTCTATGGTAATGATATTGGTAATACTGGTGTTGATGCTTTGTTCAGACACAGACACCATTTAACCAAATTTCGGTACTTGTCAATCAGTCCCAAACTAAACAATCAGTGTAGTGATCTAGTTAGAGATAGTCTTAATGCTATTGGAGCATTTTTAATTTTTTACCCCTGTACATAATGATGGAGACCAAAAGTTGACATTTGTCCTTTATGCCTATAACTCAAGAACTATACATCGGAGATAGGTCAAACTATACTTTTTCTGAATCTTACTATAAATAGGGGAATGTAATTGTATGTGTGTGTGTGTGTGTGGCATATGTATACGTAAAAAGTCTCCGTCAGTTTCAATCCAAATGTCGCCAAATTCATACGGGAGATCGAGGAATATACGGGAAATGGACTGGACTTTATTTGGTTGAAATCGGTCAAGAATTGGCTGCAAAACAGTGAAAATATGGGTAAAAGGGGTTTTGTTATGAAAAACTGCAGCTGGCAGGCAGCGCGTCAGCGCCGCATGCGTAATGTGCGCGTAAACAGCGCAGAGCCATGCGATTTGCGAGCCAGAGACCAGTGGACATGATAATACAGAAAGAAGGAAAAATAAATAAAAAATTAAGAACAAAAAGGTACATGGACGGGTCACGGGATTATGATAACGGATGAACACACTATGAGAGGACATACTAAATACGGGAAAAAGATGTGACAACATGAAGCGGTACTATGAAGAAAAATGAAATAAAAATGATAAAAGAGGTACGAGTGATAGGCCAACGGGTTAAAGTAACTAAATGAAATGGGAACTAAACAAAGAAGGAAAGAAACTAATCAGGAAATGTAAGGAAAAAAAGGAGCTAAAATAATGAGAACAGAATTAAATAAAAAAACATGGAAACGGGAAATCACAAGCAGCAAATAAAAAAAGAAGCTAAAAGTGAAATGTAAGAAAGAACAGATTTAGAAAATAATGGGAACGGGGTTAAATAAATAAACAACATGGAAACGGAAAATCACAAGCTAAGCAGTAGAAACCCCCAAAAAATGTAAGAAGAGACAGATTTAGATAAATAAAATGTACCTTTCAAAGATTCTACCTGTTCAGAAATTCTTCCTGTTATAGTGAACACCCCCATTTACTCATCTAGAGGGGACCCGCGCGAAGCGCGGGTATCCCGCTAGTCCTAATAATGAGAGGAATACAATTAGATGATTTTTATCCATATTGCCCCCATTTTGGAAATATGCAAATTAACATTTGGTGTTCCATTTTTGTCTAGGTGCTTCCATTTTGGTACTTAAATTGACTCGTCTACCACTGTAGAGGCTGATCCTGTATGCATAACCTGTGTTGCTCTTCACAGCATGGACTAAACCCATGAGATATCAGACAAAAGGGGTAGAATTTTAGTGCTGTACCCTGGCAATAATTCTATGTTAAACTAGAGCGGTTCTCGGGTTGCGCGGTTTTCGGCATTCGCAGTTCGTGTGTAAGGTTCTTGGTGCTTGGGTGATGGTATGGTAGTGTGTGAAACGTTGCGTGGTTGTGTTTAGATGTTTGTTTCTTTTTAGAACCCTGTATAGGCGTAGCTAGGATGGTGGTTGGGGAGTGTGGAGTGGGTTTATTTTTAATAAGAAGGCGGAACTGTGGGTTTGCTGTTGCGTTGTTTTGTAAATTTATTAGGGGATATTTTACATATACTGGTGGACTATGGGAAATGTTATATGTACTTGTTCGAAGTAAGGCGGGCGTATACCACTTATCTGGTGCGTATCCTTCTTGTGTTAACTTTTTTATGATTAGCCTAATAGGTATTTTGGTACTGGTTCTTTTGTTCGAGGGTCTGGATATGTGACCCGGCAGCACAAATGAGCCGTAAATTCCCTAAATTGTATTCTGAGTTACGGTGTAAAATATGTACGAAGGTCGTATTCATCGGTAACTTAAGCTGTCGCGACATCCGTCTCATTTTGATAGCCACAACACCAATCAATAATCCTATTATTGAAGTGGATAATAAGCTTCTACCTTAGATGGCTACAGAACTTTTAATAGCTCTGGTCTTTGTTTGCTTTTGCTAAATCCTTTTCAAGTGGTGGGTTACCAGGCATTGTATTTTGTATAGGTATGCATAACCAACAATTAACAATGAGAGAACCTTCTTAAACCTTGTTGACTTGGGGATGATTTGAAATGACCGCCAATTATGACTGTTTGATATTTATTGCCAGCAATGTGGAAAAAGAGACACACGTAGAAACGAAAAAAGCTATAATTTTGTTGAAGGAGCAAAGTTTAACAAACCATAACCCCGCTTCTGGATATCGTTTGAAGTCAAATGATATACCATTTTAAGTTTATGATGTTTATTTTTAAACACTAAATAAAACAAAATTGACCGGGGAAGGAATTTACGGCTCATTCGCCGTGAACGGTCACATATTCGCCTGTCTCCGGAGCTAGAATTAGACTGTACTGAGTTGCAAAACATGAATGCATGCAAGTTTGCAATGTCTGGCCCTATTTATACATGCTGAGACGAATATACCTAGGTATATTCGTCTCAGCTTTTATGGATGCATTTCACAAACGCAGAATGATGTACTCATTATCCCAAAGTACCAGATACATTGCTTTTGTGATTGGTCTATTGGCTGTAGTATTAGTTTAGTTTAGTTTAATACCTTTATTGCACAAATATATATCAAAAAGCGGTGTGTGGTGCAAAAGGGCAACCCCGAACAGGCACGCAGGCCCACTGGATGGGGGCCCTTATACACACACCAAAAAGAAAGAACTAAAAATTACACAATACATAATTATAAACATGTTTTAAAAAACACTATAAAATACATTAAAAATACAATATAATACTAAAATTGAGTTGCCAAAAGACATCGCATAAACATTAGTGAAATTGCACAAGGTAGGTAAACTGATAAGTTCACAATCCGTAAATGTTCCCCCGCACAAATCCAAGAACACCTCGGCACAAAGATCCCCTACACACCCCAACGACGCTCCGCACCACACCGTAGCACTATATCAAACTGGCTGATAAACTCTCGCACTCTGCGTCTGAATCCTGCTGGAACTTGACGTTGGTGGCACCAGTCTGAGAAAGTACCAAAGTGCAGTACGAAATGCCACTGAGGCATGCCTAAGACCTCCAAACCGAAGCATTTCTGGACATGTACAGAAGAAACATTTGCAAATTGTGAATTATGAACAATCCCGATGAAATTATTTACAGTACGACGGCAACTTCGTGACCTCTTTTGTTCGATAGAAAATTTTTACGGGTTGGTGAACACGGGTTACGTAACTAAATGTTGAAAATTTGGCCGGCAAACATGTTTTAGCGAAATAGCTCCAGAAATGGGAGACACGGGTCGCTTTTTGCTTAAATTGGGTACCATGATCATGGATAAGATACCAAACATTTGTGCAAAGAACAAAAAACGAGTAAAAGTTGAATAATATTGAAAATAAAGAAGCTTGAACATGTCCAAAGTGGCCGGGAAAATGAGAAAAAAATTGCATGTCACGATCACCAAAATGGTTATATCTACAACTATGAGCAAACGCCGGTCGTATGCTTTTCTGTAATGATAGATATTAACTAACTTGAGCTTGTATTAAATTTTCAGCGAAAATGATTGGTGGAATAATCTAGTCGTAGGTTGGAAAGTTACTCTCAAAACGGCCCGTGTCTCAATCGTGCGTGTCCGGTTAGTGACAAGTGTCACTAGCAAAATAGCAGCCGGCCTTGTCATTATATCAAATAATAATCGTCAGAATCGTCCAGTTGACTCCAGTGATATTTATTTATTCAAGCAAAATACTGCATTGACTTACAAAATATTGAAGTCAATATAAAAAGTAATATCATCTCATTTGACTGAACTTAAAAGCAGTTTTTAAAATATTATTGTTGATCGAGTCCCTGAATGAGAAATAAGATTGCAAAAGATACGAGTATGGTACAGTAGGTTGTGATGGTCTAGTGGTTGACGCCGTGGTTTGAAGTGCGAGAGGTTGAAGGTTCGAATCCTACAGCATTTCGATTTTTTTCTCTCTTGTTCTGTTAGGCCTATGGTGTATGTGTGTAGGCCCGTCAGTATTATGATCAATTGAAAATATTTCTATGCGACACGTTTGCAATGTTTTTCTTTATGCGTAGGCCTACATATTAAAAATAAGATAGCGTCAGCCATAATTTACGAATTTCAAACCTGATATTTTGGCATAATATTATTTGTAATTTTCACCGTTCTTACACCCTACCCAGACATACACATAATTGGAATCAGCGTTTCGTTGTCTAGAGTAACTTTAATTATCTTCAATAGAACACCATAAGCGGTCAAGATAAAAAAAATGCTTTCTTTTATTTTACCTCATTTTTTCTGCTTCAAATGATCAGAAACCCTTCCTGAAAGTTGTTTACTACTATCATAAATATTTTCAAAAAAAAACCCGCTATGGTAGGGTTCGAACTTCCAACATCTCGCACTTCAGGCACGGCCTTAGCCACTAGACCATCACAACCTGCTAACTTATTCTCGTACCGTTTGCAATGTTATTTCTAATTCAGTGTCTCGTTCAACAATAATCTTTTATAAACTGTTTGTAAATTCAGTCAAATGGCTTGAAATTACGTTTTATATTGACTTCGATATTTAATAAGACAGGGCAGTATTTTGTATGAATAAATTAATATCACTGTAGTCAACTGGACGATCCTGACAATTATTAATCGATTATATGGACAAGGCCGGCTGTTAATTTTCCTGCTGGACACTGGTCACTAATGGTCACGCACGATTGCGAGGGGAAGCCGTTTTGAAAGCAACTTTCCAACCTACTACTCGATTATTCCACCAATCATTTTCGCTGAAAATTTAATACAAGCTCAAGTTAGCTAATATCTATCATTACAGAAAAGCATACGACCGGCGTTGGCTCATAGTTGCAAATATACTACCATTTTGGTGATCGTGACATGCATTTTTTCTCATTTTTAGGCTACTTCGCGCACAATAAACATTCATTTTCTCCACAATAATTGGACTTTTACGCGTTACTGTTTGCCTATACTCATGTTTCATATCTTATCTATGGGCTCAATATGGAAATGAAGGGAGAAACGACTCGTGTATTCCATTTTTTGATGTTTTCTGAAAAACTGTATTTGCCACCTGATTTTCAACATTACGTTACGTAACAGCAGAGGTCACGCCGGTAAAAATTACCGGAAGTGAGCTAAGTTGCTGTCGTACTGTTTATGGATACTGACAGGTGAATTTGAGATGTAGTAATTAAGGAGCTCGGATTTAACATATTTGAAAATTTGAACGCTCCTGACGTCAGCAGGGAGGTTGTTCCAGGAGTTGTACACACGGTTAAAAAATGTCTGCTTGAAAATATTGGTATTGCACTTATTTGGGATAATTGTAGGTGAGTCAGAGGATCTTAAAGAAATGGAATCAGTGCCACGGAAATTCACTCTATCTTGCAATGAGATAAAAGACATGCCATGTAAACCCTTGAAGAGCAGGATGTTATCTTTAAACTTGCGACGGTCCTCAAGACTAGAAAGGTTGAGTTCAGAAAGCCGCTCTTCATAGGGGGCAGAACTTTGAAGGATGAATCTGGTAGCACGCCTTTGAACTCTTTCAATGGCAGTAATGAGACCCTTGGTAGATGGATTCCAAATTTCTGACCCGTATTCCAAAATAGGTCTGACATGAGCCAAATAAAGAATTTTACGAGTAAGGGGGTCTTTTATCTCATTGCAAGTGTGACGGATCAAGCCCAAAATACGGTTAGCTTTGCAAATCATATGATTAATATGCATTTTCCAATTCAAATTATTAGTGACCATGATACCAAGATCATTTTGACTAGTAACAGAAATTAAATTGTGGTTACCAAGTTTATAATCAACAGGATCAACATGGTGATGTTTACGAGTTTTGACCTGAAGCACCACACATTTTTTTGCATTAAAATCAATATCCCATGTTTTACTCCAGTTATTCAGAGCATTGAGGTCATTTTGCAGAGCCACTTGATCATCAGTGGAAGAAATTGTTCTATATAATTTTGCATCATCCGCAAAGAGAGCAATGCGTGTATCAGGTGAGACACAGGATGGCATGTCATTGATGAAGATAACAAAAAGTAAGGGCCCTAGGATAGAGCCCTGTGGGACACCGGAAGTGACTGGTAATAAGTCAGAATGAGCACCATTGATGACCACTCTCTGCAATCTGCCCTCCAAATAGTTGTTGAACCAGGCAAGGAGTGAGCCACCGATGCCTGCATACCTGAGCTTCTCAATAAGCTTGATATATATGTCACTTTGAAATTAAAGGAAGGGACAGGAAAAGGTACCACATTGCTGCCAAAGAATGAAGACCTTGTAAGTCTCCAAAAACCAGATGGTATGCCAGCAACACGGATACTAGTTAAGGGAGTAGCTGGCAGTGGGAAGTCAACTTTGTTGGCTAAGTTAGCTTATACTTGGTCACAACAAAAAGGTGATTCCCATCTCGCCAAATTTCAATTGTTATTTATATTGAGTTTACATGAAGTTAAAAGTGTCAGCTTGATTGATGAAATATTTGAGCAAATCTTTGAAACCAGCACAAATGTGTCAAGAGAAGGCCTAGAAGCATATATTGCATCAAATCCTCAGCTAGTCCTTCTCCTATTGGATGGTTTTGATGAATATTCAGCCAGTGATCTTTCTAGTACTGATGGGACCTTACAAGAAATTATTGTGTTTAAAAGATTACGAGAATGTCGCACAATTCTATCAACTCGGCCTCACAAAGATTTGCAAACTCATCAATCAAGCTATCTATTAGTAGATGTTTTAGGATTTTCACACTGGGTCTATCAAAAACAGGGCACTTAACTAGGACAGAGGGTTCATTGGACCAGCCACTGGGTCTATCAAAAACAGGGCACATAACTAGGACCCTGTTCACATTAGGAAATTTTCTTCTTTCGACGAACCTCGAACGAAGATTAAAAATCCTTTTTTCCTAATGTGTACGCTCTTTTCTTCGTTCGACGAAGATTAAAATTGCTTCGGCGAACGAAGCTAAAAAGGTTGTTTCGACGAAGGAAAGCTTCGTTCGACGAAGCTAATTTTGTAATGTGTACGCTTGCTTCGTTCAACGAAGGAAAGTGATCATGTGACAAGTGACCTTCGCCGGCTTTAATAATAGCTGGGCGTTAATAGCTTCGTTCAAGCTTCGTTAATTTTCATGAAATGTGTACAGTAGCTTACAGTGCAATGTCTTCGTTCACTCTTCATTCAGCGTAATGTGTACGCATGCTTAATTAGTTAATCAAGATTAACTTATCTTCGTCGAACGAAGACATTTTCTAATGTGAACAGGGTCTAGGACAGGGTGTTCATTGGACCAGCCACTGGGTCTATCAAAAACAGAGCACATAACTAGGACAGGGTGTTCATTGGACCAGTCACTGGGTCTATCAAAAACAGAGCACATAACTAGGACAGAGTGTTCATTGGACAAGTCACAGGATCCATCAAAAACAGATTACATAACTGAAAGTAAAAACACTTATGACGGTGGTGAGTATATGAACAGATTCTTCAATAATAAGATGGAGATGGTCCAAGGACTAAAAGAAAGAATAAATGAATCTGAAAGACTTCCCTCTTTGTCAAAAAAACCAGTAATACTAATGTTAATGTGTCTTCTTTGGGAAGATGAGGAAAAATTACCAGATACACAATCAGAATTGTATCAAGAGTTTGTCCTCTTTTTGTGGAGGAAGTATTGTAAGAAGTGTCATAAAAAGCTAGATTTTAGAGATAAAATAGAAGGAGAGTTTGGTAAACTTATTTCTAGATTAGGATGTGTAGCTTTGGATGGATTATGTTTTCATTCGGAGGTAATACCCGAGAGAAGACGTGGCTTAAGACCTGTCTTAGTTGAAAAGATTGTGTTTGATGAAGATGACTTTAAGAAATCATATCAGTTAGGTTGTGAAACAGGTTTGCTTACCACAGAACGGTTAAGGTCGAGGTTAAGTGAATGTAGTGCTGTAACTTTTCTTCATAAATCTTTTCAAGAATTTTGTGCAGCTAAGTACTGGGCAAGTTTGTATACCACAGATCCTGGTAAGTTCAACTCAGTTCTGATTCAATTAAAATCATGGACTTTGTTGATGAGCAAATTTGACCTTGTGAAATTCTGTTGTGAATTAGTTGAAAAAGGTGGGATGGTCTCTATTATACAACATACCGTGGATGCATATAATTATCACAGGCCAACATGGCAAAGGGAGGTCTGTATTGGCTATAGTAAGCCTGAAGATAGCAAGAAAAATATAGTGCCTATATTGACCCTTTTGTTAGAACATCAAAACATTCTTCATGAATGCTTTGATGAGTCAAATGAAGTACATTCTCAAATAAGTCAGCATGAAAAACAAGTAGCTAGGACAGAGTGTTCATTGGACCAGTCACTGGATCTATCAAAAACAGAGCACATAACTAGGCAAGAGTGTTCAAAACCAGAGCACTTAACTAGGACAGAATGTTCATTGAACCAGCCACTTGATCCATCAAAAACAGAGCACACAACTAGGACAGAGTATTCATTGGACCAGTCACTGGATCTATCAAAAACAGAGCACATAACTAGGACAGAGTGTTCATTGGACCAGTCTCTGGATCTATCAAAAACAGAGCACATAACTAGGGCAGATTGTTCATTGGACCAGCCTCTGGATCTATCAAAAACAGAGCACATAACTAGGGCAGAGTGTTCATTGGACCAGCCCCTGGATCTATCAAAAACAGAGCACTTAACTAGGACAGAGTGTTCATTGGACCAGCCACTGGATCTATCAAAACCAAAGCACATAACTGGGGTAGAGTATTCATTGGACCAGCCACTGGATCTATCAAAAACAGAGCACTTAACTAGGACAGGGTGTTCATCGGACCAGCCACTAGCTCTATCAAAAACAGGGCACTTAACTAGGACAGAGGGTTCATTGAACCAGTCACTGGATCTATCAAAAACATGGCACTTAACTAGGACAGGGTGTTCATTGGACCAGTCAATGGATCTATCAAAAACAGAGCACATAACTAGGGCAGATTGTTCATTGGACCAGTCACTGGATCTATCGAAAACAGAGCACATAACTAGGACAGAGTGTTCATTGGACCAGTCACTGGGTCTATCAAAAACAGAACACATAACTAGGACAGGGTGTTCATTGGACCAGTCACTGGGTCTATCAAAAACGGAGCACATAACAGGACAGAGTGTTCATTGGACCAGTCACTGGGTCTATCAAAAACAGAGCACATAACTAGGACAGGGTGTTCATTGGACCAGCCACTGGATCTATCAAAAACGGAGCACATAACTAGGACAGAGTGTTCATTGGACCAGTCACTGGATCTATCAAAAACGGAGCACATAACTAGGACAGGGTGTTCATTGGACCAGCCACTGGGTCTATCAAAAACAGGGCACTTAACTAGGACAGAGGGTTCATTGGACCAGCCACTGGGTCTATCAAAAACAGGGCACATAACTAGGACCCTGTTCACATTAGGAAATTTTCTTCTTTCGACGAACCTCGAACGAAGATTAAAAATCCTTTTTTCCTAATGTGTACGCTCTTTTCTTCGTTCGACGAAGATTAAAATTGCTTCGGCGAACGAAGCTAAAAAGGTTGTTTCGACGAAGGAAAGCTTCGTTCGACGAAGCTAATTTTGTAATGTGTACGCTTGCTTCGTTCAACGAAGGAAAGTGATCATGTGACAAGTGACCTTCGCCGGCTTTAATAATAGCTGGGCGTTAATAGCTTCGTTCAAGCTTCGTTAATTTTCATGAAATGTGTACAGTAGCTTACAGTGCAATGTCTTCGTTCACTCTTCATTCAGCGTAATGTGTACGCATGCTTAATTAGTTAATCAAGATTAACTTATCTTCGTCGAACGAAGACATTTTCTAATGTGAACAGGGTCTAGGACAGGGTGTTCATTGGACCAGCCACTGGGTCTATCAAAAACAGAGCACATAACTAGGACAGGGTGTTCATTGGACCAGTCACTGGGTCTATCAAAAACAGAGCACATAACTAGGACAGAGTGTTCATTGGACAAGTCACAGGATCCATCAAAAACAGATTACATAACTGAAAGTAAAAACACTTATGACGGTGGTGAGTCAAGCGACAACTACTTTAAAGTACAGTCATAAATCAGTCAACAGTCCCTCAAAAGCAAGACAGATTCAGATTTGGATTCAGATTCAGATTCAATTTGTTCATCACAAAAAGGCAACAAAATTGTTCAGAGCCACCAGTCTACTAAAATTGATGCTTTGAACATCTCACTAACCCAGTCATTCAAACCCATCTTTCCTGATCATGGATTCATCCTAGATATAGGTGATAAATATCCCAAAGCAACTTCAATATTTTTTAACTTTGTTAAGTCTGCATTAGGATCCTCAATACTCAGTACAGTCAAATCAATCACCTTGATGAATCCACATCTATCATATATTTATGCTGATATGCTAAGATGTATGTCAAATGTTGAGAACTTGGAAATGCATTTTAAAGAATCTGATCAATCATGTGAACAAAACACTGATCATCTTGTAGAGGCTTTGGATACTGTTGCCCTAGAACTAAGTAAACTAAGTAAACTAAAGCTGAGACTTACGGATCAGCAATTTCCCATAAAATGGTTGATTGAATTCCTCACTGTATGTAGGACACCCAATCTGCAGAATCTGGATTTGTCACATTGTATTATAGGAATGGCTATTGGGCCTCTTGCACAGCAACTCACTGAACTACAGTGTTACACACAATTTATCTCATTAAATTTATCAAGTGCAGGGTTACAGGAAATACTGTAGGCATGGCTATAGTGCCTCTTGCACAGCAATTGCAGCATTGTCCCATGTTGAGTATATTGAATTTGCGGTATACACACATTACAGACCTAGGTGTAATTGAAGTTTCCCACAGGTTTGGTTCCATGCCCAATCTGACTAGACTTATTCTCAGTGGTAATGATATTGGCAATACTGGTGTTGATGCCTTGTTCAGACACATCCATCATTTGACCAAACTTGAGTACTTGTCAATCGATGCCACACTGGACAATCAGTGTAGTGATCTAGTTAAGGATTGTCCGGGTGTTATTGGAAAACACTGGACACAGGGAGAAAGTCAATGGATTGTAATGAATCATGCAGAGTGTCAATTAGTCCAGAGGACAGCAAGTAAATATCTAGTATGATTTATTTTCTTGTTGGGAAGAAAACACATAAATCAAGTCAACAATGCTGTTACTGGGCATCATTGATAAACCATTAGTGTAAATCATACCATTTGGTTGTTTTTGCATGATTAAACATGTGTGATATAATGCAGTTTCATGAGCAAAATGTTTATTGGAAGAAATGTGTACATTTAAGGCATATATGCACTTCCAAAGAGCTATAACTATTTCAAATTTTTAGAGAAGTCAGTTTTACATGGAGGAATTTTTTCAACAAAAAATGGTACTGATAGCATTATCTACAGGTGAATCAAAAAAGTACAATAAGGCAAAGATGCCATAATTATCAAGCTGGAATCAAGCTGAATTTTTAAGTTGGTGAAACTAGGTGTGTGAAAAAATGGAGTGATTCGAGTGAATCGTATTTACAGTTTCATTTTTATGAGCTTTTTACAATGACAGCAACTTAAAATTTTTGTCTTCGAGGCACCTGCATTCTTCATGAAAGCACACAGTGTGCAACAAACAATACAGATCCCAAACTGACTTAAACTTTTAAAATTCAAACTTGAATTTTGCCTTCGCTCATATCATGTTTACATTCAAATAAAGTCTCTCACACTTTGTAAGTCCTTCATACCCCTCAACAATCAAACTTTAGGCTCCCTATGCCCCAGCCAACTTACTAAATGTGACCATCCTCCACAACTGAGCCCGGATGTCGCCAGTGCCACTATTGAGATATACTCCATCGAACTTAACAATAAACAATAGGAAACAAAGGATTTATTGACTGTTTTATTGATTTTTCACTACTTAAATGTCAAGTACTATAGACATGATATACATCATTTTAAAGCTAATTTCAAGCAGAATATTTTGGTTGAATATCTCAAAAATGATGATTGGCGACTTCAGGGCTCAGTTGTGCTGAGGGGTCACAAATATTTCATAATAAACTCCACTTCATTCTGCACATTTTATAATTTGAAAACCCGCTCACCAACCGTTTCTTCATCCTGGTATTGAAACTTAATAAACAAGAAACATAATTGAATCAAAGGAAAGTGTGTAAAATAAATATTTCAACAAAGATAATTTCAAGACCAATCTAGTGCGACAAGTAAAACCTTTTTTCCTTAGTTACCAAACTATACTGAATTACCAGAATATACTCAGCTCAGACTATGATCACTATCACAGTGACCGCGCTGTTTTGGGCGGGTTGGTAAGTGGACTTTCACAGTTAATCTTTCTTGATCAATCAGAGTCTGAGTATAGTTTGGTAACTAAGAATACTGACAACATTGTATTTATTTGTTGTCTTCTGTAGATAGCAAATAAATGCAATGTATTCATCTGCTGTCCACTGCTGTAGCACATAACACATTTATTTGCCATCCACTACTGATAGCACTGTATTTATTTACTGTCTACTGCTGACAGCAAATAAATGCAATGCATTGTATTTATTTGCCGTCCACTACTGATAGCACTGTATTTATTTGCTGTCTACTGCTGACAGCAAATAAATGCAATGCATTGTATTTATTTGCCGTCCACTACTGATAGCACTGTATTTATTTACTGTCTACTGCTGACAGCAAATAAATGCAATGCATTGTGTTTATTTGCCGTCCACTACTGATAACACTGTATTTATTTACTGTCTACTGCTGACAACAAATAAATGCAATGCATGGTATTTATTTGCCGTCCACTACTGATAGCACTGTATTTATTTGCTGTCTACTGCTGACAGCAAATAAATGCAATGCATTGTATCATATGCCATCCACTACTGATAGCACTGTATTTATTTACTGTCTACTGCTGACAGCAAATAAATGCAATGCATGGTATTTATTTTCCGTCCACTACTGATAGCACTGTATTTATTTACTGTCTACTGCTGACAGCAAATAAATGCAATGCATTGTATTTATTTGCCGTCCACTACTGATAGCACTGTATTTATTTACTGTGTACTGCTGACAGCCAAATTCTTTCAGACCTAATATATCACAGATATTTAAATATCCCTTTTGATGAAATGGGTATTTGGTTATTGATTGGACCATCTTCCTTCCAGTATTACAGTTGATTTTATGTTTAATATGTATATTTAATACTGCATTTAGATATTGTATTTATCTAATCTACAATTGGTAATGTAAAGAATAATCATTCATAACCTCATTATTAAACGCGATGCGTGCGATCCAATCATATTTTATTATTTGTGAAAACGTGAACGCAAATCGAGGTCATTAATATCTCACAATTGACCGCAAAATGCGTAATTGTTCCAATGTCGCACACAATTGACTTCTGCGTGCGCCGTATTGTGCGTCCAACGAACTGCGCGCGCGCTGGCTGCCGTATTTGGATTGCGCGCTACCATATTTGCACAGATTCTGATACGCACTTTTGTTATTGGTCGTTTTGTTTTAGCCTGATCGATTTTGGGAAAGGGAAGATGTAAAATTGTTTATTTTACAAACTTTTAAGGAAAAATTTGTGTTATTTTGTAAAGTTAAAAGATCAAAGTGACGGTTATGAATGAGGTTAATAACTTTGCATCGGTTATATGTCGGCATTGTGAAAAATCTAAACATTTTCCTCGGTTCCAAAGGCAAAATGTTTAGATTTTTCACAATGCCCTCCAAATAACCGATGCGCAGTTATTAACCTCTAAATATTTACACTACATGGGTACTGAGGAATTCACAATTATGATCCACCTTGCATGCCTAGCTCAACTATTTTGCCCCATCACATTGGATTAAAAAATATTTGTTCCTCCCTAATTTCTCAAGTTATTTTCATTTCATGTTCCCTCTTTCTATCTGGAAAAAAATTGTGTGCCCTAAAGTCCCCATCCTATAAAATTGTGTGCTTCAATACCCCAATCAGTATAAATTTTGATTAGTCTCTTATATTTTCATAATGTATGTAAACACTACACAAAAGTAAGTCCACACTTTTTAACAATTCTTAACATGATTGATTAAGAACATTGAAATTGATATAAATATGTGACACATATTGTAAGCTACAGTTTTGATACCTCATTAGTGTGTTTAAAAAGCTCATCCACCGTTTAAAAATTGTGTGAAAATTTGAGCAATTTGAAAGTTGCAACATCCATTATAGTGTAGAATGATATACAGTATTCTCCCAAATGAATATACCATCTATGTTGTTGCTGATTGTTGATGCATGTTGGTGGCCACTCACTTCTGGCAAAGAAAACAACCTAGGTGAAGACATTTGAGATGTTGTTATCTGATTGAATTTGCAACTTTTCAAATCATACCAACTTTCACACAATCTGGATGTGCAAAAATTAAAACTTGGCTTGTAAGTTTTTCTAGTCAATATAACATCTTGTATATACCAGATATGATTGTCATCAACTCATTGAATATGTATGGTTATTTGTTTTTTACACGATATGTAACACATGTTTCTATATGTATGTTATTTAAAAGCATGTAATGTTAGATCACATCAAGTTGGTGGAAGTGTATTTTGATATGTATAATATTTATTGAAGTAGTTAAGTTTTAATTTGTGCACATTTTTGCATTATCCTTTATACTTAAAGACCCATTCAGTGATCCCAGCACAAGTGAAAAAAAAAATTGTTTATAAATTGCTTAAAAGTGTAGGATAAGACATTGAAATTGATTTGAGTATTTTTGAAATGAAAAATTTGGCAAAAAATGAAGAAAGGTACCAAAATCTGAATTTTAATGATTTTACAATTGTCTGGATGAGCAAATCACTGAATGGGCCTTTAAGTAATGTGTCCATTTATATAAATATTTTTACTGCCAAGGAAACATTATTTTGGAGTAAAGGTCACTGTAAGTAAAATTTTGATGATTTTTATGATTGTCAGGATGAGCAAATCACTGAATGGGTCTTTAAGTAATGTGTCCAGTGCAATAAAAATGTAAATAATGAGGTTAAATGTTTTCACTGCCAAGGACACATTATTTGGGTGTAAAGCTTAAGGCATTAACCCTCACTTCTATTCTTTTACCATAAAAATATTGTGATTTAAAGAGCAAATATAATTTTTTAAAGTTGCGTACATCAAGGTAAAGGGAGTAAGAATGCATATCCACAGTGCACAGAATGTGCACACTTCACTGTGTTCCAGTTGCAATCAGGGCACATTATTTCAAATATAGGATGCTCAAATAATGTGTTTGGACAACTCACTGTGCGTGATTTTGAATAAGGGACTGTGGCTGTAATAGAATATGTCATTTGTAAGTGCAATATGAGTTTAAGAAAATTTATCTAGATGTAAAAATTGTAAGTTTTATTTTTATAAGCTTTTCACTAAGCAAATATTGTGATTTTTAATTGTTGTAGATAATACATATTAAAATTGAATTGAAAACATTTCTTATGATGTATTTTTATAATTATTCATACAATAGTACTTGGTTGATAAATTTAACTGTACCATATCAATATGCAATTTGTTTATAAGTACTGGAAAGATTATCAAATGCCTGTAAATCTGGAAGAATCTAGACAATGGTATAGAAAATTGGGTTTATGTTGTAATCTGTAGGTCACATGGGTTTCACATTACCATTTTTGGTCTAGCTTACGATCACGTTTGGTACACCCTGTGTAAGAGCATGGGAACCTAGCCTGGCAGGGTGGTGCTTGTAATTATAGAACCCCTTTTTAGGGATTAATCTTACAACATCTTACATGTGAATTGCAAAATATGCTGTTACAACAAAAGCTGATCAGTTGAATGGAAATTTGTGCATAAAATCAGAAATTACTGTGTAGAACCAAAAAGCACAGTGTAGAACCACAAACAGAACATATTTTGTTGTAACAGAAATCACACAGAGAAGATCAGACTATATTCTGGCATCTACCCCTACTCAAAAATGTAAGAAACTTCTGAAGTCTAATTTTTTCCCCTATATGTAACTGTTGTATATTTGATTCATTTCTTGTTCATTATTAAAGCCATGATATTGCAACATTTGTCGAGGAAGATTCTCTCAATATTTTTCAAAATTCTGTTTTTTACACAATTATAATGTACATTATCAAACTAACATACCCAGCAAAAATCAAGACTCTAGGTAAAAAAAAAAAAAATGTAGATATTTATATAGCGCTTTATGCCGTAAACAGCCTCAAAGCGCTTTACATTTATTCCGCCATTATTAGAATATGTCGGAAGTTCGGAACCACGTTTGCTGCCTACAAATGGCTCGGGTTCATCAGTACAACGACTGTGACTACCCCTAACAGCTTCCCATTGCACCTGGGTGGGGTGAGGCAAGCGAGACAAAGCGCCTTGCCCAAGGGCGTAACATGGTGGCGGGACGGGGACTCGAACCCACGCACGTCAAGCAAGCTCTCAGATTATGAGTCCAAGGCCGTAACCACTGAGCCACCGTGCCCTCTAGGTTAGAGTCCGAAGTTTACCGTTTTCTAAAATCCATTTTCCGTGTTGTAATCCGTGTTGTAACATTTGTAAATTCGTGTCATGAATAAAGCTTAAAATGTATAAACAATGATATTAATATCACAGTAAAGTGTTCAATATCACGATCAATATGCTCTGATTGGAATATTCTCACGATAATAGGCCCGACTATTATGATGTTTGAAGGGGTATGGGGTCATGCCTTGGTAATATACCTTTATTTCGGTATTATTAAACAGTATTTTTATCATAAAAATTGACATACACAACTCATGATTGTTTTTAACACTTATTTCTCTTATCTTTTGACAATTTTTGTCACATCATACAAAAATGTATCATATCACATCATACAAAAACGTGTTGTACCTCCGATTTCGTGATTTTCTTCCATTTTCCGTAAAACAGAAAACTTCGGACTCTACTCTAGGTGCTGTAGTTTAGTCAAAATCTGAGATTTTGAGAGTGAGAGGGAGAGGGAGAGAGAGAGAGAGTGAGAGAGAGAGAGATGGTAACTGGAGAATTCTAGTGTCAGAGTGTTAAAATGAGAGCATGCAGGGCAATAGCAAGAGCCTTGGGGGCCATGGACAAGGAATAGTGCAGGGGCCTGTTTAACATCTCCTTTATCAGCCTTATCCCTAACCCACTTCATGTTCACTTTTGCACAGGGCTCCTGACCCCTTGGGGCCCATGGATTTCGTCCACGCTGTCCACCCACTTACTAGGCCCCTGAGTGAGAGAGAAAGAGAGCGAGGAAAAGTTAACGACCAAACAGAAATAGACAGATGTAATCACCACATGTACCAGTTCAAAGTTCACCATAGTTACGATATTAATAATTAAACAAATATATATTTATTTGGCTTGTTCTATTCAGAGATCCACTATCTTGCAAGTTGGCCATTCCAGTTGAAACACACACACCCCCTTTGGAATACATAACCTTAATCTCCCACACAAGGGGTGTAGATTTTGAATGGAGTCACACATTCAGGTAACCCCATTTGAAATTCACTCTCCCTGTGTGGAAGATTAAGGTCATGTCTTCCATAAGGGGTGTGTGGATTCCAGCTGGAACAGCCCAATATGAGGTCACATGATAAGATACGTCCAATTCAAATCATTTTCCTTCATTAGTACAATGTACATGTATCCAAATACAATGGCTGAATTCTTGCTAGTCTTTGTATTTGATTCTATTGGACTCGACTTATATTTTAAGTTTGTCTTCTCTTTTTCATGAAAAGATCAAAACTTCAATTGGATTTGATTATAGGACAAGGGTTTTTTTTCCTGATGCGTTTATATTGACTTGGACTTGGCATAGCTAAAGGTAAGTTGATTACGACATATTATTGGAGTTTCTAATCTATGACGTGCAAACAAATTTAATTTTGCACAAGTAACATGCATGTAATAAAAAACATATTGGTAACTGTGACAAATGAATAAACTAATATAGCACTTGCTGGGGGGGGGCTTAGTGGAAAGGTGAGTAAAGAGGATGCGCATCAGCTTTTCAGGTCAGTGCTGCAGAGAGCCATTACGGGCCCGGGGGTAAAATGAACGAATGGCCCCCCTTTTTATGGGCCCCTTGAGGTGTCTTTTCCTTGCTTTTATGGGCCCATTAATGTATGTTTTCTTTATTTTTACGGCCCCCGGGGGGTCACTCCCATTGTGGCCTGTACACCATCCGCGATAATAAAAACACGTAAAATGGTAGTTTTTTTCAGTGAGTAGGCACGATACGTGCGTATCGTGTTTAGGGTGTCAAAAACATGAAAAATCAGAAAAAAGGGTCGCAAAATTGCAATGGCTATAATACGTGGAAATAAAATTTAGGGTATGAAATTTGATGCCAGGAATAAAATCCCTGTTTAGGGTGTGAAAACAGGCGCATGTTTACCTGTTTAGGGTATTGTTTTCACCAAGGGTTAAATCCTTGTTTAGTGTGCTTTTCAAAAGTTTATTATCGCAGATGGTGTACAGGCCACAATGGGAGTGACCCAGGACCCAGGCCCAGGGGTAACGCACCCCCTTAACCCCCTTGTCGGCGGCACTGTTTCAGGTTGATTGGGGAAAATCATGTATTTTGACAGTATAGTTTCGGTTTTTATACAAGAAGCTTATATTTGCAATTTTCACTCCCTGCACTGATCCTTAAAATCTGGCTCTGCCATGGCAACAATGATATGACAGATATACCAATCCTGCAATCCAGTCACTGTCAGCAAGAAACTGATTGCATAATAGTGTGGGCTCTGAATTACAAGCCTCAAAACCATGATTAGAGCATTTTTATGTACCTCGCCAGTACAGGTATAACTTGTAAGGCCCAGACTTTTTCAAAAGTAAGGGGCGTTCACTTGCCGTTCAGAGATGGCTGGATCTTTGGGTCAGAGATGGACTACTCTGGCCCTAATTCAGGGGTCATTGGGTGAGAGTGACATTAGCAGTATAACAGAAGCCTAGCCTCTGGTGTTATTCAGTGTTTCTGTAGTAAAGAGTAGTAAAGAGAAGAAGAAGAAAGGATGATGCATGCACGGTCAATTGAATTAACCCCCCTCCTAACACACACCAAAATGCAAAGGGTGAGAAGAGAAGAGAAAATATTCTGTCTCTTTTTCTTGGCTATAGTCTAATGTACATGTATTCCCAAATTCAGCAAAAGTGTTCACCAAATTGCATGAATACCGTTTGAAAAATCAAACGCCAGCACATTGGCGCTTACGTGCCATTCCGCTGTTGTTGTTGTACATATTCTGTCTCTTTTTCTTGGCCATATAGTCTAATGTACATGTATTCATAAATTCAACAAAAGTGTGCACCAAATTGCACAAATCATGTGCACTCGTCACCTGAGCCCGCACCCGAGACTTTGATTACCCTAATAATAAGGCCGGAGTGCACAACATACGGCTTGTGGGCCTGATTTGCCCTGCCAAGCAATGGAAATGCTCAAATTATGATACCGGTAGCTCATCATCCACTGAAGCTGTTTCCTCGTTGGTCAAGAATCAATGGCCCATTTTCCCATAGTTTTAATAACAGGGCCGTAGCAAGCGGGGTGGCCGGGGATGCCATGGCCGCCCCACTTTTTGAGACATTTGTTATGTTTTTCTTTATATCTTTATTTCAATTTGTGCATATATTTGTAATTTGGCCGCCCCACATATGTGATGGCCGCCCCACATTTTTCAACCTTGCTATGGGCCTGTTTAATAACACTCAGTTACATAATATCAATGTGGTCTATTTCAGATAAACCAGCTCCCATTGGTAAAGAGTGACAAATCCTTCTGTAGTTGCCATGGCAACAACAAGTAAAGAAGTGTCAGATGAAGTGACGGGACCAAAAAGAAGAAAACTTCATGAGGGTATGTAAGATTGGACTAGGCCATATTGCATTCTACCACGGAACTTTGGCATTTGCCTGCTGACACATATACATGCTCCCTGCATGTTTATACTATGATGTGAAAAGAATACCAGGGTCATAATGTGCTGCTAGGTGGCTTTAAGTTAGTATAGGTGCAAATGTCCCCCCTTATTGTTTAACACTGTTAGCAAATGATGCAACAGTGTTTGTTTGTTTGATTGTTTTATTCCTTCTTTAACCTGGGACACTCAATCAGTTGAAAACACAATTAATCATCTGTTCTTCCTTGAGTGTGTTACATGATGTGATTCGATCAGCCAATCAGAACCCTGCTTATGCAATGCACTTGCTAGAGTGGCAAAAAAGTGCCTATAGTTCTCTGATATATTAGTGAAAGTACTAGTATAGCCGGTTCCTTGTATTCAATGCAAAATTTCTGAGTGTAGCCATCAGTTTTAATTTACTCATTGCTAATAAAATTGCCAAAAGACATTTTGTAATATTTGCTCACAACACCACCCTCATTAGGGGCTGTGCAATAATTATGAGCAAATGGCTCCCCAAAAATCGCTTGTCCCCTCCTCTCGGCCCGCCAAAAATTGCTTGCCCCCCCCCTCTCGGCCCGCCAAAAATTCTTTGCCCCCCCCTTGCACATGCCAAATTTTTGGGATCCCAATTTCCAATCTTAAATGGTCTATATACATGTTGCGAGCGAAGCGAGCAGGAAAATTTGCATATTTAAGCGTTTCTGTGGTGTTTTCCTCAGCCTTTTTAGCGCGTTTTATTTAAAAGGCGGCCCATGAATGTGTGCCAAAAATTGCTTGCCCCCCCTCTCGGCTTGCCAAAAATTGCTTGCCCGCCCTTTCGGCTCGCCAACAATTTCTTGCCCCCCCCCCCCCAATTTTACCCTCCCCCAGGGCTCATAATTATTGCACAGCCCCTTATTTCAAAGTTGTATGATATTTTCACATGTACCAATGTCCTCAAATATACCCTCTGAATAACCGAGCCTGAAACGCTCTAATTGCTACAAAGTCTAGGGTTTTGTATTTTTACTTGATGGTACCAAATTTAAAGTGAATTAGCCAATGGACATGTGTTACGAGTCGTACTTGACTCAACGCCAAAATCACCTTTAACCCGAACTCACACGAATGCACAACACAAATACACTGTTTGATTAAGCTAACAAAATCTAAGTCTTTAATTGAAAGCACGTTATGATTGGTACAATATATGACAACAAATGCACATATAAAATCATCACACAATCACAATGATTAATTTAACTTATTGGTACTAAGCCAGCATTCTTCTTCTTGAAGATAACACAGTTCTTGCAATGTTCTGGACGGCTGATGTATATATCCTTAATCATGTGTCCTGCGAAAATCAGCGAAGTCCATTGTACACTTGCATATATAAGTCCTTGCGTATAAAAATCCTCATACGAAAATGGTGCTACTTTCTCCCAAGTACTAAACTCCTTGCGTTGTTCTCCAAACGCGTTTATAACTCCTTGCGCAGTTCTCCAAATGCTAAACTCCTTGCGCCGTTCTCCAATACTAAACTCCTTGCGCAGTTCTCCAAATCTCTTTACTCCTTGCGCTGCTTTCTCCAAAATTGGTGCTATTTCCACCTTTCACACAATATCTTCAGGAAGCAGGACTGCGATGCAGTTGTGCCCACTTATATTGACAGTTGCGTTGAATCAAAACACCAGCAAGTCGACAGAAGAATATATATTCCTTTCTTGGAAGAAGTACGTTCTTTGATTTATTCTAGATCTTCTCCGACAACACTGGCAAATAGTAGTACTTTGACTACATAGTACATAATACAATACAATACAATAAACGGAATTTATATAGCGCCTTAGCATAAGTATGAACAAAGCGCTTTACAATGATCTTAAAAGTACAACTTACACTACATCTTAGGCTACAGTAAAATGTACAACTTAATTAAAAATAAAAAACTTAGTTTGGAAACAAATAGGTTTTCAGATTAGATTTAAAAGTGGCCAGACTATGTGAAGTACGAAGTTTTACAGGTAATTTGTTCCAGAGAGCTGGCACAGAATTGCAGAAGGCATTATTCCCGTATGTTTCCCAAGCCTTAATTATAACATCAACCTTTCACATGACATCATTTCCTGAGGGGAATTCCATGACATCATTTTCACTTTACAACCTCAGGGGACTTTCCAATTGTGCAACAAACTGAAAAGGGGAATTCCCAGCTATCCATTTAATTTGCTGAGAGGGGAATCCCTAAAATGTCACCACTCATGTAATTTTGTAAACAAAGATAAATAATCAAATCAAATTACTCAGGGCACATCACACATGCATAACGATTGTCAAGCTTGATGGTCAGTTATTAAGTTCAGTCGGTCCAATTTGTTTCTATAGTGCAAGATGGAGTATATATGTATGTAAGCACTTAAAAGTGTCTTTCTTTTTATGCTACAAGAATAGAAGTTAATTGAGAAACACATTTCGTCGGTCGCACCACATAGTGGCGTAGAGTGATTTCCCAAGTTTCCGTTTCACATAGTGGCATATAGCTTTAGAGCTAATTATTATCATATAACAGTTATTCCTTGTTAACTATTAAAGACACAGTTTAATAGTTTGAACCTTAAACTTCAGTTTAAAATGGAATCAGGCCACTGAGAGATAAAAGTGGAGAAGTATAGACCCCGTTACTAGTAGCGTGTCCTTCAAAAACTGTTCGCTCGGAAACATATTTTGTCCTTCACGTACGCCACTATGTGTTGCGACCGACGATTTTATATGTTACAGATGATTGTATTAATGTTCTGTATCCTACTATAGGTATGGAGAAGGTATCACACAGTGATATTGATGATGTAGTATACAAAGCTGAACTTGGACGTGATCAACAAACACGTCTCTTTAGACAACTTGGTATTCCATCACCAGATGTTGAGAATGCTGAGAGGATAGCAGACACCAGAGATTTTCAACTCCAAGCAATTGAAGTGTTAGAATTCTGGCGACAAACTAATGGAGGGAAGGCTACAAGAAAAGCAATTATAGATGCTTTAGAAGAATGTTGTTTCATTAATGCAAAAGAGATTCTGGAGAATAAATGGAGTGTTTCCCAAGGTAATTATAATAATTATTGTCCCTGACTAAATTATGTAAAAATATGACATGTAAAAATTACACTTTTGAGCCTTGCACTTTAATATATGGGCACACAGATTTTAGGAGATTGTGGCCAATGCTCCTGGACCATAAGAAATGTAATCACCTTACCACAGTGGCAGTATTCATTATTAATATCGTAGCTTCATTCTGTTACTGCATATTTCAATATTCATCGGTCATATCACATACTGATTTATTCGACGCAACACACTTTTCAAGAAAATTGCGATTGAAAGTTCTGTTGTTGGATTTGGCTTCAAAATTACTTATTGCTCAATAGAATTTCCTCAACACGGTATTTATAATAACTTCTAAGTCGCATTGCAACATGATTCTTTATTTTGCACTTTTTGCAGTAGAACATATTGCAAAAAGCTGGGCCAGTAAATTTATTGCAGGGCCAGTAGATTTGCCATTTTACTGGCCTGGAGGGCCAGTAGAAAACTGAAACATAAGTCTGTCCCTGAACACATGACCTTAATCTTCCATACATTGAGTGTGAATTTCAACAGGGTTCCTGAATAAAGAAGAGACTTGTAAGTATGTCCATCATTCAATTAAAATTTTTCAATATGGTGTTTAACTTAAGCTCTGTATGTGAAACAATTTTTTTCACTCTGTCGCTATATTATGCTACAGTCTCGCTATGTTTTTCTTTATACATATTATAGATCTCTATGTGATGTGTGTATTTGTTACAAACATAAATAAGCTCTGAATAGATATGTGATGCGTCATTCACGGTATAGATCAGTGTATAATATTGATATACGCAGTGGCATAGCTGCCGGGGGAAGGGGGGGCAATTGCCCCCCTGGCAAAAATTGCCTATTTGGGCCCCGCCCCCTAGTGCAAGCCCCCGCCCCCTAGTGCCCCCCGCCCCTAGTGTATAATATTGATATACGCAGTGGCGTAGCTGCCGGGGGATGGGGGGCAATTGCCCCCCTGGCAAAAATTGCCTATTTGGGCCCCCGCCCCCTAGTGCAAGGAAAAAAGAGGAAAAAGGAGGGAGAAAGAGGAAAAAAGAGAGAAGAGAGAGGAGAGGAGGGGCTAGAGAGATGGGGAATCCATACGATATGCAATACCATACGATTATTATCAATAAGCCTGGCAAAATTGTCTATTTGCCCCCCCCCGGCCCAGTGCAGGGAAATTTGGTGGATTTGGGCCCCCGCCCCATACAGGCTTCCCCCTCAGAAAAAATCCCAGCTACACTGCTGGATATACGTACTAATGAATGTGTAAAAGTAGCTTACGTCGTTGAATAGCGCTGTCTGTGAAACCATAGACCGTGAAGAGATGGACGGTCGTCTGGATCGTAATTCTATAGAAATTTCACATTATGCTGTGACCATGTACGTCTCGCTCGCACCTGTTGGATTAGCGTGTTTGAAAGAAGCGGCATTCAATCAAAGTACATACATTGTCTCTGACACAGATACGACTGCAATGTAAACTCTGTTGTCACAAAACAATTATAGTTACAAGAAATGAAACGGTAAAAAACGCTTATTTGCTGCAGTTTCAAGTTAATTAAATAAATACATATATTCACCGTTTTGATTTATCTAACACTACCTGTTACTCTGGCATTGACTGAGTTTCAATTTGCGTTATATAAGCCTTGGTCTCAATGTCATGCTTGCACGGATGCTAAGAGCACAACATTCCATTGGTTTGCGACTGATAATGCAATTGAGTGGACGAGAGTTGAGTTATTGACCTTTTGTACGGTAAATCGATTCAATGGCAGGTTTGAAGACTATCTTGTCTTTGTGTTCAGGCGAGACGATCATAGCTTCAAAGGATATGCTGTACATTTAGATGACCGTCCATGTCTTCACGGTCTATGGTGAAACACAAAATTGTTAAAAAAAATAGCACATCAGACTGAAATCAAAGTTTTTATATCTATTAATTAGAAAGAATTAAAGTCTGTAAGTGTGGATTTGAAGAGCTCCAAAACATATTGCTACACACCAATTTTCTCAAAGAAGTCAAAAATTTTGAATAGAACCGTATGTGATGTGACCGACGTATTATAAAAGAACAAACTTCTGGTAACTGTGTCTTGCAGTTTCTTATAGTGGTATAGGAATTGGTCTCATAGGCAGGGTTTTCTTTAACGCACAAAACACGCGTATTTACGCGTTCAGGCACTTTGCTGACTCCTTCAAATCCAAAGTCCCAAAGTCCAACGCGTACAAAATCTTGAAAACGTACGCGTTCAGATATTGCAAGATTTGAAGAGAGAAACACCCGATATTGTGCATTTATTCTCGGCTTTTGGCATTTAGGACCTATTCCCGATATGTAGGGCCCATCACATTTTGTCAGCATCGATCCATGCATGTTTTAGTGATTGCGAGTCTCTAAAATTGTAGAGTGTCAGTTTGAAATCTTGCAAATTGGGTTCAGGGTCCTTTTTTCTGTTTAAATGATGCACCAAATGTCTTCAGTTGGACTTTAATTTTGCAAAATATTCCCTCTCATGGGGGAACATCCCCCTCAGACACCCCCATGCCTAGTGGATAAACAAGTGACCATTTTCACATCGGCTTTCGACATTTGCCAATTTAGGCCCTATGTTTAACACAATTTATAGGCCTAATAGGGAAAACGTGACAACGAAAGCTTTATGGACCGTCATTTCACAATTTTCGGCTTTTCAACTTAAATTTTACACAGTAATAGTGCCAAAATGGTCCACCAAATCACTTCAATTAGGTCTTCATCATTTGCAAATTTTCCAAGTTCTGAGGGGAGAACATCACCCTGCGTAGTTGATAAACAAACGGCCACTTTCACTTCTGCTTTCGACATTTGCCAATTTATGTTTAACACAATTTATAGGCCTACCATAATAGGGAAAAGTTGCCGTCCACAAAAGACTCCATGAACTGCTCATTTCACAAATGTTCGGCTTTTTAAACTAAAATTTTACACATTAATAGTGCCAAAATGATCCACCAAATTGCTTCAATTAGGTCTTCATTTTGCACTAGTTTCTTACTTCTTTTATTATTATTATTATTATTATTTTAAATGTTATTATTTTCTTTTAAAATTGCCCCCACCCCCTTCTGACTGCTCTAGATCCGCCACTGCTCCAAACAGTGGTGTATATTTCTTATTGACTTGGGGGGGGGGGTGAAAAAATGTCTTGGAAGTATAGTGAATCCAGCACCTTTTGGCAAAAGAATAAGTTTATGTTACAAAAATTTTTACCATTTTGAAGCTAAACTGTTGAAATATGGTGCAAAAGTGGATTAAATTCGCACTAAGTGCGCAACAATTTGCACTTTTGGGACTAAAATTACCAAATATGAGGTTAATTTGGTCAGAAACCCACATACAGGCGTTGGGGGATGATTGTATGGACCATCCCCTGGCAAAATATTGGGAGATTTCTCTCCCCCGGATCTACATCTATGGCTCCAAAAACACACATAAAATATTGTTAAAAATGTCTTCAAAAATAGTATTATAAAAATACCCCTTGGGCAATGTTTTTGACTCCTTCAGAGGAAAAATTCACAATTGAAAGGGTCAAAAAAATTTGAAAATACCCTTTCAGCAAAATGCTTAAAGAAAACCCTGCTCATAGGCCTTAATAAAGAAGTCTTACCAAGTCTATGAGGTATGTCATATAGTTATGGTCCGGGAGTATAATAAGCAGTCACAATCTTCTAAATGCTCATCTCATTGACTTAGGTTGACATACCATGTTTAATACATACATTACTCACACTGATTAAATATTATATTGCAGGGAAATTGCAGTGTACAGACCCACCTTAAATCACTTTTTCAAACTATCTTGATGAACAAGTGCGATGATGTTTGAAAGATTCCTTAATTTCAAAGCATACAAAATGTCAACATGTTGACAATGCTTGGGGTATTTTAAAAACTCCAAATATAATCAAATATTCTCTGTATTTAATGAGATCTTAATCCAACAAATTAAAATTCAGCAAATTTTATAGATTGAAATTCATATCCATTTTTACAACAAAAGCATTGTAGTCTACTTTATAGGTCATAGTTATTTGTTTTTAAATTAAGTTTTGGAATCAGTGGAAACAATTCAAAGAAACAAGCTACATTTAGAAAAGTTACAAAACATTATTCAGAAATGTTGTTAGTGCCAATTTCTTCCTTAAAACCACTCATTTTGTTCATTTTTGTACATTTTAGTTTTATTTAGTTTTGCATGTTGCTCTATACAAGCTGACAACCCTTCAGAATTTTCTGTTCACATACCACTCTATATGTAATAATCATAATCTGTGTAGCCAATGATCAAAATATTGTGCATAGTTCTGGATCATTTCATTCAAATGGTGCTACCTTAACCATTCAAATATAGAGATTTTACACAGCAAAGAAATCAATTTATTCAATTTATTCAATTTATTCAATTTAAAAATCATGAGGTCTGTCCTTTTCATATATTATGACCATCTTGCACGCCATGTACGGTATGGTGTTATGAACAATATTTTGATCATTATTAAAGTAGCTTATTGGATGCATATACCCTTGTAGGAACATGGCCTCTGTGTCAAATCAATCAGGTCTATTCATTTAAATAGCACAGAAAGGTATTGTCCCCACTTTTTTTGAGAGTCTTGTAGGAATTGTAACAATTCTTATGTTTTTCTTTATTTTTGAAAATTTCCTAAATTTTGACAGTTTCAAATTTTTTTTAGCCCACAGAATGAGAGTGTACATCGTCCACTGGAAAAAGCACATAAGCAACAAAGAGCATTATGGAGACATCCCAAGACTTGTTTTACTTAGTTTAAGTAAACCGGTAGTTAAACATATCATAACTTAGTATCTTGCCACCATTTGACACATGTTGTCTTGTTTTTCCCCTTTCTTTAATACAGTTCCACCTGCAAGACCGCCACTTCCGCGGAGATCTCAACCAAGTGCCGCTGCCAGTTCAGCACCATCAGCCTCTTCAGCACCACTCCCAACTTCAGCACCCCTTGCCTCAGGACCTGGACACTATCCTCAATATAGTGGTCAAGCACCACCCCCAACTTCAGCACTCTCTACCTCAGGACCTAGATACTATCCTCAATATAGTGGTCAAGCACCACCCCCAACTTCAGCACTCTCTGCCTCAGGACCTGGACACTATCTTCAATATAGTGGTCAAGCACCACCCCCAACTTCAGCACTCTCTGCCTCAGGACCTGGACACTATCCTCAATATAGTGGTCAAGCACCACCCCCAACTTTAGCACTCTCTGCCTCAGGACCTGGACACTATCCTCAATATAGTGGTCAAGCACCACCCCCAACTTCAGCACTCTCTGCCTCATCAGGACCTGGATACTATCTTCCATATGGGGATCAAACACCACCCCTGACTTCAGCATTCTCTTCCTCAGGACTTGGATACTATCCTCAATATGAGGTTCAAGCACCACCCCCAACTTCAGCACTCTCTGCCTCAGGACCTGGATACTATCCTCCATATGAGGGCCAAGCACCACCCTCGACTTTAGCACTCTCTGCATCAGGACCTGGATACTATCCTCCATATAGGGGTCAAGCACCACCACCCAATGCAGGTATGTCATATCAGAATCGAGATAAAGTGCCTTAAATTACTCAAGGGCACAACACGTTGGCGTCGCCGGGGCTCAAACCCACAACCTTCCGATTATGAGTCGGAGCCTGTTCCGCTCGGCCACCGTGCTCACAATTTTATTATTTACAAAACATTTACTATTTACAATTTACTACTGTAACTTTCCAAGTTGATCTTTTTATAGAAACACTAAATTACTCAAATTCTAGATACCGTTTTAATATCCAAAATGTTGGTCAAAATTGAAAAAAAATCTAATTTTGATCCTTTTTGACCAATATTTTTAAAATGAAGAAAAATTCTAAAATTTGAGAAGATTGTTTCTAATTTTTTGTCTTTAGAACATAGGCAATTTCATCGATATTTTAGAAATTTAGGGTAAGTTGTTACCGTATGTGGACGAAAAAAATTGGCATGGAAAATCAATTTGGTGCTTTTCTCAAAGATATCTGCTGTGCTAGTTGGAATCTGTGCATCATTTCCTTTCTGAATACCTATCATTATACTTTTAAACATACAAAACAAAACAATTTCTAAATTGTGCCTGCCACACAACGATTATATACCCCATCGTTTTATTCAAAATCTCAGATTTTGTCACAACTACAGCACATAATAGCATTGTTTTTTTTGCAGGGTATATGTTAGTGTACTTAAGTACATTACAATTGTGTACAAATCATAATTTTGAAAACCATTAAGGGCATCCTCCTTGGCAAATGTTACAATATTGCTTAGTCTTGTTCATGCTGCTCTGTAATGCAGCCAGTCGATCTCCCCAGCCAGCTGTACATTCCTGGCATACATTCTTGGCCAAGTCCCTTTTTCCCTGCATAATTTTTGAACCATCAGTAACCCATTAATCTCCACTTTGAGCCAAAAGAAAAGGGCAGTGTACATGACATCATCCATTGCAAACAGCAACAAAGAGCTGTATGAAGACCTTCCAAGAGTTTTACTTAGCTTAATTAAACTAGTGGATAAACATATCACAACATAGTATCTTGCCACCATTTGACACATCATGTTTTTTCCTTCCTTTAATACAGTTCCACCTGCAAGACATTTACTTTCCTTCAGATCTCAACCAAGTGCTGCTGCGAGTTCAGCACCACCAGCCACTTCAGCACCACCCCCTAGTTCAGCACCACTCCCGACTTCAGCACTCCTTGCCACAGCACCAGGATACTCATTGGGTCAGGCACCACCACCTAATGCAGGTAATATGCCATAGGCCTATCAGGATCCACCTCCCCCCCCCCCCCCCGGGACCTCCACCAGGACAACAAACTGGGTAGGAGGTTACCATGGTTACCCTACACAACAATATCAACCTATGCCATATCATATGCACATTATAACCCATATGGGAACCCCCTACTCAGGCCCCAGCAGGGGTGTCGATCCTATTTGAAATGTGGGGGGGGGGAGGAGCAGATAATACTGAGCTTTTAAGGAAGATATTTTCATTGATTTGGAAATTTAGGGTAAGTTGTTGGACAGAAAAAAAATAGCTTGTAAAATCAAATTTTGCACAGAAATCTGTCATGCTAGTTGGGATTCCTCGCATAATTTGCTTTCTGAAAGTACTTATCATCATAACTTTTAAATACAATACAACACAATGTCTAAAATATCCCACTTGATCCTACGTGCCATCTTAAAAGATGTACTCCATTGTTTTTATTCAACATCTCAGATTTTGTATTCGAAATCTCAGATTTTGTCAAAAAGACATTAAGTGAGTGTGTGATATACCAGTCACTTATAAAAAATTGTTTGTTTTATTCAAACCATTTTCTCAGCACCTGTAGGGTATGCATGTGTAGCATTCAGCTTAAACAAGTGGAGTCTTGAAAGGTCTCAATACAGCTTTGTTGATAGTGCTTTTCCAGTGGCCAATGGATGATGTACACTGTCCTAAGCATTCTGTTGTAACAGCCATCCAGCTCTTTATATAATTTAAGGGAATCATGGTCACATCCATATGTTAAGACTGACTCCACTGTGACACTGAAGACCCACAGATTGAATTATTTGGGTAGAGCAGAATTCCAGATCTTGCTAAGATTGTTGATTACTAAACACAATTACAAAACTTGTTTAAAATAAATCATATCTATTTATTTTCTCATTGACTACAGCATGCTTACCTTCAGCATTCAACTTGGAGGAGTGCAAGGCACAGCTGATAACATTCTATCGCCATGAAATGAGCCGAGTGCAATTATTGCCATGGTGTAATGAGTCAAAGGATATTAATGACATTTATGTCACTTTGAAGTTGAAAAAAGGGTCAAGGAAAACATTGCTACCAAAGAATGAAGATCTTGTAAGTCTCCAAACATCAGATGGTATGCCAGCAACACGGATACTAGTTAAGGGAGTAGCTGGCAGTGGGAAGTCAACTTTGTTGGCTAAGCTAGCTTACACTTGGTCACAGCAAAAAAGTGACTCCCCACTTGCAAAATATCAATTGTTGTTCATCTTAAGTTTACGTGAAGTTAAAAGTGGCAGCTTGATTAATGAAATATTTGAGCAAATCTTTGAAACCAACACCACCGTATCAAGAGAAGGCCTAGAAGCATATATTGAATCAAATCCACAACTAGTCCTTCTCCTATTGGATGGTTTTGATGAATATTCAGCTGGTGATCTTTCTACTCCTGATGGAAGCTTACAAGAAATTCTTGTTTTTAAAAGATTGCGGGAATGTCGCACAATTCTATCAACTCGGCCTCACAAAGATTTGCAAATTCATCAATCAAGCTACCTATGTATAGATGTTTTAGGATTTTCACACAAAAATGTTGAATTGTATATGAAAAGATTCTTCAGTGGTAAAAAGGAGATGGTTCAAGGGCTGAAAGAAAGAATAAGTGAATCTGACAGACTGCTCTCTTTATCAAAAATACCAGTAATACTAATGTTAATGTGCCTTCTTTGGGAAGATGAGCAAAAATTACCAGATACACAATCAGAATTGTATCAAGAGTTTGTTCTCTTTTTATGGAGGAAGTATTGTACGAGGCAAGGTAAAAATATAGATTTTAAAGACAAAATAGGAGCAGAGTTTGCTGAAGTTATTTCTGCATTAGGTTGTTTAGCTTTGGAGGGATTATGTTCTAAAGACAATATCAATGAAGAAAAGATTGTCTTTGCTGAAAATGACTTTGATGAAGATAAGTCATTATATCAGTTGGGGTGTGATATAGGTCTGTTAACTAGAGAAAGATTGAGAAAAAGACTCAGTAGAGATAATGCAGTAATGTTTCTTCACAAATCCTTTCAGGAATTTTGTGCAGCAAAGTACTGGGCAAATTTGTACACTACAGATCATGATAAGTTCCACTCAATTCTGATTCATTTGGAAACATGGAAGATGTTCATGGGCAAATTTGACCTTTTGAAATTTTGTTGTGCATTAATTGAAAGAGATGGGATGGTCTCTATCATACAGCATGCAATAAAAGTATATGGAAGTAGGCAATGTCCACCTAGAATTTGCATTGGCTATGATAAACCTGAGCATATCAAAAAGAACATAGTCAATATCTTGACTTTGTTGAATGAAAGTAAAAACACCTCTGATGATGGTGAGTCAAGAGATGATCCAGATTCAACTTCAGATTCAGATTCTGATTCAGCTTTTTCATTGAATCCATCACAGAAAGGCTGTGAAACTGTTAAGAGCCTCCCGTCAACAGAAAGAGATGTTTTGAATACCTCACTAATACAGTCTTTCAAATCAATCTTCCCTGATTATGGACTCAGAATAGATATAGGTGATAAATATCCCAAAGCAACTTCAATATTTCACAACTTTATTAAGTCTGAATTAGGATCATCAATACTCAGTACAGTCAAATCAATCACCTTGATAAATCCACAACTATTATGTATATTACATATTTATGCTGATATGCTAACATGTATGCCAAATGTTGAGACCTTGGAAATAAATTTTCAAAAATCATGTGAACAGAACCCTGACTATCTTGCAGAAGCTTTGGGTACTGTTACCCTAATAAAACTAAGTAAACTAAAGCTGAAACTTGCGGATCAGCAATTTCCCATAAAATGGTTGAGTGAATTCCTCACTGTATGTAGGACACCCAATCTGCAGAGTCTGGATTTGTCACAATGTAATATAGGAATGGCTATAGGGCCTCTTGTACAGCAACTCACTCATCTACAGTGTTGCACACAATTGATCTCATTAGATTTATCGAGTGCTGGGTTAAAGGAAAATCACATCAAAACATTAAGTGAATTCCTTCCCAAGATACCCAACCTACAGGTGCTGAATTTGTCATATAATATTGTAGGTGGGTGTGTGGAGCCTCTTGCACTGCAACTACAGCATTGCACACAATTAACCTCATTAATATTATCAGGTGCTCAGCTGAATGAAGATCACATCAAGACATTGAGTGAATTCCTTCACAAAATACCCAAACTGCAGTTTCTGATTTTGAAACATAATACTGTAGGCATGGCTATAGTGCCACTTGCACAGCAACTGCAGCATTGTCCCATGTTGAGTACATTGGGCTTGGATGATACACACATTACAGACCAAGGTGTTATTGAACTTTGCCACAGGTTTGGTTCCATGCCCAATCTGACTCTTCTTTTTCTCGAGTGTAATGATATTGGCAATACTGGTGTTGATGCCTTATTCAGACACATCCATCATTTAACCAATCTTGAGCAGTTGTCATTCCATGCCATACTGGACAATCAGTGTAGTGATCTAGTTAAGGATTGTTGTAGTGCAATTGGAAAACACTGGACACGGGGAGGAAGTCAACGGATTGTAATGATTCATGCAGAGTGTCAATTTGTCAAGAGGACAGCAAGTAAATATCTAGAATGATTGATTTTCTTGCTGGAAAGAAAACACATAAATCAAGTCAACAATGCTGTTACTAGGCATCATTGATGGAACCATTAGTGTAAATCATTCCATTTGGTTGTTTATGCATGATTAAACATGTGTGATATAATGAGCAAAATGTTTATTGGAAGAAATGTGTACATTTAAGGCATGTATGCCCTTCCAAAGAGCCATTAACTATTTCTAATATTTAGAGAAGCCAGTTTTACATGGAGGAATTTTTTCTATACAACTTATATAACAAAAAAAAATGGTAAAATGTATTACTGTCTACTGCTGATACCATTATCTACAGGGTGAATAAAAAAAAAGTACAATAAGACAAAGATGCCATAATTATTTTGGAATCAAGCTGAATTTTTAAGTTGCTGAAACTTAATATCAATGATATGTTCAATAGTCACTATGTGTGAAAAAATGGAGTGAATCGTATCTACCGTTTCATTTTATGAGCCTTTTTACTATGACAGCAACTTTCAATTTTTGTCCACGAGGCACCTACATTCTTAATGAAAGCACACAGTATGCAAAAAAACAATGCAGATCTAAACCTGACTTTAACTTTTAAAATTCCAACTTGAATTCACATCATTTTTATATTCAAATGTAGTCTCACACATTT
Source organism: Amphiura filiformis (assembly GCF_039555335.1). Lineage (NCBI taxonomy): Eukaryota > Metazoa > Echinodermata > Ophiuroidea > Amphilepidida > Amphiuridae > Amphiura > Amphiura filiformis. The sequence continues at coordinate 50,225,311 of NC_092644.1, read as the reverse complement.
CTTAAGTCCTTCATACCCCTCAACAATCCAACTTCAGGGTCTCTACGCCCCAGCCAACATACTGAATATTTCATAATGAACTCCACTTCATTATGCACATTTCGACATTTGAAACACCCGCTTACCAAACTTTTATATGTTTCTTCATCCTGTTATTGAAACGTAATAAACAGGAATCATTGTTGAATCAAAGGAAAGTGTGAAAATTAAACTAAACATTTCAACAAAGATAATTTCAAGACCAATCTAGTCTACGAGTAGGAACTTTTTTTCTTAGTTACCAAGTTACCAGACTCAATTACCAATTGGGCACCAAAAACAAATTTGTTCTCCATCTGACTCATTAGCTCAGTTGGCAGAGCATCGGTCCGGCGATGCTGCTGATAGTAAATAAATGCAATGCATTGTATTTATATGCCATCCACTTCTGATAGCACTGTATTTATTTGCTGTCTACTGCTGATAGTATTTACTGTCTACTGCTGACAGCCAAATCCTTTCAGACCTAATACTTCACAGATATTTGAATGTCCCTTTTGATGAAATGGGTAGTTGGTTGTTGATTGGACCATCTTTCTTCCAGTATTACAGTTGATTGTACATCTACTACTGCATTTAGATATTGTATTTATCTACTCTACAATTTATAATTTAGGGACTACGGGGTACAGAGGAATTCACAATTTTTTAAATGATCCATTCTGCATGCCCCCACATTAGCTCAACAATTTGCCCCACCACATTGGCTTAAAAAACGTTGGTTCCTCCCCAATTTCTTAAGTTCTTTTCATTGATAATTTCAGGTCTCCTTTTTCTATCTGGAAAAAAAATTGTGTGCCCCTAAAGGTCCCCATCCCATAAAATTGTGTGCCCTAAATTTCCCCATCCCCTAATCAGCATAAATATTGATTGGTCTCTTATATTTTCATGATGATGTATGTAAACACTACACAAAGCAAGTCCACTCTTTTTAAGTGCTCATAATTCTTAAGGTAGTGTGAATGGCTAATCAGGCTTGCAGCAAAATAGCCACAATAGCAAATCAGAATTGTATATTAATTTAAAACAGAGAACAAACTAAAGATAAGTGTTCATTCCATCCACGTTTAGAGTTTCATACAAATTCTAACATTTCTTATGTACGAGGGGGTATCAAAAAGTTTTAGAAATCGCACAGAAGTGAAAGAGCTATATCAATGAAATTTTGTCAGTGCAATCACTGGTCCTTATGTACACTATGGTGCAAAAATGGTCTCATAAGTATGTTTATTTTTTTTTACAGGAGCTAGATGTCACTACCTGCTTATGTAACCGCATAACCAGCAAAATGGAGAAAATTGAGGCATTCGGCATGATTAAGTTCCATTTTAAGGGTTACAGTGCCCAGAAAATCCTTTTCCAAAAAGCGACAGTGACATATCACAATCACCATTGAAGATAACTTTCATTTCATCATCAATTTTCTAGGCACTGCAACCCTTCAAAAGCAGGATCTTAATAATGCTGCTTGCCTCAATTTTCTCAATCTTGCAGTTTATGCGCAGTAACTGGGGCAGCGGGTTATTGGCATCTAGTGCCACCTGTAAAAAAAATAAACATACTTAATTGGACCATAATGTACATAAGGACCAGTGATTGCACTGACAAAATTTCATTGATATAGCTCTTTCACTTCTGGGCGATTTCTAAAACTTTTTGATACCCCCTCGTATTTCTTTAGTCTCCATCCCATAAAAGTATATTTCATGATGATGTATGTAAACCACACAAAAAGAAAGTCCACTCTTTTTAAGTGCTTACAATTCTTAACATGGTTAATTTTAAAAGAACATTATAATTGATATAAATGTGTGACGCATTTTGTTAGCTACAGTTTTGATACCTCATTTGTGTGTTTAAAAATAATACCACCTCAACCACCGTTTAAAAATTGTGTGAAAAATAGAGTGATTTGAACATTGCAACATCCATTACAGTGTAGAAAGATATACAGTATTCTCTCAAATGAAAATACCATCCATGTTGTTGCCGATTATTGATGCATGTTGGTGGCCACTCATTTCAGCCAAAGCAGACATCCTAGGCTAAGAAAATTTAGATAGTGTTTTCTGATTGAATTTGCTACTTTTCAAATCGTACCAACTTTCACACAATCTGGATGTGTAAAAAATAAAACTTGGCAGGTAACGTTTTCTTATCAATATACACATTTTGTATCAACCAGATATGATTGTCATCAACTCATTGAACAAGTATGGTTATTTGTTTTTTACACAATATGTAACACATGTTTCTATATGTACGTTATTTAAAAGTATGTAATGTTATATATCACATCAAGTTGGTAGAAGTGTATTTTAATATGTTTAATATTTATTGAAGTAGTAATGTTTTAATTTTTGTGTTATCCTTTAAAGACGAATCCGACGAGCCAAGTGATGGTCAGGATTAAGTCAGTCATAGCTGGGGGCCATCCGCACCAAACTAGCTTAGTTCGTTTGGATTATGATCCAAGACGCCCACTATCGCGAGCGCATCGGAGCGCGTAGTACTTGCGCCGCATCACGGGAGCGGTAAACGCTGCACGCCTATGATACTGGCATCGCGTAAAATGGATGGATGATCCAGCTATGGCCGCCAGTGAGGTGTAGGAATGTGGCTTGTTGGATTCGTCTATACCCAAATAATGTGTCCAGGGCAATAAAAACGTAAATAATGGGTTTAAATGTTTTCACCATAGATATATGTTACGCGTAGCGTAGATCAGAAAGTACTCCTATTTGATGAAGTCAGGCGCGCTGTAAACCCCTTCCTCCCCCGCCCGCCCGGTGAACAAGCAGATATATAATGGTTAAACATCCTCGTACGTATCATTCTTCCTTAAATTTTCTCGGTTTGTAATAAGGCGGTTCTCGAAAGCAATGGGACAGAGCTGCGTCGATGCCTCAGATTCAGGATGATGAATTGTATATAATATCATCACACTGCCGACGCAGCTTTTGACTATAATGATGATGCCTAGGATGATGATGACTCCGATATGATGCCTAGGAATGATGACTCTGATGATGATGATGATGATGATGATGATGATGATGATGATGATGATGAGGAGGAGGAGGAGGAGGAGGAGGAGGAGGAGGAGGAGGATGATGACGATGATGATGATGACGATGATGATGATGATATGAAAGCGGTTGTCGAAAGAAATGGCGAAGCGCGAGCCCGGAAAAGTTGAGTGTAACCGTAGTTAGGGTTGTTGACGGATTTTGTTTGCTTATAAACATCCTCGTACGTATCATTTCTTCCTTAAATTTTCTTTCCACCAATTGCACAAATTTCACAAATAGCACTTACTGGAAGCAACTCAGATATTGTCCTCATTGCTTTTATAAATTGCATAAATTGCAACACCTGTGGCTATTTCTACAATTTGTAAAAATTGCTTACGTGCATGGCTATTTGTACAAATTGCACACTTTCTTGCAACTGTAGGCAATTTGTGCAATTTGTAAAAATTGCTTATACATACGTTGCTATTTGTGCTATTTGTACCAATTGCACAGTTTCCTGCAACTGTAGGCTATTCGTGCAATTTACTGACATGTGGCTATTTATGCAATTTGTGAAAATTGCTTAAGCAACTGGCTATTTGTGCAATTTGTGCTATTTGTACAAATTGCACACTTTCTTGCAATTGAAGGCTATTTGTGCAATGACCAATCCTGCGCCTTTATGGCTTATAGGGTAGCTTGATGATTCAATTTGTAGCCCAGAATGTAGGCCCTACCAGGGATATCACAGTCACATTCACCACATACATGTACATGCATGTACCAGTTCAAAGTTCAAGGAATGTGTTACCATAGTTACAAGATTTTCCCAATAGGTCAAGGGTTATCAGAATCTACATCATCAGACTTGTTCTTCCTTCCGTATTTCGCAAGCTTTGCTTTTAATATGGTTTAAGTTTCGATTCAATTGGGTATTATACATGTATTTCCTTCTTTGTAATGTACTGTTCAGGACAACTTCATTGATATATACAGTGGCTGAATGCTACGTACTAGTCTTAAACCTCATATATTGTAGGCCTACTGGCTTCACTCTGTTGGGCTCAACTTACACAAAGTTAGTCTACTCTTTCTGCTCAAGATCAAAACTCATTATTATATATATACACCTGATGAAGGTTTGCTGTTGTTTTTGTCTGAAGAGCCTGTTGATTTGGACTCCACATAATTATATACCCACCAGCTACCAGGTAAGTTGATTACAATCCATGAAAATTGAAACCAAACCGTCATGATAATATGACTAATATTTGGTTTGAATATTTTGATACAACATACATGACAAGCTGTTACTATTTTAGGACAGAATTACTGCAAATATTGCTTTGCATATTTTTTTTCCAATTTAAAGTTTATATCATGATAAGGTACGCGTATAATGGACAGGTTTCCTTTTTATTTATGTCCAGTTACCTTAATGATCTCATACGGTGTGTGCAACAGTCAATGATTTTGGCTCTAGTTTGATATTTTATAAATACAGAACATGTTCAAATTAATGCATCATTTCTGTTTTAAAATAGCCTGTCAAAGTCATGCAGGTAACTCTGAGGTCGTGCATTGAATTGGTTTGAATGAGAAATACTACGGGAACTAACACCTTTTGTTAGAAGTCACACATGAGTAAAGTGGATAACCTCTATTGACACACCCTGTGTGGAAGATTAAGGTCATGTCATCCACTAGGGGTGTATGGATTTCAACTGAAATAGCCCAATATGAGCTCACATGATAAGACATGATTCATATAATTTTCCTTCATTTGTACATTGTACAATGAATGTACATGTATCCAACTATAAGGTGACGAAAAAAAGAAAACCTGTTCTATGGGCGGACGAACCTTTCAAGTAGGGTCGGTCGGTCAGGCTTTTTTTTTTTTTTGAAATGACCCAAAAAATCACCAAAATCTGTAAATATTTGCAATATGAGAAAATACAAAAAAAAAAAATTGTTCCTGAAATTGTCGAAATTTGGGTTGGTATTCATTTGTACAGGAAAATTTTTTCCCAATTTGTTCAATATCTGGGTCGGTCGGGTCCGTAGAACAGGGTTTTCTTTTTTCGTCGCCTAACGGTTAAATTCTCTCTAGTTTTTGTATTTGATTCTATCGGCCTCAATTGATCTAAAGCTTAATGTCTTCTCTCTTTCATGAAAAGATCAAAACTTCAATTGGATTTGATTATAGGACAAGGGTTGTCTCTGATGCATTTATTGACTTGGACTTGGCGTAGCTAAAGGTAAGTTGATTACAATATATTATTATTGGAGTTTGCTAACAAATTTTTATTTTGCACAGCTGCTTTTTGAAATAACATGGATGTAATAAAAAACATTTGTAGTAGGCCTATTTGTGACAAATAAATAAGCCAATATAGCACTTGCCGGGGGGGGATTTAGTAAAGATACCGTATGTGCAGCAGCTTTGGGGTACATTTTCAGACTCATTGGTACAATGTTTGGGTGAAATATTCATAACTGGTTTAGAGATGGGTTTAAATTTTCTGCTTGGATATAAATTTACTGTAATTTTGAACAGAAATAAGGGACCGTTCACAAATACTTGTTAGGGGGGCCTGATGCAAAAAGGGGGCCCTGAAATTTGTTGACCCTCCTAAGGGGGGGGCCTGCAAAAAATGACCACAAATTTCCCTGGAAAAATTAAGTTTATATGCTTTTCTATGGGGTTGACACATAATTTTCATGTCAAAAAGGGGGGCCCTGAAATTTTTGAGGTCTGTAAAGAGGGGGCCCCGAAAAATTTTCGCAATGAATTTTTTTTTGCATCAGGCCCCCCTTACAAGTGTTTGTGAATGGTCCCTAATAGAAAATTAATATATTTTTGGGTCTCTTTTCATCTAATTCAGTACATTTTTGGGATATATGTTTTTAGAATCCCAGCTGCACATTCTACCCAATCCAAAAAAAAAAGAACGCCCAGCCCCCCGCCCCTGTACTTGTTCCTTTTATATTGTTCTTAACACAGGGGGCCAGTGAACCCCATATAAATACACAACATATTCTGGTATTATGCCTGACCTGTCAGGCTGTCACCCTTCCTATGATTTGGCAAAAAGGGGAAAATCATGTATTTTGGCAGTAGGCCCTATAGTTTATTTGCAGTTTTCATACAAGATGCTTACTATTTGCTGATCCTAAAAATTTGGCTATGCAATGGCAATAAATATTAATGACATGTCTTTACCAGTCACTGTCTGCAAGAAAATGGTGGCATATTATTATAGTGTGGGCTCTGAATTACAGGCTTCTATAACCGATATTTTGGTGTTTCAAAACCCCGGGTAGGGTACTTTTATTTATCTCACCTATACAGGTGTAACTTGTAAGGCCAAGACTTATTTTTCAAAAATATAGGGCCTGCAATTGCTATTCAGTGAGGGCTGGGTCTTTGGATCAGAGATGGACTATGGACCTAATTCGAGGGGTCATTGGGTGCCCGGGATTGGGTGAGAGTAACATTAGCAGTACAACAGAAGCTTAGCCTCCAGTGTTATCCAGAGTGTCCATCATAAATGTATAGGCTTACACATACCTTATTTTACCACGGAGTGGCACTATTAAAAGGAATGTACTAAAGGCCATGATAATCAACTTTTGAAAAGCACCCTAAACAAGGATTTAAGGGGTGGGGTATGAACGTTTGGACAGTATTCAGGCGCGTATCCAGGAATTTGTAGACCGGGGGCGCAGATTATGTTTTTTGTTGTGAAATACAATATGGCTGAGAAGACCCAATTGAAGCCATTTGGTGGACCATTTTGTCACTATATTATTGTGTAAAATTTTAGTTTGAAAAAGCAAAAAATTTGCGAAAAGATGGCCCAATTGAAACCATTTTTAGTTTGAAAAAGCCGAAAATATCAACTTTGCGAAATGACAGGCCAATTGAAGCCACTGTTTTCACTGTTGCTGTATTAGGTATATACATCAAGTGCTGATTAAATATAACAGAAGCGAAAACGGACAGTTATTTATATATGCAGAGGTGTCTGAGGGGGATGTTCCCCTGAGAAGTTTTGAAATTTTGCAAAATGAAGGTCCAATTGAAGCCATTTGGTGCCTCATTTTTACACTATCATTGCTTTTTAAAACAAAAAAGGGCCCAAACTCAATTTGTAGAATTGTACATTTTAGGCCCAAGACTTGAGATTTGCAATTAAAGCATGCAGGGATCGATGTTGAATTGAAGTCAGCATGGAGTCCGTCTTAGGCCTACTGACTTTGGTGACAAAATGTGACGGGTCATATCGGCAGGCCCGCCATATTTTTCACATGCTTTTGGGCAGAGGACCCGCCTTCAACTTTCAAGCAATGCCTAAAATAATCACAGACCTATATATTATAGATTGACCCGACTTCGGTTTAGGCATGGGCCTACTTATACGTACAATTTAATCCTTTCTTTTTTCTCCTTTTTTCTCTTCTCTCCTTTCCTCTTTCTTTTTGGGAGGAAGGGGGGCTGGGCCTGCCCCTCTGAATCCGCACCTGAACGGTTTACAACTAGTAACTGCTCAAAAAGGCTCAAAATATCATACTTGCCCGGCCCAAGCAATTTATGCCTAGGCCTACATGACTAGTGTGCTCTCAAATTGCCAGCGTGCTCGGAAAGTAGGGCCCCCTATCACAAAATAGGCTATAGCATAGGGCTATCTATAGTCGCATATAAGGCCTAAAATGAAGCCTGCAAATTAATGTCCCATTCCCCTAGTTCGAACTCTCCTCTTTCTCTCTCTCTCTCACCCTCCCTCCCTCTCTCTCTCTTTCTATCTATCTTTTTCTTCTTTTTTTTTGGTACCGGGGGGCGCGCCCGTTCAAAAAGGGCTAAATACGCTACTGGTATTTATTGTGGGACATTAGAGCACATCAGACATATCGAATTGCATTCTGAATACGAAGAATGTCCTTCTGATATCAAATAATTTTGATTTTATGAAATTCGCAATGTAATACACATTTTATGGCAAATGATTAAAAATTGTTATTTTTGATATTACTCGAAGTAAACTTTATAAATCTGATGATTTATACTTAAAGTGTATGTAGGTGGGATGAAAAGCCGACGATCAATTGAAAATTTTGACCTTTCATATTGAAGATATCATTTCCTTTTCCCAAAACACCAAAAAAAATATATTATAAATTCCTTATTGTCTTTATTACACATTTTCAATAATATATTTAAATGTGCACGGGCTTCTGACAATAGCAATGGTTTGATGTGATATGGGTCATAGTTAAATGTCCATACAGTGATCCAAGTGAAAGTGAAAAATTGGAATTAAAATTGTGTACAAATTGCTTAAAAGTGAAAGATAAGTCAAAAAATTGTATTATTGGGTATTTTGAAAAAAAAATTGGCAAAAATAAATTGTGGAATACAGTAGTATTGGCAAAGTTGAAGCCCCATTCAAAATACAAGTAGTGAATATTACAGTTTCATAGAATCATATCTATTTTGTCTTTAACAAGGCTTCCAGCTTATAACCACCAGCCGGCTATGTTAGCACATCTATGCTACTAAACAAAGATGTCGTACAAAAACCTGAATAGGCCTCATCATGAACGCCCGAGGATTTCCCCTAATAATAAGGCCGGAATACACAACATAAGGCTTGTTGGCCTAACCTCTGGCACACCGTCTCTGATTCAATCCAGCCTGACAAGCAATGCTCAAATTATGCTTATGACAGCTTGTCCACTTAAGGCCAGAGTAATGGAAGACACATTCGTCCACGACCAAATTTGAGATTTTTTGATATTTATCAAAACTAAGATGTATTCTTTCACTTGAAACTGATCAAATACAACTTGCTAATATTTATTCGTATTTTTGCTTGATTTATTTCACTCTTTTCAACTCTAAAAAGTCACATGGCTCAAGACAGCTTAGTAAATTGGCGGGAAATAATGAGTCAGAAATGTGCGAATGCGAAATATTGTGACGACGCGAATCGACTACGCGCGCGATTCGCGTCGCGTGACGCGACGCAACTCTGCGCGTATGTCCAACGCAGTCAAGGCGCATTCGGTATGTTGTTAACGCCAGCAAAGTCTAGTCAATATTGTAAGGGTGCTTAATTTTTTGCTATAGTCAGTAATTTTTGGATATGTTGTACAATATACACCAGAGAAGCAAAAAAGTATTTGCCACATTTTTTATTTTATGCGGATGGGGCCTAACCAGCCAATTTCAAAATGGCAGCCATTTTCCAGATTTATTTACTATATCAGACAGGAAAGCTGTCATTTACACCCCCAGGACTTACTCAAATCAACATTTTTAGGTTCCTTGTACGACCCAATAAAATATCCACTATGTTCCCCAAACCAAAAAGTAGCCCTAATGCAGATACTCAAGATGACCGCCAAAATGGCCGCCAAAACAGGGTTTTTTGACTAAAAATGCACTGAATTAGCTTTTAAAACATATTTATCCTAAAGTAATTCATGAGTTAAGGCTTCTGGGCCATTAGTTAAATCAGCTGTCCTTAAATTATGATGATCCCATGCTTAAAATTCAAAATGGCGTCCAAAATGGCGTTCAAAATGGCCACCAAAACGGGTTTTTGACTCAAAGTGCATTAAATTATCCTTTAAAACACATTCTATGCTAAAGTAATACATGAGTAAGGGCTTCTGGGCCATAATATAAAACAACTGTCCTTAAATTATGATGATACTATGCTTTAAATTCAAAATGGCGTCCAAAATGGCTCCCAAAAACATTTTTTTACTAAAAAAGTAGCCTTTAAAACATATTTTATCCAAAAGTACTTTTTTTGTAACTTATGAGTTTGGGCTTCTGTGCTGATATACATTAAATGAACTGTCGTTAAAAAAATAATGATCCCATACTTTGAATTCAAAATGGCGTCAAATTGGCCGCCAAAACATCTTTTTCTCTTTAAAAATTTGTTCAATACATTCAATGGTTAAAACAGTCAATTGAAATTAGCTTAGTGGGCTCAACCAAACATACGGTATCTTATCAAATTGTATCATTGGAATGTTGGAAATTCAAAATGACATCCACAATGAATGAATTTGTAATGCACTGGAGCATATCAACATGAATATACTTCTGTTTCACAATTTATTCTTCTAAATCTACATGTGGGTTCCTCTAGTAAAGTAAAAAAGGCTAGCATTAAAATGAGTAAAAGAAACAGAAACTAACCCATCAGCACAATAAATGCATTTTATTCAATTGGCCAGCATCCTATATGTTTGATTTACAGTCTATATGCACACTCACGAGACTTTAATAAAGTTCAGGTAACGTTTCCAGTGCAAAGCCAAGTCTTAGGATAGATAGAGGTTGACCTCAGATAGCCCTTATAAATAATGTTGGCATATATATGTGTCAATGTACCAAGAGAAGCAACGCAATTGTTTGATTTCCATCACAGGTGCAATCATATGTTTGCTAAAACCTTTAAGAGTCTATCATCAATTGGAAGAAATCCCATCAACATCAACGTCAAATAGCCATTACATCATTATTATATACTACCATTGATAGAACAATGGAGTTGCCAAAACTATGTTCTATTGGTCGCTAATTTAGTAACTTGACATATCTGACTCACTGGTTCCTCATGCTGTCGTGAATAGGTGGAACTTCATAGGTATAAAACGACAAATATTAACACCGGAGTCTGAAGCCTTAATTGCAGAATTAAAGGTATAATCCAGGCAGAAGGTGAAGTACAGTACCATACTGGGGAATGGAGATTGGAGAATCACAGCAAATATGTTGATGATATCACAGTAAACGACCTCAAAGTAGTTAATCTCTCTTCTTTGCAACTTGGTTAAACACAGCAAATTCACCAAGCCCATAAGAAGTTTATGGACATTTAAAGAAAGTTCAACCTTAAGGTGACATCAGTCTGGTCTGTCTGTCTGTCTATCTATCTGGAAAGATCGTCCAGTATGGAGCTTGAGAACAACCCCTAGTAGGCAAGGTTCAATTTTACCTTGGTCTGGGCCGGTGGCCTGGGTCAAAACGTCAAGCTGGTCAAAGACTACCGATACATCGTTCAGAAAATGCCACAATTTCAATCACCGCTATAAGGCATGAACGAGAAAGCAGTGAGTCAGGCATATCAACTAGCAACCATAAATATAGCAAAACAGACTTGAAACTGCTTCTTCCAGGTTACATTCCAGGATCCGGAGCATTTACATGTAGAAATTCCATTGTAGATCATATTTAACTTGTCCAGTGGAAGATATCACCTGTCCAGAGTAATCAGAAGGCTGCGGCTGATCTTGTGGTGGCCATTGTAAATAATCGTGGGACACGTTGAATACTCTCTGGATATGATAGAAGTAATGAAGTAATGATGGCTTTTACATTATACATACAAATGACGCTGCTAGCATTGATGTTCACTCTTTGATTGTTTTTTATTGTCGAAACCTCAGTTGTTCCCTTCATCCAATCAGAATTTTTTTTATATCAAACGAAGGCTAACACTTCCCCCTAAAACACTTTTCGTCACTAAGTCAACAGATAACACAATTCAAGGCTAATGTGGAAAATCTGTTGAAAACTACCTATCCAAGCAAATTTATTGACCAAAATGTAGGTTTTAAAAGTCAAAGCCTCAAGTGTTCCTTACAATATTTGTCAAATTTTATGTAATTAAATGAAAAAAGCACACTAATATTGTCCATAATAATAGAGTCACTAGAATGAGCAATGGTCAATTCTCTTTAAATTGAAAATCTTGTGTTACTATTTTCGCCTGTTTTTATGACTTTTAAAAAAGAGCGCTTATAAATTGATATGCGTCTTGGCCAATCCTTTCTGATCAATACAATAATTCCTCTAGCTTTTGGGTTGCATAAAAGGACTTTACACCGGTTCATCAAATTTCAATCACCACTAAGGCATGAACGAGAAAGCAGTGAGTCAGGCATATCAACTAGGAACCATAAATATAGCAAAACAGACTTGAAACTGCTTCTTCCAGGTTACATTCCAGGATCCGGAGCATTTACATGTAGAAATTCCATTGTAGATCATATTTAACTTGTCCAGTGGAAGATATCACCTGTCCAGAGTAATCAGAAGGCTGCGGCTGATCTTGTGGTGGCCATTGTAAATAATCGTGGGACACGTTGAATACTCTCTGGATATGATAGAAGTAATGAAGTAATGATGGCTTTTACATTATACATACAAATGAAGCTGCTAGCATTGATGTTCACTCTGGTGTCCCAAGATTTTGGTGAAGACCAAAACCTTCCTCCATATTTATAGCCCAGAAATCTGTCAATTCCGTAGAGATTCAATATCCAGTGTTATTTTTATTGTGTTATACCCAAAAAGTTCCACCTATTCACGACAGCATGAGGAACCAGTGAGTCAGATATGTCAAGTTACAAACTTAAGCAACCACTGTACAGGGTTTTCTTTAAGCATTTTGCTGAAGGGGTATTTTCAAATTTTGTTGACCCTTTCAATTGTGAATTTTCCTCTGAAGGAGTCAAAAACATTGCCCAAGGGGTATTTTTATAATATTATTTTTAAGACATTTTTAACAATTATGTGTGTTTTTGGAGCCATAGGCGTAGATCCGGATTTGGGTGGGGGGGGGGGGGATCTCCCCCAATATTTTGCCAGGGGGATGGTCCATACAATCATCCCCCAATGTTGACGCATGTATGTGGGTTTCTGACCAAATTAACCTCATATTTGGCCATTTTAGCCCCAAAAGTGCACATTTTTGCGCGCTTCTCGCGAATTTTTTCCACTTTTGCACAATATTTCAACAGTTTAGGTTGAAAATGGTAAATTTTTTTGTACCATAAACTTATTCTTTCTCCAAAAGGTGCTGGATTCACTATACTTCAAGACACACCCCATCCCCCCCGAGTCATAAAGAAATCTACACCACTGTTTGGAGCAGTGGCGGATCTAGACTCTCTAGAGCAGTCAGAAGGGGGTGGGGGCAATTTTAAAAGAGAAGTAAGAAACTTTTGCAAAATGAAGATCTAATTGAAGCAATTTGGTGGATCATTTTGGCAATATTAATGTGTAAAATTTTAGTTTAAAAAACCCGAACATTTGTGAAATGAGCAGATGTCGAAAGCAGAAGTGAAAGTGGCCATTTGTTTATCAACTACGCACGGTGATGTTCCCTCCTTAGAACTTGGAAAATTTTGCAAAATGAAGACCTAATTGAAACGATTTGGTGGACCATTTTGGAACTATTACTGTGTAAAATTTAAATTTGGACAGTTGAAAAGCTGAAAATTGTGAAATGCCGGTCCATAAAGCCTTTCGCTGTCCTACATATCGGGAGTATTATATAGGCCTAGGTCCTAAATGCCAAAAGCCGAGAATAAAATACACAATATCAGGTGTTTCTCTATTTAATTCTTGCAATATCTGAACGCGTACGTTTTCAAGATTTTGTACGCATTGGACTTTGGGACTATAGGATTTGAAGGGGTCAGAAAAGTGCCTGGACGCGTAAATACGCGTGTTTTGTGCGTTAAAGAAAACCCTGCCACTGTATAAGGAACACTTTTGGGGTTGGCACCTTCAGTGATTATGACGAAATTGCATTTGACATTGATGTTGATGGAATTTCTCCCAATTGATGCTATGCACAAAAGAGTTAGACCGGGTCTAAAGTTAGACCTGGTCTAAGTGGAATTTAGTTCAATCAGAATGGTCCTTTACTATTATTTCCTTCCAATAGTAGCTAGCAAATTCTAAAGATTTTAATACGAAGTTCAAAAATAATACAAAATAACTTAAGCAAATGTAAAGGAAAATGTCCTTTCACCTGAGACTAAATTCCACTTAGACCAGGTCTAACTTTAGACCCGGTCTAAATCTTTTGTGCGTACCAACCTAAAGGTTTCAGCGAACATATCGGAACATCTGATTGCACCTGTGATGGAATTCAAAATAATGGTGTAGCTTCTTTTTGTATATATTGATACATATCCAACATTATAAAGGCTATTTGTGGACATCATCTATCTTGTGAGCTGGTTTTGCATGCACTGGTAGGCGACATTTCCGGATCTTTATAGGTATTGTGAGTGTGCATAGACTTTAAATGGGTCATATGAGATGTTGCCCCAATGAAGAAAATGAATCATTTTTATGATGGGTTACTTTCTATGTCATTTAGTTTACTCATTTGATTCTAGCCTTTTACCTTTATAGAGTAACCCCCATGTAGATTATGAGAACAAAATAAAATAGAAGTAAATTTATGTTGATATGTCCGAGATAATATGCATAGACATACAGCTCAATGGTATGTAAGTGCAATAAGCTACTTCAAGCAGGCCTACTAGAAATTTCTCAATGCCAAAGTAAAATAAAAGAAATTGCAAAAGAACACAAACTACATCAACAGAGTCTTTATAATAGATAATTGATAATATGATAGAAAATTTAAAAAAAAACATTATTAATTTTCGTTCAAGTTTTAGCTATCCAAATGCTGATTTGCTGCCCATTGTGGATACTATCTTGAATTGATTTACCATAAATTGAACTCTAGTGCCATTTATACTTTTTGAATTTAAAGCATGGGATGAGCATAATTTAAGGACAGTTGTTTTAACTAATGGTCCAGAAACCCTTACTCATGAATGACTTTAGTCAAAAACTCTTTTGGCGGCCATTTTGAAAGCCATTTTGGATGCCATTTTGACTTTAAAGCATGGAATTATCATTAACAAATAACCAATGGCCCAGAAGACCTTACTCATGAATTTAGGATAAAATATGTGTTTTAAAGGCTAATTTAGTGCATTCTAGTAAAAAAAACCCTTTTGGCGGCATTTTGAATGCCATTTTAGACGCCATTTTGAATTTAAACCATGGAATCATCATAATATTAGGACAGTTGTTTTAGCTAATGGCCCAGAAGCCCTTACTCATGAATTACTCTAGGATAAGATGTGTTTTAAAGGCTAATTGTGTGTATTTTTAGTCAGAAAAACGTGTTTTGGCGACCATTTTGGCGGCCATCTTGAATATCTGCATTAGGGCTACTTTTTATTTCGGAGAACATATTGGATGTCTTTTGGGGTCATATAAGGAACCTAAAAAAGTTGATTTGAGTAAGTCCTAGGGGTGTAAATGACAGCTCCCCTTACTGATATAGTAAAAAAATCTGGAAAGTGGCGGCCATTTTGAAATTGGCTGGTTAGGCCCCGCCCACATGAAATAAAAAATGTGGCAAATACTTTTTTGTAGTGCTGTAATCGATTGTCGTAAGTATCGATAGTCGGAAAATACATAGACTTCCGACATGTCGAAACACTCAATGTCAGTATCGATACACAAACGACATGGCACACATGCTTAGATTATCTCAAATCAGGTCTCAAATTACCGTCAAATACTCAAATTACCGTCTCCCAATTTAGTTTGAGCTGTTAGGCTTCAATACACTTGTTGTTAACTTGTTTCTGGAACTTACTGATAATAAAATTGGTAAACTCAAATCCGTGTTTCAAACTGCGTGAGTATCGATAATAGTATCGACATGTCGGATGTTTGCCTCCCGACATATCGATACCCAGAAAGCTTATCGATTACAGCACTACTTTTTTGCTTCTCTGGTGTATATTGTACAACATATCCAAAAATTACTGACTATAGCAAAAAATTAAGCAACCACTCATATGGAGACATTTTTGACTAATGTGGTGTAAACAAAAAAAAAATTGCAGTCAAAATGCCACTTAGATTTTTTAATTATTTTGAATTTTGGCGCACTGAAAGCAGAGATTATAGATTCATTGGTGCAAAAAGATGCATATTTAGACCATGCACCAGATACAGCTTTTACACGTGTGAAAGTCTTACCGTTTTAAAATTTAAGGACGTTTTGTGCATAATTTTGACATTTTTTTACTAAAATGTCGATTTCTCAGAGTTCACTTTTATATTGCGCGATTTTTGTGACAAGATAATTCGAAAAATATGCAAGCAAAGGGTAAACTTTTTGCACTATCCTTTAGAGTACATCAAAGTCTAGGGAAGGTTTTTTCATTTTTTCAAAATATTTGTTTTAAACAAAAATATACACCATTATGTGCAATTTTTAGCTTAATAGAATGACAAAATGGCTTTTTTCACATGTTTTTTTCAATATTTCGAAAAAAGAGACAAATTTTAAAAAAATAAAAAAACTTTCCCTAAGTTCATGTCTCTTCTTCATGAAAAGCTAACTGAATTTTTTTTACTTCGAACGGATTTTTTTCTAAGTTGTCACAAAAAATTGGGGTATAAAAGTGAATTTTTGTGATTTTTTCAAAAACTTGAGATTTTTGAACAAATCTGACGTCACATGGGATTCCTTGACTCATTTCCTTTCCAAAAATGTATAGTTTTATATACTTTGGACATACAATTCAGAAATAATGAAGCTCGAAAAGGTCCATGTTCTCTCCCATTACTCTGCCCTTAAGCTGTTTCCTCATTGGTCAACAATCAATGGCCCAGCTTTAATAACACTCACTATAATATAATATCAATGGTCTATTGCAGATAAACCAGTTCTCGTTGGTAAAGAGTGACCAATCCTGGTGTAGTTGCCATGGCAACAACAAGTAAAGATGTGTCAGATGAAGTGGTAGGATCAAAAAGAAGAAAACTTGAGGGTAAGTTGGACTAGGCCATTTACATTGTCTACCAGTGGGCACTTTGGCCGACACATAGACTTACATGCGTGAAAAAAGGAGTTATCATATGAAAAGATTGCCAAGATCGTGTACATGCTATGTGGTTTAGTTAGGGGTGACATCCCGCTATCTCTAAGGTCCGCTATCTCTAAGGTTCGCTATCTCTAAGGTTCGCTATCACTAACGTGTAAAGTCTATGGAGATCAGAATCCCGCTATCTCTAATAGAGAAAAAGGTTCGCTATACCTAAAAAAAGGTCCGCTACTTCTAAGGTTCGATATCACTAATTTAGAATAAGGTTCGCTAGTTCTAAGGTTCAATATCACTAATTTTAAATACGGTTCGCTATCACTAATTTAAAATAAGGTTCGCTATCACTAATTTTGAATAAGGTCCGCTATCACTAATTTATTGAAGGTTCGCTATCTCTAAGGTTCATTATCACTAATTCCAAAAAGGTTCGCTATCTCTAAGGTCCGCTATACCTAAGGTTCGCTATCACTAATTTTGTTTCAGGTTCGCTATCCCTAATTAATTAAGGTTCGCTATCTCTAAGGTTCGTTATCACTAATTTCGTTTAAGGTTCGCTATACCTAAGGTTTGTTATCACTAATCTTAAAAAAGGTCCACTATCTCTAATTTTAAATAAGGTCCGCTATCTCTAATTTCAAATAAGGTCCGCCATCTCTAATTTTAAATAAGGACCGCTATAGCGAACCTTATTTGAAATTAGAGATAGCGAACCTTATTTAAAATTAGAGATAGCGAATCTTATTTAAAATTAGAGATAGCGAACCTTATTTGAAATTAGTGATAGCGAACCTTAGAGATAGCGAACCTTAGAGATAGCGAACCTTAGAGATAGCAGACCTTATTTAAAATTAGAGATAGCGAACCTTAGGGATACCGGGATTGTTAAAATTAGAGATAGCGGACCTTATTTTAAATTAGTGATAGCGAACCTTAGAGATAGCGAACCTTCAATAAATTTGTGATAACGGACCTTATTTAAAATTAGAGATAGCGAACCTTATTTAAAATTAGTGATATCGAACCTTAGAAATACCGAACCTTTTTCAAAATTAGTGATATCGAACCTTAGGTATAGCGGCCCTTTTTCATAATTAGTGATAACGAACCTTAGAGATAGCGAACCTTAGAGATAGCGAACCTTAGAGATAGCGAACCGTAACCTAGTTAAGCGGGGAGACAGGGGGGCATTTCCCAAAAAAAAATCCATGGGAGGACATCCCCCACGTAGAAGAAAAAATAAATTGCTTTGTGCATCTTCCTTTTTAGGTGGTACCAGAACGAAATTCAAAATTGACGATATTTTTGCTAAACGAATTAATCAACAAGAAATATTTGGTACATAAACATTATGTAGCCAGAGGTTTCCAGTGGTATAAAAATCTCAACTTTCTTTGAGAAAAATGGGGGGATGAGGCTGTGGATCACGAAATGCCCTTTTAAGTCATAGGCCTATTTGTTTTAAAGTAAGTTTTGGAATCAGTGGGAAACAATTCAAAGAAACAAGCTACATTTAGAAAAATTACAAAACATTCAGAAGTGGTTTGTTAGTGCCAATTTCTTCCTTAAGGGTGGTCTTAACCCTGGAATTATGGAAACTTTCGGGCTTCATAACTGCTAAATTATTAGTCTAAAGAATATAAAAGTATACATTTTTAGACTGGAAATGACTTGCTGAATTCATCTGTGAGGTCCAATTTGGGCCAAAATGTTCATTTTTGGAGAAAATCCCAAAAAACGGGTTTTTTTGCCCAAATTTTTTCGTGCAAAGTAACAAAAAAAATTGTTTGGCCAAAAAATTTTTTTTATTAATTTTTAAAAACTAGATAAAAATATCTAGGGACCATTTTTTTATTTTTTTTAAATTTTGACCAACTTTGAGAAATTTGCACCAAAAAATGGTAAAAAATGCTCAATTTTCATAAAAAAACCATTAAAAGCCTGATTTTCGCCCAAATTTCAAATATTTTTGGTGAAGTTGGTCAAAATTCAAAAAAATGAAAAAACGGTCCCTAGATATTTTTATCTACAATGCTGGTCATAAGTGTTGGGACAGTTTGATAGGGTAATGTAAATAAGCCCCCCACTCCCCCCGATCAATGTTGAATCCGACTTTTTTGGTCACAGAAGCCTTGTGGCACCCAACATTGATTGGTGGGGAAGGGGGAGGGTTGGGGTGTTAGGAAAGGGTTTAGGCTTGACACCAAAGAAACCTCCACTTTATCACGTTAATAATAACGGAAATAAGGTCATAATATAGGGTACGTTTTCCATAAGTGTCCAAACACATTTTGGCCATGGTTGTATTTGAAAAGTTGAAAAAAAATCATCTAATTTCAGTTTTTTGCTTATAACTCAAAAAGTAAATATGATATTGACACCAAATTTGGAGCAGTTAGAGATCTTATCATTTGGCTTTACCAAAAATTTTTTGGATGGCTACATTTTAAATTTAGGGACTGGTCACTTAAAATGTCTTAAAGCGATATTTTGGCCCTGTCTAAGTTCACTATTCGTCACTTTAACTGTCAAAAACTTGGGTTTTAAAATGGAAAATTATTGTTTCCACCAATTAAAATGTTACATTACAGCTATAGAAGAAAATAAAAGTTATCACAACATCTCGTGATCAAAAAACAAATAAAGGAATCGAACCCATGCACACTTGTTTTCCCAATTTACCGCAGTCTACCACAAATGAAGCAACGGAGTAAATCAACTTGTTAGCATTAATTTCGATTACATACAATAATGGATGAAAAAGTACTGTGTGTTAGCTCAGTTGATACTCTGCTTTTATTTGTGATGTTATTTATGAAAATAAGAATCCTACATATTTTCATTTCAATAGAAAAGTGAGAAATTGGTAATTTTAATAAGAAAGCAAAAAAAATTTTAAAAAAGAAAAAAATTTAAATCGTTAGGAATCGAACTCAGACTTTTTGAGCATAAGACAGACGCCTTATCAACTGAGCTAATAAGGTTCAAGTAACATTACGAAGTATTTTGGGGCATAAAAGCTATTGCGAAGTTAATAAAAGTGTTTAAACTAACCCGCTGCTTTTAGGACATGAAAATTGTCTTATTGGCTATAGAAGAACGGTATTCAAGGCCTTTTTGAAGAAAATATATTCTAAAAGTGTAAGAAAGTCTGAAACCTACGGTATGCACTCGTAATCTAAATAAAGAGATAGTAGTGATTCTCTTTTATTATAGCCTGCATACCGTGACCCGAAATCACCTTCCGTGTACAAATGTCAATGATGAATCGAATTATTGAACGGTTCACTGAGGCATTGTATTATCTAAATGACCTATGCCGTGCATTAGGGTTTCGGCTTTGCGCATAATGGTATACGCGAGTTATAAATATGTTTAATAAGGAAATAAATATAATTATTAGGTCTTGATGATGCTGAAGCTGATGATGATGAGATGATGATGAAGATGATGATGATGATGATGATGATGCTGAAGCTGATGATGATGATGATGATGATGATCATCATCATCATCATCATCATCATCATCATCATCATCATCATCATTGATCCAAAAGGTGTGCCTATATGTGCCTGTAATAGACTAGTCAAATTTCTTGGAAAGGGGCATAAGGCATCAAGGCACATCTTTGTTTAAAGTGGTATCTATGACTTTTAAGTCAGTTTGGGTATGCTGAGTTCATGAATCACAGATACCAAAAATAATTTATATGCTTTGACCTGCTAATTTGCATCAAATAAATTGACTACCAAAGTTATCAGAGTTTTAAATACTAATTTGATGATTTTGGCGGTTATTTTGTTTTTATTCAAATTATAATGTCAAAACATTATAATTGTTTATGGTATCCACGTTTGTTGGATTCAGCCTACCCCAATTGACTTTAAAAAACATAGAGACTGTTTTTAACTTTAAAAAACGCACCTAAGACTTCTATTACTCAACAGAAAGTCGACTAGTCTAATAGGATATGAAGGTGAATATTCAATGATGTTTGCTATCTTCTGAAGATGATGAAATTCTGATTTAGAAATTATGTGTAATATTATGATAATTACTTTTTTTGTGCTATGTTATTTTTTATATGCAAGTTTCTTTGAAAGCGCTTTAATAAATTTTAGTCATAAAATGTAATTTAGGCCCACTCCTGAAGACTATGATTATATTTACACGATTTACTCGTTGCAAATACCACATACGTTTTTGATGCAAACGATGAAAATGATTTTGGTTTTTTTTGTCTAAAAATTAGCTTTTTTTTAATTTTAAGTATTTTTTTTCCAAAATCACTCTTTTAAAAGACTTCAATCAATTCCTGTCAACAAATATCATGTATTTCTGGCGAATAAATCACTACTCTTTCAAAATAAAACATCATTTTAAGCAAAATACGTAGTTCGCATAGGCTAATAATGTTCAGAACGCACTGTAAAATACATGATATTGCGTATAAAACGTGACCGTATCCCTAAATCACGTGAGGAAAATGCAATAGTTTCTCCGTAAATGTAAAATTTAATGAAAATCCAAGCTATGGTTGAGGAGATATGGGCCAAAACACACATTTTCAAATTTGATTTTTTGTACCTTAGAGACAATGCTAGTGTTGGGACGGTTTGATAGGGTAATGTAAATAAGCCCCCCACTCCCCCTGATCAATGTTGAATCCGACTTTTTTGGTCACAGAAGCCTTGTGGCACCCAACATTGATTGGTGGGGAAGGGGGAGGGTTGGGGTGTTAGGAAAGGGTTTAGGCTTGACACCAAAGAAACCTCCACTTTATCACGTTAATAATAACGGAAATAAGGTCATAATATAGGGTACGTTTTCCATAAGTGTCCCAACACATTTTGGCCATGGTTGTATTTGAAAAGTTGAAAAAAAATCATCTAATTTCAGTTTTTTGCTTATAACTCAAAAAGTAAATGTGATATTGACACCAAATTTGGAGCAGTTAGAGATCTTATCATTTGGCTTTACCAAAAAATTTTTAGATGGCTACATTTTAAATTTAGGGACTGGTCACTTAAAATGTCTTAAAGCGATATTTTGGCCCTGTCTAAGTTCACTATTCGTCACTTTAACTGTCAAAAACTTGGGTTTTAAAATGGAAAATTATTGTTTCCACCAATTAAAATGTTACATTACAGCTATAGAAGAAAATAAAAGTTATCACAACATCTCGTGATCAAAAACAAATAAAGGAATCGAACCCATGCACACTTGTTTTCCCAATTTACCGCAGTCTACCACAAATGAAGCAACGGAGTAAATCAACTTGTTAGCATTAATTTCGATTACATACAATAATGGATGAAAAAGTACTGTGTGTTAGCTCAGTTGATACTCTGCTTTTATTTGTGATGTTATTTATGAAAATAAGAATCCTACATATTTTCATTTCAATAGAAAAGTGAGAAATTGGTAATTTTAATAAGAAAGCAAAAAAAAATTTTAAAAAAAGAAAAAAAATTTAAATCGTTAGGAATCGAACTCAGACTTTTTGAGCATAAGACAGACGCCTTATCAACTGAGCTAATAAGGTTCAAGTAACATTACGAAGTATTTTGGGGCATAAAAGCTATTGCGAAGTTAATAAAAGTGTTTAAACTAACCCGCTGCTTTTAGGACATGAAAATTGTCTTATTGGCTATAGAAGAACGGTATTCAAGGCCTTTTTGAAGAAAATATATTCTAAAAGTGTAAGAAAGTCTGAAACCTACGGTATGCACTCGTAATCTAAATAAAGAGATAGTAGTGATTCTCTTTTATTATAGCCTGCATACCGTGACCCGAAATCACCTTCCGTGTACAAATGTCAATGATGAATCGAATTATTGAACGGTTCACTGAGGCATTGTATTATCTAAATGACCTATGCCGTGCATTAGGGTTTCGGCTTTGCGCATAATGGTATACGCGAGTTATAAATATGTTTAATAAGGAAATAAATATAATTATTAGGTCTTGATGATGCTGAAGCTGATGATGATGAGATGATGATGAAGATGATGATGATGATGATGATGATGCTGAAGCTGATGATGATGATGATGATGATGATCATCATCATCATCATCATCATCATCATCATCATCATCATCATTGGATCCAAAAGGTGTGCCTATATGTGCCTGTAATAGACTAGTCAAATTTCTTGGAAAGGGGCATAAGGCATCAAGGCACATCTTTGTTTAAAGTGGTATCTATGACTTTTAAGTCAGTTTGGGTATGCTGAGTTCATGAATCACAGATACCAAAAATAATTTATATGCTTTGACCTGCTAATTTGCATCAAATAAATTGACTACCAAAGTTATCAGAGTTTTAAATACTAATTTGATGATTTTGGCGGTTATTTTGTTTTTATTCAAATTATAATGTCAAAACATTATAATTGTTTATGGTATCCACGTTTGTTGGATTCAGCCTACCCCAATTGACTTTAAAAAAACATAGAGACTGTTTTTAACTTTAAAAAAACGCACCTAAGACTTCTATTACTCAACAGAAAGTCGACTAGTCTAATAGGATATGAAGGTGAATATTCAATGATGTTTGCTATCTTCTGAAGATGATGAAATTCTGATTTAGAAATTATGTGTAATATTATGATAATTACTTTTTTTGTGCTATGTTATTTTTTATATGCAAGTTTCTTTGAAAGCGCTTTAATAAATTTTAGTCATAAAATGTAATTTAGGCCCACTCCTGAAGACTATGATTATATTTACACGATTTACTCGTTGCAAATACCACATACGTTTTTGATGCAAACGATGAAAATGACTTTAAAAAAAATTTATTTTGTCTAAAAATTAGCTTTTTTTAATTTTAAGTATTTTTTTTCCAAATCACTCTTTTAAAAGACTTCAATCAATTCCTGTCAACAAATATCATGTATTTCTGGCGAATAAATCACTACTCTTTCAAAATAAAACATCATTTTAAGCAAAATACGTAGTTCGCATAGGCTAATAATGTTCAGAACGCACTGTAAAATACATGATATTGCGTATAAAACGTGACCGTATCCCTAAATCACGTGAGGAAAATGCAATAGTTTCTCCGTAAATGTAAAATTTAATGAAAATCCAAGCTATGGTTGAGGAGATATGGGCCAAAACACACATTTTCAAATTTGATTTTTTGTACCTTAGAGACAATGCTAGTGTTGGGACGGTTTGATAGGGTAATGTAAGCCCCCACTCCCCTGATCAATGTTGAATCCGACTTTTTTGGTCACAGAAGCCTTGTGGCACCCAACATTGATTGGTGGGGAAGGGGGAGGGTTGGGGTGTTAGGAAAGGGTTTAGGCTTGACACCAAAGAAACCTCCACTTTATCACGTTAATAATAACGGAAATAAGGTCATAATATAGTGTACGTTTTCCATAAGTGTCGCAACACATTTTGGCCATGGTTGTAGTTTTTAAAAATTAATAAAAAAATTTTTTTGGCCAAACAATTTTTTTGTTACGTTGCACGAAAAAATTTGGGCCAAAAAAAAAGTTTTTTGGGATTTTCTCCAAAAATGAGCATTTTGGCCCAAATTGGACCTCACAGATGAATTCAGCAAGTCATTTCCATTCTAAAAATGTATACTTTTATATTCTTTAGACTAATAATTTAGCAGTTATGAGGCCCGAAAGTTTTCATAATTCCAGGGTTCAGACCAACCTTAAAAACATTAATTTTGTTCATTTTTGTACATTGTTTTATTTAGTTTTATATGTTGTTCTACATAGTTTGTTACAAGCTGACAACCCTTCAGAATTTTCTGAACCACTGGATAAGTAATTATCATAATCAGTGTAGCCAATGATCCAAATCTTTATTTTTTGAAAATTGCCTAAATTTTGCCAGTGTCATTTTTTTTAGCCTACAAAATGTGAAGTCTGGATCGCTGTTACACCAGAATGCTCAGAGGAGTGTACATCATCCACTAGAAAAACACATCAACAACAAAGAGCTGTGTGGAGACCTTCCAAGACTTGTTTTACTTTGAAGTAAACCAGTGGATAAACATATCACCACTCAGTATCTTGCCACAATTTGACACATGTATCTTGTTTTTGCCCTTTCTTTACTATACAGTTCTATGTGCAAGATTGCCACTTCCTTGGAGATCTCAACCAAGTGCTGCTGTGAGTTCAGCACCATCAGCCTCTTCAGCACTGCCCTCTAGTTCAGCACCACCCCAGACTTCAGCACCTCTTGCCTCAGGACCTGGATACTATCCTCCATATGGAGGTCAAGCACCACCCCCGACTTCAGCGCTCTCTGCCTCAGTACCTGGATACTATCCTCAATATGGGAGTCAAGCACCACCCATGACTTCAGCACTTTCTGCCTCAAGACCTGGATACTATCCTCCATATGGGGGTCAAGCACCACCCCCGACTTCTGCACTCTCTGCCTCAGGACCTGGATACTATCCTCCATATAGGGGTCAAGCACCACCCCCGACTTCAGCACTTTCTGCCTCAGGACCTGGATACTATCCTCCATATGGGGGCCAAGCACCACCCCCGACTTCTGCACTCTCTGCCTCAGGACCTGGATACTATCCTCCATATGGGGGTCAAGCACCACCCCTGACTTCTGCACTCTCTGCCTCAGGACCTGGATACTATCCTCCATATAGGGGCCAAGCACCACCCCCGACTTCAACACCACCTGCCTCAGGACCTGGATACTATCCTCCATATAGGGGCCAATCACCACCCCCCGACTTCAACACCACCTGCCTCAGGACCTGGATACTATCCTCCATATGGGGGTCAAGCACCACCCCCGACTTCTGCACTCTCTGCCTCAGGATCTGGATACTATCCTCCATATAGGGGCCAAGCACCACCCCCAACTTCAGCACCACCTGCCTCAGGACCTGGATACTACCCTCCATATGGGGGCCAAGCACCACCCCCAACTTCAGCACTACCTGCCTCAGGACCTGGATACTACCCTCCATATGGGGGCCAAGCACCACTCCCGACTTCAGCACTCTCTGCCTCAGGACCTGGATACTATCCTCCATATGGGGGTCAGGCACCACCACCCAATGCAGGTATGTTGTATCAGAATCCATCTCTACCAGGGGCCGGGCAATGTACCATATGGTGGTTATGCCCCAGTGCCAGCACATTATAACCCATATGGGAACCCCCGGGGGGCTCACTCACATGTAAAGGTGGTATGGGTATGTGCGGCGGTCAAGGGTCCCTTTTTCAGGCTCTCCGTCAGTTCCTTAAGACCCACATTTGCATCATGCTCCAGTTCATTGAGCCTCAAACTCTAAAAATTTTAGCTCTTGAGCTCAAATTTGGAAAAAACAATTTTTTAGCTAAAAAGCCTTTAATTTGGCCCAAATTTAGCTCCAAAGCCTATAATTTGGCCGATTTTAGTTCACAGACCCCCACAAAAATCTTGAAATTTCAGTTCATCAAGCCCCTATTTTGCCCAAAAATCAGTTCCTTGTTCCCAAAGTTCGGCGCTCTGCGCCGCACACCCCTACCAAAATTTAAGTTGAGTGCCCCCCCGGATGGGAACCCCTCTGGGCCCCTACCCACAACAACAGTCATTATATATTTGTTAGCTTTTCCGCTTCAAAATGTTGATTTATTTTATCAAGAACAAGCATATCAATATACTAATATATTGCAAAAATTAAACATTTTACATGGTTTGTATCAGTTGATGTACATTTATGCATACATATAGGGGCATATGCAATTATATGCGATGGCTACTTCGACTTAGCATCACCCAAAACTTTTTAAATTGCAGAGGAATTAAAATTCCTCTGCAATCTTGTTGCAATCAGTCATCATGCAACACCAAATATCAGTTGCCTGTCATTTGCATACTTCAACTGAACTTACTAAGCCATACAAGTGAAAACAATGATCGGCTTTTTTGAAAAAGAAGGAACCGGGCATGGTATGGATCATTATCAATTATATACCTCATATATAGATTCCTCTCATCTGATTGGTTAAAAGTGGAGTCATTAAAATAGCTGTGCCCCTTTTTCTATCAAGATGACGTCATACAACAACTGTGCCCCGGGCACAGTTGATTCTATGCCCGGAAAATAATTGGATATTCGCAACCCCGAATACACAGATCGCTCGTATACATTGCGCACCCACTATACGGCCGGCGTTGATTACGAGTGTTGAGACTATCGCGGTCACAGTTCGCAATGAATTTGACCTCTCCTTGACGACGACGATCTTTCACCGGCCGCCGTGAGTGCAGTGATTGTTTACATTCTGTTACATGTCAAGGATTTATACCTGCCAAATGTCACTTTTTAGACAAATTACTACGACCTGGAGACTCGGCAGTGTGTGATGTTAGCACAGAAACGGTAGGGTTGTTTTAGATATGAAATCGGTAGATATCGGTCCAAATTCTGCACCCTTGTCTTGCATGCACTGTGTGCATTTAAGCCTAAGGCCTATGCAGTTACAAAGCTTGTAGGCCTTGTCAGTCAGGAAATCTTTTAACCAATCAAATGAGAAGAATCTATATTATTCGGTATATAAACAAATATTGACTGTTATATATTCGGGGCACAGTTTAAAATTATTGGCCCTCGGTGATGTCAAAACCATGACTATGCCCTCAGCTTCGCTTCGGGCATAGTCATGGTTTTGACATCACCGAGGGCCAATAATTTTAACTGTGCCCCTCATAGCAGTCAATATTTGTATACTATGGTAGCCTTACTAGCTATCACGACTAGGACTAGCTACAGATTGGGCAATGTTCTTGAGAAACTTTGAAAGTGACAACTTTAAACTGTCCAGAGCCTGGGTTCAGGTGTTTGCATTACTTAAAGAACTTTATTGTTGCACAACTTACAGTCCTTTTTATATTATGTTTCTGTTCAGTGATGCATAGTTTGAGAAAGTGTTAGGAAATGAGCAGGCATGCCTTAATTTATTTCCCCATCCAAAACGATATTAGGGGTAACCCAATGATTATATACCCTGTTTAGAACTATATATACCTTTAAATACAAAACCCAAAATTTTCAACATTTCAAGAATACGTTTCTGGCAGGGAGGGAGGGCGTCGGCCGATAAACGAAACCAGTTACATTTATAGGATGTCATCGATCTTTTGGTTTGTTCCCTCAGGCAGTGCACATCACACACCGACATCGCCCGGTTAATAATTACATTATACAGCCAGAGACACTGAAATGAATACCCGGGATCGATACACGAATGTGCTATGCACGATTGATATTCAGACGATAAATCTTTGGATACCGGGATAGAAAATGATGAATATCTCCCGTAAATGATTTCGTATAAAGAAACCAGATCTAATTCCTTGCACTTGAACATATATGTTCAACGGATATGATAGTCGTTAGCTTGCATCTTGAGAAAGAAGCGTGCGTCTTGAACTTATAAACTGACAAAAATATTCTGATATTCTGATGTGAGCACTCACTCACATGGCGTATACATGTTCACCCCCACACAGAGGTCACACACAGCGTAGTGTGAGCACTCACTCACATGGCGTATACAAGCTCACTTACACACTAGAGAAGTCAATTACCGAGGTATTGACAGTAGCCTTAGTCGGGATGTCCCTCGGCTCATAATGCGTCCTAAAGGTCGGAACAAAATGGCCATGCGTGGCTGTGGATTCAACCTACCATGGCGATTTCTGCCATGAAGATATCGTGGCGATGACACTGTACATCATCCACTGGAAAAAGCACATGCAACAGCAAAGAGCTGTGTGGAGTGGAGACCTTCAAAGACTTGTTTTATACTTTAAGTAAACCGGTGGATAAACATATCACCACTCAGTATCTTGCCACAATTTGACACATGTATCTTGTTTTTCCCCTTTTTAATACAGTTCCACCTGCAAGGTCGACATTTCCACAGAGATCTCAACCAAGTGCCGCTGTGAGTTCAGCACCATCAGCCTCACCAGCACTGTTCTCTAGTTCAGCACCGCCACCACCTCCGACTTCAGCCCCACCTGCCTCAGGACCAGGATACTATCCTCCATATGGGGGTCAAGCACCACCACCAAATGCAGGTATGCCATATCAGAATCCACCTCTACCAGGTCAATAACCAGGAGGTATGATACCCGACACAACAATATATCAACCCATGCCATCATATGCACCATATGGTGTTTATGCCTCAATTCCAACACATTATAACCCATACAACCCCTTGCCTCATTGATTTGGCTCCACTCCAGCACACCGGTACACGCATGGAGGCCGCCATTACGACTATCGGTTGCCAGCTCCCCCAATGGGCCACGCCCAGCATCCTGACTACGCGCTCAGCATCACATACAGTATGCGTTCCCAATGGATGAGCTAAACATATCATTAAAAATACCTGTTCATAGCAGGCTTGAAAAAGTCTAACTATCATCCAACCCGTAATCTCAGATCCGTCAATGATTTCCTTCGTTTGGATTACCCCAAGGCTCACCTTAGAGCAGGCGACAGGACATTTACTTTATGTGCTTCACGGGAATGGAATAGACTTCCCATCACAATAAGAGAATCCTCTTCCATCGCGAGTTTTAAAAAGTCAATTAAGACGTATTTTTTTCCATGATGTGTTTTACTTTATTGATCTTTATATTTTATGACTTGTGTTATGTAAATTTAAGTTTTGTACTCTATAATGTTATTTATTTAAGGCTTTTGCTTTGTGTACCTTAAGATGTTTTTACTTTTACTTTGTAAGCGCTACGAGCTTGTCATAAGGAACAGCGCACCAAAAGTTTTCTGTTATGTTATGTTATGTTGTTATGGATGCAGCAAGCAATGATTTTAAGGTCAATTTTACCCGGGGGGTCACTCCCATTGTGGCCTTTACACCATCCGCGATAATCAACTTTTGAAAAGCACCCTAAACAAGGATTTAACCCTTGGCTAAAACAATACCCTAAACAGGAATTTTATTCCTTGCATCAAATTTCATACCTCAAATTTAATTTCCGCGTATTGCAATTTTGCTACCCTTTTTTCCAATATTTCATGTTTTTGACACCCTAAACGCGTTACGCGCGTATCGTGCTTACCCACGAAAAACTACCCTTTTTACGCGTTTTCATTATCGCGGATGGTGTACAGGCCACAATGGGAGTGACCCCCCCCGGGCAATTTTATTGCTTGAATACGGAGCTTGTATGCAATAAAGCCATTTGAAATCGCGATAGTGTTCCAGGATACGCAATGGCAGTGGCGACTTACATATTATTTGACTAGCAGTCATATCCCAATTTAATTAATACCTGGTATATTTATATACTCCATTAAAAATCAGGGCAAAGCTAAACCCACTGCAGTGGCTAAACGAGGGCAAATATATTAAAGGTAGAGGTAATTCATGTGATAACACAGCTTGCCCAGGGTCATTCTTCCAGTTCTGCATGCAAAATCACATACTTGTGCAAAATATGATATTTTGCATTAAACTACATACTTCGGCAATCTACCACTTTTTACCCCTGAGGGGTAAGCATGTTGCCATGTGCCTCAAACATTTATAACGATCGCTTGATGAAATCCGCCCAAATCCGCCCAATACTATGAACGTTTTAAAGTAGTTTACTACCCAATTTCATCTGATGCCATCAATAGAGATCCGAACTCTATATACTACCACTTTTTACCCCTGTCAATAGTTATACTGTGTGCACAATATTGATACAGGGGTAAAAAGTGGTAGTATATAGCAAACAGCCCAAGCAGCAATACTCTACTACCACTTTTTACCCCTGTTTCCTATCAATACTTTCCATCAATAGCTCTTTTCAAACGTGAGGATTCTCCCCCAGTCGGGTGAAAATAATTTAGAATGTACGATATTATAGGGTTTACTTGATTTCGGACCTCTATATATACTACCACTTTTTACCCCTGTTTGGTATAGGGAACAGGGGTAAAAAGTGGTAGTATAGTATACTAAAAGTGGTAGTATATAGCAAACAGCCCAAGCAGCAATACTCTACTACCACTTTTTACCCCTGTTTCCTATCAATACTTTCCTATCAATACCTCTTTTCAAACGGGGGGATTCTCCCCCCAGTCGGGTAAAAATAATTTAGAATGTACGATATTATAGGGTTTACTTGATTTCGGACCTCTATATATACTACCACTTTTTACCCCTGTTTGGTACAGGGAACAGGGTAAAAAGTGGTAGTATAGTATACTAAAAGTGGTAGTATATAGCAAACAGACCAATCAGCAATACTCTACTACCACTTTTTACCCCTGTTTCCTATCAATACTTTCCTATCAATACCACTTTTCAAACGGGGGGATTCTCCCCCCAGTCGGGTGAAAATAATTTAGAATGTACGATATTATAGGGTTTACTTGATTTCGGACCTCTATATATACTACCACTTTTTACCCCTGTTTGGTATAGGGAACAGGGTAAAAAGTGGTAGTATAGTATACTAAAAGTGGTAATATATAGCAAACAATTAAAGATTGTTACTATTTCTGATGTTGGATAGTATCAAGCTTTATACTAATCAAAAGTTTCGAATTTTATAACCGGAATAAACTGAATTTCTGTCATATTTTGATTTATTCCGTTTTGTAAGACGGACATCAATCAAAGATTATTACTATTTCTGATTTTTAGTATCAAGCTTTATACTAATCAAAAGTTTCGAATTTTATGAACGGAATGAACTGAATTTTTGTCATATTTTGGTTTATTCCGTTTTGTAAGACGGACATCAATTAAAGATTGTTACTATTTCTGATTTTGGATTATATCAAGCTTTATACTAATCAAAACTTTCGAATTTTATGAACGGAATAAACTGAAAACATTGTATTCTATTTAGTTTTAAACTTAAAATAGATCAGCAATATTTTGTCATATTTTGGTTTATTCCCAGTTTAAGACGGACATCAATTTAAGATTGTTACTATTTCTGATTTTGGATAGTATGAAGCTTTATACTAATCAAAAGTTTGGAATTTTATGAACGGAATAAATTGAATTTCTGTCATTTTTGGGTTTATTCTGTATTGTAAGACGGACATCAATTAAAGATTGTTACTATTTCTGATTTTGGATAGTATCAAGCTTTATACTAATCAAAAGTTTAGAATTTTATGAACGGAATAAACTGAATTTCGGTCATATTTTGGTTTATTCCGTTTTGTAAGACGGACATCAATTAAAGATTGTTACTATTTCTGATTTTGGATAGTATCAAGCTTTATACTAATCAATAGTTTCGAATTTTATGAACGGAATAAACTGAATTTCTGTCATATTTTGATTTATTCCGTTATGTAAGACGGACATCAATTAAAGATTATTACTATTTCTGATTTTGGATAGTATGAATCTTTATACTAATCAAAAGTTTGGAATTTTATGAACGGAATAAACTGAATTTCTGTCATATTTTGATTTATTCTGTTTTGTAAGACGGACATCAATTAAAGATTGTTACTATTTCTGATTTTGGATAGTATGAAGCTTTATACTAATCAAAAGTTTGGAATTTTATGAACGGAATAAACTGAATTTCTGTCATTTTTGGGTTTATTCCGTTTTGTAAGACGGACATCAATTAAAGATTGTTACTATTTCTGATTTTGGATAGTATCAAGCTTTATACTAATCAATAGTTTCGAATTTTATGAACGGAATAAACTGAATTTCTGTCATATTTTGATTTATTCCGTTATGTAAGACGGACATCAATTAAAGATTATTACTATTTCTGATTTTGGATAGTATGAAGCTTTATACTAATCAAAAGTTTCGAATTTTATGAACGGAATAAACTGAATTTCTGTCATATTTTGATTTATTCCGTTTTGTAAGACGGTCATCAATTAAAGATTGTTACTATTTCTGATTTTGGATAGTATGAAGCTTTATACTAATCAAAAGTTTGGAATTTTATGAACGGAATAAACTGAATTTCTGTCATTTTTTGGTTTATTCCGTATTGTAAGACGGACATCAATTAAAGATTGTTACTATTTCTGATTTTGGATAGTATCAAGCTTTATACTAATCAATAGTTTCGAATTTTATGAACGTAATAAACTGAATTTATGTCATATTTTGATTTTTTCCGTTTTGTAAGACGGACATCAATTAAAGATTATTACTATTTCTGATTTTGGATAGTATGAAGCTTTATACTAATCAAAAGTATGGAATTTTATGAACGGAATAAACTGAATTTCTGTCATATTTTGGTTTATTCCGTTTTGTAAGACGGACATCAATTAAAGATTGTTACTATTTCTGATTTTGGATAGTATCAAGCTTTAAACTAATCAAAAGTTTCGAATTTTATGATCGGAATAAACTGAATTTCTGTCATATTTTGATTTATTCCGTTTTGTAAGACGGACATCAATTAAAGATTGTTACTATTTCTGATTTTGGATAGTATCAAGCTTTATACTAATCAATAGTTTCGAATTTTATGAACGTAATAAACTGAATTTATGTCATATTTTGATTTTTTCCGTTTTGTAAGACGGACATCAATTAAAGATTATTACTATTTCTGATTTTGGATAGTATGAAGCTTTATACTAATCAAAAGTTTGGAATTTTATGAACGGAATAAACTGAATTTCTGTCATATTTTGATTTATTCCGTTTTGTAAGACGGTCATCAATTAAAGATTGTTACTATTTCTGATTTTGGATAGTATGAAGCTTTATACTAATCAAAAGTTTGGAATTTTATGAACGGAATAAACTGAATTTCTGTCATTTTTTGTTTTATTCCGTATTGTAAGACGGACATCAATTAAAGATTGTTACTATTTCTGATTTTGGATAGTATCAAGCTTTATACTAATCAATAGTTTCGAATTTTATGAACGTAATAAACTGAATTTATGTCATATTTTGATTTTTTCCGTTTTGTAAGACGGACATCAATTAAAGATTATTACTATTTCTGATTTTGGATAGTATGAAGCTTTATACTAATCAAAAGTTTGGAATTTTATGAACGGAATAAACTGAATTTCTGTCATATTTTGGTTTATTCCGTTTTGTAAGACGGACATCAATTAAAGATTGTTACTATTTCTGATTTTGGATAGTATCAAGCTTTAAACTAATCAAAAGTTTCGAATTTTATGATCGGAATAAACTGAATTTCTGTCATATTTTGATTTATTCCGTTTTGTAAGACGGACATCAATTAAAGATTGTTACTATTTCTGATTTTGGATAGTATCAAGCTTTATACTAATCAATAGTTTCGAATTTTATGAACGTAATAAACTGAATTTATGTCATATTTTGATTTTTTCCGTTTTGTAAGACGGACATCAATTAAAGATTATTACTATTTCTGATTTTGGATAGTATGAAGCTTTATACTAATCAAAAGTTTGGAATTTTATGAACGGAATAAACTGAATTTCTGTCATATTTTGATTTATTCCGTTTTGCAAGACGGACATCAATTAAAGATTGTTACTTTTTCTGATTTTGGATAGTATGAAGCTTTATACTAATCAAAAGTTTGGAATTTTATGAACGGAATAAACTGAATTTCTGTCATATTTTGGTTTATTCCGTTTTGTAAGACGGACATCAATTAAAGATTGTTACTATTTCTGATTTTGGATAGTATCAAGCTTTAAACTAATCAAAAGTTTCGAATTTTATGAACGAAATAAACTGAATTTCTGTCATATTTTGATTTATTCCGTTTTGTAAGACGGACATCAATTAAAGATTGTTACTATTTCTGATTTTGGATAGTATCAAGCTTTATACTAATCAAAAGTTTAGAATTTTATGAACGGAATAAACTGAAATTCGGTCATATTTTGGTTTATTCCGTTTTGTAAGACGGACATCAATTAAAGATTGTTACTATTTCTGATTTTGGATAGTATCAAGCTTTATACTAATCAAAAGTTTCGAATTTTATGAAAGGAATAAACTGAATTTTTGTCATATTTTGGTTTATTCCGTTTTGTAAGACGGACATCAATTAAAGATTGTTACTATTTCTGATTTCGGATAGTATCAAGCTTTAAACTAATCAAAAGTTTCGAATTTTATGAACGGAATAAACTGAATTTCTGTCATATTTTAATTTATTCCGTTTTGTAAGACGGACATCAATTAAAGATTGTTACTATTTCTGATTTTGGATAGTATCAAGCTTTATACTAATCAAAAGTTTCGAATTTTATGAACGGAATAAACTGAATTTTTGTCATATTTTGGTTTATTCCGTTTTGTAAGACGGACATTAATTAAAGATTGTTACTATTTCTGATTTTGGATAGTATCAAGCTTTATACTAATCAAAAGTTTCGAATTTTATGAAAGGAATAAAACGGACATCAATTAAAGATTCTTACTATTTCTGATTTTGGATTGTATCAAGCTTTATACTAATCAAAAGTTTCGAATTTTATGACCGGAATAAACTGAAAACATTATATTCTATTTAGTTATAAACTTAAAATAGATCAGCAATATTTTGTCATATTTTGGTTTATTCCGTTTTTAAGACGGACATCAATTTAAAAAGAGGGAAGCGGATTTTTTACCCCTGTTGCCTATAGCAAACAGGGGTAAAA
The DNA here is from genome assembly GCF_039555335.1 of Amphiura filiformis. NCBI lineage: Eukaryota > Metazoa > Echinodermata > Ophiuroidea > Amphilepidida > Amphiuridae > Amphiura > Amphiura filiformis. The sequence continues at coordinate 50,189,888 of NC_092644.1, read as the reverse complement.
AGTGGTAGTATATATAGAGCACCGAGCTCAAGTAAACCCTATAATATCGTACATTCTAAATTATTTTCACCCGACTGGGGGGGAGAATCCCCCCGTTTGAAAAGGGGTATAGAAGTGATCTAGGGGGTTAATAAATATTGGGGGTATAGTTATAAAGAAGGGGGTATTTTAAAAGAGGGAAGCGGATTTTTTTAAAAACTGTTTTGCCTATAGCAAACAGGGTAAAAAGTGGTAGTATATATAGAGCACCGAGCTCAAGTAAACCCTATAATATCGTACATTCTAAATTATTTTCACCCGACTAGGGGGAGAATCCCCCCGTTTGAAAAGGGGTATAGAAGTGATTTAGGTGGTCAATAAATATTGGGGGTATAGTTATAAAGAAGGGGGTATTTAAAAAGAGGGAAGCGGATTTTTTTTTAAATAGGGGTAAAAACTTTTTGCCTATAGCAAACAGGGCTAAAAAGTGGTAGTATACATGTATATAGAGCTCCGAGCTCAAGTAAACCCTATAATATCGTACATTCTAAATTATTTTCACACGACTGGGGGAGAACCCCCGTTTGAAAAGGGGTATAGAAGTGATTTAGGGGGTAATAAATATTGGGGGTATAGTTATAAAGAAGGGGGTATTTTAAAAGAGGGAAGCGGATTTTTTTTTAAATAGGGGTAAAAACTTTTTACCCCTGTTGCCTATAGCAAACAGGGGTAAAAAGTGGTAGTATATATAGAGATCCGAGCTCAAGTAAACCCTATAATATCGTACATTCTAAATTATTTTCACACGACTGGGGGAGAATCCCCCGTTTGAAAAGGGGTATAGAAGTGATTTAGGGGTTAATAAATATTGGGGGTATAGTTATAAAGAAGGGGTAGTTTAAAAGAGGGAAGCGATTTTTTTAAATAGGAGTAAAAACTTTTTACCCCTGTTGCCTATAGCAAACAGGGGTAAAAAGTGGTAGTATATATAGAGCTCCGAACTCAACTAAAAACTATAATATCTTGATTCAGAATACAAGATATTTTAGTGTTTTTAGTGTATATATTACCACTTTTTACCCCTGTCGCCTATAGCAAACAGGGGTAAAAAGTGGTAGTATATATAGAGCTCCGAGCTCAAGTAAACCCTATAATATCGTACATTCTAAATTATTCACCCGACTGGGGGGAGAATCCCCCCGTTTGAAAAGGGGTATAGAAGTGATTTAGGGGGTTAATAAATATTGGGGGTATAGTTATAAAGAAGGGGGTATTTTAAAAGAGGGAAGCGATTTTTTTTTAAATAGGGGTATAAACTTTTTACCCCTGTTGCCTATAGCAAACAGGGGTAAAAAGTGGTAGTATATATAGAGCTCGAACTCAACTAAACACTATAATATCTTGATTCAGAATACAAGATATTTTAGTGTTTTTAGTGAGATATTACCATTTTTACCCCTGTCGCCTATGGCAAACAGGGGTAAAAAGTGGTAGTATATATAGAGCTCCGAGCTCAAGTAAACCCTATAATATCGTACATTCTAAATTATTCACCCGACTGGGGGGAGAATCCCCCCGTTTGAAAAGGGGTATAGAAGTGATTTAGGGGGTCAATAAATATTGGGGGTATAGTTATAAAGAAGGGGGTATTTTAAAAGAGGGAAGTGATTTTTTTTTAATAGGGGTAAAAACTTTTTACCCCTGTTGCCTATAGCAAACAGGGGTAAAAAGTGGTAGTATATATAGAGGTCCGAGCTCAAGTAAACCCTATAATATCGTACATTCTAAATTATTATCACCCGACTGGGGGGAGAATCCCCCCGTTTGAAAAGGGGTATAGAAGTGATTTAGGGGTTAATAAATATTGGGGGTATAGTTATAAAGAAGGGGTATTTTAAAAGAGGGAAGCGATTTTTTTAATAGGGGTAAAAACTTTTTACCCCTGTTGCCTATAGCAAACAGGGGTAAAAAGTGGTAGTATATATAGAGCTCCGAGCTCAAGTAAACCCTATAATATCGTACATTCTAAATTATTTTCACCCGACTGGGGGGAGAATCCCCCGTTTGAAAAGGGGTATAGAAGTGATTTAGGGGGTTAATAAATATTGGGGGTATAGTTATAAAGAAGGGGGTATTTTAAAAGAGGGAAGCGATTTTTTTTAAATAGGGTAAAAACTTTTTACCCCTGTTGCCTATAGCAAACAGGGGTAAAAAGTGGTAGTATTATATAGAGCTCCGAACTCAACTAAAAACTATAATATCTTGATTCAGAATACAAGATATTTAGTGTTTTTTAGTGTATATATTACCACTTTTTACCCCTGTCGCCTATGGCAAACAGGGGTAAAAAGTGGTAGTATATATAGAGCTCCGAGCTCAAGTAAACCCTATAATATCGTACATTCTAAATTATTCACCCGACTGGGGGGAGAATCCCCCCTTTTGAAAAGGGGTATAGAAGTGATTTAGGGGGTCAATAAATATTGGGGGTGTAGTTATAAAGAAGGGGGTATTTTAAAAGAGGGAAGTAATTTTTTTAATAGGGGGGGTAAAAACTTTTTTACCCTGTTGCCTATAGCAAACAGGGGTAAAAAGTGGTAGTATATATAGAGCTCCGAGCTCAAGTAAACCCTATAATATCGTACATTCTAAATTATTTTCACCCGACTGGGGGAGAATCCCCGTTTGAAAAGGGGTATAGAAGTGATTTAGGGGTTAATAAATATTAGGGGTATAGTTATAAAGAAGGGGGTATTTTAAAAGAGGGAAGCGATTTTTTTTAAATAGGGGTAAAAACTTTTTACCCCTGTTGCCTATAGCAAACAGAGGTAAAAAGTGGTAGTATATATAGAGCTCCGAACTCAACTAAAAACTATAATATCTTGATTCAGAATACAAGATATTTAGTGTTTTTTAGTGTATATATTACCACTTTTTACCCCTGTCGCCTATGGCAAACAGGGGTAAAAAGTGGTAGTATATATAGAGCTCTGCATTCAAGTAGACACTGTAATATCGTACATTCTAAATTATTCACCCGACTGGGGGAGAATCCCCCGTTTGAAAAGGGGTATAGAAGTGATTTAGGGGGTTAATAAATATTGGGGGTATAGTTATAAAGAAGGGGGTATTTTAAAAGAGGGAAGCGATTTTTTGTTTTAATAGGGGTAAAAAGTGGTAGTATACTATACTACCACTTTTTACCCCTGTCGCCTATAGCAAACAGGGGTAAAAAGTGGTAGTATATATAGAGCTCCGAGCTCAAGTAAACCCTATAATATCGTACATTCTAAATTATTATCACCCGACTGGGGGGAGAATCCCCCCGCTTGAAAAGGGGTATAGAAGTGATTTAGGGGTTAATAAATATTGGGGGTATAGTTATAAAGAAGGGGTATTTTAAAAGAGGGAAGCGATTTTTTTTATTAATGGTACTGATCAGAGGTGCTATAGTATATTGGCACTTTTTCGCGCTGTGGCAGAGCGTAGACAGCGGTAATCGCCGGTACTTTATATAGAACTCCGAGCTCAAGTAAACCCTATAATATCGTGACATTCTAAATTATTATCACCCGACTGGGGGAGAATCCCCTTGAAAAGGGGTATAGAAGTGATTTAGGGGTTAATAAATATTGGGGGTATAGTTATAAAGAAGGGGGTATTTTAAAAGAGGGAAGCGATTTTTTTTAAATAGGGGTAAAAAGTTTTTACCCCTGTTGCCTATAGCAAACAGGGGTAAAAAGTGGTAGTATATAGAGGTCCGAACTCAACTAAAACCTATAATATCTTGATTTAGAATACAAGATATTTTAGTGTTTTTTAGTGTATATACTACCACTTTTAACCCCTCTCGCCTATGGCAAACAGGGGTAAAAAGTGGTAGTATATATAGAGCTCCGAATTCAAGTAAACCCTATAATATCGTACATTCTAAATTATTTTCACCCGACTGGGGGAGAATCTCCCGCTTGAAAAGGGGTATAGAAGTGATTTAGGGGGTTAATAAATATTGGGGGTATGGTTATAAAGAAGGGGGTATTTTAAAAGAGGGAAGCGATTTTTTTTTATTTACGGGTAAAAACTTTTTACCCCTGTTGCCTATAGCAAACAGGGGTAAAAAGTGGTAGTATATATAGAGCTCCGAGCTCAAATAAACCCTATAATATCGTACATTCTAAATTATTTTCACCCGACTGGGGAGAAAGCTGGTGGTATAGAAGTGATTTAGGGGGTCAATAAATATTGGAGGTGTAGTTATATAGAAGGGGGTATTCAAAAAGAGGGAAGCGGAGTTATAGGAAGCAAGAGTAAAAAGTGGTAGTATAGTATACTACCGACTTTTACTCCTATTTAAAAACAAAATCCGCTCTCTTTTAAAATACCTTCTTTATAACTACACCCCAATATTTATTAACCCCTAAATCACTTCTATACCCTTTTCAAACGGGGGATTCTCCCCAGTCGGGTGAATAATTTAGAATGTACGATATTATAGTGTTTATTGACTCGAGTTTATATTACACTTTTTACCCCTGTTTGCCATAGGCGACAGGGTAAAAAGTGGTAGTATATATAGAGCTCAATTCAAGTAAACACTATAATATCTTGATTCAGAATACAAGATATTTTAATGTTTCATCCAGTTGCGAACTGGAAGTGGTAGTATATATATAGAGCTCCGAGCGCAACATTGTCAAATTTTAAGAGGGAAGCGAATTTGTAGAAAATAAACGGAAAAATTACACAATATTAATATGGACAGGGTAAAAAGTGGTAGTATACATAATGTTGGGCGGATTGGGCGGAATGCATCAAATGAACGTTATTTCAACTTTCAATGAGTTTTGTGATCTAGATATATGTTTTTTACCTAACTGGCAACACTGAAATTGTTTTTACCCCTGAGGGGTAAAAAGTGGTAGATTGCCCATACTTCTGCAAAATATGTAGTTATATGCATACGCAAAACTGCATACTTTACAGTCACTATGAAAAAGTACATATTTTGCTGGGAAATGCCACACAGTTCATGTTTGTGAGTAAAGGGCACTTACACATTGGTATGCCGTGTTTTGTGATATGAACGGAGGAAATTCACTCAAAGAGTGTGCTGAAAGTGGAGGGAATATATCTGATATCATAACATCCACTCCAGCAATGATAATCGTTGGGAGCACACGACAGGGAACACACAGAACTGTCAGACCACCTGTGAATATAACATCAATTACAGTGATAATGAGGGGGTACAAGTTGATATATGTTTGTAACCAATGTATAAGTGTGTTATCAGACCACCTGTCAAGTTGATATATGTTTGTAACCAATTCTTCCAGTTCTGCATGCAAAATCACATACTTGTGCAAAATATGATATTTTGCATATGTAAAACTACATACTTCTGCAAAATATGTAGTTATATGCATACGCAAAACTGCATACTTTACAGTCACTATGAAAAAGTACATATTTTGCTGGGAAATGCCACACAGTTCATGTTTGTGAGTAAAGGGCACATATCACAATGTTTGGCAACTGATTTTAAAAGCCAAAATATAGGGGATGACAAACTCAAACACCACCACTACAAAACTAGAGGATCAGAACATGCTGAATGGATCCCATATTCTATAGTCCATTTGGTCATGGCTTAATCCATTAGACAGTGATGTCAGTTGCCAGTTACTTCGCACATGTACAGATAGATGCACTGACTTTGATCAGGTGTGTAAACATTCCAGTTCTGTGAACATGCACAATTTATTACTACGTACACCCAGTGGATTATGCATTGATTTCACTCGGACTTTAGTCTATTACAGTGTTTCAATTCTGATAGAGGTTATTCGTGTTCTTTAAGCTGCATATCATATCAACGGCTGCTATACCTTGTTTACGACTTTCAAAAGAAGTACCTGCATGTGCAACCATGACTGTTTCAAAATAGCTCGCCAGAGTAATGCAGGTAACTCCGAGGTCATGCATTGAATTGGTTTGAATGAGGAATACTACGGGAATCGGCGCCCTTTGTTAGAAGTCACGCATGAGTAAAGTGGATAACCTCTATTGCTTTTCTTTTCATGCTACAAATAAAACATTAATGAGAAGCATTGCATTTACTATTTTATTAAAGATTGTGTCACATTGTGTGTCTTACTACAGGTATGGAGAAGGTATCAGATGATGATATTAATGATATAATATACAAAGCTAAACTTGGACGTGATCAACAAAAGCATCTCTTTAGACAGCTTGGTATTCCATCATCAGATGTTGAGAATGCTGAGAGGAGAGCAGACACCAGAGATGTTCAACTCCAAGCAATTGAAGTGTTAGAATTCTGGCAACAAACTGACAAGAATGCTACAAGAAGAGCAATTATCGATGCTTTGAAAGAATGTGGTTTTATTGAAGCCAAAGAGATTATAGAGAAACAATGGAGCCTCATTTCACAAGGTAATACATGTAAGGCACCACATCTAATTTGGTCTAATATTACTATCCGTGCCCGGTTAGGTACCGATGAATCTTTCTATCATGCCCTGGTGATGTAATAATTAACATTTGCACAGTGTTATTATTTTTCATTTAAATAAAAAACATAACCACTATGCAAATGTTCAGGTACAATAGAAAGAGCTATCGGTACCTATCAGGGCATCGAACTCAGCAGCACCATCCAACATTTCGAACCCCGCAGCACTAAAGGTATCTTTATAAGATTAAAATGTGGCATTGATTTGACAAGAGGAGCAAGCAAAACTAGAGCCCATCCACTTCTGGCCCAGTTGTATGGTACGCTCAACATTCCTTGAGAATGACGCTCCATCAGTTTTATGTGCAAATTAGCATGGTCAACAAGAGATCCATGGCTTAACACACAAATAGCTATGTATATCTATATAAATAAAAGGAAGGTTGCCCATCTTGTGCGCGAGTGTTCTCCGAATTGCCTATAGACTTTCGGCTTTGATTTATTGGTATATTGATCGGGTACATATTGCCATTTTTCCATCGGACATTCGCTTTTGCAAAAATTGGTGGTAACTAAGAGAATAACATAAAAAAACTGTCGTGTTGCTATGCAAAATCGATCGCAGTGGCATTGTGGGTAATAAGGACAGTGTGAACCGCGTAATAATATTTCCATTAAAAAACCATACGCAGAGCAACATTGCCCCATTTTCTGCCAACTGCGAGGTGGCCAAGAAATGATTCAGGCTATCTAGATGCACAACAGCGCATAATTTAATAATGATCTTACGAGCTTTTCGTCCCTACGCAGATCTACGCGCCCCATTTACCGCCACTGCATCAAGGTTGGCAGCCAAGAAATTAAGGCTATGATGCGTGAATCGGGTCTTTGCGTCATCACTAAGGTAGCGTAGGAAACAGTGGTCTGGTAGTCTAGAGTGGTGATACATGTAGTGCCTGCGTGGAGACCCGGGGTGCAGACAGTCAGTGTACAATTTCATTATTTATTCTAGGCCTATGAATCGTCCGGAGATTGATATACGGGAAATGCATTGCACTTTATTTGGTTGAAAACGGTCAACAAATATGGTTAAAACCAGGATTTTTTCCCGGCCTTTTATTGTCAAAACTCAGTGGTAGCGCGTGCACCGTAACTAACTGGCAGCGCGTTGGTGTTAGTGCGCTACGTATAAGGGATGTGGACTCACGCGCACGGGCGCATATGCATAGGCAAACTTTCCGTGACAGAGAAATAGAAAAGAAAAGAAAGTAGGACAAAACTGAAAAGGTAAGCCTACTATGGATGGGTTATGGGTACAGGGTTGTGGATTAGAGTAAATAAATAAATAAATCTATACATGTATAAATAAAAGGAAGACGCATATGTATCGCTCATTCTACAAAATCCGGTGCCAATAGCCTTTTTTCCATTCTTTGGTCCACAAACACTTTGTCGAGCATTTAGGGCATCAAATATGTTGTTTTTCTGGTAGAACTCAACGAGATCTACACGGACATATATAGTTTTCCATACTTTAAATGCTTTCTTCAGCCTGATTAACCCTTGCAAAGGCTCCAAAATCGCTACAAATGTGTTTCCACTGCTCAAGAGTGACATCTAATCCTGAATATTTTCTTTGAATAAATGCGATTTCTTTACATATTTGTTGTTTTTTAATTAGATAACGCACCATCATATTGTTTATCAACATTATTTTTAGTGATTAAAACGCCTTTGTGTAATTCTAAAATAAATTGCACTTTCCACCAAAATGCTGTGAGCTATGTTACCCCTTTTTAACACACGTTATTGGAAAGAAGTAAAACAGAGGTATCAATGTAATTTGCAGTTTTAGAAAGGAAACACTCATGAGTTTTTAAAAATCACAGTAAAAATCGTGATGCTGTAGCATTTTTGGCATAGAAATGTTGTAAACATTGAAATTTCGACCGACCATGTTAAGATTGGTGAGCTACGCTACCAGGATTCTATAGTATGCACTTGTATTACATGTACTTCCTAATAATATGTGAAAGCTACCAGTGGTCGAACCCCATTTATATTAGAATTAACCGACATAACGCTCTAACGCTCGCAAATCACATTAAAAACATTAAAAACCAGTGAACTACGTTACTGTGAGCTACGTTACACACTCATTTACGCATCTTCAAAACTGCTATGAAATGGTGAAATCTGTTTTACATTTCACTCAAGTGATCTTTAGTTTGCTTTTTATGACCTTGGATTGAGTAAAACCAGCCCATTTTGTAGTCGGTAACGTAGCTCACATTACATTGAGTTTTAGTGTTAAAAACATCATGACTTCCTGAAAGAAAAATATGCAAGTGGTGTTGGCAATTTTTACATCTGAAAGTAGTGATACATTTACTCTTAAAAAACACAAAAAGCAGGTCTTTTTGAACAACTTTTATTTTTTCAATTTTTTTAGTGGATTGGCACCGGATTTTGTAGAATGAGCGGTATAGGCCAACTTTCCGTGCCAGAAAAGAAAAGAAAGTAGGACAAAAAGGGGTACTGGGTTTGGATTACCAAAATGATAAAAATCGTAAGGATACGGGAGGAAGGAAGGAACCTAAAAAATGAAAGAATAAATAAATAAAGAAATAATTCATGAAAAAAAGAAGCTAAAATAATGAGAACAGAATTAAATACAAACGGGAAATCACAAGCTATAACTTAATAAGCAGGAAATATGAAAAATGGGAACAAAATAATAGAAAAAAAAACCTAAAGCTAAAAGGACAAATGTATAAGTAAGGGTAGATTTATAAAATAATGCATGGGAATGGGGTTCAATAAATAAATAACATGGGAACGGAAAATCACAAGCTAAGCAGCATATATTGGAACAAAATAGATTTATGTAGAAGAAACTGAAAAGAAAGAAAGAATAAAATGAATAAAAAAGAAAAGAAAGGGAAGACAAAAAAGATACGGGTATTATACGGGTTACTAAATGAAATGGGAGCAAAATAAAGAAGGAAAGAAACTAATCAGGAAACGTAAGAAAAAAAAGCTAAAATTAAAAACTAATCAGAAAATATAAGAAAAATGAAGCCAAAATAATGAAAACAGAATTAAATAAATAACATGGAAACGGGAAATCAGAAGCTAAGCAGCATAAAAAAGAAGCTAAAAGGGAAACGTAAGAAAGGACAGATTTAGAAAATAATGGGAATGCGGTTAGGCCTAAATAAATAAATAACATGGAAACGGGAAATCCCAAGCTAAATAGCAATTTTTTAATGGGAACAAACTAGACCCATGAAGAAGAAACTGAAAAGAAAGAAAGAAAGAAAGAAAGAAGCTAAATGGAAATGCAAGAAGGAACAGGTTTAGAAAAATAAAATTTACCTTTTCAATGATTCTACCTTTTCAGTAATTCCTCCTGTTTTAGTGATCGCTCCCATTTACTCATCTAGCGGGGACCCGCGCGAAGCGCGGGTATCCCGCTAGTAGTGAATAATTGAATGATAATTATGAGAAATATCTAACAAAATCTTGTCAATGGAATTTTTTCGCCTGTATTCAGTTTACAGCCAGTATATAATCCGTTTTTGAGGGTGTTCTGTTGAGACAGATGTCATGCTTTTAGTTCTCTGCAAACCAGGCATCCATTTTTCACTTTCAGTTCTTCCATTGAGTGATTAGGTTTGTTCAGGAATTCATTCTCTTCCACATTTTGCTGCAAAAAATTTAGCCACTAAGGAATTGTTTTTGCTGCGTCTGTGACGGTCTGTCACAACTGAAAAAAGCAGGAATACTATTAGTCTTTACAGTTGGTTGCTTTATTCTCCTTCTTGACCTTTGCTGCAATGGAATATGCTGCAGAAATTTCAGCTGTTACAGGAAACTTGCATAATACTAGCCTAAGTCACAGGGTGAAAGGGTGTTCAGTATGGTAATAACATACTTACAGTAGGAATTTCAATTGAACGAACACAGCTTTCAACTCGATCCAACCACGATCATATAGCGCATATTTTAAACTACAACGTGAACACACGACCTTGGATACAATACTAGCCAATCACAAGTGAGTTGGCATGGATTGATTCACTTCCGCGTTATGCACACACAGTTGCACATGTTGGCGTACATCGCTCAGTGTACGCTGAGAATCGATCGTCATGCTATGTCAGACTGTGTTAATTCCATTGAAATATTCTAGTATAGTTACCAGAGCTTAAAATGGTGCAAGTGCCAAAAATCATAATGTTGAAAGGGTTGGGGATTCAGTATAGGATATAGTGCTGTAGGACCTTCGTTTCAAGGACTCTGACTCTGAATCGGGTGTACAGGACTCAGAGGCCACCTGAGTTTAGCAAAATATGACCTTTTTAGGCCTCTCATTTATGTATACATAAGAGATTGTTGCATTAAGTTCCAAATTCAGCAATCAAATTGTGATTTGGGATTAAATTCTTAGATATTCCTATGAAAAATTAGATTAAAAAAATAAAAATGAATAAAGTTTTACAAAATCATAAGAAAAGTAATCATTCAATCCAACCTAATTATGGCAAGAATGTAGCAAGCTTGTGTTTTATTAATTAATTATAACAATTGCTATCTTATTCAAATTATTTCATATCTATTCTATTTTCTCATCGCCTACAGCATGCTTATCTTCAACATTCAACTTGGAGGAGTGCAAGAAACAGCTGATAACATTCTATCGTCATGAAATGAGCAGAGTGCAATTATTGCCATGGTGTGATGAGTCAAAGGATATGAACGATATATATGTCACTTTGAAGTTAAAAAAAGGGTCAAGAAAAGGTACCACATTGCTGACAAAGAATGAAGATCTTGCAAGTCTCCAAAAATCAGACGGGATGCCAGCAACACGGATACTAGTTAAGGGAGTAGCTGGCAGTGGGAAGTCAACTTTGTTGGCCAAGTTGGCTTACACTTGGTCTCAACAAATGAATGGCTCCCCACTTGCCAAATATCAATTGTTGTTCATCTTAAGTCTACGTGAAGTTAAAAGTGTCAGCTTGATTGATGAAATATTTGAGCAAATCTTTGAAACCAACACGACTGTATCAAGAGAAGGCCTAGAAGCATATATTGAATCTAATCCTCAGCTAGTCCTCCTCCTATTGGATGGTTTTGATGAATATTCAGCCAGTAATCTTTCTACGCTTGATGGGAGCTTACAAGAAATTCTTGCATTTAAAAGATTACGTGAATGTCACACAATTCTATCAACTCGGCCTCATAAAGATTTGCAAACTCATCAATCAAGCTACCTACTAGTAGATGTTTTAGGATTTTCACGTAAAAATGTTGAATTGTATATGAACAGATTTTTCAATAATAAGGAGATGGTCCAAGGGTTGAAAGAAAGAATAACACAATCTGAGAGACTTACCTCCTTGTCAAAGATACCAGTAATGCTAATGTTAATGTGTCTTCTTTGGGAAGATGAGCAAAAATTACGAGATACACAATCAGAATTGTATCAAGATTTTGTCCTCTTTTTATGGAGGAAGTTCTGTATGAGGCAAGGTAAAGATATAGACAAAATACCACAAATAGAAGGAGAATTTCCTGTATTTATCTATAGATTAGGTTGTTTGGCTTTGGAGGGATTGTGTTCCAAAAACAATATAACAGAGGAAAGGCTTGTCTTTTCTGAAAATGACTTTGAAGATTCATCGTATCAACTGGGTTGTAAAACAGGGCTGCTTACTAGAGAAATGATAAGGTCACGGTTGAGTGTAGATAATGCTGTAACATTTCTTCATAAATCTTTTCAAGAATTTTGTGCAGCAAAGTACTGGGCAAGTTTGTATACTACAGACCGTGATAAGTTCAATTCAATTCTGATTCAATTGCAACCATGGAATATATTTATGAGCAAATTTGACCTTGTGAAATTCTGTTGTGGATTAGCTGAAAAGGATGGGATGGTCTCTATCATACAATATGTTATCAAATTATATAAAGCTAATCAAACAGGTAAACTTCCTATTTGCATTGGCTATGATAAACCTGAGAGTGGAAAGAAGAGCATAGTGAATATTTTGACTTTGTTGTATGAAAGTCACAACACCTCAGCTTGTTCATTCGATCCATCACAGAAAGAAACAGTTAAGAGCCACCAGTCTACTAAAAGTGATGTTTTGAATACCTCACTAACCATGTCATTCAAATCAATCTTCCCTGATGATGGATTCATCCTAGATGTAGGTGACAAATATCCCAAAGCAAAATCAATGTTTCTCAACTTTGTTAAGTCTGGACTAGGATCTTCAATACTTGGCACTGTCAAATCAATCACCATTGTCAATCCATATCAATCACAGAGTGTTTATGCTGATACACTGATATGTATGTCAAATGTTGAGAAGTTGGAGTTTAGTTTCAAAGAATTTGACAAACAAAGTAAACAGTACTTTGATCACCTTGAAAAAGCTGTAGGTGCACTTCAAAAACTAGGTAAATTAAAGTTGAGTTATTCCAATGAAGTTCAGATCGAGTGGTTGAGCGTAGGCCTACTCCAAGAGATCAACTTGGCAGGGAATACTGCAGGAACTGCCACAGCTCTACTTTTTCAGCAAATGTGCAAGTGCTCTGAACTCTCAAAATCCACTGAACAGAGTAAAGATCACAATCAAATGACTCCAGGAGATGATATACAAATCAATGTCATTAAGCAATTGTCATTAGAGTACATTGCTGATGGGGATGAAAGTAGTACGGACTCCCACTCCCAGGAGCACACTAATTTGCTTAGAAAGTTTGGTATGAAAGTAAGAGGCTGTAACAACACATCAGATGAGCTTGGATATGCATTGTTTACTCACATTATTAACCAGCATGTGCAAGTAATTAACATTAGCAATGTCACAATGGAAGAAAACATGATCAAAACATTAAGTGAATACCTGTTTAAGAGCTTTAAGCTCACTGACCTCAATTTGTCTCATATCGAGATAAAAGAAGATCATAGTAGAATGTTGACTTCAGGAGATACTAAACAAAGAATCTCGATTGAAATATTGTCACTTAAGGATCTTGCTAACAAAGAACACAATTCTACCAACTACCATGAACAAACGACTGTGTTAAAAAACTTTCATTTTAAACTAATTAACCCAAGGATATCTGATGTAATGTTGTTTTCTCTCTTTATAAACCATCATATACAAGTCATTGTGATTCAATTCACCTCAGATCATATGTCAGTTGATTCCAAATTGATAATATTGAGTAAAATCATTCCCATCATTCCCGTGGCAACCAACCTACATAAACTGGAAGTTAAGGATTCATGGCATGGAAAAGGAATAGCTATAGGGCCTATTGTTGAGCAACTACAGCATTGCCCCAAATTTAATTCATTGAAATTATCAAATGCTGGACTGAAGAAAGATCACATCAAGACATTGAGTAAATTCCTTTCCAAAATACCCAACCTGCAAGAGCTGGATTTGTCATTTAATACTGTAGGAAAGGCTATAGCACATCTTGTAGAGCAGCTGCAACATTGCACCAAATTAATTTCATTGGATTTAAGGGTGGCTAGGCTGAAAGAAGATCACATAAAAACATTGAGTGAATTGCTTCCCAAAGTTCCCAGTCTGCAAAAGCTGATTTTGTCAACAAATACTGTGGGAATGGCTATAGTGCCCCTTGTAAAACAACTACAGTATTGTACCAATTTAATCACATTAAGCTTAAGAAAAACTGAGCTGAAGGAAGATCACATCAAAATATTGAGCAAATTCCTTCCCAATGCTTCAAAACTGCAGGGGCTGTATTTGAATACAAATGCTGTAGGCATGGCTTTAGTGCCTCTTGCACAGCAACTGCAGCATTGTCCCATGTTGAGTGAATTGGGTCTGGGTCACACACACATTACAGACCAAGGTGTTATTGAACTTTCCCACAGGTTTGGTTCTATGCCCAATCTGACTAGACTTCAGCTCGATTGTAATGATATTGGCAATACTGGTGTTGATGCCTTGTTCAGACACATCCATCATTTGACCAAACTTGAGTACATGGCAATCGATGCCAAAATTAATAATCAGTGCAGTGCTCTTGTTAGGGATTGCCTTGTTGCTATCAGAGACTGTGGCAAATCTGGATATGACCCATGTAAACCTCATAGTGAGACACAGAGAATATCGCAAAAAATGGACCGTACAGATTGTCAATTAGTCCAGAGGATAGCAAGTCAATATCCAGAATGATTTCTTTTCTTCTTGGAAAGAAACACATAAAATGCAACCAACAATTCTATGGGCATCATTGATGGAGTCATTAGTCTCATTCACTCCATTTGGTCATAGGTCCTTTGCACTTGATTATGAGATTCCTGTTTTTTTTTTTAAATTAAAATTAAAAAGTGTGTTTTTGCAGTTTAAAAAAACAGAATTTTGGCATTTTGAGGCAAATTAGCATATAGAAGACTACGTTTATTTTTTTTTTTTTAAAGAAAAAGTTTTGTTTGTTTTCTAAAATAAAGTTTTGAGTACTAATGAAAAAATATATCAGATCCTATCATTCTCTCTAATCAAAATAAACATGTTGCAACTTTCATTTGTTATTTCATGTTTTAACAATTTCAAAATTGTGAATGTAGGCCTACATCATGAAATCAAATATTAACATTTTAATGAACTTGCCCCACAAAATATGTGAATATGACTTTAATAAGTTTTTTTTTTTCAAATTTGCCAACAATCTTGTGTAGCAACTGGTACCTCATTAATTTTGATCCCTGCACTTAGTGCTGCGGCAGCTTTATATTGGTCTATAAAGTTAAGAATGTTTCTTGATCACAGAAATGAATTCTGCACCAGCATCCTTGTATTCAATACTATTTGCAGCAAAATCAATTTGCAACCAAACATGCTCTATCTGAAAGGTGTCCATCCTGGTTCCCCCAAAACAACTGCAGTACTCATTGAATGAACCTCAGGAAAACAACCATGCACCAAGAATACAAATGCAAAACCCAGAGATATGGCAATACTGCAATTCCTGGGAAGTTTAGATTATAGCCCATGTATATTATTTCCCATGGTCAGATCAGTCCATTTTATTTAACCACCTTCCATGTGCAATACCACTTCAGTATATTTATTTTGATTTAATTATGTTTTGATATCATGTCTTTATTCACATTAATTGTTTAAATATCGGTGATTTTTTTGCATGTTAAATCCAGAAATATGCTCACTATATAAAACTTTTGCCATCTTGGCTGATGGCTTCCTCAGGCTCAGAATGGTGGTCCCCTGCTTTCTTTGAGCTTCCGGCAATTTCTGCATCCCTAGACTGCTTTAGTTCTTTTTTAGCAGTGATCATTCTGAGGAAGCCATACTGAGCCAAGAAAGTCTAGTATATTTCTGGATTTTACATGCAAAAAAATACTATGCATCTACGTCGTATTTAATAAATGTTTGTTTTGTGATGGATATAATTATTATTACATTGTGTGCAATTTGATGTTATATTTTATGTGTAAGCCCTCAATACTTTATTGAGCTGGTTGAATGAAATGCATGTTTTGATGTGTAAAATATTTATTTGTAAGTGCAATATGATATTTTTTCTCATTTTTATAAACAAATTATGTATATATTTGATATAGTTTTGTAATCTCCAATGTGCAATCTATTTATTTGTTTTACATTATATTCTACCTGTAAACTTGTTGTTTGTACAATATGATGCCATGTAAATAGTTACGATATATTTTCTAGACAAACATTTTTATCAGATTTATGATCTCTGATGTGCAATCTAGACATATATGTGATGCGATCAAGCAAAATCTGTCAGAACTCGGAAATATTAAATTTTCAGTTTCTTATAGGATAGTGAAAAGCATTTATAAGGCTGGATTTTGCAGAAAACCCCATTAATTGAATAACCAGTTCCAAAGATATGAGCAATTAAAGAGTTTCCAAAACAAGAGGAAACAAAAGGAGATATTTCCTTTGTTTGGCTATATCTCAAAATCAATATTCCCCAAGTTCCGACTGATTTTGCTTGATCGCATCACATATGTTACCTGTATATTATTTGTAATTTGAACCGCATGTTTGTATTTTTAATAGCTTTTCACTGAGCAAATTTGTGTTTTTAATTGTTAATGTTGATAAAACATAATAAAATGGAATTGAAATTTGTAAAATGAAGTATTTTGATTTTTGTACTTTTGTTGATTATTCTCCAAGCATTCAATGTCATGTTAGTTCCGATATTCTCCGATTGCCATGCCAAATATAAGAAAGTTCACTGGAAGTGTCAACAACTCTCGATTCCAAAAAATAGAGCACTAATTTTTTGGAATTAAAAAAATATCTTCTTTTGCCATATGAAACATAGATAAATCCTAATCAGTTAGTTCTAACTGGCAATAAAAGTAAAATGTTAATATGGGTGAAAAACCTGCAATTTTGGATGTTTTCTTACAATTGTAGTCACAAAATTCTAAGACTTGGCACAAGTCTAAGCATTCAAAATCTTGAGTATAGGCTAAGACTTAGCTCATAATTTTAATATTTTGTTATTTGAAAAAGATTAGAAACTATGTGTCCAAAAATTAAAAGGCATGCCTTAAAATAAGTTTTTGAACAAGTCTTTAGGCTTGATTGTCACAGCATACGACAAATGCTCTAAAAACGCAAATTTGGCCAAATATTACAATTTGAATTTTATTGTTAGTTAGATTAGAATTAAGGGATTAGGATTGGGTTCTACTTGACAAAGCTTGGAGCAATGTTGCAGTCAGTACTACTCTGTCACAATGTGATGTGCAACACCTTAATTCCTGGTAACTTCAGGTGTATAACATCACCTGTGACATCATTTGAAGAGCTTTGTTTCAAAACCCCTTACATCCACTTTTGGCCAAATTGAGTTATTGGCATAATATTATAGTGTGGGTAAAAATACACATTTTGGTGGTTGTTTGACCTTCATACTACCTTCCCTTCCGAGTTATCGATATTTCCGCTTGGGAAATCTTAGGAATTTCCGAAATCTGAACTTAAAATGAATATAGAATTGTTTTGTTTTAAATTTTTGATGTATAATGGTAGCCTGGAATGTTCTTTACCCATTAAAACCAAAAGGAACTGTTTTTGGGTCACTTTGTTTGAAAAAATCATTTTAATTAACAAAAGGTGTAGCTTCGAAAAACCCAAAAATGCCATTTTCCCTAATTTAATTAAAAATTCATAATTAAAAAAGTAAATGAGATATTTCAATTTTTCTTTTTGATTTTCAAAGCATTAGTCAAGTTACATAATGTAGTGCAAACAAATGGGCTCAAATTTGATTGCAAAGGTGGTTTCTAGAAAAGGGTAAATTTATTTTGTTGCAAAACCCTTACATCCACAAAAGGTGCGATATAAAAGAAATAATAAAATAAATAGGAAGCCTTGAAAATTGTCCCAAACCTATTCTTTTAGTTTCTATTCATCAACACTTTATCCAATCCCAAATTGAATCAAATCGAACAAGTAATACTTGCACAATTAAAAAAAAAGCTGTTTTTCTCAAAAAGTCAAAAGTGGATGTAAGGGGTTTTGCAACAAAGCTCTTCATTTGGAGAGGTACAGTTCTAATTGTTATTTCCTATTAAGCATGGTGGTTGCTCCAAGTATGTGGAAAAATCTGCTAGACAAGATTAAATCCATTCCTTTACAATTCCAGATGATTGAGAGTATTCAAGTATGTCCATGATAAGCTCTGGATCATACTTTTTATTCAAAGTTCAATATTTAATGCAACAAGTATTCATTCTTTAGTCAATAATATATTTCTACCAATTAGTCAACATCAGATATAATTGATTTCCATCAACAAACATAATGTGTTAGAAAATAAAAATAAAAACAGATTGAATAATAAATCCTTGTTGCATGAATATTCAAAATTAGAATATGTGACACGATCAAGGGAAATGAGTCGGATGTCGCTAATATTGCTTTTGAGATACTGGCAAAGAAGTGTTAAAATTCTTCTGTTTAAATTGTTTTCAGCGAATGATAAATTGACGTAGCTTCACAATGAAAAGTCATATCAACATGGGGTTTTCAGTTTCTGAAAGCTCTAAATGCCCTCTTTAGAAACATGTGTAAAATTCATTTTTGACCCGCGCCGACATGTGACTCATTCCCTTGATCATGTCACATATGAGATGCAGCTTAAGAAATGCGATGTATATTCTGAGTTTTCGTTGATGTTTCGTTGATGTTTAAGTTTATAACACGAAGCATAATAATGGAAGCATGGTTAGGGTGCAAGATTCATAATTGAAAGGTTGCCAGTTCAAGTCCCACCACATCAAGTGTTTTGCGTCTTGGGCAAGACAGCTTAATTCCCAATTGCTTCACTCCACCCAGGTGTAAAATGGGAAGCTGCTGGGGGTAATCACAATCTAAGTCGGCTGAGAATACCTGCGCATCAGTTGCAGACTGGTGAAGCAGAAATGATTCTGATATATCCTAATGGCAGCAGAATAATTGTTGAAGTGTGCGGGTCCCTGAATTTTAGATAAACACAATTAAAATAAGAGACATTTTGTCAACAATGTGAAACTGTTTGAAGTAATTTCAATTGTTACCATGGAATTAAATATCCACCATAAATGAGCATGTAATTATTTATTGCTCAGAATTTATAACACTAATAATAGCACCATACACACAATTCTTATCAAAATATTACTGGCACTTTTTAACCTGCTAACTAAAGTTACAAATATGGTATGGATTTCAACTGGAATAGCCCAGTTATCTTTACATGTCCCTTTAAAAACCACACTTCTGAAGATTACTATTTGTATAATAACCTGCATTGTACATGTAGTCTATAATAAAGTATTTATCATACATGATTCTGTCTAAATATCAGTTGCCAAATTATAGCACCATAGTTCAGATTGCAGCAATGTAATGGAGCAAAATAAGTTTGCCATTGCTAAAACATGATATTCAGGTATGGCTTTGAATGAAAGATTTAGCCAAAACATATCTACTTTCTTGTATAAATTATTCTTGTATTTAAAGCACCTTGAGTTTGGTTAAAAAGTACAATAAAAATGCATAAAATAGTTACCAAGTTATTGAGGATTAAAAATTGACACTGTAGTTTGCCAAATATTTGTTGTACATATGGACATTCTATAAGCACTCTAGCAACCAAAGAAATCTGGTTTGATTTAATTTGATTTGGATCTACGACCATGGTTAGTGGTAATATTTAGGTTAGGGTTAGGATAAGGTTACGATTAGGGTTAGAATTCAACTACATACCATTATAATTATTTAGGTGATAGCTTACATGAAGATATTACCGTCAATTACGGTCTTTATTGGGCTATTCCAGTTGAAATCCATACACCCCTATGGAAGACATGACCTCCAACACACCCCCTCTTGTAAATGCCGCCAAGTGTGGAGGTGTGTGTATATTCCAACTGGGGAGATTCACACACCCACATTCAAACTGGGGAGATTTTTTTACACAAATCTCAAAGCAACCGCCATACTGTGGAGGTTGCTCTAATCACAAAATGACAGGTGGTATACCCCCCTCTATGGCTCAAAAACCCCATGGAGCTCCACGGTTGTTAGCAGACTCCACAGTGTGAATGTGACAAAACACACACACCTCCACAGTTGGAGGCATTTACAAACGCAGGGGTGAGGTGTCAATTTTAAATGGAATCACCCACTTAAGTAACCCCATTTGAAATTCACACACCCAGTCTGGAAGATTAAGGTCATGTCTTCCATAGGGGGGTGTATGGATATCAACTGGAATACCGTAAAACCTCTTCGATAAGCATAAAGTGCTTCTGATGAAAGCTACATTAATCCAGGCGCCATTATGGAGTTCGAGCAAATAAATTACGGATCCAAGCATATACAGACAAGTATTATTTTAAGACCAATCTATTGCATTGGCATATTTACGCTTGTTTCAAATAAATGTAGCTTTCCTAAAAAACACTATATATGCTTATAGATGAAGTTTTATGGTAGCATATTTCTCAGTACACCATAGAACCTGTCTTTGAAGAAAAAACATAAGCCATAAAGGAGCCTCATCATGATGTGGGCAAAATTGCTGATATTCTTGCTTTACATTGACCCACTCATACATTTTTTACACCTACAATCACAGTTACATTTACATTGTTCTCAACTGTAGTTATCATACTATTGTAAAGATTCGTCTAACGGTGCATATGTGTTCCCTTAACACAACTGGAATTTTATGCACACACTAAAAGTGCCCTCCAGTAAATAAGGGTACAGACCCTTTAATTATTTCTTGTTGGGATTTTCAGAGGAGGAAGCTCTCTAATTGTACGTAAAATGTACCCTAAGGCAAAAGGGAGCCCATGAGTGCCTTTAGGCGAATCTTAAGTTTAAAGTATATTAATTGTGATATAAATCTGATCCACTTGAGCCAATGTCAGCCATTTTGAAAATTATGTTATCACTGTATTGCTAAAAATCAGTGCTTTCTGATATTATGAAGTTGGAACTGGCTGGGTTTTTACCAGTTTCTATTCTATATTATTACATTATTATTACATTTACTTTTTTGTGTCTGTATCTCAAATTCAAAATCTTTGACATAGGCATGAATTGATAAGATATATTACTATTTTGTAATGCGTCAAGGGCCATTTATTTTAGTATCCATCAAGGTTTATCAACAAATCTGATAATCCAGTTTCATATTTGATACATTGTACAATAATTTGGTCCATTTTGTTAGTAACGGATATAATGTCTACAATTTCTAGACTACATTTTCCTTTTACCATGGCAGTGGAGCTGGAATTTCTATCAAACTTAATCATACATGTACTTTCTTAAATCTGAAGAAAAAGTCAAACAAACAAACATGGCCGTATATATAAGACCTAAAAACAAGGATGTAAGTAGTGTTAACAGTAAAATGCCTAAAATTTTGACAAAGTCTGGCTCTCAAGCATGTGAATCAGGAGTTCTGTGAGGTTCTTACCTGAAAGATGGGTATGGGAATGTGTGGATGTGAAGGACTGCATTTTCAGACACTCGTGTGTATAAAATCAGGTTTCAAATGTGCACAAAACTAGTCATTTTTCAAGCAATTTTTGGAAAAAGCCGTTTTTGGTCAGAAATCATTTCAAAATCCATTACATTAGTTTCTGGGTTGTTTTTTCATTAAATGTGGTATAATTTCAGAGGTCCATTTTTAGAATACCCAGCCACACATTCCTATTACTCAAACCCAAATCTAGACACCCTGACCCAGTTGCAGGATATTGCCTTGGACATCAGCAGAATGCCTGAAATCCTGTAACTGAAGAAGAATTTACATGAAATTGATCCAGTCTTGAGGATATCAATAATGATAATGTCATAAAGCCCATTCACTCTAAGAGTGAAGGTTTTGACTGGATGTGTTTACTAGTTTAATGGGTTACCTCATTGACAGGGCTACGAAATCACCGGTATCGTGGTACCGGCGTTCCCAGAAAAAAAATCACAGTCGCAGAAAAAAATCCAAGACGGGAAAAATAATTTAAAACATTCTAATCTTTAATATAATTTTTCTGAAGCTCTGAAAATATTCTGTGAACACTACCACTCGTGAAATATTTTCTGCGAACTTGGACGATAACTGATAAATAAAACTAAACGCCAGTGACTAACTAAACGCAGTGTGTTGATTTTAATTGCGTATGACTCGATTCACTGTAGTCTCAGTTGTTGACAGCAAACCTTTCCAGTGTACAGTAGTGTGGTTTAGTTTTTATCAATATTGGGAATTGTCAACTCCCAAAAACCTTCACAGTTAGGGCTAATGGACTTTACATATATCATAACTATATGTAGATTAGGCAATTCTTGACCAAGCTCAAACATACCTGTTGCATCCATGTGTACTAAGCAGGTATGCAGTGAAGGTGCATGCATGCAAACTTCTGGACTGCATTATATGTGTGCATGTTTATTGCTGAACTACAAGCGTGCCGAGTATTCCAACTTGGTCAAGAATTACCTAATATACTGACTGTCTATTTTTGCATTTACATCCAGTGGCATGTCCAGAGAGGGAGCTTTGGGGACTGAAGCCCCCCGTACTTTGTTAAAAATCATGTAAAATCAGCCGTTTTTTGTGATTTTAGCCATTAAGCCCCCAAGCATAACTCTGAAAGCCCCTCTGAGCCCCCCCAGGAACAGATCCTGGACACGCCGGTGACATCTGGTCACTCTCTATTGACTAGCAGTTACTGACATACCAGTGTCAGCATAGCAAGCTGTTGGATTCAAGTCATAATGTCATGTTGGTATCCATTATTCACAATCACTGGTAGCATCATAGACTCATAAAATACAGACCATATACCAACAGGCAAAGTTTCTGTGCTTTAAATTGATATGTCCCTCATTATCACTGCGACTGCTTTTATAACAAATCTGACTAGTATGTCCCACCTTCTGACCATCAGGCCTAACTTTCTTTCAATTTTCTTGAATCAAATGTTGCAATTATCTTCTAAAAACACTTTTTTCCTAAATGGGTTTTTATTTTTACCCCAAATGCCTCTTCCTCTAATCTTAGGCAACAATCTGTTGGGAAGGCAACAGAATATTTTCCTATATCATAAATTGGCATACCTCATATTACTATACTACATTATAAAATTGCCAAAACAAATTTTGAAACAGTTAAAAACACTACATTTAAAAAAATATATATTACAATGACTACTTATTTATAACAACATGATTTGTTTTGTATAAAGTTACTAAGAGACTAAAATAGTTTTATTTACATGATGTATGAGGTTACTTATAAAAAGTGATAGTAAAATTGCAATTGTATGTTACAAGTATAGCACACATTATATTGGTCCAATATAAGCACTGTAGCACCATTATAAAGCACACCCACAGAGGTCAGAGGTTGTGGAATCTGATTGTAAATATTCTACTTTACTGCTCTATGTCTCTCCCATATCCTAATATATTTATTGTTGAATGAAAACTGTAATAAATATGAGTGCAATGAAATAAATACCTAACCTGCAACCTAACTAGTGGCACAAACAATCAATTTCACATGATTTAGCTTGTAACCCATGTTTCAGCCGTGTACAAATAGGTTAAGATCAGGCAACAACATAAAAACACCTGTTCTGCAGGCCCAACCTTCAGATTTTACGTTTTGGGTATTTTTGTTGTTGAATGAAATTAAAAATAGCTGTTTTTTGGCTAAATTTGACTGAAATTTTGTGAACAAAACAAAATTTTCCAAAACTATTGATGATTTTTTATGGTCATTTTAATAGCCTCTTCCAGAAATTAAAAAAATTCCTGACTCGACTTGACAATGCCGTCCCCCTGTAGAACAGGGTTTTTCATCACCTTAGCAACATAAGTTTACTCTTTTTTGCAAACGAACTTGATTTAAATTTGCATGTTCTGAGATAAATTAGTTCAAGACCTTCACTCCTTCAGTATTAATATTGCAACCAACACCAAAACATCGATACAAGAGGTATACTTTAATACACGGGTAGGCTTAATTACGTAGGGTAGATATGGCCAAACATTTTGTTCTAACGAGTTAACACCATCTTCTTCGATACAGATAAAACAAGTTTAAAAGAAGCTAGGTACCTTGATTAAGTTCTTTCACACTTGTCGATGTCATGTGCATCCTAAATATGAAGTGAAAAGAACCAAGCCACACCAGAGAATGCTGAGCAATGATATTTCCTGGCATGATTCAGTTAGCCAATCAGGATATCACCTCAGTATGTACACATTACGCATGCTACTTCAACAACATATGTGAAAAGAAATTTGTTAAAGGTTTAAAAGAATATTATCTACCAGTTTTAGATAAAACAACATGTCAAAACAGAATGGATTTTTCAGTAAATATTTGAATTCTTATCTTGAATATGAAATTTTGGTATCAAAAGTAGTGTTTACTTCAACTAAATTTTCACACATACTGCAATTGAAACAAACAGTGCATTGTTCTTATAAATAGAGGCTATTTTAGTCTACATCTTACTAAGTCATTGTGTCTTTCCCATTTCAGGAATAAAACAAAAACACTAATATTTCAACACACAAATGTTTCAAGAATAATTTACAATTTAGTAAAAACTAGTTCTTACGGTACCAACAAATGGGTACATTTACACATACATGTAGATTTTTCCCAGCAAATAAAAAATAAATTCCCTGACCATCTAAGATTTCAACCTAGATACATCTCACTTTCATTTACATTAAAATAACATTATTTTTACAAAACAGTGACACTAACATTCTGCATTCCATTCGTTGACCTGCAAAATAATTCAACCGCCTAAACATAAGGTTGCAGAATTCAACAGTTATGCCATATGGTCCAACATTACATCAGCTTGTCAAATCAGCCACCTTGAAGTACAGTGTAAGAATGATCACCATATTATAGGTTGCTGAATTTAACATTGAACCATATGGTCCAACATTTACATAAAGTTGCAAAATTAACACATAACACTGCAGAATTCAACAGCTTTAACCATGTGGGCCCACATCTATGACTGTTGTATTTGCCCTGAAGCCAGTTGGACATTCATTCATATCGATACATTCCATCTCATGTAGAACTTTGTTTGCTGGGCAATTGCATCCTGGTACACATGGTTTTAGACATTGTTGAGCAATAAGTCTTTCAGGAATATCTTTATTGGCACATGTTCTGGGACACGCTGGGCCACATTCATCAAATATAAAGCCTCTGTCAGATGGGCAGTTGACAGCTGATAAAGAAACAAACAAGTACAAACAATAATTATCAAATTGTGATTACCATCAGGGATATATTATGTAGTTATGTGTCTTAACTATGGGTGTGGGTAATCTGACGAAGTAAATTGGTCCATAAAATATGTTTCCATTTATTTCATGAAATGTTAGGTGAACTTATAAGTTATTGATTCTATAGAACAAACAAGTATCAACTATGTAACATGGTCTCTAATTCCCAATTTATCTACAATTCATATGCATTGAACCTTCAAAACATGAGGTGTCTTGATTTTCACACAAAAGTTTCTACCCCTTGGTCTATCACTGAACACCTCACTTATATGTAATGTTAAGTAAACATCTCAAAAAAAGTAACTAACCCCCCTTAAATAATGACCATTATTAAAAAACGGGTAATTGTATTGCAAATCTGAAAAATATGTCGGAAGCAGAATTTATTTCTGCACATTTTGACACCTCATTTGTAGCAATTGACTAAATATTGATGTCACAGCGTACATTTAAATCAATATAACCTAAAGATTTGAAAGTTGCAGTAAATTATATTGATTTTGTATTCAGTGTAATGGAAGGAAATCTGTGTAATGATATCTGAGTGTTTTTGTATTGTAAAAATTTGTATGCAAGTGCAACTTTCAAATCTGGACCTCACTACATTAAATTGACCGGTGTTTTATTGTTTTCTGGGCTATCGTATCAAATGAGGTGTCAAAATGCGCAGAAATAAATTCAGCTTCCAACACATTTTACAGATTTGTAATTAGCCCCATTTTGAATAATGGCCATTATTTAAGGGTGGTTAGTGACTTTTTTTGAGATGTTTATATGGAACATTTGTCTGCTGTGTAATGACAATTTGCCAACCTGAATTTTGGTACAAACTACTTTTGTTGAATATTTCAGTAATTTCATTCAATCAATCAATCAATCAATCAATCAGTCTATTTCCTTACCACATAATGAAGTAGACCTCCAATTCAAGACGATACCAGCCTGCCTACACTCTGCTGAATAAGCTGCCAATGAATCGCACAGACACGCATCATTAGATCCACAAGCGCACATATCATAGACACAAGATGCAAAGTACGGTTCTGGCGGTACGTGCTGATGACAAGCAGCAAATCTTGGTGATTTGAGGACGGAGCATTTGATGTTGGCCATCTTCCTTGCTTGGTAGCCAGCATCACTGCATGGGTCAATATCTTTGGCATCACAATTATTGGCATCTATGCCATCCACCTGTTAAGGGAAACAATAAATATGGTAAAATCAAAATGGAAGATTTGTATTTTGTACCAAGACCATGCATCCAACCTTAGTCCAAGCTGGTTTGTCCTATGGTTATGGCTGGTGAATTTATGTTTTTGTTTATTTGTTTGTTTGTATGTTTTATTTTTGTTGCTGTATTTTTCTGTAACTGGATGATTTTCTGTAGAATTATACAAGACATAAAATAAAGGATTCAATGGATTGATCTGCAGATGAGTATAAAATAACTGATGTATTTATACTTGTCTTCCAGCAAATTCATTGCAAAGCAATATTTTTATCATGAACATTCCTTGTAAAACCCCATGGAGCAATCATATTTATTATATCTTGATACATTATACAATTAATATTTAAATTATATCTTTCTGAAAAATGACATGCATGGCCTTACCTTCCAACTATTCCCAAAGTCTGCATCAGTATTAGCTATCTGTCCATTTCTCAGCTTCAAATCATCTTGTGGGTAACTATTGAAGTTACCACACATACCACAAGTCTCCCTAGCATAAGTACCCGGTACGCTGACCTCAACGTAACTACTGCCATCCCATAATACTTTCACACCAACATTAGTATTCACAAAATAGGAGCCGCCTCTTTCTTCTACCAGTATGTAGGGTTGTAGTAGGTATGGTAGTCTCACTACTTCACCATCAACCTAATCAAGGACACAAAATGGCGTGAACATCACTACTTAATTTTTTCATAAATTGTATTTGATTTTTTTGAAGCAAAGGAGATTTCATTATATATAACTCAACTTATAGTAACCGATTTATACATAGAAACTGACCAGGTAATGATTAGAAGGCAAGCAAAACTAATTTGGCTGAAGTAGGATTCAAACCGGTGATCTCTAGATTGCATGTGAAGTAACTCAACTTACTGATAGTGGTAATTTCAATTGAATTATTGAATGAACAGCCTGACATAACGTGACAATTTGTCATGTACAATGAGATGTATGCCAGCGTGTGTGCCTATGCGTGTCTAACACGGGAGTGAATCCGACCATGCCAACACACTCATGATTGGTTAGTATTGTATCCAAGGTCGACTGATACGATCGCGGTTGGATCGTGTACAGCTTCTGAAAGCTGTGTTCATTTAATTGAAATTTTCAGTATAAATTAAAATGAAGTTTTTATCAGAGGTGTATTGTACACACAAAAGCAAATGTAATTGTTTGTTATATTTTGAATTTTTTATTAGATGTTATGGTTACAACATTATTTTACACTAATTATAATACTTCCTCAACACACAATAGGCCAGACTCCTAACCAGGCCTGGACTTTTACACATGCCAATGGCTTGTACTTTTTCTGTTGGGCCTGTAACATTCAAAAAGTACTAGCTTGGCTGACTTGTGGCATTTTGACCCTCATAGTATTGGTAACATCAATTCGTTATCATGGTAACGATAATGGCATCATTTGCATAAATCCCCCTGGGATATTCAGTCGAATCTGATAGCAGATGCAGCTGCAACTTTCCACATGCGCAGCCGCAAATTTCCATGGGGGTCAATGCTAAAATTGTTCTAATGCACATGTATGCAAGTTGATATTTTTGAATGACGGTTGCAGGCATGAGAATGACTTTTTTGAGAACTGCCTGAACAAGTGTGTGAATTTGGCCTTAAAAGGTCCAAAACAGGCTGAAAAATGCATAAATTGGGACAACAAAACAGGCAAAAGCTTGAAAATTCTCACGCCTGCAATTGGATTTTGAGAGTGCTCTTCAGGATGTGGAAATGATTTCTTGAACAAAGTCAGGCTTGTAAATTTTCTGTCGGGCTTTCTGCCCTGCTCATAATATTATGGATTGATATAAGATGGCAAACACCCATTACAGGACTTGGTACTTACCGTGACAGTACCATCCTGTCCCAGATCTACTTGATTGCCTTGTATGATGACAGAGATCTCATGAGTCCATGACACATCACCTGCTGAATTCCTGGGGTCATTCTTTACTTCAATACTACACAAAAAGGATGAAAAACAAACCATTCATATCTTCAGTCTGTTTACATTTAGCCATTTAAGTAATAAGAGTATCTGCTAATTTCCAGCATTCTGTTACCCACAGATACAACAAACAAATAACAAAACCTGTATAAAAATGATTGAACTCTTGATCTCATTACAAAAATATTGATCTCCAGCCTTCTTCAGTGGAATGACTCAAGCATTACATCACACTTCAAGAAAGCAAGATTGGGTCATTCCGCGGACAAAGGCTGTAGTAACACTGGAGGGGGTGGTCTCAAGTTTGAATTTTGGTAGGGGTGTGCCGCTGAGAATTTGATAGTGGACCCGGCCGTAGATATACCAAAATTCAAAATGTTCCACAAAATTTAACCCATATTGTCTTAGTTTTTACAAATTTTCCCAAATTTCTTTGGACAATTTCAAAATTTTGGCTAGATTGAGGCAAAATTTGGCTATTTTTTGAGAAAATTGAAAAAAGGACCCATTCATATACCAAAATTGGCTTAGAGAAAGGGGTCATCGATATACCAAAAGGCCGAAAATGCTACCCATATTTGTGACACGTTCCCGCATGGTTATTTGTGCTAAGTACCCCCCCCCCCCACACCCCGGGTAGTAACAACAGCTGATAATTACAGTGGCTAATATGTTTTGTATAGATCTGGCAATAAATTGTTCACTTATGATAAGGTTAGAATGATGCTATTAGAATATGAGGTTGATTTACCCAAATATTCCACGAACTTCTTCACAGAATTTAAGTGAACTTACATAAAGTCTTGGTTCTTGCAGTCCATACTCATGATATATTTACACTTTCCTTGGAAGTGAATCAGTCTGCCATCAAATGTCCTGTAGTGAGGATCACCCCATGCTATGCAGGTTGCTGGACCTAGAAAGAAAACAGATGTATTACATGGTAATAATATGGCATTATATCGTTATGAACACGGCAGAGTGCCGAATACGCAAAATTGCTGTTCTGAGTAAACGGCGTTTGAAAATCTTGGTACCATTCCATTCATGCCATTGGTCCCTCTAAAAATTTAGAACATTCGTGAGCACTCATTTGAAATGTATATTATAGAAATGAATATATGAATATAGAAATGAATGTACACGAATTATTGGCAATACTTGCATGTTCTGAAGTAATCGATATATCCCTCAAATCGCGTTTTAACAGCTATTCGGCTTTATGCTGTATCCAAAATGTCTCTACCACTGCGCAGAGAGAGGTCGAATACGCATTCAACTACGTGTAAAACATAGCACGCATTCTTGATTTGGGGCTTTTGTGTAGAGATTACTGGTTGTTCTAAGGCTATGTAGACTTAAAGGGGCACTTCGTGATCCACAGCCTCATCCCCCCACTTTTCCCAAAAAAAGTTGAGATTTTTACACCACTGGATACCTCTGGCTACATAATGTTTATGTACCAAATATTTCTTGCAGATTAATATCAAATTAATTATCAGCAAAAATATCACCAAATTTGAATTTCGTTCTGGTGCACCAGAACGAAATTACAACGCATTGTCTATGGAGCAGTGTAATACACATAATCATGCATAACTCGGAAACGCAATATCGGAATCAACTGAAATTTTGGAAATAAGCTTTTTTCGTGGATATGTACTGAAAAATGTCATAAAAAGAGGATGCTAGGATCACGAAATACTCCTTTAAGTTGCTATATAAGTTATAAATAGTCATCCCTGTAATATTTAGCAAAAACTCGAGGATTTTAAAGCAAAAATAACAATATTGGCCTATATTTTGCCTATGATTTTCCGGGATTTTCCAATTTCACAGGCGCGCACTCACATTATTAAACCACAGCAATATCATGTGGGGAATGTTTGTACTTATTTTTGGTATCACTGGATAGAAGATACCTACAGCTATACGTTGGTATCAAATATATTAGTATAGGACATGTAATATAGAAAATTCGGGATTTCCCGCTATATAATACTATAGCTCAACATGATTTGTACAGCTAAGTATACGATTCGCTCTCTGCGAATTCATTTATCGCACTTAGGCACGATTCGTCCAAATCTCAATATCAATAACTACGTCGTCGGTGAGTAAGATTTACCATTAATTTTTGGTGCAAATAAAAGATAATCTGAAACATAATAATAAGCATACTCAATTTGCTCAAAATTCGCGATTCGTCACTCTGCCGAATTCATAACGATATCATGTCAAGTGTCATTTAAAATGGACCAGTTTGCCATCATGCAGGTTGCTGGACCTGCAGGAAAACAGACATATTACCATACTGCAGAATCATGGCATGTTGCCTATGGGGATCAACGCCTAATCAGGTACAACATGGCCAAACTAAAAAATAATGCAAATAGCAAGAGCGTACACAAAAGAAACTTCACGCGTATAATGAGCGATGTTGCCAGGTCCACTACAATAAAATACTGGGTCAGAGGCCAGTCATTATCCACTACAATAAAATATTGGGCCAGAGGCCAGTCAGTATCCACTACAATAAAGTATTGGGCCATGCCAATGCATGCTTCAACCATATTTAGCACTTTGTTCTCAAAATTACAAAAAATGACGTATTATTATCGCAATAGGTTGACAATATATTATCTATATTTAGATGTTTATGGTCAACTTACGTGCTTGACATCTTGGGCAACAGTTTCCAGGATCTTGAGTTGGTACTTCATCCTGTAACATAATAAATATCAAATTAAGCACTTGTTCTAGTACATAATTAAGGTATTGTACAAGAGCACTTTGTTTTTCCTACATCACAATTTCACAGCACTTTTAACTTACGATATAGAGTAGTAATATTCTATTGGATGGCTAGAGGTGTGATACAAGAATAAACCGTATGCAGTAAAAATACACACCAACCCAAAGGAGAGGTTGGTATTTCCATGGCAAATCTTTTTATTGCTTTTAAAGTGCAAAAATACAAAAACAAAAACATTGGTGCCACTTAAAAGCCAAATATTTATTTTAATCATTCCTAACAGCATGCTGACAGTAAACCCTAACGAAAAGCACAACTCAACAAATAATGTGCTGCATTTGCCTCTCTACACATTACTGTACTTCGTCACACAATATTTGTGAGCATCAATGCAGAAGGTGAGCCAGTGCAAAAGGTGTGCCTCAATACAGGATAATAAGAGTACAGTGTACTTGAAAATATTTTTACCACTGGACTCATACACATTCATTATTTATATACTTTAAGGAGACCTTAATGTAAAATACTCACAGCTGCACAGTGTATTGGTGCACATCTTTATGTGGTACATTGCACCTGACTACTACTAGAAACACATAATACTCACAGCTGCAAAGTGTATTGGTGCACATCTTGATGTGGTACATTGCACCAGACTACTACAACAAGCACATAATACTCACAGCTGCACAGTGTATTGGTGCACATCTTGATGTGGTACATTGCACCAGACTACTACAACAAGCACATAATACTCACAGCTGCACAGTGTATTGGTGCACATCTTGATGTGGTACATTGAACCTGACTACTACTAGAAACACATAATACTCACAGCTGCACAGTGTATTGGTGCACATCTTGATGTGGTACATTGCACCAGACTACTACAACAAGCACATAATACTCACAGCTGCACAGTGTATTGGTGCACATCTTGATGTGGTACATTGCACCTGACTACTACTAGAAACACATAATACTCACAGCTGCACAGTGTATTGGTGCACATCTTGATGTGGTACATTGCACCTGACAACTACTAGAAACACACAATACTCACAGCTGCACAGTGTATTGGTGCACATCTTGATGTGGTACATTGCACCAGACTACTACAACAAACACATAATACTCACAGCTGCACAGTGTATTGGTGCACATCCTGATGTGGTACATTGCACCTGACAACTACTAGAAACACATAATACTCACAGCTGCACAGTGTATTGGTGCACATCTTGATGTGGTACATTGCACCTGACAACTACTAGAAACACACAATACTCACAGCTGCACAGTGTATTGGTGAACATCTTGATGTGGTACATTGCACCTGACTACTATTAGAAACACATAATACTCACAGCTGCACAGCGTATTGGTGCACATCTTGATGTGGTACATTGCACCTGACTACTATTAGAAACACATAATACTCACAGCTGCACAGCGTATTGGTGCACATCTTGATGTGGTACATTGCACCAGACTACTACAACAAGCACATAATACTCACAGCTGCACAGTGTATTGGTGCACATCTTGATGTGGTACATTGAACCTGACTACTACTAGAAACACATAATACTCACAGCTGCACAGTGTATTGGTGCACATCTTGATGTGGTACATTGCACCAGACTACTACAAGAAGCACATAATACTCACAGCTGCACAGTGTATTGGTGCACATCTTGATGTGGTACATTGCACCTGACAACTACTACAACAAGCACATAATACTCACAGCTGCACAGTGTATTGGTGCACATCTTGATGTGGTACATTGCACCTGACTACTATTAGAAACACATAATACTCACAGCTGCACAGTGTATTGGTGCACATCTTGATGTGGTACATTGCACCTGACTACTACAACAAGCACATAATACTCACAGCTGCACAGTGTATTGGTGCACATCTTGATGTGGTACATTGCACCAGACTACTACAACAAACACATAATACTCACAGCTGCACAGTGTATTGGTGCACATCCTGATGTGGTACATTGCACCTGACAACTACTAGAAACACATAATACTCACAGCTGCACAGTGTATTGGTGCACATCTTGATGTGGTACATTGCACCTGACAACTACTAGAAACACACAATACTCACAGCTGCACAGTGTATTGGTGAACATCTTGATGTGGTACATTGCACCTGACTACTATTAGAAACACATAATACTCACAGCTGCACAGCGTATTGGTGCACATCTTGATGTGGTACATTGCACCTGACTACTATTAGAAACACATAATACTCACAGCTGCACAGCGTATTGGTGCACATCTTGATGTGGTACATTGCACCAGACTACTACAACAAGCACATAATACTCACAGCTGCACAGTGTATTGGTGCACATCTTGATGTGGTACATTGAACCTGACTACTACTAGAAACACATAATACTCACAGCTGCACAGTGTATTGGTGCACATCTTGATGTGGTACATTGCACCAGACTACTACAAGAAGCACATAATACTCACAGCTGCACAGTGTATTGGTGCACATCTTGATGTGGTACATTGCACCTGAGAACTACTACAACAAGCACATAATACTCACAGCTGCACAGTGTATTGGTGCACATCTTGATGTGGTACATTGCACCTGACTACTATTAGAAACACATAATACTCACAGCTGCACAGTGTATTGGTGCACATCTTGATGTGGTACATTGCACCTGACTACTACAACAAGCACATAATACTCACAGCTGCACAGTGTATTGGTGCACATCTTGATGTGGTACATTGCACCAGACTACTACAACAAGCACATAATACTCACAGCTGCACAGTGTATTGGTGCACATCTTGATGTGGTACATTGCACCTGACTACTATTAGAAACACACAATACTCACAGCTGCACAGTGTATTGGTGCACATCTTGATGTGGTACATTGCACCAGACTACTACAACAAGCACATAATACTCACAGCTGCACAGTGTATTGGTGCACATCCTGATGTGGTACATTGCACCTGACAACTACTAGAAACACATAATACTCACAGCTGCACAGTGTATTGGTGCACATCTTGATGTGGTACATTGCACCTGACAACTACTAGAAACACACAATACTCACAGCTGCACAGTGTATTGGTGAACATCTTGATGTGGTACATTGCACCTGACTACTATTAGAAACACATAATACTCACAGCTGCACAGCGTATTGGTGCACATCTTGATGTGGTACATTGCACCTGACTACTATTAGAAACACATAATACTCACAGCTGCACAGCGTATTGGTGCACATCTTGATGTGGTACATTGCACCAGACTACTACAACAAGCACATAATACTCACAGCTGCACAGTGTATTGGTGCACATCTTGATGTGGTACATTGAACCTGACTACTACTAGAAACACATAATACTCACAGCTGCACAGTGTATTGGTGCACATCTTGATGTGGTACATTGCACCAGACTACTACAAGAAGCACATAATACTCACAGCTGCACAGTGTATTGGTGCACATCTTGATGTGGTACATTGCACCAGACTACTACAAGAAGCACATAATACTCACAGCTGCACAGTGTATTGGTGCACATCTTGATGTGGTACATTGCACCTGACTACTATTAGAAACACATAATACTCACAGCTGCACAGTGTATTGGTGCACATCTTGATGTGGTACATTGCACCTGACTACTACAACAAGCACATAATACTCACAGCTGCACAGTGTATTGGTGCACATCTTGATGTGGTACATTGCACCAGACTACTACAACAAGCACATAATACTCACAGCTGCACAGTGTATTGGTGCACATCTTGATGTGGTACATTGCACCTGACTACTACTACAACAAGCACATAATACTCACAGCTGCACAGTGTATTGGTGCATATCTTGATGTGGTACATTGCACCAGACTACTACAACAAACACATAATACTCACAGCTGCACAGCGTATTGGTGCACATCTTGATGTGGTACATTGAACCTGACTACTACTAGAAACACATAATACTCACAGCTGCACAGTGTATTGGTGCACATCTTGATGTGGTACATTGAACCTGACTACTACTAGAAACACATAATACTCACAGCTGCACAGTGTATCGGTGCACATCTTGATGTGGTACATTGCACCAGACTACTACTAGAAACACATAATACTCACAGCTGCACAGTGTATCGGTGCACATCTTGATGTGGTACATTGCACCAGACTACTACTAGAAACACACAATACTCACAGCTGCACAGTGTATTGGTGCACATCTTTATGTGGTACATTGCACCAGACTACTACAACAAGCACATAATACTCACAGCTGCACAGTGTATCGGTGCACATCCTGATGTGGTACATTGCACCAGACTACTACTAGAAACACATAATACTCACAGCTGCACAGTGTATCGGTGCACATCTTGATGTGGTACATTGCACCAGACTACTACTAGAAACACATAATACTCACAGCTGCACAGTGTATCGGTGCACATCCTGATGTGGTACATTGCACCAGACTACTACTAGAAACATATAATACTCACAGCTGCACAGTGTATTGGTGCACATCTTGATGTGGTACATTGCACCTGACTACTTTGACAAACACAGTTGGTGCATTCATCTCTCATCCATTGCTCATTAGGCTGAAAGAAATTTGAACATATAGAAAAGATGTAATCAACTTTTAAAGAGGCAATATGAGGACACACCCCAATGTAGTATGAAGTAGGCATATATGAATTGAAAGTGATCAGCCCCAGGAGCAAACTTATAGATAACATTCTCACAATTAAAACAATACCTTTATTCTCTAAATATAAGGACACACCCCAATGTAGGTAGGAGTTGGCATATAAGACATGAAAGTGATCAGCCTTAGGAGCCAGCTTAAAGATATCATTCTCACATTTTAGTTGTCAAATTTGTCCAACAGGTAACCTCCATTTTTTCCTTTAATCAACCACCGGAAACAGATCCTATTTGTAACTAATCCATGGATCCTGAATTTCTTGACTTAAAGTCAGATTGTACCATTATTATGTTTTGATGAGTCCAAGTGTGTGAAAATTGCATGCTTTACACCCAATATTTATTGGTCTCGAGCTATGAGTTTTAAAATATATATTTTAAAACTCATAGCTCGAGACCAATAAATATGGGCTCAAGCGATCCAATTTTAACAGCTTGAATGTTAATCACTCTCTTTTGTCATTGCAATAAATATGCATATTGTATTGTTAACCAGAAACCCCAAGATAAACATATTGATGGGTTTCTTTTTTTCAGTTTCCTCTAATTTTGTGTTTATGTAGACACTACTTACCAGGTAAGTCTGTCCTTGGTACACACACGGATCACCCATACCTAGGAAAGGACACAGAGAAAAGTTATTAAAGGCTTGTTCAGATAGGCTTAGAGTCAAGTTTGTGTAAGCTAACACAAAGCTACACAAAGGAAGCTTAGTGGTAGTGTCCGTCTCAACAAGTATTATGTTAACAAATACAAAGCAAAGAATTTACCACACAGAGTAACATGTACGAATGGATATATAGCGTTTTGCAACAAATCTCTTCATAAATTATGCAGAACAACCAAAACCACGAACGTTGTACTCTATTGTGTGTTCTTTTTCAAAAAAAAGTATTATTTCTATAATTTGTGAATCGGGCATTAAAACACACTTATACCAATGTACACAAGTTCGGAACAAGACTTGTTATAAAAATATAACGACTGTCGCATATTCCGGTCGAATGCCAACATTTATTGCTCAATAAATCATGAAATGAGCGCAATACTACTTTGATGATACCGATCTCAAGTGGATATCAGCCAATGAAAAAAGTATTCGCCGGAAATATATTTGCTAGAATTCAGTTTTGTTGAACTTGACAAATATATATTTGGTGGGTGGTCTCATATAACACTTGTGAGGGCTTCAATCATGTCTTAAGTTTGTATGTTTGTTTTGTTTGTTTGTTAGTTTGTTAATTTGTTAGTTAGTTGGTTAGTTAGTTACTTATTTTTATTTTTTATTTATTTATTTATCTATTTAATTAATTATTTATGTATTTATTGACTTATTTATTTATTGACTTATTTATTTATTTGTAATGCTCGGTGTCCGCTCTGCAAAAACAAAGAGACTTTACACCATATCCTCAATAATTGTTCCGAGGCCCTTAAGCAAGCAAAGAAAGTATACTTGGAGACACGATTCGATCCTGAACTACATTGTTCGGTGTTTGATCTCCCTTTCTAAAAACGACGATGTGAAGGTTTTTGCGGACATCAAGGGCATGACCTCTTCCGGGTGTACAATACCTCCAAATATTTTGCCCACATCTCACTGCCCGGACATATTTTTGTATAATGAATCTGCCCAAAAGGCTTTGATTGCTGAACTCACTGTTCCATTTGAACAAAATATAAAAACATCTCATGATCGTAAGCAAAACAAATATGCCAGTCTTCTTTCTTATCTTAACATGGGGGGGGGGGGGGTGAAAACAAATCTAGTTTGTTTTAAGGTTGGTTCTCGTGGCCTGGTCAGTAAAGATAACGTTTCTTGTGTGCGTTCCATTTTCAAATTTTGCAAAGCTACATTCACCAAAAAGGTCACCAAAGACATTTCTAAACTAGCTTTGTTGGGTTCATACAGTATTTGGAATTGTAGGAAAGAGCCCTTGTGGGATGACCTCGAATACCTCAAATTGAACATAGTTTAATCATGTTTGTTGGCTCTTTTAAATGATTTTTATGCATTTCTTGTATGTAATTGTTTGTTTTTGCTTCGTTTTCCCTGCATTGGTCCATGCTGTTGCTTTGCACTGGCATGTTGGCCATGTCCTGGGTTTTGTGTATGCTTTTTAACCTTGTTTGTTAATAAAGTAATATGATGATTTTATTTATTTATTTATCTATTGACTCATTCGTCTCTTGATTTGCTTTGCAGTTGAAACCTGCAAGAAGGTATGGGCCAACCTCCACGCCGGTTACAGGCAGGTCGTGAATGCCCCGAAAAGCAAACCTGGGAGCGGCACATCAAGTAAAAAAGGTGGAAATGGGAAGGATACATGCGGTCACATGTCACATCAAAAGCAGGGTATGAATTATTTACCAGGATTCTTTATAACTGATATTTTACACTGGGTACTATACACAGGGCATCTTAACGAAAATCCCAAACACAAATCTGAAACATCATAGTTAAGTTATCTTGGCTAGTCTCAAAAAATCACCTGATAACACACATATTATACAAATCATCACACAGTTGATAGTATTTACTACAGACAGCAAGTTTTTATTACATCATTTGGTTTTTGGAATACAAATGTTTCACTTATCTTTGTCATGATCACAGTCACAACACACATTTCAGGGTATTATATACCATACTATATTATAATGTGAAAACTATTTTCACAATTATATTTGAACTTTCAATTCCTTATTAGGCCTATTCTACCATTGTTATACTCCAATGTATTCTTATATTAATATTTATTAACAAACTATCTATTTCAGATCTGTGTCAAACATTGAGGTTGCGAACAACGATATTGACAACGACCAAGCGGCAGAAGTTGACAAAGATGACTCTTCCAAACCAACAGTTTGCTATGTTTTTGTAAAACAATTTTGCATGTTGATAGCTATTGCTCTTCAAAAGCTGGTCTCGCTATGGATTTTATGTAATTGTTATGTATATCGTGCTGCCTATGAGGCTTTCATATGACATGTTAAGCCCTCCAGCCACATAGTTGGAGTTCCATATTGAGCCGTTTTAAAATTGCATAATTTCCTGCTCTTTTAAATAATGAGCTGGTCTCACTAAGTATTTTAACTTTTTATTGTATTTCTTGCTACATTGTTGGGTTTATTTTTTCTTGCCATATGTAATGATATTTTTGTTGATTTTATGATGTATTGTATTGTAAAGCACTTTGTATATGAAAAGGTGCTTAATAAATGATGCTTATTATTATTATTATTTATTAGCAGGAGAAGAGGCTACCAAACCAGCAGCAGAGTAGTCACCGAAAATGGCAGCAACGACCGTAACAAAGAAACGCAAACAAAGCACTGATGACCCAGATACACACATGATTGGCATGCTTCAGAAGGCGCAAGAATCACTCATTAAAAATATGGCAATTGAAAATAATGCTCTTGGCATTCAACTCAGGCGCTTGTCACCTTACAAAAGGGCTGTGGCAAAAATAAAAATTCAACAGGTGATGCTCGGCTTTATAGGATTGATGTGGTTTGACTTTCTCCAGGAGAGATTGAAATGCGTCTGGTGACATTCTGTAAGTCTGCCTGAAGGATTCATGGTCAAGTAGGCAGCGACAAAGAAAGCTCAAAAAGTGCTGTGTATGGTTAGGAGGAACTTATGGAATTGCCCGGAAAAAGTCAAAGTCATAGCTTACACCTCGCTTGTGCGACCACACCTTGAGTATGCTGCAGGCCCGGGGCTTGGTGCCCATACAGGAAGAAGAACATAATGTCCTAGGAAATAATCCAAAGGCAAGCTGCCCGTTTTTGTAAAAGGGAATACTCAAGAGAAAAGGGAACAGTCACAAAACTTCTTTCTGACCTGGATTGGGAGACACTAGAAACCAGAAGATTGATGTACAGACTTTCTTTGCTTTATAAGATCTGCCATGAACTAATTGACATCTCCATGAGTAAATATCTCACACCAAATCCAAGATCAAGCAGACCTCATAACCAGAAATACATCAAGCCAGCAACCAGAATTGATGCTTACTAATATTGATTTTTTTCCCGCATCAATTGAACTGTGGAATAAACTGCCTGCCGAAGCAGTAGAAGCAAAAACCTTGCAGAGCTTCAAGTCATCACTGCGCAGCCATTGTAGTGATGTTCAACTTAATACAATTCATTAATTTTTTCTGCACATCTCCATGCGAGCTCATTGGTCAACTTGACTTTAATATATGCTTTTTAAGCACAACGTCGGCTTACCAGAACCAGAACCAGAAGTACTTGTTGCTCTGGGTCCAACAGGTGGAACTCGCCATACTGTGGTTGTCTCAGCAGCAGTCTTCTGGCGTATATACTTTGTCTTATGGTTTTCCGTTTCCTCACAATGTTGAGGAGTAGAGCTATTATTTAAGTTGTGTGTTGTCAGAGCGAGAAGCCTGGCACTTAGCGGAGCCATTTTGACATCTAAGTAACTAGGCAATTGCTATAAAGCTTTGTACAAACCCAAATGCTATCAAGTACAGTTCCTCCATAGGTTAATATTACATAATTAACATTTAATATCCTTTTGACTCCTATTTGGAGCCATTACAGACATTAAATCATGACAATAGTTCAATTGAGTTTACCTATTATGATTTTATTGACTTCATTAAAGAAATTCTCTAAATTTTGCGTACTTTGGTCAACGGGCAATACTTGTTAACAGTCAGGCAACGCTGTGAATTGTAGAAATATATCTTTCTCCGGTTCATAGTTTTATATTCGAAGTCGCATATATTTTGACGACCAAAAAGTATTTGAAGCCAAATATTTGCCTTCGAATATACTAACTGAACCAGCCTGTAGGATCATGGCTTAATTGTATTATGGGCAAGTCCAGGTTGATACCAATATAGATATTATAGTGCACAAAGGACATCCCTTGGTATATACATGCATTCCCATACATAAGACATAAAAAAACAGAAAGTCTATATACAAGGAGCAGCTTTAACATTAAAACAAATTTATGATTTATAATCAACAGCAGTGAACTAGTGCACTAGACATATAAACTAGTGAACTAAACATTTATATTCAAAATACGAACATGGAATTATCAGACTCTACAATATGTATAGTAGACATTTATTATATCTCCCCAGAATTGAAGAAAAGGAGCAAGGTCAATATGAGAGACAGATAGGTAGACGGAAAGATGTGATAGTGGGGTAAAGTGAAGAAAAAGAGAATACCAAAAATACAGAGGGAAATGCAGACAGATGATGAAACAGCAAGATATAATTCAGGGCAAGGAGAAGCAAAATAAAATAGACATGCTTAGTTTTAATTAACAGACTCTACAATAGGTATAGTAGACATTTATAAGTCCCATGAAATGAAGAAAAGGAAAAAGGTCAATATGAGAGATAGACAGGTGGACAGAAAGATGTGATAGTGGTGTAAAATGAAGAAGAAAAAGACAATACCAAAATACAGAGGGAAATACAGACAAATGGTGAGATAGCAAGATATAGGCCTAGTTCAGGGCAAGAAGATGCAAAACAAATAGATAGACATGCTTATTTTTAAACATTTTGAAATTTCTACTCACTTCTACATTCATAGCAGCATTTATCGTCTGGTTTGTGCAATTCATGTCCAATTTCACAGACTACAGATTCACAACGCTCCAATTCACAGTTAACTACACCTCTCTGTCAAAAATAAAGAAATAAACAGAAGTAAACAAATTTTGGTTCTTTAAAACTGAGAGACAGGAAACATGTGTTTGTTTGATTGAAAAGTGATTTTGAGGGATAGTTGGAATTTATTGATTTCAGGGATGTGTGGAAGTGTATTTGTATAAATTTTCATAAATCACCTAACAATACATACAACAGGTATGGATTTCTGAAACAATAATTCAGTAAATTCATTAAGGTTATGACCAAATTTAAGCACTTTAGTGTTGTTAGCTTTGTTCAACCCGTAATACGCAATAATTATTCAGCTTTTGTTATTGCATGTCACTAAAGTCCCAACTTAACCATGGTAAATTCACAAAGCGAATCTGCCATTGCACAAAACATAGTCAAGGTTGGTACTATGCCCAACTACATGTACCATGTATACCATTCTATATCAATATACAATACTATAAGTTTCACCTATAACAAGTAGAGAAAGGAAGAAAGTTAGTCATTTTATTCTCCTCTATTCTGACAATGCTACAACAAGCATGAATGTCTCACTCAATCATCTACCTGTTCAAAGTTTCATAAGACTCATCTTGTTGAATGGAATAACCACCTAATAAGTTTTTTTTTCAGTTTACTAATTGCCATTTTCTTCCTCCATACATACACTTGATGCACTTATCATATACAAGTAAACTAATTCTCTGATTGACGATTGATAAATTGTTTGACTGACTGACCAACTGACTGACTGACCAACTGACTGACTGACTGATTGATTGATTGATACTTACATCACAAGAGCACTGGATACAGTTATCAGCTCCTTGAGACCACACTTGTCCATCAAAGTATGTCCTACCAGTTGTTTCCACATGACACACTATATAAAGCATAACAAGAATTGAGATTATTTCAACAATGTTACTAAGAGCATGGTAAAATAACAACAGGGATGTACCGAGCTTTCTTGGTCGGGGGAAGATGGAAACAAAATTGGTTATATCATCATTTGGGGTACACTTATAGCAGACTTTTTTTAAAGAGAGAATGTGCATGTAAAAGTCTTTGAGCTTCCAAAAAGGGTGCACAAAATTGGTAGCACTATTTTGGCCCATAATCCGGGTAAACTTTGTGGGGGAACTGGCTCCTTGCCACTTTTCATTTCCATTGCCTTCCCAATTTTCTCTTTCATTTTTTGTCAGAGGGGCACTTTACTCCTTCATATTCCTGCCCACCACTGGCTCGCTAACAGCAGGAAAGTTTGAT
Organism: Amphiura filiformis; assembly: GCF_039555335.1. Classification (NCBI taxonomy): domain Eukaryota; kingdom Metazoa; phylum Echinodermata; class Ophiuroidea; order Amphilepidida; family Amphiuridae; genus Amphiura; species Amphiura filiformis. The sequence continues at coordinate 50,146,878 of NC_092644.1, read as the reverse complement.
AACATATCCAAATATGTGTTGAAGGTTTTAGGGAATCATAAATGTACCAAGCAAATATATGGATAACCCAAACATTGTGACAACTAAGGGATCTGAGGTATCAGAAAATCCTCTACAAATTGTCCTTCTCGACATCAACAAAATCAATTAAAATGTGATAAACTAGGAAGAGAAATTCCATTTATATACCACCCTAAACTTTCCAAATTGTCACCTACAACACATTAATTTGAGAAGTAAAACATAAATACTGATGTAAGTTGATAAAATAAGGAATGAAACAAAACATCCAAATTTCATTTTCATAGTGCCTAAGGTCACCAAATTATTGTACTTTGCATATGACCATACCTTGACAGTGAGGGCAGCATTCTCCTGGTAATGTTATCTGTTCATGTCTTGGGCAGCTCATCATTGGGCACATGTCACGAGTACACTCCCAGACAGAATCACGCTGAAAAGCAACACAAATTTGTACAAAATGCAGTTACTTGAAAAGTACTTGATGAAAACAATTACAACATGGGTATCATTTGACAATTGCTTTTTGGAGTAAATATTGAATCCACTAATTTGTAAGGCTCAAACTGTTAACATTATTGTTAGCTATTGTTTAGTAAGCTACATCCTCCATATAATGGATTTAATCACTTCATTCTAAGGCAGCTTCAATTTTCTGTAACATCTAAACATGATTTCACAAATCCCATAGCTATTGTTCATGATTTGCACATAATCTGGATAATATTTAGCTTTTGTAAAGGTATCAATCCCCTTTAGCCTTTTTTTTACTTGATAAAGTTTCGCTTTGTGCACATTTCAACAAAAGTGGTAATTTGAAAGACAGTTTTAAGACCAAAATTCAACCTGATTATATCCAAATTAGTAGTGTGTGTGTAATTGTTTCAGGCAGGGGTTCCATTCTGTATGCTTTCCCCAGGTGCCACAAACCCTAGCTAAGCCACTGAGAAGAACCACACATTACACACTAGCACATCTTAATATGAAATTACAATGGAAACATAACATGCAAAGGCAGATAAGCCAAAGAAAAACCTCCTGACATACCAGCCTCTGCGGATTTGAATCTAAAAACTCCAGACATACCTACCTGTGCAGGGATTTGAACCCCAGACCTTTGAATGGCAAGTCTGATACTCAGCTACACAGGCTGTCCCAAATAAACAAGTCTAGTACTCATGGATGAGCAGTCACGGTAAACAGTACAAATAACACACAAGATAATTTCATGTTAAAAGTGTGCTAGTGTGAGATGCCTGGTTCTTCTTTGCCCTGTACATTCAATACCCTTTGAACCACTACTGTACTATACCTACCTTACACTCGCAGGTAAAGCATGGATCATTGTAAGGTTTGGTTCTGACTCCCTGTGTTTCATTGGTGCATCCACGTTTAAGCTCAGCTAAAAAGAAAACAAACAATACCTGATTATTAATGCACCATAACTCATGTTAAGGATAATTTAAATAATACAATACAACAATAATTTTAGACTTTGGCCCTGAGATTTAAAAAAAAAGAGTGGGGAAAACAACATTAACAAGTAATCTTATACTGACCTGCTCTGCATGTAGCACAGCATTCACCCTCTACAGGAGGCTGTATACTATCACTTGGACAATTCAGTAGTGACTCACAGATTTCTCTCAAACACAGCAAACTGCCATCCTATGAAAGCAAAATGAACAATAGTGTATTAATTAAACATTCTAAGCCACATAATAAACAGAGTATGCTGGGGTAATATTTCATGACTATGTCTGACTGGAATTGAGAAGCTTAAAACAAGCAAGTAGATTAGTAAATCATGTGGTGAGTAAAATGTGTCCCTGCCAAAAGGGCGGATCTCTGACTTTCAGGGTTTGTAAAAAAAATTGCAAAATGACCTCAAATAACCCCTAGATGAACTTTGGCCTCACAACTGTTGACATCACATATGTCAATGTACCCAAGGGTCATTTTATCCAAGGTTAAATCCAACATTAAAAGGTTAACATTTTCTGCACACACAGCCACACATCGGAGCTTGTTTTATAGTCCTCTTTCCAAACTTTATTTGGCAGGGACAATAATGATGAGCCTATTTTCATTTGAATCTTTTTTATTTGACTATTTTCATTTGACTCTGACATGAGCTGTTCTCCACTATATTGAGAGTAGGCTCTTATTTTATTCCTTGAAAAAGAAAAGTTTTATCTGTTCGAAACGTTGGCATTTTAACTTTGTTTATATGTTTTGTGTTGTTCCCCATTGGATGTTGTGTCATATTTTCCCTGTTTTTAATTTTATCCATTGCGAGTGTGACACTGTTGTATCCTTTTGGATCCATTCTTTGGTTCCCTGCTGGTCAGTTGAAACAGATTTTCCCTGTTTTTATCTTTTAAAATTGTTAATTTGGATGATGGCATTAAAAGGTCCAATATAACATTCGGTGCAAGAGGCCATAATAAGTCTCACCTGGCATGAACATGATTCACATGGGTTTCCTCCAGGTTGAAACCTCTCACCATCTGAATAGATGACACCATCATACTCACAGCCTGTAGTATAATATTACAAAACATCATCATTGTTGTATCTGCTTCACTTTTACAATATGATCATGTAACTCAATTTTTGCAATAACAGTGCAACTTTAGAATCTGGTTACACAACTCCTGCTATAGACCCTCTGATTATTTTGAGAACGATGCATATTCACAGAATAAATCAAATCTTGTGGGTGGTGTACCTTATTATAATACCTAGGCCTACTTTCCATGCAGAATTTAACACACTACAAGATATTGTCTTTTTTGAGGTGCTTTTTTATGTTGGGCATATCTAGGCATTAGCAGCTGCAATCTAGGAGATAACGCTGACGAAACTTCAGCCAGGCACAAGTGACCTGGTGAACGAAGGGGGTCGCTGTAGATAGCTTAGATTACAGTACAGGCAAGTGTAACCAACAATTGGGTTTATTACCCTGATCTGAACTGCCTTTACCAGATGAGCCATTGGGAGAGAGGATAAGATTTTTTTTTGGGGGGGGGTCCTGCGAGGAGTTGAACCCGGGACCTCTGGTACCAAAGGCAAAGACTTTAACCAGTGTGCCATGCTGCTCCCTTTTGGCTATTCAAATAGGTTTGCTTTGCAATAACTATACAATTTCTTGATCTTCATATTCTAGAACATGCTCATTTTTCACAGTTATTTAAAAAAACAAGATTCTCAAAAAGTTCATGATTTGATGTTGCTTTAATATTTGGTGTACATGTACTTGAAGGGGGCATTTTTCTTCCCAGTGAGGGGCAGGAATATCTCTGGAATATATGCAGCTTTCAAACTGCAAACAGCATCATACATTTTATACTTTACCTGGACAAACTGGACAACACTGGTCTGGGTAGTAGATAGGATTACTGCAGAAATCTGGAGTCAAACAATGAATCTCTGTACATAAGGTGTCACCCTCCTGCAAAAACAAATTAAAGAGATAAATTAGGGTGTCAGAATGAAACCCCTAATATACTGTATTTTCTCTATTAAATGCCACCATTAATTAAATGTTCAAGCAATTTTCAAGCAAAAATAGATGAATTTAGGCCTTACAATGCTGAAATTGCCATGCTATCTTCTGTAAGTAAGCTTAACACAGTCCACACATGATCAGTAATTGCTGTAGATGACTTTGCAAACCTGAAAGTGAACCGTTAGTCATTGATCCCAAGTACACAGTTCATCATAAACTGTTTGTTGAAAGATTTTTAAAACATACCAAATATCAAAATAGTCCATCCCTGCCAATGATATTATTTTACACATATGAATGTAATGGGCCACTTGTGTTCCAGGAGCACTACATGGCGACAATATCTTAAACAAGCAACTATACCATTTCTCACCCCGATATGGCAGTACCGTGACATCAGTACGTTGGGGCACCTGTTTTGGGCAGGCGTTTTTAAGCGGGTGCATGTGGTATGCCAGGGATTTGAGTGATCGCTAGCTCTTTGAGTCTGTGCCTAATGAAATACACACTGATGTCACTGCCACAACAGGGCAAAAAATGGTATATTTCTATTCTTACCTGACATTGACAGCTGATGCATGGGTTGATAGGAGAGATCCAGGACTCACCACTGGAATACTCAAATCCTTGATACAAGCAACCTATTGAAGAGAATAGGATGGTGTTATTACGAATAACCAACAGCACTGGCATATAATGAAACTTGCAAGTAAATGATGTTACACAAATACTATTTTGATATAAGAAATGTACATGTTACAACTAGCATTTTGGTTTTGTTGAAACAAATTATTTTCATCAATACTGAAAAACTCATAGAGCGAATTTCAAAGATTACCAACTTCAAATTGTACCATATGTAAGGCTATAGCGAATCCACGATTTTGGATTGTCCCTCATGGAGACAATCCTTGTACCTAGGGAATTTGTGAGCCAGAAATCGAAAGATAATTGTCGTCTTCAATATTGAGCATTTCAAGGTTTGCACATGTAGTGCTTAGCATGCGTTGTTAGCACAATGCATTACATGCAAACGCAAACAACCACACACGTTGCTGGGCACATAGCGAAATACTTTGGAGATACATCAAGTGGCCTACATGAGCGACACACAAACATGGCAGAGTTGGTACTTTTTTTATTCTACCTCACTGAATACAACACATACTACATTCTCTCTAATTAACACTCTAGGGGCTTTTGCATTTCCGAACTGTCTGGGAGCGCAATGCTCCATGCACAAAAACAGATCATCAAGCACACACAATATGAAAAATATTGGATGCATACATAAACAATGAGAAAACATGACTACAAGTGATTTGTTTACACACATTTTGATATAAGCTGTTGAGGGATGTTTTAGTTTGTTTGCATGTAACAAATTTATCTCCAGCATAATCTTAATGGATTTATTGGGAAAGACATCAATTTGGTGATAACATGGTTAAAAAAGTCTGGTATAGCATTTATGCAACAGTTTTCAAAGAAAAAAGAGGTGGGCAGTTATTAGAAGAGGATGTTAAGTATGGAGAATACAGTATTTACTTTAATAATAAAATGAAGTTTTTCTTACCCTGACATCTCTCACAACATTGACCTGGGTCACGAACTCTACGGTCACAGGTCAATTCTTCACATGTTTCTGTCACACACATCACATTACCATTCTGTAAAATGAAACAATAATAACAACAACAATAATAATGAGGGATTTAATGTAGCGCCAAATGTCAGAACCTTTGAGCACTTTACAGTATTATAGATAGTACAGCATAAAATTATTACAAATTAAAATTCACTACATGCAAAATGTCAAAGTCAGTATGTAACATACAAGTTTATTAAAAGGGCATTTCGTGATCCACAGCCTCATCCCCCACTTTTCTCAAAAAAAGTTGAGATTTTTATATCACTGGAATACTCTGGCTACATAATGTTTATGTACAAAATATTTCTTGCAGATTAATTCGCTCAGCAAAGATATCGTGAAATTTGAATTTCGTTCTGGTATACCAGAACGAAATTACAACACATTGTCTATGGAGCAGTGTAATACACATAATCATGCATAACTTTCATGAACGCAAAAAATCGGAATCAACTGAAATTTTGGGAATAGGTTTTTTTCGTGGATATCTAATGAAAAATGACATAAATAGAGGATGCTAGGATCACGAAATACTCCTTTAATACACAATAACATTTCTCTACTCCAGTAACCTTCCTCCATTTGAAAAAAATAGAAAATGTATACACATATTATTGGATATTTATGCATCAGGAACTCTCACAGCATATTTCAGAAACACCTGTCAATAATAATAATAACTCTGTACAATTTCCCTTTTCTTTGACTTTCAATAAATCCATTGGGGTCATGCTACAAAAGGGCAAAAATGGTGTACAGATGTCAATACAGTTCAAATTATATAAGATTTGGTCTGATAAAAAAATGTTATTCTGCAACTTGGTCTATAGTGTGTTTGACAGTAACGCCTTGTTTGTATTTCACAGAGGCAGTTTTGAAATTGTGGGTACTAGCCTAATCCAGCGGGACATATACACACACATAGAAGAGCAATTTGTCCATACACTGGCAATGCAATCACATACACGTACTGATGGAATGCTAAGCAACTCTTATCTTGAGACAAGACACAGTACAATTTCATATTTTCTTCTCTCTTTTCAACAATTGTTTATAAATATGTGACTGCATTTGCAAGCCACTCCACTCAATACAAGCTTCAAATTGAGAATACACCATTGCTTACCAGACAGTTACATTCCCTGCAGTTATCAGGTCTGAATATCTCTCCATTATTGTAGATTCTCTCTTCAAATAAACAGCTATCACAGATGGGACAACATGATCCTGTCACTGGGTGAGTACATTCTGAATTGGGACATGGGATGCGATTACACACTGCTTTATTGATCTGATAAAAGAAAAAGTTTGACAAACAGTAATGTATTACATGGATTTTTTTATCACTAATAAAATAGCCAGCAATTTATGAATTCCAAATTTGATATAGAAGCCCTATTTAGAAAAGATCCTTTATGTCAATTGAATAATGTTACTAAGTTTGTTTCACACATTCAGCTTCAGATTCTTCCAATTACATATCAGGAAAGATAAATTTCAAACAATTAAGCAATGGGTGAGTTCCGAATGACTTGAAACCCATTTTCCCAGAATACCACTTTCATCAAACAATACAATTTCATCGATACACCCATTGTAACTGAATGCTTAGAATTGAATTCCATTTTAATCTACACCTTCTCTCCCAATCTTTATTTATATTTGTAACAGAATGATAGCCTTCAATATTTAATAAGTATGAGGTAACCAAAAATTGATCTGTAAAATTAGTTTTCTTGTTAAATACCTTACCTGGCATTCACATTGCTGACATCTGTCTGATGGTAGCAGCCATCTTGAGCCATCAGGGTAGATACGATCATCAAAACGACACTCTGTTGAGACATGACAATGTACATTGTTAGATAGGGGTGGCAACATGGGAGTGTGAAAATACAACAGGAAAAAAGAAATAACAAGAGAATTATATGGCAAACAGAAAAAAACCTGACTGGCAGGCAGACAGACAGATAAAAAAAACCACCAACAAACAGATGCATAGATAGACAAAGCCACAAAGAGAGACAAACACACACAGAAACAAACACATACATTAACAAATAAACATATATAATAACACATACACACAGACAGTCTGATAGACTGTTAAGGAAGACTGAGTCACACAGATTGAGTCACACAGACTGAGTCGCACAGACAGTCAGAAAGACTGAGTCAGAAAGACTGAGTCAGAAAGATTGTGTCAGAAAGATTGAGTTAGAACGACTGAGTCAGAAATGAGAATCAGAATGACAGAGTCAGAATGACAGAGTCAGAATGACTGAGTCAGAAAGGCTGAGTCAGAATGATTGAGTCAGAATGACTGAGTCAGAATGACTGAGTCAGAATAACTGAGTCAGAATGACTGAGTCAGAATGACTGAGTCAGAATGACTGCAGTCAGAACTGACTGAGTCAGAATGACTGAGTCAGTATGACTGAGTCAGAATGACTGCAGTCATTCTGACTGAGTCAGAAATGACTGAGTCAGAATGACTGAGTCAGAATGACTGAGTCAGAATGACTGAGTCAGAATGACTGAGTCAGAATGACTGAGTCAGAATGACTGAGTCAGAATGACTGAGTCAGAATGACTAAGTCAGAATGACTGAGTCAGAAAGACACAAAGATAAATAGAGAGACAGGTTTACTTACCAGGACAAGCTGGGCAGCATTCTCCAGGAGGTGTGACTGGACTTGGACATGTGGTTTGATGACATCGTAACTCACTACACTCAACATTACCAAGCTAGAAAAAACAAAACGATTAGATGATAACAATACATCAGTACACCAAGGGCATCAAACTTGGTTGGAAATGCTGGTGATTGATGTGACAGTGTAATATCTATGTAGAGTGTCGACATTAACAGTACTTATGCAGTATTAGATTGTGAGAATGAAGCCAAAAATGAAGGCATTACATACATACATACATACATATACAATTTATACCGCGCATATTATTTAATTAAAGGTCAAAGCGCCATAACAAACTAAATGCATTAAATGCAGGCTTTGAATACTGTGGTATTATAATCATATTGGCACCATTGTAAACATTGTAGAATTTTACAACAAATGTGAGTTTTAGACTTACTCTGCAGACACAGTTATGGCATGGATTACTGGGATGAAGAAACACTCCATTGTTGGCAATTTCAATTCCTTCAAACTCACAGCCTGAAACAAACAAACAAACAAGATACTTGTCAAGATTGCATCATTGTGATTTAAATTACGCCTTATGCCTTACACCCTACAAAGCATAATCAATGTATTGCTGATAAATAGAACACAAAAAGGCAGTCCAGTTAGCTCAATTGGTAGGAACTAGAAGCTGATGCATGATGGTATGGGTTCAAGCCCCTGCAATGTCTATTCTGTTATGGACAAATTGAGCTAGCTTGAAATTCCTGGCTGTGATGGTAATTATATGTAGGCTAACTAGTGTTCATGCCTGTATAGAACTTTGTCCTGAATGATGCTAAATGGTCATCTGGATGGCAAGGTGGACAGACACCTTCTGTAAAGCACAATGATCTTTTAAAAGTAATTGCGCTATATAAATGTGTGGCCTTTCCCCCTCTTTTTTAGAAAAATTCTTCTGCTTTATCATGTCAGATTCAAAGATGGAATGTTTATATCGTAATACATACCAACACAGACAGGGCAGCATTCTCCTTGTCTGATTTGAGGATGAGAACATAAACGACTGCACTCAGCAGCCTGACAGAATATCTGACCATTCTGTTGAGAAATGATGAAGATTATACATTATTAATTACCGAAAACACATCACATGTTTTGAAACATCTCAAAATTTCAAGCACCTAAAACCAGATGTATTTGGATGTAAATGCTAAAGACATAAAAAGACTCTTCAAACGCAGTCATTGTCTTTAAAATGTATTTGGTAAATCTGAACAAAAGCTAACATATGCAGTATACCCATACATGACTTGAAAGTAGTTCTTTAAAGAGCATGTGCAAATTAGCCGGTCCTACATTACTGGCACACAGTATGCTGCATTAGAGTGCACAACATCATATCCATCCATCCATATAGGCTACATAAAAAACATGAGAAAATCAAAACTTCTTATCCCACAAGGATAAACTAGTGAGCAAATATGAAGCTTACAAGTCTGAATCTACTGAAATACAGTGCAGTGTCTTAAACTGATGTGTTCATGCTTCAATAACATGTGGAATAAAATATGGTGTCAACTCTTTAGTCTACATTCTCTAGATAACTCACATATGGACAAACATTTTTATACAGAGAACTACTCATTTGTCATGTTAATATTGTGTATTTTAACATTTTGAAAAGATAGCTCAGTATTATTTAAAGGTGCACTTTGTGATCCACAGCCTCATCACCCCAATTACACTAAAAATTTGAGATTTTTATACCACCAGAATCCTAGAACTGCCAAATGTTTGTGTGAATAAACTTTCATGAAAATTTGGTTATTTGACAATTTGTATTTTCCATTTGTTGACAGACAGAAATTACAAAACAGTGGCTTATGGGGCAATGTAATACTTGCAATTATAGTCAAATCACAAATTCAATGTTCAAATCAACTGTATTTTTTTGAAAAAAGCTTTATCTTGAATATTTATTGAACCATGTCTTAAAAAGAGGAGGGTGTTAGAATCACAAAAAGCTTCTTTACAAATAGAAATTGGTCCATCGTTCGAAATAAGCCCTGTCGCAGTGCAATTTGCATCCTAAAATTGCCTGTTGCGATAAAACTTAAAAAGTGTGGTGCAAAATTGCGATACCACATTTCACTGATTTTATGTGTTGATTGCATGAGACACTTGAAGATGCTTTGCATCAGATGAAATTGCACCACATTTCACTGATTTTATGTGTTGATTGCATGAGACACTTGAAGATGCTTTGCATCAGATGAAATTGCACCACAACATTCAAAATGGGGTGCAAAAGTGCACCACAAGGTAAAAATATTAATTCAGAAACTGGGTTTGACCATATGTTACAATGTACTCAAATCTTTGTTAGGTCACGTTTCAAGGTAGGGTGCAACAGTACTGTCTAATATTGATTTCAATCCTGTCATAGTTACATAGTGCATGTCATTGAGATCTGGGGATCTAGAGTCCCCCTTCTATCACTCCTAATCATGCACACACATGTCTGTATACCTGAGACCATGTTGCCCAGTAATCAAATTGCTGATAACACCGTCTGGTGTGTGACCAGTACCATTGTCTGAAGTGACTCCAATTACACAGGTTTGTTACCGTCTGGTTTAAGAGTTAACCCAACAGAACAGAAAGGTGAGATCAAAGAAATGGGGTGAACAATAGAAAGAGGGTGGGGAGAGAGAAATACGTAATGAGTGAGAGAGACAGAGAGAGACAAACAGATACAGATGGAGTAAAAGGAAGGGATGACAAGAAAAAGACAAGACATACAGAGACAGAGAGATGAAATAAGGAAAAGAGAGGGGAGATGGAGACTGAATAGAAAAAGGAGTAGAAGGGTGTGGAGAGAGTGTGAGAGACAGAGAGTGTGTGGGGGTGAATGCGTAAGAATAGACACACACCCCTGTGTGTGCGGTGTGTTTGCTGCCAACCGAGGACAGTGTGTATTGCTATCTAACCGCGGATGTGTGTATCGTGTTTTCATCGCCAAAACATGGACCAAAATGACTGATTTTTTTGTGTATGATACGAAATAGAATTTTATCCATCAACTGTACTGTATTTTTTACACATATAATAATAATAATAATAATAATGTGAATTTCTAATGCGCACATTTCCACCAAATCAATGGCGCTCAAGGCGCGATACATAGATTAACTTAAACAACAAAATAAAAAATTAATTTACATTACAACTTAATCTACACATGAACAACAATCAATAGGTGAACAAAATATGGTGATGCACATCAGTAAAATGCTTCTTTCATTAAGTGAGTTTTTAAAGAACTTTTAAACTGTGTTAAAGATGTACTTAGTTTAATGTGGGTTGGCAGAGTATTCCAGAGACGTGGTGAAGCAATTGAAAAAGCCCTATCCCCCCATGAATGTTTTGAACGGGGTTCGCAGAGAAGCGATTTTGAGCAGAGCCCGCAAATTTTAGCAAACATCACTATAATGCATTTAGCATGCATTTGAAGTCTTTTGCAGCAGTTTGAGACTGAGGACTGTCCTTTGTTGGAGGTAAGTCCGTAGTTTAGGGTGAAAAATCTTGTGTGTGTCCTAGTTTGCCGGCAAACACGTACGCACCCCCACCCACATGTATATTCCCCAAGTGTTTTTAAGTTTTTACTTGTGGAATATCACACACACATTCTAACTGTGGAATTTTTCACATATTCATCCATATCCAGATCAACTTTCTGTAGAGGTGTTCGTATCACAAACTGAGGGTGTTAAGGCCAGAGTAATGGAAGACACATTCGTCTACGACCGAATTTGAGATTTTTTGATATTTATCAACACTAAGATGTATTCTTTAACTTGAAACTGATAAATTACAACTTGCTAATATTTATTCGTATTTTTGCTTGATTTATTTCACTCTTTTCAACTCTAAAAAGTCACATGGCTCAAGACAGCTTAGTAAATTGGCGGAAATAATGAGTCAGAAATGTGCGAATGCGAAATATTGTGATTACTTGCACGATTCGCGTCACAAGGACGCCAAGCGCAACTCTGCGCGTATGTCCAACGCAGTCAAGGCGCGATTCGTAGGTTGTTCACGCCAGCAAATGTGGTGTAAACAAAACAAAAATTTGCAGTCAAAATGCCACTTAGATTTTTTAATTATTTTGAATTTTGACGCACTGAAAGCAGACATTATAGATTCATTGGTGCAAAAAGATGCATATTTAGACCATGCACCAGATACAGCTTTTACAAGGGTGAACGTCTTACCGTTTTAAAATTTAAGGACGTTTTGTGCAGAATTTTGACATTTTTTACTAAAACGTCGATTTCTCAGAGTTCACTTTTGACAATATTATGCGATTTTTGTGACAAGATAACTCGAAAAATATGCAAGCAAAGGGTAAACTTTTGCACTATCCTTTAGAGTACATCAAACTCTACGACAGGTTTTTTCATTTTTTCAAAATATTTGTTTTAAACAAAAATATACACCATTATGTGCAATTTTAGCTTAATAGAGTGACAAAATGGCTTTTTTCACATGTTTTTTTTTTAATATTTCGAAAAAAAGAGACGAATTTCAAAAAAATAAAAAAAACCTTCCCTAAGTTCATGTCTCTTCTTCATGGAAAGCTAACTGATTTTTTTTTTTTTTTTGTACGGATTTTTTCTAAGTTCTAAGTTGGGGTAAAAAAGTGAATTTTTGTGATTTTCTCAAAAATTTCTTGACTCATTTCCTTTCCAAAAATGTATAGTTTTATATACTTTGGACATACAATTCAGAAATAATGAAGCTCGAAAAGGTCCATGTTCTCTCCCATTACTCTGCCCTTAAACCCCTCTTTGGATGAAAGACCTCCAACCATGGAGCTCCATCGTTGTGATAAGACTCCACAGTTGGTATGTGTATAATATGCACACCTCCACAGTTTGAATGCAGATGCAAACACCCCACACACAAATGACAATGGAAGTCAAGTATTTCAAAAGGGATAACAGTCACATATTACAGACAATAGAGAAATCAACAGAAAGACAACAGAATGACAGACACAATAGAATACAGAACAGGAAAGATGGACAAGAGCAATGTGAAAATGTAACTATAATATTGAAACTTAACAACAAAAAGATTATGATTTTAGATAAAAGAGAAACAACAGAGATTCTTAGATAGCAGTAGCTATCACTGTGGACTGTGTCAGCTGCCAGTGATACTCAATGATAAATACTGATACAGTCCAAAAATGTTGCCCATGTAGGGTAGAAGACAATTAAATGTCACACAGAAATAGCAGAGATTTCAGTTGGTACCACATTTTTCACATGGGAGGGTGATTCTACATAAGGTCATGATCTGTTTGACCTGATAATTGTATCAAATGACTTACTTTGCAAGAGCATCTTGAGCATGGGTCATTAGCCGGTGTGTATGTCTCCCCATTCTCATAGACAACACCATCAACAGTACATTGACCTTTGGTGAAAATAAACATCAGATATCAGTTTAATATAGCAATAAAAACAAAATAATTATTGTTAGAAACAGTTGATTCAACTCTGAATGGTTTCTCTTATTATTATCAATAATTTCACATTATATGCAGGATTTTTCTGTGAGGCTTTATATCATGAAATCAAAACATGCAAATGGCTTCAGTTTATCCACACTGAAAATAGTTTACAAGTAATGCAAGTGTCAATTTGAAGCTTGAACCTACCCACCTCAGGCCTCGGCATATTATCGATGTCGATCCGATGCCGGTGATTGAGGTCATACTTTTGTTGACCTCAATCATCTGCATTGAATCAATGTCGATAATATGCCGAGGCTTGAGGTGGGTAGGTTCAAGCTTCAAATTGACGCTTGTGTAAGATTTGACTGAAAATGGTTCACCCATCTAAAACTCAAGCAGATAATCTTAGCTGCAGTGGTATATACTGCAGATATCTAGATGTCTGTGTTTCAAAACCAAAAGTCCCAGACCATTGTTATGGCGAATAAGAGTGAGGTGAGTTAGTCCACCATGATTAGCAACATCTATTAGCATATACGTTGTGTACGTGTATGACAGAGTACATCATGTTTTCTTACCAATGCACACAGGGCAGCACTGTCCTGCAGGAATCACAGGCTGTCTACAGTTGACTTGAACACACTCTGGGTCACGACAGCTCACAAAACCAAACTAATTATATAGTAAAACAAAAATATAGACACAAATTGGTTAGATTACCTGGTAAGGCCTCAGACTCCTCAGCACTTTTAACTTATTCAATGGTATATACACAGTGGCAGCACTGGGGGAGACATTGATGAATATGACCACAGTCAGAACTCTTCCACCAGTTTCCACCAGTAAAAACTCTATTACGAAAAATGTCTTTTTCTGCAGCAATCTTGAGTAACATTTTTTCATTTTTGCCCCCTGAAATTGTCTGTCCCCCTGCAAATTCTAAATAAAAAATAACAAAATTCTGATGCCGTTACTTGGCATATCAATAATGGTATTAACAAAATTCAATCATCTAATATTTCCTTCTCTTAGGAAGAATTAAAGCAACCCAACTCACATTGCAATCACATGTTCTGCATACATTTGCTGGGTCAGGGAAACTAGCACCATTAGCCCATGGTTTACCACCATACGTACAACCTGCAAACAAACAAAATATATTGTTATCCTGTTATGGTATTAAATAAGTTTAAAGACATATTATTAAAGAATTCCTAAAAAAATAAGAACCATTTTTAAGAAGCACAAGCTGGAACAGTAAAGGAATAAAAGGAAGCAACAAAATTACATTACAACTTCCACTGACTTCCACTGGTGTTTTCATTTTGAGGTACTAGATAGGGCCATATTCTCAAAGAATTACTAACCGAGTCCATTTTTGTGTGCATGTGAAATGTCTAAGTTATGTAATTATGAATCAATATGATATTTTATGCAAAGATCAAGTGTTGCTGTACATGTATAATGACTTGATTAATTCTCGCTATTCACAATAAGGGCGCGCCAGCGGTTTGCGATGTAATCGTGATGTATCATGGGAAAAGGTCAACATCCAAGTCCGCGCAATACAAATATTACCATGCTATTACATACGAACACGTGACAATATTTTTTTAGTTTGTCAAAATAAAGGTGTTACACGCGAATAGATACTCAATAATACTTAATAATGTGATTTGAAATGTGCACAATTAATTTTTTCTCTATCGATTTGCGTGTAATACTGTTATATTGACAAACTAAAAAATATTGTCACATGTTCCTATGTAATAGCATGGTAATATTCAGATCGCGCGACTTGGATGTCGACCTTTTCCCATGATACATCACGATTACATCGCAAATCCGCTGGCGGCGCCTTTATTGTGAATAGCGAGAATCACAGCCACTCTAGGCAAGGACTACATAATTCTGAAGACTCCAACATGTCCTACAGACTTGTCAACCTGATATGGCTGGATTTAAAAGTGCATTAATATAACTCTATACTCCTATAGTAAATAGTGAAGAAGGACATTATAAACTAAGTGATGTTTTACTTGCCTTCACATTCCAAGCAGCACATTCCCTGTCCTGCATTAGGGCAGTTAGCTGGTGGACAGTCCCTTCGAGTGCATTGCCAGTCTCCATTCACACAAACACAATCTTGACACATGTCTGGATCTTCTTGCTCCTCACAAGCTGAAAATAATATAATCAATCAATCATTCAATCAATCAATCAGGTGGGCATTCCAATATCAATCAATTACAGTCAATTCATTAAATTGTTAATGTTACACGTTTTATTATTTCTATACTATTTACCAGATTTCTTTCGCACTCGTTGCCGATGCTAACCGATGTACAGTACAGTGTATACATGGAAGTGGGGTTCCAATTGGCTAATAGAATTGTGTCATGAAATATTGGCACCTTATATGCTGTTCAAACTGCGTAGCATCACATGACCAAGGTGTGAACTGGATCTTTCAACGTGATTATCAGGATGAGGGCATCAGCCAGTCATTGCCAGTGCAAAAGAACCTTACTGTGCTTATGTCAATTTTTCATTTGACAAATTTAAGGATTTTAAAGGAATAGTGCAACTAAGGGTGTCTACAAATTACTAGATGTCTAGAGAATTACCAAGTGGACAGGTAGCACAGCATTCTCCTGGAAGTTTGACGGGGTTATGGCATGGTGTTGGTGGGCAGGAACGAGGTATACAGCTTACTGAACCTTGCTATTAAAGAAAAATGTAGATCATTTTGTAGATTAGTAGATTAATGGCAATATATATTTCATGTTAATAATCTGTTTATTCATAAATTGGATATAATACTGTTGATATCTTGAGAGAGTAATCCATACTTAAAATTGAATTCAGATACCTGTAGACAAAAAGTTGTTTGTAATCTTAACAAAATCTTTTGAAACATTTTTGTTGAAATGTGAACTTACTAAGCACAAGCAGTCTCTGCACATGTCACTTGGATCCATGAAAGTCTCCCCATTACGTACCATCACATCCTCATACATACAGCCTAGAATAACAATCAACATTTTTAAAATGTCACAAAATTTCAATGTATGCTTCAAGTAATTTGTTTGGTGCAATTGTACCATATGACCATTACTCACATTCACCATCACATCATATTTGTTGATATTAAAGGAAAAATTATTCAGGGATTGGTTGGGATTTTGGGCCTGGGCGTTTCTATATCCTTGGCTGAGAATTTGGCATAAACTGACATCTACATCCTCATAATCCCCTCAATGATGATCTTTCATTATCAAATCAAAGATAGGAATTTAGGTAAAGAATAAGTTTATTGCTTTTAGCCTCCATTGTGCATCTATTGTCTCATATAACACACACAATACTATTGTTTAAAGTAAGACTAGACTACCAAAAATATTATATGAGATGATAGCTGCACAGCAGAGAATAGTAAAGAAGACCTTATTCTCATTCTTAAACACTTACACTCAAAGAAGATGTTAATATTTATAAATTATTTATTTATAAATTATTTATGTTAAAGGGCATTTCGTGATCCACAGCCTCATCCCCCACTTTTCCCAAAAAAGTTGAGATTTTTACACCACTGGATACCTCTGGCTACATAATGTTTATGTACCAAATATTTCTTGCAGATAAATTCGTTTAGCAAAAATATCGCCAAATTTGAATTTCGTTCTGGTGCACCAGAACGAAATTACAACATATTGTCTATGGAGCAGTGTAATACACATAATCATGCATAACTCGCAAACGCAAAATCGGAATCAACTGAAATTTTGGAAATAAGCTTTTTTCGTGGATATCTACTGAAAAATGTCATAAAAAGAGGATGCTAGGATCACGAAATCCTCCTTTAATATTAAACAATAAAGTACGTATGTCCTAGCATTTGCTCATTGAATTACAAGAACTTTGAATCAGGCTACTCCAGTTGAAATCCACACACACCCTATGGAAGACATGACCTTATAGAGTACCGAAGTGATGATGTCACAGAAAACTGTTTTTTTTTTGCATTTCAGCGTTTTGAATACCATGTATCGGTGGGCGTGATGAAAACATCCACAGTCAAATTTAGTGGGAATCGGATCATGAGGGCCCGAGATATGGCCCCATGAATACCTAATTAGCTCCATTGAAATCAGTGTAAATTGGCCTGGTTCCAAACAGTTATGAACCAGGCCAATTTACACTGCTTTCAATGGGGCTAATTAGGTATTCGCGCGGCCATATCTCAAGCCCTCATGATCCGATTCCCACTAAATTTAGACTGTGGATGTTTTTCATCATGTTCTACTGAAATATGGTCATGAAAATGCTGAAATGCAAAAAAGAAATTTTGATGACGTCACACTTCAGTACTCTATATCTCCCATACAGGAAGGGTAGATTTCAAATGGAGTCACCTATTCCAGTAACCCCAAACAGAATACCCATTGATCATTCATTGTTTATCATCAGGTAATCTTCATAGGCAATGTTGACATTTGAATGTGGGTTTCTGACCAAATTAATCTCATATTTGGCCATTTTCGCTCCATTAGTGCCAATTTTTGCGCACTTCACACAAATTTATTCCACTTTTGCACCATTTTGCATCACGTAAGTTTCAATAACTGATTCTGGTGCCAAAAGGGGCTGGATTCACTATACTTCAATAAAAACTTTTCAACCCCATTTCCCCATAATGTCAAAAAGAATCTACTCCACTGGTAATCTTACCATCACATGCTGGGCATAAGCATTCATCTGGCATCCCATGTGTACAAGACACTCTTGGACAGATCTTGGTACCACAATTCACATTGCCATTCTAATAAATAAAGTAATCAAACACAAAATCATTAAAAATCATACACTGAAATCATAAGAGGCCTATTGTATCCAGTTGTATTCAAAACTATTTCCATGGTGACGCCTTATTCACTTCCATGTTTTTAAAGTTTAGTAGAAAGCCAAAACCACATTTCCTTGGGCTAGCAATGCTGATCGAATTTTAATTAACCATTTTATTTTTTTTCTTTGGTCTAGCAATGCTGACCAATTTTTAAATAACCAATTTATTTTAATACAGTTCACAAGAATTGGAAAGATAAAACCCAGTCACATAAGAATTGGAAAGATACAACCCAATCACATATTCACCCACATTCCCCTACAACCCCCCCCACATACACACATAATGCTACTGTTTTACCAGGCAGGTACATACATCACAAGCAACCAGTGTACCGTATCGGGAAGTGACTGGCCACTGTTATAGATATTGTGATTATAAGAACAGCAATCACACACACTACCCTAGTACACAGACGCACCCCCTACACATACACTAACACATGAACCATCTTACCAGGCAAGTACAGACACGGCAGGCATCCAGTGTATCAGGGAATGACTGGCCATTGTCGTAGATATTGTCATTATAGGAGCAGCCATCACATGTAGGACAACATCTTTCAGGATATTGGACTGGGTTGAAACATCTCGGCTGTGGGCATTCTGAAAGCTGACACTCAACTGATCCTCCCTGAAAAATTGCACAAATTGTCATTAATGTTACAAAAAACATTCTAAAATGTGACACGATCAAGGGGAATAAGTTGGATGTCACTAATATTGTTTTTGAGATATTGGCAAAAACAGTGTTCAAATTCTTTTGTTTTATATTGTTTTCAACCAATGATAAATTGCTCATAAATCAGTAACCAGGTGTCCAATTTTGATTGGGTTTGCTTTAAAATGTAGCATTCGTAAACTGCCAGAAAAGTATGTAAAAAACTTCCAACATGAGACTCATTCCCCTTGATCTTGTCACAAATATTCTTTGGATTTGTCCTCGGAATGATAGTAAGTGTTTGAACATGTGTTCCTCAGAATAATAGTGTTACATATTATATGTGTGTTGATAATAGGTTTTACCTCCCTTCTGGGGTATGTGTAACATAGTGTACTTCTGACAACATACAATATATCGTCAGAAAGAGAAAAAAAATGTCCTAGAAAAAATGGCACGTTTTAGTGCACTGTCCTCAGAAGTAATATTAATACATCCGCACACAAACACACACTCTGAAACCAAGAAATCATGCATCTTACCCGGCATGTACATTCCCTACATGGATCTTCTGTATCAGGAAACTGTGAACCATCTCGATACTCTACACCCTTAAAATCACAACCTATCAATAGAAAACAAGGCAAACTAGAATTATGTAGTTCATAAGTAGGGCAAGGCTACAAAGAATGAAATCCAAAAATCTTGACTTATTGGACCTCAGTTTATTGGAATTCAATTTAACACAACCCACAAAACATCATGGCTAGAACTCACCCCTACCACAATCTTTATCCCATTTAGTCCATTTGGCTTCAAAGGCGGTACATCCGTAACCCGCAATGCGGCACAAAGTGACTGCTCCCTACAGATACCCTGACTTTGATTATGTGTGTATCAACGAAAGCAAATGGACTATAAGTACTTGTGTAGTGAGTTTCATATAACGTAAGCATATTTATTTCACAAGGTTTACCCTTTATGCTTAAGCATAAATTTTGAATAGATTACACTGGGAGCATAGTAGCTTCATTCTGTATCTCTTTACTGAACATGATACAGGAAGGACTTACTGTGTATTGGTAAATCTTACCTCCACATGATGGACATCCACAGACATCATTTACTGGATGAGGACATGACGCTGGTTCACATGAAGCAGGACCACAGTTTACATTACCATTCTGAAATCACAACACACTTTATATTATACTTTGTATTTATCTTTTACTTCATTTCTTCAAGACAGCAAATTATAAACAAATTATTGCAAACAATCATCCTTAAGGGGTACAACACCCCTCGATAAATTTGTGTCTATTTTTGCATTTTCTCAAAAACTAATAACACACTGGTAACAAAAGTTATGTATATTATAGGGCAAGGAATCCAATTACTACACTGGAATATTAGTGATCCAAGACAAGCGGTTGTTCGCTATTTATGATAAGAAATAAGGTACCGCTAGGATGTACCTCATTTCCTATCATATATACTGAACCGCTTGTCTTGAGTCACTGAAATTTCAGTATAGTAATTGGATTCCTTGCCCCAATAATATACATAACTTTTGTTACCAGTGTGTAATTATTTTTTAAGAAAAATGCAAAAATAGTCACAAATTTACCACAGGGGTGTAGTACCCCCTTAAATTACACTAATTTTGATCCTTTAAAGTGTGATAACAACTTGCCATGTTTTTGCAATCTTTTTGAGCATACGATTTCAGATGTAAAGTCTTTTAAGACTTTAACATTTAACATGCATTAAACAACTTTTCACAAAACTGACACATGTAAAGTATGCAGACCTGATATGCATAATTTAAAATGTATAAAACTTGCCCTCCCTGAAGACAAATTTTTCCAAAGGTATGAAAATAATTTACTTAGTAAACAATATTCTCAGATCTTATATTGAAATAAGGATTTACCAGACAAAATAAAATGCCATTTTTCACTACACTATGTGACGATGTCATCACTGTCATGCAGACTTCATCCTTACCACCAAATGACATGAACATGATCCACTTTATCTTTCAATGACACATGCAAACTGGGCACTTACTGTAAAATTGTGTGTGATTGACGCCTGTCATTATAATTAGAAACAGGGATAAAAAGAATTTATCGCGTCTGATGTCACTGTCAATTAAGATCTTTGATTGGTTAACACAGGTTAATCAGCGCGTAAAAGGAAGACCGATCTATCTGGTGCTGATCGGAGAAAAGGAATAGCAGCAAATGGCAAACAATTCTGTACTTTTACAAGGCAAAAAGCAGCTTTTCTAGGCATTGTGGACATGGTGCCTTTGGTTAAGAAAGTTTCCTACTATAAAGACGTAACTTTTGAGATGGTTTGCATGTCGAAAGGTGCAAAATTAACAATAAGGCGCCCGGTTATAAATCCGCGCTCAGCAAGTCATCATCACGACTCTTGTAAACAAACCGTGCTCAAATTTGATTGACAGATGACGTCAGACGCGATACATTCTTTTTATCTGTGTCTTTAATTATAGAATCATAGAATTTGTCACCAGTCATAGGTGGTCACATTGTCACTTACCAGACATATACAATATCTTCTTCTTGATTAAGTTCATCAGGACTGTAATATTCCATTAATCAAGTATTTCTTCCATAGAAGCTCAATTGAAACACTTACTATAAGGGACTTTGTTCTTTTCATCAGCCAGATGATGCAATGATCTGCTTGAGTTGAAGTGAAAATGGATCTGGATCCGGAGGCAGGGCACCCAATCTATGATGTATGGATCTTTGGTGATGAGAATGTTACTTCACCCAATACCAACAAGAAGTCAACTGGCAACAACTCAAGCAGATCAGTGCATTATCTGGCTGATGGAAAGAGCAGACCGTGGCTCTGGAAACGTAAACTCTGTAAATGTTTCAATTGGCCTTGTATAGAAGAAATGCTTTTAAATTAACATACAATATCTGTTGTTAGAGTCATACAGTCTGTCACAATTCCTATTTGGTCTTTCAACTGTACAGTCACATTGTCACTTACCAGATATGCACAAGATTGACATCCATTACTTGAGTCAGGGAATGTATCCCCATTGCCATATGGTCTTCTTTCATACAGACATCCATCACATGTAGGACAGCAATCACCAGATCTCTGGACAGGATGGGTGCATTCTGATGGAGGACATTGTCACTTACCAGGCATGTACAAGATTGACATCCATTACTTGAGTCAGGGAATGTATCCCCATTGCCATATGGTCTTCTTTCATACAGACAGCCATCACATGTAGGGCAGCAATCCCCAGATCTCTGGACAGGATGAGTGCATTTTGATGGAGGACATTGTCACTTACCAGGCATGTACAAGATTGACATCCATTACTTGAGTCAGGGAATGTATCCCCATTGCCATATGGACTTCTTTCATACAGACAGCCATCACATGTAGGGCAGCAATCCCCAGATCTCTGGACAGGATGGGTGCATTCTGATGGAGGACATTGTCACTTACCAGGCATGTACAAGATTGACATCCATTACTTGAGTCAGGGAATGTATCCCCATTGCCATATGGTCTTCTTTCATACAGACAGCCATCACATGTAGGACAGCAATCACCAGATCTCTGGACAGGATGAGTGCATTCTGATGGAGGACAGATGCTGTCATAACACTGCACATAGCCAGCCTGGTAAAAGCAAACACACAACACACAGTTAACACTCTATACATTGGTTCACTTCAAGTTCCGTAGTAACATTAATGCTTTTTTGCCATTGCGCCGCAAATGTGCTGGCAAACCGTCCTTGTATGCGTGCGTATAAGCACTTCCCAATTAACTTTATGTGCGCAATTTAATACTGCAACAAGCGAAATATGCACATACGTCACTACTGAACTTCAAGTGAACCAAATTATAGGCATTGATAAGAATTGAGATTGGCACATTAATTGAACATAATGGCCTGTCTTCATTTTGCGATTGAAAATATAATCAAGACTTCTGCCACCTAGTACATACTGACGCCCTCAGTCATCAGCTATGTGTTGACGACTATGAAAGTCAGCACCAGAATGTGGATGAATGATTCTGTGCAATTAGCCATTCAGTGTGATCCTGTCATTGTGGCTCACAAAGACACAGGCACACTGGAGGTCGCATTATGGTTTGTGACCAAAGCCACACGTAAACATTGTGCGTTTATTCTCGACGAAATGAGAGCTGCACAGTATTGGAAGGAAGGAAGGAAGGAAGGAAACATTTTCCCTAATCAGGAACTTTTTGACAGCTATGTTTGTTAGTCATCACTAACAAGCATAACACATTAATACCATGTGCTATTGGCTGATGATAGAGTATTCAGTCTAGTACATTACTAGTGTTCAACCATGTTTTTCCAGGGGCGCTATTTATTCATTTGATTTACTGTAAGTTCAAAAACTTTAAATGGCTATGATTACAACTTTTTGTTTTACTTTACAATACTCCAAGAGTGTGTGAACCTACCTGGCATTCACAACGTTGACATGGATCAAATGGATCATCAAATTCTTCACCAGTACGGATATCAACTCCATTATAATGGCATCCTATCAAACAATGCAGATTCAAGATTGGTTGTAAGTAATTTGTTACATATATTAATTTATACTCAACACATTGGATGGCACAGCTTTAAATAAAGATTTATGACGCCTGCCTATTGAGCTTACAAAGTTTCTTAATTTAACAGAGAGAGCTCAAATGATGTTTCTTGCCACAAGAGTTCTATTTTTGAAAAAATGAAAGTGAAAACATTTGTTTGATTTATCATTTCATGCAAAATCTCCCTCAAAATTCAGATCACCTTTTGGCAATTTATGTTTTGATCATAATTATTTAGTGCTTTCTCAGTCATGGCAGTCATTATAATATCTGTACTGTAGAAAGTAGATTTTAGCCCATGGGGATTGACGATTAGTCTACTATAACTTTCTATAGAGTGTATACAATAAACCAACCGGAACAGTATAACAATTGAAATGGCAGACATGTTGGAGGACAGTTAACTTAAGATGACAGAGGGACCGGTCTCTAGATCGATACCACAACCATTCATACCAATTACATGTTATATTGTATTATTTTCTGTGGTACCTTATGGAGGACAGAATTTTATTTAAATGAGGATGACTCTGTCATGAGTGATGTCTTATTGTGTACCCTCTATATGTTAGAGAACTCAAAGTACAGGTCTTTCAACTAACTGGTGTCATTTGTGGAACACTCGGTACATGTGCAGCTTCACAGGCAGCAATGTGTACAGCGCAGTTGGAACCTTTGCAGAAATGACAGATCACACTCCTGTATAACATATTACTGAGTAGACTGTGTGATGGGTAATGCTACATGAAGGCCATAAATGTGTTTAAAGACATGTAGCATGTATGTTCAGGCTGTGCCGCCATCCCCTACTCAAAATATTGGCCAGCCCATCCATTATGACATGATATTGGATAGGCAAAAGACAAAATCCAATCTTTTATTCTCTATATAATATCTTACCATCACAGGATTCACAGCATTCAGTCTGTATAGGATATGGACACTGTGGAGGTTGACATGGTCTTATCTGGCAATCAATAGCGCCATCATCACAGAAGCACTCCTGACAGGTATCCAATGGGTGCTCAAAGTACTGACCATGTGGGTAGGTTTCACCATTGAATAGACAGTCAATATCTGTAAATAACATGATACCAGATTTAGTCATAACATATCTAATTGGAATGGGCAGCTGATTTACATAGGTATCATTAAATCCCAGATTTTAAGTAGGAAGTCATAGACTCATGCAAAATGCTATGATAAACCACCATACTGAATTGGCATACATGTGACATAAAATTATATATCTGACATTTTTTTGACAGAGGCTAATGTCAATGATATTTGGGCTTTAAAAAAGTAACTGTATACATTACAATGCCATGGGCATACAACACACAGCTCTATTGGCAAAGTCACAAAACACTCCGGGCAACCTAAAATTTCCATAATTTGGAACAACAAAGATTATTGAAGGCATAGCAAAACAATCCAGACTTACGCTCCTTTCCTGTCAGTAAGTCACAACCACACATGGCATAGTATCATTCAATTAGACCCAGAGACTTAATTTTACATTTTGCCTCATTTATGATGTGTGTGTAATGCCTTGTGCTGATAACACACACTAAACACATGTGCAAACACTCCTGCTTTAGAATGTCAATCATGATTTCAAGTCTTTACTAAAAATGCAGTCATTTCATAGTCTGCCCAAAAGAAATACATCGAACATGCATGGATATGTCATAACATGGAGCTACACAGAGTCCCCAGCTTAATATCTATATTATACATTGTCCCATTCAATAAATAGTTTGCAACACCTTTCCATGTCTTTGGGCTAGTACCATAAAATCTGACCATTCAACATGTAAACAGAGGAAAACATATGACAATAGAATGAAATATTGTAATCACATTACCTATGCATACTGGACAGCAAGCATTTGGAGGTGTTCTTTGATGTGGGCATGACAGCGGTTCACATGGTATTGGACCACAGCGTACATTGCCATCCTATGGAGATAAAATGATGGGTATAATGTGTGAAGAACTGCACATAGAACCAATGGAAAACATGTGAATAATCATGATAATGCAAATGTTATTATTGGTTTTTGGTCAAACTACCCTAAATTGAACAAAACAACAACTAATAACTCTGAAACTTGGCACCATAAAAAAAACACGAATTCACTCAATTCAGATTTCAAGTACAGTCCAACCTCTCTTATCCGGCCATGATGGGACCAAGCACTGACCGGATAAGTGAAAAATCTGGATAAGTGAATTATATGTAATTCTGCATTGAATGTCTGAACATTAATGCTAACATTGAAACAGCTAAATGTTACTCAAAATGGGGTAATAACACTGACAGATGGTATTTGATTTCTGAATGTCATATAGTTATGGCCTTCTAAATGCTTCAGTGAATGAAATCAAATTCTCATCATTAAAAACACATTTTTTATGAAGATGTCCGGATAACAGAGAGATCTGTATAAAAGAGGTCTGGATAAGAGAGGTTTGACTGTAATTACATGTATCATTCCTATTTTATTCTGCAGTCCTATGCAGCGTAACCTCTCTATCTGGTCTCATTTTCAGTCATTGTCATTTTCAATATTGAGAACACGTCCTGCAATATATGTGGATCCAGGGTTTCTCTACCTGAAGTCAGTTTGAGCAAAATTCCTTAGGCGTATTATATAACAATAGATACAGCTCACAGGTTTAAACAATAGATATCAAAGGTGTAAAATGTTATACATCTGACAGCCACTTAATACATTATCCCTTGTTCTCTTCCATATCTACAATGATATGTACAAGTGAACACAACATCAGCTTTGATAAAAGCAAGATAACCCCATAATACCCTTTGTACCTTGATTCACAGCAGAGCCCGATACATCCGTTCATATTTTTTAATGTGCCGATCCAGCTTATCGTATAAAACAATGGGTCACCCTAGGATGATACTTGTTCAGTAATCAGTACAGGTGCCAAACTTTCATGATATGATGCATGATATTGAACTCTCATTGAAAATATGAAAAAATTGAGCAAAAACACCCCCTAAAAAGGGTTGAAAAATAAAACTAAATTTTGGTGAAAAAAACCCCCAGAATTCATCATGCCTGCAATTGGCAGAAGAGAACCCAAATTCCATATTTATGTAGTACACACACACTACATCGGCAAAAAAAATATGAAAGACGACTGATTAAGGTTGAATAAATCAAACTTACATTACATGTGCACATCTGGCAGGAGTCATCAGGGTCAGCGAATTCAACACCATTGACATAATTCTGTCTTTGGTAGGTGCAATCTGAAATAAGAAAACAATTTGTTCAAATTAAGTAACAGACTTTGCACTACATCTGGTGATCTCAGTACAATTGGCATGAGAGTCACATTATTTCTAATGGTGTGGATGGGCAATTATGTTGACAATGCTTTCCTCCTGCATTAACACCAAAAAATTAAAAATCTTCATCTCTTCATGTATCGTAACACTTTTGTATCACTGTTTACATCTTGTTGGTCAGCAAAAATTAAGATTTCAACAACTCTTCCTATACCTTTGTACAGGAGCCAAGCGTTGTTAATCGGTGATGAATCCACAGTCCAGTAGCGTATAGGCGAACACAATGTCACACGTACGCATTACGCATGAGCGCGAAGAATTCGTCATGTCTGGAACATATGCGTAAACATGAACTCTCTTACGTTGGTGGTAGCAGCTAAATATTACCACTTTATTCTTTTGTTTTATTGCTGATATCAACAGAGAAATACCGCGATCTTCTTGTAAGGTTGAGTGGCAATGACAAACGGACATTCCGAATAAAAGAATCATGTGAATTAGACATCTTTAGCTTGTTTCGTTGTTGAAAAAAGCTGCTCTCGCAAAGTAAACCACTCAGGCGACGCGGACGCATCGTTGATAATCGGTGATGAACAACAGTGAAACATGATTGAATCCCAATTCATCCACATAACCAGAAATGTACTGTACTATTTGAGATACCCCACAAGGCCAGTGTCTGCAATAAGTGTGTAGCAGTTGCAAAATGCTACACAATTTTCATCATTTGCTGCACAATTTTGGAATGTGTAGCAATTTTGTACCATTCGTAATCATTCGCTCCCAAATTTTGTGAGCATTTTTGCTACACAAATAAAATTGCTTAATGCGGACCCTGCACAAGGCTATTTATTGAATCAAACATACCTTGACATTTCTCACAGCATTCTCCCTTGAATGGATGTTGACATCTTGCTTGTGGGCATTCTTTACGATTACATTCCACAGTGAGACTAGGTGTACACTCACATATCTGACATGCTGTGATAGGACTGTCAAATTGTTCACCTACTCTGTATACTTTGCCTGCATACTGACATTCCTCTATAGAAGAAAGAAATAAAACATTGTTAGAGGAGCATAATTCTCTTGTACAAGACTGAAATGCATGGCCATGACACACAGGCATAGACAAATTGATTTATTTTCCGGGAAGCCATAACCACATCTTTCACAAAAGTAGCAACATTTCCCACAATTTCTTGTGGGAAAATTTCTCTTCCTTCCAAATGCCAAAAACAATTCCTGGAAGAAGGTTCCGGGTACGTTCCACATTTATTCCAGGCATGATGACAAACGTTTCATGTGTTATATATAAAGACATTGATATACCTCACACATGGTCTTCCCAATTACAGGCTTCAATTAGTAACAGAAAGAATTGTGAGGTCACTGATCATTGCTTCAGAAACAAAAGCAAGCCTGTTGTCAATCTAATTCACTGAAGACGTAGGAACATAAAATCCAGGTCCTGGTAGACTTCCCTTAGAATTTTAATTTACAATTTGATTGCACATGACCTTTGACCTCAGTATATGGCCTTGCACACCTCCCAAAAAATAGTAGCTAGAGCTTCTGACCATGGCCCACCTTTCCTGAAAATCTGAAGTCAGTCTGCCTATGCAGTCACGAGATACAGCATCTGGAGGTAGGTACGGATATACGTATTGCAAAAACAGTAAAGGCATAAAAAGGGAGAAGGGGGATACGGGTCACATATGTGAGGTAGATTATGCCTTGTATGGAAATAAGCTCACCCCAATCTACTGGATTAAGCACATAAAAAGACAGCAACAATAAAGTGGAAGTTTACTTACGTGTTGCACATATTGGACAACATGTTCCTGGTTCTTTCACTGTAACCTCACAAGGCAGTTGTGGACATGGTATCTCTTGACATAAAACATTACCTTCCTGTAAAGATCAGAAAAATTCAATTGATTTCAAAGTCTGTTACAAATTCTGCACAGAGTAAACAGAATTGATGATGTACTAGAGAACTCAGAGAAGCAGCAACATGACTTACCAGACATTGGCAATTTCTGCATGGATCGGTTGGATCAGTAAATATAGCTCTAGTATCAACGTGAAGGCCTTGATAGGTGCAACCAGCTAGGAGAAAAAAAATGTACACAATATTTTATTACCAGTCTCAAGGAACATACATAACTACTGTAATATTAATGTTCAAATTGTGTTTTCTCAGCTTCATCAAAGGAGGATCATCTGACCAACAACCTTGTCCTCATTTTGTCTCCATCAAAATGGAGATTTTGGTATTAATGGAAAACACATAATGGAGATTATGATATATGATTACAGCCAATAGTTCCCCTGGGGTTAACCCTAACCTTACCCGTGGTTTTTGTGCTATCAGAAGGGAAAGAAGGAACGAAAAAGGAGAGAAGATGAAGAAGAAAGTCACTTGGCACCCCCGGGATTCGAACCTCGGACCCCTCGCATGCCACGCAGAAGATCCCCAGCATGTAGCTACACAGGTGACGTTGGCCCGGCCAACGATTCCCTGAGTATATATATGACTTGGTCTGATTGCGTCATTAAGTCCCGTGGAATGCATGCACGCAGAGCGGTTTTAATAGTAAGCTTTAGTGAGTCCTAGTTAGGTTAGGGTTAATACAAGTCATCTTGAAAGCTAAATGTCAAAATCAAGAGTAGGGTGGTTTCAGCCCACTTGGTAGGTTTTTAGTTCATAATTCATAAGTTTATAGTTTATAAATTCATTTTACAGTTTCCACTGTGACCTTTTTGTCAGACCTACGGTTAAGAAGTCATAGGTCAAAAAAACGTTAAGATTTCAAATTGCTCATATAATGGAGCTCAAACTTTGACCGAGCTTTCCGGAGGCGCGCACTTAGCGAGGGGAATCCTGCCTTCTTTCTGTGTGAAAATGTGGTAGGGTATTTCAATATGAGCCCTAACCATGATAGCCGAAAACCGTGAAATACGGGTAACCGCCTAGTAGTTCATAAGTCAAGGGTTATAAATCTATTTCTCTTACTTGTACAATCTGGACAGCATCCATCAGTCCTAGGGTGGCGACATGGAGCTGGTTCACATGTCTGAGTCAATCCACACTCTACTTCACCCAATGTACATTGGCATTCTTGACATTGGAGTCTCGGATCATCCCATTTTTGACCATTTTTATATTTTTCTCCATTATACCGGCATGTATATGATTCTGTAGCAATGTAACATTCAAATGTAAGTTGGACTAATCCAGTTGAAATCCATACATCCTGTATGAAAGACATGACCTTAAGGCCAGAGTAATGGAAGACACATTCGTCCACGCCCGAATTTGAGATTTCTTGATATTTATCAACACTAAGATGTATTCTTTCACTTGAAACTGATAAAATACAACTTGCTAATATTTACCCGTATTTTTGCTTGATTTGTTTCACTCTTTTCAACTCTAAAAAGTCACATGGCTCAAGACAGCTTAGTAAATTGGCGGAAATAATGAGTCAGAAATGCGCTGAATCTGCGAAATATTGTGATTACGCAGCGATTCGCGTCAAGCGTGACGCCAAGCGCAACTCTGCTGGCGTATGTCCAACGAGTCAAGGCGCATTCGGTATGTTTTTAACGCCGGCAAATGCGGTGTAAACAAAACACAAATTTGCAGTCAAAATGCCACTTAGATTTTTTAATTATTTTGAATTTTGGTGCACTAAAAGCAGACATTATAAATTCATTGTTGCAAAAAG
This sequence comes from Amphiura filiformis, assembly GCF_039555335.1. NCBI lineage: Eukaryota > Metazoa > Echinodermata > Ophiuroidea > Amphilepidida > Amphiuridae > Amphiura > Amphiura filiformis. The sequence goes on along the minus strand of NC_092644.1, from coordinate 50,116,257 downwards.
ATGCATATTAAGACCATGCACCAGTTACAGCTTTTACAAGCGTGAAAGTCTTGCCGTTTTAAAATATAAGGACATTTTGTGCATAATTTTGACATTTTTTACTAAAACGTCGATTTCTCATAGTTCACTTTTGACAATATTGCACGATTTTTGTGACAAGATAACTTTCGAAAAATATGCAAGCAAAAGGTAAACTTTTTGCACTATCGTTTAGAGTACATCAATGTCTAGGGAAGGTTTTCTCATTTTTTCAAAATATTTGTTTTAAATAAAAATATACACCATTATGTGCAATTTTTAGCTGAATAGAATGACAAAATTGCTTTTTTCACATGTTTTTTTCAATATTTCGAAAAAAGAGACGAATTTCAAAAAAATAAAAAAATCTTCCCTAAGTTCATGTCTCTTCTTCATTAAAAGCTAACTGATTTTGTTTTACTCTGAACTGATTTTTTTTTAAGTTGTCACAAAAAAATTGGGGTAAAAAGTGATTTTTGTGATTTGATCAAAAACTAGAGATTTTGAAAAATCTGACGTCACCATGGGATTCCTTGACTCATTTCCTTTCCAAAAATGTATAGTTTTATATACTTTGGAGATACAATTCAGAAATAATGATGCTCGAAAAGGTCCATGTTCTCTCCCATTACTCTGCCCTTAATCTGACACACAAGTCACCCATTCATGTAACCCCATTTAAAATTTGCACTGTGTGGGATGTATGTGTGTGGAAGATTAAGGTCATGTCTTTCATATCTGAAGGGGGTGTATGAATTTCAACTGGAACAGCCCAATTATAAAAAAAATAAAATGACAAGTTTTATCTACACTTTTTAATCATTTTAAATTAATTTCAAAGATCCACTTGTATCTTGGAACAACAGCATGTTAATACTATTATGCACATGCACCTCTGCGCCTACATGTATGTAGTACACATTCAAACAATGACACGCACAGCCCAAAACCAAAAACACACACATTCCTATCTGTAAACACTGGTATTGCAGACATCGACCAACCATGTTCAGTTTTCATTATCTAACTGCAGACACCATGGATCTGGTTACGGTTGGTCTTAACCCTGGAATTATGGAAACCTTGGGGCATCATAACTACTAAATTGTTTGTCTAAACAATATGAAAGTATACATATTTAGAATGGCAGAGACTAGAATAATTCATCTGCGAGGTCAAATTGGGCCAAAATGCTAATTTTTTTGGCCCACTTCTTTTTCGTTAAACGTAACAAAAAATTCTTGGGCCAAAATTTTATTAATTTTTAAAAACTAGATAAAAATATCAAGGAGCTGTTTTTTTATTGTTTTTTTAAATTTGACCAACTTCACCAACAATATTTGAAATTTGGGCGATAATCTGGCTTTTTTATGATTATTTTGAAAATAAAGTTTTACGAGCAATGTGAAGGAAAACTAATTTACCCATGGTGAGAAATGGACAATCCCAATTGTGTTTTGTCGTTTCTGTGTCAGGTCATTGCTAGCCACCCATTGTGTTTGTTGTGGTATTAGCATGATTTGATTTGATTTGATTTGATTTGATTTGATTTGATTCAGCATGTCAAAATGGATATTCATTACAAGCATTATATTGCACTTACAGGTAAAATACTTATTATAAACATACAATTTTTTACATACATAATCCATAACACCATGCCAAGGATAGCCCTTTAAACTTAAAAAACTTATTTTCAAAGGGGTCCTTATAGTACAGAAAAAAGATATTAAAAGTTAAGACTGGTAAAAAACACCAAATAGAAAAACCAAAAATAAAGCATTGAAACAAAAACTACAAACTAGACATTCATTTGATTTAAAAGGTGAGCTTTGACATCTTTTTTAAACTTGTATTTCAGTGAAACGGATTTAATATCTTCCGGCAAACTATTTTGCTAAAAGTCTTGATCCTGTGAACTTGAAAATTCAAATCCCATCCCCTTGTGCTATATTGATGCACACTTGATAGTCTAATAAAATTCTCATTCATGTAGTCAGGACAAGTATTGTAAAAAATATTAAAAACATGATTTAAACAGAGCTGCTCAGCTCTGTTATTTATATTAAAAATGCCAAGATTTTTGAAAGTCAGAAAGACCGATGTGATACTGAAAATCCTTATTCAGGATGAAACGATTGATTTGGTTTTGAGCAAGGTATTAAAGTCTTTGCGTGTGATATATGGAAATGCCTGCATACAATGAAGAGATTGAATAGTCAAAAAGGCATAGAAAAAGAGCTGAGCAGATTGTTTTTTTGATGCTTTGATCAAAAAAATTCTCTTGCCTATAAAGGAATTATAGGCTAGAATTTACTTTCTTAATTATATTAAAAACAATTTGTTTACCAGCAAGATATTGATTTAGTTCGAGCCCAAGATAAACTACAGACTGTTTTGCGTTGATAATTTGACTGTCACATGTGATGGAAAACTCAGGATATTTGTTTAGTTTTATGGAGCATGTTTAGAATCATGGCCAGGGATCCAATGGGATACACCGATTTTGTAAACATCTTGATGCGCGATTGGGTTTGATGATCATTTATGAATGTCATTCCATCAAGTAAACATCAGGAAAAAATGCCCCTACCCATCACTCCCAATAAGGGTATGGGGGCGTTTAGTAAACACATAATTAAGAGTGATAATTCACTCTCCTTAAGTAAAGGGAAATAGAGAGAAGTTAACAGCTCAATAACAAACAAAAACAAATGATGTGTATTATGACATGTCAATTATGTTGCACTAGCATGTTGATTTCTAATTGTCCTTAGGTGATCTGCAAGTAAAGTAGTGAGAACAGTATCGTTAAATGTTATATAAATTAGATTATTGCAATATAGAGAAACACTGGATAAGCAGTAAGTGTCAATAGATCGGCAGTACAAGAGTGCTGAGGCTTGTGGATCAACGTCTAGGTGTTGTGCCTGTGCGTAGCGCACTACAAATCACTGCCCTTTTTTTCCAAGCAAATGGTACAAATTGTCAGAATGTTATTTTAAATTAACCAGCTTGTAAATTCCAAATGTGTTTATCACAGATGCCATAGGTAATCAAAAGGAAGGCTTTCAGAGATCTGCAAATATGCACAAGATCTTCAAAGATAAGGGTCATAATTTAATATTGTTCCCCCTTTTATAATTATATTTATATCAGCTCTAGAAAATGGAGAGCTGTCAAAATCAGTTAAAAGAGTTATATGTGCAAATATTTGGTTGCTGCTTCAAGTAGTACATTAGTAATTGTTGGAGATTGGGATTTTTAGATATTCTTTTCGTAAATTATAATGATACAATGATGCACAGGTAGACGAGTAATTCACAATAAGCCTTTTATCCATTGTAGCTTAAACACCTGTGGCTGGAATCTCATGGTCCATTCGCCCTCGGAGATCTTGAATTGTATGCACCAGCAGTATATATATACCTTGTGGGGGTCCCAGCCATGATATGTTATGTTAATCAACGGTTTAAGAGTTTTACACTCAGGAATTTAAGTTCTAGGGGGTGGGTCTACCCTAGGATAGGTTTTGATCTGAATTGGAAAAAGTGAACTCTACAGTCAGCGTTACTGTTCAAGGAATCCAATTTCACATCGATTTAAGGAGTACAAATTGTAACACTTTACTCCAGTTGGTGTCACTGTGGTGGCTGTCGCATTCCAAATGTTTCCAACAATGTTTTCTCTATGAGAATATATTTTGTTAATTTTATTTCGGCTGAGATCAAAGGTAATTGGTGTTAATTCTGAAACAAATTCAAAATGCTCAATAAAAGGCAACTTGATGGAGTGCCATTCATGACTAGCAAAATCTTTGTGTCCTTGTCTTTTTTGGCTTTCTCGGTCTTGGGATAATTATGCATTTTGTGACCATTTTTGGTGCAAATTTCTCAAAGTTGGTCAAAATTCAAAAATATTTAAAAAATGCTCCTTGATATTTTTATCTAGTTTTTAATAATTAATAAAAAAGTTGCTTGGCCCAAGAATTTGTTTGTTACGCTTAACGAAAAAGAAGTGGGCCAAAAACCATTCTTTGTGATTTGGGGCAAAAAATGTGCATTTTGGCCCAAATTTGACCTCACAGATGAATTTATCAAGTCTTTGCCATTCTAAATATGTATTCTTTTATATACTTCAGACCAACAATTTAGCATATCGAGAAAGTACAAATTTAAACAATTTAGCAGTTATGAGGTCTGAAAGTTTTCATAATTCCAGGGTTAAGACCTTAAGTTGTCACTATCCATTTTTTGTAAATGCTGTTTTCAAACTAAAACAATGTCCTGGAACAATGAACATCGCAGTTCCTGCATGTCCACAGTTACACAGATTTCTTACATGTGTGTCCTTGTTTACCAGTATTTACAAAAGCTCTCCCATACACAAATCTTACCAATTGAACATGTAGGGCAACATTCTCCCCTTGCAGGTGGCGAAACTAAATCACAATTATCCAGCCTCGGACAAGCCATTCTTGTACAGTCAACACGACCCTCCTACAAATATAAGAATTGGAAACAGTTGAGTATAATCACATCATAAAAACATTTGTTCCTTTACGGCAAATTGAAAGTATGGCATTCTAACTTTTTAGCGCTGAATCGCAGCAGGTTAATTTTAAAGTGCATATTGCAGCTTCATTGAGATATGTACTCTAAACACTACTTACCAGACATATGCAATCAAGGCAGGGATCCCTAGGATCTTTGAAGGTATCTCTATTGTCACGGTGTATGTTATTGTAAGTACAGCCAGCTAGTAAGAATACAAAAAGATACAAAACGATAAACTTCATTTTATTTTGTTTTGATTATACTTAAGTATAATTATATTATCAAAACATCTCTGAAGAGAGTAAGAATAGTAGGATACAATAGGCTATTCCAGTTGAAATCCATACACCCCCATATGAATTTTCATCATATACTACTGAAATATGGTCATGAAAATGCTGAAATGTAAAAAAGAAAATTTTATGACGTCACACTTCAGTACTCTATGGAAGACATTACCTTATAATCTTCCACACAGGGAGCGTGAATTTCAAATGGCCTTATCTGAATGGGCAACTCCTTTAGAAATCAACACCCCTTGTGTGGAAGATCAAGGTAATATCTTTCATATGGGGTATATGGATTTGAAGTGGAATAGCCCATTGGTGGGGTCAGTAATAGACACTTGCATGTGGTTTGTAATATCCAAAACACTGGATGTAAACCTAGGTGCACATCCATACCTGCTCTTGTATGTAGAGGTGTAACATCCAAAACACTGGATGTAAACCTAGGTGCACATCCATACCTGCTCTTGTATGTAGAGGTGTAACATAGGAGTATGGACAAATGTATCCTTTCCACCAATTAAAGTGAAAATTTGACACTGTGCCCCTTAATCAGGCTTGATACCTCCTCAATCAGCTTGGGAGCCTCTCCTTTTGGAGGACTCGATCATGCTACACCTTTGCTACAGAAAAGGACTCATGCTACCCTTTAATCAGAACTCCCATAATCTGTCTGAAATTCTACTTTGTTACTTGATGTAGCCATGATACTTTTATTAACTATTTTATTCCACAACAAGGCATGAAGCATCAATTGCAATGGATCTTGTTACTAGCTAGCTTCCAGAGAAGTACAGCAGTTGTTTACTCTGATTGATGCGAGCGCCCTGTTAATAAACGACATACACATAGCTTTGTGTTTCCTTCAAGAGCGGATCAAGATTATTGGTTTGTTGTTAAGATTTTCAGACGATTGAATCAGCCAATCAGCCAATGTGAATAAGTACAGGTCTCCTCTACCAGAGACTGTAGTTAGAGCTAAAGTAAAGTACATACTTTCACATGTCTCACAGCAGTCATCAGTCCTGGGATGAGGGCAGTTAGCAGGTGGACAATACTTCTTCAAACCACATTCAGCATTGCCGTCCCGACATCTACATTCCCTGCACCGTTGATTGGGATCATCCCAGGTTTCCCCATTCTGGTAAGTAACACCCTGAATGTCACATCGAGAAGCTATAAACAAGAATCATTTCAAAGATATAATTTTAAATTTTTAAAACATGTGAGCCTGCATACTAAGAAGTGTTTTAAACTGTACCACTTGGTTTTTTTTTATCTGTCTGCCTATCTGTCTGTCTATATGTGTGGGTGTCTATCTGCCTGTATCTTATTTGTCTGTGTCATCTATTTGTCCGTCTGTATGTTTGTTTGTCTACCTGTCTCCATTTACCAAACTTGTCCATAAAGAAATTACGATTGCCTGTTGAAATAAGTTCTTGCATAAGAGATCAGAATCACACTGACTATAAACATCTACATGTACTTCAATCAACTAAGTCTGTAAACATTACATGTCATTTGTTAATTAAAAAAGATTTATGATTTATATTACCACTTTGTCTCATGTAAATCTGATATTAGACTGACCTGGGCATTCCAGGTCTAATGACCTAACAAGTTGGTTTGTTTTTGTACTTTTTTTCCTTTGTTTTTTTGTTGTTGTTATTTAGAAAGTATCATGCAACATGCACATATCACAATTGTCATTATGTATGAGTTGAACACCTAGCAACATAGAAATATAAGCAACAAGAAATATAAATTCATCTTTCTTGAACAAAATCAATGCATACACAAACACTAGTTAAACAATACTGACATAAGATGAACAAAATCTGGAATATACAAATCAAAACAATTCTGACATGCATAATTCTTAAGTTTCTTTCTAAATTTAAACTTATTCCAATAATGAAATGAAAAATGAAATGGATTTGGATGATTTTGTTAGTTGATGCAGTTCATGCTAGTTATTTATTAAATACATATTCAGTATTCCTTAAATACTCCCAAAGGGTTATCATGGAAACTTTCTACATATCAATAGGTTGGCCCAAGACAGTTAGAGGTTTAGGTTTAAGGGTCAGGTTTATGATTACAATAAGGATGAGTAGAAGGGTTGTGGTCAGAATAATAACATTTTAGTATTGAAATTAGCATATTTTACAGTTAGTGCTCAGGATTGCGTGGCATGCTGTAAGCTTACATTTAGTATAAATTTCAACATAAGTTACTACATTAAAGATAGTGACTAAAACAAAAGTAACTTTAAAAATATCCCTGACCCATGCACTCAGGGTTTCTAGATGAATGAACTACAGACTTTACATTCAACATCATCTTTCTATCATCTTGAAAATATATGACAATGAATGTCAAATGAAAATACATGCAAGAATCAGTCATATTCATGGCATATGAAAAAAAGAAGAACAATTAACAAGTTGGACATTTGACATTGTAAGGATTAACATCGTATATGGTATTTTGAATTTTTCAATTTATCATGCAAAAATTGTTTTCCTTCATACAAAGAGCGCAAATTAAACTAAGGATTGCACAGGCAAAGATTGCATTATATCATTCAACTAATCACTCACACTGTGTTTGGGCCGAGCCTGTGTAGGAATCAATCAAAATAACATCAAGGATCAAAGTTGGAGTCATATTATTATATTTTATTATTGGGAAATATACATGTGCAAAAGATACTGAAAAACCCATTCAGTGATCCCTGCGAAAGTTCAAAAAATTACAGTTGTGTATAAATTGCTTTAAAGTGAAGTATAAGTCATCAACATTTTAATTGGGTATTATTGCAATGAAAAATTTGGCAAAAGTTCCATTCAAATATATGCAACTAATTTCTCTACCTATGTAGCGATACAATTGTGTCCAATTATGTCTTTAATAAACAGATTTCAGCATAACCACTACCAGGCTATGTTATCACATCTATGCTTCTAACAAGAATGCAAGAAACTGATTTTTGATGATTTTTTACAATTTTCCAAATGAGCAAATCACTGAATAGGCCTTCAAAGCAATATTTCTATTTTATTTGCTATTTAATTTCAACATATCTATATCACTATGTAAGTGAAAAAATAATGTATCATTCTTCTATAATTGTTTGAATAGTTTAATAGTTACTACTTGCTATTTAGCTATAATTATTACTATCAGTTACTGGGTAAGTATAGTATGTTAAGAAATGATTTGTAAAAGTTGGTACACTAGATGCAAGCAAATGAGAAGCCCAAGAAAGCAATGCTTTGATCAACTTTTTTTATTCTAAATGAGCTTAGTAAAGTGATTATATCACAGCAATAAAGAAAGCTGGTACTTATTTATATGTTCCTGATGTTACATAATTACTTCATTATTTTACTAAAGTTATCTAGTTGTTGATTCTCATGGTATGGATGATCCAAGGGTAGCTATTACCCATACTATAGGGTCCACAACTTATAAGTTCCCCCCTAAATACTTTTTAAAATAAATCGAAAAATGTTTGACAAAATGCAAACTTGTAAAAAGGTGTGGGTAGCCGTATTTGTTTTACACATATGGACTAAATTATAGCGTCACATGTCATTGCGTTCAGTCACAATGGTTCATTATATAAAAAAGAGACCATTTTAAACAGTGTTTTAAAGTTGCATCTGAGTCCATAGGAGCCAGCTCTCACACAATACAGTAGGCCAGGTCTATTCATGCGTTTGTTAAAACCTGACTGCTTATAATGCAACTTTTAAAGCGGCCTCTTTACTTACACAATTAACCGTTGTGACTGAACGCAATAACGTGTGATGCTATAGATTGGCCCACATGTGTAAAACAAATAGGGCTATACATATCTTTTTACATTTCGTAAAATATTTTTTGACTTACTCTAAAAAGTATTAGGGGGAACTTATAGGTAGAGATATTATACTTACGTGGTAAGCATACTGGACAGCACTCTCCAGGTTCAGTAACTGGTGCAAGACAGTCAACAGGTGAACATTCCCTCCTTTCACATCGAATGTTACCATCCTGTACAGACAATTATTATTATTATTTATTCTTTCTTTATTGAGGGTAATACTGCTTCAGTGACAAGCACTGCTTTTCAAGCAGGCCCTCATTGTATACATGTTATAGCAACAAAATATATTACGATACACAATATTTACAAAAAATAGCATACATAATATACTAGTATTACAAATAAGTATAATGGTATCATCAAATACAAGAAAATTATAAATACCATGATTCAAAATACAGAAATACAATAATTATATTTATACAAAAAATAAGCAAGCAAATGAACAAAATGTAGATAAAGACAGGCCTAAATTTCTTTAATTTTTGACTGAAATTGGCCTAAAGTCATATTTTCCATCTGTGCTCTTACTGTCGGTGGCAAAGAATTCCATGCATAGGCTGCCCTGACGTGAAAAGTACGTTGACCTGAATTTGATTTAAATTTTGGAACAATCAATATATTAGAAGTATGATTTCTAGTTATATGATTATGGTTATCATGAACAAAATCAAATTGAGAAGATAAGTATGATGGATATTCGTTCTTTAAACATTTGAAAACAGTCATTAATAGAGTATTATGCCATCTTTGATCAAGTTTAACCCACTGCAATGTATTCATTAAATCATTAGTTGGTGTCCTTATATCTGCTGAGAGAATTATTCTAGCTAAATTATTATGAAGTACCTGAAGCCTATTATGGTACTCTACACTAAAATTTGACCAGACCATGCTGCCATAATCAAAGTGGGGAATAACAAGAGCATTTGATAACATTACAGTGGTTTTATATGGAAGGAAATATTTTATACGTTTTATTATACCAGTTCTTTTGGAAATAGTTTTACTAACATTATCAACGTGAGCTGACCAAGACATCTTGCTATCAAATTTTACACCTAGATATTTAAACTCATCAACTCTTTCAATATCATTGTTGTTATATAATAAATGTACATTGTTGAACTTTTCAAGCATTTTGTTTGTACCAAAGATCATAAACTTAGTCTTTTCAACATTTAAAGTGAGTTTGTTTACTTTGAACCATTCAGCTACCCTACTTAGACATGACTCCATTTGAATTTTAAGATCAGATTCATTTTTAGCTTTACACATTAAAGAGGTATCATCAGCATACATTACAGTTTTACATTCAGACACAGCATTAGGTAAACAGTTAACAAAAATGATAAACAGTAAAGGACCTAAAATTGAGCCCTGAGGAATACCAATATCAATTGGCCTAAAGTCAGAAAGAGTTGAGTTAACATTAACAGTTTGTTCTCTGTTGTTTAAGTATGATTTAAACCATAATAATTCATCCCCATATACCCCATATTGTTTAAGTTTCCTAATCAGAATATCATGATTTACAGTATCAAATGCTTTCTTTAAGTCTATAAATAAAATGCCTGTAGCATAACCTGTATCCATATTCTTCAATGATTGATACAATTTGAAATGAATTGGACATTACCAGAGAAGATACCTTACCCTTCCCAGAATCCTTTGCTACATGATACATCACCCCAGTCATCAAAATGACGCTCCTATTACTTTGTTGGTTGTATTTCAACAATCTAAATCAAGGGGACTGTATGAATGAATGAATGAATGAATGAATGGCTGTAGATTTCATTGTGCTATTTTGCTTATTATGTTGTCAAAATTTCAAAAGGAGCTGTTGGAATCCACAATAATAGCCTTTTTAAAAAAAAATAAAATGATAGAGTGAACAATAGCCCATGAGATGTGACACATGTAAAGAACTATAGGCAAGACAACCACATGGGCCAATCAGTGGTTCACAGCAGCTTAGTAACAACAACTATGTAGTTATATTCAAATTTTGTTATGACCTGAGTAATCCTTGAAGGATTTTTCAGTGCCAAGAAGTAGTGAATTGACTCGCCAGGCTGTGGTGAATGACTCTTAAGTTGCCCAATTTTTAGGATCCCCCCAAAGCATGAATTGAGCAGAATAGCACTTGACTAAACACTTCCAGTACAATCAGACAATAATGGGATGTTACTGACAACCGATCAATAAATGGTCACAAATTTGGAACTTCAGACTCCTCAAAACCTTTATAATTTGGCTAAATTAAAAGGACAATACGTCAAACTACTGCTGCAGCAAGACACTTGCAAAAGTAGCCCAATTATAGGCAAGTAGTAGCATGGTATTTGAGTAGCGGCAAGTGATTGCCAAATAGCACAATTATAAGCAAGTAGCGTCATGGTATTTGAGTAGCAACAAGTGGCTGCCAAGTAGCCCAATTAAAGGCAAGTAGCAGCATTCTCTTGGACGGACTGACGTCACAAAGGGGAAATAGCCTTGTAAAATCAGTGTGCACATGTGCATTTCCCCTTTCTTGAGTTGGTTGCTTTGCTTTGTGCAAAGGGGACAATGTTCCCGGATGTCCGATCGAGTGAATGGTATTTGAGTAGCGGCAAGTGATCACCCACCAAGTAGCCCAATTAAAGGCAAGTAGCAGCATGGTATTTGAGTAGCGACACATGACTGCCAAGTAGCCTAATTGTAGGTAAATAGCCGCATGGTATTTGAGTAGCAGCAAGTGATTGCCAAGTAGCCAAATTATGCACCCAAGGCATTGGCATCACTGTTAAAGCTAGAGTAACAAGACAACACACAAACACACATTTATATACAAAATACAGATAGAAGAGCAGCTAATGAGATGAGACAAATATGATGAGAGTAAATGAATACAAAAGCTGAAACGAAATAAAATTGCATGAATAATGAGGAGAGAAAATGTTCCAGTCATTCCCATAATAATGGGGCAGGAAGTCATGGTGAGATGACATGAGCAGAATGAAAGAAAAGAAAAATATATAATGAAATGCTGAGTGAATGGAGAAGGTTGAATAGAAATAAAACAGTTGATTAGATGAACGGCAAGGCCCACACGGTAAGTATGACTGGAATAAATGAGTAAAAAAAAGAAAGAAAGAATTACTGTTGCAAAATTATGCAATAGAAAAGCAAGTGGATAAATAAGAGTTGAAAATGTAAACATATAAGCCCTGCATGAAGAGAAGAAAATGTGATCAAATGAGTGTTAACATAAATAAATGAAAAAATGTGTGGGGGTGTGTGTGTGTGGGGGGGGGGTGTTGATAAATGAAAGAAAAGATATCACATTTTAATAATGTGTTAGGGTAACCACCCTAAAGATTAAATATCCTGTAGAATCATTTCAGAGATAGAGTGGTTAAAATATGGAGTTTGGTGCATATAAGATCAGAAAATGTCAGTGCCCATAGTAGTCACATGATGATATGGCTCAGCTCAGCAATTGGAGTATAGCCCCTCACATTTAGTACTCTCAGACCTACCTCACATTGACATATTTCACACTGATCAAGAGGGTTAGTAAATTGTTGCCTATTATAGAAATATCGTCTGTCAAATTCGCAATCACTGCACGATGGACAACAGGTGTTTTGTGATCTAGCTGGGTGAGAACAAGGAGATGGCTGACATTGGCGACGCTCACAGCGGACTTGTTGACCCTATGCAAGAAAATTAATTGTAGATGCATGTTTGGTAAGACACAATTAGTGAAGGGAAAACATTGGTAAGTATATACTATTTTGTTAGTATTTTGAAATGTTCCTATAAAAGGAAAACATAAGAAGGGGGTTGTATGTTGAAACTAATCCTTCCTTTTTGACCCAAATAATAGGGGAGCATCAATTTAGTTTCTTCATATAAAGAGGGAAAACACTTAACGCGGCTGTGTACTCTAGACATTGTTTCTTTCGCAAAATTGAGTTTTTTTGATATGTTTGTACTTTGTTATGTTTTTTATAAATACAAGGAATGAAAATCCAGATTTGTAAACTCCAACTGCAATATGTTAAGGATTTTATTTCACTGTTCCACTCGTGTTTGAAATTGAAAAGGAAAGAAAATCTTTGTTGTACCAGCAGGATACACGCTTGGCGCAACAACGCATCGCGTTATGTGTCGCGCAATTTGTTAACGCACAAATCGCTACCCATACGCTAACGCTTATCTGCATGCGCCGCGCATCTTATGGAAACACCACGGAAGCACTGATTTCACAAAAACCTAGTGGTCAAATGGCTCTGTTTTAGCTGATAAAATGTGGGTTTTTTTAAGTTCTTTCCCCCGATTTAAATATCAAGTAATGAATGGATTTCGCTCAAACTTCTCAAGGGGCTGTGGATTTACCCGATGTTTATGTAATATAAGGTACAAAAACGAAAACTGCCGCATTCTCCTGTGAGATTCGATGAAAGTGCAAAATGTGACCACTTTAAACTTCAACGGCCATCATTTCAATGTTCATTTTCTCGGTAAAATGACGATTTAGGTACACGATAACTCAATAAATACAGCATCTATAGGTAAGCAAATATGATCATCGTAAAAAGCATGATTGACTTAGGAAACAGTTTTCTCATTTTTTTATATTTTGGTCTATTTCCGATTTTAGGCATCATTTTGTGCAAACAGGCGTTTGTGAATTTTAAAAAGTTCAATTTGATGCCTTATATGGTCAATATCTCAAAAAATAAGGCCAATATCAACAAAATAAAAAAAACGTTTTTGGAATGGAGCCTCAAGATTGAGCTAAAAACAAAATAAAATATTTTGGAAAGAGTGTTTTTTTGTTATGATGTATCTAACAAATATTGCCAAAAACTCTCTTTTTTGTGATTTTCTTCATAATTGTTGTTTTTACCCCAAATCTGTATTTATATTAAGATTGATTGATGTCTTGCCTTCATAAAAATGTATACTTTTATATGTCTTGTGCGAATAATTACAAAGTTATTGCACTTTTACTACATGCATGTCTGAGAGTACACAGCTGCCTTAATATAGAATGGGCAAATGTAGAATACCAATTTTTGAGAGAACATGGGGGAAGACACATACTTTCATCCAAAAAATTTGTATATCCCCATTCAATCCTGGTGTAAATATGTATCAATCCCTCACATATAAGAGCATTACACTGCACAGACTGTAATTGATCATTGTGACCTTTGACAATTTATAATCTCACACCCATCATTTCTGACCAGGCAGTCTTCAGAATTCAGCTGTTAAAGCAATAATGACAACAATTAAAATGCTCATCTGGACCTGTCAAAACAACATGTGAGGGTCACTTTAGAGGATAACAGTAGTTCTTTAACACGGCTGTGTACTATAGACATTGTTTCTTTCGCGAAATTGAGTTTTTTTGATATTTTTGTACTTTGTTATGTTTTTTATAAATACAAATAATGAAAATCCAGATTTGTAAACTCCAACTGCAATATTTTAAGGATTTTATTTCACTATTCCACTCGTGTTTGAAATTGAAAAGGAAAAAAAAATTGTTGTACCAGCCAGGGTACACGCTACAAGCAACAACTCATCGCGTTGCGTGTCGCGCAATTTGTTAACGCACAAATACGCCTTGCATACGCCGACGCTTATCTGCATCGCTGGCGCATCTTATGGAAACACCACGGAAGCACTGATTTCACAAAACCCTAGTGGTCAAATGGCTCCGTTTTAGCTGATAAAATGTGGGTTTTTTCAAGTTCTTTCCCCGATTTAAATATCAAGTTATGAATGGATTTCGCTCAAACTTCTCAAGGGGCTGTGGATTTACCCGATGTTCACGTAATATAAGTTACAAAAACGAAAACTGTCGCATTCTCCTGTGAGATTCGATGAAAGTGCAAAATGTGACCACTTTAAACTTCAACGGCCATTATTTCAATGTTCATTTTCTCGGTAAAATGACGATTTAGGTACACGATAACTCAATAAATACAGCATCTATAGGTAAGCAAATATGATCATCGTAAAAAGCATGATCGACTCAAGAAACGTTTTCTCATTTTTTATATTTTGGTCTATTTCCGATTTTGGGCATCATTTTGTGCAAATAGGCATTTTTGAATTTTAAAAAGTTCATTTTGATGCCTTATATGGTCAATATCTCAAAAAATAAGGCCAATATCAAAAAAATAAAAAAAACGTTTTTGGAATGGAGCCTCAAGATTGAGCTAAAAACAAAATAAAATATTTTGGAAAGAGTGTTTTTTGTTATGATGTACCTAACAAATATTGCCAAAAACTCACTTTTTGTGATTTTCTTAAAATTGTTGTTTTTACTCCAAATCTGTATTTATATTAAGATTTATTGATGTCTTGCCTTCATAAAATTTATACTTTTATATGTTTTATTGTGAATAATTACAAAGTTATTGCACTTTTACTACATGCATGTCTGAGAGTACACAGCCACCTTAACTTGGTTAAGAAATCTAGAAGTTCATGTTTGAAGACAACTGCCATGTCTTGACTAGACTTCATAAATACACTTACCCTGCATGTACAGACCATACATGGATTGGTGGGAGAGTCCCAGGTTTCACCTTCTTGATATTCTTGACCATCAGAGAAGCAAGATTCTGGACAAACTGGACAACACTGACCAGGTTCTGGGACTGGATTCCTGCAGCGTAATGTGGGGCAGTCTTCCACAGCACAGGCAATTGAACCATCCTGCAAGAAACAAATTTGGGCTATTCCATTTAAAATCCACACTACCCCTGTGGAAGATTCTGGAATTATCTTCAACAGAGGGAGTACAAATTGCAAATAGAATGAGCACATTCACCAATTCTTTTTGAAACTCACCCTCCCTCTGTGGAAGATTCAGGTTGAATCTTTCTCATAGGGTGTATGAAATTCAAATGGAGCCAACTAATGTGCTCACTCCATTTGAAATTCACACTCCTTCCACAGGGGTAGTGTGGATTTTAAATGGAATATTAGCCCAATATAGAAATGAACCCATTCATGCAGCATTCTAGCAGCCACTTTGAAGATCTCAAAGATGAACCTTAATATTGAATATCAATGACAAGGCTTCCCATACTTTATTTCCCATGACCTAAATTTCATAAGAAAAATACAGCGCAACCAACCAGGCAAAATTTCCAAAGAGGGATAGAGTGCCCCTTGATGGCCTTTACCTGGTAGGCCACATTGATCTACTGACAGAATATCAACAAAAATTCCACGGTGTATGTTCTTTTGGCCCATTTAATATCAAAATTCATCTTGGTTATGTGCCAAAATAGTGTAAAATCCAATATATTTGCATCCAAATTGTCCTGGCTAAGTCCTTTTTGAGGCAGGTACAGCTACAAGACTTTACAGTCCCCTCTACAATTGACAACCATAATCATCAATATCTTCTTTATATTAACTGATATTAGATGCATTGGTTTATCACACCAACTTACAGTGCATTCACAAGTCTGGCAGATATCAGTTGGATCACGGAATCTCTGTCCATTATTAATACGTCTATTCTGGAATTGGCAATCATTGCAAATAGGGCAGCATTGGTCTGGTGGATTATAAGGGTGACTGCATCGTGTGTCGCACAGGATACCCATTGGTAAACAGTTGACTTCACCTCCCTACAGGAAACAAAATGTATTGGTTGAAATGGATGAGTTATGATTGTATCATACTATAATGTTCGGCAAGGTCCTTCAGCAGTCTGCCGATTTGATGCTGTTTACAGCATACACACGACACTGGGGTTAGGCCTATGATTGGCTAAATGATCATGTCAATATCACATTAGCACCTCATTCACCGAACAAGCTCAGAAGCTGCATAGCATCACATGACCCAGGTGCGACCTAGTTATTTTTATGCGATAATCAGGAAGAGTGGTAGAGCAATGCTGAAAGACCTTGTTGAATACTATAGCACTTAAAGCAATTCAGAGATAAATCACTGGTGATCAAACAACGGATGCAATTGAAAATGGGATATTCTAGTTGAAATCCATACACCCACTATGGAAGATGTGACCTTAATCTCCTACACAGGGAGTGTAGATTTTAAATGGAGTCACCCATTCAAGTAACCCCATTTAAAATTCACACTCCCTGTGTGGAAGATTAAGATCATGTCTTCCATAGGGGGTGTATGGATTTCAATTGGAATAGCTTAATTGTAGTCTGCATTTCAGAGACTTGACTTGAGTGCAGCCATCTGTGATGCAGAAGCTGTTTGATTACCAATAAATCAGTTCATCACAATCCTGATAGACTAATATGATAATACGTCACCAAAAATACTACTCAAATTTGATTGCTACCAACTTTATGGCATGCACATTGGCTTTGCTTGCTTGTGACAAGTATGCAATAAACAGACTAAGAACCAAGATTAATACAAAAGACAGAAAGCTCCACACCTACCTGGCATATACATTTCTCACAAGGATCACTACGGGACATAAACTCATCACCACTCTGATATGGTCTACCTTCATAAACACATTCTGAAATCAAAACAAACCATTTTTATTTTAATACCTTTTTCTAACTTGAGCATCAACCCTTTTTACATGCAATGTGGTGACTTGTCATAGGGCATTATGTTCTGGAAGTGACAATTTGGCTGCAATGAACATTATATGAAGTTTAGTATTATGAAAAATGTTTATTAATGAGAAGAAAACATGAAAAAATGCCTGAACACACTTACTAAGATGAACAAAGGGACAGATACCAATTGGTCCCTTTGGAAAATGTATGTCTACTTTTGGTTCTAATATAAATAATACTGGCTATGAAAACCATCCTATCCTTGACCTTGACCATCATATTGGCACCAATGCAAAATGTATACCGACTTTTTTATTTTCAAACTGCCAAAGTGTCACTATCTTTGTTTGCATGCTTATGCTATTTCCCCATCCCTACATCTCTTCCCCATCTCCGCCAAGTAAATGGTCATATTAAGAGATGCCCTTTTAACAAAAAGACATTTTTAAAAGGGGGGGCAGGCCCGTATGTAAAAATTCCCAAAATTTCAGAATTTGCTAGTGTAGCGAGCACTTTTTTGGACAAAAAAGATCCAAATTTTGTCCACTTTTCACAAAATCGCCCTCCCCCTTGGAAAAAAAGTCCACTTTTTCAAAATCAGCACCCCCAAATGAAATCCTGTGTACTGAGGGGGTATTAGTTAAAGGTATCTTTCAGTGTTCCCTCCACCCACAAAAAAAAAACAGTTTTAATTGGAAGATTTTCTATGGCAGAAGTAAAGCACATTTTCATTTTAGTTCCATTACAAAAGTGTGAGTTTTATTTCATATCACATTATAATAACATGCAAGGTTAATTAGTATGAGTATACCCCCCCCCAGCCTGAAGCAATATGCATCATTACTGTAGGCTAACCTGTATTCATGCATGCATTCCTCAACCTAACCTTGGGGTTAAATACCTCTAATTAGTAGAGCTGGGCAGTGCTCGAAAAACAAGATTGACCTGAAAAAGATGCTTATCACTGAAAAATACCAAGCTGTATAGCCAAAATGTGGAAATTCCAGAGCAACATGCAAAAATAACAAGTTTTCTATCACTGTTTACAGTTTCTATGAAAAGTTCCCCAAATTCATCCCCTGTACATCAATTTTCACACCCAACTGGTGTGCTCCTCTCTGGTCCCAAAAAAGGAGGGCACACTATAAAATTATGTTCTTTACACTGCAGTGGTTTAAAACAAAGAGTCTCAGGTCATCATATATTAACATTTTGGTCATTTGAGGATTCAACTTTCTACTCAGAATTGATAAGAGTAGACGTCTTTTCACTGTGAGAGTTCTGAGAAAATTGTGCTTGAAATTGCCTATTTTTCCATTGAAAACTGTGTTATAGAGAATTAGTGGCATTGAACTTTTTTTTTTGTCTATAATTTTTCTAGTCTGACATCATCCATTCCCATCAATGGGTCCATGATATATGTATATATTTATTTGTACATTAAGTTAGCAAGCAATAGGTTTAACTGCAAATTAACAAAGCTACTTGTAATTTGCAGCAAAGTTAAAGCTGAATACACAATTATCTCATAAAAAATGGACTAACAGATGAGATGCTCATATATCTTGTAATAGCCCTGCAAGATAACCATTATAAATCATAAAGAGTTTTTTAAACCTCCATATTTGATCTAATAGTTTCAAAATGCACCACATGCATGTTAAATCATTTCAAGCAATATAGCATTGATTTATTAGCATAGCCAGCAAGAAGAGACTGCTTAATAAGTGTATTTATTCTGTGGTGGTTCGTAATTTTATCATTGTTCCCTGGTAAATCATAATCATACAGAGTTTATTAAACCTCCATATTTGATAATCTTTATTGTTTCAAAGTGTACCACAAATTAAATGTTTCTCGTCAGTAGGCTTTGCATCTTAAATCATTCCAAGCAAAATAACAGGAGTAGATGGTGACCTCTTGTAAGGGTCACATCACCATCTATTTGCACACTTTGATGAGAGAGAAAGAAAAAGGGGGGAACTAGTATGCATAAAATCACACTGTGGTTCAGGTATACTCTTGATGGTCCTATAGAGATGTTAAAGTGTGAATTTTAATGTAACATGCATAAAATAAACAAATGGTATTAATTCATTTTGCTGTTTGGTCATGCTATTGTAAATGTAATAAAGAGTGTAGGTTTAAATGTTAGCAAAAATTATACAGCATTTATTTAAGATCAATATTTCAAGTCTCCTGCTCTACAATTGATTTTGTGATACTAAAGATCTGCATAAAATTAACTTTTTTCAAACTATTGATCATCATAGAGATCCTTTCTGACAATATTTAGTTGAGACAAAAATCTTTGGACATTTAATACACTGAAAGGGTGTCAAACCAGAATTGTGGGACATTTATCCTATGTCCTACTAGGTCCACACTAAAAGAAGCAATCTTGAACTGGACTCTCCCAAATGTCTCAACAGCTAATTTGAGTATAAATTAAACGATGATGCCCTGTACACTTCACCCTGGCAAGGCGTAACACAATACAAGGACGGCAAATAAAAGATGCTAACTCCAGAATGTTTTCCAAGCGTATTGGCAGTTATAGCAAGCTTAACTTAGCACTGTCTTTCAGAAGCCATGGTTAGATATACCGTACTGATGCGAGTATAAGCCCACCTTCGAGTATAGTCCCACCCTAATATTTGGGGAAATTTCAGAATTTGTTATTTCCCCAAGTAAAGTCCCACTGCCAATTTTTAACAGAATGGTTCCAAATTTGACAACCCAAATCATGCAACTTCATTTGCAAAATTACCTCAAAATTATTTTTGTGACTAAAATGGAGCTTAATTTTCATTGCTAGATTATTTATTTACCTTGAAACATCCTCAAAATAGTTCACATATTATTGCAAAGATGATAAAAATTCAACAAAACATCAAGCTTTCACAAAACTCTTCCTGGAAAAATGGAAACTGAATCAGTTGTTTTGTTTTTGTTTAGAAGCCACTCAGTCAATCAATCAAGCCACTTCGCTGATTTTATTTATTTTCAGTCTCATATTTGCTGTCAAAAATCAATCCTAAATATTTAAAATGCTCTACATAAATCATGGATACATGAAAACATTATTTTGGAATTTTTGAAGGATTTTGATGTGAGAAAATGAAGTCCAATTTAGTGAAAATAAACTGTACGGCTGTGAACAAGGATTCAAGATGGCCGCCTCCACAGTTATTGTAAATAACACTGTGGCGAGATCGATCTTGTGTCAGAGTAGGCGTAAGATAAATTTAAAATGATAGTTTGCGTGTCATTTCTTTCAAAGAAATTGACATACTTCTTCTTCTACGTGAATTCTTGGTAGACCATACATGGTATCACGCCCAGCGGTGCAACTTCACATCCGGTACAGAACAGACAAAATCACTCCCACCACCGATGACGATGAAAAAAACTCACAAAAACTCACGACAAAGGGTGCAAAATTATATACAGTGAAGACTTGGTGCAGGACTAGTTGAGTGACGCAGCTGCTGGAACAACTGAGCCCATGTACAGCTCAGATTGATCACTGGAAACCAGCTGCTGGATCTTGGTTTTGAATGTTTTGCTTGATGTTGAATTCACTATAGAAGCAGAGAGTTTGTTCCATACTGGTATGGTTGCTGGGAAGTAGCTGTTCTTGTATACTTCTGTTCTTGCTCTGATGATCTTGTACTGCTCCTCATGCGTCCTTCTGGTTTTGATGGAGGGTGTGTCTTGTGGTATGTAGTGACATATTTTATTAACAATATTCCCAACATTCTATTTAGTGAAGGTAAGGCTAAAATTCCACCCAAAAATATGAGAAAATATGAGTTTTTTACAACTCAAGTGAGACTACTTTTTAAAGCTTCTGGTGCCGAATATCAGAGACCTTGACGTGTAATTCACTGTTTTGAAAGCTTAAAAATGCACCTTGTTAACTAGCAAATCCTTGTGTAAAGTCCCACCCCCCATTTTCGGTCATTTTTCACCCAAAAAAGGGTGGGACTATACTCGCGTCAGTACGGTACATAAAGACAGATATCTGGCAAAGTTCATATCCTTCATTAAAATTTGTTTAAGAATGATGTCAAATTTTGTTCTTATCATAAAAACAATTGATACCTACACAAACTCATGACTAATTCTAACAATAAATAGGTGCTGCATATCTTTATTACATTCGCAGTAAATAATTATGTTCTTGCAACAAATGAAAATGCTCAGAACTTCTCTACATCTTCTCCCAGCTATTTGATGTGCAAAGCTGTTCAATTAAGGTACAGGGTACAATCATTGCTTGGAATAATCTGCCTGATAGGAAATGTAGTGCATAGCTTTCTTGAACAGTTCAGAACCCTGCAATGGGCAATTGACAATTGAGTAAGCCTTGCTGTTAAAGACGCAGTGTGCAAAAGCCACGGTATCAGTGTTATGAATAAGCTCCATGGTAACAATGTTATGGTTAAGCATTCTTGGCAATGTAATGACTCACGATCACAGACAGGACAGCACTGTCCTCTCGGTGTGATAGGATTAGGACATGATGGGCGTGTACATCGTGTCACACGACAGTCAACTCTCCCACGTTGACAGACGCATTCCTGACAAGGATCGCGATCACCTACGACAGATCCACTGGTGTATTCAACGCCTTGGTAAAAGCAACCTACATGAATATGAAGAAATTATTTACACAGATTCTATGATCACAATGATATTAACTGGAAAATAATACTTTCCTCAGTTTGAAGTAAAACATTCTGTGGATGATTTCTATTTTTTCAAAGCATGTGGCTTGCTAATTGTTTTTTTATACACAGACGTATACTACACATATGAAAAAAGCAATGTACATATTTTAAAGCATGACTGATATGTCATATTTGATGGATAGAAAAAGACAGGAAAAAAACTACAAAAAGCCATGAAAATTATTAATTTAAACTTCAACACTACTTGTTTATTTCGCTTACCGAGATCGCTTTCGAGGAACTTCCTCGTCATCAGCCGATGTTGTTAGCTCTGATGTTTTCTTGGAAACGGCTCGAGACCAACCTGATCAGGTGACATCACACTTGATGACGTCACTGAAGTCGATGCCGAGGAAGTTCCTCGAAAGCGCTCCCGATAAGCGAAATAAACAAGTAGTGTTGAAGTTTAAATTAATAATTTTCATTGTTATTACCACTACGTATGAATCTGCAATTCTACAAAAAGCCAATTGTGATGTAAGGTATGATAAACATTACACAAAATGAAAGTCAACACTATTTTTAGTGATATGATATATGTGATCAAGCAAAATCAGTCGGAACTTGTCAATAATAAATTTCCAGTTTCTTATAGAATTGTAAAAAGCATTTACAAAACTGGAGTTTGCAGAAAACCCCATTGAAATTGAACAACCAGTTCCAAAGATATGAGCAATTAAAGAGTTTTCAAAACAAGAGGAAACAAAAGGAAATATTTCCTTTGTTTGGCTAAATCTCAAAATCAATATTTCCGAGTTCCGACTGATTTCGCTTGATGGCATCACATATATATGACACGGTCTGCTATATGGAGGCCAAAGGCATTTTTGAAAATTGAGTTACAATAATTATTACCTTATACAAACATTAGGCTTTCATATACTGAAAACACCACAGGTCTAGAATACTTGGTTCAAAAGTATGCAATTCTGAAGTTTTGTGGATGTGTAATTTTCCTATGTATGTTATTGTTTTTTACTCCATATTCCGTCTTTATCTCAATTTCAAATTTGCCACCTTTGACCCCCATGAATCATATTGTGTCACATACAGAACAATTGAAAATTTGAAATTGATATATATATATATGTGTGTGTGAAAAACTTTGTTAGTTGTTTGTTACCTATCTTGTGTAAAAAAGAATTCTATATCTTTCAGATTTTAATGATATTGTGAGTCCGATTTTAAATGTTGCAGAGTTTATTAGTGTGAAAAAAGATAAGCTTTGATGGGTATCAGCTACGCACAATAATGCTCTACAAATTGAAAACACTGTGGTCATTGCGTAGTCTTAACTGTGGTCTTAATACTCAATGGCACGCATTGACAGCCACCAGCCACTCACAACAAGTGAGTAAAACATCTCACATTAGGCAATTTTACACTGTGTGATATGACTGAATTTGCAACTTTCAAATTTGCACCAATTTTCATTACCTTATTTATATCTGGAAGATATGGAATATCTGTTTGCACAGTGAGGTATCAATCTCAAGTAAAAAATTTCTTCGTACATTTATATCAATGTCAAGGTGTGGATTTTATTTTGTACAGTGTTTAAATGGTCAGACAGTGGTTCATATAAGTATAGCTACAAGAGTTCTTGGAATCTTTGTGATCGTATATCTTATACTCACCATCACATACAGGGCAACATTCCTCTGGTCTGATGATAGGATTTGCACAATTAGCATTACATGTAATGGTGGTGCAGGTGATTGTCCCTTCACGGCACTGGCAATTCTTGCACACATCATAGGGTGGAGTAAATGTTTGCAGATTTATATAACGCTCACCATCACGATCAACACAGCCTAGAGTGTAAAGATTAATATGAAGGAGTGATTTAGGAGTCAGTTAAGAGTAATTTTAAAGAGTGTAATTTGCCTACCTGGTTTATGCCTCATTAGTTATGTTCATAAATCCGTTTGAAGCTCACTTTTCTGTGACCGAGTCATATGGAAAAACAGATATACTTGAATTATCCATTTATGAGAACGGGAAGGCTTCACAACCCAACTGCTGGTCGCAGAACCAAACCATATTCTATTGTTTCAAGCAATTGAAACCAGGCCAAATCAACAGTACCGCCAGGGTGCCAATAGTCGACTGGCAGCTGGGTTTTGAGCAATTCCTACCTCAGATTCTCTTGGTCGGGCTGACGTCACAAAGGGGAAATAGCCTTGTAAAACCAGTGTACGCATGTGCAGCACATGCGCAGTTCCCCTTTCTCAAGCTGGTTGCTATGCGCGCCCTTGTGCAAAGGGGACGAAGGGGACAATGTTCCCGGATGTCCGACCGAGTGAATTAAAAACCAAATAAAACAAAATGGTTTTCAATGTAGTGTCATGATGCAAGTCATTATTTAGAGGTTAATAACTGCGCATCGGTTATTTGGAGGGCATTGTGAAAAATCTAAACATTTTGCCTTTGGAACCGAGGAATATCCCGAGGCGCAGCCCCGAGGATATTCCGAGGTCCAAAGCAAATGTTTAGATTTTTCACAATGCCCATTATATAACCGATGCAAAGTTATTAACCTCATTCATAACTTCGTCACTTTGATCTTTTAACTTTACAAAATAACACAAAATTTTCCTCAAAAGTTTGTAAAATAAACAATTTTACATCTTCCCTTTCCCAAAATCGATCAGGCTAAAACAAAACGACCAATAACAAAAAGTGCGTATCAGAATCTGTGCAAATATGGTAGCGCCGCAATCCAAATACGGCAGCCAGCGCAAGCAGTTCGTTGGACGCTTTACTGGCGCATCGCAGAAGTCAATTGTGTGCGACATTGGAACAATTACGCATTTTGCGGTCAATTGTGAGATATTAATGACCTCGATTTGCGTTCACGTTTTCACAAATAATAAAATATGATTGGATCGCATTCATCGCGTTTATTAATGAGGTTATGAATGGCAAAACACATTCAATCTAGTTTAATATTAACCTGGATGTTGTCAACAATGACAACTCACCACATCTTACCCAGCAACAATCCATCATCAGCCCATGTTGGAGTACAATACCACCCAGTTCCTTTTGTATTGATATATGAAGAGCTTGGTTGCAAAACCCCTTACACCCACTTGAGCAATTTTGAGAACATATCAAAAAACCATCAAAATAAGCACTGATATAAGGGGGTTTGCAACAAAAGAAGTTTTTGGCAGGATTCCGTCAAAAACTGCATTTGTTGCAAACCCCCATGTAAGGGGTTTTGAAACCAAGCTCTTCATATCTATGCAATGCCTTCATGATTTAGTCTGCTACCTTGCATTGCCACTATGCCAATTTCTCTTATGCTTTTATAAAGTAGACATGTTGCAGTACACACATAATGGTGTACCCTTGATTGACACAGCAGTAGAATTCTATGAATGAATCAACATTAATACTGACTGTACTACTTTCAATGATAAATTGCTCCAAAGACATTTATTTAGAAAATCTGCAGCTGCTGTGCATTGTTTCTTTCACATTCTTGGTTGCTACAAACTGTTGCTACATAAATATGCATACACAAATATATCACCCAGAAATTAGTTACATCCTCTGATATACAATTAAGTTGACAGATATTTGTCAGCAATACATGATCTCTGATCTTTGTGACAAAGAAACCATAGATAATGTCAAATCTGGTGAAGAAGGAAAGCTGATGCTCTCAGCTACAATTTTTTTGGATGAACCTTTAGGAAAATGTGTAACAGTGCACAAAAACAGAACAAAACAACCCCTAAATTTGCAAAAAGCAAGACTCGTTCATCTTAATTGAGTCATATTTGCACAATTACTTGGAATTGACAGCCAAAACTGTATTTCATTCAAAATTTTGAGTTAGTTTATGAAATAATATGTGGGCCAGCCAATCAAAATCAGTCTGAAGTCTGGCATGTTCAATTTTCATGTTTCAACTTGGATGTAGAAAGCATTTGCAAAGTTACATTTTGCAGAAAACCGCATTGGAATTGGACAATTTGTTCCAAAGATATAAGCAGTTGAAGGGTTTCCAAAACAATAGGAAACAGAATTATTTCCTTTGTTCAGCTTGATCTCAAAATCAATATTATCATTTCAGACTTCCGACTGACTTAAATTGATCACATCACATTTTGGTAAAACAAGCATTTTCTTGAAACTTGCATTTATGAGGACTGTAACTAATGTCTGGGATAGCTTATAATCATGCTAAGCCTAGATTCAATATTACCTTTACAGACTGGACAACATTGTCCAGGAGCTGATTCCGTTTCTCTACAGGCCAAAGGTTGGCAGGGTTCTCTTTGACATGTCACAGTACCATAATAACAGATACATGAGCTGCAGGTGTCCGCGCTACGGAACCTTGCGTTGTGTTCATACATGCGGCCTTCATACAAGCAATCTAACAAACAGGCATAATTTACAGATAATATAAAACAGAGGAGAAGAACAGGGAGAGAAATATCAAATGATAGATAGGAAACATATACACCATTTTGAATGAGCCTTGAAACAAGAACTGGTTATGCCCAAAACTGCTGCTTTAAGTTTAAATTGTTGATCAAAGAATCAAATATCTAGTTAAAACATCCAATTATCATTGATATAAATTAAACATAGGGGCATAGACAGCTCTGATTGTACTAGTGACTCACTGACTGACTGACTAATGACTGACTGACTAGTGACTAATACTAGTGACGGACTAATGATTTACTGCCTACTGACTGACTGACTGACTGACTGACTGACTGACTGACTGACTGACTGACTGACTAGTGCCTATGTTCAAGTTCATTCCAAACTGGGCTGAATCTTTAAAATAAACTGGACATAACCAGTTCTTGCAACAAGTCATCAATTTACACTCACATCACAAATTTGGAGGAGATAAGCTATAATTTCATTATGTTTTTCAATGCTACATGCAATTTTAAGCTCATCCATGTTCCAGCGATGTTTCTAAACCAGAGCATGGATCACTAAATGGTGCATAGTTTGTGAATAACCTTTATGTCATAATTCCTCACAAATACCATACAAGTTCTGTTATTGGATTCTAATTCAAATTAATAGCTGTATAGTACCATTCCCTCTGTTGTTCACTTGACACACTCTACCAATTTTAACAAAATATCTGACTTGATTGTTAAAGAACTTTTGGCAACTTATAGCATCATTACAATCATGACTTATGTGACCAGAGCACAACACTGCCTCAACCAACCAAAACAAGAACCAGTTGACAGGTCAAAGGAATTACGACACAAAGTTTAGAATAACACAGTACGTAAAACAAGGTGAGGTTCCAAAAAATTGTCTCAAGAAGTGTATCAAATGAAGTTTTTGAAAATCCTTGTGTTAACTGCTTTTTGAAAAAATAACTTAAAACTAAATTGGTGTACCAAGATAACAAGGTCCATTCCAGGCATGCAATAAGAATCTCTTTAAATATAAGTATGGGTTAGAAAATATCCTATAACTTGTGATACAAAACTAATTTAGACAAAAAGTACCATTATTTTTACAAACAAATAGAATAGTGTATTGGTGAGAGACCGTAACCTTGCAATTAATGCTTGGAGCGAAATGCTTACTGCCAGAATTATTGCATCACATGATTTACTGATTGTACATAGTAAAAGCGGTTCCATAGCAATAATGATGACTCTTGTGTCCATTTTGTCCTAACAGATACTTGATGAGCTCATGCAAAGAATACAACAGATTTGCTTTTCATTACAGGCAGTCATTAACAGTGATAAAAATAAAAAACGATTGAAAAGTTATGTGGTCATTTTTGCATCATGCACCAGTCTTTCAAAGGACTAACAGAGACATTTGTGCCAGAACAGGGAATAAAAACAATTTCTTTGGCTAAACAAATTGTGTATACAGAATGATCGACTGCAGTGCCGTTGGAAAACGCGTTTTCAATGGGAAATTAACTTTGCTGCTTGGATGATGTCACGATGAGGTTAGCATTTATTCAGTATTGAAAGCGTGTTCCGACGGATCTGCACTCGACCAGCCTCATAGCAAGAGGGTGCAATCTTTTTTCATTCATACAAACATGCTAACATATGCTACATTATACACACATGATAACCAATACTACATTACCATCACAAACAGGACAACACTGCCCTTCAGGTGTGAACCCATTTTCACAGGTCGCTTCACAAGGTCGAATGTCACTACATCTGTGTTGGCCATTAGTACACACACATTCTTGACACTGGTTGTCTGAGATCCATCTGTCTCCGTTATTGTGTTGTTGTCCATTGTACACACAAACTGAAGGTTAAAAAAGAAACGTATGTGTCATGACCTTTGCCCTTGTGGGAAAACATTGACAAAATAACAGAAGAGCTCTGTCATGATCTTTGGTCATGCAAGTTACATCACAATTCTAAATAGCTGTAATCTATGAACAACCATTATTCCATCGTCTCTTGCTAATATAAAATAGTGAAGAAAATGAACAGCTTATTACTATCTCTATCACAGCCTTGTATCACAGGACAGAGGCACAACATAAACTGATGTATAAACATCACACTATCATCAATTAGATGAAATCTGATGGTTTTGGATGCAATGTAGCAAAGTGAGTTGCAAATGTTAGTTCCAGTATTAGATTTAATTTACAAAATAATGTTTTGAACTACTGGATGAATAACCTACACCAAATATAAATTGATGCATGTTATAAACCTTTTCATTTTTCTTATGTTGACTAAAAAGTTTGATAAAACTTTCTATCTTCAATTCAATTCACTTATTAAAAATAAGTGCTGAGCAACAAAACTATAACCTGCTCACTTATAAGTTATAATATTTTTGTTTCAAAATTGTTCTGAATAGGAACAACCCCATAATCCCCTCACACAGTGGTGGCCTGGCTATATGGACTGGCTGTGGGAAATGTCAACTCCAACCATCCATTTTCTCAGTTACTGTTATGTGAGTTGCTGTAGTTTCATCACATAATTCAATTGTAGAATTTCTTCTTGCCCCCCATACACTGTTAGCACGTGCAGATATAGGTAGTGTATGTACGACATCTGTGATTCGGAAGTCACGTAAAGCTGTTAGTCCTGTGTTCAGGAGGATTTATCCCTGTGCACGTTTAAGTGTCAGAGCTATTCAAAAAGAGAAGGGGGACCATACCCAGTTCTGATATCTGCACTCAACCCTCTAGGTTCAAGAGGACAAGATTGGCGCTATACAACGTACGTTGTCTACCCATAAATCCAGTAGAACTAGAACATCAACATCACAGTGGCCAGACTGCCTGTGTCTTCTCACATCCTACAATGAGAGCAATCAATATACTTACCACCCACACCTGGGCATACAGAACAACATGCTCCCAATAGCAGCACAGGGTTGGGACAATCAGGCTCTGGACATCTTGTGGGATTACACCTGACGATACCATTCTAAAATACATCAAAATCACAAAGAAAATACACAAATAATCTGTAAGTGTAATCTGTCCACTATGACAGTGTAGGTATTTCATTAATTTCATTTAAGCATCAGATAAAGACACATAATATTTTCAGTTCTTTGAAGTACAAGGATTTCATTCCAAAGAAGCTCAATTCTGCTTACACTATATAGATGCCATAGATAGCAGTAAAAGCCATTATAATGGCATTGGATATCATTTGTATAATGCAGATGCAGAGGCTCTTTTGGCACTCCATACTACATACTGTACTTCATGTAAGAATCTTGATTTTTTAAAGATGTTTTTATAATGTTGTTTTCCTCATGTAGTGCTATTTGAGACACAATCCAATTTATTATTTCATTTTTATTATTTTATAACTTCTTACCAAACATGAGCATCTGAGACATGGATTTGACATTGGTGTAAAGAATTGCCCATCACTAAATGGCATTCCCTCATATTCGCACCCTCCTGATGTAACACAACGTGGGCAGCATTCATTGTCTGGTGTAATCTGCTGTTCACATTGTAATGGCTGACATCGCGTCTGCACGCATTCCACATTGCCACTATTACAGGTGCATGTTGTACATTGGTCTTGCTGGAATGAGCCACCATTTCGCATACGACGACCTTCGTATTCACAACCTGGTGATGGGAAAATCAAATGTTAGACACAACTACTGGATAGAATGACTTATTGACAGGAGTATCATTTGAACCAGATCCCAAAATAAGCTTCTATAATGAATTAATCAACCTAATTTACACAAAATAACCCATATAAACATCAAGGTTTTAATCCCTACTTTTAGTTTCAGATAATCTTACAAGTACCATAGCTTGTAGGCCAATTAACCTGTTATTGTAAGTGCTATGGTTCAGGTTACATTCATGAAAATTTTGCAATTGCAGGTCATCACCAAGGATATACTACTACTAGCTATTTGGTACTTCAATGATTTAACATACACATATTTCACTACCTAAGCAGATTGTTCTCTATAGAAAGACATTTACTTTACTCAGCATACATACATTATAGACATTGGTGCAGTTTATTTTCATGCGTCAAAAGACTGCGCTTAGACATTTTACAACTACATTAACATGTGATGTGTTTGACCTAAATCAGTTGAAAAATCTGGGGTACAGAATGACTTCCAAGAAATTGAAGACCAAAACACTAACATTACAATTGTGTTTTATACACAATATCTTTTTACAGTGCATGTAGAGTGCTCATGATGCAATGTTGTGTGTGTAGGAGACTCATGATGTGATGTCACCTGCGCACAAGAGAAATCACATCGATGCACATTCATATACTTCCCAGGAGTGTGCATCGATGGAGTCGCCCATTAAGTCACAGCATTCTACTTTCTTTTTGATAACAAATGTCAGGAGAATGTTTGATCACAAGTATTGGAAAATCATTATTCTTTTCCATTGTTACTCATAACCCCATCAAAGGCAATGACCAGGTCCAACTGATTTGATCCAAACACATCACAAGTTAGCAGACGATATTTACCATGAACAGCTGGTAGACAGGCAATGCGTGCAAGGAGAGAAGGCAGCAAAATAGCATGCAAATAATAGGAGCAAACAAAACAAAATAATGAGATAATTATCAATTTAATAAATCTGTAGTTACCATAAACTCTTGTTAACCTCCATGTAAAATATTCTTGCGCGATTTTGGTTTTGCGCCATAGCGCAACTGACTGTTGGCGCCTGTGTACCGTGCCGTTGTGACAACATTGCGCTCTGATATTTAAAAAATATGTGTTCAATAGAGGGCATCAGCGTGACGTCATATGCCGCCATCTTGTGGGTACACGCTGCGATGGTCGTTCGAACTCTATGCATGAACAGAAAAACCATCATGTCGATGCGTGATAACAGCTGCGTGGCAAGCTGCGCCCTGCGCGTAGTGTCCGCGCAGGAACACACGTATCATTTGTACCCACAAGATGGCGAAAGGCTGACGGCCTCTATAGTGAACACATGCAAAAGATCAATTTGAACACAACTGTGCAGTATCAGATCACCACAAACTGGTGGAAAAGACCGACACTTTTTTTTAACACATAAGTTTCACAGTCGTCAACCCACAAATTAGACGAATGGGGGAGGGCAACACATAAGGCACCTGCTACCATCCACCCAGAAGGCTATGGGTGCGGATCTTCTCATAAGGAAATCTCTGCAGCATCAAAAGGCTCACATTGAGTACTAGCTAAGACAGCATTTTTATTTTGTATTTTAGTACAAACATTTGGAAACAAAACAAAATTTTAATTTTACATATTTTCGACACATTCAGATTTCACAATATAGCAAATAAAATAAAAAACAAAAAAGGAGATAAAAATGCCAGACAGTAAAAAGAATAAATTCTCTTTAATTCAATGCTTGGATTTGAACACACCTACAACATGTTTGGGAACATACAATGTATCGCAAGTCATATTAAATCATAATTGAAAAAGAAGAAATTAGCCTATGACCGTATCTGATCATAGAAGGCTCCTTACCTGAACATAGAGGGCAGCATCCATCTCTTGGTATACGTGGATAATTACATCTGGCAGGTGGACATGATATTCTTTCACATTGTACATTACCATTCTGAGAAAAATACATATTAAGATAAGTCAGTATTTAAAGAGGTGCAGTGACAACACACAAGGTATGATCAGCTCACTGATTAGCTTTAAGACTGCTGCAGTTTTGGTGTGAAAATATCTACACATTTACATTTATATTTACATTTATTCCGCTGTCGTAAGAATATGTCAGCTGCCATACAATGCCCAAGGCATGCTCATACCTTTGGGCGGCGCTCAATGGACAGTATTCATAACATCTCCCCATTTCACCCCTGGGTAGAGAGAGGTAAGTAAGGTAAAGCGCTTTGCCCAAGAGCACAACACAATGTCATCGCCGGGGCTCGAACTCGCAACCCACCGATTGCAAGGCAGAGCCTGTACCGCTGTACCACCACACCCCATAATGATGGGGCATTGCCACTTTGTCCAAACCCATTTTGTTTTGTTCCATTACAACTTTGTCCAATTTACATTTGGTCTAAGCCCACTTAGTCCAAAAGCAATTAATTCTAGTTCCTACTTCTTCCAATTCTCACCTGGTCCTGTTGCCATTTTGGATTTTGCCCAATTCCAACTTGGTCAGATTTTTATTTTAATCAATGATGGTCTGTATGGGTTTTGATCTGAAGTCTAAAATAAAAACACCCCCTGGCCACACCCTGCCTGGTATTTTGTTAATATTGACTATATTATACTACATACCACACATCTGCATGTTGAACAAGGGTCTGTGGACTCCACAGTATTGCCATTGAAGATGAAATTATCAGCATATTCACAGTCTGAAATATAATAAATAGTTTAAGATTTTACAACAAAACTGCATGTACAATATGAACTGTTGAGGATGGTCAAATTCAACAGGTAAGATGAGTGAAATAAAATTTGATTAACCCTAACCAAACCCATGGGTTTTTTGCTATCGGAAGGGAAAGAAGAAACGAAAAAGGAGAGAAGGTGAACAAAGAAGTCACTTGGTACCCCTGTGAATTGAACCTTGGACCCCTTGCATACCACGCAGAAGATCACCGACCTGTAGCCACAGAGGTTATGCTGCCCCGGGCAGTGATTTCCTGGGTATATATGACATAGGCTGATTGCATCATCAATTCATGTGGAATACATGAATGCACAGTTTTAATAGTGAGCTTTAGTGAGACTTGGTTCGGTTAGGGTTAGAACTAACGACCAAAACCCTCAGATTTGTCAAATCTATGCTTTTTTTACCACAGAAGCTCTATAATTAGGTTGATACCATCTTGGTATAGTTAAGTGATTCAAACACTTCTCATTTTCATGACTAACATTAATGCTTCAAATCCATCTATGTGAAAACATGCAAAAATGCCACATTATCACATTAAATGTGAATAACTGAATCAGTACACAATGCAAAAATGTTATGGTACAATTACTTACTATTACACGATTTACAGCAATCTCCTGGAGTAAGAGCAGGGAAATCACATGACACTGGCTGACATTCACGTAGGTAACAACTCACTGTACCACTCTATAGGAACAAAGGAAATCTGTTGGTTACTATAATGAAAGACAAAGATAAAGACAATTTATCGCGTCTGACGTCACCTGTCAATCAAACTCGAGCACGGTTTGTTTACAAGTGTCGTGATGATGACTTGCTGAACGCGGATTTATAACCGGGCGCCATATTGTTGATTTTGCACCTTTCGACATGCAAACCATCTCAAAAGTTAGGGCTTTATAGTAAGAAACTTTCTTTGGTGAAGGCACCATGTCCACAATCCCTAGAAAAGCTGCTTTTGCCTTGTAAAAGTACGAACTTTTTCGCCATTTGCTGCTATTCCTTTTCTCCGATCAGCACCAGATAGATCGGTCTTCCTTTTACGCGCTGATTAACCTGTGTAAACCAATCAAGGATCGTAATTGACAGTGACATCAGACGCGATAAATTGCATTTATCTCTGTCTTTAATTATATTTACACTTTAAACAACTTTGCAAAAACAAGAGTGGATGAAGGAATGACAAACTGTGATACATTGTTGGCTGATCTAAGACACGGTGTAACATATAATAATATTTCAGCACCTGCTGTATTAACTCTATTAAATGCCCAGGGGTTGCATTTTTGAAAAAGGGGCCGGTGACTTATTAGAAATGGAATTTGTAATGAAAAAACTTCCGGAATTCTGGAAATTCTACTTTTAAATATACAGGAGCTTACAGGGACCACATATTATCAGAAAGAGATAGGTAAGTACATTTTAAGCAAGAATGCGTTTTATATTAAATATATGAATATTCTACTCTAACGTGACAATGAATTGGGATGGAAAGGAAAGTTAGAATTGGATTTATCCATGCAATTTTGCGCTTACGATCTTTACATGCTACAACATAGAAATTTCTACATTTCTGTCAATTTTTCATTAAAAAAAGATGGGCATTTAATAGGGTAAAAATAGGATATGCAATGGCAGCAATCCAAGAGTTTGTCCAATAATTACTAGGTTATACAGCTTGTACACGATTTGCTGTACAATTTGCTAATTTGCGGGAAGCACGGTGGCCCAATGGTTAGGGCGCGAGCTTCATGATCGGAAGGTTGCGGGTTCGAGCCCCACCTCGGCCAGTGTGTTGCGTCTTTGAGCAAGAAAGCTTAATTCCCAATTGCTTCACTCCACCCAGGTGTAAAATGGGGAGCTGCTGGGGTGTAATCACAATCTAAGTCGCTGAGAGTACCTGCGCATCAGTTGCGGACTTGGTGAAGCGGAAATGATTCTGATATATCCTAATGGCAGCGGAATAATTGTTGAAGTGTGCTGATAATTAGGCCATGCCTAGCTGAAGCGCACATTAAATCAAACAACATTTTTTTTTTATATAAAGTTATGAGGAACTTTGTTACACATATTTCAGGACTATTATACTTACCCTACAACTACATTCTGTGCAAGCATCTGGTTGCCAAGTAACCCCATCTGGGTAATCTCTGATGCCGTCATAGCAACTAGAACCTGTCAAGTAATTTTAAAAAGTCCAGGATAAATGTGCATGACTTGAGCTTAGTATTGAAGTTGTCACCTAATGCAGTGAATCAAAATACTCCATCACTTATTGTCACTTAAATGTTCAGATGTTCAAATGAGGTGCAACTATTAAACTGGGTAACAGATCAATTGGGCTGTTCCAGTTGAAATCCATGCACCCCTTATGGAAGACATGACCTTAATACCCTACACAGGGAATCTATATTTAAAATGTAGTCACTCATTCAGGTAACCCCATTTGAAATTCACATTATCATTATATAGACTATTTAAGGATATGAGAGGCCACAGACCAAAAACAAGGAAAATTACTAAAAATGCTGAAAAACAGCGTAAAATTTGGGTAAAATTGCCAAATATGGGCTAAAAATAAAAGAAAACATGTAAAATTTGGCGACAAAAAAGAGGAAATCAGCTGAAAAGAGGAACTCTTACAACCCTGATTGTAATTATTATCATAACATTATATTCAGAGAGATCTGTATAAAAGAGGTTCTGATAAGAGAGGCTGGACTGTACATATTAATTGAAAGATTCTGATTTCTTACGTCTATGTTAACTTCAATAGGAATACCAGTTAACTCAATTCAAAATCTCTCTACTGGGACTGTTCTTCAATTGATTGAGCTGGCATATGCATAGAAGTTATGCACTGGCATAAAAAATTACAATCTCTGTAATACAGTAACCATTTTCATTTGAATGAACGTAGCAGTGCAAAATCGTATTTCAACAGACAAAATGTAAGTGGGTGAAAATACAGATCCAACCAATCAAAAGACCTTATTGGAAATACTAACCAATCAGGAGTGAGTTGGATTCACTTTCGCATCACATAGTGTGTGTTGATTCACATGAACTTTTTTACTGTAAATTCATGAAGATATCAATAATACTTTACCATTGAAAGCTCCACATTCAACAGGTGCTCCATTACTATACCAGCTAGCAGTACAGACACCACAGAAATCAATATAGCACACAGCCTGGATGACCACTACAGCCTACTGTACATGGATTATGACGACATACTGCATAATTCTGATTGCATGGACAGTGTGATATTATGGTCTCTACATCAAAACAGAACCTGGGAAAAGATAAAGCAACATTTAGTATTGTGATAATGAAGTATTGATATGTGTACATCCATATCAAAATGATGCACTTGCCTCATTTCACATAATAGCTAGGAATAAATACCAGACTCATCTCAAGTGGAGGTCACCTTCAAATCATCCCCAAGTGACATGGTTATGGAATGTTATCTGTATTAATAAGCCATGTGACTTGGGGATGACATAAAGTGACCCCACTTTATTCCCAGTATGTGAAATGAGACACATGTAGCAGCCGACAAGTGCATCCTTTTGATATGGATGAACACATATTTGTGTCAGATAGTTATATATAAATTGCTAAATATGATTTCTAGTTGATTGAAATGACCTCTCGATAACACACTTTGCCGAAGAACTAAGGATGCATCTGCATTGACCTTTTGATAATTCAAGTCACATAGCAACTTGAGAGATGCCAACATAATCATACAAAATTGAACATTCCAGGAAAATGAGGACAATACCATGCTGATTTAACATTTGCATCCAAATGTTTTTATTGACTTTATTCCCACCATTTTGCAGTATTACTTAACCATCATTGATCACATTTTCATGAAAGTTGGATAAATATTATTTTCTGTATCAAAATTGAACATGTGAAAAGTGATGTTCAGCTTCTCAACATGTAATCAGGTATTATTAACCAATTCCGTAACATTACTGTGTGGATTATAATGTTTACTACAAGTGTCACCAGAAAATGAACCAAATTGCCAATTTTGCCAAAAATGAAATTGAGGACTAGGTGCAAGAAGACCCCATTTGCAATAGCTGCCAGGTGTCATATATTGAGATATGTACAATACAGAATGCAGAAATTATGTCCACAGGGCAGCTATTGCAGATAGGTCATTCTTGCACTAACCTCTCAAAACTGACTTTCTCAAAATTCTCAAAATAAGTTACTGATCTTCTCTCTAAATTATGAAATAATTATCGATTTAATCAAATGTATATCAGTCATTCAAAAACAATTTATTTAACAAAAATGCAATAATATTCTATTGTAGAAAATAACTAACATGTTGTCACAATTTTATATATCATGCTAAAATAAGTGTATTACATTCAAATTTCCCAAAATGTCTTGAAATTAAATATTATATTTATACATGTTCAATTTTGGTTAAGCGAGTCACAAGATCAGACTGTCATATTATTCAGGAAAGATATCTTGAGCACAGCCGGCACTGTTGAAAAGTTCATGAAAAACATTCACAGTGACTCGCGCCATTAACAGACAGACAGACAGAGAGTCATGAATTTCATCCAAATTGATTTCCTCTGCTCAAGGCATAACCAAAATAGGTGCAAAACAGACAGATATAGATCCTGGAAATAGCCCTACTGTACTTCCTGTGGGGATCTGTGTTCATGTATACAGACTATAATAATGAATTCAGACATGGCCGGTCAGGATTGGGAGTTTCAAAAGGGATGTTGATATTTTCCAATAATATGACCTATCTGATGAATCAGTGCATGACTGGGCTTAAATGGCCATGCCTGTGGATGAGATTATAAGCTTTGTTTTGAAATAGTTTCAGCCTCTACTTGAGCAGTCATTGTCACAGGCAAGGGTTTGTTTTTTCAATCATTTCACAGAAAGAAGACAGTATTTATATAGACTAGCAATTGGGAATTATAAAGGTATATTAATCATTCAAGGTAAAATAAGTGAGCATAAACAATATCCATTTATCTTCAACTTTTGATATGGTGATATATGCTCTTGAGGGAGTACAATCCATGTCTGAGCTAGCACATTAAAATTGAAGGTTTTATCTTGTCTGAGACTATAACCAAATAATTAAACACCCTATACAGCCTGGCATTTACTGGCAAAGGCCATCTTAAAAAAGTAGCATCTTTGAAAGATTGATCTCTTCAAAATGTTTGGGTCAGTGACAGCACCATATTTTCCAGGGTGGGGGTTGCAATGAGAAGGGGAACAAAATGGAATATTTTGCCCACAATAGTGGTATTATTGGTGATATTTGTTCTTTGTTCTGAAAGGGGAAACTAGGAGAAAAGCCCAAGTTGTTATTGTTCAAAGGGTGGTTGCCCAAATCCAGTGCCCTCACCCCACTTGTTTATGCATATAGCACTTAGACCTTCATGCATCACATACAATTTTCATATAACACACGTATTGCTAGGGCTTGGTGAAAGAAATCAAGGTGGATAGAATCCACCTTAAGTAATTTGATTCTATGACTAAAGCAAAAATGTTTGCCACTATACTTACCTTCCTGACCAGGGTGATGTTACAAAACTACTTGGTGCAATCTGTCTGTCTGGCAATGGTTTCTGCTCCACAGACCAAATCTGTTCAAACCAGAGCCTTGATAATGACCCTGGTGGTAGACAAGTCCTTGGTATAGACATCAAGAACTCCTTATTCTGAGTAAACAATAACTCATCTAACTGGAGTGAGATCCGTGTGATGTGAGGTCCACCATATGTGTAGTTACAAAACATAGAGTCATATTGTCTGCTGTTGAACCCATATATATCAAATCCTTCTAGGTTGTATCCCTTTTGGTCCAGACAGAACTGACTGAATCCACTTGAACCATAGAAACCAGATGTATCTTGGTTTCTGGAGCGATCGTATCCATTGCGATCATAACCACGTCGGTCATAGCCATCCAAATCATATCCATAGCGATCGAATCCTTGGCGATCATAGGCGTAAATATCAAATCCATCACGATTGTAGCCTGAAATGAAGAAAGAAAACATTTGATTGCATTTTGAGTTCATTTTCACACAGATATATCAAGACAGCTCTAAATCACTAGCATCTGTTCAATAACAGTAATGTGACTTTGATGTTGTCACACCAGCCCAATGGCTTACCTGCTACAAGATAGAGTGAGTGTTTATCTTTCCCCAAAGAAAACACATGAGCATTTGGCTGGATTTGAACCAGAGACCTTCGGATCTCTATACTGATGCTTTGACTACTATAGCTATGAGTACTGAGTGAACATTGGCACATTAGATTACATCATTAAGTCTTAGGATTGTGCCAATGCAATCCACTATAGAATGCAATGAAGAAAGATTGAACCTTTGACATTCATTCATAACCTTATGTACAAGAACCAATGAAACTTACTTATTTGCCAAAACGATTCACAGTTACTAATAAACAACAGTGCACCTCCATACCATAAACTTTCACCTAATGGTGCACCTGGGCTCCTTGGCCTTGGGGTAAATTTCATGACCTAGAGCTCCCTCCTCTAAAAATCCCAATAAGTATTTTTGTGTCTAAAATTCTAGTTATGTCAAGGGAGCCCATAGCGCCATTTGCGAATGTTTACAGTATAATATAACTTCAACAATGTATTCTACATGAACAAGCAATTTACACACATACTTACTACCATATTTGTACATCACATGATTAAGTGCTTTCGGCTAGATTCAATTTTTAAAAGCGAAAATGAAAGGTAGGTCTAAATTTATAATTGTATTTTGTATTTAAAAACAAAATTGATAATATTATATCACTAGAATCAAACAAATTGAAATGTGATGGTTATGAATGAGCTTAATGATTTTGCATTGGTTATTTTTCGGGTATTGTGATAAATCTAAACAGTTTCCTTGGTTCCAAAAGCAAAATGTTCAGATTTTTCACAATACTTTCAAAACAACTGATGCACTATAATAGTCATTAACCGCTAATTATAATACTTTGAACACTACACCATTATCTCCTCTTCAGAAAGTTATGGCTAAGTTACTGAATTTCATCCAGCAAGGTAAACACAAGTGGGTTTGTGTGTGTATGCTGAAGTATTTTCTCTATAATGGATAAAATAATACATTTCGGTACTACATTACAACAAAATGTGAACAAATTTGAACTACAGTTTGATCAGATCATAATCGGCAGGAGACTTTGCATTAATTATTTTTGGGTATTGTGAAAAATCTAAATCTCAGGATATTCCTCAGTTCCAAAAGCAAAATGTTTAGATTTTTCACCAAAAAAACTGATGCACAGTCATAACAAAACTTATTGTAGTACTCTAAACACTAAACCATTCTCTCCTCATCAGGAATTTATGGCTAAGTTACTGAATTTCATAAAATGATACATTATTGTATGACAAAATGTGAGCAAATAGTTTGATCAGCTTGTGATCAAGGGGTCTTTAATATCAATATATTTTATTTCGAGAGTTGTCTTGTGACATCTCGCCAAAAGCTTCATAAATAGTTTATTCAAGTCCCATACTTGGTCTACTTTTTTAAACATGCACAATATAGACCAGACAGGTCAATTATATCACTCTTAATGTGGGTCTACTTTTCAGTGTAATAGTAAAAGCCTATAACATCTCCCGCCGCATATGAACTGTTAAAACTATACACAAAATTATTCTAACACTGACTATGTTCTTTCCTTACCACTAATGTAATAGCCATATCTATTGTAGCCTCTCCTGTCATAGCCTTCACGATTATATCCTTCAAAATTATATCCATTATATGGGAATAGATTCCTTGTATCCTGTTCCCCACGGGCTGTATATCCATTCTTATCATAACCATTTCTACTGTAACCACGGCGATCAAATCCATTATGATCATATCCATCCCTATCAAAACCAGCCCTGTTGAATTCTGTGCCTGTATCATTACAAGGATCACCAAGACTTTGAAGAGCATATGTCACACAGAGTTGGGTCTCTGAATTCAAAACATCGGCAGGTCGGACATTGAATGGTACCAGTGGAATCGTTCTTGTGAACTCTGGAAGCTTATTTCTATTGGCAGGTTTCTGTTGCCAACGCCAGAATAACATATCAACATACGATTGCATGGTATAAAATAGTGGATCGTATGGAGCGCCTGAGCTTACAACATGGCCGCCAATAAAACTGAACACATGACCTAGGATGGTTTGGAGGCATTCACTGAATGTTTGGAAATCATCTGAAGCCATTGCAGTGGCAATGTCTAATTTTGATGGAAGCTGAGCGGTGTCGGTGAAACGACGGATAATACATGGATCCCATGGATTGTCTTTCCTGAATGGATGGTCTTCAACACAAGCACCATAACCATCGCCTCCAAAGTAATTTGGCTGCCATATGATGGCATTGGTGAAGTTTGTGAGGTCTGTGGTGAAGTCAAAGTATGGTAGTGTCAGGGAACAATCTACTTCCTGTAAAAAAATCAACCAAAAGAAATTAAAGAAGATATACAGTCCCGTGTTTTTGTCCCTACTTATTTTCAGCCTATTTTAAACTTTGGAAATAAGATTCATCAGGATCATTCATATTCAATTCAACTGTAAAGGGTTCTTGTTCAGATCCAATAAACTGATACTCACTCTGAAATATTTAAATTCCTGTTAGGAATCCTTTTCACTCTGGTATTTCTTAATGTTTTTTCTGAACTGGCAAAACTCTTGTCTGGTTTTGATGACGTCACCAAACTTTCTTGCTGCCAATTATTTATGAGCTGGTCATAAATGCGATCAAGTCTGTAAGCCCCCTCATCCTTGTTCATGGTATCTTACCCCCTACTTCTGATCCAGATTGCTTCTTTTAGCCAGTGTGTTGTTTTGTTGGGATTCTTGATCTATGACCCGAGCTTTAATAAATTTTGTAATTCTGATGGACAACATGTTATGTGATGTGGATTTGTGTATTTCTGAAGCTCAAACATTTCTTTGAGACCTGGTTAAACTCTTGGCACTTACTTTTTCAGTTTGTAATTTGTGTTCTGTTAGCCTTGTTTCAAACATGCAACCTTTTCAGCAATTCCTGACAGGAATTCCAGACAAGATGCTTAAGGGATCTGGAATGAGCGTATTGAGCGCTTTGACAGTATTTTTGTGGGACATGAGAGCACATCAGACATATCGAATTGCATTCTGAATACTGAAGAATGTCCTTCTGATATCAAATAATTTTCATTTTTGAAATTCGCAATGTAATACACATTTTATGGCAAATTATTGAAAATTGATATTTTGATATTTAACAGTACTCAAAGTAAACTTTATAAATCTGATGATTTATACTACTGCACTTTTCACTCAACATTTTACTTGAAGTCAAGACTCCGCTAGCCTTCAAAAAACTCTGCGTCCTGATCGACGCACGCCGTCCCACAAAATTTTTGTGCGTCCGTACATATGTTAATGTGTTGGGTATTCCCAGGGAATACAGTTTTACAAAGCCCCCGATTGCCGGTATTGCATCGCAGTTTGATGCAAATATTTGACTATTTCCTTTCAGATTCCTGATGAGATTTTAAAGATTTATGTAAATATTATTGTCAATAACAAATTATGTGAATGCAAACTTGCTGACAATGTACAATAGTTTAGAAAGTTGCATTTTTGCTCTCGTGTTTGAGCGCAAGCTTACAGTTGTTCACCCCTCTCGCTGTCATAAGAATTTTCATAAGAATTTTCATTGACTGGTTGACCCCGGAAGTGTTGCAAAATGGGAGTGGTTAAATATGAAAGGTCAATAACTCGATGGAGGTTTCGAAAATAATAAAAATATTTATTTTATTTCATGGAAAGTAGATTGAATAAGCTTATACTTGATGTTGATTTGAAATTTATGTGCGTCCACTCGGACGAAAGGCATTGATGCAGCTTGTTGAACAATGCGTCCAGCAATACAATTTTGCATCTGGACGCAAGAATTTGCAAGAATCCAGCGGGAGCCTTGCTTGAAGTCAATTTAATGCATGCAATGCCATTTTGTTTAAGAAAGGTCCACAATCCTCCATCCAGGCCTGAGCCTACCTGTATCTTATAAACCACTAACCTGTAGTTGCTGCTCCAATTCTCTTAAGAACACTCTATGCCATATAAGATAGTTGTTAACTTTATGAGCTTCCATGATATACAACATGTACAAGTCCCTTGCCTTCTCCCATGGATTATTTCCACCACCAAGTCGCAATTGCTTAATAGCATCCTGGAATCGATCCAATTCATCATGTGTCATGTCACGGATCTCTTTTCTTATGGTCATTTCAGAACACCTGAAAGAGTATTTAAAGATGTCTCTTTATTGTGAATTTCTTACATACTTGTTGCTATTTTATTGGTTCCTGTCTGGCTGTGTTACATGACATAACATAATAGGTGGCTCTACACAGTAAGCGGGATCTGCATCAATACACACTCCTGGGATGCATTTCAATGCAATCTCCTCTTGTGCAGCAAGCATCATGAGCACCCTACATGCACAAGGCATTAAATCATGAGTGCACCCTCCGTCTCGATGCAACAAACATATGATCATTTCCTGGATGCGGATTCGAGTGTGGAACAGACAGTTGATATTATGAATTCGCATCCTGGGTGATCTCATTGATGCGTTTCCCGCTCTCATGTGTAGTCACCTAATATGGCACAAGCATGTGTCTATGCCATTCCTCAGTATATGATACCATTTTATTTTGCATGGTATCACCTGTTGTATGCTGTGATACATATATGGTCATGAACAAAATTCACTGAAAATGTATAATTCTTGACATTTTTGAATTTGTAAAGAAAATTGTGAACTTGTCATCTGAAGTCGACACCAGTATGAAGAGGGTTAAAAACTAAACAGTACACATTAATCTGTTTTTGATTGCTTGCTTACCTGCATTCTACACTGCCTGTTGGTAGACATCTACACTGTTGACAATTGGTGCTGAATAGCTCCCCAAAGGCATATGTCCTGTCTCCAGCACTACAGCCTTCTCTCA
The DNA here is from genome assembly GCF_039555335.1 of Amphiura filiformis. NCBI lineage: Eukaryota > Metazoa > Echinodermata > Ophiuroidea > Amphilepidida > Amphiuridae > Amphiura > Amphiura filiformis. Next base: position 50,072,235 of record NC_092644.1, on the reverse strand, counting down.
GCGCACATGATGCTTCATTGCAAGATTTGCCTGGATGGAAGGCAACAACCTCATAGCGCTCATCAGGAATGGTGGAGAGATCACTCATGGCACGGCAGGCACCCTGGGATAATTCCTATTACAAGATTTTTGAATGAATGAAATATTCAAGTACAAGCATTAGCGCCAATCCGGTATGAAATGTAGGAGGGGGACAATTGGTCAAAATTGTCAAAAAGTGGATGAAAAGAACAAAAAATGGGTCATTTTGCCAAAAGTGGGGGGACACATCCCCCTACCATAAGGCTTTAACATCACTGCCACATCAAGGTGGAAAATGCTTTAATCCTGTTGTGACAATTTCAAGTTTACCACAGAATGGCCACAGCGAGTACTATTTTGGACTAGAAACAAGAATTATTTACTATACTGTTTCAATAACAGTCCTGATGAATATGTTCAGTAATGTTTTATACTTAAAACTAAAAGCAAACCAAATTAAGCCAAATGCTACAATTTTAAGCCACAATGTTATATCTACTTTAATAATAATGCTTTATTCATTGTGACTATGACCAAGGACAGGCAATTTATGCGAAAAAAAAAAGCAAATCGCGCGAACTTTTTTTTTTTTTCAGTGCAAATCAAGTATCCCGGCCCATAGGAAAAAAAAAAGCCAATTGCACGGAATTGCGCGGGAAAAAAGTTCCACAAATCGCTTGTCCTTGACTATGACACATCTTATGTGTACTTGTGTGTGCAAGTTACAGAAGTCTTTAAATATTACCTCAGTCTAAAATATAGCAAGAATTACAAGAATGAGCCATCATTCAGAAAATAAATTGTTCATTCTGACTCCAGAGGTATATGATTTTGTTATCAAAAATATATTGCCCAAGATTCTGCCCAGTTCTTACCTGACAATTAATTCCTGGTAGCAATACATCATGTGCCAGTGACTGTCCATCTAATGTCTGCTTGATGTATGTACGATAACAACAAGCGCCCTCTAGGCACATATTCTGACAAGCTTGTAGAGTTGGAAAATTGTTACTATTTCCACCACATCCTGCAAAGGAACATTACGGAAAGATTACGCATGAGTTTCATTGGGATTTCAATTATGCAAAATTATAATTTCAAAAATGGGATTGACTGGAATTTCTTGAAATCTAGCAAATTGATGTCATACTGCATCAAATTTCTAAGAGGAGCAAAGGTTCCAGATTGTCCACATCTGATGTCAACTCAATTTATTTTGAGCATGCAAATCAATTTATTTTGAGCTGGCAAATCACAAAAAACCTTTACTCAAGTTTGGCAACCTATTTGAATTTAATTGTGGGGGTGTGTGTGGGGGTGTCATATATGGGTTCTAAAATTAGCTGGAAATGACAATTATTGTTAAAGTTGATTTTAAAGCAGCAATGTGACCTTTCCATAAACAATCTCATGTCATTGTTATTTGACAATAAAACTTTCCTGACAAAAGTTACGGAGAAAACAAACAATCTCACCTGAATATGCGAAAGTCTCACATTCCTGTGTGTTGTAATTATAAAAGAAGCGGTTTTGTAGATCAAAGCAAGTACCATACGACGACTTATAGAAACACACATTGACTTTATGTTGACATTGATCTCCGCTGCTTCCTGGCATACACTCACAGGTGAATCTGCCAATGTCCTGGTTGTCACGGAGACAAGTGCCGCCATTAGAGCATGGATTCAAAAGGCAAGGATCCTGGCATTGAGGTAGGCTGGCATCAACTCTACATACAGACTCACCACCCTATGAAGAAAAACATTATGGTTATGTGTTAGTGGCAAAGAAAAGAAAAGGAAAAAGGGAAAGGAAAGGAAATTTTCATAACCCTGTTATAAAGAAATCAATAATATTGGATTGTCACAAGGACCAAAAAATGTGTTTATGGTGTATTCCTCTGGTGTATTTGTATCTGAGCTGTTTGAATGCAATAAAGAGTGTCTTGACTTGAACAGCACTTCATTGATGCTTATCACCTACTTCTTGTCATCATTTCTAAACTTGACAAACTACAACAAGAGTGGACCAAGGATGGAATGAGGGAATGGAAAAGGAGGAAGAGGAATACGAAGTAGGTGTCATTAATTATCAAGTATTTAAACCTTAAAGTCTATTTGACTTCCTCGACAGAGTGAGGTCAGTGCTTTGTCAGAGTTACTTTGCATGTGTACAGATGAATCGCCTCTGATTGCTTGTGTAACACCTTTCTTTGGATCAACATGCGTGTTTAATACCACACGCACTAGAGCACACACTGATGTCATTCTCTCAAGGAAGTCAAGTACACTATAGATAAGGCCACAATTTCTATGATAGGCCTACTGAAAAAAACTGAAAAATTCATGGAATTTGGGGTTTGCTCACAGAAATTTGAAAATGCAACAAAATAGTGAAAAGCTTTGTGTTGATTTGCAAAATAAAACAAAGAAAAGGGATTATTTAGCAGTAATCAACCATTGATGATGCTCAATTTTAATGGCGATGTTGAGGGGAGACTACAGTAAAAGGGTACATGTAAGACAAAGTACACTTTTAAAACATGTTTGTTTTTACTTTTCAGTGCTTTACAATGGAAAACAGAAAATTGTGGACATTGTCCAATTTGTAACACAGATTTTAAATTTTGTAACACAGAGAAATCATGACTTTAACTATAGAGCCTATAGTTTTCTGGTCCTGCCTCAGGGGCGTAGCAAGCGGGTGGACAGAGTAGACGAAGTCCATGGGCCCGAAGGGTTCAGGGGCCCCGAGCAAAGGCGAAAATTACATAAGTGCTGATAAAGGAGTTGTTAAAGAGCCCCGCACTACTCCTTGTCCATGGGCCCCCCGATGCTCTCTTGCTACACCCCTGTTCTGCCTGAATGTATCTTACCTGGCATACACATTGCATACATCGATCAGAGTTCCATGTTTGTCCTTCATTGTATTGTCTGCCCTTATATACGCAAGGAGGACGACGACACTCACACGTCTCCAAGTATGATAGCCTCTGTTCCATTACTGCTGCCTATTGGATGAAACCAGACAATAATAAGCGATAAGTGCTCATATTGAAATACCCTACCACGTTTTCACACAGAAAGAAGGCAGGATTCCCCTCGCTAAGCGCACGCCTCAGGAAAGCTCGGTCATAAAGCGGATGGATTATATGCATCAGTGATACACCCTGCCCAGGATTTTAACAAAAGAAGGCTAGCACAGGAAAGCTGCAGGATGGCGCACACCTTCCTGTGTAAGGGAATTTCAATATGAGCCCTAACAGAGTTTCATTCACGTGGGAGTTTTGGTACAGCTGAACTCTTGACCTATTTTGTTGCAACATGATAACGCACTTGTTTAGAAAAGAATCAAAACGATAAGTTAATGAGTGAATGACATTTGATGTGATTCAAAAAGTTGTAGTGTGATTTTTCTGTGTAAAAGGATAGGTTTGAATGGGTATTGACCATGCAAAATGTGTTTGAATTTGCACTTTTTCAAATCATGCCAAACATCCTTCAATCATTAACTTCCCAATATTTCGGATTTGTTTTTACACAAATTTGGTATTACACTGCAGCTAACAAAATTTTCATCATATTCAGCTAATCAAGATGGAACACCAATTTGTTTATTTACTTGATTTGAGCATATCTAACTTTTTATTGGTTTTTGACAAACTTCTGACAAATTATGCAAAAAGCTATGTAAGGCTGACATAAAAGGGGATATCCATGAACATCTTAAACTGATGACCTGAAGCTTCTCTAACCGAGCAGGTTTCTTAACAAGGAATGCATGCGCTTGGCATGAGATCAAGCAAGATGGTGTACTCTTGTGAAGACCAGGGGAGCGCTCCAAATCACCACCTGACAGAGAAGGAGAAAGACAGACAGACAGACAGACAGAGAGACAAAGAGAGAAAGAGTTACCTGTGATTTGAGCATATCTATCATGGTTGACATCTGTAGTACAGTATTTTCTAATGCCATTATCTTTTCATCATAATTGATTATTGGTAGTCCTATGCCTCCACCGCCTGAAGTGGCTACACTCCCTTGGTTTACTACACTGTATGATGACGCTGATACAAGAAAAATACAATTGTTAATGCTAATGCGTTTTGAGAGAGAGGAGGGAGGAAGGAAAGAAAGCCAGAGAAACGGAGACAGAGAGTGGAAATCCAAGATATAAACACAGAGCTAGATAAAAACTGAGGAAAGGCAGAAGGAGAGTGAGAGAAACATACAAGTAGAGAAGAATGGGAGAAACGGTATAGAAAGGGATCAACAGAGATAGAGAGAAAAGAAAAAAAAGAGTGAGAGTAAGAAAGAAAGCAGAGTGCCAGTGGTGGAATATTATCTAATACTGCTGTCTTGTCATGTCATCTTAACTGGCTATTGGTAGACCTATTCTTTGATTTATGTCAATGCAAAATATCAGTTTAAAAATATATATTAAATAAAAAATATGACTGACAGAAAAAGAAACAGAAAAGGGAGAAGAATGATAAAAATGTGAATTTACAGAATTTAGAGGAGAAACATGTCACAAAGACAGGGATACAAACTTAACTGATCTAAGCAAAATTACAAGAGGACGAATGAGCAAGGTAAACTAAATTTCCAAATTAACTTAGTCATAGTCATAAGTCACACACTCATGCTGATTGGCTGATCAACAATCACGACAACCAGATGATCGACCCATTGGTTATTGAGTGTTCTACGGATTCGATGTTCACCATCACATACTTGTCAAAAAAAAAATTTAAAGTTCATATTTGAATATTCTGAATCTGATCATAGACTAGGGCCAAGAGTCCATGATCTGATTCCACATTATACTTACATGAATGCAGGACATTGACCCTGCTGGTTGCTAAGGCTAATGGGTCATCTCTCAGCTCAGCTAGTTCAATATCAGACATCATCTTAACATCTGGGATGGAAATTTAAAAGAGAACAAGAAGCAAAAACATATTACTTTACTTGCAATGGTCAGGTGGCAATACAGTTTAATAGCTGACCTTTTTCTTAAAAACCACACAGGGTCACTTTCATGTGTACAGTTAAACTGTCATAAGTATATATTCTTTACACCTTCCATGATTAATGCAATAATATGGCAAGAGAACAGATCAAAAGATTGATGATGACTTGTAGCTGCAGATAAGGAGTGGTGCAATAATTAAGTGTACCCCCCAGAGGCGATGTTTTGTTTTTTCAGGCCAAAAGAGGAGGGGAAGCATTTTTGACAGGTTGTATGGGAGGGGGTGGGCTGGGCCACATATGTTTTGGGAAGTTTCGATATTACATCCTAAAAAGGTATTGACATATGTTAGAAAGACATTCTAATATGCATAAAGTACATCCAAGGGGGAAGGAGCAAAGATTTTTGGCATGGTCATTTTGAGAATTCACCCCATAACTATTGCACAGCTCCTGGGGGTAAAGTTTTTGGCATGTCAAAATAGAGGAATCATTTTTGGCATACATTTATGGGCATCTTTTAAATAAAATGTTCTATAAAGGCAAACAGTATGAAAATGTTCAAATATGTACAATTTCCTGCTTCATAAAACTTGCATAAAATACTAGACCACTGGCCCCCCGGCACTGGCCACTAAGGCTTTGCACATTGAGTTTCCAAGACCGCCATGGCATTTGTATTAAAGGTGTGTGTGGGCCGGGAGGGGGGAGGTAACAGGCCAATAGGGGCACTTTTCTCAAGCTAAAATGTGGGACAAGCAAAACATACCTTGAATCCCGGGCCCGAATATAAATCATTAAAATCAAAATTGATGAAGAGTCAAATATGCAACAATGAAAGTCACACAGAAAAATTAAGAGCAAAGTTTGAAGCACAGTACAATTTGGGCTACTTACAGCCGATTTGGTAACACTGTCTGACAGTTTGTAGCAATTGTGCTACTAATTGCAGATTTGCCAACACTGTCTGTCACTTGTTACCTTTATATGATTTGAACTTGACTTGTTAATAACATCAACTTATATTCCATATGTGACCTCAGTTGAAGCATGAGAATTAAAAATCTACAGTGTTTATTTTTGGCAGTGAACTGAATTAGTCATACACATTTCATCCAATCTATTTGAAGCCTATGTTAAACTAATGAATGAAACACATGCTATATTGTTTTGATAAACATTTAATACAAACAAACATGGTACTATAATAACACCATCTCTTTTTTCTATAGGTGGACAGACCTAGGCCCTTTACAATTAATTCTTAGTTTCCTGTTTCCCGCCCGCGTCCAAAGTAAAGAATTGCAAAATATTTAATTATTTTATTTTCATTTTGGTTTTTCTCTTTTAAAATAACTTTTAATGATTTCCATTTGCTACTCTCTGACTTTGATCATATCAACTATATAAAATGATGAATAAACAAAGAACATAATTGTACCATTACTTATGTATAAAATCAAACATCGTTGTAAAATAATTAAATGCATGTTCCTAGTCGAAACGGATTGATGTAGGTTGCGACCACTTGTTTTAAAATTTAAAAAAATAAAAGATAATTAATAATTAATCGCCTCATCCCTTGTTTTCAACCATGAAACAGGAAACTTAAAAGGGCATTTCGTGATCCACAGCCTCATCCCCCACTTTTCTCAAAAAAAGTTGAGATTTTTATATCACTGGAATACTCTGGCTACATAATGTTTATGTACAAAATATTTCTTGCAGATTAATTCGCTTAGCAAAGATATCATGAAATTTGAATTTCGTTCTGGTGCACCAGAACGAAATTACAACGTATTGTCTATGGAGCAGTGTAATACACATAATCATGCATAACTCGCAAACGCAAAATCGGAATCAACTGAAAATTTTGGAATATGCTTTTTTCGTGGATATGTACTGAAAAATGTCCTAAAAAGAGGATGCCAGGATCACGAAATACTCCTTTAAGACTCAATTGTGAAGGGCCTAATATAACTGGGGCATCAATCTGGTGGGGGATATTGCCCCCCCCCCACTTTTTGGCCAAATGAGCCACTTTTTGATAATCTAGGCCAAATGCCCCCCCACACACACAGACACACCCCTTCTATGATGAATTAACGCTACTGCCTTTTATTAAAGTAGGGTAGGTTGGTTGAGCAATTGCATATTTTTCCCACTCACATTTGTTCAGTCGAAAATCAATCCACATTTCCAAATACAATGGCTGATTTGACATACAGTACATACAGCAAAAATATAATAAAAATCACTAAAAAACAAAGTCTGCATGAAGTTTTGCCCATTTAACAAGGTGTTTTTTGCAGCCTAATGAATAAATAGAGCATAACAGTAGCGCATTCATACACTCTTCGATAGCGAGAACCAATCAGAGCAAGCGTTAGAAAAATCCAAACCATGCATTGATTGTGTCTAATTGCACTCCAGCGTACTACGCGCAGTGTTTCGTCGCAGTTAGCGTCAGCGTGAGATTGATTCATTTTTCGGACGGGTTGATGCATTTATATTTGGTTCTATTTTCCAATATTTTTAGTGATAATTTTGTCATAAAAAAAGTAAAAATCATGTGTTTTTTTCTTCTCGTGTATGAGAAATTAGACAAAATAATGCACTTGCGCTGATGTTGATGCATCTAATGCACTCCCCTTCGGGCTCGTGCATTAGATGCATCAACATCAGCGCAAGTGCATTATTTTGTCTAATTTCTCTCCCAACAAGTAATACACGTTCATTAACCTATAATTATACTTTATCACTCGCAGCTTTTTAAGAGCAAACAAATAATACAGAAATGAAAAACAAAGAAATATATATATTTGACTTTTCAAATTTGAAGAGAATGAAATTGTACCGTAGACCTAGTATCAAATCCCAATTAATCACATTATGATGGTTATCTTTATTTGTGTAGTGATTAATTTCATATTAGATACCTTCCTCTGGCTTCTTAATTTCATAGTTTATTGTAATTTGAGCAGGTTGGCCTAAGTTCTAAATCACTTCATCTCTCCCTCCCAGTATTAAATAAATAATTTATACTTTGGAGAAAAACAACAATTTATGTGCAATATATTTGCTTTAGTGGGGTTTAGTTGATAGCTGTTGATATAGCTACAATCTTAGAAATAATTGTTCGAAAACTTTAAAGGTCTTATCCCCTTCAACAAATGTAGGAAACTGTGCACCGGTCCCAAGTTCAACAAACCTCTCCAGTTGAAATGTAAGGTTTTATAAAAAATGTATCCATTTATTGGGATAGGGATATTCAAACAGGCACACACACAGTAATGATATATAAATGAGAGACAGTGAAGTATCACTGGAGATAATTGACTCACTAACTTCCTTCCCAATGTCATCAATGATAGCAAAACAGAAGCTGATTACACCAAGAAGGAAACAAGCCTTTTGTTTTAGCATTAAAATAACCAGGTTATACAATGTGTCAAGGCCTTGTGGTTCTAATGTTAGCATTCCATGCAATCATACTAAAATGCAGGGCTGTAGTAGCCCTACCACAGGGCCCTTTTAAAACACACTATACTCCGAGACACACTACTTTAATATACTCTGACAACGTCGTGGATCAACATCTAGGCATAGTGTGTGTGTGTAGCGCACTATAAATCAGCGTCTGCACTTTTTAAAAATGCAACTTGTTTTCACTTTTTAAGATCTTGGATCAATCCGTTGAGTTGAAAAGAGATATAGTCTTGAGTCACTCACTGTATTGGCTCTATGGGGGAATTTTCAACTTGAGAGCAACTTTAGAATTGTGGTTGCCATGCCAAACAATAATAATTAAAAAAATATCCTAAGACGGGCCCAACCAACCCAGATTTTAAGAAGAATTGGGGGAAAATTTTCCTGTTCAAAATTGGGGAATATTTTTTCAAAATATCGCAAAATATTTACAGATTTTGGTGATTTTTAAGATCATTTGAAAAAAGAGGCCAGACCGACATACCCTACTTTTTTTCGCTATTTCTTAATCCTAACTGTAACTCTACTCATATGATCAAGACAAACAAATTACAATAAAGGCATTGGTAAAGTTCCAAAATTTGTTTACCTTGCTACAATGTATCCCTTCCTAAAATTTAATATCCTATCATTTATGTGTCTCATTATTCTTAAACCCTGACAAATTCTATATCTTTATAGGGTATGTGTTCTAATTCATGGAACTGTCACATCTTAGTCACACTCCAAAGTACATTATACGGACACTCAAATTAAATTCATCGTGAACTTGGCACTAAATTAGGACTATAATTTTCCCTCAAGTTCAAACTATCAACTAAAGGTAAATGAGTAATGGTAACTGAGTGAGGGCAAAGGAACTACTTAACACCATCAATAACTGTCAATTTTACCATCAATAACTGTCAATTAGGCACATCCACACCGAGGCTTCTACATGTAACTAAAAAACTTCACTGTAATTGTCTTGAGGATTCCAATCCCTAAGTTTGTCCACAAATTTATCCCCAAAGATATCCTCAAGTGGTCCTTTAGCATGTTTATAATTGAAGACCGAATAAAAAAAGACTAGTTTGCATCTGACGTCAGGGCAAAGGCGCGACATGATTGGTTGCCGACCTGCGCAGTACAGCATTTTTGGTCTGGTTACCAGGACATCATACGCAAACTAGTCTTCTTCATTCGGTCTTCAATAGTGCTACAGCTGTGTGAACAAGCCTTTTTGCGATTCTCGAGTACTGAGCTTAACCTATGACCTTGGTTTAATTATATGTGATCCATTACATCAAAACCCACCACTTTGCAGCAGAAATGAAAATGCATATTTAAAAACTGGGATAAACTGCTGTTTTTTTAGCTTTAAAATGATGCCTTACTTGTTGAAATCAGATACAGTAAAAATGTTTTATGAGGCAAAATAAGCTCAAATATCTTTTTATTTTCTTTGTATTTTCTCATCTTCTTTCATTGTTACCTGCTAATGAAGCCAGCCAACCAACAAGTGGTTGGTTTTGATGTGATGGGTCACATATATGTTTCAATTTGGCGTGTCACTAGATAGGTCACAGTAATCTTGCAAAACAAGGATTCTAGTCTTCAAAGGAATCATGTGGACACACACAGTCAGGTATAGTCAGACTTATAAATCACAATTCTCAAGTATGCCAATCCTTGAGAATTCTTTGACCGTCTGAACATGCCTATTAACTGACATAATTTCTTGACACATCAGGAACTGTTAAAATAGTATTAATCACATGCACATAATAGTCTAGCAATAGCCAAGACTCTAAGCTTTTATGTTGTGATTTCTGTGATATAAATGTTGGATTATAAATGTTAGGCCTAAAATGTATAAAAAGGTATTAAACATTTTCATAACATTCAAAAACATTGTTTGAAAACTTACTGCAAAATATTCTAACATAATGTTATTAAAGTGTTGACAAAATGTTTGGCAAAAAGTATTTACAAAAAAAATTTTACAATAACATTTTGACAACATTTTGAGAATGTTGTTATGTGTTTTCATACAAAATGTTTCAAAAATGTTTTCATGACCTTTATGGTATGATATGACCAGACAATTAATGTTAAAAATACATTTTAACCAAAACCAGAAACAAAAATATAACCTGTTTAAAACATTTTAAAAACGTTTTATGTTTGCTGGGATTTCCTGACATAACCCCGAGACATAATCATGAGCTAGTATGATAAAATATACGCTATAGGTTATCCTATATATGCTTGTAGATCTTTGGGTGAAGCAGTTGGGCAAATTATTGTCTGTTTTAAAAATAACTTCAGCCATTTTCAACTGTCATAACCAAGCATCCCGATGATGGTACTAAAAACTGTACAACAAATCAAGTGGAGACCAGATAGACTGTATGTGTATGTTTTTAACCCAGGATGGGCTTGGTGTTTGGTGCATGATTCCTGAAACCACAATGTGCTAATTTGTCTACAACGGGGTCTACAAATTATCCTTCATGAGGTTAGACACATCATTTCAATGACTGGTCCTTTGACCCTACATTAGATGTTCCTTGTTATATGAATGTGTGTGTTTTACTGATGTTTTCTATCAATCTGTTCATATTAATTGGACATGCTGCACATTATGGCATGCAGAGTTCAAAATACAACCTGTCTTACTGATCAAGAGACACAGCTATTTGATTTCCAGAGTCATTGAGCATGCAAGCTATTTGACTTGGGTATAAATTGGACACTGGCAGGCCCGTTACGCACGATTTCATTTGGGGGGGTGCTGATTTTGAAAAGGTGGACCTTTTTCCAAGGGGGGGGCAATGTTGTGAAAAGTGGACCAAATTTGGTCCTTTTTTGTTCAAAAAAGCGTAAAAAACCTGATTTTTTGGGACTTTTTGTATACTTTTCCAAATTTGTACGTCACCCCCCCCCGCACCCCCCTGCGTACGGGCTTGGACACTGGCATGGTAAGGTTTAAACAGGGGACTGAAGAGCAGCTTGAGAAATATGCTAAACTGATGTCCTGATGGTGAATGTGGGTGAATTAACAAAAGGCGACATAACAATTGTGAACCAAAAATCTTGGTATTTTTGTAACAAATGGCAAATTTCACACCTACACTCACAATTCTGTGTAAAAATTTCATTTTGGAGTCAATTAAGTTTCCCTTTTGCCTTTTCCTCCTTAGACCCTGTGATCAGATTCCCATATTTAGGCCTAGGGATACATATTTGTGAAATACGTAACCCTTGCTGTAATAACTACATATTAAGGAAAAAAGTAAAATCAAAATCAAACCAACACCCATATTTGCCAATTTTGTCAGAATTTTCACCCAAAGAGTTACAGCCTGATGTCATCATTTATCACACACATGATTGAGACCTCCAACTTTTACTAAAATGCCCTTTGCTTCACACTTTCCAAGCTTATAATTGAATTTCCCCCGGGAATTTCCCCATCCCCCTTTCCCCTCCCTCTGCTCCAGAATACACCTCTCCATAGCAGAGGTTAGTTTAATTTTCTTAAAATGTTGTTTTTAATGACATTTTCCCATTTCTTTTTCCAAAGTATTTTTGATGAGAAACAATGGTCTCATTATCATGATTATGTCTGCCAATGATGTGATAAGTCTAGCCCTACAGGAAGTGCTAATTTCCTGTTTTAGCACTAATGTACATTCTGTGATTTTGACTTACTGTAGTTTGCCTATGAATAATGATTACATTGCCATGAGCATGGGATGGTACAACTGTTGTAGGAGGCCCTGGGTCAATGACTGCAATGACAGTGTTCAACCATGGACCATTATGGTTCAACCAGATGTAGGCAGTTCAACCAAATCTGCATGATCTGGGCTCGATTCAGTGGCATATAGCAGTTTTATAATGTCAGGGGATAGAAGCTGAAGTGTCACTATTATCTGACTGGGGACACAAGAGTTTGAATGAGGGGGATCTGGCTCTTTTCAATTTGATTCTTTTCAATGCAATTGAGGGAATCATCACATACCCCACTGGAGAGAAGCACAAGTCATTTGATAGAAAGGGGCAAAGGGGACATCAACCATCATTGGACAATTCTGGGATGGGTCCAACAGACATGATTGGACCCCAAGTTCTGGGATATCTTGAGAAAAATTGTTACATCTTCTGAATAAAAAAAAGTATATGTTCTTTATCAAATGTCATTCCTGCTCCAAAATCAATTCCCATGTTAAACATTGACAAGTAGATCTAACATTCTGAACATCAGCTACATACGATCATGGACTAAAGAGAAACAGACAAATCCAAAGTCAAAGTCTCAGCATCACTCAATAATGAGGGCTGATCATTCCATTAAGTACGACAAATGAAACGGCTATGCACATTCTGCATACTTTTACGATCTTTCCCTTAAATGCGAAGATACGCAACACTCTATCACGTAAACGTAAAGGCACACGATGTTGGCCTGATAGTTAGACACGCACAATCGAACGATCGGCTCTCATGAATATGCGAGAATTCACAGTATACAATGCACAAGGACTTTGGCTGTTGGAAAATAGGCTGTATTAGTCTATGCATACGATGTAATCGATACCAACAACCAAACACATCACAACAAAATTAGCTCGACTGTAACCAAATTTAATAGGTGAATGGCTAATGACACTATTATACAAATACAATTTGAAATGCCACATCCTCTCTGATGTTCACTTAATGGTATTTTTGTTTTTGTAGTGTCTCAAGTTCAACCCCAAAATGGCCAAAGTGGTCAAATTTGACTTGTAAGCCAACAGAAACTCACCCACATATACAGGGTGAATAAAAAACCTGCAATAGGGCAAAGAATCGAGGATAGCGGGCAAAAAAATAGAGATTTTTATGCCTTTTTGGTCAAAACAGGTCAAAATTTTGGAAAAAAATCCACTTTTTCAAAATCAGCCCCACAAATAAATCCTGGTTAACCCTAACCCTACCCGTGGTTTTCTGGCTATCGGAAGGGAAAGAAGGAACGAAAAAGGAGAGAAGATGAAGAAGAAAGTCACTTGGCACCCCGGGATTCGAACCTCGGACCCCTCGCATGCCACGCAGAAGATCCCCAGCATGTAGCTACACAGGTGACGTTGGCCCGCCAGCGATTCCCTGGGTATATATGACTCGGTCTGATTAAGTCATCAAGTCCCGTGGAATGCATGCACGCAGAGTGGTTTTAATAGTGAGCTTTAGTGAGTCCTAGTTCTGTTAGGGTTAAGAAGGCATATAGGGAAAAAAGGAGTATTGAGAGGATTGAGGTATCATCAACACACAGTACTCCAGGAGTGTTGAAAGGAAGGTGGTTTTAGCTCTGAGTATTTAGAAGCGGATTTTCGAGAGAGCTGGGGTCACATTTACTTTAGGCTTTGTAGTAGGCATATGTATTGCTCCATACCCAGAGACTTGAATCAATGCTGTGGGACAGTATGTGTGTGTACTGGTACTCATGAGCTGGTGGCTATCATGCTCTACACATGATGTGGAGACTATCCGACTCTTATCTAAACCTCTTTATTGTATCCGATCATAGGCACAGGAAACAATGTCAGTTCAACATTGTTGGAAATGTTTATTATTATTATGTGCTGGGTCTATCTAACAATGTGGTTACCACAGCAAATCAATAGCATCCTCTTGTTTTTGATGTCTCAAAGCAAGTAAACACCTCCAAACATTAGGGTTAACCGGAGTACCAGGTATAGAACAACAGCCATTGTTTTTCAGTCTGTAAAAGGATTTAGTCAGAGCCCCAAGAATACAAAAAATGAGTTAGGTTACCTTGAAAGAACTTTTTTCAAAACCTATGTATATTGATAGTCTGGAACCTCAGGATTATGAATTCAGAGGTCGTATTATTCTCCAGGATTGCAAAAAAAATAGATATTGCGTAATAATGATGACGTCATCAAATTTTGGTGAAAAAAGTGCAAAATTTATTTACAAAATATTCTTGCCTGTATGGATATATTAGTTACCCCTCCTTCTATTTCTGTTAAGGTCGAAGCTGTATTATATTTAGATATTGTGTTAGGGAGCTTTTAAATTTATTTTTCACATTGACATGTGTACTAAATATAATTTTTGATTTTTTCTCAATAAACCGTTTTTTCACTTTTACATTGCTATAGATATTGGCTATTTTCTCTGATAAACATAATTTTTTATATATTAACCTTTAAATATTTATAAATATATATTAAGACTATTTTCATATGCATTTGGATGCTCTTAGTAACAAAAAAATGTGTATAACATCTATAGGACAAAATATGATGACGTCATCAAATCTGACTCCACATGTAAAAAATATCGAAATAGTTTTTATTATTTTATATGATGACAAGCATCGTTACCTTTGATTTCAACTCGTGTAAGAACCGCACACTCAATTTCTTTACGGTTTATGAGCGACAGAAACTATTGATATGCATTGCTGTCTGTATGAAAATTCAACTTCAAGCGAAGTTTTCTTGCATTATATGACTTTTGAGCTTCACAAGACTTGTCTACTTTTTGTTTTTCTTGTACGCGTGGTTAAAATGTTTATCTACATAAATTTGAAACTTTGATGTATAATTTGAGGTACTGTATATATCATAAATAGGTCTAATTTCATGCGTGATAAGAAAGACTCTGTTGGACTTACTTCTGTAACCTAGATTTCTCAACAGCAGTTCCTGTTGCAGTTGTTTCACCACTTATTCTGTCTGTAGTTTCATATCTGACACTACTCATCATCCTTATCCTGCAGAATGCAATCAGCTGCAACACGTACGCATTTATCAGGGCTACCTGACTGTATGCATACACTTTACACCGTTATTTGCACATTTACAATTTTTCGTGTACTTAGATACCCGCATGGCTTATGTTTCATTACGATTTGGGGTTTGGGGTCTTTCAGCATTATGATTGGGACAGGTTTGCCATTGACAATCTTCCGTCCAGCGTTCGCAAAATGCATCTTCTGTAGGGGCAAGGGGAAATAATAATAATATGAAAATTTATAACGCGCAAGTATCCGTCAGAGCCGCTCACTGCGCAACAACCTGAATATGACCACAAAGGGGAACATGATGAACAGAGCAAACACAGAAAATGTCTCAAGTCCACTTTTTTCTTTTGCGAACAGAGGGGCTTGCAAATCATCCAAACTACAAGAGAAGCCATGATATCGCCCATAGAGCGCAAAGAAGAATTGCTGCCCTTATCACTTCTTCTTCCAGCTCCATATATCACCATCTTCACCATAGTTACCTTATGCTGTGATGGCATTGCATCTACCACTATCTAGTAGTGTCGCTAGAGCCATCCTTTTATGATAAGGATAGCTGACTGTGTCACAGCCGCTGAGTACGCATATGGAAAGATTCACTGCTGTTAATTCCAGTTCAGCAATGTTCATGTTTTTGCTCATTGTTTCCACAGTGGTATGCAATGGTAGCGCGATGTTTAGCTTTTGAAGCCATAATTCATTCAGTCCAGGAATGCGTACAGCGTTATACATTCCCATGATGATTACATCTGTGTCAGTTGCATTATTAGAACTTTCTTGTGGTGATGTACATTTGCTGAATATGGGTAAACATCCTGGTATCTGCTTCTTCATGGAGAGCACATGACAACAGGAATGATCGCAACACCCGCCGCTGTAAGCTCTAATGTACAGCCAGGGTCACGTAAGCAATCTCCAAATATGAGATGCACACCTTGTGATAGATTGCCATGTTGACGTTCCCTTGCCTTTGCAAGATAGTGAAGAAGGTTGGATTTATTCTTTGGATTCATCATGAATAAACCCTAGTTGGGAATAAGCAGGGTATCCTGTGGGTCATACTCCTTTGAAGTGTTCCCCTTTGTTCGTTTTTTCCGTTTTTCCCCATTCAATGATACCATATCTCCAACATCATACCTATCCCCGACAAAATATGTCATCACAACCTGCAGGTCTTAGGCTCAGCAATTTCTTCAGATAATAAGCTTGCAAATCAAAGAACGTTTCGTTTCTGAATTACTGAAACCATTTGATAAAGGCCATCGCTTCAACTATCACGCTACAACTACCATCAGTACTCATGAGCTGGCCAATCATCGCCTAGCGATGTCTCCATGTCATTTATGAAGTCTGCATTTCCCTTCCTTGCTCAAATGCAGCCATTCAACTGAAAAGGAGAACCTAGATAGCTGGTCTATTCATGCTGGAATAACGACTTCGTGTCTTTCTCGTCCAATCCATCAACAAAATACAAATTTCTACTAATGGTGCTAAAGTACCATTGTCTACTGCTTCTTTCTCTCTTTTTTAGCTTAGCCTCAAATTAATGCAGTGACTTTAACAATGTCGGCTGTCATACTAGAAGTCTTCTATGCCTTCTTAAGTGCAGTAATATCAATTTATCTGGCATTTATAAGGTCTAGGGGTGTTGCCTTGTGTCTAGCAGATATGTTAAGCAGATCTTGACAAGCGTAAACCCATAGGTTTACCATCTTGGTTATTATGGCATTTGGCATTTTAGTTGTTGCATTGATATGTTTATATAGTCAGCTTTGGAGTAACTTCGTGGTGTTTGTTGTTTACCTTGTCCAAGTGTACCATCTCTTTTACGTCCAGATATGGCAGTTGGTCTAGGAGCTACCATAAGGTATTTTACCATCGCAGCTTGCTGGTGGCTTATGCCATGGAATAAGCGAGTCTTTGCATCACAATAATGTACGTCTGTTCTAATGATATGTCACTCCTCACCCCATTGAAATATTTACTGGTGAATTACTGTGAATTCGCCACTTTTGAAGGCAGTATTAACTTCCGGAGCTATAACTGACATCGACTCCATGGCTTCTAAATAGTGTGGAAGGCATGCCAGGTATTTGTAATGTCCTGCATCTACCAGGTACGGAAGCATATTCCTATCTCCTTGCAGATGGGCTTCCCAGCATGACCGCTCAGCATATATGTACCGGTTGAGGATCCCTACCATATATGTACATATAAGACACATAGGCGATGTGCACTCGGTTTTCTGGAATTCGACCATTAAAGCAGTTACAGCCTTCAGTGATTCATCTGCCTGCATGACTACATCACTGGCCTTGTGTGTGTCCTCTGTTTTCAATGCTGCCATAAGTTCTTGTATATGGAGGGATATTCCAGAAAGGCACTCAGCATCCTTTCCTTCACCCTGAAGACACTACTCAAATGATTCCCAGTATGATTCAAACATAGCATCTGCCACTTAAGGGTGTGCTCGCCGCATTAGGTAGTAATCTTTCCCTGTCATTATTTTACTTGCTGTTCCTCTTAAACATGTTTTCGATTCTACCAATATATCTTCAATTCCGGTTGACTTCATTAGGTGAAGCTCCCATGAAATTTGATGCAATATGGAAACCTCCCATACGAAGAATCAGTTTCTTGTACTTCTCCGGCTTCTTCTGCAGCGCAAAGGCTATGTCATAGATTGATCACAAGTTACTGTGGTGAATTCCTGACATAATTTTGCAGCCATGTTGAAACAGTAGTTTTTTGAACTTTGAATAACGTCAGGGCTTGTTGGTGACCGTACTAGATGTATGACCTACAATCTTGTGCGAAAATCGTTGGGACATATGATGTTTTATAGATCAAATTTCAGTGAATTGAACCAGATACATGATACGTTTCATAGCTCACGTTATGTACTTGCTTGCTCCCCTCCCCCTTGGAAACAATCTGCGTGTTTCTACTGGGGAACGGTTGGCGGGTAATGTGGTTTAGTTTAGAGTGTTGCCGGTTAATGTGCTCAGTGGAAACAGATCGGTTCAGAGTGATGCGGTGTGGACACCCGGCAACCGTGATCCACCTCATGAGGTAGACGATGTGGTGTGACACCCGGTATTTCTGTCAGTGGAAACACAACGGCAGTTAACGGTTGCTGGGTGTTGAACTTCTTTTATGTACATTTTATGTATCACATCGTGACCTTAAAAGCAGCTTGGGGTCAGGAAAACATTTTCAGTACTTCCGGTATATACCACAACCCTTATTTTAAGCATCAGTAGAAACGTGCTGGTTGTTGCCTGAATCGGATTGTGGGTTACCAGGTAATACCGGGTAAAAATACAGAGTGCTCAGTGTAAACACGCAGAATGTTGGAGCAGACCATGACCTATTTTGCTGTGTTACCTAGGTAGTGAAACATGCAAGATGGTGCAATCCTATCCTTATTTGAATTGATTTATCAAAACGAACATTTTGACACCTCTTTTGGCAAAATCGGAGCACGTTGATGTTTTTGACCACCATGAAGCCAAAAACGTGACATTTGACCTTTTCGGTTATAACCACTTGACATCACTGTTTATCAACAAAGGCGAGGGACTCGTCTATCGATATGCTCGAACGAGCCGCTACACTGTTCAACGGCTTTCCTGTACTATATGAAATGTGGCGGGCGATTTAAAATGCACATGCCCTTAGCAGACTACGATGCGTGCACGCACACTGCAGGGCAAAGAACAATGGAAATAGCCATAATGCGCGCGCATACTGCCGGGCAATGACGTCACATGCCAAGTGGTCTATATAGGTCAACTTATACAGTTTCTGAATCTTTGTGACTAGAGATATGGTTTGTAACACAATTAGAGCAAGTTTGAAATTTGACCCTGTTAAACGTCATAATGCAAGAAAAATGCATTTGAAGTTTCATTTTTATACAGACAGCAATGCATGTATATATTTTGTTTTGCTCAGAAATCGTACATCAAGGCCAGGTGAGGTTCCTATTTGAGTTTAAATTACATATATTGATGTCAGCTATCGTTTTCAGTAACAAAAATGATTTTGATATTTTTCACATGCGAGTCAAACTTGATGACGCATCATATTTTGTTCGATAGACGTTATACAAATATATATTTTGGAATCAAACATATTTTTTTCTTACTAAGAACACCCAAGTGTATATGAAAATAGTTTAAAAGATTTAAAAATTGGTTAAAATATATGTTTATCAGAGAAAATAGCCAATATTTATAGCCCCCAAAAAGTGAAAAACGGCATATTGAGAAGATCGCAATCAAAAATTATATTTAGTACACACGTCAATGTAAAAAATAAAAGTAAAAGCTTTCTAACACAATATCTAAATATAATACAGCTTTTAACTTAACAGAAATGGAAGAAGAAGTATTTCATGTATCCATACAGGTAAGAATATTTTTTTCATCAATTTTGCATTTTTTTCCACAACAATTTGATGACGTCATCATTATTGCGCAATATCTATTTTTTTGCAATCCTGGAGAAAAATACGACCTCTGAATTCATAATCCTGAGGTTCCAGACTATCAATATACATTGGTTGTAAAAAAAGTTCTTTCAAGGTAACCTAACTCCAGTTTTAGAGCCTTTTTTTAATGTTGGGGCTCTTACTAATTCAGGCTCAAACCACAAACGTAGGATGACTTCACTGCCTTCATTAATTCACCTAAGAGCCCATATATGAAAAAGTATTTGGCAATGTGTAAAATCTTTTACAATAGGACTTGTAATGAGCTATTTCAGTTGAATCCATGCACCCCTATCAAAGACATGACCTTATTAAATCTTCCACAAAGGGAGTGTGATCTTCAAATGGAGTTACTTGAATGGGCGACTCCATTTGTAATATACACCCCCTGTGAGGAAGCTGGAGGAACTCATGTCTTCCATAGGGGAATATTGATTTCATATGTAATAGCTCAATAATAGTTTAATACACTGTAACCCTAATATAAGAAAATAAAAACATGTCTAGCATAGGTTCAGTGCATGGGGATATGGGTATTTTCTCTGAATAAGATAATGTTCTAACACCATAGCCATCAACAAGTTCCTAACCACCACATCTGTATATCATTGATCAGCATTTAATAGGAAGCGGCCAATGATAAATATTGAGGTTAGTTTCCATCCACCCATCCATCCATCAGGTTGTCAATCGGACGTCTTTAAGACAGGAAAGCCTAGGTCTGGTGCGTCTCTGGTTCACTGCATAAACCTCCCCTTAAGCTTTGCCATGCGGATGTTGGCTCCAGACGACAAAATCTAATTTTCAACCAAATTTGTCAAAATGAGTAATTTTTAAGCATTTGTGATGAAATATTTCACAAGAACCTTATTACACTGTATATGAATTCACTGGTAGTCTACTAGATTTTGAATTTTATGAACAAAGTTAAAAACTTCTACATTTGTCCATGGAATTTAATCACTGCTTGTAAAGAATGCTGACTCCCAGTCTGACTGATGTGCAAATGACATTTTTAGGAAACTTCATACACCTCGCCTTACTTCTGGGAAGGAAAATAGATTTGTACAAATGTATATTTATAGAAAAGGAACCCCATTATCATGAGTCTAGTAGTTACATAATCAAAAAGTTCCTTCAGCAAAACTCTGCTTATATACTTGCAGACTGCAGTGATCCATTTGCCCAATCAGAACACTATACAATTCAAATGTTGGCTGGCATTTTTGGAACAACAATGTGCTGATCCACCGGGGATCCACAAAGCAAGTGACAAATCTAAATAATATAATCCAAGTACATTGTTAATCAAAATCTGATATTTTTCATAAAAATAAAAATATATTTTAATCTTGCTAATATCATAAAAGGCAATCGCAAGGAGCGTAGCGTTTTTTGTGACGTAACTTCCTTTGTCTATATCTGATTGATAAGTCCCTAGCAATTCAAGCCCTAGAGTCAAATCGCAACCAGTTGACTAAAAATTATATTTTGTCGCTACCTCACTAGCCATGACTGGATGCTGGTAAAATAAAACTTAAAAATTATTAAATCGCACATTGCGACTTATATAATAGCTAATAATATAATATGCCTTATGAGGCCGTAAAATTTAGAAGAGACACTGAATATGTGACATCTGGGAACATGCATACGCTAATCGCATGAATATTCTTTAATCTGTTTCAAATTTACCTCCTCCTTCTGTACACATCCATGGAGTCATGTGCAAAGCATCTGGATATATCCGTAACTCATGAAGCCAACCCTGTATTAGAAAAAGGCAGAAAGAATATATATAAATAATACAATCAATAAGCTAATGTAAATCAACAAACTACATGTAACATACTACCCAGTCCTGTAGAACACAATTTCTAATGTCCTAAAAATAAAATTCCTCAATATTAAATAAAAAATGTTTTCAATCGTATAGTAAAGGAGACTATGTAAACTTCAACCTCTACAACAATGTAGATAATAAAGCAATAATTACAGCTCTGTGGCAGCACCAGGGGATGCCAAATTATGCATCCCAATTTAAAAATGACTTCCACAAAGACACTGAGATTATCATCCAATATGACATCAAAACTCAATACTAGTTGACCAAAACCTGACCTTTTATCATGTTTATGTATTCTTAAATGATATGAGGCAATCAGCGGTTACAACTAATAAATGATGACAGCCACTGCATAAACATGATAAAGCTTTGCAAATTGCAAAATGTTCTGACAATTGCAAAATAATCTGTAAATTGCAAAATGTTTTGCAATTTGCAAAACTTCTGCAAATTGCTAAATGTTCTGCAAATCATAAAATATACTACAAATTGCAAAATATTCACCAAATTTCAGAAAACCCCAAAAGCTGTGTTGGCCACTATGAAGTTCAATAAAATGTAGAATAAACTCAAAGCAATGAATGAGGGAATTTCCCAGGAACAAGGTTCCCAAGTTCCCTACTCTTTCCACTCATGATCAGTTGTTACTGTTATTTTGTTGTTATTGCTTGTTTGTTTGGTTGTTTTCCTGAAAATTTAGGTATAGAGAAAGATTTGCAATCAACATGTATTTACTTCCTAATATGTCAATTCCTTCGAACAATAGGTATGTTTTTTATTTTCTGCATTTCTTACTATTATTTATAGTGTTTTATTTGTTTTTGTAAAGTAAAAGGTGATCTTTTGCGATTTTTTTTGTGATCGCAATGTAATTCATTTTGGTGTGATTTCTTGTAAAAATAAAAAAAAAATTCCTTCTACAAAATATGAAAAAGAGATACAATGTAGGCCTACATTGTAAATGTGTCAACTTGATTGGAAACAAGCCAAAAGAAGACACATCATACTAAATATAACCGTCATCACACAATACCCATTAGACTTCAATAAACACCCACAGCTACACAAAATAAACATTTTATAACCTGTAACCTCTTCCTCTCATCATAACAACATTCCAAATAACATTCAGTCTGCAAATCTATGTCCTCATGGCTTAAATAATGACTCCACTAAATATACTAATAAGTATACATATAAAATCATGAAAATGTATGTTGAGTTGTTACAATGCAATGTAATTTCATTATGACTCCCTATTTTACATATATAGAAATATGTTGCCAACATGGCTGCCCATATCTTCACATGCCTAACAACATGTATCACAAGTGTAAAGAGACATTGCATTCATTCCATTGAAAGTACCATGTCTGTGTGATTGGGTGGGAAAATAGGTTCCTGCTGAAAATATGTAACAATTCATACTTGTGACTTGTAACAATTCATAACTTGTGACTTGAGGTAAAATCAGGCTGACTCGAATGCTATTCAGTAACTCAATCTCATTGAATCATTTCAGTGACTCCAGTGACTTGACTTGATTTGAATTAAAAATTAATCCAAATGACTTTAGTAGTCCCAGGGACTTGACTCAAACTGGATTTTTGGTGATGTGTAATTTACAACCCTGCAAATGAAATAGGCAGTCAATATTAGCTATTGTAGGGCCACTTTTTCTCCATTTTGGCCACGCATTGTACAGCCAATTACTCCCTATTCCATATCTACTTAAATGCATCATCTTCCACATCTACCCATGGGCTAAATAAAAGGTTTTACCTGCCCATATCATGTGCATAAATTTTGTTTATGATATCTCTGATGCACAAAGTCTTCAACATGGACCAACCCTTTTCAAACACATGGACAAGGTTTGGAAAAGTAAGTTGCTAAGAGACATATAGAGCATTACTGTGTTTACATACCGTGCAGGAACACGGACAATAACATTAAAAATGAGGAGATAACTGCACCAGTCTCTTGCAGAATACACTAGATGTTCCACACCACCAACCAGGATTTGTATAGAGTACCGAAGTGATGACGTCACAAAAAACTTTTTTTTGCATTTCAGCATTTTCATATTTCAGTAGAACATGATGAAAAACATCTGCAGTCCAAATTTGATGGGAATCGGATCATGAGGGCCCGAGATATGGCCGCACGAATACCTAATTAGCCCCATTGAAATCAGTGTTAATTGGCCTTTACCAAACATGAATGCCTATTTGGCATTCTGTAGGTATTCGCCAAGCCCTCGAGTGCCAAGGATAGCGGTACTAGGTGGTCACTAGCACTCAAAAGCTAATGAATGCCTATAGAGCTGGTTCACAGGCATTCTGAATGCCTCACTAGAATGCCACCGAATGCCTATTTACTCATTAAGCCCTCGTGGTTCTAGGATTAGGTGGTTTGCTATAGGCACTCAGTGGCATTCGGATAAGTCATAGGCATTCGGTTAAAAAAATCCTTAAGTAATAGGCATTCCACTGAAAAATTTCTAAGTATTAGGCATTCGGTTAAAAAAATTCTTAAGTAATAGGCATTCCACTGAAAAATTTCTAAGTATTAGGCATTCGGTTAAAAAAATTCTTAAGTAATAGGCATTCCACTGAAAAATTTCTAAGTATTAGGCATTCGGTTAAAAATTTTCTAAGTAAATAGGCATTCCATTCAATTAGGCATTCTGCTAATAGCCTTGACTAGCATTCCTTAGTGGTTGACCCAAGGGTCAAACAGGTGCATGATGGGAATATATTTCTAACTGCCATTTTGAACTGGTGTGAATGCAAAGATGATTGAATCTTAATCCTTTCATGTTTCCAGCTTTATTATAGGCTTTATTTTTCACTCTTTACATTTGGGATGTTACATGACAATGCATATTATGTGGACAACATCATACATGTATGGGATCCATGTAGTTATCTTTGTGTGCAATAATATGCCACAATATGGATGGTGTTAGTATAGGTAAGCTTAAATATGACTAGATGTAACTTTGAATATAGGTTTTTATGTAGGCAGTTTCTTGAAGGAGGAGCTAGTTAGCATATTGGGGCATTATTATTAACATTAATAATAATAGTGTACATTTATACCACACACAAATCCACTAAAAAAGCACTCATATGGCGCAAAATTAGGGGAAATTGTCTTTTTTTTTTCACTTTTGACTTCATTTATTATGAAGGGAATAGTTTGGACCTCCACAGTTGTTAATAAGAATTATTTAATTTGTTTCCAGGAGTCAATTTGGAGAATTACATCAAAGAATAAAAAAGATAAACTATAGCAGTGGCCAGCTTTCTGGTGTTTGCATATGGTTTGTGTGTTAATTGAGACAATAATAATGGTATCCTTTGATTCTGATATATTCGTTCAAGGGCTAATACAACCGTGTGATTAGAGGGCTAAAGCAACTACCTTTATGTGATGGGAATTCATTGAAGCATAGTTTGCATTTGAACTAGGCCCAAGCCTCAAATTTACTCACTTTTTTTCCATAGACAAGAGACGCAGTGATTTATCCATCGGATGTGATTTAGCCACCAGATGTTAGATCTTTGCGTTCACTCAATTGATGTCAATACTGAATTCTAAGCTGATTTGACAATTATATTGTTCAACCAGAAGAACTTGGAGTCACATCTCCGCTAGTGTCTACACTAAAAATATCATAGACTCGACAAAGACAGACGCTGTACTGAACTAAAATGCCTCTGCGTCTGTCACAATGGATAAAAAATGGAGTATATTCTGGGCTTACCATGTGCGATGTTCTGCAGTGCATTATATTCCTATTCGTCACTCTCGTATAATTGCTTAGCCAGCATAGCTATATAATTATATAGTGGTTCAAGTGCTTCACCTGTAAGTGGTTGGAATACCTATAAGCGGTTGGAATGCCTATAGGTGGTTGGAATGCTTCTGAGGCGATTGGAAATTTCATTGGCGGTTGGAGTGCTTCATAGGCGGTTGAGATGCCACTAAGTGGTTCGAGGGCCTAGCTCATTTACATATTTCGCCTCTGAGGAGGGCTTATGAACCACTTACGAACCACTTATAGCGGTTGAGGGCTAAATAAGTGGTTCGTAGGCGGTTGGAATGCTTCCTAGCGGTTGGAATGCTTCCTAGCGGTTGGAATGCTTCCTAGGCGGTTGGAATGCTTCCCAAGCGGTTCGACTCCTTCCTAGGTGGTTTAAATGCTAGGCGGTTGGAATGCCTCCTTGGTGGTTCGAATGCCTCCTTAGTGGTTCGAGTGCTTAGCTCATTTACATATTTCGCCTCTGAGGAGGGCTTATGAACCACTTATGAACCGCTATAAGCGGTTGAGGGTTAGCAAACAGGCGGTTGAGTGCTAACAACCGCCTATTAACTCAATGTTATAGTATTGGAGGCATTCACCATTTAGGCATTCATTACCGGTTCTTTACCATTCAATGGAATGCCTAGTGAGTGCTAGCTGAATGCTAGTTTTTTAGGTAAGGTTCCAAACAGTTATGAACCAGGCCAATTTACACTGATTTGAATGGGGCTAATTAGGTATTGTAATGAAACTACTTTTGGCCCTTTATGTTAAATGTATTTAAATTATCGTAGGCGTATTATATTTCTATATATATGTGTGGTATAAATGTGCTGGTTAACTAAATAATTCTTTAATATAAATGTAGACCTTAAAATTCAACATGATCAGATAATTAATACAAGTAGGCCTTAAATTTCAGCATAATCAACTACAATGATGTCCGCGCTGCCCTGGCACGATCATACGCCTCTATATTATTGTGGGCGGAGTCAACCTGGCTGGAAGTTGCCGCGCTAAACCAATCAGCTAATTCTGAGGAGTTGCGCATGAGCAATGAGACAGACCTTTGGCGTCGCTTTTTAAAACAAGTAGCGCCATTCCGGTTGCAGACTTGATTAGTGTGAGACATAGTTTTTATTTAGCTCAATTTAGATTTACAGTTTGGGTTCAATTTCAACAGACAGAAGATCTGCAGGTGAGATGTAAAAAGGGTTAGAAAAGCCACTGCCATGCCGGCAGTGGCCCATGCCAAATTCGGTATTTGGTACTAAATTTTAGGCCTAATTAATGACTAAATCAACTAAATCAAATCTGGACATGTAACTTTTATGTATTGTAAGCCGGCTCGCTGATGATATGGAGGCTGATAGGCCTCCTAAGGTTCGTGATGGAGATGTGGTTACTATAATGGCTGTGCAAAAGGTTGAGTTTTTGCTGTATAATATCTGGTAACTTCAGCCGTGCGACCCGTTTATGAGAGCTTCTTTGCTCCAAGGTGTCAATGCACATTTAAGATGACTGATACTGCCGGATGAAGCAAAGGTTAACCAGGGTTTTTAATTATTGGTTTAAGCTTAGCATAGACCGTTTGGCCTATGCAGTGTGCGTGCATCGGTTAAGCTTTTACCCCAGCCATTGTAGTGAACCATATCTCTGTCATAGAACCGAGCCATGTACTTTTAAGCTAAATAACATCCCCCTCATTATTATAAATCAAAATCTTCCTGTGTCAACATTTGAACATCTAAAATAATAAACAACCCGCATGAACACAAATGGAGTCTTTCCAAATTCTTATTAATTCAATATTGTATGCACGCATGTTTAAGGTATGAGCCGCGTGAGGATTTATACGTGTTTTAGTATAGGTGTTTATTGCTTGAGGTCTGCTGGCCTGGTGCTCGTAATTTGGTGTTAAAAATAACACTCTCTTTTAAAGACTCCCTTTCTGTATCTTGCTAGGTTGCACTAAACTTTAGGCCTAAATAACAGGTAGGCATTTGTCCTTTGTAAGCTTATGTATAAATGCCTTGTCATTTCTATCCCTCATTATGCATTACAGCACGTAAATCCACACCAAAAACATTGTATTAACTTACGGCATTGACTACGACTATGTATAGACAGCTATTGCTGTTGATGAAATCCAGTGACAAAAAAGAAATATGACTGTGAACATTCTACATCTTGTGTTTCGTCTGCTTTACTATATAATTAGGCCGTCCATTTACATGTCATTGTGACCCCAGCACGGGTCCGTCACATCCGTAAAAATGGTCTATCGCCCTCATATTATTCTCATAATCCCCTCCCAGTTTTCCTGTTACAGTATTCATGCGGCCATATCTCGGGCCCTCATGATCCGATTCCCACCAAATTTGGACTGTGGATGTTTTTCATCACATTCTACTGAAATATGATCATGAAAATGCTGAAATGCAAAAAAGAAAATTTCATGACGTCACACTTCTGTACTCTCTTATATATAAAACTGTGGCCAATCTCTGAGAAATTAAGGATCAGAAGACTTAAGTTTACATGTACAGGTTACTGCATGCTACTACAATGAAGGATCAAAAGGGAAGCTGCATCAAGGGTTATCATGTGACAGGCCAAACATGGGAAACGAGCAAGAGATCCCCCTATACTGATCAAGATGTTGGCAGAGGATACAGGACTACAGGGCCTGACATCAAGAATTGTATGCTGGATGGAGCAGTTGGGAGAGCCATCACAGGAGTGTGACTTGAAGATCTAGAGTGGCCATTATAAACAAGCAATTAAGGTGCAATTAATTAAGGATGTCAAATTCAGAAACATTGTAAGCTATTGTATGTAGCAATGAGTGCTGTATAAACATGAAATCTACAATAATATGTTCGGAAGCTGCTTATAACCAAAATTAAAAGCTTTTTGATTACTTTTGCTTCTATTGAACAGCCATTGAATTATTATGCATTGCTAGCTGTTTTGGGGTGGTTTTTTTACGTTTAAATGGTTGATTTTTTTACCATTTATCCGTAAACGGCCAACTTAAACATTAAATGTTGTCTTTAACTTGCTTTGCTCCTTTTGCTTCCACAAAGCCATATTTAAAAAAAATCTGACCGACCGTCCTTACCTTTTTGGACCAGTTGTTTTTTGGCCTAATGGTCGAAATACACAGGTCTAATCAACATGTGTATTCAATTTTTCCAATTCAATATATTTTATTAATCCTAAATAAGATACATAATACCACCCAGTTGCTTGAATTATAAAACCAATACCTGCAGCTACAGTCATGTACATCAAATAAACATTCCATAACTGCGATAACCTGCAGCCTCCTCTTCATTAAATTACAACATGTAGGCGACATAATACTAGATACCTACTAAACTTGTAGTCCCATTTTGATCAACAATTTACTCCAGCTGTGCCCTTCCACGAAACATAACACATCCCAAGTGAACGCTCCATCCTGTTTTTTACTTGCGGCATCACAGTTTTTGGATGGGGTGGTTCTCTTGCTGAATGTTACAGTATTTCATTGTGAGTTGATAACATGAATTTCAAAAAGGGGCTATGAAATAGACTACATCACAGACAGTGAACTGGATTCTACAACATTTCTTGAAATATGATGTATTTGAGTTATATGAGTGAGTTTTGGATTACCTTATTCATAGCTACAATCATAGAATTTAGTCTTGGGACAGTTTAGGACCATGAACTAAAATTGATCCCCCTTCCCCCGTAACAATGTTGATCGGGGTCTTATCATCAGGCTCCGTGTTGGACTCTGCAACATTGATTGGTGGGGGAAGGGGAGGGATATAGCTTACAGGAGGGTTGTAATGCGATGCCTGTGATCCAATTACATTTAGTTATTTGTGAAAACGCAGACGCAAATCGGGTCATTAATATCTCACAATTGACCACAAAATGCGTAATTGTTTGAAAATAAATATTAGTAGCCTCCACGAACTCCATATTGTGCGTCAAACAAATTGCGCTCGCCCTGGCTGCCGTATTTGGATTGCGCGCTACCATATTATTGTGATACGCACTTTTGTTATTGGCCATTCTGTTTTAGCATGATCGATTTTTGGAAAGGGAAGATGTAAAAATCATCTTTTTTTACAAACTTTTGAGCAAACTTTTGTGTTATTTTGTACAGTGAAGAGATCAAAGATATGGTTATGAATGAGGTTAATAACTTTGCATCAGTATAAATATGACGGGCATTGTGAAAATCGAAACATTTTGCTTTGGACCTCGGAATATCACACCCCTCAGGATATTCCTCGGTTCCAAAGGCAAAATGTTTTTCAGAATGCCCTCCTAATAACCGATGCACAGTTATTAACCTGTAAGTAAAATTGCACTGGGTAAAGTTCCATGGCATAAGACTATGTATTATGGAGGGGGGGAAACAATGTTTGTAAAGTGATTCCAGCATTTTTGTCTTATTATTTTTTTTGTCAGGATGAAACTCCTATGGGAGTAGTCTGTGTTAAACTAATTATAAGAAAAAAAAAAAAAGGTTTGTTTGTCCATAGAGGCTTATGAAACAGTTGGGTCGGTAGGTCGGATTTTTTTTTTTTTTAACAGATATTGCACTTGAAACTGACAATTTGAAGACTGGTAAATAAGTCAAACACACAGCACTTTACTGGATTAACTCTTGAGGTGGTTCTGCATGTTATACTGTTCATTTTCTTTACATTTTCTTTCTTTAAATTTATACTAACCACTGTTTTACTAGCACATTCAACGCAAATTAAAAAAAAAAAAGACACGGTCGGGACCAGAGTGCACGGTCGGTCGGACGTGGACAAACACACAATTTTTTTTTTTTGCCTTAGCCATGAAGCTACCAACTTGTGCAGGAGTACAGAATGGTAAAAATTTAGCTGGTTATGACTTTCCACTTGTTGTCAGGATTCCCCCTCTGCTTATGCCTTTGGTACAGACCCCCCTCCCAAGCAACTTTGACAAACACTAGTATGGAAGTTGTGACAAAATGTTAGTCATACCATACATGAATTGTATGGCACAAAACAAAAATGAACTGGTCAAAATCCATGGGAAATCTTCTTATCAGTCACCCATCATACTTGAATGACCCCACCCATTATTCACTATCTATGTTACTCCAGTCACAACCTATCCATTTTTGGCCTCATATAATACCTTCCCATGATACATACTACATTTCGTCGGACGCATCACATACTGGTCTATCTCGAAAAACACACATTTCGAGAAAATCGCAATTGAAAAACTTCGTATTAAGTTAACCTTTCTATAATTTAATTAGACTATGGATTTTAATGAAAGTGGTTTTAAATTAAAGTATATACTTAACAAATTAATTTAAGTGGATTCTTGAATTATATTTACCTTTGCAATATTGCTTAAAACTACACTAAAGTTGTAGTTCTGTATGTGAAATAGTTAATTTCCCGATATCGTATTTAAAGTGCATTTCATACTGGTCTATCTTGGGGGCTATCTCGATTTCGCGAACAATGACGTGACTTTAGATCGCATCACATACTGGTCTATCTCGAGATAGACCAGTATGTGAATGCACTTTCAATACGATATCGGGAAATGAAAGTTTTCACATACAGAACTACAACTTAAGTGTAGTTTTAAGCAATAGTACATACGTAAATATAATAAAACATTCCACTTAAATAAATCTGTTAAGTATATGCGTTAATTTAAAACCACCTTCATAAAAATTCACAGTCTAATTAAATTATAGAAAGGTAAACTTAATACGAAGATTTTCAATTGCGATTTTCTAGAAATGCGTGTTTTTTCGAGATAGATCAGTATGTGAAATACGTATTTTGAAAAAATCAGAGATAGTTTAAATTTAACATTTTATTACTAATTATCTAGGAAAAATTGAGGTCTGTAATTTGTTGTATTGGAAGAGCTTCATAAAAAAGAACTATATACCAATTTTCTCAAAAAAGTCAAAAATTCAAGATAGACCAGTATGTGATGCACTCGACGATTTGTAAGTACACAATTCTCCAGGTCTGCCCTCCAATAAAACTGGGATACAACAATGTAGGCCTACATTCCCAGGCTACATTCATGTTCTCAACTCATTTTACTGCTCCTCCCTGAACTCAATCATTGATCAAAACATAACAACTGTCACATTGGTTGAACAGGTGTCTAAATTGGAGTCTTTGCAAATGTTTGTAAAATGTCAGATTTATTTATTTTTTATTTCATGTTCAGCATGTTATTGTCATTTTAACAAAGGGATACCACCCATTGACACGGACTCTCAAAAAGCATGACAAGTATTAGTGTTGGCCTAAGCAAATAATTATAGTATCCTAATTTACTACCCTAAACAAGAAATCAAATTTTACGTACATTCCCTATAAAGCAAGTAATTTTAGCTTGGTGTACTTTTGTATGTTTGCCATTCATTCAATGTACATTTCTTGTGTTTATTCATGACAAAATTGCTCTGAACAATGCTGAAGTTAAGAACAATATGTTTATTGTTATGGGGCATTGAAAATTGACCCAAAATTCTCCTAAATATGTATGAGTAGAAATTACACCCTCTTTCCAATGCCTGTTCACATAGAACAATGCTCAACTGATCATATAAAAAAACATTTTTGGTGGATTTTTCATCATGGATAGTACCCCTTGTCACACCAAATGGCTCTTCCTGGCAATTGGAATGTTGATTATAAAAAAGCCAATTATAGAAAAAAAAATTATAATTGCAACAAAAATATATTTGTCGAATTGTCCTGGACCTTAGTCAAAGAAATGCTTGATTCCAGTTCCAGTAATTGTCCCTTTTGCAATAGGGATCAATAACAAATATTTGTGAGGGAGAATTTGGGGAAACACATATCCTTACAAAGGAAACAAGTTTTAATTTTCTTCAGAAAAATTGTCCCAGTGTGTGCAGTGTTTTACTGTGTGCGTAGGCCTACATGTAGGCTGTAGTTCATTAAAATTAGTCCCCAACTCCCCATGTTTATTCAATATTAGGAAGTGGAAAATGGAAAATGGAAGAGAACACATAGGCCTATAATTATGTAGAGATTGGAAGAAACAGGGTAGGTAACATAGTTTTTTTTAGTGGAGGGGGGAACAAGCAATTGTGAAAGTAAATGCTGTTAATTCGGTAGGCCTACCACAACATCCAAGCTGTGGGTTTATAACTTTAGACAAAACAACCTACATTTTTTGAGCTAACATCATCCATTTTCCAAGATAAAAATGAAGTAAAAACAACTTCTTTTTAACAAAAAATAAAATAAATATTACAAATTCCCTCATTCCCTGTGGTATAAAAATTGATCAGTCCCTTAAAAGTTGCAGTAGAGTATATAGCTGGACACTGGAATACAAGGAGGTTGTACAGTAAACACTTTGTTATTACTATTCACTTACAGCCTATTTGCACTGTACTGATTACTGTGGTATTAGTACAAGCTACTATGTGTGGGAATGGTTTGATCAGCTATACTATGTTAATTTGTCAGATTTTATCTCTGACAGTGAGCCACAGGGATTCAATGACCTCTAATTTCAAGTTCAGAATTCAAGTCATTTATAAGTCCATTTGACTTTTGTTTCAAAGTCATCATTTTGATAAATAATTTATTTCACTGTGCTGTGACAGAGATATGTAAGGCACTCTTTGCTCAGACATTTTAAAAGCCAGTCTTAGAATTAGAATCACAATGTGTACAGTATGTACATGTATATTAAATAAAATTTACACTTCCAATTTTTGAATGTACATGTAGGATGTCAATTAATATTCCATAAACAAGTCTATTATGAACTTGAGGTGACACCTTTTAAACAGGTTAAAGGTGACCCTGTGATTTTAAGTGGTGTCAATGCACATTATTATTAAATATTGACATCTTGCAAACCTACATGTAGTATCACACTGGACCACATGTGCACACTCTACTGTATGTTTTTTAAATTGTATGATCAGTTTGATTTGCTTTTTGATAATTATCTTTTATTCTTATTTTTATTATTTTGTTTTGATTTCTGTTCCTAGCAAAAATAAACATTGGTAAATGAAGCAACAAGTTCTGCAATTTCACTTGACTTTTTGTCATCTTGTCAACGATAGTGGAAGCATTACCATGGTAACATATCCTGGTCTCCTCCATTACACAGAAAGATAGTAATCTAAAGGAACATTGCAGATGCTGTTCATTATTTGAACTATGGTATTTCTCCAGTTGGGTCCCTGCACTTTTTTTTACAGTATTTTCATAATGTCACATTTCAACAGCTTTGTTTTAAATGGTTTTAAACGGGTTGCAATAGTTTTTAACCCTATATCCCAGTTTCTATTCTAACCCTACTTTGATTCATGACCAAAGATCTTGTAGGCCTGGCCTTCTCAACTGGCAGCGAACGCGCCAATTGTGGCACTTGGAGCTAGTCGAAGTGGTGCACGAAGTGGTGCACGAAGTGGCGCACGGCAGCCCTCGAATTAAGGATCTGAAGGGGCACGGCAACTTTTTTAGGGCAAGTTGATAATTGCCGTGGATTTTTACTGAAAAGGCAAGGCAGCACGGCAATTTGTAATATTTCAAAAGGGCATCAAGGCAACTGTTGAAAATTTGAGAAGGGCACCAAGGCAATTTTTCAAAAGCGAATAGATGCATTACCGTCAGCTGAATTCGACACCAAGTAAAATTCGACTCTCAACTTTACACTAAAACTAACCTGATTGCTTAAAAAACCTGCTTTATAATAAAAAGCAATCAAAAATCAACAGTTTAATTTTGTGATCCCTAGTTCTGAGCTGCAAAACTGACTCGAAACAGCGATGAAACAGCTGTAACTTTGGTAATAATATTGATCAAATTAGCGGGATAAAAACTATTTCGTGCAAAACAAAACATATCTAGAGATGGGCTCACATGTACATGATAAGACGATACCGGAAGGGTATCGCCATCGGTTTGCAATGGGAAGTCAATGTTTGATAATCGAGAGAACAATTGATTTGCCCAGCGCTCAGATTTTGTTCATGACACGAGGTCGAGGAAGCTTTAGTTACTAACAGCGTTTCTAAATGGTCGATAGTACGTTGAAGGTATTTCTCTGACCAATCGAGTAAATGAATAGCAACCAGATAATGTATAAAAGCCGATGTGATTGGCTGAATATGTAAGCTTACGTAGGGGTAATGAATATTAATTCACAATTAACTATTGTGTATACTGTGATTGATAGCTGGGTTACGATGCTCAAAATAGCGATCGTGTTCAAGATTTTCGATTTAATTTTCCACAATTTTGCGGGGATTTAACCAGTACTTGTTTTCGATTTTATAATGAAGGGGCAGGGCCGGCCGGCTAGGGCACCCACGGCAACTTCATTTAGGGGCACGGCAAGTGACTGCCGTCGGTAAAGGACATATTTTGAGGGCATTACGGCAATGGGGGTGGGCACCCACGGCAATATGCCGTCGGTGCCGTGGGTTAATTCGAGGGCTGGCGCACGGTAAGTTTACTTGAGTTTTTCACATAAATTATTAACAAAAAAGGGTGAAAATACCACATCTGAGCTTTTAGAAAACCCTAAAATCTCAGAGCTTCCGGTTGCGCTGCCCCCTGGACCCCCACGGTCGGGCTTTCACCTAGTGGACCCCTACAGGGGCCATAAGGCAGGCCCATGGACCCCACCCGATATGCGTTTGGTCGCACAAGCGCTCCCTTGCAAAATCCTCCCTTAACATGTTGGCACTTTATGATCACTAAAATTTCCCAGTTGACACTTCAAACAAACTAGTTGAGAAGGCCTGTTGTAGGCCATACAACAATATGGCATGAATTTACACACTTGTATATTAAGTGGTACAAAGTACAAGAATATACAAGTACAAATAAATTGAAATTTAGTTCAAACATGAACCATGTCAACAGTACAGGAACAGAATCCACATGGTTGAGACCATACAGTGGTACTATACAGATGTAAACAGCCAATTCCAAATGATAGAATGTACATTGTTATACAAATAAAACCATCTCAAAAATAATAGTGTACATTGTATACAGTATCAGGAGGAAAACAACAGCAATACTGAAAACAATAACACGAACTATTGTGAGTAATTTAAAATAAATAAATAAAGACATAGCATGCAAGAAACAAATTAGTTATGAACACAAAATACTTACACTAAATTTATTTTTCAGTCTGTGATCTTGTGCAATGAACAACTCTGAATCAGGAGGCATTCCCATGATGTCTACACTCCCTGCCAAAGATGCGTTGGTCACTCCTTCACAATTTACATGTAATTGCACATCTCCACCATCCACCACTAGCAGCATTTGAGAAAAATTGCGATAATTTGAAAATGGTGACTGCAGCACCAATTCATGAATCTTTTCTGGTTCTCCCACTACACGATATCGTAATTTCATCTCATTGTGTTGCAGAGTTGAAATTAATGCCAGCCAAGGTGTGCTGCTATTTCCAATTGCAAATAAAGTTCCTGAACCCTTTTTGACTTGTTTAGCTGACACATAAACACTGAATGAATTTGTAAGTTGTGATTGTAGCCACGCTAGTTCATTTTCTGGGAGTGTGAGTTTGCCGATGCTTGGTCTAACCCTCCAAGCGTGTGCGTGACGCATAGGACCTGGGACAATGGTTACGCCCTTCAAATTTTCTCCAGAACTAAACAGGTCCAAAAGATTAACACCTGTAAATAGGAAAGAAAAGACAAAAGGTGAAATAATCATTCATCTTAGTACATGAAAAACAAAAATTGAAAAGTGATGTAACTGGTGTCCCCAGTCAGAACTCTTCCTCCCCCAGTAAAAATTTCCACTTTTGCAGCAATTTTGCACATATTTGTTGATTTTTGCAGTCCCTGAAATTCACTTTGCCCCCCCCCAAATAAAATTACTGGTTGCCGTCAATACATATGCATGTAGATACATAGTAGTACCATAAGATCACATTATTCTCAGTCAAAGACCTTCGGGTATATAATGAATGAATTTATCATCTATACACTTACATTTCAGAAACTTGATCAGAAATGTAGTATTATCCTACTTGTTTACAAACAGTGAAATGTCACATAAAAACATCTTGAAAACTTGAATGCTTCAGGCCACTTGTAACATTAGAACTGTATACAAGTAATAATCTTGTGACCAGATCTTTTTTGCTTGAGAAATGTTCTCAGGAGTGTTTACAAACAATGAGTTGAAAAGAGTGAAATAAATAAAGCAAAAATAGTGAGCAAATATTAACATGGTGTATTTTATCTAAAGGTTTCAAGTGAAAGAATACATGGTGCTCATAAGTAACAAGAAATCTCGAATTTGGGCATGGACGAATGTGTCTCCCCTTGTTCTGGCTTTAAGGAGGGTTTAAGGAGAGCATGACCTAGCAGTGTTTGCACTCAAATATTGAGACAAATAAAGCTGGCATATTATAAGAGGAATGGTGTGGGTTCTATCTGCATGATCTGTCCTATCTGCATGATTTTTCTCAGAAGGGGGAAAACGCCCAAAACTTTTGTTTTGATATTATTCGCCATAACTCAAGAACCACAAGACCTATGGAATATAAATGCGATTATTGGATTCCTTGATCATTTCCTATAAGACTAAAGTACCGTATTAATTTTTTTGGTTAAATGGCTACTGGCTATAGCTGGAAAAATATAGCTCCTGACACACAATATACACACACATTTAGATTTACAAGAACAAAGATTCTTAGAAATTTGCCAGAAGAATCTTTGTTTTAAAATGGATTC
Source organism: Amphiura filiformis (assembly GCF_039555335.1). NCBI lineage: Eukaryota > Metazoa > Echinodermata > Ophiuroidea > Amphilepidida > Amphiuridae > Amphiura > Amphiura filiformis. Next base: position 50,034,992 of record NC_092644.1, on the reverse strand, counting down.
TTACCAAATTTCTGATGCTGAGTAACAAAAAACATTGAAAGACCAATCAAAGATAAACTGGTGAGAAAATTTTGAAATGAAGACATTTGTCAACATGTCAAACACCGTACACAAAATTAGGTACCAAGTATTATGAAAAACAACACTCCATTTCAAAAACTAATGACTTGGAGCAATTGTAAACACACACCACATGTATTTGATAAGATTTTGTAGTAGATTATGAAGTAATCCGACCTACTGTGAGGCAATTACATGTGTATGCGCCTAGGGCAGCTATCACACAGATGCTGATAACATTGGTTTGAGCAGGAGTGTTAAGAAAGCTGCGGTTACTTTGAGATGTTCACAACTTTTACTCGTACAAAATGAAGGTCTATGACCTTTATCATTTTATACTAGTATCATAACACAAAATGTGAAATTGCTCCACAGAGTACATTTCTAAACTCATCTAGTATCTGTGAATATGATCCATTGCAAATTATGATAAAAATGTTAAATGTTAAAAGGGTATTTTGTGATCCTAGCATCCTTTTTATCTGACATTTGTCAGTAGATATCCATGATAAAAGGTTATTGGAGGGATGATGCTGTGAATCACAAAATGCCCTTTTAATATTTGTTTCGAAATATGCCTTAGAACCCGATAGATTTTTTGCATTTTGCTTGTTTAAAATATTTTGTTGATGTTTAAACTGAGTTGGATGATAGTTATTTTCATGAGTCAACTGTATGTACAAAATGTATCTTTAAAGAGGAAGCCCTGCCTGGTTATCAAATTAATCAGTGATAAGATTGTCTCTGAATTTGACAGGTGCTAGTTGATGTTTTAATGTTATTGCATCAATTAGCACAGTCTGTCAAATTCAGAGATAACCTTGGCACTGATTATTTTGATAACCAGGCAGGTTCAGTTCACCACAGAAGAACTGCTCTGGCGGGTTTTCCTCTTTAAGAGCAAAGGTTACCTATTTAGAACATTCTAAAATAAAGTTGAAGTGCAATTTTAACAACATTGTGATCGGCTGTTTACTTCAGAACTTCCATTGCTTTACACGGTGTCGATTTCTACTAGATTTCAATAACAATAGACTCTAGCCTTAAATGTGAAGCAAATTTGTGGCTAGACTTCTCAAGCAAGTTAAGTAGCTCATGAACTAGAAGTAAAATATTATGCTCTACTAAAACCTAAAAAAGAAACAGAACAAGGTCAAAAATAATTTACAAGCAACTACAAAAACAAAACACATAATCATCAACAGGGCTACGAAATCACCGGTATCGTGGTACCGGCGTTCCCAGAAAAAAATTCAGAGTCGCAGAAAAAAAATCAAGACGGGGAAAAATAATCTTTAATATCATTTTTCTGAAGCTCTGAAAATATTCTGTGAACACGATCACTCGTGAAATATTTTCTGCGAACTTTCTGCGACGATAACTGATAAATAAAACTAAACACAAGTGACAGGAATGAATATAGCATAAGTAGGATTCGTTCCCCAGAAAAGCACGTTTTTCACTGATTTGCCAAGGGAAATAATTTTTTTTGTTGCATATTGTTTTGGAAAAACTTCAACTGTTCACATCTTTGGAACTAAATTAATGTTCAATAACTAGGATTTTGGGTCCTAAAAGGGGGGATCAAAAAATTCAGTCCTTAATAGAGGGGATCAAAAAATTCGAGGGTAAAATTCGGAGTAAAATGTACAAGAAGGCATGTACATTCCAAAAATTTTGCACGCCCGTAAGCATTTAATGTTAAGTATTCAATTTTGTAATCTCAAGCTACAAATCAACAAAATGTTCGCACTTTACAATTTGGGTGTAACACTATGACTCCAATGAGTAATAACTCCAAACAGTCATTTTTAGCTAATGACATAGGGGTAGATCCGGGTTGGGAGGGGGCATAAATCCACCAATGTATTGTTAGGGGATTGTCCATACAATCATCGCCACAAAATTGACGGCTGTATATGGGTTTCTAACCAAAATTAACCCCATATTTGGTCATTTTAAAATAAAAGTGCCAATTTTTAGTGCTTTCGGCAGCAAATTAATTCTAAGACTGTGCTGGGGCTTTGCCCCTGGACCCCACCTGTTTAATAATTGAGTTCATACTCGCGCTACGGCTCCACGCTCGCAGAAAATATTTCAAACAACAGTTCACGTTCCCAGAAAGGAAATTATTTTTCGCTGCCCTGATCATCAAACAAGTTATAAATTGTTTACTTTGAAACACTATCAACTCAAAGGCTAGCACAAGCATGCATGTACACAATGAATTTGTGTAAACAGTCAATTTTTGTATAATTAATAATGACAGGTTTAAAATTTTTTTCTTCTTTTCTGCGATAAAAGCAAAGATTACTCACCTGGAAAGGGATGGGTAACATTTGACTGCTGATGCGCTGTTCCTTGTGTATCACTTGCCTGTTTACAATACACATAATTTGTTGCTGCTAACAAAGTTATTAACAATAAGCTGAACACTTGATGAGAAGCCATGGTGTTTGATGATAAGTGTTTCCACATGGGCTGTCTGATTATCCACTTACATGTACATCAACTTGTGAAGTTATTCATCTGTGCATAATTAACATCAATAAACTCTATATCATTTGAGACATTCACCAAGGTTCAAACAAGAGAATTAATATTCCATCTAATTCCAAATTGTTTGATAGATTCAACTGAATAAGATATAAGAACTAAAACTGTATTCCATTTTAGATACCTTCAAAAAGCTTGCGTGATGGATTGATGGTGGGGACGACCGACGAACAGTGGCGAAGCAGGTTGTTGATATTTTTGTATGCTCGAAGTTGTGGCGACCAGTTCATACAAAGCAACGCACATAGGCTAGCATTTACATTGTAGAACCGAAAGTTTAGTGCCTAATTTCAACAACAAACTTAAGGTGAATATTCCAACCTAAAATCCTCCAGGCCTACGCAGCAGTTTCAGGATATAATCAGGCATGTATGTAACAATTTAAATGCCATTCTTCCGCAACAGGAAAGGCTGAAAACTTTGTTGAAGTTTTAGTCCCACAATCAGCACTGACCCGAACTTCACCTCCTACTTCGTTCGCCAGCTGTTCGTGAGTAATTACAGCCGTCACCCAAGAGCGCGTCGTCTGGCTCCAAATTGGTCCAAAGTTTGAGGACGTCAGATGGCGGCATTTCAAATTAGAAATCGGGTCCAAGCAGTTGAAAATAGAAAATCAAATTATAACACGGAGAGGGATGAAACATTGGAATGAGCTGATTTAGAAAACTTAAAGCCTTTATACGATTTCGGTCAAATTTTAATTTGTTCCTTCTCTACCAAATATTCTAAAATATTAGGCCTATTAGTAGGGGGCCTATAGGCCTAGGCCCTAACAACTGTCAGGAAAGTTTTTTGTCATTTTAGCCAAACTAATGAGGTATAATGATAGAAAACTCACTTACTATCTCAGCCGCTTTTTATGGTGCATGGTGTTTTGTGGGTGATTTAAAGTCATAATATGACATTAATTCAAACTTGCTCTGTTTTCCTAAAAAACAAAACAGTGAATTTGGCTTAGGTGTAAGTTGGGACATGTGTAGGCCTAAACATTCCAAATAGGCCTATACCAACAAATTAGGTTTGAAAAAAAATTGACCAAACTCATTTTAAAATATCGTACATTTATAGGCCTATGGCTTTAAGAATGAGCGGGACTTGGGGGCACTCCGCACTCCCATATTGGTACACGTCATGTGCCTGTTAATAGCATGGGGGTCAATCCTGGGTGGGGACTTGGCAAATGACCCTTTTTTTCAGCCACTTTTTGAATGTCCCCCACCCACATTTCAAGACAGATTGACGCTAATGGTTCCCTTTTTTGAGGCAAACTCTACTTACCCCCCTTTTCATCAGCTTACACCCGATGCCCCCCCTTTTTTTAGAAAATTAAATCATAGGCCTACTGCAATTTTTGTACTCGCTTCGCGCCCATTTTGAACACATTTATTATTTTTGTATCAATTTTAGGTTATAAAATGGCAAATTTTCACAAAAGTTTGCACATTTCCCCCAGGTTTTCCCAGAAAGTTTATAGGCCTAGGCCTACTGGGATATTTGCATGTGAAGTTTAGATTGTTTTTAGCCCTTATGAAGGCGCTATTTAGGTGTGGGGAGGGTGGGGTGATCGGAAAAAAAAATATTTAAAATACCACCGTAGGGAAGGGATTTTAATCGGTGGTCTTAGATTAGGGAAGTGACTTGAACCAGTGGGTCTTTGTGAGGAAGTGATTTAAAACTAGGTGGTCTTATAGATTAGGGGAGTGATTTGAACCAGTGGGTCTTTATAGGGAAGCGATTCAAACCATTGGGTCTTTAAAGGAGTGATTTAAACCAAGGGGGTCTTATAGATCAGGGAAGTGATTTAAACCATTAGATTAACATTAGGGACTTTATAGGGAAGTGATTTAAACCAAGGGGTCTTACAGATTAGGGAAGTGATTTGAACCATTAGATTAACATTAGGGACTTTATAGGGAAGTGATTTAAACCAAGGGGTCTTACAGATTGAAGTGATTTGAACCATTAGATTAACATTAGGGGCTTTATAGGGAAGTGATTTAAACCAAGGGGTCTTACAGATTAGGGAAGTGATTTGAACCATTAGATTAACATTAGGGGCTTTATAGGGAAGTGATTTAAACCAAGGGGTCTTACAGATTAGGGAAGTGATTTGAACCATTAGATTAACATTAGGGGCTTTATAGGGAAGTGATTTAAACCAAGGGGTCTTACAGATTAGGGAAGTGATTTGAACCATTAGATTAACATTAGGGGCTTTATTGGGAAGTGATTTAAACCAAGGGGTCTTACAGATTAGGGAAGTGATTTGAACCATTAGATTAACATTAGGGGCTTTATAGGGAAGTGATTTAAACCAGGGGGTCTTACAGATTAGGGAAGTGATTTGAACCATTAGATTAACATTAGGGACTTTATAGGGAAGTGATTTAAACCAAGGGGTCTTACAGATTAGGGAAGTGATTTGAACCATTAGATTAACATTAGGAACTTTATAGGGAAGTGATTTAAACCAAGGGGTCTTACAGATAAGGGAAGTGATTTGAACCATTAGATTAACATTAGGGGCTTCATAGGGAAGTGATTTAAACCAAGGGTCTTTAAAGGAGTGATTTAAACCAAGGGGGTCTTAAAGATCAGGGAAGTGATTTAAACCATTAGATTAACATTAGGGACTTTATAGGGAAGTGATTTAAACCAAGGGGTCTTACAGATTAGGGAAGTGATTTGAACCATTAGATTAACATTAGGGGCTTTATAGGGAAGTGATTTAAACCAAGGGTCTTACAGATTAGGGAAGTGATTTAAACCATTAGATTAACATTAGGGACTTTATAGGGAAGTGATTTAAACCAAGGGGTCTTACAGATTAGGGAAGTGATTTGAACCATTAGATTAACATTAGGGACTTTATAGGGAAGTGATTTAAACCAAGGGGTCTTACAGATTAGGGAAGCGATTTGAACTATTAGATTAACATTAGGGGCTTTATAGGGAAGTGATTTAAACCAAGGGTCTTACAGATTAGGGAAGCGATTTGAACCATTAGATTAACATTAGGAACTTTATAGGAAGTGATTTAAACCAAGGGTCTTACAGATTAGGGAAGTGATTTGAACCATTAGATTAATATTAGGGGCTTTATAGGGAAGTGATTTAAACCAAGGGTCTTACAGATTAGGGAAGTGATTTGAACCATTAGATTAACATTAGGGGCTTTATAGGGAAGTAATTTAAACCAAGGGGTCTTACAGATTAGGGAAGTGATTTGAACCATTAGAGTAACATTAGGGGCTTTATAGGGAAGTGATTTAAACCAAGGGGTCTTACAGATTAGGGAAGTGATTTGAACCATTAGATTAACATTAGGGCTTTATAGGAAGTGATTTAAACCAGGGGTCTTACAGATTAGGGAAGTGATTTGAACCATTAGATTAACATTAGGGACTTTATAGGGAAGTGATTTAAACCAAGGGGTCTTACAGATTAGGGAAGTGATTTGAACCATTAGATTAACATTAGGAACTTTATAGGGAAGTGATTTAAACCAAGGGGTCTTACAGATAAGGGAAGTGATTTGAACCATTAGATTAACATTAGGGGCTTTATAGGGAAGTGATTTAAACCAAGGGGTCTTACAGATTAGGGAAGTGATTTGAACCATTAGGGGCTTTATAGGGAAGTGATTTAAACCAAGGGGTCTTACAGATTAGGGAAGTGATTTAAACCATTAGATTAACATTGGGGACTTTATAGAGAAGTGATTTAAACCAGGGGGTCTTATGGATTAGGGAAGTGATTTGAACCATTAGATTATCATTAGGGACTTTATAGGGAAGTGATTTAAACCAAAGGGTCTTACAGATTAGGGAAGTGATTTGAACCATTAGATTAACATTAGGGACTTTATAGGGAAGTGATTTAAACCAGGGGGTCTTATGGATTAGGGAAGTGATTTGAACCATTAGATTATCATTAGGGACTTTATAGGGAAGTGATTTAAACCAAGGGGTCTTACAGATCAGGGAAGTGATTTGAACCATTAGATTAACATTAGGGGCTTTATAGGGAAGTGATTTAAACCAAGGGGTCTTACAGATTAGGGAAGTGATTTGAACCATTAGATTAACATTAGGGGCTTTATAGGGAAGTGATTTAAACCAAGGGGTCTTACAGATTAGGGAAGCGATTTGAACCATTAGATTAACATTAGGAACTTTATAGGGAAGTGATTTAGACCAGGGTCTTACAGATTAGGGAAGTGATTTGAACCATTAGATTAACATTAGGGGCTTTATAGGGAAGTGATTTAAACCAGGGGGTCTTATGGATTAGGGAAGTGATTTGAACCATTAGATTATCATTAGGGACTTTATAGGGAAGTGATTTAAACCAAGGGGTCTTACAGATCAGGGAAGTGATTTGAACCATTAGATTAACATTAGGGACTTTATAGGGAAGTGATTTAAACCAAGGGGTCTTACAGATTAGGGAAGTGATTTGAACCATTAGATTAACATTAGGAACTTTATAGGGAAGTGATTTAAACCAAGGGTCTTACAGATAAGGAAGTAATTTGAACCATTAGATTAACATTAGGGGCTTTATAGGGAAGTGATTTAAACCAAGGGTCTTACAGATTAGGGAAGTGATTTGAACCATTAGATTAACATTAGGGGCTTTATAGGGAAGTGATTTAAACCAAGGGGTCTTACAGATTAGGGAAGTGATTTAAACCATTAGATTAACATTGGGGACTTTATAGAGAAGTGATTTAAACCAGGGGGTCTTATGGATTAGGGAAGTGATTTGAACCATTAGATTATCATTAGGGACTTTATAGGGAAGTGATTTAAACCAAGGGGTCTTACAGATTAGGGAAGTGATTTGAACCATTAGATTAACATTAGGGACTTTATAGGAAGTGATTTAAACCAAGGGTCTTATGGATTAGGGAAGTGATTTGAACCATTAGATTAACATTAGGGACTTTATAGGGAAGTGATTTAAACCAAGGGGTCTTACAGATAAGGGAAGTGATTTGAACCATTAGATTAACATTAGGGGCTTTATAGGGAAGTGATTTAAACCAAGGGGTCTTACAGATTAGGGAAGTGATTTGAACCATTAGATTAACATTAGGGACTTTATAGGGAAGTGACTTAAACCAAGGGGTCTTACAGATTATGGAAGTGATTTGAACCATTAGATTAACATTTAAAGGACTTTATAGGGAAGTGACTTAAACCAAGGGGTCTTACAGATTAGGGAAGTGATTTGAACCAGGGACTTTATAGGGAAGTGATTTAAACCAAGGGGTCTTATGGATTAGGGAGTGATTTGAACCATAAGATTAACATTAGGGACTTTATAGGGAAGTGACTTAAACCAGGGGGTCTTATGGATTAGGGAAGTGATTTGAACCAGGGACTTTATAGGGAAGTGATTTAAACCAAGGGGTCTTATGGATTAGGGAAGTGATTTGAACCATTAGATTAACATTTAAAGGACTTTATAGGGAAGTGATTTAAACCAAGGGGTCTTACAGATTATGGAAGTGATTTGAACCATTAGATTAACATTAGGGACTTTATAGGGAAGTGACTTAAACCAGGGGGTCTTACAGATTAGGGAAGTGATTTGAACCATTAGATTAACATTAGGGACTTTATAGGGAAGTGATTTAAACCAAGGGGTCTTACAGATTATGGAAGTGATTTGAACCATTAGATTAACATTAGGGACTTTATAGGGAAGTGATTTAAACCAAAGGGTCTTACAGATTAGGGAAGTGATTTGAACCATTAGACTAACATTAGGGACTTTATAGGGAAGTGATTTAAACCAGGGGGTCTTATGGATTAGGGAAGTGATTTGAATTAGTGGATCTTGAAAGGGAAGTGATTTAAATCAGGGGGGTCTTTTAGATCAGGGAAGTGATTTGAACCATTAGATTAACATTAGGGACTTTATAGGAAAGTGACTTAAACCAAGGGGTCTTACAGATAAGGGAAGTGATTGAAACCAGGGGGTCTTTTAGATCAGGGAAGTGATTTGAACCATTAGATTAACATTAGGGACTTTATAGAGAAGTGATTTAAACCAGGGGGTCTTTTAGATCAGGGAAGTGATTTGAATTAGTGGATCTTGAAAGGGAAGTGATTTAAACCAGGGGGTCTTTTAGATCAGGGAAGTGATTTGAACCATTAGATTAACATTAGGGACTTTATAGGAAAGTGACTTAAACCAAGGGGTCTTACAGATAAGGGAAGTGATTGAAACCAGGGGGTCTTTAATGGGAATTGATTGAAACCAGGGGGTCTTTGATTAGGAAAGTGATTTAAACCAGGCAGGGGGTCTTTGTGATTTGAACCAGCGGGCCTGTATAAGCTTGCACAGGGAAGTGATTTAAACCAAGGGGTCTTACAGACTATAGGGAAGTGATTTGAATCAGTGGGTCTTTACAGGGAAGTGATTTAAACCAGGTCTTTGATTAGGAAAGTGATTTAAACCATTAGATTAGCATTAGGGAAGTGATGTGAACCAGTGGGTCTTATAGATTAGGGAAGGCAAAAATATTCTAAGAGCCTGACTGACTCACATTTTGCATATTGGGGATTTCTTTTGCTGTATACATAGATTGAATTGATTTTGACTGAAAAAACCCATGAGCAAAGTGAATGAGGGATAAAATTTCAAGTTTGTTTAAAAAAAAAATTGTGATTGTGCCAAAACCAAAAAATATAATAACACTACTAACACACGACCACAAACAATTAATATACTCAGATACTTTATTTTATATAATCAATTTGAAAAATAAGTGACAATTACATTGTAATTAATATGAACACTCAGTAAAATGAAATGACACACTAAATGTCTGGGGGTACTATTGGGGTGCGTGAACTTGTGTATAGGGGTGTGTGCGCTTTTGTAAACACCAACAAACGATGACACACACATGAAAAATTGTTGGCTCATAGGACCTACGTACGTCAGCGGCTCCTTGACACAGGAACTGTGGATGTCCGTGGATATTGTTTCTATATCCAAAACAGCGTCAGGGGTGTGATTCAAAGCTCGTGAAATATCCAGAAAATAGCAAATAAATCCAGAAAAACAGCGTAAAATCGAGCCGCAAATATACCCTAAAACAGGCTGAAAATCAATAAAATTGCGTACATTTTGGCCACAAAAATCCGGAAAAATCCAGACAAATCACACCCCTGCAGCATACAAATGTGTGATAGCCATTGACAGCAGCTACCGTTGCAGGGTCAGTTTCATACTTGGATAAAAAAGACAAGTCAAACACGTACATTTAGATAGGAACAAAAAATGGTTCATCATCCATGTTTGCCGGTGTTTTCACATAGGTGTGAATGATGTATGAAATGCATTAAGAAGTCTGCAATAACATGTTGACATAACTACAAATTTGATCAAAGGATTGGTACCCAGAGAAAATATCTTACACTTCCCATAATGCATTTCTCCCATTTTAATTTCCTATATTGATTTGCTATCTAGTGCAACATGGGTTAATAGTGATGAAATGTACCTCAATGAACATAGCACATCCAGATCTTGCAAAGTATGTTTATTTCTTAACTATCGATGAAGGTTTAACCAGTTTATTCTCAAACTGGAAACATACGGAACATGTACCAAGTAATTATGGGAATGTCATTTGATGAAATGTGATATATGATGTTGCAAAGGATTCTGGGAAGGGTAAGATATCTCCTCTGATTGGTACCCACAGTTGCATCATCAATTACTGAAGAGACGGCTACTTACAAATGTAACATGGGATACATAATGAGCTATTCCACTTGAAATCCATATAAAAGACATGATCCCCCAGGGGGGCCACTCAATACATATGTGTTGTCATCACCGAGCAGAAATCCACGGGAAAGGGTACTTTTTTCACGCATAGTCGCGGTCCGCGAGGACCGCGAAATAGGGTAGCTATTTCATGCTATTTTGGGGAAAAGGGTATACATTTCAACACAGGTCAGCGTTTAGGGTATGGATTTTACATACATGAGGTCGGCGATTGAAGGTATGGATTTGGAGGACATGAAGGGCCGGTTTATTGACCACCTTTTTGGTATTTCTGGTCAGTGAAAAGGGTACCTTTTTATGGTGGTTGGTGAAAAAAGTGCCTAAATATTAGTAGTCAATGAAAAGCCTCCCTTTTTTACAAGAAGGTCAGTGATTAGGGTAGGTATTTTCACATGCTCGAGATCCGTGTTTAGGGTGTGAAATTTGAGGGCCTGCTTGATGATGACAACACATAAAAGCATATAAGTGGCCCCCCTGGGCATGATCCTAATCTTACACATAGAGGGTGTAAATTTCAAATGGAGTCACCCATACAGGTACCCATTTGAAATGCACACTCCCAGTATGGAAGATTAAGGTCATGTCTTCCACTGAAGGTGTATGACCCTCAACTGCAATGGCCGAACGTTTCTAGTACTCCAAGTGCATGAAGTTGGTTTGATATAGAAGTCTATGGAAAAACGCAACAAACAGGTTTCCCACACCTTGAAGCCTTTAAAATTCAAGGACTTTCAAGGTCCAAAAGCACAATTTTCAAGGATTTACCCAAACACAAAAATCATGATGCGGCTCTCCATGCGGCACATATTAACGAAAGTGACAGCTCCTCTTCGCTACCCAAATTTTGTAAAAATTATACTTTCGGTAAAATTCCAATTTTCAAGGACTTTCAAGGACCTTGTGCAGATTTCCAAGACTTTCAAGGCCTTGAAAAGGTGGTTTCAAATTCAAGGACCGTGGGAACCCTGAACAAGGCATAAGGACTGATTCACACACCAGTCAAATATGTCCTGCACTGCAACAACTATTTGTTATTAACCCTAGCCCAACTAGGTCTCACAAAAGCTCACTATTAAAACCACTCTGTGTGTATGCATTCCACATGACGTGATGATGCAATCAGCCTAAGTCATAAATACCCAGGGAATTGCTGCCCGGGGCAGCCAAACCTTGGCAGCTACATGTCGGTGATCGTGTGCGTGGCATGCGAGGGGTCCCGGGTTCGAATCCCGGGAGTACCAAGTGACTTCTTTCTTCACCTTTGACCCTTTTTCGTTTCTTCTTTCCCTTCCGATAGCAAAAAAAACCATGTGTAGGGTTAGGGTTAATATGCATGTTTTTCCTAGAGTAAGGCCTCCTTAACCCTAACCCAACTAGGTCTCACTAAAGCTCACTATTAAAACCACTCTGCGTGCATGCATTCCACATGACTTGATGACGCAATCAGCCTAAGTCATAAATACCCAGGGAATTGCTGCCCGGGGCAGCCAAACCTCGGCAGCTACACGTACCTCAGCAGCTACACGTACCTCGGCAGCTACACGTACCTCGGCAGCTACACGTACCTCGGCAGCTACGCGTACCTCGGCAGGTACACGTACCTCGGCATCTACATGTCAGTGATCGTGTGCGTGGCATGCGAGGGGTCCTGGGTTCGAATCCCGGGGGTACCAAGTGACTTCTTTCTTCACCTTCGACCCTTTTTTGTTTTTCTCTTTCCCTTCCGATAGCAAAAAAACCATGTGTAGGGTTAGGGTTAAATCTGTTTCAACTAATTCTGAGCTTCTAACCAATAATTGTTGACCAAAAATCAATAGTCATAGATTTAGAATTTTGAAATAGATTGAGAAACAAGAAGCGTTTTACTAAGATCAGTGCAGCTGTTAAGCTCCCAAACTAGGGGTCATTGTGCACTTCATGATAAAATCAAGGGAGTTTCCATGCATGAAGTAGAAGGTCCAAAGTTTAATTTAAGACATGAAGCCATTTTGTATTTAACTCCTGGTGACCGCTAGAGGTCAAGAAATTTCATACAGGGCAAACTAAACATTGTTTCAATCCTTATGAGCAGACAAATAAAATTAGTATATCATTCAACAAAATTGGAGCATTTTCAATTTTTATACCCCTGTATGAACTATCGTGACCTCTAGCAGTGACCAGGCATCAAATCCAAAATGCCTCCACATCTTAAAATAACCTTCGGACCTTGTACTTCATGCTCCAGCTTAGCAGTTGTACTACACATTTAACAGGCCTTTGGACTGGGATGGGGTACCTCATACACTCCCCTGCACCCCTTTTGTCTATACCATGGAACATTTTAAAATAATTAGTACATTTCACCTGAAAATGTATTCTTGCCACATTTATGTGAACAATTCATAACGAAATAAGACAAGCATTTTATGCAAACATCACTGCTACCACATATCATTTGATGTTCCTTATTAGAAACAGAAATACATCATAATTATAAAAGTTTATTTCTTATTAAAGTGATCATTTTTAAGTATATATTATCAATTTGTATAAAAAGTATATATATACATTTGAAATCTACTTAGCAAATTTGAAATCCAAGGTGCCATTTTACAAATAGTGAGTGACTTCAATGGAAGTCATGTTTCACAAGAGAATGAAAAAATAATAAATATGAAAAAATGAAACTTGTGGGGATATTTCATACGTGGAAAGTACAAACATATTATACATAGATAATAAAAATGATCATTTTTTTAAATCCAGCACTGGTCAAAATAAAGTAGAAAGACTCTAAATGAGAGAATGGTTGGATCAAAACCCTATCCCCACTTTTTCCATGAAAATTCATATCTTTTTAGTCTTAGCCTGTGAAACATGATGGCTGAAAGACGTTTTGTTTGGAATTTTAACAACATAATGAAGATTGGATTTGACATCTTGCTATAATAACCATTATAATGAAGATTGGATTTGATTTCTTTAATTTCTGAAATCTGTGTCCAATTTGTTCACTTCTTGAAAAATGATACAAGTATGTTCGCTTTAGACCTCTAACCCATCATAGTAGCAGCCAAAATTCAGAATACTGTTATCTCACATGCTTAAAAAAAAACTCCACACGATTCACTAAATTACACCCTCATATATTGACGGCTGGGAAACACAAGGCCTCACTTCCAATTATTTTTCAGAAATGAAATTTGGTATCAATGTTTTCAGGAAAAAAAAATTTCTTTTAAATAAAGTCTCCATAACTTTATAGTTATATTATAAGTCACTATACCAAGCTCACATCATGTGGTTCTATAATATAACCAAATCGTCAAATACCTTGTTCTCAATGGACATTAGGCCTTGTGTTTGTGAGCCTTCAAAATCATAATATACATATATAATAAATTATTTACATTTTGCTGTACATATTTCTGACCTACATCACAATCCATTGCATTTGTGATTTAGAATAAATAGGTGGTATCTTTGTTGGCTACACATAATTATTTGACAAAACACATCAAAAATGTCACCGTCCACCACAAACGAGCTGTTAAGTCAGCATTTTCCCTTCTTGAGATATTGGACAGGCAAATTCTCAAATATTATGTCCACATTTCTTGTTATGAAGGTAGTAAAAATCAATAAATAAGTTGAGAGATCCTTTGTTTTTTAATGTTCATTGAAAGGTTCAAAGGAGCATATTTCAGAAATAATTCTGCCAACATTACATCCACTTTGTGGTGGATGGTCTCATATATTGGCTTGTGTGCAAACAATAGAAGCCTCATTACAGTGTAACCCTCTTATCCAGTCATGATGGGACTAAGCATTCACTGCCGTAGTGCATGTTAGTAACCATTGGTTACTGGTTCAAGCCTGGGCTCATACACCTGTTCCGAATTATGATATGTCATAGGCTGTGTTGTGATCATTTCGATCAGTGGTTTGTAACAATGAAAGTGTGAGCTAGTTCACCTAGCAACGGTTATATTCTAACATGCACTACGGCGGCGAATTGGCTGGATAAGTGAAATATCCAGATATGTGAATTATGTGTCATTCTGCATTGAATGTTTAAAGTGTTGAAATTGTGACATCATATGTTGTGACATCATCAATTGTTGTTCTCCCAATGCTTCAGAGTATTGAGGGTTTGCGGCCAGGTCTTATCTGCAATAGCTCATAGCTGTCCCATAGACAATTTGACAAATTCTGCATTCTATATTAGTGAGAGCGCACCACCATTAAATGCGCCATTGAAATACACAGGGAAAGACTTGTTTTTGGATGGCGCTCAGCAATTCAAAAACGTATTTCATCTATCAAGTTTGGTATCAAATTAAAGCTAATCATGTATAGAATATTATTCTTTCAACGGAATATATTGCTAACCGTCGTCTTTTTTTGCTATTTTGCCGCAAAGAAAAAGTGTGCAAATTTAACCTTAAAAAATCACTCAATTTTCGAAACCGGACATTGTCCAAATTCGCACCAAAACTCCATCTCTAAAATAAAACATATTTTGTCATGTAGACACTTGTCAGAAGCAAATGAGCTGAAAATGGGCAAATTTTGACAATACGTTTTGAAAATAAAGCCGCAACAAGCTCAAATAAGCGGTGGACTATTTTTAACGAATTTCACGTGGAGTGATTTGGTGGTGCGCCCTCTTGTACACATCTAAAAATATGACACCTGACAGCTATTGCAGATATTACCTTCTTGTCCTAAACCCTCGATATATAGGTCCTGATAAGTGAGGTATGACTGTACTCCACAGACTTGTAAAATACAAAACACGAGTGGTTTATATTGCACCATGCCACACCCATAATGCTTCAACATATATGGCTTCTACCTCACTGAACAAATATCTGTAGCCATACTTCATTGATTGGTCAGCTCTGCATGTCCATATTTGGCAGTACTTTCCATGCTGTACGATTGTTCTGACTGGTAACATGAGCGTGAATCGGTCAAAATGGTTTCTTTAGTGATAAAGAACCACATGGACCACAAACTTAGAGACTCCCCAACTTATAAAGACACCCTACTCTTTATCATGTATATCAGGGGCCTATTAATTCACACATTGCATGGTTCCGCCATGTGCCAGGGGAGTCTCGATCTGGCAGCATGCATGAATGGGAATTAAACCAGTCATATAACATTGCGTAAAGTTATGTAATTCTTCCTTTCATGTCATGCCAATTCGAGGCTCTCCTTGCATAATGGCGGAACCGTGCAATAGACAAATGGCAATTTGCTGTCGTAGTGCACGTTACAATATGACCGTTGCCAGGTCAACTGGATCACGCTTTCTTTGTTACGAACCAGTGATCGAAATGATCACAACACAAAGCCTATGGCATATCAAAATTCGGAACAGGTGTATGAGCCCAGGCTTGGAGCAGTAACCAATGGTTACTAACGTGCACTACGACAGTAAATTAACCTGTTTAATGCACATGTTCCACTCACATGATAAACATGCATCATGTATCCTTATCATATTATTAACTCAATGCACGAAAGAAAACATTGAATACATAAACACTTCATTGAGCAGAAGGACAAAGATTGAGCACCATATACTACTTTAGATACCTTGTTGCGACATCAATGCTTTTCGCAAGTGTACCGACAAGCCACCCTTGTCAGCACTTGAGGGATTAGATAAGCCTGATAATTTGATACAGCGACATATGCAACTTCGTCAGTACCAAATTCAAGGTGACACAAAGTATAGTACAGCCTCAGATGTGATGTAATCCAACAAAATGGATCCATGGTTTTGATTTGATTTTGAGGAATGGCCAAACTGAGTTTTGTAATTCTTTGTCTGTTACATGAAAATAAAGTCTGCACAAAAAGTAACTTAGCTGTTATAAATACGCCTATACGTTCAGAACTAATAATTGTTTCCACAATATTTCTACGTAGAAAGAAGGACGATTTATTTACGCGCATTTTTGTTGTTTAAGATAACACACACACACACACATAGGCCATGCATCCATAATGCAGCTGATACAATATCACTGTGCTTGACTCAATATTACACATAGTGATATCAATCTGTTATGTTAAGAACATTACCTATAAGTAACTTGATGACTGCTAACCTCTTGCATTCTGTCAAGCCACATGGCTCTATGTCATGCTATACAGGTATAATTGAAACAATGTAAGAAATTTATACAATTTGCATCAAAAATATTCTGTATAATTAAAATCTGTAGCAGGTGTTACTAGGCTAGTGACAGGTGATCTCACTACATTGCACCATAATGTGAGCCATCATGGAAAATAAATGTTCAAAAAAAGGTTATAAATATTAAAAATGGAAAACATAATCACATGTTATGTTGCTGTAGTTATTTTCTAGACCATTAATGTTAAAAGCTCAGAAACATATGACTCAATTTGATGGCAGTTATCAAAATATGGCATTAAATAATGTAGAAAAGTTTAACAATGCAAGAAGTTGTATCTCAAAATTGATTTTATCAACAACAAAAAAAGATGTATTTCACTATTAAGAATTAAACATGCCAGCTTGAAACTTAAAGCACACAACAAAAGTAGCTGAGAATTGATGACTCAGCATCTTTGACCTTCAGATCACCAACACCTGTTTTAAGATGTGCATTCTTGGTGTAGTTCCTGGAGGATAACTGGGATGAAGAGCAGCATGGTCAAGTTATTAGTCTTTGACTCCAGTGCAAGAGGTCCCTGGCTTCAATTCCAAGTGGATTAAACTGGTTGTGTGGCCAGAACTATCTTGCTTTCCAATAATGTCTGCCGTCTGCTCCAAATAATAACTATGGAACTATTCCAATGGCATTTGTGTCAACATTGGTACAAAAATCAGTTGAATTTGATAATGCAAGAAATGTTGCCATTGCCTGCTCCAAAATGATGAGGATAACTGGAACTATTCAATTGGTATCGGCCTCAACATTGGTCAAAAAGCCTTCAGTTATTGCAAGACATTTTGCTGTCATCTGCTCCAGACAATGATGATTACCATATCCAACTGGCATATGTCTCAACATTAGTCAAAATATCTTCAGCTGAGTTTGATTGTAATATTTACATACTTGGCACACCATCTATCTCAAAGTCTGCTAAAACAATAGAAGCTATATATGATGATGGTACTCAAAAAAGGACCCAAACACCCACCTAATAAACAATACAATGCATAAACATAAAGACTCATCAAGTGCTGTAAACCAAGTTATTTTTGCAGCAACAGTTATTATACAATTGACTATTTTCACATCCCCCAAAAGGCTTTGTGTCATTAAATATCAAATACCACTGCACATACAGTGACATTATATGCCATACTTTTGAACGTTAGTAGTGATGTAGAGCATACACAGTAGACTTTGTTGATTCTGGCAAACATTTGGGGAATGTTAAATGGTCATTAGACTCCCTTTCAGAAGCAATTAATTTTCACAAATATGTTGGTCTTCATAAATGTGACATGATCAAGGGGAATGAGTCACACGTCGGCCCTGGTCGAAAATGAGTTTTACACAGGTTTCTAAAGAGGACATTTAGAGCTTTCAGAAACGGAAAACCCCATGTTGATACGACTCTTCTTTGTGAAGTTAAGTCAATTTATCAATCACTGGAAATAATATAAAACAAAAGAATTTTAACACTTTCTTTGCCAATATCTCAAAATCAATATTAGCGACATCCGACCCATTTCCCTTGATCATGTCGCAAATACCTTTACAGATATTTTTACTGAAATTTCATTTACAAATTACAACCCTTGGCAAAATTTATGATATTTAATTCCAAGCAAAAATAACTTGTTTTACAGCTACTGCTCTTAGTGAGGCAAGGTAACGGCTGATTTCATTAAAATGAGGACCCAGTTGACAAAAGCACCAAATTGGGCCTTTGACCTTTTTGCTTATAACTCATCACAATCTGATGACTTTTGAAATTTGACCCTATGTAAACTTTGACCCCTGTTTTAAATGGGTCCATATTTTTGGAACTTATTCTGAAATAAATCATAGAGTCTGATAGAGACCCAAAGAATCTACATTCCCAATCATGTGATTTTGTCAACTCTGGTCTCTTAATTCTATTACTTTGCCTCACTATCTCTTACTACCACAATTAGAATATTTGAGTCCTAATTTGAGACACAACATCAGAGATAGCCTCTATAAGCCACCATCACCACTGGGGACTGGGGATGTTAGTCCTTATAGGCAACGGGTGAGCTTCTGTGTTGAACACATATTTGTTTAATGGAAGTAAATTAGGATCATCACTGAATAATAAAAAGAAATATTTCAGAGTCTCGCCGAGGAAGAAGCTCTCCATCTTGTCCCTGAATGATGGTTTCTCAACACTCTTTACGTTGCTGATTGATGAATAGCCTCCCGTGGCTATTTTGGTGTGTTTTTCAAAGGCTTGGAATATCTGCCAACCCCAGTCTCTGTACACTTTGTCACCAGTTATACGGTGTAAATAGAAAAGGCTCTCGACAGTTTCTGGACGAAGAAGATTATGAGCATCCGCCGGCTGTAATGAGGGAAAAATTAAAAACAATTAGTGATATAAAATTGATGGGACAGTGTCTTACTCAACATGCTCAATACAAAATCATATGATTGTCATAAAGTACACAGCTAAGTAAGTAAGGGATGTCATCAAATCCAACAGTCAGTCAACTAACCAACAGAAACCAGGCTCAATTGCTGGTTCTGACAGGACACAAGTGACGGTTGGGTTTTGAAATCATTCCTAAACAAGTGTATATATTTAATTCATATTTAATATGTTTCCCCATTTAGCTGGTGAATGTGCTGAAATATTTTCACACAAGCTGTCCTATTTTGGACATGTTACCAGATGCTCATGTCTTGAGAAATCAATTGTGGAAGGCAGGTGGAAGGCAGGTGGAAGAGAGGAAGAACAACAGAAAGCTGGCTAGATGATAATTATTATGAAATTCACTGGCATGAACATGACAGATGCACTGCTGCTAACCGAACTCGATGGCAAGCTCTCATGAGGACCACACCTGCATATGTGATGTGTATGCTATGTGGATATTTAATTAATTCTTACCTATTTACCCATGCATTTGTTTCTTCACAGTTTACTTCAGTTTAGTTCAGTTTTATGTTATCCAAAGCATGAGATGTAGTGCCCTCGCATAATAATAAGGAATTAAGCACTATTTTAAGGTACATGCAGGTGCCATTTATTAAGGGTGCCAACAATAAGTCCATTAAATATGTTAAAACAAATTTCTACCCTCAAATAACCCAATCACCTTGCATTTTAATACTTTAAATGCAAAGATTTAGACGGTACAAGAATCATATTTCTCAATAACTGCTTGAAAATATTGATCGGAGGTGCATTTTTAAAAGAAAGTGGCAACTTGTTCCACAGAATTGAACCTTGAACTCTGATGGTATTAAAGGCCAGCTTGGTGTTAGTATGGCAAATACAGAGGATGTCAGCATTACACACACTATAATTATTGAAATCTTTATCTGAGTTTCAATAATTCTTGTCCAGTAATAAATCATTAGGAAGGATGCAATGGTGAAATTGATGCATGTGCTAGCCACAGAGAACTGGTTCTCACCATCTTTTGTTTTGTAAAAGTAGAACGGAGTCACGGTGTGTATTGTTGTTATCAGCCCAGATGATCATGCAGTAGTTAATATAAGGATAAACAAGAGTATTGTATGAGATGGATAAACACTCTGTTAGGAGGAATTGCTTAACTTCTCTGATGATGTTATTGTATTTAGAGATGATATAACAAACATCCCTCCCATCTCATTCACCCTCTTGGTATATACCACATATGTTAAAATGTGCTCTCTCTATAGACTCGGGAGTCCAGGACTCACATTGACTGTGATATCCTCATTGCCTACCAACAGCATGTTAAAATGTACTACCTCTGGAGTCTGGACTAAGACTCACCTTGACTATGATATCCTCATTGCCACCCAGCAGCATGTTAAAATGTAGTATCTCTGGACTAAGGACTCACCTTGACTATGATATTCTCATTGCCACCCAGCAGCATGTTACAATGTGATATCTCTGGACTAAGGACTCACCTTGACTATGATATCCTCATTACCGCCTGGCAGCATGTTAAAATGTGATATCTCTGGACTAAGGACTCACCTTGACTATGATATCCTCATTACCACCTGGTAGCATGTTAAAATGTGATATCTCTGGACTAAGGACTCACCTTGACTATGATAACCTCATTGCCGCCTGGTAGCATGTTAAAATGTTCTACCTCTTGACTAAGGACTCACCTTGACTATGATATCCTCATTACCACCTGGTAGCAAGTTAAAATGTGATATCTCTGGACTAAGGACTCACCTTGACTATGATAACCTCATTGCCGCCTGGTAGCATGTTAAAATGTTCTACCTCTTGACTAAGGACTCACCTTGACTATGATATCCTCATTACCACCTGGTAGCAAGTTAAAATGTGATATCTCTGGACTAAGGACTCACCTTGACTATGATAACCTCATTGCCGCCTGGTAGCATGTTAAAATGTTCTACCTCTTGACTAAGGACTCACCTTGACTATGATATCCTCATTACCACCTGGTAGCATGTTAAAATGTGATATCTCTGGACTAAGGACTCACCTTGACTATGATAACCTCATTGCCGCCTGGTAGCATGTTAAAATGTTCTACCTCTTGACTAAGGACTCACCTTGACTATGATATCCTCATTACCACCTGGTAGCAAGTTAAAATGTGATATCTCTGGACTAAGGCCTCACCTTGACTATGATAACCTCATTGCCGCCTGGTAGCATGTTAAAATGTTCTACCTCTTGACTAAGGACTCACCTTGACTATGATATCCTCATTGCCACCTGGTAGCATGTTAAAATGTGATATCTCTGGACTAAGGACTCACCTTGACTATGATAACCTCATTGCCGCCTGGTAGCATGTTAAAATATTCTACCTCTTGACTAAGGACTCACCTTGACTATGATATCCTCATTGCCACCCAGCAGCATGTTAAAATGCGATATCTCTGGACTAAGGACTCACCTTGACTATGATATCCTCATTGCCACCTGGTAGCATGTTAAAATGTGATATCTCTGGACTAAGGACTCACCTTGACTATGATATCCTCATTGCCACCTGGCAGCATGTTAAAATGTGATATCTCTGGACTAAGGACTCTGGACCACCCGGCAGCATGTTAAAATGTGATATCTCTGGACTAAGGACTCACCTTGACTATGATATCCTCATTGCCACCCAGCAACATGTTAAAATGTGATATCTCTGGACTAAGGACTCTGGACCACCCGGCAGCATGTTAAAATGTGATGTCTCAGGACTAAGGACTCACCTTGACTATGATATCCTCATTGCCACCCAGCAGCATGTTAAAATGTGATATCTCTGGACTAAGGACTCACCTTGACTATGATATCCTCATTGCCACCTGGTAGCATGTTAAAATGTGATATCTCTGGACTAATGACTCTGGACCACCCGGCAGCATGTTAAAATGTGTCTCTGGACTAAGGACTCACCTTGACTATGATATCCTCATTGCCACCCAGCAGCGTTTTAAAATGTGATATCTCTGGACTAAGGACTCATCTTGACTATGATATCTTTATTGCCACCCAGCAACATATTAAAATGTGATATCTCTGGACTAAGGACTCACCTTGACTATGATATCCTCATTGCCACCTGGTAGCATGTTAAAATGCGATATCTCTGGACTAAGGAATGTTGGCATCTGTGCATACATTTGATAGCATGTATGCATTAGCTCCCTCGCCAAGTCTAAATGGGAACTGTCTAAGCCATTCATATAACCTAAGGCTAAAGCACCTGGTAGGAAACATACAAGGTGATCCTGAAATACAAACACACAAACAGTTAATATAACACTCTCATAGTAAGCTATAGTTTAGATGGGAACAGCTCATTAGTCCAAAGGGTCATTAGTCTAAAAGGGTTGAAGTTAGGGCATAGGGCATTTAGGTTAGGTTTAATGTAAAGGTTAGGGTGAGTATAGACCTTTTTCTGATGACGTCACCTAATCGATATTGGGGTTTTAGATGTAAACAAACAACACATGCATTTCCCACGTGCCCATAGACTTCTCCGTAGGGCCCCCCAAAAAAATTGTTTGTTTGTCCTCGTCCGACCGACCGTGTACCCTGGTCCCGACCGTGTTTTTTTTTTGGAATTTTTTTTTTTTTTTTTGGAATTTTTTCAAAAAAAAAAAAAAAATAGAGATCATTCATGGTTGACCTAAAAAAAATGATTTTTTTTTTTTAGATCAACCATGAATGATCCTAGCGTTGGACACTACAAAAACGAAAAAATTAAAAACTTTCTTTTTTTTGTTGTTGCAATTTCGGGTACCCGCCCGAAAAATGCGCCGGGTACCCGGGTACAAAATTACCCGAAAATGGCAGGCCTATGCAGAACCATCTCAAGAGTTAAACCAGTGAAGTGCTGTGTGTTTGGACTTATTTACCAGTCTTGTCAGTTGTCAGTTTCAAGTGCAATATCTGTAAAAAAAAAAAAAATCCGACCTACCGACCCAACTATTTCATAAGCCTTTATGGACAAACAAACAATTTTTTTTTGGCCTAGTCCACTTGCCTATTTTGCATACTCTGGCCATTACATTTAAGCATAAAACTCTGATTTATATTGATTTGTGTGCAACTGATAGATTTTCACATCTGTATCTGATCTTTTCAGTCACCGCACTCCCTCTGCTTGTTAGCTTCCCAAGTGGACTACTGATTTTGCCTTGCGGTTAAGATTTTTAACATGGGACTCTATGGAGAGTTAGGCCAATTTCTGGCCTAACTAAAATTAACCATGATGTAATGCATCTTTAAATGGATCTGCCTTGTGATTGGTCGCCCATATCTCACTATTGTTTAAATCTTCCGGGCCCGCGCCATTACCATTAACTACACCCTACACAACTATCTGTGGTATTTGCGGCGCTTTTGTGTTGACTCGAAAGTTAATCTCTCATCAAACATCTAGCGCGTCTTGTACTATACCATGCTTAGTACTTGTGGTTAATGGACTTATAAACAAGTATGCTTGACTGTGTGTTTTTAGAGAGCAAAGTCCCGGGGTAAAGTTCTGCTTAAATTTCAAAGTCCAAAGTCGGATTTTCGGGGTTCGCTATCAATAAACTGGTAGATTCCAAAAGCAGAATTGTTCAGTATTAAAGTGAGCCATAATAAGATAATGTTGCATTCAGTTACTTTTATTGTCACTAATTATCTGATATTTTAAACTCTTTATGACCATTTTACTATTGAATAATTTAATTTTAATAAACATCAGTATAATTTTGAGTTCAACGAAATGGGTTCATCATGACTAATAATAACATACTTTTAATAAAATTCGACTATGGCATAGTCTAACATGCCCACGGTGTGAAAACACTGAATACTGTCTATTTTCTCCTCTGTTTGTCATCTTTCATGATAGCTTCCATAAAATAATTGTTTAAACGGGAACTGTACACTGGTATCTATATTTCAGCTTGTTTTGACACTATAAAATACAAAATATATACGGAAAACCCGCGATACTTTTTGAAATTCAATCTTTGTTTTGTTTCACATTTTGTTTACTTTTTACACCGTGATGAATGCATACTGCATGCTGGCAATCCAGCATGAGGCCCCAGCGCCAGCACAAAAGTTGATCGTCTTGGCCGGGTAGCGGTATTTATGCTTTGGGTGCTGATGACTCAATGCTGGACCCCAATATCGATTGATTGGTGACGTTTGAGAAAAAGGTCTATAAGGATACGGTTAGGTAAATGTTAGGTATAGAGTTAGGGTTAGGTTTATGATTAAGGTTAGTGTTAGCATGAGGTTTAGTGTTAGGATCAGGGCTTAGGTCATAGATTAGGGCAAGTTTTGGGGTAAGGATTAGGCTTTATAACAACCCTTATTGGGTATTCGGACTAATGACTCTTTGGACTATATACCTGTAACTGTTCAAATGGTGGTTGATGTGCTCAACTAGAAAGAAAATGAGTATGGTAGAATTTATAATCATAATCCACAGCCTACACATATTTTCAGAACTGCTCAACAATTAAATAATGCAAGTCAAGGTTTACACCTTTTTTTAAGTTACAGCAGGTGTGTGCCTTAAAGTATGATAACATTTTTCAATGGTCTCATTCTGTGAATGTAAATGGTTATCACAGCATCAACTGCTCACATTCCTATGGTTGTGTATGGTTACCACATTCAACTAATTACTTTGAGTAAAATTTCAGATTTGACTTAATAAGATTGCTCCGATAGTTTATTAACAAATGCATAATTTGGTTGCTTGTTCAAAACAACACAAATCCAATTTGTTTTTCATCAACTTGAGAGTATGTACATTACATTATAATACATCTCATCTCACCACATCACATTAAATTACATTATACAAGTTTATAAGGCACTATTTCATATTGATCAGATCACCACACTATTTTGGTCTTTTAAACACTGATCCTGACTTTACAGTACCCTAATTCAACCCATAGTCTCTCAATTTATTTGGCATGTATGTCCTGTATACCAGTTTGTCTCAGTTATCTAAACATTGTACAAGCTCAACGTCCTTCGTATACTACTAATACCTACCATTTTTGGTGAGAATTTATTGCCACTTAATAATTCCCCTACAAATGTGAGTTGATTAGGTCCAGATTTGCGTATTAGCTTATCCTGCATCCCATTCACTGCAGCTAAATAGTCGTCTAAAAACCTGAAAGGCAACAAGAAAATCTATCACAATGAGTACAAATTTGGGTTGCTATGGGCTTGTTTGTAAAATGGATCTACTTTTATGTAATTATGAGAGCATCTGTCAAAGGCATTAATTGTGCCTGTCCACTGTGCAAACTCCTCATCCAAAATTACTTTTATATAATCCTATATGAATCATATCACATTAATATATCCATGTCAACCCATAACCATTTGCTGACTGTAGACTACAACATATCACTTATGAAACAGACCAGCTCAAGTGCATCGTCAGTCTCAACACATAATGGCAGACATGAAAAACAAAATATGTTTCTGAGGATATGTTACTAACAACGAAGTCAATACTCCTCCACTGTTCATCTCTCAGTGGCCAGATTCCAATTGAAATTGAAGTTTAAGGTTCAAGCTATTTAATTGTATCTTTAATGTTAAAAAGCCATACCTATTACAGGATATAGCTAGCTCTAAACCTTTACATCACTATGTGAAGTGGAAAATTTGGAAAAATCACTCTACGCCACTATGTGTTGTGATTGACAAATATATGATAGGCTACAATACCCTTTTTGCTTGGAGATATTTTGAGCACATTTTGCTTCAGATTTGCTCTAATTCTGTACCTTAATTAAATATTATACAAAATTATGTGTCGTATACTCACTGTTTTTCTGTCTTCCCAGTTTGAAGCCATTGTTTTAACAAATATTCATAATAACTATCCCCCCTAGCTCCCATAGTAATAGTAGAATGTTTTCTAAACTGCCCAGAATTGGCATTGATAAATATTGGCACTAGTCCATTCTCCTTGGGCAGTGTATGTAAATGCCTCATTACAGCATCTGCTGCATTTTTGTATTTTGGATCGTTTGTTGTAAACGATAAGTCTCTGAATTCCACTTGGATTGTGCTGACTTCCGATACGGAGCTATCCGGTCCCCAGCGCGGTGGATGAGCTTTACCAGTTTTCAAGTTTACATCAGAATAAGGTACTTTGGAGCCAGTGTTAAAACAAGGTAATAGGCTGTCTCCCAAGATTTTCTATAAAATAAAAGAGAAACAGAAATGCTCAGTAAAATTCTAAATATGTGACATGTCATGTCAAAAGGAGAAACTTTTGGGCAGGATCGTAAATGGAGAAATAGCCAAAAATCTGTCCGGGTGATTTTTTTCCAAAATATGGGTTTGTTGCTAATTTGTGATGTTATTAATGTTTAAAATATTGTTTGATAGTTTCATACTGGAATATAACTTACATTTTTTGAGACAATTTTCAAGGTAATTCCTACTCTCAACATTGTCAATAATATTTCTAAAAGGCCGATATCTCAATTTCCAATTTTATAATACCATAACTTACAAATTCAATATCTTCGCTTAGGAATGTCCGATTTCATTGGGGAAAACGGCGTTGTGGAGCAAAATATCTGTATGTAAAAACCTCAAAATTGATAACCTGTCCAAAAGTGTCTCCTTTTGGTACGGCACATCACATATTTCGAAAAATTCAAACAGAGAGAAACAGAGATAGACATATAGACAGAGAGCTTTGAAATTAGCCACGCAACAAAGGAAAAACTCAAGCATCAGACAGACTCACAGACAGACAAAAGAGAAATAGACAGTGAGAGCAAAAGAATAAGACATGAAGACAGTACAGCTTTTTTAGGGATATAAAATCTCCTAATAAATGGCATGTAAGAGTCTTATAACACATGTGGTGGTATTAAACAGAGAGAGATAGTACTTACAGCTTTATCTAAGAATATAGGATCTCCTGATAGATGGTATGTACTAAGGAGTCCTCCTAAGACACGGATGGTGGTCTCATATAGATTAACATCAGACAGAGACTCACCGACACACAGACAGAGACAGTACTTACAGATTTATCTAAGAATATAGGATCTCCTGATAGATGGTATGTACTAAGGAGTCCTCCTAAGACACGGATGGTGGTCTCAAATAGATTAACATCGAACAGACACTCACAGACACACAGAGAGAGATAGTACTTACAGCTTTATCTAAGAATATAGGATCTCCTGATATATGGTATGTACTAAGGAGTCCTCCTAAGACACGGATGGTGGTCTCAAATAGATTAACATCAGACAGCGACTCACAGACAGACAGACAGAGACAGTACTTACAGCTTTATCTAAGAATATAGGATCTCCTGATAGATGGTATGTACTAAAGAGTCCTCCTAAGACACGGATGGTGGTCTCAAATAGATTAACATCAGACAGAGACTCACAGACACACAGAGAGAGATAGTACTTACAGCTTTATCTAAGAATATAGGATCTCCTGATAGATGGTATGTACTAAGGAGTCCTCCTAAGACACGGATGGTGGTCTCAAATAGATTAACATCAGACAGAGACTCACAGACACAGAGACAGTACTTACAGATTTATCTAAGAATATAGGATCTCCTGATAGATGGTATGTACTAAGGAGTCCTCCTAAGACACGGATGGTGGTCTCAAATAGATTAACATCGAACAGACACTCACAGACACACAGAGAGAGATAGTACTTACAGCTTTATCTAAGAATATAGGATCTCCTGATAGATGGTATGTACTAAGGAGTCCTCCTAAGACACGGATGGTGGTCTCAAATAGATTATCATCAGACAGAGACTCACAGACAGACAGACAGACAGAGACAGTACTTACAGCTTTATCTAAGAATATAGGATCTCCTGATAGATGGTATGTACTAAGGAGTCCTCCTAAGACACGGATGGTGGTCTCAAATAGATTAACATCAGACAGAGACTCACAGACACACAGACAGAGACAGTACTTACAGATTTATCTAAGAATATAGGATCTCCTGATAGATGGTATGTACTAAGGAGTCCTCCTAAGACACGGATGGTGGTCTCAAATATATTAACATCGAACAGACACTCACAGACACACAGAGAGAGAGATAGTACTTACAGCTTTTTCTAAGAATATAGGATCTCCTGATAGATGGTATGTACTAAGGAGTCCTCCTAAGACACGGATGGTGGTCTCAAATAGATTAACATCAGACAGACACTCACAGACACACAGAGAGAGACAGTACTTACAGCTTTATCTAAGAATATAGGATCTCCTGATAGATGGTATGTACTAAAGGAGTCCTCCTAAGACACGGCTGGTGGTCTCAAATAGATTAACATCAGACAGACACTCACAGACACACAGAGAGAGACAGTACTTACAGCTTTATCTAAGAATATAGGATCTCCTGATAGATGGTATGTACTAAGGAGTCCTCCTAAGACACGGATGGTGGTCTCAAATAGATTAACATCAGACAGAGACTCACAGACAGACAGACAGACAGAGACAGTACTTACAGCTTTATCTAAGAATATAGGATCTCCTGATAGATGGTATGTACTAAGGAGTCCTCCTAAGACACGGATGGTGGTCTCAAATAGATTAACATCAGACAGAGACTCACAGACAGACAGACAGACAGAGACAGTACTTACAGCTTTATCTAAGAATATAGGATCTCCTGATAGATGGTATGTACTAAGGAGTCCTCCTAAGACACGGATGGTGGTCTCAAATAGATTAACATCAGACAGAGACTCACAGACAGACAGACAGACAGAGACAGTACTTACAGCTTTATCTAAGAATATAGGATCTCCTGATAGATGGTATGTACTAAGGAGTCCTCCTAAGACACGGATGGTGGTCTCAAATAGATTAACATCAGACAGACACTCACAGACACACAGAGAGAGATAGTACTTACAGCTTTATCTAAGAATATAGAATCTCCTGATAGATGGTATGTACTAAGGAGTCCTCCCAAGACACGGATGGTGGTCTCAAATAGATTAACATCAGACAGACACTCACAGACAGACAGAGACAGTACTTACAGCTTTATCTAAGAATATAGGATCTCCTGATAGATGGTATGTACTAAGGAGTCCTCCTAAGACACGGATGGTGGTCTCAAATAGATTAACATCAGACAGACACTCACAGACAGACAGAGACAGTACTTACAGCTTTATCTAAGAATATAGAATCTCCTGATAGATGGTATGTACTAAGGAGTCCTCCCAAGACACGGATGGTGGTCTCAAATAGATTAACATCAGACAGACACTCACAGACAGACAGAGACAGTACTTACAGCTTTATCTAAGAATATAGGATCTCCTGATAGATGGTATGTACTAAGGAGTCCTCCTAAGACACGGATGGTGGTCTCAAATAGATTAACATCTTTGCTTGGTTTCACATCCATTTCATTAGCCACCCAATCTCTGGCTTCTTGAAATTCTGAAATAAAGACACAGGGATTACTTCACTAGATTTGAAAGGACTGAACCGCATTAAAAATCCCCATACCAATCACTAGTCTTAACATACCAAAAAAAATACCAAGTCTGGTAACCAAATTGGGTTAATACTTTCAACACTATCCCATGACTCCCAAAACATGCTGCAAAATAATATTAAGTCACAGAGTCAATTAATAGCATACCTCGGTCTATACCATTTTTTGTCTCGAAAGAGGCAGTGACATCAACTCGTTGAGGCAGTTGTTGCATTGCAACTATGTGGCGTCTTTAAGCGTGTGTGTGGGTACATGCGTTGAGTGAACGCTAGTGATTTGAAGCTGCGGTCCATGATATGTGCACTCACATTACTACCTCATCAAGGTATAAACCTATGATATACACTGCAATCAGTGAATCATCGATGTCAGCCCAAAGTTATGTCAACCATTCACTGTGAGCTAAAGCCCTGGGGGCCTAATGTAAACCATTCACAATAGGTTCTACTGATAGGTTTGAGTTTATCCTGACTCCATGCATGTACACAGTAAGCTTACCTTTATCTAATCCCATGATATAGATTGTATCTAGTGAATCTATCAATGTCAGCCCTAATGTAAACCATTCACTGTATGATTTACTGATAGGTTTGAGTTCATCATGACCCCATGCATGCAGACGGTAAGCTTTCCATGCATGTTGGAAGGCATCTACAACTGCTCTCTGCTTCTCATTCTGTGGACCTGTGTCAAAACAAGATAAAAAATATCACAAGTATATTAATGCTCATAATGTGCTTGCCTTTATTGTTTATGCCAAATACAGCCAACTGAACATTACATGTAGCAATGTTGCTTATACCTCTTACAGGCCAAGTGAATAATTCTAAAATGCTAGAAGTATTATTTATGAAGTGGTATGGAACTGCCAATTTATTCTTTGAGGAGCCAGTCTTCCAACATGCAGCATAACACATGCTAAATCATTTTGACATGTTCTAAGAAAAATCATTTTGACATGTTCTAAGCACTGTGTCTAGTAATTTGTTAATCTCCAATGACAGCACTGGTATTGCTGGGTTTGGTGCTCTAATGTTATCGTGTACTACATGTGTGTGTTTGTTGCATAATGTATTATGTGACATGATCAAGGGGAATGAGTAACATGCCTGAAAAGAATATAAAACAAAAGAATTTTAATATTTTCTTTGCCAATATCTCAAAATCAATATTAGCACCATGCGACTCAGTTCCCTTGATTGTGTCACATATTTGTTTCCATATCCCATTGACTGTTCTCTTACCATAAGCTGGTTGTTCTTGATTAGGGGCTGGGTTTGGTGCTTCAATGTCATCATGCACTACATTTGGTGCTATCACATTTTCTTCTTCATGTACTACGACTCCGGCCTGGTCGTCATTATTTTGGTTATCCTGTCAAAGGTCACATGTCACAATGGGTTAGTAAGAATCAGTAATAATTTGCATATTTTGCTTGTAGTAATTTTTTGATATTTATTAATAGTTTACTTTTTAAGAAGCTAAGCTTAACGATAATTTTGTGACTGTATAATACATGATATCAGAAATACTCACTTCCAGCTCAGGTCATACATGTAGATCAAGGGAATGCAAAGTTAGTCAGCAGTTTTAAATGTATCGCAAAATGATTAATTTAATTTGAAAAATATCACATATTTCCGATATCACTAAATAGCAGCAACAGAAAGACTTAAGAAACCATAAATTGTCTTTTGTTTGTAAATTCTGTGTAGTTTACCTGTAGAAAAGATCCTCTATGGCTTCAGACAAAACTTATTTTATATTATTTTCTAAAAATAATTTTGATTTTTAGTGCAGAGAGTAAATGTGAGCTCAAAACCACCATATCCCCATGGAAACCATTTGTGCAGCATCAATCATACTCGTGAGTGCAGTGTGTCGTTTAATGAATTCAAAGCACAATCAGTGATCTCAGCAAACCAAAAAGAATATGATCAATAAGTAGAAAGATGAATTGATGATGAATTAAAAGAAGCTTAGTAGTAATATTATTATTATTATGGCAATGCATCTGACCCAAATTAGGTTAGACTTTACCTTTTTAAAACTTCCATTTTCATGACATTAGTATTAGGTATGCAAGTAGCATGATTTTATGCTATTAGATATTTCTACAAAGAATTGAATATTTTCACATTGCTTATAGTTTACTAATGAAATATTTGACAATTGTGAGCTTTATTAGATCCCCACACCAAGAGACTAACTTTCACATATCATATTTGCAATTTACTTCATGAAATACTAATAATTTAAATTATAGTGAAAAACATAAATTGCTTGCTTGTGATTAAGAGTAGGTGCAAATTATAATGGTTTATAATATAAAGCACAAAAATGAATAATAAAAGCGCCCCCATTTGACAGCCAGCAGAGAATGACCATGAAGAAGCTGAGATGCAGGAGACATAACCCATTCACACAAGCATGACATGGTTCCCAGAGGAGAGAAAGGCTACTATTATTATACAATGCACCATGCAGGACCTATAGAGACAAAAAGAAACAAAACAAAGAAGAAAAAAGAAAGTTGGAATCACCTAAACACTGGTAAACTAAACAATGCTTACAAATTCAGATTTAAAGCAAAATAAAGCACACTTGTACCAGAATTTACCTCCCATTAAATCATTTTTTTCTTCACATAACTAATTTAAATTGCAAGTCCAGAAATGTGGCGTAAATCCATGATTCCCCATAAATTTGGCCTGACATGCAATGTATAAATTAAAAACAGCATATTTGCAGTTGTGAATATTTATCTGCTCCATTTTCGTGTGTTTTGAAGTTTTTTCTTACTGTTTTTTTAACTTTTCAAATTTTCGCATGGATGCATTTTCTGGTCTCTTTCAAATATTTTGAAAGAAAAAAAAGCAGAGAGAAGAAAAAGCTAACTGGTTATAGATGAGGTGACAGCAAGGTTTGTGCAGAGAGCATAATCTTGGTCAAAAATCCAGTTACTCCCACATGGTATAAAGCAATTGCTACCGGGGTAACTGGATAGCTGTCCAAGATTCAGCTTTCTGCACGGTTTATACATAAAGGCAAGGGACTGGTCTATCGATACGCTTGATGGAACAGCATATGTGATGCGATCAAATAAAATAAGTCACTTCTCTAGAAAAATCAAAATTCAATTTCCAATTGCATTGTACAGTATGTATGTACCATTTCCAAAGCTTTGTTTTAATAAAAACTCAATCACAATTGATACACTTCTCCAGATATGGTTATTTCAGTGTTGCTTACGAACACTAAAATACGAAAGAAGTTGAATACAATTATTGGCTATATCTCCAAACCAATATTAGTGACAAATAACTTATTTAATTTGATTATATCAAATACGATCCCTCATTTTTCAATAGCCAATATTGCCCTTTATCGATTTGGCACAAATTTTAAAAGCATGTAGTCCTCAACAAAACAGGCTGCATACAATGATACCACCTACCACCTGTTTGGTATTACATGAATGTCATCTCATCTATACTACACATTAATTCACCATAACCACCAGTATAAAATATATTGTCATTTCTACCGGGGGGCACTTGTATTCGAGGTGGATAGCATGTAACTTTCAAAACGGACCCTAAGCAAGTATTTTACCAGGGTTCCATGATATCCGAAACATATTATTTTGGTTGTATTTGCTACACTAAAACAGTGTAAAACAATAATTATTTTTCCATTTTTTGTTGTTTCATGTTTGAGGTCCTTTCAAACATACCGTTTTCACTGATTTTTGATGTTTCTGCACCCTACATGATGTACATTGCTTGCCCATGAAAAACTACTATTTTTATACATTTTTTTTGCAGGAGCATGATATCCACCTTGAAATACAAGAGGCCTTCAGGGCATTTCTACAAACTGACCAATACCAGATATCTATAGACTGTCCCTGTAAGTCTTATGTGGTGCCTTGTGTGATTTGCTAAGCACAAACAGCAACCATGGCAAAATGGCATCGCACTGCAACCAATTCGATAACATCACCTCTATAGTTATTATAAAGATCTCATAAAAAGTAACTCAGCTATAAAATACATGTGTCTATAGTGTCAGAACTATTAATTGTATAATATTTTAACATAGAATGATGGATGTTTTATGCTAATTTAATGCTCCATTCACCCAATTTCATTTAACATCAACAACAAAGTAGTGTTTTAAAGAACTAGAGCGGTTACCGCACCATAGCTGAACCATGGGGCTTTGGCAGTATATTGTGGTACATGTATATATATCACCCCTTTATGACCTCTTAATGACCTTAAATGAATATTTTATTAAATACTAAATATTTTATAAAAATTATTTTAAACATGTTTAGAATGTCTTAAGGATCATTGCATTTAAATTTCAGCTCAATTGGAGCATTTTGAAAACTTGACCTTTGACCTCTTTATGACCCCTTAATGACCTTAAATGAATATTAAATTATTTTAAACATGTTTAGAATGTCATAAGGATCATTGCATTTAAATTTCAGCTCAATTGAACCATTTTGAAAACTTGACCTTTGACCCCTTTATTGACCCCTTAATGACCTTAAATGAATTTTAAAATATTTTAAATATGTTTAGAATGTCTTAAAGATCATTGCATTTAAATATCAGCTCAATTGGAGCATTTTTGGAAACTTGACCTTTGACCCCTTTATGACCCCTTAATGACCTTAAATGAATATAAAAATATTTTAAACATGTTTAGAATGTCATAAGGATCATTGCATATAAATTTCAGCTTAATTGGAGCATTTTTGGTTAAAATGACCTTTTTTGACCCCTTTGACCCTTGCATGACCTCTGACGTCAGGAAATATTTTTATCATATTCTTTACTTCTTTCTCTTTCATTTGACACCACTTGGGGGTTCATACCTTCGTGGCATTTAAAGATATGTCCATTTTAGACCAAATGGTTGGTAAGTAAGGGACATACACTAATATAGGCTGATACCATTTCATGGTTCAGCAAAAACCCCGAATTTAAAAGTTGCATTTACAATGATCAATGGTTATAAAAGTCAAGCATTGTAGCATATAAAACCTGAAATTATATCTGCCCTGAATTCAGAACAATACAATTTAATGCAAAATGGAAATGACAAATTGTCATATTCAAACTTCAACTGACACCACAATCCTTAATTTGTCAATTGTATCAAACAAGTTGTCATAATGACCGTCTTGCAATTTTTTTTTCTTCTGATGTTTTCAAATAACAAGTACAATTAATAGTTTTCAAGTTATAAGCATATTTATAATGGCAAGGTTACTTTTTGTGAGGCCTTTAGTTATTTGGGATTTGTCAGCATTTGGTGGTAATGACATATATAATTATAAATGTATATGGAACATCATAAAAGATTAAAACCAAAATGATTACTCATTACTGCATGCAATAAAATACAGGCATCAGCAGGGAGGACTGGACAAATCCATTAAGTATATCTGATGTAATTTAATTACAATTTAGCATAGCATTCACCATTTTCAATGATAGAGTTATTTAGGGAACAAACCAAAAGATTGATGACGTCCTACTAGCGAAATTAGTTTTGTAAGGGGCGGAGGAAGAGAGGGACGGGAGGGTGGGAGGAAGGGGTTAAATGTCCATTAAAATTGAAATTAAACTAGTTTTGTTAGAGATGGAGGGAGAGAGGGGGAGGGAGGGAGGGTGGGTAGAAGGGTTAAAAATTAATGTCCATTAAAACTGAAATTAAACTAATTTTGTTATGGATGGAGGGAGAGGGGGAGGAAGGGGTTAAATGTCAATTACATTTTTTCTATGCTCTTTCAAACGTCAATGTTATTTTGAACTACTTCTGGTTTCATTACAGACAGGGAGGGAGGAAGTCAGCTTGGAAATTAAACTAGTTATAAGACTTCATCAATCTCTTCACTTGTTCACAATAAAAGTAACCTGCTTTGAGACCAGGGTTGTAGCTAGCCGAGTGTCAGGTGACAATTTACAGAACCTAGATATGTTTAGCAAGATGTTGCCAATACTGGGCATTGATAAGATGCATTCCGTAAAATACACATATTCTTAAAATTTGATTGGTGGGTGCCAGGAATGAATTAACCTTTACAGGTGGGCTCCAGAGGTGAGTGGTGGGCTTAACCACCCACTGGGCTTAACCACCCAGTGTTAGTAGCTACAACCCTGTTTGAAGCTGCTTCACTGAAACTCCAGCAAAAAATTGACAGTAGCCTTACATTTGAGAAGTCATCATCTAAGAATGCAACTAATTTGAAGCTGTGCAAACTGGTTCAAATTTGATTAGATTTACAAGTAAAATAAGAATTTGGCTTATGTTTTTGCCACAAATAAGCTGTATTTGTTAATTTGTTATTGTTACTGCAAATAACTTGGTAACTGAGCAAACAGGGCATTGTGGGGTCTCCACTAATTGTACAAATCACTCAGCTTTTACATGTTGTACCTTTCCAAATCAGGTGTCTAAATTTCTTGCATTCTGGCCATTAATTATACCAAGTTCTGCATGCCCTTGAAATATTCCCATAAAGGAGTAGGCTTAGTTTTGTTTAAAAATTAAAAATAATCAATCTTTAGGTCGGTTCCTTAGAGTGCAAGGCCCCAATAAGCCCCTAATCCACCACAAATTATGATGTCTAAATTAAGGTATTCAACCAAATGGGCTATTCCAGTTGAAATCTACACCCCCTATGGAAGACATGACCTTAATCTCCCACACAGGGGGTACATGGAGTCATCGAGTCACCTACTCAGGTAACCCCATTTGAGATTCACACCCCTGTGCGGCAGATTAAGGTCATATCTTCCGGAGGGTACACAGATTTCAACTGGAATAGCCCAATTTTCACAGCAAGCACAGCACACTTTTGTCATCAATTATCACAATCTACAAAATGTTCACAACCCAAGCAGTAGTTGAACATCACATGCACACACAAATGACATATACTATCAACATCAAATTCACAAGCAGCTATTTTCACTGCACATTCACTTCAATCTGTGATGCAGATGATATTAGTGCCGTCGTCGGCACCGTTTTTTAATGTCGACATGTCGATAAAATTAGTATACCGACGTCGACAGTGTAATGTCGACATAAAAAAATTCTAAAAAAAAAATTTTTTTTTTTTTTTAATTTTCAAAAATATTTTGGCCAGAAAAGCAAGTTATAGGCCCAAAATGACTTGTTATTCAGGTTGAAACCAGAGAAACTACTGCTAAAAAAAAAAAATGCCAATTTTTTTTTACAAAGTTGGATACATTTGTATATTTTAATTACTTTTGCTTCTATTGAACAGCTAGCAATGCATACTAATTCAATGTGTCCCTGACTGTTCAATAGAAAGAAAGGTAATCAAAATAAACAAATTTATCCAACTTTGTAAAAAAAAATTGGCATTTTTTATATTTTTAGTAGCAGTATTTCTCTGGTTTCAACCTTGAATAACAAGTAATTTTGGGCCTATAACTTACTTTTTCTGGCCAAAAATATTTTTTGAAAATTAAAAAAAAAAAAAAAATTTTTTTTTAATTTTTTTTTTGATGTCGACATGTCGGGATTCGTGCCGGCGTCGACATTATGTCGACATAAGGCATGTCGACGACGGCACTAGATGATATGTTTCATTTATTTCATTTTTTAGTGCCATCACATCTTGCTGCTGCTTAAATTGGGAGTCAAAGTGCAAAACAACAAAGCATTTACACACACCACATGCAAATCACATGCTGTTTACATGATCTCACCTCAAGAGCTCCTGCAGCTGCCCCGACTTCTTGGCCCCAATCCTCTGCCTCCTCCTCATCATCAGCAGGGAGCAGTGGTTCAGCCTTAAGCTTCTCCTCTTGGTCCACACCTTGTACACGCTCATGTTCACGCATCTCTTCTTCTTCTTGTTCACGGGCTATCCTCAGACGGGGATGGACTTGCAAGAGTTTATCATTGGGACCTACTTTTTTATCTGCTGCTGCTGCGGGTTCTACTGCATCTCCTGCGACACCTTCCTGAGGGTATTGCTTGATGGATGGCGGACCTCTTTTATTCGGCCTTTTCTGTTGGTAGGAGGGCAAGGAAAGGAAAGTGGTATGTCAGTAAACCTGCTAACCACCCAGTCCTTATACCAAATTCACCAGCTAGTGAATATCATTATTTATAAGTACTTTTTGACTATATCATTATATAGTAGTGAAGAAATACCCATAAACTTCGCAAAACTTGGGTACACTAGAAAGTTATCCTAACTGTACCCATGGTTTTTGCTATCAGAAGTTAACAAACAAAAAAGGAGAGAAGATGAACAAAGAAGTCACTTGGCACCCCGGGATTCAAACCTCCGACCCATCACATGCCACGCACAAGATCAAAGGCCTGTACCCACGGCGGTTTCGCTGGCCCGGCCTGCGATTCCCTGAGTATGACTTAGGCTGATTGCGTCATCGCATCATATGATATCCATGAATCACATCGCATCACATGATCAGATATCCATGAATAAACAGTGCTTCAGAGGTTCGAATCCCAGGGGTGCCAGGTGACTTCTTTGTTTGTCTTCTCTCCTTGTTCTTTAACTTCCGATAGCAAAAAAACCATAGGTACGGTTAGGGGTAAAGTAACATGTTTTTCCTAGATTTAGGCCTCCTTAACTGATTAGATTAGCAGAAAAAATGACAGGTTAGCTTATGTATTAGCAATGGAAATGCTACATTTGTTAATTGTTAAAGAAAATGCCATTGGAACTGAGAAAAAATGCAATTAAGGCTAATCATAAAATAAATGTTTGAGGCAGTTATGCTTTTTTGTACATTTGGTAGCTTGTGAAAAAGTAATAACATCTCCTTTTTTAGCCATGTATAATGATACAGCATTCACTAGTGAAAAAACAGTTTTGTAAAAACCTCTGTAACCAACAAAAAGTTATTGAAGCAAAATTACCCAAACTGGAAAAATATGACCTGAAGGCTCCCATCTCACCTTAAATAATAGAACTTAGAAGCAATTTTATATTGCCTTCAGTTTTAATCCCTCAACCATTAAAAATTACAAAGGATATATGTCCTTACAGAAATGTTAATAAATTGATAAAAAATGCAATCCATGGATAGCACTACTTTTGGCTTGCGTCACTAGTACCGTATACAATTCAAGGCACAGTGGAAGCATAGTGCTTGGTCCAGCACTCCCCACAGTTACAGTCCATGGACTATGGCTACCTATAGAATACATGTACCTTAATATTTTCCAAATGCTCCTTGGCTTTGTTTTTAAATTCAGCAGCAGCCTGGTCTTCTATCCGATGTATGCGGTTGAGTGCAGCTCTATCAGCATCAGATGGGGGATGGTCTCCATGCAAAAGATTGGGTAAGACGTAGACACCAAGAACTGTGCACAGCGCCAACATCAACAGCACGATCGTTGCTGGAGGCGTGACAGCCTCTTCCACATCTGCAATGTGCAATTTTCAGAAACTTTTATTTTTATTGGGTCTGCTTTTGGCTTGCAAAAATAACATCATTTATGGGTCAAGACCAATTGAATACCTGAGTGGAAGAAGGGTCGCGTTCGACTATATAATACTATAGTTTTGAGCTGGAAAACTTGGTACGTGTTCGAGTCCATTCCATTTATTTTATTTTATTTTTCTCACTTTTTTTTTCTTTTTTCTTGCTCGTTTCTTTCTTTCTGACTGCAGCGCTTGATTGTTTTTGCCCGTTTTTTTCATTATATAATTCAGGAATTTTTAGGCTATACAGTACTACAACCTTGGCGGAAATTTGTTGCCACACCTGCACGTTCTGGTGTTAAAAGCACACAATCGGAGCCAAATATGTGATAGTTCCGTATTATTTTGTATAATAGTTGCAAATGTACATGCAGGTTACACTCGCCCCTTCCCCACCCCCCATTTTTCAATGTTGGGAGACTGTAATGTAGAAATGATGACGATTTTGTCCAAATCAACATTGCAATAGGGGAGCGGGGAAGGATGTTGGCCAATTAACGCTCAGGTGTGGCAACCTTTTCCGCCAAGGTTGTCTGAGCCGAATGCAAAATATTTCATCTAAATTTTGTTTTTGTCTCATAACTCAAAAACGGAATGTCGTATGAGCTTCATATTGCACACGATTTGGGAGTAGA
Source organism: Amphiura filiformis (assembly GCF_039555335.1). Lineage (NCBI taxonomy): Eukaryota > Metazoa > Echinodermata > Ophiuroidea > Amphilepidida > Amphiuridae > Amphiura > Amphiura filiformis. The sequence goes on along the minus strand of NC_092644.1, from coordinate 49,995,212 downwards.
TAATATTCTTTTGATTCATAATAAAAATTTTGACAAAGAACTTGGTATATTTAGGGAGTGGTCACTGAAATCACCCTATATGCTAAATTACACACATTTCGTAATTAGGCCTCTAAACTGCATGATTTTCTGTTAAATATCGGTAACGGAAAATCGTATCAAGTTGCTGCTACACACAGGTTTTTAGTGGATCATGTCCGTTTTATCCATGTTACAATTAAGCGTAGATAACTTTTTTCACATCATTTTCACACGTATCGGCCTATGTACAGTATATTATTAATTATTAAAGGAGTTAAATTATTATTCGTGATCCTAGCATCCTCTATTTATGTAATTTGTCATTAGAAAACCACGAAAAAACCTATTCCCAAAATTTCAGTTGATTCCGATTTTATGCGTTAAATGAGTTATGCATGATTATGTGTATTACACTGCTCCATAGACAATGCGTTGTAATTTCGTTCTGGTGCACCAGAACGAAATTCAAATTTCACGATATCTTTGCTAAACGAATTAATCTGCAAGAAATATTTTGTACATAAACATTATGTAGCCAGAGGTTTCCAGTGATATAAAAATCTCAACTTTTTTTGAGAAAAGTGGGGGATGAGTCTGTGGATCACGAAATGCCCTTTTTAAAGATGCCAAAATAATGCAAAATGTGTCAAAAAACTTCTCAATCGCCATTACATGCTGTCTACTGAAGATAGTACACCGAAATTTTTTGAATGATGATGAAATAGCGTAAAGTTTAACTATTAGGCCCACAATAATAATAAGGATTAAAAGAGGAAAAATATTAATTTTTAACAAAACTAACAAAGGGATTCGAACCCGTAGCATGTACATTACAAATCGACGCCTTTACCGCCGAGCCACGTGAAGTGAATGAATTTTGTAGCCATATCTAATATATTAATGTTAGTTTAAAATTATGCAATGCATATGGTAGAAAATTGACCTGAAACGTTCCAAATACACATAATTTCATCGATTTACAACGATTATATATGTTGGCAATGTATTTAGGGTTATAAAAATAAACTTGGAATTTTGATTCACGCACTTTCTAAATAATCTAAATCTATATAAATAAAAGGAAGTCGCTAAATCTTGTTCAGAAGCAGGCTCCGAGATGATTTGACTTTCAGCTCTGATTTATTCGTACATTGATCGGGTACATATTGCCATTAAACCATCTGACGTTCATTTTTGCAAAACTATTCAATCACTATGGAAATAACAAAAAAAATGGTCAGTTGCTAGGCCGTTGAGGTCAATAACATTATGGGCCAGGTCATGACAGCAAACGCGTCAAGTGGCGAGTCACGCACCTGCGCTGCATCGGCACCATGGTTTCATCGCGCTTTACACGCATGGTATGGACGCACTTAATGTTGGCTTACCGCGCGTATGCCTACGTATGTACGTGACCGACTTCTTCTGTGAGACAGTGGCGGATCCAGAAATTTGGGAAAAGGGGGTGGGGGGCACACTCGAAGTTTTTGCCACCACCTTCTTGAATGGCCACGAAGCCCCATTGTGTCGCGTGCTGTGCGGGGGGTTGTGTCCCCTCAGAATTGGAAACGTGGTCAAAGTAAAGGCCTTATTAAGCCATTTCGGGGGGATCATTGGGTGTAAGCTGATGAAAAAGGGGGTCATTGGGTGACAGATTTGCAAAAAAGTCCACTTTTCTGAGGGAATGTTAAAATGTAGCCAACAGGGACCGAATTAGTCGTTAACTGTTCAGTATTAGCTCGAAAAGGTTAAATGTTAGGGGTGGGTGAAAGTCCACAAATACGGAAATGTTTTGCATAACTTTTAAACATGTTTCTTACATGTTTTATACTATTATAACCTGGAATTGAAACGTTTTCTAGCAACCTCTTCTAACCTTAATGTTTTATGTTTGTTGGGATAAAGTTAAAATCAATCATTCTGTCACGAGCTGTTTCAAAAGTAATCTGAGGGATTGAGTGAGTAGGCCTAACAACATTATCAAGCTAACATGATCATTACTATACTGGATGAATAATCTATACCAAGACACCATGATTATCATCACCGTTTTACCATGTTTACTAACCACTCCCGTTTACTAACCGCTCCCGTTTACTAACCGCTCCCGTTTACTCAACTAGCGGGTCTCCCGCTAGTTTCTTTTAATTTGTTTGTGTCGACCGTCGACCGTTAAACCATCAACCTCATCTCCATGTGCAAATCAACATTGCAATAGGGGAGCGGGGAAGGATGTTGGCCAATTAACACTCAGGTGTAGCAACCTTTTTCGCCAAGGTTGTAGTCTAATAGGCCAATATTTTTACAAATTAGATTAACAAAATATTGGTTGTTGGTTTTGTTGCATAATCAGGGTATAAATGGGCCTACTAGGCCTATTATAGCCTATAGAAGCATTGATTTATTTCATGACATTATCATCCAGGATAATTTTAATAAAAAAATCCCTTAAAAAGGGATGAGCAGCGACAAAGTTCATCATTTGGCTATAATGGGGAACAAATTTAGAGTAACCTAAACAAGAATTTGTCTTTAAAAAAGTCAAGTTCACAGATCAGGTGTATAGTACATATACTTTGAGCTACTTCGGTCTAACATTCAATACCGGTATTCATATCTAACCTACTCTGCACTTATTCGACAATAAATAAGTGATATGAGGCTTAATAATGATACCTGCGTCTTGACTCTGGAAAACAATATTTTTTTAAAAACCTCATTTTGCATTTAGTTTTTTAAGCCACCTCGGGAGCCACCTACAGGATCTCGTTTTGCATTTAGGTCTTTATTGCGTTGCAAAGTAGCAAAACTTTCTTTATATATGGCCCAATTCATGCCTGGAAAAGGCTATCCCCTCTTACAACCCATCGACAGGTCTGATTTCTATAATGAGGTGTCACTGGGTTTGCAAGAGATAATAATACCAAATCTAACCACCATGAAATTTACCACCTCACGGCCAAGCTCACATTGGGTGCCCATTCCTTTTTAAAGGAATTTTTATTAAGTCACCTACGGTACTAAGAAACAAATTTGGCTATAACTACGAAGAAAATTGTATCTTATCACAAGTAAACAAAATAATTACACAGCTTGCTCTTGCTAACTTTTGTCAGGGTCATATGTATGAACACCAATATTATACAGGTTTATAGGCCTACACATGGGTTATTACAAGAGTCAATAAACATTAGCTAACATTCAATTAACTATAGAGTATAGATAATGGACTTAGTTTTGTGCAATGTAGTAATTTTCTGAAGTAAATCGCTTGCTGAACAGTTTTCTATGTACAGAATATGTTTACTTTGTAATCAGGCCCCTGCTAGTTTTGATTAACCAATCAGTTATGTGTATTGTCAGCATGTGATGGCTATAAGCCAATTGTAAACATGTTTCTAAAAAGGCTAAAAATTCCCACCCTGGGCAGACTCTTTTCCGGGTTAGGGCTAATTAGTAAGTTGTCATGTGTGGCAAGATTAGATAAAGGCATACAAACTAGGGTATGAGATATTAGGAATTATTTCCTAGACTCTTATAAGCACAGGGCTGGTGGGCTACATACCTATTCATGACACAGGATATGTAAGGGATAAACTGTGCATATGAGATGTGGGGGAAAGTGGCATCATTTCACTGCCGTGAAAAAAGTTACCTTATCAGAGTCTGAGTTGAGCAAAGACGTAGATTGCGACGCCATCATCAGTCAACATGCTGCTAAATTTAGAGTAATCTTTGTTGCACGAAACCACTGATGTGTGAAGCTTTGTGTGATATCATCATTTGTAGTAATACCCTCAGCTTGCACCAAACACGCACCCCACACCCCAATCCGCATCCACATCCACACCCCACCAACAAAGGCGTGGACTGTTGACCGGGCTGTTGACACATCCCGACAAATATTGACTTACACATACTAATAGGCCTATTCTTTTCACAACAGTAAGAAAAATAAGGGTTTATAGGTCCAGATGCAAAATATATTTATATGTGATTATGTTGTAGAAAAATTCCAACTTGCGAAGAATATTAATGACTGATGAGGAGTAAATGTCCAATCCAATTTTATTGGGCCCCATGAGCCAAGGTTGCCTATGTTTTATTCGTCTTGAAAATCAAGGCTCCCGCTGGACGCGAATTCTTGCGTCCAGACGCATTTTTGTATTGCTGGACGCAATGTTCAACAAATTTCATCAACCTGTGGACGCACGCAAGTTGATTCAGCCCAAAATTGAGTGATTATAAGCTTACCAACTTCATCAGATGTCATAAAAATCGCGAAAATTATGTTGACTGATCACTCCTAATTCTCCTAATAATATTAGGGTGGCCACAATGCTAGCTATTGTGTGTACCCCTGCCTACATACACAAATGTAATGTAACAGATTCTGCAGCAGTTGGAAAACTTTTGGGCATTTTGAATTCCATATAATTTGTCTCCTAGTAACTTCTGTGTAAACCCGACTACCTAATTAGGTAGAAAATATTCTGCTCGTAAAGAAGGTGAATCTAGTATTTTTGTACGGTCACGCATAAAAAAGTTACGCACAAAATAATTTTTTGTCATCAAATAAAACTATTTTCCCAAAGATGTACAATTATGCTATATTGAGTTTTACAATCTAGACCCTCAGAGCAAAATCCTGTGCAAAAATCAGACAATTTGGTTGTGTAGTTTAGGAAATACAGGCATTTGAAGGTCATAATTGGCACATAATAGCGCTCCCTCAACGGTGAAAATCACATATATTTACGGTACCTTAAAAGTCCTGGCAGAAGAGTTATTTTTGTGATTTCAGCCATTTTAAAAATGTTGTAAAGAAGCAAATATAGCAATTATGACCCTGGATATTTAATATTTGCATAAATGAACATTAGGCCGTATAAAACTAATGTTTTGGTTCTCGTCCCCTCCCTCCTCAATTTCTGTGATTTGTCAGATTTTTTTTTTTTTTTAGATTTTTCAATTATTTTAGACTTTGGAATGATCTATGAATTTTTCATACATATAAATAAGTTTATTAGAGAACAAGGATCACTTCCAAGTCTTTTTGTGGTACTCTAGGGGTTTATCCTCAGAATCTCACATTTGAAAAAAAAAAAAGTGCCTCATAGTTTCTTCAAGCACTGTTGGAAAAGACCGAAAACTACTGAAAATGGCGATTTTACATTGGGAAAAAAAAAAAATTCCCTCCCTCATCAATTCATGAAAATCCTCTGGACGAGAACCAAAATATTAATTTTATACGGCCTTAAATAAACAAAAACAATACATCTCATGCCTTCTTTGGCTTTATATTCCCACAATTATCGCTCTGTGAATATGCCAATTTATGACAAAATCAGGATTTTCCTTAAAATGGGGTAAAAATGGCCAATTTTGTGAATCTTTAAAAGGCTGTATCTTCGCAACGGATTGTCCGATTGAGTTGATTCAAAAGGTTTTTAAAATCATTTTGCAGAAGGAACAATCGTTTTCCAATTTCCAATTCCAGGGGTGGGTTTGAAATTTTCATGTGACCACCCTACTAATATTAGTAATAAAGCTTAATTAATATTCATAACCAATGGACCAATCAGCAAACAAGTTATTGACCTTTCATATTTAACCACTCCCATTTTGCAAGTTGCAACACTTCCGGGTCACCAGTCAATGAATGAAAATTCTTACCACTACGGCAGCGAGACGTGATAAGCTTGTGAAAATACAACTTGCTAAACTATCGTATATTGTCAGCAAGTTTGCATTCACATAATTTATTATTGACAATAATATTTACATAAATCTTTAAAATCTCATCAGGAATCTGAAAGGAAATAGTCAAATATTTGCATAAACTGCGATGTAATGCGATGCAATACCGGCAATCAAGGGCTTTGTAAAATTGTATTCCCTGTTGCCCAACACATAAAACATACATACATTGTAGGCCTATGTATGAAAAACATCATATTCTATCAAATATGACGGGAAACCCCAGCTTGCTCTCTTTGGAGCTCTTCGGTTACATGGACATCGCCATGTTACACCCGCGCTCTCGTGATAGTAAAACGACTGCGCGTTTATAGATAAGTCTACCCCCGCGCTGTATTGAATTGTACGCGATATGAACAGCGGTGGAATATTATATTCAGATACTAGTCCTGCCAGCAAGACTTCAGTCTTTATCATTTAAACATAATGACATCTACCATGTCTACTAGGTATGAGAGGGAAACGTCAGTTAACACATTTGCTAGTAGTAAGCCAAAATGGCCTAAACCGGCAATACAAATTTACATTGTAAATTTAAAAGAACCGCTTGCTCAAGAAAACCTACATAAATATGTTGTCTATACTTCACTTGACCCAAATATATGATTTTTTTTGGTGATGAGAGACTCGCACATGGAATTTCAGAGGGATTTTGATAGCAGTTCCATTAAAAAAAGCTGCTATCATCATGAGACTAAGATCTAAAAACACCCCCGAAATGCTTTTTTTTTGGAATTTTGCTAGCTGAATCTTTTTGATGAAAGTCAATCTTCGACAAGATGTAACTTTGTTATGGAAAGTGCTATAACATTAACAAAAATGTTTTCAGTTTTGGCTTTCTTTACTCAAGGGCTTTAATTTGATATGATATGTAAAATGATGCAGTTTGATGGCAAATTTGAATTCACCTAGCATACATGTACCTACAAAATTACTATGAAAAATTAGTAAATTTTAAGCTTACCCTCCAACATGACTGTTTCCTTTTCCCTTTGCTATTATTGTACGTGCCACTATCTTCGGCTACCGTAAATGATATAAAATCACGACTTTTATTTGGTGACCCATGCATCATTATATGGTGTCTTTGTGTCAGGATCGGGATAAAATAACAACATCAAAATGGGCATACACGACACAGAATTCCGGATCCCATGGTAGTCGCCATATTTATTTTTCTACGCTGACGTGTTTCCCAGCATGCTCAGTCACCGATTGTGTTTACATGTAAAAGCTGAAATTATACTATATCGCTAAGCGATAGCGATTGGTTACTACGCCAATGAGGTAGGCCACTTTTTATTGCGTTGGGAAAAGCGTGATAGCTCATTGGTCAAATACCAATCGCTTGTCGCTGAGCGATTAAGTATAAACTAAGCTTATGCAGCTGTTGATTGATTGATTCAGGATGGATTTCCAGTTTACCTTCGGGCCTTATGTGATGAATCCCCGAGGTGGTGAATGGACGGGGGAGGGTGGGGTGGGGGGGGGTGATGAAAAAAAAACGCAAGGTTTTTAAATCATTGGACTGGTTCCCCAAAATCATGCGGGGAGGTGGTAAATGGACCGGGGTGGGGGCAAAGATTTGTTGGCACCGCAATTGTGTTGGCACCTCAAAGTGGGGGAACCAAAAAGGCCGGCAAAAGGGTTAAATTAAATTAACCAAGCACACATCTTTGTTCATAAAGATCGATTTTTATTGTTCCTGAAATTTTTTTAAAAAACTTTTTGGTAAAAAATATCAATTACGGTATTTCGTCAATTTTGAGGAAATTAGACCTGAGAGACCTTCTCCTTAGCAATTTTTGGCAAGCCGAGGGGGGGGGCTATTTTTGGCACACATTCATGGGCACCTTTTAAATAAAACGCTCTAAAAAGGTTTAAAATAGGAAAACAGAAAACGCTTAAATATGCCAATTTTCCTTGCTGCGCTCACAACATAGGCCTATGCTTATAGGCCCTATGTAGAACATTTTAAGGTTTGCAAATTGGGATCCCTACAAATTTGGCATGTAGGCCTAGGCCTAAGGGGGGCAAAGAATTTTTGGCAGGCCGAGAGGCAAGAGGGGAGGTAGGGGAGGGGGCAAGCGATTTTTGGTGATCCGTTTGGAAATGTTGCCCCCGGGCTCATAATTAGACCTAGGCCTATTAGCTATATTTATTGCACAGCCCCTTAAAGATTTATAGGCCTATCATGCGCGTATAGGGGTGCTTTGGGGCGGCCCCCGTGGTAAAGGTAGGGGCGGCAAAAAATAAGAGCAGGGGAAGATGAAGGGAAAAAAGTGCAGGACAGAATGGGCAGCAAGAAAAATTATTAATGAAAAGGACGGAACTTATTGAAAACTAACGGTAGGCCCTAAACCATAGGCCTACGGTATACCATTGGTCGCCTACAGGGCCGCCACATGCAGCTCGAGGCAGGGCCGGATTTAGGCCTACTATAGGGCCAGATGGGCCCGCCCGGGCCCAGTGCCCCCAAATTATTGGGGCCCCCAAAATTGCCTTGTGCAGTGTGCATCTTCCATTTTACCGCACTGGCCGGTTTATAGCAAATTTCAGCTTGAATTTGAACTAAAATAGTCTAAAATTTTTTTTTTTAGGCGCGAGCTAAAACTTGGCCACTTGAGTGTATGATGTCTTCTCACGGTGAGTTTGGGGCCTCCAAATTTTGGCCTGGCCCAGGGCCCCCCAAAAGGTCAATTCGGCCCTGGCTCCAGGCGGTGGGGGGTAATTGTGGAGAGGGGGTGTAATTATTCTGTTGAATGTTTTTTTTTGCTTCATGGAATGTAACTCTGACTCCGAGCCAAAGTTGCCCCAAATGCGGGGTAACTTTGATTAGAGCAAATTAATTTTTTTCTTGCTGCCCATTCTGTCCATTAATAGCCGCCCCTTCATCTTCCCCTGCCCCTTCTTTTTTGCCGCCCCCTGCTTATACCCTAGGGTGCTCGTGCGCGTGCCCCCAAAGCCCCCCTCAAAATACTCGCATGATAGGCATATTTAAATCTTTAAAGGGGCATTTCGTGATCCACAGCCTCATCCCCCCACTTTTCTCAAAAAAAGTTGAGATTTTTATATCACTGGAAACCTCTGGCTACATAATGTATATGTACAAAATAGTTAGGGGAAAAAGTTCACTTTGGTGACCACTCTCTGGCTAGTAAGGTTTGACGATTGATTCGTCTTCTATGGACCATTTAGAAAAAAATTAGCCACCATGTCCCTCACGAAAATCCCGGCATTTTTCGCTAGAGGCCAAAATCCAAAATGGCCGCCGCCACCATTTTGAAAATATAAGTTTTGAACCAGAGCACCTATAATCATGCACAAAGACACTTTTTTGGATAAGTCGAGTACAAGGATTCCGATTCTGACATTAGTTTGACATTACGGCATCATTTTCACCCAGAAATCCAAGATGGTGGCCGGCACCATCTTGAAAAATTTAGTTTTGAACAAGAGGACCTAAAATCGTGTACAAAGACACTTTTTTGGATAAGTCGACCACAAGGATTTCAAATTTGACATTACTTTGACATTACGAACTCATATTTACCCAGAAATCCAAGATGGTGGCCGCCGGCGCCATCTTGAAAAAAATAAGTTTTGAACCAGATTACCTAAAATCGTGTACAAAGACACTTTTTCCGGTAAGTCGACCCCAAGAAATCCGAATCTGACATTAATTTGACGTAATAACTTAATTTTTGCCCAGAAATCCAAGATGGCCCCCATTTGGTAGAGCGTAAATGTGATTTTTGAATGAGAGCAGAAGCACAAGTGTGTCATTTCCGCCTTATCTTGGGTTCATGTCTCTTATGATCTTGGGTTTACATCCCTTATCTAGGGATAAGGCGCCTTATTTGTGGTTTAGACGGCCTTATCCTGGGTTTACGTTCCTTACCTATGGCTAAGATGCCTTAACCTTAGCATATCGCAGTCTAAACCCAGATAAGGCATCTAAACCCCAGATAATGCGCCGTAACCCCAGATAAGGGACGTATAAGACCGCCGATAAAGCAGTCTAAACCCCAAATAAGGCGCTTTAACCCTAAATGAGGAACATAAACCTAAGATAATGCATCTAAACCCCACATAAGGCGCCTTAACTCTAGATAAGGGTCGTTAACCCCAGATAAGGGTCGTAAACCTCAGATAAGACATCTAAACCCAAGATAAGGCGCCTTAACCCCAGATAAGAGACGTAAACTCAGATATGGCAGTCTAAACCCCGATAAGGCGCCGTAACCCCAGATAAGGGACGTACACCTCAGATAAACCAGTCCCAACCCCAAATAAGGCGCCTTAACCCTAAATAAGGAACATAAACCTAAGATAAGAGAAGTAAACCCTTGACGGCGCCTTATCTGGGGTTTAGACTGCCACATCTGGGGTTAAGGCGCCTTATCTTAGGTTTAGGCTAGATGCCTTATCTGAGGTTTACGACCCTTATCTGGTGTTAACAACCCTTATCTAGAGTTAAGGCACCTTATGTGGGGTTTGGATGCCTTTTCTGTGGTTTATGTTCCTTATTAAGTGTTAAGGCACCTTATTTGGGGTTTAGACTGCTTTATCTGGGGTCTACGTCGCTTATCTGGGGTTACGGCGCATTATCTGGGGTTTATATGCATTATCTGGGTTTAGACTGCGATATGCTAAGGTTAAGGCATCTTAGCCACAGGTAAGGAACGTAAACCCAGGATAAGGCCGTCTAAACCACAGATAAGGCGCCTTATCCCTAGATAAGGGATGTAAACCCAAGATAAGGCAGTTTAAATCCCATATAAGAGACATGAACCCCAGGTAAGGCGGAAATGACACACTTGTGCTTCTGCAATCATTCAAAAATCACATTTACGCTCTACCAAATGGGGGCCATCTTGGATTTCTGGGCAAAAATTATGTTGTAACGTCAAATTAATGTCAGATTCGGATTTCTTGGGGTCGACTTACTGGAAAAAGTGTTTTTGTACACGATTTTAGGTAATCTGGTTCAAAACTTATTTTTTTCAAGATGGCGCCGGCGGCCACCATCTTGGATTTCTGGGTAAATATGAGTTCGTAATGTCAAAGTAATGTCAAATTTGAAATCCTTGTGGTCGACTTGTCCAAAAAGTGTCTTTGTACACGATTTTAGGTCCTCTTGTTCAAAACTAATTTTTCAAGATGGTGCCGGCCACCATCTTGGATTTCTGGGTGAAAATTATGCCGTAATGTCAAACTAATGTCAGAATCGGAATCCTTGTACTCGACATATCCGAAAAAGTGTCTTTGTGCATGATTATAGGTGCTCTGGTTCAAAACTTAAATTTTCAAAATGGTGGCGGCGGCCATTTTGGATTTTGGCCTCTAGCGAAAAATGCCGGGATTTTCGCGAGGGACATGGTGGCTAATTTTTTCTAAATGGTCCATAGAAGTCGAATCAATCGTCAAACCTTACTAGCCAGAGAGTGGTCACCAAAGTGAACTTTTTCCCCTAACTAAAATATTTATTGCAGATTAATTCGTTTAGCAAAGATATCGTGAATTTGAATTTCGTTCTGGTGCACCAGAACGAAATTACAACGTATTGTCTATGGAGCAGTGTAATAGGCCTACACATAATCATGCATAGGCCTAACTCGCGAACGCAAAATCGGAAGCAACTGAAACTTTGGGAATAGGTGTTTTTCGTAGATATCTAATGAAAAATGACATAAATAGAGGATGCTAGGATCACGAAATACTCCTTTAACATGTTTAAGGGCTGTGCAATACTGAGCCCCCTGGGGGGGGGGGGATTTCCAAACGGCTCGTCAAAAATCGCTTGCCTCCTTTTGGCCCACCAAAAATCGCTTTCCCCCCTCTCGGCCTGCCAAAAATTCTCCCCCCTGCACATGCCAAACAGTGGGGATCCCAATTTGCGAACCTTCTTTTTAGAGTTTTTTGATTTAAAAGGTGCCCCATGAATGTGTTCCAAAATCGCTTGCCCCCTCTCGGCTTGCCAAAAGTTGCTTGCCCCCTCCCCTTTCGGCTCGCCAACAATTTCTCCCCCCCCCCCAATTTTACCCTCCCCCAGGGCTCATAATTATTGCACATAAGGGAGTGTTCATAAATACTTTGGTAGGCCTATAGGGGCTGGAAAATTTTGATTTCGGTATGTCAAAACTTTTTGACCCCCCTGTCTGTATGTCAAACTTTTAGACCCCCCTCTTTAAGGACTCAAAACTTTTTTGATCCTTTATAGGCCTACACCCAAACTTGTTGTAGCCCCCCCACACACACACACCACCCCCCACACAAAGGTAGGCCTATACTTAAAATGCTTTGCTCTTGTTTCTCACTGTAAAAATAGGTAGGCCCCCCTAATGCTTTTTTTTTTTTTTTTTACTAGTGGAATTTTAATGACAGCGCCATCTGCTTACCTTTGATTTACCTTTGATGACCTCTGATGACGAAACGGGGAATTTCCCGTCTATGGTATCATTATTCGTTTAGTTGCATCGCGTTCACCAAATTCCCAATTTCACCTTACATGCTGATTTATTTAGCTGACATTTTGATTCTTGCCGTTTACCGTTTACCGGTCCCAACATCGGTAAGTATTGCTAATTTATTTGGACTCAATTTAATCTAGTTGAAACAACTAGCCGATCGAATTCAAAACCAAGCTGCAGGTTTCATGTTTCAATTATTTTTGCTGAACCATGAAATGGTATCACTGAGCCTACATGAGTGTTTCTTACTTACTTACTTACTTACTTACTTACTTACTTACTTACTTACTTACTTACTTACTTACAGACTGAATAACCATTTGGTCTAAAATGTGGCATATCTCAAAATGCCACTAAGGCATGACCCAGTGACTGTGTCAAATGAAAGAGAAAAGAATAACAAATATAATAAAAATATTTTCCCACCTGGGGGTGTCACTCATAATAAGCCCTGGGTCAATATTCATATGGGTCCTTTTTATATCTCAAAATGTCAAGAAGGTATGTCCCGAGTGGTGTCAAATGAAAGAGAACAAAGTAAAGAATATAATAAAAATATTATCCCTACTGGGGGTAACACTCCTCATAAGACCAAAGTCAATATTGCTATTTTGGGTCCTTTTCATATCTTGAAATGCCAAGAAGGTGTGACCCACTGAGTGGTGTCAAACGAAAGACAAAAAAGTAAAGAATATAATCAAAATAATTTCCCAATCGGGGGTGACACTCCTCAAAAGACCTGGGTCAATATTCATAATTGTGGGTCCTTTTCATATATTGAACTGCCAAGAAAGTATGACCCCCTGAGTGGTGTCAAATCAAAGAGAAAAAAAAGTACAGATGATATATAAAGAATATAATAAAAATAATTTCCCCACTGGGGGTGACACTCCTAGGTTAATAATCTATTTTGGGTCCTTTTCACATATATCCCAAGAAGGTATGAACCCCCGGGTGACAATAGTATACCACAATAAACTGCCGAACCTTTGTGCTTTGTTTTAAAAAAAGTCAGATTTGGTCCCAAGGGATTTGGTATTTTTGATTTGTAAGCATAATACTAAATATACCCAAAGGGAAGGGGTATAAAAGGCTCAGAACATAGCAATGCCAAATTCAAGTACTCCCCCTCCCCACAATTGTGCAAAACTTGTAATTTTCTGACAAATTACATTATAATAAAAATTCCTTTAAAAGGAATAGGGTGGGCAAATGAAAAATTGTCAAGAGAAATGAAAGAATGAGTAAGTCAAGTTCACAATAAATAAAAATTCCTTTAAAAGGAATAGGGCGAGCAAATGAATTGTCAAGATAAAGGTGTAGTTCAATATTGATAAGTCCAAGTAAAATAAAAAACATGTTTCACGTCCAGGTTTTTGAAAAAAAGGAGTAGGAGGGGCCTTTTTATTTTGTATGGCAGATTTAGAGCTATTTTAGCGTGCACAATAATGCCTGCAAAAAGGAGGAGGCCTCTTTTTATTTGTTGTTCTGAGGGGTAGGCCCCTCTAATGATCTCGAAACCTTCCAAATTGTTTCTTGTATATTGAGAAGGCTATAGAAAGCATCTCAACTCCCTAGACATAATTTTTTTAAAGTTATAACTGAATTGCAAAATATAAAAATATAATTGAAGAAACCTCCAAAAAGGAGGGAGGGGACGTGAAACATGTTTATTTTTGTATTTGGCCTAATGCAGTATTACTTCGATTATCACTTGTCATCATTAGCAGAGGAGTGAAATTTTGATTGAAAGAATTAAACTAAGGGACGCACCATTTGATACTGAGAGGGGGGGTAGGAAGTTGGGGTCGGGGAAAGTTTTTTATTTTTTATAGTTGGTGGGGAAAGTTGTTTTTTTGCTCATGAAGTGGGTGAAGTTGTTTTTTTGTGAAAAACTTCCTACCCCACCCTGAGAATCTAATGGTGCATCCCTAAGAAGGTTTGTGTTTGAAGTTATATAAATAACGAACTAAGAGCAATCGAATTAGGACAAAATAAAAAATAAAACCCACACCATAGGACTGTACGGTAAAACATGTACCAACAGGCTACTTTTTAGTCACCCACCTTTGTAGGACTACACAACAAAATAGCCCTCCACCATAGGACTTTGCGGTAAAATATTTAGAGGAGTATGCCAATTAAGGCCAAGTAAAAAAATGTATATGTCCGGACTTTTTCAAAAATTGGTGAGGGAGGTCCTTATTATTTGTTATCGTGTTATTGTTTTACCATTCATTTCTGTGTAAAATTGCAATGGCAAATGTTTGTCAACACATCATAAAATCGGGGAGGCCCCTAATATTTTTGTTATTTCGAGTTATGTGAGCAAAGGAATTCCTCGATCTGAGAGTTGCTTTGAGAGCACTCAAATCGATGAAATGTCCAGTTTGAGAGTCTCTCAAATCCAGGAAAACCCTCATTTGAGAGTACTCACAGATCGAAGAATTGTCCAATATGAGAGGGATATGAGAGTCTCTCAAATCCATAAAATAGCTCGTTTGAGAGTTACTCTCAAATCGAGGAATTCTCAGGCGGCATAGGACACGCAACACGGACGTACGAGGCTGGCGAAGATACAGGGCTGACAGCCCTATTCACAATACACGGTTAGCGATTATAAATGGACAATTAACATACTTGCAGTGGGGTACTTTGCAGAACCCCAACGGTTTTAGAGTAAGATAATTTTGCTTTGACACCACATAACAAATTTAGAATTGTTTGTGAAGATTTCATGATTATGTGTTAATCCAATGGCGACGTCAAAATAGCGATATCGCATCCACCATCATCTGGGAATTCTGCCAAATGAGAGTGATAGCGCCCTCACCATATCTGGCGACAATTCATACGAGCTGCATTTATGAAAACTACGAGACGATTTCCGTATTTTTAAAGTTCAAATTTAAAAAATATCATATCAATTTATAATTACTCCTCAAGCCGAAGTTACCAGGTAAAATTAAATTGTATCATGATCACGGACGGTGTAGTACTATTGTCAAAAGGGAAGAAAAAGAATGCGGTTTCTTTATCGCAAGTTCCGTGTTTCAACAACCAAAGCCAAGGCGAATAGCATGTAACTTGTTAGTCCGAATTATCAGACCCAGAACAAAATATTAATTTCTGACATGATCGTGTACTGGGTCTGAACTGTTTCCATATGAAATCTTGATGGCAAATTGGACAATAGAAGCACATGGCTCTACGTGACAGCTTTTTAATCCCTATTCATGTTACGTGAATCACGCTATTGTGGACCATCCTTCTGATACTTGAGTGTTTGGACAAGCGGAACGGTCGTTTGTCTACCTCTCTGTTTGTAAACAAACCAGGAGGTCGAAATCGTCCTCCTCGCCGAATACGAAAGTCAGCGTAATAGTACGGCACTAGTAACATGTTGTAAGCTTACTGAATGACTGACTCACTCTGCAATGCCAATGGCCAATGCTCTGCCGATGAGAACCCAACGACGACGTAAGTTCCAATATTTTTATGATCTAATTGAGTACTAATTCATAAATAATTATGCAAAGTGAACCCAAACAGTAAAAATGTTATCCCATATGTCGAACAATTAAATATCAACTTTATTAGGCCAAATAAAAAAAATAAACATGTTTCACGTCCCCTCCCGCTTCCTTTTTTGAGGTTTCTTCAATTTTATTTTTATTTTTTGAAATTCAGTTATAACTTTTCAAAAAATATGTCTAGGAAGTAGTAATGCTTTCTATAGCCTTGCTAATATACAAGAAACACTTTATTGTAAGGTTTTGTGATAGTTAGAGGGGGCCTATCTCTCAGAACAACAAATAAAAAGAGGCCTCCTCCTTTTTCCAGGCATTATTGTATACGCTAAAACAGCTCTAATTATGGGTATTTACACCGATTTTGCGATAAAAATTAAAAAATAAAAATCCCCCTCTTCCTCCTTTTTTTTTTTTATTCGGACGGGAACATGTTTTTTATTTTACTTGGCCTTATATCTTTCTTTAATTTTTACAATAACACTTCATTTCGTGATCCTGATTCCTGAGACTGAGTGCTAGCCTAGCATCTTCTAAGTTATGATATTTTTCTGTAGATATCCACGAAAAAAGCTTATTCCCAAAAGTTTTGTTGATTCCGATTTTGCGTAAGGCCGTATAAAATTAATGTTTTGGTTCTCGTCCAGAGGATTTTCATGAATTGATGAGGGAGGAGGTGTTTTTTTTTTTTTTTTTTTTTTCAATGTAAAATTAGCATTGTCAGTAGTTTTCGGTCTTCTCCAACAGTGCTCGAGGAACGATGAGGCCCTTTTTTTTTTTTCAAATGTGAGATTCTGAGGGTTAATCCCCCTAGAGTAACACAAAAAGACTTGGAAGTGATGCTTGTTCTCTAATAAACTTATTCATATGTATGAAGATTTAATAAATCATTCCAAAGTCTAAAAAAATGGAAAAATCTAAAAAAAAAAAAAAATCTGACAAATCCCAGAAATTGAGGAGGGAGGGGCGAGAACCAAAATATTAATTTTACACGGCCTAAATGCGAGTTAAACATGATGTGTATACACTGCTCATGGCATCTAGGCCACTGTTGTAATTTCGTTCTGGTATACCAGAACAAAATTCAAATTTCACCATATCTTTGCTAAACAAATTAATCTGCAAGAAATATTCGGTACATAAACATTATGTAGCCAGAGGTATCCAGTGGTATAAAAATCTCAACTTTTTTTTGAGAGAAGTGGGGGATGAGGCTGTACGTGGATCACAAAATGAGGCTGTGTGATCCCCCAGCACAGCATCATCCGCCAACTTTTCTCAAAAAAAGTTGAGATTTATATATCACTGGAAACCTCTGGTTACATTTATGTTTATTATATGTACAAAATATTTCTTGCCAGATTAATTCGTTTAGCAAAGATATCTTGAAATTTGAATTTCGTTCTGGTATTCCAGAACAAAATTACAACACATTGTCTATGGAGCAGCAGTGTTTACTCAGAGGCCGTATGTCTCTATTTTGGCCCAGTGAAAATTATTTTTGGCGCACACAAATTTGCAATGCTGTATTACAATTAGTCAATTTGGGGAATTACCAAGCTAAAATTGGGCCAATTTGTCAAGAAAATGTTTCATTCGGCGCACCCAATTTCCAGAGAGAGTGAACACTGTGGAGCAGTATATACACATAATCATAATCATGCATAATCGGAATCAACTGAAATTTTGGGAATAAGCTTTTTCATGGATATCTACTGGAAAATGTCGTAAAAAGAGGATGCTAGGATCACGAAATCGGAAATACTCGGAAGGCCCTTCACAATTGATTCTGAGTTTACTGTTCATGATTTTTAAAATAGGACAAGGTGACTTTTAATTATTAATTATCTATTATTTTCTTTATTTAGTAGGCCTATCACAACTAATTATCAACCCGTTTTGACGGGAGTCTGCATTTAATTATTTTATTAATATGCTTACTTTTACACATAGTATATTAAGTGCAGTTATGCTGTTTGTTTATTCATCATTATTGTTGACATATGATTCATGTTAGAAAGTAGCAAGTAAAAGTCATTAAAAGTTATTTTTTAAAGGAGAAAATCCAAAATTAAAATAATTAAATATAAATTTATTAGCAATTTTGTTGTGTCCGAGGGCGCAAGATGGAACAGCTAAACCCTGGCAAAAACAACCAATGAGATGAAGCGATCTATGATCGTGAGTGACGACATGCCGACCAAGAAATTAAATAATTATTGTAATTTGTAAACTCGCCCCAAAGCTTGTTACTTTTGCAGACAGCTTAAAACAAGAAAAGTGTGTCGTGCCTGTAATAATTTGTCATTTACATTGAAGTACGGTATCAGTATCACACTACATTGTACACAAAGAACCCTGACAAAGAAAATGTGTGAGCTTTACTTCCTTTTTACAGGCTCCCGGTTTTATAGTCATGATCAGTGCAAGCTTAAATCTTCAATATATTAATAAAATGATATTTCTGTGTACAAAAAAATGTAATTATTCAAATGATGCTTTCTTCTGAAATTTGCCATTCTGAACTTGCTCGAGAAGTCTAGTCACAAATTTGCTCACCAATTAGGTTCACATTTGAGGCTAGAGAGTAGAGATCATTGCATTCAAAATCGAGTCGGATTCACTGAAGCATGACACCACTCACACGCAGCCGATCGCGACACAACAAGTGGGTGTTTGTTTTATCATACCACTAAGGTAAACATCAAAGAACACCGCTAACCTAATATATTTTCGTATCTTGTCAGTGAGTGCGTATTTTACGCTTTATATCTAGTCAGTGAGGCGTATTTTGCAAGGCCGATCTGCGTGTACTGCAGCGAGGTAAGCGTATAAGGCGAATCAGCGTAAACCGGTAGCGTAAAATGCCCGCAACCTGTAATCGCGAATTCAGTCATCTATTTTTTGTAATATTTTTCCTATTTAGCAGGAATTAAAATGTTTAAAAAACGTAATTATTTCAATATTTAGAATGACTTAGTGGTATGATAAATTCGTTATTAGGTTCAGCGTCGGTTTAGTGCGGAAATTATCGTGCGCTCAGTGTCATACTGGGTTCAGCCTTGGCTTCACCCAGTATGACACATCGCTACACGATAATTTCCCGCACTGCATCTCCGCTTCACCTAATAATTAATAATATTATTATTTATTGTTCAGTGGTGATTTTACACAGCAGTTTGCTTGGCAAGAAAATACAGTACTAATTTATTCTTGTTATGTTGTCTTTTGCAGACTTGCCGGTTATATGATGCATCTACTGTGTAGGCCTACAGCAGTCAAAACACTACTATGAAGGGCCTACTTATACATGTGTTGTCGCAGACTGTGATTCTTCTACTGGACACCTTCTCAGCACCTAGATGTTATTGTGAAGAAGCTTCTCTTCAAGAGTCCAACATGAGGCAACCAAGGAGCTATATTTACATGTTTGTGTGGCCATGGTAAGTACATATCCGTACCAGTATTTCGGTGTTTTTTTTTTTTTTCAGTTTCTTCATTTATTATCCTGCCTGAATGACATTGTCAGATGTAAATCACCTTCCCATATTATGTTGTATACAAGTCATTCCGACAGGATAATAAAAGAAGTGGAAATACATGTACAAGTGTAATTTTTCACATATTCAAAAAGGTTTGAAAATCACAGACAACCGATTATGTAGAAGGGAAACACTTGTATTTTTAACAATGTTATGTTGCCCCAATAAATTTCAAGACAAATCACAAATGCGATATACCTCAAAAATACAGTTATACTGTATAATGTAGACATCAAACTTACATGCATATATATTATATTATCAGAACAGACATCAAATTTATAATCTAAAATATTCTGAACTGATAATGTAATAAACACTTAAATGTGTATATAATACATGTTAATGATTTCTAAAATACATTTTGTCATATTCAGTTTTTTAGTGGCTTTTTAGTTTGACCTTTTCATTGTTTCTCAGCTGATCTATTTCTGTATTAATTTTGCTGAAAATATAAAATTGTAATTTTGTATGTCTGGTCATTTTCAAAATCAATGTTGTGAACTTCAAAAACTAAACATTTAAATTGTTTAAATCTGATCTTACTATAATGCTTCCCCGACTTTTGTTTCCATTCCAAAAAGTTTTATATACTTTGGACTTAAACTTGGGAAATAATGAAGCTGGAAAAGGGCATGTTCTCTTCCATTACTCTGCCCTTAAAGTCATATTTTCGTAATTGTACAATATTTTGAAAAAACCTTTTACACTGTCAATAAGTAATACAGAACTAAACATGATGTTATTTAATTTTTCAATTAATCCACAAATATTTGGATTTAATTCACTACCGGTAATATGTGTAAATTCCAAATTCGCAAGACATTTTAAGGAGACCCTGCACAAACGCTAAAGGGTTACCTTCCAGTGCAAGTGTGAATGTACAAACGAATGAACAAACTGAAGGACACAAGTACCGGTACTGCTTGAGCTGGCTTTGTCACTGAAAATACCAGAAAACAAGTCAGATTTATGATGAATTAATTATTATGCCAAAAAAATGAGGTAAAACAAAGAAAATTGCTATTTCATTCTATGAGTGCCAACAATGCGTGTATTATAGCTCACCAACCTTATACAAAACCATGCCTAACTCAATTTAGCAACAAAATTGAGCATTTGCACCAATGTCTTGAATTGGTTGATGATTGTATTCATATAGTTATTAAATTTAAGAAGACTTAAGGTAAAGGTAAACATTCTAAATTTCTTTTTTTTTTTGATTGACAGATGATATGTGCCATACAAGCTATAGAGAAGTGTTCCGCATTATATTGGATCGGGAAAGGGAGACAAGACAAAGTCTATTATCATCATCAAAGAGGTTAGTACACCTGGTATCACATACCATATTCCCTTGTTTCAAGTGAACTTCTGTGAATTGTGTGCATTTTTGTACTGCTGACTGAAACAAAAAAAATCTCAAACAGTGCATGTACAGTTAAATGCAATTTTGTGTGATACACACAAAATACACTGTAAAATATGCACGATAAATGCGCATGTATGCGTCGCATCATACAAGTTGAATCCACGCAGAGCACCACAAACTTCCGACAATCATGCAAGATGCTAACTGCTGCTTGTCCGAGAATTTTTTGTATAACAATATATAATATATTTAGTATAAAATGGGCAAAATCCATAAAATTAATACCATATTGAGGTTTTTTAGCTAGTTATTTGCTATGCAATATTTCTTCACTAAAGTGTTACTATAAAATTCTCCAATAAAGTGTTACTATTTTAATGTGACCCCTGGGCCTCATGGAAGAACATATGATACCTTAAAACATCCACTGAATGAGTAATCCAGGCAAAAGAAGAAAGAAAACAAACAAAACAAAAACTATCTAGATGCACATGTCAAATCAGAAAGTGACTTGGAGCTTTGTGATAACTTAGACATGGACCAAACTGTGAATCAGGTGTCCTTTGCTCTCCTCTCTTCTCTCCCTTCCCTTTTCTTTGCCCACTCTATCCTCCCACTGTACAAGTTAATATCTTTTGCTCTGAAATCTTTTAAGACTTAAAAGTTAATCAATTAATATTTAAAATATAATGTTGCAAGATAATAAAAAACGAGATTTATTTAATTCAGGCCTCGAAATAAGAAGAAAAATCCAAGGGTCCTCCGGACCCTTGCCTTTGAAATTTCAAGGGTCCGACCCCGGACCCTTGCCTTTGAAATTTCAAGAGAGAGAATTAGCTACGCCGATCACAGTATGTATATTGTAGAAAATTGAAAACCCCGGGTTGAAAACTTGAAGGGAAAGAAAAATGAAGTGTACCCCAGGGAGCGGGATGTATCACGTGAACCAGATTTTCCTGTGGAACAAAAAAACTAGGATTTTCTGCTCTTTGCTTGGTTCAATTTTTACGGGTCACGCGGACCCGTACCGTAGGAAATTTGCGGGTCCGCGCCTACTTTCATGGGTATTTGACGCAAGGACGCGCTTTATTTCGAGCGCTGATTTAATTCCTATAACCTGGTTTTAAATATTTAGGCTACACATGAATTATAATGATTCCTTTTGTGTTTTTATGACAGGATGTGTCAAATATCAACGCTGCATTGAAGAGTGGTGAGCTGCCTCATCTTGTAATATTCAACGAAGCCAACTACATTGTAGGAGATAGTGTGAACATACAGTGTATGGATAGCTCTGCAGGTGCCTTTCTCCAACTGATTGCCTTGTAAATGTATTTGTGTATATTCTCAGTTATCCAGGTATAAAAAATATCAAATAATTTAAATCTAGTCAACTGGAAATCTAGACAAAAAATAGTAAGTCCAGTTGACTATATTTAAATTGTCAACTTGATATCTTGTTTTATGTGTTTCAATTTGAGTACCTGTAACCTGTTGTGTACTGCTGGGGACAGGGGAGTGATAACCCTCTGAAAAAAATCATCATTGAACTTGAATAGCCTTGTGTGCATTTTTGCCTGAAATATGTGTAGTGTAAAATATACAAATTTTGCATGCTTTGTGTCACCTGACTAAGAAAACGTCACTGAAAATTACCTATAATTTAGGGTTATAATATTGAGAAACCAAAACTTTGCATGATGATAAATTCCTCAACAACAAAAAAAAAATGGGTTCTCATTATTTATAGTCCTAAATCAAGATACAATTTTCTACTTTTATTAGTCAATTGCACACAAAGCATGTGGTATTTAACAGTATTGCAGGCAAAAATTGCACTGGGCTATGGAAGAACAAATTGACCATCATGAACAATGTCATACTTTTTTAATGGGGTGATTGTGTCCCTGCATGTACCCGACTGTCTAACATTCATCCCACCAATGGTTGATTTAAGTGACCAATAATTACAGAACAGTTTTCGAAATGGATTCAAAATTTCATGTCAGACATTTAGGCTGTGTTAAGGGCTGTGGTATGAGCGTTTGGACAGTATTTATTGTGGGACATTAGAGCACATCAGACATATCGATTGCATTCTGAATACGAAGAATGTCATTCTGATATCAAATAATTTTGATTTTTGAAATTAGCAATTTAATACACATTTTATGACAAATCATTAAAAATTGATATTTTTGATATTTAACAGTACTTGAAGTAAACTTTATAAATCGGATGATTTATACTTAAAGTGTATGTAGGTGGGATGAAAAGCCGACGATCAATTGAAAATTTTGACCTTCCGTATTGAAGATATGGATTTTTTCCCAAAACACCAAAAAAATTAGGTCTTTTGGGAAAAAATCCATATCTTCAATATGAAAGGTCAAAATTTTCAATTGACCGTCGGCTTTTCCTCCCTACATACACTTTAAGAATATGTCATTAGATTTATATAATTTACTTCGAGGACTGTTATATATCAAAAATTTGAAAAATATCAAATTTTTATAATTTGTCATAAAATTTGTATTATATTGCGATTTTCAAAAAATTAAAATTATTTGATATCAGAAAGACATGCTTCAGTATTCAGAATGCAATTCGATAGGTCTGAGGTGCTCTCATGTCCCACAAAAATACTCTGATCGAAAGCATAATAAACGCTCATTTTTAGATCCCTTAACCTTAAGATATACTGGGTTTTTTTTTTTTTAACTTAACTGTTCATGCAAGATATATTTTTAGAAGTTTCTAGATTTCAAAAAGTGTACCAAAAACAAATTTTGAGTTTCCAGTGTTTTTGAAAACTATATAATTGAGCCTATACCGGTATATAAACTATAAAAAGTCTGATGTTTTTATGGTCTCAAAATCAATGTTTTTACCCCCCCCCCCCCAGTATTTTTGGATTACTTCTCCATTTACATTTCAATTGTAAACATCTTAAAAAACAACTAACCCCCTTAAATAATGGCCATTATTAAAAACAGGCTATTGAATTACAAATCTGTAAAATACGTTGGAAGCAGAATTTATTTCTGTGCATTTTAACACCTCATTTGATACGATAGCCCAGAAAACAACTGAATACCTGAGTGGAAGAAGAGCCCAACTCCATCAACACTTTTTTTGAGATACTAACAAAAAACACACTATTTGGAAAAGTTTTAAGAGATAGGCTGTTTTTGAGTACTGGTACATGAACATAAACTGGCCTCAAAAATAAACTTATAATTTTTTACAAGGTCATATCTTAAAATCCTCTGCATAAAAATGAACAAAAATTGCACACAGGATTACTTCAATAGTCTACTCTAAACACATGTCAGTAACCAAGCAGTTGTCCAACTGACACAACAGCAAAATGCACTGACATGGAACACCTTCCTGGACCAAAATTCACATCCCAACAGATTTCTTTTGTTGGGTTCCAATTATTCGCCTGTACATGCACATAAATTACACACAGGATAACTTAAATACTCTACTCTAAACATGCTTCAGTAACCAAGCAGTTGTCCAACTGACACATCCGGAACAGCTTCCGGGATCACATTCACAGGCGAATAATTGGAACCCAACAAAGGAAATCTGTTGGGATGTGAATTTTGGTCCAGAAAGGTATTCCATGTCAGTGCATTTTGCTGTTGTGTCAGTTGAACAGCTGCTTGGTTACTGACATGTGTTTGGAGTAGAGTATTGAAGTAATCCTGTGTGCAATTTTTGTTCATTTTTATGGAGAGGATTTTAAGATATGACCATGTGAAAAATTTATAAGTTTCTTTTTGAGGCCAGTTTACATTATAACATACCTTCAAAATGATATATGTTGCAATGACAACGGTACAGGTCTTCTAAGATATGATAAACTCATTTTGGTAAAATGGAGTTGAGTCCTTCTTCCACTCAGGTATTCAATTAAACACAGGTCAATTTAATGTAGTGAGGTCCAGATTTGAAAATTGCACTTGTAAAAACAACAATGCAAAAACACTCTGGGATATCTTTACAGAGATTTCCATCCATTATATTGAATACAAATCAATAGAATTTACTGCAACTTTCAAATCTTGGGTTACATTGATTTAAATGTATGCCATGACGTCAATATTTAGATAATTGCTACAAATGAGGTGTTAAAATGTGCAGAAATAAACACATTTTACAGATTTGTAATACAATTGCCCATTTTGAGTAATGGCTGTTATTTAAGGGAGGGGTAGTTACTTTTGTGAGATATTTATATATTTACTATAGCTTGCATGAATAATTAAGAAGTTTTGGCAACTCACAATTACAGTATTTCTGAGAGGTAGACTTGCCAAAACATTATAAAAACTGTTTAGCAATTAAACACATTCATTTATCACTCTGTAACATGTTTAGAAGGTAAACAATGTGTAAATTGCTAAACATTTGTGTTTATATCATCCATCAATTTTATGTATTTGTATTAAAATGTTTAATAAGTCATATAGAAAGAAAAAATGTGTTTAAATAAGTCAAACATTATTTTCAATGAACGTTGATACTGAAATAGCTAAATATTTAAAGTGTTTAGAGTATATACCAATGTGTGTACTTTGTACATGTGTTTAATTTCAACTGTATTTTCAACATTGTGTTTAGTATTGGTAAAGTAAATACCTTGCTGTGTTTAAAAATTGTTACAGCCTGATAAACACTTACATGTACATGTGTTTAATTAATAAATGCAATGTGTGTTTATTTTAATAAACAAAGTGTTGATAACTTAAACAGAATGTTTGGTTTAGTGTCTATTTGTGTCTGAGTGCAGTGTTCGTGATATTAAACATGTTTAATACTGCAACACTAAATGTGTTTATCCATTACGCAGAGTGTGTAGGTTGTAAACACACCATGGACGAAATAAACACATTTGTGTTTTAAAAGTGTTACACCTTCATATCTGGGGTGATTAAATAAGTGCTTAAAACCTAAACGTTTGGATTTACATTGTAGGTGTTTGCTAGAAGTATATGATGTGCATGTATAAAAGGCTAAAAGCTATAGTTTAAAATTAAATCAATGCCCCTATATTATCGCACTCTTGTCATCACTTTGTAAACAGGTTTAAATGTGAAACATGTTTGAGTATGAGGGTTAATGTTTATAGACCTTCGAATGAATGAAGAAAGAAACAAACATGGTTTTCCTATTCATTCTGCCTTCAACCAGATAATTAGCCCGATTTTATATGAAAAGAAAGGAAGAAAAAACAAATGAAGGAAAGAAAATCAGTTCAAAACTGTTTAATATATCGGCCTATTATACAAAAACATCCAAAAAGCAGGCAAAATAGACAACTTGAAGGAATGGTTTGTGGAATTAAATTGAAAGAAAGTCACTGAAAGAGAGAAACAAAATAAGAAAGAAATATATTTTATTTTTAATTTTGATGCAGAAAGTTATATCCCCTTTACAAAGATGTTTAATAATTATCTATGAAATGGCTACAGCCTGACTAAGCACACGGCAAAAACCAACCCACTTTCTATGCTTCCAAATCTGGGTATTTGATATACCTAGATATGGAAGACCTATGTGCGCGAGTGAATAGGAAATAAGTTATTTATATGAAGCTTAAAATTAAACCAGTTTGTGGAAAAAAATGCCTGAAATATAGTCTGTCCACATAGAAGTACAAAGTAAATAGACCTCGGAAACTGGAGGTATGAGAATAGATATTTCAGTGCAATGCTTCTTGGCGCGCCAACTGCTGCGCGATTTGTGCACCACGCTCTTTATGCGTCGCGTCGCGCTCGCGTGTGACGCGAAGCATCGACCCCCGATGCCACAGATTTGGTTTGTACTTTTGTGGACAGACTTTTTTTGTAATGTGTAAATTTAGATTTTAAAAAGTCCCCAAATGGGCTGAAGATGCCTAAAAGTGTGGAAAGTATGACTTTATAAAAGAAGGAATTCGGGCAAAAGAAGAAAAGGTGGCATCTCTGATATCGGAAATTACTGGGAAATACTTACATTGAAATTACTAGTATGGCAATTTAGAAATATCGTATAGTTAATTTGTTCGTGTTTTTCATATCAAATAATTTTAACACATTTAAAAAATGTCACTCATCCAAAACAGATTTAATTAAATATTTCCTTAATCTGTGAGATGCGTTTGTGACAAGGGTTTACACAATAAACATTTCAATAGAGATAGGAAATATATGATAATATAATTCAGGGTTGACCATATTGCCAAATACTATCATATGAAGAGCTCTGTTGCAAAAGCCCTTACATCCACCTCTGGCTTAGACTGATCCAGAAGAGCCGCTGCAAAAGCCCTTACATCCACCTCATAGACTTACACAGCGCCCAAAACCAATTCACAGCGCCGAAAACCAATTCCTCTTTTTACACAAATTGATACCACTACACTAATCACACCTCCTATATTGAACGCTAAATTTCAGTGACCGCTCCCCACGTTGATTTTTAATGATATGTAATCTACATTACCAGTCGTTCTCCACGGACCCGAGGGAGGGTCTACCTCTGGCTGAAATTGAGTTATTGGCATGACATTATAGTGTGGGTAAAAATACACATTTTGGTGGTTGTTTGATCTTCATACCACCTTCCCTTCTGGAGATATCATATATTTCCCGTTTGAGAAATCTTAAGGAATTTCCGGAAATCTGAACTTAAGGGCTGGGGTATGAACGTTTGGACAGTATTTATTTTGGGACAATAGAGCACATCAGACATATCGAATTGCATTCTGAATATGAAGAATGTCATTCCAATGATATCAAATAATTTTGATTTTTTGAAATTCGCAATTTAATACACATTTTATGGCAAATCATTAAAAATTGATATTTTTGTTATTTAACAGTACTTGAAGTAAACTTTATAAATCTGATGATTTATACTTAAAGTGTATGTAGGTGGGATGAAAAGCCGACGATCAATTGAAAATTTTGACCTTTCGTATTGAAGATATGGATTTTTTTCCCCAAAACACCAACAAAATTAGGTCTTTTGGGAAAAAATCCATATCTTCAATATGAAAGGTCAAAATTTTCAATTGACCGTCAACTTTTCCTCCTGCTACATACACTTTAAGAATATATCATTAGATTTAAATAATTTACTTCGAGGACTGTTATATATCAAAATTTGACAAATATCAAATTTTTATAATTTGTCATAAAATTTGTATTATATTGTGATTTTAAAAAATGAAAATTATTTGATATCAGAAAGACATGCTTCGTATTCAGAATGCAATTCGATAGGTCTGAGGTGCTCTCATGTCCCACAAAAAAATACTGTCGAAACGCAATAAACGCTCATTTTGGATCCTTAAAATGAATATAAAATTTTAGGAAAATGATTTTTGATGTCTAATAGTAGCCTTGAATGTTCTTTAACTATTATAACCAAATACAAATATATTATTTTTTAATTTGAAAAAGAAAGTCATCTTAGTTTATGTAAGAAATAGGTGCTATTATTTGTGTCGACAGCCTGACCATGCACACGGCATAAAACCGATCCACTATTAATGCTTCCAAATCTGGGTGTTTGATATACCTAGATATGGACGGATGATGTTTGATATACCTAGATATGGACGGATGACATGTTTGAATGCTGAACATGTATGAGTATAGTGAGGGCTCGTGTTTATAGACAAAAACATGCTAAAAAGACAAAGCAATGTTTTTGTTAAAATTAAAAGAAAGTTACTGAAAGAGAGAAAGAAATATATTATATTTTTTAATTTGAAAAAGAAAGTCATCTTACTTTATGTAAGAAATAGGTGCTATTATTTGTGTCGACAGCCTGACCATGCACACGGCATAAAACCGATCCACTATTAATGCTTCCAAATCTGGGTGTTTGGTATACCTAGATATGGACGGATGACATGTTTGAATTTGAATGCTGAACATGTTTGAGTATATTGAGGGATTGTGTTTATAGACAAAAACATGCTAAAAAGACAAAGCAATATTTTGTTAAAATGTGGAATAAAATTTAAAAAGTTACTGAAAGAGAGAAAGAAATATATTATATTTTTGATTTGAAAAAGAAAGTCATCTTACTTTATGTAAGAAATAGGTGCTATTATTTGTGTCGACAGCCTGACCATGCACACGGCATAAAACCGATCCACTATTAATGCTTCCAAATCTGGGTGTTTGATATACCTAGATATGGACGGATGATGTTTGATATACCTAGATATGGACGGATGACATGTTTGAATGCTGAACATGTTTGAGTATATTGAGGGATAGTGTTTATAGACAACAACATGCTAAAAAGACAAAGCAATGTTTTGTTAAAATGTGGAATAAAATTAAAAGAAAGTTACTGAAAGAGAGGAAGAAATATATTATATTTTTTAATTTGAAAAAGAAAGTCATCTTACTTTATGTAAGAAATAGGTGCTATTATTTGTGTCGACAGCCTGACCATGCACACGGCATAAAACCGATCCACTATTAATGCTTCCAAATCTGGGTGTTTGATATACCTAGATATGGACGGATGATGTTTGATATACCTAGATATGGACGGATGACATGTTTGAATGCTGAACATGTTTGAGTGTATTGAGGGATAGTGTTTATAGACAAAAACATGCTAAAAAGACAAAGCAATGTTTTGTTAAAATGTGGAATAAAATTAAAAGAAAGTTACTGAAAGAGAGAAAGAAATATATTATATTTTTTAATTTGAAAAAGAAAGTCATCTTACTTTATTTAAGAAATAGGTGCTATTATTTGTGTCGACAGCCTGACCATGCACACGGCATAAAACTGATCCACTATTAATGCTTCCAAATCTGGGTGTTTGATATACCTAGATATGGACGGATGATGCTCTGTCACCCGAAGACCCCTTATTTTTCCATGTGATCTGTCACCCAAAGACCCTTGCCAGTTCAATTTGAACAGCAACTTGGTTTATCACTGATTTTGCTGCTTATTTTGAAAAATGAAGACATTTGAAGCCATAGAAATTCGATTCATTTCGAGGTTTCTGTGGCGCTGTTTCGGTTCTCACCCAAAGATTCCATTTAAAAAAGGTTATGTTCTCACCCAATGACCCCGATGATATTTTTTACATTTTGCTCTCACCGAATGCTTAAAACCATGCTCTCACCCAATGACCCCATATTTTTTACATTTTGCTCTCACCGAATGCCCCTTAGTGCGGAAGTGCCTACTCCTATATCCATTTCAAATTGAAGTGAATCCCCAGGATTCTTCCACTCCAATGTTCAGCTGAATGACTATGAGTCGATCAGAGTCAATTGTTTCAGCTCACCCTATATATGACCGTTAAAGATGGTCAAGATCCTAAAATGGGTTCAGTATAGGGTCAGATGCTAAATATTGGGTCTTTTGGAGCAGAGTGTTGTAACAGTAGGGTATTCATGGTATTGGGTGCAAAAATATGCATTTTTGGGAGGAATGACAAGGCATTATGGGGTCGGGGATTGCATGAATCTCATAATATTAGAGCATTAATTGCCTTTTTGGAGGAGAACAAGAAAAATATGGTGCTGGGGAATCTTGGGAAGGCACTAGTAAAATATGAGGTCTCATACGGTGGGGTAAACGGGCCAAAAACAAAAAACATAGGCCTACATACAAAAAACAAAAACAAAAACAGGGGGGTTTTAGGGGTGCGCATGTAAGCCTATCATGGTACAATAATGGGCTAAAATTATCAATTTGTCATTACAATGACATTCTGAAAAAGAAAGAAACAAATACAGAACAAAGAAAGAGATCCGATCTATTTCTTGTGTCTATTTAAGTGCAAAGAGAACAAATATCTAGCTCATTTGACAAAGATTGTTTGCTCGTCCATCATGTCATTTTGTTTTCTCAAAAGTGACCAGCATACCCGCCAGCATACCAACTTCGGTCTGCAAAGGACAGAGGCGCGATCTGATGACGCTTCAGTGTTAACAATGCACTATTTTGTTTGTACATACTTCTCAAATTCAGAAATCAAATATTTAGAGTTATATTATGCAGAAGAATGAAACTTGAAAGAGTGAAAGTCCGAAAATCTACATGCGAATTCCAAAACGACTGCAACGGAAGTCTATGAACAAATTAGGCAACTCGGTATTAAGGACATAGGCACGATCTGACGCCTCAATTCTGGTTAACAATGCATTATTTTGTTTGCATAAACTCCTTTCTTAAATTTCTCAAATTCGGAAATCAAATATTTCATCAAGGGTGGAATGACAAAAGACCGAAAAACCACATGCGAATTCCAAAACGACTGCAACGGAAGTCTATGAAAAAAAATAATTATGATAAAAATGATCGTTTTGTTTCGTTTTTTTTTTGTATGTTATTTTTGCATGTGTATAGGCTTATACAATGCTTCCAACATTCAATGTTTGAAATTAGATGCAATAAATTTTCTTAATGCCTACCGGTATTATTTAGCCTATACTATAAGCCTCTCCCTAATAATATCATTATTTTCTAATAAATACACGCCGGCAATGATACCACTGTTCATTTTTATGATAGGCCGATATCGTAAACACCAAAGAAAGCTTGGTCAAATCACACGTGCGAAATTTTAAACGACTACAACAGAAGTCTTATTGAACAAAGTATCTTAAAGTTGAACTGAAAAATGCTCTGAAAACCATGAAAACTTTGCACCTAATTATTTTGAAATTTAATGTTTACTCGGAATTACTCGCGAGTCTCGATATGCTTTATTTAATACAGACCATTGATGGGGCCATATCCGGGAGCAACGATCCGTTCGTGCACTTCCTCCTCTAAAATCAATAACCCATTGAATCTGCAATACTCTCATATCGATGATTTAGCCGATTTGAGAGACTCTCATATCGATGATTTAGCCCATTTGAGAGACTCTCAGATCGATGTTTTAGCGCATCTGAGAGACTCTCAAATCAATGATTTGGCCTATTTGTGTGCTCTCCTCTTTACTCTCAGATCGTGGAATTCTACCTCGTTAGCTACCTGTTATTTCCCCAAAGCCCTACCCCTAGCTTGAAGAAAGTGTTTGCAATGTGTTTATAAATGATAACCAAGAACTTCTAAACATGTCATTTCATCACAACAATTTTACAAACAAAGTAAGGAAGCAAATAGGAAAAATAACTAAAATATTTGAAAATCTCCAAAAATCGGAGAGGGCGGGGACGATATACACGTTATTTATTTTACTTGGCCTAAACAATGAATCACCACTCATGACTCGAGGTCAAAACCATTATGTAAATAAGATAATGTTTGCATGCGATGTCAAACAAGGAAATGTTGACATAAATTAATTGACTGTTTGGTTTTCACGATGCTATTAATTTAGCCCAAAGATTAGGAAAACTAGCAAAACTGGTGAACTGGTACTGTTCAAATAAAAACATCTGCAAATCTTGCTGCAATTTCCAAATAGTATTTCTATTACTCAAATAATTATTTTTGTTATTTCTTTTAATACAAACACATTACTGCCTATGACGACTTTATCGTATTACTTATACATATCAAAATCAAGTAATAATTACAAAACTCGCCGTAAACTATCACCTCTGTGGGTGTTTGGGATATAACCGGCACGAATATTTTCTCAACACTGCGGCATGTGAAAAAGTAGGTCAATAGTCAGAGAATACAGGGTGGGTGCGGCACGCCGCACCCACCCAAAAACACTTTTTATGTTCCACCCTTTGGGTAGGCCCTTGTTAAAGCCATACATAACATCAGTAATGTACGATTTCTGTCAAATTTTATTTTTGTTACAAATTATGAAATAATATTAACAACTGTCGGGGTCTCTGGTCATTTTAGGCCAAAATTATGAAGATAAATGAAAGGGGGGCAGGGAATAACAGAATATTGTCATTTCATTCCAGCACCTATATTGTTCAGTGTTGTAGTCGATTGAGTCATCAACATCCGAGTCTGAGTCGTTGAAAAATGCAACTCGAGTTCGAGTCATGGACTTGAGTCCTCCAATACTGATATTGTTCCCTGTGTATCAATGCATTAATATATAAAAACTTCTGATTTTACTGTACAAGGCATTTCAGGCTTTATAATAGTCTTTTTACAATTCAAAATTGTGCAAAAAGTAGAAATTCAAGAAAAATTTAGGGTGTCACTGTGAGCAAATCACACATGGCTTTAAGATATTGTTCTGTTTGCCTACAAACACAACAAATTTAGCCAATTCCAATAGGCGTAAGCTTGCAGTTCCCTGTGTTAACATTTCACATTACTGGTATGCCCAAAACTTGGGTTTGAAATTTAACCAAATTTGTTTAGGCAATTTTCAAGCAGGGGGGGGGGGATGGCTATAAAAAATACAAATTTAACCCTAACCCTACACATGTTTTTTTTTTTTTGCTATCAGAAGGGAAAGAAGAAACGAAAAAAGGAGAGAAGGTGAAGAAAGATGTCACTTGTTACCCCCGGGATTCAAACCCGGGACCCCTCGCATGCCACGCTCACGATCACCGACATGTATAACTGCCGAGGTTTGGCTGCCCCGGGCAGCAATTCCCTGGGTATTTATGACTTAGGCTGATTGCGTCATCCAGTCATGTGGAATGCATGCAAGCAGAGTGGTTTTAATACCGAGCTTTAGTGAGACCTAGTTGGGTTAGGGTTAAAAGGCATAAAAACCATATATATCAGGGTGGTCAGCAACCCACATGGGGGGAGGGAGGGGAGGACTTCTCATGGGGCCTTGGCTTTAGTGAGGTCTAGTTGGGTTAGGGTTAAAAGGCATAAAAATCATATATATCAGGGTGGTCAGCAACCCACATGGGGGGAGGGGGGAGGGAGGGGGGACTTCTCATGGGGCCTTGGCTAAGCCACTGACTGCTCCACCAGATGATTACAACTGTTAATGTTTATGGCTGTTCCAAAATGTCAAAATCTCAGTGAATTTGTATGGATTTTAGGATGTTCTGTTCTGGTCAGTGCATGGTTTTCCATATTAATTCAACAGGTAAAGAGTAAAGACAGTGAAATTTTATAAAGATAAATATTCTTTTCCTTTCCATCTCAATTTATATAACGACATGAATCTCTTTTAATAGGTCAGCATGGCTGTTACTGTATCAGACACTGGTGCCTATTACAAAGTGTACAAAGGACTGCACCTGCTTACATATGAAGCCTTACCATGTGTTGACAATGCCCTCAAAGTGTGGCATTCCCACCAACAGCAAACTTTGCCACCCTGTGCTGGACATTGTCCAGATGGTAAGAAGCCAAAGCTGCCGGCATCATGTCAGAACTGCATCAATTGGGGCAATGCAGTAGAAGCTGCATTATATCCACCAGCAATTCCTCCAGCTAAACCACAAATTACGTGGCAGAATATTAACCAGTCTAATCTAGGGAAGGATCACATTGAAGCGGCAAAGGCATTCACTTTGCGACTTCCAAAGAACAAAGCCAATCCTGGATTACCACAATACACTAGTATATCAGACTTTGACTCTGCTAGTGTGTTAATGATCATGACAAGGTTCTCCGAGTTTCATGGAGGGGATCAAGTTAGCTACAACAAAATCACGAAGGTATGTAAGCTTATTTTTGCCTTCTGAAGTAAAAGTGTCTGTAGATAAATGCCATCATATGATACATATTTTGACTACTGCAAATTTACATTTTTCTATCCCTATCTCATTTGGTGGTTGAAACAAGGCAGAGAAAAAAGCTGTTTGTTTGTCCACACTGGCTTACAATTATGAAGATGGATAAAGAACGATCTGTCAGAACATTTATTTAAAGACCACAGCCAAAATCTGCTCAATTGAACTCAATTAAAAACTTAAAAAATGTGTAAATTGGGATATGTCACTGCTGTATCACTTCATGTTTGTGAAGAAACTGTTTAAAAACTTCTTTGTGTTATAATAATTCAGAATACACAAAGTTGCTGATATTCATAATGGCAACAGATATTTTACTTTGAAAAATCAGTTTTTGATACTAGAAACAGGTCTGAATATATTTTGATATACTATCTTCATAATTTGTTGTTCTTTTTGAAGGTTGCAGAGATCAGAAATGAGCTATCTCACTTGGGGTTACAGAAGAACATGCTTCTAGATGACCAGAAAGTGAAAGAGTATTTCCAAGATCTGGAAGCTGCCGTTACATGTCTAGAACAGTTTCATCCCAAGCACTTCACCTCAGCTCAAGATGTCAGAAATAAACTAAGTGCAGTAAGTAAAACATACGATTACAAAGTTCTGAAACACAGTGACTCGATGAACTAAGAACAGCTGTAGATTTTTTCGTACGTTTGGGCATCAAGGACCACTTGATCAGTGAATCAAAAGATTGTGAAAGAAAAAAGTGTAGTTTATAAAACATTCCACTGAAGTTAGAAATTGTCAGTTTTGGTTTGTGATTGGAATTCTGTATTTGCATCATTATTTGTGTTAGCTAGTCAGTGTGACTGTAAAAATGTAGGTGGGGTTCATGCACATCCAAAGACCGGCAAAATAACAACTCAATTGACTTCTTACCGTATTTTACCTAAACATTTCTATTCTCACTCTCTTTTATCATCCCAGATTCAGATGGAGGTCATCACAGACAAGATGAAGGAAGAAATAAACATAGATTTACGAGAAGCTGTCAACAAGCAAAACAAAGATAAAGGTAAATTGGTTCAAAGGAATGTCTGTATGCTTGAAATTCCAAAGGTCCAAGTAATAAGGAATTTTGATTCTCTAATTTCTTCCTTTCATTTCCTTCCTCTTGTAAAACGAGGATGGTCTGATCATCAAGTTTCAAATGGGAATTTTGGTATCAGAAGATACTAGCCCATTATTTGTGTCATTGATCCTGTAAAACATTTGGACTGAAAGACGTTTTGTTTAAGAAACTATCTGAAGTCATAATCATCATTATCCTGCACCAGGTTTTGATGGCAAATTAATTGAGATATTTGATTTAGTTGTACAGATGCATTGACAAGGGTACACTTGGATAGGTGTCGCTAGAATAATTATTAAGGGGTATGTATTAAAGTTTGTTCGGCTTATATAAGGTGGAAAAATAAGACTCATAACAAAGGGTATTGGTATAGAATGGCATGTACGCAGTTGGGCCCAATGCTAATGCTAGTTGTGCGTTGTGTAATGCATGACCGGCACACGCTTTTGTGAGCCTTATATAAGCCGAACAAACTTTAGGGAGGGGCAATAATTGGGTAAAATATGGTAGTTTTTAGTTTCTTGACATCTTGTATTTTTATTATGTTTTTTTACTTCATACAGTACATTCATTTGAGCTGAACCAGTGTCAAAACCAGTTGAAAGCCGACTACCGAGATAACAGAGGTTTTATTGGAGATCTACCTGGTATGCGAAAAGAGTTTAGAATAGAAGAGTTCTTTGTAGACTTGAGTCTTGTCCAAGAAGAGAAGAGACCAACCGAAGTTATTCAAAAGAAACTTGTAAAGTACACTGACTTACTAACTTTAGAAAGTAGGAGTAAGGAAATATTACGTCATGTATTAGTAAGGGGTGAGGCAGGCACGGGTAAAACAACATTAATTAACAGACTTGCCCATCAGTGGGCGACAAACCCTGAGGAAGATGGTGATGATGAGACTCAAGATCCATTGAGTAAATTTGACCTTGTTTTTGCTCTCAATATCAGACATATGAAATTGGGCATGAATCATGTGGATTGTATTCAAGATCATTTGCTACCTGACATGAGCAAAGAAGCAATTAAGAATATGTTGGAAGTTCACGCTGACAAGTGTTTGTTTTTACTTGATGGATATGACGAGTTGAAATCACAACAACAAGTCCTTGGTAGTAAGCTTCTTCATAGAAGCTTTGTCATTGTCACTACTAGACCAGACAAAGTTGATCAATTTTGTGACAATTACAACGGATTTGTGCATGTTAGGCTCTCAGGTTTCTCCAAAAAAGTAGAGCAAATTTTGTTGCTAAATATTTTGTTTCATCTTCAAATGAAAATTCAACAAAAGATGATAAATGTGAAAAAGCTGATCGCTTCCTGGAAAAGGTACAACAATCTTATCTAGACTCGCTTTCGTTTTTCCCACTATTGTTAGCATTGATGTGTTCCATCTTTGACACAGCAGGTGAAATACCTTTGAGAATGACAGCTCTGTACAAACAGGTAATAGACATTTTTGCTACCCAATATTATGCCAAAACATCACCAGTAACCAAACTTTCAAAATTACAAATCTGGGAAATAGATGATATACTGTTCTCTTTAGGTTCAACTGCTTTAAATGGTTTGTTGATAGATGACACAAAACTGATCTTTGACAAAGAAGATTTTGATATGCAAGGTAGATCTACATTTACCACTAGGCTTTCTCAGATGGCATTATCATGTGGCTTAGTATGTGGATGTATAGGACTAGAGCTAGGTTTAAGGTTAGATTCATTATATATAGGATTGTTATTTATGATTCTTGGGTTTTTAATAGGATATATTCCAGTGCATTTTCTATTTGCTACAGACATTATCAATATGGCTGAGCAACGAGGCATTTTAACCAAAGTCTACATTAATAAGAAAAGCTCTCAAACAAATTGCCAATACTCATTTCTTCACAAGACCTTTCAGGAATTCTCTGCTGCTAGATATTGGTCCAGTCTGGCGGTATGTGACAGAAAACAATTTGAGTATTACCTCAGCCAAATCAATGAAGACAATGTTGAGAGTATGCAATATCTGCTCAGGTTCTGTTGTGGGTTGAGTTCTGAAGCAGCTGTAATCATCTTGCACCATGTAGTCACTAGATGCGATGTAGATTGGCATTTACCAGTGACATTGCTATATGAAGCCGAAACAGATTCACAGATACATCCTTCATTGCATGATATTCTCTCTCCTATAAAGTTGTTGCAAATTGCTGCATGTGTGTCTATTAAAACACTGGAAGGAATGACTCCAGAGTTATGGTCTATTTTGAATCATTATTCAAGTCAGTCCCATCCAGTACAAACATGGCTATGGAATATTGAGGAACTGTCCATTTATGTGTTTGGCCGTGGTGCCACAGATTGTATGCACTTCCTCACAAATGGAATGGAATTTGTTTCAATCAACAGGTCCCTTAAATTAGTTGATGTTACAATGATGGATCCAATTTTTCTTAAAGGAACGGATTTCAAAAGTTTGAATAAATTTTTGATAAGCCAATTGGATATACACCACTTATCCCTAGTGATGGAGGGCATGGACACAAGCTCCGATTCATTCTGGGAAGAGCTGCTTATGGATCTCGTCACCACTCCAGTAGGTAAAACTTTTTACTTTGAACATCTCATTCCTAATCTGGAAAGTTTGAAACTCTCAAGAATGGGTTTTATATCAAGTGCTTGCCAGGACATGTTTATACTACTACTAGACATGTTTATTAAAGTAGGTAATCGCCTACAGAGACCAAATGTTACACCCGAGTCTCAAGTTTCCAAAATTGTTGGTGCACATAGCTTACCCTTACAGAACTTTGATATCCACGGTAGTATCAGCTTGAGCTTGTTTGATGATACTCTGTTGTACAAATTGTCAGAGGCTCTGTCATTTATGCCATGTATAGAATACTTAAGACTTCAGGATATTGGTTTGACATCTTTGTCCCTTCAAGTAATAGCTCCTGCAATTTCAAGTATGTCAAAACTAAAAGCTTGTTCCTTCTATACAAATACACTCCATTGTGCAGGACAAGGTTTATCTCATATACTTCAGCATGTCAGAAATCTGAGGGAGCTCAATCTTGGTTGGACTGGTCTGGATGATGATGATATCAGTTTACTACCACTGTCCCATTTACCAAAGCTAACAGAGCTAGTTTTATCTGGAAATAAATTTGGATCAAAGGGTTTGATTAATCTTAGTGCTTCAATGAAGCATGTCCCAATGCTTACAAAGCTTGACCTTGGTTATAATAATGAAATATGTGAACAAGGAATAGCTGCATTCAGTGCATCATTGCATTACATCCCATCACTCACACGTCTTACCATGAGCCAATTGAATGATGAAGGGCTCATAATACTAGCTCATGGATTCAGACACATACCACAGCTCAGATACCTTTATCTGTCAGACGCATTTAACACTTACTCACCACCCAGTATGAAGGCTGTTGAGGTCATTTTCAGAAACTTCATTTTCCTTCCACAACTTCATTCAGTATGCATGCAGAATGATCACCAAAACATACATCAATCACAATTGCTTCAGGCATGCATTCATGAAGCATGGGGCCCATACAACAGCACACGTACGCATTTTGGGTTTCGACGCGTGGTGTTTGGACGCCAAGAAATAATGGCAATTGTGAGAATTGCAAAGAAGTTTAAAACTACATGAAAAGTTAAGTCTCTGTTCTAATACTAATCAGTAGAATTAATACCAATCAGTATGTACATGTATTGAAACCTTTTCTCATGTTGAAGTATTTTGGGGTGTACATTCTGAATATGCCTGCTGGTGCTACATGTATCATTGGCAGAATAAGACTCATTTTGAAAGTATAGACATATATGCTAAGATATACTGTAACTGAAGTCGAGACCTCAATCGAAATATGATAGTCTAAAATATGTCAAAGTACAACTTGCATTCACCATATTCACATATCCCATGTGCTGAAATGTGCAAGGAGTAAGTAGAACAATTTTTTTTTCTTTTTTGAATTTTAACATTGTTATCCATGTCACACACCTCAATAAAATCAAATTTATACTGAAGATTGTTTGTATACTCTACCTTCATGGCTGTATTTAATTTTTACTCGTTATCAAACAAATAAAGACACATAAATATAATGGTATATACATTGTTTTGTAATACAGTTACAGCTTTTATATAACATGTGTACATTGACCATTTAGATAGCTTAAGGACTTAGTTGTTGAATTGTTTAAGTCAAAGCTCAAATTGATTGAAATATGTGTAGCTCCAGGTGCATCACAGGAGAACCGTCCATTTGATTGTCACCTATATGGACTAAATTAGTGTACCTCCAGGACAATCAAATCATGATTTACATAAATCCTTGGTTTACATAAGTACATTCATTTATATTTGAGTAGTATAAATTTCAAGGTGTTATAGTATTCTATGCACACTTATACAATATTTACAAATGAATAAGATTATAAAGTAACACTTCTTATTTATAAGCAATATTATGCATAAATAGAAGTAACTTGTCAAAATTGTGTTGACCAAGAGTCTCAAAACTGATGTCCTATCCAAGCATCCAAATAACCTCTCTTTATAATATTTTGCAGTAAACCTTTGACGAGCGTGTACATGTACTACCGTGATGTTGCAAAGTCAGAGCTAACAACACATGTGGCGCAAAGTTCATTCATAAATCTCCACTCGGCAAGAGCAGATCGCCTCAGCAGCCAATCAGAGACAAGTGCGTTTCAACGCAGTAAATACGCGATGTACAATTAAAAACGCTCTCAGCAAAGGTTTACTGCAAAATATTATGGTCCATTTGGCTTCCTACTTTGTCCGAGTTACTTTGCATGTGTACAAATGTATTGCATTTGATCATGCATGCAAACATGCCGGATCTTTGCCACAATTTATTACTACGCTCACCAGAAACTTCACTGACGTCACTCTCTAGAAGCCTAATGGGCTAGAACTTGCCACCACATTGCACCCTACCTTTGATGTTGAAGTGCAATGTCATTTGAAATTGGGAGGTATTATTTGCAATATAATTGGCAATTCCAGTTGAAATCCATACACCCCCTATGGAAGACATGACTTAATCTTCCACGGGGAGTGTGAATTTCAAATGGGGCTATCTGAGTGGGGTGACGCTATTTGTCTTGAATAAGTGCAGTATTTTATTTTCTATCAACAGCAGTTGCTGTATTTTGCCTTGTTAATATTGATACTGTATTTTTTAATGTTTAATTGTTTTTTAATATTGTAAACACTTGTAATTTGGCCACGATTTGTGTGTGAATAAAATATACTATACTATAACCTGCACTTTACTTTAATAATCATAAAACAAAGCACTGTAGGACATTCCTTCATCAAGTATAGAGTAATTATTTTCTGTTTTGTATGTTCATATTCCATTTTGTACAAAAATTGTTTTTCTGTTTTTTCCCATTTTCACTTCAATTGTTTATGTTGATACTTTGAGAGTATAGAATCCAACAGCAGGTAATACCAATACCAAAAACATATAGTTGTTATCAATTTGGATTTCTTACAAAACAGAAAACAACAAATTTCCCAGCAAAATGGAAAATGTACGGCTCTAATCCACACTTTCAGAAAAGTTCAGATCCTTTTTGCTACTTAGGCAGGTAGCAAATGGGGCTCTCATTGGCTGCTTGAATAATTTCATGAAAATCAAAACATTGGCATCTCATTCGCTAACCAAGCCATGTAGCATTGTGTGATCTTGGCAATAAACAGGGGGTGAGTATCGGACAATGCTGAACTTTCCTGGTAGCAATTGAATTCAGTAAACAAAGTTCCTTGTATCTGATCAAGAAATTGCACTTACTTGTGAACATTTCAGCAAACACTGTTGTGTTGCCTTTGTCTCTTCAAGTGTTGACAAAGGCAACAGTGTTTGCTGAAATGTACACAAGTAAGTGCAATTTCTAGATCAGATAAAACATGCTTGTAGAGTAATTTTTATAAGAAATCTTAGAATGGAAAATACATTAGCACTGAGGGTACTTAAGAAGAAAAACAGTTCTACAGTTCACACACAAGCACAATTTTTGTTGTTTAAGTTACTCCATAAAATTATTGGAATGTATAGGTTGGATTAGGTGTAGCCCCACACCATAGACCAACAAACTTAAGTACATCCTGACACTCCTGACTATGAGACATCTTGGTAGCCATAAGTAACTTATTCCAGTCATCTTTGTTAGCCGCCTTGCCTGGACGCTTGAACTCTAGTTTGTTACGCAACACTGGGTAACCTGTAGAAGGAATATAATAAATGTAATAACAAGCAGTTGAGTTGAAATGCAAGTGTATTACAATTCCTGGATGAAGAAGTTTTTATCTTTCCTCAAAATGGGCTGCATACTTAAAATGTTGAAAAACAGAGTTTTTGTATGTACAGCCTTCGGAGTGTGCTTTATTGAGTTATCCTGAAATTCTGGACAAAGAATATGCCACACTGTGAGTGTGAATTTCAAATGGGTTTACCTGAATGGGTGACTGTACACCCTGTGTGGAAGATTAAGATCATATCTACCATAAAGGGAGTATAGATTTCAACTGGAATAGCTCATTTTGGCAACTATAAAGACTCACCTGTAATTACACATGGCAGTGATGATATTCCTGTATTAAGTGCATTCAATGAGCCAACATAGGTATCTCTCTCATCCGTATCCAGGCTTTGTTCAACCTGCTGGTCCATAGACACAGCTAACACCCATTCTTTAACTTCCTCTTTCTTCTCTTCCTGTATTACCAAAAGGAAAAGAAACGTAAAGGCATGTTTTGTGACAGCATGGTGGTGCAGCAGTAAAAAGCTTCGACTCGTAATCACAATGTGTGTTTGGTTTTATTTTGTGAAGTGGTGTACTGACTACTGAGTTTTGAAAAAGTGTTCATCACTTGGGAATTTGATCATACTTTATGAAATCGGCATATTTGTCAAATTATCTACAAATCCGAGTTACTATGATAATGCTATATTTGAAAATTACTAAACAGAGACAGGGCTTAGTTTGATATACACAATGTACTTACACTGATGTGTTGTTTATCTGGTAGTGGTACCTCAAATGGAATGTCAGTGTCTTGAAAATCTGTATTATCAAGCATATCCAAACTGCCTTCCTCTATTGCCTGAGAAATCAAACAAATTTTAAACATTTGCTTTCATTTACATTCTTCAAAATTCACATAACGATTTATAGGACACTGGAATAGGATGATCTCTTGATTTGGAAAGAGTAGGTTGAAACTTATTCAACTAATTTAAACTGTATGAAAACCTTGTCCTGTTTTATGGTAGTGACAGTGATGTAATAGTCAAAATGGAAGCAGTCCCTTGGCGGGCATTTGAAGTCAATGTTGCTATGTCGGTATAAAAAAAGTCATGCGAGGTTTCAAGTCAAGTTTTGGAAACAAGTAGGCCATTGTGGGCCTATAACATATTATTTGGTGTCTGCAAAAACATCTTAATGCTTTATTTTGTTAGGAAACTTGAAAGAGTTTTGTGGTATTAAGTAGTCAAGTGAAAGCAACCTCAAGTATGGGTAACCATTTGTTTCTATAATTTCACCTGTTTGATACAGTATCATATCACTCTGTCCGTTGATACGCTGCTGGTTTGACAAGCTTAAGGCAGGGAATAGGCGAGGTTGAGAGAGAAAGAAGGGCCGGGATCGAAAAAATCCATTATCTATTTATCTATTCATTTACCTCTGTTAAATCTAAGAATCTATTGAGGAACACAAATGCCATGTTATTCATTCCATGTGTTCTGCACTGCATACCAGCCTCAAAGAATGCTTTATCTGCTGGTACAATGTCAGTGTGGCGAAGTATTGCGATGCTTAACTTGGCTGCTAGTGATTCCTGTAAATAACACATTAAAGGTAAAAATCAATTATATATAAAAGAGTCATTCCACATCATGAAGTCAAAATAGGACATTTTTAAAACTTCAGTGACCTCCCCAACAAAATATGTGAATGTCCCTTTAAACAGTGACAAAAATAAACACTTCATTGGTTCTTCTTCATTAAAACAAAGTGGTTACCTTATCAGAATCAGAACAGAATTTATACACAAATCAATGACATCTTAATATTGATTGCAGAGTTTCATATAATTAATGCATCAAAAATTAATTTTAATTATCATGTAACCGAGATTATACAATACAATCTCTGATATTACAATGATAGCACCTCTCTTCACTCTTCAGTGGAATTATAATTTTTGTGTGAAGTATATAATTAAGGGGTCACAAGTAGGCCAAACATATTTCAAACATACATATGCCAGAGGGAAAAAATACACCCCAGAGTTGACCAATGGGTAAATATCAGTGGTTGGCAGGTCTGATTTGGCCTGCAAGCTGAGAACCCCCTCCCCCAAAGTATATTTAGTCTTGCATGCCTTGTGAAGCTATAATGAATATTTTTTCAATATTTTTTTTATTCAAACCTTACCAGAGCTTGTTGACCTAAACAGGCACTTCTTGTAGCATAGTAATGTGCTATGGTTAACATGGATTCAAACTCCTCATGTTGGGCGCTGTTTGCCTCGCTAGTTTTGGCCATGTTCTCACACTACAAGAGACAAAAATAACAATGAGTATTTTAATTATACATGTAGAAATCCTCGCACACATTATCATAAATTTGCCAGTTTTTCTCATTTACGACACTAACAAAACATCAAGAGTTAATCAATTCAGTGGGAAATCAAAGTGGAGAACTGAATTGCAGCCTCCAAATTTATTTCCAGCAAGTAGTTGCCCAATCAAGCCATTTTCTGAACTTTCATAAAAATTATGTATATGTAACATGATCTGGTCCATGGAGGCCAAAGGTGGCAAATTTGAAATCGAGATAAAACATGTAAATCATTTGATTGTCACCACAAAGACAAAGAAGACAAAAAAAAAGATGAACAAAAAACCTGTTATACGAGTGAGCAGACTTTTCAAAAAATGTGTGCAAAATTCGGCGATTGCCCATCGCTTTCCAAAAGCGATGCATTGCAATCGCTCAGCGATTGAGTATAAATTCAGCTTTAGAGTATTGTCTCTTTAAGTCTTACCAAGTTCTGTAGCATATCCCTGAGGTCAGCCCAACCTTTATAGGCTTCTGCTTTATCCAGGTCTGGTGCTTCAAGGAGATCAGACACAAGACGCTTGTAGATGTTGTAATTCTATTTGAAATCAACAGAAAGGACAAATGGGTTACAGGGTATTGCACAA
The DNA here is from genome assembly GCF_039555335.1 of Amphiura filiformis. Classification (NCBI taxonomy): domain Eukaryota; kingdom Metazoa; phylum Echinodermata; class Ophiuroidea; order Amphilepidida; family Amphiuridae; genus Amphiura; species Amphiura filiformis. Next base: position 49,950,511 of record NC_092644.1, on the reverse strand, counting down.
TTTCTATTACAAAGGGACATGTAACCACAACAGCAACAGTAAAATATGACACACATGATGGTATAGCAAATTGATTTTTAGAGGGGAGATGAATACTAAAGTTATCTTCTTTTAATGAAATGTCATCTTATTCTAATCTAACAATCAATACATTGTCAACACTTTCAGAACAGACCACAGAATTAAACAATGTGTATAGAAACAACCAATATTTTTATCGTAGCGCCGGCATCCACTACTCAAAATATTGGACCTGCCTGTCGTCTATCACACAGTAGAGGATAACAAAAACAAAAATTCCTATTGTTTATTCTCTAAATCAATGCAGCATTACACACATTCCCTTATACCAGATATTTCACTAAACCAGCCACTGCTTGGTCCCATCATATCATTGTCATATGTGAAGATAGCCTTGATCTGGCAGCATACATGAATGTGAAATTGAACCATTCATAACATTGTGTACAGTTACATAATTCTTCCTTTCATGTCTATTGCCAGTTCAAAGATCTCTTACAAAGATCTTTTACATCTGTATCCTCACAAATGAGTGACTAAAGATCCACCTGCCTACAGCATCCATTGTGTTTCACCTGTTATTCATTACCTGTGGGTTAGGTGGTGCACCATGCGTCACATAGAGATCTAATGCTTTATGGATATTCTTTTCTTTGATGAGATGAGTAGCATATAATGCCACATATTTATGTAGCACTTTGAAGCCTTGTTTCTCAGCTGTTTCTATACACTTGTCCCATTCACCCCGGTTCACAAACATGTCAAGGGCTGCTATCACATCAACACCAATAAGCTGAAAACAAATCATAGTAGGTACGATACACATGAGCACAGGATTCATTTCATGATCTAATAATTAAGCACTAATTTTCCCAAATTGAATAGTTTCCTTTTAGGTCTAAATGAAGGATTAGGATTCATTCATTGTTCAGAGGGCTTATGATTGACACATCCAAAGGAAAAGTTTTGTCAGTGATACTGAATCAAAGGGTTGCGATATTCATTACTCAATCACTTGAAATCTGACCCAACTTTAATGATCTACAGTACTAAATTCAAATACAGAAAAAGAAGAAGTAGTCCCCCATTTCATTCTGCATGAGTTGAACAGCATGGACAGGTTTGAGTTTGTTACATAAAATAATCACAATGCTACCCATAACAAGCAGTGATGCTGTTGAACCAACAACCTTAGGATCTATTATCTAGACCTACTAAGCCATAACTACTAAGTGACACTGAAGTGCTAGATAGATTCCATCATAACAATTAGTGGGAAGTGTCAAGCTTTCGTCAGGAGTGGCTCCGAAAATCTTTATATTAGCAGATAGGCGAGATCTGTTTGTTCTCTGTTGACAAGGGGCAGTCTTCAGTGAACGGCTCTTTTCAGAGTCATCAGTAGGCAAGGGGCGGTCTACATGTCTCATTCTTACTTTGTCCAGAAGAAGTCAGAGCTTCTCCTGACGAAAGCTTGACAGTTCTAAACTTGTCCGACGGCAAACCCGCTAAAACCCACTAATTGTTTTGAATTCCCGTCGTAAAAGCCTATCCCAAGATTCCATCATCCTATAAGTTTTGTTTGACACATTCCATAGCAGATTGCATGGTATTTTAATTAAATACAAATCATGTTGGTTAGATAAAGACATCATATAGTAATCTTGCTCTGAGTCATTAGGATACATGGCAAAAAATATTCATGTGCACAGTCGCTGGCCACTCTGTGAAAAGATAACATAACAAACTTGTACATCTAAGCATTGATGCTGTATACATCTTATGTTTAAACAATGATGGGCTAGAACACACTACAATCACAGGTTTGTAGGCACATTTAACTCACCGACTCTGCTTTGCCTTCATTCTTGAGATGATCTTTGTATTTATCATCCACATAGCGTTCATATCTTGGTTCCAACTCCTTGGCAACTTTCTTAGCTTTGTTCCATTCACCACCTTCCATCAAGGCATCTATGGCTTCTTTCACCATATCCATGCTGAGGTAAATCTCAGCAGCCTGTTATCAAATTCAATAATTAAAACTGTTACTCTAACAATCCCTGTATAATTATTAGAAATTAGGAGTATATCATAGTCAATATTGTGAGTGAGGTTAAATGTGTGAGTTAAATTGCATCAGCATTTTGATATTAGAAGCAAATATGTCAATCACAATGGCCTAACTTATCCCTGGCATAGAATTTTAATGAGAATGTCAGAAAAAAACAAAATCATCCACCTTTAATGAACTGAAATATACCCATCAATTACATCAGCACCTTTTATCTGCTTGTAACCTATGTATGGCCATAGTTTACAACATATTGACATGTGTCCTGTAAAAGTTTGATCCTTGTTTTTGTGATGATAAATTTTACCATCGGTTTCCAGAATTTGACAACAGATTGTGAGACAACTCTTGATTTTCTGAAGTTTCTAAATGAAGGAACAGTGTATTTCTAGCAAATAATTAAAGAAATGAATGATGCGATATTGCAATAGTAGAAAGAACAAAACTCAGTTTGGTACTATATAATTCCTATTTTCTTCACATTCCAAAAACACTCACCGCATTATACTCTTCTACTTCCACTAAGCGAGGTCCTACAACTTGAATGACTTCCAGTCCTTTACTTTGGTTTAAGAATTTCACAGCTAATTCCGCAGCCTGGAATGATGCAAGAGTAAAGAAACACATATAACTCATGTTAACAATGAGATAAGCTAGAAATATGGATATGTTAAAGGGTCAACAGTTGACATACTTATTATGAACATGTTACAAAAACAGATCCATATGATGGAGACAGAAGTGCATAATACTCAACCATGTTATCTAAACACATGCACACCACACACACACCCACATCTACCTATGCTTGCATGCAACCACAGATATTTTGTTTTGCTGGACATCGGGGAAATGTTTGAATTTACATTTAATCGCCAAACTGAGGACCAAAATGGCAAGATTTTTGTGTGTGTTTAGCTGTGTATCACACACAGTACGAAAAACACCAGAGGTCGGTATCTTCAATGCATAGTAGCAGGCGTATCTCTCAGGTGTATTTGGAATGCAATCAGGACCTACTACAGACCTTTGCAAACAGTTCTCATTTGCAGCTAGGACCATGGCTTGAATGTGAAAAAGCATGTTTCCTTGATTGCAGGTAAACATGCACACCCCCACACACCCCCATACATTGTGGGTTTTTTACATACAAACATTGTGGGGTTGTGTGTATAAACGCCATAACGTCAGTTCCTACGTACAGATCAACACATAATGTTGGTTGTTACGTACATACATACACTTTTCACCCCCATAAGGACATAAACGTTATGCGGTGATATTTATAACCATGCCTATAGGTATACCTACCCCCACAAGTCCAAAAACCCCGTAATGTCGGTTTGTAGGTATTAATCACCCCACAATGTACCTTAGGTAAGAACCCCCACTACACCCACACACCACATAGACTTACCTTTGACCAACATTTCTCCAGTATTCTAGTATCTTGTGTTTGTTTATTAGTGACTTTCAAGTAGCAGTCTACAGCCCTGGCATATTCTCCTGATGCTTCCCATTCTTTCGCCTGGCCTACAAGAGCTTCTACACCTCTGTATTCCACATACACAAAAAAGATAATAAGGTAAGCACTATGTATGATACAAAACATCCAAAGGTTTAATAGACACGTTGATATGAATCAGATCACTGTACAAACCTCTGTACAAGCATACACTCTTGTACCTGTTCGTAATATGGAGACCTTATAACTCTGTTTACTGATATGAATATATCTGATATTGGGTCTTGTAAAGTAAGTGATATTACACACTGGTGTTGATCAAAATATGTATGTTAAAAGAAGGTCAATCAAAATTGCAGAATTCAAACTCGCAAAGTGTGTTGTGACACAAGTTTAATATGCAGACGTCTTACACTTGTTAACATATCATTATAGTATCAGTACTCTATTAATTTTTGCACTTTGAATAAGTTAAAAAAACACACCATGGCCAGGTAGAGAATCTTCAAGCATGAATTTACATGTACCTTGACAACTTACTGGGCATTAACATTTGCATTATTCAAGCAGGTTGAGAAATTTTATTGGGGTTCAAATTACACCAGAGTTTGTAAATCAGGGACAGTAAACAAACATTGATAAAGTCAATAGCATGATGCTCATACCTTGTTCCTCGTTGCAATACTTCTCTATCATATTCATCTTGTAATTCTTCAAGTTTATGTGGAATGTATTCCTTGCATACACGTAATGCATCTTGCCACATGTCCGCATTCTGAGAAAAAGAAAATTTAATATTGGTTATCAGATACAAAACATGATGCTTTAAAAATGGAGCACTAAATTACTCGTTTCATTAGCATAAGGAACATGATCTGGTCCATGGAGGACAAAGGAGGCATATTTGAAAATTAAGAGTTACTATAATTCTTACCTTCTCTTTATCTCAATTTCAAATTTGCCACCGTTTGGCCTCCATGGACCAGATTGTGTCACAGTGACACAAGCTGATCCAATAAGGCTAAAGGATACAGTTTTAAAAATTGGCCTATTATTATCACCAGCTTCTTCAATAATCAATTATACTATTATAGACCTCTTTAGCACCCCTAGCATACTTGGTTGTAAAGTTTAAAAACTTTTATACATATCTATGATCTTCACATATTTTAACGACTGAAGTTTTAGTCAGCAGGGTGGTACATCTTTGTGTGGGTTGCGTGCTTACAATGTGTCTTTCTGTGTATGCTTGAAGTTGCTGGCTGGCTGATTTAGAAGCATCTTCCCAACATGGTATTCAAAATTTTGCTTGTTCTTGAGGAATATTTTTATTTGTAAACATCTTTTCTTGCAAATGGAACCTCTGCTTTTATAATTTCTGGTATAGTACTGGTATTTGGATATGGATTGATGTACGTTTCCTTGTCAATAGCAACTAAGTCTCATCTCATCTGAGTTCAGTTAACATTTGCATGGTCAATTATTGATGCTGGCCTCTTTTTTCTCCCTATGTATGCCTACAATTTCAAATTTACAGCCTTGTGCCTGATTGGATCAGATCAAGTAACATGTTAATATTTGATAACAACTGACCTTATAATATTTGACTGCAAGCTCAGGTCTTTGTGCTCTCAGTAAGAATGCTTCAGCTTTCTGGAATTCCTTCTGTTCAAATGCAAACCTGGCCTGACCAATGAGTACATCTGACACGCTGTCAGGGTCATGTTCCTCTGCGATACGCTGAGCCGAGTCCCAGTCTTGATTGTGTACATACCTAGTAAGGAAATATCAAGTGGATAATACACTTATTCTTACTTCATTTACATATTTCACCATTACATTTCATCACATTAATACACAACATTCCATAATATGTGAGGTGTACAAAGGGGAATGCATCTAATGTCGCTAATAACGATTTGAGCTTCCGGCAAAAATTGATTTCATAGAGGATTACGTGTGGAAATCAATCTGGTTAAGTAATATACTTACATAAGCACTGCTTCTTTTGGTTTACTAGCCTTGATGAACTCAGCTTCAGCTTCAGAGAATTTGCCTTCATCCTCCAAGTACATAGCATGCTTCATGTGAATATCAGGCATCTTGGTTTTCATTGCAGTACGGGCCAAGTCAAAGGCAAACTCAAAGGCACTACGGATATCAAAAAAAAAAAACCATTTGGTATATATTTTAACAATTAAAGCCACTGCACTGTATAGTATATATTTACTGAGATGATACACATTTCATTGTATTTGCTGTATATTGATCACAATTCACATATTTACATTAAAAAATACTTTAAATTCTTGTGGTTTCTTCACAAGAAATAAATCCTAGATTTCATTATAATCAATCTCTACACCCTGTGAAGGTCTGTACACACAGTACTGAGTGAAAGCAGGAAAGATGGCAAAAATAGATTTGTCCCGCAGAAAGTGACATTGCTCATGTCATTTTGCACAATGGGCTATTATGTTAAAATTCATACACCCTCTAATCTCCCACAGGAATGTGAATTTCAAATGGGATTACCTGAATGGGTGACTCCATTTGAAATCTACACCCCCCTGTGTGGGAGGATGATAAGGCCATGTCTTCCATATGGGGTGTACAGATATCAACTGGAACAGCCTAATACAAAGGGATAACATTTAAATACAAATATCTGTCATAGTCATCTGTTTTTGCACCTGCCCAAGTAACAAAGGCATTGCAAACAATGTCAGATTTGAACCAGCAACCTCTTCATAAACTTACCAGTTTTCAGTGGCATAATCTATGGCTGCTTCTAAGAGTCCAAACTTAGTGAGTAGTTTCACAGCAGAGTCACCACCAAGACTCTTTGCCCACAAATAGGCAACTTGTTTAGATGCATTCACACCACCATGAGCTTTAGCAACCTGTTTAAGTAAGGTAAGAGAAATTATTGTGAAAATTATAGTTTAATAACTTATTCTTCTATAATGAACCCTCCTGATGCTTTAGTGTAGCACTTAAGATTTTGTGATCAAGAAATAATTTTTTATCAAAATATTGGGATTTTTGAAATTAAAAAATATATGACTACTTTTTTTTCTACATTTTTATCACAAGTAATGGTGGAAATGATAGGACTGTCAGTTTAAACAATGTCATTACTCATTGCCTTTTATAACTAAATATTATCATTAATATAATAACATGCTTAATATTTTGATCAACTAACACCTCTTGAGAGTGTACTCTTTCTGCTGATACCAAAACCTAAATTTTTGACAGCCTGTGGTGTACAGTAAGAGACAGTATCAAACAAACTCAGCATAATTTTGTAGAGATAACATACCCTATAAGCTTCATCCCACAGATCTTGTCCTCTGTACATTGTAACAGCTGCTTTCCAATCTTTGGCTTCCACAAAATGATGTTCTGCTTGACGAAGGTTTCCATCATTCTCCAATTCCTGCGTGCACAATGATAAGTTTTACATTAGCATGTTGTATTTAATAAATGGACTTGTCAGTCAGTTTGATCACCTGCTTACATATGAGTGCAGGGTGGGAAGACATGCAGTTGTGCAATTGCACAAGACCCACTCACACTTAGATTTTGACGTTTATCAATACACAGTCACGGGACAAAAAACCTTTTAATGACACACACAAACTTTTGAAATGACTGTTGCAGTTTATCTGAAACATATATTTACCTTTGCTAGATGCAGGTGTGTGTCTTGGAGTAGATCAGGATGATGTTGTTTCACAAGTCTCACCATATGGTCATATTGACGCTGTTTCTTATACATAGTGATAGCTAGGTCTGGCTCATCAACTGTTAGATACAACCTGTCAAGTGATATGATATAAATGTAAACAAATAAAATATCTACTGCATTCATTTATGTTCCTTTCCCATTTTTTGTTTGTTTGAAACTTGGCCAAAACGGTAAGAAATTTAAAATTCATGGTTTTCCTTAAAAAAACTTTTGGTCATTTTCTGAAGGCTCTTTTAAACACAAATGATTATACTTCATACATCATAGCTCTACAAATATCACACACTATGTCTTATTTATATACACTATGTCTTATTTATTTCACTGAGTCAATGCAACAAAAAGAGGCTTTTGACTGATACAAAAATCTCAAATTTGATGGAGGAAAAATGGGGATAGGTTGTTGATCGAACGATCCTTGTTTTAATAGTGTTTGACAGTGTATAGAACTCTTACCTCTCAGCTTCTCTGAATTTGCCTTGACTCTCAAGTTGTTGAGCTTGACTTATATACAGCACCGCAACATCCTCAGTCTTCATACAAGTAACTGCCAACTTCAAGAGCAAAACAAAGTAATATTTTAAAATTCCATCAAACCATAAGTTCTCTCAAAGCATTAAAAATAATTTAAACTTTCGAGAAATGGTATTTCAAATAATTATGGAACCAATATGACTTGGAGACTGATGCTCTGCACCTTTGACTTGTCTTCTTGGATGTATGACGCACTGATTTTAAGTTACAGTTCATGATTGCTGCACATACTTAACATTAAAAAGGCACTAAGATGTGTCCTTGTGCTTGTAGCAAATATTGATAACCATACATTTGCATAAAGCATGTGTACTGGTATTGATAATCACTTGATTTAGTCAAATAATAGAATGTCTTTTATGTGCCTAATAAAAGCAAACTTGATATTACATCTTCTTAGCACTGATCATTCTGTGAATACAGCATGTTACAATTTTGTTTCCCATGGTGACTACTGATGAAAGAATATCAACTTCAAAGTTGCAAGTCCAAATCACATGAAGCAATAATTCTGCTTCTAGGTGTGCTAAGGAGCTCAGACATGGTGGAGTGCTACTAGAATTATCGTATCTCATCTGGCCACAGGACTCATGCTTATGGCTTTGTGAATCTGTACCTGGTAATCTGACTCAACCATCAACTTACCTTGTGTGCTGCCTCCCATTTGCCTGCTGCTGTGTACATTTCTATAGCTTCCTTAGTCAGACCAGCTTGTACATAGTATCGTTCCGCTCTCTGAAAATTGTAAAAACAACAAAACAAGACTTTAAAAAAAAACACTTTTGAAAAATAATGATTTATTTTGTAACAAGTATAATAGGACAGAATGGTTTATGAAATTATTGAAATTAATTTATATGAAAAAAAATTGGTTACACTTTCTTCACAAAGCACAACATTTTGTACATCTTGAACTTGGGATTTATTTATTTTCTTGCAGTTTTCAGTACACTGCCTGGATGCAACACATTTAATTGAGGCCATTTGTACCACTACGGTTTGTCGTATGAGCTATTTAATTCAAACTTAAAAATTTAAAATTTAAAACTTCAAATTGGTGTTAATCATTCAAACAGGTGTAAATCAATACAGCTGTCTGTATGATTCTTGGACAGAACATAAATATGAGAGCAACACAAATCATATAAGCATATGATGGCGTAATGTACACATGAATAATTTTGTAATTACCAACCACGCGATATGATGATGTATCCATGTAGTGTGTCTGAGCTTCTGCAAGTATTTACGCAACACAAGCAGCCATAAAAGTACGTCCGGGAATTAAACATACAAACAATACATACCTCAAAGTCTCTGACGGTAGCATAATGCTGTGCAATCTTTGGGTAGTAGCGTTCTCCTACACTTGGGTCCTGTATCTCTATAATCTGTACAGCTTTGTTCCATTGGTGAGATTGGATAGCAGCTTCTATTGCTTTCTTAGAGGATCTAACAAGTGAGAAAAAGACAAACAATGTAAATAGCTAATATGTACAGGTGACGTCTGCATCTGGTTCTGGTATTCAAAAGGACAACATCATGGATTGTACACAACCCTCCATACACCCTATGTCAAAAAGAAATCTACCCACTAAAGAAACAGGTGTCACTATCACTCTGGAACTCTTATACCTATTCAAGTCCACCAAGCAAACTCACTTAATAACTTTACAACTGTGCTAAATTAAGACTCATCTGTTCTCAACCTTATGACTCTTTTTGTTTTTACAAATTATTTGTGTGTACATAAGTTCTAGTAAAATTTTATAAATTATAACTTGTTTGGTTTTCCTTCTTACTATCAAATGTTTTCATTTTTTCAGTGCATAGAGGTTTGTGCATTACAGCACTTTATAAATGTATGTTATTTTTAATTATTATGATGTACCATTGTGTTATATTGCACTGAATATCTGTCTCACATGCTCCTAAATTGTTAACAGACTTTAAAGTGTGCCATTACGGCGACACATAACTTTTTCAGAATACCATATTGCCAATAACACTGTGTATACTCTCAATCATCTGTATTGGCAACTATTTTAGCAGTAATATGTTTTTACACGCACAATGTAGTACGCCGTTTCTTTTAATAACAGATTAGAATTGTGTTTCTAAAATTAGCAGTGAAAAGCACCAAATAAAAATAAACCCCCCACACAAAATTTCCCCTTTAAAGTCAAATCCTAATCTTACCCTGCTTCTATATAGTGGTTGATAGCAGCATCAAGTTGTTTCTGTGACACTAGATGATCTCCCCATTCCTCTTCAAGACGTACCACTTCACTTGGGAATGCAACACGAGCCAGTTCAACAGCTGTAACAATGAACAAAGGAAGAAAACTTGGTTTCAAGAAATTACATCTATTTGCAAAACCTTTCGCATGGCCCGATTTGGGGCAGTTTAAAGCTAATTGAATCACATCATCAGCAGATTCAGCATCTCATTCACCTATCAATCTGCTTAGCATCGCATGACGCAGGCATGACCTAGTTCTTTTTACAATATTGGGGCGGCTGACAGTGCCTTGCGGCGACGATAACGTGACTCAGCGGCCGACATATAAGCCTGTTTGTGGGTCGTGTAGTCCGCTTTGGCGTTCCCACTCTTCACAATGTTCTCGTCATCCACTCAAACATACGTTGTGCTGTACTTGAGAAGAATCTACTAACTTTTACATTTTTACTTTGCATTTTACCATCTCAGAGAGCTCTACTATGTCTAGAAGAGGAAGGGGAAGCAGAGGAAAGAGACGTGGTAACACAAGGTAGAATATATCCACAAGAAAAGCCAAGGAAACTAATGTAGACTCTGGATCTGATAATGAGGAGAGGGCCTCTGCCAGTCATGAGGCTAGTTCCAAAGCCAGTTCTAACTGATCCAGGCCAGCCAGTACCAGCCCTCACAGACAGCAACACAGCCATGTGAGACAGGTACCCACCGCCCTGTTTCTAGCCTGCATTCAGACATAGATGCTTGGTAAGTTTGGTGTTGTTCTTGCTTGTAAAATATTGCCTACTGCTACGTGTGTTGTGAGAAAGTTCAAATGTGTAGTTTAGTTTTCCTGGTTTCCTGTAAAAAATGGCTTGTTTTGAATGTTGTGTGTAGCCAAAAACTGCCTTCAATATTTCCTGCAAACTTTGCCCTATGTCATAAATGATTGAAAATGGAGAATTTGTTCTTTTTATTTTTAGGCCCAGAAGTCCAAATCCCCCTCTCCACAGTAATGCTGGATCGGATCAAGAGCCCACTCAACAAGGATCTCAACAAGTACAAGAAATGCATTCCTCAACTGACCATGAAGATGACATGCCACTTGTGCCCACCAAGAAGGCCAAGAGGTTCTCTCAGGCTAACGATCGGTCCATGGTCCATCAAAGATCCCAAGGCTAACAGCACTTGCCGTTGTTTTTTCGTCAATGGTCGTTGACATAGACTACCAACAAAATTGTGACGACCTCAAAACGACCTTGACGGCCTTGCACTGCATGGAAAGGTCAAAGAAATAAGGGTTGCCGTCTCCAACAAAATCTGAAGGGAATCACAACTAATTTTATTGCTGCCACAAAATTTTCAACATGCTGAAAATTTGCCTATGGACGCGACTGATAATTTCGGCCGTCTGCAGTCACTAGCGGATTCGTCAGCGACAATTGAAGGAAACACATGATGATTGGCGGGAAATTCAAAATTGCAATTCGCGGCTTAATGTAGCTTGCAGTACCCTCCCTATTCATCATAGTGTGAACCTGCCTTAACCTAGAGTGAACCTGCCTTAAACAGTCTCTCTCTTTATTTCCAGATTTGCTTATTCCTGTTGTCCCATTTTTACTGGTGAGATATCAATATCTTACCTCTCCTGAAAGACTTTCCTCTGCGGTAGCATTCCAGAGCTCTCTGATCATCCTGTGTCTTTTCAAACAAGTCACCAGCCTGTCAAAGAAGAATAAGAAACATCCAGATTTGGTTGATTCATTTTACTATGTTGTCTTACCTACCCCTGTTATAAGAGAACTTTTTTGCAGCGGGGTTGAGATTGGTTGATTGAATCACTTCAAGAAATATACCTGCACCTACTTCATTAATGTAACATTGTGTGTCCCAATACTTTTGATGTGTTAAACAGGGCATGTGCCTCAGCAAGTGCAAGATTGAGGTTTCTGGTAAACAGTGTAGTATTTCAAAGAATTGTTGACGGATTTCTGAAACACTACCACACTGTGTTACCCGAGGCAACAACTATAACCAACCCCTTCTTGATCAATGCGGCAGACAGGGTGGGCAAGGATCATGGATGCTATATTTTTACAATTGATTTACTATATGAAATGCATTTGACACTGATGTTATTTGCTAATAGCCAGCATAGCTGCACTAGTGCCAGTCATACATGCTAGTAGCCCTGTTTTGATAGTAAATTACCAATATCACATTCAGAATATTTACTTTACTACTTACCCTTTCATAGAATTCTCCCTTGATCAATGCAGCAGCAATACGCTGTATAAGATCCCTGTTACTGATCAATTCTTCTTGGCTAGTAGCTAGTCTAGCAGCCCTAGCTGGCATACCAGCCTTCATGTATAGATTGATGGCAGCATGGTAGTCACCTTCTATCTCTTTGAGTTCACCTGCTCTCTCTTCTTGACTGGTGTCCATAAGCCACTGGTAGTAGTTGCGACGCAGGCTCTCTAGCTCCGGATGACCCTACAAAACATTTGCAAATAAATATGTATATATATTAAACAATGCTTGTAATTATCATTTTGTTGTTTTCTTTTTGTTCTAGAGGATCCAACGCATGGTCTTCTACACCATCTTCAAAGTTGTCTAGTATGTTCAGAATGATTGATGAAACATTCATCCAACAAACGAGAACCATACTTCATAACAATGTGGACTTGTGCTTGTATTTTACTCAGTAGAAGTAATGCATAAAAATTTACCCACCAAGGTTATTTTTCTGCCCAACATAAATCACATAAGCACAACAGGACCTCCAGATAGTTTGAATACTTCTCAAAAAGGTTTAGACAAAAATATAATCTCTGACAATGTACACTTATAAAGCATCTATCAAATGTACATTGTATTTAGATCTGCATTAATCGCATATTGGAATGTCATTGCCTCTTACACCAATGGTTATTCTTTACATTATCCAGTAGAAGCGGCAAGGTGTACGTTTGTTTTGTTCTTGTTTGATGGAAGTCAAACTTACCTTAGCTTCAGCTACTGCGATAGCTTCATCCCACTTATGTAGCTCCTGATACATCTCCATTGCCTCATCTATTGCATTCTATTATCAAGGTAATATCACATCAGAATTACACAATCAGTATAAAAATATTACAGCCTTTTGTATTAAGCAAACAAAGTGTAATTTAACAAGGAGAGAAGAGTTGCGGTGTAAAATGCAGTACACCCGAAGGCTGCCTTGTGTATACTTTTGTTGTTTTCTATGTAATAAGGTAATCAGGAATTACTCCCTATTCCAGAATAATATAGTACTAATTTTTTTTTGATATTTGGCAAAAAAAATGCAACATTGCATCCTGTATCATAGCTGCAACAAAAAAATGAAGATAGGAAGAAAACAAGAAAAAACATTGGGGAAAAAGAGATGACACTCTAATTCTCTGAAGAAATTCAAAAATCATGTGTTGACATTCTTCCTAAAAAATAATAGCTTTTAAAATTGGGGTCAAAATACAACTGTAAGTCCCATGCAGCCAGTGTTTTTATCAGGTAAGGAGATTTTCTGTTATAGCTTTGTTCTTGTAGAATCTTTTCAATACAGTGCTTCATGTTCCCAAAATAAGCTGCTAATTAAGCTCACCTGTTCAAGGTAGACAGTTTCAGCCTCTTTGAAGTCTTTATTGAGTACTGCCAGTTTGGCTCTCACTACATAGTAATTGGTACCATCACCACCCTGCAAAAGAAATGACAGAGAATGCGCCTACTAAGATTGCTGCATATATTAACAACATACTATGGTATTTTGGAAAAATACCAAATATTAAATTTGAACATACTTCTAGCTTTGGGGAGGAAAACAAGCAATATTAGTTTATAACTGTTATCGTAAGTTATATACTTATAAATCTAAAACTATTTGCACCGGGGAAAATGCACAACCTTTGTCTAAAACCACAAAGCTGTGTGCAGATATCAAAATATCAAAATTAAATAATCGAATCCTTGTTTTGTAGCTATACAAAATGGCAACTTTTGAGCAAGCTAATACTCAAATTTTTTGTTCAATTTTTGTAATTTTAAAACCCATATCTATCACTCTCTCTGAAGTAAAATATTTGCACACTGCTTAATTATTTTGCTTCAGGCAAACACTCTAAAAGTAAGAGTGTAAAATCTTACCACTTCAGCTGTTCAAATTACTATTTATTCATGTTGATGAATTTAGTTGTATAATCTTGTCAACTTGTTATTTTATCCTGGATACCTATATTATCATGTATAACGTTATTTTTTATTTTATTGCCATATCCTGAGTTATACTTCTAATCATGTTAGATATATTATATAGTACATGGCTATGGTATACAACTTGTATTAATTCTTACATTAATAATTGCTTTTACCAATAATCTTACTGTTTAATATTACTCAAACTGATTTGTATATATACATATCGATCTATGTTATTTGTATTTATATATACTGTATTTGATATTGATTGATGAATAAAATATGAATGAATGAATGAATATACTACATAGACTCACCACTTCTTCTGCCATCTCAGCAGCCAATTTATTGATATTATGCAAGAATTTGGCCTTGGCCACATCACCAAGTGCTGCATAACATCTCTCTGCAATATGAAGCTGCTTATTCTCAAGAGATAGTTTGCTCAAAGTTTTCCACATGGCTTCCGTCTCACTGCTCATCTCAAGGGTCTCCAAGAAGGCAACCGCTCTGTTGGGAGGCAATGAAACATTGTGTTAGGCTGGCAGGTTGTATGCCTTAAGCACCCAGCAGGGTGGAATTGTTATTATCATAACAATTTTAAAAGAAAGAGCATTATCAATCATCAAACATGACTTTTTATCTGTCCCTACCAAAAGTGTACATTTCTTTAGTGACATCAAAAGTTGGATGATCACCAACAAGCTCATGCTTAATGACAACAAAACCGAGATCTTACACCTCACTTCTCGGTTTATTCATGATACCGACAGCGTCACAGTGTGTGTGGGTGATGCAAGTGTACCTGCTTCTTCTACTGCACGGAATCTGGGCGTCATCATTGATGATCACATGACTCTGTCCCAGCATGTAAGCAGCATCTGCCGTAGTGCCTCGTTTGCTCTCTACAACATCGGCAAGTTAAGAAAATACCTCGACCAGGCGTCTGTTGAAATGCTTGTTCACTCATTTGTAACTTCGCGTTTAGATAGCTGCAACAGCTTGTTATACGGACTTCCTCAATTCAACTTGATAGGTTACAGAGAATCCAAAATGCCGCAGCTCGGCTAGTCACCTGTGTTAGGGTCGCGTCCACATGAGTCCCATTCTTCGCGATCTCCATTGGTTGTCGGTACGCAAACGGATCATGTTTAGAGCTCTTCTTCTGACATTCAAGATCCTCCACGGACTTGCACCTCTTTATCTTACTGATCTGGTTACCATCTACACACCGACTCGCTCACTACGTTCTTCAAGTCAACGTCTGCTAAAACCACCACCACTTTCGGTTCCGTGCGCACGTATACATATGGCAATCGTATGCGTTTTCGGTTTCAGCGCCAAAATTATGGAATCAGCTGCCCACTCACATCCGTGCAATAGACTTGATATCTCAGTTCAAATCGGCTCTGAAGACATTTCTGTTCGACAATGATTTATTTTAATTTATTTTTTGTGCAATCTGCATCATTTGAACTTTGACTTTGTGCATTGAGCCTGCTTTGTATATATTCTGCTGCAGGTTTTTAACATATTATCTTGTGTACTTTTAATTAATGCCAGTGTGTATTTCATATATATTTATGTGTAAACTGTACGATTAAGGTATTAAGGGTTTTTAGTAATGTATTGGTTTTTGTCTTACTTTTGTTCAGCGCCTTGAGGTGTATGCGTAAGGCGCTATAAAAATGCGGTTTTGTTGTTGTTGTTGTTGTTGTATGTACCTGTACATTTCTTTATGTACCAAGATTATGTCAGGAGAGTGAAACCATGTCGTCTTTGACACTCTCCTAAAATACCCTATACTAGTACAATTAGCTCCTAATAGGCAGGACTCATAACATCATGAATTGATATAGAATGGCATACACAGCGTTGGGTGCAGGACCTGCACTTTGTGTATTGTGTGACTGGTGCACACTGTTGTTAATTAATGTGCGTAGTAACAAAAACTTAATAATACTATTACGAGTTGATCATAGCATTACAAATTAATGTTTTAAAAATCCTCTTAATCTATTTACACAATCACACCAAAGCTCTCCTTATTGCTGCTCTGCTCAATAGCTCCAGTAAGCTACTAACAACCCTCCTTCCCATTCACAAAACTGGACATTTACTCACCTTGAGAAATCGCCATCATCAATGGCTGTACCAAACTCAATTAGGCCCTCATCTAGCGTGTATGATATAGTGGTCACTCCTTCCTTCACAATGACATCAGTTGTACCATCAGCTCTCTCAAGATCAACTATGTCCCCCTGTCGCAATATCAAATACAATGGTACAAATGTATCTGGGAATTTGCTGGGTGTCTTTTCAATAATCAAGCAGGTCTTTTTTTACAATGATTTGAGGTGTCTAAATGTATTTTAAGGTACTCTGTGAAATTTTATGAAAGCTTTTGCATAGCTTTCATGGATGCAAGGAGGAAGGACATGTTATTGCATTTTACTCAAAGCACATCCTTTAAAACCAATATTGCTGTTCACAACTGGAACACCTAATGTAAGCTATTACTTTCACAACTATTATATGGACAACCTTTTACTGCACCTATTGTTCTTTCCTTTGAAAATAAAACATACCAATATAGTTGCAACTTGTATCAAATCTTATTTTATTTCATTATCATTCACAACGACCGGGTAACATTTAAATCAATTTCTTCAAATAAAACAGTTTTTCCATTGACGTGCAAAGACCTCCCTAGGTATATTTTCAGAATTGTTATTATATCCTTTTTATTATCCTCCCTCTTTTCTTCACAACAATTACAAAAGCAGCTCACTTTTAGCATTCAACATACTCTCACTTTCATTGACATGGCAAAAGTAACATTATAGTACATCAGTTAGAAAAGGAAATACACTGTAAGCGCAGAACTCAATCAAAAGAGACAATGGTAGTTTTCCACAAGGTCTTTTTTTTTTATAGTGTAGTTCTATAATTACCTTGATAGGGAACATTGTAACCTTCTCAGGGTGGTCAATATTGTACCATACACACAATGTATCTCTGTTCTGTGCTACTACGACATCACTTTGCGGCACCCACTAGAAAGAAAAAGAAGCGGAAAACATGGAATATCAGTTTTGGATGATTTTAACATTTAGAACTTGAGCACAGGAGCTAGATATTCTTTTTCTATACATCATCAAGGAATGCCCTGACTCCATCTCTCATAGCAGTACCTTCTGTTGAAGCATTACAGCATGGGATTGCTAGCATCCAGCTTACTAAGTTGGCAGATGTTTTTTTTACTTGCACCATCTGTATATATTTCAACACAACCTACATTCAGTACTTCTATTTGCCTACTCACATATGCGGGATGCACCGTACACGAAGAAGAGTGAGAATATTTCTCCATGCAACTTTCTTTACTTAATGTAGCTTTTACAAAGCACTGTGACATTTCTTTGATTAACCATACACTACACACCATACAGGTTGAATTGAATCATGCAAGTTAAAGGTAATTACCTGGACATAGCTGCAATAGTTGAGTATTGTTGTCTTGATCTGGGTGTCAATATTAAACAGGTGCAACTGTGAAAGGGAAAACATAAAAATTAATTAATGGTCCTTACACATTCATTTTATTTCACACATTATCTTTAATTCTGTCACTTCTTTGTGTAACTTTAAAGCAACACTGTCCATTTCAGTTGTTTGGAGGCATTTTAAATCCCTCATAGTTATCTGCTGTACGTGGAAGTTTGTGTTACATATCAGGGTTAATTTAACAATCATAACAAGAACCTGATGAGATGCTACACACATGCAGTCATAGACTCATGGCTACAAACTGCACCATAAGAGCCTTATCCTCAATGATGGTTCATGTCACCTGGAGAGTATCTGACTATTGCAATTGGTAGACTTCCAAGCACCATGATTTTATCTAATTATACTTTACTAGGGGTTGAATTATACCATGCAGTTACTACCATGGTAACATTATTTTGCACCTGCATCTGGTTATTCTATCTGGAAAGTCATTGTTACTGGCATACTTAATATCAAATCACTAGCAGTTGAGCATGAGGGAGCTTGATGGAGTTACTCTGCCGTTTTAGGGATGACTTATTCACCACTATACCATTTTCCACCTTGATGTGGCAGTGACGTCCGTATACATTTCATTGGGCTCAGTTACATAATTGCTTGTGTTTGCTCAAAGCACTGCTGTGAACATGCACACGCTTAAAGATGACACTTAGATGCGCACGCGAAACAGTTGCATCATCACGTTGACGTAACTGCCACATCAGGGTGAAAATGGTATAGCGTTTTGCAGCAGTGATTCATCTCTGTTACAATGATGCGGCCATACGTAGACAACTTATAAGTATGTCAAAAACCAAGAAAAACCTACCCGAAGTCTCTTGTCTCTAAAGAGTAATTTGCTAGCAGTCTCGTTGAGTTCCAGCCAGTCTACCCTTGAGTCATGTGTAAAGGAGCCCACATTGAATCCCATGATGAGATCCATGATGGCAATGGTCTTCAAATCAACTAGGTAGGCCATCTTCTTGTTGTCTTCTACTCCCATTTGTTTGCGCTCATTCAGACGTACACTAATTAGAAAAAATTGAAACACATCAGAAGATTACTTGAATCCACAGAATAAAATGATTAGCTGTTTATCAATGAACACTTACTGTTTAATACTTTAATAAGCATGAAGGAGCCCTATGAATATTTAGCACAATAGACCTTTTCATATCAAGATCGGAAAAGTTCGGAAAACAGCGCTATTTATTCAGTAAGCTAGGGGGTCAAATTGTACCCAAACTGGCGGACAAGAAATGTCATGAATTACGATACCCTTTTGCGCGAAAATACAGCTTATTATGCCAATGTGAACATGGTCATCGCGAGAAATATTTTCCTAGCATATTGAGCTAACACCTCAGCTACTTAGTTTTTAACAATAAGATACTAATGGAATGAGATGAAGAAATGTCCGTAATTTTTCGTCAGTTGAATTTTTTTTACAGAACGATTTGTTTACATGCATCACCTCTTCCCAACGCTACCACCACACGCATGATTGCATGTTGAGTATCCTTGGCAAAAGTACCTCTCTCATCCCTAAATTGACCATCGAAAGTTCATCGTAGTTATGATGCATGTTACACATTGACTTCGCACTGTACATGATGCTGAAGAGGTACTTTTTTGTGCGCGCGATTGGGGAAATTATTTCATGCTTCGGGTTTTATCGGAATTACTCCGTATGAAAAGGTCTATATGACTATGCACTCTCTACACTCTCGAATATAAAAAACAGCAATATTTGTTATAAATTACCTGATCAGATGTGGGTTGGTGAATTCTGTCCTGACACATCCAAGTATCTCATTGTTGCCATATTCAACCAGTGATAACTCTCCAGCATTGAATATCATGCACACCTAATTGATAATAACAAATTTCAGGCTAGTTTAAAAAACAATTTAGGTATAATATTTTAGAATCTGGTACACCATCCTGTCTAACACCCTCTGAAGTCGCTTACCATACATGTATGTTATGTATCATGCACGGAATAAAACACAGCTTCTGTGTAGCGGACCTGATTGTAAAACCTAACCCAATTATACACTCTTTTTCTAGGATATTGATGAGGTCACATGATCAGATGGTTAATTTGTTCTTGCATTGAAGATCCATGAAAACTGTGAATATGTTCTTAAAGGGAATCAATAGTTTGTCTATGAGAGCATTACGTAAATTGGCAGATAACTACTTACAATCTGTTTTGGCAGCTCCTCTTTAGCCTATTTCTACTATAGCGTGTCTTGTCTCAAGTGGAGCGTAGTGTTAGGGTGTTTATGCGGGTTGCATTGCCAGCAACGGGTTGCATTGCCAGCAACCTGAAAAATTTCCCTGATATGATTGTGTATACTGAGAAATATGTATATGGTGTTACTTTTAACTTAAGAAAAGACACACTTGAGTAATTCCTCTGTAACTTCTACTTACATGTTCCTCTTCAACCTGCATTTCCCTTTGCCTTATATACTACTAATTAATATAATTTCTTTAATACTTACATGTTCATTCTCAAAAAAGAACTTCTCGTTACCACCTGTATTCTGCCATGGTACCTCACTCAGTTTATTGCTGCTAAGATCTCCCAGTAGTATGGTGTCAGTGGTGTGGGCTACTATGTACCGGTCATGACCTAATATGCGAACTTCATCAATCTGAAATACGAGAAGTATATAGTTCAAAGTGATAATTTATTCTTACCTATACAAATGGAAATTGTCCAAAAAACAAGAGGTTTCCTCATATTTTTTAATTTCTAGAATATACCCACAGATAGGTGGAAAAACACAAGAACACATCCCAAGACCCAAGATAAATTCCTAGTACAAAAACATACATCAATGTACATGTGGAGTATCATTTAATTCCAGGGAAATTCCATTATTTGAAGGAGCAATAATCTGTTACATGGCAGTGTAAATTAAATTTTCCCTACTTCTAAGAGCTTCAGACATTCTTTTAGATTACTGAAAAAAGACAACTATGCAAATTTTGAATCATAAGTTCTCAGATATACCGCAAAACCTTGTCTACAAGCATATAGAGTGTTTTTGAAGAAAGCTAAATTAAAACGAAACAGGCGGGAATATGCAAATACAATATATTGGTCTTACAACAGCACTTGTTTGTATATGTTTGTATCTGTAATTTATTTGCTTAAACTCCCATAATGTTATAATTTTGTCAATGGATGGCGCCTGGATTAATTTAGCTTTCATCAAAAGCACTCTATATGCTAGTAGAGAAGGTTTTACGGTAGTGGATGCTTATTTGTTAATTGGAAATGTACTCTCTCAATGAAAGAAATGGATTGGATATGCTTTAGTTCTTTAATACTTTACTGGTTTTTTTTCTTCAAAGTGCTTCTCTGTGTCTGTGTCAGCTGTACAACCCTTGATGATATGGGCCAAGCAATGCTAACATGTCAATGAGTCAGCAAAACAGATCTCATGGTGACCAATCACAGACAAGGTGTAGTAATATGTAATATGCTCTACACACAAAAATCATGCCAAACCGAGAAAAAATATTTTGTAAGGTATCACATATAAATGGTGGTTCCATGTATCAGACGAGTCAAACCTGAGCAGGCCTTATCGAAAAGAGAAGGTCTGTTACCTACACCTCACCCTCTAGGTCCAGGGGAAAAGTTAGCCATAAGTACAGTTTGTCCAGGTATGCTGACTTGACTCAGCCCATGACAAAACAAGATAAGATCTGTTACCACTTTCAAATTGATTCCCTTACCTCATATCCATAGTGTGACTTCAACACAACTCTTGTTCCCGTGGACAGATTCTTGACGATAACCTGACTCAAGCCAACGTAAGTCATCTCAAACTTGTTCTTGTAAATTGAACGTCGTAAACAGCAATCAAACAGCTCCACACCACCACACAATGTTCCCTAACATTAAAAAATTAAAATTAAAATTAAAACAACTTTAAAGAAAGAAAGAGGCAATGAGCTTTAGTGTGTCGTATCTCAAGTCTAGAGTAAAGCCATGTTGGATTTTGTAGTGGTAGTTTCAAATTGCGCATGCTAACCTAATCAAGCTGGCCGTATACACAAGTGTAGAAGGGCGACTTTGTAGAAGGGCGACTTTGTAGAAGGGCAACTTGTCTGTACACTGACTATACAACCATCTGCACACAGTGACACCCTCAACAACTCTCAACTTGATACAGGGCACAGTATAGAAAATGTACCTAAAATGTACTCAATCCTAGTTCAGGGCATATATTGGTTTAAAAACACTGCATAACATGTGACAATATCATTAACTTTTTCTTCACAAACAAACAACTCAAGGTTTCAAAATTGTAAAACATTCTGTTGTAAAATGTGTAACACTTTATTACAGTTTGCTTTTCATTATTATTGACCTAAAATGCAAACAATGTAAAATCAGTTTTAACACATTCTGAAATTTTCTCTCTGAAACTAAAAGAGACATCTTATTCAAAATATGTTAGCTGATGGAACATTAGTTGATTTTAAACTACAATAACAAATAAATGTTCTGGTAAATTTGAAGGTTCTCTAAAATTCATGTTTTTTGTCATATTAACTACAATTAATGCAATTCTTAAAAACTGTGCAATAATTTACAAAAAAAGCTTGGATTTAGAGTGCTGAAAACAGGAATACATGTATCTTCAACAGTGATTATCAACTTTCCTGTTGGCATTATTTCAAATATGTTTCACAAGTTGCCCACCAAAATTTCTACTTGTCTTATTCTCGTTATATTTCAATGTTTTTCAACAATATATAATAAATGCACACCACACAGTAATAATTAGACACCCATGCAATTAAAGGATGTATAACATACTCAACCCATTTACAACAAGACTTACAGCAGTGAGTCGTGAGCCATCTTTCTTCCAAGCCAATGCAGTGATAGTATACAGGTTGAGAATTTCTTTCATCTTAGCCTCTTCCCACATTCCTCTACGTGGAGCCCAGTTGAATACTCGCAACCTACAAGAAGCAATACTTACAATAAATGCCATTAACTATTCTTTTATCTCTTAAATAATGTGTTTTTACTATTTGAAAAAATTCAACATCTTTACAAAATAATATTAAATGTACTGAGAAGTGCACATAAATTAAGACCATCGTCAAGCATGGAATGCACAAGTTTATACCAAGTCTGTCTCTATAGGAACGCCTCTCCAGTTGATTAAAAAAATTCTCCTCGAATTGATTAAAAAAATTGGGTCGGTCGGTCGGTCGGGAAAAGTTTTTTT
The DNA here is from genome assembly GCF_039555335.1 of Amphiura filiformis. NCBI lineage: Eukaryota > Metazoa > Echinodermata > Ophiuroidea > Amphilepidida > Amphiuridae > Amphiura > Amphiura filiformis. Next base: position 49,927,414 of record NC_092644.1, on the reverse strand, counting down.
TTTCTTTTTTTTTTCCTGTCCCTGTTTAGATGGTCTTTTTTCCAGGTACCAAACGTTGAATATTCCGGATTTACATGTATGTTATACACTGTGCCAGCAGCAAGACAACAAAAACACATTCAAGGTACAAACATCTTTCATTTCTTTTCCTGATTCTCTTCAAGAACAATAATAAAGCTGCAGAAATAAAACAAAATAGAACAAAAAACGTGGAACTGTTGCCATGTTTCACCACCACGGCCAGCGCAATGTCATTCGCGTCCGCCATGTTGCCTTGTCAACATCGACCGTATCATTTGTGCTTTATAGAAATAGCGTGTCAAAAATTCAGATTTACATAGAAATAAACATCATTTTTATATCATGGACAACTAGATGTTTATAAAATTAATTTATAAACAATACAATAAAGGGTTCGTAGTTTTTTTTCAGTCTAAACGAATTTATTTTATTCAATTTATTCTTGCATTGTCTGTACGGTCGAAAAAGAATGTTTAGTTCCATGCCGCTATGCACTGTTCTGGGAGTTTTACATGGTTCAGTTGCAAATTGCAGAATGAGATGCTGGGGATGATGTTAAAACTACGTTTTTCAAGGTCTGACAGAACGATGAAAGGTTTTGAATGCGGTAAAAATCCTTTACGTAATCAGAATTTTGTAATATATGAGAAAAATTGAAAAAAAAAAAACTTTTTGCAAAAAAAAAGTTTTTGGGTCGCGAGAGACGGTCGGTCAGTCGAGGGCAAGCAAACATATTTTTTTTTTGCCTAACTAAAGTAACAGTAAAATGGTGAAACTGTAATGCTTTTTCTTACCTATTATAGCTTCCTACTACCACACTCTGACCACTAGGACTGTTCACAGCCACAGTAAATTCATGCTCATCTATATCTTTGCTGAAATCAAACTGCTGTGTCAGCCTTCCTTCTCTACCATACACCAGTATCTTCTTGTCACATCCAGCTGCCACCACACTGTTACTTGCCCAACACAAGGCATACGGAGGACAGGTGTGCACACAGATTTTGCCCTGAGAATCGCCCGAGCCTTCATCATCAAAGAAGTAGCGCACAATGGAACCATCAGCATGGCCTGACAGGATCCCTTTGCCTGAATTACTGGAGCAAAGAAATATGTTTTCTCATAAATAGGAAACATAAAATAAGCAAAAACAAGAAATATCTCACACACAGACTCACATTGCTTGCAGATGGATTAACAGAAGACCATAGGGCATAATGTATGACTTCCATACAATTTCAACTTGTTATTCTTGACTCAAAATGCTGAAATAATATTGACAATAAATTGCGCATGGCATCTTGATAGATGCAAATGACTTGTACTTTCACTCAAAAAGTTGAGTTCATTATTTTTCAGAAGAAATATCACCATCTAAGCCCAACACTATCCTGTCATTTGTGTACTTACTTCTGTGCCAGAGACACTACATATGAATCTGTGCCATATATAGTGGATGATTTATTGGTCTTTGAGTTTGCCTGTCTAACTTTGCCATCAGCTAGACCAAACACAATATTCTGATCTGGAGGCCATATCAAACAGGTCACTGCACTCTGCTGTACAAACTTGTTGCAAATCACTTTTTTGGATTCCCTGCAGATGCAATAAAGAACAAAATATTTATTTGTTTAGCATGTGATCGACCAGTGAAAACTATGACAGATTTGAAAATGAAAAGAAACAATAAAAAAGTAGAAAATAATGCCATAAAGTAAATCTATTTCTCAAATTTTCGGGCATCGCTCTTATCTTCATCAGGTTACAGTTGTAGTACATTGCTATGCGTAATGGAAACCTTTAAAAAACAAATGGCAAGCATGTGGATCCGATACACATTGCTCCCATGATTGTGTGATGCCTTTATTCACTCACTCATGCTCACATCTTATATTTCTCAAAAGGTTTCCAGATCCATCATGTAAACATCACGACATTATACTGCTGTCACATGATAATGGGTGATTCCCTGAAAAAAAATCTACTGTATGGGGTTTTTATTTGCTACTTGTTCTTTTCATTTCTTTTCATAGTTACTAAATCTATTTGCTTATCTCTAAATAAGTAATCTTATCTTTCATATTTGTGACCAGCTCCAACAAAACCCGGAACAAGTCGCCAGACATGTTTTTGAGTCATAGGCCTTTAAAGATGACATTCCCATCAAAAAAAATAATTAAATTTTGGAATTCTTAATTTCATGGTATTTGACTGTGGGACAAAGTAGACTTTCAAATCCTTGAAAGTTCTTATTAAAAAGAGGTTTATTTAATCAACAAATAACAGTTGAATTATGATAATCCCTATTCAATCCTGTGTAAGGCAGGAAACTAATTGGCCCATTACTCAGAATAGAAATTTGGCAAATAATATCAAGGTATCATTTACAAAATGTTGGAAAGTATTGATGCTATTTATAATTTAGGTATCATTTTAAAGCTGATTGTCTAGTGCTTACATTTTTATTCAAATCATGAAATGTCAAAAATGCTACTTGTTCCTGGTTTTGTCAGAGCGGGTCACATTTTGAAAAAATAAAGAGTGAACAGCAGTTGGAAAAGCACATACACACTTACCAATCATCCCCAATCTTATAGACATAGATAATGTTGTCCGTTTGTCCCACTGCTATCTTAGTTGAATCCGGTGAGAATGCTAGTGCTTTCACTGTGTAACTCTTCTTCCCATACTGCATATATAATAGAACAAAAGACATGATCAATGTCAAGGTCAAGGTTTTGATTTTTCAATTTTCAATCGCGAAACATGAAAAATCTAATATGTGACCATTCACTTTAATTCATTAAATCAATTCATTTTAAGGGGATGTAATGTCCGCAGAGCAAACTCTATGGTCATTATACAATAGAATAACTCTAATTCTTACCTTTGAATCAATAGGTTTAGTAGAAACTTGTCCCTACGTTCACCAAGCTCATAGTGTATGGCTATGCTATGACTCAGGCTGGCTATTCTTACCTTTGAATCAATAGGTTTAGTAGAAAACTTGTCCCTACGTTCACCATGCTCATAGTGTATGGCTATACTATGACTCAGGCAGGATATTCTTACCTTTGAATCAATAGGTTTAGTAGAAAACTTGTCCCTACATTCACCAAGCTCATAGTGTATGGCTATGCTATGACTCAGGCTGGATATTCTTACCTTTGAATCAATAGGTTTAGTAGAAACTTGTCCCTGCGTTCACCAAGCTCATAGTGTATGGCTATGCTATGACTCAGGCTGGATATTCTTACCTTTGAATCAATAGGTTTAGTAGAAAACTTCACCAAGCTCATAGTATATATGGCTATGCTATGACTCAGGCTGGATATTCTTACCTTTGAATCAATAGGTTTAGTCAGGGACTGCCTTTTGAGGAGAGCAAGAGCAATCACTCTCTACTGCTCTCCTTAAATCTGATATGGGAGAGTGATTTTGAACTCTCCTTAGTTGACCATTCTCTCCTTACATTCTATTTTAAATGTTTTTAACAGCTCTCCTTGAAGGCTCCAGAAGAGCTATTTAATGCTCTCCTGCAAATGGCAAAAGACAGTCTCTGTTTAGTAGAAAACTTGTCCCTGCATTCACCAAGCTCATAGTGTATGGCTATGCTATGACTCAGGCTGGATATTCTTACCTTTGAATCAATAGGTTTAGTAGAAAACTTGTCCCTGCGTTCACCATGCTCATAGTGTATGGCTATGCTATGACTCAGGCTGGATATTCTTACCTTTGAATCAATAGGTTTAGTAGAAAACTTGTCCCTGCGTTCACCAAGCTCATAGTGTATGGCTATGCTATGATTCAGGCTGGATATTCTTACCTTTGAATCAATAGGTTTAGTAGAAAACTTGTCCCTACGTTCACCATGCTCATAGTGTATGGCTATACTATGACTCAGGCTGGATATTCTTACCTTTGAATCAATAGGTTTAGTAGAAAACTTGTCCCTCATGCTTCACCAAGCTCATAGTGTATGGCTATACTATGACTCAGGCTGGATATTCTTACCTTTGAATCAATAGGTTTAGTAGAAAACTTGTCCCTGCGTTCACCATGCTCATAGTGTATGGCTATGCTATGACTCAGGCTGGCTATTCTTACCTTTGAATCAATAGGTTTAGTAGAAAACTTGTCGCTGTGTTCACCAAGCTCATAGTGTATGGCTATGCTATGACTCAGGCTGGGTATTCTTACCTTTGAATCAATAGGTTTAGTAGAAAACTTGTCCCTGCGTTCACCAAGCTCATAGTGTATGGCTATGCTATGACTCAGGCTGGGTATTCTTACCTTTGAATCAATAGGTTTAGTAGAAAACTTGTCCCTACGTTCACCAAGCTCATAGATAGTGTATGGCTATGTTATGACTCAGGCTGGATATTCTTACCTTTGAATCAATAGGTTTAGTAGAAAACTTGTCCCTGCATTCACCAAGCTCATAGTGTATGGCTATGCTATGATTCAGGCTGGATATTCTTACCTTTGAATCAATAGGTTTAGTAGAAAACTTGTCCCTGCGTTCACCAAGCTCATAGTGTATGGCTATGCTATGACTCAGGCTGTATATTCTTACCTTTGAATCAATAGGTTTAGTAGAAAACTTGTCCCTACGTTCACCAAGCTCATAGATAGTGTATGGCTATGTTATGACTCAGGCTGGATATTCTTACCTTTGAATCAATAGGTTTAGTAGAAAACTTGTCGCTGTGTTCACCAAGCTCATAGTGTATGGCTATGCTATGACTCAGGCTGGGTATTCTTACCTTTGAATCAATAGGTTTAGTAGAAAACTTGTCCCTGTGTTCACCAAGCTCATAGTGTATGGCTATGCTATGATTCAGGCTGGATATTCTTACCTTTGAATCAATAGGTTTAGTAGAAAACTTGTCCCTGCGTTCACCAAGCTCATAGTGTATGGCTATGCTATGACTCAGGCTGGGTATTCTTACCTTTGAATCAATAGGTTTAGTAGAAAACTTGTCCCTCAAGTTCACCAAGCTCAGTAGTGTATGGCTATGCTATGATTCAGGCTGGATATTCTTACCTTTGAATCAATAGGTTTAGTAGAAAACTTGTCCCTGCGTTCACCAAGCTCATAGTGTATGGCTATGCTATGACTCAGGCTGGGTATTCTTACCTTTGAATCAATAGGTTTAGTAGAAAACTTGTCCCTGCATTCACCAAGCTCATAGTGTATGGCTATGCTATGACTCAGGCTGTATATTCTTACCTTTGAATCAATAGGTTTAGTAGAAAACTTGTCCCTGTGTTCACCATGCTCATAATGTATGGCTATGCTATGACTCATCAGGCTGGGTATTCTTACCTTTGAATCAATAGGTTTAGTAGAAAACTTGTCCCTACGTTCACCAAGCTCATAGTGTATGGCTATGCTATGACTCAGGCTGGGTATTCTTACCTTTGAATCAATAGGTTTAGTAGAAAACTTGTCCCTGCATTCACCAAGCTCATAGTGTATGGCTATGCTATGATTCAGGCTGGATATTCTTACCTTTGAATCAATAGGTTTAGTAGAAAACTTGTCCCTGCGTTCACCAAGCTCATAGTGTATGGCTATGCTATGACTCAGGCTGGGTATTCTTACCTTTGAATCAATAGGTTTAGTAGAAAACTTGTCCCTGCATTCACCAAGCTCATAGTGTATGGCTATGCTATGACTCAGGCTGTATATTCTTACCTTTGAATCAATAGGTTTAGTAGAAAACTTGTCCCTGTGTTCACCATGCTCATAATGTATGGCTATGCTATGACTCATCAGGCTGGGTATTCTTACCTTTGAATCAATAGGTTTATTAGAAAACTTGTCCCTGCGTTCACCAAGCTCATAGTGTATGGCTATGCTATGACTCAGGCTGGGTATTCTTACCTTTGAATCAATAGGTTTAGTAGAAAACTTGTCCCTGCGTTCCCCATGCTCATCATACAATAGAATAACTCTCTCTACAGTGCACACTGCAAGTTTGGTATTGTTTGGTGCCCAGGCTAGAGCTGTAATCTTTGCTGCCCCATCCTGTGACAAATAAATAATAATGTCATTTTAGAGTATTACATGTACAAATAATCTATCAACTTGACCCTACAATACACGATAATTTATATGGTCATTTTCACGGTAAAGGGTGTAACTTTGGATTTTTAACATTTTGATCCGTAGTTTTCTAATAAAGCCACAGAATTCCATGATTTTTGGCCACATAAGTCATCTAGTTAGCAGCTACCTTGGGTAGCATAATCATCTTCGGGAGTTACTGCGTTTAGTTTTAGTAGGCTTAAATGTACCTAATATTGCCATTTTGAAAAACTGTAAAAAACAGTAACATTTTTGTAAAACCCTGTGTTTTCTTCAGTTAGTTCATGGATAATTTTTCTTATCCTGAAAGTACGGTCATATGTTCAGTAAACACTGCCACATTAGATTTAATTGTGAACAGCCCTGTATTTTTGAGAACCGGACTTGATATTTGTCGCTTCGGAGGCTTCATTTTCCGTTAACAATTGTTAACAAACTTTGTGGGTATAGCTTTGGTTCATAATTCTTGGTTATTTCTTCACTTCTTCTTGATTCATAACAGTTGATATCTTAACTTGAAATGGGTAACAAAAATTAGTTGATTTGCAAGCTTTAAAAATTTTTATAAAATCTTGACTTCAAAGAGCCGATTTTCCGTTAACTTTTTTGAAGCCTCCGAAACAAACTGTTCAGCAAGCTTGGGCAAATATAAATAAAAGAGCTCATCCAATCTATTGATCAAAATGTAGCAAAGTAGATCCTCAAGTCACTTGTTTTTAAATCATGGAGATATATATCACCGTTTGAAAATGGGACCCAATACAAACTTTCCGTTAACAATTGAAGCCTCCGAAACAAATGAAGCCTCCGAAACAACAGTAAACTTAATTATCATCTATGCATATCTAAATTGGTATGTTCCATATTGATATCTGCATTGTAATTGTTGCATGATATGTGCAGAATGTCATAATTTTAAAAAAAATTGATATTATGGTTAATGCTTGAAAAATATACTGATATCCAAGAAAGCCCGTTTCGGAGGCTTCACATGCAAATAACACCATACTTAACAAATGGGTGAAAAAATTATCATGTTATAAATCTGCAATATCTGCCGCATAGAATCATTGATTCAATACACACAAGAAAATAACAGCTTAGATGATCCCAACAGTGTTGTTTAAAAAAAAACTACTTCTGCCATGTTTAACCATTGTAAACATGAAGCCTCCGAAACAAAAAAAATGACTTGCTGTGATAATTTAATTTTTGTCACAACTGAAATTCAATACTTAGAAGCAAAGCATGAAAATTGGTAATTGTGATATTTTTTACCTATTTTTCATGTCAACTTGTAGTAGTTAGCCAAATATTTTACTTTTATGATCACCTGTGTTGTTAACTGAAGCCTCCGAAACACAAATCGCTTGAATTGCCAATTCTAAAAAATAACTCCAATTTCTGTGAAACTTGGCTGGGAGGTTCCTTTCATCAAGTAGTATTTGTACATGAAGTTAGACATTTAAATTATTTTAGGAACCCAATTAAAACTTTAAAAATATGTTTAAGGTTGGGAAATTTCCATTGCAAATGACCCTTGATGTTAAAAATTTTCAAAATTGCAATTACAAACATAGCAAAACATGGTATAAAATTTAACTTATATCTGTTGACTTACTTTGGAATGGGATTTCACGTGTATTCCAGCTTTCATGTCATAATTTTCTGAGCTTATGTAAAATACATTTTTTCTTAGATTTTAACCAAAATGTTATGGAAATGTCAAATTTTTTATCAGAAATCAAAAGGTTTAAGCCTTGAAACACTATTTTACTGGAATTTAAGTTGCTTCTATGCATGATTACAGTAAACAGAAACATATTTAAGTGGTTTGAAATTTTGACCCTAAAAATCAAAAGTTACACCCTTTACTGTGAAAATGACCATATATAAATGCACCCTGGACAAGTATCAGCATAGAAGAAGAAGAAGAAGGTACCAGTACTGTAATTCATGAATTTATGTTAGCATAACTTTTTAAAATGAATAAGCACACTCAATTTATTAAAATGTCCAAAGGAACATACTTAGGAATATTAATTAAATCCTTTGTCTCAAAACTATTCAGCTTCTGTAAACCTAAAGCGGAATGGGACCTTTCTATATAGAATATGCTTGTCAAGGTAACTGTTGCATTTTGATACTGTGATAGCCATATACAATGTGCTGTATGACTGTTTAAAGAAATACTGCATTTCCTTTAATAGTCGCCAGCAATTGCCAGTTTGCCATTATTCACATCATAATTCATATTATAAACAAATTATAGGTCTATGAAAATACTATCATTTTAAAATACCTTGTAGTCTTTCTAGGGCAGTGATTCTATGACCCAGAAAAAAATTGAGTTGGATTTGGGGTCTAATCAATAAGGTCAAGGGGTCAATACAGGGGAAGGTTAAATTTGTTTTTCATCTGGTGGCTGCATTAGGACAAGTAAAATAAATAACATGTATATCGTTCCACGCCCTCACAGATTTTTGGAGATTTTCAAAACGAGCATACATGCAAAGCGAAAGTTTTTGAGTTGGCATCACACAGTGTCATCATCCCTATATCTTTGTGTCAACAATTGTTGTGATAGTACGGCGAATCCACTTGTTTTTCAATAGCTACGAATGACGATTTTGTTCGAGATAGGCCAAGCGACTCAGGCTAAGAGAATACCACAGAGCGATCATCTAGCGATCAGTTTATAGCCATCAGACAGGACTCCTTTTCTTGCGTTCCGTGAAATACCAATCGCCCGTCGCTCACCAATGGAGTATTAAGACCTGATTCATTGCAGGGAAAAAAAAAAAATTAAAATACACTGTGTATCACCAATTTTACATTCAGCTCCTTTACGTTAAAAATTGCGATAAAAACATGGATTTTGGAACAAAATAAAGCTTGTTTGACAAAAAAGGTATGTTTGTTCAGCTAAAAACATGTTTAACCATGATGCGAGCGTTATTGATAAATTTGTAATTTTATGTCTAAAAAGAAAAGATCGCCATGTAATTTAACAACACTCCCATGACTCCGAGACTGACAGGAATAACTTACTTATTTAGTATGTATGCATGCATGCATACTAAAAAATTAGTACATGTGTAGTATAGTATACAGTCATGGCCATGTGTTTTGAACTGGTACACTGATAGCCTGGAGCCGTGACATTGGCGCAAGATTTTTTACGTTCTTATTCAATTTTAGTTCACATCATGATACTCTACATAGGTAAAATACATATTAAATTAAAGCTATTGATGAGCTCTTTAAAATGGTACCTTAACTTTGCACATACCATGTAAATTTCTTGAGTTATGATTGTTGAGGTAAATAAATCACAGGGTGGAGCCGTGGTCCCTCACAATCCTTACTCACACACGCATGTACATTAAAAATACATGAATACGAGTTTTGAATTGGTTGTTTTGATACATGCTTACCTCACTAATATCTAACCTCAGACAATACTTACGCTCATTCGTTTTGCTTTAATGTTGTCACAACATATTAGGGAGCAGTCTTAATCATTTGGTAGTAAGTATGCATTAAGTAAACAGGAGAAAAAATGAAAAGAATTTCCGACAAACACAGCTTAACTAGCTCAAGAAGCCATGTTTACATTATTCGCACATGATTTTACGCCGGAACTACAATGACCTGTGACCTGTTTTATTCTTGAGTCGTAGTCGTTCTTAACAGTTCATAAATCCCGCTAGCCAAGTCCGGGTAGCCAATAAAAACGAATTAAATGACGCGAAAGAGGCCCCGGGGGGGGGGGGGCCACTCAAATATGACAGTGTACGCATGCGTGACCAAATTTTTTTCAAACACCCCCTAAACGAGTTTTACCCTACCAGCAAATTTAGCCCCTTAATAAGGTAATTTAATATAGAATTTACCCCCTAATGAGTTTTTGGCTGGTGAAAATACAACAAATGTACACTTTTTGGACTCATAATTTACCAAAAATTTGAAAAGGTACCCCAAACAAGTTGTCCAGTTTCAGAAAACTACCCTTATTCTTGAAAATCAGTGTTTTTTAGACCCTAAATGCGTCACGCGTGTAACTTGCCTTGCCTAAAAATAACACCCCTTTTTACTTGTTTTTTTGGTCACGCATGCGTACAGACCATTTATGTGAGTGATCCCCCCGGGAAAGAGGCTAACCGCTAAGAACCCATAATATCAATACGACTAAGAAAACTAGATCTACATTATCATATAAGTGCATTCACTAAAAGGAATAAAAATAAACATATACTGTAGACAAATTATATTATTTCATATAGAAACAACCTGTCGTGTTTAAGGGGGTACTACACCCCTGCCCAATTTTGTGCCCATTTTTGCATTTTTCTCAAAAAATATAGCGCATTGGGGACAAGTAAGATATGTATATTATACTAAGGGCAAGTACTACAACTACTACACTGGAAATTTTGTTTCAGCACAGACAACAGTTGCGGAGTTACAGTAAAAAATGAGGGAAAACCAATATTTGATCAATAAATCAATAACTACTTGCTTTGAGTTGCTGAATTTTTAGTACAATAGTCGTAGTCCTTGCCCCTTTAATATACATACCTTACTTGTCACCAATGTGCTATAATTTTTGAGAAAAATGCAAAAATAGGCACAAAATTGGGCAGGGGTGTAGTACCCCCTTAAATATTGCAACTGAATATAAATGAGACATAGCGCTGAGAGCGATTTACTGAAGTGTAATGATATTGTAGTTCGTGACAAATAGCCACGAGCGCCACAAAGTTATGAATAGCCCAAGGTCAATATGATGCATGATGGGAAGTCAACATGCTGACATAAATAATCAATTCACGTAGGTGTTTGTCGAGAGATGGTGAGATTTTCATCGTTTTTTAACTCATTTAGACAAAAAAATTTACATCCATAGTGCAGGTAGCTTTCCAACACTCGGGTGACCCTCTTAAATCAACATTTGTGTGGGAATGCGGTAAGATGTAGAAAAAAGTGATGACAATCTGACTGTATTTACGTTTACACATTTTGTACTGACTCTCTGGAGAACTTTTATATTACCTTGTTTGTATGGAGATGGTTTATATAATAGTGAAGTATAGACAACATATTTATGAAGGTTTCCTTGAGCAAGCGGTTCTTTTAAATTTCAATGTAAATTTGTATTGCCGGTTTAGGCCATTTTGGCTGACTAGCAAATGTGTTAACTGAGGTTTCCCTGTCATACCTACATTATATCATATTAATACACACCTATGACGTCGCGCTATTGTTTTACCGCTCCATTATTTTCCACGAATGGAGCGATGATCACAATAACACGCCATTCGTAAATGCCTTTCTCTTTTCTCTGAAAAGCAAATACTTTTCAGGGAAAAAGTACTGGCATTTACGAATGTAGTGTTAATATCAATTGCACTTTTGAAAAGCAAGTATTTGCGAAAAGTGCGGTATTGTTATCATCACTTCATTCATGCAAAACAATGATACGAAAAACAAGAAGAAAATGATTTTCATTAATACAATAAATTGAGGAAGCGGATAGCAACATGTGCACAGTATTGTCATGGGACCTGAGAGCACATCAGACATATCGAATTGCATGCTGAATACGAGGATTGTCCCTATATCTAATAATAATAATAATTTTGATTTTGTGAAATTCGCGATATAATACAAATTATTAAAATTTCATATTTTTTTTATATTTTTCCAAATTTAACAGTCCTCGAAGTAAACTTTATAAATCTAATGATTAAACTATAGGCCTATGTAGCTGGCATGAAAAGCCGACTCAATTGAAAATTTGACCTTTCATATAGAACTTAAACATTTGTTTCCAAAAGACCTACATTTTTAGTGTTTTGAGGAAAAAATTTATATCTTTAATAATGAAGGTCACAATTTTCATATGATTGACGGCTGTTCAACCCAACTTCCTACTATTTACTGTATATCGTTAGATTTATACAATTTACTTTGAGGACTGTTAAATTTCAAAATATCAATTTTAATAATTTGCCTTAAAATGTGTATTGTATCGCGAATTTAATAAAAATCTAAATTATTTGATATCAGAAGGATGTGTCTGATTTGCTCTTAGGTGCCACAAACAAAATACGTAAAACGTCGCTATCCGAGCCCTTACAATGCAATCTGTGAAAAGCAAGTCAAGATCAAAACGGGCAGGTTAAATTGTTGGCTAAGTACGTTGTACTTATTATGCAAGATGTGTTTTACCCTCACTTAGGCTTTACTTACGTAGGCCTTTACTTTTATTTATTTGGACCTTTCTTTCTACGCTTACTGTTTTTATAACATTTTTTTCCTTCTTTATATTTTTATACGTTTTCAGTGGCTTAGGCCCTACATATAATTTGTCATATTTTGGGCAACATTGCTACATATACATAATACACATTCTGTATCAATGTATTTAGGCCTATGAATCTGTTTATTTTCAAATCGTTCTCTTCGGGCATGTTTAATAATGATAAAAGCCACAGTAGGTCTATTTTCTGTATAATTTTTATTTGTCATTAGTATATCTGATGTTTCATCTGATGGTATTTTGGCATGCTTGAATATTTACTTACATCGATCAGTAGGCCTATCCGATACCGTAAAACGGGTAACTTTGGGCACTTTTCAGAGTTTTTAAACATGCACTGCTTCCAAACAAAACCAAATATATTTCTAATTATCTCTTTTTTATGACGTTATGGTTCCCTTCTACACCTTGAAGTTGAAAAAGATTTTTGAATAATTTTGAAAGGGTGCCCTAGGGGTTGAAAATAGCCTGACCAAAGTTACCCCGCATTTGGGGCAACTTTGGTCAGAGTATTACATTCCATGAAGAAAAGAAAATGAAAAAAATTGATCTTCGCTGTATATGGGCAAGGTTTTGTTTTTTGTGACATTTGTCCCCATGCAAAATTAAGCAAGCACGCATCCTTGCTCACAAATATCGATTTTTATTTTGTCTGAAAAAAAAAAAATGCTCATTTTTGGTCAAAAATGCCAATATTTTCGTAACTTTCAAAGAAATTGGACATGAGCGACTTCTTCCAAATATATTTCTTAACAAATTGAGACCAAATATGACTAAAAACAATATTGCTGTAATGGAAATATGACCATTTAAAAATATATTTGAACGACCAAAGTTACCCGCTTACCGAAGTTACCCCCATTTTACGGTAATTAAATATTACAATGTAAGGGACGCTCCATTTGATTTCGGAAGGGGACTGGAAGTTGAGGTGGCTTTTATTTCGCGTCGAAGGCGGCGAAGTTTGTTTTGTTTTTTGCCGACAAAGTTCAAGGACAATAATAGGCCTAGGTAAAATGTGTTGTAGTACATTTAAAATTTTCCTGATTTTGGTCCTTCTGCTGCGAATCAACGATATATCGTTGATTCGCAGCAGATATCGTTGATATCCTCGGAATGATTCCATCACAAAATTATCCAAGATAAACAATAGTGTCCATAATTGCATGGTTGTTCCAAAATCGTAAACTCGATTCACAGAGAAGAGTATCATTGCTCAGGTATAGCGATAGGTGTAGTTTTCTTGAGGTTGAAAACTGTAATGACCATTTCATATGAGCCTATACATGCTATATGACCTTTTTGCCAATTTTCCTTATTATGCAAAATAGAGACCTAAACGCAACTACTTCAACAGTTAATACATTAGAAGTGGGCATAAAGAACTATTGATGGTCTAATCACTTTAATGATTTTACTTAATCTATGTTTATTCAATTTGTGTAACAAACATTTTAAATCTTTATAATTCAAGAAGGTGGTTACGGATGATTTGAACTAAACACCTGGATCGTGATATGATGGGTATTTCTATAGAAATTTTACATAAAGCTGAGTCGGACTATTTTTGCACTCGCACCTAAAATTTAGTATGATCATTATATTAGTGTATTGTCCGGCATCAATGAGTAATTGATCAATTTGTAAAGAGCAACCTATTTCAATAACACTCCATTCGTGAAAAATAATGGAGCGGTAAAACAATAGCGCGACGTCATAGGTGTGTATTAAGTCGGTTAATGGCGCGGATTAGAACGTGAGTGGGTAGAATGGCTTCGCCGCTCCGCGCTCAGCCATTCTTACCCACTCACGTTCTAATCCTTGGCCATTATCCTATACATAATTGATATACAGATCTGTATTAGCGTAGACGAGCATGCACACAGAAGAAATAAACATTAACGGCGAGATGGCCGAGTGGTTAAGGCATTGCGCTGCCGGCCGGGAGATACGATCGACGAGGGTTCGAGCCTTGGGCTTGCCATAGGTGAAAATTCTCTTCCCTCCTAAAAAGTTCCTATATGGTCGGGAATCCTTCAATTAGGTTCAGTAATTTAATTTCAGAATTTAATTGAAGAATTTCTTCTCGCTCCCATACACTGCCTAGCACGTGCAGATTTAGGTAGTGTATGTGCTTTGTCCGTGATTAGGAAGTCACGTAAAGCCGTTGGTCCCGTGTACAGGAAGAGTCAAACCCTGTGCACGTTAAGTGTCAGAGCTATTTGAAAAGAGAAGGGGGACCATCCCGGTTCTGATATCTGCAATCAATCCTAGGTTCCAGGATCGTGCATAGGTAAACTGTGCACGTAAAGCCAGTGCGTTGATACTCAACCATTTGAGGTAAGCACGTATAAGGAAGGAAGGAAGGAAGGAAGGAAGGAAGCTGATTGGCTGATCAACAACGCACTTGATAACAAGTCAGTTAACCCCATTGGTCTTCGGCGCGGCGCGTAGTAGGCGACCTTGTCACTTCTACGCGATCGCAATTCACCAATGCATACCCGGACCACGGAAGTAATAAAAAATTAACTTTATAGTCAAATGCAGCAAACGGTCAAACCTTTGACGAGCGCGACTACCGTGATGTTGCAAATTCGGCGCTAACATTAACTTGTTCAAAAATTTCTAACTTTCGTATGAACAACCGATAGCTTGTGATACGAAAGTTAGAACGTGGAAGTATACGTACTCATGTAACGTACCGTACCTTGTTTGGCACACACGGTTGCCATCCAGGGCCCAATGTCATGCATATGAATAAAAACTTCTTCCTCAAGTTAATTATTGTCTCAAAAATATGAGGATAATTGTTATTGACATATTAGTGACACATGTGCTATATTCTTTCATCAATTCACCATGACGTTACTCACGAAAAACGTCATTTTGTGTCAATTTTTCTACAAAACGTTCAAACCTGACTCGTAGCCTATTGTTAAGTGGGATTAACTTTTCCTCGATGACACGATCGCCACTGATCGTGTGTCAATTGACTTGTCCATAAATCAATACCCATTGATCGTCTCTGACAAATTGTTTTTCAACAAGTAGTAAGACTAGAAGTTTCAAGTACAAGTATAAGTAACAAGGCTACAAGGAGTAAATAAATAAATACTTTTAAATAAATTAATAAATGAAATTATTTATTTCTAAATGAATAAATAAATACAGTTAGATTAAGATTCAGTTAGATTGAAATACCAGTACATACATAAATAAAAATTAATAAGCAAATAAACGAAACAAACAAAGATTAAATAAACATTGTAGAGTACTGGGCCGATATTCATAAAGCCTTGCTAAATTAGCAACCAACTAGTGCTTAGCAAGATGCTAAATCCACTAGTTGATAGCTACGTAGCAATCAACTAATTTCTTATTCATAAAACCTTGCTAAACACTTTGCTAACTAGCTATCAACTAGAAATATTTAGCTGATAACTTATTTGGGTGTTTTGGGTGATATGGCCTTCAACAGTTGTGTAACATCTAATACAATAGGCTTATATAATACATGTCTATTATACTTGAGCTCTGAACCACAGTCAAAATGATCAAAATGTAATGACTCATTGCTGATGGTCTTCATTGAGATTTCGTTAATAAAATTACATGTGTATTTTGTAAGCTATATAGGCCTACAAGGTTGTTACGGCAAATTAAATTAAAAAGATACTCTGAACAAGTAAAGTTCATATACATGTTAAGTCCTTGGTTTGTTGTAAAAACATACTATACATACTATATTGCTTCATCAAATAGAAAACAACATGCATCCACTTAACGCTGCTCATTTAGCTTCATGAGCAACACTGTGTAAATAATATTAGATAATTTAATAGCATATGATATATCTTGCTTGTTGTCCTGACAAAAGCCAAGCATGATTTATCTTTATCAAATTGACATATAATTTGTTATTGAAAATAAGTCATGCATCTTTACCAAAGAGAACATTGGTAACATGTCTCCAAAATATATATTTTACGTATCAAACAATTGAACAGAATTGCTTCGATTGAACATATCTGCTTAACTAAAGATTACTTGCTATATCATAATCATTTTTCTTGTGCAAATTTGGTTAAACAATACTGGCTTAGTTCAATGTTTATTCATTCACCCTAAATTTGTTGTGTGTTTTTAAGACAGTTTCTTATGTGTAAAACACACTGAAGACCTCAGAAACAGAATATTCTGAGAACATTATTTTTCATAATTGACAACAGTTAATATGAAATTAAAACAATAAATCATGTCAAACTTAGTTCAAAATCATTAAGACTAGTTGTCAACTAGTGACTTAGCGCTGCCCCAGATCAACTCTAAGTTTTGGCAAAATTTTAGAATGTTGCTAACTCTAACTGGGTTTTATGAATAAGAATTAGCAATCAGCTAGGCTTAGCAGCTTGCTAAAGTCAATTTTAGCTGTCAACTAGGCCTAGCGTGGTTTTATGAATATCAGCCCTGGAGTGGAGCATATAATAGGCCTATAAAGCCAGCCTAAATATTGATAATAAGAATAAATAATAATGGTAATATAACTAATATCAAATACCAAAAATAATCATACAATACAAGCCCCAATTAAAAACAAATTTAACTGATTTAAATAAATAAATAAATAAACTAATAAATAAACTAATAAATAAATAAATAAATAAATAAATAAATAAATAAATAAATAAATAAGGCTGTGTGTTTTGAACTCGCCACCCTTAGCGTTACATCACAAATATTATGAATTTTTACACCAATCAAGTTTCAAATTAGAATATCTACACAACTATCAACCCTAAACTAGCAAAAGTATACATTTTTGAAAAGCTGAAGGCATATACAATTCAAATATACACATTTCAACTCATTGTACAGGGTGACCTTGAAGTTATACAGGGTGGAATAAAAAAATTCCAAATAAAAAATGGGTCACTTAATGCATTGCTTATTACTAACTTGCAGTTATCAACTGAAAGTAAACAACATTGATTTGGTTAGAGGTTAGGGGGATCCTACTGACTGGGGAAGAAAAAAAATCACAGCTGTTTGGTAATCTCAGAATACAGGGTGTCCCAAAATATGTTCAAATTTTTTTACAATTCAACATATTTTGAACTGAAACATTTTTACCCCTAACCCATACAGAAAAAGTAAGTCCATATTTAGATTCCTCATCAAATTTCCTCTCAGAAAATGTATACTTTGACTATGATAGGATAAGTTATTAAATATTTACAGCAACTTTTAGATTTTGAAGACATCCGCATTGCTTACTACAGTGTTTAATATGAAAACGGGTAGTTTTGTACGTAAAAGTTTGTATTTTATAGACTAAACCAATCATAAAGAGTTCAAAATGATTAAAAACAATTAGCATAATTAATAACCTTTCACAAGAGCTCTTAACCATGCCTGTAGCCCATATGGATGCAAAGATATGATCAGTTGATTCAACGTGCACACACAAAATCTGTATTTCTCATAGACTTTGTACATACCGCCACCGCCACAACCGCCACCGCCACAACAACCACCTCGGCCATTCTGAACTCAACAAATTATAACTCCACTATCTTAGCTGATAAACAATTCTCCTTTGGAGGTCTGTTAGGTCACTCATTTAGCTACAAAATGACACCAAACACACTACAATACCTTTTGTTTAAGCAGAGATATAACAATTTGAACGAGTCTCGATTTGGAAAAGCGTAACAAAACCACCATTTTTGGGTGGCGAGTTCAAAACGCGTGGCCATAAATAAATAAATAAATAAATAAATAAATAAATTAATTAATATTTAATATAACGGTAAATCGTCGAGTCGGCAGTCCTTTAAAACTTCCTGTAAGAGCTCACCTCTTGAAGGGATTATCTTACGAAGACTACTTTATTATAATATGAAAGGATGGCATTATAATAATAATAGACTACGAGTCAGGTTTGAATGTTTTGTATTTTTCTCGAGTGATCGCCAGACATCACACAGTCCCCATTGTAAATAGGTGATCAACACATGTAGTGCTGGGCTCACATGTTCAAGAACCGGAAGGGTATCACCATCATTTTGCAAGGACAAGTCAACCTTTGCAAATCGGGAGATGGATTGATTTGCCCAGCACTGGATTTTCTCAAATCTTTAATCACCGACGCAGTTGGCAGTTGTCAAAACAACTATTGATCAAGCAAGGTTGCAGAATTAAACAGACTCAATATATGGTCGGAATTTGTACTTCAGCGCCTGAGATACATAAATGTTAGCCAAGCTAAATTGAAGCCAAATTGGACAATCTAAAAAATTGTTTGGATGCGTTTTAAAACTGAAGATGCTACGATGACTGACCGTGTTATACTATAATATTTACAGTACCAGGTAATTTCTTGGCCAAACTGGAACACTATAAACGCTAGTGGCTCCGCGATAAACACACGCGAATATAGCGTTAGCGTGGTACAGAACAAAGCATACACGCGCCTTACATTGCGTACACGCTTAGTACGCTACATGGACGCAACGCGTATGTTCCAGTTTGGCCAAGAAATTACTGTAAATATTATAGCAATCTCTATCTTCTATCCACACAGTAACCATCGTGTCGTTGTGGATAGTAGATAGATTTCTCGATTAAACATTAATGTGTACGGCGCACAGTTCATTCATAAATTTCCACTCAGCAACAACAGATAGCCTTAGCAGCCAATCAGAGACAAGTGCGTGCAACGCAGTAAATACGCGACGTATCCTTACAATACACGCTCGTCAAAGGTTTACTGCATTTATAGGTTAATGAACGCATATTACTTTTTGGGAGAGAAATTAGACAAAATAATGCCCGCGCGCTGATGTTGATGCGTTTAATGCACGAGCCCCGAAGGGGGGAGTGCATTAGACGCATTAACATCAGCGCAAGTGCATTATTTTGTCTAATTTCTCTCAAAAAGTAATACAAGTTCATTAATCTATTTCATACACGAGAAGAAAAACACGCATGATTTTTACTTTTTTTATATAACAAATAATCACTAAAAATGTTGGAAAACAGAACCAAATATAAATGCATCAAACCGCTCGAAAAATGAATCAATCCTAAGAGACGCGAACGCGCGCGAAACACTGCGCGTAGTACGCGGAGTGCACAATATACACAATCAATGCATGTTTCGTACTTTTCTAACAGCTTTTCTGATTGGCTGCTTTGATATAGGAGTGTATGAATTTAGTATAGTACATCATGTAAGCTTAAAAGTCAAACATGATGACACTGACAGATGACATGTTGAGAGTTGCTCGAGAACTCTAGCCAAGAATTTGCTCACCGATAGCTTCACATTCTAGGCTAGAGACCTTTGCATTCAAAATCTAGTCGGATCCGCTGAAGCATGACACCGTGTAAAGCAATGGAAGGTCAGAAGTAAACACAGCCGATCACGACAGGCGATAGGGTATATTGCTGATCCATTAATTATCCTTTTCTGGTGCATTGTGGGATAGAAAAGGGAGCAAATTAGCGATCGATTTGCGCCCTTTTCAATCCCACAATGCACCAGAAAAGGATAATTAATGGATCAGCAATATACCCTATTGCATCAAAAATGTTGCTAAAATTACACTTAGCAAAATTTTTGACAGTCCAAAATATAGGTATCCTAGGTGAATTCAAATTTGCCATCAAATTGCATCGTTTTATATATCAAATTAAAGCCCTTGAGTAAACTAAGCCAAAACTGAAAACCTTTTTTTCATAGCACTTTCCGTAGCAAAGTTACATCTTGTCAAAGATTGACTTTCATCAAAAAGATTCAGCTAGCAAAATTCCCCAAAACGGCATTTCGGGGTGTTTCTAGATCTTAGTCTCATGGCGATGGCAGCTTTTTTTAATGGAACTGCTATCAAAATCCTCTAAAATTCCATAATGCGACTTGATTATCACCATAAAAATCATATATTTGGGTCAAGTGAAGTATAGAAAACATATTTATGTAGGTTTCCTTCACCCACCTATTCTCGAAAAAAATTCAAATTTCTATGTAAATATGCATTGTGTTGGGGCCCCGGTCTCGGCGAATTCGCTGACTAGTAAATGTGTTAACTAAGGTTTGCCTAGGTTACCTACAAAATACGCAAATCTTGCTCAAAAGATACAGTTGACTCATCGAAATAACTTTCATTCAAATTTCAACATTAACAGAATAAATAACCTCCGGTGTTAAAAATTGCACCGCTGTCCGACCGAAAAACCATAGTAAAGTACTCTAGCATCGAATGCGTAACTATCGTGTGCAAATTCGAAGCTAGAGCAGTAGAGTTCTCGAGCAAGTTGAGAGCGTCCGTGACAACACATGACTCGAGATGCTTTTTAGGGCGACCGTTTTCATAGAACTAACACTGACTATACACGTACCTGAGGCGTTAGCAATGTCTTCATATGCTTCAGCTGCATGGTGTTTTTTGGTTGCAAACTTTTTATAAAACGTTTAATTTGACGTCCCTTTTATTGTTCATGCATCAATTTTGTTTATCGAGGAAAAATGTGTGTGCACAAATATCCACACAAATATGTGACGTCATCAGTTTTGAGCCAATCAATTATCATACAAGAACTGTCTTTAAAAAAGACAACGCCATATAAAAGTAGTACTAGGAATAATTGGGTGTGGGCCGGGGGTGTGCATGGTGTGTGTGGGGGTGTGGGCTGGAAAATAAATATTGTATTAAATTTTTTAAACCCCCCTCTTCGTGCTTTTCAACGTGCTTAAAAAGTTACACAGGGCAATCATGGTTTATTTTCCTTCTAGTATGATTTGTAGGGAATGTCCCCATGGAAACAAACATGGGCCGGGGGTGTGGGGGGGGGGGTGGGCTGGAAAATAAATATTGTATTAAATTTATTTAAACTCCCCTCTTCGTGCTTTTCAACGTGCTTAAAAAGTTACACAGGGCAATCATGCTTTATTTTCCTTCTATTATGATTTGTAGGGAATGTCCCCATGGAAACAAACATGGGGGGATGTGGCATAGAGTGGCACCCGGGGCCATTTACAACTCAAATATACATATTTTTTTAAATTTTTTAAATTTAAAATCCAAGTTGGAGCCACACGAGCCTAATGGGGGGCATTTATACCTAATATGAGGGGTCAAAAAGCTCATAGGTCCAAGGGGGGGGGGCAAAAATTGTCCAGCCCCCCTCCCACTAATGTATTTATATGGCGTTGTCTTATATAGTTAGGAAAGCATGGATATAGTAGATGAGAATCTACTATTTCCATGGTTAAGGGGGTACTACACCCCTGGCCAATTTTGGGCCTATTTTTGCCATTTTCTCAAAAATTATAGCGCATTGGTGACAAGTAAGATATGTATATTATAGGGGCAAGGACTACAACTATACTGCACTGAAAATTAAGCAACTCAAGGTAAGTAGTTATTGATTTATTGATCAAATATTGGTTTTCCCTCATTTTTGACTGTAACTGCACAGCTGTTGTCTGTGCTGAAATAAAATTTCCAGTGCAGTAGTTGTAGTCCCTGCCCCTATAATATACATATCTTACTTGTCCCCAATGCCGAATGCGCTATAATTTTTGAGAAAAATGCAAAAATAGGCACAAAATTGGGCAGGGGTGTAGTACCCCCTTAAAGTCACTGTGTGAAAAATAACCGGCCAATATTGTTTGTACCGGAGTACTCTCAGAAATTCTAGAAAATATAGTTTTGTAACATGTCCTAAATTTTTAGCTAATTTAGATAGCCTATTTGGTAATATTCGCACTTTGGTGTTAAAGAAGGGCACGGCATGCCTGCAAAATTCCCTGTGTAAATCGAGTGCAACTTTTAGTGACTATCACTCACTTGTACTGTAGACCGCTCTTTTCCGAAGGGCATTAAAGATAAACCACTTGACGGATCTTTTTTGTACTTGACATCCAGGCCCGTACGCAGGATTTCATTTGGGGGGGGGGGGGCGCTGATTTTCAAAAAGAGAACCTTTTTCCAAGGGGGGTGATTTTGTGTAAAGTGGACCAAATTTGGACCTTTTTTGTCCAAAAAAGCGTAAAAAACCCCATTTTTTGGCTCGCTACTCTCGCAAATACTGAAATTTTGGGACTTTTTGTACACTTTTCCAGATTTGGGGGGGGGGGGGGTGCGCCCCTCCCCCCGCACCCCCCTGCGTACGGGCCTGTTGACATCATGCCGGTATCATGGTTAACTACATGTATGCACACAACACAGGGGCACTCACAATAGGCATTGAACCCTACTGGTAGCGCTGTGTTGTAGCTATACGGGATGAACTAGTGAGCATCATATATCAAAAAGTATAAAAGCTATGATTTTAGTACTTACTCTATGTTTCAATTACTTATTCTTTTCCAAATATCTGAACCCGGTACAAGCTTTAATAACGGGGGACATACATTTTATTAAAAGAAATCCTACCATCTATCCAAACTCGCCGTGTTATTCCAATGCACATTTTGCTTCACCGGGCAGCCCTGGCTTGGTCATATTTGGAAGATTGGTGTCATAAAACCGTCATAGGTACAAATTTAGTACTTCTGTCAATCAAGTATGGCTTATTCCGTACATGTCAATCTTTAAATAATTGGCATAGTCCATAGGGCCTGCACTTTGGCTCGACATTTGAAAGGGGCGTGAATTCATTTTTGGATACGCCCTATTATAATTAGGTAATACTCGACTCACACACATTCCCTATATTAATATGTATATACATGTACCACATGTAGTCAATCTGTCTGCTTTATCTGTATTGTGCCCCTTCTTAAGCAAATACGGTAGTTAAACACGATTTCATCAAACATTATAACAATACCTCTTTTACAGTGTGCAATCATCCCGGGCAATAATTGGGCAATAATAGAGGATGTGCGTGAAATTATTGATTGGCTCCATACAAAGGAATTGAACCGGTGTCCTTCACCGTAATCATGGCACAATGCAGTGCATTCAATCAAACGTTGTCGTCAACCTATTTGATCGTATTTGTGCATTTGTTATGTGTGTGAGACGAGCTGTCGCGGTAGATTGCAATAGCTTGTAATCATGCTTTTATTGAATGAATTTGAGTACTCCGCCATATTTACGGTATGATCTAGGTGATTATTTGCATTGGATATCTTGAATACGCTGGTGAGGTTGTGTAATAATCGGATTAATGCTATAACAGTAGGTGAATACAAGTTTTGAATATATCGCGTCGCAAAGCCCCAGTGATCCCAGCGAAAGTGAAAAAAAAATCAAATTGTTACTTTTATAAAAAAATGTAATGAAAAAAATTGGCACAAAACCCAAGAAAACGGCAGTATTGACGAAGTTGAAGCCCCATTCAAATACATGTAGCTAATTTATATATACTGTCAGTATATAAATTACAGATTCACGTAAATGCATTATTTTTGTCTTAAATAGGCCTACACGGCTTAGGGCTGAACCACTAGCAGAAGACACCAAGTTGATGTTTTATGACCTTTGACATTCTTTTGTGGCGAGTGACATGGTCAGTTCAATTCACGCCGAGTGTCCTTGACAGGTTTAACTCTGCTTCGGTGGTCATGAAAGAATTCAAAAGATAACCTCTGCCCCAACAATCCCAAGCAATTCACCATCGAAGTGGTTACGTAATTCCCTTGGTTACCGGATCACGCTATTTTGGTATGCCTTCGAGTGCCATATACTTTGCGTGGTGATTGTTTCGATCGTGGTTCACTACTCAAGTGCGTGATCTCGTTGACATAGTAACATTACGTAACTTCGATACTGAATTGTCTGAAACTGCTCTTCGGATGATGTATCATAAGAACTCAGTCGTCAAATGATGATAGTCATATAATGACCAAAAGATTATTACTGACTATATCATTGAAGACTGAGTTCCGCAGTCTTGTACAAAATCTGAATTTTGATGATTTTTACGATCGTCCGGATGAAAAAAAATCACTGAATGGGCCGTTAGTTCCTCCTCTCCTTACACTGGCAATATGGATCAAAGAAAAATAAAGAAAAAATAAAGAAAACAAGAAGAAAAAAGACAAAGAAAAGAAACAATAAAAGAAAAACAAATATGAAAAGTTCGAACAATATTTGGTTTATAAAATTAATGTGACCGTGATGAGGCTCGAACTCACCACCTTCCGATTTAAAGTTCGAAGCGCTAGTGTACCAAATTCTGATGCCTTACCAAGTGAGCTGTGCTCCTGAGATACGAAATAAAAATAAAATAATACACTGTATACCTGCTTGTGTCGGTAATTGATTTGCTCAAATTCCATAATGGTACAGTGCAACAGAGCAAAAATGCCCAAAATTTAAAAGCTATATAATTTATGACCACTACACACTACACATAAAAATACTAATACAAGGGAATTTCAACGTAAGAATCCAAACAATTAAGTACCAACATGCACAGCTTTGTCCTTATATCACATTTGGGTTTTTAACACTCCATAATGCTACAGCTACAGGGAGCACAGTACTTTGACAATGGAGTGAAAGAATATTATTATTGATTAGGCGCGGATTTTAAAAGTACAGCTCCTATGCGTGTATAGCCAAAAAATTGGAATAGAATGTTTGGAATCATGTAACTAAAGTACTAAATGCATTCTGCAAAATGCGCTCTGACCAATTTATAAAGCATTTCATTAGCTTTAATTTGACATATTGTTTGACATATTTGGAATTATGGTAAATCATTAAATAAAATATTTATTAATTAATCAATTATGTCAATTAATTAAAAATTTAATGCAAATATGCATATTTTCTCTGACAGAATTGTAGGATTTGACAAGAGCCATCTTTCTTGTAAGTTTGATTCTTATAACATACCGGTATCGTATTGCGTCCCGTTATAGTTGTAGAAAAAAAATACGCATGCAGGACACACATACGCACACACCCCCACACACACACCCCACCCAGAGGATCGTACCGTTTTACAATCTTATAACATTCATTGGCGCTAGTAGTAGTAAATTTCAATTTTCTTTGCTTTACCTCACTTGTTCTGCTCAAAATTAAAAGGGGACATATCTAGCTGACAGTAAAAGCTTACATTTTATGGAAATTATGTTTAACTATTTGCTTAAACAGCACAAAACAGATAAAGCAGACAAATTTACTATACATAGGCCTATACATGTATGGTATCATGCCAGGGACTGTTTAAGAATATAACATTAGATTTATGATATTTACTTCGAGGACTGTTATTTATCAAAAATGTGAAAAATATCAAATTTTAATAATTTGTCATAAAATTTGTATTATATCGTGAATTTCAAACAATGAAATTTATTTGTTATCAGAAAGACATTCTTCGTATTCAGAATGCAATTCGATATGTCTGATGTGCTCTCATGTCCCACAAAAAATACTATCGAAACGCTCAAAACGCTCATTCCAGATCCATTAATTTGGTTAATTTTCTTTTCTTGTTTTCTTTCTTTATTTTTCTTTGATTTATATTGCCAGGGTAAGGAGAGGGAACTAAAGGCCCATTCAGTGATTTTTTGATTTTTTTTCATCCCGACGATCGTAAAAATCATCAAAATTCAGATTTTGGATACTAGACTGCGGAACTCAGTCTTCAATGATAGTCAGTAATTTTTATATTTTGGACATTATTATGACTATCATTTGAGGACTGAGTTCTTATGATCCGAGGAGCAGTTTCAGACAATTGCTTGGGATTATTGAGGCAGAGGTTATCTTTTGAATTCTTTCATGACCACTGAAGCATAGTCAAACCTGTCAAGGACACTCGGCGTGAATTGAAAGACCATGTCACTCGCCACAAAAGAATGTCAAAGGTCATAAAACACCACTTTTGTGTATTCTGCTATCTAAAGGCCTATTGGCTGATTTTGTACCTTTCGTCATTGTCATAGATGTGCTAACATAGCTTGCTAGTGCAGTGGTTCAGCCGAAAACCGTGTGTCTAAGACAAAAAATAATGCATTTACGTGAGTCTGTAATTTATATACCGGTACTGACAGTATAAATTAGCTACATGTATTTGAATGGGGCTTCAACTTCGTCAATACTGTCGTTTTCCTGTTTTGTTTTTTTGCCATTTGTTTTCATCAAAAAATTTATAAACGTAACAATTTGATTTTTTTTCACTTTCGCTGGGATCACTGAATGGGACTTTATAGCGCGGATTATATTATTCAAAACTTGTTTTTACCTACTGCTATATAGTATTAATCCGATTATTACATAACTTTGCCAGCGTATTCAAGACATAGGTTATGTAGGGATAAACTGTACATGGGTATAGAAGCCCTGCATGCTTTTATCGATTGGCTCCAAACAAAGGATTTGAACCGGTGTCCTTCACCGTAATCACGGCGCAGGAGCCTACAGTCCATTCAATCAAATGTTGTCAGTGTGCGAGACGAACGATGTATAAATCTGGAGGTCACATCATCACTTATCATGCTTATTGTAAAAAGTTTGTCCAATGCATATACTGTGTGTATTGTTCCCGGTATTGTCAATACAGTCAAGCAAACAGGTATTATATTTTGAAAAGGCCGCTATAGTATATTCACAGGGGTGTCTTGAATGGCCAATCATATGGGACATAATCAAATTGCAGTGACTGCTTCCTTTGTTACCACATGTCAGTCATCTTGTGATTATTGGACCGTGTAAACCTGCAAAAAACGAGCCAAAGTGCAGGCCCTATGCCTTATAATAACGGTGGTCCGCCTTGATGAGTAAATGACAGCAAACAGCTGCCTTTTAGTGAAAAATAACCCAAAACTCGGTCAGTGGAGCTCCGCTCGTACATGTCAATAGCGTCATTATCGATTGGATTAGTCGTCCGTAGCGGACAATTCGGTAGCTCATTGGATTAATATCATTTTCAGGTGGTAATAAATTTGCATTACTTAGATTACTATATAATGGTTTAGTACTGCATATATCGGTTTAATCTTTAATAAGCGGGTTTATGGCTGGAAAGGTCACGGTGATTTTGCCGTGGACGAAACTGCACTATGACGTCAATCAAGAATAATGTATAGGCCTACAATACATGTAGACTAAAAACTGAGTAGGATCTACAAATATTCGTACTTCCCTGATGTAAATGACAGATGGAGATCGTGGTCTAATGGTTAGGGTACTTGCCTTTAGTGCATGAGGTCTCGGGTTCAGTTCCCGGCGGTGGAGATTTGCTGGGATATTGACTTGGAATTTTTTTCCTGAAATATAATTGGCAATCATGAAAGTACTCCGTCCTTCGGAGGGGACGTTAAGCAGTCGGTCCCGTGTTGCTTTATTCATGTACAATTGGGTAAATGAATCATGAAAGTACTCAGAGGGGACGTTAAGCCATCGGTCCCGTGTATAGAGAGCTATACCTGTATGTATCTCGCAGTCAGTTTATTTATTTATTTATTTATTTATTTATTTATTTATTTATTTATTTATTTATTTATTTATTTATTTATTTATTTATTTATTTATTTATTTATTTATTTATTTATTTATTTATTTATTTATTTATTTATTTATTTATTTATTACATTTTCTTTAGCCTGGGGATACCCAATCAGAAGTACTGTTTTCCATGGGTGCCCAGGGGTCAAACAAAATACATCAAAAGGTTAAAACATTACATATGAAATATACAAATTCTTAAAAGTATGATGTATAGAGAAATAAAGCAAAATACAACAATACATTATCAATATACAAGTGTAAAAAAACAAATGTTAAGAAATAATCTGTTTGAAAATTGAAACACTAGCAAGATGAGAGGTTGTTTGGCCGTGACAGGCAGATTATTAAAAGTTACCACCCGCCAGAGATAAATTTTCTTTCATCTGAGTTGTTTCTACATAAAACTATATAGATTTCATTGAGAGCCAGCTCTCGTAGGCCTACTATAAATATGACTGTCAGAGACTGAGTTGAAAATATTGCACAAATTGGAAGGAAGTTTTTGAGCAAGGCTTTTGTATACCAAAATGTTGAGATGTGTTGAACGCCGATCAGAAAGTTTTTTCCAGTCTAGCATTTGTAATAAAACATCAGTGGGAAATCTACGTGGAAGGCCAAGGGTCTTTTTATCTATTCAGTTTCTGTAAGTCTATTGTTCAGATACGAAAACGCAAGTGATCCGGTAAGTTTACTGTAATCTGACTTCATTGTTAACTTTGAAGTACCAATCAGCTTATTTCAATAGAGACAGATGCCTATGTCAATAAAAGCGGGAGAGACAAGACCGATGGTCTAGCGCCCTCTCGTCTTTGCATTGCTAAATTGATCTACATTAAATTTGACAAAATGCATGCCAATCCGAATGATAATGTCCACTTTTTTTCTGTAAAAACGTTGAAAATAAGCCCTTAAATCACAAAAGGTCCGCTTATGAGCCTGTCGCGCCCCAATGCACTTGTGCAGGGCCACAGTGTCGCCCTTCCCTCGTATCAATGTCTATCTCCTATTTTGCTTCCTCCCCCGTGATCAGTCTCCCCATTCCCTACTCCCTCCTCTCGAGCTTTCTCTTTCTAGTCTTTCCGTATCTCCCTCTCCTCTCTTTCTTCCTCCCCCCTCCCACTCTCACTTGTTTAGTCTCAAGTATCTCCCTCCCTCCCTCGCGAAATTTATCAGTATGATCCATGACTGAAAATAAGCTCTGGAAAAATAAAACATTTAAAATAAACCCGAGTCTTGCATATAGGCCCAACCAATTATCAGATTAGCTTGCCATTGGTACGAATGAATAGAATACATTATCTTTGCTCCACTGCAATTCTTTTGTATTGCATTTCAATATAAAACATGATTACCAAATCACCACTTGTACGCGCCTCATTGGGAGATATTTGACTATTTCAGACGCTCGTTTCATCGCCAATATGAAAGACTTTTGCTTATAACTTGGCAACATTGGTTAGTATATATTTCAATGCAAGACTATTTTACGAGCCACTTACGTCTAGGCGTAAGGCCCATTCTCCGTTAAAGCGTCCAAGTTTGGTCTCAGGAATGACAAAATGCCAACCACAAAGAATTAATCAAATTCATTCAGAATCGTAAACTTTAATAGTTTAAGAACACAAAACAATGCATGGGTGATCATTTTTGAGCAATATTACTTGTACGTATTGGGGGTAACGTATCAGTGGTAACGTATCTGTGAAACCCTTTCCTATCTTTGTCTTAATCGTGCAAGTGTAAAAACTGACCGAATTAATACCCATACTTGATCAGTCATCACCCAATGTACTAAAGTCTGGTATGGTATTTGGCTTCATTTATCATAGCGTTTTTTCCGAGGGGAGTATAATTTAGGTAACGTATCTGTGAAGGCATGAACGTAACGTCAGGACTTTTGCCATTAATAGACCTGATTTTGTTTACTTTGAAACCATTATGTTTTGTTCCATATATATAATATAACTATGGAGCCTGCTTGATCCATCACATATGAGAACATTCATCTAGCCAATTATTTTCACAGATTGTTATCTATTAGAAATATGGTAACGTATCTGTGAAAAATATGGCGACATAGTCTGAAAGACCTGTTGGAAAAATTTAATAATCTGTGTTGTGATGATTTATACTTTATAATTAGGGCATGATACCAGCTAATGAAAAGTACCTATAATCCATTATATGCGCGCATGTTTAGAGAGCAGGGACACATTATACTGAACACACCTTGGCTGGCGACATGGAGGAAAACAGTGGATATGCATAATCATCTTTATTGTTTTATACTTTCTAGGCATGTTACAACCTCTAGCCTCACACATTTTAAAAAGCAACTCATGATGCAGTCATGTCTACAGTAGAATTCATCTCGACCTTTGCAGGACTTAACCCCATTAAAAGCTATTAAACCAAGATAACACTCATTGAAACAGCTCAACTGATTAAATCGGATCTTCTCTGGTTGTGCACAAGTGACTGTTTTCATGTGCGATATCGCATAAAGCTAGTATTCATAGCTTCAGTTGGGTAACCGATTATAAAGGAAACGAAAGGAAACAATGTTATGTGTGGCTTTGTTCACGAAATCAGACAATGTCGTGCTTTTGTAAACCAGCATTCTTGAAAATGAGCAACATAATGATTTTTGACTTAACACGGTTTAGAAATAATTTCTTCATATTTTGGTGTTATCTGTCGTTTACATATCCTTCCTAAAACACCAAAGTACGAGTATTTCCAAACATCTAAATTTGCTAAAATTTAGGACATGTTACAAAACTATATTGTCTAGAATTTTAGAAGAGTACTTTTAATATTGGCCGGTTATTTTTCACACAGCGACGTTAACTAGGCAATGTACTATTACCTATAACATTAACTAAAACACCAAAGTACGAATATTTCCAAACATCTAAATTAGCTAAAAATTAAGGACATGTTAAAAACTATATTTTCTAGAACTTTAGAAGAGTACTTTTAATATTGGCCGGTTATTTTTCACACAGCGACGTTAACTAGTCATATCCCCATACTGTTAACGTAGGGCTATTTGTAAAGGTCACGCGTCAATGGGAAAGAGCACTGTGTATTGTGTATAGGAAAACGGACAGTAACTGCAGTATGTCCTAAGTATAAGTTATATTATTAAAAGTTATTTCTTTCTGACGAAACAAGTCTGAATACGACTTGAAACTATGGGCGACACATATTTGGCATTTTGGACGCTTTATCGGAGAATGTGCCGTAAGTGCATATACACCAAACACAAGTCAATTGAAGCCGTACAATTTACCGTGAATTTAGGGTGACATCCCGCTATCTCTAAGGTCCGGTATCTCTAAGGTTCGCTATCTCTAAGGTTCGCTATCACTAACGTGTAAAGTCTATGGAGATCAGAATCCCGCTATCTCTAATAGAGAAAAGGGTTCGCTATACCTAAAAAGGTCCGCTACTTCTAAGGTTCGATATCACTAATTTAGAATAAGGTTCGCTAGTTCTAAGGTTCGATATCACTAATTTAAAATAAGGTTCGCTATCACTAATTTAAAATAAGGTTCGCTATCACTAATTTTGAATAAGGTCCGCTATCACTAATTTATTGAAGGTTCGCTATCTCTAAGGTTCACTATCACTAATTGCAATAAAGGTCCGCTATACCTAAGGTTCGCTATCACTAATTTTGTTTAAGGTTCGCTATCCCTAATTAATCAAGGTTCGCTATCTCTAAGGTTCGCTATCACTAATTTCGATTAAGGTTCGCTATACCTAAGGTTCGTTATCACTAATCTCAAATAAGGTCCACTATCTCTAATTTTAAATAAGGTCCGCTATCTCTAATTTCAAATAAGGTCCGCCATCTCTAATTTTAAATAAGGACCGCTATAGCGAACCTCATTTGAAATTAGAGATAGCGAACCTTATTTAAAATTAGAGATAGTGAACCTTATTTAAAATTAGAGATAGCGAACCTTAGAGATAGCGGACCTTATTTAAAATTAGATATAGCGAACCTTAGGGATACCGGGATTGTTAAAATTAGAGATAGCGGACCTTATTTTAAATTAGTGATAGCGAACCTTAGAGATAGCGAAACTTCAATAAATTAGTGATAGCGGACCTTATTTAAAATTAGAGATAGCGAACCTTATTTAAAATTAGTGATATCGAACCTTAGAAATGCCGAACCTTTTTCAAAATTAGTGATATCGAACCTTAGGTATAGTGGACCTTTTTCGTAATTAGTGATAACGAACCTTAGAGATAGCGAACCTTAGAGATAGCGGTCCTTAGAGATAGCGAACCGTCACCGAATTTAGGACCGTAAAATTTAGACTCTTCTTTTGTCTAGATTAGCACCCAACCGCACATCTCAACTTGGTTTTATGTAAAAAATCAATATAACTTACCAAAACGAAAACTGAAATTCACGAGCTTCAAATTTTCAGTAAACAAAAGGCTAGAATAAAAGATTGGTCACACCTGGGAGACTACCACTTCAGAATAACAATGACTTGCAAAAACGGATACGGATACAGAAACAGAAACTGAAAAGATAAAACGACGGCAAGTATGACCTTCCCAGCAGTATTGTGCAGTTTATCAAGCCTGGAAAGATCATGATGGGTAGTACAAGCGTTTCCCCAAACAACATCACAATAATCAAAATGAGGTAGAATTAAAGACTTACGAGCGTAAATAAAATATTTAAGGTAGCCTTTGGCAAGATGTTACGTACTCTTCTAAGAAGACCGATGCGCTGATTAATTTTGGACACAAGTTTGTCAATGTTGAAACTCCATGAAAGCGATGGATTAAGCCAAAAATGTTCACCCCTGATACTAATATTAAGCTGGCTTTAAAGTACGACTGAGTCTTTGTTGGGTACCAATTAACATAGATTTGGTTTTTTTTTACATTAAGAGTGAAATAATTGGATTGTAACCACTGGGAAACATGAGCAAGTTCAGTGTTCAGAGTTGTATTGATTACATCGATAGATTTCCCTTTAACAAAAATAGCAGTATCATCTGCATAAAGATACACTTTAGAGCTTCTACTCTATGTTGCCAGGAAGATCATTAATATAAAGAGTAAAAAGTAGGGGGCCAGGATTGAGCCATGAGGAACCCCAAACTTAACTGGGGCTTTATTAGAATGGTGATCATTGACTTTTGTAACTTGATATCACTCAGGTACGATAAAAACCAATCAAGCTCCCGGCCCTGCACTCCAATGCTAATAAGCTTCTTAATGAGCACTTCGTGATTGACGGTACCCCCCCGTATCGAAGGTGTTTTTTTAAGTCACTCTTGAGAAAAACTTTTCGAAAAGATTAGGGTGTTAACCCCTGGCTGTTCCCAACCCGTCCCGGTGTTCAAATGGACCCCAATGGAAATAAGCTTCAATATCAATAGAGGCTTTCTTGGGTTATCCAGGGTTGTCAAACCCCGAACAAATCAAATCAAATCAAATAAAAAAAAATTAGATAACAGCAAAAACAGCTCCCATATCTGTCCGTAATTTTGGTCAGTGCAGTGAGCCAGGGGATTTCAAGTGGATGATTATTGATTGGCAAGTGCCATATATTTGGGCATAAGTGCAGTCCACCATGTGGAGGATAGACTAGATTTTATCGATTGATGATTGGCTGGAGTAATTTCATGTTAACCAAGTTTAAGTACTGCAAAGGTCGATGCATGTTTGCTGTACAGCATTTAAGTGCACTATAGTCCTAAAGCAAAAAATACAAGATAGCCTGAAATTTTTTAAACAACTTATATTATTTTTTTCACTTTTGCTGAGATCACTGAATGGACCTTTATCAATATCATATAGTCTGACTGGCTGGATAGGTGGGATCTCATCATTAAAATCCCACGGGATTACATAACAATTAACATTGAAGCCATTCGTGTACAAGTTAGCCCCCCTCCTAAAAAAATGAAAGTCATGTTTCATCATATTATATACATTCTGTATCAGCCCGGGAAATGAAGCGTACTGGAGCTGAACCGAACTGGCTGCTGAGGAGAGGGAACATCATCAATTATTGGTCACGCTCCCGAAATTGGGAGGTGATGGGATCCCGGGGAATGGTGGGTCTTTGGGAGCTGACGGTGTACCGGAGCCGGTTCAGATCTGCACGTGTACGTGTGGAGAAAGGCTTAGGGCCTACTAGTGGATCATTGCGAAACGAAATGAAATGAAACGAAACGAAACGTATTTTAAGGTATCCCTAAATCAGTTTATTTTGTTAATATTCATGTGTTTTTCATGACCTAGATTAAATTGATATTTTAAAATGCTTTAAGGGATCTGGAATGAGCGTTTTGAGCGTTTCGACAGTATTTTTTGTGGGACATGAGAGCACCTCAGACGTATCGAATTGCATTCTGAATACGATGCATTCAGATAATTCTGATATCAAATAATTTTCATTTTTTGAAATTCACGATATAATATAAATTTTATGACAAATTATTAAAATTTGATTTGTCAAATTTTTGATATATAACAGTCCTCGAAGTAAATTTTATAAATCTAATGATATATTCTTAAAGTCTATGTATATAGCTAGGAGGAAAAGCCGATGATCAATTGAAAATTTTGACCTTTCATATTGAAGATATGGATTTTTCCCCAAAAGACCTAATTTTGTTGGGTGTTTTGGGAAAAAAATCCATATCTTCAATACGAAAGGTCAAAATTTTCAATTGATCGTCGGCTTTGCATCCCACCTACATACACTTTAAGTATAAATCATCAGATTTATAAAGTTTACTTCGAGTACTGTTAAATATCAAAAATGTAAATTTTTAATGA
Source organism: Amphiura filiformis (assembly GCF_039555335.1). NCBI lineage: Eukaryota > Metazoa > Echinodermata > Ophiuroidea > Amphilepidida > Amphiuridae > Amphiura > Amphiura filiformis. The sequence goes on along the minus strand of NC_092644.1, from coordinate 49,892,670 downwards.
TTTGCCATAAAATGTATTACGTAACCTCGTTGCGAATTTCAAAAAATCAAAATTATTTGATATCAGAAGGACATTCTTCGTATTCAGAATGCAATTCGATATGTCTGATGTGCTCTAATGTCCCACAATAAATACTGTCCAAACGTTCATACCCTTCGCTTAAGGGATCTAGAATGAGCGTTTATGGCGTTTCGACAGTATTTTTTGTGGGACATGAGAGCACCTCAGACATATCGAATTCTCGGTATTCGCAATAAGGGCGCCGCCAGCGGTTTGCGATGTATTCGTGATGTATCATGGGAAAAGGTCGACATCCAAGTCCGCGCAATACGAATATTACCATGCTTTTACATAGGAACACGTGATAATATTTTTTAGTTTGCCAATAACGGTATTACACGCAAATCGATAGAGAAAAAATTAATTGTGCACATTTCAAATCACATTATTAAGTATTATTGAGTATCGATTCGCGTGTAACACCGTTATATTGACAAACTAAAAAAATGTTGTCACGTGTTCCTATGTAATAGCATGGTAATATTCGTATTACGCGGACTTGGATGTCGACCTTTTCCCATGATACATCACGATTACATCGCAAACCGCTGGCGGCGCCCTTATTGCGAATACCGAGAATTGCATTCTGAATACGAAGCATGTCTTTCTGATATCAAATATTTTTCATTTTTTTAAATTCAAGATACTGGCTACTTTGGCCCAACACATGGTGTTTTTCGGCTAAAATGGAAGATGCACATTGCCGGGGCAATTTTGGGGGCCCATCTGGCCCTATGGTAAATCCGGCCCTGTTTATAGACACTCCTCGCCGTGAACAAATAATACCGTCAGTAGATAGCGAAAAACAAACAAACGTCAAAATGTACTTTCCTAACCTGCGTATGAATTATTTCTTGTATTATTTTATCAGAATCCAAATGCTATCTTCAGTGGATATTAACAAAAATTCTTTAACTTTCTCAAAGTTTTGCTATTTCATAGACACTCGGGACTCCTCGTCGTAAATATAAATAAATACTATCGGAAAACAAACTTGTTTTTAAGCCTTATGCAAATATACAACAAAAGGTGGATTGAATTTTAATTAATACATGTTTAAATGTGTAATACCGTAGGGTTTTTAAGGTCTTAAGGTTATTAACTTTTTTAAACTGTTGCGATTTGGTAGTTCACAGCATCTTGCGAATGGTAGTGAGCTTTGGCAAAACCTACAGGGTGAGTCAAAAAAAGTGCAATAGAGAAAAGAATCCATTTTTATTTAAGAACCGAGTTGAACCTTTTATGTTTTAAAACATTTTATAATTAGCATATCCATTAGTGATCTTGTGTGAAAAAATCAAGGAATTGTCATTAACCGTTTTGTTTTTATAACACATTTTATAACGACACCCAATTTTAATGTTTGTCCAAGAGACATCTAAAATTTGAATGTCAGAACACTCTGTGCAAGGTAGATTTGGAACCACTGCCATTTTCTTAACCTCATTGGCATTGAAATAAAATGGAACACCCAAAGTGTTATTGCCCTTGGTCTTGTTTAAGGAGAAGAAACATTATTTGTTGTTATTTTCATTTCTTCCCTTTATTCTCTATCAAAACCATATATATTTGTAGGCGAGTTTTTCAAATGTCGAAATGAAATGCGCGCAAATTGAAGTGGAGTTTCAAAATTTCAAAATATCCAGTAAGTTGGACATATTGGGATTAAAAAAACTTGAGTTTGAGTCGAATGAGGTATGAAGGACTTAAAGTAATGTTACAAAGTTTGTTTGAACAGAAAAAAAGTAAAAATCAACCTTATTTAAGTTAAAGTCAGTTTCAGAGCTGGTGCATTTATCGTGCATTGTGTGCTCCCATTCAAAATACATGGTACTTCGTGGACAAATAATGAAATTGGGTATCGCAGCAAAAGGACTCCTAAAAATTAAACGGTAAAAGCGAGTAACTTCAATTTTCACAGAAGGTGACTATTGAGTGTGGCATTTATAGAAACTTTAAATAATGTGAAAGTTCAACTTGGTTCTTTCATAAATATCGATTCTTTGCTCTATTGCACTTTTTTGACTCACCCTGTACATTGCTCATTTCATAGCGAGCGTGTAGAAGAATTCAAATATCACAGATATACTTTTGTAGGTCATGTGGTTCTTGAAATATGTTGTAAAGAGGACTGAAACAACAACACTTTTTTAAAACGTACACAACTCAATAACAACAATAAATTAAGCAAGTTTTCAAAGTATAGGATTTGTAGAATGAACTTTTACAAAACATCAAAGTGTTATTTTTCAATAATATATTGATCTAGATAATGAAAATCGATTTTTTGGTTGCTTCGACCAACAATACCTCGTCTACCCTTAAGATAACAATTAACATAAACTCGCAGAATGGTTCCGAATTGTTAGTTTTATTACATAACTAGGCAATCGCCAAATGATCACCTATCAATGGAATCAAGTCGAATATATATCCCATTTTGACGTACTCATAGCAACGGATTTCATAAATGATTTTCAAATATATTTTAATTAAATATTTTTGATTACACACAATCTTGAACGCGAAGATGAATGAACACTGATAGAACACACCCTCTATTCACCGAGCCTTCATTTCTACACGATAGGAATTTAAAGGCCCTTTCAGTGATTTCACAAAAACATTAAAAAAAATGGAAATTTGTCAGAGTTGCTTAAAAATAAAGAATAAGTCTACAGAATTTCATTAAACCACTTTTCCCCTGAATACATCGACAAATTAGTCAAAAAACAGAAGTTTTAGAAAGGTTTTCTAACTCAAATCAGATCGACTCGAGAAAATCGAGATTTTCGTACAGTGCGCCACCAATCGACTGGAAAAACTTCCTAGTCCAGTGTTTCTAACACGGGGAAGTAGAGTCTAAATTGATTTAAAACAGACGCTTAATTTTTGTAGTAGAAAACAAAATAAGCAATTAAAGGTCACCGAGGCAAACTAACGGTCAATTCAAATATGAAAAACAGTTAAAATTGTGTATTTTGTTTAAAATAGTAGCTACTGATGTAATAAGTCATGTCAGTAGTAGAAACAATACGCAACGCGTGTTGGTACGGTGGAGAGTGAGCTTCTTTTGATCTCGAGTCGGACTTTTTGTACTGTCAGTATCAAAAGTCCAGATTCATGTAAATGCTTTATTTTGTCTAAAATACACGGCTTTCGACCGAACCACTAGCAGGCTATGTTAGCACATCTATGCCAATTACAAAGGTACCAAAATCTGAATTTTGATGATTTTTACGATCGTCCGGATTTGTTCCAACAACTTTGGCGCTATACTGTTGTAGTTGAACATAATACAAGCCTGAGAAATTGTCACTGTTAGTAGGATCGATTGAAATGGGTGGTACCATGATTCAGAACAATGTAATTATATATATATAAATATAATTCTCGCGATTCCAAATACAGCGCGCCACCTACGATCACGCCTGGCTGATCTACTTCGCGCAGAGCATCATGGGTAAAAGTCGACATCCATGACGCGTCGACGATGAACCATCGACCAAGGAAACGGAAACGAGTGTTGCTATCGATTACTCAACCACTTTTTTCATTTCTGCCTCCTTTTTAAAGTTAATTTCGACAGTCATGGTTTAGGCCTACCTCTGTGAATGTTCAGAGTGTTAGGTCTATTCCCATACAAAATAATGGGCATCAATTAAACCCTTATTTTCAAACTTTCCCGAACTTTCCGAGGCGCTTGGGAAAATACTTTAGGCTCTCGTTTACAAGAAGAGAAAACACTTTCAGGTCTTTAAGCTTTGTTGTAAGTAGGCCTATAATAGACTTGATTAAAAAAAAAAATATGATTGGGGTTAGGCCTACTTAGACCCTCATGCATATATCCTTTAAAAAAACCCAATTTTTAAACCTTGTTTGTTTTAAGTAAAGTAGGTCTAATTCTCAATATTTAGAATAACGAAATATTCAATACATATTTTAACAGCATGGACAGCGTAAAGCATTTTTTTAATGTGTTTTTTTTTCTCTGCCTCCTTTTTAAAGTTAATTTCGACAGTCATGGCCTACCTCTGTGACTGTGAATGTTCAGAGTGTTAGGCCTATTCCCACACAAAATAATGGGCATCAATTATTTTAAACCCTTATTTTCAAACTTTTCCGAACCCGATCCGAGGCGCTTGGGAAAATACTTTAGGCTCTCGTTTACAAGAAAAGAAAACACTGAAAAATATGATTGGGGATAGGCCTACTTAGACCCTTACGAATATATCCTTTAAAAACCCAATTTTTAAACCTTGTTTGTTTTAAGTAAAGTAGGCCTAATTCTCAATATTTAGAATAACGAAATATTCAATACATATTTTAACGACATGGAGAGCGTAAAGCATTTATTTTTTTAATACGATTAAAACGTTTTCGAATTTCAAATGTACTCTATTCCTTTTCAACCATCTACGGTTAAAACTCGATGTCCAAAATGTTGATGTCTCTGATCGACCATCTAGGCCTATAAACCCGATGTCAAAATGTCAATTTTCGAGTTTGGGTAGGCCTATAATAGCAAATGCTTTTGATGCAAGACAATTTCAAACAGGAAATTTAATCTAAAACGCAAATTCGTGCCTTTTTTATTTCTTGTTTGGATAAATTTTCCCATAATTATTACCATGCGTGATAGGCCTACATGATTAAGATAAAAGCTTTTGGTTTTCATACATGTTTTGAACGCTTGTCTTATTTTTATTTTTATTATTTTTTTCCTAACCTAGGCCTATAGATGCATGTTTTACATTTATAACCTTTTTACAAACTTGAATAGATATGAATTAATTGTTTTAAAGCATTTTTCGTGTGACGTTTTGAAACGCTCTTTGTAGCATGATGTAGGCCTACTGTATGATCACGAAAGGTCATAAATTTAGAAGTCATTTCCTTCTATATAGCCCTATAAACAAAACACTTTGGCCCCAATGAATAATGTCGGGAGAAAATATATACTTGCACTAAACAAATAAACCTGTTAATTTTTAAAATAAACTCTCGTGGTGCAATTCTGTCAACAAAATTACATAGGCTTATGAACCGGGGCTGGGGGCTCAGCCCCTCAATAAATTTGGTGCAGGGCCGGCTCGAATAGGCCTACCCTGCCTTCTGTATGAATAGGCACGTTTTCATTTTCATTTAGGCCTATAATGGCCTCCAAACTACATTGTTAAGCATGTTAAGTTATCTTGTTTTTGTCAAAAACATCAACTGCAAAGTGTCCCTTATTGTACAGTATATCCTTCACCGTTGTGTTCATCGGTGTGTGTGGTGGTGTGGGCGGGGGGGTGTCCTGGTTCGCCCCTTCAGTCTCAAATGAAGCAGGCCTAAACAATGCGTTTACCCTCCAATAAAGTCCATCCCCAGATTTGACCTCTTTACTTTGTAGGTTGAGTCCTTGATCCATGGGCCTGATCCATTATTTAATATGCAAGAAATGTCGACCCTCCTCAATTTAAACCTTTCCAATTTGGCCAAAGTCCACAATGCCGTAAAGGTTGGGCTACAGTTCAGTTCTTTTCACAGTGTTGACTTTTTAAAAAACATGTATAGGCCTAGGCCTAGGTGTTTAAAATTGTCCAATTGAATATTTAGTCGAAAAAGTGTTTGATGTTTCAATGTTGTGCCGACCGATAATAATATGACTAAAAAGAAACTCATTCCAACCAACGTGTGCTATTTGGGAGTAGGCCTAGGCCTACATTAAGAGTAAATTTCCTTGGGTTATGAATTATTAAAGGGAAGGATGAAATAAAGATGGTGTGACATGCAAGAAAGAGGAAGTAAAAATAAAATATGAAAAAGAAACATGAATTAATATTAAAATCGGGCATGACAATTGTCAAATTTAAACCTTAATTGTGACACGATCTGGTTCATGGGAACCAAAGGAGGCATTTTTGAAAATTGTGTTACTGTAATTATTATACATTACACGTACAACAGGCAAACTGAAAACACCAAAGGTCTACCATACTTGGTTCTAAAGTGATGAAGTTTTTTCATGCATATTTTCTTGATATGCCTTAAAATAATGATCTTTTAAAATTAATGTACTCTTTTGCAGTTTGAAACTTTCTTCATCTTTATTATAATGCTAGAACTCTATGAGGTATTGTTGAACTTATGCATTAAAGTCTCAAATTGAAATATTAACAAAAAATAAATGTTAATTTTATGCGGTAGGCTATGCCTACAAAGTGTTTTTATTGCGATCGTAATTTTTTAAATGTTTGATAGTAATATAATTAAAAATACAATTTTAGGCTAAAATGAAATAAGGACAAATCAAACAATTACAAAAACGGCAAACCAATGTGATGCATGTTTATAAGTAATGAGACATCAAGAATCTTTTTAAAATTTACTCGAATTTCTTTGCTAGGCCTATCCCGCGCGGCGAGCCGCTATAAGCGCCTTCGTGCAAAAAAAACCCCATTTTATAAAATGTAGGCCGATTACAAAACGCAACACATACATGTAGTATGGATGTTCTGAAGTATGCTGGTGTTATATTATTATGGTATTGAACAAACAATAAATTCAGAAAGAATTAAAACAATTTATTCTAATAAACAAAATAAAACCTATGCGTTTTCCATTTAAAAAGGACAGGCCTAGACCTACTTCGCATTGACTAGGCTCGCGCGTATCGAGCTGAAAAGCATCGTAAAGTTTAAAAACAAAAAAGGGCGGTTTTAGAAAATGTATAACAAAAAGGAAACACCTAGTATCAACATCAAGTTTGCGGGTTTTAGAAGGACATCTGTGAATATCAAACTACAATATTTCACTTCAACACAGAAAATCTCAAAAAATTTCAAAAAGTACTGTAAAACATTGTGTTTTTAGGAAATTAGAGTAATAATCACAAACATGGTCAGCTATGGTTAAGGATGTCGACCCCAGACACGGGAAATGCCAATTTTCACTGCCGTCGTTGGTGGCGCGCTGTATTTGGAATCGCGTCAATTGATATCTTTTATAAGGTTCATTCATAGCTTACACAGAGAAATCGACCAGGTAGCAGAGTTTACTAAATCTCATATTCAAAAAGTGCTGGCCATATTTCAATATCCACTTGATAGTATATTTTCTAGCGTTAAATATTTACCATCTTATTCTTTACCGTTCAACGTATTTCGAAATTATTTTATACGCCAACATATTTACAATATTTAGCCTACCATTAACGTGTATCATTAACGACTTCTTATTACTTCAACATTGTTTTATTTAATCTGATAATGACATCTTGCAGCATTTGCTCGTCCTGTGACAAAGAAATGTTACTACTTGTCTCTGTATTTTCATTCTCTGCGTCTTCATTATCCAGTAGCATTGCGTCATTGACAAATCCGAGTTGGTCACTCTCCGGTGCTGCTTCAGAAGCCACTCGCTTATCATAGGCGGTCATCATAAGGAATGCACCCCGTATCCGGGCCCCGTATTTTGTCATGAATCTGAAAAGTACAAATATACCTGATGAAATGGGCAACAAGTGCACTTTATAAGGCCTATGAATAATGAAATCAATCAATCCTATGAAAATCATTATTTCGTTTTCCTAAAGCTTATAATTTTCATATCGAATATACCTACTAAATTTGAAATGAAATATTTATGAATTAATCCTGACTTTATAAAAAAGTTAAAAAAAACAAAAAAAACACCCACACACAAAAACCACTAAGAAACTTGTTATTAGTTTTTCTTTTCTAACCTCTTCAACAAAAACATACTCCTCCGAAATCGCTCCGTGAGTAATACCATGATGCCGCAAAAAGCAAAGAGCTTTCTCAATATCCCTGGTAATAGCGAGCACCTCTGCATCGCTAAAGTAGACTTCTTTGTCTTTCGTATATTGTGCAAGTCGATATGGTTCCAATTTGCTGACATCCATGAATGGTAACAGACGACATGTTGAAGCCATAAGAAAAGACCCTTCTATATTGGAATATAAAAGATTAAATAAAGTATTTATGACGTATGTTGAAAGAAACACGATTTTGTTTAATACAATCGTTTTTGTTGTTTCATTTATACAACATAGATGTTTCTTTTCTTCGAGTCAATATTCTGAGCGAATACAATCATAAGAGAGTTTGCGAAATGCGGTTCAAACGCAAAACTTCACAGTCTAGAGGATTATCTATTCTAAGCCACTCTGCCATGAAAGCTTCCAGAGGTCGAAGTGAACGCCTAAATCAACAGAGAAGTAAATTATGAATTAGGGGTTCATTCATAGGATTGAGGGCATGATTGCTGTTTATGCCCGAGGCGTCCCGTTCATACATACCCAACATTCTTAGCAATTCAATATAGATGAAAATAATAAGGGTTTACAAGTTTAAATAACATTTCCATACCGTTTTCCTTCATAAATTGGAAGAAAATGAGTAGGCCTACTTGCAGGAGCAGCTCGGCTCATGAGGTCAACGGCCGGGAGTCAACGCGTGATACGCGTCATCTTTTGCGCCCGCGTGAGATGGGCGCGGTGACATGCGTGTATACGCAACACTAGCAAATCGTGGATCGTGTTAATTGGGTTCCAACGCTGCGTGACGCAGCTTGTTTATGCCCTGCGTACTGGTCATAAACGGTATTTATGACCAGCAAAAAAGAGCGCAAATCCAATCAGAAACGTCGTAATATCGTGAGTATGTATGAACGAGAATTCGTCAATGTAAGAACAATAGTTTCTACATTTCCTCATGCACTATACAAAATATGAAGTTATGTATTATCTAGTTAAAAGAGCAACCATTGGAAATGTCTATTGGTCTGGGTATAAAAAACGCGCCACGTGTTGTTGAAAATTAGTGATTGAATTAGGTTAAAATAATGTTCAAGCTTGGTATATACTTTTGTGTGTGATCATGATGTAAAAAAATCAGCTTGCGAGATGGCATCGGTGATAATGTTCACGTAAAATGGCTTGTTTTTACTGGAGCTAGCAGTTTAGTAGCATACTTCTGGGAAAGTTCTGGGAAGTGTATGGCATGTGTTAAGTGCATGTGTTTTTGAATAGAACATGACTGTCATAGGTTGTGTTTCGTAAGAAAGGGTAGGAAGGTGTGGTGTGACCAATAACCCACTTGTAAGATCAAAAGGGACACATTATCGCCTATTGATACTCATAATGTTCCGAGTTTAAGGGTCAAGACCATTAAGTTGTAAAGTTGCTATTGGTACAGTAACAATTACACGTTCGCATTGAAGTAAATCAGAGCAATAAAAACAATCGATATACGTGAAGTACATAGTCGAAGTATATTTGATAACTTCATTTCGCAAACTCTCTAATATATCGCGTCATTACTTCAACGGGAACAACTTTCAATCTAAATTCATTAGAACCAAACTCTAGTTTCATTAACATTCTTCTTGGTTGCAACAACATGCATTGTGTCCAAAGATTTGCTAGGATTGCTGAAAAGGCAGAGAATTCAATGTTAATATCAAATAATAACAAAACACAGCTACTTGCCTTCTCTTCCGCTAACTAACGCAAAGTTATCAGTATCTGAAGACTTCGGCTGTTTAGACTTTGTTCGACCCTTCCTTCGGGCTATCTCCCGTGTCAAAATTGTGTACAGATACGGATTTAATGAGGAATTGATAGGGAGAACAAATACAGCAACCCAAACATAAACTTGTCCGGGAATTGTAACCACACCAGCTGTAGACAACAAACCCATGATAATGATAGGCATCCAACAAATAAGATCAGTCAGCACTAAGAATGCCATACGGGTTGCCATTTCAATTTGCTCAATCCGTACATTTCCACTCCTGTGTTTTATCTTCTGAGCAGAGGTTTTCGCTGTTATGTAAATACTTACATAACAGCAAGCCATATGCCAAAACCCACCATATTTACTCCAAGAAACAAAGCTACTGAATACTCCCAGCCTATCTGGTAATCCTGCGAGAGGCAAGGCCAGGCAAACACTTGAATGACCGTAAAATTCATCTTCAAAATAAGTACTCACAAGCAATGGCATGGCACTTAGGATCAAGCACAATGCCCACACAATTACAACAACTACCCTACAAGATTTTTCGTTCAGCCTTTTAAATGTAAACGGGAACGTAATAGAAATCCAACGGTCCAAACTGATCACTGTTAGGAACAACACAGATGCCTCACTGGATAAGACGGATAAAAATCCTGCCATTTTGCAAACAAAACTTGTTTTCCAATATTCTGCGTGCAGAATGTAAACATTACGGAAGTACATATCTGCTGATGCGATTATCAACATATATATGCCCATAAGTTCATCAGCAATTGCAAGGTTTAGGACTAACATGGATTGAACTGTATTTTTTGACTGAGTACCAGTTTTGCCAGGACGTACTCGCCAAAAAATAACAAACGCGTTGCCGAGAAGGGCACTGAGTCCGAGAATCCAAATAAACAATCGCAAAGCAGTATTACGCATTAGATCTGCACAAGACGAAAACTGATCTGATTCTGGTAGGCATTTTGTAGGAGGATCAACCAGGCAGCAGTAAAGATGATTGCTGGAATATCTAGTAAACAGAAAACAGAAACAATGCATTAAATACTTTAATTGCAAAACTCCAGAAGCAATTTATTCAAAGGCCCAAACACGTATACGCACCCCAACACACGCCACACCCCTACGGAAAAGCACCAACAAACACTCATACATCCTCTTCCACACATCAGACCTCTCAATATTAATTTTAATACTTACAAAAAATCAAGTGATTTAAGATTTGCCCGAAAGAGATCCATATCATCTATTTGCACAATATATGTTTCCTGTTGCTCAATATTCCTGAAAGGAACAGGAACATATTCTAAGCGTAAAATTCGTGATTAGCGTAATCAGCCGTTATGCATTGTAATTTGTTTTATACTACTGGTGAAGATAAATTACATTTATTCACCCCTTCCCCAGTTCAGTTCAGTTTTATTTCATCAAATTCCATCCATGCTAATAATTACAATATATATATAAAAAAAGCTTTTACAAACATGGTATAATATGGTGCAAATGATGAGGATGCCACTGAAACGCAGCGCGTGTTTCCAGCCCATCATTATGGGCTGAAAAAAAAAAAAATGTTATAATTAGAACACCCAATTTATCAAGTGAACACAGTTTCTTGTACAAAGAAAGACAAATCGATATTAGGCTAAATATCTAAATATTGTTTAATTGTTTAATATATTTTGCATAAATGCTTCCGCAATAGAACCACACGAGCGTATGTTTCTCAATTTTAATGCTGATTTATTCATACTCACAAGTACTTCAGATTCCTCAGACTGATAAAGGCCCCGGCGTAAATTTCTTTTAACGGATTTCCTCGTAGAATGCTGAAATTATAAATTTATAATGGTAAATAATATCATCGAATACAAAAGTGGACTACGTCGGCATCACAAATACAACTCACTCTTGACCAGCAGCTAGTCCCGCTACCACCAAAAAAACACCAAAAAAACAAAACCTAGAGATGCTGTGGCGCACGAGCCACGAATGTAAGGCGGTGGCTTTTGACCTCAAAGGTTATAAGCAATTTATTATTCTCAATTATATGTTATTTCTGACCAAGTATGGCCACGTTTAAGATCAAATTGGCGAATTATAACATTTACCCATAACTGACCTTAGGATTATATTCGCCAAGTTTAAGCCCAGATTGATTTTTTTTCATGATTCCTTCATATCGTGGATGATTTGCACCAAATTTAATTCTAATTGGCCAAATTTCGACACTGATTTGACCCATTTGATCTTTGTCCTTGGATGGATATACATGTATGTATCATCATGAATGCAGTTAATCAGACAAAGACATTTTGGTAGTCTTATTGTTGTTTTTGACCTTTGACCCCAAGCTGGGTACAATTTATAAGCTAGGGTTATTGGTTCTTCTAACCAAGTTTGGTGGTCATAGCTTGTAAGTTGTAGGAGTAGCAGTTTAATGTTTTTCACAAAATGACCAATAATAACCCCATCATGACCTTCGACCCCTATCCGTGTATACCTTATAGTAAAAAGGAAGGTGTGCACCAAAAACACCTTTTCCTTATTAAACTTGATAGACACGTCATATATGGTGTCAAGGACACTTGGAATGAATGAAAGCGAAAAATGAAAATAATACCCAATTTGCATATTATATTCGCGGCCATCTTGGATTTTTGGCGTGTCAGATTTCAAATGAGTCCAGGTACACAACGAAACATGTTATAAACCTAATTCTTTTTTTAAATGAAAGACAACAAGCAAACTTAAAAAATGTAGGAATTAGATTTTTAATAAAATATTCCATTTTCTAATGAGAGTAAAAACAAATCTAAAGTAAAGAAAAACATGGACATTTTGCTCTCAATAGCGCCCTCTATAATTTGATTTTATCTTTTCCTGAGAAAATTGAATGTTTTAAAACAATCTAACTCCTACATTTTTTAGTTTGTTTATTATCTTTCATTAAAAAAAAGAATTTGGTTTATAACATGTTTCGTTGTGTACCTGGACTCTTTTGAAATCCGACACCAAAAAATCCAAGATGGCCGCCAATAAAATATGCAAATTAGGTATTTTTTTCATTTTTCGCTTTTATTCACCCCAAGTGTCCTTGACGCCATATATGAAGTGTCTAGCAGGTTTAATAAGAAAAAAAGTGTTTTTGGTGCACACCTTCCCTTTTAGTGCTTCTTTTGCCCAAGTTTGGTCGAAATCGATGTAAGCGCCTGGCATTCGGCTGGCTGCACCACCTAACATGACTAATATATAATTTGCTTAGTCTCAAATATATATAGTATTGTTGCACTGTGTCTTTGGGCAAAATGTTGGCGACTTTAAAAAGATCTAACTTCAGAGAAGTAGTAATCTAGTAGCTAATCACCCACAAACAATATTGATAATAGAACTTACAGTTGTTGGAGTGTCGAAAGCCCATCAAATACTCTTTGGAAAAGTTGTGTAATGTTATTTTTTGCCAGACTCCTGTATTTAAAGAAAAGATAATAGGTGAATGAGCATACCTTTGTTTTATTACGTCATATGTTTAAAAAAAGCTAGTCTTTTTTAATATATTCTGCCATAGTTGTAGCATGAATGCTGATTTTATCATTTCAAAAAGTGTCGTCATTGAAAATTAGATCTAAAGCTTACTTCTCTGATTAAAGACCCATTCAGTTAATTAAAATTGTTTATAAATTGCTTAAAAGTGAAGGATAAGTTATTCAAATTGTCATTTGGTATTTTTGCAATGACAAATTTGGCAAAACACAAAGAAAACAGCAGTACTGACGAAGTTTCTGCCCCATTCAAATACATGTCGCTAATTTACATACTGTCAGTATCTAAATTACAGATCTCACATATACACGGCTTTCGGCTGAATCACTCGCAGGCTATGTTTACTATGACAATGACAAAGGTACCAAAATCTGAAGTTTTATGATTTTTACAATCGTCCGGATGAGCAAAACACTGAATGGGCCTTTAAGTATTGAGCCACTTGTCATTGTGTTTACTTAATTTCTATTCAGGTAATTTCATTTATGCTGTTTTACTACAGTTTTAACTTATAAATATTACACGTAAACATACAGATATTTCAGATTGATATTTTCCAGAAAAACTCCTTGTCCTATGAAGGAAATTCCATCGGAAGAAAGATCACTGAAAAGAAAAAAGATGAATACTAGACTTAGCTGTGGTCTAAGACCACGAACACAGCCGTGTTGTGACCCCTTAATGACCTTTGATCCCAAAATATATGAAAACCCCATAGACATTGGTTAATGTCAATGCACGTGTGCACGTGGCATCACTCTGCTATGTTATTTGTGCCAGAAGAGCCATTTAGAAGGAATTTCGTTTTAGACCGGAAGTGACCTCTTTATGACCTTTGATCCTAAATAATAAAAAAATACCAGAGATACACTGGATAACCACAATTCATGTGTGAACATACTATTACTGTCCTATGTTTTGTTTAGCTAATACAAATTTTTGAAGGTATTTCGTTTTATACCGGAAGTGACCCTTTAATTACTTTTGACCCCAAATCTGTGTACACCCCGTAGACACTGGGTAATGATAATGCATGTGTGCAAGTGGCATCACTCTCCTACGTAATTTGTGGGAGAAGATGCATTTTAAATGTATTTCGTTTTATACCGGAAGTGAGCCCTTAATGACCTTTGACCCAAAATAAAAAATACCACATATACACTGGAAAACCACAATTCATGTGTGAACATACCGTTACTGTCCTATGTTTTATTTAGCTAATAGAAATTTTTGAAGGTATTTCGTTTTATACCGGAAGTGACCTCTTAATGACCTTTGACCCCAAATCTGTGTACACCACATAGACACTAGGTAATAACAATTCATGTGCGCAAGTGGCGTCACTGTCCTACGTAATTTGTGGGAGAAGATGCATTTTAAAGGTATTTCGTTTTATACCGGAAGTGACCCCTTAATGACCTTTGACCCAAATTTAAATAATACCACTTATACACTGGGTAACAACAATTCATGTGTGAACATACCGTTACTGTCCTATGTTTTGTTTCGCTAATAAAAATTTTTGAAGGAATTTCGTTTTATACCGGAAGTGACCCCTTAATGACCTTTAACCCCAAATCAGTGTACACCACATAGACACTGGGTAATAACAATTCATGTGTGCAAGTGGCATTGCTGTCATACGTAAGTTGTGGGAGAAGATGCATTTTTAGTTGAAATCATGTTTTTGACCCCTATGACCCCTGTGTGACCTTTGACCCCACAAGTTTCATGTGGCATGTAGGGGCACGGTCAATGATCATTGTGACCAAGTTAGGTCAAAATCGATGTAAGCGTGTGAGTGCTAGAGTAAATGTAATGGTTGACAGAAAAAGAACTAGACTTAGCTGTGGTCTAAGACCACGAACACAGCCGTGTTGTTACCCCTTAATGACATTTGACCACAAAATATATGAAAACCCCATAGACATTGGCAAATGTCAATGTATGTGTGTACGTGGCACCACTTTTGCCATGTTATTTGTGTGCAGAAGGGCATTTTGAAAGTTTTTTTGTCTCAAACCGGAAATGACCCCTTAATGACCTATGACCCCAAATAAAAAAATACCATATATACATTGGGAAAACACAATTCATGTGTGAACATACCATCACTCTCCTATGTTTTCTTAGCTAATAAATTTTTTGAAAATATTTCGATTTATACCGGAAGTGACCCCTTAATGACCTTTGACCCAAATTCTGTGAATAATTTATAGGCACTGGATATAGCCGATGCATATGTGTAAGTGACATCATCGTACTATGTAATTTGTAGCAGAAGAAGCATTTTGAAGATATTTGGTTTTATACCGGAAATGACCCCTTAATGACCTTTGACCCCAAATTTGTGAATATCCTATAGACACTGGATATAGCCGATGCATATGTGCAAGTGACGTCAAGTTGTAGGATGTAACATGTAGGAGAAGAAGCATTTTGAAATTTGTTGCCAGAAGAAAGAAGAAACTAGATCTGGTTACAGATCTGGACCTAGCTGGGGCCGGAAATGCCAGTCTTAACTTAAAGTTTGACCTTTGACCGGCTATTATGGACATCTCACACCATTAATGGTGCATCACTGTAGCGTGTAGGGGCTTTATCCGTCTTCCATATGCTGAGATACAGCTACTTTTCCGTAATTTTAAACATGTTTTTGCGAATTTGACGTTTTGACCTCCTTAATGACCTTTGACCCCAATATAAAAAAACCCTCATTTACACCGAGAAAATGCATTGTTACAGTTTAAATTAAAAAATCTTCTATGTTTAGTTATGGAGATAAAAATTCTTGAAGTTATTTAGCTTAAAACCGGAAATGACGTCTAAATGACCTTTGACCAAAAAAATAAAAATACTGTGCATACATCGGGTAACACTAATGCATATATGAAGTTTATGTCACTCTGGTCTGGTTACGTTTTGAGATTTTAAAAAATGAACATATTTGATGATTTTTGGGTTTTGACCGGAAGCGACCCCTTAATGACCTTTGACCCCAAAACTGTAGACACCCCAAAGACCCTGGTTAGTAGCAATGCATGTGTGCTAATGACAGCACTCTGCTATGTAATTTGTAAAAACAGTGATTTTTGGAATATTTTTAGCTCTCAGACCGGAAATGACCCCATTAATGACCTTTGACCCAAATTCTGTGAATAAATTATAGACACCGACCAAAGTCAAGTCACATGACCTAAGCATGTCACCATCACATGTTATTTGTGGAAGAAGAAGCATTTTAGAGTAAAAATCACATTTTTGCCATTGTGAGCAGGTCAAAGGTCAAATGGAGTTCAATGTCATGTCACATATGGGGACATGGTCAGTGGTGTTTGTGACCAAGTATGGTCAAAAACTGTCAAAGCATAACAGAGCTAGGGCGAAACGTGGCAAGTCACGCACGTGTTGCCAGAAAGAAGAAAGATCCGATAGCATCACAAGACCTAGCCGGTGTCCCGGCTAGGTAAGAAGAAAGATCCGATAGCATCACAAGACCTAGCCGGTGTCCCGGCTAGGTAAGAAAGAAAGAACCTGTAAGAAAAAAGACACAGCCGTGACTAACGTCACGGCTGTGTAAAGAAAGAAAGAACTAGACTTAGCTGTGGTCTAAGACCACGAACACAGCCGTGTTGTTACCCCTTAATGACCTTTGACCCCAAAATATATGAAAACCCCATAGACATTGGCTAATGTCAATGTATGCGTGCACGTGGCATTACTTTGCCATGTTACTTGTGGCAGAAGGGGCATTTTGAAGTTTTTCGTCTCAGACCGGAAGTGACCCCTTAATGACCTTTGACCCCGAATCTGTGTACACCCCATAGACACTGGGTAATAACAATGCATGTGTGTAAGTGGCATCACTGTCCTACGTAATTTGTGGGAGAAGATGCATTTTAAAGGTATTTCGTTTTATTCCGGAAGTGACCCCTTAATGACCTTTGACCCCAAACAAAAAAATACCATATATACATTGGGTAAACCTAATTCATGTGTAAACATACCATCACTCTCCTATGTTTTTCTTAGCTAATAAAAATTTTTGAAGATATTTCGATTTATACCGGAAGTGACCCCTTAATGACCTTTGACCCCAAATCTGTGTACACCCCATAGACACTAGGTAATAACAATGCATGTGTGTAAGTAGCGTCACTGTCCTACATAATCTGTGGAAGAAGATGCATTTTAAAGGTTTTTCGTTTTATACCGGAAGTGACCCCTTAATGAGATTTGACCTCAAATAAAAAAAATACCACATATACATTGGGTGACTGAAGATCATATGTGAACATACCGTTACCGTCCCATGTTTTACTTAGCTAATAACAATTTTTGAAGGTTTTTCGTTTTATACCGGAAGTGACCCCTTAATGACCTTTGACCCCAAATCTGTGTACACCACATAGACACTGGGTAATAACAATTCATGTGTGCAAGTGGCGTCGCTGTCATACGTAAGTCGTGGGAGAAGATGCATTTTTAGTTGAAATCACGTTTTGACCCCTATGACCTCTGCGTGACCTTTGACCCCACAAGTTTCATGTGACATGTAGGGGCACGGTCAATAATCATTGTGACCAAGTTAGGTCAAAATCGATGTAAGCGTGTGAGTGCTAGAGCAAATGTAATGGTTGACAGAAGAAGAACTAGACTTAGCTGTGGTCTAAGACCACGAACACAGCCGTGTGGTGACCCCTTAATCACCTTTGACCCCAAAATATATGAAAACCCCATAGACATTGGCTAATGTCAATGCATGTGTCCACGTGGCATCACTTTGCAATGCTTTTTGTGGCAGAAGGGCCATTTTGAAGGTATATCGTTTTATACTGGAAGTGACTCCTTACTGACCATTGACCCCAAATGTGTGTACACCATATAGACACTGTGTTATAACAATGCATGTGTGCAAGTGGCGTCACTGTCCTACGTAATTTGTGGAAGAAGAAGCATTTTAAAGGTATTTCGTTTTATACCGGAAGTGACCCCTTAATGACCTTTGACCCCAAATAAAATAATACCACATATAAACTGGGTAACCACAATTCATGTGTGAACATACCGTTACTGTCCTATGTTTTTCTTAGCAAATAAAATTTTTGAAGGTTTTTCGTTTTATACCGGAAGTGACCCCTTAATGACCTTTGACCCCAAATCTGTGTACACCCCATAGACACTGGGTAATAACAATGCATGTGTGCAAGTGGCGTCTCTGTCCTACAGAATCTGTGGAAGAAGATGCATTTTAAAGGTATTTCGTTTTATACCGGAAGTGACCCTTAATGAGATTTGACCCCAAATAAAAAAAATACCACATATACATTGGGTGACTGCAGATCATGTGTGAACATACCGTTACTGTCCCATGTTTTACTTAGCTAATAAAATTTTTGAAGGTATTTCGTTTTATACCGGAAGTGACCCCTTAATGACATTTGACCCCAAATCTGTGTACCCCCCATAGACACTGGGTAATAACAATGCATGTGTGCAAGTGGCGTCTCTGTCCCACATAATTTGTGGAAGAAGATGCATTTTAAAGGTATTTCTTTTTATACCGGAAGTGACCCCTTAATGAGCTTTGACCCCAAATAAAAAAAAAAAATACCACATATACATTGGGTGACTGCAGATCATATGTGAACATACCGTTACTGTGCTATGTTTTATTTAGCTAATAAAATTTTTTTGAAGGTTTTTCGTTTTATACCGGAAGTGACCCCTTAATGACCTTTGACCCCAAATCTGTGTACACCACATAGACACTGGGTAATAGCAATACATGTGTGCAAGTGGGGTTGCTGTCTTACGTAAGTTGTGGGAGAAGATGCATTTTTAGTTGAAATCACGTTTTTGACCTCTGTGACCCCTGCGTGACCTTTGACCCCGCGAGTTTCATGTGACATGTAGGGGCACGGTCAATGATTATTATGACCAAGTTAGGTGAAAATCGATGTAAGCATGTGAGTGCTAGAGCAAATGTAATGGTTGACAGAAGAAGAAGAAAGAAGAACTAGACTTAGCTGTGGTCTAAGACCACGAACACAGCCGTGTTGTTACCCCTTAATGACCTTTGACCCCAAAATATATGAAAATGCCCATAGACGTTGGCTAATGTCAACGCATGTGTGCACGTGGCATCACTTTGCCATGTTACTTGTGGCAGAAGGGGCATTTTGAAGGTTTTTCGTCTCAGACCGGAAGTGACCCCTTAATGACATTTGACCCCAAATAAAAAATAACACATATGAATTGGGTAACCACAATTAATGTGTAAACATACCGTTACTGTCCTATGTTTTTCTTAGCAAATAAAATTTTTTGAAAGTTTTTCGTTTTATACCGGAAGTGACCCCTTAATGACCTTTGACCCCAAATCTGTGTACACCCCATTGACACTGGGTAATAACAATGCATGTGTACAAGTGGCGTCACTGTCCTACAGAATCTGTGGAAGAAGATGCATTTTAAAGGTATTTCGTTTTGTACCGGAAGTGACCCCTTAATGGGATTTGACCCCAAATAAAAAAAAAAATACCACATATACATTGGGTGACTGCAGATCATGTGTGAACATACCGTTACTGTCACATGTTTTACTTAGCTAATAAAATTTTTTGTAAGTTTTTCGTTTTATACCGGAAGTGACACCTTAATGACATTTGACCCCAAATCTGTGTACACCCCATATACACTGGGTAATAACAATGCATGTGTGCAAGTGGCGTCTCTGTCCCACATAATTTGTGGAAGAAGATGCATTTTAAAGGTATTTCTTTTTATACCGGAAGTGACCCCTTAATGAACTTTGACCCCAAATAAAAAAAATACCACATATACATTGTGTGACTGCAGATCATATGTGAACATACCGTTACTGTGCTATGTTTTACTTAGCTAATAAAATTTTTGAAGCTTTTTCGTTTTACACCGGAAGTGACCCCTTAATGACCTTTGACCCCAAATCTGTGTACACCACATAGACACTGGGTAATTACAATGCATGTGTGCAAGTGGCGTCACTGTCCTACGTAATTTGTAGGAGAAGATGCATTTTGAGTTGAAATCACGTTTTTGACCCTGTGACCCTGTGTGACCTTTGACCCCACGAGTTTCATGTGACATGTAGGGCACGGTCAATGATCATTGTGACCAAGTTAGGTCATTTTTTTTTTAATGTGAGTGCTAGACCGCAAATGTAATGGTTGACAGAAAGAAGAAAGAAAGAATTAGTTGAAATCACGTTTTTGACCCCTGTGACCCCTGCATGACCTTTGACCCCACAAGTTTCATGTGACATGTAGGGGCACGGTCAATGATCATTGTGACCAAGTTAGGTCAAAATCGATGTAAGCGTTTGAGTGCTAGAGCAAATGTAATGGTTGACAGAAAGAAAGAAGAAAGAAGAAGAAGAACCTGTAAGAAAAAACACAGCCGTGACTAACGTCACGGCTGTGTAAGAAAAAGAAGAACCTGTAAGAAAAAGACACAGCCGTGACTAACGTCACGGCTGTGTAAAAAAGAAAGAACCTGTAAGAAAAAAGACACTGTAAAGAAAGAAGAACCTGTAAGAAAAAAGACACAGCCGTGACTAACGTCACGGCTGTGTAATTATAAAATAATACCAGTATAAGCACACTGATTATAAATATATGGAAATAAATCTAATACTGGAACTTACCTTTTGCTAAGTTGCGTCTGGAAGCGTATAAACTATATTGCATAATATAATGTTAAGAACTTTCAGAATTGTCACCTTTGCATAAATATTTTAGGTTAGCCATCAACATGGATTTTTTTCAAAAACATAATATTCATCATCTACAGGGATTTTCCATATTATTATCCAATACAATGAATATTCTTGAAACATATAAGGTTCCCCTAACAAGAACTGTGTATTTTAATTATAAAGAAATAGAGCTCAGGCAAACTGGCACTAAGGAAAAACAAAATCAGAACCATTCGGATTCGAACCAGCGCGCACTCACGACCACACGCCACAACACCTCATAGCGAATCTGCCTGCGAAGTAATGATTATATTTTCTCGAAAATGTCTCACGGCCGTGAAGAAAAAGTTTACGTCACTATTACAAATAGATCAATGCGCTAACTGAAAAACTGCAACAAAAAGAAGAGAATGAACTAAAGCAAAATGTCAAAAATGATAATAATGAGCCCTAAGGAATTTTTTGAATGCTACCACCGAGGTTGCCTCCCTGGTGGAATGTGGGAGGCAGTTCCACAATGCTGGACCAGCATAATGAAAAGACTTGTCCCCACTGCGATTTTTACCGATGTGTGTGTGTGTGTTCAGAAGACTGGTATCTATAGAGGATCTTGTGATGGGTCCAGATAAGCGTATTCTGTATAATATTAATTCAGTGAGGTATGAAGGGGGCAGATTCATGCCAGCATTTGAAGTCATTCAGAGTTTGAAATTGATCCGATCTCTTACTGTAATCTACTATAAAGGTTATGCATCAATGGTGTGGGGCGATCAAGTCTGGTGCCATAGAATATGAGCTTAACTGCTTTTTGTTGGAGAGAATGCAACGATCAACGCCATAAATAGGAATGGAGCAATAACATCACAACCGCAGAACTCCTGCGTACGTAGACACTGAAAGGATCGGAGATGTTACCATTCTATCTTTACTACACTTTTGAGTTGTTGTATAGAGTATCGAAGTGTGACGTCATGAAATTTTCTTTTTTGCATTTCAGCATTTTCATGACCATATTTCAGTAGAACATGATGAAAAACATCCACAGTCCAAATTTGGTGGGAATCGGATCGTGAGGGCCCGAGATATGGCCGCATGAATAACTAATCAGCCCCATTCAAATCAGTGTAAATTGGCCTGGTTCATAACTATTTGGAACCAGGCCAATCAACACTGATTTCAATGGGGCTAATTAGGTATTCGTGCGGCCATATCTCGGGCCCTCATGATCCGATTCCCACCAAATTTGGACTGCGGATGTTTTTCATCATGTTCTACTGAAATATGGTCATAAAAATGCTGAAATGTAAAAAAAGTTTTTTGTGACGTCATCACTTCGGTACTCTATAACGCGCACTAATGGCGTTGACTACTGCTTCTGCTAATGGGATAAAAGACCTTCTAGAAGTCTATGAATGTGACTGTAAAAGGAGGCTGGTAATCTTGGAAACCATCCATGATCCTTATCAGAAAGTGGATAATGCGGACGCAACTTCTACCTTAATTGATGAAGTTCAGCCCGGTTGTTCCATAAGATGACGTCTACTGGATCATGTATTCTATTTGGGTGTAAACTTTAGTATCATTTAGTTGCAATTGACAGGAGTAATGTAAATATTACTTACAGGAATATAAGCAGTTTGTAATGACTGGGGTTCAAGTGCAATTTTTCTAAAATGGAGGCATTGCCCGGATTGGTATATGGACTTCTTACTCCCGTCACGTTTCTATAAAAGAAAGGCATTTGAAACAAGTTGTTATACTCAATTTCGCTTCAAAATTGACTAATAAGTGATTGGCTTTAACCCTGCTATAAAGAAGGAACGAAAAAGGAGAGAAGAAAAAAGAAGTCACTTGGTACCCGTAACCCCGAAATACGAACCTTAGACCCCGATCGCGTGCCAAGCACAAGATCACCGACCGGTAGCCTAATTGAATACGGGGCGTATATGCAGGTGTAGGTATCTCTATAATGGTTCAATACCACTATTGCCTATTACCAAGTTATCAATGGAAAAATGGCTAATTTCAGGCGTAATTTTCTCATATTCAGAATCTCAATGTTAAACGCCAATAATATCAGATGAAACTAGATGATTTTGATGCCAAATGATCAAAAAGTCAACATAGGTTGACCTGAGACTTTATCGTTTTAACGCACTGAACCGTAAATGGCTTAAAATGGCAGTGCGCCCTCGAAGCTGAAAGTCACAATTAGGTACGGAGAATATTTACTAAAAATCGATGCCGTGCGGATTAATTTTGGTAATATTTTAACAAACATGTCACATAATGAGAGAAAATATACCATTTTGAAGCATATGGAACCCAAATTGTACATTTTTTGCTAATAACCTGGTCAATTTTACTTATTTTAAATCAGCTTTTTCAGATGACCCACAAACAAATAGTTCCTCGTCACATTTTCATGCATCGCTCAGGCCTATCAGTGATATAGATATAACCCTAGATACCGTTATATTGTGAAAAACCATATAGCTGTGGAGATATGTCCAATATATAGGAAAATATTCAAACCGTGACACCATGTTGACACTGGCTAAGTAAGCTGTATTTTCACTCGTAAGGGTGACAGTCACTGACAATTTTTGTTGCAATTTCGTCATTTTATTTTTCACAGACGACTTGACCTTTTGAGGTCATTTAGTAGACTTGTTTACCAGTCGTTTTGTTTTCTTAACAACAGTTCGCCCTTTGAAAAGTGAACTTCGACGTACATGGTGCGAAACTTTCTTGTCACCACTCGCTTCCCGATTTTTCTTGATTGCTTCCCAATTGTGGTTGGGCAGTGCATGAGCGGTAATGAGACAGGGCACCAGGGTTCTAGCTTAATTGCCTTGACATGTGCAAGTTAGTCCTTTTTACGACCGGGGATACTCACAAGCTTTTGATATTTTTTGGAACAAGTTGAGCTTTTTCTTCATTCCAGGTTGTAGTGTGACACTCATATGACAACCCGTTACATACACAGCCAAGTGGACATTCAATATCTGAGGTCGAGAATATTATAAGGTTAAAAAGAAAATTTACAAAAAATGCAAACTTACGAAGAATGCTTACAGAGTAGCTCATTAATTTATCAGCATGTGCCTGAACTTTGTTTGCATTTTTTTAAATACAAGTCTCTTATACTCTTGTGGCGCTCGCTTTACCAACTGTAGAATTATTGTGTCATTCTGCAAGGAGGACAGTTTATTTGTTTTTCCTATGGGTGCAGATCTATACTTTTAAATGAACTGCAAAAATACAGGAAAGTTAAAATTTGTGCAAACGTATAATCAGTTAAACATACCGCAAAACATTTCGTCATCACCATTTGGGCAGTCTCTGATGCCGTTGCAAACTTCTGAGTGGATTATGCAATTTAAGGAGTAATGACAACGGTACATTCCTTTACATACATACGATGCTACAAAGAGATAAGTAAGTAAATTATTATCCCTTCTCTCAATTACTGTATTGAATTGTGGGCGGGGAACGACAAACAGTGTAACACCTTGGTGTCTGTACTGGGCATCATCGGAGAACAGTGCTAAACATTGTATGATTCACCCAGGTTATGTAAGAAAAGAGGCTTTGTGGCTATACAAATGTTATTGGAATAGGAGAATGTGTCTTTATTAATAAAAACCGTTTCATTTTTACAAGACCGTGTACATTATCAGCATATTCGTATTCGGAAGACCAAATAACCATCTTTTTTTTATTATCTTGAAACCTACCGCAATTCTTCTCATCCTCTCCATTTGGACAGTCCCATGCGGCATCACAACGATTCTTGAGAGGAATACAATATGACTGCGGACATTTGAATGTCGTCGAATCACATGTAAAGTTACCTGTAAAATAGTGCGATTAAATCAAAATTAAAAAGTTGTTGCTCGCATCCAACACATTACGCACGGCGTTTTAAGCCCGTGGGTTTTCTGTGGAAAAACTCAATGAAAGACGAAGAGTGTGCGTAGCAATGTATTGCCTCGTTCGCTATTCATAAACCATTGACATTTGCCCATTTGCCTGGCACATATATTTATTCATCTGTTTAAGAATTCACTTACTACAGTTTTCCAAATGAGTAGCATCTGGGCATCCAAGGGGATAACCATATTTGTTTACGCCATACATACATCGGTAGTTATTGTCCACTATGGCACCGTTTTTGCACTGAATCACATCATTGTTATCACATCGATTTTCCAATTCGTCTGTAATGCATAATTCTGTTATTATTATTATTATTATTATTATTATTATTATTATTATTATTATTATTACATAAATGAGTCAATTTCATATCTAATTTTAGCAGAGGGGATATATCTGAAAATTAACACTGCTTGTTTTCTCAATTGTTGTTAACTGCGCTGCGTGTATTATATTCTCTGGAAGTATTCTCTGGAAGTATTCTGTGACCAACATTCGTTATCAAGATAATAATAATAATAATAATAGCGACAAGGCACATATACACTCAATTAAGAGCGCTCGAGGCACTATCTTAAATCGATTTTTAGCGGGCACTTTTCAAAACCAATATAATGACCATCATAGGTGGGACAGTGTATCCTGAACGGCTCTTTTCGAAGCCACTCTTCCTCTTTGTCGATTGAAATCAATAACGTTACTAGAGTAATTCAATATACCAGAAGAAAGGTAAGAACAATCAGTCTCGTCCTCGTGATCTTGTCCACCACAGTCTATTTGGTGATTACATTTCGCTTCTGATGGAATCCAAACACCGCTGAAACACTGGAACCCGTTTGAGTTGGTATCTGAAAAAATAACATTTCAGCTGCCGAATTAGTTGTGTACAGAACGCTTTACTCCCAGTAGAGAGAATCCGCCAGACTTCATGTCGTACAGCTTCTTTTAGGGGCGGATCCAGGATTTGAAAACAAAATGTCAAATTACCGGGGATGGGTTAGCAGAAGACATTAAATTTGATGAAATATTTTCATTTAGTCGATTAGTAGACCGTAGCGGACAATTCGATCGCTCATTGGATTAATATTATTACGTGGTAATAAATTTGCATTGGACTATAATGGGTAGTACTGCATATCTCGGTTTAATCTTCACTAAGCGTGTTTATGGCTGGAAAGGTCACGGTGAATTTGCCGTTGACATAACTGCACTATGTGTATGTTTTTAAATGCCTAAACGGACATGCTTCTGCTTATATTGTCTCTTGTTTTACATTGTACAGTCAGTCAATCACGTAATGAACTGTGCTCAACAACAGAGATAAAACGCGGCTTGTTGAACATAAATCCTAAAGCAAATCTCCTCATTCTGCCGGCAACAATGAATAAAGACTTTTCTCTAGCAGCTCCTGGACTGCACTCCAGACTCATTATCTGGTTTTGTGAAATCATTAAAATCCGGAAATTTTTCTGATGTTCTGATGACGGTATACAAGTGAACATCCCTTTTAAATAAGCAAATAAGTTTTAAGATTAATAGCGCCATCAGTGATCATATTTAGTTGAAAATGACTCTATAATTGAAGACCGAATTAAAAAACTAGTTTTCGTCTGACGTCATGGCAAAGGCGCGGCGTGATTGGTTGCTGACCTGCGCAGTACAGCAATTTTTGGTCTAGTTGACAGGACGTCATAGGCAAACTAGTCTTTTGAATTTGGTCTTCAATTAGTGCTCTACATGCATCAAACAACCGTGTCAACCTACCACATCGATATTCGTCACTTTGATCAATACAATCGCTAACCAAATCACACTGCTTGGTAATGTTAATACACTCTCCATTGTTGCACTGGAATTGGTCAATCGAACAATTGGGATAGCCTTATATGGAAAGAGTATGTAAATGTGTAAAATATGTAAAATACAGACGTCTACCAGTGGGCTACTTGTACAACGTGCTTGTTGGTCTCCTTTGGATCAACAATAATTTTCAACCCATCTACGCCTTTCCACAAAACACAACACACATCCCAAATGATAGCTTTTTTCTCTTTCTAAATGTAATATCGTTGAAAATGAATTGATATTTTGATTTAAATTTAAATGGGGCTACGAAGGAGACTACCTGTAGGCGTTGAGTCCCAAGTCTATTTATGCGAGTACGCCTGACCCTAAAGCTTACTGCCTAGCGTTCGTTTTAAAATTATGTCCAAGCGCCAGTTGGATGTTAATTGACATGGTTATGAAATGTAAATTCAACTCTAACTTATTCCAAAGCTATATACAATAGAGAGCACCCAGCAACTGCGAGCGCACGTATCCCACGTGATGCGATTGCGTCATCATGCGAAAGCACATTATGGGCACAGAAAGCTTGGCCAGCCAAGGTAACTCCCCACGTGGCGCGCTATCGCCGTTTGTGTATCTAGCACCCGAGGTGGATATATAGGCTTAAATCATAATTGTTATAACACATGATATTTTTAATTAAGTAAAAATTTAAATCAGATCTAATGTTACTTTTATCCAATTAGAAGCATAGCCTACATTATGTTAAAAGTTAACATTGAACTCATTCTTGGCCCTTGTCAACATTACCAGCACCCACCACTCATGTACTCGTATGTACATTTAGTGGGTAACCAAAATCCGATGTGGGAGAGGGGGCTGTCGGCGCGCAAACTCCGAGAGTAAAGAGTCTATAGTAGAGAAACATTTGCAATGAAATGTCAAGTTCCATAAAATATCCGCGTTTGACGGCAAACACATCCACACACCCCCCTATTAATCTCACCACAATGTTCGTCACTTCCATATTCGCAATGTGGAATAAAGTCACAAAACAGAGAAATTGGCAAACAGCTGTCGGTCACGTTGCATAACCATTTTCCAACCGGGCATGTAAGCAGAGGACCTTCAATATTTGTCTCTGTACGAGGAAATGACAAGTGTACGTCATGTTTAAGTAATTGTTGTAACTAATTGAGATTAGTTTCAAAAAGGGAAAGCTTACCAACAGATCTTATAGGCTCGGATCCATGTTATTTTGAAAATAACCAGCCAGAGAGACACGTCAGCTTCCTATCTTTTACTTATATAAAGAATATAAAACGTTTTAATAACGTTCCAAAACATTTTTGAAAACGGTATGCAAAACATTCTAACATAATGTTATTTTTGTGTCTCATATTTCACCATGAAAACTGCCATTCGTTACTGCACACTTCAATGTTAAGCTAATCTTACCATTTTCACAGATTTCATCACTTCCATCGAAGCAATCCTTGTTTTCATCGCATACATAGACATGATGAATGCATTCCCAACTTTGACAGGTAAAAAACGATTTTGGGCAAGTCCTGTTTGATATATCTATTATAGTATATAAAAGATAGGTAATATTGTCTTAGGAAATGGTGCCAATTATTTATTTATTTTATTTATTTATTTATTTATTTATTTATATTTATAACATTCGGCCGAAGCCAGGCTAATCCCAATAGTGCTCAAAGGCTACTAAATTCAAGGGATGCCATCCGGATATGACGGGACAGGGATATGGAAAGAAGTCCGATTTTAGATGCAGGAGGAAAACCGGAGCACCCGGAGAAAAACCTGCGAGGACGAGCATGGATCGGCAACCAAACTCACATGTGGCGCCGCGGGGAATTGAACCCCGGCCACAGCGGTGAGAAGCGAGTGAGAAGACCACTACAATTGTGATAACGTTTAATATTTATGTAATGCATTGACCAAACATTTCACCATTAATTTCTATTAAGTCAATATTAAAGCCATATTGTAAGTGTAACATTTGCTGAGGAGGACGCCCTCAATATTTTTCAAAATTCGGTTTTTACACGTCGATTGTAATGTACTTTAGTAAACTTTAGGTGCTGTAGTTTGGTAAAAAAATCAGATTTTGAATAAACGGCCTGAACAAGACGGTTTATTATTACGATGGAAATGTTAGTCGAACGCGTACGCGATGTTCATAACACAATACGTCAATGGCGTGCTGGACTGCCATACACACACCAAAGGACCATACCGTAGCATGACCGACGGTTTGACACGCATTGGCCCAGATCGCAGGGTAATCCCGAACGACGCTATTTTCTTTGTTTCATCATATCTCCTAATTAAGGCTGAGCTAATGAGAACGTGGTTTTATTAAAGTATTACTCACTCTTAATATTGGTATAGTTTATTTTATCTTAACTTGTTTTAATGTGTAGTAACAGACTTAAATGAAAATGTGTTCGGGATTACTCCACTCTCCCCTACGATTAGCTAAACTTTTTACGACACCTTTATGTGGTGGCCTCAATCACATGGGCCGAGTAAGAGTTGATGTGAATTATTCATAACCGATCGATACCTTGCCTCACTTTGTTGAGAGCAAGCCAACAAAATTCGCCATAGGTTTGCGTGGCTAATACAAAAACCGTGAATTTAGTGCCACCCCCTGAACAAGAGACAACATTTTCAGGTAGCTCATTCCACAACTTGGGTCCTATAGGTAAGTAAATGAATGAATTTTGGTAGATTGATAGATATGGATGTAGGTAGCATGTCAATATAGTATTACCTGACTGAAGCGATAGTATTTCAGAATCATGACTGGATACGTTGTCTGAAAAAAAACAATGGTTATTTTAATTGAATAAGTATAAATATATTATTTTTGCGTTATTTTTTACTGGGTGTCAAAAAAACAAAAAAACAAAAATGTATTTTGGTATGTAAGACAACTGTCAACCGTTAGCTTTAATAGACAAAAAAAAATTCTTTCAATCGGATCACAACTTGCCCTTTTTAAGAAATGTACCCGTTTTCACTCTGTCCACGGATGAGGTTTGGCTAAATCAAAGATTAAAATGAAACAAACGGTTAATGACATGGAAAGATAATAAAATAAGGCTTCGGAACGCATTATGCATTCACAAGTATCCGGCGCACAAGGATGGTACGCAACGCAATTGAAGCAATGAAGACCAGGGCTGAAACATGTATTCGTCAAGGAGGTAACCAGGTAGAGGGCAGAGCAGCACAGTAAACTCACTTCAGAAGAACCAAAGACAAACCAAACAGCCCTTTTCTCTTTTATCTCAAAAAGAGAAATGACTTTTTGTAAATAAAAAGAAAGCAAGAAATACCAAAGTAAAAAGGCATAAATCAGCAAGAAAAAAATAAGTAATTGCGAGTATAGCAAAAGATGTCCCATCTCACATCCGCTTTGCCCAAAATTATTGACACTTAACCAAATCCATAGCCAATAAGCACACCGGTAAAGCCCATTCCCTAAATAAAGTTCTTATTTTATAAAGTTAGCATTGAGGAATGGTTGATATTCATGCATGGTACGTAAAAAACTGGTAATTTGTTAAAAAGTGCATATCTTCAACAAAAGTTGTGATCCGATTGAAATATTTTTCGGTTTATTAAAGGTTGCTTGACATACCAAAATATACAGTTAGCCAAAGAATTAAGGTACCAGTTATGTGCACCCCTGTATATCCTCAACAAAGACAGATATGTCATAATTGGAATCAGCAGCCAATAGCAGCATCTTTTAGCTCGAATCGTTGAAATTGTGCAAAAAATAAAGACACTACGATCCAAGCCAAAAGTTGCAGTTTCCTCCATTGCATGCCCTACACAAAACGTTCGCGAACAAGAGAACTACAGCCGTGCTTCCATTGATTAGCACGTTAATACCAGCGTCGTGCTTTCATAAATTAGAACACAAAAGTGCAACTTCTGATTTCGTTTCTTCATTAGGTTTTAGATCCCGTTTCTTTAATGCTCAAGCAATTTCATCAAATAAGGTCTTAAATCAGAGCTAAAGAGTACAGGTATTGGCTGCTTGTGTTAATTATGACACATTTGTCTTTGTTTAGGATAGGGGTGAACACAACTGGTACCTTAATTCTTTGGCTTACTGTATGTGATCCACCTTTCTGAAATAGGCACAATAAGGGTTCTGTTTTTGGAAACCCTGTATGTCTTCTTTTAACTCAAATTATTGTGATTTACTATACCGTATTCACTCGATAGTTAGCACATGTGCTTACTATCGAGGGCTTTTGAAAACGTGCAAAAACGAAAAAAAAAAGAACAGCGCCATCCACAAAAGTGACAAAAGTGTAAAGGGTTTTGAGCAAATCATCGATACACATAGCTATATACGAACAATTAAACCTACAAATTTGTGTGTCAACTACATTAGCTCAGTTGGTAAAGCGACAGAATTTGAATCATCTTAAGGGCTGGGGTATGAACGTTTGGACAGTATTTATTTTAGGACATTAGAGCACATCAGACATATCGAATTGCATTATGAATACGAAGAATGTCATTCTGATATCAAATAATTTTGATTTTTTGAAATTTGCAATTTAATACACATTTTATGGCAAATCATTGAAAATTGATATTTTTGATATTTAACAGTACTTGAAGTAAACTTTATAAATCTGATGATTTATACTTGAAGTGTATGTAGGTAGGATGAAAAGCCGACGATCAATTGAAAATTTTGACCTTTCGTATTGAAGATATGGATTTTTTCCCCAAAACACCAAAAAAAATTAGGTCTTTTGGGGAAAAATCCATATCTTCAATATGAAAGGTCAAAATTTTCAATTGACTGTCGGCTTTTTCCTCCGTGCTACATACACTTTAAGAATATATCATTAGATTTATATGATTTACTTCGAGGACTGTTATATATCAAAAATTTGAAAAATATCAAATTTTATAATTTGTCATAAAATTTGTATTATATTGTGATTTTCAAAAATGAAAATTATTTTATATCAGAAAGACATGCTTCGTATTCAGAATGCAATTCGATAGGTCTGAGGTGGTCTCATGTCCCACAAAAAATACTGTCGAAACGCAATAAACGCTCATTTTAGATCCCTTAAGAAGAGCGAACTGAGCAGGAGTTCGAGGCTCGTTATAAACTTTTCCGTTGTTTAATTTTTATTTTGGGGTTTGAGCTTTTCTTGATAAATTTAATCTTTTTTTGCTTTGTTTTTCATTTTGTTTCTTTATTGTTTCTTATTTGCTTTATTTTGTTTTGTTTTTTTTTTTCTTTTCTTTTTCTTCTTTCTTTTTTTTGTTCTATTCATACTGGGGTCATGGTCTATTTATTCAACAATGTAGTTGAGTATGCCCTCAATGTTAAAATGAGGTGGTCATGGTCCTTTTTGCCATTACACGCTACAGAAATTCCATATTTTTCAAAGGCTCTGATGATGGTTCCCTTCTATCAAATGACTATCATTGAAGACTGAGTTCCACAGTCTATTTCAAAATACTGACTTCGTTTTACATCAAGAAGGACACAATAACTGCGACTTAAACGTGATATGGACATGCTTTTTAACCGCAAAGAAATCTTTTGCATTTTATAATTTTAACCTTATCCATTATACTTTTATGATTTTGTGCAATACGAAAAATAAAAAAACAAAGAGCGTGTTTATAGTGAGCCAGATTATGCGGTATTTAGCTGCACTGCCACGCAGTCTATATTTGTTTGTTTTACTAACCATTGCAAATCTAGACTACGCGGTAGTTTAGCTAAATAACGGAAAGATTGTCTCACTATAAACACGCTCATAGAGCGTGTTTATAGTGAGCCAGATTATCCGGTATTTAGCGTATAAGTACATCTTATACGGTATTGGTCGCCACTATAAACAGACCATTAGCGCTATTTGCCGCACATATTATACGAAACTGATATCCTTCGATATCAATGGATATTGCAGTATATTTATTCCGTATACGGCCACTATAAACAGACAGGGATTAACGATACCGTTATTCAAGGAAGTGGAGCAGGGTTATATAACTCTCCGAACTCAAATTTGTCACTGTAATAACATATCACCTATAAAATATGGTACGGTACTGTGGCAAAAAAATAGGCTGGTTGAAATTGTTTGAGAAATTGGCACCATATCCGTGTCTCCCACATTGCATTGCGGTGACCTCGAACACGCTGAGTTCAACCACCTCGGATTCAGAATAGCGCTATTGGTTGCCACTATAAACAGCCGAGATAACGGATAAGACACATTCCATCCTAATCCCGGATGCGTATAAGGATACCGTATAAATACCGTACACCACTATAAACACGCTCATAGTGTAACATGTAAAATCCCGCTCCGATTCAATTGTGCCTGTTACATTGTGTGCTTTATTGAATCAGGGACCTTGTATAGAGGCCCTGCATGAAATTATCGATTGGCTCCAGACAAAGGATTTGAACCGGTGTCCTTCACCGTACGTCCAGCGCCTTAGACCGCTCGACCACGAAGAACTTGATAGTGTCATCGTGAAAATTTATACATATAATATTAATAAATCGCAACTTCATTACTGCATCATATTTTGGAATTTTATCTGTTTAAAACATTAATGTGTATTATAATAAAGCTACCATTATTTATATTGTTGAATTCTCAAGCGCATAGAGACAATTAATACAAGGGTCCTATGAATAGGCCTACATACACAGTACATAAAATCGATTTTGATATCGGCCATGTGCTCTGCTATGCATGTGGTTTCCCGCAGTGGCGGAAGTTGTATTACGAAGTGCATCCGAACTCCATTTTGAAGCAAATGATTTTGACAAGGCATTGGATTGTTCCAGTTTGCATCCTAAATCCACATTAGACCCCTAATTTTATTTACAAAATCAAAAGATTAGATTATCATAACAACAAAACGGTAATCTTTTGTCGGGTCTAATGTGAAAATTACATTAAAAAATACAGTTTTTACAGAATTAATTTTCACTTAATTCCAAAAAAATGGCGTATATAAGATTGAAATAAATTATCTACCTTCTATACTAGATCAATTGTGACGCAAGTTGTTATCAAAAATTGTTGTGATAGATGTACAGTTAATATTCATATATTCCATTACCTATCTGATGGTACAGTTTTTACACAGAAAATATTTATTTGAAAAACCTGCCACTCGGCTTTTTCCGGAAAGGTCACAGGGTCGCCGTGACCTGTGCAATAATTACAATTAAAATTTTTCTTATTCTAACAGCAAGCGTTTCTAGAATATATTATGGCGAAATGTGGTGTAGGATGATACGTCACATGCAAGGCATCTATATGGAGGGACTGTAAACGGCTTCCACCCATTGTACCATGCGAGTTGCTGGTTTACAAATTATCCTCAGTTGAGCAAGCATGAATAATACGTTGATCAATAGACCCTGGTACGAATCCAAGCACAGTTACAACACAACGCGTGGCTTGTCTTGTACATTGCGAAATGAGCCTACATGTTTGCCTATAATGACAGACTCTAGAAATGCCAACATAAATCTTAAAGAACATCATCTTAAGAATTATTTCACTATCGAAATCAGTAGGAATACCAAGCGTACGGTGTACACATACAAAAAATATAATTTTGTTTGTTCTAGCATTCTGTATCTCCACAAAATTATCACAGTTTGTCTTCAAAATCCTATGTAAATGATTTTCCATGCTACACAGAAATTGTGTTCGACAAAGGATAGACATTTTACACAATTTTACATAACTTAAAAAAGATATTGGAATATTTTGATGTTTTTTTATATTTAGTAGGGCAACAATCACATGAGTAAATAATAAAATTCAAACATAGCGCACTCGGCGCAACTCGCATACAATCGAAGGTCGAAAAGATAATCTGATAACAATAGCTTGACAATAGCTATCAATATCTGTTTCCAGTCCCTGATTGAATGGCCAAAAATACGCTAACAATGACATAACAGCAAGCCAAAGACGAATTCTGATCACCAAGTGGGTTGGAGAAGTATGGAAGGACATTACAATGAAGGGAACCAGACATAGACCTACTGTACATATTTCGAGGAGCATAACAAACAGCAAATTATTGGTGTCGTATGACCTTTGACATGCATGCATTCTTTTGTCGAGAGTGACATGGTCTTTCAATTCGTGCCGAGTGTCCTTGTCAGACTTGACTATGCATCAGTGGTCATGAAAGGATTCAATTAACCTCTGCCCCAGTAATCCAAAGCAATTGTCTGAAATTGCTCCTCGGAGATGTATCATACTCCTCAAATGATAGTCATATAACGACCAAAAGATAAATGACTGACTATCATAGAGCGTGTTTATAGTGAGCCAGATTATGCGGTATTTAGCTGGACTGCCACGCAGTCTATATTTGTTTATGTTTTACTAACCATTGCAAATCAAGACTACGCGGTAGTTTAGCTAAATAACGGAAAGATTGTCTCACTATAAACACGCTCATTGAGGACTATGAGCGTGTTTATAGTGGTGTACGGTATTTATACGGTATCTTTATACGCATATGGGATTAGGCTGGAATGTGACATATCCGTTATCTCGGCTGTTTATAGTGGCGACCAATAGCGCTATTCTGAATCCGAGGTGGTTGAACTCAGCGTGTTCGAGGTCACCGCAATGCAATGTGGGAGACACAAATATGGTGCCAGTTTCAAATAGTGTGCCGTCGAAACGATACCGGCCTACTTTTTAACATTATTGCTACAGTACCGTACCGTATTTGTAGCTGATGTGTTATTACAGTGACAAATTTGAGCTCGGAGAGTTATATGACCTTACTCCACTTCCTTGAATAACGGTATTGTTAATCCTTGTCTGTTTATAGTGGCCGTATACAGAATGAATATACTGCAATATCCATCGATTTCGAAGGATATCAGTTCCGTATAATATGTGCGGCAAATAGCGCTATTGGTCTGTTTATAGTGGCGACCAATACCGTATAAGATGTACTTATACGCTAAATACCGGATAATCTGGCTCACTATAAACACGCTCTAAGTTCCGCAGTCTAGGCGAAGCTGAGTCCTATCAAAATCAAACAGGAAACAATTTCGTACCTAATTTTAACACCGGGATTTTTTCAAATGTATATTCATATTTAAGAACTATGTTTTAATTCAACATTTTTTATTCAACATTACTGAAAAAAAAAAGTTTTTTTATTTGACCAAGAATTTTCAAAGCAAAAACGCAGATTTCTGAATTGTGCTGAGTTCAACATGTATCGACCGATTTTTAGCACGACTATGCGTAACAATTCGCAAGGGAAATGTTACGTGTAATCCGATTATCACTGTCAGCTGGATCACGCTTTTGAGTTCTGCACCACGATCGATATGATTGCAACACAAAGTCTATGGCATTCAACGCCATTTGTTCTATTGTGTCCCAGCAGCTATGTCTGCCATTGAGGTGTAGCATGGGTGTAGGAATGCATGAAATTGGATGTAGGGGTAAAATTTTAAAGTTGATCCAATTATTCGCCAGCGAAGTGTTACGTGTAATCCGATTATCACTTTGTCTATTAGAACGAAATGAGCGTATTTATTTGCCTTCAAAAAGGTGCGTGATCAAGTTACCAAGGAGTTATGTAACCACTCCACTTTTAATCCAACTGATCTCTAATTGTTCCTTTGGGAAAAATAAATAAATCAATAAATAAAAAGCCCACAAAAAAACCTTCAAGAATTGTCAAATGTAGGCCTATATTCGTAGTTAAAAAAAGACCTGTAAAACAAACATGGCAGAGAAAAAAATCTAAATAGTGAAAAACTGAACAGATTTGAACTTCATCGAGTCTCGAAGTCCGGCGTTTTCCAAACTGAGCTAATGGGTTAAGACATACATTTGCAGGTTGAATTGTTCGTATATAGGTATGTTTTGAATAAATAACCCATGACCCCAGTATGAATAGAACAAAAAGAAAGAAAGGAGAAAAGAAAAGAAAAGAAAAACAAAACAAAATAAAGCAAATAAAAAACAATAAAGAAACAAAATGAAAACAAAGATTAAATTTATCAAGAAAAGCTCAAACCCCAAAATAAAAATAAAGCAACGGAAAAGTTTATAACGAGCCTCGATCTCAGTTCGCTCTTCTTAAGATGATTCAAAGTCTGTCGCTTTACCAACTGAGCTAATGTAGTTAACACACAAATTTGTAGGTTTAATTGTTCGTATATAGCTATGTGTATCGATGATTTGCTCAAAACCCTTTACACTTTTGTCACTTTTGTGGATGGCGCTGTTCATTTTTTTTCGTTTTTGCACGTTTTCAAAAGCCCTCGATAGTAAGCACATGTGCTAACTATCGAGTGAATACGGTTCAAAACGTTTGTAAATTAGCTTTAAAATCCTACTTTTTCTTAATTCTGCGGGTTTCATACATATGAACTGGTTGAATGTATTAAGCGCACAAGGTATATCATGCCACATTTGTGTTGAATAGATGGATTCAAAACGTACAGCTGAACAACTGCTTGTATGACTATCATCGGGTTGAGGCGGCCTAAAAATATAAACAAAGACAAAACACTATTACATATATATACGTATATATGTGATGCGATCAAGCAAAATCAGTCGGAACTCGGAAATATTAAAGTTTCAGTTTCTTATAGGATAGTAAATAGCATTTACAAAACTGCATGTTGCAGAAAACCCCATCGAAATTAAACAACCAGTTCCAAAGATATGACCAATTAAAGAGTTTCCAAAACAACAGGAAACAAAACGAAATGTTTACTTTGTTTGGCTATATCTCAAAATCAATATTTCCGAGTTCCGACTGATTTTGCTTCATCGCATCACATGTATGTTTGACATCCTATCCTGGATGCTTCCTCCAGCCGTCTGATTTTTCGGCGGCGATTGGTCAGTGACCCGTGCGCCACAACTCGGCGGGGACCTAACAGTTCTGCTATCCAAAAGATCCCTCGACGTCTCAGTTCTTTGACCCCGTTACGGGTCACTGACCAATCGCCGTCGAAAAAACAGACGGCTTGAGGAAGCATCCAGGATAGGATGTGAAACGTCCAAATAGAAAGTCCAGTTGATCGTTGCACTTGAAAACTTGAATTTTGACACCTCCCCAGCAAACACAAAACGTTTTCGACATCATTCGCAAAAGGTTATAAAAGGTTGTCAGAAAACGTTTAAATGTCGGGTTATATAAAGGGTATATTAAGAGTATAAAACGTTTTCATAACCTTAAAAAACATTTTTGATAATCTACTGCTCAGCAAACAAAAATGTTTTACAGAAAACGTTTAAATGTCGGGTTATATAAAGGGTATAAAAACGTTTTAATAACATTCCAAAAACATTCTTGAAAACTTGATACAAAACATTCTAAACAGAATGTTATTTTAGTTGAAAAATATTTTGCGAAAAACGTTTGCCCAAAATATTTTCAATAACGTTTTAAAAACGTTTTCATGACCTTAATATAACCCGACATTTAAATGTTATGAAAAATGTTTTGAAAAAAACATTTTAAGAACATTTCTGTGTTTGCTGGGTTCAAACATTTTAACATAATGTTATTTAAGTATTGACACAATATTTGGCAAAAATGTTTGTAAAAAGTAGTTTACAATAACATTTTTTGAAAACATTTAAAAATATTGTTGTAGTGTGTATTCATAGAAAACGTTTTAAAACGTTATCATGACCTTTATATAACCCGACATTTTAATGTTATTAAAACGTTTTTACCTAAACCAAAAGCCAAAATATAACTTATTTAAAACGTTTTTAAAACGTTTTTGTGTTTGCTGGGTCATTTGTTGCTCTGTGATCTTGTTGAAGAAGGTTACAAGCCTTTCAATGGTAAAGGGTCGGATTTCAAAAGTTGTAGAATTCCCCAGACATATGTGACAAAATTGTTCTGCTTGACATTGCTAATAACATACCTGATTGACCAATCCGTAAAGCTCAATGGTCTACCATCCGACCAACGTCGAACCCTCGTTGACCCATTAAAATACAGACCTATGTAAAGTAAGGGAAAAAGAGGGAAAAAAGATAACAAGATAATATTATTGTACAATATGCCAGTGCATTATGTAGGAATCTGTTGAAAAAAGGTTTTTGTCCACATTCATTTAACAATTAAGTAATTTGGAATAATTGCGTGGCAAACCCGATGGAGTTTTAGCCATAATGTATGATATCTATCCAATTTTAATTATGTTCCTTTCTACCTAAAATGCTGAGCCGAAATAACGAGGTAAAGTGAAAGAAACCCCACTGGCTATTTTGCCGTTTAACGTTGAGCTCTATGTAGCAGTCAAGCTAGCTCAATCGATAAGGCGTTCGACTATGGTGCGAGAGGTTGCGGGTTCGAACCCTGGCGGTGCCTAGTACGCTCTCGTGGAAAAATTGAGTTAGAATTCCCCTGGACAAGCAACTTACTGCTAATTTGTCTCGTTGTAACCCTTACGAAACTCGGGGGCTGATCCTGGTTGCGATGGTTATTTGTGGAATGTCTAGGGTGTGCGCTCTTGAAGCAGCAAAGTCCCTGAATTGTTGTTTAATGGTTTGTGGAATGATTTGGGGCCGTAGTGGTCAGCGACAACCTGTAAAGTGTGCTGAGGCTTGTGGATCAACGTCTAGGCGTTGTGTCTGTGCGTAGCGCACTATAATTCACTGCGCTTTTTATATGACTTAATGTCGACATTGCTCTATATGACTTATAAACATAACTGATTCCATTTTGGTGCAAGTTGGATCATGTGGAAAAATTATAGCAAAAATCAGGCTTGAAAAATATATACATAGCCTATATTATAACGTTGTACATTACGGCTTTACCTTACCTGCTGTGGTATAAAATCATTGAGTAAGCACATTATTCCTCTGTGGAAAACTGAAGTTTGACACTGTTCAAAAACAGGTTCTAATTTTAACCAACACAAACGTACCAACATGGCCGTAATTTGGGAAGTATTGGGTTCACGGTGGGAAATTTAGTAGACATTTTGTAATCAATGAGTTGGGCAAAGTTTTAAATTTTATTAATCACTTACCAATATATGAGAATGACCATTCCTCAGCGCGCTCCTTGATAAGTAGTTGATGGATAAAATCACTGTCATCTTGATCGCGTATGCTGACTAGATTTGCATCACTTAGAGTGCATAATCTTTGTGCTTCAGTCCAAGTTAGGGGCGATCCCTTCACAAATTGGTAGCAGAATGATCGAAATAGTATCCAATCAACTTCACATTGACCTTTATAAATTATGAGTAATATGAGGAAAAATGTATATAGTTGGTGATAATGTTGATGATGATGATGATAAATGATGACTCTCCATTCCACGGTTTAGGGAGTCTAGGGACAACGATAGGTAATGCGAGTAATCAGTAACCGACACTGTGTGTGTGTTCTCTCTCTTGTGCATGAAGTCAGTCACACAATGTCATATCTTTTGACTTGCTTGATGTACGAGAGATATAGCTACTCGAGTTATCTACCTCTGTCCAAAAACCGTGGAATGGAGCTGAATGGCCCTGACGATAATGATGATGATGATATGATTATGATTATGATGATGATGGTGATGATGGTGAAGATAATGATGATGACAATAACGATGAAGCCGACAATGATGGCGACGATGATGATAATGATGATGATGATGCTAATGATGTTGTTGATGATGATGATGATGATGATTCTATCATTTTTATATCTTCAAATACTCTTAGAGAGAAAAGGTATGATGCTATTATGAAAATATTCATACTATTCAAATTTTCTTCTCTTCCTACTTCGGTGTAAAATTTGGCTGCTGTATATTGAGCACTAAACCCTCGGAACTGATTTTGACCACCGACTTGAAACTCAATGCCCATCCTATTAAAATTACTGCTGATGCCTTTCTCATGCTGCTGTATATTTTCATTGCATACAAGGACATCGTCCTCATTAGAAAAGCCGTATACATGTAATTTCAAATAATTATCATGGCACTGCCCACCATCTCGACCAGGAATATCAAAAGTTATAAATGTCAGCATTATATGCTCATCAGAAGCAACGGTAATGTCCCAATTCCAGGTTGTGTATTTGGGAACTTCAAGTGGAAAATTAGGAGATTGTATTATAGCCTCCGGAATTGTACACGTCCGTGCATAAGTATTAGCTGGATTATATATCCCACATGTCGGAGAATCTGGTGAAATAAAATAAAAAAGGCGCACTTTTTAAATCCTTTATGATTAAGACCATGCAAGCTACTTTATAAGTTCATTATTGCCCGACGAGGGTCTCATAATGGCCAGTAAGAATTTGCTCACGACCCTTACACCAAAATAAGAAATCAGCAATCAAGTTGAAATCTTGTTTGCTATTGTTTTTGGAGCAACATTGTTTCTCAATAAGTCTGAGGCGTAACCTTGAAAAATATTGTCTTTGAGCAATAATATTATATTGTCTTTGAGCTAACAAAGAAAATGTTACATTAAGGTTACTGTTGATCAATGTTATATTAAGGTTACTATTACTTTCTTGCCCTGCAGGGCCCTTATATTGGGGTCCACTTGGAGCATTTAGTTGTCGTATGGGAATCGCCGGCCTCGGGAATGCCGGCCCTGCGGCCTTGATGTTTTTTGTTGATATGGGGCATATCAAGGATGATATCATCAATGAGATACCGATTTCATACTTAAGAGATAGCCCGTCACCCATTTCATACTCTTAACATTTTGTACTTTTTACCCCATAATTACTCTCATTCTCAGACAGGCCCTGCCCTCTATCGGGTGTTAATTTATAGTTCAAACTTGTTTGATATCGTTTTTGTAACAACTTTGTTTCTTTATAAGCCTGCAGCGCAACCTTGAACAATATTGTCTTTGACAATATTGTCTTTGAGCTAACGAGGCAGGAGTTAGCGAGGTGGAAAACTGAAGGCGAGGCTAAAGATGCAAATTACATACGCCCAATTATGCTAAGTTAATTAGCCAAGTAACTATAAGGGCTATCTATCTGAGACTGGATACATGTGTAATACAAGTACAATAGAAGTTTATTGTGTTTAGCATTTTGCTAATTTTAAGCTGCATAATTAATTAGGGTTGATTTCTTGACAAAATAAAATTAACTCTAATAGCCTCTAATTAATTATGTAGATTAAAATGAGCAAAATGCTTAACGTAATATACTTCTACTAGGCGGTTACCCGTATTTCGCGGTTCATGGCTGTCATAGTTATTGGCTTTTGCAGATCTCAAACCTGGGCTTCCTTGGCCAAAGTTACACCCACCGACCAAGTTTGAGCTCCATGAGCAATTTGAAATCTTTGTTTTTTGACCTATGACCTCTTAACCGTAGGTCTGACGAAAAGGTCATTGTGGAAACTTTTGTTTGTTAGTCCAAGGTCCACCTACCTACCAAGTTTGAGATCCATAGGGACAATTGAAAATGTTGACATTTTTTGACCTATGACCTCTTAACCGTAGGTATGACGAAAAGGTCACCGTGGAAACTTTTGTTTGTTAGTCCAAGGTCCACCCATCCACCAAGTTTGAGCTCCATAGGAGCAATTTGAAATTGTTACCTTTCTTGACCTATGACCTCTTAACCGTAGGTCTGACAAAAAGGTCATCGTGAAAACTTTTATTTGTTATTCCAAGTCTCACCCACCCACCAAGTTTGAGCTTCATAGGGGCAGTTTGAAATTTTTACCTTTCTTGACCTATGACCTCTTAACCGTAGGTATGATGAAAAGGTCACAGTGGAAACTTTTGTTTGTTAGTCCAAGGTCCACCCACCCACCAAGTTTGAGCTCCATAGGGGCAATTTGAAATTGTTACCTTTCTTGACCTATGACCTCTTAACCGTAGGTCTGACAAAAAGATCATCGTGAAAACTTTTATTTGTTATTCCAAGTCTCACCCACCCACCAAGTTTGAGCTTCATAGGGGCAGTTTGAAATTTTTACCTTTCTTGACCTATGACCTCTTAACCGTAGGTATGATGAAAAGGTCACCGTGGAATCTTTTGTTTGTTAGTCCAAGGTCCACCCACCCACCAAGTTTGAGCTCCATAGGGGCAATTTGAAATTGTTACCTTTCTTGACCTCTTAACCGTTGGTCTGACGAAAAGGTCACCGTAGAAACTTTTGTTTGATAGTCCAAGGTCAACACAATGGCATGGCTAGATTTGCCATTTAAAGTATTTGAAATTAGACTTCAATTGAACTTGACCCTGTCCTTGACCTTTGACTTTAAAAAATATAAACTCGTTCTTCTTCATACCAAGCTGCACCCACCCACCAAGTTTGAGCCCCGTATGACCTACGGTGGCCTCACATTAGCAGTCACAGACAGACAGACAGAGAATGCTAGCGTATTATTATATAGATTTTACTTATACTACATACGAGGGGCGGTCAAAAAGTTCGTAGAACAAGGTATGCTACTTGTCACACGGGAATGAATTTGATCTCATTTGTAAGCTTGTTCCTTCAAAACATAACTGCAACACTGTATGGACAGGACACTCTGCAGAGGAAGCCTACCTCCTCAGAATTCACAGGTACTACCAAAATTGAATACTGGGTCACAGGGGAAATTTCCCCCGATGGTGGTGAAAACTCAAATAAAATTTAACAATGTACAATTGGCGATGATTACAAAACAAGGATAGTCTTACCGGTTATATAACAGCCGAGTATTTCTAATCTGATACATGGCATAATGTGCCAATCGATTGGGGTAATACGAAGGATTGTCACCACCAGGTTCGCTTTAGGATAGTTCCAAACTCTCGTGGTGCGGTCAAAGTTCCCCGTAAATACCTTTTTAATTATTGCACAAAATGGAAAAAAAACCGGAATTCTAATTGCGTACCAAAATCTAACACTGTCGACAAAACGAAGGAAATAAGTCATGAATATTGCATATTTACACACATCAAATAAGGTTTCAATACAGATTTCCACCTCAAACATCTCTGATATAGCTACCATACTTGATTATCAACTTTGGCAATCTTTACATCTAATTTCCTGTTGCTTGTATTTAAACGGGCATTGCGTGATCCACAGCCTCATCCCCCCACTTTTCTCAAAAAAAGTTTAGATTTTTATATCACTGGAAACTTCCTGCTACATAATTTTTATGTACAAAAATTTCCTGCAGATTAATTCGTTTAGCAAAAATAACACCAAATTTGAGTTTTGTTCTGGTATACCAACGAAGTTACAACAGTGGCATATGGAGCAGTGTAATACACATAATCATGCATAACTCGCAAACGCAAAATCGGAATCAACTGAAATTTTGGGAATAAGATTTTTTCGTGGTTATTTAGAGAAAAATGTCATAAAAAGAGGATGAAGGATCGCGAAATATTCCTTTAAAATAAATACGTGATGATTTTTGATTAATTGACCAGATTGCTTGTTTCCTGTATGATATGTTTAGCAAACTGCCTTTCTATCAACTAAATATTTTAAAAAATCAGCACTTAATACCTGCATATCTTTTGTATCATCAGCAAGATAATTGTGAAGTTTCGATTCATATGAGACGTTATACTTGGTGACCCAATAGTCAACATTCCCGCACCCCTGTGTGACAATAGCGCCAACTTGAAATTCTCCAAGCAAGTACTCAATTTGCAGCCATGGTTGCAAATCTTCAGGATGGGGAAGCCATCCGGTTGCATTGTAGGGCGGTGCCATATTTCCATGCTGGATGAAGCGATGGTGTTTTGTGGGCCATAGTGGCTGGAATTTCTCATCATGTAACTTCCATTTTTTGCTTTATAGCTACATTCTGCAGCAACAAGATTATAATCAATATATTGTTTTACTTTAACTTAATTTTGATTTATTTTAGCCTTGTTCTTTTATTTTAAAGATAACTTAATTGTTTACATTCTGCTTGGCTTTTCTTTGAAATATTAGTTTATAATAATTATCATTTAATCTTTTT
Source organism: Amphiura filiformis (assembly GCF_039555335.1). Classification (NCBI taxonomy): domain Eukaryota; kingdom Metazoa; phylum Echinodermata; class Ophiuroidea; order Amphilepidida; family Amphiuridae; genus Amphiura; species Amphiura filiformis. The sequence continues at coordinate 49,848,029 of NC_092644.1, read as the reverse complement.
ACATTCGATCGAAAATAATGATCCGTCAAAGAATAACGCGTATTGGGTAACAATAATTACGTGTTTGCAAGTGAATTAAAGACAACAGCACATCCTCAGTGGCGTACCGTGGCAGCCCCAACCCCGGGGGGCTGAAGAAAATTCAATTTTGCCGCCCCTTCCTCAACAGCCCGAAAAGGTTGACCCAATTTGTTTTCGATCGTTTGAAAAAGTGAAGAGCAAAAAAAAAAAAAAAAAGGGGTTTCAGGCGCTAGCGCCCTATCCTAAAAGCAGCACATTTTGATGTATAGTACCATTTTTTCAAACATTTTTATGCTTTATCAAATTTTTCCGCCCTTTTTCATTTACTAAATCTTTTGCCGCCCCCGTCGTTTTTGCCGCCCCTGTTTTTGCCGCCGCCCCTTCATTTTGGCCGCCCCCTGCTTTTACCACGGGGGGCTGGCGCCCCCAAAGCCCCCCCCCCAAATACGCGCATGATCCTTGATACTTATGTGACTCAAATATACTATTTTATTTTTCTGTATTCCAAAGACATTACAGCATAATTTGTCGTAGAAGTAGTGATGTAACAGAAATAGTTGGCATGTGTCTACATATTATATACCTTGGTCTGTTTCAATTCCCCGCCCAGCACATACCGCAACCATCAAATGATAACAAAGGAACATGTGTTATGATGACGTGACGTCAAGTACAGGGTAATACATTTTATGATACATTCAAATAAGTTCGCGAATGGTGTAGGGACATCGCCATGGTAATTATTCCTGTTACATCACAACTTCTACGGCGAATTACCGTTGTCCAAACAACCGTAGTATTCGATTCGTATGCCATTTACAACTGTCTGATTTGTCGCTACTATTGGTATTATTTTGATAGCAGCGGTTTGAATACTTGGCTCGATGGATGTTATTTGTGGACATGAACTTCCACCCCTTACAGCTGCGATCTGAAAGATAAGAGATTTAATGTTTTGATCATAATGCAATATAAATTTTAAATAAATGTAATGTCATTATCTAAACCACGTCTAAACCAGCACGAGGAGACTGGAAACTATACATGTTGTTTTCTGCTCAAGGTTCAAATTTGGTTTGAATATTTATTATGTTTATCTGTCGGTCCAATATCGGAGCGGTTATTAAATCACCCAATCCTCTGGAGGACAGCATCTCATACATGTATATTTACTCTCTCTGTTGGTCAACGTTACATTAAGGTTACGCATTACTTTCTTAAATATAAAAAATATTAAAAGGGCAAACGACTGTCGATCGATAACTTAAGGCTACGCATTGCTCTCTTGCCCTGTGGGGCTATTATATATGAAAACTAAAAAAACAAAAACAAAAAACAAAAACAAAAACAAAAACACACACATCAAGGCATCAAGCCTGCGGCAGGTCTAAGGCCGGAAACTCCCATAGTGATGACTTGCAACTAATAGTGTTCCAATATATATATATAATGGCCCGCACGGCAAGAAAGCAATGCGTAACCTTAAGTTATTGACAGCCCGTCACTTTATTTCTTAATTTCTTTCATTCTTCACGCCCTACCCTCTATGGAGGAGAGCTAATTTATAGTTTCAGCTGATCATTATTGTTTATGAGAGTTATTTGTTCCTTTGTAGCCATGCGGGGCAACCTTGAACAATATTATATAGAATTGCAGATTCATACGTAGTGGAATTCCGGAAATAACAATGACAATTATTAATTTAGACTTCAACACTTCTTGTTTATTTCGCTTACCTGGAGCGCTTTCGAGGAACGTCCTGTTGTTAGCTCTAATGTTTTCTTGGAAACGGCTAGAGACCAACCTGATCAGGTAACTTCACACTTGATGACGTCACCGAAGTCGGAAGTTTCCTGCCCCTGGTGCCGCTGGGTTTGATCAGGTTGTCCACACAGGATCTAATTTCAATCAGGTTTGTCTCTAGCCGGGGTCTCTAGCCGTTCAGAGCTAACAACATCGACTGATGACGAGGAAGTTCCTCGAAAGCGCTCCCGGTAAGCGAAATAAACAAGTAGTGTTGTAGTCTAAATTAATAATTTTCATTGAACAATATTGTTTTGAAGCTCAAATCGGCGTAAGATGAAATCATATCGACATGAGACGAACTTACATCGGCATGATAAGCAGGGGTGTAGCAAGCGGGTGGACAGGTGGACGAAGTCCAGGGGCCCCGGGGGTTCAAGCAAAATGAAATAAGGACTGATACAGCATATCTTAAAACGCCCCCCGCACTGCTCCTTGTCCATGAGCCCCCGAGGTTCTTGCTACGCCCCTGATAGGAACTCACATCGGCACGAGAGGAACTTACACCGGCTTGAGGTACTGGTATCATACTTACGTCTTCCATCCCGCTTGTAGTCACAATGTTCCAGACTACATCATCGGAGTTGTAAAACAAGTAGCTTAGTTGAAATTTTTCTATATTAGACGATCCACTTTGTTGTATGGCAATGGCAGATATAATCATTTGATGTGGAAACGAAACCTATAAATTCCATTTTCGTATAACATTTTAATATGATGGTTAAATAACACAATCACATACATGTATACTTTGATCAGCTCGTAATCGGCGGGAATTGTTACAACTACGCCGAAAAGTAGACCCACGTTTAATGTGATATAGTTGCCCTGGCTGATCTATGCCGTGCGTGTTAAATAAAGTAGACAAAGTATACGACTTCAATTAATAATTTGTGATGCTTCTGGCGAGATGTCACAAGACAATTCTCAAAATAAAATACATTGATATTAATCCGCGATGTTATAAGGCCCGTCGATTACGAGCTGATCAAACTATATAAAAATAGCTATGCCAATTAGGTATGGGTATTCGAAATTTACGAATAATTGTCCTATTTCCTTTATTAATCTAATACAGTAATAATGAGGCATTGCTTTGTTATTGATAATGATCAAGTATAAAACAACTTATGGGATTGAACTATTAGGTAAACACAAGGTCAAAATAGAAACATCTTACCTGCAGCCACGATTCAGTGTCACCTGGTGATGGCGCCCAAAATGAATCATGATTAAGTCTACCACCCCATGGTAGGTAACTATCATTCAATGAGCTCGATGCGGATATCTGGCTGTCTTCGATCAAACCGTCTTCCATGCCCAGAGGCATTGAGCAATAATATGCTATTATGTATAAAATGTCAAAACGTACACGTTTATTATGTGTGCATCTTACCCACAGGCAATATCACCATAATTCCTGATCGAAGCCGTAGACGTGTTGATCAATAATCACCAATTACTCACTATCCACGACATTTGTAATAGCGAAACAATGATTATATACCTAATACGTTGAATAACACTTACCAAAAGTAGCAGGGGCATTGAGTTCTTGTTAGCACTGTAATCTTTTATAATATAGCTGGATAGGAACTTTATTTTCCCAGTTTTGGTTATTGCACCAATCAGATATGCACAAGACATGATTGATTACGTAATGTGGGCTACTTATTTTAGTGTTAATCTACATCTTTCTGAGCCAACGTATTATACAAAATAAATAGTTTGTCTACTTCATTCATTAATTAATTATTCATTTCAATATTATTGATCTTTAGTTCACAAACTATGCTCTCTTACCATCTGATTGCCTTCGTTGTATACCAAGACATTCTGCAAAAACAAGATGTTTAAAGAAAACATAAACATGCAAATGAGAACCGGATTCCTTTCCTACACTAAAATGAACTCCTCTCACCATGCTCACGAATGTACAAAGTATAGGTTTAATACTTTTTTTGGGTCACTATGTTTGAAAAAATCATTTTAATTAACAAAAGTTGTAGCTTCAAAAATTATACTCAAAAAATAGCATTTTGCCGATTTAATTAAAGATTCATAATTAAAAAAAGTAAATGAGATATTTCAATTTTTCTTTTTGATTTTGAAAGCATTAGTCAAGTTACGAGTACATAAAGTAGTGCAAAAATGAACTCAAATTTGATTGCAAAGGTGGTTTCTATATATGAAGATCTTAGTTGCAAAAGGCCTTGCATCCACAAAAGGCACTGTATAAAATAAATAATAAAATAAATAGGAAGGTTTGAAGATTGTATCAACCTTTAGTTTCTATTCATCAACACTTTATCCAAAACCAAAATGAATCAAATCGAACAAGTAATAATTGCACAATTAAAAAAAGCTGTTTTTCTCAAAAATAAAAAAAGTGGATGTAAGGCCTTTTGCAACTAAGATCTTCATATATTAAAAATACGCGCGAGTTTACGTCCACACGACTTAAGCTAATCGTAGATCCATCCATTGAGATTAAGATTGAGAGTAAGTGATACAATTTTTACCCCAGCACCTTACCCGTGAAAGGCGCGTAACCACTAACGGTGGGGGCATCACAGATTTGCATTTCGTTCTTGTAAAATTACTTTTTACGTGGTGAAAATTGTATGTTCGTAGAATTTTTAGCCAAAAATTGCCTATATTTTTGTACACGGCCAGAATGTCCCTATTTTGCGAGGGCGCGCCCACATTATGACGTCAGAAACATGTGGGAAATGTTGTACATAATTTTGTATTACTGAATAGAGGAGACCCGGTATGATAGCTATACATTCAGTGGTACCAAAAACGGTATAATGACGTTTATCTCGTAGTTTGTGTTACCTAAAATGGCAGGACGAGTAATTATTACAAACTAAATATTCGCGTCCAATGTTCCTAATGCTGTACGTAATGAATGGCGTACAAGATAGCGAGTTTCTTTGTTCTGTCTTACCTGCTCAGGGTCAATATTAAAAAGGGACATAACTGCCAGTGAAAACGAAATGTTATTCTAAGATCTTGTGTTCAGGACGGCCCAATTGAAGTCAACTCCTGTATTTGTTAGCTTTTGTTCGTTCCCAAATTTCCCCATGTAATCATGTTATAGTGAAACGAAATGTTTTTGATTCAGTTTCAGTTTCAGTTTATTAGGTTACACGCATCTTACCACATAGATATTGGTCTGTACCATCTGAACAATCAGCATTATCATCACACACACCATCAAGTCCTACACAAGCTCCATCCAAACATGCAAATTCAGAGGTGTGACATCCCAGTAGTTCATCTAATAAACGAAAGGAAATTAAAATCCCTAAATCATGGACAGTCGGGTGCCACGAGTGGGCTGAGCCCAGCGTGTACGATTATGTTTGCTGTTTTGATAATGAACATTATTATTGTCCTAGGCACCACATTGAATTTGGTCCTATAGAACTATCGGTGCCCGGTTAGGTACCGATGACTCTTAACACCACTCCCTGGTGATGCAATAAATTGTATCAAGCATTAATAGTTAACAGTTGCATAGTGTTATTGTGTTTCATTTAAATAAAAAAACGAATGTACTGTACAAATGTTCAGGGTACGATAAAAAGGGCAATCGGTACCTCTTCGGGCACCGATAGCGCTATAGGACCAAAACAGATGTTGTGCCCTAGGATGTCGATTAAAAAATTAAAATAGACAATGTCACAGTAGTACAGATTGGCCGATATAATAACAAGTAAATTTATATACCTGTAACTCCAATTCGCTGAACAGTGAGTAAGAAACCATCACTAACAATACTACCATCACTGATGAATTTCAACCATACGTGGTTTGTCTTAGAGTTGATCCTCAACGTTTTTCCAACTGAAGCATTTAGAGATAATAAAGGCTGTTCTTCCGTGACAACGCCTTTACCTATTTCCAATCGATCATTTGTTCCCCGTAGTTCCAACCTGATAACGACAATTTGGATGATAGAATCAATGGGTGTATTCAAGAACCATGTGCAATCCAGATGGCTTGGATACCTTAGCGGATAATGGGGCGACGTAAGATTATAGGTTTGAGATTCCGACAGGAAAATATCATGCGAGCTGTCCCAGTGTATGCAGGTAGGCAGAAGTTGCACTGTAGAATATTGCCCGAAATTAAAATAAAAAAGACAGAAAGAAAAGGAAATCAATTATAAGACGTCACAATAAAACGGCTCAAAATATTGTACACACATTATTACCTGACATGTGGACTTCCTGATCTTTACACTATCCAGTGATAATTCACCACCATAGACAAAAGTTAAGATTGCGCTCCTTAAAGGTGACAAACGTGTAGTTTATGTGCATTGAAATCCCTGTAAACAAAACGTTTAACATTATTTGATCCCAAAGGACAAGGTTGTTTAAATTTTAATCTGAACGGTTGTTTAAAGTCACTAATGGTGGATTTTGTTATAAATAGTTGCAGTGCGGTACGGGTAATTGACCATGGTCACGCGTCTGAAGTTGGGTACCCCAATAGTGGTGACATTTTACTTGAGAAAATGAAATGTACCATTTTGTTTGTTTAGGATGATGACTAGGCTTACAAGCTATTTTGGACTTAATGGAAAGCTTGGCTGTTCCGCGTTAAATTAATACCAAATTAAGGTATCATTACCTTGCTTCTAATTACTTTTATGATTAATTAAGCTGCCGAAGTCTAACTTTATAAAATGATACGATTACATTACATTTTGAACAATGTCCGTATATTGCATATACAACGAACCCGTTTCTTGCATGGAGCTCGTGGTGTACGCGTACTGAACGCCTTTACATTATCAGGGGGTGTAGTAACACCAACTTACTTAATTACTTTTATGATTAATTAAGCTGCCGAAGTCTAACTTTATAAAATGATACGATTACATTACATTTTGAACAATGTCCGTATATTGCATATACAACGAACCCGTTTCTTGCATGGAGCTCGTGGAGTACGCGTACTGAACGCCTTTACATTGTACTTACTACATGATACTTCGTCAGCCAAATTGCCACAATCATTTATACCATTGCATATGGCATATCTTGAAGCACAAATTCCGTTTCGACAATTAAAACTTTGGTTCGCACATCGATGACCTAAATCAAAATAAGAAATAGAAAAAAAATGGAAAAATCTACAACGCTTTTCATAAGCAGTTTATAGTCGTTTAAATCTTGCATATTAGTCGCAATTCTTCTTCCTCTTGCTCTCGCATTACCGTATTCTTTTTTATTTGATTATCTTTGCCTTCTTCTTCTGTTACGTCACTATTTTTAGTTGTTCTTCGTCTTCCTCTTTCTTCTCAATTTTCTTATCTTACGGTTTTGTTCTTGCAATTCGTCTATAATGCTGTTACATAATAGACTTAGTACTTTCCTGATAAGGACTGTTGTTCAAGCTTTAACCGAAAACCAACTCCGGAAGTAAACGTAGGTGCAGCTGTATCTATATCGTCATCGCGCCAGGATGCAATAAACTGCGTTCGAACCGATATAATACTAGCCGAAAATGTCACCGATTCAATACGGCGATCTCTGTTTATAGTGATATTTCTTGTTAATGGCATAAATGGGTCAATTCCATCACTGATGACTATTGAGTCCAAATATCCCAATAAAGTAAGATTCTGAAAAGAAACTTTAATGCCTGAAATGCTGCGAATAAACCAAGTACATTCGAGATCGACAGGGTAGGTGAAAGGAAAGTTTGCCGACGTGATATAAACAGGCGATGAGTCAGTGATATTGAGCTGAAATTCAGAGTGCCTTTCAGTGCAGAAAGCATTGTTTTCTTCATCTGTAAATTAAATAAAACAGTGGTTATAGACCAAGCCACATATCTAAAGCTCCACGAGACGAGAACTATTTAGCGTGACTCCACGCGAATGTCGACTACAGACGACAAGTTTCAATTCTTTGATAAAAAATGTCAGAATTCTCACATAAGGCAAGCTCAAGGCTCGAACCCTTGCTGATCGCATTCTCCCGGCTGACAGCGCAACGTCTTAACCGCTCTGCCATCTCACCCTCCAAGTTTGTTAAATCTTTTCAGTATAAATTTTGCATTTAGCACCATGTTTTACTAAATTGCAAGAACAATATGAAGCTAAAAGGCAATGATTTACCTTGATATTTTTTGCAAATCCAGTTGTTCTGTTGATAGCACGTAGAAGGCTCCCAGCTATATCCTTGGTACACAGCAATATAGAAACATATTTCGTTGTATAGACCTACCGCCCCAGCAAAATGAAATGGGTCATATAATGTGTAGTTGAAAGTTGTTCGGTCGCTCCAATATGTCGTGGTCTCATCTGCATTGTATTTGTATTGGGAAAAGGTTACATTGCAATGCATTAGTCAAAAAACGATAAACTGTAACGTGATTTAGTGAATTTGCACTGTGCTTTTATCAGTATATCAATGAGCTCTGAAGAATTGTGAAAGTCTTCTAAAATCTTCCCATATTCATGTCCCATCATGAAAATACGAGTCATAAATTTGATATTTAAAAATCATTCAATTGAATAAACTCCGGCCTCCTTTCTTTTCCTCCTTGGAAACCCCCTTTGTTGCCTCCTCCCCTTTAGTTATGTTATATCACACGTAAGCCAATACGGAAGCATCAAGAGTTCACACTAACCTTTAATGAGCAGAAGGTTACTCAAGCCAATCCAAAACCTTCCACAGGAATGGCTGAAAGGGTAAGAAAAACAACTTTATAAAACCGGATGTAAACACCCCCCCCCCCACCCACACACCAGATAGGTCTCCACTGTGATCCTTGCAAAGATAGTGAAATCTATTACACAATAAATACACCTCACAGGTCATACAGTCAGTATTTCCAGTATTTTCAAGATTTTTGTAGCAATATTACAAATTCGGAATCCCCCAAGTGTAATAATTTTCCTATTCAATACTTAAATTTGATGATATTTATCTAAAGAGTTCCTATCCTTTTTAATGGCATGAGTATTTGGTCACGCTTACGCTTGCCTGTCTTGGTATGTCGTGCCAATGGGTCACGTGCGTATTTATAACTCATTTACAACAAGTTACCACAGACCGAGTGACAAACTATAATGAGCTGTGACATCATCACACAATTTACATATCGCCGTCCACCAATTCAATATTGGAGCACCATTGGCCTGTTTGCCAAATATTCATGAGAACCGCATACACTGCCACGAGAGGATGATCATACAGGGAGTCCCAGAATGATTTATACCGAGAAAAATTGAATTTTTTAGGCATGAACGGCATTTTTATTGGTCATATTGTTTTACATTTTAAGTTCTACATATTTTAGTTTTCTCAATTTTTGTTATTTTAAAAATTGGACGTTTCTAGTAGAAGTTAGAGAGGATTGCGTAAAATGGTGAATTCAAGTTTTGACAAAACAACCTATTTTGAAAATCTGTAAAATTACTAACCGTTCAGCACAAAGTACTGTTATGCAGTATATTGATGTGTCCTGTTCTTACTTCTACTAAATAGTCGATATATATCGTTTATTTATGATGTTACGAAGCAATCATTGTATGGAATAAAGTATTTGCTACGCTTGAGTGATCTTAAACTATTCTTTCTTTGGCGGCAGTTTTGAAGACAATTATTGAGGTGTGTGAGTTTCATCATTTGAAATGCCGGCAGAGATTGATTTTTCATAAAAGTATAGAGAAGGCTCGTCCTTAGTGTCACAGCATGCATATTATGTCCACAGTATATGGGCAAACCCACAGCTACGTAACGAAGAGGATTAAGATTTACTAGGATCCTTGAGGAAGTTATATCCTCTGTAATAATGACATTTTTGGGTAAAAATTGTGGTAAAAATCGCATAAAAAGTATCTGATGTCATATTGAAATGTTTCACTTAATCCCATATCAAGAATTATTTAGCATTGTAAGCTCTACATCTGTGCCAAATTTGGTGTATTTCCTATCAAAGAATGTAGGATTTCTCCAATATATTGCACAGTGCGGCTGGACGATGGTGATAAAGGATCCAAGTGTTATGATGCCTTTGCACTGTAAATTGCACACATGCAGTTTTCGTCCATTTTCAGTAATAGCAATGTCACGCCAAAACGAATCAAGCTATTTCCATGAAAGTCACAGAATAAGTAGGAGACATGTGTGGCATTGTATTGCACGTATTAAAATTAGATATACCGTTGACTATATATTTTTGATATTTTGTTCAAACACGGTATAAAACCATCTGAGACACCCTGTATAAATGAGAATGTACACAATGACCTGCGCATGCACGGCTATAGAGGTTGTGCATATGACGTATCATACCGTAAATATGACGGACTACTTAAATGAGTAGAACAGGGTTTTTTCGTCGTCTTATAGACGAATCCAATTTCACGCAATCCTATACCTCAATGGCTGCCAAAGTTGGGTCCCCGTCGGCTCAATCTCACCTAAAATGTGAAATAGTGCGGCCTTGGAGGGTAACCCGTGTTACACGTAGACAAGAGATTGATGACAGTTTACAACAAAAAAGAATCTAAAATCGATTTTTAAGCGGCTTTTTGGTGTTGCGGGGACCCAAAGATGGCCGACCAAATCCTGACCATGACTTGGCTCGTTGGATTCGTCTATAGACGAAAATATACGGACACCAAACAACCCTTCCTCTTCCACCCACAAACAACTCGCAGAACAAACTTGTATTCTTACCCCAAAACTTCTTGTAAAATAAAATCCATCTCATTTTGGTTTTCAATGCTGACTAATTCAGCGCCTTCATCTTGACATCTATAACGTGCTTTTTCCCATGTGAGAATTTCACTTCCATTACTTGCCTGGAAAAAAGAAAATTGTCTCGATTAAAGCAATATTATAACAATTCCATAATAAATGGATTTTTCGAGTCGAGCAAATGAGGTAAAGCAAGAAAATCGCTATTTCATATATATCCTCTATGCGTCTATCAGTCTGTTGATCGTTGATAAGGTCGAATGGCACAATGTTTTATAAGCATCTCGTAGATTTATGCATGGACGTATAAATAAGACGCATAAACATGAAAACACAAACATATACTCATGGACGCCCACTTATACGTTCATGATCAAACCGATCAACGAGATATTTCAGCCACTACGCAAGTTGACTAAAATTACGAAATATACACTACAAACATATAGGCGTAGATCCGCGGGGATGGGGGGATTCCAATGGGACGCCTGTATGTGGGTTTCTGACCAACTTAACCTCACATTTGGCCATTTTAACCTAAAAAACCTAGATTATTTTACGCGCTCCGTGCGCATTTATTCACTTTTTGTACAATATTTCACCAATTTAGCTTCAATCTGTATCGTAAAATTATTGTGTTGCCAAAAGGTGCTGCATTCACAATACTTCAAGAAAAACCAACAGCCGTGTCTACACACTTCGACCCATGCTCCCTCTACCATAGCAATAAATGAATACAATTTTAGAATAGAACGCCCTGCACTACACGCAGATTGCACTAATCACCTGTGTATGTCAGCAAACAGAGATTGAATACAATACTGCTCTTTTCAAAGATACTAATCTTACAGGTGCGAATGATCACCCTTTCTATGGTTCAATGCATCGGTACCACGTGAACGTTGTAGTACTGGGCGATATAGTCAAAATTGTATTCATCCATTGTTATGGTAGTTAATCCGATTGACTACGTCACTTCGACGGAGAATTGCTAGTTAATCCTGTTACATCATCACTTCTACGGCGAATTAAAAGAAAGTTGAAATCTTCTCTAAATGTGTAGTTTTGCTTTGTAAGCGCAGCATAAACCAATTTATCAAATTAATACTATGACACGACATAAAAGCACACCCGTATAATACTGAATCCTATATTATTTAGACCGTGTGGCGTCATAAGAGTATGTCTATGATATGAGACATAATATCTTTTTTTTTTTTTCATTTTTTTTTTTAGCAATATTTTACAATCACAAAAACAATTGGAATCACATATCAATGTTAATTGAAATCACCAAAAAATGAAAAGCAGCATAATACTTATACAAAGTCATGCAGTTATACAAAGTAGAATAATATTCAGCACAAGAAATACACACAGTACACATGTCTAAACATAATATTTAAAAGACATCGATATCAATCAAAATCAAATCTGAATTTCTTATAATGATAATTGAGTTTACCTTTGGCCTTAGCAATATAAAATTCTGTCTGTCTTTGTAGCTTTAAAAAAGCTCTAAGGCCACCATAATCAGGATTTTTTTCTGAAACTTATAACGATAGATATAAAATTTTGCACAAAGGACAATGTAAGTCAGAAAGGTGTCATTTTGATAGCCAAATATTTTACAAAAATTAGTTTAGGGATAATGATTCATCAACTTTTCTTTGAAACAGGATTTCATTTTCATCCCAAATTGGCCTTATTTTTAGCACATTCATAAAACAAGTTGAGGCATAATTTCTTACCTTGTAGCACAGATGTCCACGCGTCAACCATCCCACCGCACACTGGATAGAGCCATACTCATAGTCGTTAGAGTCCAATGCAACTGACACAAAATATCAAGACATACAGACATTTAATATGGAATATTTCTTCACGAAGTGTCAAGACTAATCTGAAAGGGGTCTGCATAAACCGCACAGGTTAGATATTTATTAGGGGTGTGTCGGGAGATGGTGTCAAATAATTTTTTACATTATGGTGCTCATAATGTAGTGCATTTGCCTAAAAGGTGGATTTAAAGGAGCTTCGTGGGGACACAATTTCGGACTTCATGCAACATTGTTCTGTTATAATCAAATTTATTGGGGCTTGAGGCACACCACTCCACGCCATACATAAATTCTCCCAGTCAAATTTCCCCAATATGAAATTAAAAAAAGTAAAATTAAATTTGGCGGAGGCGGGGTCCGAACTAACGGCGCACCGCTTTGGACACACTATGAACCCAGCGCCTAGACCACTCGGCCACTTGTCTTGTTAGTATCCATTTGAAACTTATTTGAAGATATATCGCAACTTCAACAAAGGCCTACCACGTGACAAGCAAAGGCAGAAAACGTACCATATTTTGGAATTTTATTTGCCTAAAAACATTAATGTGTATTAATAGCGCTCAATTGTTGTTAACTGCGTGTTCTATATACAAAAAATTCCGACAATAAACATGATAAATGGGCGTCTATATGGACAATACATTATATCGATTTTGACACGTGCTCGTGTCTCAGTACATTTCCATGGTCAGTAAAATACTATAGAGGAACCTACCATTTTTCTTGTATACACGTTCGATGTTTTGATCAAGTATGTAAGTAATCGACATTAGACCCCAAATGTTTTTTCAGGAAATAAAAGATTAGATTACCATAAAAACGAAACAGTAATCTTTTGTGGGGTCTAATGTAATATTTACATAGAATTTTCAACGTGTTTTCTATCCTTATTCTTGCTCAATTAAGAAAATATTTTGGCGTATATAAAATTGAAATAAAATTCTCTACCTCTTAAACGACATCAAATGTGCCACAATTGGGTATCACGAATCGTTATATATGATGTGCAGTTAATATTCATATTTTCTTTTATACAGAGGATGCTTCAGTTTTGACAGGAAAAATATTTTCTTGAAAACCCTCTCACTCGGTTATTTTAAAAGGTAACCACGCAATAACCCCTTATTGGGGCCCTGGGCCAGGCCAAAATTTGGAGGCCCCGAACTCACGTGCCGAGGAAGGTATGTGCACTCAAGTCAGTGGCCAAGTTTTGGTTTAACTAATGGGGGACCAAGGGGGACTAACATATTTTGTTCAATTCAATTTCAGACTATTTTGGCCCCAGATCAACATAAATTTTGGCATTTTAATGCGCGCGAAGCGCGGAAAATTTAACAATTTTGCCCTATTTTGACCTTGCTGTTATTGGGGTTAAAAGAAAGATGCATAGGGAAAAATTGCCCTGGACCCGGGCCCTTCTGGCCCAATGGTATAAAAATACGGCCCTGCTCTCCATTATCAGCCCTTATTTAATTTTCGCTTTTGTGCTCGGGGCCCCTAACCTCGGGGCCCATGTACTTCGTCCACCCTGTCCCCCCGCTTGCTACGCGCCTGTAACCACGCTTCCCTAGAATGTGCAATAAATTAGCATTAAATTTTTTCTTATTCTAACACCAAGCGTTTCTAAAATGCAGTATGGCGAAATGTGGTGTAGGTTTGAGGTGATATTTCCTAAACTTTGTCAGCAATTGGCATTTGTCACAGCTGAATGCACTTGCAAATAACACATTATTGCTTTAATTTCTATAATATGATTGCTGCAAATAAAGTGAATGATAAGTCACTTACGATGGTCTTGCACTGGACACCTATTTTTGTGTTCAATGCAAGACTATTGTTAGTGCTGTTCTTACGATGGTCTTGCACTAAAAAATCCCTGAAAACTAAAATGCACTTACGATACATTATTTTATTGATTTAAAAATTTGTTATTAAATTTTAAATGGCTAAAGGGATTATCAGTGCGAGAACATGAAATTTTTTTTTAGAGTAGCATATAAATGAAGAATAAATCTATAAAATTTTTGCAAACTTAATCGAAAAAATAGCGCCACCAATAGATACGGAAAACTTTTTACGTGACCAGTGGTAGTCTCGGTCCCAGCCGATTTGTGCTCCTTCGTCAATAAACAAATCGTCTGGTACGTCTGGAATCATCGTCGTCAGAAAATGTTCTGACTGAGAATTGGCTGTCAATCAGCGCTGGGCTTCAGCGCATGCAGCGGTTGATGGACAGCTATGCGGTTACATAAATCCACACAACGTACGTGAGCACGCGCTGCGAGTCGCTGACATGATGACGTGATGATGGGCGCCTCTGGCGCCTCAGTGGCTGCTAAGCTAGCGTATATTTTGCGTTTGTGGTATCTACAAAATTTGGTGACGTTTAGTGCCACTTACACAAGTCACGTACTATAGCCAATTGAAAACAGTTTTATTTGGAAATTCATTAAAGCAATATTATAACATTTTCAAACAAAATAGATTAGCATTTCTTTGCCATAAAATGTTAGCTTTTACTGTCAGATATATCCCTTTTATTTTTAAGCCGAACAACTACGGCAAAGCAAAGAAAATTGGAATTTACTACCAGCGCACATGTCGCCAATACGTACCACTCCTTCGGTCATGTTGTGGTACGACCCTTTGTTGTGTATATCACCGTCCTGTACGCCGTGACGTACTGTGTGTTATGAACATCGTGTATGCGTTCGACTAATAATTCCATCGTAATAATAAAGCGCTGAATCAGCCTTTAATTCAAAATCACGGATTTTGACAAAACTACAGCACTTAGAGTCTTGATTTTTGCAGGGTATATTGGTTTAATAAAGTACAATTTAATCGTGTAAAAAAGTAATTTTAAGAATTCAGTGAGGGCGTCTTCCTCAGCAAATGTTATAATATGGCTTTAATCAAACAGCGATCGTCATTTCATGGTTGTCGCCAGACGGTTTGTTTAGCGACGAGCAACGTGATCAAATCGTGCTATCAAAATGGAAATTTTGGCATCAGAAGAAAGCTCACATTTTTCTTATAATCCCAGTGAAATTTTAGGACTAAAATATATTCTGTTTAGATGCTATGAATGAAAAAGTGATAGCCTCATCCCCAAATGTATTATGTGTTATACCACACATACCGTTCTATGGCCCATTGTGAAACACGTTTTTACTTCTCTAATATCAAAATGGCTAGTGCAATTTACCTCAAAATTTCGCAATTGGATTATTTTGGTACAGGCCTCAATGCATGGCTATTTTAACGTGCCTCCTGGCACGTTTGTGCAGTGGAATTAAAAATCCGTGCTTTAAATATTTACGGTATATGCCATTCAAGTTTCAACCGGTCAAATGACCAGGAAATGAAGTTCTTCGGCGAATTAAGATCGAGTCGTAAATCCTATGTTCAATATAAACATTACCTTCTTTATTCAACCCAAAATTGTCTAGCAAAGCCTCTGGTATTTTCAATTTCAGACTATTTTAGGCCCAAATGAAGGTAAATTTTGCTCATTTCATTGGGACCAATGCATATAGAAATAGGTTGGGAACTGCTACCTAGAGTAGGCATTGCCCTGTCCGCTCAAAAAGAAAGGGGGAGTAGAAAAGGAGAAAAATAGAGCAGGGTGGTAAATATCAGATAAACCGGGTGGGTAAATGCACACCTAGCAAATTAATTTGCCCACCCAGTAATTTCTACCTTCCCATTGCCCCAAAATGTCCACCCAGTAAATATTTGCGCCCAATCAAATATAGGCACCATAAAATAATCGTTAAAATATAGTATCATTATGATATCTCTTGAAATCAACTATTACTATATAAAGTTTTATCTTTTCATAACAGTTGCCATGTTTATCTCATTGAAGTTTATTTACAACTTCGGAGCAGGGATCAAATATCACACAGTACACAAGGAGGCTAAAATTATTAAAACTATTTTGCGTAATTTCCACACAAAACCTGAAAGAATTCATGTGAACCATAAATGTTGCTTTATATTATCTGAAATGAAGTCCAGTTCAGAGTTCACATGATCCCACGACACACATGACACAGGTAACTACAAAATCAAGTATAAATTTTACTACACTAGATACCGATCATAGTAAAAACTTCTGTATAGTTTGAATCCTCTTAATCGTGAAAACCAAGTACAAGAAACTTGTGTTTTTACTTATATTATCAGAAATTAAGTACGGTTCAGAAAACATCTTACGACGGAGGGAGCTACAAAATTAAAGATAAAGTTTATTACTGTTACACTACAGATAACCCAGCAAACACAAAAACGTTTTAAAAACGTTTTAAATAAGTTATATTTTGGCTTTTGGTTTAGGTAAAAACGTTTTAATAACATTAAAATGTCGGGTTATATAAAGGTCATGATAACGTTTTAAAACGTTTTGTATGAAAACACACTGCAACAATATTTTTAAATGTTTTCAAAAAATGTTATTGTAAACTATTTTTGCAAACATTTTTGCCAAATATTGTGTCAATACTGAAATAACATTATGTTAAAATGTTTGAACCCAGCAAACACAGAAATGTTCTTAAAATGTTTTTTCAAAACCTTTTAATAACATTTAAATGTCGGGTTATATAAAGGTCATGAAAACGTTTTTAAAACGTTATTGAAAATATTTTGGGCAAACATTTTTCGCAAAATGTTTTTCAACTCCAAAATAACATTCTGTTTAGAATGTTTTGTATCAAGTTTTCAAGAATGTTTTTGGAATGTTGTTAAAACGTTTTCATACCCTTTATATAACCCGACATTTAATCGTTTTCTGTAAAACATTTTTGTTTGCTGAGTAGTAGATTATCAAAAAATGTTTTTTAAGGTTATGAAAACGTTTTATACTCTTAATATACCCTTTATATAACCCGACATTTAAACGTTTTCTGACAACCTTTTATAACCTTTTGCGAATGATGTCGAAAACGTTTTGTGTTTGCTGGGAAGAGTTTGATTCCTTCCTTAATGGGAAAAAATGGGAAAAATGAGGCTAAAATTTGCCTTATATTATTTGAAATTAAGTCCAGCTCAGAGCACATCTTACGGCCCATCTCATGTAGCTATGAAATTAAATATAATTTTGCAATTGTTACCTTACAGAAAAACCTTTTAGAGCTTGATTCCTTTTTAGTGAAAACGTGCTAAACATCGTCATGTGTAAATGACAATTAAAAACGTATCCACGTACAACCATACACCTTCTGGAAGTTCTGGTATATCATGTATCTAAAAATCAAGTTTTGGGAGCGTATGTAGGAAGTAATTTCTTACAAAATGAAAATGAAAATTATGTTTGCAAGTTAAAAGTGGGATGTAACAGTAAAGTCTTAATATAGCGTTCTGAAAGAAACCAACTTGTGTGGGGCGTATTGTAAGAATTTGTCCTTGAAGAAATTTGATACTCCTATCCGAGATATAATCATGATTTTTCTGTCTATTTTAAAAGGCTGTATAAAGCTTAAATGAAGAACCTTGATCAAAATTTAGGTGAGTAAAAATAGGTATTATGTACAAAATGGAAGCTAATATTCAATATGAATATTGTTATTTTATACATGTTATATCACAACAATAAATTATTTCATTATACGAGTATGTTCATCTGGTATACTTTAATGGTGCTAGATCATCTCTCAAAATGCATGATATTGTACAGAAATTTCCATCAAGCGATCAGTATTGATGCATTTTAACCATAGAATATCTAGACGCATAAAAGATTTGAGCATATCTTGTATAAAGTGCTCAAAAATGCTGCATATAATTTTTGAGATGGGCGTAGCCAGCCTCAAAATTTGCTCATGGTGGGCAAGTTTATGTTAATTGTAGATTTTTCCTCCTCCTGACTTCTCTTTCTCCATTTTTCTTGTTGTCTCTTTTCTTCCCTTCTATTCCTTACTTCCTCCTTCTTTATCTTCTCTTGTCTCCCTCCCCCTTCTTCGCTTTCTACAAACTAGATAAAACCCACGGGTAATAATCAGAGACTGATCTAGGTTTTGAAAGGAGAGGGGCCATAAGCCAGATCGTGAAAAATTTTGTGTCAATGTTTAAGAAAAAATGCTCGTCTATTGGTCATTCTGGGAAGAAGCGCGAGGGGTACATTCTCCTCGGAGACATTTTGCTCAAATTTGGTCAACATTGCCAACAGATTCTTCACTTTTTGTTTAGAGGAGGGGTGGGCCCCACCCCGAGTTCCCCTGGATCTGCCCTAGCATATAAAAGACTCAAAGCCGTGTTGATCGTGATGATTATTTTAGGACCAAGTCGGCAACATTTGATATAAAAACAATGGCAATATTGGCTTCTGGTTTGGACACCCGTACACCTTTTTGTTATAACAGTGTACAAAAATGCACCAAATGGCTTTAGATGGGCCATCATTTTCATTTTTTTCCAATTCAGATTCTGTGGAGCAAGTACAAAGCCATGGTCGATTCTTGGCCATGTTTACTCCCCCTCCTAACAACAGCGTTTACACTTCCATTTGCCGGCGTGCAATGACTTTTCCTCCTAAAATAGCCCCTGCCTCAATGTTAGGTTCAAAACACAATACGAACAAATCTGACCACCTACCTTTAAGTAGATATATTACAGTTAGATGTAAATTGTCTTATTTTGTCTTAAAATACAGATTGGATTCGCACTCGGATGAATCATTAGCAGGCTATGTCAGCCCATGTATGTACTAACAGGGGCGTAGCCAGCTTTTGTGGTCGGGGGAGGGGCAAAATAAAAATCTCGGGGGCACAGACGAAATAAACTACAGTTGCATCATACAATACATAGAGACTGTATGTCTTCGAGCTTAAAATAGAGGCTTTATTGGGACGATGTGTGCGCGTAACGCCATTATCATGATGGAAATGGCTTTATCATTACAATGTGCGCGCAATGTGCCCTCCTGATTTTCTCTTTCATTTTTGTCGGAGGGGCACTTTTGTCTTTCATTTTTTGTCAGGGGAGGCAGTCTGCCCTCCTGGCTTCGCTACTGGCTACTAATCAATGTGCTAAAAATAATGATTTTTCCAATTTTCCGAAGGAGCAAATCACTGTATGGGCCTTCGTGTCTAGTGTGCGATTAATAATGAAGTCTTTATGGGGGAGCACGGTGGCACGGTGGTCTAGCGGAACGGGCACTGACTCATAATCGAAAGGTTGCGGGTTCGAGCCCCGGCGACGCCATCGTGTTGTGCCCTTGAGTAAGGCACTTTATCTCGATTACTCCTCTCCACCCAGGTGTTTAAATGGGTACCGGCATTCTTAAATGCTGGGAAGGTAACAGACTCGCTGTAGAGGAGGTGTAGCGATCCCCCTATAGCAACATTACATGGAGGAGTCTGGCCCAATCGCCAATGAAAGAGAGATGGGCACTCCGTTCACTGTTTATACAGGATCGACTCCTTTACCTTTACTTTACCTTTTTATGGGGGACGGTGGATTACGAGTTCGAGCCCCGGCGGTGCCATCGTGTTATGCTCTTGGGCAAGGCGTTTAACGTACGTGCCTATCTCTGCCAAAGGGTGAAATGGGGAACTATTATGAATATTGTCCATTGAGCGCCACCCAAAGGTATGAGCATGTCTTAGGCTTCGTATGGCAGCTGACATATTCTTACAACAGCGGAATAAATGTATAGCGTTTTGATACATTGTGCACATGTGAAAGGCGCTGTATAAAATACCAACATTTATTTATTTAAAAAAATACATATCAAAGTTAGGTTATACCGATGATACCACCCACTCAACCCCAACAAACCCCACAATTATTATTTATTCCTAACGAAAAGCTTTCAAAAATATAAACTATACTTACTGCCATAAGAACCAAGTAAAAGAACCAAATATAACCACAATATTTCCATGTTGGTTTTGTTAGATTTGCAAGCTCATCATGGTCATGTTCGTATGCAATTTCATAACTTTACGTTATTTAGTATTTTTCAGAAATACGTTGATGACGCACAAGTATCAACCGCAGCTCTAAAATGATCACTGCCTGAACAACGTTGAAACATACAAAATAAGTACTTAAACATGTATCCAAAGCACCAAATTAAAAAAGAATCAATGTCGCGGTTATTATAGCTGCTTAAAAACTTGGATGACGTGAGTATTATGCACACCTTAATTTCCTATTCCAATAATAAGATCAAATAGTCAATTAGTGTTTTATTTACCTATGCATTAGCCATTAATGCTTTATTAAAAACGTGTGTGGAAGTTAAAGGTGAAAGTTGTTTTATTCAGGGCCACATAAAAATTTTTTTTTAGGTTTTCTCTCTTTTTTCCCAAAGCAATTTCCAAAATTTTCTTCAAAGAATTTTTGCCAAAATTTGACCTCACATATGGATTTGTTTTTGGCATGCTAAATTTGTATTTTGTTTTACAAAATGCTAGAGTGAACATGAGGAGTGACACAGGTCAAGAACTTATATAGGCATCAAGGCACTATAAAAGACAACCACATGGGTCAATCAGTGGTTCA
This sequence comes from Amphiura filiformis, assembly GCF_039555335.1. NCBI lineage: Eukaryota > Metazoa > Echinodermata > Ophiuroidea > Amphilepidida > Amphiuridae > Amphiura > Amphiura filiformis. The sequence goes on along the minus strand of NC_092644.1, from coordinate 49,827,115 downwards.
CAGCATCTTAGGAACAAGAAGAGTGAAGGACTAAAACAAAACATCAGACGAGTGAAATAAGATGCTTATGCACTCTGCTGTTGAAGGATGGTGCGCTGTTGTCAGATATGTCTCCGACTACTCCATCTGGAAGGCTATTCCAAACGTGAACTGCAGTGTGGATGAAGGTCCTACCAGTAGATATGGTTCTAGAAACTGGCACTGTGAGAACATGACAAGGCATGGACAAGCTGGAGCGAGTAGCTCTTCTGACTACAAATGGCTTTGGCAGCAGTGCCTTCAGATCTGGTGGGCACAAGTTGGTGTGCATTTTGTAGGGGACCGTTGCTGCAGCCACTGAACGTCTTTGATGGTGAGATGTGATATTCAGCTCTGAACTTGCTTCCTCTTTGTTCAAACCTATGATTCAAAGCCTATGATTCGAGATGCTTTGCCCTGGATAGAGTCCAGTAATCACAGAGCTGTGACGCTGGCACTCATCCAAAGCAGTGAGGCGTATTCCATCACACTGCGAACTTGAGCCAGTTGCTCTGCCTCTAACATCAAATTTATTTGCAACTCTCCTCAGAGCGCCCAGCGTCTGTCCTGCTCTGGATGAGACGTTAGACATATGCTTTGTCCAGGTCAGCTTGCTGTCGACTGTAATTCCCAGGATCTCCAGCTTCTCCCTCTGAACCAGTCTGGTGATACCAAACAGGAGATATAGCTTGGTTGGATTCATCTTTCTTGGCATTGTCATTGCCTTACATTTCAATACCTCGAAGGTCACTAGATGTGAAAACGAGGTGGAATCATTTGTTTAGAGGTAGAGATGGGTTTCAAACTCATCACCCAGATCATCAATGAATGAGAATAAAAGTGGGCCAAACATTGAACCATGGGGAACGGACGCATTGATGAAGTACTTGATGACAGGCCAGATAAGATAACTTTGATGTAATGATCTGTCAGGTAGCTTCTAATCCAGGTGAACAGCTTGCCGCCGGATACTACTTTTGTCATGATTTTTGAGCAAAGGCCACTACACCAGACCTTATCAAATGCTCCTTTGATGTCCAGGGGAATCAGACGCACTTCGTTGCCTCTGTCCAGAGCGTTGGACCACTCTTGTGTCAGAATGGTGAGGATGTTAGCTCTGCTGTGGTGTGGCCTAAATCCAAACTGTCTATCTGAAATCAGTTGGTTTCCAAGGAGGTACTTCTGAAGTAGGTTCTGTACAACAACAGCCTCCATGACCTTGCTGATGATGCAGAGCAGAGAGATGGGGCGGTACATAGATGGATTAGACTTCGAATCACTCTTGTGAATAGGGATGACAGACACAGGTTGAGTGGTCATGAACGTTCTGCGCTACACTCCTTCAGGGATTTCATCAGTATCTCTCATTATATGATAAGACAATATAAGGTTATAAATTTTGGTTCAAAAAAAATCTTCCATGTGTAAAGGGGGGGATATTTTGCACGTTAAAGGGGGGGGCAAATGATTTTAGCACTTCAAGGGGGGGCAAAGACTTTTGGCACAACCATTAAGGAGGGGGAGACGAAGGACCAAGGTGGCAAGTATTGTCACATTATCCAAGAAGGCATATTATATAGTTTCTGTTTTGTTCAAGCTACAATGGCTGCCTAAAGTAGGATTGCGCATTGCTCTGCTGACATACAAGATTCGGTCTAGAATTGCTTATGCTTTATTTTCAGACTATCCTCCACTGTTTAATTCAATCAGCGTCACAGAACCTGCTTTATGACCTGCTCAGAGACTCGGTGACCATTTCACAATTCAAATCGCGGCTTAAAACTGACTTGTTCAAGTTTTCATTTTCATATGTGTGTTTCAATTCGCTTTTTTCATTTTATTTTCCATTTTTTAAATTTCTATGCATTTTTTTCTATTGTTCTATCTTGGTTTATTAAAAGCGACGTGGCCTCCTGTATTATACGCTATATATGTTTAAGCACTTACCCTAGCTCTAATCCAATTGTTAACCCTTACTCTAACTTTATCCCTAACCCTAATCCTAACCCCGGGATCCTAACCTAAAATGTCACAAACCCTAACTTTAACCTTTCGGACTAAAGATAGATAAATTTGCATTATTGTGTAGCGCATTAAAGTGGAATAGAAAATAGAAAAGAAGATTGATCGAAATTGATGATGCCGAAAGGAAATAAAAACATAATGTAGTAATACTAGAACACGTCATTACCATTTTTATTGGTTATCAACCCGGGAGGAATGAAAATTTGCTTGGATGCAGAACCCGGAAGCTAATTACATTTTGTTTTTGTTTCCATGGAAAACTGCTGGAAGATTAGGCATAATATATATACTAGTTGTTTGCTTGTCAATGGAGGACAATGGAATTTGTAAAGCTGCACAGATAATTGGTGGATGTTACAATGCAAGTGCGGATAGGTTTGTGTCGGGTTCGGCTGCACAGTGCTTAGTTATTATTGTGGGTTGGGCTACTTAGCCCACAGACCCACCAACAGATCGTCGATGTGTTTCAGTGTATGTAAAAAAGCAAACAAACGAAGTACTTTTGGACAGTGACACTTTCAGGATATGTAAAGTGTGTGCTAGTGATGACACCTATTAAATGTTAATCGTAGTAGACATGTAGAAAAACAGAAACGGACGCAGCCAAAATAGCTCAAAATTGTACTAATTCAGTTTAACATCCGCCAAGTCGCCCAATATATATGCATTGGCAACTCTGTATCCCGTGCGATCGAACCGAAGTTGGGCTACATGAGCCGGTTATGCTTAGACAACGCCCACCGTTTACCTGTAGTATACTTCTATCTCAGACTGGCTGATGGCCAATCAGGGTTTGATCAAGTTCGAAGTTGCATAGTGTATCTCCGTTTGACTGGGTCGCTCTAGAGTCGTCACGGAGTGTATAGTCCTCTACTTGTCATTGCGTGCAATCGTGCGATTATATAAGTATAATAGTATGTTAACACCTACGCACGTTTAGATTGTGTGTGGCTTTAAACGTAAGCATGATAAGGATGGAGGCTAATCGTGATCAAGTCGTGATCAAAGGTCAAAAGTGGCTGTACCAGCATGACTCATCTTCTTGGGCGAATTGATATTATTTATATCATGACGTAATAATTTTTCTGCATTGCCGTGCACGGGATGTTCTAATATTCGGCAGATAAAAGAGAAATCGATCTTGCTCAAACCTATATAATTAACAGCTATTATCACGGAAATTGGTACTTAAGCTTATGAATGGGACATCGTAGTGGGCGAATTTAAAGTTGGGAAAGGGTTTAAAACCTTACAGATTTCGTTATTATTTTTGATTATTTATTAAATGTGTTTAGGCCTATACTTCAACATACCATTAGCAAAAATATTTTGTTACGTCTAATTAGCACCAAAAGCTAGCGTTTTCTAAGCCAAACCAAGTCCTTAACACTGTCATTTTATAACGAAAAGACCCTTAAACAGCTTGTTTTTGCTACGGTACTTAATATTACTCTCGTGGTCGTACGAAACATCCACCCTACATACATTTGGTATCGTTCGAAATTAAGGTTTGCCAAATAAGGGAATAAACAAGTCCTAGTCTTTACCCACGGTATCTTTTTTGATGTGTGACATGCCCGGGGTGACATGCTTCAAACTGAAGGCATTGCATAAGACTTTGTCCAGACTATCACTGTTATTATTTATCAAGTGTGTTACCAGGCTCAAAACAGATCAAAAAGTTCGATATATGTATTAAAAGTAAGGCTATTCAGAGATTTTTACTATTTGGCTGCGAAATACAGACCTGCCAACTGACCCAGTCCTGCATTCCATAGTTTTAACTAAAAAAACCCGAAAATACGGGACGTGTCACTTGCCACATTTCCTTCCATTAAAGAAAAATATTAATGTGCATGCACGATCCGATTTTTTGCACAAATAAAGCTAAATAGTTAACTAAATACCTTCAGAAGACATAGCATAGGCCTATAGTAGCAGTTGCATGTTATGAAAAATATTAATGTGCATGCGCAATCCGAAAGCCAGGAAAAAATATGTTGGAAACCATCTTGTAGGCCTTTTAAATAATTTGTTTTATTTGTAATTTTATGTGTATTTTTTATTAACCATGTAACTGCCACATCCCGTGCTAAATGCTATGTCTTTTATTTAGTCAACAATTTTAAAGTGAATAGGCTTACAAGATGGTTTCCGACACCGCTTTCCTTTCGAATTTCGGTTGATGCATGTCCCGGGAAGCATGCACATTAAAAAATAGGCCTATAGTATTTTACGCTTAATGAGATGGTTTCCATCATTCTTCGAATGGTGCATGCACATTATTATTTTTCATTAACCATCTAACTGCTATATGACAGACTATGTCTTCTGAAGGTATTTAGTTAACTCCGTTGCTCTTATATATGGTGAAAAGAAATGTAAGCCTACAAGATGATTTCAGACATCGTTTTTGCTCACGACTAGGGGGCCTACATTAATATTTTTCTTTAACCATAGTAACCATGCATATAGGCAACTGTCCCGGGGCAACTGCTATACATAGTCTTGTAGGTTCTAGTTGACATTGCACTACAATGTTTTAATTTCAGTTTTGGAAATCATGAACAAAACCATGTGATCCTCCGGGGGGTACAGTTAACATTTAGAGCCAAATTGGTATGCCTCCACCGCGAGGCATGTCCGTCCTTCCGTCCTTCCGTGCTTCCGTCCGGAGGCTATATCTCGGGCATGGATGATGGATGGGCGGATTGACTTCAGATTTTCAGGATAGGTGGGTCATGGTTAGAAACTCTGGCTACTTTTTTTTTGGGTGAGGTTCAAGGTCATATATTGAGGTAAAAGGTCATTTGAGGTCAGGGGCCCATTTTCCTTATTTACCACTTTTCTCGGAGACTAGGGGTCGCACGTTCCTCAAACTTGGTGGGTGGGTGCAACTTGAAGTGTGTATTGGTTAGTGGGTCAAGGTCACCAGAGGTCATGCAGGGGTCATTTGAGGTCAAATTAGCAAAAACTGTCATATGCCAATGAAACTTGGTAGGTACAGTCAACATTTAGAGCAAAATTTTTGGAAGGTCATTTTGGGGTCATCTGGGGTCACCCAGGGGTCATCTGAGATTAAATTAGTAAAGACTGTCGCATGGGCATGAAACTTGGTGGGTACAGTCAACATTTAGAGCCTAATTTTTGGAAGGTCATTTTGGGGTCATCCAGGGTCACCCAGGGGTCATCTGAGGTCAAATTAGCAAAACAACTTGAAGTGTGTATTGGTTAGTGGGTCAAGGTCACCAGAGGTCATGCAGGGGTCATTTGAGGTCAAATTAGCAAAAACTGTCATATGCCAATGAAACTTGGTAGGTACAGTCAACATTTAGAGCAAAATTTTTGGAAGGTCATTTTGGGGTCATCTGGGGTCACCCAGGGGTCATCTGAGATTAAATTAGTAAAGACTGTCGCATGGGCATGAAATTTGTGGTGGGTACAGTCAACATTAAGAGCCAAATTTTTGGAGGGTCATTTCGGGGTCATCCAGGGGTCATCTGAGGTCAAATTAGTAAAAACTATCATATGGGCATGAAACTGTGAGTACAGTCAACATTTAGAGCCACATTTTTGGGAGGTCATTTTTGGGTCATCTGAGGTCAAATTAGTCGTACGTACGTGCATGAAACTTGGTGGGTACAGTCAACATTTAGAGCCAAATATTTGGAAGGTCATCTAGGGTCATCTGAGGTCAAATTGATAAAAACTGTCGTATGGGCATGCAATTTGGTGGGTACAGTCAACATTTAGAGGCAAATTTTTGGAAGGTCATTTCGGGGTCATCCGAGGTCATCCAGTGGTCATCTGAGGTCAAATTAGTTAAAACTGTTGGATGGGCATGAAACTTGGTGGACACAGTCAACATTTAGAGCCAAATTTTTGGAAAGTCATTTTGGGGTCACCAGGGGTCATCTGAGTTCAAATTAGTAAAAACATGTGAGTGCCACATCACTCGCTTTGGTGGAGGCATCATGTTCGACGCTGTGCGTCGAAAACCGCGACATCCAAGAACCGCGGTCCATCTAGTAAAAAGGATATTTTGGAGTCATTCAGGATCACCCCAGGGATCATCTGAGGTCAAATACTAAAAACTTGGTACATTCAACAATTAGAGCCAAATGTTTGGAAGGTCATTTTGGGGTCATCCGAGGTCAACCAGGGGTCATCTAAAAACTGTTGTATGGGCATGAAACTTGGTGGGTACAGTCAACATTTAGAAGCAAAATTTTGGAAGGTCATTTGGGGAGTCATCCGGGGTCACCCAGGGGTCGAATTACTAGAAACTGGTATATGGGCATGAAACGTGGTAGGTACAGTCAACATGTAGAGCCAACTTTTGGGAAGGTCATCCGGGGTCACTCAGGGGTCATCTGAGGTCAAATCACTAAAAACTGTTGTATGGGCATAAAACTTGGTGGGTACAGTCGACATTTAGAGCCAAATATTTGAAAGGTCATTTTGGGGTCATCCAGGGTAATCTGAGGTCAAATTAGTAAAAACTGTTGTAACTTGGTGGGTACAGTCAACATTTAGAGCCAAAATTTTGGAAGGTCATTGTGGGGGTCATCTGGGGTCACACAGGGGTCATCTGAGGTCAAATTAACGTCACGTCATCCGAGGTCAAATTACCAAAAACTCGTATGGGCATGAAACTTGGAAGGTACAGTCAACATTTAGAGACACATATTGGAAGGTCATTTTGGGGTCATCCGGGGTCATCTGAAGTCAAATTAGCAAAAACTGTCGTATGGGCATGACACTTGGTGAGTACAGTCAACATTTAGAGCCAATTTTTGGAAGGTCATTTAAAGGTCATCCGGGGTTATTTGAGGTCAAATTAGTAAAAACTGTTGTAACTTGGTGGGTACAGTCAACATTTGGAGCCAAAATTTTGGAAGGTCATTGTGGGGGTCATCTGGGGTCACACAGGGGTCATCTGAGGTCAAATTCACGTCACGTCATCCGAGGTCAAATTACCAAAAACTCGTATGGGCATGAAACTTGGAAGGTACAGTCAACATTTAGAGACACATATTGGAAGGTCATTTTGGGGTCATCCGGGGTCACCCAGGGGTCATCTGAAGTCAAATTAGCAAAAACTGTCGTATGGGCATGGCACTTGGTGAGTACAGTCAACATTTAGAGCCAATTTTGGAAGGTCATTTAAGGGTCATCCGGGGTTATTTGAGGTCAAATTAGTAAAAACTGTTGTAACTTGGTGGGTAGTCAACATTTAGAGCCAAATTTTTGGAGGGTCATTATGGGGGTCATCTGGGGTCACACAGGGGTCATCTGAGGTTAAATTACTAAAATCTGTCGTATGGGCATGGAACTTGGTGGGTACAGTCAACATTTAGAGCCTAATTTTTGGAAGGATATTTTGGAGTCATTCAGGATCACCCCAGAGGTCATTCAACAATTAGAGCCAACTGTTTGGAAGGTCATTTTGGGGTCATCCGAGGTCACCCATGGGTCATCTGAGGTCAAATTACTAAAAACTGTTAAAAAAACCCATTTAGAGCCAAATTTTGGGAAGGTCATTTTCGGGTCATCCAGGGGTCATCTGAGGTCAAATTAGCAAAAACTGTCGTATGTGCATGGCACTTGGTGAGTACAGTCAACATTTAGAGCCAATTTTTGGAAGGTCATTTAAGGGTCATCCAGGGTTATTTGAGGTCAAATTAGTAAAAACTGTTGTAACTTGGTGGGTAGTCAACATTTAGAGCCAAATTTTTGGAGGGTCATTATGGGGGTCATCTGGGGTCACACAGGGGTCATCTGAGGTTAAATTACTAAAATCTGTCGTATGGGCATGGAACTTGGTGGGTACAGTCAACATTTAGAGCCTAATATTTGGAAGGATATTTTGGAGTCATTCAGGATCACCCCAGAGGTCATTCATCAATTAGAGCCAACTGTTTGGAAGGTCATTTTGGGGTCATCCGATGTCACCCATGGGTCATCTGAGGTCAAATTACTAAAAACTGTTAAAAAAACCCATTTAGAGCCAAATTTTGGGAAGGTCATTTTCGGGTCATCCAGGGGTCATCTGATGACCAATCAAAATTCTCGTATGGGCACCAAACTTGGTAGGTACAGTCACCATTTAGAACCAAATTTGGGATTGTCATTTTGGGGTCACCAGGGGTCATCTGAGGTCAAATTAGTAAAAAATGTCGTATGGGTATAAAACTTGGTTGGTACAGTCACCAATAGCCAGGTAATTGCGACAGCCGTGAACCGCCAAATACGGGTAATCGCCTAGTAATAATAATTATAGTTTCTTGTACTTCTTTACTACCTCAGTTTGCAAATCGTTAGAACTCTGGCCTTTTATAAGTTGTAGGGATTATATGCTGCAAATGGAGCAATATATTTTGGGAGAAATGAAGAGGGACAAACCTAATCATTATTATCAACAGATATACAAACAAAACAAGTTCACACAAGACTTGAAAGTTTTTCAGATTTTATTCAAATGCGGTGGCCAGTGTGCGTTTATATTTTTGCAAACACTTTCATAGCAATTTGTTTCTCCATATTCAAAACCATACAGTCTACTTTCACAATATAACCAAATACCCCCACCCATTGACTCGTCCAACCCACAAGGTTCTGAACAGAAACAATATACAACCAGCTACAACCACACAGGAAGTCCATCTCACGCCAATATCAGCAAAGAATTGCACAACATGAGAACCGCGAAAGCCGAGAAACGCGAAAGGCGAGAAATGCGAAAGCCGAGAACCGCTCTAGTTATTATTATTATTATTATTATTATTATTATTATTATTATTATTATTATTATTATTATTATTATTAAAGCACATTTCTATAGATCGATCTGATTGTGATGATTCATCATGGCAGCGAAATTACAGCGCCTTGAATCCTCCGAGATCTGGTAAAAAGGTGCCATATAAAAGCCAACATTTTGGAATAAATCTGGGGGATGATGATGTTGATCACGAATTTCCACGAAATGGGCCCTAAATGAAAAATCTGAAGTGGTCAACAACGTGATCTCAATTATGTTTGAAGTGGTAACATTAGAATAATCAATTCATGTCAGGTAAGTAACTTTAATGACAAGCACGAATGCCTGCCATTTTAAATTAGAAACATGTAGGCCAATAATAGTTTTTAAAAAGACATAGGAGCCAGGGAAGCATGAATGATGTTGGCATTAATACAAGATTTTTAATACTGAGCAAAGGTTGCGGAGAGCAGAACAACTTATTGCATAAAAGTTGTTAAACCCCATTTGCTCTAAGAGTGAAATTTTTGACTGAATGTGTTTACTAGGTTAATGGTTTACCTCATTGATTTCACTAACTACAAATTCCTAATGGGTACTCTGGAAGTGATAGTAATAGTAAGAGACACATAGTAGACTGTTATATAACTTTTTAAATTGTATTAGTCTACTACTCGGAAAAAAGTCTATAATATTATGCTGTTATATTTATTCATTTACACTTGATCACTGGCACAGAATTACAAAAATGTTAATTGTTATTTTTTGCTTGACAAAACCAGTAAGTTTTGTTACGAGTCGTACTTGACTCAAGGCCAAAATCACCTTTTTCCCGAACTCACACGAATGCACAACACAAATACACTGTTTGTTTAAGCTAACAAAATCTAAGTCTTTAATTGAAAACGGAGTATGATTGGTACATATAATAACAATATCGCATATACAATAAAATCACACAATGACAGTTTTACTATATCAGTACTTAACCAGCTGTCTTGTTGTTGGTGATCCTAGAGTTCTTGCAATGTTCTGGACGACTGATGTATTATATCCTTATTCACTTGTCCTGCGAAGTCCAGTGTATTCTTGCGTTTATAATTCCTTGCGTATGAAATCCTCACACGAAAACGATGCTGCTTTCTTCTATTGCTTATCTTCTTGCGCTGCTCTCTCCGCAATATATCTCTTTGCGCTGCTTTCTCCAAAAATGGTGTTTCTTTCACCAATCACTCTTTTTCCAGGGAACAGGTTTCGTTAACACAGCTCCGCTGTTCTTTGACAGATGCGTGGCCTTCACAAACCCAGCAAACTCCAGCAATTTGACAGAAGAACTTTTAATCCTTTGATGAGGAAGAGCACTTTTGTGTGCTCGCTGTCTTCTTCGTTGCTGTATTAAAATTAGCTCAATTATTGGCTATATAAACTGGTTAAAATGTACTTCTTTTTTGAAGCACGAAGACCATCACACACATGTGGAGTTTTCAATCTCCCATGGCATTCTGTAAAGTCCCAACAAAAGCCTCAAGCTTTTTATACCAGTACTCATGCAAAAAACCCATCATCTATTAATAAACCATTACTTCAATCACATTTTCACAACATTGCTGCAATCTTGGGATTTCCCAAGATTAATTATACACATTCACCTTTCACATTACATCACTTCCTGGGGGGTTTTCCTGATGGTGCAATAATGAACTGGGGCTTTCCAAGTTCCAAACATAGCTCTGACTTTGTTTACAATAATTTGGGGAATTCCAAAATACAAGGGGTTTCCCATCTCATGAAATACTTTCAGCTTGTAAACAAAGTTAAATAATTAAATTAAATCAAATTACTCAGGGCACATCACACCTCCCCTTAAAAGAAGAAAGTTCGAATGTAATGAAAACTTTCTTAAATGTTTTCTTCTTTTACATCAACTTCAAAATACTATTAACTTTGAGTATTTAACTCATCATACACAGTGACTACTTGTCACACACAACTTCCCTTTTAAAGGAAATTTTTGTTTGTCAGGTTTTATGCAATTCTGGACAGGGCATCGGCCATTACATTGTCTTTTCCCTTAATATGTTTGATGTCCAGATTGTACTCTTGCAAGGTCAAACTCCACCTCACCAGTCTTTGGTTTTTGTTCTTCATCCTGTTGATGAAGGTGAGGGGATTGTGATCTGTGAAAACAAGCACAGGGTATACTGTGGTACCCAAATACACATCAAAATGTAGCAATGCCAATAGCAATGCTAGACACTCCTTCTCAATTGTGGAGTAATTTCTCTGGTGCTTGTTGAATTTCCTTGAAAAGTAACATATAGGGTGATCTATTTGATCTTCACCCTCTTGCATCACAACACCTCCACAGCCTATGTCACTGGCATCAACAGTCAACTTGAACTGCTTCTGAAAATCAGGTGCAGTTAGCACTGGTGAACTCATGAGTATTGATTTGACTTTGTGAAAAGCATTTTCACATTGTTCTGACCAAATGAATTTTGCATCTTTCTTCAACAAATCAGTCAAAGGACTTGCTATCTCTGAAAAGTTTGGACAGAACTTTCTATAATAGCCAACCATTCCTAGAAATCTCATGAGTGCCTTCTTGTTTACAGGTGTGGGGTATTGCTCAATTGCTTCAACTTTGGCTTTGATAGGTTTCACCTGACCTTGACCTACAACATATCCCAAGTATGTGACTGTGGCATGGCAAAACTCACTTTTTACCAGATTGACTGTCAACTGTACTTCAGACAGCTTCTTAAACAATTGATGGAGTTGTTCCATGTGTTGTTCCCAAGTTTGACTGTAAACAATCAAATCATCTACATATGCTTCACATCCCTCTATGTCTGCCACAATTTGGTTCACCATTCTCTGAAATGTTGCTGGGGCGTTTTTCAACCCGAATGGCATAACTTTGTATTGGTAAAGACCAAATGGTGTACAAAAAGCAGAAATCTCTTTGGCACGGTCTGTGAGTGGAACCTGCCAGTACCCTTTCAAAAGATCAAATTTGCTAACAAATTTTGCATTCCCAATTTTGTCTATGCAATCATCAATTCTTGGAATTGGGTACGAGTCTGTCTTTGAATGAACATTTGCAGCTCTCATGTCTGCGACCAATCGGTATGAACCATCAGGCTTGGGAACAAGAATACATGGTGAACTCCACTCACTACTACTTGGTTCTATGATATCATTTTTGAGATGTTCCATTTTCAATGGATTGACTCTGTAAGGATGCTGCTTGATTGGTTTTGTATCACCAACATCTACATCATGAAATGCAGCATTTGTTCTACTTGGCGTATCAGGAAATATATTGTCAAATTTGTGAATCAAATTTGCAATTTGACTTTGTTGATCTTGAGAAAGATGACCTAACTTTGAGTCCAAATTAGTGAGCACATCAGAATTGTTCAATTTTACATTATACTCTTTGTGCTCTAGCTCTTTATCCTGGTCAAATGTGACATCAGAATTGTCATCTTTACTCTTGTCTACATTGGCGATTCTGTCTACATCGGCATGTTTGTCTACATTATCAGCATGTTTTACTGTACACACAGGTTTTGAAATGCCACTGTCACTTCTTTCAACATACTCTTTTAGCATATTTATGTGGCATAACTGCCTGCTCTTGCGTCTACCAGGAGTCTTGATAATATAATCTACTTCACCCACTTTTGACTCTACTTCACATGGGCCATGATATCTGGCTTGTAATGGGTGTCCTGGAATTGGAAACAGTACTAGAACTTTGTCACCTGGTTTGAACACTCTCTCTTTGGCATGTTTATCATACCATTGTTTCATTTTGGCCTGACCCTGTTTCAAGTTTTCTTTGGCAATATCAGTTACTCTGTTAAGCCTATGCTTAAAATTGGAGACATAATCCAACAAATTGATATCTGATTTCTCATTGAGCCACTTTTCTTTCAACAACTTTAAGGGCCCGCACTGTGTGTCCAAACACTAACTCAAAAGGACTAAATCCTAAAGTTTCCTGAACAGCTTCCCTAGCAGCAAACAACAACAAGTGTACTCCCTCATCCCAGTCCCTCTGAAATTCCAAACAGTATGTCCTGATCATGTTTTTCAATGTTTGGTGGAACCTTTCTAGTGCACCTTGTGATTCTGGATGGTAAGCACTTGAGGTATACTGTTCTATACCTAATTGATACATGACCTGCTGAAATACTCCAGAAGTAAAGTTTGATCCTTGGTCTGACTGTATGGACTTGGGGAGCCCCACAAATGTGAAGAACTTGGTTAAAGCTTTCACTATGGTCACTGCTTTAATATTTCTCAATGGTATGGCTTCAGGAAAGCGTGTTGACGCGCACATAATTGTCAGAAGGTATTGATTACCTGACTTAGTCTTTGGTAGGGGGGGCCTACACAATCAATAATAACCCTACTAAATGGTTCATCAAAGGCTGGAATTGGCTTCAATGGAGCAGGAGGTATTTTCTGATTTGGCTTCCTACTACTTGGCATATGTGACATGTTTTGCAATATTCAGAAACATCTTTTCTGAGAGGGCCACCAGAAATGTCTCAGAATTCTATCATGAGTTTTCTTAACACCCAAATGCCCTGCCATGGGACTATCATGTGCTATGTTAATTACTTCAGTGTGGTATACTTTTGGTACCACAATTTGGTGCACTACCTTCCACTCTTCATCGGCAGGTACATCAGGGGGGCGCCACTTTCTCATTAGCACATCATCTTGTTTGTAAAAACAGACAGAATTTTGTTCTGCTTCCTCTAGGTTCAATGCCCTTTGATTGATCTCTTTGAGTTCTGGGTCATTTTGTTGCTCCAGAATCAGCTTGTCATGACTTAATGGGTCTTTCATGGTTTCCCCAATTTGTTCATGCTCAGAGGCTGTGTCACTTTTAGGGGTATTTTTATCCCCAGGAGAAGGAAGTTTATCTTCTTTCTCATTCAACTTTGACACAATGTGTCTTCCAAATTGTAGCCTAAGTCATCAATTTGGTTGTCCTCAATTGTTTCTAATGAGGCCTTCTTACTCATTGCCCGTGTCACTGCACATGCAGGAAATATCTCCTCTTCCTCACTATTATCAGCCTGTATACAGGGCTTATCTCAGACTATTGGGTCAGGAAAAACCTTCCCCCTGCCAGATCATTTCCTAGCAACATGGACACTCCCTTGACTGGCAATTCATGTCTAACTCCTATGGTTACAGGACCAGAAACCAAGTCAGATGTCAAGTTAATTTTGTGGAGAGGTACACTAATTATTTCCATCCCAATACCCTGGATCAAAGCATTACCTGCTGAACTATCCTCATTAAAGGGCAAAGTTCCTTCCAGAATCATAGACCGTGCACAACACGTATCTCGCACAATCTTAATGGGCTTTGGACTACCATTCTCACCAAGTGATACCACTCCCTCTAACACAAATGGTTCAAATTCTTCACACACCTTGTCGGTCTCACCTCCCTTTTGTGGGAATTCTTGTTTCTTGATTTGACTGACTTTTTCCTTTGACTCAAGCGACACTGCACATCCCACAGTATTACTAGCAGTTTGCTGCTGTTTTTGTGCGTCTTGTCTGCCTTTTAAGAAATAACACTGGGTCATCGTATGCCCTGGTCTCTTACAATGAGTACAAGTTACTTTGGCTTTAAATTCAGTCCCAAATTTTGCTCTGTTACCTGAACTCCTGGGGTCCCTCTACCACCAGCACTATGCTGTGAATTAGACTGAGATCTCCTTCTTGTGTACCACCCTGATTTGCTCTAGGTTGGTTATGGCTGAACCTGTTTGAATAACTTCTGTTATGACTAAATTTACTCCCATTCAATTTGTGAGTTAAGCCATAGTCGTCCGCCATTGTCGCCGCTTCGTTTAGCGTCTTAATTTTGCTAGCGCTTTCATCCAAATGGGTTTTAATGTCAACGTGGACACATTTCTTGAACTCTTCTATAAGAACTAATTGCTTAAGTTGGCCGAAATCATCTTTGACTTCTTTTGACCCAAGCCACCTGTCAAACATTTGTTCTTTTACTCTAGCAAATTCTACATGAGTTTGATCTGCTTGCTTTCTTGAATCTCTGAACTTTTGTCTGTATGCTTCAGGCACCAATTCATAGGCCTTGAGAACTGCCTGTTTGACTTCTTCATAATCATTACACTTCTCTATTGGTAGCGCTGAGTAAGTTTCCTTGGCCTTCCCCACAAAACTACTTTGTAACAGTAGGGTCCAATGCTCTGGAGGCCATTTCAAATTAGTAGCTACCTTTTCAAAATGTTGAAAGTACTCGTCAACTTCTTTCTCTTTGAATTTAGGCACAAGCTTTACATACTTTGTAACATCAAACCCTGACTTTGACTTTGAGGAGAAACTTGATGAGTATTTGTCACCTAGTTTTGCTAACTTCTCTTGTTCAAACTCAATTTCTTTTTCTTTCAAATGTGCTTCCATTTGAATCTTAGCTAGTTTTTCCTTTTCTTCCATATCCAATTTTTGTTTTTCAAGTTCTAATTTTGCTACTTTTTCCTTTTCTTCTGTTTCTAATTTGTGGTGCTCAAGCGCCATCTTTTCTTGGCGTGCTTTTTCTTCCATTTCTAGTTTCTGTTGTTTTTCTTTATTTTCATTCTCTAACTTGATCATTTCCAGTTTTTCTTTTTGGTCCATTTCTATTTTCTTTTGGTCCATTTCCATTTTCTTCATTTCTAATTGAATTTCCAGCTCTTTCAATTTAAATGCCGAATCCTCTCCAATTTCAGTTTCTACTGCACGTTTCTCTTCCAAATAGGAATCATCAAAATATCTTCCCCGACCAAAACATCAATCAAGGCATTTTGATTATTTGCTTTCTTGTAGCTTGCTTTACTTTCAAGTCATAATGTTTAGCAAATGCTAATAAATCAGGCTTCTTCAACTCATCAAACTTCTCCCAATTTATAGTTTCAAGAAACTCTTCTGCTTTGAACTCAGCCATACTGTACTTTCACTTTTAAGACTCAGTAAATTAATGTCAACTTTTTTACAGTGTAGTTCCCGGACGAGCCCCCAATTTTTGTTACGAGTCGTACTTGACTCAAGGCCAAAATCACCTTTTTCCCGAACTCACACGAATGCACAACACAAATACACTGTTTGTTTAAGCTAACAAAATCTAAGTCTTTAATTGAAAACGGAGTATGATTGGTACATATAATAACAATATCGCATATACAATAAAATCACACAATGACAGTTTTACTATATCAGTACTTAACCAGCTGTCTTGTTGTTGGTGATCCTAGAGTTCTTGCAATGTTCTGGACGACTGATGTATTATATCCTTATTCACTTGTCCTGCGAAGTCCAGTGTATTCTTGCGTTTATAATTCCTTGCGTATGAAATCCTCACACGAAAACGATGCTGCTTTCTTCTATTGCTTATCTTCTTGCGCTGCTCTCTCCGCAATATATCTCTTTGCGCTGCTTTCTCCAAAATGGTGTTTCTTTCACCAATCACTCTTTTGCCAGGGAACAGGTTTCGTTAACACAGCTCCGCTGTTCTTTGACAGATGCGTGGCCTTCACAAACCCAGCAAACTCCAGCAATTTGACAGAAGAACTTTTAATCCTTTGATGAGGAAGAGCACTTTTGTGTGCTCGCTGTCTTCTTCGTTGCTGTATTAAAATTAGCTCAATTATTGGCTATATAAACTGGTTAAAATGTACTTCTTTTTGAAGCACGAAGACCATCACACACATGTGGAGTTTTCAATCTCCCATGGCATTCTGTAAAGTCCCAACAAAAGCCTCAAGCTTTTTATACCAGTACTCATGCAAAAAAACCCATCATCTATTAATAAACCATTACTTCAATCACATTTTCACAACATTGCTGCAATCTTGGGATTTCCCAAGATTAATTATACACATTCACCTTTCACATTACATCACTTCCTGGGGGGTTTTCCTGATGGTGCAATAATGAACTGGGGCTTTCCAAGTTCCAAACATAGCTCTGACTTTGTTTACAATAATTTGGGGAATTCCAAAATACAAGGGGTTTCCCATCTCATGAAATACTTTCAGCTTGTAAACAAAGTTAAATAATTAAATTAAATCAAATTACTCAGGGCACATCACAGTTTCAACTTACTAATATTTTGTCCATCTCGTCGGAGGACTTCATCAGATGTGACCATCTGATCCATTTTCTCGGGGAAACTGACTTCCGGTCGTGTGTGGTCTTATCTCCAGTCTTCAAAAGTGGTCATAAACGTGACTTTGGAAATAAGTGCCTTTCTCTCTATTCATGGTCTTTGTCCCCCTCTTTCTGATCTCCATCGCTTCCCGTACTTTTCTGGATGTTCTGACATGCTCTTTGCCAAGTATCGTAGAGTCCTCCTAATTGACGACTGTCACATACACGGGGTGCAAAGTGACTAAAAGTGTTCATAAGAACACAATATAATGAAACAGTAGAATACTAGACACAAAATGATATACACTCTACTATGATGACATACATTCAAAACAATAATTTAATATTTACATTCAATATTCATTGAATTTCATATCTCACAATTGGTAGTAACATGCAATTAAATAGGATTACATGTTTAAACTCAATATATCATTCAATTGCTCTACTGCTGTACAAATTGCCAATAATACATCACTTGTTTAATAACCTCTAATGTTCAAAAACATGTACAAATTGTATCAAGTTTTAAACTATTAATTTTAACTAGTAACACAAGCTATCGACACTAGTTCTTAAATGAACAAAAGTTTCAAATAAAAGAATCAGTCATTAAATACACTAAATAAATGATTGTAGGCTTCAACCTTGCACGTAATGTTATCAAATCATACACTCAAATAAAAATATTTGAATCAAAAATTAACCTTTTTGGTGTACAGGGGAAAGAAGAATTACGCATCGCACACCAGCACATTTAAACATGAATTTACAAATGGAAACATAACATGCATAGGCAGATATACCAGAGAAAAAACTCCGGACATACCTGCCTGTGCGGGGACTTGAACCCCAGACCTCTCGCTTGTCGGGCGAGCGCTCTAACCACTGAGCTACACAGACTGTCCCTGATAAACAGGACTCAAGTCTGGTACTTATGGATATGAGCAGTCAAGGGTGAACAGTACAAACAACACATTACACACCAGTGTACGAGATCAATTAATGATGCTTACCCGTCAGCCTAATATAATCATACAAACAGAGGAAGAGGCTTACGCATCATACACTGGAACATGGAAACATTCAAACATTACAACTAGCGCACGAGATCAAATTAATGATGCTTAATCGTTATTCTTAATATATCAATATACAGGGGAAAGAAGAATTACGCATCGCACACCAGCACATTTAAACATGAATTTACAAATGGAAACATAACATGCATAGGCAGATATACCAGAGAAAAAACTCCGGACATACCTGCCTGTGCGGGGACTTGAACCCCAGACCTCTCGCTTGTCGGGCGAGCGCTCTAACCACTGAGCTACACAGACTGTCCCTGATAAACAGGACTCAAGTCTGGTACTTATGGATATGAGCAGTCAAGGGTGAACAGTACAAACAACACATTACACACCAGTGTACGAGATCAATTAATGATGCTTACCCGTCAGCTTAATATAATCATACAAACAGAGGAAGAGGCTTACGCATCATACACTGGAACATGGAAACATTCAAACATTACAACTAGCGCACGAGATCAAATTAATGATGCTTAATCGTTATTCTTAATATATCAATATACAGGGGAAAGAAGAATTACGCATCGCACACCAGCACATTTAAACATGAATTTACAAATGGAAACATAACATGCATAGGCAGATATACCAGAGAAAAAACTCCGGACATACCTGCCTGTGCGGGGACTTGAACCCCAGACCTCTCGCTTGTCGGGCGAGCGCTCTAACCACTGAGCTACACAGACTGTCCCTGATAAACAGTACTCAAGTCTGGTACTTATGGATATGAGCAGTCAAGGGTGAACAGTACAAACAACACATTACACACCAGTGTACGAGATCAATTAATGATGCTTACCCGTCAGCCTAATATAATCATAAATTTTGGTGTGTTTGGAATTCTAGCATAAATTATTACAATACACAAAGTTAATTGCAGGATTATCCAAATACCAAAAATAGGTTTTCAAAACTATATCAAAAACAAAATTGTTTTGTTACCACAACCTTATTGTGATACTCACAATTAAATGTAAGATAAAAGAATTATAACATTATATCATTGGAACAAGTTCAAATAACAAATTGATTTGTTATCAGATTCACTGACAATATTTTACAAATATGCAAATCATGACGTTTCCTTGAATGAAATTGTTTCAATAATGTTCCACAAGTAAGTTATCTCATAAGTGGATATTACTCACATTTATATTATAAAATTGGGTACAAACATACAGGTCTCTTGTACTGATTATGTAATGTGAATAAGCACAAACAACTTTTAATATTGTTTCTATGATAAATTTCTTATTTCTCAAGTGAAATTAAACAACTGAAAATAAAAACTTTACTTCAACTGGTTTCCAATAGAAAATATGAAAATATTTTAGGTGCACAACTATGCATAAATATCTCAAGATGAAGTTAAATATTCACATGCATTTTCATAAACACTTCAATAAATATAGATAAAAATATAGATAAATTTACTCACTTCATATTATGTCTCAGTTGACTTGCAGCAAATGCAGATGACGTCATTACACAAACTCCAGGCTACACTAGCTCTTCTGTATATCATCTCACAGATGGTGTGTTGTTGAACAAAAATTTGGCCAATTTGATTCACAAGCAAAACTAGATAGAAGTCTCATTACTTTCTATCATTTGAACTACAAACAAATTTGACGCATCGCAAAAATTGAATTTCATTTTGGAGATGGACTCAATTCCATCTTCACTCCAAGATCTCATAAATGCAAGTGAAATAAAATGCATCTTGGGTGCTTAGTAGCACCAAGGGTCCTAAATAATTATGCATGTTCTATTGTTATTACACAAAGTTGAAAAACTGCAATACAATGAAAATGGAACAGTCCATATACTTGAACTAAATGGACTGACTTAGGCTCCCTGGGGGAATCCTATTGTAACTAAAATCAAGAAAGTTCTGTGGATATAGAAGGTGTGAAATACAGACTTGAACTGGCAACCCATGATCAGGGAAAATCCCTAAATTAAAAATCACTGGAAAATTCTGAACTCTGCTGTGACAACGACATGATTTGCCCTTGCGACATGATCAGATATGGCTGACTTGGTTTGTTCTTGCTCCGATGCCCTGCGTTCTGACCGAGTGAACTTTTTCTCATTTATAGCTTTCTTAACCTCCGCTTGATGTTCCGCAAGCCTAATCCAGAACAACCGGGAGGTCTCACCAACAAAACTAAGATCGCAATTTTGGCAGCCGATCTCATAAATACAATTGCCTTTCTTTAGCTTGTCTCTCTTGGCTTTTGGGAGGACCAGTATTTTTTGAGGGTTTGATGGGGCTTCATTGGAGTGTCGACTTTGTGTTTTTTGAAAATTCTTTGGACTCGTTCAGAAATTCCATTGATATAAATATAAGGGAGCACTGCCATCCCCTTGCTTTTGACCTCATTCTTTTGATCTTTCTTCGCGCTAGGTTTCTCAGCCGCTTTAGATTTTTGTTGCATTTTTTGCTTTCACGTCCATTGCCCATTTAGGATAGCCGTAGTTTTTAAGGGCACTACGCACATGTTTTTCTTCATTCGTTCTATTCGCCTCTTCGGTGACCACACTGTACATACGGTCAAATAGAGCTCAGACTACACCCGTTTTCTGATGGAGGAGGTGTTCTGAATTAAAACTGAGATATTGATCAGTGTAGGTTGGTTTCCAAACCGTCAGGTTTCCGAACAATAAGCGTGTCGAGAAATGGTATTTTCCCTCCCTCGTACGTGAATTTTACACTGTCTGTTATGTCAACTTGGTTGAGATGATCGGTGAAGTTTTGGACTTCCCCTGTTTTTATTATTTCTAGCACATCGTCCACATAGCGACGCCAATACCGTGGCTTACCATCAATCGGGGCATTCGTGATCGCTTGCTGTTCCAGAAATTCAATAAATAAATTAGATATGATGGGGTTGACTGGGCTGCCCATCGCTGCGCCAAACCGTTGCCTATATATGGCACCTCTGAATTCAAAATATGTGGTGGTAAGAATATATTCGAGGGGTTCGATGATGTCTTCAACTTCAAGTTTGGTGCGCAATTTAAGAAGATCTTTATCATCTACCAGTCGTTGTTTAACCAGGTCTAAGGCCTCTTTTATTGGCGTGTTTGAAAACAAGGATACCAAGTTGTGCGAGTTATTCAAATATTTCATTTACCTCAATACACACTCCACTTAGGTCCTCCGCTAATTCTTTCGAATTTTTAACGTGGTGTTCGGTGGATTGAGCAAATCGGCGAGGGCTTTTGATTTTGATATCTCATAGCTGAGGGAATCTGTGTAATCGACGATTGGTCGTATAGGGTTGCCTTGTTTGTGGATTTTCGTAGTGCAAACAAGCCTTGCTGTACTTGCTGTAGTAGGGTACTACAGAAGCTTATATTGTTTCACATCAATTTTGTTCTCTTTCTTAAGTCTAGCGAGGATGGAAGTTCTTTCGTCTTTCAGCATTTCACGAACCTTCTCTTCGTTATTTCCTTTGTCTAAGACTACAGTTGACCTATCCTTGCCTGTGCCCATTATCAGGATCGAAACATTTTTCTTGAGGGAATTGATGGCTAACCTCTCCTCTTTTGCGATATTAGACTGAGGGGGCTTCGCATTTGTAAGGACACCTACTATTTCAGCTCTAAGTGCCGGTCTTTCATCGGCAGGGATGAAACTGCATGCTTTTTCCCTGGCAACAATGAATTCTTTATTGGGAATATGATCACAACTTACCGCGAAATTTAACCCTTTTGCAGTATTTTCTCCTCCGGTTCCAACAGTGTGTGCTTGCATAACTTCCTGATAGATCTACATTGTCCTGGCGTTTTGGGGGCGATAATTTTACCTCAATTTTCTTTTTCAAACGCTCGAGCTTCCGAGTGTCGGGTTTTGCAAATTTTCACTCTCCGCGACACGTGAGCTGGGTTTTTACTTCCGGGTTAACTAACGTTTCTATGTCAACTAATTTGTAAGGTGAAAAAAACAAATCACAGCAATAATAAAAACACGAAATAAATGAGGGGCTTAAATTCCTATCCAAGTCAAAGTCATACTGTTTAAAGAAACTTTAGTGCCTTAAGATTATGCCGAAGTTGTCTGAAAATGAGAGAAGGCGGTTAAAAGGCATGTTAGATGCTGGAATGTCAGTCAGAAGGTGTATTCAAAGAGTCAGTGTGTCATCATCTGTGCATCGATTTGGACAAATGAGGTATCAAACTGTGCAAAATAAATTGATCTGTAACATACTTTTGGTAGATCTTGATTTTAGACCCTATCTTTGACTTATGGACCAAAATCAAACTGGATACTTTCTTTTTGGGATGGATTTATTTACTGCCTGAGATCGAGTGACACCAATTAATTGCATTATCTTTAAAACCATACAATTTAAGTCAAAGTCATACTGTTTAAAGAAACTTTGGCTCCTTAAAGGAAGGTGACCTGATATATTTGGAGAATCGATTTCTTTAAAACTTACCTATATAACATAAAATGTCGTCCCTTTCAAACATTCATGCAAAAAGAACACGTAAATATTCCTTGTAAATGTGACTAATTCCTTATAGAATTATTGACATTTTATACAGCGTGATTTTGGTAGTCTACAGTGTTTATATTAATGATAATCATCATGATCATGTAATAAATTGATATCAAATGAGAGATCCTATTTTTCTTATTAACATATGGAAGAAGATATGATCAAAAACTGTTGAATTAGTCTAAAATATGGTATACCACATTTGAGACTAATACGACAGTTTTTTGATGATTTCTCCGGAAATATACCAATTTGGAACGCCTAATTTCAGCATGTTAATGAGAAAAATATGAGCTTTTACCTGATACTAAAATCAGCATTTTGATGGGGGTAAAGTGAGGGGATGAGGTTGTCCTTAAGATTATGCCGAAGTTGTCTGAAAATGAGAGAAGGCGATTAAAAGGCACGTTAGATGCTGGAATGTCAGTCAATGAGGTATCAAACTGTGCGGTAGGTCTTGATTTAAGACCCTATCTTTGACTTATGGACCAAAATGAAACTGAATACTTTCTTTTGGGTATGGGTTTATTTACTGCCTGAGATCTACCGCTGGGAAAGAGTGAAACCAATTAATTGCATTACCTTTAAGTTTAGAATTAAGAAGGTCATGGTTCACCTTATGAAATGCCTTCTTTAAATCTATGCATAATACACCAGTTGCCTTTAAATCATCCGGGAACAAAGAACATACGGGGTCAACCAATATAAAATAAACAATAAAAACATTTAAATTAAAGATTAAATACAAAATGTTCACTGGCAAGAACACGTGCAGTCATCCATACGGGCATATAGTGCTAGTCTGTATATACAGGTAGAGCCAGAAAATGCCTCATATCCCACCTTAAGTCTAAATCTAGGAAACAGAGCCTATCTTGCACTTCCCATAATGCATTTCCCATTTTCTGTATTGAATTGCTATCTAGTGCAACATGGGTCGATTGTGACGAAATGTACCTCAATAAACACAGGGATATGGATATCTTACTTCCCCAAACAGTTAGCAGCCTGCACAACCGATTCTTTAGAAATGCTTAGTCGCGCTGAAAGTCGATCGATACATGTTAAAATCAGCACAATTCAGAGATACACCTTTTTGCTATGAAATTAATTTTCTCGGTCAAATATAAAGCAATATTTTTTTTTCTTCAGTAATGTCAGTTAAAAACTTGGTGCTTGGATATACATTTTTTTACAAATCCTGGTGTTAAAATTAAGCATCAAATTGTGTCTTTTAGTGTGATATTTTTGATTTTATAGGCCTTCAGTTCGCACGCGAGCTTTTTACGGAATTCATTTTTAGCGTCTCAAACTAATATAGTTTGCTAAAGAAAGATATTTCCCACCTCTGTAAAGCACATCGTGTGGGTCTATATATTATAGTTTTGTTAGAATTTCCGTTTTATTTTACCCTTTTTCCTTCAAACTCCGAAAATGTCTAACTCAGTACTTTTATCTCGAGAGCAACCAACAGAAATAGTCGATATTTCCTTTGTTGTTTATCCAGGTCAATTTTCCATTGAAAGCAAATTGCCCGACCAGCGATTTGGAAGCCCAAATCCCCAATTGAGTGTTCTGGTTAAACCCCGGTCCCCGCACTCCGTGCATCCGCGGGTATTCATGCTTGTCGGTGAACTTTAAAAACACCCCTTTTGCATCTCATTTCGCGAAGTTTTTAGGGTAAAAACAGCCCTTTTTTTAGCGATTTCGCGAATTATTTGCCCTTCGACAATACCCCTATTTTCGCTAAAACGCGAACGATATTTCTAACATACCCTTTTCTGACAGAAACACGTAGACTGCTCCATGAAAATACCCTTTTTTTCAATTTTGCGAACACGTGGTTTGAAAAAACACCCCTTTTTTGTGTGTTTCGCGAATCGCATTTCTTCATCTGAAAACACCCCCTATTTCGCGAAATTTCCGACGAGCATGAATACCCATGGATGCATGGAGTGCGGGGACCGGGGGTTAAACATGATCAGTAGGAGCGCTATAGGCCTGGGAATTTCTTTGCTATATTGAAGTTCTAGCAACACTGTAGCCATGCCGGTATTCCTATTAAACCCAGGGATATCGATCCACAATGCTAGTATTAGCCTTAGATTTCACTCGTTGATTTTGAAAAATGGTCAGCCGGCAGTTAAAATAGTGAAATGAAAACGCAAATTCTGACAAAACTATGATATATCGCTCACGGTGATGTGCGTTAGAAAGTTGGGAAAAATCCTTCATTAGCGAACTATCTTACTTTGAAAAGCTAAAAGGTTGATCCAAAAAAGGCTCGCGGACAGAGTTTAAGCCTATCAAAATCGAAAATCTTACACTAAATGACTAAATTTCACGCCTAAGTTTAACACTAGAATTTGAAAAAAAAAAATACAGTATCAAGCACTACAATTTTTCCTGACATTTACTGAAAAAATGAAAATGATTGCTTTTCATTTGGCCGAGAAAATTAATTTTACATCGAAAAGGTGTAACTAAAAATTTAGCTCATTTCAACACCAAATTCGATCGTTTGTATTGCCTCATTAAATGACTGAGTGAGCCTTGCCAAACAAAAGAATTGGTTGTGCAGGCTGCTAACTGCAAACCCTTTTGTCAGAGCTGGGTTTCCGACTCATAAAATTAATCCCCAACTAGAGCAACTGTGCCCTTTGCAAGGGCACGAGGTAAGTTAGGCGGATGATTGTGACGATCTGATCAAGCAATACTGTGCTGGGTGCTGGATAGTATTAATTTTAATAAGACTGTTTCATAAATTGCCGTTTTAATATACCTTGATCGTGGAAAGCTGGCATTTTGAAAACTTGACCTTTGACCTCATTATTGCCCCTTAATGACCTCAAATGAATTTTAAAATATTTTAAACATGTTTAGAATGTCATAAGGATCATTGCATTTAAATTTCAGCTCAATTGGAGCAATTTGAAAAAACTTGACCTTTGACCCCTTTATGACCCCTTAATGACCTTAAATAAATTTTAAAATATTTTAAACATGTTTAGAATGTCCTAAGGATCATTGCATTTAAATTTCAGCTCAATCGGAGCATTTTCGGTTAAAATGACCTTTTTTGACCCCTGCGACCCCTTGGATGACCTCTGACGTTAAACAACTCATAGCTTTTGTAGCCAGCCACCCAATACTGCTTGTGACTGAGTCTGGTCGAAATCCGATCAAGGATGTGGAAGTAGTAGCAAATTGTGAGAAGAAAGAAGAAAGAGGAAGAAAGAAATGGCAAGAAAGAAATAAGTTAGGCTGCCCGCCTAACTTAATTAATCCTGTGTTGACAGTTGGATACCTACTCCACGATGCTCAGTGAGACTGAAATGTGAGCCGTTGTTATGGTAACAGCTAAGGTCACTGTGCACACAGAACAGGGCATTTGACCTTTGTATACAAACTTCCATTGCTCATTTGGTTACTCCGGCCAGCAGGACATGCAGTAAAGCAAAGCTAGATTTTATGTTTTGTTTATATACTCTCAGCTATTTATTTCATGGAAATAAAATTTAGCTAATTCACTAGCCGATCTATTTTTTTTTTTCAACTTCTCAAAAGTTACATAAAAAATGCACCTAGTATTATTTTCCTACTTTTATCACTTGTTTATCTCATTTTAAAGCAAAGTTGTGCTGAAAGTACCGGGGTGAAAGTATAAATTGAAAAAGTATTTAAGTTAGGCGGGCAGCCTAACTTATTTCTTTCTTGCCATTTCTTTCTTCTTTCTTTCTTCTTCTCACAATTTGCTACTACTTCCACATCCTTGATCGGATTTCGACCAAACTAAGTCGCAAGCAGTATTGGGTAGCTGGCTACAAAAGTTATGGGTTGTTTAACGTCAGAGGTCATCCAAGGGGTCACAGGGGTCAAAAAAGGTCATCTTAACCGAAAATACTCCAATTGAGCTGAAATTTATATGCAATGATCCTTATGACATTCTAAACATGTTTAAAATATTTTAAAATTTATTTAAGGTCATTAAGGGGGTCATAAAGGGGTCAAAGGTCAAGTTTTTCAAAATGCTTCAATTGAGCTGAAATTGAAATGCAATGATCCTTATGACATCCTAAACATTTTAAAAATATTTTAAAATTCATTTCAGGTCATCACGGGGTCATAAATGAGTCAAAGGTCAAGTTTTTTAAAATGCTCCAATT
Organism: Amphiura filiformis; assembly: GCF_039555335.1. Lineage (NCBI taxonomy): Eukaryota > Metazoa > Echinodermata > Ophiuroidea > Amphilepidida > Amphiuridae > Amphiura > Amphiura filiformis. The sequence continues at coordinate 49,800,355 of NC_092644.1, read as the reverse complement.
GAGCTGAAATTTAAATGCAATGATCCTTATGACATTCTCAACATGTTTTAAATATTTTAAAATTCATTTAGGATCATTAAGGGGGTCATGCAGAGGTCAAAGGTAAATTTTTCAAAATGCCAGCTTTCCACGATCAAGGTAGGCTATATTAAAACGGCAATTAATGAAAATTAAAAAAAATTATTATTATTAAAATTAATCTTATCCAGCGCAGTATTGCTGCTTGATCAGATCATCACAGTCATCCGCCTAACTTCCCTCGTGCCCTTGCAAAGGGCACAGTTGCTCTAGTATAATATTTTGTTCACTCGGCTGATGTTTACAAACAGCACTGAGTTCACGCATGGGTTATTGATTGGGTTTATATGCCTGCTGGGATGTGTATTCCATCATGCAAATGATGCAACGTCATTCCAATAATTGTTTTAATGGGGTGGTCGGGGGAAGGGTTAGAAGTCAGAAATCTAAGGCAAGGTCGAGACTTTCAAAGTAAGGAGCATTCATTGATAAAAAAAATTACGGGGGGGGGGGGGGCTTTGAGTGAGTTAATGCACCTTTGGACCTAAATTAGGGGGTCATTCAAATAGCCTACAGAAGCCTGGAGTATTGGATGCAATGGAACTTTCTGAATCTGAAGTGGTTTTAAATCCATCACAATTAGGGACTGTTCACAAACACTTGTTAGGGGGGGCCTTGTGCAAAAAATTTCATCACAAAATTTTTTCAGGCCGCCCCTTTTTGTGATCAGTTTTTTCAGGGCCCCCTTAGGAGGGTCAAAATTTTAAGGACCCCCCCCCCCTTTTTTTGCATCAGGCCCCCCTAACAAGTGTTTGTGAACGGTCCCATGAATTTGGACCCTCGGTTTATTGACCTCACGACGAATATGGTGTTCTGAAGTGTCATTGCTCGGAAAAGTGTTTTTCTTTTTTGAAGGGTTTTTCCTAAAATATCATTCAGAGGGTTAACATTGAACTTTTAATATTTTCTACCAAACCAATCAAAATTTAAACCTTTTGAAGTATATAAATGATTGTGATCCTCATCTTACCCTTTTCATCATATACCCTTAAATTGTTTTCGGAGCAACAAACCTTTTGAGAAATAATCATCTTTCGGAGCAATAATATAATTTTCAGACAAACAACAAATGGACTAAAAACTTTTCGGCCAAATGACCCTTCAGAGCAAAAACCTGTCGGATTTATCCGTCCATAAAAAACGCGTTTGGGAAATAAATTTAAAAAAAAACAGAAACCTTCGGGACGGGCGATTTGTACCAGCTCTTCTGACACTTCCAAATGTTGAACAACAATATTTGTGGCTATTGTTTTTTTGAAATTAGCTACAGAAGGAATACAACAGTTTCACATTTATTAATTTATTAAGCAATTTTTATTATTTTAAATAATTATATTATTTTATTAATATCATAATACGTACTGCATGGTTAGTCATATTCAGGAGTTCAGTGCAGTGGCGGAGGAAGCATTGAAATTAGGAAATTTCACTTGTTTTTAAATTTACCATTCTATCATTAAGCTTCCTTACAAACAGAATGTTGGTTAAAATGTTGTTTTTTGCGTATCATCACTGGATCATGTGGTAGCTGCTATATGAGCCTAAAAATCACAAAATTAGAGCATGGAAATTGCAACTTTGGTGTGTCCAAGTTTTAAAGCTCCATTAAGGCAAAATACTAGGCTTCAATTTACCAAAGTTAAAAATCAGTATTTAAGAATTAAAGTCTGATGTCTCTGTAAAGTCATTTTCCACTGTCTATTTAGTGTCCATGTATCTGCATGCCGTCTCATTGGATATTGGACTGTTTCCTCATATCCCTGGTTTCCTCTAGAAGATACTCTCCCCATCCATGTGCAAAATTTGTCTTGAAACAAGTATATTGTAGTGTCGTAATTTTTTGTGCAAATAGTAAACTTCACTGGTTTTCGTACGAGCCTCCAACATGGTTTACACCACTCAGGGCACTATGGGTCCTTCTTTTCCAGTTGGATGTATCGAAGCCAGAAGTATTTTAGAAGATTCCGCAATTACCGAAACTGAAAGGAAAAAAATATAAAGAAAATACAATAAATGGAAAAGAACTTCCAGTCGTTTATACATTTTGGGCTGTGCAACAATGAATGATAACCCTACCCCGGCCCAGGAATGTTGCTTTCTCAAAATGTTTGCCAACCTGTTTGCACCCCCCCATGGTTTGATCTGCAAAAAATGCTTACACCACCCAAATAATTTTAACTTGGGGGGTGGCTGAAGCCAAGCATGTTCGGAGAAAGATGTACATTTTGGTCAATTTTGTTACGGTATCTCTGATCGTATATACGACTCTCTAATAAGGGGCTGTGCAAAGAGGCCCCCCCGGAGGTAAAATTTCCAGACGGCTCGCCAAAAATCACTTGCCCCCCCCTTTCGGACGCCAAAAATTGATTGCCCCCTCTTGGCCTGTCAAAAAATCTTTTTCCCCCCTTGAACATTCCAAATTTTTAGGCTGCGTTCACATAAAGGTATACTATTCGGGTATACGGTGCACGTTTTGCAGGTGCACGCGTATAGCTGAATCGAGCAAGGCAATTCCATAGTACCGGGTCACATAAGGCTACGATCACATAGAAGTATACTATTCGGGTATACGGTGCACGTTTTGCAGGTGCACGCGTATAGCTTAAATCGGGCAAGGTAATTTCATAGTACCGGGTCACATAAGGCACTATTCGAAAGGCCGTATACCTGCGTATAGTATAGTATAGTGGGACATCCTGCCTTACAATTGTCGGTACAAGTTGTGAAACAGCAAACCAGAATGAAAAATATTCTGGATTTATTTCTCACAACGAATCCAACCCTTGTTGAGAGATCTACCACCGTCCCTGGAATCAGTGACCATGACAGCATCCCTCTAATAATCATAAGTGCTAAACCCAAGATTGTGAAACACAAACCTTTCAAAAGATATTTGTTCCATAAAGCGGATGAGCAGGCTTTAAAAAATGATCTTAAGCTATGGTCAAATGAATTTGTGCAAACCAACAAGGACTCACACCAGAGAACAGTGACTGAGCTATATGATGAGTTTAAAACAGCTGTAGAAACAGCCATGGACTGCCACATACCCACAAAAATAATTTCCAAACGTACTCAATCCCCATGGATCACAAAGAAGATCCGTCGCTTGCATAAACGCAAGCAGAAGGCTTTTAATGCCCTGAAAAAGGAGAACACCCAACCAAATTTTGAAAGATTTACAAATGAGCGTAAAAACACGCACAAGGTCACAAGAAATGCATACAGGAGCTACATATCATCTGTTTGTTCTGATTCAACAAAAAGTTTTGGTCATTTATCAAGAGTCTGAAAGTTGACTCAACAGGTATTCCAACCCTGAAAAGGGATGGCAAACTTGAATCGGAAAACAGATTCAAGGCCGAGATCTTAAATGATCAGTTTAAATCAGTTTTCACTGATGAAAACCCAAATCTTCCCCAGGAATCAAGTTCGCATGTTCCCAGCATGCCAGAGATCTTCATCTCTACTGAGGGAGTTGCCAAGTTGCTTAACGATTTGGATCCAAGTAAAGCAACAGGTCCTGACGGGATATCCTCCCGGCTGCTCAAGCTGGCTGCTGACGAACTAGCACCGGCACTCAGTGTCATTTTTCAGAGATCCCTTGACACCAGTGAGCTCCCTGAGTCTTGGTTACAAGCAAATATTTCCCCAATTTTTAAGAAAGGGGACAGGACCCTGGCATCTAATTATCGCCCTGTGTCGTTAACCAGCATATGCTGCAAAGTCCTTGAGCATATAATTCACTCAAATATCATGCATCACTTTGATTTCCATTCAATTCTCACAGACAAACAGCATGGTTTTAGAAGTAAACATTGGTTATTCCTTCATGTAATTTTAGAATCCCAACTCATTCTCACCATTCAAGACCTGGCCCTTTCACTTAACAACAAAACACAAATTGATATGGTAATAATGGATTTCTCAAAGTGCCTCAGGGCACGGTGCTTGGGCCGCTACTGTTCCTGGCATACATCAATGATTTACCCAACAACATTAATTCCAGTGTTCGTCTTTTCGCAGACGACTGCGTTGTATACAGAGAAATCCAAAATGAGTTTGATTCCAAATGCCTCCAGGAGGACTTAAACACACTTGTCTCTTGGGAAAAAGATTGGCAGATGCACTTTAATCCCCAAAAATGCTTTGTGATGAGACTCACACATGCAAGATCTGTTAAGCATTTTCAATATAATCTAGGGGAGTCAATCTTGCAGCAGACTGACAGTCACCCATACCTTGGAGTTTTGATAACCAGCAACCTCACTTGGAATAAGCATATTGTCAATGTAACTGCAACAGCAAATAAGACCTTTGGCTTCATTTCAAGAAATCTGTACCAATGCCCTCAACATATTAAAGAGACAGCATTTAAAACCTTGGTTCGACCACTCACCGAATATTCGTCAAGTGTGTGGGATCCATACACCCAAGTTCTCACAAACAAGTTGGAGGGCGTACAAAGGAGAGGTGCTCGGTTCTGCCTAAAGGACTACAAAAGCAGGTCAAAAGGCTGTGTTACAGCAATGTTGGAGAAATTGAAATGGGAATCATTAGCGTCAAGAAGACAATCAAGGCGTCTCACCATTCTCCACAAGGCAATCAATGGTCACCTATCCTTACCAGTTGGAACCCTCCTTCAGCCTACCCAACGACCCGCACGGCACTTCAACTCCAGATCATATACACCACTGTCAGCATCAAAGTACTGTTACAAGCATTCCTTCTTTCCCAGAACTATAAAAGACTGGAACTCATTACCTGAAGCACTTGTCGCAATAACAGACCCCAACCAATTTAAAAACGCAGTTGAACAATACCAAAGCAAAGCAACCAACCAGAACAACTAAATCACCATCTGCATGCGCAACACCCTGACCGCTTGATTCCGCAAAGGGATGTTGGCCAGTATCTAACAAGAAGAAGAAGAATCGTGCGTGCTCGATTTTAGTGCAGCGTATACCGTCCTAATTTTAAAACTAAACCATATGTGGGTAAATTCATTTTTTTGTAATAGATGCACTATCTAATTCTGCACATTATGACACCTCATTCAATGCAATGTGACCTCAAGAAGTAAAGCTACAAGCATTTGATTAGACGAAGAAAATTGGTAAACTGACCTACAAATGTATACTCGCTATTAGCTATACGAAATACGCTCATTTGACCAGGCTGAGTTCACATAGTATACTCCTATATGAACTCAGCCTGATCGAATGAGCGTATTTCGTATAGCGAATACCGTATACCGTATACTTCTATGTGAACTCAGCCTAAGCCAGGTGTTTGCATTATGTTCCCACTCAGCTCTTGTTCAGTTATCTTATCCTGTGATTACTATCGTATTGGGTCTCGTCAAATGTAGTCTCTTGCAATATCTCTGTATATGATAAATTATGTCGTTAATATAGATTATGCATTTCAGAATGGTTCTTAATTATGTCTTCTCATCTAATCATGCCTACATTGTTGTAATATCAAAATGTCTTCTGTATTGCTGCCCTCCCCATGTTTGCTGTGTATGTAGAACAATAAATGCATATATCATCTAGCACAGGATGTTGATGGTTTATATGGAAATTCTGACCCCCCCCCTTCCTCCTTAAGGCTGATCTTCACGTGTTGATATTATCTTATCTAAAATACATTGCCAGCTAATAAATGCTCTCAATCCTATGTTATTCTCAACAATAGTATTTTTGCTAGCATAAAGTCACGCTGTTTTATCACCATGTATACTAAATTATATTGTATCAATCAATACTTCTGATATTATCTCACATGTATGCTTACGATCATGGCAACTTAATGTATTTTCTGGCAATTAACGCCTATTGATTTTTTTCCTCTGTCCAAATTGATCTCATTCCTCGCAATAATTATGGTAATGTTTTTGTGTCAGTTCCTGCAGAACTGACACCTTTAGTACAGGTTTGACGATCACGTGACAAATCGAATCTGTGACGTCAATATTAATATCGATATCAATTTAAGGCTGTTCTAGTTAAATTACATACCCATTGGCATTTTGGCTGTTCCATTTAATTTACATACTCAACATTTCCCTGTGCACTTAGTCCATGAATTGATCCTGATTTGCATTGTCGTATAGAGTTATATTTTTGTACACAACAGGGATGTTACCATTGTTTTAACTAAATGAAGCATACTTTTGCTTTTATCTTTCTTTGTCCTTTATTAATTATAAATTAGGTGATTTAATTAATATAATTCTTTGTTTCAGCGACCCAGGGGTAAACAGACAAACAAAAACATAGGTCAAAATCCTTAAATTTCTGTGAAAATTGAACAAAAAGTACCCAAATCCCTACATTTTATATCTCCCTGTGTTATAGACAAATTGTATACGTCACATTTAAAATCATTTAAAATGACTTATAAATTGCCTTATGCTATAATGGGGTCTTATACAGTTGTATTGTGTGAACTTTGTTTTTAAATGCCTTTGGCTTCCAGGTTAGTTTCTCATGGCTGGTGAGGTGTATCTGGGTGTAACTTGGTAGGGTGGTGGTAAGTGGCTGCCCTAAGACTTGATGCATTTTTGGGCGCAAAATATTCAAATTAAGTAGCTAATTTGCATATTTAACTTAAAATTGTTTTTTGGTATTTTTTTTTGCCATTTCGAAGAACTGGTGAGGCGTATAGGGATATAACTTGATGAGGTTGTGGTAAGCGGCAGTTTCACGGAGCTGGTGAGGTGTATTGGGCTATAACTTGGTAGGGTGGTGGTAAGTGGCTGCCCTAAGACTTGATGCAATTTTTGGCGCAAATTAGGTAGCTAATTTGCATATTTAACTTAAAAATTGTTTTTGGGTGTTGTTTTTTTGCCATTTCGAAGAACTGGTGAGGCGTACATAGGGATGTAACTTGATGAGGTTGTGGTAAGCGGCAGTCGTAAGATCCGATGCAATTTTTGTCGCAAGATATGCAAATTAGTCACCACATTTGCCTATTTTTTTATTTGTCGAATTGCTTTTGGCCATTTTTCGGAACCATCTTTAACATTACATTCAAATAATAATTACATTGTAAATTGGAACTGACACCAATTTTTTTCAGGAATATCTTGTTTATAATGGCATATTCATCGACCAGACAAACACGTCCTATAGCATGTTTTCTTTTCATGCCCACGTGGACTCATTGTTTACATGCATTGCTCTCTATAATGATCACTACGTGATCGGCTACTGTCATTATACAGGGCATTATTAGATTACTGCCTCTTTTGTGCTTCATCACTATCTTCAAGGATATATTTACTCATGCTCTCCCACTATATTGATGTCTCAAACCCTCATTATTGACTTCTACTATGATATGTATTGATCTTTGTATACCAGAATTATTGCCTCATCATTGTATCCATTGGTATAACTGCCCATGTTCCTTCATATATTGATGTTTCAAACCTTCATATTGATTTCAGTATTGATATGTAAACATTTCTGTATACTAAAAATGTTGCCTCATCACCATACCCTATGGGTATGCCCACACCACTCCACGCCATACATAAATTCTGCCAGTCACATTTCCCCAATATGAAATTTTTTAAAAGTAAAATTTCAATTTCAATTTTACTTCATTAAAGTTTGGCGGAGGCGGGGTTCGAACTCACGGCGGCGGACTGCTTTGGACACACTGTGAACCCATCAGCGCCTTAGACCACTCGGCTACTTGTCTTGTTGGGATTCATTTGAAACTTATTCAAAGATATAATCGCAACTTCAACATAGGCCTACCACGTGACAAGCAAAGGCAGAAAACGTACCATATTTTGGAATTTTATTTCAAATAAAAACAATGATAAGCATGATAACTGGGCGTTAGTATATGGACAATACATTATATCGATTTTGACACGTGCTTGTGTCTCAGTACATTTCCATGGTCAGTAAAATACTACAGAGAAAAACCTACCATTTTCTTGTATACACGTTCGATGTTTTGATCAAGTATGTGAATATTCGACATTAGACCCAATTTTTTTTTTTCAGGAAATAAAAGATTAGATTACCATAAAAACGAAACAGTAATCTTTTGCCGGGTCTAATGTTATTTATACATAGAATTTTCAACGTTTTTTCTATCCTTATTCTTGCTCAATTAAAAAAATATTTTGGCGTATATAAAATTGAAATAAAATTCTCTGCTTCATAAACGACATCAAATGTGCCACAATTGGGTATCACGAATCGTTATATATGATGTGCAGTTAATATTCATATTTTCTTTTATACAGAGGATGCTTCAGTTTTGACAGGAAAAATATTTTCTTGAAAACCCTCTCACTCGGTTATTTTAAAAAGGTAACCACGCTTCCCTAGAATGTGCAATAAATTAGCATTAAAATTTTCTTATTCTAACAGCAAGCGTTTCTAGAATGTATTATGGCGAAATGTGGTGTAGGGTATGCCCTCTCATTTTATTGATGTCCTATATTTTGTTTTTTTGTTTTTGTTTTTGGTTGATTTGTATGGCGCTTTCAACTACTGAGGTTATTTGCGCCAGTACTCACTCCTTTGTCAAGTTGCACCTGTATAACTCCATTCAGTCACAATACATAATTATCTGCTTCACTGCACCTTAGTTATTTCTATCTTCTTCATACCTAGCTCGTTGTATATCTCTTGCTGTATGCTCGTACGATGAGCCAACACAGGCTGAGTCAGCCGAGGAAGGGCTAAAACGTGGTCAAATTACTTTGCATGATCCTACGCTAGCTTGACTTCCCCGCATCCAAGCCTGTTCCCCAGAGCCCAAGTTAGCGTTATCCATCCGACACCACGTGGAGGTTTGGGTTGAGTTGCCCGCGAGCAATTACTTTGCCAGCTCTACGGACCTTGCCGGACTGATGTCCTATATTGATTTCGGGTTTGTTATATTAAGTTTCCTATCAACTAGATTTGTTACCCTATTATTTTTCAACAAGTGTATTCTTACCCATGGTAACCCATAATGTTTTCCAGATACTCCATACTGCAGTTACTGTCCGTTTTCCTATACACAATACACAGTGCTCTTTCCCATTGACGCGTGACCCTACAAATAGCCCTACGTTAACAGTATGGGGATATGACTAGTTAACGTCGCTGTGTGAAAAATAACCGGCCAATATTAAAAGTACTCTTCTAAAGTTCTAGAAAATATAGTTTTTTAACATGTCCTAAATTTTTAGCTAATTTAGATGTTTGGAAATATTCGTACTTTGGTGTTTTAGTTAATGTTATAGGTAATAGTACATTGCCTAGTTAACGTCGCTGTGTGAAAAATAACCGGCCAATATTAAAAGTACTCTTCTAAAATTCTAGACAATATAGTTTTGTAACATGTCCTAAATTTTTAGCTAATTTAGGTGTTTGGAGAGGGTCGTACTTTTGTGTTTTAGGAAGGATATGTAAACGACAGATAACACCAAAAATATGAAGAAATTATTTCCAAACCGTGTTAAGTCAATAATCATTATGTTGCTCATTTTCAAGAATGCTGGTTTACAAAAAGCACGCCATTGTCTCATTTCGTGAACAATGGTACACATACCATTGTTTCCTTTCGTTTCCTTTATAATCGGTTACCCAACTGAAGCTTTAATACAAACTTTATTGCGATATCGCACATGAAAACAGTCACATGTGCACAGCCAGAGAAGATCCGATTTAATCAGTTGAGCTGTTTCAATGAGTGTTATCTTGGTTTAATAGCTTTTAATGGGGTTAAGTCCTGCAAAGGTCGAGATGAATTCTACTGTAGACATGACTGCATCATGCACACTGATCTCCGTATTGATATGCGAATGATGTTCGTAAGCTGCACAATATGATGACACTCACTCACTACCATCCAGTCAAACACGTCCCATCCTTTTTAGTTTACGGTCTAGTGCTCACACTCACTTAATTCATCATTGACCGATTCTGAAGACTGGGTTTGTTATCATATACAGCATCTCGCAACTTGATTCGCATTATCTTTCGGCCTTTCCTAATTAATGTCTATATTATAATGGATTCTGCTGCGTGCGGAATCAATGCTCTATGATTCGCACAATACACCTTCTATTGCAAATCTTATTTGCAATAGATTTTGATGTTTATGTTTTTACTCGTTATTTATGGCGTGTCTGTACTGTAGTAAATGTCTAAAGGGGAACTCTCGTCTTACTTGTGCTATCTGTTATCAGTCAATCCACAATCAATGCTCTGCTTACAATACTGATGAGCCTTCTAATCAACAATTAAACATATGGTATTGTAAAAACTGTATTGGTAGAATTCTACCATTTAATCACTTCATTGATGATGAAGAATTTAATCACGAAATAAATCAATTTTATCAAAATCAGCCAATTACATTAAATAAACTTCAATCACTAAACATAAATCCATTTAAAGCCTTAATGTACGATCTTTTTAAATTTTTAGATTTTTCTTTTTTTTCTTCTAAAATGATAATACAGGGTGTCCCAGAAAAAATTACCGGGCAAATGAATTTGGACGTAAGTCGAGAAATAGACATCAGATTCCAAAAATCTAAATATCAGCGTATAGCCCATCTTATTCTGCATCTTATACGCCAAATTTACAGGAATCGGTTGACTGATTGCGAAGAAATGAGCGATTACATAACGCATGCATCAATTCACTTCATTCCAAGTTTGAAAGAAAGATCATTCAATACAACTAGTGGTTAACTGTCAATGGGGTTCATATTTTGTTCTGTGAAATCATGTTCGTTCTTTTTAAACAATCTGTTTCTTGCAAAACATTTAATTAGGTTTTATTCAAATTTGAAAACTTGCATGATATTGAAAATGAAAGCTTGCATGTATAAAATGGTGCTCGGTACTTGTATTATATCTTTTTTCATTAATGTTCATGTAAATGATGCATAAAGAATTATTGCATAAAGAATTTCACCTGACTTAGAAAAATTCTCACACACATAAATGTTTTTGGAATATTTCCAGGAAATTGTAATGCAAAGTTTAAATCTCTTAAAAACGTCAACATTAATGTTGCATGGTATCAAAAATCACACGTAAAGTACTTGATCATTGTCATTCTTGCTCAATTGTTCTTTGGAAAGTTAAAACATATTTTCACGACCTAAAGAATTGAAGTTGGAAAGCTTCCAATTTCAGAAATCAAAGTTTTCTCGGACAAACTGTTATTCATCTTCAGTGAAAGCATGAATGACATAACAACACCGTCGGATTATAAAATAGATAATGTGAACTAAACTTAATAAGATACACAAACTTTAGGAAGCGGTGAGCGAGTATGGAAAAAGCGCCTGTTGATCAAACTTGGAATGAACTGCATTGATGCGCACATTATGTAATCGTTCATTTCTTCGCAACCAGACAACCGAATCCAATAAAATTTTCGTATGTGATGCACAATAAAATAGGCTATACGCTACATTTTAAATTATTTGATTCTGATGTCTATTTCGCGACTTACGTTCAATTTTATTCTCTCGGTAATTTTTTCTGGGACACCCTGTATGCAATTATTATGAAAGTTCCCAATACATTTGGACGCGAAAAACATTGGGAATTTGCAAAGAAACAACATCATAAACTTCACCTCTATCACTCGAAACATCTCGCACGATTTGGATTAGGACAGCGAGTGCGGCCTCAGAGTTAGTCTCCTACGCGGCCAGGTTGGTTGCGCTCCCTCCACATGTGGAGGGAGCGTAACCAAGCCTTTTTTTTAGGAGACTATGGTTTGCGATCGTGGCCGACATAAAGTCATAATCTAAAAAATTATGACTTTATGTCGGACCAACAGAAAATCGTCCCGTTTTACTACAAATAGGACGAATTTGACAGTTTGCTCATAGATTTAAATTAGAACATGTGTAAGTATTACAAATATGCCAAAAAATCGGTTTTGAAAAAAATAAAGGTACATTCTGAAAAAAGATCGTACAATATGACTTTAATTTAAACGAAACAGAAGAAAATGCTCCTAATTGTGCATATGATATACCTAAATCTAATGATAAATGTATTTACCACTGCAGTGATTCATTTAATGATCTTATTAAAAATAAAAAATCCGACCTAAGCATCATCCACTTTAACTCGCGCAGCCTAACTGAAATGCTGGAGGGATGCTCGTGAACAAGGCAGTGACGTCGAAGGATGTAATCGTCTCGTCCGCGTCCAACACAATACCCAGGATTGAGCCATGAGGAACCCCAAACTTAACTGGGGCTTTATTAGAATGGTGATCATTGACTTTTGTAACTTGATATCACTCAGGTACGATAAAAACCAATCAAGCTCCCGGCCCTGCACTCCAATGCTAATAAGCTTCTTAATGAGCACTTCGTGATTGACGGTACGCCCCCCGTATCGAAGGGTTTTTTTAAGTCAGTCTTGAGAAAAACTTTTCGAAAAGATTAGGGTGTTAACCCCTGACTGTTCCCAACCCGTCCCGGTGTTCAAATGGACCCCAATGGAATAAGCTTCAATATCAATAGAGGCTTTCTTGGGTTATCCAGGGTTGTCAAAACCCGAACAAATCAAATCAAATAAAAAATCAGATAACAGCAAAAACAGCTCCCATATCTGTCCATAATTTTGGTCAGTGCAGTGAGCCAGTGGATTTCAAGTGGATGATTATTGATTGGCAAGTGCCATATGTGGGCATAAGTGCAGTCCACCATTTAATGTGGAGGATAGACTAGATTTTATCATGGAAGAAAGAGATGAGAAGGAACCACAACGACTTCGATCGGCCAAGTTTTAATCCGCTTATCTATTGACGCATGAAAAGAAAAGCTATCAATGGTACTTACTTTCATGTATGATCCATTTACCGCGATCGATGCTTGGCAAAATCATTACTGGAAAAAATTTATAACAAACCCATCCACGAACAAACAAACGCTACCCAGAAGTAAGATTATGGAATTTCACTGATGCTCTGAACATGTATAGTAGCTTTGTTTTGGGATCTACAGTCAAACTGTTTTCTTGATCGTGTTGTGTAGAAAATGTCCTATAAAACATCGAAAAGGTAATCAAAATCGGCCGTTTTTTTTCTTTTTTTTATCTTTAGCAAATAAGGTAAGATTTTGGTGACTTTTTCGATGAAAAATAGATGTAAAATGTTCTTAAATAATGCACAATGTTCCGGTTGAGTCCGGTACATAAAACCTGTTTAATTTAATAGTTTATATGTGTATAATCGTAACTAGCTAACTCGTTTCAGTGCCAAAGACTGCCAACTCTGAGAAAAAAGTCATCAAAGTTCGGAAAAATTAGGCAAAATGGAAGAAAAAGATGTAGGCCATCAATGACCGATGATCACGTCACTAAAGAAAATCCTATAGGGTGCTTGCACGGAAGGTCATTAGTTCAAATCATCCTTCACACACGCTCCAGAAGACATGCAAATACATGGAATACAATACCAATCACCTATTTAACGCGGGGTATTGATCAAAGTAAATCCTCATGAATAACAATGTCAACTAAATGTCGGTAAAGGGAGTGGACAAAGTGAATGCGTTCGTTGTGGTTCCTTCTTATCTCTTTCTTCCATGATTTTATCGATTGATCATTGGCTGGAGTAATTTCATGTTAACCAAGTTTAAGTACTGCAAAGGTCGATGCATGTTTGCTGTACAGCATAAGTGCACTATAGTCCTAAAGCAAAAATACAAGATAGCCTGAAATTTTTTAAGCAACTTATATTATTTTTTTCACTTTTGCTGAGATCACTGAATGCACCTTTATCAATATCATAGTCTGACTGGCTGGATAGGTGAGATCTCATCATTAAAATCCCACGTGATTACATAACAATTAACATTGAAGCCATTCGTGTACAAGTTAGCCCCCCTCCTAAAAAAATGAAAGTCATGTTTCATCATATTATATACATTCTGTATCAGCCCGGGAAATGAAGCGTACTGGAGCTGAACCGAACTGGCTGCTGAGGAGAGGGAACATCATCAATTATTGGTCACGCTCCCGAAATTGGGAGGTGATGGGATCCCGGGGAATGGTGGGTCGGTGTACCGGAGCCGGTTCAGATCTGCACGAGTACGTGTGGAGAAAGGCTTATAGGGCCTACTAGTGGATCATTGCGAAACGAACTGAAATGAAACGAAACGAAACGAAACGAAACATATTTTAAGGTATCACTAAATCAGTTTATTTTGTTAATATTCATGTGTTTTTCATGACCTAGATTAAATTGATATTTTAAAATGCTTTAAGGGATCTGGAATGAGCGTTTTGAGCGTTTCGACAGTATTTGTGACCCCTCAGCACAACTGAGCCCTGAAGTCGCCAATCATCATTTTTTGAGATATTCAACCAAAATATTCTGCTTGAAATTAGCTTTAAAATGATGTATATCATGTCTATAGTACTTGACATTTAAGTAGTGAAAAATCAATAAAACAGTCAATAAATCCTTTGTTTCCTATTGTTTATTGTTAAGTTCGATGGAGCATATCTCAATAGTGGCACTGGCGACATCCGGGCTCAGTTGTGGAGGATGGTCACATTTTTTGCGGGACATGAGAGCACCTCAGACGTATCGAATTGCATTCTGAATACGAAGCATGTCTTTCTGATATCAAATAATTTTCATTTTTGAAATTCACGATATAATACAAATTTTATGACAAATTATTAAAATTTGATATTTGTCAAATTTTTGATATATAACAGTCCTCGAAGTAAATTTTATAAATCTAATGATATATTCTTAAAGACTATGTAGCTGGGAGGAAAAGCCGATGATCAATTGAAAATTTTGACCTTTCATATTGAAGATATGGATTTTTCCCCAAAAGACCTAATTTTGTTGGGTGTTTTGGGAAAAAAAATCCATATCTTCAATACGAAAGGTCAAAATTTTCAATTGATCGTCGGCTTTGCATCCCACCTACATACATTTTAAGTACAAATCATCAGATTTATAAAGTTTACTTCGAGTACTGTTAAATATCAAAATGTAAATTTTTATTACGTTGCGAATTTCAAAAAAAAATCCAAATTATTTGATATCAGAAGGACATTCTTCGTATTCAGAATGCAATCGATGTCTGATGTGCTCTAATGTCCCACAATAAATACTGTCCAAACGTTCATACCCCTTCGCTTAAGGGATCTAGAATGAGCGTTTATGGCGTTTCGACAGTATTTTTTGTGGGACATGAGAGCACCTCAGACATATTGAATTGCATTCTGAATACGAAGCATGTCTTTCTGATATCAAATAATTTTCATTTTTGAAATTCACGATACTGGCTACTTTGCTCTTTGGCCCAACACATGGTGTTTTTCGGCTAAAATGGAAGATGCACATTGCACGGGGCAATTTTTGGGGCCCATCTGGCCCTATGGTAAATCCGGCCCTGTTTATAGACACTCCTCGCCGTAAACAAATAATACCGTCAGTAGATAGCGAAAAACAAACAAACGTCAAAATGTACTTTCCTAACCTGCGTATGAATTATTTTTTGTATTATTTTATCAGAATCCAAATGCTATCTTCAGTGGATATTAACAAAAATTCTTTAACTTTCTCAAAGTTTTGGTATTTCATAGACACTCGGGACTCCTCGTCGTAAATATAAATAAATACTATCGGAAAACAAACTTGTTTTTAAGCCATATGCAAATATACAACAAAAGGTGGATTGAATTTTAATTAATACATGTTTAAATGTGTAATACCGTAGGGTTTTTAAGGTCTTAAGGTTATTAACTATTTTAAACTGTTGCGATTTGGTAGTTCACAGCATCTTGCGAATGGTAGTGAGCTTCAATTTGGCAAAACCTACATTGCTCATTTCATAGCGAGCGTGTAGAAGAATTCAAATATCACAGATATACTTTTGTAGGTCATGTGGTTCTTGAAATATGTTGTAAAGAGGACTGAAACAACAACAACACTTTTTTAAAACGTACATAACTCAATAACAACAATAAATTAAGCAAGATTTTTTGGTTGCTTCGACCAACAATACCTCGTCTACCCTTAAGATAACAATTAACATAAACTCGCAGAATGGTTCCGAATTGTTAGTTTTATTACATAACTAGGCAATCGCCAAATGATCACCTGGAATCAAGTCGAATATACCCCATTTTGATGTAGTCATAGCAACGGATTTCATAAATGATTTTCAAATATATTTTAATTAAACTTGTTCTTTTTGATTACACACAATCTTGAACGTGAAGATGAATGAACACTGATAGAACATACCCTCTATTCACTGAGCCTTCATTTCTACACGATAGGAATTTAATGGCTTACTTCCAACAACTTTGGCGCTATACTGTTGTAGTTGAACATAATACAAGAAATTGTCACTGTCAGTAGGATCCATTGAAATGGGTGGTACCATGATTCAGAACAATATAATTATATTCATATAATTGATATCTTTTATAAGGTTCATTCATAGCTTACGCAAAGAAAAATCGACCAGGTAGCAGAGTTTACTAAAGCTCATATTCAAAAAGTGCTTGCCAAATTTCAATATTCACTTGATAGTATATTTTCTAGCGTTAAATATTTACCATCTTATTCTTTACCGTACCGTTCAACGTATTTCGAAATTATTTTATACACCAACATATTTACAATATTTAGCCTAGCAATAACTTGTATATTAACCACTTAATATTATTTCAACATTGTTTTATTTAATCTGATAATGACATCTTGCAGCATTTGCTCGTCCTGTGACAAAGAACTGTTACCACTTGTCTCTGTACTTTCATTCTCTGCGTCTTCATTATCAAGTACCATCGCGTCATTGACAAATCCGAGTTGGTCACTCTCCGGTGCTGCTTCAGAAGCCACTCGCTTATCAAAGGCGGTCATCATGAGGAACGCACCCCGTATTTTGTCATGAATCTGAAAAGTGCAAATATACCTGATGAAAGGGGCAAGCAAGTATATACACTTTATACATGTTATACTTCTCAAGGCCTAGCATAATGAGTAGGGTACATTGCGTTTAACAGGCAATATGAAATCAATCAGTCCTATGAAAATCATTATAAAGTTTTTTTTAAACTTATAATTTTCATATCGAACATACCTACTAAATTTGACATGGAATATTTGAAGACCTGAGCGCAAGAAGACCGTAAGTCCACCTGGCCCCTCAACATGTATACACTAAAGTTGCGTATAGTTTCGTATAGTTTGGTAATGTTTTATACATGTTCAGGGGCCAAAACAAATCTTTCACAACCTTTCATGATGTTTTCACCCTGGAACATGTATTAAACATTATAAAACCATAAGAAACTATAAAGAAACTATACGTAACTTTAGTTTATTAGTTTATACATGTTGAGGGGCCAAGTGGATTTATGGTCTTCTTGCGCTCAGGTCTTCATTTGTGAATTAAGTTACTATCAATCCTGACTTGATAAAAAAAAAGAAAAAAAAAAAAAAAAGCTTGTTTTTAGCCAATGTTTTGTTTTTCTTAAGGGGTACTACACCTGCAAAATTTTGTGCCTATTTTGCATTTTTCTCAAAAGTTATAGCGCATTGGTGACAAGTAAGATATGTATATTATAGGGGCAAGGATTACAACTACTGCACTGGAAATTTTATTTCAGCACAGACAACAGTTGCGGAGTTACAGTCAAAAATGAGGGAAAACCAATATTTGATCAATAAATCAATAACTACTTGCCTTGAGTTGCTGAATTTTCAGTGCAGTAGTTGTAGTCCTTGCCCCTATAATATATATATCTTGCTTGTCACCAAAATTTTTGAGAAAAATACACAAATAGGCACAAAATTGGCCAGGGGTGTAGTACCCCCTTAAAATTAAATTAACATGAGTTTTCTAACCTCTTCAACAAAAACATATTCCTCCGAAATCGCTCCGTGAGTAATACCATGATGCCGCAAAAAGCTAAGCGCTTTCTCAATATCCCTGGTAATAGCGAGCACCTCTGCCTCGCTAAAGTAGATTTCTTTGTCTTTCGTATATTGTACAAGACGATATTGTTCCAATTTGCTGACATCCATGAATGGTAACAGGCGACATGTTGAAGCCATAAGAAAAGACCCTTCTATATTGGAATATAAAAGATTAAATAAAGTATATTATGATGTATGTTCAAGAAACACGATTTCATTTTGTTGTTTCATTTATACAACATAGATGTTTGAGTAAGATTTAATCTTTCCCTAGAGATGTCCCTTTCAGAGGGGCTGGGCTTTCGGAACTCTAACGAGTGCCATTTTCAGAGCAACACAGATGTTTATTTTTTTCGGGTCAACATTCTGAGCGAATACAATTATAAGAGAGTTTGCGAAATGCGGTTCAAAAGCACAACTTCAACGTCTAGAGGATTATCTATTCTAAGCCACTCTGCCATTAAAGCTTCCAGAGGTCTAAGTGAACGCCTAAGTCGAAAGAGAAGTAAATTATGAACGAGAATTCGTCAATGTAAGAACAATAGTTTCATGCACTATACAAAATATGAAGTTATGTATTATCTAGTTAAAAGACCAACTACTGGAAATAACTTTTGGTCTGGGTAGAAAAAACACGCCACGTGTTGTTGAAAATTAGTGATTAAATTAGGTTAAAATAATGTTCAAGCTTGGTATATACTTTTGTGTGTGATCATGATGTAAAAACAACCAGCTTGCAAATTGGCATCGACAAGGGGATAATGTTCACGTAAAATGGCTTGTTTTTACTGGAGCTAGCAGTTTAGTAGCATACTTCTGGGGGAGTTCTGGGAAGTGTATGGCATGTGTTAAGTGCATGTGTTTTTAAATAGAACATGATTGTCATAGGTTGTGTTTCGTAAGAAAGGGTAGGAAGGTGTGGTGTGACCAATAACCCACTTGTAAGATCAAAAGGGACACATTATCGCCTATTGATACTCATAATGTTCCGAGTTTAAGGTTCAAGACCATTAACTTGTTAAAGTTGCTGTTGGTACAGTAACAATTACACGTTCGCATTGAAGTAAATCAGAGCAATAAAAACAATCGATATACGTGAAGTACACAATCGAAGTATATTTGCTAACTTCATTTCGCAAACTCTCTAATATATCGCGTCATTACTTCAACGGGAACAACTTTCAATCTAAATTTATTAGAACCAAACTCTAGTTTCATTAACATTCTTCTTGGTTGCAACAACATGCATTGTGTCCAAAGATTTGCTAGGGTTGCTGAAAAGGCAGAGAATTCAATGTTAATATCAAATAATAACAAAACACAGCTACTTGCCTTCTCTTCCGCTAACTAACGCAAAGTTATCAGTATCTGAAGACTTCGGCTGTTTAGACTTTGTTCGACCCTTCCTTCGGGCTATCTCCCGTGTCAAAATTGTGTACAGATACGGATTTAATGAGGAATTGATAGGGAGAACAAATACAGCGACCCAAACATAAACTTGTCCGGGAATTGTAACCACACCAGCTGTAGACAACAAACCCATGATAATGATAGGCATCCAACAAATAAGATCAGTCAGCACTAAGAATGCCATACGGGTTGCCATTTCAATTTGCTCAATCCGTACATTTCCACTCCTGTGTTTTATCTTCTGAGCAGAGGTTTTCGCTGTTATGTAAATACTTACATAACAGCAAGCCATTATGCCAAAACCCACCATATTTACTCCAAGAAACAAAGCTACTGAATACTCCCAGCCTATCTGGTAATCCTGCGAGAGAGGCAAGGCCAGGCAAACACTTGAATGACCGTAAAATTCATCTTCAAAATAAGTACTCACAAGCAATGGCATGGCACTTAGGATCAAGCACAATGCCCACACAATTACAACAACTACGCTACAAGATTTTTCGTTCAGCCTTTTAAATGTAAACGGGAACGTAATAGAAATCCAACGGTCCAAACTGATCACTGTTAGGAACAACACAGATGCCTCACTGGATAAGACGGATAAAAATCCTGCCATTTTGCAAACAAAACTTGTTTTCCAATATTCTGCGTGCAGAATGTAAACATTACGGAAGTACATATCTGCTGATGCGATTATCAACATATATATGCCCATAAGTTCATCAGCAATTGCAAGGTTTAGGACTAACATGGATTGAACTGTATTTTTGACTGAGTACCAGTTTTGCCAGGACGTACTCGCCAAAAATAACAAACGCGTTGCCGAGAAGGGCACTGAGTCCGAGAATCCAAATAAACAATCGCAAAGCAGTATTACGCATTAGATCTGCACAAGACGAAAACTGATCTGATTCTGGTAGGCATTTTGTAGGAGGATCAACCAGGCAGCAGTAAAGATGATTGCTGGAATATCTAGTAAACAGAAAACAGAAACAATGCATTAAATACTTTAATTGCAAAACTCCAGAAGCAATTTATTCAAAGGCCCAAACACGTATACGCATCCCAACACACGCCACACCCCTACGGAAAAGCACCAACAAACACTCATACATCCTCTTCCACACATCAGACCTCTCAATATTAATTTTAATACTTACAAAAAATCAAGTGATTTAAGATTTGCCCGAAAGAGATCCATATCATCTATTTGCACAATATATGTTTCCTGTTGCTCAATATTCCTGAAAGGAACAGGAACATATTCTAAGCGTAAAATTCGTGATTGGCGTAATCAGCCGTTATGCATTGTAATTTGTTTTATACTACCGGTGAAGATAAATTACATTTATTCACCCCTTCCCCAGTTCAGTTCAGTTCAGTTCAGTTCAGTTCAGTTTTATTTCATCAAATTCCATCCATGCAAATAATTACAATATATAAAAAAAGCTTTTACAAACATAGTATAATATGGTGAAAATGATGAGGATGCCACTGAAACGCAGCGCGTGTTTCCAGCCCATCATTATGGGCTGGAAAAAGTACATAAATGTTATAATTAGAACACTCAATTTATCAAGTGAACATGAACACAGTTTCTTGTACTATAAAGAAAGACAAATCGATATTAGCATGGTATTAGGCTAAATATTATTATATCTAAATATTGTTTAATTGTTTAACATATTTTGCATAAATGCTTCCGCAATAGAACCACACGAGCGTATGTTTCTCAATTTTAATGCTGATTTATTCATACTCACAAGTACTTCAGATTCCTCAGACTGATAAAGGCCCCGGCGTAAATTTCTTTTAACGGATTTCCTCGTAGAATGCTGAAATTATAAATTTATAATGGTAAATAATATCATCGAATACAAAAGTGGACTACGTCGGCATCACAAATACAACTCACTCTTGACCAGCAGCTACCACCAAAAAAAATAATAACTAGAGATGCTGTGGCGCACGACCACAAGGCGGTGGCTTTTGACCTCAAAGGTTATAAGCAATTTATTATTCTCAATTAAATGTTATTTCTGACCAAGTATGGCCACGTTTAAGACCAAATTGGCGAATTATAAGATTTACCGATAACTGACCTTAGGATTATATTCGCCAAGTTTAAGCCCAATTGGGCAAACTTCTAGACTTGACCTCGGTATGACCTCAGATTGATTTTTTCATGATTCCCTCATATCGTGGATGATTTGCACCAAATTTAATTCTAATTGGCCAAATTTCGACATTTGACCCATTTGATCTTTGTCCTCGGATGGATATATGTATCATCATGAATGCAGTTAATCAGACAAAGACATGTTGGTAGTCTTAGTGTTGTTTTTGACCTTTGACCCCAAGCTGTATACAATTTATAAGCTAGGGTTATTGGTTCTTCTAACCAAGTTTGGTGGTCATAGCTTGTAAGTTATAGGAGTAGCAGTTTAATGTTTTTCACAAAATGACCAATAATAACCCCATCATGACATTCGACCCCTATCTGTGTAGTATACCTTATAGTAAAAAGGAAGGTGTGCACCAAAAACACTTTTTCCTTATTAAACTTGATAGACACGTCATATATGGTGTCAAGGACACTTGGGATGAATGAAAGCGAAAAATGAAAATAATACAAAATTTGCATTATTATATTCGCGGCCATCTTGGATTTTTGGCGTGTCATATTGCAAATGAGTCCAGGTACACAACGAAACATGTTATAAACCTAATTCTTTTTTAAATGAAAGACAACAAGCAAACTTAAAAAATGTAGGAATTAGATTTTTAATAAAATATTCCATTTTCTAATGAGAGTAAAAACAAATCTAAAGTAAAGTAAAACATGGACATTTTGCTCTCAATAGCGCCCTCTATAATTTGATTTTATCTTTTCCTGAGAAAATGGAATGTTTAAAAAAAATCTAACTCCTACATGTTTTAGATTTGTTTATTATCTTTCATTAAAAAAAGAATAAGGTTTATAACATGTTTCGTTGTGTACCTGGACTCTTTTGAAATCCGACACCAAAAAATCCAAGATGGCCGCCAATAAAATATCCAAATTAGGGTTTTTTTTTTCATTTTTCGCTTTTATTCACCCCAAGTGTCATTGACGCCATATATGAAGTGTCTAGCAGGTTTAATAAGAAAAAAGTGTTTTTGGTGCACACCTTCCCTTAAGCTTGGGCCAGTGCTTCTATTGCCCAAGTTTGGTCGAAATCGATGTAAGCGTCTGGCTGCACCACCTAACATGACTAATATATAATTTGCTTAGTCTCAAATATATATAGTATTGTTGCACTGTGTCTTTGGGCAAAATGTTGGCGACTTTAAAAAGATCTAACTTCAGATAAGTAGTAATCTAGTAGCTAATCACCCACAAACAATATTGATAATAGAACTTACAGTTGTTGGAGTGTCGAAAGCCCATCAAATACTCTTTGGAAAAGTTGTGTAATGTTATTTTTTGCCAGACTCCTGTATTTAAAGAAAAGATAATAGGTGAATGAGCATACCTTTGTTTTATTACGTCATGTTTAAAAAAAAGCTAGTCTTTTTTAATATATTCTGCCATAGTTGTAGCATGAATGCTGATTTTATCATTTCAAAAAGTGTCGTCATTGAAAATTAGATCTAAAGCTTACTTCTCTGATTAAAGACCCATTCAGTTAATTAAAATTGTTTATAAATTGCTTAAAAGTGAAGGATAAGTCATTCAAATTGTCATTTGGTATTTTTGCAATGACAAATTTGACAAAACACAAAGAAAACAGCAGTACTGACGAAGTTTCTGCCCCATTAAAATACATGTCGCTAATTTACATACTGTCAGTATCTAATTTACAGATCCGTGTGAAATGACTTATTTTGTCTCACTGAATCACTAGCAGGCTATGTTTACTATGACAATGTCAAAGGTACCAAAATCTGAAGTTTTATGATTTTTACAATCGTCCGGATGAGCAAAACACTGAATGGACCTTTAAGTATTGAGCCACTTGTCATAGTGTTTACTTAATTTCTATTCAGGTAATTTCATTTATGCTGTTTTACTACAGTTTTAACTTATAAGTTATAAATATTAAACGTAAACATACAAATATTTCAGATTGATATTTTCCAGAAAAACTCCTTGTCCTATGAAGGAAATTCCATCGGAAGAAAGATCACTGAAAAGAAAAAAGATGAATATTATAAAATAATACCAGTATAAGCACACTGATTATAAATATATGGAAATAAATCTAATACTGGAACTTACCTTTTGCTAAGTTGAATCTGGAAGCGTATAAACTATATTGCATAATATAATGTTAAGAATATGAGAAAGGTTAAGAACTTTCAGAATTGTCACCTTTGCATAAATATTTTAGGTTAGCCATCAACATGGAGTTTTTTCAAAACATAATATTTATCATCTACAGGGATTTTCCATATTATTATCCAATACAATGAATATTCTTGAAACATATAAGGTTCCCCTAACAAGAACTGTGTATTTTAATTATAAAGAAATAGAGCTCAGGCAAACTGGCACTAAGGAAAAACAAAATCAGAACCATTCGGATTCGAACCAGCGCGCACTCACGACCACACGCCACAACACCTCATATAGCGGATCTGCCTGCGAAGTAATGATTTTATTTTCTCGAAAATGTCTCACGGCCGTGAAGAAAAAGTTTACGTCATACATCAGTACACTATTACAAATATATAGATCAATGCGCTAAGTGAAAAACTGCAAAAAAAAGAGAATGAACTAAAGCAAAATGTCAAAAATGATAATAATGAGCACTAAGAAATTTTCTGAATGCTACCACCGAGGTTGCCTCCCTGGTGGAATGTGGGAGGCAGTTCCACAATGCTGGACCAGCATAATGAAAAGACTTGTCCCCACTGCGATTTTTACCGATGTGTGTGTGTGTGTGTGTGTTCAGAAGACTGGTATCTATAGAGGATCTTGTGATGGGTCCAGATAAGCGTATTCTGTATAATATTAATTCAGTGAGGTATGAAGGGGGCAGATTCATGCCAGCATTTGAAGTCATTCAGAGTTTGAAATTGATCCGATCTCTTACTGTAATCTACTATAAAGGTTATGCATCAATGGTGTGGGGCGATCAAGTCTGGTGCCATAGAATATGAGCTTAACTGCTTTTTGTTGGAGAGAATGCAACGATCAACGCCATAAATAGGAATGGAGCAATAACATCACAACCGCAGAACTCCTGCGTACGTAGACACTGAAAGGATCGGAGATGTTACCATTCTATCTTTACTACACTTTTGAGTTGTTGTATAGAGTATCGAAGTGTGACGTCATGAAATTTTCTTTTTTGCATTTCAGCATTTTCATGACCATATTTCAGTAGAACATGATGAAAAACATCCACAGTCCAAATTTGGTGGGAATCGGATCATGAGGGCCCGAAATATGGCCGCATGAATAACTAATTAGCCCCATTCAAATCAGTGTAAATTGGCCTGGTTCATAACTATTTGGAACCAGGCCAATCAACACTGATTTCAATGGGGCTAATTAAATATTCATGCGACAATATATAGGACACTCATGATCCGATTCCCACCAAATTTGGACTGCGGATGTTTTTCATCATGTTCTACTGAAATATGGTCATAAAAATGCTGAAATGTAAAAAAAGTTTTTTGTGACGTCATCACTTCGGTACTCTATAACGCGCACTAATGGCGTTGACTACTGCTTCTGCTAATGGGATAAAAGACCTTCTAGAAGTCTATGAATGTGACTGTAAAAGGAGGCTGGTAATCTTGGAAACCATCCATGATCCTTATCAGAAAGTGGATAATGCGGACGCAACTTCTACCTTAATTGATGAAGTTCAGCCCGGTTGTTCCATAAGATGACGTCTACTGGATCATGTATTCTATTTGGGTGTAAACTTTAGTATCATTTAGTTGCAATTGACAGGAGTAATGTAAATATTACTTACAGGAATATAAGCAGTTTGTAATGACTGGGGTTCAAGTGCAATTTTTCTAAAATGGAGGCATTGCCCGGATTGGTATATGGACTTCTTACTCCCGTCACGTTTCTATAAAAGAAAGGCATTTGAAACAAGTTGTTATACTCAATTTCGCTTCAAAATTGACTAATAAGTGATTGGCTTTAACCCTGCTATAAAGAAGGAACGAAAAGGAGAGAAGAAAAAAGAAGTCACTTGGTACCCGTAACCCCGAAATACGAACCTTAGACCCCGATCGCGTGCCAAGCACAAGATCACCGACCGGTAGCCTAATTGAATACGGGGCGTATATGCAGGTGTAGGCATCTCTATAATGGTTCAATACCACTATTGCCTATTACCAAGTTATCAATGGAAAAATGGCTAATTTCAGGCGTAATTTTCTCATATTCAGAATCTCAATGTTAAACGCCAATAATATCAGATGAAACTAGATGATTTTGATGCCAAATGATCAAAAAGTCAACATAGGTTGACCTGAGACTTTATCGTTTTAACGCACTGAACCGTAAATGGCTTAAAATGGCAGTGCGCCCTCGAAGCTGAAAGTCACAATTAGGTACGGAGAATATTTACTAAAATCGATGCCGTGCGGATTAATTTTGGTAATATTTTAACAAACATGTCACATAATGAGAGAAAATATACCATTTTGAAGCATATGGAACCCAAATTGTACATTTTTTGCTAATAACCTGGTCAATTTTACTTATTTTAAATCAGCTTTTTCAGATGACCCACACACAAATAGTTCCTCGTCACATTTTCATGCATCGCTCAGGCCTATCAGTGATATAGATATAACCCTAGATACCGTTATATTGTGAAAAACCATATAGCTGTGGAGATATGTCCAATATATAGGAAAATATTCAAACCGTGACACCATGTTGACACTGGCTAAGTAAGCTGTATTTTCACTCGTAAGGGTGACAGTCACTGACAATTCTTGTTGCAATTTCGTCATTTTATTTTTCACAGACGACTTGACCTTTTGAGG
Source organism: Amphiura filiformis (assembly GCF_039555335.1). NCBI lineage: Eukaryota > Metazoa > Echinodermata > Ophiuroidea > Amphilepidida > Amphiuridae > Amphiura > Amphiura filiformis. Next base: position 49,773,905 of record NC_092644.1, on the reverse strand, counting down.
TCATTTAGTAGACTTGTTTACCAGTCGTTTTGTTTTCTTAACAACAGTTCGCCCTTTGAAAAGTGAACTTCGACGTACATGGTGCGAAACTTTCTTGTCACCACTCGCTTCCCGATTTTTCTTGATTGCTTCCCAATTGTGGTTGGGCAGTGCATGAGCGGTAATGAGACAGGGCACCAGGGTTCTAGCTTAACTGCCTTGACATGTGCAAGTTAGTCCTTTTTACGACCGGGGATACTCACAAGCTTTTGATATTTTTTGGAACAAGTTGAGCTTTTTCTCCATTCCAGGTTGTAGTGTGACACTCATATGACAACCCGTTACATACACAGCCAAGTGGACATTCAATATCTGAGGTCGAGAATATTATAAGGTTAAAAAGAAAATTTACAAAAAATGCAAACTTACGAAGAATGCTTACACAGTAGCTCATTAATTTATCAGCATGTGCCTGAACTTTGTTTGCATTTTTTAAAATACAAGTCTCTTATACTCTTGTGGCGCTCGCTTTACCAACTGTAGAATTATTGTGTCATTCTGCAAGGAGGACAGTTTATTTGTTTTTCCTATGGGTGCAGATCTATACTTTTAAATGAACTGCAAAAATACAGGAAAGTTAAAATTTGTGCAAACGTATAATCAGTTAAACATACCGCAAAACATTTCGTCATCACCATTTGGGCAGTCTCTGATGCCGTTGCAAACTTCTGAGTGGATTATGCAATTTAAGGAGTAATGACAACGGTACATTCCTTTACATACATACGATGCTACAAAGAGATAAGTAAGTAAATTATTATCCCTTCTCTCAATTACTGTATTGAATTGTGGGCGGGGAACGACAAACAGTGTAACACCTTGGTGTCTGTACTGGGCATCATCGGAGAACAGTGCTAAACATTGTATGATTCACCCAGGTTATGTAAGAAAAGAGGCTTTGTGGCTATACAAATGTTATTGGAATAGGAGAATGTGTCTTTATTAATAAAAACCGTTTCATTTTTACAAGACCGTGTACATTATCAGCATATTCGTATTCGGAAGACCAAATAACCATCTTTTTTTTATTATCTTGAAACCTACCGCAATTCTTCTCATCCTCTCCATTTGGACAGTCCCATGCGGCATCACAACGATTCTTGAGAGGAATACAATATGACTGCGGACATTTGAATGTCGTCGAATCACATGTAAAGTTACCTATAAAATAGTGCGATTAAATCAAAATTAAAAAGTTGTTGCTCGCATCCAACACATTACGCACGGCGTTTTAAGCCCGTGCGTTTTCTGTGGAAAAACTCAATGAAAGACGAAGAGTGTGCGTAGCAATGTATTGCCTCGTTCGCTATTCATAAACCATTGACATTTGCCCATTTGCCTGGCACATATATTTATTCATCTGTTTAAGAATTCACTTACTACAGTTTTCCAAATGAGTAGCATCTGGGCATCCAAGGGGATAACCATATTTGTTTACGCCATACATACATCGGTAGTTATTGTCCACTATGGCACCGTTTTTGCACTGAATCACATCATTGTAATCCCATCGATTTTCCAATTCGTCTGCAATGCATAATTCTGGTATTATTATTATTACATAAATGAGTCAATTTCATATCTAATTTTAGCAGAGGGGATATATCTGAAAATTAACACTGCTTGTTTTCTCAATTGTTGTTAACTGCGTGTATTATATTCTCTGGAAGTATTCTCTGGAAGTATTCTGTGACCAACATTCGTTATCAAGATAATAATAATAATAATAATAGCGACAAGGCACATATTCACTCAATTAAGAGCGCTCATGGCACTATCTTAAATCGATTTTTAGCGGGCACTTTTCAAATCCAATATAATGACCATCATAGGTGGGACAGTGTATCCTGAACGGCTCTTTTCGAAGCCACTCTTCCTCTTTGTCGATTGAAATCAATAACGTTACTAGAGTAATTCAATATACCAGAAGAAAGGTAAGAACAATCAGTCTCGTCCTCGTGATCTTGTCCACCACAGTCTATTTGGTGATTACATTTCGCTTCTGATGGAATCCAAATACCGCTGAAACACTGGAACCCGTTTGAGTTGGTATCTGAAAAAAATAACATTTCAGCTGCCGAATTAGTTGTGTACAGAACGCTTTACTCCCAGTAGAGAGAATCCGCCAGACTTCATTTTTCTTATGTTTTGATGACGGTATACAAGTGAACATCCCTTTTAAATAAGCAAACAAGTTTTAAGATTAATAGCGCCATCAGTGATCATATTTAGTTGAAAATGACTCTATAATTGAAGACCGAATTAACACACTAGTTTGCGTCTGACGTCATGGCAAAGGCGCGGCGTGATTGGTTGCTGACCTGCGCAGTACAACATTTTTGGTCAAAGTTGACAGGACGTCATAGGCAAACTAGTCTTTTGAATTTGGTCTTCAATTATTGCTCTACATGCATCAAACAACCGTGTCAACCTACCACATCGATATTCGTCACTTTGATCAATACAATCGCTAACCAAATCACACTGCTTGGTAATGTTAATACACTGTCCATTGTTGCACTGGAATTGGTCACTCGAACAATTGGGATAGCCTTATATGGAAAGAGTACGTAAATGTGTAAAATATGTAAAATACAGAGGTCTACCAGTGGGCTACTTGTACAACGTGCTTGTTGGTCTCCTTTGGATCAACAATAATTTTCAACCCATCTACGCCTTTCCACAAAACACAACACACATCCCAAATGATAGCTTTTTTCTCTTTCTAAATGTAATATCGTTGTGAAAATGAATTGATATTTTGATTTAAATTTAAATGGGGCTACGAAGGAGACTACCTGTAGGCGTTGAGTCCCAAGTCTATTTATGCGAGTACGCCTGACCCTAAAGCTTACTGCCTAGCGTTCGTTTTAAAATTATGTCCAAGCGCCAGTTGGATGTTAATTGACATGGTTATGAAATGTAAATTCAACTCTAACTTATTCCAAAGCTATATACAATAGAGAGCACCCAGCAACTGCGAGCGCACGTATCCCACGTGATGCGATTGCGTCATCATGCGAAAGCACATTATGGGCACAGAAAGCTTGGCCAGCCAAGGTAACTCCCCACGTGGCGCGCTATCGCCGTTTGTGTATCTAGCACCCGAGGTGGATATATAGGCTTAAATCATGATTGTTATAACACATGATATTTTTAATTAAGTAAAAATTTAAATCAGATCTAATGTTACTTTTATCCAATTAGAAGCATAGCAAAGTTAACATTGAACTCATTCTTGGCCCTTGTCAACATTACCAGCACCCACCACTCATGTACTCGTATGTACATTTAGTGGGTAACCAAAATCCGATGTGGGAGAGGGGGCTGTCGGCGCGCAAACTCCGAGAGTAAAGAGTCTATAGTAGTATAGAGAAACATTTGCAATGAAATGTCAAGTTCCATAAAATATCCGCGTTTGACGGCAAACACATACGCACACACGATTATTATTCTCACCACAATGTTCGTCACTTCCATATTCGCAATGTGGAATAAAGTCACAAAACAGAGAAATTGGCAAACAGCTGTCGGTCACGTTGCATAACCATTTTCCAACCGGGCATGTAAGCAGAGGACCTTCAATATTTGTCTCTGTAAGAGGAAATGACAAGTGTACGCCATGTTTAAGTAATTGTTGTAACTAATTGAGATTAGTTTCAAAAGGGGAAAGCTTACCAACAGATCTTATAGGCTCGGATCCATGTTATTTGGAAAATAACCAGCCAGAGCAGGCACGCCAGCTTCCTATCTTGATTTGATTTGAGTTTGATTTGATTTGAGTTTATTAAGCATATCATCGTAAGAGTCAAATAACATATTGCACAGAACATATATACAAAAACATAATTATTATAAAATACAAATTAAAACATAAAAATTGACACGATAATATGCCAAGGATATCCCTTAAAGTCAGCGACTTATTTCCAAAGGGGTCCTTATAACTAACAATGAATATATAATATATATTACAACTATTTAAAACATGAAACACCTAAATTACAATATTTAAAACTATATAACCATGTGGTCTAAGAGGATAATTTTAGCATCTTTTTTAAACCTTGATTTTATATTGCACAATTTGACATTTTCGGGAAGTTTGTTCCAATCATGGATTGCATTGTAAAAAAGGAAGCAGAATCTGCTGTTTTGATTTTTGGAACTTGGAAGTTAAAATTGCTACCCCTAGTGTTATAACGATGAAGATGAGATAATTTGACAAAGTTTTCTTTCATATAGCTTGGGCAAACATCATGAAAAATATTAAAAACATGGTTCAAACGGAGCTGCTCAGCCCTTGTCCTGATATTTGAAATGCCTAAATCCTGAAAGTCAGCTTTGTTAATATGATACATGTGATCTTTGCCCAGAATAAATCTGATAACTTTGTTCTGAGCTCGCTGCAATCTGATCGAATGCTATTTAGAAATGGCACAATACCAGGAGGAAATAGAATAATCAAACAGGCACAAAAAATGAGCTGAGCAGACCATTTTCTTCACTTTTTGATTTAAAAAATTTGCTTGTCTGTAGAGGAATTTCAAACGAGAATTAACTTGTTTCACAATTTTGGTTGCAATTTCCTCACCATCAAGAAACTGATTAAGTTCTAGACCAAGATAAACAACAGTATGCTTAGACTTAATTATTTGACCATTGTTAAGAATGATAGAAAAATCAGAAACATTATTGACCTTACGCTTCGATCCAAAGAGAATCAGTTCAGTTTTGCCTGTGTGCAGAGAGAGATTATTTTCTATAAGCCATTTATTGCAGCTCTCCAAGTTATCACGAAGAACATGACTGATTCTCTCTGGATCTTTGTCGAATATATCAAAGCACTATCATCAGCATACTGCAACATAATACAATTAATAGAAGTGGACATGTCATTAACATAGCATAGGAATAAAAGAGGACCTAAATACTGCCTTGGGGAACTCCGCATGTTATGACAAGAGGATCAGACTCAACCCCATCAATTTGAACAATTTGTTTACGATCACAAAGATATGATTCAAACCAGGCTGTGGACTTAACACCCATGGCAGACAGTTTGTTACACAAGATGTTATGGTCAACACTGTCAAATGCCTTCTGGATATCTAATAAAAGCATCCCAGTATAGAAGCCAGCAGCAGTTTTCTTTCTGATATGATCTTGAAGGTGAATGAGGCAAGTGTCAGTTGAGTATGATCCTCTGAAGCCAGATTGGAATTCATAAAGAAGTTTATTTTCAACCAGGAATTTGTTAAATTGGAAAAAGACAGCCTCTTCTAAAATTTTGGAGACAACTGGGAGAATGCTAACAGGTCTATAATTACCTGCATCCAGCCTACTCTTCTTTTTGTAGAGAGGGATGACTTTTGCCAATTTCATTTGAGTTGGAACAATGCCGGACCGAAGAGAAAGGTTGATAATGAAAGTGATTTGCCCTTTAATAGCCTCTGCCGCATCTTTGATAAAACGGGCTGGAAGGTTGTCAAGTCCAGTGCTCTTGCTTGTATTAAGACTGTTTAATTCCTCAAAAATAAACTCCTCGCAAACCTCTTGAAGTTCAAAGGAGTCAGCCGGAACATTCTTATAAAAATATTTAAATGTGTCTGTATCAACACTATAATCAAAAGTAGATTGCTTGGGAAGTTTACCAACCAGATTTGAAGCAATTTCAGTAAAAAAAATGATTGAAATGATCCGCAACATCCCTTTTGTCAAAAAGCTTTTCACCCTAAACATCTAGAACAATACCGTTAGATTCCTTAGTACTTTTCTTATACCCAAGGGTTTTAAGTTGTTTCCACAATTGCTTTGGATTATCCTTGCTTTCCTCAAGTTTATCAACAATATAATTTCGTTTTGCATTTTTGATATCATTGTGTAATTTATCCATGCCTCATCTTTTACTTGTTCTCATTCCTTCAATTTTACAGAAACGTTTTATTTTCGAGTTATATAAAGAATATAAAACGTTTTAATAACGTTCCAAAACATTTTTGAAAACGGTATGCAAAACATTCCAACATAATGTTATTTTAGGGTCTCACATTAGTACATACAGCCTGTCTCAAAAAAAAATTGTGCAAGTGAAAAGCGCCCTCTTTGGCAATTAGAAAATACCGTTGTGGAATAATGCTTACATCAACGTCACGGGCGAAATCTTAGCTCTAAAATGCCGTTTGTTCTGTTCAATTTGCTTGTTCCAATTTCGAGATATGTTTATTTAACCACGAAAGGGTAAAATCACAATTGTGCCACTTTTACTAGGGAAGAGAGCTGTACATGTAAATCAATGATAGCTGATGTTGATGCGTCTAATGCACCCCCCCTTTCGGGGCGCATGCATTAGACTCATCAACATCAGCACGCGTGCATTATTTTGTCTAATATCTCTCTCAACAAGTAATACGCATTCATTAACCTATAACATGTATAAGTGCGCAATATTTGTTTGTCTTTTAACATGTCTTAAGGGGGTACTACACCCCTGCCCAATTTTGTGCCTATTTTTGCATTTTTCTCAACAAGTATAGCGCATTGGGGACAAGTAAGATATGTATATTATAGGGGCAAGGACTACAACTACTGTACTGGAAATTTTATTTCAGCACAGACAACAGTTGTGGAGTAACAGTCAAAAATGAGGGAAAACCAATATTTGATCAATAAATCAGTAACTACTTGCTTTGAGTTGCTGAATTTCCAGTGCAATAGTTGTAGTCCTTGCCCCTATAATATACATATCTTACTTGTCACCAATGCGCTATAATTTTGAGAAAAATGCAAAAATAGGCACAAAATTGGGCAGGTGTAGTAATTTTTAAGTGACTAAGAGAACAGTATTTACCGTGATAAAATCATTGACATGCACATGTATTCAATTTTTACAGCAGAATGTGAAATATTTATTTATCTTTTAATCTCTTTTAAGTGGAAAAAGAGAATCATCATTCCTGCATCATGATAAAACAGTCAAAACAGTCAAAAACAGTTTGTATTGTGTAATTCATGCATTCTTTTGATTTCACGAAGGAACTCATGATAAACTTGATGCTATCACTGTTACATGTAAAGCCCTCTTCCCTAGTAAAAGTGGCACAATTGTGATTTTACCCTTTCGTCCTTAACTAAACATACCTCAAGATTAAAATAAGCAAATTGAACAGAACAAACGGCATTTGAGAGCTAAGACTAAGCCATTAACGTTGATGTAAGCATTATGTCACAACGGTATTTTCTAATTGCCAGAGAGGACGCTTTTCACTTGCACAATTTTTTTTGAGACATGCTGTAATTCACCAGGCAAACTGCCATTCGTTACTTTACACTTCAATGTTAAGCTAATCTTACCATTTTCACAGATTTCATCACTTCCATCGACACAATCCTTGTTTTCATCGCATACATAGACCTGATGAATGCATTCCCCACTTTGACAGGTGAAAACGATTTGGGGCAAGTCATGTTTGATAAATCTATTAAAGTATATAAAAGATAGGTAATGTTATGTCTTTGGCAATGGAGCCAATTATCAATTGTGATAACGTTTAATATTAATGTAATGCATTGACCAAACATTTCTCCATTAATTTCCTATTAAGTCAATATTAAAGCCATATTGTAACATTTGCTGAGGAGGACGCCCTCAATATTTTTCAAAATTCGGTTTTTACACGTCGATTGTAATGTACTTAAAGCGATATTATAACATTTCTTTAAAAATAGATTAGTATTAATTTTCAATAAAATGTTAGCATTTACTGTCAGATATGTCCCCTTTTAATTTTGAGCCGAACAAGTGAGGTAAAGCAAAGAAAATCTGAATTTACAACTAGTCACGCCGGTTGTAATATGTTACGACCCTCTGGCGTGTGTGTGTGTGTCCCGCACGCCGTGTACGTAGTACTGTGTTGACATCGCATACGCGTTCGACTAATATTTCAATCGTAATAATAAAACGCTGATTCAGGCGGTTTATTCAAAATCTCGGATTTTGACAAAACTACAGCACCTAAAGTCTTGATTTTTGCAGAGAATCTTTGTTTACTAAAGTACATTACAATCGTGTAAAAACCTGAATTAAAAATTTTTTTGAGGGCGTTCTCCTCAGCGAATGTTATAATATGGCTTTAAGTAAACTTTAGGTGCTGTAGTTTGGTAAAAAAATCGGAGATTTTGAATAAACGGCCTGAACAAGACGGTTTATTATTACAATGGAAATGTTATTTTAGTACTACCTTGTTTTAATGTGTAGTAATATATTTAAGTCTATAGACTTAAATGAAAATGTGTTCGAGGATTACTCCACTCTCCCTACGATTCGCTGAACCTTTTTTTACGACACCTTTATGTGGTGGCCTCAATCACATGGGCCGAGTAACAGTTGATGTGAATTATTCATAACCGATCGATACCTTGCCTCACTGTGTCATGTTGAGAACAAGCCAACAAAATTCGCCATAGGTTTGCGTGGCTAATACAAAAACCGTGAATTTAGTGCCACCCCCTGAACAAGAGACAACATTTTCAGGTAGCTCATTCCACAACTTGGGTCATATAGGTAAGTAAATGAATGAATTTTGGTAGATTGATAGATATGGATGTAGGTAGCATGTCAATATAGTATTACCTGACTGAAGCGATAGTATTTCAGAATCATGACTGGATACGTTGTCTGAAAAAACAACAACAATGGTTATTTTAATTGAATAAGTATAAATATATTATGTTTGCATTATTTTTTACTGGGTGTCATAAAAACAAAAAAACAAAAATGTATTTTGGTATGTAAGGAAACTGTCAACCGTTAGCTTTAATAGACCAAAACAATTCTTTCAATCGGATCACAACTTGCCCTTTTTAAGAAATGTACCCGTTTTCACTCTGTCCACGGATGAGGTTTGGCTAAATCAAAGATTAAAATGAAACAAACGGTTAATGACATGGAAAGATAATAAAATAAGGCTTCGGAACGCATTATGCATTCACAAGTATCCGGCGCACAAGTATGGTACGCAACGCAATTGAAGCAATGAAGACCAGGGCTGAAACATGTATTCGTCAAGGAGGTAACCAGGTAGAGGGCAGAGCAGCACAGTAAACTCACTTCAGAAGAACCAAAGACAAACCAAACAGCCCTTTTCTCTTTTATCCCAAAAAGAGAAATGACTTTTTGTAAATAAAAAGAAAGCAAGAAATACCAAAGTAAAAAAGGCATAAATCAGCAAGAAAAAAATAAGTAATTGCGAGTATAGCAAAAGATGTCCCATCTCACATCCGCTTTGCCCAAAAATTATTGACACTTAACCAAATCCATAGCCAATAAGCACACCGGTAAAGCCCATTCCCTAAATAAAGTTCTTATTTTATAAAGTTAGCATTGAGGAATGGTTGATATTCATGCATGGTACGTAAAAAACTGGTAATTTGTTAAAAAGTGCATATCTTCAAAAGTTGTGATCCGATTGAAATATTTTTCGGTTTATTAAAGGTTGCTTGACATACCAAAATATACAGTTAGCCAAAGAATTAAGGTACCAGTTATGTGCACCCCTGTATATCCTCAACAAAGACAGATATGTCATAATTGGAATCAGCAGCCAATAGCAGCATCTTTTAGCTCGAATCGTTGAAATTGTGCAAAAAATAAAGACACTACGATCCAAGCCAAAAGTTGCAGTTTCCTCCATTGCATGCCCTACACAAAACGTTCGCGAACAAGAGAACTACAGCCGTGCTTCCATTGATTAGCACGTTAATACCAGCGTCGTGCTTTCATAAATTAGAACACAAAAGTGCAACTTCTGATTTCGTTTCTTCATTAGGTTTTAGATCCCGTTTCTTTAATGCTCAAGCAATTTCATCAAATAAGGTCTTAAATCAGAGCTAAAGAGTACAGGTATTGGCTGCTTGTGTTAATTATGACACATTTGTCTTTGTTTAGGATAGGGGTGAACACAACTGGTACCTTAATTCTTTGGCTTACTGTATGTGATCCACCTTTCTGAAATAGGCACAATAAGGGTTCTGTTTTTGGAAACCCTGTATGTCTTCTTTTAACTCAAATTATTGTGATTTACTATATACGGTTCAAAACGTTTGTAAATTAGCTTTAAAATCCTACTTTTTCTTAATTCTACGGGTTTCATACATATGAACTGGTTGAATGTATTAAGCGCACAAGGTATATCATGCCACATTTGTGTTGAATAGATGGATTCAAAACGTACAGCTGAACAACTGCTTGTATGACTATCATCGGGTTGAGGCGGCCTAAAAATATAAACAAAGACAAAACACTATTACATATATACGCTCGTATACGTATATGTGATGCGATCAAGCAAAATCAGTCGGAACTCGGAAATATTAAAGTTTCAGTTTGTTTCTTATAGGATAGTAAATAGCATTTACAAAACTGCATGTTGCAGAAAACCCCATCGAAATTAAACAACCAGTTCCAAAGATATGACCAATTAAAGAGTTTCCAAAACAAAAGGGAAACAAAACGAAATGTTTACTTTGTTTGGCTATATCTCAAAATCAATATTTCCGAGTTCCGACTGATTTTGCTTCATCGCATCACATATATGTTTGACATCCTATCCTGGATGCTTCCTCCAGCCGTCTGATTTTTCGGCGGCGATTGGTCAGTGACCCGTGCGCCACAACTCGGAGGGGACCTAACAGTTCTGCTATCCAAAGGATCCCGCGACGTCTCAGTTCTTTGACCCCGTTACGGGTCACTGACCAATCGCCGTCGAAAAAACAGACGGCTTGAGGAAGCATCCAGGATAGGATGTGAAACGTCTAAATAGAAAGTCCAGTTGATCGTTGCACTTGAAAACTTGAATTTTGACACCTCCCCAGCAAACACAAAACGTTTTCGACATCATTCGCAAAAGGTTATAAAAGGTTGTCAGAAAACGTTTAAATGTCGGGTTATATAAAGGGTATATTAAGAGTATAAAACGTTTTCATAACCTTAAAAAACATTTTTGATAATCTACTGCTCAGCAAACAAAAAATGTTTTACAGAAAACGTTTAAATGTCGGGTTATATAAAGGGTATAAAAACGTTTTAATAACATTCCAAAAACATTCTTGAAAACTTGATACAAAACATTCTAAACAGAATGTTATTTTGGGAGTTGAAAAATATTTTGCGAAAAACGTTTGCCCAAAATATTTTCAATAACGTTTTAAAAACGTTTTCATGACCTTAATATAACCCGACATTTAAATGTTATGAAAATGTTTTGAAAAAAACATTTTAAGAACATTTCTGTGTTTGCTGGGTTCAAACATTTTAACATAATGTTATTTAAGTATTGACACAATATTTGGCAAAAATGTTTGTAAAAAGTAGTTTACAATAACATTTTTTGAAAACATTTAAAAATATTGTTGTAGTGTGTTTTCATAGAAAACGTTTTAAAACGTTATCATGACCTTTATATAACCCGACATTTTAATGTTATTAAAACGTTTTTACCTAAACCAAAAGCCAAAATATAACTTATTTAAAACGTTTTTAAAACGTTTTGCTGGGTCATTTGTTGCTCTGCGATCTTGTTGAAGAAGGTTACAAGCCTTTCAATGGTAAAGGGTCGGATTTCAAAAGTTGTAGAATTCCCCAGACATATGTGACAAAATTGTTCTGCTTGACATTGCTAATAACATACCTGATTGACCAATCCGTAAAGCTCAATGGTCTACCATCCGACCAACGTCGAACCCTCGTTGACCCATTAAAATACAGACCTATGTAAAGTAAGGGAAAAAGAGGGAAAAAAGATAACAAGATAATATTATTGTACAATATGCCAGTGCATTATGTAGGAATCTGTTGAAAAAAGGTTTTTGTCCACATTCATTTAACAATTAAGTAATTTAGAATAATTGCGTGGCAAACCCGATGGAGTTTTAGCCATAATGTATGATATCTATCCAATTTTAATTATGTTCCTTTCTACCTAAAATGCTGAGCCGAAATAACGAGGTAAAGTGAAAGAAACCCCACTGGCTATTTTGCCGTTTAACGTTGAGCTCTATGTAGCAGTCAAGTTAGCTCAATCGATAAGGCGTTCGACTATGGTGCGAGAGGTTGCGGGTTCGAACCCTGGCGGTGCCTAGTACGCTCTCGTGGAAAAATTGAGTTAGAATTCCCCTGGACAAGCAACTTACTGCTAATTTGTCTCGTTGTAACCCGTACGAAACTCGGGGGCTGATCCTGGTTGCGATGGTTATTTGTGGAATGTCTAGGGTGTGCGCTCTTGAAGCAGCAAAGTCCCTGAATTGTTGTTTAATGGTTTGTGGAATGATTTGGGGCCGTAGGGGTCAGCGACAACCTGTAAAGTGTGCTGAGGCTTGTGGATCAACGTCTAGGCGTTGTGTCTGTGCGTAGCGCACTATAATTCACTGCGCTTTTTATATGACTTAATGTCGACATTGCTCTATATGACTTATAAACACAACTGATTCCATTTTGGTGCAAGTTGGATCATGTGGAAAAATTATAGCAAAAATCAGGCTTGAAAAATATATACATAGCCTATATTATAACGTTGTACATTACGGCTTTACCTTACCTGCTGTGGTATAAAATCATTGAGTAAACACATTATTCCTCTGAGGAAAACTGAAGTTTGACACTGTTCAAAAACAGGTTCTAATTTTAACCAACACAAACGTACCAACATGGCCGTAATTTGGGAAGTATTGGGTTCACGGTGGGAAATTTAGTAAACATTTTGTAATCAATGAGTTGGGCAAAGTTTTAAATTTTATACATCACTTACCAATATATGAGAATGACCATTCCTCAGCGCGCTCCTTGATAAGTAGTTGGTGGATAAAATCACTATCTTCTTGATCGCGTATGCTGACTAGATTTGCATCACTTAGAGTGCATAATCTTTGTGCTTCAGTCCAAGTTAGGGGCGATCCCTTCACAAATTGGTAGCAGAATGATCGAAATAGTATCCAATCAACTTCACATTGACCTTTATAAATTAGTAATATGAAGAAAAATGTATATAGTTGGTGATAATGTTGATGATGATGATGATAAATGATGACTCTCCATTCCACGGTTTAGGGAGTCTAGGGACAACGATAGGTAATGCGAGTAATCAGTAACCGACACTGTGTGTGTGTTCTCTCTCTTGTGCATGAAGTCAGTCACACAATGTCATATCTTTTGACTTGCTTGATGTACGAGAGATAGCTACTCGAGTTATCTACCTCTGTCCAAAAACCGTGGAATGGAGCTGAATGGCCCTGACGATAATGATGATGATGATATGATTATGATTATGATGATGATGGTGATGATGGTGAAGATAATGATGATGACAATAACGATGAAGCCGACAATGATGGCGACGATGATGATAATGATGATGATGATGTTAATGATGTTGTTGATGATGATGATGATGATGATTCTATCATTTTTATATCTTCAAATACTCTTAGAGAGAAAAGGTACGATGCTATTATGAAAATATTCATACTATTCAAATTTTCTTCTCTTCCTACTTCGGTATAAAATTTGGCTGCTGTATATTGAGCACTGAACCCTCGGAACTGATTTTGACCACCGACTTGAAACTCAATGCCCATCCTATTAAAATTACTGCTGATGCCTTTCTCATGCTGCTGTATATTTTCATTGCATACAAGGACATCGTCCTCATTAGAAAAGCCGTATACATGTAATTTCAAATAATTATCATGGCACTGCCCACCATCTCGACCAGGAATATCAAAAGTAATAAATGTCAGCATTATATGCTCATCAGAAGCTACAGTAATGTCCCATTTCCAGGTTGTGTATTTGGGAACTTCAAGTGGAAAATTAGGAGATTGTATTATAGCCTCCGGAATTGTACACGTCCGTGCATACGTATTAGCTGGATTATATATCCCACATGTCGGAGAATCTGGTGAAATAAAAAAAAAAGGCGCACTTTTTAAATCCTTTATGATTAAGACCATGCAAGCTACTTTATAAGTTCATTATTGCCCGACGAGGGTCTCATAATGGCCAGTAAGAATTTGCTCACGACCCTTACACCAAGATAAGAAATCAGCAATAAAGTTGAAATCTTGTTTGCTATTGTTTTGGAGCAACATTGTTTCTCAATAAGTCTGAGGCGTAACCTATAATATTGTCTTTGAGCAATAATATTATATTGTCTTTCAGCTAACAAAGAAAATGTTACATTAAGGTTACTGTTGATCAATGTTATATTAAGGTTACTCTTGCTTTCTTGCCCTGCGGGGCCTATCTATCTGAGACTGGATACATGTGTAATACAAGTACAATAGAAGTTTATTGTGTTTAGCATTTTGCTAATTATAAGGTGCATAATTAATTAGGGTTGATTTCTTGACAAAATAAAATTAACTCTAATAGCCTCTAATTAATTATGTAGATTAAAATTAGCAAAATGCTTAACGTAATATACTTCTACTAGGCGGTTACCCGTATTTCGCGGTTCTCGGCTGTCATAGTTATTGGCTTTTGCAGATATCAAACCTGGGCTTCCTTGGCCAAAGTTACACCCACCGACCAAGTTTGAGCTCCATGAGCAATTTGAAATCTTTGTTTTTTGACCTATGACCTCTTAACCGTAGGTCTGACGAAAAGGTCACTGTGGAAACTTTTGTTTGATAGTCCAAGGTCAACACAATGGCATGGCTAGATTTGCCATTTAAAGTATTTGAAATTAGACTTCAATTGAACTTGACCCTGTCCTTGACCTTTGACCTTAAAATATAAACTCGTTCTTCTTCATACCAAGCTGCACCCACCCACCAAGTTTGAGCCCCGTATGACCTACGGTGGCCTCACATTAGCAGTCACAGACAGACAGACAGAGAATACTAGCGTATTATTATATAGATTTTACTTATACTACATACGACAGGGAGGTAAATAACATGTTAACTGGGTGGGCAAATGCCCACCCAGTAAATTATTTTGCCCACCCAGTAAATTCAACTTGCCCATTGCCAAAAAGTGCCCACCCAGTAAATTATTTTGCCCACAACAAATTGGGCACCATAATAATTATCATAAAACTAGTACCAACGTGTATATCTTGAAATCAACTTGCATTTTGAAAGTGTTGTTGAATAATGAAAGTGATGTATCTTTTCTTAACATTTGCCAATTTATTTATTTACCATGTTTACAACTTCGGAGTACATGTAGGAATAATTATCACACAGTACAACATGGTATATATAAGAAGCCAAAAATAATTTTGAGCAATTTCCACACAAAACCTGAAAAGATTCAGGCTTATGAGCCCATAAATTTGAATATTCTTGAATAAGGTGTGTTGGAACATTATAATTATTTGAAACTTAGATCCAGATATACCGTACATTCATTTCAAGTCTTTGAGCATGCACAAATAGGTAATAGCATTATGAAAATTTACTGAAATCAATCTAAATTTTAAATGTTATTTTACATTATCATCTTTTTACACTTTTTGACTGTGATTCTACATCCATCTTTATTATTATTAATTTTGTGCAACATTGGGGCCTATGTTATAAGAATTAAGAATTATAAAAATTGAACCCTGTCCATATATTGCCAAATTCCACGGTAGATTCATTGTGATGATGTGCCCTGAGTAATTTGATTTGATGATTTGTCTTTGTTTACAAAGTTACATGAGTGATGACATTTTGGGGGAATTCCCCTCTCAAATTGAGCAAAACAAGTTGAATCATATCTAATATGGAATATTTGGAAACCCCCTGAGGTTGTAAAGTGAAGATGACATCATAGATGGATTCCCCTCAGGAAGTGATGTAATGGGATTTCCCCTCAGGAAGTGATGTAATGTTATAATTAAGGCTTGGGAATTCCCACAATCACATTTGGCTATTAATATTGGGGATTTCCAACTGCTTGGTATATAAGAAAAGGTAAACGTATTTCTTCACAGTTTATAGTGTTGATCTGGGCTAGCTAGCTAATATGCTCACAGTCCAATTCCTTCAAAGAAAGGAAATTGCACACCAGAAATATTTTATGTAGGCAAAGTACTACTATTTGCCAGTGTTGTCGGACTCGGAGAAGATCTAACGTACTTCTTCCAAGAAAGGAAAATATATTCTTCTGTCGACTTGCTGAAGTCTGGTGTTTTGATTCAACGCAACTGTCAAAATAAGTGGGGACAACTGCATCGCAGTCCTGCTTCCTGAAGATATTGTGTGAAAGGTGGAAATGGCACCAAGTTTGGAGAACTGCACAAGGAGTTTAGTATTGGAGAACGGCGCAAGGAGTTTTGTATAGGAGAACTGTGCAAGGAGTTATAAACGTGTTTGGACCATTTTCGTATGAGGATTTTATACGCAAGGATTTATAAATGCAAGTGTATAATGGACTTCGCTGATTTTCGCAGGACAAGTGAATAAGGATATATTACATCAGTCGTCCAGAACATTGCAAGAACTTTATGATCACCAAGAAGAAGAATGCTGGCTAAGTACTAAATAGATAAAGAGTGATTTTATTTGATTATTGTGTATGTGCATTTGTTGTCATATATTATACCAATCATAACGTGCTTTCAATTAAAGACTTAGATTTTGTTAGCTTAACCAAACAGTGTATTTGTGTTGTGCATTCGTGTGAGTTCGGGTAAAAGGTGATTTTGGCCTTGAGTCAAGTACGACTCGTAACATCATTTACCGCAGTGGGTGGAAAATACCGGGTAATACCAATATATCATTCATTCATTCATTCATCCGCAAAGATGCAACTTTGGGCACTCCAAAAACCCTAGACTTTGTGAAAATTTGGATAAAAAGTCACAAAAATAGGCTGTAGATAATTAAAAGTGTGGACATTTTGAATTAATAAAAGAAGAAATTCAGGCATGAGAAAGAAATGTGGCATCTCTGATACCAGAAATTACTGGGAAATACTTAAAAACATTGAACATGTTGAAATTACTAGTAAATACCTGGCCATCTACTGGTTTGGTAATAACTTTTTTTATAAATTTTAGAAATATAGTTTTGTTCAAGTTTTAACAAATTTTTATATAATTTCTTATCAATTAATTTCAATACATTTTAGAAAATGCTACTCGTCCAAACAGAAATTTATATTTCTTTAATCTGTGAGTGACGTGTGTCTGTGACAAGAAGTTAAAGTCAAAAGTCAAAAGAGTAAAAGTCAAAATATTACTTCACTGTAATACCAAATAAAAACATTACCCTTCCCATTTTCCTGCCTAGGTGTAATGGTGAGTGAAAATTTTTAAATGTCCAAAGTGAAATATAATATGATATACAATTTTTCTTGAATGTTGCAACATATGCTAATAAGATGCATTAGGCCAAAAAAAAAAAAAAGAAGATGTTTGCTTGCCCTCAACCGACCGACCCTAATTTTGGAAATCAGAAAAAAGCTTTTTTTTTCTATTTACTGTACAAAAGAATACCAACCCTATTTTTGGAAATTCCTGAAAAAGTTTTTTTTTCTTTTCAAATGTTTGCATTCTGAAGATGTAAAAAAATGTATTTTAGAGCTTGTGTTCAACATTTTAGTTGTTTTGTAATGTTAGTTGATTCATTTTGACATAAAAATTGTCTGATTTTTCAAATTTTGAGCCTTGATTAATACAAACAGTAGAGTTTGCTAGTAATAAAAAAAAAAAAGAAGATATCCCGACCGACCGACCGACCGACCCAATTGTTAAAATTTATTTGAGGGCAAGGAAACATTTTTTTTCTTGGCCTTATGGGGAGGGTAAAGTCCACTTTTTACATCAAAGCCAACTTCCACGCAAAACCAGGTCTACATTTCCGAAAATCCAAAGGCCTTTATGAAATTAATTATCGCTGCCCACCCAGTAAATTATTTTCCCTAATTTGAGGGCAAAAATAAATTAAATTGCCCACCCAGTAAATTATCCTTATTTACCTCCCTGACATACGAGGGGCGGTCAAAAAGTTCGTAGAACAAGGTATGCTACTTGTCACACGGGAATGAATTTGATCTCATTTGTAAGCTTGTTCCTTCAAACATAACTGCAACACTGTATGGACAGGACACTCTGCAGAGGAAGGCTACCTCCTCAGAATTCACAGGTACTACCAAAATTGAATACTGGGTCACAGGGGAAATTTCCCCCGGTGGTGGTGAAAACTCAAATGAAATTTGATAATGTACAATTGGCGATGATTACAAAACAAGGATAGTCTTACCGGTTATATAACAACCGAGTATTTCTAATCTCATACATGGCATAATGTGCCAATCGATTGGCGTAATACGAAGGATTGATACCACCAGGTTCGCTTTAGGATAGTTCCAAACTCTCGTGGTGCGGTCAAAGTTCTCCGTAAATACCTTTTAATTATTGCACAAAATGGAAAAAAAACGGAATTCTAATTGCGTACCAAAATCTAACACTGTCGACAAAACGAAGGAAATAAGTCATGAATATTGCATATTTACACACATCAAATAAGGTTTCAATACAGATTTCCACCTCAAACATCTCTGATATAGCTACCATACTTGATTATCAACTTTGGCAATCTTTACATCTAATTTCCTGTTGCTTGTACTTAAACGGGCATTGCGTGATCCACAGCCTCATCCCCCCACTTTTCTCAAAAAAAGTTTAGATTTTTATATCACTGGAAACCTCCTGCTACATAATTTTTATGTACAAAAATTTCCTGCAGATTAATTCGTTTAGCAAAAATAACACCAAATTTGAGTTTTGTTCTGGTATACCACAACGAAGTTACAACAGTGGCATATGGAGCAATGTAATACACATAATCATGCATAACTCGCAAACGCAAAATCGGAATCAACTGAAATTTTGGGAATAAGATTTTTTCGTGGTTATTTAGAGAAAAATGTCATAAAAAGAGGATGAAGGATCACGAAATATTCCTTTAAAATAAATACGTGATGATTTTTGATTAATTGACCAGATTGCTTGTTTCCTGTATGATATGTTTAGCAAACTGCCTTTCTATCAACTAAATATTTTAAAAAATCAGCACTTAATACCTGCATATCTTTTGTATCATCAGCAAGATAATTGTGAAGTTTCGATTCATATGATACGTTATACTTGGTGACCCAATAGTCAACATTCCCGCACCCCTGTGTGACAATAGCGCCAACTTGAAATTCTCCAAGCAAGTACTCAATTTGCAGCCATGGTTGGAAATCTTCAGGATGGGGAAGCCATCCGGTTGCATTGTAGGGCGGGTGCCATATTTCCATGCTGGATGAAGCGATGGTGTTTTGTGGGCCATAGTGGCTGGAATTTCTCATCGTGTAACTTCCATTTTTTGCTTTATAGCTACATTCTGCAGCAACAAGATTATAATCAATATATTGTTTTTACTTTAACTTAATTTTATTTATTTTAGAATTGTTCTTTTATTTTAAAGATAACTTAATTGTTTACATTCTGCTTGGCTTTTCTTTGAAATATTAGTTTATAATAATTATCATTTAATCTTTTTACATTCGATCGAAAATAATGATCCGTCAAAGAATAACGCGTATTGGGTAACAATAATTACGTGTTTGCAAGTGAATTAAAGACAACAACACATCCTCAGTGGCGTACCGTGGCCGCCCCAACCCCGGGGGGGCTGAAGAAAATTCAATTTTGCCGCCCCTTCCTCAACAGCCCAAAAAGGTTGACCCAATTTGTTTTCGATCGTTTGAAAAGTGAAGAGCAAAAAAAAAAAAAAAAAAAAAAAAAAAAAGGGGGTTTCAGGCGCTAGCGCCCTATCCTAAAAGCAGCACATTTTGATGTATAGTACCATTTTTTCAAACATTTTTATGCTTTATCAAATTTTTCCGCCCTTTTTCATTTACTAAATCTTTTTGCCGCCCCGTCGTTTTTGCCGCCCCTGTTTTTGCCGCCGCCCCTTCATTTTGGCCGCCCCTGCTTTTTACCACGGGGGCTGGCGCCCCAAAGCCCCCCCAATACGCGCATGGTCCTTGATTCTTATAAGCTTACTTATGTGACTCAAATATACTATTTTATTTTTCTGTATTCCAAAGACATTACAGCATAATTTGTCGTAGAAGTAGTGATGTAACAGAAATAGTTGGCATGTGTCTACATATTATATACCTTGGTCTGTTTCAATTCCCCGCCCAGCACAGACCGCAACCATCAAATGATAACAAAGGAACATGTGTTATGATGACGTGACGTCAAGTACAGGGTAATACATTTTATGATACATTCAAATAAGTTCGCGAATGGTGTAGGGACATCGCCATGGTAATTATTCCTGTTACATCACAACATCTACGGCGAATTACCGTTGTCCAAACAACCGTAGTATTCGATTCGTATGCCATTTACAGCTGTCCGATTTGTCGCTACTATTATTGGTATTATTTTGATAGCAGCGGTTTGAATACTTGGCTCGATGGATGTTATTTGTGGACATGAACTTCCACCCCTTACAGCTGCGATCTGAAAGATAAGAGATTTAATGTTTTGATCATAATGCAATATAAATTTTAAACTATGATATATATATATATATATGCAACTAAGCCGCTGTTTTTCATATAAATTTTAAATAAATGTAATGTCATTATCTAAACCACGTCTAAACCAGCACGAGGAGACTGGAAACTATACATGTTGTTTTCTGCTCAAGGTTCAAATTTGGTTTGAATATTTATTATGTTTATCTGTCGGTCCAATATCGGAGCGGTTATTAAACCACCCAATCCTCTGGAGGACAGCATCTCATACATGTATATTTACTCTCTCTGTTGGTCAACGTTACATTAAGGTTACGCATTACTTTCTTAAATATAAAAAATATTAAAAGGGCAAACGGCTGTGGATCGATAACTTAAGGCTACGCATTGCTCTCTTGCCCTGTGGGGCTATTATATATGGAAACTAAAAAAACCCAAAAAACAAAACAAAAACCCCAAAAAACACACATCAAGGCATCAAGCTTGCGGCAGGTCTAAGGCCGGAAACTCCCATAGTGATGACTTGCAACTAATAGTGTTCCAATATATACATATAATGGCCCCGCACGGCAAGAAAGCAATGCGTAACCTTAAGTTATTGACAGCCCGTCACTTTATTTCTTAATTTCTTTCATTCTTCACGCCCTACCCTCTATGGAGGAGAGCTAATTTATAGTTTCAGCTGATCATTATTGTTTATGAGAGCTATTTGTTCCTTTGTAGCCATGCGGGGCAATTGAACAATATTATATAGAATTGCAGATTCATACGTAGTGGAATTCCGGAAATAACAATGACAATTATTAATTTAGACTTCAACACTTCTTGTTTATTTCGCTTACCTGGAGCGCTTTCGAGGAACGTCCTGTTGTTAGCTCTAATGTTTTCTTGGAAACGGCTAGAGACCAACCTGATCAGGTGACTTCACACTTGATGACGTCACCGAAGTCGGAAGTTTCCTGCCCCTTGTGCCGCTGGGTTTGATCAGGTTGTCCACACAGGATCTAATTTCAATCAGGTTGGTCTCTAGCCGGGGTCTCTAGCCGTTTCCAAGAAAACATCAGAGCTAACAACATCGACTGATGACGAGGAAGTTCCTCGAAAGCGCTCCCGGTAAGCGAAATAAACAAGTAGTGTTGTAGTCTAAATTAATAATTTTCATTGAACAGTATTGTTTTGAAGCTCAAATCGGCGTAAGATGAAATCATATCGACATGAGACGAACTTACATCGGCATGATAAGCAGGGGTGTAGCAAGCGGGTGGACAGGTGGACGAAGTCCAGGGCCCCGAGGGTTCAAGCAAAAATGAAATAAGGACTGATACAGCATATCTTAAAACGCCCCCGCACTGCTCCTTGTCCATGAGCCCCAGAGGTTCTTGCTACGCCCCTGATAGGAACTCACATCGGCACGAGAGGAACTTACACCGGCTTGAGGTACTGGTATCATACTTACGTCTTCCATCCCGCTTGTAGTCACAATGTTCCAGACTACATCATCGGAGTTGTAAAACAAGTAGCTTAGTTGAAATTTTTCTATATTAGACGATCCACTTTGTTGTATGGCAATGGCAGATATTATCATTTGATGTGGAAACGAAACCTATAAATTCCATTTTCGTATAACATTTTAATATGATGGTTAAATAACACAATCACATACATGTATACTTTGATCAGCTCGTAATCGGCGGGAATTGTTAGCCTTTTACAACTACGCCGAAAAGTAGACCCACGTTTAATGTGATATAGTTGCCCTGGCTGATCTATGTCGTGCGTGTTAAATAAAGTAGACAAAGTATACGACTTCAATTAATAATTTGTGATGCTTCTGGCGAGATGTCACAAGACAATTCTCAAAATAAAATACATTGATATTAATCCGCGATGTCATAAGGCCCGTCGATTACGAGCTGATCAAACTATATAAAAATAGCTATGCCATTTAGGTATGGGTATTCGAAATTTACGAATGATTGTCCTATTTCCTTTATTAATCTAATACAGTAATAATGAGGCATTGCTTTGTTATTGATAATGATCAAGTATAAAACAACTTATGGGATTGAACTATTAGGTAAACACAAGGTCAAAATAGAAACATCTTACCTGCAGCCACGATTCAGTGTCATCTGGTGCTGGCGCCCAAAATGAACCATGATTAAGTCTACCACCCCATGGTAGGTAACTATCATTCAATGAGCTCGATGCGGATATCTGGCTGTCTTCGATCAAACCGTCTTCCATGCCCAGAGGCATTGAGCAATAATATGCTATTATGTATGAAATGCCAAACGTAGATGTATATTATCAGTCCAAGAGATTGCCAAATATGGATCAGGAGTATTACATAATAATACCCTGCTATGACAATAGCTGCACTAGGTTAATCGTATAATCTCCTTATGTGGTTAGCATGGCTGGGCCAGGAAATCCACAAGGTCAGCCAATGTATGTACATGTATTCGGTACATGTGCCATATCTTTTACAATGGGTGATACATTTATGGTTTGTTTTATTTCAAAACGCAACAGTCGATATTCTAAAGCTTGGTCCAAATCTAAGAGAAGAACCAACTCTAGTAATTTATGTGGTTTCAAATTATATCGGCCGTTGCCTTTTTGATAGAAATGGTGTTTGTTGATGTGCACAGTTTCCCATTAAGCTCCATTAGATCATAACATGCTGTTGTACATCCAAGGTCAAAGGTCTTTTAATCCATATTTGGCGTTGTTCTGGGACTGATTATGTGTATTATTTTACTCACATGTAATATCACCATAATTCCTGATCGAAGCCGTAGACGTGTTAAATTTCATTGTTGATCAATAATCACCAATTACTCTGACACTATCCACGACATTTGTAATAGCGAAACAATGATTATATACCTAATACGTTGAATAACACTTACCAAAAGTAGCAGGGGCATTGAGTTCTTGTCAGCACTGTAATCTTTTATAATATAGCTGGATAGGAACTTTATTTTCCCAGTTTTGGTTATTGCACCAATCAGATATGCACAAGAAATGATTGATTACGTAATGTGGGCTACTTTTTTTAGTGTTAATCTACATCTTTCTGAGCCAACGTATTATACAAAATAAATAGTTTGTCTACTTCATTCATTAATTAATTATTCATTTCAATATTATTGATCTTTAGTTCACAAACTATGCTCTCTTACCATCTGATTGCCTTCGTTGTATACCAAGACATTCTGCAAAAACAAGATAATGTTTAAAGAAAACATAAACATGCAAATGAGAACCGGATTCCTTTCCTACACTAAAATGAACTCCTCTCACCATGCTCACGAATGTACAAAGTATAGAGGTTTAATACTTTTTTTGGGTCACTATGTTTGAAAAAATCATTTTAATTAACAAAAGTTGTAGCTTCAAAAATTATACTCAAAAAATAGCATTTTGCCGATTTAATTAAAGATTCATAATTAAAAAAAGTAAATGAGATATTTCAATTTTTCTTTTTGATTTTGAAAGCATTAGTCAAGTTACGAGTACATAAAGTAGTGCAAAAATGAACTCAAATTTGATTGCAAAGGTGGTTTCTATATATGAAGATCTTAGTTGCAAAAGGCCTTGCATCCACAAAAGGCACTGTATAAAATAAATAATAAAATAAATAGGAAGGTTTGAAGATTGTATCAACCTTTAGTTTCTATTCATCAACACTTTATCCAAAACCAAAATGAATCAAATCGAACAAGTAATAATTGCACAATTAAAAAAAAGCTGTTTTTCTCAAAAAATAAAAAAAGTGGATGTAAGGCCTTTTGCAACTAAGATCTTCATATATTAAAAAATACGCGCGAGTTTACGTCCACACGACTTAAGCTAATCGTAGATCCATCCATTGAGATTAAGATTGAGAGTAAGTGATAACATTTTTACCCCAGCACCTTACCCGTGGAAGGCGCGTAACCACTAATGGTGGGGGCATCACAGATTTGCATTTCGTTCTTGTAAAATTACTTTTTACGTGGTGAAAATTGTATGTTCGTAGAATTTTTAGCCAAAAATTGCCTATATTGTTGTACACGGCCAGAATGTCCCTATTTTGCGAGGGCGCGCTCACATTATGACGTCAGAAACATGTGGGAAATGTTGTACATAATTTTGTATTACTGAATAGAGGAGACCCGGTATGATAGCTATACATTCAGTGGTACCAAAAACGGTATATGACGTTTATCTCGTAGTTTGTGTTACCTAAAATGGCAGGACGAGTAATTATTACAAACTAAATATTCGCGTCCAATGTTCCTAATGCTGTACGTAATGAATGGCGTACAAGACCTGCTCGGGTCAATATTAAAAAGGGGACATAACTGCCAGTGAAAACGAAATGTTATTCTAAGATCTTGTGTTCGGGACGGCCCAATTGAAGTCAACTCCTGTATTTGTTAGCTTTTGTTCGTTCCCCAAATTTCCCCATGTAATCATGTTATAGTGAAACGAAATGTTTTTGTATCAGTTTCAGTTTCAGTTTATTAGGTTATACGCATCTTACCACATAGATATTGGTCTGTACCATCTGAACAATCAGCATTATCATCACACACACCATCAAGTCTTACACAAGCTCCATCCAAACATGCAAATTCAGAGGTGTGACATCCCAGTAGTTCATCTAATAAACGAAACGAAATTAAA
Organism: Amphiura filiformis; assembly: GCF_039555335.1. NCBI lineage: Eukaryota > Metazoa > Echinodermata > Ophiuroidea > Amphilepidida > Amphiuridae > Amphiura > Amphiura filiformis. Next base: position 49,748,662 of record NC_092644.1, on the reverse strand, counting down.
ATCCCTAAATTATGGACAGTCGGGTGCCACGAGTGGGCTGAGCCCAGCGTGTACTATTATGTTTGCTGTTTTGATAATGAACATTATTATTGTCCTAGGCACCACATTGAATTTGGTCCTATAGAACTATCGGTGCCCGGTTAGGTACCGATGACTCTTAACACCACTCCCTGGTGATGCAATAAATTGTATCAAGCATTAATAGTTAACAGTTGCATAGTGTTATTGTGTTTCATTTAAATAAAAAAACGAATGTACTGTACAAATGTTCAGGGTACGATAAAAGGGCAATCGGTACCTCTTCGGGCACCGATAGCGCTATAGGACCAAAACAGATGTTGTGCCCTAGGATGTCGATTAAAAAATTAAAATAGACAATGTCACAGTAGTACAGATTGGCCGATATAATAACAAGTAAATTTATATACCTGTAACTCCAATTCGCTGAACAGTGAGTAAGAAACCATCACTAACAATACTACCATCACTGATGAATTTCAACCATACGTGGTTTGTCTTAGAGTTGATCCTCAACGTTTTTCCAACTGAAGCATTTAGAGATAATAAAGGCTGTTCTTCCGTGACAACGCCTTTACCTATTTCCAATCGATCATTTGTTCCCCGTAGTTCCAACCTGATAACGACAATTTGGATGATAGAATCAATGGGTGTATTCAAGAACCATGTGCAATCCAGATGGCTTGGATACCTTAGCGGATAATGGGGCGACGTAAGATTATAGGTTTGAGATTCCGACAGGAAAATATCATGCGAGCTGTCCCAGTGTATGCAGGTAGGCAGAAGTTGCACTGTAGAATATTGCCCGAAATTAAAATAAAAAAGACAGAAAGAAAAGGAAATCAATTATAAGACGTCACAATAAAACGGCTCAAAATATTGTACACACATTATTACCTGACATGTGGACTTCCTGATCTTTACACTATCCAGTGATAATGCACCACCATAGACAAAAGTTAAGATTGCGCTCCTTAAAGGTGACAAACGTGTAGTTTATGTGCATTGAAATCCCTGTAAACAAAACGTTTAACATTATTTGATCCCAAAGGACAAGGTTGTTTAAATTTTAATCTGAACGGTTGTTTAAAGTCACTAATGATGGATTTTGTTATAAATAGTTGCAGTGCGGTACGGGTAATTGACCATGGTCACGCGTCTGAAGTTGGGTACCCCAATAGATTGGAGTGGTGACATTTTACTTGAGAAAATGAAATGTACCATTTTGTTTGTTTAGGATGATGACTAGGCTTACAAGCTATTTTGGACTTAATGGAAAGCTTGGTTGTTCCTCGTTAAATTAATACCAAATTAAGGTATCATTACCTTGCTTCTAATTACTTTTATGATTAATTAAGCTGCCGAAGTCTAACTTTATAAAATGATACGATTACATTACATTTTGAACAATGTCCGTATATTGCATATACAACGAACCCGTTTCTTGCATGGAGCTCGTGGAGTACGCGTACTGAACGCCTTTACATTGTACTTACTACATGATACTTCGTCAGCCAAATTGCCGCAATCATTTATACCATTGCATATGGCATATCTTGAAGCACAAATTCCGTTTCGACAATTAAAACTTTGATTCGCACATCGATGACCTAAATGAAAATAAGAAATAGAAAAAAATGGAAAAATCTACAACGCTTTTCATAAGCAGTTTATAGTCGTTTAAATCTTGCATATTAGTCGCAATTCTTCTTCCTCTTGCTCTCTCATTACCGTATTCTTTTTTATTTGATTATCTTTGCCTTCTTCTTCTGTTACGTCACTCTTTTTAGTTGTTCTTCGTCTTCCTCTTTCTTCTCAATTTTCTTATCTTACGCTTTTGTTCTTGCAATTCGTCTATAATGATGTTACATAATAGACTTATTACTTGCCTGATAAGGATTGTTGTTCAAGCTTTAACCGAAAACCAACTCCGGAAGTAAACGTAGGTGCAGTTGTATCTATATCTTCATCGCGCCAGGATGCAATAAACTGCGTACGAACTGATATCATATTAGCAGAAAATGTCACCGATTCAATACGGCGATCTCTGTTTATAGTGATATTTCTTGTTGATGGCATAAATGGGTCAATTCCATCACTGATAATTATTGCGTCCAAATATCCCAATAAAGTAAGTTTGTGAAAAGACACTTTAATGCCTGAAATGCTGCGAATTAACCAAGTACATTTGAGATCGACAGGGTAGGCGAAAGGAAAGTTTGGCGACGTGATATAAACAGGCGATGAGTCAGTGATATTGAGCTGAAATTCAGAGTGTCTTTCAGTGCAGAAAGCATTGTTTTCTTCATCTGTAAATTAAATAAAACAGTGGTTATAGACCAAGCCACATATCTAAAGCTCCACGGGAACTTTTTTGCCACAATATTTGAAGTTGTTTACATCAGTTAAAGGGCGTACACGTATCCACGTGACAGCGAGTATCGCGGAAAATTGTACGCCTTGCGTATTGATCTGCATAGCATATGCATGTTTTACTGCGTTCCATACGCAATCAGAGCATATGATTTCAAATAATATGCTTTCACGTGACGCGTTTTGACAAATCACAGTGCGTAAATTTTAGTAATAAGCCGTGAGGGTAACAGAATTAAGAAATAAGCATAATGCAGTATCCTTTGCTCTTTAATAATGTGTCTGAGGCAGTAGAAGCGTAAATAATTTATTTAGACGTTTTTACTGATGAGGACACATTATTTGGGTGTAAAGGGTAATGCTACACCTTTATTTCTATTCTATTACCACAAAATAGTGGTACCAAACCAAAGCCAAAACAAAACAACAAACTTCAGGCCCCTAATGGTGCGTCAAGGTTTATTACAAACTCTAATGGTGACCCGCAGGTCAAATTGCAAGAATTTACATTAATTACACCTAAACAGAAACAATGCAGTTTGTAGGCAGCGGCCTAATCAACGCCAATATTGCAACATTAAAACAAACAACTATACAAACATCCAATCCCTACCCACCCCCCGTAGGAAATGAGGATAAAGTGCATTGCCCAAGGACACAACACGTTGACACAAGCGGGGCTCGAACTCGCAACCTATGGATTATGAGTCACGCGCCTTATCCACTCGGCCACACGTGCTCCATTTAGCATTATGTTTTACAAAATTGCAAGAACAATATGCTAAAAGGCAATAATGACCTTGATATTTTTTGCAAATCCAGTTGTTCTGTTGATAGCACGTAGAAGGCTCCCAGCTATATCCTTGGTACACAGCAATATAGAAACATATTTCGTTGTATAGACCTACAGCCGCATCAAAATGAAATGGGTCATATAATGTGTAGTTGAAAGTTGTTCGGTCGCTCCAATATGTCGTGGTCTCATCTGCATTGTATTTGTATTGGGAAAAGGTTAGATTGCAATGCATTAGTCAAAAAACGATAAACTGTAACGTGATTTAGTGAATTTGCACTGCGCTTTTATCAGTATATCAATGAGCTCTGAAGAATTGTGAAAGTCTTCTAAAATCTTCCCATATTCATGTCCCATCATGAAAATACGAGTCATAAATTTGATATTTAAAAATCATTCAATTGAATAAACTCCGGCCGCCTTTCTTTTCGTCCTTGGAAACTCCCTTTGTTGCCTCCTCCCCTTTAGTTATGTTATATCACACGTAAGCCAATACGGAAGCATCAAGAGTTCACACTAACCTTTAACGAGCAGAAGGTTACTCAAGCCAATCCAAAACCTTCCACAGGAATGACTGAAAGGGTAAGAAAACAACTTTATAAAACCGGATGTAAACACCCCCCCCCCACACACACACCAGATAGGTCTCCACTGTGATCCTTGCAAAGATAGTGAAATCTATTACACAATAAACACACCTCACAGGTCATACAGTCAGTATTTCCAGTATTTTCAAGATTTTTGTAGCAATATTACACATTCGGAAGCCCCCAAGTGTAATAATTTTCCTATTCAATACTTAAATTTGATGATATCTAAAGAGTTCCTATCCTTTTCAATGGCATGAGTATTTGGTCACGCTTGCTGGTCTTGGTATGTCGTGCCAATGGGTCACGTGCGTATTTATAACTCATTACAACAAGTTACCACAGACCGAGTGACAAACTATAATGAGCTGTGACATCATCACACAATTTACATATCGCCGTCCACAGCCAATTCAATATTGGAGCACCATTGGCCTGTTTGCCAAATATTCATGAGAACCGCATACACTGCCACGAGAGGATGATCATACAGGGTGTCCCAGAATGATTTATACCGAGAAAAATGGAATTTTTTAGGCATGAACGGCATTTTTATTGGTCATATTGTTTTACATTTTAAGTTCTACATATTTTAGTTTTCTCAATTTTATTATTTAAAAAATTGGACGTTTCTAGTAGAAGTTAGAGAGGATTGCGTAAAAATGGTGAATTCCAAGTTTTGACAAAACAACCTATTTTGAAAATCTGTAAAATTACTAACCGTTCAGCACAAAGTACTGTTATGCAGTATATTGCTGTGTCCTGTTCTTACTTCTACTAAATAGTCGATATATATCGTTTATTTATGATGTTACGAAGCAATCATTGTATGGAATAAAGTATTTGCTACGCTTGAGTGATCTTAAACTATTCTTTCTTTGGCGGCAGTTTTGAAGGCAATTATTGAGGTGTGTGAGTTTCATCATTTGAAATGCCGGCAGAGATTTTTCATAAAAGTATAGAGAAGGCTCGTTCTTAGCATGCATATTATGTCCACAGTATATGGGCAAACCCACAGCTACGTAACGAAGAGGATTAAGATTTACTAGGATCCTTGAGGAAGTTATATCCTCTGTAATAATGACATTTTTGGGTAAAAATTGTGGTAAAAATCGCATAAAAAGTATCTGAGGTCATATTGAAATGTTTCACTTAATCCCATATCAAGAATTATTTAGCATTGTAAGCTCTACATCTGTGCCAAATTTGGTGTATTTCCTATCAAAGAATGTAGGATTTCTCCAATATATTGCACAGTGCGGCTGGACGATGGTGATAAAGGATCCAAGTGTTATGATGCCTTTGCACTGTAAATTGCACACATGCAGTTTTCGTCCATTTTCAGTAATAGCAATGTCACGCCAAAACGAATCAAGCTATTTCCATGAAAATCACAGAATAAGTAGGAGACATGTGTGGCATTGTATTCGCCAGCGACGTGGTTACATAACTCCTTGGTAACTGGATCACGCACCTTTAGGAATTGGTAGTACATGCCATAGACTTTGTGTTGCGATCATTTCGATCGTGGTGCAAAACTCAAAAGCGTGATCCAGTTGACATAGTGATAATCGGATTACACGTAACACTTCGCTGGCGAATTGCACGTATTAAAATTAGATATACCGTTGACTATATATTTTTGATATTTTGTTTGAGACACCCTGTATAAATGAGAATGTACACAATGACCTGCGCATGCACGGCTATAGAGGTTGTGCATATGACGTATCATACCGTAAATATGACGGACTACTTAAATGAGTAGAACAGGGTTTTTTTTCGTCGTCTTATAGACGAATCCAATTTCACGCAATCCTATACCTCAATGGCTGCCAAAGTTGGGTCCCCGTCGGCTCAATCTCACCTTAATGTGAAATAGTGCGGCCTTGGAGGGTATTTTAAACTGCATTCTATCACCCGTGTTACACGTAGACAAGAGATTGATGACAGTTTACAACAAAAAAAGAATCTAACATCGATTTTTAAGCGGCTTTTTGGTGTTGCGGGGACCCAAAGATGGCCGACCAAATCCTGACCATGACTTGGCTCGTTGGATTCGTCTATAGACGAAAATATACGGACACCAAACAACCCTTCCTCTTCCACCACACAAACAACTCGCAGAACAAACTTGTATTCTTACCCCAAAACTTCTTGTAAAATAAAATCCATCTCATTTTGGTTTTCAATGCTGACTAATTCAGCGCCTTCATCTTGACATCTATAACGTGCTTTTTCCCATGTGAGAATTTCACTTCCATTACTTGCCTGGAAAAAAGAAAATTGTCTCGATTAAAGCAATATTATAACAATTCCATAATAAATGGATTTTTCGAGTCGAGCAAATGAGGTAAAGCCAAGAAAATCGCTATTTCATATATATCCTCTATGCGTCTATCAGTCTGTTGATCGTTGATAAGGTCGAATGGCACAATGTTTTATAAGCATCTCGTAGATTTATGCATGGACGTATAAATAAGACGCATAAACATGAAAACACAAATATACTCATGGACGCCCACTTATACGTTCATGATCAAACCATGGAGGTATATAAATAAATGGAGAATGATCGCCAGAATTCTAATCTCCTAAGTGGAGATTATCCCGTTACCTCTATTCAATGAGTCACCAAACTTGAATTGACCAGCCACTTCAGCCAAGCTATTGATATCCACGATGGTTATGAGCCTCTACCATGGTTCATTGATTGTCACTCCCAAAATTTCCTCATAGGAATTGACCCTACATTGACCCGTACCGGAAGCCTTGTAAAAGAGACTGTATAATGACGTCAGCTAGTCAATCAGCTAGTTCAAAGTCACCAGTTTTGATAGCTTATTGTTTCATGTATGATCGTGCGAAAACCCGAAGAAATTCGGATGTTCTGTTCTCAAGTTATGAAACTGTTTTCTACACTAGTTGTGCTGTAACTTGACAAATATACTTAATTTTCATGTTCATATATCAAGCTTTTAAGGGGGTCTGAGGGAGTTCAATATAGTGCAAATGAAAGCAAAACGTTTTTACCTTCCGATTGTGAAACAATTATGTTGGGCCAATTTGGGCCATTTGAGTTACGAGCGAGCAAAATTTACCGGAAGTACTTCGAATTCAAGCAAAAGTGATGATCAGACAATCTTTTAGAGAGAAATTGATATATGGAATGTATAGGCCCTATATACTTTGTTTAAACAGTTTCTCATAGTTTAGTGTATGATAACCGTGATGTTGGTTGAAGCTTCGGGTCAAATTGATTGAGTGCCATGACGGATATGTCATGTTATTGTTTTTAAACTTTTAATTCTGTATTGTCATGAAATCGTATAGGCCGCCTAAATCATCATCATTAAACTTCTCATTGTATAATAAATAATTATCAGTATTTAGGCCTAAATGATTATTAATATTATTAGGAGGCTATCATTTTCTTTGGAGGAGGGGTTCCAAATATACGGGGGTCATAACTTTTGGAAAAAAAAAGTCATAATTCAATTTTTTCATGACCAAAATGTAGGGAGTCACAAGACAAGATGACAACAGATAAGGTGTTTCTTTTTTTTAAAATTCTGATTTCTTGATGCAATTTAAGCACTCAATTTTGGGCGAAAATGAGATTTTGATATAAAAATTTTATGAAACATGAGCACTTAATTTCCAATAAGTATAAACTTCATTTTACCCCATTGAAAGCAATGGCCAGTGAAACAGACTTCACAATGTAATCAGCTTAGCATAATCAATATAAACCTGAAATTGCCTATTCAACAATAATTGGTCATAACCAACGTAGTACAAAAGAGGCTTGGCTGGATCATTCTCCATTTATTTATATACCTCCATGATCAAACCGATCAACGAGATATTTCAGCCACTACGCAAGTTGACTAAAATTACGAAATATACACTACAATCATATAGGCGTAGATCCGGGGGGATGGGGGGGGGGGATTCCCCCCAATATTTTGGGACGCCTGTATGTGGGTTTCTGACCAACTTAACCTCATATTTGGCCATTTTAACCTAAAAAACCTAGATTATTTGCGCGCTCCGTGCGCATTTATTCACTTTTTGTACAATATTTCACCAATTTAACTTATTTTGTTGCCAAAAGGTGCTGCATTCACAATACTTCAAGAAAAACCAACAGCCGTGTCTACACACTTCGACCCATGCTCCCTCTACCATAGCAATAAATGAATACAATTTTAGAATAGAACCAAGGGGGTGACACTAAATTCACGGTTGTTCTATTAGCAACGCAAAACCTATGAAAAATTCCGCTGGTTTACTAGCTATAAAGTGAGGCCAGTTATCGATCCGTTATGAATAATTCATGTTCGACCCTTGGATCATGTTAATTGATATTGGCAAATAACAACGTTGTTAGTTTTGCGAACTTTGCCTGTTCAATGAGAGTATAGCGCGCCCCAATACATCTGGGCACAAACCAGGCGAAAACGATCCAGTTTAATGAAATGGCGGACGGGTATTCCCATCAGGCACCAGTGATATGTTTTTTTCAAAGAAAGTCTACTAATTTGATATGAAATGACATGTTGCAATAGCAAAGTCAAAATTAGGACTTGCTGTCAATAATATGAAGGAAATATGTGACAGAGGCAAGGTGTGAAATACAAGTAGTATTTAAGTTATAATAACCTTTGATACCCGACCTGACCTTCCATCATGGCGGCTTATTCGTCTTATGTATTTCTATTATGCTCTCAAGTAAAATAAAATACCACTCTGCACTAAGCAGACAGAATGTTACTTGGCTCCCAGCATGAATGATTGGTTTTATACGGAGGTAAAGAAATGCACAGTGTATGTGCAATCCGTGCATCAATACTCCAAATATTTACGGTAAATCTGAATAGTGGTCACATGTTGATTATCATGTGTTCGGGAAATCACGTGGCAACATTTTAAGATTTCAGGCTTATTTACTAGTTAATTGCCATTTGTACGCTTTATTATTTATCTTTGTTAATTAACATATATTTTAAATGCTGATAAATCGTGGTTGGCTGCCCATGATATCTGTTAAATTCAATGTTTTATGAATATAATTCTACCACGCAGAGGAGGTCACGCAGCAGAATTTCACATCACCTGACTTAGCTAGATTTCGAAGCTCTGCTCTTCAAATTCATGTAAATTTCAAAGTTTATACATTTAATATATTTAATATGATACTAATTTTTTGTTATAACCAACTGGTACACGAAATATACTAGCTTATTACCTATACAGAAAGGTGATTATCAGCCTCCACTCAGCAAATTGACATGCCCGGCATATGCAGCCATTCTCCGTCTGGATAACATGACTGTCGCCCTCAATACGTCTGGGCACAAATTTAAATAACAATACGCTATTTACATATCAATTCGGCCTCATGCTAATTAATGCTGCCCCATCCAGGAGTTCATCTATGATAGAACGCCCTGCACTACACGCAGATTGCACTAATCACCTGTGTATGTCAGCAAACATAGATTGAATACAATACTGCTCTTTTCAAAGATACTAATCTTACAGGTGCGAATGATCAGGAGGGTGAAAGTGCATAGGAACAATGCCGGGAACTACGTCACGCTATTGTTCGACCTAGGCTACATCATTTTTAACGCATGCGTGTTCGTCAATACAGCTTTAGTCTCCTCCACCTTCGCAACACGGTACGTGGAGTGACTGAAATCACACTGACGGCGGAGGAGAATACTAGCTGGTCAGACAGTTTCATTCTATCAATAATACCTGAACAATCACCGTCATTTCATCGATTTACTACAGAATATATTGTATACTCAAAATATAATTTTAAAATTGCAAACCTGTTAACTTGTATATTTGTGTACTAAATTATAACGACACGTGAATAATATCACTGGAAACAAAATGCCCGCTAATCCGCCTATTGTCTAGACCTAGGCTACATCTTCCGGTTTCGTCACATGATTTCAGATGCCTATCCCGACATTCATTATTCCTGGAATGATCAGCCTTTCTATGGTTCAATGCATCGGTACCACGTGAACGTTGTAGTACTGGGCGATATAGTCAAAATTGTATTCATCCATTGTTATGGTAGTTAATCCGATTGACTACGTCACTTCGACGGCGAATTGCTAGTTAATCCTGTTACATCATCACTTCTACGGCGAATTAAAAGAAAGTTGAAATCTTCTCTAAATGTGTAGTTTTGCTTTGTAAGCGCAGCATATACCAATTTATCAAATTAATACTATGACACGACATAAAAGCACACCCGTATAATACTGAACCCTATATTATTTAGACCGTGTGGCGTCATAAGAGTATGTCTATGATATGAGACATAATATCTTTTTTTTTACCTTCATTTTTTTATTAGCAAAATTTTACAATCACAAAAACAATTGGAATCACATATCAATGTTAATTGAAATCACCAAAAAAATGAAAAGCAGCATAATACTTATACAAAGTCATGCAGTTATACAAAGTAGAATAATATTCAGCACAAGAAATACACACAGTACACATGTCTAAACGTAATATTTAAAAGACATCAATATCAATCAAAATCAAATCTGAATTTCTTATAATGATAATTGAGTTTGCCTTTGGCCTTAGCAATATAAAATTCTGTTTATCTTTGTAGCTTTAAAAAAGCTCTAAGGCCACCATAATCAGGATTTATTTTCTGAAACTTACAACGATAGATATAAAATTTTGCACAAAGGACAATGTAAGTCAGAAAGGTGTCATTTTGATAGCCAAATATTTTACAAAAATTAGTTAGGGATAATGATTCATCAACTTTTCTTTGAAACAGGATTTCATTTTCATCCCAAATTGGCCTTATTTTTAGCACATTCATAAAACAAGTTGAGGCATAATATCTTACCTTGTAGCACAGATGTCCACGCGTCAACCATCCCACCGCACACTGGATAGAGCCATACTCATTATCGTTAGAGTCCAATGCAACTGACACAAAATATCAAGACATACAGACATTTAATATGGAATATTTCTTCACGAAGTGTCAAGACTAATCTGAAAGGGGTCTACATAAACCACACAGGTTAGATATTTATTGGGGGTGTGTCGGGGCATGGTGTCAAATAATTTTTTACATTATGGTGCTCATAATGTAGTGCATTTGCCTAAAATGGTGGATTTGAGCTTCGTGGGGACACAATTTCGGACTTCATGCAACATTGTTCTGTTATAATCAAATTTATTGGGGTTTGAGGCACACCACTCCACGCCATACATAAATTCTCCCAGTCAAATTTCCCCAATATGAAAAAAAAGTAAAATTAAATTTGGCGGAGGCGGGGTTCGAACTCACGGCGCACCGCTTTGGACACACTATGAACCCAGCGCCTTAGACCACTCGGCCACTTGTCTTGTTAGTATCCATTTGAAACTTATTTGAAGATATATCGCAAATTCAACATAGGCCTACCACGTGACAAGCAAAGGCAGAAAACGTACCATATTTTGGAATTTTATTTGCCTAAAAACATTAATGTGTATTAATAGCGCTCAATTGTTGTTAACTGTGTGTTCTATATGCAAATAAATCCAACAATAAACATGATAAATGGGCGTCTATATGGACAATACATTATATCGATTTTGACACGTGCTCGTGTCTCAGTACATTTCCATGGTCAGTAAAATACTATAGAGGAACCTACCATTTTTCCTGTATACACGTTCGATGTTTTGATCAAGTATGTAAATAATCGACATTAGACCCCAAATGTTTTTTCAGGAAATAAAAGATTAGATTACCATAAAAACGAAACAGTAATCTTTTGTGGGGTCTAATGTAATATTCACATAGAATTTTCAACGTTTTTTCTATCCTTATTCTTGCTCAATTAAAAAATATTTTGGCGTATATAAAATTGAAATAAAATTCTCTGCCTCTTAAACGACATCAAATGTGCCACAATTGGGTATCACGAATCGTTATATATGATGTGCAGTTAATATTCATATTTTCTTTTATACAGAGGATGCTTCAGTTTTGACAGGAAAAATATTTTCTTGAAAACCCTCTCACTCGGTTATTTGAAAAAGGTAACCACGCAATAACCCCTTATTGGGGCCCTGGGTCAGGCCAACATTTGGAGGCCCCGAACTCACGTGCCGAGGAAGGTATGTGCACTCAAGTCAGTGGCCAAGTTTTGGTTTAACTAATGGGGGACCAAGGGGGACTAACATATTTTGTTCAATTCAATTTCAGACTATTTTGGCCCCAGATCAACATAAATTTTGGTATTTTAATGCGCGCGAAAAAAACCAACTTGCTGTTATTGGGGTTAAAAGAAAGATGCATAGGGAAATTTTGGGGCCCCCAAAATTTGGGGGCCCAAAATTGCCCTGGACCCGGGCCCATCTGGCCCAATGGTATAAAAAATCCGGCCCTGCTCTCCATTATCAGCCCTTATTTAATTTTCGCTTTTGTGCTCGGGGCCCCGACCCTCGGGGCCCATGGACTTCGTCCACCCTGTCCCCCGCTTGCTACGCGCCTGTAACCACGCTTCCCTAGAATGTGCAATAAATTAGCATTAAATTTGTTCTTATTCTAACAGCAAGCCTTTCTAAAATGCAGTATGGCGAAATGTGGTGTAGGTTTGAGGTGATATTTCCTAAACTTTGTCAGCAATTGGCATTTGTCACAGCTGAATGCACTTGCAAATCACACATTATTGCTTTAATTTCTATAATATGATTGCTGCAAATAAAGTGAATGATAAGTCACTTACGATGGTCTTGCACTGGACACCTATTTTTGTGTTCAATGCAAAACTATTGTTAGTGATATTCTTACGATGGTCTTGCACTAAAAAGGGATTTGCCATTTGGTCTAATACCATTTGGTCTAATATCCATTTCGTCTACATCCATTTCGTCTAAACCCACTAGGTCTATATCCACTACGTCCAATAATCATTTAGTCCTATAACCATTTGGTCCGATAATCATTTGGTCCGATAACCATTTAGTCTAATAACCATTAAGTCTAAAACCATTTAGTCTAACAACCATTTAGTCTAATACCCATTTGGTCTATAACCAATAGGTCTAATAGCCATTTGGTCTAATAGCCATTTGGTCTACAAACCATTTTAGTCTTCCAAGCATTTAGTTTATTAATAAATAGACGAAATTGTATTAGACTAACTGGTTATTAGACCATACCAGTATTAGACCTAACGGTTATTAGACCAAACAGTTATTAGACCAAATGGTTATTGAAGAAATATTAGACCAAATGGTTATTAGACTATATGGTTAGTAGACATACCGGTTATTAGACCAAACAATATTAGACTAAATAGACATTAGACTATATGGTTATTAGACTAAGTGGCAATTAGCCTTTCTGGTAATAGACCAATTGAATATAGACTAAACGGGAATTAGACGAAATGGTATTAGACCAAATGGCAATAGACCCACTAAAAAATCCCTGAAAACTAAAATGCACTTACGATACATTATTTTATTGATTTAAAAATTTGTTATTAAATTTTAAATGGCTAAAGGGATTATCAGTGCGAGAACATGAAAACATTTATTAGAGTAGCATATAAATGAAGAATAAATAAAATAATCGTTAAAATATAGTATCATTATGATATCTCTTGAAATCAACTATTACTATATAAAGTTTTATCTTTTCATAACATTTGCCATGTTTATCTCATTGAAGTTTATTTACAACTTCGGAGCAGGGATCAAATGGGCTATTACAGAAATAAAAGGTACATACCCTATAGAAGACAAATTTGACACATCTGACCTCGTAAATCAAAAAAAAATTATTTTGGGAATCCCAAGTCTTCTATAGGGTAGGTGCCGTTAATTTCTGGAATAGCCCATTATTCCCCCCCCCCAAAAAAAATATTTCACAATGCAGAACCATTTCCGACCACGCTAGTAGATGCCATAGTTAAGTAGTGTTTGAGTTGGTGTGGGTGGGGGAGGAGATATAATTATAGATAGTCGATAACCGATAATCAATGATCAATCAGTTATCAACGTTCAGTTAAATTCTAAACCCTAACACGCAAATGATGAAATAGACTCTCATGTTCAAATGGCTAAGGATGATATCCTTGTGGATACTGGGGGGGGGGGTGACGGGGTATTGATTATCGATAATCAATTATTGATTATAGATAATCAATTATTGATTATAGATAATCAATTATCGATAATCAATCATTTAACAAAAATTTATAGGCCTACGCAACCGACAAAACTGGGAATCGCTAAGGATGATTTCCTTCTGGGTATGGGGGGGTTGTGCGTGGAATTAATTATGGCTAATTAATTATCGATTATATATGCTTAATAACTTAAAAAAACAAACAAAACAAAAAAAAACGGAAATAAAATCTAAGTTGATACTCCACGTAAATGATTTCGTATACGCTAATCCGAACCCAAACCTAACCATTATCCTTCTAATAACCCTAACCCTAATCCTAATTTCGTCTAAATTAAGGCCTATATGATGAAGAAATAACCAAACTTTATTAGAATATTGGAAACTAACTCAATAATAGCCTCATACCCCCAACTCTGCCTGCTGCTTTAGCATCACTCTCGAATCTCTGTTATTGAACTGTGACAGAAGATTGATATGCAACCTGTCAGAGCGTCCGAAGTTTTGTGTCACGTGACCCTGCTCTGTATGGGCTATTACAGAAATAAAAGGTACATACCCTATAGAAGACAAATTTGACACATCTGACCTCGTAAATCAAAAAAAATTATTTTGGGAATCCCAAGTCTTCTATAGGGTAGGTGCCGTTAATTTCTGGAATAGCCCATTATTCCCCCCCCCAAAAAATATTTCACAATGCAGAACCATTTCCGACCACGCTAGTAGATGCCATAGTTAAGTAGTGTTTGAGTTGGTGTGGGTGGGGGAGGAGATATAATTATAGATAGTCGATAACCGATAATCAATGATCAATCAGTTATCAACGTTCAGTTAAATTCTAAACCCTAACACGCAAATGATGAAATAGACTCTCATGTTCAAATGGCTAAGGATGATATCCTTGTGGATACTGGGGGGTGAGGGGGTATTGATTATCGATAATCAATTATTGATTATAGATAATCAATTATTGATTATAGATAATCAATTATCGATAATCAATCATTTAACAAAAATTTATAGGCCTACGCAACCGACAAAACTGGGAATCGCTAAGGATGATTTCCTTCTGGGTATGGGGGGGGGGGGTTGTGCGTGGAATTAATTATGGCTAATTAATTATCGATTATATATGCTTAATAACTTAAAAAAACAAACAAAACAAAAAAAAACGGAAATAAAATCTAAGTTGATACTCCACGTAAATGATTTCGTATACGCTAATCCGAACCCAAACCTAACCATTATCCTTCTAATAACCCTAACCCTAATCCTAATTTCGTCTAAATTAAGGCCTATATGATGAAGAAATAACCAAACTTTATTAGAATATTGGAAACTAACTCAATAATAGCCTCATACACCCAACTCTGCCTGCTGCTTTAGCATCACTCTCGAATCTCTGTTATTGAACTGTGACAGAAGATTGATATGCAACCTCTCAAAGCGTCCGAAGTTTTGTGTCACGTGACCCTGCTCTGTAATTTATTCCCCCCCCAAAAAAATATTTCACAATGCAGAACCATTTCCGAACACGCTAGTAGATGCCATAGTTAAGTAGTGTTTGAGTTGGTGTGGGTGGGGGAGGAGATATAATTATAGATAGTCGATAACCGATAATCAATGATCAATCAGTTATCAACGTTCAGTTAAATTCTAAACCCTAACACGCAAATGATGAAATAGACTCACATGTTCAAATGGCTAAGGATGATATCCTTGTGGATACTGGGGGGTGAGGGGTATTGATTATCGATAATCAATTATTGATTATAGATAATCAATTATTGATTATAGATAATCAATAATCGATAATCAATCATTTATCAAAACTTTATAGGCCTACGCAACCGACAAAACTGGGAATCGCTAAGGATGATTTCCTTCTGGGTATGGGGGGGGGGGGGTGTGCGTGGAATTAAGTATGGCTAATTAATTATCGATTATCGATTATCGATAATCAATTATCGATAATCAATTATCGATTATCGATAATCAATTATCGATCATCAATCATTAGTTTATCAATATCCAATGTTTAAAAATGTATAGACATACGAAACCGACAAAACGGGATATCTGCATTAATTTGAAAATATGATTTTCTCCAAAGTGCTAGAAAAGCACACTCTTTGACCATTTCTATGCACATCGTATCTCTTGCAACCTGAAGGAACGAAATTTGTTTCCGTTTTGGATTTCAACAGCTTAAAATTGACATTTTTCGTAAAATGCACATCAAATATTTTGTTCTGAATTGGAAAATCTCTCTTGGTATAAAATGAAAAATATTTCTGATTTTGGTTGTCAATTTCAAACTTTTTTATATCAATCATCATATCCGTGGGCACGTGGTACTCTATTTTGAAAGCCATCCGAGTCTCCATTTTGACAAACGGATAAAAACAAAAATAGTTTCAACATTGTCATCTATGGAAGAAAAATCACAAAACTGCCTTTTTCTCAAGAAAAAAAATTGGGACTCGAAGATAAATTTTCTTCAAACTCGTTTTTTAAAATCTTTATATATGCTTAATAACTTTAAAAAAAAAAAAAAAAAAAAAAAAAACGGAAATAAAATCTAAGTTGATACTCCACGTAAATGATTTCGTATACGCTAATCCGAACCCAAACCTAACCATTATCCTTCTAATAACCCTAACCCTAATCCTAATTTCGTCTAAATTAAGGCCTATATGATGAAGAAATAACCAAACTTTATTAGAATATTGGAAACTAACTCAATAATAGCCTCATACCCCCACCTCTGCCTGCTGCTTTAGCATCACTCTCGAATCTCTGTTATTGAACTGTGACAGAAGATTGATATGCAACCTGTCAGAGCGTCCGAAGTTTTGTGTCACGTGACCCTGCTCTGTATGGGCTATTACAGAAATAAAAGGTACATACCCTATAGAAGACAAATTTGACACATCTGACCTCGTAAATCAAAAAAAAAATTATTTTGGGAATCCCAAGTCTTCTATAGGGTAGGTGCCGTTAATTTCTGGAATAGCCCAATATCACACAGTACACAAGGAGGCTAAAATTATTAAAATTATTTTGCGTAATTTCCACACAAAACCTGAAAGAATTCATGTGAACCATAAATGTTGCTTTATATTATCTGAAATGAAGTCCAGTTCAGAGTTCACATGATCCCACGACACACATGACACAGGTAACTACAAAATCAAGTATAAATTTTACTACACTAGATACCGATCATAGTAAAAACTTCTGTATAGTTTGAATCCTCTTAATCGTGAAAACCAAGTACAAGAAACTTCTTACGACGGAGGGAGCTACAAAATTAAATATAAAGTTTATTACTGTTACACTACAGATAAGAGTTTGATTCCTTCCTTAATGGGAAAAAATGGGAAAAATGAGGCTAAAATTTGCCTTATATTATTTGAAATTAAGTCCAGCTCAGAGCACATCTTACGGCCCATCTCATGTAGCTATGAAATTAAATATAATTTTGCAATTGTTACCTTACAGAAAAACCTTTTAGAGCTTGATTCCTTTTTAGTGAAAACGTGCTAAACATCGTCATGTGTAAATGACAATTAAAAACGTATCCACGTACAACCATACACCTTCTGGAAGTTCTGGTATATCATGTATCTAAAAATCAAGTTTTGGGAGCGTATGTAGGAAGTAATTTCTTACAAAATGAAAATGAAAATTATGTTTGCAAGTTAAAAGTGGGATGTAAAGTCTTAATATAGCGTTCTGAAAGAAACCAACTTGTGTGGGGCGTATTGTAAGAATTTGTCCTTGAAGAAATTTGAAACTCCTATCCTAGATATAATCATGATTTTTCTGTCTATTTTAAAAGGCTGTATAAAGCTTAAATGAAGAACCTTGATCAAAATTTAGGTGCGTAAAAATAGGTATTATGTACAAAATGGAAGCTAATATTCAATATGAATATTGTTATTTTATACATGTTATATCACAACAATAAATTATTTCATTATACGAGTATGTTCATCTGGTATACTTTAATGGTGCTAGATCATCTCTCAAAATGCATGATATTGTACAGAAATTTCCATCAAGCGATCAGTATTTATGCATTTTATGTTTATCTGGTATACCTTACTAGTGCTAGATCATCTCTCAAAATACATGATATTAGGTATTATGTACAAAATGTAAGATAATATTCAATATGAATATCGTTTTTTCTATCACAACAATAAATTATTTCATTATACGAGTATGTTCATCTGGTATACTTTAATGGTGCTAGATCATCTCTCAAAATGCATGATATTGTACAGAAATTTCCATCAAGCGATCAGTATTGATGCATTTTAACCATAAAATATCTAGACGCATAAAAGATTTGAGCATATCTTGTATAAAATGCTCAAAAATGCTGCATATAATTTTTGAGATGGGCGTAGCCAGCCTCAAAATTTGCTCATGGTGGGCAAGTTTATGTGAATTGTAGATTTTTCCTCCTCCTGACTTCTCTTTCTCCATTTTTCTTGTTGTCTCTTTTCTTCCCCTTCTATTCCTTACTTCCTCCTTCTTTATCTTCTCTTGTCTCCCTCCCCCTTCTTCGCTTTCTACAAACTAGATAAAACCCACGGGTAATAATCAGAGACTGATCTAGGTTTTGAAAGGAGAGGGGCCATAAGCCAGATCGTGAAAAATTTTGTGTCAATGTTTAAGAAAAAATGCTCGTCTATTGGTCATTCTGGGAAGAAGCGCGAGGGGTACATTCTCCTCGGAGACATTTTGCTCAAATTTGGTCAACATTGCCAACAGATTCTTCACTTTTTGTTTAGAGGAGGGGTGGGCCCCACCCCGAGTTCCCCTGGATCTGCCCTAGCATATAAAAGACTCAAAGCCGTGTTGATCGTGATGATTATTTTAGGACCAAGTCGGCTACATTTGATATAAAAACAATGGCCATATTGGCTTCTGGTTTGGACACCCGTACACATTTTTGTTATAACAGTGTACAAAAATGCACCAAATGGCTTTAGATGGGCCATCATTTTCATTTTTTTCCAATTCAGATTCTGTGGAGCAAGTACAAAGCCATGGTCGATTCTTGGCCATGTTTACTCCCCTCCTAACAACAGCGTTTACACTTCCATTTGCCGGCGTGCAATGACTTTTCCTCCTAAAATAGCCCCTGCCTCAATGTTAGGTTCAAAACACAATACGAACAAATCTGACCACCTACCTTTAAGTAGATATATTACAGTTAGATGTAAATTGTCTTATTTTGTCTTAAAATACAGATTGGATTCGCACTCGGATGAATCATTAGCAGGCTATGTCAGCCCATGTATGTACTAACAGGGGCGTAGCCAGCTTTTGTGGTCGGGGGAGGGGCAAAATAAAAATTTCGGGGGCACAGACGAAATAAACTACAGTTGCATCATACAATACATAGAGACTGTATGTCTTCGAGCTTAAAATAGAGGCTTTATTGGGACGATGTGTGCGCGTAACGCCATTATCATGATGGAAATGGCTTTATCATTACAATGTGCGCGCAATGTGCCCTCCTGATTTTCTCTTTCATTTTTGTCGGAGGGGCACTTTTGTCTTTCATTTTTTGTTTTTGGTTGCAGTCTGCCCTCCTGGCTTCGCTACTGGCTACTAATCAATGTGCAAAAAATAATGATTTTTCCAATTTTCCGAAGGAGCAAATCACTGTATGGGCCTTCGTGTCTAGTGTGCGATTAATAATGAAGTCTTTATGGGGGAGCACGGTGGCACGGTGGCCTAGCGGAACGGGCACTGACTCATAATCGAAAGGTTGCGGGTTCGAGCCCCGGCGACGCCATCGTGTTGTGCCCTTGAGTAAGGCACTTTATCTCGATTACTCCTCTCCACCCAGGTGTTTAAATGGGTACCGGCATTCTTAAATGCTGGGAAAGTAACAGACTCGCTGTAGAGGAGGTGTAGCGATCCCCCTATAGCAACATTACATGGAGGAGTCTGGCCCAATCGCCAATGAAAGAGAGATGGGCACTCCGTTCACTGTTTATACAGGATCGACTCCTTTACCTTTACTTTACCTTTTTATGGGGGACGGTGGCGC
Source organism: Amphiura filiformis (assembly GCF_039555335.1). Taxonomy (NCBI): domain Eukaryota; kingdom Metazoa; phylum Echinodermata; class Ophiuroidea; order Amphilepidida; family Amphiuridae; genus Amphiura; species Amphiura filiformis. The sequence goes on along the minus strand of NC_092644.1, from coordinate 49,728,629 downwards.
AGCGGTACGGGCTCTGCCTTGCAATCGGTGGATTACGAGTTCGAGCCCCGGCGGTGCCATCGTGTTATGCTCTTGGGCAAGGCGTTTAACGTACGTGCCTATCTCTGCCAAAGGGTGAAATGGGGAACTATTATGAATATTGTCCATTGAGCACCACCCAAAGGTATGAGCATGTCTTAGGCTTCGTATGGCAGCTGACATATTCTTACAACAGCGGAATAAATGTATAGCGTTTTGATACATTGTGCACATGTGAAAGGCGCTGTATAAAATACCAACATTTATTTATTTAAAAAAATACATATCAAAGTTAGGTTATACCGATGATACCACCCACTCAACCCCAACAAACCCCACAAACAAATGCCACGTTGATTATTTATTCCTAACGAAAAGCTGTCAAAAATATAAACTATACTTACTGCCATAAGAACCAAGTAAAAGAACCAAATATAACCACAATATTTCCATGTTGGTTTTGTTAGATTTGCAAGCTCATCATGGTCATGTTCGTATGCAATTTCATAACTTTACGTTATTTAGTATTTTTCAGAAATACGTTGATGACGCACAAGTATCAACCGCAGCTCTAAAATGATCACTGCCTGAACAACGTTGAAACATACAAAATAAGTACTTAAACATGTATCCAAAGCACCAAATTAAAAAAGAATCAATGTCGCGGTTATTATAGCCGCTTAAAAACTTGGATGACGTGAGTATTATGCACACCTTAATTTCCTATTCCAATAATAAGATCAAATAGTCAATTAGTGTTTTATTTACCTATGCATTAGCCATTAATGCTTTATTAAAAACGTGTGTGGAAGTTAAAGGTGAAAGTTGTTTTATTCAGGGCCACATAAAAATTTTTTTTAAGGTTTTCTCCATTTTTTCCCAAAGCAATTTCCAAAAATTTTCTTCAAAGAATTTTTGCCAAAATTTGACCTCACATATGGATTTGTTTTTGGCATGCTAAATTTGTATTTTGTTTTACAAAATGCTAGAGTGAACATGAGGAGTGACACAGGTCAAGAACTTATATAGGCATCAAGGCACTATAAAAGACAACCACATGGGTCAATCAGTGGTTCACAGCATCTTAGGAACAAGAAGAGTGAAGGACTAAACAAAACATCAGACGAGTGAAATAAGATGCTTATGCACTCTGCTGTTGAAGGATGGTGCGCTGTTGTCAGATATGTCTCCGACTACTCCATCTGGAAGGCTATTCCAAACGTGAACTGCAGTGTGGATAAAGGTCCTACCAGTAGATATGGTTCTAGAAACTGGCACTGTGAGAACATGAAAAGGCATGGACAAGCTGGAGCGAGTAGCTCTTCTGACTACAAATGGCTTTGGCAGCAGTGCCTTCAGATCTGGTAGGCACAAGTTGGTGTGCATTTTTAAGGGACCGTTGCTGCAGCCACTGAACGTCTTTGATGGTGAGATGTGATATTCAGCTCTGAACTTGCTTCCTCTTTGTTCAAACCTATGATTCAAAGCCTATGATTCGAGATGCTTTGCCCTGGATAGAGTCCAGTAATCACAGAGCTGTGACGCTGGCACTCATCCAAAGCAGTGAGGCGTATTCCATCACACTGCGAACTTGAGCCAGTTGCTCTGCCTCTGACATCAAATTTATTTGCAACTCTCCTCAGAGCGCCCAGCGTATGTCCTGCTCTGGATGAGACGTTAGAAATATGCTTTGTCCAGGTCAGCTTGCTGTCGACTGTAATTCCCAGGAACTCCAGCTCCTCCCTCTGAACCAGTCTGGTGATACCAAACAGGAGATATAGCTTGGTTGGATTCATCTTTCTTGACATTGTCATTGCCTTACATTTCAATACCTCGAAGGTCACTAGATGTAATCTCGCAAAACAAGGTGGAATCATTTGTTTAGAGGTAGAGATGGGTTTCAAACTCATCACCCAGGTCATCAATGAATGAGAATAAAAGTGGGCCAAATATTCAGAATATTGAACCATGGGGAACGGATGCATTGATGAAGTACTTGATGACAGGCCAGATAAGATAACTTTGATGTAATGATCTGTCAGGTAGCTTCTAATCCAGGTGAACAGCTTGCCGCCGGATACTACTTTTGTCATGATTTTTGAGCAAAGGCCACTACACCAGACCTTATCAAATGCTCCTTTGATGTCCAGGGGAATCAGACGCACTTCGTTGCCTCTGTCCAGAGCGTTGGACCACTCTTGTGTCAGAATGGTGAGGATGTTAGCTCTGCTGTGGTGTGGCCTAAATCCAAACTGTCTATCTGAAATCAGTTGGTTTCCAAGGAGGTACTTCTGAAGTAGGTTCTGTACAACAGCCTCCATGACCTTGCTGATGATGCAGAGCAGAGAGATGGGGCGGTACATAGATGGATTAGACTTCGAATCACTCTTGTGAATAGGGATGACAGACACAGGTTGAGTGGTCATGAACGTTCTGCGCTACACTCCTTCAGGGATTTCATCAGTATCTCACATTATATGATAAGACAATATAAGGTTATAAATTTTGGTTCAAAAAAATCTTCCATGTGTAAAAGGGGGATATTTTGCACGTTAAAGGGGGGGCAAATGATTTTAGCACTTCAAGGGGGGGGGCAAAGACTTTTGGCACAACAATAAATTATTTCATTATACGAGTATGTTCATCTGGTATACTTTAATGGTGCTAGATCATCTCTCAAAATGCATGATATTGTACAGAAATTTCCATCAAGCGATCAGTATTGATGCATTTTAACCATAAAATATCTAGACGCATAAAAGATTTGTGCATATCTTGTATAAAGTGCTCAAAAATGCTGCATATAATTTTTGAGATGGGCGTAGCCAGCCTCAAAATTTGCTCATGGTGGGCAAGTTTATGTGAATTGTAGATTTTTCCTCCTCCTGACTTCTCTTTCTCCATTTTTCTTGTTGTCTCTTTTCTTCCCCTTCTATTCCTTACTTTCTCCTTCTTTATCTTCTCTTGTCTCCCTCCCCCTTCTTCGCTTTCTACAAACTAGATAAAACCCACGGGTAATAATCAGAGACTGATCTAGGTTTTGAAAGGAGAGGGCCATAAGCCAGATCGTGAAAAATTTTGTGTCAATGTTTAAGAAAAATGCTCGTCTATTGGTCATTCTGGGAAGAAGCGCGAGGGGTACATTCTCCTCGGAGACATTTTGCTCAAATTTGGTCAACATTGCCAACAGATTCTTCACTTTTTGTTTAGAGGAGGGGTGGGCCCCACCCCGAGTTCCCCTGGATCTGCCCTAGCATATAAAAGACTCAAAGCCGTGTTGATCGTGATGATTATTTTAGGACCAAGTCGGCTACATTTGATATAAAAACAATGGCCATATTGGCTTCTGGTTTGGACATAACAGTGTACAAAAATGCACCAAATGGCTTTAGATGGGCCATCATTTTCATTTTTTTTCCAATTCAGATTCTGTGGAGCAAGTACAAAGCCATGGTCGATTCTTGGCCATGTTTACTCCCCCTCCTAACAACAGCGTTTACACTTCCATTTGCCGGCGTGCAATGACTTTTCCTCCTAAAATAGCCCCTGATTACTACCCACTTCATTGCCTATGTTTGTGATTGTCTAAAAGTAGTCTCGAAATTATTGTACCATCGCTTGTCCTACTGGACTAAACGTATTTTGGTCTACTGAATCACACCATTCACACAATATCTTTAACCTAAACGTGGTAATCTCAGGACCAACTGAACTTGATCGTTTGCAGAAGTGGATCTTCGGCTTGCAAAAAAAGTTTCCATCATGGTCTTTCATCGATCACTGGCTTATTGTTTTGCTCTTGGTATTAATTATACCACCTCCTTTAGCCAGGTGTTTGCATTATGTTCCCACTCAGCTCTTGTTCAGTTATCTTATCCTGTGATTACTATCGTATAGGGTCTCATCAAATGTAGTATCTTGCAATATCTCTGTATATGATGAATTATGTCGTTATATAGATTATGCATTTCAGAATGGTTCTTAATTATGTCTTCTCATCTAATCATGCCTACATTGTTGTAATATCAAAATGTCTTCTGTATTGCTTCCCTCCCCATGTTTGTTGTGTATGTAGAACAATAAATGCATATATCATCTAGCACAGGATGTTGATGGTTTATATGGAAATTCTGACCCCCCCTTCCTCCTTAAGGCTGATCTTCACGTGTTGATATTATCTTATCTAAAATACATTGCCAGCTAATAAATGCTCTCAATCCTATGTTATTCTCAACAATAGTATTTTTGCTAGCATAAAGTCACGCTGTTTTATCACCATGTATACTAAATTATATTGTATCAATCAATACTTCTGATATTATCTCACATGTATGCTTACGATCATGGCAACTTAAGGGGGTACTACACCCCTGGCCAATTTTGTGCCTATTTTTGCATTTTTCTCAAAAATTATATCACATTGGTGACAGGTAAGATATGTATATTATAGGGGCAAGGACTACAACTACTGCACTGAAAATTCAGCAACTCAAAGCAAGTAGTTATTGATTTATTGATCAAATATTGGTTTTCCTCATTTTTGACTGTAACTCCACAACTGTTGTCTGTGTTGAAATAAAATTTCCAGTGCAGTAGTTGTAGTCTTTGCCCTATAATATACATATCTTACTTGTCCCCAATGCATTATAATTTTTGAGAAAAATGCAAAAGTAGGCACAAAATTGGGCAGGGGTGTAGTACCCCCTTAATGTATTTTCTGGCAATTAACGCCTATTGATTTTTTTCCTCTGTCCAAATTGATCTCATTCCTCGCAATAATTATGGTAATGTTTTTTATAATGGCATATTCATCGACCAGACAAACACGTCCTATAGCATGTTTTCTTTTCATGCCAACGTGGACTCATTGTTTACATGCATTGCTCTCTATAATGATCACTACGTGATCGGCTACTGTCATTATATAGGGCATTATTAGATTACTGCCTCTTTTGTGCTTCATCACTATCTTCAAGGATATATTTACTCATGCTCTCCCACTATATTGATGTCTCAAACCCTCATTATTGACTTCTACTATGATATGTATTGATCTTTGTATACCAGAATTATTGCCTCATCATTGTATCCATTGGTATAACTGCTCATGTTCCTTCATATATGTGACTCCTCGCCACAACTGAGCCCGGATGTCGCCAATCATCATTTTGAGATATTCAACCAAAATATTCTGCTTGAAATTAGCTTTAAAATGATGTATATCATGTCTATAGTACTTGACATTTAAGTAGTGAAAAATCAATAAAACAGTCAATAAATCCTTTATTTCCTATTGTTTATTGTTAAGTTCGATGGAGCATATCTCAATAGTGGCACTGGCGACATCCGGGCTCAGTTGTGGCGAGGAGTCACATATTGATGTTTCAAACCTTCATATTGATTTCAGTATTGATATGTAAACATTTCTGTATACTAGAAATGTTGCCTCATCACCATACCCTATGGGTATGCCCTCTCATTTTATTGATGTCCTATATTGATTTCGGGTTTGTTATATTAACTATCAACTAGATTTGTTACCCTATTATTTTTCAACAAGTGTATTCTTACCCATGGTAACCCATAATGTTTTCCAGATACTCACATTGATCTCCGTATTGATCTGCGAATGATGTTCGTAAGGCTGAGTTCACATAGAAGTATACGGTATACGGTATTCGCTATACGAAATACGCTCATTCGATCAGGCTGAGTTCATATAGGAGTATACTATGTGAACTCAGCCTGATCGAATGAGCGTATTTCGTATAACGAACAACGAGTATGTCAGTTTACCATTTTCTTCGTCTTATCAAATGCTTGTAACTTTACTTCTTGAGGTCACATTGCATTCAATGAGGTGTCATAATGTGCAGAATTAGATAATGCATCTATTAAAAAAATGAATTTACCCACATATGGTTTAGGTTTTTAAAATTTGGACGGTATACGCTGCACTAAAATCGAACACGCGCGATTCCCACTATACTATACTAAACGCAGGTATACGGCCTTTCCGAATAGCTCTTATGTGACCCGGTACTATGAAATTACCTTGCTCGATTTAAGCTATACGCGTCCACCTGCAAAACGTGCATCGTATACCCGAATAGTATACTTCTATGCGATCGTAGCCTTATGTGACCCGGTACTATGAGCTACTATGAAATTGCCTTGCTCGATTTAAGCTATACGCGTGAACCTGCAAAACGTGCACCGTATACCCGAATAGTATACTTCTATGTGAACGCAGCCTAAGCTGCACAATATGATGACACTCACTCACTACCATCCAGTCAAACACGTCCCATCCTTTTTAGTTTACGGTCTAGTGCTCACACTCACTTAATTCATCATTGACCGATTCTGAAGACTGGGTTTGTTATCATATACAGCATCTCGCAACTTGATTCGCATTATGGATTCTGCTGCGTGCGGAATCAAAGCTCTTTGATTCGCACAATACACCTTCTATTGCAAATCTTATTTGCAATAGATTTTGATGTTTATGTTTTTACTCGTTATTTATGTCGTGTCTGTACTGTAGTAAATGTCTAAAGGGGAACTCTCGTCTTACTTGTGCTATCTGTTATCAGTCAATCCACAATCAATGCTCTGCTTACAATACTGATGAGCCTTCTAATCAACAATTAAACATATGGTATTGTAAAAACTGTATTGGTAGAATTCTACCATGTAATCACTTCATTGATGATGAAGAATGTAATCACGAAATAAATCAATTTTATCAAAATCAGCCAATTACATTAAATAAACTTCAATCACTAAACATAATCCATTTAATTTAAACGAAACAGAAGAAAATGCTCCTACTGTCTGTTCAATTAGCTTAGATTCTTGTATTTTTAAGATATTTGAAAAAATAACAAATTTTGGTCAAAGTCGTCAAAGTCGCCTTAGACCCAATGTGATTTTAACTTTTCAAATTCCAAAGTTCAATTTAAAACCCCATTTCTTTTCAATTTTGCCTCATTTTAGGCAGTTACTTGGGTCCACCAAAAGGGTTCGCGACCTTTTCACAAATCGAGTGGGACGGTCCATTCTCAACTTAGGGCATATTATACCCTATCCAATTCAACAAAACAATCTGTCCACCAATCTGTCCTGCCATTTCAATTGTTATACCGTTCCAGTTATTGGATAGGATCTATAGGTGATGATGGTCCACCTGTTTTTGTTGCACGAAATTATATGCGCGATTACGTTTTATGCATAACATTATGCTGAGCATTATCTTTTTCCTATACACTGACATTAAAATTATGGATTTCGTTCTTATTTCAACTGGTTTACAATGTAAATTGAGTTTTGATTAAGGGATGGGGTATGAACGTTTGGACAGTATTTATTGTGGGACATTGGAGCACATCAGACATATCGAATTGCATTCTGAATACAAAAAATGTCCTTCTGATATCAAATAATTTTGATTTTTGAAATTCGCAATGTAATACACATTTTATGGCAAATGATTAAAAATTGATATTTTGATATTTAACAGTAGTCGAAGTAAACTTTATAAATCTGATGATTTATACTTAAAGTGTATGTTAGTGGGATGAAAAGCCGACGATCAATTGAAAATGTTGACCTTTCGTATTGAAGATATGGATCCCCCCCCCAAAAAAAAAACACCAGAAAAAATTAGGTCTTTTTGGAAAAAAATCCATATCTTCAATATGAAAGGTCAAAATTTTCAATTGATCGTCGGCTTTTCCTCCCAGCTACATACACTTTAAGAATATATCATTAGATTTAAAAAAAAATTACTTCGGGGACTGTTATATATCAAAAATGTGAAAAATATCAAATTTTAATTATAGGCCCTATGTCATAAAATTTGTATTATATCGTGAATTTCAAAAAAATTAAATTATTTGATATCAGAAAGACATTCTTCGTATTCAGAATGCAATTCGATATGTCTGATGTGCTCTTATGTCCCACAAAAAAATACTGTCGAAACGCTCAAAACGCTCATTCCAGATCCCTTAATACCATCATTTCTTTCCAAGAATATATATAAATACGCAAGTAATGTATTTATATAAGCTGGGCCTATTCTGGAAAACCTTGGTTCATATTCACATTTTCATAACAACGTAATGTTTCAACAGTGGGGTTTCAACACAAATTAGGCCTACTGGCAAATATGGATATTTAGCTGGACAATACTTATTGATGCGGATGGTCGAATAAATACTATCTCAGCGCATCTAATTATTATGACATTCGTCCCCATTGCACTAAATGGATTGATTCAAAAAAGTTTATGGTACCCGACGTTCTACGGCTTTTTATAAAAATATCGCGGGAGAAGACCAAAATTGAAAAGAAATGGGGTTTCAAATTGAACTTTAGAATTTGAAAAGTATAAATCACGTTGGGTCTAAGGCTGTGCTAACACTTTTCTTTGATGACTTTGACCACAGTGTTTTATTTTTTCAATTATCTTAAAAATACAAGAATCTAAGCTAATTGAACGGACAGTAATTGTGCATATGATATACCTAAATCTAATGATAAATGTATTTACCACTGCAGTGATTCATTTAAGGGAGGTGTAATGAGCGTGAACCTGGTTTGGATGCAGAGGGAGTGTGCCTGTAACAGACACAGCCACCAGAAAAGCACCAGCTCAGATCGCGCGCCAAATAAGTTTGCAGTCCAGAAATTTCATGTTTTTCTCAGCCTTGCAAAAAATAGGCAGAGGTGGGAATCGAACCCGTGACCTCGGTGTTGTAAAACCTACTGCGTTACCACTGAGCCAATTGACAATCAGCTATGAGAAGTTTGATAGTAATCCTTGATATTGCTGAATAGAATAAATCAATACTGATAGGTCTATTTATCTAATGTACGATGTTATTCAAATTGGCCTATAAACTAGGAATATAATGTGAAATGACAATCAATCGATCAATCAATCAAGTTGTCAAGTTATCAACAATCAATAATAAACCGACGTAGGCCTATCATGGAATATTACTAACTAGGCCTACTAACTAATATACCAAATAAATAAAATAAATAAATAAGTCAGTAAATAAATAAATAGGCATAGGCCTAAATAAATAAATAAATACATAATGCAGAATGCAGTTAGTATTTTAGTTGCAAAATTCCAAACATTCTATTCACACATTCTATTATAATTTTCTGCTATACACGCAAAGGACCTGTGCCTTTAATATGTCCGCGCCTAATCAATAATGAGTCTTTCACCATGCTCACACACCATGTTAAACTATTGTATCCCTGCAAGTATTATCCACTGACCAAGTCCTAACACCTCAATGAAATGGATGCTATAACGTACCCAATCAAGCGAACATATTAAGGTCATATCAGGGCGTTATACAAAGAATGGTCAAAGGTCAACGTTTCCAAAGAAGTATAGTAATAGATGTAGACACAAGCTTTCGTGCGGGAAACATAAACACATAGTCGTCAGTCGTGTGGTTTTTATGAGATTTGATACGGCGCTGAAGTCTATTGGCTGTCCCAAAATCAGTACCAGACCCGGTTTCCAGACGGCAATGTGTGTGTTGTTACAAGGAATGCAAACTCATTTTATCAATGAGTGAACCACATAGAGGAATACGACATCTATCGTGAGCCAATCTGCATTCTGTTGCCTGCAAAAGCCGACGATCAGGTAAAAATTCTAAAAGCAGCGTGACTAGATATTTGCGTTAATTTCATGATACGTGTAAAACGCATTGAAAACGCCAAATTGCAGTCATAAAATATATAATATTAGTAAATCACCCAATCGAATGTTAACGTAGGTATGTGGAAAAGAACTGCAATAACAATAACAAACTATGTGCCCAAAGAGTTGTCTTTGGCATGTCGCTTTTTGAAATATGACCAAAAATATCAAATTTTGGAAAAACGCCCCAAAATTTAAAACAAACAAGAACCTTCCAAAATAAATATATATTAGCACTCGGCGGCCCAGTCACTACCTGCCGCTGTGATTTGGGGTAACTCATTGCTTCCCCTCTCCAGATACCGGAACTTCAAGGTCGCTCATACCCCAGCCCTTAATGATCTTATTAAAAATAAAAAATCCGACCTAAGCATCATCCACTTTAACTCGCGCAGCCTAACTGAAATGCTGGAGGGATGCTCGTGAACAAGGCAGTGACGTCGAAGGATGTAATGATAATCGTCTCGTCCGCGTCCAACACAATACCCTGAATTTTCTCCGCGAAGTCCTTTGAGTTCCAAATATGATGTTTCGATTTGCCAACCAAAGGGCCTACGATCTTAGCGAGGTACTTGGCAATGTTATAAGTGACCGATCCTATGCTGCTGACAATAGTTTTAAAATTGACGACGTTGTCATTTTGGACCGTAAACCCCGTTGGTTTGAACGGGGAGTCAAAGAAGCAGTGTGGGTACGAGCCGAACAACCGGCACTCAACAGGAGCGGGGGCGTTAGAGTGAATCTGTCACATGGTTGGGATCGGGTCATCAAGCAACTTCCTCATCGATTGACCTCGGATGACCCTAAATCATCCACCCAGCTGAAGGCCAAAGGTTTTGGCCGAAACGTCGGTGATTCCATCTGACCAAAGTGAGTTTTTCTGGTTGACCAGATTTAATTATCTACTAATTACATATGAAATATACAAATTCTTAAAAGTATGATGTATAGAGAAATAAAGCAAAATACAACAATACATTATCAATATACAAGTGTAAAAAAACAAATGTTTGAAAATTGAAACACTAGCAGGATGAGAGGTTGTTTGGCCGTGACAGTCAGATTATTAAAAGTTACCACCCGCCAGAGATAAATTTTCTTTCATCTGAGTTGTTTCAACATAAAATTTGAACTATATAGATTTCATTGAGAGCCAGCTCTCGTACTATAAATATGACTGTCAGAGACTGAGTTGAAAATATTGCACAAATTGGAAGGAACTTTTTGAGCAAGGCTTTTGTATACCAAAATGTTGAGATGTGTTGAACGCCGATCAGAAAGTTTTTTCCAGTCTAGCATTTGTAATAAAACATCAGTGGGAAATCTACGTGGAAGGCCAAGGGTCTTTTTATCTTTTCAGTTTCTGTAAGTCTATTGTTCAGATACGAAAACGCAAGTGATTCGGTAAGTTTACTGTAATCTGACTTCATTGTTAACTTTGAAGTACCAATCAGCTTATTTCAATAGAGGCAGATGCCTATGTCAATAAAAGCGGGAGAGACAAGACCGATGGTCTAGCGCCCTCTCATCTTTGCATTGCTAAATTGATCTACATTAAATTTGACAAAATGCATACCAATCTGTAAAAACGTTGAAAATAAGCCCTTAAATCACAAAAGGTCCGCTTATGAGCCTGTCGCGCCCCAATGCACTTGTGCAGGGCCACAGTGTCGCCCTTCCCTCGTATCAATGTCTAACTCCCTATTTTGCTTCCTCCCCACCCACCCCCGATCAGTCTCCCCATTCCCTACTCTCTCCTCTCGAGCTTTCTCTTTCTAGTCTTTCCGTATCTCCCTCTCCTCTCTTTCTTCCTCCCCCCTCCCACTCTCACTTGTTTAGTCTCAAGTATCTCCCTCCCTCCCTCGCGAAATTTATCAGTTCAAGCTCTGGAAAAATAAAACATTTAAAATAAACCCGAGTCTTGCATATAGGCCCAACCAATTATCAGATTAGCTTGCCATTGGTACGAATGAATAGAATACATTATCTTTGCTCCACTGCAATTCTTTTGTATTGCATTTCAATATAAAACATGATTACCAAATCACCACTTGTACGCGCCTCATTGGGAGATATTTGACTATTTCAGACGCTCGTTTCATCGCCAATATGAAAGACTTTTGCTTATAACTTGGCAACATGGTTAGTATATATTTCAATGCAAGACTATTTTACGAGCCACTTACGTCTAGGCGTAAGTGCATATACACCAAACACAAGTCAATTGAAGCCGTACAATTTACCGTGAATTTACGACCGTAAAATTTAGACTCTTCTTTTGTCTAGATTAGCACCCAACCGCACATTTCAACTTGGTTTTATGTAAAAAATCAATATAACTTACCAAAACGAAAACTGAAATTCACGAGCTTCAAATTTTCAGTAACTAACAAAAGGCTAGAATAAAAGATTGGTCACACCTGAGAGACTACCGCTTCAGAATAACAATGACTTACAAAAACGGATACGGATACGGAAACAGAAACTGAAAAGATAAAACGACGGCAAGTATGACCTTCCCAGCAGTATTTTGCAGTTTATCAAGCCTGGAAAGATCATGATGGGTAGTACAAGCGTTTCCCCAAACAACATCACAATAATCAAAATGAGGTAGAATTAAAGACTTACGAGCGTAAATAAAATATTTAAGGTAGCCTTTGGCAATATGTTACGTACTCTTCTAAGAAGACTGATGCGCGCGCTGATTAATTTTGGACACAAGTTTGTCAATGTTGAAACTCCATGAAAGCGATGGATTAAGCCAAAAAATGTTCACCCCTGATACTAATATTAAGCTGGCTTTATAAGTACGACTGAGTCTTTGTTGGGTACCAATTAACATAGATTTTTTTACATTAAGGGGTACTACACCCATCACATTTTTGCGGGTTTTTGCATTTTGTGAAGAAATGAGAAAAAAAAAATTGGACAAAGTGGTATGCAAAATGAAGGGCAAATCTTCTCGTTATATTGGTGGCATCGGTATGAATGTAGCTTACATGCTTTTGAAGATAGAAGCCAAAAGGAGGTACATCACTCATGCTTTAAATTCACTTCATTTTGGAAAGCTTGCTATCAACGGATTTCGTTAAAATTTTGGATACGTGTTGCCAACGCATTAGAGACATAATGTTGATATGTAAAATGGGAATAAGTGGTTCCTGATGGCTTCATGAACTTCGTGATTTTCAGTGCTCCACGTCTATCAAAAACGAACTGGTTAAAATGCTTCTATTTTCAATGTTGAGCTATATTTTGTATTTGTAACTAGCGACATTATTTCACTGAAACTTAATTAAGCCATAGGTAACAGGTTACCACAACCATACTACAGCAATGTTGAAAAAAATTGCATTTCTCGTCACCTATACCCACCATATTCAATAAGACTCGTAAGCTTAAGATTTGCCGATTTTGGTAACTATTTTGTCATTATTTTCTAATCCATTTCAACTAGGAACTCCAAAATTGATACAGTGATATAATATTTTAAGTGGATTAATATTTTTTGAGTCTTACCTATCATTGTCGCTATCCAAGGCAAAAAAAAGCAAATATATTCCATAGAATTCTGCACTCGCCAACGGTATCCGAATTTTGACACGCGAATTTTGACTACATCACCCACAATCTATTGCGTCATAACCAGTTGCCGTGTTTTATGCATGTATATATTTAGGTATTTTTAAGCTCAAATTCTGGCGTATACACACTAAAAACTATGGGGTTATATTTTCCGTGGTCATTTTGAATTGCACGTTTGGGGTTGTTTTGACCCTGTAAGGGGGTTGTACTGTTTTAATTTGACCACATTCACGAGGTCATTTTAACCACGACGAACGTGGTCAAAAACTTCAGGGTCATTTTGCCGATACTGTCGCGCATTGATATCAGTTTCAATGTTCAGCTTTGAAAATCTCAATTCATAAATGAGTTTAAACATGAGCTGCAATTAATGTTTTTTGATTATTAAATATAGCTAATTTTTTGACCGACGTTGCCCAATTTTACAAAATGACCCCGTCCGTGGTATGGTGTTTAGTTGATAACTATGCTGGGGTCAAAAATGACCCCGTTTGGGTCATTTTTTGACCCCGTAGTTTTAAGTGTGTAATACGGAGCCATGGAGTAGGAAAAAAAATGGACAAGCCAAGACGGGCCGGGGGAAAGGAATTTGGGAAAATTGGGCAGATCGACGGGAGGAAAGCGATATTTGGTGCACATAAATGGGACACGACTGATTTTTGAATAACACGCACTTTTGGAAGTCACGTCACGGGTAGGCTACAGTATTACGCAGTCAAAATCATGAAAATTTTCCTGCACGTTATCCGGCACGCTACGTATAGGCCCTACGCTCGCATTTAGACATTCCCAATTCCCATCTATACAATTTTAAAGGCCTTTCCAGTAATCCCAGCAAAGTGTGAAAAATTAAAATTGTTTATAATGTCTAAAAGTGAAGGATACCCCGGTAAGTCATTTAAATTGTCATTTGGTATTTTTGAAATGTATAAATTTGGCATAGGATCCTATCAGCAGTAGGCCAATTGATGTAGGTGGCCTATCATAGGCTTAGCTAGTAATCAGATTCGTGTAAAATGTCTGATGAGTTTTTTCTCGGGATGAGATTTTGTCTTTAGTACTCGGCGTTTGGCTAAACCACTAATACTATAACAACAAACAGGGACAACAAAGGCGATTATGGCCGGGGAAGGGAAGGGGAATGCAAGAGGTAAGAAATTTCAGTTGGTAGGCCTACACCATTTGGAAATCCCCCCAGTGAGCCCCTTATCATGCTTATTGAATATTTTAGTAGTGTTATGACCCCGGGCTACTTTTATTTTTCCGTGTTACCTTTAAAATGTACGCCTATCATTAAATTGCGGAATTGTAGGCCTATACTCGTGCTTTACACCGCTGATTCAGTTTATATTATCGCAACTCGCCATCTGGGGCGGTGACTTGCTTTCCCCATGCCAACAAATCTTTGCCCTCCCCACTTTGACATGCCAACCCCTCTACGACATACCAAAACATTATCCCCCTACACCTATAGGCCTACATGGCAGCCGGTATTCAGTTTTAGGCAGGCCGAGAAGGGGCAAGCCGCAAGTTTTGGCACGTAGGCCTATATTATTGCAAAAGCCAAGTATTAATATACCCCGGGGTATACGCCGTAGAAGTGACGTAGTTAATCGGATTAACTACCATAGCAATAGATGAATACAATTTTGACTATACCGCCCTGCACTACAACTTTCACGCGGTACCGATGCATTGAACCATAGATGTCAAAGAAAGGCTGATCACTCGCACCTGTATGATAAGTATTTTTGAAAAGAGCGGTATTGTATTCATTCTATATTTGCTGACATACACAGGTGATTAGTGCAATTTGCTTGTAGTGCAGGGCGGTCTATTCAAAAATTGTATTCATCTATTGCTATGGTAGTTAATACGATTATGACGTCACTTCTACGGCGTATAGGCCCTAATAGGTCTACTATTATTTAATATGTTCACTTTTTCTACTCACTTTATTAGGGCCTACCATTTAAAATGTCTAAAATTGCGGAATTGTTAAAATGTCTTAAATTGCGGAATTGAGCAAATTTCTCATACGTCCAGTGCCGTAGGCCCCTACATAATTCCAGTCTCGAATATACGCACGGCCGTTGCACTGTGCTGTATACGAGCCGCCGCCATGTTTGTCCGCCATTTTGCGAGTGAGAGGCCAGGGACTCAGGTTTAGTCCGCCCCCCCCCCCCTTGGATGCGGTCGCCCTGAAGAATTTTACTAGGCTCTTTTTGTACTTTTGAGCCTATTTTGTTTCGTCACAAATTCCCCCTTGAATGAGGGTTTCCCCTTTCACTCCTTTGCCCCCCCCCCCGTAAAAATTCCTAGCTATGCCCATGATCCCCCCCCATGACGCCACTTCACGGGGAGGGAAGAGGCACAACATACATTTCTTGATTTTATCAGGGATTTTACCAAGAGAAGGTGCTAGGCATACATGCTCATGTTTGAATCTGGCAACACGAGAACTTTGAATTTTTGCGGTAGTCTTGTAGCCGTCCGGCCCTGTTCAGTTTTATACACGCATTTGAATAGGAATTGTTTTGCGCACTTACTTAATGTTTATGGAGCACATTTTCTTCATTAGTTTGTCAAATTGATGTCAAATGTTCTATTCTATATTATTTGGCAATAGTGTTTTTTTGCCTATAGTATGTCCAAACATGGTCCAATGTTGTAATTTGTTGTTTTTGATCGCAAAGGTCGGATATTTTTATTCCCGATTTAACTGTGCCCCGCCGGAGGGCTTCGCAAGGGTGCAGAATTCGGCGAAAGTTTGACGGTAATTTTGCCTTTTTTGACACTAAAACGCATTCGATCCTTAATTTTATTTCAACAACATTTTTGATTAGGTAGCATAATGAGGCGGCTACCAACTTTTTTACCAAATCTTAAAGAATTATTCTCAAATGTCTGACCTGTGTATTTCCTATTGGTAATACAAATTGACGTGTCAGCCCTAAATATACATAGGCATGTCGTATTTTGGACCGGTAGCGAGTCTAATACGTACTGTATATATGTGAATATCGATGAATGTTAGAAACGGCAGAAACCGGTTGTGAAGAAGACTACGTGGATCGTATAAGCGTCCTTAAGACAAATAGGTGAAAAATGACACTTTAACGACGTTCTTTCATATTTTTTTAAATTTCACATGATCCGTGCATATATCGCCTAGTTATAAATGAAAAAATATTTTTTTAGACCAATCAAACCAATATATGGGTGTAGTACGCCCTTAAGAGTGAGATAATTGGATTGTAACCACTGGGAAACATGAACAAGTTCAGTGTTCAGAGTTGTATTGATTACATCGATAGATTTCCCTTAAAAATAGCAGTATCATCTGCATAAAGATACACTTTAGAGCTTCTACTCTATGTTGCCAGGAAGATCATTAATAAAAAGAGTAAAGAGTAGGGGGCCCAGGATTGAGCCATGAGGAACCCCAAACTTAACTGGGGCTTTATTAGAATGGTGATCATTGACTTTTGTAACCAGGGCGTAGCCAGCTTTCTTGGTCAGGGGGGGGGGGCAAAATAAAATTTTGGGGGCACAGACGAAAAAAATTGCAGTTGCATCATACAACATAGAGACTGTATGTCTTCGAGCTTCCCGAAAAGGGCCTTATTGGGGTGATGTGCGCTATTTTGGCCCATTATCCGGGTAAAAAGAGCTTTATTGTTACAATGTGCGCGCGTAGCGCGGAAAAATTTTGTATTTTACACTATTTTGGCCCTGAATTTGGCTAGAAAAGGGGCTCCTTGCCCTTTTTCTTTTCCTTTGCCCTCCTGATTTTCTCTTTCATTTTTTGTCAGAGGGCACTTTTTCTTTCATTTTTTTTTGTCAGGGGGGCACTCTGCCCCCCCCCCCCGCTGGCTACGCTACTGTTAACTTGATATCACTCAGGTACGATAAAAACCAATCAAGCTCCCGGCCCTGCACTCCAATGCTAATAAGCTTCTTAATGAGCACTTCGTGATTGACGGTACGCCCCCCCCGTATCAAAGGGTTTTTTTAAGTCACTGAGAAAAACTTTTCGAAAAGATTAGGGTGTTAACCCCTGACTGTTCCCAACCCGTCCCGGTGTTCAAATGGACCCCAATGGAATAAGCTTCAATATCAATAGAGGCTTTCTTGGGTTATCCAGGGTTGTCAAAACCCGAACAAATCAAATCAAATAAAAAAAATCAGATAACAGCAAAAACAGCTCCCATATCTGTCCATAATTTTGGTCAGTGCAGTGAGCCAGTGGATTTCAAGTGGATGATTATTGATTGGCAAGTGCCATATTTGGGCATAAGTGCAGTCCACCATTTAATGTGGAGGATAGACTAGATTTTATCGATTGATCATTGGCTGGAGTAATTTCATGTTAACCAAGTTTAAGTACTGCAAAGGTCGATGCATGTTTGCTGTACAGCATAAGTGCACTATAGTCCTAAAGCAAAAAATACAAGATAGCCTGAAATTTTTTAAGCAACTTATATTATTTTTTTCACTTTTGCTGAGATCACTGAATAGACCTTTATCAATATCATAGTCTGACTGGCTGGATAGGTGGGATCTCATCATTAAAATCCCACGGGATTACATAACAATTAACATTGAAGCCATTCGTGTACAAGTTAGCCCCCCCCTCCTAAAAAATGAAAGTCATGTTTCATCATATTATATACAATAAGTTCTGTATCAGCCCGGGAAATGAAGCGTACTGGAGCTGAACCGAACTGGCTGCTGAGGAGAGGGAACATCATCAATTATTGGTCACCCTCCCGAAATTGGGAGGTGATGGGATCCCGGGGAATGGTGGGTCGGTGTACCGGAGCCGGTTCAGATCTGCACGAGTACGTGTGGAGAAAGGCTTATAGGGCCTACTAGTGGATCATTGCGAAACGAAATGAAATGAAACGAAACGAAACGAAACGTATTTTAAGGTATCACTAAATCAGTTTATTTTGTTAATATTCATGTGTTTTTCATGACCTAGATTAAATTGATATTTTAAAATGCTTTAAGGGATCTGGAATGAGCGTTTTGAGCGTTTCGACAGTATTTTTTGTGGGACATGAGAGCACCTCAAATAATTTTCATTTTTTGAAATTCACGATATAATACAAATTTTATGACAAATTATTAAAATTTGATATTTGTCAAATTTTTGATATATAACAGTCCTCGAAGTAAATTTTATAAATCTAATGATATATTCTTAAAGTCTATGTAGCTGGGAGGAAAAGCCGATGATCAATTGAAAATTTTGACCTTTCATATTGAAGATATGGATTTTTCCCCAAAAAGACCTAATTTTGTTGGGTGTTTTGGGAAAAAAAAATCCATATCTTCAATACGAAAGGTCAAAATTTTCAATTGATCGTCGGCTTTGCATCCCACCTACATACACTTTTACTTCGAGTACTGTTAAATATCAAAATGTAAATTTTTAACGATTTGCCATAAAATGTGTATTACGTTGCGAATTTCAAAAAATCAAAATTATTTGATATCAGAAGGACATTCTTCGTATTCAGAATGCAATTCGATGTCTGATGTGCTCTAATGTCCCACAATAAATACTGTCCAAACGTTCATACCCCTTCGCTTAAGGATCTAGAATGAGCGTTTATGGCGTTTCGACAGTATTTTTTGTGGGACATGAGAGCACCTCAGACATATTGAATTGCATTCTGAATACGAAGCATGTCTTTCTGATATCAAATAATTTTAATTTTTGAAATTCACGATACTGGCCCAACACATGGTGTTTTTCGGCTAAAATGGAAGATACACATTGCACGTGGCAATTTTGGGGGCCCATCTGGCCCTATGGTAAATCCGGCCCTGTTTATAGACACTCCTCGCCGTAAACAAATAATACCGTCAGTAGATAGCGAAAAACAAACAAACGTCAAAAATGTACTTTCCTAACCTGCGTATGAATTATTTTTTGTATTATTTTATCAGAATCCAAATGCTATCTTCAGTGGATATTAACACAAATTCTTTAACTTTCTCAAAGTTTTGGTATTTCATAGACACTCGGGACTCCTCGTCGTAAATATAAATAAATACTATCGGAAAACAAACTTGTTTTTAAGCCATATGCAAATATACAACAAAAGGTGGATTGAATTTTATTTAATACATGTTTAAATGTGTAATACCGTAGGGTTTTTAAGGTCTTAAGGTTATTAACTATTTTAAACTGTTGCGATTTGGTAGTTCACAGCATCTTGCGAATGGTAGTGAGCTTTGGCAAAACCTACATTGCTCATTTCATAGCGAGCGTGTAGAAGAATTCAAATATCACAGATATACTTTTGTAGGTCATGTGGTTCTTGAAATATGTTGTAAAGAGGACTGAAACAACAACACTTTTTTATTAAAACGTAAATAACTCAATAACAACAATAAATTAAGCAAGTTTTCAAAGTATAGGATTTGTAGAATGAACTTTTACAAAACATCAAAGTGTTATTTTGCAATAATATATTGATCTAGATAATGAAAATCGAAAACTCGCAGAATGGTTCCGAATTGTTAGTTTTATTACATAACTAGGCAATCGCCAAATGATCACCTATCAATGGAATCAAGTCGAATATATCCCATTTTGATGTAGTCATAGCAACGGAATTCATAAATGAGTTTCAAATACATTTTAATTAAACTTGTTCTTTTTGATTACACACAATCTTTGAACGTGAAGATGAATGAAAACTGATAGAACACACCCTCTATTCACTGAGCCTTCATTTCTACACGATAGGAATTTAATGGCTTAGTTCCAACAACTTTGGCGCTATACTGTTGTGTTGAACATAATACAAGAAATTGTCACTGTCAGTAGGATCCATTGAAATGGGTGGTACCATGATTCAGAACAATATAATTATATTAATATAATTCTCGCTATTCGCAATAAGGGCGCCGCCAGCGGTTTGCGATGTAATCGTGATGTATCATGGGAAAAGGTCGACATCCAAGTCCGCGCAATACGAATATGACCATGCTATTACATAGGAACACGTGACAATATTTTTTAGTTTGTCAAAATAAAGGTGTTACACGCGAATCGATACTCAATAATACTTAATAATGTGATTTGAAATGTGCACAATTAATTTTTTCTCTATCGATTTGCGTGTAATACCGTTATATTGACAAACTAAAAATATTGTCACATGTTCCTATGTAATAGCATGGTAATCTTCGTATTGCGCGGACTTGGATGTCGACCTTTTCCCATGATACATCACGATTTTCCCATGATACATCACGATTACATCGCAAACCGCTCGCGGCGCCCTTATTGCGAATAGCGAGAATTGATATCTTTTATAAGGTTCATTCATAGCTTACACAAAGAAAAATCGACCAGGTAGCAGAGTTTACTAAAGCTCATATTCAAAAAGTGCTTGCCAAATTTCAATATCCACTTGATAGTATATTTTCTAGCGTTAAATATTTACCATCTTATTCTTTACCGTTCAACGTATTTCGAAATTATTTTATACACCAACATATTTACAATATTTAGCCTAGCAATAACTTGTATATTAACCACTTAATATTATTTCAACATTGTTTTATTTAATCTGATAATGACATCTTGCAGCATTTGCTCGTCCTGTGACAAAGAACTGTTACCACTTGTCTCTGTACTTTCATTCTCTGCGTCTTCATTATCAAGTACCATCGCGTCATTGACAAATCCGAGTTGGTCACTCTCCGGTGCTGCTTCAGAAGCCACTCGCTTATCAAAGGCGGTCATCATGAGGAACGCACCCCGTATTTTGTCATGAATCTGAAAAGTGCAAATATACCTGATGAAAGGGGCAAGCAAGTATATACACTTTATACATGTTATACTTCTCAAGGCCTAGCATAATGAGTAGGGTACATTGCGTTTAACAGGCAATATGAAATCAATCAGTCCTATGAAAATCATTATAAAGTTTTTTTTAAACTTATAATTTTCATATCGAACATACCTACTAAATTTGACATGGAATATGTGCAAGAAGACAGTAAGTCCACCTGGCCCCTCAACATGTATACACTAAAGTTGCGTATAGTTTCGTATAGTTTGGTAATGTTTTATACATGTTCAGGGGCCAAAACAAATCTTTCACAACCTTTCATGATGTTTTCACCCTGGAACATGTATTAAACATTATAAAACCATAAGAAACTATAAAGAAACTATACGTAACTTTAGTTTATTAGTTTATACATGTTGAGGGCCAAGTGGATTTATGGTCTTCTTGCGCTCAGGTCTTCATTTGTGAATTAAGTTACTATCAATCCTGACTTGATAAAAAAAAAAAAAAAAAAAAAAAGCTTGTTTTTAGCCAATGTTTTGTTTTTCTTAAGGGGGTACTACACCCCTGCAAAATTTTGTGCCTATTTTTGCATTTTTCTCAAAAGTTATAGCGCATTGGTGACAAGTAAGATATGTATATTATAGGGGCAAGGATTACAACTACTGCACTGGAAATTTTATTTCAGCACAGACAACAGTTGCGGAGTTACAGTCAAAAATGAGGAAAACCAATATTTGATCAATAAATCAATAACTACTTGCCTTGAGTTGCTGAATTTTCAGTGCAGTAGTTGTAGTCCTTGCCCCTATAATATATATATCTTACTTGTCACCAATGTGCTATAATTTTTGAGAAAAATACACAAATAGGCACAAAATTGGCCAGGGGTGTAGTATCCCCTTAAAATTAAATTAACATAAGATTTCTAACCTCTTCAACAAAAACATATTCCTCCGAAATCGCTCCGTGAGTAATACCATGATGCCGCAAAAAGCTAAGCGCTTTCTCAATATCCCTGGTAATAGCGAGCACCTCTGCCTCGCTAAAGTAGATTTCTTTGTCTTTCGTATATTGTACAAGACGATATTGTTCCAATTTGCTGACATCCATGAATGGTAACAGGCGACATGTTGAAGCCATAAGAAAAGACCCTTCTATATTGGAATATAAAAGATTAAATAAAGTATATTATGATGTATGTTCAAGAAACACGATTTCATTTTGTTGTTTCATTTATACAACATAGATGTTTGAGTAAGATTTAATCTTTCCCTAGAGATGTCCCTTTCAGAGGGGCTGGGCTTTCGGAACTCTAACGAGTGCCATCTTCAGAGCAACACAGATGTTTATTTTCTTAGGGTCAACATTCTGAGCGAATACAATTATAAGAGAGTTTGCGAAATGCGGTTCAAAAGCACAACTTCAACGTGTAGAGGATTATCTATTCTAAGCCACTCTGCCATGAAAGCTTCCAGAGGTCTAAGTGAACGCCTAAGTCGAAAGAGAAGTATATTATGAACGAGAATTCGTCAATGTAAGAACAATAGTTTCATGCACTATACAAAATATGAAGTTATGTATTATCTAGTTAAAAGACCAACTACTGGAAATGTCTTTTGGTCTGGGTAGAAAAAACACGCCACGTGTTGTTGAAAATTAGTGATTAAATTAGGTTAAAATAGTGTTCAAGCTTGGTATATACTTTTGTGTGTGATCATGATGTAAAAACAATCAGCTTGCAAATTGGCATCGACAAGGGGATAATGTTGACGTAAAATTTGCTTGTTTTTACTGGAGCTAGCAGTAATAGTAGCATACTTCTTAGTACATGGTGTTACGTATAATTATCATAAGTCAGTGCAAAATTTGCTACATTAGTGGAACCAAGGTTTTTTTGCACCCTTATACCCTAGGTAACAAGACCTGAGTTGGTTCCATTTTTTTCGAATGTGTCTTCCGCGGCCATTTTGAAATTCAAAATGGCCACTATATTTAGCCTTTTTTAAGCCATATTTGTCCCGAAAGTGCACAAAGTCATATTTTTTTAATGATTATTTATACTTTTGATTGTCAAAATCCACTAAGAACATAATTAGGATCATTTTCAAGATGGCTGCCAAATCCAAAATGGCCGCCAATTTGTCTAAAATGTTCTGCCAGCTATAAGGATATTGATTTCTTTCCTTTTTTGCTGATTATTTTCACTACTAATGTTTCTGAGAATCCACTGAGAACTAAAAAACTTAATTTGGTCCATTGTCTCCAATCCAAGATGGCCTCTAAATCCGCCGTTTATTAAAATATAGTATACCGCTTTAGGCAATTACTATCATTGAGAGTAAAATACACGTATATATCTCATTTCTGTTAGATATGGATAAGAAAATGATTGTAAACATCTTAAAGCAGTGCAACAACATTGTTTAAGGATAATATAGGTGCATTTCACCTTTCAAAATGGCCGCCAAAATGTCTTGAAATTGGCTAAGATTAATATGTCAGCATTTATGCAATGAAATGCAGAAAAACATGTTTTTAAAAGTTGAAATTTCAATATTGTAATTCAACTTTAGACATTTATGATAGAGCTGACCTTGAGGCAATTAAATGCCTAGTTGTCATCATCCATGTTATCAGTATTTTCAAGTTCCTCAGCACATCTGTATTGGTACACTCTTCATCTGCTCCACAAGCACATGCTACTGTACAAGTCAGATTGTGTCGTCTGCAGGAACATCTTCTGGAGCATTTGCTTATTCCACATCCGCACCTAACAAGCTCGACAACAGACTCGGGAGCTATTGCAATGTCTGACAGGATAGGTACTGGAAAAGTTATCTGCATCACTCGACCATCCTAGCTCGAACGGGTCTGGAATATGTCCGCAGAATGTGTTGATGCCACACACCAGTAGTTGGAGGGATTTTATCAATCCCCCTGGTTGGCTCTTGAATTGTTTCCATCTCAGTTTTTCATCTGTGTTAGCCTGAAGGTCATTTTTTGTGCCCATGAGCCTGCACAAAAACCTCTCACAGCCTGAAACAACACTTTGATGTCCTAAGACGGATATGTATTGGTTTCAAAATGATTTTCCTTCTGTTGTCACCTGTCCCCATAAGCATGGTTGTCTTAAGACCATGAACCGTGAGTCTGCGAAGAGCAAGGACCATAACATCTGTATCTGGAATCTGGAATCTGGAACAGAATCTGGAACAATCTTCCTTCATCCATTAGGTCGTCTCCCACAGTTACTACTTTCAAATGTAGCCTGAAAACCCATCTTTTTAACCATTGCTGATATTGTTTCTTTTGCATGTTTTTTGTTTTCTTGTAGTCTTTAGTAGTAGCATAACTTGTAAAGTGCAATGATCATTTCTTTGAAATTGCACTATAAAAAAAGCCGTTGTATGTATGTATGTATCTTGGGTCATGATATGGACATTATTTCCAGCTTCAGAGATCTCTGCTGCATGTAGCATGATTAGAGTGTCTGCTTTCCTCTTGTGTACTAATACCTGTCGATGTCTGAACATCATTCATGTTGCTTTTCACATGCAGATGTGTTACAGTGACTATGAAGGTTGCCGTGTCATCTTTGATAATTATGGAAGAGGAAACTCAATCAAAGATATAATCAGACGTCGCAAGTTAGTCCAATCATCAGCGAGAGCATACATTGTTGTTGACACAACCCCCATCCATGACTCAAAGCTATTTTTGGCTAACAATGAAACTAAGGACACCCTCGCAATCTACCTGGCAAACAAAGTTTTGAAGCTGAAGATTCCAGTAGTCACTGTTACACGTCTGCATGTGAGAAGCAACATGAATCATGTTCAGCCATCGACCGGTTTTAGTACGCAAGAGGAAGCAGACACTCTAATCATGCTACATGCAGCAGAGATCTCTGAAGCTGAACAGAATGTCCATATCATGACCCAAGATACAGGTGTTATGGTCCTTGCTCTTTCATGCAAGATACATGAAAGCTATGTTGGTATTACCAAGAACTAACGGTTGGAAACGCTTCAAGAGCCAACCAGGGGGATTGATAAAATCCCTCCAACTTCTGGTGCGTGGCATCAACACATTCTGCGGGCGCATATGCAAGTATATATTTGGAGTCAAGACCTTGTGGTAAATCCAAATATTCCAGACCCGTTCAAGCTAGGATGGTCGAGTGATGCAGATAACATTCCAGTACCTATCCTGTCAGACATTGCAATAGCTCCCGAGTCTGTTGTCGAGCTTGTTAGGTGCGGATGTGGAATAAGCAAATGCTCCAGAAGATGTTCCTGCAGACGACACAATCTGACTTGTACAGAAGCTTGTGCTTGTGGAGCAGATGAAGAGTGAACCAATACAGCTATACTGAGGAACTTGAAAATACTGATAACATAGATGATGACAACTAGGCATTAAAATGCCTCAAGGTCTGCTCTATCATAAAGTACGTCTAAAGTTGAATTACAATATTGAAATGTCAACTTTTTAAAACGCGATTTTCTGCATTTCATTGCATAAATGCTGACAAATTAGCTGAAAATCTTAGCAAATTTCAAGATACTTTGGTGGCAATTTTGAAAGGTGAAATACACCTATATTCTTCTCCTTAAACAATGTTGTTGTACTATTTAAGATGTTTAGAATCATTTTCTTATCCATATCTGACAGAAATGAGATACATGTATTTTACTCTCAATGATAGTAATTGCCTAAAGCGGTATGCCATATTTTAATAAAAAGGCGGCCATTTTGGATTTAGAGGCCATCTTGGATTGGAGAAAATGGACCAAATTCAGTTTTTATTTCTCAGTGGATTCTCAGAAACATAAGTAGCAAAAAAGGAAAGAAATCAATGTTCTTATAGCTGGCAGACCATTTTGGACAAATTGGCGGCCATTTTGGATTTGGCAGCCATCTTGGATTCTAGAAAATGATCCTAATTATGTTCTTAGTGGATTTGACAATCAAAAGTATAAATAATCAGTAAGAAAAATATGACTTTGTGCACTTTCGGGAGAAATATGGCTTAAAAAAGGCTAAATATAGTGGCCATTTTGAATTTAAAAATGGCCGCCGAAGACACATTCGAAAAAAATGGAACCAACTCAGGTTTTGTTCGTAGGGGTATTTAGAAGCTAAAAAGCATTGGTTCCACTAATGTAGCAAATTTTGCACTGGGTTATGTAACACCATGTACTATCTGGGGGAGTTCTGGGAAGTGTATGGCATGTGTTAAGTGCATGTGTTTTTAAATAGAACATGATTGTCATAGGTTGTGTTTCGTAAGAAAGGGTAGGAAGGTGTGGTGTGACCAATAACCCACTTGTAAGATCAAAAGGGACACATTATCGCCTATTGATACTCATAATGTTCCGAGTTTAAGGGTCAAGACCATTAAGTTGTTAAAGTTGCTGTTGGTACAGTAACAATTACACGTTCGCATTGAAGTAAATCAGAGCAATAAAAACAATCGATATACGTGAAGTACATAGTCGAAGTATATTTGATAACTTCATTTCGCAAACTCTCTAATATATCGCGTCATTACTTCAACGGGAACAACTTTCAATCTAAATTTATTAGAACCAAACTCTAGTTTCATTAACATTCTTCTTGGTTGCAACAACATGCATTGTGTCCTAAGATTTGCTAGGATTGCTGAAAAGGCAGAGAATTCAATGTTAATATCAAATAATAACATAACACAGCTACTTGCCTTCTCTTCCGCTAACTAACGCAAAGTTATCAGTATCTGAAGACTTCGGCTGTTTAGACTTTGTTCGACCCTTCCTTCGGGCTATCTCCCGTGTCAAAATTGTGTACAGATACGGATTTAATGAGGAATTGATAGGGAGAACAAATACAGCAACCCAAACATAAACTTGTCCGGGAATTGTAACCACACCAGCTGTAGACAACAAACCCATGATAATGATAGGCATCCAACAAATAAGATCAGTCAGCACTAAGAATGCCATACGGGTTGCCATTTCAATTTGCTCAAACCGTACATTTCCACTCCTGTGTTTTATCTTCTGAGCAGAGGTTTTCGCTGTTATGTAAATACTTACATAACAGCAAGCCATTATGCCAAAACCCACCATATTTACTCCAAGAAACAAAGCTACTGAATACTCCCAGCCTATCTGGTAATCCTGCGAGAGAGGCAAGGCCAGGCAAACACTTGAATGACCGTAAAATTCATCTTCAAAATAAGTACTCACAAGTAATGGCATGGCACTTAGGATCAAGCACAATGCCCACACAATTACAACAACTACGCTACAAGATTTTTCGTTCAGCCTTTTAAATGTAAACGGGAACGTAATAGAAATCCAACGGTCCAAACTGATCACTGTTAGGAACAACACAGATGCCTCACTGGATAAGACGGATAAAAATCCTGCCATTTTGCAAACAAAACTTGTTTTCCAATATTCTGCGTGCAGAATGTAAACATTACGGAAGTACATATCTGCTGATGCGATTATCAACATATATATGCCCATAAGTTCATCAGCAATTGCAAGGTTTAGGACTAACATGGATTGAACTGTATTTTTTGACTGAGTACCAGTTTTGCCAGGACGTACTCGCCAAAAATAACAAACGCGTTGCCGAGAAGGGCACTGAGTCCGAGAATCCAAATAAACAATCGCAAAGCAGTATTACGCATTAGATCTGCACAAGACGAAAACTGATCTGATTCTGGTAGGCATTTTGTAGGAGGATCAACCAGGCAGCAGTAAAGATGATTGCTGGAATATCTAGTAAACAGAAAACAGAAACAATGCATTAAATACTTTAATTGCAAAACTCCAGAAGCAATTTATTCAAAGGCCCAAACACGTATACGCACCCCAACACACGCCACACCCCTACGGAAAAGCACCAACAAACACTCATACATCCTCTTCCACACATCAGACCTCTCAATATTAATTTTAATACTTACAAAAAATCAAGTGATTTAAGATTTGCCCGAAAGAGATCCATATCATCTATTTGCACAATATATGTTTCCTGTTGCTCAATATTCCTGAAAGGAACAGGAACATATTCTAAGCGTAAAATTCGTGATTGGCGTAATCTGCCGTTATGCATTGTAATTTGTTTTATACTACCGGTGAAGATAAATTTCATTTATTCACCCCTTCCCCAGTTCAGTTCAGTTCAGTTCAGTTTTATTTCATCAAATTCCATCCATGCAAATAATTACAATATATAAAAAAAAGCTTTTACAAACATCGTATAATATGGTGCAAATGATGAGGATGCCACTGAAACGCAGCGCGTGTTTCCCGCCCATCATTATGGGCTGGAAAAAGAACATAAATGTTATAATTAGAACACCCAATTTATCAGGTGAACACAGTTACTTGTATAAAGAAAGACAAATCGATATTAGGCTAAATATCTAAAGATTGTTTAATTGTTTAATATATTTTGCATAAATGCTTCCGCAATAGAACCACACGAGCGTATGTTTCTCAATTTTAATGCTGATTTATTCATACTCACAAGTACTTCAGATTCCTCAGACTGATAAAGGCCCCGGCGTAAATTTCTTTTAACGGATTTCCTCGTAGAATGCTGAAATTATAATTATTTAATACACACCTATGACGTCGCGCTATTGTTTTACCGCTCCATTATTTTCCACGAATGGAGCGATGATCACAATAACACGCCATTCGTAAATGCCTTTCTCTTTTCTCTGAAAAGCAAATACTTTTCAGGGAAAAAGTACTGGCATTTACGAATGTAGTGTTAATATCAATTGCACTTTTGAAAAGCAAGTATTTGCGAAAAGTGCGGTATTGTTATCATCACTTCATTCATGCAAAACAATGATACGAAAAACAAGAAGAAAATGATTTTCATTAATACAATAAATTGAGGAAGCGGATAGCAACATTTGCACAGTATTGTCATGGGACCTGAGAGCACATCAGACATATCGAATTGCATGCTGAATACGAGGATTGTCCCTATATCTAATAATAATAATAATTTTGATTTTGTGAAATTCGCGATATAATACAAATTATTAAAATTTCATATTTTTATATTTTTCCAAATGTAACAGTCCTCGAAGTAAACTTTATAAATCTAATGATATGTAATTAAACTATAGGCCTATGTAGCTGGGATGAAAAGCCGACTCAATTGAAAATTTGACCTTTCATATAGAACTTAAACATTTGTTTCCAAAAAGACCTACATTTTTTAGTGTTTTGAGGAAAAAATCTATATCTTTAATAATGAAGGTCACAATTTTCATATGATTGACGGCTGTTCAACCCAACTTGCTGCTATTTACTGCATATCGTTAGATTTATACAATTTACTTTGAGGACTGTTAAATTTCAAAAATATCAATTTTTAATAATTTGCCTTAAAATGTGTATTGTATCGCGAATTTAATAAAAATCTAAATTATTTGATATCAGAAGGATGTGTCTGATTTGCTCTTAGGTGCCACAAACAAAATACGTAAAAACGTCGCTATCCGAGCCCTTACAATGCAATCTGTGAAAAGCAAGTCAAGATCAAAACGGGCAGGTTAAATTGTTGGCTAAGTACGTTGTACTTATTATGCAAGATGTGTTTTACCCTCACTTAGGCTTTACTTCGTAGGCCTTTACTTTTATTTATTTGGACCTTTCTTTATATACGCTTACTGTTTTTTATAACATTTTTTTCCTTCTTTATATTTTTATACGTTTTCAGTGGCTTAGGCCCTACATATAATTTGTCATATTTTGGGCAACATTGCTACATATACATAATACACATTCTGTATCAATGTATTTAGGCCTATGAATCTGTTTATTTTCAAATCGTTCTCTTCGGGCATGTTTAATAATGATAAAAGCCACAGTAGGTCTATTTTCTGTATAATTTTTATTTGTCATTAGTATATCTGATGTTTCATCTGATGGTATTTTGGCATGCTTGAATATTTACTTACATCGATCAGTAGGCCTATCCGATACCGTAAAACGGGTAACTTTGGGCACTTTTCAGAGTTTTTAAACCACTGCTTCCAAACAAAACCAAATATATTTCTAATTATCTCTTTTTTATGACGTTAGGGTTCCTTTCTACACCTTGAAGTTGAAAAAGATTTTGAATAATTTTGAAAGGGTGCCCTAGGGGTTGAAAATAGCCTGACCAAAGTTACCCCGCATTTGGGGCAACTTTGGTCAGAGTATTACATTCCATGAAGAAAAGAAAATGAAAAAAATTGATCTTCGCTGTATATGGGCAAGGTTTTGTTTTTTGTGACATTTATCCCCATGCAAAATTAAGCAAGCACGCATCCTTGCTCACAAATATCGATTTTTATTTTGTCTGAAAGAAATGTAAAAAAATGCTCATTTTTGGTCAAAAATGCCAATATTTTCGTAACTTTCAAAGAAATTGGACATGAGCGACTTCTTCCAAATATATTTCTTAACAAATTGAGACCAAATATGACTAAAACAATATTGCTGTACGGAAATATGACCATTTAAAAATATATTTGAACGACCAAAGTTACCCCGCTTACCGAAGTTACCCCCATTTTACGGTAATTAAATATTACAATGTTAGGGACGCTCCATTTGATTTCGGAAGGGGACTGGAAGTTGAGGTGGCTTTTATTTCGCGTCGAAGGCGGCGAAGTTTGTTTTGTTTTTGCCGACAAAGTTCAAGGACAATAATAGGCCTAGGTAAAATGTGTTGTAGTACATTTAAAATTTTCGTACCTTTTCGTACCTGATTTTGGTCCTTCTGCTGCGAATCAACGATATATATCCTCGGAATTATTCCATCACAAAATTATCCAAGATAAACAATAGTGTCCATAATTGCATGGTTGTTCCAAAATCGTAAACTCGATTCACAGAGAAGAGTATCATTGCTCAGGTATAGCGATAGGTGTAGTTTTCTTGAGGTTGACAACTGTAATGACCATTTCATATGAGCCTATACATGCTATATGACCTTTTGCCAATTTTCCTTATTATGCAAAATAGAGACCTAAACGCAACATGACGCAACTACTTCAACAGTTAATACATTAGAAGTGGGCATAAAGAACTATTGATGGTCTAATCACTTTAATGATTTTACGAATCTACGTTTATTCAATTTGTGTAACAAACATTTTAAATCTTTATAATTCAAGAAGGTGGTTACGGATGATTTGAACTAAACACCTGGATCGTGATATGATGGGTATTTCTATAGAAATTTTACATAAAGCTGAGTCGGACTATTTTTGCACTCGCACCTAAAATTTAGTACGATCATTATATTAGTGTATTGTCCGGCATCAATGAGTAATTGATCAATTTGTAAAGAGCAACCTATTTCAATAACACTCCATTCGTGAAAAATAATGGAGCGGTAAAACAATAGCGCGACGTCATAGGTGTGTATTAAGTCGGTTAATGGCCGCGGATTAGAACGTGAGTGGGTAAGAATGGCTTCGCCGCTCCGCGGCTCAGCCATTCTTACCCACTCACGTTCTAATCCGCGGCCATTAACCTATACATAATGGTAAATAATATCATCGAATACAAAAGTGGACTACGTCGGCATCACAAATACAACTCACTCTTGACCAGCAGCTACCACCAAAAAAAAATAACTAGAGATGCTGTGGCGCACGACCACAAGGCGGTGGCTCTTGACCTCAAAGGTTATAAGCAATTTATTATTCTCAATTATATGTTATTTCTGACCAAGTATGGCCACGTTTAAGACCAAATTGGCGAATTATAACATTTACCCATAACTGACCTTGGGATTATATTCGCCAAGTTTAAGCCCAATTGGGCAAACTTCTACACTTGACCTCGGTATGACCTCAGATTGATTTTTTCATGATTCCCTCATATCGTGGATGATTTGCACCAAATTTAATTCTAATTGGCCAAATTTCGACACTGATTTGACCCATTTGATCTTTGTCCTTGGATGGATATATGTATCATCATGAATGCAGTTAATCAGACAAAGACATTTTGGTAGTCTTAGTGTTGTTTTTGACCTTTGACCCCAAGCTGGGTACAATTTATAAGCTAGGGTTATTGGTTCTTCTAACCAAGTTTGGTGGTAATAGCTTGTAAGTTATAGGAGTAGCAGTTTAATGTTTTTCACAAAATGACCAATAATAACCCCATCATGACCTTCGACCCCTATCCGTGTATACCGTATAGTAAAAAGGAAGGTGTGCACCAAAAACACTTTTTCCTTATTAAACTTGATAGACACGTCATATATGGTGTCAAGGACACTTGGAATGAATGAAAGCGAAAAATGAAAATAATACCCAATTTGCATATTATATTCGAGGCCATCTTGGATTTTTGGCGTGTCAGATTTCAAATGAGTCCAGGTACACAACGAAACATGTTATAAACCTAATTCTTTTTTTTAAATGAAAGACAACAAGCAAACTTAAAAAATGTAGGAATTAGATTTTTAATAAAATATTCCATTTTCTAATGAGAGTAAAAACAAATCTAAAGTAAAGAAAAACATGGACATTTTGCTCTCAATAGCGCCCTCTATAATTTGATTTTATCTTTTCCTGAGAAAATGGAATGTTTTAAAACAATCTAACTCCTACATTTTTAGTTTGTTTATTATCTTTCATCAAAAAAAGAATTAGGTTTATAACATGTTTCGTTGTGTACCTGGACTCTTTTGAAATGCGACACCAAAAATCCAAGATGGCCGCCAATAAAATATGCAAATTAGGTATTTTTTTCTTTTTTTTCTTTTATTCACCCAAGTGTCCTTGACGCCATATATGAAGTGTCTAGCAGGTTTAATAAGAAAAAAAGTGTTTTTGAGGCACACCTTCCCTTAAGCTTGGGCCAGTGCTTCTTTTGCCCAACATGACTAATATATAATTTGCTTAGTCTCAAATATATATAGTATTGTTGCACTGTGTCTTTGGGCAAAATGTTGGCGACTTTAAAAAGATCTAACTTCAGATAAGTAGTAATCTAGTAGCTAATCACCCACAAACAATATTGATAATAGAACTTACAGTTGTTGGAGTGTCGAAAGCCCATCAAATACTCTTTGGAAAAGTTGTGTAATGTTATTTTTTGCCAGACTCCTGTATTTAAAGAAAAGATAATAGGTGATTGAGCATACCTTTGTTTTATTACGTCATATGTTTAAAAACAAAAAGCTAGTCTTTTTTAATATATTCTGCCATAGTTGTAGCATGGATGCTGATTTTATCATTTCAAAAAGTGTCGTCATTGAAAATTAGATCTAAAGCTTACTTCTCTGATTAAAGACCCATTCAGTCAATTAAAATTGTTTATAAATTGCTTAAAAGTGAAGGATAAGTCATTCAAATTGTCATTTGGTATTTTTGCAATGACAAATTTGGCAAAACACAAAGAAAACAGCAGTACTGACGAAGTTTCTGCCCCATTCAAATACATGTCGCTAATTTACATACTGTCAGTATCTAATTTACAGATCCGTGTAAAATGTCTTATTTTGTCTCACTGAATCACTAGCAGGCTATGTTTACTATGACAATGACAAAGGTACCAAAATCTGAAGTTTTATGATTTTTACAATCGTCCGGATGAGCAAAACACTGAATGGACCTTTAAGTATTGAGCCACTTGTCATAGTGTTTACTTAATTTCTATTCAGGTAATTTCATTTATGCTGTTTTACTACAGTTTTAACTTATAAATATTAAACGTAAACATACAAATATTTCAGATTGATATTTTCCAGAAAAACTCCTTGTCCTATGAAGGAAATTCCATCGGAAGAAAGATCACTGAAAAGAAAAAAGATGAATATTTATAAAATAATACCAGTATAAGCACACTGATTATAAATATATGAAAATAAATCTAATACTGGAACTTACCTTTTGCCAAGTTGCGTCTGGAAGCGTATAAACTATATTGCACAATATAATGTTAAGAACTTTCAGAATTGTCACCTTTGCCTAAATATTTTAGGTTAGCCATCAACATGGATTTTTTCAAAAACATAATATTCATTATCTAAAACCATAATATTCATCATCTACAGTGAATATTCTTGAAACATATAAGATTCTCCAAACAAGAACTGTGTATTTTAATTATGAAGAAATAGAGCTCAGGCAAACTGGCACTAAGGAAAAACAAAATCAGAACCATTCGGATTCGAACCAGCGCGCACTCACGACCACACGCCACAACACCTCATAGCGGATCTGCCGGCGAAGTAATGATTTTATTTTCTCGAAAATGTCTCACGGCCGTGAAGAAAAAGTTTACTTCATACATCAGTGCACTATTACAAATATATAGATCAATGCGCTAAGTGAAAAACTGCAACATAAAAAAAGAGAATGAACTAAAGCAAAATGTCAAAAAGGATAATAATGAGCACTAAGAAATTTTTTTTATGCTACCACCGAGGTTGCCTCCCTGGTGGAATGTGGGAGGCAGTTCCACAATGCTGGACCAGCATAATGAAAAGACTTGTCCCCACTGCGATTTTTACCGATGTGTGTGTGTGTGTTCAGAAGACTGGTATCTATAGAGGATCTTGTGATGGGTCCAGATAAGCGTATTCTGTATAATATTAATTCAGTGAGGTATGAAGGGGCAGATTCATGCCAGCATTTGAAGTCATTCAGAGTTTGAAATTGATCCGATCTCTTACTGTAATCTACTATAAAGGTTATGCATCAATGGTGTGGGGCGATCAAGTCTGGTGCCATAGAATATGAGCTTAACTGCTTTTTGTTGGAGAGAATGCAACGATCAACGCCATAAATAGGAATGGAGCAATAACATCACAACCGCAGAACTCCTGCGTACGTAGACACTGAAAGGATCGGAGATGTTACCATTCTATCTTTACTACACTTTTTGAGTTGTTGTATAGAGTATCGAAGTGTGACGTCATGAAATTTTCTTTTTTGCATTTCAGCATTTTCATGACCATATTTCAGTAGAACATGATGAAAAACATCCACAGTCAAATTTGGTGGGAATCGGATCATGAGGGCCGAGATATGGCCGCATGAATAACTAATCAGCCCATTCAAATCAGTGTAAATTGGCCTGGTTCGCAACTGGCCATTTGGAACCAGGCCAATCCCACCAAATTTCAACTGCGGATGTTTTTCATCATGTTCTACTGAAATATGGTCATGAAAATGCTGAAATGCAAAAAAGAAAATTTCATGACGTCACACTTCGATACTCTATAACGCGCACTAATGGCGTTGACTACTGCTTCTGCTAATGGGATAAAAGACCTTCTAGAAGTCTATGAATGTGACTGTAAAAGGAGGCTGGTAATCTTGGAAACCATCCATGATCCTTATCAGAAAGTGGATAATGCGGACGCAACTTCTACCTTAATTGATGAAGTTCAGCCCGGTTGTTCCATAAGATGACGTCTACTGGATCATGTATTCTATTTGGGTGTAAACTTTAGTATCATTTAGTTGCAATTGACAGGAGTAATGTAAATATTACTTACAGGAATATAAGCAGTTT
Source organism: Amphiura filiformis (assembly GCF_039555335.1). Taxonomy (NCBI): domain Eukaryota; kingdom Metazoa; phylum Echinodermata; class Ophiuroidea; order Amphilepidida; family Amphiuridae; genus Amphiura; species Amphiura filiformis. Next base: position 49,692,921 of record NC_092644.1, on the reverse strand, counting down.
GTAATGACTGGGGTTCAAGTGCAATTTTTTCTAAAATGGAGGCATTGCCCGGATTGGTATATGGACTTCTTACTCCCGTCACGTTTCTATAAAAGAAAGGCATTTGAAACAAGTTGTTATACTCAATTTCGCTTCAAAATTGACTAATAAGTGATTGGCTTTAACCCTGCTATAAAGAAGGAACGAAAAAGGAGAGAAGAAGAAAGAAGTCACTTGGTACCCGTAACCCCGAAATACGAACCTTAGACCCCGATCGCGTGCCAAGCACAAGATCACCGACCGGTAGCCTAATTGAATACGGGGCGTATATGCAGGTGTAGGTATCTCTATAATGGTTCAATACCACTATTGCCTATTACCAAGTTATCAATGGAAAAATGGCTAATTTCAGGCGTAATTTTTTCATATTCAGAATCTCAATGTTAAACGCCAATAATATCAGATGAAACTAGATGATTTTGATGCCAAATGATCAAAAAGTCAACATAGGTTGACCTGAGACTTTATCGTTTTAACGCACTGAACCGTAAATGGCTTAAAATGGCAGTGCGCCCTCGAAGCTGAAAGTCACAATTAGGTACGGAGAATATTTACTAAAAATCGATGCCGTGCGGATTAATTTTGGTAATATTTTAACAAACATGTCACATAATGAGAGAAAATATACCATTTTGAAGCATATGGAACCCAAATTGTACATTTTTTGCTAATAACCTGGTCAATTTTACTTATTTTAAATCAGCTTTTTCAGATGACCCACAAACAAATAGTTCCTCGTCACATTTTCATGCATCGCTCAGGCCTATCAGTGATATAGATATAACCCTAGATACCGTTATATTGTGAAAAACCATATAGCTGTGGAGATATGTCCAATATATAGGAAAATATTCAAACCGTGACACCATGTTGACACTGGCTAAGTAAGCTGTATTTTCACTCGTAAGGGTGACAGTCACTGACAATTCTTGTTGCAATTTCGTCATTTTATTTTTCACAGACGACTTGACCTTTTGAGGTCATTTAGTAGACTTGTTTACCAGTCGTTTTGTTTTCTTAACAACAGTTCGCCCTTTGAAAAGTGAACTTCGACGTACATGGTGCGAAACTTTCTTGTCACCACTCGCTTCCCGATTTTTCTTGATTGCTTCCCAATTGTGGTTGGGCAGTGCATGAGCGGTAATGAGACAGGGCACCAGGGTTCTAGCTTAACTGCCTTGACATGTGCAAGTTAGTCCTTTTTACGACCGGGGATACTCACAAGCTTTTGATATTTTTGGAACAAGTTGAGCTTTTCTTCATTCCAGGTTGTAGTGTGACACTCATATGACAACCCGTTACATACACAGCCAAGTGGACATTCAATATCTGAGGTCGAGAATATTATAAGGTTAAAAGAAAATTTACAAAAATGCAAACTTACGAAGAATGCTTACACAGTAGCTCATTAATTTATCAGCATGTGCCTGAACTTTGTTTGCATTTTTTAAATACAAGTCTCTTATACTCTTGTGGCGCTCGCTTTACCAACTGTAGAATTATTGTGTCATTCTGCAAGGAGGACAGTTTATTTGTTTTTCCTATGGGTGCAGATCTATACTTTTAAATGAACTGCAAAAATACAGGAAAGTTAAAATTTGTGCAAACGTATATAAGTTAAACATACCGCAAAACATTTCGTCATCACCATTTGGGCAGTCTCTGATGCCGTTGCAAACTTCTGAGTGGACTATGCAATTTAAGGAGTAATGACAACGGTACATTCCTTTACATACATACGATGCTACAAAGAGATAAGTAAGTAAATTATTATCCCTTCTCTCAATTACTGTATTGAATTGTGGGCGGGGAACGACAAACAGTGTAACACCTTGGTGTCTGTACTGGGCATCATCGGAGGACAGTGCTAAACATTGTATGATTCACCCAGGTTATGTAAGAAAAGAGGCTTTGTGGCTATACAAATGTTATTGGAATAGGAGAATGTGTCTTTATTAATAAAAACCGTTACATTTTTACAAGACCGTGTACATTATCAGCATATTCGTATTCGGAAGACCAAATAACCATCTTTTTTTTATTATCTTGAAACCTACCGCAATTCTTCTCATCCTCTCCATTTGGACAGTCCCATGCGGCATCACAACGATTCTTGAGAGGAATACAATATGACTGCGGACATTTGAATGTCGTCGAATCACATGTAAAGTTACCTGTAAAATAGTGCGATTAAATCAAAATTAAAAAGTTGTTGCTCGCATCCAACACATTACGCACGGCGTTTTAAGCCCGTGCGTTTTCTGTGGAAAAACTCAATGAAAGACGAAGAGTGTGCGTAGCAATGTATTGCCTCGTTCGCTATTCATAAACCATTGACATTTGCCCATTTGCCTGGCACATATATTTATTCATCTGTTTAAGAATTCACTTACTACAGTTTTCCAAATGAGTAGCATCTGGGCATCCGAGGGGATAACCATATTTGTTTACGCCATACATACATTGGTAGTTATTGTCCACTATGGCACCGTTTTTGCACTGAATCACATCATTGTTATCACATCGATTTTCCAATTCGTCTGCAATGCATAATTCTGGTACTATTATTATTATTATTATTATTATTATTATTATTATTCTTATTATTATTATTATTATTATTATTATTATTATTATTATTACATAAATGAGTCAATTTCATACCTAATTTTAGCAGAGGGGATTTATTAACACTGTTTGTTTTCTCAATTTGTTAACTACATGTTCTCTGGAAGTATTAGTATTCAGTTTAGTGTGAAATCTCCATTTTTGTAATTAAAAGTAACATTCGTTATCAAGATATCAGAAACCAATATAATGACTATTAAGTAACAGTGTATCCTGAACGGCTCTTTTTGAAGTCACTCTTCCTCTTTGTCGATTGAAATCAATCAAGTGTAATCAATATACCAGGAGAAAGGTAAGAACAATCAGCCTCGTCCTCGTGATCTTGTCCACCACAGTCTATTTGGTGATTACATTTCGCTTCTGACGGAATCCAAAAACCGCTGAAACACTGGAATCCGTTTGAGTTGGTATCTGAAAAGATAACATTAGTTGTCGAATTAGTTGTGAACAGAACGTTTTACTCTCAGTAGAGAGAATCCGCGAGACTTCATATCGTACAGCTTCTTTCTTCAGGGGCGGATCCAGGAAAACAAAATGTCAAATTACCGGGGATGGGTTAGCAGATTGGTTATTGGTTGGTTGCTTACCTGCACAGTACAGCATTATTGGTCTAGTTGACAGGACGTCATACACAAACTAGTCTTTTTTAATTCGGTCTTCAATTATAGCTCTACATGCATCAAACAACTGTGTCAACCTACCACATCGATATTCGTCACTTTGATCTATACAATCGCTAACCAAATCACACTGCTTGGTAATGTTAATACACTGTCCATTGTTGCACTGGAATTGGTCAATCGAACAATTGGGATAGCCTTATATGGAGAGAGTATGTAAATGTGTAAAATATATAAAATACAGAGATCTACCAGTGGGTTGCTGGTACAGCCTCCTTCGTAGTCCCTTTTGAATCATCAATTCAACCCATTTACGCCTTCCACAAACCACACCACATATCCCAAGTTTTCTCTTTCTAAATTTAATTTCGTTGTGAAAATGAATTAAATAGGGCTACGAAGGATACTATCAGCAGGCGTTGAGTCCCAAGTCCTTTTTTTGCGAGTAATTCTGACCTAAAGGCTTACTGGCTAGCGTTTTAGATTATGTCCAAACGCCATGTTTGACATGGATATGACGTGTAAATTCAACCCTTACTTACCACAAGGCTACAATAAAGAGCACCCAGCAACTGCAACTGTGAGCGCAACGTGATCCGATTGCATCATCATGCCAAAGCGTATTATGGGCATGGAAAGGTTTGGCCGGCCAAGGTAGGCTTAAACCATATTGTTATAACACACGATATTTTCATTTAAGTAAAAATGAAAATCAGATATAATATTACTTTTATCTAATTAGAAGTATAGCCTACATTATGTAAAAAGATAACAGTGAAATCATTCTTGGCCCTTTTCAACCTCACCAGCACCCACCACCTTATTCGTAGATACATGTAGTGGGTAACCAAAATCCGAGAGTAAAGAGTCTATAGTAGAGAGATATTTGCAATGAAACGTCAAATATCTTAAAAACATCCACGTTTGACGCATAGTGCAGTTATGTCCACGGCAAATTCACCGTGACCTTTCTAGCCATAAACCCGCTTAGTGAAGATTAAACCGATATATGCAGTACTAAACCATTATAGTAATCTATTGTCCAATGCAAATTTATTACCACGTGATAATATTAATCCAATGAGCGATCGAATTGTCCGCTACGGTCGACTAATCCAATCGATAATGACGCTATTGACATGTACGGTCGGAGCTCTACTGACCGAGTATTGGGGGGTATTTTCACTGGTTTGCTGTCATTTACTCATCAAGGCGGTCCCCCGTTATTATAAGGACTATGCTAATGATTTAAAGATTGACATATAAAGAATAAACCATACTTGAGTGACAGAAAGTACTAAATTTGTACCTATTACGGTTTCGTAACACCAATCTTCCAAATTCGATCAAGCTAGGACTGTCCGGTGAAGCAAAATGTGCATTGGAATAACACGAGAGTTTGGATAGATGGTAGGATTTCTTTCTCATACAAATGTATGATCCCCCGTTATTAAAGATTGTACCGGGTTGAAAATTCAGATATTTTGAAAAGAATAAGTAATTGAAATATACAGCAAGTACAATAATCATAGCTTTTATACTTTTCGATATATAACGCTAACTAGTTCATCTCCTATATCTACAACACAGCGCTACTAGTAGGGGTCAATTGCCTATTGTGAGTGCCCTGTGTTGTGTGCATACATGTAGGCAACAATAACTGCATGATGGGGAAACACATACGCACACACGCTTTGTTTTCCTAATTTTCTTGTTTGACAAATAATTATTCTCACCACAATGTTCGTCACTTCCATATATGCAATGTGGAATAAAGTCACAAAACAGAGATATTGGCAAACATCTGTCGGTCACGTTGCATAACCATTTTCCAACCGCGCATGTCAGCAGAGGACCTTCAATATTGGTCTCTGTAAGAGGAAATGACAAGGGTTAGGATCCATGTTATTTGGAAAATAACCAGCCAGAGAAACACGTCAGCTTCCTATCTTTTACTTGTTCTCATTCCTTCAATTTTACAGAAAACGTTTTATTGTTGGGTTATATAAAGAATATAAAACGTTTTAATAACGTTCCAAAACATTTTTGAAAACGGTATGCAAAACATTCCAACATAATGTTATTTTAGGGTCTCACACTTGTACATAATTCACCAGGAAAACCGCCATTCGTTACTGTACACCTCAATGTTAAAAGGGCATTTCGTGATCCACACCCTCATCCCCCCACTTTTCTCAAAAAAAGTTGAGATTTTTATATCACTGGGAACCTCTGGCTACATAATGTTTATGTACAAAATATTTCTTGCAGATTAATTCGTTTAGCCAAGATATCGTGAAATTTGAATTTCGTTCTGGTGCACCAGAACGAAATTACAACGTATTGTCTATGGAGCAGTGTAATACACATAATTATGCATAACTCGCAAACGCAATATCGGAATCAACTGAAATTTTGGGAATATGCTTTTTTCGTGGATATGTACTTTTGATGTTAGGATCACGAAATACTCCTTTAATATAATCTTACCACTTTCACAGATCTCATCACTTCCATCGAAGCAATCCTTGTTTTCATCGCATACATAGACCTGATGAATGCATTCCCCACTGTGACAGGTAAAAAACGATTTTGGGCAAGTCCTGTTTGATATATCTATTATAGTATATAAAAGATAGGTAATGTTGTCTTAGGCAATGGAGCCAATTATCAATTGTGATAACGTTTAATATTTATGTAATGCATTGACCAAACATTTCACCATCAATTAATGTTTTTCAATGGAAATGTTAGTCGAACGCGCACGCGATGTTCATAACACAATACATCAATGGCGTGCTGGACTGTCATACACACATCAAAGGACCATACCGTAGCATGACCGACGGCGTGACACACATTGGCCCAGATCGCAGGGTAATCCCAAACGACGCTATTTTCTTTGTTTCATCATATCTCCTAACTAATTAAGGTTGAGCTAATGAGAACGTGGTTTTAATTAAAGTATTACCCACTCTTAATATTGGTAAGGTTTATTTTATCTTACCTTGTTTTAATGTGTAGTAATTGACTTAATTGAAAATGTGTTCGTGATTACTCCACTCTCCCCTACGATTCGCTAAACGACACCTTTATGTGGTGACCTCAATCACATGGGCCGAGTAAGAGTTGGTGTGAATTATTCATAACCGATCGATACCTTGCCTCACTTTGTTGAGAGTAAAATTCGCCATAGGTTTGCGTGCCTAATACAAAAACCGTGAATTTAGTGCCACCCCCTGAACAAGAGACAACATTTTTAGGTAGCTCATTCCACAACCTGGGCCCTATAGGTAAGTAGATGAATGAATTTCGGTAGATTGATAGATATGGATGTAGGTAGCATGACAACATAGTATTACCTAGCGACACCGGTATTTCAGAATCATGACTGGATACGTTGTCTGAAAAACAAAGCAATGGTTATTTTAATTGTAGAAGTATAAATATATTATTTTTACTTTATTTTTTTACAGTGTGTCAAAAAAAAAAAAAAAAAAAAAAAACAGAGCCCTCGTTGCGCCCTCTTTTTGTCCAATTTTTGAAAAGTTGATCTAACGTATTTTTGTATGCAAGGAAACCGTCAATTGTTAGCTTCAATAGAGCAAAACAATTATTTCAATCGGATCACAACTTGCCCTTTTTAAGAAATGTACCCGTTTTCACTCTGTCCACGGATGAGGTTTGGCTAAATCAAAGATTAAAATGAAACAAACGGTTAATGACATGGAAAGATAATAAAATAAGGCTTCGGAACGCATTATGCATTCACAAGTATCCGGCGCACAAGGATGGTACGCAACGCAATTGAAGCAATGAAGACCAGGGCTGAAACATGTATTCGTCAAGGAGGTAACCAGGTAGAGGGCAGAGCAGCACAGTAAACTCACTTCAGAAGAACCAAAGACAAACCAAACAGCTCCTTTCTCTTTTATCTCAAAAAGAGAAATGACTTTTTGTAAATAAAAAGAAAGCAAGAAACAGCAAAGTAAGAAAGTAAGACACATAATAAAACAAAAAGGCATAAATCACCAAGAAAAAAATATTGCGAGTATAGCAAAAGATGTCCCATCTCACATCCGCTTTGCCCAAAAATTATTGATACTTAACCAAATCCATAGCCAATAAGCACACCGGTAAAGCCCATTCCCTAAATAAAGTTCTTATTTTATAAAGTTAGCATTGAGGAATGATTGATATTCATGCATGGTACGTGAAAAACTGGTATATTTGTTAAAAAGTGTATATCTTCAAAAATTGTGATCCGATTGAAATATTTTTCGGTTTATTAATATACAGTAAGCCAACGAATTAAGGTACCAGTTATGTGCACCCTTTATATCCTCAACAAAGACAGATATGTCATAATTGGAACCAGCAGCCAATAGCAGCATCTTTTAGCTCGAATTTAAGACCTCATTCGTTGAAATTGTGCAAAAAATAAAGACACTACGATCCAAGAACCCAAGGAGGATGCCAAAAGTTGCCGTTTCCTTCATTGCATGCCCCTACACAAAGCGTTCGCGAACAAGAGAACTAGGGCCGTGCTTCCATTTATTAGCACGTTAATACTAGCGTCGTGCTTTCATAGATTAGAACACAAAAGTGCAACTTCTGATTTCGTTTCTTCATTAGGTTTTAGATCCCGTTTCTTTAATGCTCAAGCAATTTAAATCAGAGTTAAAGAGTACAGGTATTGGCTGCTTGTGTTAATTATGACACATTTGTTTTTGTTTAGGATATATAGGGGTAAACACAACTGGTACCTTAATTCTTTGGTTTACTGTATGTGATCAACCTTTCTGAAATAGGCAAAAATGAGGGGGCAATAAGGGTTCTGTTTTGGACACCCTGTATGTCTTCTTTTGACTCAAATTATTGTGATTTACTATATAATTTATAATCAATACGGTTCAAAACGTTTGTAAATTAGCTTTAAAATCCTACTTTTTCTTAATTCTGCGGGTTTCATACATATGAACTGGCTGATGGTATTAAACGCACAAGGTATATCATGCCACATTTGTGTTGAATAGATGGATTCAAAACGTACAGCCGAACAACTGCTTGTATGACTATCATCGGGTTGAAGCGGCCTAAAAATACAAACAAAAAACATTGAAAGCATTACACATTCCTCATCTTGACAAACTTGTTTGAAATGTAGATAGATATGAATATATATGCATTAGTAAGAGTTAAAGATGCCACACGACTTAGCATAGTTAATATATAGTATCGTTACACTTGAAAACTTGAATTTTGACACCTCATTTGTTGCTCTGCGATCTTGTTGATGAAGGTTACAAGCATTTCAATGGTAAAGGGTCAAGTTGTAAAAGTCCCTAAACATATAATGTCAAAGAAATTGTTCTTCTTGACATTGCTAATAACATACCTGATTGTCCAATCCGTAAAGCTCAATGGTCTACCATCCGACCAACGTCGAACCCTCGTTGACCCATTAAAATACAGACCTATGTAAAGTACGGGAAAAAGAGAGAAAAAAACAGCGAAAAAAAAAAGAATTGTACAATATGCCAGTGTATTATGTAGAAATCTGTTGAAAAAAGGTTTTTGTCGAAACTTCGGTCCACATTCATTGCGTGGCGAACCCGATAGAGTTGCCTGCCGCCTTGAAGGGTTAAAGCCGTGTGATATCTATCCAATTTTAATTTTGTTCCTCTCTACCTAAAATGCTGAGCCGAAATAACGAGGTAAAGTGAAAAAACCCCACTGGCTATTTTGGCCGTTTAACGTGCAGTTCTATGTAGCAGTCAAATTAGCTCAATCGATAAGTCGTTCGACTATGGTGCGAGAGGTTGCGGGTTCGAACCCTGGCGGTGCCTAGTACGCTCTCGTGGAAAAATTGAGTTTTGAAATTCCCCTGCACAAGGAACTTACTGCTAATTTGTCTCGTTGTAACCCGTACGAAACTCGGGGAGCTGATCCTGGTTGCGATGGTTATTTTGGAATGTCTAGAGTGTGCGCTCTTGAAGCAGCAAAGTCCCTGAATTGTTGTTTAATGGTTTGTGGAATGATTTGGGGCCGTAATGGTCAGCGACAACCTGTAAAGTGTTCTGAGGCTTGTGGATCAACATCTAGGCGTTGTGCCTGTGCGTAGCGCACTATAAAGCACTGCGCTTTTTTTATATGACTTAATGTCGACATTGCTCTATTGACTTATAAACCCAACTAATTTGACTGATTCCATTTTGGTGCAAGTTGGATCATGTGTAAAAATTATAGCAAAAATCAGGCTTGAAAAATATATACATATATAGCCTATATTATAACTGTGATGTGCCCTGAGTAATTTAATTTGATGATTTATCTTTGTTTACAAAATTACATGAGTGATGACATTTTGGGGGAATTCCCCTCTCAAATTGAGCAAAGCAAATTGAATCATATCAAATTTGGAATATTTGGAAACCCCCCTGAGGATGTAAAGTGAAGATGACATCACGAGATTCCCCTCAGGAAATGATGTCATGTGAAAGGTTAATGTTATGATTAAGGCTTGGGAATTTCCAAGATCACATTTGGCTATTAATAGTTTGTAGTGTTGATCTGGGCTAGCTAGCTAATATGCTTACAGTCCAATTCCTTCAAAGAAAGGAAATTGCGAACCAGAATTAATTTAAGTAGTCAATGCCAGTGTTGTCAATACCTGCCAGTGTTGTCGGAGAAGATCTAGAATACGTCAAAGAATGTACTTCATCCAAGAAAAGAATATAAATTCTTCTGTTGACTCGCTGAAGTCTGGTTCATGCATAGATTATCCAAATATGATGATCTATGGTTTTTGATACAACACAGCTGTCAAAATAAGTGGGGACAACTGCATCGCAGTCCTGCTTCCTGAAGATATTGTGTGAAAGGTGGAAATAGCACCAAGTTTGGAGAAAGCAGCGCAAGGAGTTAATTTTGGAGAAAGTAGCGCAAGGAGATTTGTGTGAGGATTTTATATGATATTTATATAAGGATATTTATCAATGCAAGTGTACACTGGACTTCGCTGATTTTCGCAGGACAAGTGAATAAGGATATATTACATCAGTCGTCCAGAACATTGCAAGAACTTTAGGTTAAAGACCACTAATAGGCCTGGGCGATACATTGAAATACGATGAGGATCTATTTGTTTTCATGGCATTCGAAAAGACTGCATTAAAATCGCTGAAATTGATCAAGTTATATAGCCAAAAAGTACTTTTTAGAGTTTGATGCTTCAAAATGGTACATTTTCTCTCATTATATGACATTTTTGATGTAATAGTACCAAAATTCATACGCACGGCTTCGGTTTTTAGTAAATAGTTGCCTTATCATATTGTAACTTTCAGCTTCGTGGGCGCACTGTCATTTTAAGGTGTTTACGGTTCAGTGCGTTAAAACAATTAATGTCTCAGGTCAACCTATGTTGAATTTTTGATCATTTGGCATCTAAATCATATAGTTTCACCTGATATTGGTGGCATTGAACTGTGAGAGTTCTGAATATGAGAAAATTCCACCCGAAATTAGGCATTTTCCCATTGAAACACGTGTAATACATAATTAGTGGTATTTAACCTATAGAAACACTGAATTCTATGGATCTGATATTCGTCATAGAGACTTTTCTGGCTATTTTTTGCTTACATTTCTCAATATTTAACTGTATTTGCCCTGGCAAGAAAACGTGCATCTTCTTCGACTACTAAGGTATGTTTTTAGAACCCGTTGAGGTAGTAACGGGTTGAGGGGGGGGGGGACTTGTGGCATTAGTATTGGGTTTACCGCTGGTTTCTTTGATTTCAGGGCTTCTAAATTCAACAACCTTCGCTTCCCTGCGTATACATATAGAAAGCTTAATGATGATGAAAAATCAATGTTGATGATCATATAGACATGCCACTTTGTTAATTAGACCCACATGCACATTTTGTTGGTGATTTCCTTGCCCTAAATAACGTACATAGGCCTATACGTGTAAATACAGTATAGGCCTAGGCTAGGCATTTTGCTTAAGCTTTAAGGCGCATGTAAGGCCTATAGTCACGTGTAAAATAAAACCTAGTCTTTGTGTACACGTTGTCTATGGGCCTCTACAGCATCCTGTGTGGCCTCACTCTATCCTAACTCAAGCCGGAACCCTAAATTGATCTATAACTCTATTTTAAACACATATCTAATCCTCTGACCTAGCCGTATCTCTATCCCTATCCATGAGCCTAGCCCTATAAAAACCCTATTCCTAATGCGAACCTGACCCTAATCAACAATTCTAACACTATTAACAGCAAGCCTATATCGGAACACTAACCCTAAATCAATCTTAATCTGATCTGATCGTGCTAGGACAGGCTACAGATACGAATCTCCAGATATAGTCCTAGGTTGAAGCAAAAACAGCGAAACAGTCATCATACAGGGTGTCCGAAAATCATTGATATTTTACTCGTCATGCTGTTTTCCAGAAATGTTCTTGTTAAAACATGTATTGCAAATGTCAATGTTTACATTCATGTCATTTTACCTGAGATTGGAGCACCTTTGTGCTTATATAGGTTAAAGACCACTAATAGGCCTGGGCGATACATTGAAATACGATGAGGAACTATTTGTTTTCATGGCATTCGAAAAGACTGCATTAAAATCGCTGAAATTGATCAAGTTATATAGCCAAAAAGTACTTTTTAGAGTTTGATGCTTCAAAATGGTACATTTTCTCTCATTATATGACATTTTTGATGTAATAGTACCAAAATTCATACGCACGGCTTCGGTTTTTAGTAAATAGTTGCCTTATCATATTGTAACTTTCAGCTTCGAGGGCGCACTGTCATTTTAAGGTGTTTACGGTTCAGTGCGTTAAAACAAGAAAAGTCTCAGGTCAACCTATGTTGAATTTTTGATCATTTGGCATCTAAATCATATAGTTTCACCTGATATTGGTGGCATTGAACTGTGAGAGTTCTGAATATGAGAAAATTCCACCCGAAATTAGGCATTTTCCCATTGAAACACGTGTAATACATAATTAGTGGTATTTAACCTTTATGATCACCAAGAAGAAGAATGCTGGCTAAGTACTAAATTGTTAAAGAGTGATTATATTTGATTATTGTGTATGTGCATTTGTTGTCATATATTGTACCAATCATAACGTGCTTTCAATTAAAGACTTAGATTTTGTTAGCTTAATCAAACAGTGTATTTGTGTTGTGCATTCGTGTGAATTTGGATAAAAGGTGATTTTGGCCTTGAGTCAAGTACGACTCGTAACAAAATTGGGGGTTCGTCGTTCGGGAGATACACTGTAAAAAATGGCATTAATTTATTGAGTCTTGAAAGTGAAAGTGCAGTATGGCAGAGTTCAAAGCAGAAGAGTTTCTTGAAACTATAAATTGAGAGAAGTTTGATGAGTTGAAGAAGCCTGATTTATTAGCATTTGCCAAATATTATGACTTGAAAGTAAAGCAAGCTACCAGGAAGCAAATAATCAAAAATGCCTTGATTGATGTTTTGGTCGGGGAAGATGTTTTTGATGAATCCTATTTGGAAGAGAAACTTGAAGTAGAAACTGAAATTGGGGGGGGGGGGATTCGGCATTTAAATTGAAGGAGCTGGAAATTCAATTAGAAATGAAGAAAATGGAAATGGACCTAAAGAAAATGGAAATAGAAATGGACCAAAAAGAAAAACTGGAAATTATCAAGTTAGAGAATGAAAATAAAGAAAAACAACAGAAACTAGAAATGGAAGACAAAGCACGCCACGAAAAGATGGCGCTTGAACACCAAAAATTGGAAATGGAAGAAAAGGAAAAACAAATGGAAGCACATTTGAAAGAAAAAGAAATTGAGCTTGAACAAGCAAAGTTAGCAAAACTAGCTGACAAATACTCATCAAGTTTCTCCTCAAAGTCAAAGTCAGGGTTTGACGTTACAAAGTATGTAAAACTTGTGCCTACATTCAAAGAGAAAGAAGTTGATGAGTATTTTCAACATTTTGAAAAGGTAGCTACAAATTTGAAATGGCCTAAAGAGCATTGGACCCTACTTTTACAAAGTAGTTTTGTGGGGAAGGCCAGGGAGACTTTAACAGCTCTACCAATAGAGAAGTGTAATAATTATGAAGAAGTCAAACAGGCAGTCCTTAAGGCCTATGAGCTGGTGCCTGAAGCATACAGACAAAAGTTCAGAGATTCAAGAAAGCAAGCAGTTCAAACCCATGTAGAATTTGCTAGAGTAAAAGAACAAATGTTCGACAGGTGGCTTGGTTCAAAAGAAGTCAAAGATGATTTCGACCAACTTAAGCAATTGAATACATGAATACAAAACCCACCCAAGTCCATGGGAAGTGATTTTGAGAGAAAAACCTGTGTATCATTTTAATTCCTTCAGTTATATTTACCTGGTCAATATGGTAAGTTTTACGTGCAAATGAGTGGGTTAAACTGTATTAAGTATGACGATTAGCATTTCAGGAACTTCGTGGGGTTCATTTTAAATTTTGGACTTGGGTGGTTTTTTGAATCATATACAAAGACAACAATGTTTGAATGAGATTACCACTAGTAAGATAATACAAAAAAAAGCACACAGGTATGTATAATGTTGGTAAGCATTCTGCCATGTAATATAAACCACACACTTTCCTTTATTAAACCCATTTTTTTTTTCAAAAGTCACTCTAGCAATGAATGTGTTACAAGCGGACTTTTATACATACTGGATTTCAATCAATGTGCTACAAGACTCAAATCATGGACTTGGGTTATTCTTTCATACATGCTATTTTTCACATGCTCAATAGACACAGTGGATGAATTTGAGTTGTTTTTTCATACATATGACAGGCCTATGCATAGCAACAAATTCCCATGTTTAACTCAATTTGGACACAGTATGGACTTGGGTGGGTTTTGTATTCATATATTCAATTGGTTCTTATAGAAGAGTTCAAGAAATGTGTCCATTGGCATTAAAACCCATTTGGATGAAAGCGCTAGCAAAATTAAGACCCTAAACGAGGCGGCGACAATGGCGGACGACTATGGCTTAACTCACAAATTGAATGCGAGTAGATTTAGTCATAACAGAAGTTATTCAAACAGGTTCAGCCATAACCAACCTAGAGCAAATCAGGGTGGTACACAGAAGGAGATCTCAGTCTAATCACAGATCCTGGTCTAATTCACAGCATAGTGCTGGTGGTAGAGGGACCCCATGGAGTTCAGGTACCAGACCAACAGGTGGGTCTGAATTTAAATCCCCATTATTTTGGAATTTCTGTAAGAAACCAGGACATAAAGTGACCACGTGTCGGACCTTAAAAGCCAAACAAGATGCACAAAAACAGCAGCAAACTGCTAGTAATACTGTAGGATGTGCAGTGTCACTTGAGTCAAGGAAACAAGTCAGTCAAATCAAGAAACAAGAATTCCCACAAAAGGGAGGTGACACAGACTAGGTGTGTGAGGAATTTGAACCATTTGTGTTAGATGGAGTAGTATCACTAGGTGATAATGGTAGTCCAAAGCCCATTAAGATTGTGCGAGACACATGTTGTGCACGGTCTATGATTCTGGAGGGAACTTTGCCCTTTAATGAGGATAGTTCAGCTGGTAATGCTTTGATCCAGGGTATTGGGATGGAAATACTTTTACTCTCCACAAAATTAACTTGACATCTGACTTGGTTTCTGGTCCTGTAACCATAGGAGTTTATGTTGCTAGGAAATGATTTGGCGGGGGGGGGGGGGGGAAGGGTTTTCCTAACCCAATAGGCTCTGTTATATTTCCTGCATGTGTAGTTACACGGGCAATGAGTAAGAGGGCCTCCGTAGAAACAATTGAGGACAACCTTGATTGATGACTTAGGCTACAATTTGGAAGACACATTTGTGTCAAAGTTGAATGAGAAAGAAGATAAACTTCCTTCTCCTGGGGATAAAAATACCCCTAAAAATGACACAGCCTCTGAGCAAGAACAAATTGGGGAAACATTGAGAGACCCATTAAGTCATGACAAGCTGATTCTGGAGCAACAAAATGACCCAAAACTCAAAGAGATCAATCAAAGGGCATTGACCCTAGAAGAAGCAGAACAAAATTCTGTCTGTTTTTATAAACAAGATGATGTGCTAATGAGAAAATGGCGGCCCCCTGATGCACCTGCCGATGAAGAGTGGAAGGTAGTGCACCAAATTGTGGTACCAAAAGTATACCACACTGAAGTAATTAACAAAGCACATGACAGTCCAATGGCAGGGCATTTGGGTGTTAAGAAAAGTCATGAAAGAATTCTGAGACATTTCTGGTGGCCCACTCTCAGAAAAGATGTTTCTGAATCTTGCAAAACATGTCACATATGCCAAGTAGTAGGGAAGCCAAATCAGAAAATACCTCCTGCTCCATTAAAGCCAATTCCAGCCTTTGATGAACCATTTAGTAGGGTTATTATTGATTGTGTAGGCCCCCTACCAAAGACTAATTCAGGTAATCAATACCTTCTGACAATTATGTGCGCGTCAACACGCGTTCCTGAAGCCATACCCTTGAGAAATATTAAAGCAGTGAGTAAAAGGTGATTTTGGCCTTGAGTCAAGTACGACTCGTAACAAAATGTTGTACATTACATGATGCAGTCATGTCTACAGTACAATTCACCTCGACCTTTGCAGGACTTAAACCCCATTAAAAGCTGTTAAACCAAGATAACACTCATTGAAAACAGCTCAACTGATTAAATCGGATCTTCTCTGGTTGTGCACATGTGTCTGTTTTATATGTGCGGTATCGCAATGAGCTGCTATAATACAGCTTCAGTTGGGTAACCGATTATAAAGGAAACGCAAGGAAACAATGGTATGTGGACCTTTGTTCACGAAATGAGACAATGGCCTGCTTTTTGTTAACCAGCATTCTTAAAAATGAGCAACATAATGATTGTTGACTTAACACGGTTTGGAAATAATTTCTTCATATTTTTGGTGTTATCTGTCGTTTACATATCCTTCCTAAAATACAAAAGTGCGACTATTTTGAAACACCTAAATTAGCTAAAAATTTAGGACATGTTACAAAACTATATTTTCTAGAATTTCATAGAATACTTTAAATGTAGCTTGTACCGTTTTTTGTGGCATCCTTCAGAACGGAGCGGTCCGTTACCAATATAGCTCAATATTTTCGGTCAAATCTCCATTCAATTAACACGGGGAGTTGGCTAGCTATGAGCTAGCTATGCCTTGCCCTCACTCATATTCTACGAAAGTGCGACTATTTCTGAACATCTAACCTAGCTGTAATTTTAGGTCATGTTAGAGAAATATATTTGCTAGAAGTTTGGAGAATACTTTAAATATTGGCCGGTTATTTTTCACACAGTGATGTTAACTAGGCAAATGCAATATACTTCTAACATACACTATTTGTAAAGGTCGCGCGTCAATGGTAAGAGCACTGTGTGTTGTGTATAGGAAAACGGACAGTAACTGCAGTATGACGGCTTTACCTTACCTCGCGGAGCTGCGAATACCTTCCTTTTTGTATACCTTCTGCTGTCAGTTAAAATCATTGAGTAAACACTAATTCCTGGGAGGAAAATTGAAGTCTTACAGTGTTCAAAAATAGGCTCTAACTTTTACCTACACAAACGTACCAACATGGTCGTGATCAGATCGCTTATAACTGGAGTGAGGTTGCAATTTGGGAAGTATTGGGTTCACAGTTGGAAATTTAGTAGATATTTTGTAAGCAATGATAATTTTATAAATCACTTACCAATATATGAGAGTGACCATTCCTCAACGCGCTCCTTGATAAGTAGTTGGTGGATCAAATCACTGTCATCTTGATCGCGCATGCTGACTAGATTTGCATCTCTTTGAGTGCATAATCTTTGTGCTTCAGTCCAAGTTAGGGGCGATCCCTTCACAAATTGGTAGCAGAATGATCGAAATAGTATCCAATCAACTGGACATTGACCTTTATAAATTATAAGTATTATGAGGAAATTGTATGTAGATGGTGATGATGTAGATGATGATGATGATTGTTCTTGGCGTGATATTAGAATTCTTTTGACTTGCTTGATGTAGAGAGATAGAGAGGGAAAAGTCCTGGCTATTCGAGGAGCCACTACCTCTGTCCAAAAACCGTGGAATGGCCCTGACGACGATGATGATGATATGATTATGATTATGACGATTATGATGATGATGATGACAATAAAGATGAAGCAGACGACGATGACGATGATCACTGATGTTGTCGATGATGATGATGATGATGATGATGATGATGATGATGATGATGATGATGATGATGATGATGACGATGATGATGATGATGATCATGATGATGATGATGATTATGATGATGATGCAGCTTTCTATCTTTTTTATATTTTCATATATTCTTACAAAGAAAAAGTACGATGCTTTATGAAAATATTCATACCATTCAAATGTTCTTCTCTTCCAACTTCGGTATGAAATTTGGCTGCTGTATATTGAGCACTAAACCCTCGAAACTGATTTTGACCACCGACTTGAAACTTAATGTCCATCCTATTAAAATTACTGCTGATGCCTTTCTCATGCTGCTGTATATTATCATTGCATACAAGGACATCGTCCTCATTAGAAAAGCCGTATACATGTAATTCCAAATAATTATCATGGCACTGCTCACCATCTCGACCAGGAATATCAAAAGTTATAAATGTCAGCATTATATGCTCATCAGAAGCTACAGTAATGTCCCATTTCCAGGTTGTGTATTTGGGAACTTCAAGTGGAAAATTAGGAGATTGTATTATAGCTTCCGGCATTGTACACGTCCGTGCATAAGTATTAGCTGGATTAAATATCCCACATGTCGGAGAATCTGGTGAAATAAAACCAAATAGGTGCACTTTTTAAATTCTTTATGATTAAGACCATGCAAGCTACTTTATAACTTCGTTATTGCCCGACGAGGGTCCCATAATGGCTAGTAAGCATTTGCTCACGACCCTTACACCAAATATGATAGGTAATTTTAAGACAAGAAATAAGCAATAAAGTTGAAATCTTGTTTGCTATTGTTTTTGGAGCAACATTGTTTCTCAATAAGCCTGTGGCGCAACCTTGAAAAATATTGCCTTTGAGCAATAATATGATATTGTCTTTGAGCTAATAAAGACAATAAGGTTACTGTTGGTCAATGTTACATTAAGGTTACTTTTGCTTTCTTGCCCTGCGGGTCCCTTATATTTGGGTCCACTTGGAGTATTTAGTTGTCGTATGGGAGTCTCCGGTCTCGGGAATGCCGGACATACACACACCACACATTATATAAACATACATTATTAATTCTCTTGATTATTCATGCCCACTTGAGGTGTAATAACAATTGAACTTTGCTGATATTCAGGTAATTGTTGTTCTTTTGTTAGTACACTTCTTGTTTTTGCTTCAGTAGCAAGCATGGTGTTCGTAGACCAAGAAAAGGCTTTCGATCGGGTGGATAGAGAACAGTTGAGGGCTGTAATGGAGGGCTATATATAAGAGATCAACTGCTAGATAATGTCAGAGCTCTATATACAGACAGCAAATGCATGGTGAGAACCAGAAGTGGGCAGTCAAAGTGGTTCCCAGTAACATCTGGGGTACGCCAACGCTGTAGGCCTATGCTGTCGCCACTGCTTTTATATTTATTTATATGGATAAGATCGCCAAGGAAGCAAATCCAACTAGTGGAGAAATAAATGAGCTTCTCTTTATAGATAACCAGAGCTTCATCCACAAGGACTCTGCAGGACTTCAAACTCATACCAACAAGCTAAATGCAGCATGTGAGAAATATGGCATGAAAGTCAGCATAGCCAAAACAGAGACTATGGTGGTTAGCCGACTACCCAAGGATATTGACATCGCCATTAACAACAGCAAGCTAAAACAGACAAAGGAGTTGGTGGGAAGTGTCTTTTCTGAGGATGGAAGTATCACCAGAGAAATAGAGACACGATGTCAAAAGGCCAATGATATCATCTACCAACTAGGCCCGCTTCTTACACATCCCGCAACACCGATGGATACAAAAGTAAAACTCACAAATGCCATATTTTTTCCCAACTCTCTGCTACCAGTGCCGAACATGGACTCTCAACAAGAACTACCCAAAAGCTCATCACCTGTGAAATGAGATGCCTAAGAAGAGCAGCTAATAAGTCAAGGAGGGATAACATCAGGAATGAGGATATCAGAAAGATGGTGGGCACCACACCAATCACAGAATAAGTTAGATGGTTCGGTCACCTTATGCGAATGGCCCCTAGCCAACCTGCAGCAAGAACATATAACAGCAAAACAACAGGAACTACGGCTAGAGGAAGACCGAGGAAGAGGTGGGCAGATGGAGTAAAGGAAGTGCTCACAAGACATGGGATTACCATGAATGAGGCTACCCGACTCTCTCAGGAAAGAAAGCTACATTTCACCACGGCGCAATGAAAGGCAAAAGTGTATGATAAAAATAAAAGTAAAGTAAGCAAGCCATCTCTGGTTTGTGAAGATATTCATCAGGTTTGTAGATAATTATAATTTGGAGTTTCTTATTACAAAACCAAATTTTTGACACTGACCTGACAGTTTCGTATGTCTTTTGACGACATACTTCCTCAGAGTGATTGGTATCCCATCATCCTCTTGGCTGTATATATTTTTTGTTGTTTTCCCATAAGGGCAGTTTATCTGCTCGAAACGTCGGCTGTATTTTTTGTTTAAGTTTGTATACTATCTCTGTGGTTTTGGATTTTTACTAGTGCAGCAACAGTGTACACCATCATGGATTACATTCTACGTTGTATCTTGTCTTTGTCTTGTTCCCCACACCAAGTTGGTATACCTGCTTCGAATCTTTCTATTTGTATATATTCTAGGTGTCTTCTTTGATCCTTGGTGTGTTTTGTACCTCGTGCGTTGGAGGCACCATTACCTACTTTGACGAATAGTTGATAAAAAAAAAAAACAATCTGGCGCCGACAATTGTAAGAAGGATGGTTTTATATACTTTAGACCAAGTCAAAACCTGCAGCATTGTTGTTCTTTATTTGGTGCAGTGTATCTTTACGTGTTGGTAGGTTGACTTGGATTGTATTGCAGGTTCTGAGGCAGCCAGTGGTGGTCGACCTGTTGTTGAGATGGGATCTGCAAGTAATCCTTGTCACTTGTTGGTGGAGACCCATTTTTCTTGACCTTGACGCTCAACTTGTTGTTTTTACCAGTGCATAGCTAATTTTGAATGTGGGATATAGTCACCCTTTGAGTCTACATGTCTGAGATCCTCCATTTGCTTATTTAACATGCCAGCTTCATCTGACCCGTTCAGGCTGGAATTGAGCCACAGCCATCTTCTTCTGATTTGGCATCATCGCTCTCTGTCTTTAGCTGGATAGATGTGCCAGTCACCCAGTACGACATACCACATTTGGTCTGTATTTACCAACTACTTGCTACCTCTGTGACAGCATTTTCAAACTGTTGATACCTCTGAGTTCTTGGTGTTTCAAATTTGCTTGCAAGCCAATATTATTCAATTAGGAACTGTTCTCCTTTTGGCAGTCCTTAGGGTGCAGACAACGAAGATGCTAACCATCCGGATATCTGAATTTAATTCCCGGAAATTATAAGCTCTGCTGTTCCTTAGAAAGTCGAGTCACTAGTGATCCTGCTGAATGCATCCATGCCCACTGATGTCTAGGATGGGGAAATCTCATTTGAGCTGGGGGATGTTTGTGTTCCTCATACATGCTCACTATATTTTCCTCGACAGCCGCAGAAAACTGGAGCTAGAGGTTGATAGCGCTGTTAATTGAGCGCTTATTCTTTAAACACAATTCCGCCACAATATGGAAAAAAGGTGGAAAAAATCTGCCAAAACACGGAAACAAATATGCTTAGTTGGACGGTGCAATCGAAAATAAAATAAATGGTGGGACCCCTCCTCCCCGATTTTAGTTCAATGTGACTGAAATGTGTTGAAAATATCTGAATGAATGTTAAATTTAATGATTGATGATTACGTTTGGATAAACTAACGTGGATAACGAAACAAGGATAGTCTTACCAGTTATATAACAGCCGAGTATTTCTAATCTGATACATGGCATAATGTGCCAATCGATTGGCGTAATACGAAGGATTGACACCACCATATTCGCTTTAGGATAGTTCCAAACTCTCGTGGTGCGGTCAAAGTTACCTGTAAATACCTGTAGATAAATTATAAACAATTATTGCACAAAATAAAAACGGAATTATAATTGTATACCGAAATCTAACATTATCGACAAAACGAAGAAAATAAGTGGGAAATATTTTATGAATATTGCATATTTACACCCACAAAATAAGGTTTCAATACAGATTTCTACAATATTTGATTGTCAACTTTGGCAATTTTTACATCTTATTTCCTGTTGCTTGTACTCAAAAGGTCATTTCCTGATCCACAGCCTCATCCCCCTACACGTTTCTCAAAAGAAGTTTAGATTTTTTTAATATCACTGGAAACATCCTGCTACATACTGTTTATGTTCAAAAAATTTCCTGCACACTCATTCGTTTAGCAAAATCATTTTCGTGGATATTTATTTAAAATGTCATAAAAAGAGGATCCTAGGATCGTGAAATACGTGATGATTTTTGATTAATTGACCGAACTGCTTGTTTCCTGTATGATATGTTTAGCAAACTGCCTTTTTGTCAACTAAACATAAAAATCAGCACTTAATACCTGCATATCTTTTGTATCATCAGCAAGATAATTGTGAAGTTTCGATTCATATGATACGTTATACTTGGTGACCCAATAGTCAACATTCCCGCACCCTTGTGTGACAATAGCGCCAACTTGAAATTCTCCAAGCAAGTACTCAATTTGCAGCCATGGTTGGAAATCTTCAGGATGGGGAAGCCATCCGGTTGCATTGTAGGGTGGGTGCCATATTTCTATGCTGGATGAAGCGATGGTGTTTTGTGGGCCATAGTGGCTGGAGTTTCTCATTATGTAACTTCCATTTTTTGGTTTATAGCTACATTCTGCAGCAACAAGATTATATCAATATATGGTTTTACTCTGACTTAATGTAATTCAATTGTTCTTTCATTCTAAAGATAATTAAATTGTCTACATTCTGCTTGGCGTCAGGTTGAAAATATAAGTTTATAATAATTATCATTTGGTCGTTTTACATTCGATCGAAACTAATGATCCGTCAAAGAATAAAATGTATTTGTTAACACTAATTACGTGTTTGCAAGTGAATTAAAGACAAGAACACATCCGTGATTTTATAAACTGACTTATGTGACTCAACTATACTATTTTATTTTTCTGTTACATTACAGTTTAATTTGCCGTAGACGTAGTGATGTAATATTATTAATTACCATGTGTCTACATATACCTTAGTCTCATAGTCTGTTTTTTTCGCCCATTAACAGACCGCAATCTCCACATCCCAGTGGGTACAACTGACGTTGAAATCAGGTTGAAATTTCGACGTCCGGACGTCGAAATCAGGTTGAAATCACGCTGTATTTGCAAATGGACTTCAACCTGATTTCAGCCTCCTTAAATGTTGCATTGAAAGTTGGTTGAAATCAAGTTGAAATTTCAACGTTGTATCAACGTTTCAATTTCAATTTCAACGTTGTATCAACGTTTCAATTTCAATTTCAACTAACCTCTATCTAGGTTGAAATCAGGTTGATATAACTTCGACGGTATATAAACGTTCATTCAACGTCGAAATCCTAACCTGTGCCCACTTATCCAACAGGTGCGAACGAAACATACATGGCATAATATATTTTACGAAGACTTTAATACGCTCCACATCTTTAACCATATTCTTTGGTAACAGAGGAACATGTGTTATGATGACGTATAAACGTCAAGGGCAGGGTAATACATTTGATATTACATTCAAATACGTTCGCGAATAGTGTAGGTATATCGACATAGTAATTAATCCTGTTACATCACAATTTCTACGGCGAATTACCGTTGTCCAAACAACCGTAGTACTCTATTCGTATACCATTCACAGCTGTCTGATTTGTCGCTACTATTGGTATTATTTTGATAGCAGTGGTTTGAATACTTGGTTCTATGGATGTTATTTGTGGACATAAACTTCCACCACTTGCAGCTGGGATCTGAAAGATAATAGAATTTATTTTTCTAATCATGTTGAATTAAAACGAATGCTTACATAATCCTACAAAGGCTCAAATTTGGTCTCAATGTTTATTATGTTTATCGTTCCTGGTATCGGTCCAATGTCGGAGCGGTTATTAAACCACCCATTTTGGGTATTCTCTCTTCCTCTGGAAGACAGCATCTTATCTTTTCAAAAGAAAAGAAAAACCATCAAGACATCAAGCCCGCGGCAGGTCTGAGGCCGGAAACTCCCATAGTGATGACTTGCAACTAATAGTGTTCCAACATATAATGGCCCCGCACGGCAAAAAAGCAATGCGTAACCTTAATTATTGACAGCCGTTTTTTTCCTTCATTCTTCAGGCCCTATCCTCTATGGGGGCTAATTTATAGTTTCAGCTTGATCATTATTGTTTATGAGAGTTTTTTGTTCCTTTGTAGCCGTGCGGGGCGCAGTAGCGGTGCCAGGAATTTTTTTCGGGGGGCATGGGGGGGGGCAAAGTGAATTTCAGGGGAGCAAAATTGGCAAATTTTGCGCAAAATTGCCGCAAAAAGTAGAAATTGTGACGTGATTTTTTGGGTTTTGCCTCAAAAGTGGGGGGGGCAAACTGGGGGGCAAGAGAAATATATGCCCTTGCCCCCCCCCCCTAGCGCTGCCACTTACGGGGCGACCTTGAACAATATTGTTTTGAAGCTCAAATCGGCGTAAGATGAACTCATATCGACATGAGACGAACTTACATCGGCATGATAGGCAGGAGTGTAGCAAGCAGGTGGAAAGGTGGACGAAGTCCAGGGGCCCCGAGGGTTCAGGGGCCTTAAGCAAAAGCGAAAATGAAATAAGGGCTGATACAGCATATCTTAAAACGCCCTGCAGTGCTCCTTGTCCATGGGCCCCCGAGGCTCTTGCTACGCCCCTGATAGGAACTCACATCGGCACGAGAGGAACTTACACCGGCTTGAGGTACTCATATCACACTTACATCTTCCACCCCCCTTGTAGTCGCCATGATCCAGACTAAATCATCGTAGTTGTAGAACAAGTAGCTTAGTTGAAATTTTTCTATATTAGACGACCCACTTTGTTGTATGGCAATGGCAGATATTATCATTTGATGTGGAAACGAAACCTGTAAATTCCATTTTCGTGTAACATTTTAATATGATGGTTAAATAACTCAACATACATGTGCCAATTCCATTTTACACAATTGTTAAATATTGGGAAATACCACAACTTATAATACTTCATTATTATATTCCTGTTCATTGATTGGATAAAAGTGGATCACATGACCAAAAATAGTTCTACCATTAGTACTCCTATCCGTAAATAGTACCTCTAAGCCGTAAATAGTATTTTCAATGTCCCGGATGAGCCGTAAATAGTACCTCCAAGCCGTAAATCGTACTTTTGACCATGCCTTCCGCGTGCGAGCATTCGATGCGACGGAACAGTTCACGCATGCGAAACTGCCATAGCGTGATTTCGCGCTGGTGTAATTGGTTAGCCCGATTTTAGCCTATTCGATTTTTTGAAGGGCAAAATATAGGTTGTGCTTAAATTGGTCGTGCTGCTCACTCAGGATCTGATATTTGTAACAAATCAATGAACAAAGAACATTAATGAAATATATAAAACATATATATATTGCCTTTATTCGAAGTTCTGGTTAAAATTACGGTCCCTCGTTGAGATCAATTAATACTATTTTCCATTATGGATTTCACCTCGGGCCCATAGTTTTAACCAGAACCTCTCATGGCAGTAGGTATTTGTATACTAGTCCAATGAAAATGACACAGAACCAAACATGCTTGACCAACACCCTTATCTTTTTTAGAGAGATTTACAAATGATTGTCATATATTTCCTTCAGTAATCTTATAGTACAGCAATAATGGAGCAAAATCATTCCTTTGTTATATATAAATGACAAAAATATAACAACTATTATGGGATTGACAATTATTAGGTAAACACAAGATCGGAATAGGAACATCTTACCTGCAGCCACGATTCAGTGTCATCTGGTGCTGGTGCCCAAAATGAATCATGATTAAGTCTACCACCCCATGGTAGGTAACTATCATTCAATGAGCTCGATGCTGATATCTGGCTGTCTTCGATCAAACCGTCTTCCATGCCCAGAGGCATTGAGCAATAATATGCTATTATGTATAAAATGTCAAAACGTACACGTATATTATGTGTCGTCGTGTTCACATTTTGAGTTACACCTGGCGTAAACTTACGCTAACATTGATCAACATTCCACAAATATTTTCCCTACTCCTACCGTGTGTCCACACCTAGCCTACTCCTAGCACTACGCCAATTAGTTCTACCAAGCATTCACTTCTGGTCGGCGTAAACATTGGCTACCACTTCCGGTGTTTCTGTGACCTTTATCAACCGCGCGATATGTAATTTCTTAGTTCCGACTAACAAAAGGTCATACTTACACCGGGTGCCAGGAGTAGCAGCGTTCACATTGCAACATACGCCTGGCGGAGGTTACACCCAGCTCGCTACTCCTGACTTTTGTCAGGAGTAAATCGTCGGACGTACGCCTGGCGGAACTTACGCTGACCATCGTTCACACTGCACCTACTCCTGGCAGCGCCTACCGCTACTCCTAGCAACTTACGCCGATCAAGTTCCGCCGGGCGTACGTCCGACAATGTGAACACGAGTAAAGTTATCTTACCCACAGGCAATATCACCATAATTCCTGACCGAAAGCCGTAGACGTGTTAAATTTCATTGTTGATCAATAATCACCAATTACTATTCACGACAGTTGTAATAGCGAAACAATGATTAAATACCGATTACGTTGAATAACATTAAAATCACTTAAAAGTAGCAGGGGTATTGAGTTCTTGTCAGCACTGTAATCTTTTATAATATAGCTGGAACTTTATTTGTCCAGTTTTGGTTATTGCACAAAACATGATAGATATACGTAATGTGGGCTATTTATTTTAGTGTTAATCTACATCTTTTTGAGCCAACGTATTATACAAAATAAATAGTTTGTCTACAAATTATGGTCTCTTACCATCTGATTGCTTTCGTTGTATACCAAGACATTCTGCAAAAACAAGATAATGTCAAAAGAAAATATAAACATGCAAATTAGAATCGGATTCTATTCCTACACTAAAATGAACTCTTCTCACGAATGTACAAAGTATTAAGTATAGGGTTAATACTTTTTTTTTGGGTCACTATGCTTGAAAAAATCATTTTAGTGCACAATAGTTGTAGCTTCAAAAATACTCAAAAATAGCATTTTGCCGAATTTAATTTAAAGATTCATGAAAATCAGTAAATGAGATTTCAATTTTTCTTTTTGAAGCATTAGTCAAGTTACATAAAGTAGTGCAAAAATGAACTCAAATTTGATTGCAAAGGTGGTTTCTAGAAAAGGGGTTAATTGATTCAGTTGCAAAAGGCCTTGCATCTACAAAAGGCGCTATATAAAAGAAATAATAATATAAAGGTTTTGGTGGCTGAAAAGAGCCGTTGACTGAAGACTGCCCCTTGTCTACAGAAACAAGCAGACTTCGCCTATCTGCTAAATTTAAAGGTTTGGTGGCTCTGAAAAAGCCGTTCACTGAAGACTGCCCTTTGTCAACAGAAAACAGAAAACAAGCAGACCTCGCCTATCTGCTAAATTTAAAGGTTTGTTGGCTCTGAAAAAGAGCTGTTCAATGAAGACTGCCCCTTGTCAACTGAGAACATGTAGACTGTCCTGAAGAAGTCAGAGCTACTCCTGACGAAAGCTTGACAGTTCTAAACTTGTCCGACGGCGAACCCGCTAAAAACCCACTAATTGTTAAGCTCCTCATATATTAACAAATGCGCGCGAGTTTACGTCCACACGACTTAAGCTTATCGTAGATCCATCCATTGAGATAATCAAGTGATAACATTATTACCCCAGCACCTTACCCGTGGAAGGCGCGTAACCACTAACGGTGGAGGCATCACAGATTTTCATTTCCTTCTTGTAAAATTACTTTTTACGTGATGAAAATTGCATGTTCGTAGAATTTTAACCAAAAATTGCCTATATTTTTGTATATGGCCAGAATGTCTCTATTTTGCGAGGGCGCGCTCACATTATGACGTCAGAAACATGTGGGAAATGTTGAATTTATTTTGGTATCACTGAATAGAGGAGACCCGTTATGATAGCCAGGGGCGTAGCAAGAGCATCAGGGGCCCATGGACAAGGAGCAGTACGGGCCTATATTTTTGTATATGGCCAGAATGTCTCTATTTTGCGAGGGCGCGCTCACATTATGACATCAGAAACATGTGGGAAATGTTGAACTTATTTTGGTATCACTGAATAGAGGAGACCCGTTATGATAGCCAGGGGCGTAGCAAGAGCATCAGGGGCCCATGGACAAGGAGCAGTACGGGCTCTTTTAACCAGGACGGGATTTAGCCTACCTTATGGGGGCCCTGGGCCAGGCCAAAATGTGGAGGCCCCGAACACGCGTGCCGAGGAAGGCATGTGCAGTCATGTCAGTGGGCAAGTTTTGGTTTAACTTCTTCTTCTTCCTTATAAGTGCCTCCCTCATTGTATGAGTATTATCGCACTGCGTACAGACAAGCTGAACTTATTTTTACTCTGGAACCTAGAGTAGATAAGTGTATTTTTGAAGTACAGTCAACAGTACCGGGATGATCCCCTGCTCTTTACGAATAGCCTGTGACGTTCTTTAACGTGCACACTACATTGATGTGAGAAAATATGGATGTACACCGGACCGATAGCTTAAAGTGCCCTCCGAAGCACTAAGCAAGTAGAGTGAAGTGCCTTGCTCAAGGACACAAAGAGCCAGCCGAGCTCAGGCGGACCTGGGATTCGAACCCTCGACACTTGGATTCACAGTCCTTAACCGCTAGGCCACGCTCTCCTCTTAACTAAAGGGGGACTTAGGGAGACTAACCTATTTTGTTCAATTCAATTTCAGACTATTTTGGCCCCAGATCAAAATGAATTTACAATTTTGCCCTATTTTGACCCAAAAACATGTTGTTATTGAGGTTGCATAGGGTAATTTTGGGGGCCCTGGACCCGGGCCCATCGGGCCCAATGGTATAAAAATCCGGCCCTGCTCTCGATTATCAGCCCTTATTTAATTCTCGCCTTTGTGCTCGGGGCCCCTGAACCCTCGGGGCCCATGGACTTAGTCCACCCTGTCCCCCCGCTTGCTACGCGCCTGATGATAGCTATACATTGGTACACTCTAAATTACAAGGATTTAAAAATAAATTCCTAAGGATTGTAATTAGGGACCAATCAATTTTAGATTTAAAGTTAATCTTACAGATTTGAATTTTTAAATTTTAAAGACTTAATTTTAAATTTGAAAGATTTAGTTTTAAATCTGTAAGATTTAATTTTAAATCTAATACTTGATTTGTCCCTAATCACAATCCTTTAGGAATAGGATTTATTTTAAATCCTTGAAATTTAGAGTGTACCAAAAATATATGACGTTTATCTCGTAGTTTGTATTACATAAAATGACAGGACGAGTAATTATTACGAACTAAATATTCGTGTCCACGATGTTCCTAATGCTGTACGTATGTATGACGTATATGATAGCGAAGCGAGTTTCTCTGTTATGCCTTACCTGCTTGGGTCAATATTAAAAAGGGGACATAATAAGATCTTGTGTTCGGGTCGGCCCAATTGAAGTCAACTCCTTTATTTGTTCGTTCCCAAATTTCCCCATGTAATCATGTTATAGTAAAACGAAATGTTTTTGATTTAGGTTATACGCATCTTACCACATTGATATTGGTCTGTACCATCTGAACAATCAGCATTATCATCACACACACCATCAAGTCCTACACAAGCTCCATCCAAACATGCAAATTCAGAGGTGTGACAGCCCAGTAGTTCATCTAATAAACGAAACGAAATCAAAATTCCTAAATAATGGGCAGTCTGATACCACTAGGCCCATACTAGGCCCAGTGTGTACGATTATGTTTCCTGTTTTGATAATGAACATTATTATTGTTCTAGGCACCACATTGAATTTGGTCCTATAGAACTATCGGTGCCCGGTTAGGTACCGATGACTCTTAACATCACTCCCTGGTGATGTAATAAATTGTATCAAGCATTAATAGTTAACAGTTACATAGTGTTATTGTTTTTCATTTAAATAAAAACGAATACTGTACAAATGTTTAGGGTACGATAAAAAGGGCCATCGGTACCTCTTCGGGCACCGATAGCGCTATAGGACCAAAACAGATGTTGTGCCCTAGGATGTCGATTCAAAAATTAAAATAGACAATGTCACAGTAGAACAGATTGGCCGATATAATAACAAGTAAATTTATATACCTGTAACTCCAATTCGCTGAACAGTGAGTAAGAACCCATCACTAACAATACTATAATCACTAATGAATTCCAACCATACGCGGTTTGTCTTCGAGTTGATCCTCAACGTTTTTCCCACTGAAGCATTTAGAGTTAATAAAGGTTGTTCTCCCGTGACAACGCCTTTACCTATTTCCAATCGATCATTTGTTCCCCGTAATTCCAACCTGATAACGACAATTTGGATGATAGAATCAATGGGTGTATTCAAGAACCATGTGCATTCCAGATGGTTTGGATACCTCAGCGGATAATGGGGCGATGTAAGAGTATAGGTTTGAGAGTCGGACAAGAAAATATCATGCGAGCTGTCCCAGTGTATGCAGGTTGGTAGTTTCACTGTAGAATATTGCCCGAAATTAAAATCTAAAAAAAGAAAAAAGAAAAGGAAATCAAATTATAAGACGTCACAATAAAACGACTCGAAATAATGTACACACATTATTACCTGACATGCGGACTTCATAATCTATGTTACACTACCAGTGTTAAAGTTAAGATTACGCTGGTTAAACATGTTAAAGGTGACAAATGTGTAGTTTATGTGCATTAAAAACCCTTTAAACAAAACGTTATTTGATCCCAAAGGTTGTTTAAATTTCAATCTGAACGGTTGTTGAAAGTCCCTAATGGTGGATTTCGTTATAAATAGTTGCAGTGCGGTACGGTAACTGACTATGGTCATGCGACTGAAGTTGGGTAACCCAATAGATTGGAGTGGTGACATTTACTTGAGAAAATTAAAGGTTCCGTTTTGTTTAAGATGATGACTAGGTTTACAAGTTATTTTGGACTTAATGGACAGCTTGGTTGTCCCTCGTTAAGTTTATACCAAATTAAGGTATTTAAATTGGTACCAAATTAAGGTATTTATGGTGGTACTACACCCCTTGATAAATTTGTGACCATTTTTGCATTTTTCTCAAAAAATAATAACACACTGGTAACAAAAGTTATGTACATAGGGGCAAGGAATCCAGTTACTACACTGGTATTTCAGTGACTCAAGACAAGTAGTACGTTATTTATGATAAGAAAAGAGGTACCGCTAGAGTGTACCTCATTTCTTAACATATATAATGAACCACTTGTCTTGAATCACTGAAATTTCAGTGAAGTGTTGTGGCGATATATTATTTTATAGCCCGTGCCTTCTATTTTAATTTATTTATTTATTCAAAACTATGGTGTCATTCACCTCGAGTGAGATCACTCTCTCGTATCATTTCGATTAGACTATCGTTAAACGTCACAATGGTCTTTTTTGTAAACGAAGGTTTTGTGGACGACGCAAACGGATGTTTAATTGTAGTCTGTGGCATTCACTCAGATGGTTAACATCTCTCCATAAACTCTCCGTGTGCGTCAAGATTTGAACAAAACTTCGTATTTTAGAGCGAGAACAATTCTTGCTAATTATTACTTGATAATGGAGTTTGTTCTACTCCTAGTTCACGTGTTAGTTTTAATATAAAGTTTCATACCGAATGAAGAAGATGTAGTAAGTAATAAATATAACTTAATTAACAGTAAATTGGGTTTTGATTGTCTTCATGTTTGTGTGATAATACTCGTGCTTGGCTGATTCTAAAAGCCTAAATAAGTCCCTGGTTGAACCTCTGGTTCTATGAAGAACTTTATTTTAGCGCCCCTACTCAGACCAAATCTATGATGAAGAGACGATGAACCAAATACCA
The DNA here is from genome assembly GCF_039555335.1 of Amphiura filiformis. Classification (NCBI taxonomy): domain Eukaryota; kingdom Metazoa; phylum Echinodermata; class Ophiuroidea; order Amphilepidida; family Amphiuridae; genus Amphiura; species Amphiura filiformis. Next base: position 49,661,300 of record NC_092644.1, on the reverse strand, counting down.
ATCTGAGGGACTAGCCGAGACGAGTGAACCAAGACGCATCTACCTCGCCGTGTGATTATTCCCTGGTACCTACCTCGCCGGTTAAAATATTTAGCGAGTCCTATTCCCAAAGTTCTTTATTAGAAATGGTGGAGAAAGCCAAGGCGTTTTGATATTTTTATATCAATGTTATTTTAAAGAGCACACTTACAAGAGACAAATTTTACCCAATATATTAATACATCTCGTTCATCGACGGCCGAAGACGTCAGCGGAATTTCTGAGTGATGCTACGGGCTACCCTTACCATTTTTTGTTAAGTTAATATGATGGTGGTAAGTTTTATTTTGGTGGCATCAACATATATTGTGTGTTTTATCTATAGTCTAGGCACGTAGTAGGTAGGCCTATTTCATTTCAAAATTTGGCGAGTTGAGTAATTTTGCGCTAAACATGGGCGTTGGCTGCCAATCGATACCAGCTGTGTGTGTGACGGGTTTGCTTTAATGTGTAATCAATGGAGTGTACAATTGTATTCATTGAATTGAAGCTTGCTTCTTTAGTCAGTTATAAGCTTGGCTTTGTATTGTGTCTGATTGTTCATTCAGCCGTCATAAACTGTGGCGTGGCATGTATTTAAAATTTGCGCGCGTTGACTCATTCAATTGAATTTGCTTTCTTTGTCAGTCAACCGGGTTCATTGATGGTCATCATGTTTGTAGTTTACTATGATTGCTAAAATGAATTATTTGGTCAGTGAATTAATGGTATGTAAATAGATAATGGAAACTTGTATGTAAGTTATTTGCAAAACTTTGTTGATGTGAATTAATAAGTTGACTTTGAAAATATTCCAAATTATTTTGCTTTATTAAAGCGAGTCAATTTATAAACTTATTTGGATTGCAAATATTGTGATGAATTTTATTTTTGTAAGCATCCATGGCTTCTGGTGATGATGAAATTAAATTAGAAGAAAAGTTGAATGATAGTTCTTATGAAGAAATTTCTAATACATCTGATAGTAGTTCTGATGATGAAATATTAGATTCTGATTTAAACATGGCTACTAAATACGACATGTACGATTTAAAAATCAAATATTCAGGAGATCCTGAAGATGATTTAGATTATTTTATTACCAAATTTTCAAATTATGCTGCACTTCGAGATTATACTGCGCCAAAAGCAGCATTGGCTCTGACAATTAAAATTGAGGGCAATGCTAGCGTCTTTCTTGAGTCAATACCCGAAAGCGATAAGGATACGGTTGATAAGATTAATGCTCTTCTTAAGGAGAATTTTGAGGGTGATTCGTGGCGTTGGGGAATTGAATCAAAATTGCTGTCGCGTAAACAACTCACCAATGAAACTTTGGATGTGTACGCATCAGATGTTATGCGCTGGTGCAGACAAGTTGGTAAAACAGATTCCGAGCAAATGTCAATTTTTGTCAGAGGTCTATTGCCTTCTTTGCGGGGATTTGTGTTTTCCAAAGAACCTAAGACATTCCGTAATGCCTTAGACGCGGCACGATTAGGTATCGCAGTGCAGCAAACCGCTGAAAGTGACACATCTAGTACTAAAACTGTAGAAAGCTCTAGTAATTCAGTGGATGAAGTAAATGTAACATTGGATTCTGTAGCAAACATGGTTTCTAATATAAGTACTAGACTGGGGAAGTTAGAAAGTGACAAAGATAGTAAAAAGGTTTCCTTTGCAAACTCATATCAAGATCATGTGCCCATCAATAGGTCTACCAAACGAAACATAACATGTTATAGATGTGGACGTATAGGCCATGGGTGGAGAAAATGTTATGCAAAACAGGGAATTGACGGTAAACCTTTAAACTAATGTACCCATCTGCGAGGGATCGTAAGAGAAACAAGCATGTTCAAAAACATGCAGGTGGGAGTGAGTATAGTCGTAAGAATGAACATGTATTTGCCAATTGTGACAAAAAGGGAGGACATAGCCCTTTACCACCTTATGGACAGAGTGATATGAACAATTCCGATTTATTTGTTGAAATTAATTTGTCTGATTCAAATACCATTTCGGCTTCCATAAATTGCAATCCAGTTGAATGTTTGGTTGACACAGGTGCTTCAATTAATTTAATAAACCATGATTGGTTGTATTCAAACCTGCATTCTGTTCATCATATGATACAAAAACCTCGTATTAAATCTGCTCGAGTAGCAAATGGTAGTGATTTAGAGGTAACAGGATTTATTGTTTTGGTCATATCTGTCAATGGTGTACTTTTTCCGGTGCCTTTGAATATTCCACGCAATCTTAGTTCTTGCATCATTTTAGGCAAGACGTTTTTGAAGAAACATTGTGCCATTATTGATTGTGGTGATAGTAAGTTGAAGCTCAAAAAGCGTAGTCAGATTAGAGTGCTAGAGAAACAAGATATTCCAGCTCACACTTAGTCTGTAGTTTGTGCAAAGATAAACAATAGGCTACCAGTACAAACCATTGGTCTCTGTCAAGGTGGTAGGCGTGTTACTGCCCTGGGAATTTTAGTTGCCAATACGGTGTCAAGTGTAATTGATCAATGTGCTCATTTAGTTGTAATGAATACAACTGATGAACCAATCATTTTGTATCCTAGGACTAAATTAGGCACTTTTACACTGATTGAATCTGAGAAAATAGTTCCATTTCCTAACTTGAAGGAAGAATTTGTCAATGAAATTCACTCATCACCAATAGATAGTAAGGATGAGGATCCTAGGCTTCAAGAAGTACTTTCTAAAGTATCTGTAAACACTGAACATTTGTCATCTTCAGAAATGTCAGAAATTACTAATTTGTTCAACGAATACATTGATATATTTAAAGTGGAAGGAGGTCCGCATGGAGATTATTCTGGTGTAAAACATGAAATAAAAACAAATGGACATCCACCAATTAGATCTCGACCATATAGATATACTCCACATATTCAAGCGGAAATCAAGAAACAAGTCAATGAAATGTTAGATCAAGGAATTATTAAAGAGTCAACTAGTCCATGGTGTTTTCCTGTGTGTATGGTACCCAAGGCTGGTTCTCCAGGTTCTTATAGATTTGCGATAAATTTCAAGAAATTGAATGATATTTGTCCACGTGACAATTTTCCTTTGCCAAACATTAACGACGCACTAGATAGCTTAGGCGCTGCCAAACCCAAATACTTCTCAACTTTAGACCTTGCTTCAGGTTATTGGCAAATAGGCTTAGAAGAGAGTTCAAAACCTCTCACCGCTTTTGTGACACAAGATGGTCTATTTGAATTCCAGAGAATGCCATTTGGCCTTCATAATGCTCCTGCGACATTTCAACGCGCTATGCAAGAAGTTTTGAGAGGTCTTAACTGGCAGTTTGTTCTATGTTATCTGGATGACGTCATCATTTTCAGTAATTCATTTTCTGAGCATTTATGTCATCTAAAACAAGTGTTTGACCGTTTTCGTCAAGCTGGTCTAAAACTACAGCCAAAGAAATGTTCATTTGGTCAGAAAGAAGTGAAATACTTGGGTCATATAGTGAGTGAAAATGGTGTTGCGACAGATCCTGACAAAGTCAAAATTGTAAAGGAGTATCCCCCACCTACCAAGGTCTCTGAGGTCAGGTCATTTTTGGGTTTTGTAGGGTACTACAGAAAATACATCAAAGATTTTTGTAAGATTGCAGAACCTCTCACCAATTTAAAAAGAAAAGAAGTGCACTTCGTTTGGGATGAAAAGTGCAAAAATGCTTTTGAAACACTCAAACAAAAGTTGCAAGAACCACCAATTTTTTGGCCTATCCTAGATTTGATGGCACGGAATTCATTTTACAAACCGATGCCAGTGGCGTAGGGTTAGGATTCATTTTGGCTCAGAATCAAGATGGAAAAGAACGAGTCATATCTTATGGTGGTAGAGCTTTGCACAAAGGTGAGAAGAATTACACGACCACAGAATTAGAGGCCTTGGCAGTTGTTGAAGGAGTCAAAAATATGCCCCATATCTACAACATGGTGTAAAATTTACAGTAGTCACAGATCATTGTGCACTGAAATGGCTTTTCAGCAAGAAACAAACAATTGGTCATTTAGCTAGGTGGGCAATTAAACTTCAAGCATATACATTTGATGTAGTACATGTCAGGGGACGCAATAATGGTAACACTGATGCACTTAGTAGGTTAAACTATGACTCTCTAAACACTTGTGTCGATTGTAACCATTGTAAGACTGATTCACAAAATTCTGAAGAATTAAACGATGTATGGATAGGTTCAGACTTAGACAAGATTTCGGAAGACGTCTTGTCTGAGCTGCCTGATGACAATGTAGATAGTGATGTTAGAAGTGACACAAAACCTGAAGTGAATGTTGTCAAAAATATACGTTATCAATATGGTAAACGTGTTGGGAATGACAAAAAGGTGGAAAACAAAGATGTACCGACTCTTCCAGCTGAAATCAATTTACAAGGGTTTAAAGATGCACTGCTGACCGATACTTTTGCTAGTTCTATGTTGAATTTTCTAGAGCACGACAAATTGCCAGATGATGCTCTCAAAGCTAGAAATCTGTTGTTGCAGGCTGATCAATATTATGTCCATGAAGGATTATTATATCACATTTGGCATACTCCAGCAAAGAGGCACATGCCAGAAAGGAATACTTATCAGTTGTATATTCCAATCACTTTTGTTGATACAGTTCTGAACAACTGCCATGATCACGTGTTAGCTGCACATTTTGGATTTCAAAGAACTTACAGCAAAATTCGTCAGCGGTACTTCTGGAACCGGATGTATCGTGATGTAGATAACTGGGTTAGATCTTGCATATCCTGTTCTCAACGCAAAACGCATAGGCACAAAGTTATCGCCCCAATGCAAATCATGAAAGTACCAGGTGCTTTCCAACGCGTTAGTGTTGATATTTTAGGACCTTTACCAATTAAAACCTCTGGCAATCGTTATGTTCTTTGCTTTACGGATCACTGCACCAGGTGGCCCATTTGGTACCTTTGAAAGTAACAAATGCTTCCACAATAGCAAGAGCATTTTTCGATAATGTCATATGTGTCCACGGTTGTCCAGAAACGTTATTAAGCGATAGAGGAACAAATTTTCTGAGCAAGATCGTTTTGGAAGTGTGTCGAATCATGCGAACACAGAAATTGAATACCTCAAGTTATCACCCACAATGCAACGCGATACAAGAGCGGTACAATGCTGTAATTTTAGACACCATTTCACACTATGTAAATGAATTCCATACTGATTGGGATCAATATATCACAGCCATACAGTTTGCATACCGTACAACTCCTGCTGAAAACTCCGTTGGATTCAGTCCGTTCTTTCTCTTGTATGGTAGAGAAGCGAGACTTCCTTTAGATGTAACGCTCACGTCAGACTGCAATTATGCAGAACAGAATCTCAGAGAGCACATTCATCATCTAATCTCTCAATTAGAAATTGCGAGGAAGATCTCACAACGTCACGCAGAGCAAAATCAAAACAAGATGAAAGAACGTTTCGATGAGAGTGCAACGGAAGTTCCTTATCAAGTTGGAGACTCAGTATGGGTATATATTCCTGCATTGCAGCAAGGACTTTCACGCAAACTTCAGAAATTCTGGTCGGGTCCATACCTGCTTGTTGAACAAACAGGTCCAGTCAATGTCCGTGTATGTAATCTAGAAAACAACAAATTGATTACTACACCAATTCACGTCAATCGTATGAAATTTGCATATGATAGGTATGTTCGAATAAGCAATGATACTGAACCAACCGATTTAGAACAAAGAGATCCAATTCCAGGACTTGTTCCGGACGATTGTCCTGAGGACTCTTTTCTTCCTCTTTTGGCCACACAAGAATCTGAGAAAACAAAGGTTCCAATCATTCCAGGTCTGCCACCAGTTCAGGATAAAACTCCTGAATATGTGATTGAGCATATTATCAGAGGACGCTATAGAAATGGGCGTCTAGAATATCTCATAAAGTGGCGAGATTTTCCAAAATCAAGAAACACTTGGGAACCAGAGACAAACTTGAACGCAGCTGCTCTTGAGTCTCTGAAGACCAACCCTGTCAAAATTACTGGTAAACTGTGAAGGCCAGACTATGGAATCAGTATCATTGTTAGATCAGTTGTAAGCAACTCGATCAAAAGGCTGTATGAAAAATATAATGTCTTTAAAAAAATGTGAAATTAGGCATAATATTATAATTATTATGTGATTTGTAATTATCAAAGAATACTTCTAAAGATTTGTGTGCATTTACAAATTTATGAATGACTAATATAAAAGTCAAGGACGTCAAAATGAAAACAAATATATTTGGCATTTGATAAATGTAGAAAGTTATATGTTGAATTGATTTTGAATTGTAATTTGAAAGTTGGTCACAATTGTACTATTTGTAATTGTGTGGAATTGGATTATCACAAAATAATGTATTTTGATTTATAATGACAATGAACCCGAATGTATATTTGGTTGGCGCGTATGTTGTGGATTTGTACAATATTGGAACAAATTGTTTGTAGGTAATTAAGTAATGAAACAATTAAGAAATTAAGAAATGTAGAATTGTAATGTTGATGCCACCATCATTTTATTTTGATTAAATTAAAGTAAGGTATAGTATTGTATTTCGCGATATGTACTACAGCGTGTTACAATGTATTACGATATTGAAGGAAATCAGTCAGAGAAAATCCTCAAAAGAAACATTCCCATCTCGATGTAATCATTTTGGAACCCCGGAGAAGAGTTTTGCCTAAGAATGTGAGAATATGTAAGGGATATGTTTGTGTAATGTAAATACAATGTAGTCTTGACTTTTTCCGTGAAACCGAAATTACTTGAAAATTAGGCCTTTAAAATTAAATTTTCGGGTCAATTCGGTATCAGGAGTTCCACAGATGCTGATACGACAAGGCATTGATGAATTACATTTCGTAACAAGGAAACAATTTAAGCGAAGAAGAACTTACAATTATGATGAAGAACGATTTTCTACGCTAATTTGATGAACTACGATAACTATCATTATGTTGAACATTTAAACATTGTATTTCAAACAGCAAAACTAAGCTGTACGCTGCTTTTTATAAAGAACTTTATATTATCTTCGCATATTGAAATCATCACACAACGAGGATACACTATCGAGGATAAGAGGATTTATATCGCGATATCGCATGGATTTACCTTCATAAAATTGTGTTTAATAATCAATGATTATTATAAAAATGTCCTGAATTGTATCAGAGACAGTCAATGATTGTATAAACATAAATCATAAATGAGATTTGCAATTTAATTATGAACTGGAAAGTAGAACAAATTTGGTGTTCAATAAATTTACTTTTGTCAGGCGCCAAAACTTTTAGGGAGGGCGTATGTTGTGGCGATATATTATTTTATAGCCCGTGCCTTCTATTTTAATTTATTTATTTATTCAAAACTATGGTGTCATTCACCTCGAGTGAGATCACTCTCTCGTATCATTTCGATTAGACTATCGTTAAACGTCACAATGGTCTTTTTGTAAACGAAGGTTTTGTGGACGACGCAAACGGATGTTTAATTGTAGTCTGTGGCATTCACTCAGATGGTTAACATCTCTCCATAAACTCTCCGTGTGCGTCAAGATTTGAACACAACTTCTTATTTTAGAGCGAGAACAATTCTTGCTAATTATTACTTGATAATGGAGTTTGTTCTACTCCTAGTTCACGTGTTAGTTTTAATATAAAGTTTCATACCGAATGAAGAAGATGTAGTAAGTAATAAATATAACTTAATTAACAGTAAATTGGGTTTTGATTGTCTTCATGTTTGTGTGATAATACTCGTGCTTGGCTGATTCTAAAAGCCTAAATAAGTCCCTGGTTGAACCTCTGGTTCTATGAAGAACTTTATTTTAGCGCCCCTACTCAGACCAAATCTATGATGAAGAGACGATGAACCAAATACCAATCTGAGGGACTAGCCGAGACGAGTGAACCAAGACGCATCTACCAAGCCGTGTGATTATTCCCTGGTACCTACCTCGCCGGTTAAAATATTTAGCGAGTCCTATTCCCAAAGTTCTTTATTAGAGAAGTAATTGGATTTGTTGCCCCTATAAAATACATAACCAGTGTGTAATTATTTTTTGAGAAAAATGTAAAATTACCACCGTAACTTACTTAATTACTTTTATGATTAATTAAGCTGCCGAAATCTAACTTAATAAAATTATACGATTACATTGCATTTTGAGCTTTGTCTGTATGATTATTGCATATACAACGCCTTTACATTGTACTTACTACATGATACTTCGTCAGCCAAATTGCCGCAATCATTTATACCATTACATATGGCATATCTTGAAGCACAAATTCCGTTTCTACAATTAAAACTGTGGTTCGCACATCGACGACCTAAATCAAAATAAGAAAAAAATAAATAAATCGGAAAAAATCTGCAACACTTTCCATATAAGTAGTATACTCGTTTAAATCTTGCATATTATTCTACCTCTTGCTCTCTCATTACCGTATTCTTTTTATTTGATTCTCTTTGACTGTTTCATCTGTTACGTCACTATTTTTAGTTCTTCTATAGTTTTAGTTCTTCGTCTTCCTCATTCTTCTCCATTTTTTTATCTTACGCTTTTGTTCTTCTTCATAGTCTCCTTCTTCCTCCTTTACTTCTTGACTTCTTGGACTGTTTTTGCAGTTCGTCTATAATGCTGCCACATAGACTTATTACTTACCCGATAAGGATTGTTGTTCAAGCATTAACCGAAAACCAACTCCGGAAGTAAACGTAGGTGCAGCTGTATCTATATCGTCATCGCGCCAGGACGCATAAAACTGCGTACGAACAGATATCGTATTAGCAGAAAATGTCACCGATTCAATACGCCGATCTCTGTTTATAGTGATATTTCTTGTTAATGGCATAAATGGGTTGATTCCTTCACTGATGATTATTGAGTCCAAATATCCCAATAAAGTAAGAGTGTAAAAAGAAACTTTAATGCCTGAAATGCTGCGAATAAACCAAGTACATTCGAGATCGACAGGGTAGGTGAAAGGAAAGTTTGGTGACGTGATATAAACAGGCGATGAGTCAGTGATATTGAGCTGAAATTCAGAGTGTCTTTCTGTGCAGAAAGCATTGTTTTCTTCATCTGTAAACATGGTAAATTAAACAAAACAGTGATTATAGACCACGCCACATATCTAAAGTTCCACGAGACGAGAACTATTTAGTATGACTCTCGTCCTACTCCACGCGAATGTCGACTACAGACGACAAGTTTCAATTCTTTGATTAAAAATGTCAGAATTCTCATCTATGGCAAGCTCAAGGCTCGAACTATCGCCTATCGTCTTCTCCCGACCGACAGCGCAACGTCTTAACCGCTCTGCCATCTCACCCTCCAAGTTTGTTAAATCTTTTCAGTATAAATTTTGCATTTAGCACCATGTTTTCTAAATTGCAAGAACAATATGAAGCTAAAAGGCAATGATTTACCTTGATATTTTTTGCAAATCCAGTTGTTCTGTTGATAGCACTTAGAAGGCTCCCAGCTATATCCTTGGTACACAGCAATATAGAAACATATTTCGTTGTATAGACCTATCGCCCCAGCAAAATGAAATGGGTCATATAATGTGTAGTTGAAAGTTGTTCGGTCGCTCCAATATGTTGCGGTTCCACCTACATTGTATTTTTTATTAGGAAATGGTTACGCTGCAAATAGTTAGGCAAATTGTATTAACGTGATTTAATAAAATTAAGTTTACACAACACTTATATCAGTATATCGATGAACTCTGAAGAAGTGTGATTGTCTTGTGAAAAGTTTTGAAACCACACATATCACACACAGGGCTAATGAGAGGAGTTGCACCGGGCACATATTAAAGATAACACGTATTAGATGTAGGAGTCAATCAAAGGTCAACACAGGGGTCAAATTTTAAATTTGCTTAAATTTGTTAAAGCACCATACCAAAATAATCCTCTCAGCTCAAGGCGATTGCCAAAAAACACAGTCTCAAATTGTTCGTCATGTAGATTAATATAGATACATATTTTGCACCGAAATCCAACAATAAAGGTCAACCCATGAAACTAAGAGCTGCCTTATTTGACTTGCTTTTACATGACGAACAATTTGAGACCATTTTTGTTGAAATCGGAGCACTTAAATTTTCTAACCCATCTGTGGCTACCCACTGGACTTGGCCATTTTGCTAATAACTCAAGAACGGTATGTCATAGATAGTCAAACTATACCTTTTCCAAGAAATTTGACTCCTGTAATGGCCTTTGACTGAGCATTGCACGCTTATGGCCACTTTTTATTTTTGGGAACATTTTGAATGTGTTTGCGACCATCTAATGAACCTAAAAGAGCTTGGTTTAGTATTAAGGTATGCAAAGGCGGTAGTGCTTGCTCCCAGTCTATATGAGACAGGGGTTCGACTATCACTTATGCCTCAGATGGACATTTTATTTGTGAAAAGACCATACATACCAGTGACATACGATACATAAATAATATTTCGTATAGCTGCCCCCTCTCGAAAACGAGTGCATTGTATATGTACTTGGCCAATTAGCATTTTATGCAAATTTTATTACACTATTCGATGTTTTAGGCACTGAAATGCGCATGAAAAAGAACCGCATCGAATGCTACTTGAACAAGTTCAAATATGATTAAATACTTCTGGAGGGGGTGGGGCTATAGCTAAAACAAAAAATGTCCTATACCTTGGTAGTATGAAACAAAGGAGCTACCCGCAGTGCCGGGATCATGGTAGCCATGACCATCCGGGCATGCAGGCTTTCCCCAGGTTTTCTTCTTGTATCCTAAAATCTTCATATATTCCTGTCCCATTATTAATTCTGATATTTATTTATCATAATGGTATTTGTACATCAAAGTTCTCCCCAAAAATCATTCAATTGAATAAACCTCGACCTCCTTTCTTTCCTCCTTGGAAGTTGCCCTTGTTGCCACGCCCCCTATAGTTATGTTATAAACCAATACAGAAGCATCAATAGTTCACACTAACGGACTAACCTTTACGAGCAGAAGGTTACTCAAACCAATCCAAAACCGCCCACAGGAATGACTGAAAGGGTAAGACAGCAATTTTATAAAACATGATAATCCGATTTAATGCGCACATACCATAAATATCCCCATGAAAAGGTTTGACTACAAAAACGATTCTCTTATAAATGCATCTGCGCACAGATTCCACTTCGATACATCCGAACACACATATATTTCCAGCACAGCGAGTCTAGCCTAGTACGCAGTCTGTGTAATACTGCACGGTTGAGTGCATAGCATCATAAGAGCTGTGTGAGATCTAGTGGAAAATAGGGTTCTGTGATTGTTTTTTGTCAAAACCTCAAGTGTTCCCTTCATCCAATCAATTTTTTTTAAATATCAAACGAAAGCGAACACGTTCCCCTAAAAACACTTTTCCCCATTAGGTCAACAGATAACGCAATTGTGGTATATCTGTTGAAAAGTACCTATCCAAGCACTTTTTTTTTACAAAAATATAGGTTTTAAAGGTCAAAACCTCAAGTGTTCTTTACAATATTTGTCAAATTTTATGTCATTAAATGAAAGAGCACACCTATATTGTCCATATACTAGCCTCAATTTCATGAGCAAAGGCCAATTCTGTTTAAATTGCAAATCTTGTGTTACTATTTTCGCCTGTATTGTCATACGGTTGTAAATCCAATGAACTATGATTTTGCTAAAGAGCGCTTACAAATTGATATGTCTCCACACTAAACTCAGATCAATCCTTACAACGATCGTGAAATCTATTATTACCCAATGAGCACAGTGTGTGTTCAAGATCTGCTTTCAAGATCTGCGTTCAAGCTGCAACCAGATCTGCGTTCAAGCTGCGTTCAAGCTTACATCACAGGTAAATTTTCAAGATTTTGTGGCAATAATTTCCCCTTGTTGGAATACAGGTAAAGCCCTTTTCAATGAAATATTGTAGGATTTCTTTTCTGGATTTGGATTCCAAACTTTGAGATATACCCAACGCAATTTTCCACATTTCCGATAATTTTGACCTCCAACACAAAGGACACAAAAGTGACGATCTATATGTGTGGCGATTGCAAACCACATGAAGATAAAGACCAAAGACCACAGTCGCGCTTGGTTTATCCATTTAAAACATCCTTGCATTAATAAACATGCTAGAATCAGGGATGTCTCAAATATATCCCTGCCAGAATTTAGTGGTAAATTCAAACAAAATCCTGATTTATGAAGCAGAGCTAGCAAAGTATTCAATTGGTACGTGTGCCAAGTTCACACGGTTTGTTTACAAACCTAGAAAATCGTAGTTACAATGTTGCTCTTTTGACCCTGTTCCGATAGACCGATTTTAACCAAATTGTCTAGGAACCATCAAGACTTGTTCATAATGAATGTATCCAACCCAGTATCCCTATTAAAATGATTATATGAATCATTCTACAACTGGTCTTAAAATTACCATGTGTCGATCACTTTAATGCAGTGATAGCGACATATGTTGTTATTAAGTTTATGCCGTATATAAAACGTATTTTGATCCATAGAATATAAAAGTAAAATGATAAATTCCTCAATGTTGGGGAGGTATCGGGCGTAAAAACAAAAGTCCTCAAACACATTATTGTTCAAGGTTGGCCCTCAGGATTACCAAGAAACAATATTGATCCAAAAACAATAGTGATCAAGCTTAAACCCGCGATAAAGGGCAGGTAGTTGTAAGGGTAGTTGTAAGTCTTCACTATGGGGAACTGATGGCGCTATCAATGCACTAAAAATGCATTAATTAATGATGGACACAATCGTTTTAAGACCAGTTGTAGAATGATTTATACGATCATTTTAGTGAGATGACTAGGTTGATATATTAGTTTCAACAATCGGAAAGCTTTTTCAATAAAGCAAAAAACATCTGTGACTTCTCCTTTGTGTCAGTTTTGACCAGCATTTTGGCCTGGTTTTGACCTGGGGTTCAGCAGGCCGCAGCTGGGCTATTAGCGATCATCGACACAGCTGCAATCTGCTGCAAAAGTGCTATTGTTTTGTAAGGAAGGACTTCTCGGGGGAGGGTCTTCTTTTGTACGGGGATGTGCCACGCAGACTTTCGGTTGCTGACTTTCTCTATACCTACTTTTTGCTATTTTTGCTACCCATCAATATACCAATTTTCAACAAAAAGCACCCCAAAATCACCCAAATGTGCCCTATTTGGGCGCTTTTAAGGGTACTTTTGCCAAAATGCGCCCAATTGGTCGCCACTGAAAACCCACCCATCGATATACCAAAATCACTGAACAGGTACCCCAAAACCGTGGCACATCCCCGTATACCTTCAAACAGGGAGAACACTCTCCGGGGGACTTCTTGGGTGAATATGCGAAAAGCATCGAAGTAGAGAGAAGACAAATCATGAAGCCTGATTAGCTTGTGGACAGATATCCTAACGCCCTCACACACCTCACCACCACCACCATCCCACATATCGTCACCCTCATAACCAAAGTGCCTAAGTCATTATTACATGTTTCTCATTTGCAATTTTGATTTTCTGAGTAATAACCCCATAATTAATCAAATTTCCAGCCGCATTCTTCATTAACTTGTGGAATACATCAAAAGAGATAAATTCCACAAGTTAATGAAGAATGCTGATGGAAATTTTATTAATTATTGGTTTATTACTCAGAAAATCAAAATTGCAAATAAGAAACATGCAATAATGACTTAGGCACTTTGGTTATGAGGGTAACGATATGAAATATCAACGATTTCCATTCTATACCACGTTTACAATATTGAACGTCATAAACTCCTTTGGGGCCCTTACAGACGAGAACACAGGGACACCAAACATTCCTCCCTCTTCCACCACATACACAACTCGTAGAACAAACTTGCATTCTTACCTCAATACTTCTTGTAAAACAAAATCCATCTCATTTTGGTTTTCAATGCTGACTAATTCAGCGCCTTCATCTTGACATCTATAACGTGCTCTTTCCCATGTGAGAATTTCACTTCCATTACTCGCCTGAAAACAAGAAAATTGTCTCGATTAAAGCAATATTATAACAATTTCATGATAAATTGATTTTTCGAGTTGAACAAGAATACGCTTTTTCATATATATATATATATCCTCAATGCGTGTGTCAGTCGGTCGATCGTTTATAAGGTCGAATGACTCAATGTTTTATGAGCATCCCGTAGATTTATAAATAAGACGCATAACATGAAAACACGTAACATATAATCAAGGATGCTCACTTATACATTCATGATCCAACCGAGCAAGTTGACTAAAATTATGAAATATAGGCCCTATCCTACAGACATAGGCGTAGATCCCGGGGGATGGGGGGGGGGGTCAATATTTTGTCGGGGGTGGTCCATACAATCATCTCCCCCCTCCCGCATGTTGACTCCTGTATGTAGGTTTCTGACCAAGTTAACATCCATGATGCAGTCATGTCTACAGTAGAATTCACCACGACCTTTGCAGGACTTAAACACCATTAAAATCTATTAAACAAAGATAACACTCATTGAAAACAGCTCAACTATCTTACATCAGATCTTCTCTGGTTAAATCCACACACACACACACATGTTTCTGCTTTACCTGTGCAATGAGCAATGAGCTGGTATTATAGTTTCAGTTGGGTGAACGATTATAAAGCAAACGCAAGGTAACAATTACTGTGTGGCCTTTGTTCACGAAATAAGACAATACTGTTTATATTGTTAACCACATTCTTGAAAATGAGAAACATGATGGCTGTGGGCCGTTAAACACGGTTTGGAAATAATGTCTTCGTATTTTTTGGTGTTATCTGTCGCTTACATATCCTTCCTAAAACACCAAAGTGCGAATAATTCCAAACACCTAAATTAGCTACAAATTTAGGACCTGTTACAAAACCATATTTTCTAGAATTTCAGAAGAGTATTTTAAATATTGGCCGGTTATTTTTCACACAGTGACGTTAACTAGGCAATGTACTATTACCTATAACATACACTAAAACACCAAAGTGCGAATATTTCCAAACATCTAAATTAGCTAAAAATTTAGGACATGTTACAAAACTATATTTTCTAGAATTTTAGAAGAGTGATTTTAATATTGGCCGGTTATTTTTCACACAGCGACGTTAACTAGGCAATTACCCATACTTCTTTCATACACTATTTGTAGAGGTTACGCGTCAATGGTAAGAGCACTGTGTATTGTGTATAGGAAAACGGACAGTAACTGCAGTATGCATATTTGGCCATTTAACCTAAAAACACAATTTTTGTGTAGTATTAACCCGCTTTTCGCGCGCATTTATTTCACCTTTATACCATATTTCACTAATTAGCTTCAATATGTTCACACGCTTCACGCCAAAAGGTGCTGGATTCACAATACTTCAAGAAAAAAAATTCCAACTCCATCACACTCAATGTCAAACATGATGCTGTAATGTCTACAGTAGAATTCATCTCGACCTTTGCAGGACTTAAACCCCATTAAAAGCTATTAAACCAAGATAACACTCATTGAAACAGCTCAACTGATTAAATCGGATCTTCTCTGGTTGTGCACATGTGTCTGTTTTATATGTGCGGTATCGCTATGAGGTGCTATAATACAGCTTCAGTTGGGTAACCGATTATAAAGGAAACGCAAGGAAACAATGGTATGTAGACCTTTGTTCACGAAATGAGACAATGGCCTGCTTGTTGTAAACCAGCATTCTTGAAAATGAGCAACATAATGATTGTTGACTTAACACGGTTTGGAAATAATTTCTTCATATTTTTGGTGTTATCTGTCGTTTACATATCCTTCCTAAAACACAAAAGTGCGACCCTTTGTCAATCACCTACAGTACCCAATTTCGGCATACTATATAAGAAACTCATTATGATGATTGCCAGAGAATAGTTTAAATGTAGCTTGTACGCTTTTTTTGTGGCATCCTTCAGAAGTTAGCGGTCCGATACCAATATTTTCGGTCAAATCTCCATTCAATTAACACGGGAGTTGGCTAGCTATGCCTTGCCCTCACTCATATTTTACAAAAGTGCGACTATTTCTGAACATCTAACCTAGCTGTAATTTTAGGCATGTTAGAAAAATATATTTGCTAGAAGTTTGGAGAATAACTTAAATATTGGTTGGTTATTTTTCACACAGTGATGTTAACTAGGCAAGTGCCCATTCTTCCAACATACATCATTTGTAGAGGTCACGCGTCAATGGTGAGAGCACTGTGTATTGTGTATAGGAAAACGGACAGTAACTGCAGTATGAAAGAAATCTACCCCACTGCCCACAGAAAGGTGATGCACGCATTCAAACCAACAGCCTCTGCATGACATAAATACCGCCACCCATAAGACCAGGGCACACATTTCAATAAGAATCGCTATTTACATAACAATGGGTCACATGCAAATTCTTATTACAGCTTCCATGGGTCTGCTATATTCCATTGAAATTAGACAAGGTTATTGACTGCATTGCATTGGTGTACCGAAAAACAACACAATTCGCCGTAAAAGTTACGATTTTAACAGGATTAACTACCATAACAATATGTTTAAATCGCACAGCTCACGCGGTACCATTGCATTGAACCATAGGTGTCAAAAACAGGGATAAAGACCTGGATCACACACTATAGAATATTCATATAATACTGATCATTTGCACCTATAAGATACCGTATGTGACTAACTGTGTAATCACACAATCATAATAATATTTTAACTACTCAGTACTTTGAAGTCCAGCAGTCTTCTTGTAGGTGATCATAGAGTTCTTGTACTATTCTGGACAGTTCTGATGTACTGTTCTGATGTGACTGTTCTGATGTAAATCACTTGTCCACTTGTATGTGTGCACGTGGCATCACTTTGCCATGTTATTTGTGGCAGAAGGGCCATTTTGAAGGTCTCAGACCGGAAGTGACCCCTTAATGACCTTTTACCCCATATAAAAAATACCACATAAAAACTTATACACTGAGTAACATCAATTCATGTGTGAATGTACCATCTCTGCCATAGGTGTCAAAAACAGGGATAAAGACCTGGATCACAATATTCATATAATACTGATCACTTGCACCTATAAGATATGTATCTTTGAAAAGAGCGGTATATATAATTGAATATATGAATACAAAAGCCACCCAAGTCCATACTTTGGCCAAATTGAGTTAAGCATGGGAAAGTGTTGCTATACATAGGCCTGTCATATGTTTGAAAGAACAACTCAAATTCATCCTCTGTGTCCATGATTTGAGTCTTGTAACACATTGATTGAAATTCAGTATGTATAAAATTCCACTTGTAACATTTTCATTGCTGGAGAGTGACTTTTGAAAAAAAATGGGTTTAATCAAGGAAAGTGTGTGGTTTATATTACATGGCAGAATGCTTATCAACATTATACATAACTGTGTGCTTTATTTTGTATTATCTTACTAGTGGTAATATCATTCCAACATTATTGTCTTTGTATATGATTAAAAAAAGTCCAGAATTTAAATTGAATCTCACGAAGTCCCTGAAATGCTAATCGTCATACCTAATACAGTTTAACCCACCCATTTGCACGTACAACTTACCATTTTGACCAGGTAAATCTAACTGAAGGAATTAAAATGATACACAGGTTTTTTTCTCAAAATCACTTCCCATGGACTTGGGTGGGTTTTGGATTCATGTATTCAATTGCATACATACACAGGTGATGAATGCAACCTGGGCGATATATTCAAAACTAGTTTGAACCTATTACTAGTAAACTCTGTTGCATCACCACTTCTACGGCGAATAAGAAGAAAGAGTTGAAATGAAAATTTCTTAATTTTGCGGGTTTTTCCTTCCCCAGTATTTTTCTTCTCTAAATATAGTTTTGCTTTGTAAGCACAGCATATACCAAATTATAAAAGTAATACTTTGATACGACATAAAAGCACACCCGTATATTACTGAACCCTATATTATTTAGACCGTATGGCGTCATACGAGAATGTCTATGAGCAGGCATAATATCTTACCTTGTAGCACAGATGTCTACGCGCTAACCATCCCACCTCACACTGGATAGATCCATAGTCATATTCGTTAGAGTCCAATGCAACTGAGACAAGATATCAAGACATAGTTTATTCACAGATTACTTTATTTCTTTAAAAATAGTTTCTCGGAAATGAAAAAAAAAAGTAAATAAAATCCACAGAGAGGTTGAGGACAAGTAAACAATTACTATCAGTTCGGCATCTTTCAGTTTTGCTTCAACTTGTACAATACTAGGAGTCTAGGAGTTGGAGCTCTGATATAAAGTCCCCCTTCCAACCCACATTGGGCCAGTGTGGATGGGTAGGCCCAACTAACCAGCATGACAGACACAAGAAGGCAAAGGCCCCCAGTCCCCAGCAGCTCATTTGCTCCGGACCAAGGTGGTGGTTCGTCAAAGCAAGGAGTAGGGGGTGCTAAGAATCCCTGGGTAAGAACAGGCCACCAATGGACTTTGACCATTGCAACATATAATGTGAGATCACTGTTGCAGGAAGAAAGACTAGTGGAGTTGGAAGAAGAACTAGAAGGGGTAAAATGGGACATCATCGGATTGGGTGAAGTCCGAAGACGAGGAGAAGATTTCACAGAGTTAAAGAGTGGCCACCATTTCTACCACATTGGAACCAAGGACAAAAGTGAAGCAGGGGTCGGCTTCCTGATACACAAAAGCATCGCAGGAAATATGACTGAGGTCAAAGGTGTAAATGAACGCCTAGCTCAGCTGACAGTAAAAATAAACAAGAGATACAAGATAAAAGTTATTCAAGTCTACGCTCCAACCTCAACACACAATAATGAAGAGGTGGACAAACTCTATGAGGAAATAACTGAACTACTAAAGAACAGCAAGACTCAATTCACAATAGTAATGGGTGACTTTAATGCCAAAGTTGGAAAAAGAGAGGATGGAGAAGAGTGCACAATTGGTAAATTTGGGAGTGGAGAACGAAATGATAGGGGTGACCGACTCATCGAATTCTCAATCAGTAACAAGCTGAAAATAATGAACACTTTTTTCAAAAAGCCAGCAAGTAGGAAATGGACCTGGAGAAGCCCAGATGGAAGCACAAAGAATGAAATTGACTTCATTCTCACAGACAGTCCACACATCATTCAAGACGTAAAGACAGTCAACAAAGTGAACGTAGGTAGTGACCACAGGATGGTAATGAGCAAGTTAAAAATCAACACCAGACTACAGAGACATAAATTACTAAGACCAAAGCAGAGCAGCATCAACCTAGAGAAGTTGCAGGAAAAGAGAATAGAATTCCAATTGCAGCTGCAAAAACCAGTTCCAACTTTTGGCAGATGAATGTCCAGAAGAGAGGACTCTAGAATTATGGAATGACCAGATAGTGGAAACAACACAAAAACTGGCCATGGATATTGCAAGAAAGAAACCAAAGACTCGAGAAACAAAGATATCAGATTCGACCAGAACACTCATGGAGAAGAGAAGATCGATGAAAGCAGAGGGAACAAACATACAGCGGGTTGAATATACAGAAACCTGCAAGACAATCAGGAAAAAGCTACGGGAAGATTATACGGAGCTACAACACCAAGATGATCAAATCCACAATTGAGGAAAACAAAAGTCTGAAGAAAACATATAAGAAACTAGCGCAGGGGAAACAGAAAATTACAAGCCTCCTCGATAGTAATGGGCAAGAAATCACAGACCAAGACGAAATTCTGAAAAGGATAGAAGAATTCTATGAACAACTATATGCCAGTGACACAGAAACAGATGAACCAGGAGAACCACAAGAAGAAATACCCAATGTCACAAATTGGGAGGTACAGCATGCTGTAAACCAAATGTGACCCGTTACAGCGAAAGGTACCTTATGTCGGCTGCTATGTGTGTCTCTTTTTCCACATTGTTGGCAGAAAATATCAAACAATAATGACAATCTGAAGTGGCGGTCATTTCAAATCATCCCCAAGTCAACGAGGTTCAGGAATGTTTTCTCATTGTTAGCGGGTGGCTAATACATACCTATACAAATACAATATAATGCCTTTGTAACCACCACTTGAATAGGGATTAGCCATAGCAAATAAAGACTGGAGCTGTATTTCAAACATTTCTATAGACAGGTACAAGCTTATTATCCTCTTCAACAATAGGATTAATGATTGGTTTAGAATGCATTTGGCACAAGCAAAATAAGACATATGTAGCATCCGACTTAAGGTACCTTTTGCTGTAACGGGTCACAAATGAAGAGACGAAAGTCTCCTGGACCGGACAATGTGCTCATCGACACAATCAAAGAAGGAGAGGACATCATAACCAAAGAACTAGCAAAGCTGTATGCAAAAAGGGAGAGTGCCACATCAGTGGAAAGAAGCCACTATGATCATTTTGCACAAGAAGGGGGACAAGCGAGACCTAAAGAACTATAGACCCATCAGTCTCCTCTCAAACTTGTACAAGCTGTACACAAGGTTACTAACAAACCGACTTGAAATCATCCTAGACGGAAATCAACCAAGGGAACAGGCAGGCTTCAGGAAAGGCTTTTCAATCATGGATCACATCCACACCATCAACCAACTAAAGGAGAAATGCCAGGAGTATAACATTCCGCTCTGCGTAGCTTTTATAGATTACGAGAAGGCATTTGATTCTGTTGAAACCAGTTCAGTCCTGAATGCACTCAAAGAACAAGGAATCAACAATGCATACCTGAAGATTTTCAAAGACATCTACTCAGATTGCTACAACACAGTCAAAATGCACAAAGACAGTGACAGAATTATGATAAAGAAGGGCGTGCGTCAGGGGGACACTATCTCACCGAAGCTTTTTACAGCCACCCTAGAAGGAATTTTCAAAACACTCGACTGGAGCAAGAAAGGAATCAACATAAACGGAGAGCACATGAGCCACTTACGCTTTGCAGATGACATTGTCACAATATCAAGCAACTTAAATGAACTTGAGACAATGCTGCAAGAGTTGGATGAGGCAAGCAGGGTAACAGGATTAAAAATGAATATGAAGAAAACAAAGGTCATGAAAGGATTAGAAACAGTCCCAAAGACAGTGAAAGTAAAAGGGGTTGAAATTGAGCAGGTCGAGGAATATGTATATCTTGGACAACGCTTCTCTCTTCGAGACAAAAACCAAGACTCTGAAATTCGAAGGAGAATTAAAGCCGGGTGGCAAGCTTTTGGAAGATACAGCACCACCATGAAAGGCAATCTTCCAATATGCCTTAAACGAAAGGTCTACAACCAATGCATCCTCCCAGCTATTTAATATGGGGCAGAATCATGGACCTTAACATCAAAAATGGAAAGAAAACTAGCAGCAGCCCAGCACAACATGGAGAGAAGTATATTAAACATTACCTACAAGGACAGGAATACAAACAAATGGATCAGGGAGCAGACCCAAGTTCAAGACATCTTGGAAGCTATCAAAAGCAGAAAATGGACCTGGGCCGGCCATATTAGCCGCAGAAAAGACAATCGTTGGAGCTCAACACTCACACATTGGACACCTTATGGGAGGAAGCGAAATAGAGGACGCCAACGGAAGCGATGGAGGGACGAGCTGCAAAACTACTGGGGAGAAGTGAACTGGTACCAACAAGCACAAAACAGAGGCACATGGAGACATCATGCTGAGGCCTTCATCCTGCAGTGGATTGATAATGGCTGAAAAAGTAAAGTAAAGTACAATACAATACAATACAATACAATACAATACAATACAATACAATACAATACAATACAATGCAATAGGCAGATTGCGCAAGACCAGCGTAAGTGCATATTGCATGTTATTGCACGAGCATTATTTTTCTGCTTCATTGAACCAAGATTGTATGGTTTTAATAATTTTTTTGGCAATATCCTGAAAGTTATTTCTATTGCTGTAAATAAAGTGAATGATAAGTCAGTTCTTGTACTAGACATTCATTTTTGTGTTCAGTGCAAGACTATTGTAAGTGCTGTTCTTACAATGATCTTGCATTCAACAAAACTGAAAACTAAAATGCACTTACGATATATAATTTTATTTATTTAAAAATTAGTTATTCGATT
Organism: Amphiura filiformis; assembly: GCF_039555335.1. Taxonomy (NCBI): domain Eukaryota; kingdom Metazoa; phylum Echinodermata; class Ophiuroidea; order Amphilepidida; family Amphiuridae; genus Amphiura; species Amphiura filiformis. Next base: position 49,639,076 of record NC_092644.1, on the reverse strand, counting down.
TTAAATGTCTGAAGGCATTTTGAGTAAGAGAACATGAAACAAACTTCCGAAGGAACAAATCACTGTATCAGCCTTCGTGTCTAGTGTGCGAATAATAATGAAGTTTTTTATGGGGGACGGTAGCGCACCGGTACGGGCTCTGTCTTGCGAGTTCAAGCCCCGGCGGTGCCATCGTGTTGTGCTATTGGGCAAGGCGTTTATCTTACTTGCCTCTCTCTGCCCAGGGGTGAAATGGGGGGGGGGGGAACTATTATGAATATTGTCCATTAAGCGCCTTAGGCATTGTATGGCAGCTGACATATTCTTACGACAGCGGAATAAATGTAAAGTGCTTTGATACATGTGCACATGTGAAAGGCGCTTAATAAATACCAATATTTTTTTTATATTTTAAAGAAACTATACATCAAAGTTAAGTTATACCGATGATACCACCCACTCAACCCCAAACAAACACACTGCACAAACAAAATAATGCCATGTTAATTATTAATTCCTCCCGAAAACTTTCAAAAATATATACTAGACTTACTGCTATAAGAACCAAGTAAAAGAACCAAGCATAGCCACAATATTTCCATGTTGGGTTTGTTAGATTTGCAAGCTCATCATGGTCATGTTCGTATGCAATTTCATAACTTTACGTTATTTAGTATTTTGCAGAAATACTTTGATGACGCACAAGTATCAACCGCAGCTCTAAAATGATCACTGCCTGAACAACGTTGAAACATACAAAATAAGTACTTAAACGTGTGCCCAAAGCACCTAATTCAAAAGAATCAATGTCACGGGTAATAATATTAGTGATTATAGCTGCTTGAAAAGGCCACATGGATGACGTGAGTATTATGCACACCTTAATTTCCTATTCCAATAATAAAATCGGGTAGTCAATTAGCGTTTTTATTTACCTATGCATTAGCCATTAATGCTTTATTAAAAACGTGTGTGGATGTTAAAGGTGAAAGTTGTTTTATTCAGGGCCAAATAAAAAAAATCATTCATTTTTTTAGGTTTTTCCAAAGCAATTTCCAAATATTTTCTTTGACTTCACAGATGGATTTATCAAGTCTTAGGCATGCTAAATATGTATTTTGTTTTTACAAAGTGCTAGCGTGAACACGAGGAGTGACATAGGTCAAGAACTATAGGCATCAATGCATAGTGCAACCATATTTGCCAATCAGTGGTTCACAGCAGCTTAGGAACAACAAGAGTGAAGGGGTGAAGTAAAGCATCAGACGAGTGAAATAAGATGCTTATTGACTCTGCTCTTGAAGGATGGTGCGCTGTTGTCTTCGACTACTCCATCTGGTAGGATATTACAAACATGAACTGCAGTGTGGATGAAGACCCTGCCAGTATATATGGTTCTAGAAACTGGCACTGTGAGAGCATGACAAGGCATGGACAAGCTGGAGTGAGTAGCTCTTCTGACTAATAATGGCTTTGGCAGCAGTGCCTTCAGATCTGGTGGACACAAGTTAGTGTGTATTTTGTATGGGACCGTTGTTGCAGCCACTTAACGTCTTTGATGGTGAGATGTGATGTTCAGCTCTGTACTTGCTTCCTCTTCGCTCAAACATATGATTCGAAGCCTTTGACTCGAAGTGCTTTGCTCTGGATATAGTCCAGTTATCCTAGAGCGGTGGCGCTGGCACTCATCCAAGACAGTGAGGCGTTTTCCATCACAATGTGAACTTGAGCCCGTTGCTCTGCCTCTGACATCAAGTTTATTTGCAACTATCCTCAGAGCACCCAGCTTCTGTCCTGCTCTGGATGAGACGTTAGAAATATGCTTTGTCCAGGTCAGCTTGCTGTCGACTGTGATTCCCAGGATCTCCAGCTCCTCCCTCTGAACCAGTCTGGTGATACCAAACAGAAGATATAGCTTGGTTGGATTCATCTTTCTTGACATTGTCATTGCCTTACATTTCAATACCTCGAAGGTCACTAGATGTGAAAACAAGGTGGAATCATTTGTTTAGAGGTAGAGATGGGTTTCAAACTCATCACCCAGGTCATCAATGAATGAGAATAAAAGTGGGCCAAATATTGAACCATGGGGAACGGATGTATTGATGAAGTACTTGATGACAGGCCAGATAAGATAACTTTGATGTAATGATCTGTCAGGTAGCTTCTAATCCAGGTGAACAGCTTGCCGCCGGATACTAAATTTACTTTTGTCATGAGTTTTGAGCAAAGGCCATTACACCAGACCTTATCAAATGCTCCTTTGATGTCCAGGGGAATCAGGCGCACTTCGTTGCCTCTGTCCAGAGCGTTGGACTACTCTGTACAACAGCCTCCATGACCTTGCTGATGATGCAGAGCAGAGAGATGGGGCGGTATATAGATGGATTAGACTTCGAATCACTCTTGTGAATAGGGATGACAGACACAGGCTGAGTGGTCATGAACGTTCTGCGCTACACTCCTTCAGGAATTTCACGCATTATAATTATGATAAGACAATATAAGGTTATAAATTTTGGTTCCAAAAAATCTTCCATGTGTAAAGGGGGGGGGGGCTATTTTGCACGTTAAAGGGGGGGATGACTTTTAGCACTTCAAGGGGGGCAAATAATAAATAAATAAAATAAATTTTGGATTTATAAAGCGCCTTTCTGCAGATCTTAGAGGACTCAAAGCGCTGTAATTTCGCTGCAATGGTGAATCATCACAATCAGATCGCATCAACTATGTTGCAGCCGAACGGCACACACCTATCCGCATTTAGATTGTAACATCCACCAATTATCTGTGTAGCTCCCCAAATTCCATTGGGTGAAGGAAGTTTTTGATAACCAAACAACTAATCACCGATTTTTGCGATACAGGAGGAAACCGGAGATCCCGGAGAAAACCTGCGAGAGCGAGCATGGAATCGGGATAAACCAAGTGCACATGACTTTTTGGCATAGCCATTAAGGCAGGGGGGAAGACCAAGGACCAAGGTGTCCCAAACCCTAACTTTAACCTTTCGGACGCATTAAAGTGGAATAGAAAATAGAAAAGAAGATTGATCGAAATTGATGATGCCGAAAGGAAATAAAAACATAATGTAGTAATGTAGAACACGTCATTAATTAAAACCTTTTTTATTGGTTATCAACCCGGGAGGAATGAAAATTTGCTTGGATGCAGAACCCGGAAGCTAATTACATGTTGTTAACAGAACGAAATTAAAATTTGAAAAATGAGAGTCGGGATTTCATGGAAAACTGCTGGAAGATTAGGCATAATATACTAGTTGTTTGGTTGTAAATGGAAGACAATGGAATTTGGGAAGCTGCACAGATAATTGGTGGATGTTACAATCTAAGTGCGGATAGGTTTGCGTCGGGTTCGGCTGCACAGTGCTTAGTTATTCGTATTATTATTATTATTAAAGCACATTTCTATAGATCGATCTGATTGTGATGATTCATCATGGCAGCGAAATTACAGCGCTTTGAATTCTCCGAGATCTGGTAAAAAGGCGCTATATAAAAACCAACATTTTGGAATAAATCTGGGGGATGATGAAGTGGATCACGAATTTCCACGAAATGGGGCCAATAAATGAAAAATCTGAAGTGGTCAACAACGTGATCTCAATTATGTTTGAAGTGGTAATGTTAGAATAGGCAATTCATGTTAGGTAAGTAACTTTAATGACAAGCACGAATGTCTGCCATTTTAAATTAGAAACATGTATGCCAATAATAGTTTTTAAAAATACAGAGGAGTCAGGGAAGCATGAATGATGTTGGCAGTAATACAAGATTTTTAATACTGAGTAAAAGTGAAGGTTTTGACTGGATGTGTTTACTAGGTTAATGGTTTACCTCTTTGATTTCACTAACCACGCGGTTCTAAACACAAAGAACGCTAGTCAGTTAATTAGAGAATAAAAGATAGGATTTTGTCTTTTGCCTATCAAATATCGTGTCATAATGGATGGGCTGGCCAATATTTTGAGTAGTGGATGCCGGCGCAGCCGGTATCCACTACGATATCCTATCTGTTATTCTCATTCTTATTCAGTTTTAATGTAATTTTTGCGAGAAAAACTGCCTGTTTTCAGAAAAAAATAAAGTTACTTTTGTGAAGACATCCCCGTTGTTTTAAATGAACGAAACCATCACGAACATCTAAGCCGCCGAATCGCGATCATTGAGGAGCAACAAGCGTGCCGCCGTTGCGTGGCGGCGCGCGCCCTGACTAATATCACTATCAACTATTGTGAGATATTATACACCAGAAAACCAATCAAATTACGTGAATTCTTTACAAGACGCACCCATTGAATAAGAATGGCTGTTGTTAAACAAGGCCCTCTCAGTCACTTAAAGCAATAATGTGTGATTTGAATAAAGAATAGATTGTTATTTAAATGTTTGTTTTCACTGATCACATTATCCCCTTTTAATTTCTAGCCAAAACAAATGAGGTATCATGTATAACGAAGAAAATTCCGATTTCATTCCAACGCCTACAATGCGTGTACTACGCTCGCCGATCGTATTACATGTAACTGCACGGAGCATCGCAAGCTGACATCCATGGTACATGTTAGCAAGCAGTCGATCGTTGAACTCTGAATAAAACCGGTCGACCCGGTTTTAATACAAAAAGTTAAATTTTACTGTTATTAAAGCACTTCAGGCTTAGTCTTTTACGTGGTATTTTAGTATACCACTGGGCATTATGATTATGCAAAGAGTAGAAATCCGAGTCAAATTGAGGGCGTCGCTGTGAAGCAAATCACACATTATGGCTTTAATTAGGCGCTTGAAACGAGCAAATTTGAGGCACGAGAGCTGCCATCAAATCGCATGCTTAGATACATGAAACTGTAAATATGGACGGGACTCACTGCAGATTTAACACACTGCAGATATCTGATGGTTGCAGATATGAACTACAGATTCGTTTACGTGCCGCCCCTTTCACTTAATAATTAGTTTTCTCGGTCAAATAAAAAGCAATAATTTCCATTTTTTCGGTAAATGTCAGAAGAAAACTATAATGCTTGGTACTTTATATTTTTTGTCAAACCCTGATGTTAAACCTAGGAGTAAAATTTAGGCTTCTAGTGTAAGATTTTAGATTTTCAATGGCTTCAACCTGCCCCGTGAGGTTTTTTTGGGTCAACGTTTTTGCTTTTCAAAATAACATAATCGATAAAATTCCTCTATGATGTGTTGAGGTAGACAATTGTCCGCCCAAAGGTGGACAATTTATCTGCACAAACTTCCATTTTGAAGATTTCAGAATAAAATTCTCCAGAAAAACTCATTTTGAAAGATTTTATTTTACTGTTTTAGATTTTGTGATGATAATTGATTGCAAGCCACAATAGAAATATCGATTATTTCTGCTGGTTATATTAGAAACGAAGAAATGGTTGGACATTTTTGCAGTCGCAGGTGAAAAAAGGTGGAATCAAAACGGCTATTCTGACAAAACTATAATATATAGACACACACGATGTGCCTTACAGAGGTGGAAAATATCTTTCTTTAACGAACTATATTAGTTTGAAACGCAAAAAAAAAAATTTTTTAAATAAAAAATCCGAAAAAAGCCCACGGGTAAAAATCAAAACTGACATTACTGAAGAAAAAAATATTGCTTAATATTTGACCGAGAAAATGAATTTCATAGCAAAAATGTGAATCTCAGATTTGTGCTAATTTCAACATGTATCGATCGTCTTTTCGCGACTATGCATAACAATACATGTTTGGTCAGTGGCGTACTGAGTGCAAATGGGTACTCTAGAAGTGTTAACACATCATGACCGAGTAGACTGTAATACAATTTATTTTAAAATTGTATTAGTTTACTACTCGGAAAAAGTCTCTAATATTATGCTGTTATTTTTATTTATTTATTACATTTGATCACTGGCACAAAATTACAAACAAAATTATAATATTGCACATAAGATTTACACAGTATCATAAAAAGAACAAATATTTTTTGAAGCCCAGTGAATGGGTGGTATTATAGCATTTATATTTTAAATGTTACCATACATCCTGACTCTAATAATATAACAAATATTTAGGTTTTCATGCCAACTACAGGAAACAAATGTGGGTTTTTTAGCCTATCATGTTTCAGAGAAATCAACCACTTTACTGCCATTACCAAACTTTGCATACATGATATCTTTGTTTACTCTACAGGTAAATGACATTTCAAGACCGAAACATGGGGTTGGGCATTATTGTGCAGGAAGAAGGACAATATCATTTCATATGCAGTTTTTTTTGTATTTAACTTAAATTCAATAAGAAAATTCTTTAAACAAACTCGAGAACAAACTCCGCATTTCTAACCTTATTTGGAAATGCTATAGGTCATTGAGCATTCTAGATAAATAAAAAGAAGGGACTTTCCATGCATTGATGTGGGGAATTCCCACATCAATTTATATAGCGTGATGAATCAGCCGAATGGTCATGTGTTTCTTATATGTGCATTTGCCTGCAAACATGTTGTATGTTAATAAATCTGTTCGTCATAAATGTAAGTATTTCTCATTTATGTTTTATAATTACTGAAATTCTGCTAACAAAAACGCTAATCTGCACCTTGGACGAAAAAGTATAACTTGTGTATGCCTATTGTGCAATGTGCATGCATACCTGTTTTTGATTGTTTGATTGCTTATGTTTACATGAACGTATTATTATTATTATTATTATTATTATTATTATTATTATTATTATTATTATTATTATTATTATTATTATTATTATTATTATTATTATTATTATTATTATTATTATTATTATTATTATTATTATTATTATTATTATTAAATGTTTGTAAAATTAGGCCTTTTAATAATAAAATATTCTCACTTCTTACATGAATTATCACTATCAGTCTACTTTTCTAGTGAAAATCTTTTTGGGTTGCGGGGTTGGCCGGAAGGACACTGTTTGACTATGAGAAAAAAGAGAACGAAAACATCAAGGGAACTTTTAGAGAATAATTAGACCATAAATATCTCTATTAAATCATTAACTATCTTAAATCAAAGGTCACTCTAATTATGATAATGTACTAGTATGCCTACTGATTATTCTATGCTAATGTTGTCATGGCTAGTTACGGATATGTAAACAAAATACTGTTTGTATTTACCCTATTCTTTGCAACGGTGCAATGCTGTAAAACCATCCGCGGAAAACACATGTTTGTTGTTTCACAATACTAACAATTACAGTCCTACTTGTGATATTTATAATGACTTCATACCGAAAGTTTCACATCATTTGATGAAGAAATCCAATTATAAATAATGCAAAGTGCATACTAAATCGCAATAGCTGCAGTACGAGTATATATTAGTGTTGTCATAATGAGCTGGCATTTTTCCTCGAAACGTAAAACTTATGGCAATGTTCTCTCTTTGGTAAGACCATTTAGTAACTAAAATTGTATATTATCGGAAGAATTAATGCACTCATCAAAATATTGTCTCATTTTGAATCTTTTGGTTCATGTTTTGATAGAAACACCGCTCAATGCATGAATATAAAGAAATATTTGCTTAACCGTTATTTCATTCACACAATATGGGTTAGGTATTACTCCTTTCATTTCCGCAACAATGGTCTAGCTGAATCGAAACTGGCTATAGAAGAAAAACAACAACAATAACAACAACAATCACAAAAACTAGTTTTGTGATTAGTTTGCCCCAAACTCGAAGTCAAATTTGTGAAAGAGCAAACTGCGTGACATGGACCTTGAAAATGGTAATTAGTTAGGTTCTCTTTAAGTTAACGGCTCCTGAGTCACTATTGGGTTTTGTCTGGCTTGAAGCGAATAATATGAATAAAAACAAGTCAAATTTCACAGCTCATCATTATCAAGTGAAAATAGCTTAAAAACTTGGGTGAAGAAATGAAAATTAACATAAACAATGTGACACGTCCTTTTGGGTTAAAAATCTTTGCCCCAGTCTGACCCCATCCTCCACCAAAGTATTTATGAACATACCTAAAATGTTTCCTGTTACTCGGTAAAACCATAGTTTATTTCTACTTTCAGAAACAAGATGTCATCTGCAAATACATCAGACATAAACGACGACAAACACTCCAAAAAGAAGATCAGCATTAACATAGATCATGAGGGCCAAAAGGACAAAACTTCGAAAGACATCAAGCGGCTGCAAAACATGGAGTATCGACATAATGAAATATGTGTCCGAGGTCACAGGATTGTATTGAACATGCCACGGTTGATATACATGGTTGTCGTTGTAGACACATGCTCTGAAATGATTCCAGATTACGTTGAAGATTGTGTCAGTAGCTCTTATCCTGTTCTCTCAAATCTTTCCGATTCTCTGATGAGCCACATTCTAAATATTCTCCCGGCTTCAACCTGTATAATTCTCTCAAATGACATGACACCATTACTTATGATCTCGTCCAAGGTCACTAATGTTGTTTTGTCGAAGATCATCAATGCTGTGGACTATCACCAGTTACACCATATAACTATGGTAATGATAAGGCCAAAGAGCATTGCATTTTCGAGCTCATTCCCATGGCGGGCACTTCAAACACATGTTGATGAGGTACATTTAAAATCTTCATCATCTAATCAAGCACTGTATCTTACTGCATCTGGCGCTTTCGCGAGGTTTCAGGAACCACTTTCATGTGCAGAACATGAAATATCTCAATGTCCTAATGATTTCTTGCCAACCGCTCCCTTTGATTTACATCACCAGTCTCAAATATTTTCGCACATTTCACGCAACTTGACATCAGATCCAAATTCAAGAGAAACTGTCACAGATATATGGTTGACAGAAAACAGAAGTGAAGAACACCCTGCCATCTCTGACATGAGAAGACGGCGTCGATTTCTAATTCATACACTATCCGAAGAATCACAAACTACCCTGCCCATTGTTGGTATTGTGGTGGATGAGCCACCTGTATCTCAATATATAGTACGAAATACTTCAGTAAAAAGCCTTTCAATTTTCACAGCAAGTACAGACGCATCAGAAAACTATACCGACCACCAGGGAGCATCTTCTTCCTCTGGTAACTTCAGGATTCCACCTCTGCCAATGGACCATGAAGTTTGGCTTGAAGAAGAATATTTTCAGAATGGCACTCTATGTGTAAATGGATCATTTGGACACTGTATCTCTTTGCGCACTCTCAAAACAAATCCTTCAACTACATTGGAAACGATTGCAAGAGACAGATGTATAGTATCGTCAGAAAATTATGATTCCGATGAATTGGGCAGCATAGGTGTCATAGCAGAACCTCCAAGCCACGTATTCACCTGGATATTGATAGAACACCTGTTTTTTACTTCCTTATTCAAATATCTCAGCTCTAGCTTTCACTTTGATCTGTTCTTTGCGTTTTGTCAAAATGCAATCCTTCTGTCTCTTGAAACCTCTGGGTTTTTATACTTGCCATTAGTACTTGGAGAGTTAGAATCCCTCCAATCTCTCCTCTTGGATGCATCGTATTCTCACGTCAATGACAACGCAATGTTTTTGAAAGCAGCCTTCCGAGCGGAATTTGTCATCACTTACATCTTACAACGCAACGAGGCACTTCAGTTCTATTACCACTGCATCCAGCTGGCCAAGGATATCGGTGACGAAATAGCGGAGGCTCGGATGCTGATCGTCTATGGGCAGTTACTTGGGCAGAGCAAGGAGCATCTGGATGAAGCATATCGACAGTTTCGACGAGCGTTGGTGTTGCTGGAGCCAAGAGGCAAATGTAAGGAATTGGCTTGGTTGTTGACGGCGACAGGATGGAACTTATTTTCAAGAGGTCTGGGTATCTGCGGAAAACAGTAAGTCAGATTTTATTCTGGTCTAAACAGCAAAAGTGTATCCACGAGTAGAGTGCAGATTCTCAAGTCGTCTAACAAGATAGGAGCGTACTGTAAAACAAAATAATAAAATAGAAATTGCAGAATATTATCATTTTTCCTCATACATTAACATGACTTTTACTCAAGCCTGTGCAGCCTGTACAGCGGAATTAGATATGGCGTCGCTCAATTTGAAGGGGAGTGTTTTCAAACTATGTTATTATATAATAAGTTAACGTCTGAACTTAAAGAGACGCATGCCAACGTAGTTCAACACGAACAGGAATTCATCATTTCGTCGCTTTATTTCTTTGAATTTTCAGATACCTTTTTCAAGCGATTGCCATGTTCCAAGATCTTTTGAACTACTCCAGCAACACCTTTCGCAAGTCGTCATTGTTTTCATTGGGATATTCTTTGCTTGAAGAAGAAGAAAAATGTCTTGAGCAGAGGTTAGCTGCCACTTCATCGAGTCTTGGACTTGTGCTTCTTCACTTGAGTAAGTTTCCTATAGATTGAACAAATTTCAGTGGCTTAGCTGCCGGGGCATAATGTCTTTTGTGCTACCGCCCACATGCGTAGATCTCGGGGGGTAGGTACAATTATCCCCCATATTGACACCTGTATGAGGATTTCTGACCAAATTAACCTCATATTTAGCCAAATTATACAAAGGAAACAGGAAGTCACAAAAACAGGAACCTCGCTCGATGCATGCGGTTACCCTATAATCCATATGTCAGCTTCAGTCTGACCACTAGTTTCATAAAGAATCAAGAATCTTGATTCTTATGTTATTATTGTTATTGTTGGTTATTATTATTGTTATTCTTAGTATTAATAATAAATAATAATAATAATATATACACTTATAGAGCGCTTTACAAACAGAACAAATCTTAGCTACAAGATACGCTCGTATACTACAAAATTTAAAAGCCCAAAGAGCAAGACAAAATAAAATCAAACAAGATTATTTACAACACAGCATAATTCAAAGAAAAACTATTATTATTATTATTATTATTATTATTATTATTATTACTACTACTACTACTACTACTACTACTACTACTACTATTATTATTATTATTAGTGTTAGCGTTATTTTATTCTTATTCTTATTACAGACGATCCTCAAGAAGCACTGCAATACCTTCAACAAAGTCTGAACCTTCGTCTTGGCCTATGGGAACACCACCCAAGCATAGGTAACACATACAACAACATCAGTTTATGCCATCAGCGATTAGGTGACAAGGAGAAGGCTCTAGAGAGCTCACGCAAGGGACTCGCCATTAAAAGACAATATCATGGTAATAGTAAAGAACTGGTGAATTCCCTCAACAATGTGGCCATTAATTGTAGTTTAGTTTCAGGTAATCACACAGAAGCCATAGAGCTCTTAGAAGAAGCATTGATCTTACAAGAGCAGTTTGGTCTTGATACTTCAGACGCAGCAACCCTCTACACAAGCATGTCATTTGTTTACCAGCGAATGGGACAGCTTGAGGAAGCACTCTCCTGGTATCACAAAGCTGTAGCTCTTAGACGTGAGATCAATGGAAACACACATCTGACAACTATACGATTAATCAATCGTCTCGCAAACATCTTAATCCACTTGAGGCAATATGCAGAAGCACGAGATGTGCTTGAAAAGCAACTAGTAGAAAACAAAGGAAACACTGGAGACGATCTAGACAAGACGGCAAAATTGTTTACAGAGGTGAACTTGAAGACTGGCGATCAGGAGAAATCAAGAGATATTCAGCAGAGCTTGGTATCAGATCCTGTGACACTTGTGAAAGACATGAAAGCAGACGATATCAAGGATATTGATTTGGGATACTTACAAGAAAGCAAAGGTGTAAGAGGAACCATGGTCGAAACCGTTGATGATGTCAAAGAGAACGTATCAAAATCAGATGTCCAGTCTCAATCGGAGCTTACAGATGCAATTACAGTTGATCAAGGAACTCTGAAGTCTACACTAATATGCCGTGAGTCCGACCAAGGAACCGGTGGTGCTGATGATGACGGTATCAACTCGGATGATGATCTTTATGGCCCTGAAGATACACCTGTGCAAACATCACGACCTCATGGCAATATCTCACATGATGAAATGCAAACAAATGATGAGGGTCGTAAATTGGATAGACGAGGGTCTGCGTCGGAGATGGTTAACGATGAAGAGGAGGATTTGTATGGATACAACAACGTTGACGATAACAACGATGATTATATATCAGTGTGCTCTTCCTCAGCCACAGTCTGCAGTGATAAGGACTTTGCCACTTGTATTGAAATGAGAAGTGAGATTAATCCTACAAACCAAGTTCAACAACCTTTGGCCGAAATCAAGTCATCGACTCTTCATCAAACGGAACCAAGTCAGCGAAAGCTTCATCGTCCACGAACGCTGCACGTGTCTCCACAATCTGCCTTTGTACCTGTCGCTGTCAGAAAGATAACAAAGAAACCCCTTAACAATAATTTGCCAAGAGACGCGGTTCCAAATTATCTGACGCAGTACCATTCTCTGTCTCTGCAGCCAGTGGCCCGACCTTCTGATAACGTATATGACAAGGCTTTCCAATCTTTCACTGGTTCAGGTAATATTGTCACTAAGCAACCACCAAACAACGGGGCCTCTAGCTTGAATTACCGTGGAAACCAGTCTCAAGCAATAGTCCACCAATCTCACAATCTTAGAAGAGAGCCGCGTTCTGGAACATGCAACAGCAACACTTATCAGACTTCAGGTATCTTGAATGCCATCACGAAACAACCGAATAATAGTGTGCATAATCTGAACCAGCAAAGAAATCCAGAGAGAAATCATCCTTCATCAGTTTTCCTCCGTCAATCTAGTGACCCGTTTCACTCATGTCAAATAGGCTATCATCAATATCGGCCTCAACCAAGAAACGTACAAAGTCTTCCTTACATACGACCGACAGAATCTCTTGAACCTTTACGCGTCAGCAATGAGAATTCCAAGACAAACCAATGGTTAGAGGTCTCAAATGGCAACCAGAAGGTGACCTTTAAAGACACGGAGGATACAAATCTGTTGCTTTCTGCTAAACAAATTGAAGGCAGCAACAATGTCTTACGATTGGTCTTACGGTTGGATGACGATGATCCTCACGATGCCTTACCATATGATGACAATGACGATGGTGATACCTATTATAATGAGGGTTCAGAACCAGAAAGCCATAACTCACTATGACCAGCTCTCACAAAATGAGCATAAAGTTGGCTCCTTGCTTTGGCCTTCAAAAATCAATATTTCCTCCACGATGTCTTTTGTTTTCTATTGAGTTTTGTCATGATTAATGGACTGTATCTTCTTTTGTGGGAGCTGGTGGTTGTGAGTTGAGGCTTTCTGGCTCTCAAACCTCGGTAATAGCTCATTACATGTTTTTCAAACGCAATTGAAGGTAAAAGATAAATTGACCCTCACAATAATTCATCTGGAGAATAGCAATGAACTAACTTGCAGCGAGAATGGCAGTTTGGTGGTTGCCTGTGTGATTATGTAACACTGAACCAAACATTCTGCAGAGGCTTAATGCCTACCAATTGCTCAAGCATATTTTCGATATTATACGTACATACACTCAATTAATTAGTCCAGATAAGCAAGTCACGTGTATCTCACTTTGATGTCAATCGTATGTGTATTGGATTACGGTTAGGGGCTGTCATTTTCTTCAGAAGGGGTCACGAATATGTCATTGACCAAAGTCAATGTTTCTAGAAAATGAAAATTATTTATATCATATTAATTAGTACAGATTTTATCTTTTCATTTGACACGTATTCTAGAAAGAAATTGAAGCCTTACTAGAATAAAGCGAGTTACAAATGTATCATTTTAGACATTAGTTCAGAGAATGTATTTTAACTAAAAGGGGAAATGATAAAATTCCCCACAACTGTTTGTTTTATTTTATTATATTTCAATATTTCCTCTTTTATGTGAATGATTATTGATGTTATATACAATACGTTATTATTATCGCGGTCAGAACATTATCTCGACTATTGAGCCTGATATTTCCCTTTTACATGATATTTTTGATATATGACATAATGCATACGTCATCACATAACATAAAATTGAATAGTGTAGATGTATCCCCGGGGATACACATGAGAATGCTACAAGGCCTTCACATCGTATTATAAAGGGCTAGGCATTTCGCGCCTATTTGGCTGGTGTTCAAAGCAATATACATAAATCATAATCATAATATGTGTGGTTCAACTTGGTTTCCATGGAGCTGTATTTTTTACACAAGTGTTTAGGGGCCGGGCTTTTGATCCTAGCAGGATCTTTATCAAAAGCAAAGTGTTTTTGACATTTGCATGAGACGTGGACTTAGCATAGCATTTTACTATTATATAATGGAAACATTGATTAACGGATTGGGCAGAACTTTGTAATATGAATCGACTGCATATAGTTTTATAAACCTGTTTCTAATTATAATTCGTTGGTTAAGACAATCGCACGCGCCTTGGAGTTAGTGTATTTATTTTAGTTTGACATTTAGTAAAAATATCTTGAATTAAAACACTGTCAGGCCACTGACCTGGTTAGATGGCAAGGCTGCAACTTTTATTATAATTTATGGTCAATTTGGTCCTGGTTTTACGAGTCAGGAAAAACTTGTCACCCCCTCCCCTTTCCTGACTCCGGTCAGTACGTTTTTGTTTTTCTTCTTTCTGCCTCCTTAGATAGCTTCGTATGTCTTAATTGTAGTAGTTTCAGCATGAAATAAATCTCACGTGTGCACACAAAAGAAAAAATGTTTTTCCTGATATTTATCAAAGCATACAAATTATTTATTATAGACGAATCCAACGAGCCAAGTCATGGTCAGGATTTGGTCGGACATCTTTGGGTAGCCGCTAGCACCAACCTGGTGTTTTGAGTGTTCAATTAAAAGCCGCCTAACACATAGAGAAGATACAAGGACGAGGAGGGTTAATAGAATAATATATATAATAGAGATAATTCCGCAGGTAATCCCATCGCATCTATTCATACATAGTCCTTTTGTTCGCAAGTACATCAATGCATAGATACCGCGTGTAGTTAATCCGATTATTATGTATTAAGGTGTAAAACGGGTGATGGAATGTAGTTTAAAATTTACATACATACATACATGAGAGCTTTTGTTACACGCCATTTCAAAAGATCACAGCGTGAAAAACCAAAACATATGCAAAATATATACAAGAAACAATTGAAAAACAAAAGAAAAATGAAGCAAGCAAAATTATGTTTGCGGAAACAGGTGGGTTTTGAGGCCATTTTTAAAGGCAGAGACTGTTTCAGCACTTCGCACAGATGACGGTAAATTGTTCCAGATCAGAGGTGCATTGTAGGTAAATGCCTTGTCGGCAGCGGATTTAAAAGTCCAACTGCGTATGATCGGCACATTCAAACGAGTGCGATCTGAGGCGGATCTAAGGCCCTCGCGAGGATTCTTAAGTTCCAGACATGATGACAGGTATTCTGGTCCAATGCCGGCAAGGCATTTAAAAACATACAGCATGGCTTTGAATGTTATTCTATCCTCTACAGACAACCAATGGAGCTGATGTAAAAGCGGCGATACATGGTCAGTTTTCTTCGCACAAAAGATGATTTTAGCAGCCCAGTTTTGGAGGGTCTGAAGGCGAGCGATATCAGTAGTGTTGGCACCCATGAGGAGAACATTGCCATAATCAAGCCTGGATAAGATAAGTGAGCGGATAATGTCATTACTAGTATCAAAGTCCAAGAATCGTCTAATGCGAGAGATATTGCGAAGGTGGAATGAAACACTGCGTGTGAGTGAACAAATTTGGTTACGCATAGTCATGCAGTTATCGAAGATAACACCAAGATTTCGGACTGTTTCAGATGGTTCAATGGCCTCATTTCCAATTTGGAGTGTGACAGCAGGCATCTGGTTCTTAACATGAGATGAAGCGGCGATGAAGAATTCAGTCTTCTCACGATTGAGTTGAAGCATGTTGCACGTCATCCATGATTGAATGTCACCAATGCATGATGTAAGAGAGGAGAGTGCACGATCAATGGACGACTGACATGCCGGGTCAAAGTTGGTATACAGTTGCACGTCATCTGCATAAAGATGGTAAGAAAGGCGGTGTTCGCGTATGATTCTTCCAATTGGGATGGTGTAGATGCTGAAAGATATGGGACCAACAATTGACCCCTGAGGCAGACCGTAGTCGAGGGCACACTTCGCTGATTGGCAACCATTTACACATACACTGGTGGTTCGTCCGCTGAAATATGATTTCATCCACTGAAGGGCTATGCCACTGATACCAAGTTCTTGATGCATTCGCTGAAAAAGGATGTTATGGTTGACCGTGTCAAAGGCGGCACTCAAGTCCAATAACACAAGAAAGTCCCCTTTTCGATGATGAAGAGATGTCATAATATCATCTTTGACCTTTAATAATGCCGTCTCTGTGCTATGTGCTGCACGATACGCCGATTGCAGTGGCTCGCCCAAATTATTATCTTGCATATGTTTGGTAATGCTGTTTACAACAATTCTCTCAATAACCTTAGATAGGAACTTAATGTTCGATACAGGTCTATAGTTCTTTAACATGTTCCTATCAAGAGATGATTTCTTAATCAACGGACCTATGATGGCATGTTTTAAAGTGTCCGGGAACACACCTGTAGATAAAGACAATTTGACAATTTTGGTAATGGCATTGACAAAAACCTCACAGTTGCTTTTCAGAAACCAAGTGGGTACTGAATCTAGAATACAATGTTTAGCTGCAAATCCATTAATAATCTTCATAACATCATCAGCACCAACTTGATCAAACTCAGAAAGAGTACATGAAACATGACTTTGATACACATTTACACTCTTATCATTTACACTGGTTCTTTGCTGCTCCAGACCTTCCTGGATCTTATCAACTTTTTCTTTGAAAAATGTAGCAAAGTTGTTACATAAAGTTGGTAGAGAGTCATGAGATGGAAGAATCTTATTATTGTTATTCAAAAGGCTATTTACAGTTCTGAACATTGATTTTGAGTCAGCATCTTTCAACTTGCCTTGTAGATAAACCTTCTTAGCATTCTCAATCATGGTATTCACGAGCTCCAGTTGTTCAAGGTAGAGTTGGTGGTGTACCTCAAGACATGTTTTCCGCCACTGTTTCTCACACCTACGGCGGACTCTCCTTGCCTCATGGATCTCGTTGTTATACCATGGTTGATGAATACGACTGCTACGGGTTTTCTTTATAACAGGAGCATGTTTATCTACAGTGGCAGATAGAGCATTCTCAAAGTTAATGATGACACTATTTACATTATCTTCAGAAATCAAGTTCTCACAGTTCATTGTTGCCCAAAAGTCATTTTTGAAAGCATCCAAGTCGATGTTCTTGAAATTCCTGGACGTGATTTCCTCCTTTTGGACTTCTGGTCTCGGAACTTTGAGTTTACAGTAGATGATGTGATGATCAGAACCCATCCTTGGACCTATTGACCAGCTTGCAACAAGGTTCTCCTCTTGTCGTGAGAGTATCAAGTCGAGGGTGTTACCATCCCTGTGGGTGGGACCGACGACATGTTGCTGCAGGTTAACTCCTTCCACCGAGGACAAGAAGTGACTCGCATCATACTTGGCAGGTTTATTTACATGTATGTTAAAATCTCCAACATATATGACCTTGCCAGACAATGTGTTGATGTACATTAAAAATTCGTCAAACTCTGTAAGGAATTGTCTGGTGGTAAACTTGTTCACTTTAGATGGAGTTGGCCTATACACAGCAACAAAGTTGATCTTTCTAACATTGTCCAGTATGATGGCATGTTCAAATGAGATGGAGTCAAATGTCTTAGGTAAAAGTTGGAATTTTAGAGACTTTTGATGCACGATACCAATACCGCCATGGTTATCATTTGGCCGGGGAACATTGATAAAGTCATAACCGGGAGGGACAAGTTCTCCGATGGCAACTTGATCAGAGTCAACACTTAGCCATGTCTCTGTCACGAACATAGCATCTATGCGGCGGGCTAAAACAATATCATGACAAGTTGTAGTCTTTTTCTTATACCTCTTGCATTCCAGTGGCCTATGTTTAGGCAAGACTGGACAGGGTCATTTGATGGGGATGTCGAACATTTCTGTTTCACTTGTGTACCAGCTCTACAGCCTCGATGAGTAGGCTGAAATTTGGCCTTTTCAATACCCAATGATAAAACAGTTCTCCAAGTGTCTTGGGGCAGTCTAGCATTGCTCAACTCAGAGCCTCTGAACTTAAGTAAGTCACTTCTAGTGTAAACTCCCATTGTATAAGGTGAACTGCTAATGGGGTAATTACTTAACAGTTGTGTAGGTGCTAGAACCAAATCAATATAGACTAGCACCAGTCCAATGAAGCTAATCACAGTGTAGTTCATTGATCTAAATGAAGCAATGGTGGCCATGAGCATTGAGTACAGTAACTAGCATGAAGAAATAATGATGGAAAATACTTGCAAAGTCTGCTGCAAACACAAACATAAAGTTGCTCAAAATAGTCAGTAGGCATCCAATGACTATCAGTACAAATCTCAAATGTGAATTTCAATTGTATCTGGTAGAAATTAAACACATTTCTGGAGCTGGCTGCCAAACACAGGCGCATCAGTCAGGTGTTTCTAGATATGATTTCCGGCAAGGCCGAATCATTTCACGTTTTGAGTGCATTGTAGCCGACGGCTACCCAACTAAAGGCTGCTAGTCAGGTGTAGGAGTGCGTGAATTTAGATTCGTCTATAAGGAAGATTAGTTAATCAATAATTGTACCGTATCTTCAAAGTACACATGGTACAAAATCAAATTTGATGTCACTTTCAAACTTTTCTTTGTTAACTTTAAGGGCTGGGAGTCGGATAGCACATCAAATTGCAGAATACGAGGAATGTCCTGATAATATCAAATACATTTTGAATTTTGGAAACTCGCGATATAATACAAATTTTATAGCAAATCATTAAGAATTGGCATTTAACAGTCCTCGACGTAAATTGTATAAATCTAATTATGTACTTAAAGTGTATGTAGCTGGGATGAAAAACCGTCCATCATATGAAAATTTTGACCTTTTGTATTGAAGATATACATCCCCAAACACTTAAATTGATGGCCGGCTTTTCATCCCTGCTACATGAAATTTAAGTACATATCATTAGATTTATAAAGTTTACTTCGAGGACTTGAATGTAAAAAATGTAACAATTTCAATTTTTAATAATTTGCCAAAGAATTTGATATCATCAGGACATTCCTCGTATACAGAATGGAATTTAGTGTGTCTAGTGTGCTCTCAGCAGGTCCCCCCATACAAAAATTGTGCAAAGGTGGGTGACCGACCCATTTAAGTACAATTTTGCAGGTTTTGTTCCAGGTTTTGTGGGAATGGGTAACAAATTATTGTGTTTAAATAAGGATGAATAATTCAAGCATGCAAACGATGTTGCAAAATTTATGGTAATTCTTATATACTTCTATGAATTTTTGTTTCACTGTATTAACCAATAGGGACTTTCCATGGTTAAAAAGCACTTTAAGGTAGGATAGAAATATTATGTGGGGAAATCCACTTTTGTTTCGGTCGTTATTTAGAATAGCTCATTATTGTAAGTGAAATATGTCAGTTATTGACAATCAATGACAAATAAAACTCAGATTGAAACAATTGATTCCAATTGGTTTAACTTGACAAATACTATAATGTAAACGAATTCATTTAAATTAGGTTTTACCTTGCAATAAAATTGAAAACATAAATGATTAAGTATTTTTAGCTTCATTTGGTGTCACAGTATTGAGTTCTATTTATTTTAGTTTGTTTTCCCGTAGATTGTCGGTCCATTTTCATGTTAATATTATGTGCATCATCCTCCTACCAATGGATGTTAATTATTCAGGATCAGTTTCATATCACAAGGTCACCACGTACTGATTTGATATGTACCCAATACATTATGGGTGATTGGGTGTAATACATTTCAATCGGATATACATTTCCATATCAGTTGTATGTTACAACATGTGTATTGACAAGCCGGGAAATTTTTTGTTTAATGAAATGAATGGAAATCTATTTTCATCGTTTGGGGTTTTTCTGTTGTGTTTGTTTACTTTTTTCAGCATAAGCCCATTTTGTCTAATTCTAACTTATTCTTGACAGACAGGCCCATTCTGATATTCCGATGTACATGTATTTAGGCGTATTTCCATCAATGCCGCTCCATGTAACAACTTTTCATAGGCTATAATCAATACATCTTTGTGCTCCTGCAAGTCAATGACCTTGAATCCAAGACAGTGTCCATAATTCGCCGTAGAAGTGATGATGTAACAATAACTACCCCAGCAACAGATGAATACAATTTTTGAAAATATCGCCGTGCACTAAAATGTTCACGCGGTACCTATGCATTGAATCAAAGAACATGGATAAAGACCTTGTTTGTTTACCCAGGTTGGTCTGTGAGGAACACATGCTAATCCATGGGAAAACCGTTCGAAGCTCATACAATAAAAATGCACAAACCTGGATAGCCAGTGTAGGCTAATAAGATGCATGCTGGCCCAGATAGCTTTGATAAACAAAGCAAGAAATGGAAGAAAATAGCAAGTAAAACTAGTGGCAAATGGTGGTCATAGACCACAAACCTAGCTGGGGCATGTTGGTGTTGTGGAGGTATCTGACCCCTACAAAATGTTCCAAAAATGCTCCCCTGGTCATGGGGTTTGTTTTCACCAAGTTTGAGTCCCGTACTCCTAACAGATGTCCAAAAAATTCAATTCTAAGATTTGACCCCAGATGACCTTTGACCTGACCTATGCATGATGTTCCATAATGTTCCCCTGGTCTTGAGGTTTGTTGTCACCATGTTTAAGCCCCGTACCTCTTACAGATATCCAGAAAATGAAATTCTACGATTTGACCCCAGATGACCTTTGACATGACCCTTGCACAGTGTTCCAAAATGTTCCCCAGGTCAGTAAGTTTGTTGTTGTGGAGTTTGAGCCCCGTACCCCTAACAGATGTCCAGAAAATGCATTTAGAAAATTTGACCTCTACATGACCTTTGACCTGACCCCTGCAAAATGTTCCCCTGGTCATGAGATTTGTTGTCACTGAGTTTGAGCCCCATACCCCTTGCAGATATCCAGAAAATGAAGTTATAAAGATTTTACCCCAGATAACCTTTGACCTGACCCCTGCAAAGTGTTCCAACATGTTCCCCTGATCATTAAGTTTGTTGTCACCAAGTTTGAGCCCTGTACCCTTTACAGATGTCCAGGAAATGCGTTTCTAAAATTTGACCTCTGCATGACCTTTGACCTGACCCCGCAAAATGTTCCCTTGGTCATGAGATTTATTGTATTGAGTTTGAGCCCCATACCCCTTACAGATGTCCAGATAATGCAATTGTAAGATTTTACCCCTTAATGACCTTTGACCCCAATTCTGTGTGCAAGGTATGGGCCCTGGGAAAAACCGAAGCACATGTGTAAGTGACGACATTGTGCTATGTAATATGTGGCAGAAGAAGCATTTTGAAGATATTTGGTTATATACCGAAAATGCCCTTTTAATGACATTTGATCTCAATTCTGTTTGCACCCTATGGGCACTGGATATAGCCGATACATGTGTGCAAGTTACGTAATTGTAGGGTGTAATATGTAGGAGGAGAAGCATTTTGAAGTTTTGTTGCCAGAAGAAGAAAGAAAGAAGAATCGGAGAGCATTACAGTACCTAGCTGGGGGGTGTAAACCCCCCAGCTAGGTAATTAGGGATCGGGTATCGACGTATGGGACCTGAGAGCACACCAGACACACCAAATTGCATTTTGAATATGAGGAATGCGCTTCTGATATCCATAGGGCCTGCACTTTGGCTCGACATTTGAAAGGGGCGTGAATTCATTTTTGGATACGCCCCTATTATAATTAGGTAATACTCGACTCACACACATTCCCTATATTAATATGTATATGGTCAATTCCAGCCAAAGCGGGCCAAAATTCTCTCTGGGGCCATTTTGAAAATGTTTTCCTTTTCAATTCTAGACTTATCAAATGAGACGATCATGTCTAGTGAATCATCAGGTGGAAGTGCCATCGGATTGAAAAATAACTTTTCTTGCTAGACCAAATAAAGTGTTAAATGCGCATATGCATGTTACCCACGAATTCAAGCATTTTTCACCTGTTGTACGTCATAAAATTTCACTTTCTTTAATATCTTTCAATATTTTATGTGTGACTCATATACACTAGAAATCGGTGAAGACTTTGAACGTAAAATAGAATTTTATTACATATATCTACGAAGAAATATTTTGGTTATTACAAATTTTAAGAAAGAACCAGGTGTACAGTTAAGATTGTGTCAATTCTTCGAACTCTTTCCAAAGTGCCTGTCATTTAACATTACTGTATTATTTCGAAAGATTAGAATAAATGCTTCATATAAATATAAAGTTAGATTTTGTATCTCGTCGCAGGATGAGGATCTCGGATGGATTCGTGGGTAACATCGTCTGGAAAATAGCAATTCCTATTAATTTTTTAAATAAAAATAAAAAATACTTTTCCGTATGTCAATAATTCAGGCTGCAATGGCACTAAAATGAATTTTAATCAAAATTCAGACTACATGGAATATTTAGAATGGATCATTATGGCATTTTGGGTATAAAAATTTTGAGAATAATGAAGTTGCCAAATTCAAATAGACAGAGCAAACAGTTTTATATTATTATTTTAGTAAAATCGTTCCATATTTTCATGCAGCAATATTCTATTAACTTGTGTTTGACAGTTCCTATGAACTAAAACACTATCAATACATTGTTAACTATAATTTAAGTAGGGATTCGTGGGTAACCAAAATGTTCGTGGGTAACACATATTTGAAGGTATGTATTGGTAAGCGGCAAAATAGAAAATATTACAGCATAGGGCCTGCACTTTGGCTCGACATTTGAAAGGGGTGTGAATTCATTTTTGGATACGCCCCTATTATAATTAGGTAATACTCGAACACATTCCCTATATGTATATACATGTACCACATGTAGTAAATCTGTCTGCTTTATCTGTATTGCGCCTTTCTTAAGCAAATAGTTAAACACGATTTCATCAAACATTATAACAATAGCTCTTTTACAGTGTGCAATCATCCCGGGCAATAATTGGGCAATAATAGTCTAGAGGATGTGCGTGAAATTATTGATTAGCTCCATACAAAGGATTTGAACCGGTGTCCTTCACCGTAATCATGGCGCATGGCAGTGCATTCAATCAAACGTTGTCGTCAACCTATTTGATCCTATAGTGCATTTGTTATGTGTGTGAGACGAGCTGTCGCGGTAGATTGCAATAGCTTGTAATCATGCTTTTGTTGAATGAATTTGAGTACTCCGCCATATTTACGGTATGATACGTCATAATCTAGGTGATTATTTGCATTCGATGTCTTGAATACGCTGGCGAAGTTGTGTAATAATCGGATTAATGCTATAACAGTAGGTGAATACAAGTTTTGAATATATGTGACCCGTTACAGCAAAAGGTACCTTAAGTCGGGAGCTACATATGCCTTATTTTGCTAGTAACAAATGCATTCTAAACCAATCATTAATCCTATTGTTGTAGAGGATAATAAGCTTGTACCTGTCTATAGAACTGTTTGTTATACAGCTCTAGTCTTTATTTGATATGGCTAATCCCTGTTCAAGTGGCGTGAGTGGTGGGTTACAAAAGCATTGTATTGTATTTGTATAGGTATGTAGCCACCCACTAACAATGAGACATTCCTGAACCTCGTTGACTTGTAGATGATTTGAAATGACCGCCACTTCAGATTGTCATTATTGTTTGATATTTTCTGCCAACATTGGGGAAAAAGAGACACTTGTAGCAGCCGACATAAGGTACCTTTCGCTGTAACGGGTCACATATCTCGTTGCAAAGCCCCATTCAGTGATCCCAGCAAAAGTGAAAAAAAAAATCAAATTGTTACTTTTATCAATTTTTTTAATGAAAAAAATGGCAAAAACCCAAGAAAACGGCAGTATCGACGAAGTTGAAGCCCCCTTCAAATAGGCCTACATGTAGCTAATTTATATATACTGTCAGTATATAAATTCAATCAGTTCAATTCACGCCGAGTGTCCTTGACAGGTTTGAATTGAATTGAAAGACCATGTCACTCGCCACAAAAGAATGTCAAAGGTCATAAAAGGCCTATGGCTGATTTTGTACCTTTCGTCATTGTCATAGATGTGCTAACATAGCTTGCTAGTGTAGTGGTTCAGCCGAAAGCCGTGTGTCTAAGACAAAAAAAAATAATGCATTTACGCGAGTCTGTAATTTATATACCGGTACTGACAGTATATAAATTAGCTACATGTATTTGAATGGGGCTTCAACTTCGTCAATACTGTCGTTTTCCTGTTTTGTTTTTTTGCCATTTGTTTCTCATTAAAAATTTATACACGTAACAATTTGATTTTTTTTTCACTTTCGCTGGGATCACTGAATGGGACTTTGTAGCCAGTTAGCATCCTGGACAACCGATTCTTTTGTTTGGCAAGGCTCACTCAGTCATTTAATGAGGCAATACAAACGATCGAATTTGGTGTTGAAATGAGCTAAATTTTTAGTTACACCTTTTCGATGTAAAATTAATTTTCTCGGCCAAATGAAAAGCAATCATTTTCATTTTTTTCAGTATATGTCAGGCAAAAGTGTAGTGCTTGATACTGTATTTTTTTCAAATTCTATGCTTAAACTTAGGCGTGAAATTTAGTCATTTAGTGTAAGATTTTCGATTTTGATAGGCTTAAACTCTGCCCGCGAGCCTTTTTTTGGATCAACCTTTTAGCTTTTCAGAGTAAGATAGTTCGCTAATGAAGGATTTTTCCCAACTTTCTAACGCACATCACCGTGAGCGAAATATCATACTTTTGTCAGAATTTGCGTTTTCATTTCACCATTTTTACTGCCGGCTGACCATTTTTCAAAATCAACGAGTGAAATCTAAGGCTAATACTAGCATTGTGGATCGATATCCCTGGGTTTAATAGGAATACCGGCATGGCTACAGTGTTGCTAGAACTTCAATATAGCAAAGAAATTCCCAGGCCTATAGCGCTCCTACTAATCATGTTTAACCAGAACACTCAATTGGGGATTTGGGCTACCAAATCGCTGGTCGGGCAATTTGCTTTCAATGGAAAATTGACCTGGATAAACAACAAAGGAAATATCGACTATTTCTGCTGGTTGCTCTCGAGATAAAAGTACTGAGTTAGACATTTTCGGAGCATAAAGTGAAAAAGGGTAAAATAAAAACGGAAATTCTAACAAAACTATAATATATAGACCCACACGATGTGCTTTACAGAGGTGGGAAATATCTTTCTTTAGCAAACTATATTAGTTTGAGACGCTAAAAATGAATTCCGTAAAAAAGCTCGCGGGCGAACTGAAGGCCTATAAAATCAAAAATATCACACTAAAAGACACAATTTGATGCTTAATTTTAACACCAGGATTTGTAAAAAAAATGTATATCCAAGCACCAAGTTTTTAACTGACATTACTGAAGAAAAAAAAAATATTGCTTTATATTTGACCGAGAAAATTAATTTCATAGCAAAAATTTGTATCTCTGAATTGTGCTGATTTTAACATGTATCGATCGACTTTCAGCGCGACTAAGCATTTCTAAAGAATCGGTTGTCCAGGTTGCTAACTGTAGCGCGGATTATTCAAAACTTGTTTTTACCTACTGCTATATAGTATTAATCCGATTATTACATAACTTTGCCAGCGTATTCAAGACATAGGTTATGTAAGGGATAAACTGTACATGGGTATAGGGTATAGAGGTTCTGCATGCTTTTATCGATTGGCTCCAAACAAAGGATTTGAACCGGTGTCCTTCACCGTAATCACGGCGCAGTCCATTCAATCAAATGTCGTCAGTGTGCGAGACGAACGATGTATAAATCTGGAGGTCACATCATCACTAATCATGCTTATTGTAAAAAGTTTGTCCAATGCATATACTGTGTGTATTGTTCCCGGGTATTGTCAATGCAGTCAAGCAAACAGGTATTATATTTTGAAAAGGCCGCTATAGTATATTCACAGGGGTGTCTTGAATGGCCAATCATATGGGACATAATCAAATTGCAGTGACTGCTTCCTTTGTTACCACATGTCAGTCATCTTGTGATTATTGGACCATGTAAACCTGCAAAAAACGAGCCAAAGTGCAGGCCCTATGGAAGGTTGGAAACCACCTTGCGGTTATTCCTCCATTGTGTTTCAATGATTCCCGTTTCTCTAACCAATTGCATTTACCCAAAAAATGGTAATTTAGGATAATCAATCAAAACTTCATGATACAGCTTCAGTATACCTTCAAGAGGACGCTATTAAACAGGACTGTTTTGGAACCTATTTCGCATGTTTTCAAAATGTTAAGATGCATAAGAAACATATAATTTACGAGTAAATCCTTGGATTCGTGGGTAACGCCGAATTCGTGGGTAAAGCTATAAGTACTATAGTACCGTTTGGGGTTTGCGTTTCTTAGGTGTATAAACTGTAAGTACTGTCAAAATTATAGCATACCCATGGCTTGAATATGTGCTGATTTAAACTTAAAATAAACAATCTCCTTATTTTTCAAGGTTAGCATCTATTCGGGATTCGTGGGTAACAAAAGTTTAAGCCGTCGTAGATTCTTTTTTAAAGCGGTGAACGTATTTTTACGATTTACAATTTTAAGCGCTTGTCAAACTAAATTCAGTGTCCAAAGTCATTAAATGTTAATTTAAGTTATGGCAATTATATTTGCTGGACTCGTGGGTAACAGTTGATACGTGGGTAACGTCAAATTTGATTTTATGGAATTTTATGGGTAAAACGTATTTGCATAAAATAATCACTTGGACCTCAGAATTATAGAACGAAACTTCGTTTCATGATATAGTCATTTATGGCATATTCACTTAACATTTTTCAGAACGATCATTTTATTTTTGATACGCGGGTAACAAAATTATTAGCCAAATTGACTTAATGGCCTCTAGAGTCCACAAACTTTGGTGGAATTCAATCGTTTTACACATGATGAGAGATCATGCAAACGTCTTTCTAACGGTAATAATTTCATTTTGATTGAAGGACATTCAATGACATATATGGTGCTTTATCTTTGAATTCGTGGGTAACGCCAATTCATTTAAGCTATCATAACTTGTCCCCTGGTATGACTTGCTAGTAAAGGCCTATATGCACAAAGAGAGCACATTAGACGTGACATGATATGCTCCATCAATAACGTGATTTCCTTTATTAATGACATTTTAAAGTGGAAAGTTAACATAGAGAGAATTTTGTCCTGCTTTCGCTGGAATTGACCATATACATGTACCACATGTAGTCAATCTGTCTGCTTTATCCGTATTGTGCCCCTTCTTAAGCAAATACGGTAGTTAAACACGATTTCATCAAACATTATAACAATAGCTCTTTTACAGTGTGCAATCATCCCGGGCAATAATTGGGCAATAATAGAGGATGTGCGTGAAATTATTGATTGGCTCCATACAAAGGAATTGAACCGGTGTCCTTCACTGTAATCATGGCACAATGCAGTGCATTCAATCAAACGTTGTCGTCAACCTATTTGATCGTATTTGTGCATTTGTTATGTGTGTGAGACGAGCTGTCGCGGTAGATTGCAATAGCTTGTAATCATGCTTTTGTTGAATGAATTTGAGTACTCCGCCATATTTACGGTATGATACGTCATAATCTAGGTGATTATTTGCATTGGATATCTTGAATACGCTGGTGAGGTTGTGTAATAATCAGATTAATGCTATAACAGTAGGTGAATATAAGTTTTGAATATATCGCGTTGCAAAGCCCCATTCAGTGATCCCAGCGAAAGTGAAAAAAAAATCAAATTGTTACTTTTATAAAAAATTTTAATGAAAAAATTGGCACAAAACCCAAGAAAACGGCAGTATTGACGAAGTTGAAGCCCCATTCAAATACATGTAGCTAATTTATATATACTGTCAGTATATAAATTACAGATTCACGTAAATGCATTATTTTTGTCTTAAATAGGCCTACACGGCTTAGGGCTGAACCACTAGCAGAAGACACCAAGTTGATGTTTTATGACCTTTGACATTCTTTTGTGGCGAGTGACATGGTCAGTTCAATTCACGCCGAGTGTCCTTGACAGGTTTAACTCTGCTTCGGTGGTCATGAAAGAATTCAAAAGATAACCTCTGCCCCAACAATCCCAAGCAATTGTCTGAAACTGCTCTTCGGATGATGTATCATAAGAACTCAGTCGTCAAATGATGATAGTCATAATGACCAAAAGATTATTACTGACTATATCATTGAAGACTGAGTTCCGCAGTCTTGTACAAAATCTGAATTTTGATGATTTTTACGATCGTCCGGATGAAAAAAAATCGCTGAATGGGCCGTTAGTACCCTCCACTCCTTACACTGGCAATATGGATCCAAGAAAAATAAAGAAAAAAATAAAGAAAACAAGGAAAAAAAAGACAAAGAAAAGAAACAATAAAAGAAAAACAAATATGAAAAGTTCGAACAATATTTGGTTTATAAAATTAATGTGACCGTGATGAGGCTCGAACTCACCACTTTCCGATTTAAAGTTCGAAGCGCTAGTGTACCAAATTCTGATGCCTTACCAAGTGAGCTGTGCTCCTGAGATACGAAATAAAAATAAAATAATACACTGTATACCTGCTTGTGTCGGTAATTGATTTGCTCAAATTCCATAATGGTACAGTGCAACAGAGCAAACATGCCCAAAATTTAAAAACTATATAATTTGTGACGCGATCAAGCAAAATCAGTCGGAACTCGGAAATATTAAATTTTCAGTTTCTTATAGAATAGTAAACAGCATTTACAAAGCTGAATTTTGCAGAAAACTCCACTAAAATTGAACAACCAGTTCCAAAGATATGAGCAATTAAAGAGTTTCCAAAACAAGAGGAAACAAAAGGAAATATCTCCTTTGTTTGGCAATATCTCAAAATCAATATTTCCGAGTTCCGACTGATTTTGCTTGATCGCATCACATTTATGACCACTATACACTACACATAAAAATACTAATACAAGGGAATTTCAACGTAAGAATCCAAACAATTAAGTACCAACATGCACAGCTTTGTCCTTATATCACATTTGGGTTTTTAACAAAATGTTATCAAACCTCTACTGTGATTGGCAGCTGCACAAGGCATCTCTTTGATAGCTGATCATGGCCATCCATTCAGCAAGTGGCTACTAACTGACCTTGACAGGCTTGAATGGGCACTGTCATCTGCTACAAAACCATCACACTCTAGGACCTGGTCACTCCATAATGCTACAGCTACAGGGAGCACAGTACTTTGACAATGGAGTGAAAGACTATTATTATTGATTAGGCGCGGATTTTAAAAGTACAGCTCCTATGCGTGTATAGCAAAAAATTGGAATAGAATGTTTGGAATCATGTAACTAAAGTACTAAATGCATTCTGCAAAATGCGCTCTGACCAATTTATAAAGCATTTCATTAGCTTTAATTTGACATATTGTTTGACATATTTGGAATTATGGTAAATCATTAAATAAAATATTTATTAATTAATCAATTATGTCAATTAATTAAAAATTTAATGCAAATATGCATATTTTCTCTGACAGAATTGTAGGATTTGACAAGAGCCATCTTTCTTGTAAGTTTGATTCTTATAACATACCGGTATCGTATTGCGTCCCGTTATAGGTGCAGAAAAAAATACGCGTGCAGGACACACATACGCACACACCCCCACCCAGAGGATCGTGCCGTTTTACAATCTTATAACATTCATTGGCGCTAGTAGTAGTAAATTTTAATTATCTTTGCTTTACCTCACTTGTTCTGCTCAAAATTAAAAGGGGACATATCTAGCTGACAGTAAAAGCTTACATTTTATGGAAATTATGTTTAACTATTTGCTTAAACAGCACAAAACAGATAAAGCAGACAAATTTACTATACATAGGCCTATACATGTATGGTATCATGCCAGGGACTGTTTAAGAATATAACATTATATTTATGATATTTACTTCGAGGACTGTTATTTATCAAAAATGTGAAAAATATCAAATTTTAATAATTTGTCATAAAATTTGTATTATATCGTGAATTTCAAACAATGAAATTTATTTGATATCAGAAAGACATTCTCCGTATTCAGAATGCAATTCGATATGTCTGATGTGCTCTCATGTCCCACAAAAAATACTATCGAAACGCTCATTCCAGATCCCTTAATTTGGTTAATTTTCTTTTCTTGTTTTCTTTCTTTATTTTTCTTTGATTTATATTGCCAGGGTAAGGAGAGGGAACTAAAGGCCCATTCAGTGATTTTTTGATTTTTTCATCCCGACGATCGTAAAAATCATCAAAATTCAGATTTTGGATACTAGACTGCGGAACTCAGTCTTCAATGATAGTCAGTAATTTTTATATTTTTGACATTATTATGACTATCATTTGAGGACTGAGTTCTTATGATCCGAGGAGCAGTTTCAGACAATTGCTTGGGATTATTGGGGCAGAGGTTATCTTTTGAATTCTTTCATGACCACTGAAGCATAGTCAAACCTGTCAAGGACACTCGGCGTGAATTGAAAGACCATGTCACTCGCCACAAAAGAATGTCAAAGGTCATAAAACACCACTTTTGTGTCTTCAGCTATCTAAAGGCCTATGGCTGATTTTGTACCTTTCGTCATTGTCATAGATGTGCTAACATAGCTTTCTAGTGCAGTGGTTCAGCCGAAAACCGTGTGTCTAAGACAAAAAATAATGCATTTACGTGAGTCTGTAATTTATATACCGGTACTGACAGTATATAAATTAGCTACATGTATTTGAATGGGGCTTCAACTTCGTCAATACTGTCGTTTTCCTGTTTTGTTTTTTTGCCATTTGTTTTTCATTAAAAAATTTTATAAACGTAACAATTTGATTTTTTTTTTCACTTTCGCTGGGATCACTGAATGGGACTTTATAGCGCGGATTATTCAAAACTTGTTTTTACCTACTGCTATATAGTATTAATCCGATTATTACATAACTTTGCCAGCGTATTCAAGACATAGGTTATGTAGGGATAAACCATGGTAGGTATTAATACCTACCATGGATAAACTGTACATGGGTATAGAAGCCATGCATGCTTTTATCGATTGGCTCCAAACAAAGGATTTGAACCGGTGTCCTTCACCGTAATCACGGCGCAGTAGCCTACAGTCCATTCAATCAAATGTCAGTGTGCGAGACGAACGATGTATAAATCTGGAGGTCACATCATCACTTATCATGCTTATTGTAAAAAGTTTGTCCAATGCATATACGCTGGCGAAGTTACGTAATAATCGGATTAACTACCATAGCAATAGGTGAAAACAATTTTTAATATACCGCGCTGCACTGATACCTTCACGCGGTACCTCTGCATTGAACCATATCATGCTGATCACTTGCACCTGTAAGAGCGTGTTTATAATGGTGTACGGTATTTATACGGTATCCTTATACGCATATGGGATTAGGATGGAATGTGACTTATCCGTTATCTCGGCGGTTTATAGTGGCAACCAATAGCGCTATTCTGAATCCGAGGTGGTTGAACTCAGCGTGTTCGAGGTCACCGCAATGCAATGTGGGAGACACGGATATGGTGCCAATTTCAAACAGTTTGCCGTCGAAACGATGCCGGCCTATTTTTTAACATTTTTGCCACAGTACCGTACCATATTTTATAGGTGATATGTTATTACAGTGACAAATTTGAGCTAGGAGAGTTATATCACCTGCTCTACTTCCTTGAATAACGGTATCGTTAATCCCTGTCTGTTTATAGTGGCCGTATACGGAATAAATATACTGCAATATCCATCGATATCGAAGGATATCAGTTCCGTATAATATGTGCGGCAAATAGCGCTATTGGTCTGTTTATAGTGGCGACCAATACCGTATAAGATGTACTTATACGCTAAATACCGGATAATCTGGCTCACTATAAACACGCTCTAAGAGCGTGTTTATAGTGGTGTACGGTATTTATACGGTATCCTTATACGCATATGGGATTAGGATAGAATGTGACTTATCCGTTATCTCGGCTGTTTATAGTAGCAACCAATAGCGCTATTCTGAATCCGAGGTGGATGAACTCAGCGTGTTCGAGGTCACCGCAATGCAATGTGGGAGACACAAATATGGTGCCAATTTCAAACAGTTTGCCGTCGAAACGATACCGGCCTATTTTTTTAAACATTTTTGCTACAGCACCGGGCACCGTACCATATTTGTAGGTGATGTGTTATTACAGTGACAAATTTGAGCTCGGAGAGTTATATCAAGGGGGTGACACTAAATTCACGGTTGTTCTATTAGCAACGCAAAATCTATGAAAAATTCAGCTGGTTTACTAGCTAGAAAGTGAGGCCAGTTATCGATCCGTTATAGCTCGTTATGAATAATTCATGTTCGACCCCTTGGATCATGTTAATTGAGTTTGGCAAATAACAACGTTGTTAGTTTTGCGAACTTTGCCTGTTCAATGAGAGTATAGCACGCCCCCAATACATCTGGGCACAAACCAGGCGAAAACGATCCAGTTTAATGAAATGGCGGACGGGTATTCCCATCAGGCACCAGTGATATGTTTTTTCAAAGAAAGTCTACTAATTTTATATGAAATGACATTTTGCAGTAGCAAAGTCAAAATTCGGACTTGCTGTCAATAATATGAAGGAAATATGTGACAGAGGCAAGGTGGGAAATACAAGTAGTATTTAAGTTATAATAACCTTTGATACCCGACCTGACCTTCCATCATGGCGCCATGATTCGTTTTATGTATTTCTATTATGCTCTCAAGTAAAATAAAATACCAATCTGCGCTGAGCAGACAATGTTACTTGGCTCCCAGCATGAATTATTGATTTTATACAGAGATAAAGAAATGAACAGTGTATGTGCATGATGTCCAAATATTTACGGTAAATCTGAATAGTGGTCACATGGTGACATATCATGTGTTCGGGAAATCACGTGGCAACATTTTAAGATTTCAGGCTTGTTTACTAGTTAATTGCCATTTGTACTCTTTATTATTTATCTTTGTTAATTAACATATATTTTAAATGCTGATAAATCGTGGTTGGCTGCCCATGATATCTGTTAAATTCAATGTTTTATGAATATAATTCTACCACGCAGAGGGGTTCACGCAGCAGAATTTCACATCACCTGACTTAGCTAGATTTCGAAGCTCTGCTCTTCAAATTCATGTAACTTTCAAAGTTTATACATTTAATATATTTAATATGATACTAATTTTTTGTTATAACCAACTGGTACACGAAATATACTAGCTTATTACCTATACAGAAAGGTGATTATCAGCCTTCACTCAGCAAATTGACATGCCCGGCATATGCAGCCATTCTCCGTCTGGGTAACATGACTGTCGCCCTCAATACGTCTGGGCGCAAATTTAAATAACAATACGCTATTTACATATCAATGCGGCCTCATGCTAATTAAAGCTGCCCCATCCAGGAGTTCATCTATGGTTATATAACCCTGCTCCACTTCCTTGAATAACGGTATCCTGTCTGTTTATAGTGGCCGTATACGGAATAAATATACTGCAATATCCATCGATATCGAAGGATATCAGTTCCGTATAATATGTGCGGCAAATAGCGCTATTGGTCTGTTTATAGTGGCGACCAATACCGTATAAGATGTACTTATACGCTAAATACCGGATAATCTGGCTCACTATAAACACGCTCTATGAGTAGTGTCTTTGAAAAGACCAGTATTGTATTCAATCTATGATCGCAGACATACACAGGTGATGAGTGTAACCTGCTTGTAGTGCAGCGCGATATGTTCAAAATTGTTTTCACCTATTGCTATGGTAATTAACCCGATTAATTACGTAACTTCGCCAGCGTATACTGTGTGTATTGTTCCCGGGTATTGTCAATACAGTCAAGCAAACAGGTATTATATTTTGAAAAGGCCGCTATAGTATATTCACAGGGGTGTCTTGAATGGCCAATCATTTTTTTTACATAATCAAATTGCAGTGACTGCTTCCTTTGTTACCACATGTCAGTCATCTTGTGATTATTGGACCATGTAAACCTGCAAAAAACGAGCCAAAGTGCAGGCCCTATGAAATAATTTTGAATTTGTGAAATTTGTGATATAATACAAATTTTATGTCAAATTATTTAGTTTTACTAATCATTTCACAGTCCTCGAAGTAAACTTTATAAATGTAATGATTTATAGGTTAATAAATACGCATTACTTGTTGGGAGTGAAATTATACAAAACAATGCATGCATACTGAAAAGTTGATGCGCCTTATGTATTAAACGCATCAACATCTCAGTACAAGTACATCATTGTACAATTTCATCCCAACAAGTAATACGCATGTAGTAACCTATTTCAAACACGAAAAATTAAAATAAATAAATAAATTTCCTGTAAAAAATAATTTCCTGTTTTGATAACAAAAAAACGTTGGCAAATAGAACCAAATATATATGCATCACCCGCCCGAAATATGAATCAATCCTACGCGACACGAACGCGTGCGAAAACACTGCGAGTAGTACACGGAACCCATTTATACACAATCAATGCACTCCGCTGATTTTCTAACCGCATTTCTGATTGGCTGCTTTTATATAGGAGTGTATAGTATGAGTTCTTAAAGTGTATGCATATGGGAGGAAAAAACGAACATCGTTTGAAAGTTTTGACCTTTCGTATTGAAGATATACAATAATTTTCCCCAAACACCAAAAAAATATAAGTCTTTTATTTTGGGTGCACTGTATACTAGTATGACTCATATTGCTCGGATTTAGGTTGATTATGAGACCGGTCGACTGCATAACCGTCAGTACACGCTTTTCAATACGGAATAAATGCTAACCTCATCGTGACATCATCCAAGCAGCAAAGTTCATTTCCCATTGAAAAAGCGTGTATTGACGGATATGTAGTTGACCGTTCTGTTATAGTTACCTTTGGCTAAAGAAAGTAATGACGCACAGCATCAACACCAGGTAAATAATGATTTTAGAACAGGCGGGAAATTAACCAATAGAAATACCCCCTGCATCGAATCACGTGTATCTGCTATCACACCACAAATCGCCAGTTTCAAAATGGAGTTGCCTTTCCAATTCGCTCCTAATTAATGATAACTACCTATTAAATTCTATTGCGAGGGGGACAATAAAATAAGCAGTGTCTCATTGTCTCTATAGAATTTCTGACCACATTGTTGCAATGACATGATTCGAAGCATGGAAATAGTAGATGAGGAGGAATTACAACAAAATCGATCGCCTCTGAATAATCCGCTTATCTATTCTTCATTACAAAGAAAGAGGACTCAACAAATTCCCATTTGAAGACACTCACATCGCCGTCATCAGCGTGATCTGGCAACATAACTGGAAATTCATAGCGATAAATCTTTGCTTCGGTTGTTGTGACCTTGGTTGATACAGCGCACTTTTAACCTTCATTTAGACTGGATTCTATAAACATTTGCAACAAGTCTCTGCATTTTCAGATGCAGATAAGTCAAAACAATACAAATATTGGGAAATTTAATCAAAATACGTTGTATTTTCGACTAAAGGCACTTTAAAAAAGTTTTACATTTTGTAAGGATAATCGTATTTTCGCTGACCCCAAATTTAATTAAAATGTAAAGGTATACAACAAGTTGTTCCGGTTGTTTCCGGAAAATGGGAACAGGTTCTATCATAAGAAAAATAGAAAATCAATGAATCAAATTGCCTGCATAATTATGTGCCCCAGCTCTTATTGGTAAATTTGCCCCTAAATGTTTCAAATATATGACTTTCTGCTTCCGATTTTGGTAGTACATCCTTCCCACAAGGTAATATCTTTGGCTATGTTGTCCCATCTGTCCATAATGCATTCACATTTCCCGCCCTTTCCTGCCCACAAGGCCTCATTTAGTCCATAAGCCTTATGTCATAGAAATTTTACGTCACCGATGACCATCGTGTTGGGATATAATCCCGAGGTATATGAACAATAGCGGTTGAAGTGTATAGAAACGTGAATTTACATGTCAGCAATGTGTTTGGAACATTGATGATGGTTCATTGTGAGTCCTTCTTATCCCTTATGTCCATGTTCGAAGTGACCGTTCGCGCTCTTGTCCTTTCTAGGTGGGCTAGGGGAATTAGGCTAACTAACTATTTGATATTCAGACGATAGATCTTTGAATACTGGGGTAGAAAATGATGAATTTCTCCCGTTATTTTTGGTTTCTATAAAAACCAATTGTAAGGCTTGCACTTGAATATATGTGTTGAAAGAACATGGTAATCTTCAATCTGCGGATTGAAACCCAAACTTACGTATTGAAATCAAAACCTGATGCAATTTTCATGTGCGCAGAACAAAAATACGTCCTTCGAGAAGATGAGAGATTGCCGCGCATGCGTAGTGGGGAAGAAACGTACCAGTCTATTGTCAATCACTGACAGAGGTCAGTGTTGTCAATAGGCCATAGTCTCAAAACTATTAAACAGGTCAGAAAAATGGCAATGTGTGGCTGTTTATAAAGTAGTGGATTCGACCTACCATCATAGACAGGTAGCAGTACTCCATACCTTGCTTGTAACTTTTTGCTAAGTTTCAATACCGTATCTTAAAAGCAACTTAACTTATGAGCGCAAGATGACAGGGATGTCAAGAGTGGCTAAACATCAAAATATCGCACAACGAAAGTTGAACACAAGCACAACTATGTTTTGAGATTTTTTCTTTATTACTTTTTGTGTTTCTCTTATTTTTCATTGTTGAACTTATTGCACAAAAGAAACATATCGAAAAATTTAATATTGTACACTGAAAATAAATAAATAAGATTTAGATGGTAACAAATAAAGGAAGATGGTCACTAGAGAAGAACTCGTTTTTGGTGAAAGTAGTTCTGCACGCTGTATCTCCTGTCATCAACATAGTGACATGAATAACAATCTTTTGCATTTAGGCCTTGCTTGGATTTTGTTGATTTGAAGTCGCTGCTGTTTGTTTTTACATTTCTGACTGAACTCTTGAAATAAAACTGAACAAGTTTTATTTTTTGTTTATCAGAATAAAATACTGCATCTGCCATGCTATGGCTGAGCCTGGGCCTACCCAAGTGCCCCGCCGAATGCACGGTGGCTGTGACGGTGATATAATGAACCTCGTGTTGCATAATGTCACGTAAAGAGCTTGGTCAAGAATGCCTGGAATGTGGTCTAAGTAGTAGGTTGTGAATTTGACATTCACGTGGGTACTAGTAGAGGGTACATAGATTATGTCATGAAAAGGATTGATCGAGTAAACAGAGATCTACTCTGGACTGTGCTAGAAGACTACGGTGTAAAAGGGCAACTGCTGGACAGTGTGAGAGCCATATACAGGGGCAGCCTCTGTACTGTCAGGACAAATCGCTTATTGCCAGAGTGTATTCCAAATTTCAATTATTTTATTACTCTATTTCAGTCTAGAAATCAACAAACTATAATTTCATTATCAAAATTTATTTTTAATGCTCATAAAATCAGGCAAACTCTTTTGCCCCCTGGTGATGGGTAAATATATTGTACTGTACTTTATTGTATTGTAAGGCCGAAGGCCTATATATACTGTGAAATAAAATCTCTCCATATGGAGAGAACTGAACTGAACTGAACAAGGACCGGACTCACCAAGTGGTTTCCTGTGAAGTCAGGTGTCCGACAAGGATGTGTCCTCTCGCCTCTCCTGTTCCTCATTTTTATGGACAGGATCACCCAAGAAGCAAATCTAGATGAAGAAGCTCTCAATGAACTACTGTTTGCAGATGATCAATGTCTCATCCACCAAGACAGCCTTAGCTTACAAAACCACACCAACAGACTGCACGCAACCTGCCAAAAGTATGGCATGAGCATAAGCATCCCAAAGACAGAAACCATGCTGATCAGCCGATCCCAAAAGACCTTGGACATCAAGATTGACAACACAACCCTCCAGCAATCAAAGGAGTTTAAGTATCTGGGCAGCATCTTTACTGAAGACGGGAAGATAGACCGAGAAATTGAAACCAGATGCCAGAAAGCAAACAACATCACCTTCATGCTTGGGCCTATACTTTCCCACCCAGTTGTGCCAATGGATGCAAAAAGAACAATCATCAACGCAATCTATACCCCGACTCTCTGCTACCAGGCACAAACATGGGCTATGAACAAAAAGACTGAACAGAAGATCACCACCTGTGAAATGAAATGCCTACGAAAAGCTGTAAACAAGACACGACGGGACAAAATTAGGAATGAAGTCATCAGAGACATGGTTGGCACCAAGCCTATGCTAGACCAGATTGAAAGCCATCGCATCAAATGGTTTGGTCATCTTATGCGCATGCCCACAAATCAACCAGCCCTGCGGTCCTACAACAGCAAACTGTCCGGTACCAAACCTGTCGGAAGGCCAAGAAGAAGATGGATTGAGGGGTCAAGAAAATCCTGACAAGGCACAATACCAACCTGACAGATGCTACCCATGCAGCCCAAGACAGACGTCCCATCATTTCCCGCGACTCTGAGAGGAATAAGCGGAGGACAAAAGTAAGTAAGTAAAGTAAGTAACATTAACTTAGATTATTTTCGAAAATCTACATGTAACCTTTTTTGGGACACCCGGTGTCTTTAAATGTTTTTAAAGGTAAGACATGTTTGAGCCGAAATAAAATACCGGAATATTAGTTATATATGTTGTGTGATGGTTCCAAGTAAACGGATTCAATGGATTTACTCATTCAGATCCCCATATCATTACCAGGTGTATACCAAGGGCGAATTAACCACGTATTACTTCCTCGCTTGTATTTACGTATATTGAACTTGAATTAGTGCAGCTTGTTTGGTTAATTACATAAACATTGTCAAAATGTATTCATATAAAAATAGTATAGGGCCATGTAACAAATACGGAATCATTATACTATCCAACACTTCAAAAGGTTGGACAATATTTTTTGGCTTTGATTCTTTCAAAAAATGAAAAAAACTTTCTTCAGCTGTGCAACAGTAGCGTAAGGGGCTGAGCAAGTCAGGGGCCAGAGCCTACCTAAAATAAAAGAGAAAATCGGGAATTCACTCCGATTATGGACCAAAATAGTTAAAATACCAAATGTTGGCGTTCTACGCTCGCTCAATGTCCCAATAGAGCCTTCTTTGGAAGCTTGAAGACATTACAATACATGTACAGTCTCTAAAAACCCGCTATATATAATATTCCACCGATAATACCAGGTTAAAATGATGCAAGCGGTAAATATTTTTTCCTTTGCCCCGGAAATTTTTATTTTGCCCCACCCCCACCAAGAAATCTGGCTACGCCCCTGCTTTCATGGCAGAATCGAATAGAAATCCCTAGACTTTGAAGTTTGTGCTTTTGAACCGCATTTCGCAAACTCTATAGTGTATAGTAATGTATTAATGCACTTTGCATTACATGTTTCATTACCTTCCAGGTACCTTCCAAGTTTAATCTTAATAATATGGTTGTGACGCTCTGCTGATCTCGTACCCGGCTCTGGTGATTTGACATTTGGTAAACAAGTTCAAACAATAAAAATGAAAGTAGACGCCTAAGATATAGTGTGTAACTACCATTCTCATACAAATTAGGTTTGAATGGGTAACCTTGACATCAGATCCATAACAATAAAAGGATATCATACCTGACCTAACATATAATGTATTCTTGATAAATCGCAAAGTGACTGTTTTCCAGAAAGTAAAGTAAATCGAGAAATGCTACTTTCATTTCAGTTGTATAGGCTAAAGTGGACACACTTTGCATTACGCAGTTTACTCTGCAAGTTATCGTTTATGCCAACCAACAATTGCAGTTTGGTAGTATTAGAGGCAAGATAAAGTGATCTTCATCATATGATCTCTGCTACATTTCCACTCTATAGATATATACTACAAGGTTCTGTGTGTAGGACAGCAACGTTCTGTCTTTGGTTCAAAGGGTGTCGTAGGAGAGCCAAGTTCTGTATGTGGTTCAGAAGGTGTCGTAGGACATGCTATTGTGTGAGGTAAGAGGCAGATATGTCACTCTTCTTTAAAGTTTGCCAAAGACAAGTACAAACGCTCTTTTTGAATATGAAATATATAAACGATGCGTTGTAAAATGACTGTCAGGCTAGATTTTATGTACGTTTCAAACTGTTTTATTTATACATTGAATAGATTGTACCAAACTTATTGTCAAACATCAAACATGTTCCAGTGATTATGAATACTTTGTTATGTTACAACACAGGATCCGCCATTTGCAGATTAATGTTATGACATGCCATGAAATTATCATTCAGTCATTTGATACAGCCTGTAGCTGCTCATAGACTTACTGTATAAAAAGTACGATTTAGTTTTCAAAACTAGTACCTTCTTGAACTCAACTTTAAGGCAAGCTGAGCATTGTACTGGAGAAAACAGGCGAATATTCAGCAGACGATGTTCGGAAAAATGCAACTTTAAGGGGTACTACACCCTGGCCAATTTGTGCCTATTTTTTGCATTTTCTCAAAAATCATAACACATTGGTGACAAGTAAGATATGTATATTATAGGGGCAAGGGCTATAACTACTGTACTGAAAATTCAGCAACTCAAAGCAAGTAGTTATTGATTTTCCCTCTTTTTTGACTGTTACACCACAACTGTTGTCTGTGCTGAAATAACATTTCCAGTGCAGTAGCTGTAGTCGTTGCCCCTATAATATACATATCTTACTTGTCCCCAATGCGCTATAATTTTTGAGAAAAATGCAAAAATAGGCACAAAATTGGGCAGGGGTGTAGTACCCCCTTAAATTAAAACTGAATAAATCATCGTAAGCAATATACTAAAGTTACTATTGGTATTTGTCTGGCAACAAATATTTAAAGTCCTATTCAGTGATCTCAGCGCAAGTGTAAAAAAATTAAATTGTTTATAAATTGCTTAAAAGTAAAGGATAAGTCATTCAAAAAACAAAACAAAACAACAAACAAACAAACAAACAAAACAGTAGTAAAACAGTATGAATCGAAGGGATATCCAATCA
Organism: Amphiura filiformis; assembly: GCF_039555335.1. Classification (NCBI taxonomy): domain Eukaryota; kingdom Metazoa; phylum Echinodermata; class Ophiuroidea; order Amphilepidida; family Amphiuridae; genus Amphiura; species Amphiura filiformis. Next base: position 49,597,800 of record NC_092644.1, on the reverse strand, counting down.
GTTAAGTAAAATAGAATATTCCTCGAATAAACGACATTGTGTGCCATTTACGTCGTGCGTTTATGTCTGCCTTCATAGACACGACAGGCAATTCCTTGTTGAAATTGAACTTCTAAGACGTTTGTCGTTAGGATAAAAAGCTAAAAGTTTGGTTTCATTTACGGATGTCAAAATTGAAATCTAACTTGCAGGCAAAATGGCTGTATATCCTTTAATCTTCAGCTTTGACAGGAATGTCCTTTTGAAAAACATATGTTACACGTTCCAACAAAACTTTTTCTACAAAAGAAAATCGCTATTTAATTCCAGCGCATATGTCGCTAATGCGTATCACTGTGTCGATCGTGACTAAGGTCGGGTCCTTTTGATGTGTTATGACCTTCCCGCACGCCATTGACGTACAGTTTTATGAAACATTGCGTACACGTTCGACTGATATTTCGATCGTTTGAATAAAACGACGAAACACGACGTAATTAAAAACACGTCGTTTTATTAACTGTCTCAGATGTCGCAACTACAGCACCTAAATAAAGCCTTGATTTTTGCAGGGTATGTTAGTTTACTAAAGTACATTACAATCTTGTAAAATGTTTGAAAAACTACTAGGGCATTCTCCCCAGCAAATGTTACAGTATAGCTTTAATTTACAATTTGTGACGGGTTCTTCAGATATGCAAATCTGAGAAATATGGCAGCACTGAATATGCTGAATATAGATATACAAAGCCAACGGGCAATATTGAGTAAATTATCCTGTTAATAAATATTTAAAAAACTTTTTGATAAGTATTATAGGTATCCCATCTAACGCCACTTTATTTTATGGTTTATATTTGAACATGTTTAAGGCCTTTATCTCAAATATTCCAGGTTTTTGTAAGGACGAGTCGACACAAGACAAGTCGTATACTACTGAGAAAGCATTGGTGAGGTTAATAGTTACGCTTGATTAACTACATAGTAGAAACATTGTCAACACTCATCAGTCCTAGCTGAGTAACAATGGGTTCAAGTGCTTTGACTGGGGAACAAATAACACTGCTTGTCGTAGGAGTTATAGGTACAATTTCATACTTTTTCTTAAATATATCTTTTGTATTGAAATCAGATGTATTATTCACTACTTATTATTAGTTTAGATATATGGAACGAACAGTAAAGAAATGACAAAAGAAAGAAAGAAAGATAAAAAGAAAGAAAGGAAGAATATGACTCGAGTAAGTCGCCCCATTCTACCTCGAGTCACAAGTCTTTACTGCAAATAATTCGTTTGAACTCGGTAACTACACCTAAAAACATAGGTAAGGGATGATGTTTTTTTATTTGCTTTTGCTTTTTTATCAACAGCTGGTTTAGCCCTTATATATGCTTGCATTTTGGCAGGTACACATTGGATTTTCAACAATTACCTGGAGGACTTTCTTATGAAACATCGTTACTTCAGATGTCGCCGATGGTTTCAGAAAGCGAGACTTTTACCCTATAAAAGTAAGATCAAAAGGAATCTTGATGTGTGACACAGAATAAAATATTCGAAATATTTTTTGATATTTGAAATGACTTATTTTCTTGATAATGATAGAGCATCTGATAAGTGTATAAGCTCTGTTTGGTCTCAAAGAAACAATTAGACTACTATAATGGTTTAAAAGAAGTCTTGTTAACTATTTTCCAAACATATTTCTTGTCTTTCTATTTCCACCTGTAGAGCCATCAATAGCAATATCTCATACCAAAGTAATTCACACTTCAAACGGTGGCGTATCAGTCACGCCAAAAATCAAGAATTTTCCAGACGGATCTTTGGCAAAAGTGTTTTATGTGATTGGCGATAATCAGCAAAGGGTCGGTCCATATTGCGCGTCACCACATGAGCTGGCAATTGTCAATACACAAGAACCAACACGAGTTGTCGCTATCGCTGAAGACCCTTTCGGTTACAAAGCTCAGTGTGTTTTTGCCATATTAGCAGGTAGGTTATTGAATATAGAAATTAAAACCTACAATAAAATTGTACAATAATACTCCATACAAAAGATTGCTGACATTACATTACCGATAAAAAATTTTCACATGTTAAGAATCTGGAATTCATCAAAGAATAATTATTTTTTGTGTGTTTTGAAAATGTCCTGGAATGTAATGTAAAGAAGAGGACATATATATCCCGTCAACCTCGGAGTGCTTAAATCCGGGGTTTAACATTACCTTTAGTCCATCTGTCTTCCTTGAGACAGTTGCGTTTGCGTGTGATACACGCGCGATCAAAGATGGCGTATCTGTAAAGCGCATTCACTTGTCGCTGCAGGCGCGCCTAACAGCACAGCGTCTGATTGTTGCAATCATGGACGAAAGAGATAACAGACAGTTTCCAAACAGTCAAAGTCTCAACATCACCCGATAATGACGGCCGATTGTTCCATGGAATGCGAAAGCGAAACTGCTACGCACGTACCGCGTAGTTTTACCGTCTTTCGCGTAAACGCGAAGCACGCGAAGCTCTATCGCGTATACGCGAAGACACGCAACGCTGGCGTGATTGTTAGACACGGCACGATGGAACAATCGGCTCTCATGAATATGCGAGAATTGACAGCATACAAAACACAGGGACTTTGACTGGTTGCAAATGGTCTGTATAATTTGTTTCATCTCAAGTTTGGTAATGACGTACATGCGTATTTCGCTCGCAGAATCGAATCACGCGTGTAGGGGCTGTTTGTCGGCACACTTGCGGCGCAACCGCAAAAGAGCATTGACGTCACTACCAAACTTGAGGTTAACCAGACTATAGTGGACTGTGGTTGCAATGTTCTCCATTTTTTTGCATCTAAGTTGATTTTGTTGGACTGGCGATGTGTCGGACTAGAGCCATGATCTCAATAATAGAGGGTAGTTCTACGTTTTGCCATTGGGACAAATTTGGCGGCAATTTGTTTGTAGCGTTTTCCGCCGCACCAAAATTGCAATCTAAAAACATATCGAGAGCTTTGGTTGATAGCGAGTATCAAAATGCGGTTATTTAATAACATTTTACCGAAGGCACATGCCCTTCTTTCACGATACATTTGTTATCTATTTTTAGCTCCAAAAATCCGGGAAATCAAAAACCATACCCGTACATCAATGTTCACAGCGACAGTTCAAATGGTCGAATGCACAGATTTCCAGTCACGTACAGTTCATGTATCATACTACGATGGAAATAGATCTCTTGGCACGTTCACACTTGCGGGTGAGCATAAACTGGTAAACCTACAGGAAACGACAAATGAAATCAAGGCGTGTGCAACCGATGAGTTTGGGAATACCGCTGAAACAACGTTCGACATTGATCATAACATACCATCCTTATCATATGATGGAGTTTCCCGAAAGCCAACGTCAACCAATGTAATCGGAGTGAAGCTTAACAACTTTCCAGACAAGGAAAGTGCAGTCGTCTCGTATTGTTGGCACCCAGAACACCAAGTTTTGAATTCTTCTACGGAGCATATTATACTACCTGAATTCAGTCATAATGGAGGAGGAGGAAGGATTGTAGCTACTGCAACAGATTGCGGCAACGAGTACAAGGCTGAGTGTCAAATCAAAATAGGACCAAGTAAGAAATTCCTAACAGTTTTAAGTTTGAAATTAGTAAAACAAAGAAATAATCAGAAATAAGGCCTTTAAAACAAATATCTCAAACCCTCTGATTGATTCCATGGTCTAAAAAGGTTGATTTATTGAACACCCACAGATCTTATTCAACACATCCCCACACTACACCCACCCTCTCCACACCGCAACACTCCCCACCCCATTGGAAACACACACACACAGTATACATACGCCTATATGGCACGTACTTTGCACAATGAAAAAGAGAACCAGCTTTTTCGATTTGAAAATGAAAGAGAGAAACCAGTTTTTTTTATTTGAAAAACCTGGTTTTAACAGAAATAAAGAAAAAAGAAAGAACGGGTATTATATAATTATACAACGAGCGTGTATGTAAATAACATGTCTATATATAGACAAATCCAATTTCACGCATTCCTACACCTCAGTGGCAGCCATGGCTGGGTCCCCGCTGAGTATATCTTACCTGAAATGTGAAATGATGCGTCCTTGGCGGGAATTTTAAACTGCATTCCAACACACGTAGGCAAAAGAATGATGAAAGTTTACAACACAATACAATATAACATCGATTTTTAAGCGGCTTTAATTCCCCCAATTGGGCAGTCACAACACAAGCTTGGTGCGCCGGGGACCCAGTAATGGCCGACCAAATCCTGACCATGACTTGGCTCGTTGGATTCGTCTATGCACCCCGACATACGTAGCCATGACTGATGCGTGATATGTTTTAAGCGAACACCTTATTTATACTATTATTCAGTTATTCTCCTTTATGTTTTTCATCAGGTCCGTGTGTTGAACCAATAACTGAACACACGCGCACGTCTGTCAGTACAGCAACGATTCACCAGGTACAATGTAAGAATTTTGCTACAATCAGTACGGTGTGCATCACCTATTATGACGGGGAAACACCGCTCGGGAAGTTCAAAGTTGGAGAAGTACACGAGCTTATGAACCTGAAAGAATCATCGAGAAAGATAAAAGCTCAAGCAACCGACGAGTTTGGGAATAGCGCTGAAACATACTTTACCCTGAAACTACCAACAAATGATGCATGTATTGAAACTGGTAAGTTTGCTATAAAGTGATCAATCGTCATCTGTGACTGATTAAGTCTGCTATACAGCCTGTCTCAAAAAAATTGTGCAAGTGAAAAGCGCCCACTATGGCAATTAGAAAATACCGTTGTGACATGATGCTTACATCAACGTCAAGGGTGTAGTCTTAGCTCTCAAATGCCGTTTGTTTTTATTCAATTTGCTTGTTTTAATCTCGAGATTTGTTTAGTTAACAACGAAAGGGCAAAATCACAATTGTGCCACTTTTACTAGGGAAGAATGTACATGTAAATCAATGAAAGCATCAAGTTTATCAAGAGTTCCTTCGCAAAATCAAAAGAACGCATCAATTATACAACAATAAAAATAGTTTTTACTGTTTTTAATATTTTATCATGATACAGATATTATATGATTCTCTTTTTTCAGTTAAAACAAATTAAAAGAGAAATAGATATTTCACATTCTGATGTAAAATGAAATACATGTGCATGTCAATGATTTTATCATGGTAAACACTGTTTTCTTTGTCACTCAAGCCTCATGTTAAAAGACAAACAAATATTGCAAACTTATAGGTTAATGAACGCGTATTATTTGTTGGTATATAAATTAGACAAAATAATGCATGCGCGCTGATGTTGATGTGTCTTATGAACGAGCCACGAAGGGGAGTGCATTAGACGCATCAATATCAGCTATTACATGTGCAGCCCTCTTCCTTAAAAAGAGGCACAATTGTGATTTTACCCTTTCGTTGTTAACTAAACATATCTCGAGATTAAAACAAGCAAATTGAACAGAACAAACAGCATTTGAGAGCTAAGACTGCGCCCTTAACGTTGATGTAAGCATCATGTCACAACGGTATTTTGTAATTGCAATAGAGGGCGCTTTTTACTTGCACAATTTTTTTGAGACAGGCTGCACTACCTGGACAGGGAAATGATTCGATTAATATAGCCTCATCTGCCATTTTACGCCGCGAGAGGTTCGTCGAGTTGTAATGGTGTGTAACATTGTATTTTTTTTCAAATATTTAAAATAGCATCTCAAAACGTATAATATGTCTGACAGGACATTACGCAGTCAGAAACAGTTTATTCATTCGACACACACATTCCCTAACCAGCCAAACCCCCCCACACAAACATAACCCCTACCGCACCCCTCACAAAAACCCACCAACCAAACACTGAACACACACATCAAACGATGGGTGTGTATGAATGTGAGCCGGGGTGTTTATGATAGTATGTATAAACACCCCGGCTCTCAGTCATACACATAATGGGGGCAACCAATCAAATCGAAGAGTTTTAGTACGAGTGGGAAACATTTTTCAGTAATCACACTAAAGGTTCTAAGGCCTGAAAGTTTTTCATTTGGATTATATAATAGCCAGGCATTGTCGGATGATCATATTATTGAGATTGTTTTAGTGCCGTGCCTAACTGTTGTATGGTGGATAAGTCTAAAGTTTGTAGATTGCAATTTTATTGTATCATTATCATTGCTTTATTCCTTTCTACTTTTCAATAAATAGACAACGACGAAGTTGATGCGAATAATCCAACCCAGACCACAACAAACGAAAAAACTGCACAGAGTAGTAAGTATTATACTTTATATTTGTATCTTTGTATCCGATATTAGGTAATACCGGTATTAGTATAAACAATATCGTCGTCACACATATGGACCAACATGACTACCAGTATCTTCACACCGATGAAAGTACAGCGTTTGTGTACTTTGGGTGTGAAGATATTAATGTTCTGTGCGAGACTTTCTCACTAGTGGCAGGGGGATGGCACTAAATTCACGGTTTTTGTATTAGCCACGCAAACCTATGGCGAATTTTGTTGGCTTGTTCTCAACATGAAGCGAGGCAAGGTATGGATCGGGTGTGAATAATTCACATCAACTCTCACTTGGCCCATGTGATTGAAGTCACCACATAAAGGTGTAAGTTTAGCGAATCGTACCTGTTGAAGAGAGTAAAAACGCCCGCTATAACGTTCACGACGGACGGAAATGGGGTCAACTACTATGATCCCGTCAGGCAACAGTGATTGTTTTTTCCAAGAAAGTCTTCTAATTGGATAAAAGAATGTCTTTTTGTTATAGTAATGTCGAAATTATGACTTACTGTCAATAATACGAAGGAAATGTATGACAGGTATAAGATATGAAATAGCCTACAAGTGAGTGTTTGGAGTCACAAAACATGTGACATCTCACGTGATCTTGCATTCTGCAGCCGTATTGGTGTGTGTGTTTGTAATTCATGTCCTCGTGAGAAAAACTATCAATCTTCACTAATCAGATATAATGGTATTTGGCTCCGGCATGAATTATTGATTTCATAAGTATGTAAAGAACATCACACAATATTGACTACGGTGTTAGTGTAAAGCACCATGAACCAAAAAGTCTGACTGAGGTCACACTGAGGTTGTAGTGACGTGGCCGGGATTCCCGTAAATCACGTGGGTAGCCTGCAGCATATCCATTTGTAAGCGCTCTTTTAGCAAAGTCATAGTTCATTGAATTTACAACCGTATGACAAAACAGGCGAGAATAGTAACTTTTTGCACGAGATTTGCAATTTAAAGAGGAATGATTATTGCTCATTGATAACACAATAAGTGTTCTCATTCATTTAATGACATAAAATTTGAAAAATATTGTAATGAACACTCGGGGCTTTGACTTTTAAAACCTACATCTTGGTCAAAAATTGTGCTTGGATAGGTCGTTTTCAACCGATTTTTCACATTCGCGTTGCTATAAACATTGAATTGCGTCACCTGTTGACGGAATGAAAAAAATGTTTTTAGCGGGAAGTGTTAGCTTTCGTTTGATCGTCTGATTGGAGGAAAGGTACATTCGGAGTTGTGACAAAAACCAATTACAGATGCCGTATTTTCCACTAGTCACCAGCTAGATCTCACACAGCCCTTATGATGCTATGCACTCAAACGTGTAGTATAAACACAGACTGTGTAGAGGGCAGACTCACTGTGTTTGGAAAAATCTGTGTGCTCGGGTGTATCGAGGTGGAAACTGTGCGTAGATGCATTTTTGTAGCCAAACCTTTTCATATGTATTTTAAGATTGGCAGCTGGTTTACATATAATTTGTAATTTGTATATTCGTTGTGATGCAGCAGAATTTGCCACTAACTAGATTATAGCTAGATTCCACCAGAGCTCGGCACTTTAAGCTAAAAAGACACGCGCAAACTTAAAGTTTACACACAATAAATTGAACGGTTATTTAATTCAACCATGCAGTTGCACAATAGTTATTTAATTGCGCATTTACCCAACCAGAGAAGACTCATTGACACAACATAGAATTCAAGTCAAGCTCTGTCTGCAGACATTAAATATTAGCGCCCTCTGGCAAGGTTACGGCATCATTTTAATAACAATACCCTATTTACATAAGAATTGGACACATAATGAGTGATTGTCACATCCTGATTTTAATAATCCTTGCTAGTGGTCGATCGATTTCCGATTTGTTTTGTTTTATTTCTTCTTTTGTCTGGGTTATTCATTCAGTGGATGTTGCAAGGTATCCTCTGTTCTTCTATAAGCCCCAGGACAAATAACTTTTCCTACTTCAATTTAAAACTAATCGTCATCGAAGACACCCATTATTAGAATCTAAGTAATATTATATGCTAAGAAATTGATGAATGTTTTCAGTCATTCAGTTGTAGTATATGTAAGTATAAGTCCAGTATTTTGATTTAATTCCATGCTTCATTATATGCTAAGGTTTTTGTTTTTTCAAATTATGTTAAGTAGCATCACAAAACCTACAATATTTCTAATAGTCAATTGTGATCATTACGATTGGGTTTTGGATAGAACCTTCTGTTAAATCATGCATGACTCAATTACAAGTCTCTAAATCCCTTTCTTCTTGTCTATTGATATTTTGAATAGTGTTTATCTTTATGTAAAGAATGATCATCTAAACACAGCAAAAATAAAAAGTCTCCACTAGTTCCATCCCCATTTAATCAGAGTCTGATAAGTGTATGGCAAAATAATTGATATAATAATTTTCTATACACTTTCCTTCAAAGGTTGATACCAAATTTGATATCAAAAGTTTAATCATCGTGAGCAGAGGAGCCGTTGTTTGGAAATTCGTGCAATTTCAAAAATGACAAATTACGAATTGACCACGCAAAATCCAATGCATGGTATCAGCTTATTATGTGGCCTAAAGCAACCCGTACAGGAATCGTTGTACACTTGCCTGCGTACAATTGAAAGAGCGGGGTATTTGATTTGCATTTTGACATGCATGGGTAAACCTTTAACCTGCCGGCCTATTCAGGCGACGTAATTCTTGGCACTCACGCTAGCTCTGCTACGTGATACACAATTTTTAAAATTGCACGAATTTCCAAACAACGGTTCCTGCGCTCACGATGATTAAACTTTTGATATCAAATTTGGTATCAACCTGCTAGGGAAAGTGTATAGAAATTATTATATGAATTATTTTGCCATAAACTCATCAGGCTCTGATTAAATGGGGATGGAACTAGTGGAGACTTTTTATTTTGGCTGTCTTTATATTACAGGTCTATATTACAGCATTAGACTAGTAAACTATGATCTATTTGCAAGTATTATTTTGATTTTATAGTAGTCTAGTTGCCGGCGCCAGGTGTACATAGAATGTTTTTTTATGATGATGACATGGACGTACTGATCATTATGTATGATGCTAACTCATAGGTGTTGTGCGTTTGGCAATTTGGGAGGGTGGGGGTTCAAAATGACCCCATAGGATTATAAAATCAAAATTTCAATTGCTCAAATACCTCTTTCAAATATATCAAATTATTTACATAAATAAACGAAAACAAATAAATAAATAAATAAATAAACGAAAAAAAAAAATGAACAAATTGTAGCGTAGCTTTAAAATCATAAATTTAACGATTGCTGGCAGGAGGACTCGAACCAACGATATTGACATTAGCAGTCTGATGCTCTACCACTGAGCTAGATGACAGCATCTAGTGATGAGGGTCGAGTTTTTAGCTTATACAGTGTTTGTCTGTGATAATGCCGCCTCGTGAAAGAAAGAAATATAAAATCTCAATTTTTAATTTAAATATATTTGATAATTTTCTAACCTATATTTTCTTTAGAGCAGGGACAGATATTTCCCCTTTGACCGCTAAATAAGAATCTACTTCTTTTATTACTGATTTAATTCCGCGATTTGTTCCATTAAGCAATATCAAAGATTAATGTCAAGCATCTCACAACAGATATTTAGTTGGCTTAGTGGTCTCGCACAGTGCTTTTTAACCGGGAGGAACCGAGATCGATTCCCACTTCTGCCTGCAATTTTTTTTAAAGACTGGAAAATAATAACCTGACATTCGCCACTGACATTCGTACTGCAGAAGCGGAGTTATAACTTGTTAAACTTAGCTCCTTCCGTAAAAGGGTACATTATTTTGGCACTACATTATTTCTTTTTTCCACATTGCTGGTATTAAATATCAAATGGTCATAATTGGCGGTCACTTCAAATCATCCCCAACTGAACTAGGTTCAGGAATGTCCTCTCATTGTTAATCTCACTTGAACAGGATTTAGCCAAAGCAAACAAATACTTAAGCGTTTTACTAATGCTATACATAAGTATAAGCTTATTATCCTCTTCAACAATAGGATTAAAGATTGGTGCTTGACAATTTGCCGACTTTACGAGCGGTTTGAGATGGATGGTCACATTACGTGCTAGTGTCATTGGTCATTGTTAAAAGGCAATAAGGTGTGTAATTGCAATATTTCCTCTGAATAGGAAAGACTCTCTACATCGTAACAAGTTCATCCTCGTAACAAGTTTTCCCTTTCAAATAAGTGCTTGACTTGGGCTATCTTTAAAAATTCATCCCTTGGGCTCATCATTTAGCGAAAAAAAATCACTTGGTGCTTTGAATTCAGATAGTATCACATCCATACTTCGAAGTCTCCAGTGGGTATTGTGTTACTGACTTACACTTCATTAACCCTAACCCGCCTGTATACTACAAAATACGGGGATTTGCCATTTGGTCTAATACCATTCCGTCTAATACCCATTTCGTCTATATCCATTTAATCTAAACCCACTAGGTCTATATCCAGTATGTCCAATAATCATTTGGTCCTATAACCAGTTGGTCCGATTGCCATTTGGTCCTATAACCATTTGGTCTAATAATCAATAAGTCTAAAACCATTTAGTCTAACAACCATTTAGTCTAATACCCATTTGGTCTATAGCCAATAAGTCTAATAGCCATTTGGTCTAATAGCCATTTGGTCTAATAGCCATTTGGTCTACAAACCATTTGGTCTAACAAGCTATTTAGTCTACTAGCCAATTGGTCTACTAACCGATTGGTCTAATAGCACGTGTGAGGCTGCATAGGCGCAATAACGCTATTACACATACTCTGAGTGTAAGATCATAGTCCATGGTCACCGTGGTCTTAAAGGAGCATGTTTCATAAACAGTGTAAACAAACAGGTCTATATGCCTACATGTATTATCCATATGCAAATGACAAAAACATGAAACCTAATTTGTTTTAATGTTGGAATGACAATACCGGCAAATGCCCTGTACCCGTGAGCCTATGAGCCTATTATCATATTAACCTTAAAAGACCGAGGAAAGAAGGACAAATAGTCCGGCAAAATGTCACTTTCACTCGAGTAGGCAATACATGCAGGCTACATGTATCAGTCTTCATTTTTTGGATATATCAATAAACAGTAACAATTATTCTACTAAGAATGCATAAGATTTGATACATATAGTACCTTTGTTTACATGTGCTCATCTCATAACACATGCTCGCCTCATTACATGTATTTTCAGCCCGTAACCAGTGGTAGACGAAATGGCAATTTTTTTAGACGAATTGGCAAATAGACGAAATGGTATTAGACTAACTGGTTATTAGACCATAAGAGTATTGGACCTAACGGTTATTAGACCAACTGGTTATTAGACCAAATGGTTATTGAAAAAATATTAAACCAAATGGTTATTAGACTATATGGTTAGTAGACATACTGCATATTAGACCAAACAATATTAGACTAAATGGACATTAGACTATATGATTATTAGACTAAATGGCAATTAGCCTTTCTGGTAATAGACCAATTGAATATAGACGAAACGGGAATTAGACCAAATGGTATTAGACCAAACGGCAATAGACCCAAAATACTACTTGATATATGCGCTGTTCGTGCGTGCATCCCACGTGGTGCGATGACGCAATCGCCCTAAGTGACATATAGGCACGGTTTCGCTGGCCAGCGAAGCCCAAGGCCCGTGCAAGGTGTCGCCGACCGAGTGCTTGGCATGCGAGGGGTCTCGGGTTCGAATCCCACCCACAGCAAACAACTTCTTTCCTTCTTTCTCTCTTTATTCTTTCATTCTTTCCCTTCCCGTCGCCAAAAAGCCCTTCGGGGGTTAGGGTTAAATGAATCTGCACCTGCATAATATCGACAATACTACATTATTGTACATCTTACATTCCTTCTCGCACTTTACCATGACCCTTGCGGAATAAATCCACGTATTCCAGGACTCTTTCAGCCTACGGGGACAAGTCTATTATGTTTGCTGCGTCTAGGGCGTTGAACAAGATATGTCCTCTGCACCTTAGCCTGGCCTGGGGACCTTGTGGGTGGACAGCACACCCAGTTAGTTATTTTAGATCTCCTGGTCACTATGACTATTCGACAAATAATCAGATCCCTATGTTTCTATTTTTCAAGATGACCAAGAGCAAATCAACAAAAAACAGAAATCTGCAGGAAAGAAATCCAACCCGAGTAAGTAAATGATTAAATATAATAAAATAAATTGATAACGTACTAAAGAGACAATCAGCGATCCATATCAGATCATCATAATTAAATAACTCAAACATATGGGGATAGTTTGGGAGATATTGGCCGTAAAACAATAGCGCTAAAAACAATATTGTTCAGAATAGAACTGTGATATTTAATAGCCACCAACCTTAAAGATCTCACACTACCAAATAAATCCCTCCTAGAGATATGTACTAAATGTAGAAAACGTCATTATTTCTTCGCAAGAGCGACTCAGTTCTTAGCGACAGCTATGATGGTTGAAATTAGCCCTAGCCTGATCCCTCTGACTGTGAAAAAATATAGGTTGACCGTCATTATTTTTACGACTGGCCCTCGAAGTCTATGATGTCTGGGAATTACCTAATTTACCTGCAAAATCATGCCAGTGTTTCTGTATAGAAAAGGCTGCTTAAAATCATTAAAAAAATACTCAATCTCTCACATCTGTGGTACACTTGCAGGATTTGATTTACTAATCATGAACAATTTCTGCTCATTTTAATGCTTAATTTGGGCCACCTACAATGATCTATGGGTTTTTCTGAGAAATGCATTCAGGGCGCACAACCGTATAATACTATTTGGTGGTGTGAAATCTAAAACTATAAAGTAGCCCCCGATAGAGAGCAAGGCCAGAGAATGAGGGAATTAAGGGCTAAATATTAAAAAAGTAAAAGCATGAAAAACCAATTTCATACTTCAATCAAGTGTGAGGAAACGATAGCAAAGACTTGCTTGATGATCAGTGTAGAGGCCAATTATTTAGCAAATATGTTACAATATTGCTTTCAGAATTTTTATTCTTTTAATTGTCCCTCATCACTATCACATTCGATAACATTTTAATATAAACGTTATTTAATCTATTCCCATTCTATTTCAGTAATGTTTAAGTTCTAACGAATGTTTGATGACGTAAAATCGATAATATGTTACGTAGAATATCTGGTAGAAATATATTATCAATTTAACATCATCAAACATTCGTTAGAACATTACTGTAAATAGAACGGGAATAGTTTAAATAACGTAGATATGTTACATCGAATATTCTACGCCGAATAAAAAGTCTGTAGATGACCTTAGGGTTTAGAGAGTAGCTTGCTTTGATTGCAACAAAGACCATGAAGACTGCAACAAAGATTATTCTGTTTTGTTTTTTCTCAGCCGGAATGACGACATACAAGATAGTTGTCAAAACCAGTGGCACATATCAAGCAGGTACTAATGCAAACGTGTTCATCAAAATGTTTGGCGAGAAAACAGCAGCTGAATTCCAACTGAAAAAATCCCGTACGCACCTGGACAAGTTTGAAAAGAATAACGCCGATATTTTCGTGATAAGTACGATGAGTTTAGGAGACTTACACAAAATTAAGATTTGGCACGACGATTCAGGTAAGCTGGACTAAAATGTTTTCTCAATATTGATTAAAAAGTAAACAACTCTTCGTGTTGCGTAAAACTAAATGGGCAAAGCTAAAATGCATGCAAATTAACATTTAGTCAAGTAATTATTTATTACATAATTGTAGACAACTACATCAAACTACATCATGTACATGGAAAGCAATTCAATCCGTTTGTACACACACTATTTGTATTAAACATCAAGTACTGGTAAAATGATATCCGTTTTCAACGAATTACCTTATTATGGGCTCTGGTAGCAACGTTCGGACAGTATTTTTGTGGGATATAAGAGCACATCAGACATATCGAATTGCATTCTGAACACGAAGAATGTCCTTCCAATATCAAATGATTTTGAATTTTTGAAATTCGCGATATAATACACATTTTATGGCAAACGATTAAAATTGATATATAATGTCATTTAAATACCAATTTGAAGCAATGGTTAGATTTTTTGATTTTATTTTATTTGCAAATATGGTGTAATATTGACGACTCAAGCCTACTTTTGTAAATGAAAAGCAATGATAGAGGAAACATGGCCGCCAAAATGCCATTTAAAGACGTACTACAAATAGCTATTTTTAAGTTAATCCCAAAGCTTTTGTATAATTTCGTACAGTAATTGGGCTCCATAGTAATCCAAGTCGTCGTGTTATTTAATTAAAAGGTGCTGCTAGAGGGCGGAATATCCACTTAAAATAATTGACACTGTATTTCCTTTTTCGTTTTCTCAACCAGCCATAGACTGTAAATATGCACTATACAAATGTCATTTGGATTGCATATATCTTCCATCTTACGGCATAAAACTCAGTGTCCATATAAGAAATAGATTGAATGAGAAAAACAGGTTTTGAATGAGCGGTTCTTGGTGCACGTCATTTACGCCGGGATATGACAGCAAAAGTAATGTAAATATGCACTATACAAATGTCATTTGGATTGCATATATCTTCCATCTTACGGCATAAAACTCAGTGTCCATATAAGAAATAGATTGAATGAGAAAAACAGGTTTTGAATGAGCGGTTCTTGGTGCACGTCATTTACGCCGGGATATGACAGCAAAAGTAATATCATATTTCATCATCCATTTGCGGTTGATTGTCACAATTATTCTGCACCGTTTGAGTCCCCTGGTGCATGCAACACCAATTTGTGATCTGGACACTGACAAGAGTTTTATGCCGTAAGATGGAAGATACAATCCAAATGACACGACCTTCGTATAGACAAGTAGTGCATATATATTTACAGTTTATGGCTGGTTAGCTCTGGTTGAGAAACCGAAAAAGGAAATACAATGTCAATTAGTTTAAGTGGATATTATATATTCCATTTTGTAAACCGCCCTCTATCGGCACCTTTTAATTTTAAATAACACGATGACGTGGATTACTATGGAACCCAATTGCTGTACGAAATTACCGGTAATAACTTTAAAATTAAGCTATTTGTAGCACATTTTAGCCCTTAAACGGCATTTTGGCGGCCATGTTTTTAAAAAGCGTCCTCTACCATTGCTTTCCATTTTCAAAATTAGGCTTGAGTCAATATTACACCATAATTGCAAATAAATTAAAATTAAAAAATCTAACCATTACTTAAAATTGCTATTTAAATGCCATTATATGGGATTTTAAGGCTTTTTGGCAGCCATTTTTAAAAAAGCGCCCTCTATCGTTGCTTTTCATTTGGAGACTTCAAATTGCTATTTAAATACCATTGTATGGGATTTTGGCGGCCATTTGAAATAAGCTCCCTCACCGTTTAACCCAGGGTCGATATTTTTGCAGACAAACTGATTTCAATTCTCATATGGGTAAGGTTTCAAAAACAGTTGTCTCCAAAAATCCCTAGAGGAGTTTTCGGTTCCTACTCCAGGGCCTATCTAGGCGTCGTGCCTATGCCGCACTATAAATCATGTCAATGTGCATTTTGGATTTTTGTTTGACAAAACCAAGTGAATACTGACTACAATGTGCCTTTTTTCTTAATAATATTCTGTTGCTTGCAGCTGCTTGTATCACCTTGATTGATTCACATATCTAATTGGCCTATGTCCAGCTAATGCCATAATATTTCATATTGAAAAGTGTCCCCAAAAATACGTGATATTAGACGAAATGGCATTAGACCATGATTAGACCAAGTAGCAAATCCCCCAACTACCCCGCCCTTTTATATTGCTACCTAACCATCCTTATATTCCAACGCCCATTAACTGTGTAAACCCCCGGGGTAAACCCGGTTCCATTTTGTAGCCATACAATCAGGATGGCACCTAGAATACGTGAGAATCGTTGATGAGGATACCAGGAAGAGTTACAAATTTCCGTGTAATCAATGGCTGGCTAGAGACGAAGGCAATAAACAAATAAGCAGAGAATTGAAGGCAACACCGATATCCTATGGTCTTATTGACGAAAACCAAAATCCAAGGACCTATCCTGGTAAGTATTGTTGTATACATTATCGTGATAATCGCATAATAACGAAGGATACAACTATAAACCGTCAGTGTCTTCATTCCTTCTGTATTATTCCACAAACAGACATGACAGAGGATGATATTACAGATTTGTCTCCAGGGCAAAGCCATATTTGCCTTGATCGTTACCCGCGCTCGGCGATTTGCATAAGGATTACATAGAGACAGTTTATTATCTCGAATTGTCCGGGTCCAATGTTCATGAAGATATGCGTATGTGTTCGTGAGGGGTGCACACAAGGGTGTGTGAGGTGCACGGTACTGACAATCCTGTTCCCATGGTGCTGACCGAAGTGTATTTAGTGCAAGTGTTCTGTTGCTTGAACATTACTGAATGGAATTACACTCTTAGCTCTGATGCCGCCCTTCCTTCCATTGTATTTTGATTTCAATACACGCTACCAACTGGTAACTGAGTGTTACGACTCAATATATATCCTTTTTATTTCATTCCGTGATTGCTTACATGAAGGTAGAACCAAATATTGGGAAATTCCGGCTATATACAGAGATGACAAAACAATCGTAAACATATTTTACCCGAATTTTTGGCTAAATAAGAAAGGAAATCACAAATCTAATTTAAATAATCAAGTTTGAAGTAAATATCACTTAAAATATATAGTTTTGTCAGAGCAAACATAAATATCACTGGGCCTGAACAACCCATTGATCGCAAACTTAGAATGACCATCTACCCCCGGGTAAGGTCCCGGCAAACACATTTAAATAAGTTATATTTTGGGTTTTGGTTCAGGTAAAAACGTTTTCATAACATTAAAATGTCGGGTTATATAAAGGTCATGAAAACGTTTTAAAACGTTTTGTATGAAAACAAACTACAGCAATATTTCTAAAATGTTTTCAAAAATGTTATTGTAAACTATTTTTGCAAACATTTTTACCAAATATTTTGCCAACACGTAAATAATATTATGTTAAAATATTTTCCCCCAGCAAACACAAAAATGTTCTTAAAATCTTTTCTTCAAAACGTGTTAATAACATTTAAATGTCGGGTTATATAAAGGTCATAAAAACGTTTTTAAAACATTAATGCAAATATTTTGGGCAAACATTTTTCGCAAAATATTTTTTCAACCCAAAAATAACATTCTCTTTAGAATATTTTGTATCACGTTTTCACAAATGTTTTGGAATGTTATTACAACGTTTTTATACCCTTTATATAACCCGACATTTAAACGTTGTCTGTAAAACATTTTGTGTTTGTTGGGCAGTAGATTATCAAAAAATGTTTTTCAATGTTATGAAAACGTTTTATACCCTTAATATACCCTTTATATAACCCGACGTTTAAAAGTTTTCTGACAACATTTTATAACCTTTTCCGAATGATTGCGAAAACGTTCTGTGTTCGCTGGGGTGGTGTGCCAATTGTTTGTCTCACTGAAATGACAGCATAGGATAGCTTTTCGATTAGGCGAAGACTTTTGATCGTTTATTTGAATGTTTTAGTGCTCTGGTAAAGTATATTGGGGTTGGGGGTTGGTGTAATCCTTAGTAGGAGTAGGATTATTAGATTAGTATGATATTTTCTTATGTACTCTCACAGAAACATCTTACGAGATAACAGTCAAGACAACTGACAAGGTGAAAGCAGGAACAAATGCACATGTATTCATCCAGATGATTGGTGAAAATGGAAATAAATCAGAGGAGTTACAACTGAAAGAATCAGCAACACACAAAGGAAAGATTTTTGAGAAGGATTATGTAGATATATTCTCCTTCAAAAATATGACCAGTCTAGGAAATCTGACTAAAATTAGAATCTACCACGACAACTCAGGTAGACTACATTTTTCCGCTTAAAGTCGTATAGAAACGTTAGTGACGTCTACATTTATATTTAGAAACATGTACTAATATGTGTAATGTCGTAATATGCGATCACTTCAAGTGATGCCACTTGGGGCGATATCATTTAAAGTAGAAAGATACGGTTTACGTAGTGCATACATATCACTCGTTATAAGTCCCTAAAATCTCTCAATTTTATTGATTTATGTTTTTAATTAAGAATACATTTTTCATGTCTGCATCATTAGGCCCATGAAAGTCAATTCCGAGTTTATCGTCCCTTTTTTTTCCAGGTTGGTGAGGTGACTTTTTCATTTTTCATTTTTCATTATTTCATCAGATTTCATTATTGACCTAAAGTGCGTGTTGATTTAAAGCCACACTCATACATGTTATTTATAAACATGTTTTTATATGGGTAGGGACTAGAAAAGTTAGAAAAGAGCCTGGTTTTGGTTCCAAGTTATAAATTTATATGTTTTACAAACAAAAATATATGTTTCCAATTGCTAAAACTGGTGAAAACACTTGATACTTTGAAAATAATGAATTATTTTGGCATTTTTGAAAATTTGACGCGGGTGTTTTTGGTGTCCAAAAAGTGACGCGGGCGGGGGACGATAAACTCGGAATCGACTTTCACGCGCCTTAATGCTATTCAATGAATGTGAGATAACAGTAGAGGGTAGATTCACATGATGGAAGTTACTTGTCTATTATTTCTAAAGTTCAAATAACATCGATTTTGTGTCTTAAGGGTATACGAGGTATTGTTGGTCGAAGCAGCTAAAAAAATCCATTTTCATTATCTAAATCAATATATCATTGAAAAATAACACTTTGGTGTTTTGCAAAAGTTCATTCTACAAATCATATACTTTGAAAACTTCCTTAATTTATTGTTGTTAATGAGTTGTGTACGTTTTACAAAAGTGTTGTTGTTTCAGCCCTCTTCACAATATAACTAAAGAACCACAGTACCTACAAAAGTATATCTGTGATATTTGAATTCTTCTACACGCTCGCTATGAATTGGGCAATGCAATTTCTTTGCTAAAGCTCACTACCATTCACAAGATGCCGTGAACTACTTTTTTTTCCTGCTTCGACCAACAATACATCGTATATTATCCTTAAACGAGTTAAATACATTTATGCCATATACCGGTATCTCATAATTTCTACAGCGTTTTGGGCATCTGGATGGCATTTGGAGTACGTAGAAATTGTGGATGAAGCATGTGGAAAGAGCTATAGCTTTCCTTGCCATAAATGGCTTGCAAAAGATGAAGGGGACAGAAAGATTGAAAGAGAATTGGCAGTCCAGGCAACTGAGGAGTTAGTGAAGGCATCCCGTACAGGTACGGTAAACCACGGTCGACGACTGTTTTCAGCATTCTGAGAATGTGCAAACTATAAAAATCATTAGAAATAAAAGGAAGGAAGGAAGCAAGAAAGAAAGAAAGAAAGAAAGAAAGAAAGAAAGAAAGAAAGAAAGAAAGAAAGA
This sequence comes from Amphiura filiformis, assembly GCF_039555335.1. NCBI lineage: Eukaryota > Metazoa > Echinodermata > Ophiuroidea > Amphilepidida > Amphiuridae > Amphiura > Amphiura filiformis. The sequence goes on along the minus strand of NC_092644.1, from coordinate 49,577,934 downwards.
AAGAAAGAAAGAAAGAAAGAAAGAAAGAAAGAAAGAAAGAAAGAAAGAAAGAAAGAAAGAAAGAAAGAAAGAAAGAAAGAAAGAAAGAAAGAAAGAAAGAAAGAAAGAAAGAAAGAAAGAAAGAAAGAAAGAAAGAAAGAAAGAAAGAATGGAAAGAAAAGAAAGATACAAACCGCATAATATTATACTAGCTGTAACTGTGGAAGATTATATGTAAGTGAATCAAAAGACCAGCAACTTATTTAGTTTTAGTGATAGCATTTCTTATAAAGAAAACCACGATCGATGTGTATAATACTGTACAAATACAATCTGTATACCACCGAGTCACTGTGATGGTCGCCCAAATGAGTCTTCATTATTAGCCGATTAATATTAATTTACTTTTTAATTTTGTTTTCAGAAATAGAACAGGATAATGTTGCTGAAGAAAATGAACAGCCCGGTATGTATTACATACGTCATTAAGTAAGAAAACGAATGTGCGTGGGGTGGGTAGGGTAGTGTGTGACGAAGGTGTAAAGAATGATGTTGATATGTTAATACAACTCAGTCCCGAGATTTTTACTGGCAATCTGTTGAAGAATTAACCTGTTGCACTTGCATATGTTTTTTTATATGTTAAGACGGATCGGACGTGAGTATGACCAAGCTCTCAAATATTGAGATAAATAAAGGAATAAGAGGGATGGTATGGATTCAATGAAGGAGATCGCAAGACTTGATATAAGGGGTGTCATTTTTGGCTCATGTGCATGTTTTTTTCTCGGGAGGGGGAAAACGCCCAAAACCTTCCTTTTGAAATACTATTGGCACCGCAAGACGTGCCAATAAAACTGAATAGAGAGAATTGACCGTTGCTCATTAAAATGAGGCTAGTATATGGACAATATAAGTGTGCTCTTTCATTTAAGGACATACAATTTGAAAAATATTGTTAGGAACACTTGAGGTTTTGATTTTTAAAACTTGCATTTTGGTTAAAAATTGTGCTGGGATAGGTCGTTTTCAACAGAGTTACTACATTCGCCTTGTTATAAACATTGAATTGCATTATCTGTTGACCTAATGAGAAAAAGTGCTTTTAGGGGGAAGTGTTAGTTTTCGTTCGATATAAAAAAAATATCTGATTGGATGAAGGGAACACTTGAGGTTTTGAAAAAAAAAAACAATCACAAATTTCTATTTGCGACTAGATCTCACCCAGCTCTTATGATGCTATGCACTCAACCGTGTAGTAAAACACAGTCTGCGTAGAGTTTAGACTCGCTGTGCTTGGAAATTTCTATGTGCTCGGGTGTATCGAGGTGGAAACTGCGTAGATGCATTTATAAGAGAATCGTTTTTGTAGTCAAACCTTTTTATGTGATCATGGACACGGCAATCTACGTTGTCGCCAGATATAATATATCACAAAATAGATGCCAATGAATGCTCTGCAACCTTTTCTCAAATCTCAAACCAAAATTGTCTTATTTACCTCGGCAGGGATGACATCATATAGGATAGTAGTAAAAACCAGTGACAAACATCAAGCAGGTACAGATGCAAACGTGTTCATCAAAATGTTTGGCGATAATTCAACGAAAGAATTGCACCTGGAAGACTCTCGTACGCATTTGGACAAGTTTGAAAAGAACAATGCTGATATTTTCTTGACAAGAACGATGAGTTTAGGAGACCTTCATAAGATTAGGGTTTGGCACGACGATTCAGGTATGACAACAATTGGATTATACACGAATTTGTCAGGAAATTATACAAAATCAAAGTTAGCCCTACAAATAAAAATAATTTTACCCTCGTTCAACAATTACTATAAAGCCCTTTTTTGGAACATATTTTAATCTTCTGATGATGAGGGCTTTTGTAAAATCCTCTCTAGATTTTCAATACAAAATAAAACAATACTGCTACATTTAGTACTACTGCACAGTATAATAGTATCTTGTACCGGTTAAAAAATACCGACATTCTCCACATGATGTCGCTATGACGTCATAATGTGAGAGAACCTATATAAAACGTCATAGGGGGGGGGGGCTATTGTGACAGTGGCGTATCGTCATAGGGAAACTGCGGGGAGGGGGAATGTGCCCCCCCCACATCTATTTGAAAATTTAGAAAATCCAATAGGAAAATTGCCGAAAAATGGCTTGTGCCCCCAATCAGGCCCGGTGGCCCCCAGTCATGGTCGGTGCCCTATAGGATGACTCATGCTACGCCACTGTATTGTGAGCGCGCCTGCGCAAAATTATATGCCAATATTTGATATTACGCTGAGAATTCTAACAAACGTACGATTTTCACCCATGATTTTGCTAAATATGATACAAAATGACAATTTTACCTAAATACCAAGTTTCTAAAGCAGTTCATATTTCCCAAGATTATTATCATGAGGGCAAACATTTAAAATAATAGCGCTTCAAACCATGAGTTTTGTAGGCCGGCCTTACTCCGGGGTAATTTGGTGGAGCAGCAAGCACAAAACGTGTTTGCAAACATTCGCAAAAGGTTGCCAGAAAATATTTAACTGCCAGGTTATATAAAGTGTATAAAAACTTGGAAACTTGCTGCAAAACGTTCTGACATAACAACACAAACCAATATATTGTTGAGAAATATGTTTTATTTCTTGTAGCCTTACAATCAGGATGGCACCTAGAATACGTAAGAATTGTTGACGAGAATACCAGGAAGAGTTACAAATTTCCGTGTAATCAATGGCTGGCTAGAGACGAAGGCGACAAACAAATAAGCAGAGAATTGGAACCAACCGTTATTAACGAACAGGAAAACGGAACAAATACTGGTATGCAATATAATATTGAGCTGCGATATCAAAAACCTATCGTCATAATATTTAACAAATTCTTAATATTTGATCAAAGAATAGAGTGATCATTTTGATTGGCGTTTTTCTCATTTATTATTACTTTTTTCCTTGTACTTTCAATTTGGTACTGCGCGAAGCGTTATTTTCATTGTACGAAGGGTTATTTTCTTTGTATCTGACGAAATTTCTGTTTTGACCGGTGGGAGCCCAAATGTAGACCTAGCACCTTTGTACCAATAGTTACAGGTTGTGAAGTCATAGATACGTCAAACTATTATATTTTCAAAGTCCTTATGACCTGCGGAATATGATGGAATTGGTTTTACCAAAATATGAGTACTTACGAATTTGGACCTCTGTCCGAATGCTCGGTGTCCTCAAAGGGTGACAACTGGATAACATGTTGTTACCTAATAAGTATCCCACATGGAGCGAACATGTCAATTGTGTTGCTTGTTTCAAAGACTAGTCAATTTAAGTAAAATAATTGGAACGCCAATGTTTTTCTTGCTGGTGACTCTAAACACCCTCCTGATCTAAAAATCCAAAAAAAAGGATAAAAATGGGAATAGGGGGAAAATGCTAATTTGCATGAATCAAAATTGGATGAACATGGATAAAAACGATCTAATTGTATTCGTCTCATTATTATGATTCAGAAAAAGTATAGTTCGACTAATCTCAGTTCTTGAGTTATAGGCATAATAGGCAATACATTTTTGGCAACACTGAACTTATTACTCCGTGTATACGGAGTTAACGTTATTTTTTCATCTTAGTGCATAGACCGATGCAGCCATGTGCGTAAGAAAATAAAATAAACTCAAATAATTACACATTTAGGTAAGAGAGGAATGCATGAATTAGGATGGATGAGTGCCTACTGGCCATATTCAGTGCATGATAACTGGACTGACCATACATATCTAGTGACGTCATCCACACAGTGCGTTCATTCCACCTCTTACCTCTTATCTATACATGATAATACAGAAACACCATACGAGATAACAGTGAAAACAACTAACAAACTGAAGGCTGGGACAGATGCACGTGTATTCATCCAGATGTTTGGAGAAAATGGGGAAACATCAGATGAGCTACAACTGACGGATTCGGCGACACATAAAGGGAAGATATTTGAGAAGGATTATGTGGATATATTTTCCTTCAAAATGGCCAGTTTAGGAAACCTGAGTAAAGTTCGGATCCGTCATGACAACTCAGGTAGGTTCAAGGTTGTAATCTCCATTCTTTTCATCAATTTTGTCAATGATGAAATTCAACACGTTGAAAACGTACAATTAATACAATTCAAATGCGTTTTGGCACATTGGTCAACAGTGTACTTCGGTTATATTTATGCGCTTTTATAACGCACGTGACTCATGGGCACGACATACCAAAACCAGCAAGCGTAACCAAATCCTCATGCATTGACCATTATACAGAAAAGCATAGGAACTCTGTAGAAAAATATCATCAAATTTAAGTATTAATCGAATAGCAAAATAATTACACATGGGGGATTCCGAATTTTGAAAGTAATTGACGACGAAAAAAAATTCAACGACGGAAACGTTTGCAATATAATCACAAAGTTAAACAAAATAGACAACTTTGCTGCACAGTAGTCTCATGTTGTTCCGCCTTTGCATTCAAATGTATAGGAAGACCACCCGCTATGTAGAAGGTCACTTCGAGACTTACTGCCTACAAGCTGTTATGGCAGCGCGGAAGTGGTCACGTGCATATTTATAAAAGCGCGTTTATAAATATAACAGAAGTACACTGGTCAATGGTAGTAGTAGTTGTATTTCGCGCGTATATGATTGTATTAGTAGTAAGCTTCTTACACGATGCTTTTTTGTTTCCATTTTGATTCTTGTAGCACTACATTCGGGATGGCATTTGGAGTATGTGGAAATTGTTGACGAAATATCCGGGAAGAGTTTCAAGTTTCCATGCAGTCGCTGGCTCGCAAAAGACGAAGATGACAACGAGATTCAAAGGGAACTTCCATGTACAAAATAGTGTAGCGTGTTCACGTCATGAGTTACAAAAAAAACACGTTTGTCTTTTATCCACTCCATATGAATATAATTCAACGCATCGTTAATTTGCTTCAAATCAAATTTTGGTGACACAAATTGTAAAAATTCTGCATTCTGGACCATAAAGTTCGAGTGTTGACCGCGCTAGCATAACCTAAACTAGTGTTTAAAAAAAGAACGTATTTTTTCAAGAAATATCAATTTCGAACAAAAAGTAATGAAAACTTTTTGAAGACGTTCCATTAAAGAACATGAGAATTAATGCATATTCATAGGTGCCTTTGTAGTCTATTGAAATTAAAATGATGTATTGTAATTATGTCAGTAACAATTCTATTATGTATATAGCTTTACTTTTATATGGTGTAAGCTTCGCAGTAAACAGGGAAAGTATAAGCTCTAAAGATGGTGTATGTTCAAAACTAACAAAGACAAATAAATTAAGGTAGCCTATTATAAATAGATAAATCCAAGATATACATCAAAGATGGTTGAAATCATCCAAAGGTAAAGTGCTCAACCAAAAAGGATCTAAATAATTAATTGATTGGACTTGATACAGCTACATTGCTTTACAGAACTGTTTCGTAAGGCCACAGGGCCTCACTCCATATCATTATGTGCTTCTGAGGAGTGAGGCCCTGTTTACAGTTCTGTAAAGCAATGTAGCTGTATCAAGTCAAATTAATTAATTAATTAGGTAGCCTATTGTATCTAAACTGGGAATGAAATTATAAAAACACTCTTCACCCAGCAAACCCATAGCAAAAAGAAAAGGTATCGGTATAGTTGCGGCTACTATACGGGATAGTATCCGGTAGGTATTCTGGAGCTATCCGAAAGTATCTGCTAGCAGATACTAGTTGGATACTAGTATCGGTATAGTGGTACTATTCCGATACTATTCCGATACTAGTATCTGATACTATATAGTATCGGAATAGTACCCGCTTTCAGCTGGCGCCAATCCATGTCACATGACTAATTAGAATAACTGCCATATCGGTTGGAGCCAAATTGCTATACAGGCAAGGAATGAGTTCCTCTGATTCAAAGGATAATATATACTGTTGTACACGGAATGTACAGTGTGTTCTATTTCTGGGCTTCACAATACAGGTATGGTTGTATTGGGTGACAGTTTTTGAACAGAACTTTATATTTTATCTAAATTTAGTATAAGCTTAAGAACATCGTACAATGTAGGCTATATCAAACCACGGAGTATGTTGAATTCTGCACCCAAGACAAAATGGTGCTCAATGCATGCAATAAATGTGAATGTGTATATTATATTTTTTTAGCATGCAATTGAGCATTCATAATGTACATTTTCAATTGCTTTGTGCCACAAATTTCAATGCTGCATGTATGTACAATAATCAATTGCTACACATTTCACATTTAATGTATGTACAACTATAATCATTTGAAATTTTCCAGTGACCTTGTCCATATACCATGTAAATCTCTGGACATATCTCTATGACCATATTTGGGCAAAACAATTTACATGCGAAACAAATAGTATCAGACACTATCCCGATACTAGTATCAGGTACTATCCCGTTACTAGTATCGGACACTATTCAGTAGGATCAAAATATGACACAGCTACCCCTAACCCCAAAAAAATTGCAACAGAAGCTTTTTTGGTATTTTCTTGCAGTATAAGGTCTAATGAATAACATATCAAAAGTTTACAAAAATTCAACTTGGGCGAGAGGTCCAACAGTGACGTAATCAAAATGGCCGCCAAAAGCTGGAAAAATACCCATTAATCTACTGATTTCATCCATTTTTCACTCGTTTTTGTGGGTTCCACTGCTGACAACCTTGTTCAGATGTACATTACTGGATTTAGTAATGAATCTTTATATTGTGGTATTCAGATTGATCGATTTTACAGCCATAATGAATTTCAAAATGGCCGCCAGTTTGGTATTTTGGCATATGAAATCAAATCATGCACGTAATTGTAAGGCGAAACTTAAAGCGTTGGATTTTCTAAAATAGCCAATATCCTTTGCACCCATATTCCCATTAAATTTTCTATAGAGGTAGACATACGAACCAAATTAGCAGCAACAGCGAATTTCAAAATGGCCGCCATTTTGGTATGTTAGCTTATTGACTTAAATTATGCACATATTGCAACTTGAAACTTAAAGCGACATAAATTCTAAAATAACCAACATCCTATGTACCAATAGTACCATTAAAATTATACTTTTAAGTAGGCATACATTGTATGTACCAATTTGGAGCCATATAGCATTTCAAAATGGCTGTCAGCTATAATCACCATTATAAAAATCAATATGTTGCTTACAGTATATTCTTGAAGTAAACAAAATTCATCTTGCTATTCCACGATGCGATGCCTTTGTTTACAGTGGTATACATCGACCACATGTATGTTGTAATTAGTTATCATCATCATCTGAGAATAGTTCCTGATCCATGTCCTCACATTAGCCTATGTGTGCACATGCTCCAGTGCAATTGAGTCCATTCTTTCTGCAGCTACATTTCATTGTGATGCATTCTGTAGAACAATTGCATCGAATCATCTTCAGTAATGATTCTGGCGCTGGACTTCTTTTCATCATGAATGGAACAAATTTGTCACCTTGAAGAATCCATCCCCAGTCAATTGGATGCATACCATCACTTTTACACATCCACTGCATGACCTATAGATACATATTCCTGGAGTGATGCTTGGCAGCAGAGGTTGTGGGTGGAAGTCTTTCAGGTTAAACGAAGCTCTTTGCTGTGCATTTTTTTTGTTGAAAAGAAACCGGCAGCGTAAGGATTCCAAAGACTCTGATTGCTGACCATTAAACAGGGACACCATTGCTTTGCAGCCTTCACTTAATACATATTCTTGATCCATATTGGGAGTGCGAAATGCCTTGGAACAAACTTGTAATACAGGATGACCATTGATGGTTTTGTTAAATACAGACTTGCCTACCACAAATATTCTTGAAGTAGTGTCACAACCTGAAAACGCATGGGCCAACAACAAATCCGAACATATGTCATAACTGAGTAAGCGGTTCGGAACCTTGATATCATATACATATAGTTTATCATTGTCAGACCGAAAGTACAAGTCCTTACAGTCCTTTTCTGCATAATGAAGAAGTAATACCAACAGATGTGTCTTCTCCAATTAGGGTTGTTAACTTAAATGATGCCATTGCGACTGTTGCTTTCACTGTATCAATATCGGCATCTCCATCAGCGTGGATCAGATGACATCCTTTCTGTTCCATACAGTCCCCAATGTATCAATCAAAGACAACCGTGGCCTTGCCATAGTGATCAAATGTGAAAGATGCATAATTATCAGAAGAGAACTCCATCAAGAACATAGTGATCACTCAGTCCTTGGAACTGTCTCAGGGGCATCACCCTCTGATAAGTGAGTCACATGCAAAACCAGTTCAAAGTAGGTAAACAAAATGGAAGGACATGCTGACTTTTCATATAGCTACAAACGGAAGGCTAGAGTCAAGACCCTTGCATCTGCACGGACTGTCAAGGTCACTGATGACCAAACCATTGATCCAGCTCTGTTGTTTCAAAAGTTTCTGGTTTCCAGATAAAGCACCACTACTACAAGTCATACAGGATCATGTGTCCTCATCAGAGGCTGATGGCCCTGAGGTAGTTCTAAGGACTGATCACTATGTTCTTGATGGAGATTCTCTTCTGCATCGCTTGAAGTGGACAGAAGGAAGCACCTATAGTTCCCTTGCTGATATAATTAATACATCTTTCACATTAATTTTGATCACTATGGCAAGGCCACGGTTGTCTTTGAGAGATACACTGGTGGACAAAACACAAAGGATAACACGAATCAGCGCTGCAAAGAGTCGGGTTGCAAATAAGGTAGACATATCAGATGCTGGCAATTTGCTGGCAAAAAAAATGATCTGAACAAACAGACACTCATTAAACTAACTGGGGTGCGTATGCAACAGAAAGGATGCCATGTGATCCACGCTGAAGGATATGCATATGTTCCGAAGCGCTTACTCAGTGATGACATTTGTTCGGATGTGTTGTTTGCCCATGCGTTTTCAGGTTACAACACTACTTCAAGAATATTTGGGGTAGGCATGAAGTCTGTAGTGCACAACATTATCAATGGTGATCCTGTATGGATCAAGAATATATAGAAAGTGAAGGCTGCAAAGCAACGGTGTCCTTGTTTAATGGTCAGCAATCAGAGTCTTTGGAATCCTTATGCTGCAGGTTTCTTTCCAAAAAAGTTTGCCCAGCAGAGAACTTTGTTAAACCTGAAAGACTTCCACCCACAGCCTCTGCTGCAATGCTTAACTCTTGGAGAACGTACATCTATATCTGACTGGGGATGGATCGTTTAAGGTGACACATTTGTTCCATTCATGTTAGAAAGAATTCCAGCACGAGAATCATTGCTGAAGATGACTCCATGCAATTGTTCTACAGGATGCATCACAAAGAAATGTAGCTGCAGAAAGAATGGACCCAATTACACTGAAGTATGTGGACACATAGGCTATATATGTAAGAATATGGATCAAGAACTTTTCTGAGATGATGATGATAATGATGAGGATGATGATGATGATGATGATGATGATGATGATGATGATGATGATGATGATGATGATGATGATGATGATGATGAGGATGATGATGATGATGATGATGATGACAACTAATTCCAACATACATACAATGTGGTCGATGAATACTACTGCAAACAAAGGAATCGCATCGTGGTAAATATGGCTCCCAAATTGGTACATATGCCTACTTAAAGTATAATATTAATGTTGGTTATTTCAGAATTTCTGTCGCTTTAAGTTTCAAGTTACAATACGTGCATAATTTAACTCAATAAGCCAACATACCAAAATGGCGGCCATTTTGAAATTCACTCTTGCTGCCAATTTGGTTTGTATGCCTACCTCTATATAAATTTGAATGGGAATATATGTGCAAAGGATATTGGCTATTTTAGAAAATCTAACGCCTTAAGTTTTGCCTTACAATTACGTGTATGATTTCACTTCATAAGCCAAAATACCAAAATGGCAGCCATTTTGAAATTAATTATGGCTGTCAAATTGCTCCATCTGAATACCACAATTTAAAGATTCATTACTACATCTAGTAATGTACTTCTGAACAAGGTTGTTACCAGTGGAACCCACAATAACGAGTGAACAATGGATACAATTAGTTGATTAATGGGTATTTTCCAGCTTTTGGCGGCCATTTTGATTACGTCACAGTTGGACCCCTCGCCCAAGTTGAATTTTTGTAAACTTTTGATATGTTATTTATTAGACCTTATACTGCAAGAAAATACCAAAAATCCTTCTGTTGCAATTTTTTTGGGTCCTGTGGTAACTTTACTCTATGAGATACTATTTATCAGTGTCTCCCAGTAACAGTATCGGATACTATCCCGATACTATATGTCCATATATGGACAAAAAATTTGCATGTGAAACATATCCGGATACTATACCGATACTAATATCCCACTAGGTAGCGGGTACTATTCCGGTATTAGTATCAGATACTATCCCGATACCTATTATATTTTGATATGGGAACACATAGCGTTTTAGGGAAAAGGTTTAAATGTTGGGTTAAACAAAGGGTATGAAAACGTTTTAATAATATTAATAAAACATTTTTGAAACGTGATGCAAAACATTCTAACAAAATGTTAGTTAACTTATAATGTTATTTAACATATTTTGCAACGAAAATTTGCCTAAAATATTTTACAAGAACCTTCTAAAAACGTATTCATAATCTTTATACATGTATAACCCGACATTTAAATGTTATTAAAACGTTTTAAATAAACGTTTGAAGAACATCATTGTACTTGATGGTTATAGATATTTAAAACTACGTATACAAGTATAAGTTGTAAAAGAATTTTTAAACGTTTCAACATCCTTAACTAAAACCTTTGTGGATTCCCAGTCAGTGTTAGGCGAGATTCTGTTTTATGCTCTGCAACAGTCACACCATCCAATCGCTCACAAACTAAATGTTATCGGGACATTATTTCAAAGACCTGAAATCGCGGTGACAGACCCAGAGGAAGGAAGTTGAGTATAAGTCTGCTTTAGGACATTGCGGATATCACAATTAGACTTTCAGTCTAGCCAAAGCCAAGGACAAGCATAAGAACATTCCTGACCCTCCTACTAGAAACGCCAACCATGTAGAGGGTAAGAAATCGCCAACTTCCCTCGACCTCGTATATAGAGGGATTGTCGCAGAAACTCCCAACACATTTTTAAATCCTATGGTGTTGCTACAAGCTTCAGACCCCACAATACGCTGCGGAAACTGAGTCTGTTATTCTCACCTAATGAGCCTCAATAATCAGGCGTGGATTATGAGATCCCCTGTGGCGAGTGTACAAGTCCGTCCCGAAGTCCGTACATCGGCCAGACAGGTAGAAAAGTCGGTGATAGACTGAAGGAGCAAAAGTCAAATGCCCCCAGTCGCAAACTCTCTGCTGTTGCAGAGTATAAAACATAATCTCGCCACAACATAGAATGGGAATCCACAAAGGTTTTAAGCAAGGATGATTAATAGAATTTAGTTTTATAGTTCATATCAAGAAAAAATCGCCAGAACTAAATCGCGATCATGGACTGCAATTGCGAACCTTATACAACGCCCTCATTCCTCCAAAAGTCACCAAGGGCAAACAAAAGGCAAGTCCATAACAAAATCATAGGACTTCTTCTGATAAAGATTCAAGGTTAGTTGAATTCGTTGTGCTGAAAGTCACTTTAAACTTTAAGAGATTGTTCATCACTAGTACTTCATGTAAAACAATTGTTTTCAAAACTTGGAAACGTATTTACTGTAATGAGTTGTGATATTCACATAATTTTATAAGCACTATAAAAGGTTAGGGCAAAAGCTTTAAAATGTACATATGCATAATAACTGAATTTGAATTAGCAATGCATTCAAAAGTAACATATACAGTTAAGTACATTAAGATTATATTTAAAAGTGACATGTGCAATTAAGTACATAAGGAACAATTAGCATGGGTAGGCCTCTATACATGATAGATATACAGAACTTATATGCAAGTATAGATATACAGAACTTATATGCAAGTATAGATATACAGAACTTATATGCAAGTATAGATATACAGAACTTATATGCAAGTATAGATATACAGAACTTATATGCAAGTATAGATATACAGAACTTATATGCAAGTATAGATATACAGAACTTATATGCAAGTATAGATATACAGAACTTATATGCAAGTATAGATATACAGAACTTATATGCAAGTATAGATATACAGAACTTATATGCAAGTATAGATATACAGAACTTATATGCAAGTATAGATATACAGAACTTATATGCAAGTATAGATATACAGAACTTATATGCAAGTATAGATATACAGAATTTATATGCAAGTATAGATATACAGAACTTATATGCAAGTATAGATAATTATACAGAACTTATATATGCAAGCATTGGGATATATTTTATCCTCGGGAGAAAATAATGGTCATAGGGCCCTTTATTAATGCGCATATTGTTTCCTGTAGGTGGAGTGAAAACCTAAAATGCAAAACACAGTTTTATGTTTTTATGTTATTTTTACAGACAGAATTTATGATAACATGTGCCTAAATTACAAAAATTCATTAATCTGAGCAGAGTAGGTTAGATATGAACACTTTTAGGGAAATTATCAATTCATTTTTGTAGGATTTTATTGATATCATATAGCTTGTAAATAATATGTAACAAAAACAATTTTCAAGTAAATTTTTTCATTATTGTTTTGCTTAAACATACAATCTTTTCTGAATATCTCAACAACAACATCAAAATACCCAAATATGCTCTCAACCAACGAAATGTGCCGACCTGTAAGAAACAAACTTGTCTTTTTTGCTTTTTAAAAAACTTTTATAGTACAAGTACAAAGGGAGCAAATTAACACGAGAGGGAAGGCTTTAAAAAAATGAATATGCAGAACCTTATATGCAAGTATTATTTAAAAATAGTTTTAAATTTTGAAATGTACTTTAAATTTGATAATTTGAAATGCCTCTTTGTGTCCTGTCGAGTTCACTAAGGCCTTCAACAGGATCAACCATAATGTAATGTAGCAATCAATAAACTTGGTATTGGAGTTTGTCAAACAACGTCATTTGTATTTTTTTATTAACCACACCTAAAACTGTTCATATCCAGGGTAAGTCGTCTGCTTCTCGTCAAGAGTGGGGTCGTGTCATTAGCATGCGTAAAGGGGGTGACCAACTCCCCCACTTTCGTCATTCATTCGGGGGAAAGCGGAACCAGTCTTGGGAAATGCATATAGTCGGGGGAGATTTACACCCCCCCCAGTTTTTCAGACAGTCGGTGGAGGTGCACCTAATTTGTGGAAATGTACCTGGTCTGGGGAAATGTATGGCGAAAAAAATTCCATTTGACCCAAACTCCCATGCCCCCCTGAGAATCAAATGGTGCGTCCCTAAAAACTTGACCCTAAGCGAGATTATGTGTGTATATTCCATCAATGACTCGTAACACCATAGAGATTTTCACAATAAATTGGTATATTTTGAGATGCAATTTTTGATTCTGAACGTTTTGTTACAGTTCATATTTACCCTTATTAAATGAGTATTTTTGTATGGCCATCGGTATTGTACAATCTTCCGCTACAAAGCGAGGAAAGGACTGGCAACACCAGGTACCGCTGTATCAGAGTTTTATAATTTGAAGACAATGCTGAAGAAAATCCTTTAGGGCGGTGTGGTTAGTGGACTTTCGAGGTTACGCTTTCTTGAGCGAACGAAGATTAAGTGTAGTCACCGCCTTGTAACTCGTCGGATTAAGGGACGTACCATTTGATTTCCATGGGAGCATGGTAGTTTGGATGGGCCGAATTTTGTTTGTTTGTTTTGTTTTCCTTCGGAGGCGAAATGTTTATTTTTTCAATTTTAATGTATATCTTTATGCAGAATGCAGAGTTGGGTGGGGGAATGGGTTTTTTTCCTGATCAGGGGGCAAATTTTATTTTTTCAAAAACTCCAATGATCCCCTGGAAATCAAATGGTGCGCCCCTAATATGGAGTGGTTGTCTCAGAAACTCTAGCCTATTTTAAGACCTACGGTGTTGCTACATGTAAAAGCTTCAGACCACACAATACGCCGAGGAAACACAATACGCGTTGGTCTCACTTAAGGATCAAACGGCAACAGAGAAAAAAAATCAGTTTTGGTTTACAAGGTTCCTGAGCACATTTTAATTCGGCCAGACAAGTAAACAGCTCGAATATAGACTTGAAAGGTAAAAGCAGCTAAAAGTCAACTGCTCCAGCCGCAAACCCACAAAGGTTTTAGACAAGGATGATAAAGAGTACCCCCGTTTAATGAGGGAGACCATCCAAATTAAGAAGAAAAAATCGCCACAACTAAAAGTTATACAACACCTTTATTTGACCAAAAGTCACCAATGGTCAACAAAAGGGCAAGTCCAACACAACGTCATAGGAATTTTTTTAATGAAGATGTGTGTCACACATCAAAAGGTCACACATTTAAGGTTAGTTGAGTTTGTTGTGCTGTAAATGAATTTAAACGTTTAGAATGTGTTTATCTGTTTATCACCAGCACATAAGAACTTACATTCGAGAACATAAATTATTCCTTTGTTTAGAAATGTGGTCTCTTTACAAGTGTAGAGATACTTTGTTTACTGATTCATTATGATGTCTGATGGCAATATTCAAGCATAGTCAAAAAGGGTGACATTACACGGTGCTATCCATAATTGCAATTATGGTAGTCTTTAATGGTTCGTAATCTTTCACGTTTCCCTTTGATGTCGCTCCATTGTCGTGAACATACCACTGGTCAAACATCTTGGTTAAACTACACATCACAATTGCTTGACTCTTTCCGGCCTTTTTGATCTGATCAGGACAAAGCATTTTGTCGGGTTTTGATTCGTCAAAGAAGCGCAAAGTAGGTTTTTTAAAATGAGATATATCTGGTGATTTGTACGAACTCAGTGTAAAGAAGATATGCGTGATTTCTTCTGGAAGTATCGATAAATCCACCTTTATGCGATGTTTTCCTTCTTTTCGGACTCTATCTTGTCGATCACCGGAATGATACACTGCTTTACCAGCAAACCCGAGACTCTTGTAATCGGCAACGCCTTGGTACTCTTTGTTACTGAAGATCAAAGCACTGGCATCAAGATAGTCTTTTCCAGCATCAGGCCATCCGAAGAAAAGTTCAAATACGACTTTGGTAAGATTTGGTGGTATTGCGTAAAGGAGGATCATCAGAAATATAGTATCACCAGGTCGTACGCCACACTCGGAGAGAATGTTTGGTTTACCTTGAAGAGAATCCTGGAAAGGAAACAAAATGAATAAAATATGGTTTGATTTATGCATGGTATAGAAAGTGCATTCAGGACACATATTGTTGTCGGCACATTCACATGGTTGTAGGCTCTACCCGGCAAAAGTATCAAGTTGTGGACGATCATTGTAAAACACGTCGTCATGATATCACTACTTTCGGCTGGGGGAGGGGCACTCAAAACGCGTTAAAATGTTTTTTTTTGTTGAGCACGTCACGCGCGTGACGCGTTAAGGAGGCAAAAAACGCTGCTTTTCACGAAAAGGGGTAGTTTTAAAATCATCTGTAACGCACTTAGAGCCGGAATTCCCCGTAGTAATAACTAGTATTTGCCGGTTATGTTTAATTTCATGTTGCGCTGGAAACTGATGTTCACAGTATCCTCCAGGGCCGAGAGTGATATGCAAATATATTTCATGACGTGTTACGTATGGTTTTAACCATGGATATCGTAGTTCCATGTGCATATTAATTTTATGACGTCATATAAATTTTGTTTGAGTAGAACTGCTTATTATCATGATGATGGGAATATAAACATCTCAAAAAAAGTAACTAACCCCCCTTAAATAATGACCATTATTCAAAAACGGGTGATTGTATTACAGATCTGTAAAATGCGTTGGAAGCAGAATTTATTTCTGCACTTTTTGACACCTCATTTGTAGCAATTGACTAAATATTGACGTCACAGCGTACATTTAAATCAGTGTAGCCCAAAATTTGAAAGTTGCAGTAAATTCTATTGATTTTGCATTCAGTGTAATGGATCGAAATCGTGTAAGATACCTGAGTGTTTTTGTTTTGTAATAATTTGTATGTAAGTGCAACTGTCAAATCTGGACCTCACTACATTAAATTGACCGGTGTTTTATTGTTTTCTGGGCTATCGTATCAAATGAGGTGTCAAAATGCGCAGAAATAAATTCTGCATCCAACGCATTTTACAGATTTGTAATACATATAGCCCCTTTTAAAATAATGGCTATTATTTAAGGGGGTTAGTTACTTTTTTGAGATGTTTAGTTCAGTAGACAAACGCAAAATCGTGTGTACTCGCTGATTTTACAAAATTTTAAAAGATTTTCATTACTTCATAGATTATTGTAATGCCCCAGCTACTCTCTCGATTACTTAAAGAACCATTCAGTGATCCCAGCGCAAGTGAAAAAAAATTGTTTATAAATTGCCTAAAAGTGAAGGATAAGTCATTCAAATTGTCATTTGGTATTTTTGAAGAAAACAGCAGTCTCAACGAAGTTAAAACCAAACTTAGGGTGCCGAATTTGGAATCGAATACGGCGTGAATACTGTCGGAGTTGCCTCTATATCGCTGTAAATTACGCTGTATATTGGTATTTTCCGCGTTCCACTGACACCAACATTATACTGCAAACTTGTCGCAAACACCAAGTGGGAAAAAAGACACTTCAACTTCCTGAAATGATCTTAATCTGCGTGTACATGTTGCATTTACTATAATTTTAAACTGACCTTTATTTCTTGCCCTTTGAAAACCAGGCACTGCTTCTTGATGTCTAGTTTCATTTGCTTTTCAATTTCACATTTCACTTGATGTACAGTCAACAAGGCATGTTGGTATGGGATGTTAATAGTCACTCCATCTAATCGTTTAATAATAAGATGGGCAGCGTCAGGTATGGTAACTGAAGAAGACGGATGTACTTCAGGAAATAGCGCATCCAACTCTATATAGCACATGCGTAACTTGGATTCATCGATTTCTTTGTCACATGAGGTAAATGAACATTTGCGTTTGGTTTCCTTGGCAAAGCTTTCAGCATGAGCGGTTACACACTAGAAAAGGAAACAAAAATAAACTTTGTTGCAATTTATATATTTTATACCATGATATTTAGGCCCTGGGATACAAACCGAAACCCTCCCCCTCTGGGAGACAACTTTTTGTTTTGTTAACCTTACCCATATGGAAATTGGAATCAGGTTGTCTGCAAAAATGTCAACACTGGGTCAAGCGGTGAGGGCTCCTTTTTTCAAAATAGCCGCCAGAATCCCTTATAATGGCATTTTAATAGCAATTTGAAGTCATTGTGAGATTTTTTATATTTAATTTTCTTTGCAAACATGGTGTAATATTGACTCAGGGCTATTTTTGCACCATCTCTTAGTTCTTTACATACCGTGACCATCAACGAAATCAATACAAAAATTTGAAAATCTGACAGCTTGGTATAGCAACTTACCCTTAAGCAATGAAGTGGAGCGTGGTCACAATCTTCATTGAGCGTAAATGAAGGAAACTCTTTGGACAGCTTCTTCTTTCGACATTTCAAACATTCCATGATGGTAGATAAATGTCTTAAACGGAATCATAAACATAAACCTATGTATTAAATAATGTAATGCGAAATAATGTTCACCATTACGTCACGGCAAACGTGCAACCGTAAATAGAACATTTCAGGCTGTCATGGTTATGATAACACCTGGTAGTGCCTGGTTCTTCCCAGGGGCTTGAATTGTTGCCAAAACAATCCAGGCTACATGTAGAAAATGAACGTTGTATTTCATTGCATACAGCCGTTCTCTATGACATTGAAATAAAACATTATTATCAATATAACCGAACCAATCAATTTTTATTTAGTTATTTTTGATATGTGTTACAAAACAAACATTTACAGTCAATATAACTGTATTTGGGCAGAAGTGCTGTTAAAGGCGCCCAATTAAGGCAAATTTGGGTGTTCTTGGTGAAAAAATGGTGTACTGATGGGTGGCAAAAACAGGAAAAAGTAGGTGTCGAGAAATTCAGCATCCGAGAGTCTACGTGGCACATCCCCGTACAAAATGTTTTGAAGACACCCCCCGGACTAATGCAGTACTTAAAGCCATATTATAACGCCCTCAATTCTTTTTAAATTCTGATACTCTGCAAAAATCAAGACTTTAGGTGCTGTAGTTTTTTCAAAATCCGAGATTTTGAATAAAAACCAGGAACTCTCGTTTTATTATTACGATGGAAATATTAGTCGAACACGTATGCGATATTCATAACACATAAACACACCCCGTACACGGCTTGCGGTACACACATACACACACACCCCCATCAGAGTGTCGGTCGTACCGTATTATAACCGCTGGAGTAACATGCATTGGTGCTAGTAGTAAATTCCAATTTTCTTTGCTATACCTCAGACCGTCCTCAGTTGTTCGGCTCAGAATTAAAAGGAGACATATCTGACAGTAAAACCTGACATTTTATGGAAAATAAAATAATACTAATCAATTTTACAGAAATGTTATAATATGGCTTTAATATGGTCTGATTTTCCATAGCATCTGCACAATCTACAGCGGTAACTGTCGATATCGCGATTGCATGAGCATTTGTTGTTGCAATAATGCCAATCGATAAAGGCTGCACGTACATGTCACGTTAAAGGGACATTCACATATTAGAGACCAGTTCGCAAGGTCTCTATTATTTGAGCTGGGGTATAATGAATGGTTTTGGATGTCCTATTTTGGCTTTCGGATATAATGCATTCCTAATTCATAAATTAAACATGAAATTCCTTTTCACATCTTTAGCATTTTTCATTAGATGATATTAAAAGTGCACATTGCATTGCATACAACGGGTACCACAGTTAACGTATTATGGATCATTAAATTAGGCGCTATTTTGACAAGATCTATGTGACATTTCAGATTGAGCTTGTATTTAAAGCATGTATATGAAGCAAAATGTGTGCAATTTGATTTAATTCTAAATCAATCTCTTAATATTCTTCAACTATTTTACTTTAAAGGAGGGTGGTCCGATTTCATGACATGCTATTAAATTTTTCAACATGGATTGAATGACCTTGACCCAGTTGCGCGTAGCGTATAAGAATCTTAGAGTCGTCTCAACGAGCAAATTTGCTCGATCTATTATATCATAATATGACAAAATGCTGGACCGAAATACGACCAAATTTGACATGTCTTTCTTTTATTTTGGCCTCTTTAACACCAAAATCCACACGTGATTATGAGATAATTTAACTAATTTTAGAGCACACCTCGCACAATTATCCCGTTTAGAGTCCTTTCTGAATATCATCTTTTAACTATTAAAGGAAGTTGTTAATAAATCTGACAGTATATACTTACATATCCCATAGAGAAATAACAACGGTTACATGAGCATTTGTTGTCGCAATAACGCCGGGTAAAAGCAGTTAATCACCATTCACCGTATTCATGATAATTCAAAATCAATGAACTTTGGATAAGCGTGATCGATACACTAATGAACCCTTTACAGACATGGCATGATCATGTGACGTACACAGGCCCTAGATTTCCAGGGTTCAAGTTTATTCATAAATTATAGCATTGTATGGAAAACGGTTATTCCATTTTCAAATCGGTGATTTCGTTTGTAGTTTGGTAGACAAAATCACATCTTCTTAGGTTGTTTACCTACACAGTGATACTATATGTAGCGGGTAATGTTTAAGGAAATCAAAATATCCTTGTGCAATGTTGTAACACAGTAACACACATCCATTTCTGTTAGTTGTTTTCGATGATCACTACAGACTCCCGAAATTAGTAATATAATCAACGTTGTCTGTATATATAAAGAGGACGACACGTAGACTAATACAGACCATTGTGCAGGAAACATGAGCGTTAATGGAAATACGAACAACAGTTAGCAAACCTAAATATTGATTAATTTTGTGTCCTCTATAAACTATCTCTATTGTGGTGTAAATTTATGAGGAAACATGGCTTCAGATACTTCTGCTAGAGAGGTAAGTCTTAATATTATCTAATATTACGTATCTTTATCTTTATTGATTTAAACATTTAGCATTATTTAAAAGACGTCCATTATTTATAGTGTGTCTCGTCTGAACTTCAGGGTAACAACATGTTGGATTTCGCAGTGGCAGATTGCGTTTACGCGGTTTCGTCGCCAGCGTATGGAAAAATCGCCGTATGTATACGTCCCCCGAGATTGGATTAGCATTACTCATAGCGTTACTCTCAGCTTGAGATGACGCACGCCATAAATTATATCAGGCGGTTTCCGCCAGGGGCGTAGCCAGCTTTCTTGGTCAGGAGGGCAAAATAAAATTTGGGGGCACAGACGAAAAAAATTGCAGTTGCATCATACTCGTACATATACCGGTTTTGATTTTAGAGAGGCTTTATTGGGACGATATGCGTATTTTACACTATTTTCGCCAGATTTTTGCCCATGATCGGGATGAAAAGGGCTTTATTGTGACAATTATTTTACACTATTTTGGCCCATGATCGGGTGAATTTTGGTGGAAAAACTGCACTGGTTACCGGTCACAAAACGTATTCAATTTAAGATATGTCTTCATGTTTACAAATGTCTCAATGACTGTGGTCCTGAATATCTTGCCAACTTACTTGCTCACATAAATCGTCCTTCAACGGCTCCGGTTACACGGTCTGCAACAGACAAGACTCTTCTTGCAATACCATTTAGTAAGAAATGTATAGGTGAACAAGCCTTCTCTGTTGCAGGCCCATCACTTTGAACTCACTTCCGCAGCATGTAAGAAATGCCGGCTCAATTGCAGTTTTCAAAAACTCTTGAAAACTCATTTGTTTTAATCTGAATTTGTATTTTTGCTTTGTATTATATTTCATGTGGTATTATTTGTTGTATTTTGTATGGCGCCTTGATCATAATGGATATTGCGCCTTATAAGAATTTAATGTATGTATGTATGTAAAAGGGGCTCCTTGCCCCTTTTCTTTTCCTTTGCCCTTCATATTTTCCCTTTCATTTTTTGACAGAGGGGCACTTTTTTCTTTCGTTTTTTGTCGGGGGGGGGGGCACTCTGCCCCTTTGCCACCCCACTGGCTACGCTACTGGTTTCCGCCTGATACGGTAAAGCAGGAACTCTCGTTTTATTATTACGATGGAAATATTAGTCGAACACGTATGCGATATTCATAACACATAAACACACCCCGTACACGGCTTGCGGTACACACATACACACCCACCCCCATCAGAGTGTCGGTCGTACCGTATTATAACCGCTGGAGTAACATGCATTGGTGCTAGTAGTAAATTCCAATTTTCTTTGCTATACCTCAGACCGTCCTCAGTTGTTCGGCTCAGAATTAAAAGGAGACATATCTGACAGTAAAACCTGACATTTTATGGAAAATAAAATAATACTAATCAATTTTTACAGAAATGTTATAATATGGCTTTAATATGGTCTGATTTTCCATAGCATCTGCACAATCTACAGCGGTAACTGTCGATATCGCGATTGCATGAGCATTTGTTGTTGCAATAATGCCAATCGATAAAGGCTGCACGTACATGTCACGTTAAAGGGACATTCACATATTAGAGACCAGTTCGCAAGGTCTCTATTATTTGAGCTGGGGTATAATGAATGGTTTTGGATGTCCTATTTTGGCTTTCGGATATAATGCATTCCTAATTCATAAATTAAACATGAAATTCCTTTTCACATCTTTAGCATTTTTCATTAGATGATATTAAAAGTGCACATTGCATTGCATACAACGGTACCACAGTTAACGTATTATGGATCATTAAATTAGGCGCTATTTTGACAAGATCTATGTGACATTTCAGATTGAGCTTGTATTTAAAGCATGTATATGAAGCAAAATGTGTGCAATTTGATTTAATTCTAAATCAATCTCTTAATATTCTTCAACTATTTTACTTTAAAGGAGGGTGGTCCGATTTCATGACATGCTATTAAATTTTTCAACATGGATTGAATGACCTTGACCCAGTTGCGCGTAGCGTATAAGAATCTTAGAGTCGTCTCAACGAGCAAATTTGCTCGATCTATTATATCATAATATGACAAAATGCTGGACCGAAATACGACCAAATTTGACATGTCTTTCTTTTATTTTGGCCTCTTTAACACCAAAATCCACACGTGATTATGAGATAATTTAACTAATTTTAGAGCACACCTCGCACAATTATCCCGTTTAGAGTCCTTTCTGAATATCATCTTTTAACTATTAAAGGAAGTTGTTAATAAATCTGACAGTATATACTTACATATCCCATAGAGAAATAACAACGGTTACATGAGCATTTGTTGTCGCAATAACGCCGAGTAAAAGCAGTTAATCACCATTCACCGTATTCATGATAATTCAAAATCAATGAACTTTGGATAAGCGTGATCGATACACTAATGAACCCTTTACAGACATGGCATGATCATGTGACGTACACAGGCCCTAGATTTCCAGGGTTCAAGTTTATTCATAAATTATAGCATTGTATGGAAAACGCTTATTCCATTTTCAAATCGGTGATTTCGTTTGTAGTTTGGTAGACAAAATCACATCTTCTTAGGTTGTTTACCTACACAGTGATACTATATGTAGCGGGTAATGTTTAAGGAAATCAAAATATCCTTGTGCAATGTTGTAACACAGTAACACACATCCATTTCTGTTAGTTGTTTTTGATGATCACTACAGACTCCCGAAATTAGTAATATAATCAACGTTGTCTGTATATATAAAGAGGACGACACGTAGACTAATACAGACCATTGTGCAGGAAACATGAGCGTTAATGGAAATACGAACAACAGTTAGCAAACCTAAATATTGATTAATTTTGTGTCCTCTATAAACTATCTCTATTGTGGTGTAAATTTATGAGGAAACATGGCTTCAGATACTTCTGCTAGAGAGGTAAGTCTTAATATTATCTAATATTACGTATCTTTATCTTTATTGATTTAAACATTTAGCATTATTTAAAAGACGTCCATTATTTATAGTGTGTCTCGTCTGAACTTCAGGGTAACAACATGTTGGATTTCGCAGTGGCAGATTGCGTTTACGCGGTTTCGTCGCCAGCGTATGGAAAAATCGCCGTATGTATACGTCCCCCGAGATTGGGTTAGCATTACTCATAGCGTTACTCTCAGCTTGAGATGACGCACGCCATAAATTATATCAGGCGGTTTCCGCCAGGGGCGTAGCCAGCTTTCTTGGTCAGGAGGGGCAAAATAAAATTTGGGGGCACAGACGAAAAAAATTGCAGTTGCATCATACTCGTACATATACCGGTTTTGATTTTAGAGAGGCTTTATTGGGACGATATGCGTATTTTACACTATTTTCGCCAGATTTTTGCCCATGATCGGGATTGAAAGGGCTTTATTGTGACAATTATTTTACACTATTTTGGCCCATGATCGGGTGAATTTTGGTGGAAAAGGGGCTCCTTGCCCCTTTTCTTTTCCTTTGCCCTTCATATTTTCCCTTTCATTTTTTGACAGAGGGGCACTTTTTTCTTTCGTTTTTTGTTCGGGGGGGGGGGGCACTCTGCCCCCTTTGCCACCCCACTGGCTACGCTACTGGTTTCCGCCTGATATACTGTGAATCTTCTTTCTTCTTTAGTAGAACCGCAAATTGCTACTAGTGCCAGACGCTTGCACTGATAGGGGTCAAAGGTCACGAAAGGGTTATTAGGGGTCATCTTGTGAAAAATTTAAAAATGCTACTCCTCCTTTAAATAACATGTTATGACCACCAAACAGAAGAAGAACCGATGACCCAAGCTTCAAATAAGTTGTACCACACAATGGGGTCAATCTTCACGTAAGGCTTAATAGGGATAATTTTGAGAAAATATTTGTGTAAAATGTGATAAAGCAGCTGTCAATTAATAGAGGCAGTGATTTGGCAGATAACCTGGGCAGGGAGACAGCTAGTCTGCTACTTGATAACAAGAGAGAAGTAAAGACAATAGCTCTACTGTCTATATTTAAGATTCGTTAGGTTTCGTCATTTTTCGTCATTTTTTGTCTAGTGGGCATTTCCAACTGAATTCCATACACCCTTTATGCGAGAGATGACTTGAATCTTCCACACAGGGAGTGTATATTTCAAATGGAGTCACCCACTCACCCCGGCCCATTTGAATCAACACTCCCTGTGTGGGAGATTAAGGTCATGTCTTCCGGAGGGGGTGCATGGCTATCATCTGGAATAGCCCATTTTGCGGTTACTTTACTGGTATTTAAATCACAGGAAATCATGCCTTCCCATGATGCATTTATGAAAATCGATACATACACACTAAGGCTATGTGGTAAATGCTATATAATGGTTTCTACTGATGGTGCAAAATGGTGTAAAATTTTGAAATATGTCCGATTGGGCTAAAACCTAGTACAAATAACCTTTGATATGTGGGGATCATGAAAAAAGCATCTGAGGTCATCCAAGGTCAAAGGCCAAATCTTAAAGTTGGACTGTAACTCGGGGAAAATGATCCCTGACACTTGGGGAGTATGAAACCGTAAAGGTCATACGAGGTCAAACATCAGGAAAGATCAAATGTTAACATGGGCTCCATTGGGCTTAAATGTGTTGCAAATTATCCTTGATTCGAGGGAGCATGAGTAGCCAACCCGAGTTTATCCGAGGTCAAAGGTCAAATGAGGTCACTCAGAAGCCGCCGTCTGATATTCGTGGCTCGTGAGCAACAGTATGTCTAGTTTTGAATTGCTCCATCTGTTTGATAGAAGCAAATATTAATTATTTAATTAATTAACAATATATAAAAAAATGTTATAAATGGTTATAATACCACAAGAAATACAGCGCTAGCTTTATTCAAGGTAAAACACGAACAGCAAAACTTAGGTACCCTAGTATATGTATGATTTTCGGACGAATGTCTTTTGCATAAATTTACTTTTTAAAAAACTTCAATATAATTTTTTTTAAATAAAAAAATACTTCTCTTAGTGAAATGTCACACAAAAATTCAAATGAAACGTTCACCCAGTGTAGCATTATTGTTTGTGCAAAGACAAAATGGACTGCCTTGCGTCTTTCAATGGATATCGTGCCCTTTAAAAATATATTTCAAATGTTTCTTTTTCTTTTGTTTAATTTTTCTTTCAGGTTTATTTCAACCTATGGACCGGGAAGCTGCCGATAACTAAACTCTCTGTGACGATATTCCAACAGAATGAGAATGACGAAAAGATATCTCTTCCATGCAGCCTCAATCATGATAAAAATATTTGGCAAGTCACAGCAGCCGGTTTATCTTCGTGTCAAAAGCTTTGGTATGTGTATGAGTTTGATATTCAGCAGAGTAACGGTAATTTGGTACACGTTGCGGAACACTATTACAGATCATTTACACCACAGAACAGACATATTTGTGACATTCTTACTACTTATCCTGGCTATAGCCTGACATCAGATTCAAATGTAATACTTCTGGGTGTTCATCATTATCTGCAGGTTTTGGTGAAAAATTTATCAAAAGACGGGAACTCCCTTCAAATATTGTTAAGTGATTTTGAACATATGTGGCAACATCGGACAGATGATTTCGCGCCACATCAAATGAAGTTTATTCAAGACTGGGCCGATAGACAATTCTATATTTATTCAACAGCTAATAATCAAGACACAGTTATTGCATTTTTAGCGACTGCGTATGGTGCTCTTTTCTCCAACAACGAAATCGGAGAACACTACATAAAATTAGACGTGCTTTATTTGGAGATACTTCGTGATAAACTAGCATCACTAAGTGGAAAAGACCTAACGGAATGGTCCATTCCTTACGTCAAGCAAACGGGTATTGTGGTTCTTTGGAGTTTGCAGCAACTTCATTGGCTTATGGTGGTCGCTTACTTTGGTAAATTATACGACGATATTGACGAACTTATAGACGCAAAAGAATCGGTGAATAAGAATAAAATTACCGTGCAAACTGTTCAGGATGCTGTAATCCCGCGTATAATTAATAGTTATGGCGCACATACGGAATCAACAAGCAAGCTATCACTGGAAATACCGAGCTCGTGGGGGTTTCAAAAAGACGAAAAACGCCAACTGACTGAACTTGTCCAAATGAAATTTCCAAGCCAGAAGTCAAGTTCAAACACTACACCTCAGGGAGCCGCGAAAGTAACCGGAAGTCCTGAAGAATCGGAAGAAAATTTTGAGGTAAGAAATTAATAGTGTCAAAAAATTACTATAGGAATAGGTACCCACAAAAGTAGCTAGGGGAGGCTCAATTTGGGCCCAACATTTGTTTTATCTAAACCGGTGATGAGATATGCAATAATTATGAGCCCTGGGGAGGATAAAATTGGAAAAATGCAAGAAATATTTGGCAAGTCAACGGAGCGGAAAGTTAGGGGCTGTACAATAATTATGAGCCCTGGTTGGAGGGTTAAATGGGGGGAGGATACATTTTTGGCGAGCCGAGAGGGGGGGGGCAATTTTGGCAAGTCGAGAGGGGGTAAGCGATTTAGAGATAGCGAACCTTCAATAAATTAGTGATAGCGGGCCTTATTTGAAATAAGTGATAGCGAGCCTTATTTAACCTTATAACTAGCGAACCTTATTCCGAATCAGTGATATCAAACCTTAGAAGTAGCGGACCTTTTTTAGGTATAGCGAACCCTTTTATCTATTAGAGTTATTGAACTTACACGTTAGTGATAGCGAACCTTAGAGATAGCGAACCTTAGAGATAGCGGTCCTTGGAGGTAGAGGGACGTTACGACATTGGACCGGCGCTTTATAAATAAAATGCTCTATAAGGCGAAAAAAAAAGAAAACCCTGTTCTACGGGCCCGACCGACCCAGATTTTGAAGAAATTGGGGATAAAAATTTCCTGTACAAATGAATGCCGATCCAAATTTCGGAAATTTCAGGAACAAATTTTTGTGTGTGTATTTTCTCAAATTGCAAATTATTTACAGATTTTGGTGATTTTTTGGGTCATTTAAAAAAAAAAAAAAAAAAAAGCCGACCGACCGACCCTACTTGAAAGGTCCGTCCGCCCGTAGAACAGTGTTTCTTTTTTTCGTCGCCTAACGCTTAAATATGCAATTGTTCTTGTTCGCTCGCAACATATATCTAGACCATTTAAGGTTATTTGCAAATTGGGACCCCAAAAATTTGGCACATGTAAAGGGGGAGGGCAAGTTTGTTTTCGATGGCCAAATGGCCAAACGATTTGTGGCAGACGGGGGGAGGGGGGGGGCAAGCAATTTTTTGCACGCAATTCGGAAATTTTATCCCCCTCGGAGCTCATAATTCTCGAACAGCCATTATCTTTGGCTGATCGAGAGTGGGGTGAGCAATTTCTGGTCTTTATGAAGCACCTTTGAAAAGAGCTGTAAATCCCCCAGGTAAATAAAGATAATTTACTGGGGGGGGGGCAATTCAATTTATTTTTGCCCTCAAATTAGGTAAAATAATTTACTGGGTGGGCAGCCAGGCGTTTGAATTTTCAGAAATGTAGACCTGTTTTGCGTATAATTTTGCTTTGATGTAACAACTGAACTTTACCATCCCCATAAATGTATCTTATATGCCGATATTAGCATATTCATGTAACAACATCGAAGAAAAATTGTATTTGTATTATAGTTTACTTTAGACATTTAACAAGAGCGGTTATTGCACCGCAAACTGGTGGACGAGCTAAGTGCACACTTCGCTTTTAGGAGTACTAGACCCCTGGTTTTCATTTAATTGTATTCTTTTTTTTTTAATTATTAATTTAAAATTGAACTAATTAGTATTAATTAATTAACAGAATTAATATTAATTAATAGAAACAATATTAATTAACTTGTTAATTAATTAATAGAAACAATATTAATTAACTTGACTAATATAAATTAAATGTTTACGCTTTATAATAGCTCCTAATATCAAACTAACAACTTAGGCGCTGAACTGTACTTTTATTGTAATATTAAAGAGCAAGTCCTATGCAGCATATTACCCCAATATAATATGTGATATTATTTGGGTGTCACATATCACTGTGGCTATTGTCAGATTCAAAGATGTCAGGTCAACAAGTTCAGGCCAGGGCCCGGGGCCAGGGCAGTCACAATGTGTCCCAATGGCCTCACGGCTCAATACAAAGCATAGGGGAGGGGTAATAAAATGGACACAACTTTAAAAGTACAAGGAGTAGAACCCCCCGTGTTTTTTTATTGTATTTCTTACTTTTTTCTCCTTCATTTGACACCACTCAGGTGGTTATACCTTCGTGGCATTTTAAGATATGCCCATTTAAGACCAAAAGGTTACTCACTAAGTAGGTCAGTGCCCAGCAAACACAAACACGTTTTTAAAACATTTTAGACGTCTTAGATTTTGGGGTTTGGTTTAGATAAAAACGTTTTAATAACATTAAATGTCGGGTTATATAAAGATTATATGAAAACGTTTCAAAACGTTTTATATGAAAACACACTGCAACAATATTTTAAAATGTTTTCAAAATGTTATTGTAAAATATTTTTTGCAAACATTTTTGCCAAATATTTTGTCAACACTTAAATAACATTATGTTAGAATATTTGCAACAGGTTATCATTAAATGTTTTAGAATGTTACCAAAACGTTTTGTACCCTTTATATACCCTTTATATAACCCGAAGTCGAAAAGTTTTGTGTTTGCTGGGTAAGTTAGTAAGTAACATACACTATTATAGGGTGTGCCTGCACGGCCCACCAAAAATCTTATACTAATTATCACTCACCATTAGGTAGGGAAAAAACATTAAAATTAGATTTTTATTTTATATTTTATTAATACCTTTATTGCGCAAAAAACATCAATATACGATGTGTGGTGCAAATGGGTGACCCCAAACAGGCATAAGGCCCACAAACTGGGGTCCCTTATACACACACGAAAATAAAAGAACAAAAATATGAACATTATACAGAACATTGACCCATTCATTGACCCTAAAACTTTGTGGAAAAATGCCTGAAATAATGTGTACATTTTGATAAAAAGTCCCAAAATGGGCTGAAGATAATTAAAAGTGCGTAAATTTTGACTTTGCAATTCAGGCATGAGAAGGAAATGTGGCATCTCAAATACCGGAAATTACTGAGAAATAGTACTGGTAAACTAACTTAGCCTCCAAAATGTAAATTTCAACCGCCTAATCACCATGAGTTCTCAGTCAATAGAATCAAAATAAGCCCAGGGGCCACCTCGATTTTGTCCAAGATGGCGTCCAAGTGTACAATAAATCATTATAAAAACATGTTTTGGCATCTTTATGTGAAGCAAATGCCTCAATTTTACCCTAAAATGTATAAAGGTGTGAGCAAAATATACAAACTTATTAGGGTCAGTCAATGTCTCATCACTTGACCTTGAAATATTCAAAATGACTTCCATTTGAATTGCAAAGGTTAAAAATCATTAAAAAACATGTTTTGACATCTGTATGTGCCTCAAATGGCGCTATTTTCAACCTAAAATGTGTAAGCAAAATATATAAACGGATAAATTTCAGTCAATGTCTCACCACTTTACCTTGAAATATTAAATAAAAATAGCTGTACAGGTTAACAATCATTAAACAAACATATTTTGATATCTTTATGTGGTGCAAAATAAACTGATTAATTTCAATCAATGTCTCATTATTTGAACTTGAAATATTCAAACAAACGAATTATGTGCGTCCAGCCACATTCTTGTATAACGTGAAGTGCTAGGTAAAAGAAGGAATGTAAGTTGCGAATTATTCGGATTAGTTTTCATTATTTCAATTTCAAAAAATATTCGACAGAAAATTAAATGGATACTAATTAACAAATTATAATGTGCATTGTTCAAAGGGAATAAGGGGCTGTGCAATAATTATGAGCCCTGGGGGAGGGTAAAATTGAGGGAGGGGCAAGACATTTTTGGCGAGCCGAAAGGTGGGGGCAAGCAATTTTTGGCAAACCAAGAGGGGGCAAGCGAATTTTGGCACACATTCATGGGGCGCCTTTTAAATAATACGCTCTTAAAAGGCTCAGGAAAACAGTGCGGAAATGTATAAATATGCAAATTTTCCTGCTCGCTGCGCTCGCAACATGTATCTACACCATTTAATGTTTGTAAATTGGGATCCCAAAAATTTGGCATGCGCAAGGGGGGGGGGCAAAATTGTGTTGGCCGGCCGAGAGGGGGGGGGGCAAGCGATTTTTGGTGAGCCGTTTGAAATTTTACCCCTTCGGGGGCTCATACTTATTGCACATCCCCTAATTTATATGTATAAATCAGTAGTTATTTTTTCCACGCATGTTACTGGGTTCACGAGGAACTTTTTCATCATACTGATCCAATGGGCTATTCCAGTAGAAAACCATAATATATCTTATTTATTTTATTTATTTATTTTATTTTTATTCATTTGAACAGACGCTTTTGTATCAGCGGTATAGGCCTAAATTGGCGATGTGTTCATATAAAAGACAAAAGAAATTAAAACAATTAATAGGAAACAATAGATAAAATAATTACCTAAAATGGTAAAGATACACAACACACTCGCACACACAAATCGCGCACCCACCCATATATATACAAGGTCGCATTCCAGCTTTGAATACTCTTCGGAACGAATGTTATGCAGAGAGTTGCAGGTGAAAAAGAAGTGCCTGAGGTCATCAATACTCCCTTTATCAAAAGGCTTAGGAAGCCTGACCACTAGCCAGCTTCGAGAAATCTGACCATAGTGATTTTGAGGTTTTTGTGCAACGCTTCCAATGGTGTTGAAATTTATCTAAACACCCTGAGATCTTTTTTATTTTACCCCGCTGTCATTTCTGAAAAGTGACGTTGGCTGGGCTGAGATATTTGTGTTGAAAAAAGATTTTTTTAACACTTTTTTACCCAAAATGTCAATATTAAAATAGAAAATTAAGTATGAACTTCATATTTGCTGTGGAGAATACATCTCACAAGTATATTTGATATCTTCTAACAAACAAATTGGATTTCTATTGAATTGGATTTCTACGCTCAAGATGATTTCAACATTTTGTGAATTATATATCGCAGGTGTAATGTATGTCACATTTTCTTTTCAGATTCATTTTAATCTCTGGACTGGAAGTCTTCCTGTAACTAAAGTAACGGTGAATATATCCAACGACGCACATGAACGAATAACAACCCTCGATTGCCAACATGAAGCTATCGGAAGCGGAAACAATTACATATGGAGAGCTATGGCAACCGGTTTGCAAAGAGATTCCAAACTTTGGTATAGATATGAATATGAGATAAGTGATGGTAATGTTAACGTGACACATACAAGGGAACCAGGTCGTCGAAAAATTCGAACAAACAATAAAGTTCTTCGTGACCATTTGAACTTTCCGATAGGACGTGACGAATCAATGTGTGCTTATATTTTCGAAGGACTTATGTACTATCTCCAGTCGATTGCAGATGAATTTCAGAACACCAAGTCACTCAAAACGCTATTATATGATGTAGAACACATGTGGCAGTATAACAAAGAAATATTCACGAACGAAAATGTTAATTGCATCCTCGACTGGGCAGAAAATCTTCTCTCTTTATTATCTGAAAATACTGGCGACAAACTGATATTTATTATGACAGTATATGGGATTATGCTACCGTATCTCGGTGAAGGAATTCGCCGTAAAAGCATGTCGTTTTTGGACGATGCACAGTTACGAAGAATGCGTAGTGAAGTGGGTGCCCTTAGAAGAGAAGCCCTAACGGAATGGTCTATTCCTCATATCAAACAAACGGGTCTAGAGGTTCTTTGGAGATTGCAGCAACGGCATTGGCTTATGGTTGTCGCTTACCTCGGTAAATTATACGACGATATTGACGAACTTCTAGACGCAAAAGAATCAGAAGCTTCATGCAACTTAAGTGTTGTACAGATTGAAACGATATATAACGTCGTGATACCGCGTATATTGAGCAATTTTGGCCCAAATAAAGAGGTAACAACCAAACTTTTGCTCGAAATACCCAGTGCATGGAGGTTTACTAAAGAGGAAAAGGATCAACTGGCACAAGTAATTCAAACGAATCTCCCGCGTCAAGAGCTAGGAGGAGATAAAATCAAGCGTGAGGTGAGTGATTCGTTAATATAGTGTAAGTAGATTGTCGCACAGCGTCATCATCCCTATATCTTCGTGTCAAAAATTGCCGTGATAGTACGGCGAATCCTCTCGTTTTTCAACAGCTACGCATGGCGATTTTGTTCAAGATAGCCCGAGCGATTCAGGCTAAGCATACCATTTACACGATATGAGATACCACAGAGCCTGCCACAGAGTTTCTGATATTGCCATTACAAGAAAATTCGATTTGTTGTCAGGTAAAACCCAGGTTTTGTTTCCAATACACTAACTGGAAATGCAATACACTAATTAGCGGGGATTGCTGTTTGCTGTGGATATATTTTACTGCATGTTATCCATAACGATTTTGAAATCGTTCATCAAAATTGTGATATATTCAACTATTTGAGAATTACAATTATATAAAGGAACACAATGTACATATCGCTTCCCCTTTCTTTATCTGCGTCAATAATAGAATATTGATTTCAATCGAATTGAATTCATGTCTCCATTTTGAGTTTGTACTTCACCACTGAGCGATCTAGCGATCGATTTAGGACATGATAGGACTCCTTTTCTTGCGTTCGGTGAAATACCAATCGCCCGTTGCTCACCAACGGAGTATTAAGTTTACATTTATAATACAGGGTCTCGACACTGTGTGTCGCGTGTTTCGAGTCATTCAGAGCACGACACCGGGGGGGCAATGGAGATGGGTGCAAAGTAAATTCCGGCGTGCCAAAAATACTGGGTTTGTTCAGGAGCAATTTGGCATAGGTAGGACAAAATTTGACCAGATTCAAACACTGACCTTTGATATTTCGAATTGTCCAGGGGTGACAATTTTACACCCCTCACAATTTTGTTTTGTACCACACATAGAACAATAATAATAATAATAATAATTTAAAAAAACACTGTCACTGGACTAATACATTTGTGTGTTATTCTTAACTTCCAGAAACAAGTTGACGCTTTCAAAGTGGTTGATGGTGAGCTTTCTAAGACTTCCGAGTTATCAGAAGAAAATAAGGTAAAATAGAATATGACTCAAGCCTCTAAAGAGAGATTCTTCACCATATTATAATATATAATATATATAATTCCCACCTTAATACTTCTTTGAATAAATCAAAAATATTTGATGAAATGCAAACGTGTAAATAGGTATGAGTAGCCTTATTTGTTTTACATATACATGTATCATGTATATGGACCAAATTATAGCGTCACGCGTCATTGCGTCCAGTCACAATGGATTATATGTAAAAAAAAGAGACCGTTTTTAAGAGTGTTAAAAGGTGCATCTGAGTCCATAGGAGTCAACTCTCAAACAATATTCATGTGTTTGTTAAAGAAAACTTAATCTTTGGTATTCATCATTTTCAAAAGGTAAGCAAGTGTTTAAATCTTTTCTTTTTTAATGATAAATGGCTGAATTGGGCGGGATATGTACTGCAGTGAGAAAAAGACCTAACATCGCCAGTAGTTCATCACATGTGAAAAGTCACATTTTGATAATGCCGCGTTTGCCCGATTTCCTTCGCGGTTGAGCAATAGGTTTACTAGATGAACATACATGTACCAGTGAAAACATTGCTCGTTGTATGGGAGTTGCCTTTAATGCGATTCGAAAATTGAGAACAAAATTTCAGGTCACAGGAGAAGTGAAAATCAGCAGAGAGCACCTCGTCGATGTGCCAGGTCTGTTCGTTAGGAGATGAATAGTAAATCTGGCTGAAACCAGCAACGGACCCGGACTTTGCGCCGACGCGTCGGCGACGTTGTAATGCACATGTTAACAGTATAGACCTTGAGGGCGCTCTTCACCTCGATAGCGGTCAGACGTGATGTTTTTCGTGCTCTGATTTGCAATTAGAATTGCGGCTTTGCCGGACAGGGTGTTAGTGTTGAAGATAAATCAGTGGATTTTGACGGTGTTATAGACAAAAGTGGTTCTAAAATGGGCCCTTCAAAGCATAACCGAGCCTTAGAATCGCCAACTAAACAGTCGCCAAATCTGAAGAAGAAGAAAACGAATTCTGCGCCTAAGGCGGATATGACCGGGGTTGAAGGTCACGGGTCTCAAAACATGGCCGCGCCCAGGGGTTTATCGGATTCGGCGAAGAAACTTTCTTTCGACGATAGTCAGGATCAAGATGCAGCTCCACCTTCATGGTTTATGAACTTTGAAATGCGCCTTGAACATCGTTTCAACAAGTTGGAGTCCATCATGATGGAAAGGATCTCTGACTGTGAAAATAAACTTAAAAGTTTTGAGATGGATGTGGCCAGTGTTACATCTGAATTGCAGTCAGTGAAGGATCAAAATAAGCTGCTCTTGGACAAGCTGGACGACCTAGAGAATCGCAGCCGTCGCAACAATATTGTATTGTTTGGAGTACCTGAGGCTGATGGTTCCATCAAGGAAGACTGTTTGCAGAGGGTAAATGATATTTTTCACTTTGCCGGCCTTTCTACAGAAGATTATGCAATTGAAAGATGCCACCGGACACCTTCATTTCGTCGTGAGGGTGAGCAACGTCCTAGAATCATCCATGTGGCATTTTCTTCCTTTATCATGAAGGAAAAGGTGAGAAAGGCATGTATCTCTAAGTTCAAGACCAGCAAGTATCATAATGCCAAGCTCTTTGTGTCGGAGGATGTCTCCCAGCGTGTTCAACAGCAGAGAAAGCAGAAAATGGCACAGTTTAAGAAGCTTCAGGAGGAAGGAAGAAAACCTTTTTTTGTCTTCCCTGACATTATTAAATATAGACTCTCCAATGGATCGGTACTCACAGCTAAGTAAAGTAGAACTTGAAATAAAGTAGGCGCTGTTTTTGAAGAACCGGGACATTATCGTTTTTCGGTTTTTTGAACTTTGATCTTTTGAACTTTGAACATTAAAATGTTTTTGTATGATTAAATTTTGTGTGTGAACAGTGATACAAATTGACACTTGAACTTGAAATAAGTTGGCACTATTTCTTGTTTTTGAAGAACCGGATCATCACCGTTTTACGGTGTTTTTGAACTATTTGAAGTACTTTGAACTATTGAACTTTGAACACTGAAATGTTGATGTTGGATTATAAATGTGTTTTAAATCACTTGTGTGATCACTGATAAAAATTGCTAAATATTATGTCCGTGCATGGTTGCAATTTAAATTGCATTGCGCTTTTTCGCTGGTGCTCACTTTTTGCTCAGGCTTGTGTGTTGATTTGAGGGCCTGTCTTTCCACCAAGTGCATTTGCGCGTCGCGATTGTCTTCCAATGATTTCTTGTTTTTGCGTGTTTTTTCCAATCACTTTTTTTTTCATTTTCTGCAGCAGCTTCAATTCAAATGTGCAGTCATGTATCTTTTACTTGTTTTATTTACTCAACGCAATCACAATAGATATAGGTAATGTGTACTCGACATGTATTGTTTATAGGAACATTGATTTTTATATGCAATGTTTTGAATGTCATACAATCAATGTATTGATACATGTTTGTTTGTTTTTTTGTAACCTTAATGAATATGTTTACATTTACATCAGAAGAGGATATTTTGGGGATTTCTCTACCAATATTTAAATGGTTCTAACTTTAAGTACTTTTAACTGTAGAGGTATTCAGGACACTTTCAAGCGCAAAAAAGTTTTTCATTACCTTAGGTCAATAGGAAGTGATATTATTTTTCTGCAGGAGACCCATTCTTCTACTACAGAGGAAGCATTTTGGAAATCGCAATGGGGTGCTCATGCCTGGTTTAACAGTTATGCTTCTAACAGCAGAGGGGTGGCCATTTTGATTAGTAATTCTATTTCTGTTGATGTTAAATCTATTTATAAAGATCCTAATGGTAGGTTTATAATTTTGTCTGCTGTTTTGAATGGGTTCCCAGTTGTTTTGACAAATATCTATGCTCCTAATACTGATGATCCCCAGTTTTATTTGGATATGTTTGCCCACTTAGATAAATTTGATGTGTCATCCCTTATTATTGTTGGTGATTTAAATTTAGCTTTAAGTGATCTGGATTACCGTGGTTCTCGTGATCGCCATTCAAATTTTAATGCAAGTGAAATGGTCAATATTTTGATTGAAGATTTGAATTTAATTGATGTATGGCGGCATTATCATCCTAAACTTAGGCAATATACCCGTCATCAACACAATCCAAGGTTTTATCAAGATTGGATTATATTTTGATTTCAGAAAATATGATTGGTACCTGTTATGGTTCTAAAATTCTTCCTGGTGTTAACTCAGATCATTCAATTGTTAATTTGAAATTTGATTTAGATCCCAACCCCCGGGGCAGAGGCTACTGGAAACTGAATTGTAATTATCTTCGTAAAGATGCTGATTTTATTAAATTTATTAAAAATAAAATTGAGGAGTTTAAAATGACCAATCTAAGTAACTCTGATTGCAATCCCAATTCTATTTGGGATGCTTTCAAATGTACAATTACTGGTTATTGTATTGAGTACACATCTAGAAAGAAGAAAGATAGAACATCCTCTAAGAATAACCTTATTAATAAGATTAAGGAGCTTCAACTTAAATTGGTTGACGGTCTTGATGACGATGCTTATGCTACTCTTAAGGATGAGCTTAAGGAGTTAGAATCCCAGTTGAATAAAATTATTGATTTTGAGACTGATGGTCTCATTACCAGATCCCGTTGCCGTTGGGCAGAAGAAGGTGAGAGAAGCTCCAAATACTTTTGTAATTTGGAGAAAAGATCTAATGATAAGAAAAGCATTAATCGCATCAGGACCGCCGATCAAGATATGATAACAAACAAAAAGAATATTCTGGAGGAAATTCACAAATTTTATAGTAAGTTGTATCAATATTCTGGTGTTGAACAGAATTGTACTGAGTATGATGTTACAGTTAATGATCTTTTAAATCCTCTTGATATTCCCAAGCTTTCAAATGATGATAAACATAATCTTGATCAACCCCTCTCTAAAAATGAGATTTTTCAGACTATTTGTTCCATGAATCACAATAAGTCTCCAGGGTACGATGGTTTACCTGTCGAATTTTATATAATTTTTTTTGGAATGACATTAGTGATATGCTTCTCAACTCCTTTAATTTTTCTTTTGAAAGTGGCCTCCTTAGTTTGTCTCAAAGAAATGGGGTTATTACTTTATTGCCAAAGAAAGATAAGGATCTGTTGGAAATTCAAAATTATAGGCCAATCTCACTTCTTACTGCTGATTACAAAATTATTGCTAAGACTATGGCTAACCGTTTAAAGAAATGTATTGGTAATTTGATCCATTCAGACCAATCTGGCTTTTTAAAAGGCAGAAGCATTGGTAATAACATTAGGCTACTTTTAGATGTAATTGATTTTACTGAGGCGAATGATATCCCTGCTGCTGTTATTTTATTAGATATCCAAAAAGCATTTGATTCGGTCAGTCATGAGTTTCTCTTTAAAGTGTTGGATCATCTTAATTTTGGTGAAAGTTTTATCAAATGGGTTAAAACTTTTTACTCTGCCAGGAAATCCTATATTATTAACAACGGCTTTCTTACAAAATCAGTTAATATGGAACGGGGCATTTTTCAAGGTTGCCCGATTTCCCCATACCTTTTCCTTTGCGTTATGGAGACACTTGGGAGTGCAATTAGGATTAATCCCAATATTAAAGGTATTTTTGTCAACCAGAAAGAATTGAAAGTGTCCATGCTTGCTGATGACACTACTTGTTACATTGATGGTTCAAAGGATTCATTTCAAAATTTATTTGATATCCTCAATATTTTTGGTAAATGTTCGGGTTGTAATGTAAACTTGTCTAAATCCAAATCTATTTGGATAGGTTCCAAAAAAGGTAATCAAGAGTTCCCATTTCAAGATAAGGGGCTTTGCTGGGTTCATGACAAATTCAGTTACCTTGGTATTAATTTTTCCCTCAATTTGAATTCGCTCTTTGAGTTAAATTATAAGGTGAAATTAAAACAAATTGAACAAACCTTAAATTGTTGGAAAGCTAGAAGTTTGTCTCTCATTGGGAAAATTTGTGTCATAAAATCTCTTTTGCTTCCACAGTTGTTGTATCTCTTTTCAGTGCTTTGTATTAAAATTCCAGAAACTTTTCTCAAAAATTTGAATAAATTATTTTTTAATTTCATCTGGAATGGGGGAAAAGACAGAGTAAAGAGAGATGTTTTATGTCTGGATTATGCTTTGGGTGGTTTACGTATGGTTAATGTAACGTGTTTTGCGGTGGCTCAAAAATTGATTTGGGTAAAATATTTACTTGATGACAACTACGAGTGCATGTGGAAATCTCTTGAGTTATCTTTTCTTCAGAAATTTCATTGCGATGTTAAAATTCTTTGGAAATCTCATGCACCTGAAACCATTCTTTCCCGACTGAAGAATGTGCAGCTTGCTGATTCAATCAGATCGTGGTATGCATTTAGAGACAAAGCCACTGAAGACCTTGGTTATGAGATCCGAGAAATGAGGAGTCAGAATTGCACTTGTATTTGGTTCAATAGGAATATTAGATCCAAGTCAAAACAGTATTTTTATTATGACTCTTGGTATTCTAAAGGGATTCATACTTTATCTGATGTTCTTTATGATAATCTTCCCACCCCAGTTTTAAAATCTTTTGACGACTTAATAATTGAATTTGATATTCCATACAGAGATAGGAGAAAATATGATATGTTAATGGATAGCATTGTTCATTATTGTGGGATGCTGGATGACTTTGAGGACCAGGATTTTGACACCTTTGATATTTTCTCAAATAATTTAATACTGGCCCTCAGGGTCCCTCGCTACACTTACAGTATTATGAAAAATAAGTCTCCCCCTGAGAGAATTCAAAATTTCTGGGAAGATATCTTTGAAAACTTTTGTAATAAGGGGAATATGGAGTGGGAAGAAATTCATACTCGGAATTTTAAATGTACTATTGAGACTCAATTAAGATCTTTTTATTTTAAATTATTCCATAAGGCCATTGCTCTCAACAGCTTTCTCCACAAAATTGGGAGAAAAGACTCCCCACTTTGTTTCTTTTGTGACAAATTTCCCGAAACTGTGGTTCATGTTTTTGTGAATGTGAAAAAGTTAAATTCATCTGGAATGATTTATTTAACCTGATAAATGACAAACTTCATTTAGATATTCAATTTAATAGTTTTGATCTTATGTTTGGTATTGCCAATGACAAATTTCTTTCCTTTTTAATATTATGCAGTAAATACCAATGATATAAAGCGTAAGCGTAGATGAGAAACTCGCAGTTTCGAATGAAGTCAGGCGCACTACTCCGCGTCGTGATATCTTTTTCCCTGAAAAGGGTCCAAAGTGCCATCGATTTTCAGTTGTTTTCTCCACATTTATGACGGTTTTTCATACGTTTTTGTGTCTTAATCCAAACTCCAAAGACATTTCCTCGATGGTGGGATATTATTCTCACAGATACGACGTATTTTTAGGCAAATCGTTATGATTTTAACATAAAATTGGCAAGAAACAAAATTTTGGTCAAACTGTCAGTTACGCCCTTTTGACATAAAAACGTCCGTGGCAGCTGGGTACCAAAAAGTACCCAGCTCAGATGAGTGCATAATGTCAGGAGGAACGCACGCGTAGTGCTTGCGTTTACCCAACGTGGTGTTCGCGGTAGCTGGCGCGTACATTTCTCACACTCCGGCCCAATAACCATGATAACTGGTAAAACTGGTCAAATTCCCGCACAGCCACTAACTCTGATTAAAGTTGACAAAATTGGGCGGATTTATGCATTAAAACGACCCGGAAAACCATTGTGGTCTTTAAATAAATAATGACTTATGAAATGGCATCAATGTAGCAAGAAAGTCAAGGGTTTTCAAGTTGTTTACACTGACACTTTCGGGTGATCGAGTATTTCAAATTCGCCACCCCACCTCAAAAAAAATGCGTTCATCACAGAAACTCAAAATTAATTTAATTAATCTTTCATTAAATGTAAGTTTTTCATTTTAATGTAATTCTTTGTTTTGTTTTTTCATTTTTGTGTCATTGATATTTGTCATATTCTGAATCGTCTGATAATATTATGTTCCAGTGCTGTCTTGTCTATAAAATAGAATTCATTATTATTTGCTATGCTTAAATATTTTGTTATAGGTCCTAGCCTACTTAGTATATTTTATCTGTTTGTAGGCCTAGGCCTCCTTCAAAGTAATTTGGTCTATCAAAGTTTAAGAAAATCATGGGATAAAATCTAAGAAACCTATTTTGCAAATTACGAAAAATTTTGTTTAAATTTCGTTATGAATTACGTTCTTTTACCGATTGAAATATTTCAATCTTGTATAGCGCTTGATTGTTGATGATAATTATTGGAATATCTTACATGTCTAAATGGATTGAAAAAGGACTGAATTTGATTTTTGGATTGGTTCATTGCGTAGACTTGTTTCACCATCAAATCAATTAGTGATAGGCCTACTCCTAATTTACTGCCATATGCGTTGCATGCGCTTCAAACTTTTTAGAATGAATAAATTATGTTAAATGTGTAATGAATTGGAAAGGATTTGACTTTATCTTCAGTCGGCAAAAGATTGAAACAATCTTTTCAGCTGAATATTCAAGTGGAAAAGATCAGTTGCTAAAAGATAGAGAGATTCAAGTTTATTGATTCGAAGACATAATGTAGGCCTATGTTTCCCATACGGTATATTAAAAATCACTATCAGAGAAGGTTTCTGTCAATTTTAAACCGAAATAACAAGGTATTAAAAAGTGAAAGAAACCCCGGATGAAACCCCACTGGCTATATTTCGTTGATTAACGTGGATTTTTATTGGGGGGGGGGGGCAAAAATGAACCAATTTCATATTGTAAGATCTGGGCCGAATATGTAAGATCGCACATTAAGCCCCGTGGCCATAAAAAGAACGAAAATTCAAATAGGTCTACCATAGTATTTCAACTGAATATTCTTTCGAAAACGATTTGTCCATTATATTGTTACAATCAGCAAAAGAATGAAAAACAATATTTTTAATTGAATATTTATTCGGACAATTTAAGAGAGTAGGCCTACATGTAGGCCTATGCCTATTTATGTTTTATGTTTATTTATCTTTAATTAACACTCAGCACGTTAGTCCATGTCGATATGTGTATTGTTATACAAGGCTCACTCGACTCAGTCATTTAATTAGGCAATGGAACCAGGGAATAAATAATTGAATTCGGTGTTGGAAATGAGCAAAATCTTTTTGATTGAATATTTATTAGGAGTATTATAATAGGCCATGCTTATAACTTGAATAAAAGTTTGCTAAAGTTAAAAGGTGCTAATATAGCTTACCTATCTATTTGAGATAGTTGTGATTTATAAGCCTATATTTATTATACTTCATATAGGCTATCATAGGCCTACTAATTTAGGCTCCGGCTTGGTCTTTATGATTAGCCTATAGCGCAGTTGTTTTCATGAAAATAAGCAACAATAATACCGTTCTGAATAAAATGAATAATGAATTGAACATATAACCACTAAAAAACAACAGGACAACGATTATTATTAACGGTTTCTTGTACAATTTACGGGGTAGGCCTACAAACTACAATCCATTCAAGGCTCATCAATGTTGACCAACTGCAGTGGTAACACGTAAATTTATCTCCCAATATTGCGTGCTGACTCTTTTTACGCTCTCACGACAGCATCGTCGCGCACTCACGGCGTACTCAGTGCGGAGTTCGCGATGGTTAATATCAGCACGCGAAGATCAAAACAAAAAGGTTCGACTTCACTACGCACCGGCCTACGCGCTATATGCGTCCTTTCTAGCCTCCTTCGGAGGCGAAGGAGCGTTCCGATTTCAATGGTAAATACTACATTTACAGATGTAGATTTCAGGAAGTGAACCCAAATTTTACTGCTTTGAAAAACTTCATTTTGATGAAACGTAAAGTGGAATATGACATTGCTTATAAAAAGGGTAAATTAGGTAACCATTTTAAAAAGTGGTGCTTTGAATTTTAATGTACTGGTACATGTACTTTGTTATACATTTTGTACATCTAGTGTTATGCCATATTGTTGCTTGTATAGACTCTGTATCTATTTACTATATGTACATGCTGCAGTATCTTATAATATGTATTTTTAATACTTTTGCAGCTGTTGTTGTAATTCTCTGTGATTATTTTTTGTTTTCCTTTCTAATAAAAAAACATAATGACAAAAAAAACAACAGTATAGACCTTTTTCTGATGACGTCACCTAATCGATATTGGGGTCTGAGATGTAAACAAACAACACGTGCGTTTCTCACGTGTCCACGGTGTAAAAACACCAAATACTGCGTATTTTCTCCTCTGTTTTGTCATATTTCACTTTAGCTTCCATAAAATAGTTGTTAAAACGGGAACTGTATACTAGTTACCTTTGTTCCAGTTTGTTTTGATGCCATAAAATACAAAAGATACGGAAAACCGCGATGCTTTTTAAAATTCAATCGTTG
This sequence comes from Amphiura filiformis, assembly GCF_039555335.1. Taxonomy (NCBI): domain Eukaryota; kingdom Metazoa; phylum Echinodermata; class Ophiuroidea; order Amphilepidida; family Amphiuridae; genus Amphiura; species Amphiura filiformis. Next base: position 49,535,093 of record NC_092644.1, on the reverse strand, counting down.
TTTTGTTTCACAATTTTGTTTACTTTTTACACCGTGGCGAACTAAACGCGTACTGCGAGCTGGCAATTTCGCGCAGGACGCCTAGCGTGGCGCAAAGTTGATCGCGCGCGCCGGCGCGGTAATTGCGTTTGGGTGCTAATGACTCGAATGCTGGACCCCAATATCGATTGATTGGTGACGTGTGAGAAAAAGGTCTATAGGAGGACACATTCCATACTGAAAATTTTAGACGTTAGGTTTATTTCCATTACAAACACATGAACAGGTCTGACATATTGTAATGTTTGAAATTTGACTCCTATGGACTCAGGTGTAACTTTTAAAACTGCCTCTTTTTTTACATAATGAACCACTGTGGCCGAACGCAATGAGGTGTGACACTACAAATTAGTCCAGATTTGTAAAACAAATAAGGTTACTCATAACTTTTTACAATTTTACATTTAGTTAAATAATTTTCGATTTCTTTCAAAAATCATTAGGGGGAACTTTAAAAAAAAAATCATTAGGGGGAACTTAAAAGTTGTGCACCCTATATTTTGCAACGAGAATGACGAAGTTTTATAATCTAGCAAACACAAAACGTTTTATAGACAAACTTTTAAATGTCGGGTTTTAAATGTTAGGGTATAAAAAGTAGCAAGTGGGTCATTTAGGCCTATTATATCGATTATAAAATAATACCATAAATAGTGCACACTCTTAAGTTTTAAAATGAAAATATGTGGAAAATGTTGGTAAAATCTTGCAAACCAACATTTTTCCGTTTAAATTTTTTTTAAATGTTTGGCAGCCATCTTGGTTAATCTTGGCGGCCAACTTGAAATTTCTCATGTTTAATGATACACCAAATTATTCATCTGATCACAAGGATGTCAAAAATGTATAGTTTGTGCTATTTACGTTAGAGGCAAATTGTTTGTCTTGTTATGAGAATCAAGAACAGGTACAGTACTTGCCATCTAAAAAGGCCTCAAAGTTTTACCCTCTATAGTATTTTAACACAGTGGATATACAAAAGTATCCTTTTTCTGATTCATATCAGTTAGGAGCTGAACAATAATTATGAGCCCTGGGGAGGGTAAAATTGGTGGGGGGACAATAAATTGTTGGCGATCCGAAAGGGGGGGCAAGCAATTTTTGGCAAGCCGAGAGGGGGGGGCAAGCGATTTTTGGCACACATTCATGCGGCACCTTTTTAATAAAACGCTCTAAAAAGACTTAGGAAAACAGTTCATGAAACGCTTAAATATACAAAATTTCCTGCTCGCTGCGCTCGCAACATACATCTAGACCATTTAAGGTGTGCAAATTGGGATCCCAAAAATTTCCCATGCTCAAAAGTGGGGGGTGGGGCAAAGATTTTTTGGCGGGCTGAGAGGGGGGCAAGCGATTTTTGGTGGGCCGAGAGGGGGGTGGACAAGCGATTTTTGTGTCAAAGGGGCAGCTGGCTTCTCCCTGTGGAACATCCTGCCTCTTCTTTCCATCCCTCTCCTATCTCCTGCCTCCCTCGGATATAGGTCGCCGGAATATGTTTTAGAATATTAGGCCATTTTTTAGGCAAGAGGCAGGGGGGGCAGCTACACCCATGTGGAACATCTTGCCCACCTCTGATCGTCAAAATGTTTTTTTCTTTAGTTTCGTCCAATTGTACCCCCTAAAAGTTACATTTCACACACACAATATAATGTCTACACTACTGGGTTATCAGCGTTATGAGGATAGATTAATATTGTTGGTGTTGTTGCTTATTTTTTTCCTAAGCGTAATATAATTATTACTTTGTGTACACTCGCTTATTGATATGCAGGTACCGACTACCTTCAGAGTATGTATTCCCATCAAGGACAAGAAAAAGATTGTTACTGTTATCCTCTCATTACGTACGAAACAAGATAAAATGCAGAATAGATCAACAAAGAGAATTCAAATGAAACATTTCGACAAATTTGAAAGCAACAAATTTAAAAGAAGCGGGCTCGTTGCCACAAAAGATGTCTACCTCCCGATGAATCAAGACATACATTACCAATACGCCGTTCAAACTGGATTACTGAGAGAATGGAAATCGGAAAAGGAATGGAGATCGGCTGCCCCTCCAAAGACAGGTTATGATATATTTCAACATAGAGTTGAAATAAGTCACAACGCTTCATCATGCAACACCTGTACAGGTGGGAGTTTTCTACATGTTAGATCAATGCTAACAGCATTAACAAATGACAATCTGATGAAGTCGCTTCTAGAAATTGATGAAATTGGATTCCCAGGCAAACTATGCATTGAGCAAACATTTGAAGATTTCTTCAAAGATTGGCTTGACAATGAGTTGACAAAAATCGAACACCATGATGAACAGCAGAAGCAGCAGCAGAGTCTACATGTGTGGAAAAAAGTCATGTTTTTAATGGTGTTGCTTGCCAAAGTGAAGGCAAAAACAACTTATAAGACGCAGTGGTTTTTTGAAGAAAGGAAATTGACTCTACTTAGTGGCTTTATGGGTCAATGCAGCCGGGACGACATACCATCGTCAATGTTGGAAAAAGAAGTAGAAGACATCGCTATATGGATTGTTGAAGGTTTACGTGGGAATTGGGTTTTCCTGTGGCAATACCTTAGCAATCTTATATCAGTTGGACGGCTTCGTCATCTTAGAGACCGAGTAAAGCCTCCAGATTTCTCACCTGCACATGGTAATAAAGCTACTCATCAACTGCAATCAGCTTTATCTAACCTGTTAAACAAGCCTGAGTACTCAGAAGAATTGATGATCTGTGTTATCGGGGAGATCAAGGATATCAACACGCTAGTAAAGCTTTTGCAAGCGTTATCAGTAGAAAAATTCCGACCGATCATGGAAAACTTTAAAGTAATTCAAAACGTGTCGAAAAGATTTGAAGAATTAATTCAAGGTCACCGAAAAGACCTTAATATGTTGACGCAACTCTGGAAAAATGTCAGGAGATTTCAAATACAAGGAGTAAGACTGGCGCTACGTCACTGTATACATCGGTACTTCAAGGAGGAGACGACGTGGTCACCAGCTGACGCAAATGTTCATACGCTTCTACTCGATCGGGAGCTTTATGAAGGAAAGAAGTCATTTCTGCAGATAATGAACATTGTTCTCTGCGTGAAATCGTCATGTGACAAGCTTTATTGCTCACAACAATTGTTCCTTAAAGTAATTCAAGAATCCAGCATCTTGAAGTTATTGGAGCAGCAAGAACTGAAAGAGTTGATAGAAAGAGGAATTCAATCAATATCATCGTGCCCTTGCAAATGCGACAAAACACACTACAAGGAGAAAGTAGAAATTTCACTGAAGATACAACATACGATCAGTCGTAGTGATTACCTGAAAGGAGATGAGGTCATCCTTACACGAGCCAATGAGAGCATTCACAAATTGCTGAAAAGGGTACCCATGGACGCAATTTTGGAATTTATATGCAAAGCGTCTGCGACGGAATGGTCAGATGAACAACTGGGGTTTCTTACAGGTCACGTCAACGATCGACTACGCCGTGAAGATAAGAAAGAACAATCACAAATATTGGTCAAAATCCTCAGGGATTCTCAGGCAAGTGATAAGGTGACCATACGGTCACTAAGTGTCGCATCTATCTTGAGGAAACTACTAGATATTATCGCCGAAGAGGTCTTTGCTGGTGAACAACACCATTCTATTGATGAGGGTTGGTTTCCCAACTTTGAAGCAAACGTTTTAGCTCTTATCCACTACAATGAGTTTCTAGCAATGACTTTTCAAGTATCTGACAGCAGCACATACCAATTTCACGACCATATTGGATTGAATGCGATAGCTTCTCTTCTTAAACGTTTACCGACAAATGTTTCTGAAGGAGATGTGACAATTGCGTTTGTGGATGAAATACTCAAAAGAAAAAACGATGTATTTCTACTGATAAAATCATTGCCTGGTGGCCATTTGAGTGGGGACCAGTGGACCGATATATGCAAATCCGCTAAAGACACAAAAGACACGTATTTTAAGACCCGCAGTTTTCTTCAACATCTCATTACATATCTAGCAGATATATGTCAGTTGGCAATTGTAGCTAATGCCAAAGAGGTTTCTGAGAAAGCACAAGAATGTGTTAGGGATAAGGCAGGCAAACTTTTATTGTCAAAAACAAGTTGTCCGGAATATTGGGGATGCCTTCATTCACTCATACCTTTTGCCACAGAATTAAGGCATCTTGTGTATTCCGTTACGTTCTTTAACGTGTGCCGATCTTTCTTTGATGGAAGCATCCCCGACCTTGACATTCTTCTCGTAGGAAAGGTGACGACAAGTAAATCTACGAAGCTATCACATGTCTCTAAAGGAGAAGGATCCAACCCAATCACTTACAACGAATTCATTGACATAATATGCAGGCAATGTCTGCCTGTATATCGCAAGTATGGCTTCGTAGTGGCTCGCTGTGATCTTAACGTTCCAGTCAGTATAATCCTGAATCTGACAGAAGGAATTGACAATATTGGTAACGATTTAATTGACGAACTTTCGTTTTTGTCGAAAGAGTGTGGTGAGGAGGCCTCCAGTAGAATGAAAGAGGCCATAGTGAGCCTCATGAAGATTCCCACACTGTGCCAAAGAGCACAGCAGTTAAAGTCAGTTTTTCGAACATTCGATGTGACAGATGATAAGAAGGCTACTTTTAAGGCGCTTGATACTCTAATTCACCTGTCTGATAGTGAAAGCAAACATAGTCTAACGCTTGGCCAAATACACAAAGCCGTAAGAAGATTAGATGAAATAGAAGAAAAGTTCACACCAAAGAACTGTTGGCCAGTTATTGAACAATTGACAAATTGCAGAAAGCTCATTCAATTTGTACGCAGTGTTATTCAAGAGGATTTGAGGTACCTAGTTGATGCCGTGGAAGAAAGGTCTGATCAAAGTGTGAATGAGCAAACTGTGTCTGCCCTCATCGACGTCAAACAGTTCATGACTCCCCTATTAGGAGTGACAGTAGCAACTCAAGCAGAGGAGTTGATAGAAGGAATCTATAAAACTATCAAAAACACCCTTGAGACAGAAACAACAGAAAGCATTAGCACAAAGATCAATACGTGTGTCAATAACTTGTACAATTTAGAGGACTTGCACAAGAATGTTGCAAACAGAGGAGAGATGACAAAAGAAAAAATATACAATGCTACAACACGTGGAGTTTTTAGATTCAAAATGACCAGTACAGACGAAAGATGCCAAGCAAAACTGACGTATAAAAGAGAAGGAAAACACGTTACCTATGGCCTAGAGGAACTGAATGATTTACATAGCAGAGCGCTTTTAATTGGCAATTCACAAATACAAACAGAGGTTTACGACACTGAAAGCTTATCCAGTCGTGTAAGGCCAGAATTACCCAAATTTGTAGCACGTGTTAACGCTGTCAATGACATTGTGAAACTTTGTCAACGCCTCACAGAATCAGGACATTTTGAATTCAGGGAATTCGAAGCTTCTGGAAAGGATAATGACTCTTTAGAAAAGATCAGAGATCAACTGAAGAGGAAATTAGACGACTGGCAGAATGATATATCAGAGGCAAGGAAGCAATTCTATTTTCTGAACTTCTTTCAGTCCAAACAGCTCGGCATACTTGATCGTTTTTTTAATACTGATGTTGAAGTGTTCTTTGAGTTGGTTTTGCTTTTTCGCTTCGTTAATCCAACCATTGAAGTTAACACAAGTCTTAGGAATCATTACAAAGCTCCTACTGGAAAGAAGAATCCAAGAAACAGTCTTCTACAACTAGGCGGTGCATTAGATAACATATACAAAAACGCCGTATACCCTGATAGAAAAATACCCGGATTTGAACAAAGTTCAGGATCCCGCAAAGATGTGAATGTCACACATGGAAGTGTGTTTGTTGCAGAACTCGAAACTGGGTGCAGCAAAGTTATCAACGTTCTGTTACACTTGTACCAGTATACTACGTGTTATTTACCAGAACCAAGTCAAATCGTCTTCTGCCATTCAGGAACATCGTGGGAAGAGGTATGGTTGTTGCTTGAGAGATGTAAAGCTGCGGTTCTACAATATCCTGCCAGAAATGTGTTATATTGTCTTGTCAGTGTGGAACAGCTACCTACTGAAACACAATTCAAACTCGTAGAAGAGGTCAAGAAAATGAACAAAGATAACAAGCGGTTCCTTCTTGCTCTTATTTGTTGCTCTGGACATTACCATCATATTATTGATCAGTTTTCACCAAACTACACACATAAATTGGGTGGATATAGCGATTCAGAATTAAGAACATGTTTTAATGAAGGGTGGCCTGCTCTCGATACAGGATTGGCGGATGCTGCATTGAAGCAACGCGGTGATCTTATCGCTAGTGTGACTGTCCTTACATCCAGCCAACCAGGACTCGGGAAATCAGAGTACGTCAAATGGGTCGCATCATCAATACAACGCGTTGTGAGTACATTACAAGTCAGCGGTCCATTTAGTAAAGATGGACTTGTTAAGATGCTGCAAACGTTACCAAAGAAGAAGCAGTGTGTATTACACATAGATGCCTCAGAAATGACAGAACGACAAATGTTCGATTGTTTCATTTTTGAAATAGCAGTAATCGGAATGGCCGTATCTGGCACACAAATATGTGCATCCCTTCACCAGTTATAATACTTGAAGTTGCAAACACGCAAAAAGATGTATTAAGAAATTCGTTGCCAGTTTGTTGCGCATTCCCTAGAAAACACCTTCAATGGCATGGCTTTGACAAATATGTGATCAGTGAAGAGATCGGTAGCCCTGTTCAAGTTGTTTGCCACTATCTTCAAGCAATGAAAGATGAAACACTTGATACCAAAGACATCAAACTAGTTGGACGTCCACAGCTTAAACCACTAAGGGCAGAAGAATGCCGAGCAATATTAAAGCTGCAATATCCTGATGAAGAAGGACTGTCATTCACAATTGTTGATACTTTCCTGAGTCTATTTGCCCAAGAACTACGAAGAATGTCGGCATCGATGTATTTTGACACCAGATTTCTTGAGAGGATGGTAGGAAAGGAGCGCAAAAAAGATCTGCGCAGTAAATTTGTAAGAAAAATGCTTGATGTGTCACGGCAATTTTCTGCTCGGTCTGTCAAGACGTCACCAGTGAATGAAAATCCTGACCTCCGATCGAGATCCAGCGTCTCAGCAGTAAACGTGGTATCCAGAATGGAAGACATGGTTATGTGGAATGAAAGCAATCATCTGTTTTTAGCATTTCATCGTCAAGACTCGCAGACGGTGACTCCCATATACAGAGACATAACTATGGTTCCACGTGACATTCAAAATTTGTTCAACACACAATTGCCGAACAAATATCACACCATGTTGGAATACAATCGTATGTTTCATGACGATCTGCAACGAGAACTCGAAAAAGTATGCCGAAAAACGAATAAGCCTTTCGACAGATCGAAGCTTCAAGAACTGAGTACAGGATACGCATTAACTCCTGATAACTTCCTCAAGATGATCCTTATTTATCTAAGGATCCAATCACACATTCCTGTCATAATTATGGGAGAAACCGGATGTGGAAAGACGACGCTAGTTATGTATTTGGCACGTGTCTGTGAAGTTCTTTTTTTCAAGCTGAACCTCCACGCTGGTGTAACAGAAGAGGATATCGTTGAAAAGGTTCAAGAATGGAAACAATCAGCGACAAGCACTCAATCCGGAGAAACATGGGTGTTTTTAGATGAAATCAACACGTGCGATCACCTTGGTTTATTAAACGAGATTGTTTGTCATCACAGATGCAAAGGAGAACACATTCCCTCAAGTGTAGTATTCATTGCTGCGTGCAATCCATACCGTCTGCGTGACAAAGCCACTACTCAAGTCGGTTTAGAAGGAAAGGCAAACTGGAAAAGAGATGAACAATCAAAACTCGTTTACAGAGTCCATCCATTACCCGAGACAATGACGGATTATGTGTGGGACTATGGTGCACTGAATGAAACAGACGAACGCAAGTACATTGAAAGCATGCTTGGGCAAAATGAGAGAACATTTGCTGCTTTGATACTTATGTCACAAAGGTTTATGAGGAAACACGAAGGCAATAATCACTGTGTCAGCTTGAGGGATGTCTACAGATGTAAACATCTTAAGACGTATTTCATCAAGGAGTTCTTTACTTCAGAGAAACAAATGGTAGAGATATATGTTTCTACTGAGCCATATCTTGTAAATAGCGAGGATATAAGATCCATGATTCTTGCCCTGTGTCACTGTTACCACTCCAGACTGATCAAAGAAGCAGAACGTAGCAAATATCGAGATGAAATTGCTCAAACATTAAGTCGTAGTGAAGGACTGAAAATAACATCTAAACAAGTTGAGCAAATAATTGAACGGGAACAAATGGACCTCCTTGAACGTATGGAATTGCCCAGAGGGATTGCCAGAAATGAAGCACTGAGAGAAAATGTGTTTGTCATGTTGATTTCGATTCTCAACAAAATTCCAGTCTTCGTTATAGGTAAACCTGGATGCAGTAAGTCGTTAGCTATGCAACTGATACGGAACAATCTCAAAGGTGCGGGCTCCAAAGATGAATACTTTCTCACACTCCCACCCGTTTTAGTCATTTCATACCAAGGGTCAGAGTCGTCGACGTCTGAAGGCATCATTAAAGTCTTCGAAAAGGCAAAGAACTACAAAGAACACAACCCACGTGATTTACCTGTGGTCCTTTTAGATGAAATTGGATTAGCTGAAAACTCTAGTTTTAATCCTTTGCGTGTGTTGCACAGCCAGCTCGAACCCCAAATGGGCGGATTTCCGCCCATTTCGGTAGTTGGCATATCTAACTGGGCATTAGATTCTGCAAAAATGAATCGAGCAATTCATTTATGTCGTCCAGAACCGACCAAAGAAGATCTGGAGAAGACTGCAGTGTCAATAAGAAGCAATGCTATTTCAAGCATACGACAAGGTATACGACCAGCTATTAGCGATGACTGCATAAAAGGACTAGCCAAATCGTACTTTGATTATCAATCGATGTCAAGTCATAGCAACTTCCATGGTCTTCGGGACTACTATTGTCTTATCAAATATGTAGCAACAGAAGCAGTCAAACACCATAGCGAGGAACCACATGACATTGTAGAAAGGGGGCTCTTGCGAAATTTTGGTGGTTCAAAAGCAAAAATGGAAGCCATCGAGAAGATATTCTCAGGAAACGTAGGACAAATGGAACTAACATCGAAGCGACAAGATGTCCTGGAGCTAATCACAGACAACGTAGATGATCAAAATGCTCGACACTTGATGCTTATTACCAGAGGTGATTCAGCACTCAACATACTAGAACGACATCTGCAGGTCAAAGAATCCAGCAGAGATATAACGATCATACACGGAAGTAAATTCAGCCATGATAAATCTGAGCAATACAATTATCAGATGCTCAGCGAAATTATCCTATGCATGGAGAGAAGTCTGCTCTTAGTCCTGAAAGATCTTGAAGGCATTGGTATATACGAAAGTTTATACGATATGCTGAATCAAAACTACACAGTAGTTGGGGAGAAGAAGAAGATCTGTCGTGTGGCGTTAGGTGCGTACAGTAATCCAATGTGCCAGGTCGATGATTGTTTTCGATGCATCGTAATGATTGATGAGAACAAGGTGGATTTGTCAGATCCTCCATTTCTGAACAGATTTGAAAAGCAGTTCATTACAATTTCGGATGTTATGTCTGATGTTCAATTAGAAACAACTGAAATTGTACGCCAATGGACTGAAGAGTGGATTGAAGTACGTGATACATCAACGGTTACATGTACGTATCAAGAGGAAGAAGAAGAAGAGGGAGGAGGAAAGGAGGAAGAAAAGAAGAAGAAGAAGATAAGAGAGGACAAAACGAGACAACTAAAGGGAATATTTCTGGGGTTCCACGAGGACACGTTGCTTTCACTGGTTTACTCACAAAGTCTGGACAGTGATGGTAAATTTGAGGAAGATCCTAAAAACCTTGCGGAGATCTGTAAAAACGTGCTGTTAAAATTAGCGTGCCCGGGTGCAGTCCTAAAGTTAACAAAGTCAAAGCTTTGTTTAGAGAGCCCTTCAAAGTGGAAGAATTAAAACGTACGTACTTTAACCTACCAGTTCACCGTGGCTTTCGACAATTTTATGAAACTGAAATCACCAAAAATCAGAATACACAACTCATTATCTACACACATAGCAGTATTCACTTTGATTTTCAAGAATGCCTTGAGGATATCTCCTTCCAGGTAGAGAAGTTGAGCAATTTCAAATCACAACATGACTTAACCAATCGAATACAGGACTTCTGGAAAAGTGACGCGACATTGATGATTTTACAATGTATGCCATCGTTAGACGCGGATGCCAGAAATATGTCCCTAGCAAAATGTCGGCTAGATCAAATTCGAAAGGAATATCTCAAGGACCACGAAAACCCGAATAAGCATGTTTGTATTGTTGTACATCTTGACCGTAGTCAAAGTCAGACCACATCTCAGCCTTGGCATTTCAGTTTTCTTTGTGGATGGCAACAATTCACTATTGATTCCCTAGAAAGCGCAAGTCCTGTGTTGGGTGATTGCCTCCAGAAAAGTTTGGCGGAAATATTTGACTCAAAGGATATGCAGTGGCAGAAAGTGATAGACACAAACATGCTTGTGTGGTGCTTTAACTGCATTCTATACACAGAGAACCCCAGAAATGTCGACAGCTCCCTTCAACTGGCACACTCTATATTTCAATCTGATGATGTAATGAAATGCTTTCAGAGGCAAATACACAAATACTTGATCAGGAAAGAAAGAGGTTCGATAACGAGCAACAGCCAAGACTGGCAAATGGAAGTAGCATGTAACACGGAACTTTTGAGGACATGTTCAACACTTGTCGGAGCAATGCTGGAGCACATGAAGCAGCAAATTCGCATACCTCTGGCAAAGATCATAATCTTCTTGGAAAAAGTCAACTCTTGGAAGGGAAGTTGTAATCCTTTATCGACAGGAAAACCGAATGCTACCGAGAATGAAAAGGCGAGCAAAGACGAACACGTGTATTGGCAGGCATGTTTTCAAGATACAGAAGTATTTGACATAGCAGCCGATGACATTGGGGAACCTTGTGGCAGTGAAACCTGCCCAGTACCACGCTCATTGCTTAACTTGAAATACCCGTTCTTCATACGCTTCCATCAAATGATAGGAAGTTATCTAGAGTGGTTGCTGAAGGGAACAAGTACCAACTTCGATAAATGTACAGATGAGCGTCTACACTTGCAACTGTATGACCTGATAAGAAACCTACCAAACTTCAACCACAATGACTACCTTGAACGCCACAAAGAAGATTTCATATACGATTTGCTTAATGTGTATTCAGAAAGGTTTGCACCAAACATGAGCGCCGATCTGCGAGTTGAAGTGATGAAATTACTTGTTGCGGTACCTACACCATCAGCAGATCAAGGTAGTGACGCCTTCAAATGCATTGCAGACTATTACGTGTTTATTTGCTTAAACCAGAAAATCCTCTCGGCTGAGATGCAATTAATCTCGGTTTACGAAATAACAAAGAATGATGTAACAAATCTTCTTCGAAAGCTGCACAATGTAAAAGGAGGAGTTGTATCAAATGATGAGTCTAATATCCCTTCTACATCAGGAGCAGAACCTCCGCGATCTCCTTCTGAAGATATGTCACATCACGAAGTTGAGGAAGTGTCACCAAGTGATATTCATGTGGATATTACAGAAGATACAACACAAAGCAGGAACTATGTTGACGACATACGAACCGAAGACACATTACATGCCAAAATTGTGACTGAAATCTGCAAGGCATTACTTCCTTTCGGGGAAGTACTTGACTGTTATAAAGGACTTGAAGGATGGCAACAGTTAACGAATTTTGTGCTTCTTCTAGCTGAGCAAGTTAGCATTGAAACATCAATCTTGACCGGTCAAATGTGCTCTGAAACCTCCATTCTACATTTTCTTCGACTTTGTCGTGATTTCGTCACCCTTGCAGTTTCATTGAATTTGCCAGAGCCACACAAATTTGTGATATCACTAGCGAATCTTGCACTTGAGACGGATTGCAAAGATGTTCTTGATAACGAAGAAGTATTTCACTACATCAATCAGCAACTTGACAATTCAAGCATACCTAAAGATAGCAAGGAAGCATTCCTTTCATTGTACTTTAACCGATGCCTGGATGCTAATCTAGACACACCCATCTTCTGTTCTATCTTGAAGAGTCTGGTGACACAATCTGGACATCTACCAGTAGGTTCTCACCCCGTATTGCGTAATATTCTTCACAATGATATCAAAGAAGATACAGATCACGATTCCCTTCCATTATGTGAAGATGTCATTCTCACCGGCAAAATTGACGAAGAGAGATTTCCGAACATTTTTGCAATTGACGTCGAACTGCAAAGCCTTAAAAGAGAATGCCACTTTACCATAGTATGTTGTGATATCATCGAAGATATAGCTTTTTATAATAACCTTTCTTGGGTACAAATCAGCGACGTGACTTCTTCAGATTGCCAATTAATCAAAACGGCTACCAAGGCTGTCGAACTTGTTTTCAACAAGCCCAACGATGCAGATGATGTAATGCAAAACAGTTCTTTCCAATATGTATGCGCTGGATCATTTCTGAGAGCTTTTATCAGAGCAACGGCTGAGTTCTTCCATTTGACGAAAGATCCTAGACTTTTTACCCTGGGACAAAAGCATCATTTGCTTGGAAATACGTTGTTGAATGACATCCTACATGATAAATACCACGAGGTGTCTGGTTTAATGCTGTATCTGCTGAAATGTATGAGGACTCATATCAGTCTGTTTGATTTGGAGAAGTGGGTTGATACGATATCCGACAAATTGAATGTTCTGAATCGTTTAAAGTTCCAGGAACACCTACTTACCTCCCGTCTGGGCCACAATCCCTTGAGCTACTTGCCTTACTACAAGGAATCGACGTCCGCTGTTTCTCTCTTGCTGGGACAGCAGCGCGACAGATCAAAAATGAATAAGTTGATAACGACAGCCAAATCAAGCACTGATCATCAACTTGGCCTCGTAGCAGCATTTTCAGAGATGTTTTACTGGGTGCAAAGTACCACAGGAATGGTTGATTCTGACATAACGGAGGCTACGTGGATTTGCGGTAAGATTAAGGAAGTATTACCAGCATCATGCAGTTACTTTTTGCAGCGTCTTCTAACAACTGAAAAGACTCGGGATGTTCTAGACCTAGCGGACGCCGATCATGATGCTCTTCATCGGAAATCTGTCATCATACATGCGACCTGTTTAGACATTGCTTTGAATGGGAAGATACATATTGCTCTAGATGAACCTATGAAGGAATCTACCCCGAACACGAGATGCGTGAACTGTATTTGCGGCTTTTCGTTGTTTTACACGATCTCTCAAAGAGAACTCACAAGTTGTTCAATCTGCGGTCGTACGTGTACAGCAGATATGGAAAAAGACGTAACAGTGGCATCCGATGTGTTGGAGAGTGAGAGTGATACACCGGTTGTAGTTCAAACAATTGTTCGTATTCTTCACAGTTCTGTCCGTCTTTCCCGATTGCTCCAATGTGAAGTATCAGTAGGTGCAGGACATACACTGCAAAGTGAAAACAAACCTGATGACTGGATATTTGATGTTACCAAGAGCACGGGAGATGGTAGTTCAGATCTTATACCAACCAGAGAAGGTATTAAAACAGCGGAAAAGACACCTGGACAAAATGAACAATCACCTGAAGACATTGAGAGTAAAGTACTCAAAGATCAATTTGAAGACAATTGGAATAAATTGGGGGAGACTCTGGGCCATGATGACGAGACCATTTCACTGTTACTGCACACTATTCTGCGAAAGATACTAACAGCAGAGAAACAGAAGATTGAGGAAACTCTAAATTCAAAGATGCCCGAATTGTTGATGGATTCAAGTACGAATCAAAAAGCGTATATCAAGAGGTGTTTGGAAGCACAAGGTATACATGAAAAACACATCGAGTACCAAGTGAACGAGTTACCATGCCAGCAAAACGAAAGCTACAAAGAACACATGAAGCCCAGACTTTTAAGAAGAAGAAGCCGTCCCAATTTTACAGACTTTAAGAGGCAATTTTTGCTAAATGGAAGAAACATCCAGACAGAACACCAATTCTTGAGATTATATCTGCGATACCAAGAGTCACTGCGGTATGTCAGACATTTGCCCATCTTTTTGAAGTGGAACTCTCTTATCACCAAACAATTAGGACAATCTATGGAGCGAAATCAGGCAAAGGAACAAAAAATATATTCAGTTTTGGACACCAATGGTAGGACTATTACAAGTGACCAGTCATCAACTGAAACGACAAGTGATATTTTCAGAGAGTTTACGAGAGCCTGGAATGATGTTTGTGATGGTTGGGAATCGCTAACAGGAAGTTGTTCACAATTTGGGATAATGTCCGATGATAGACCGGTTATAACATGCGTCATGGATACCAGGGACGAAGACTGTCCTTTACATCAAATTATTCGAGTACTACAGAACACTCAAAATGAGTTCCTATTTAATGCACTTTCCATAGCAAGTACTAGTTACTCTCCGAGTCTCAACTTCTTGGTCAGAGAGCAAGGTGTTAGTGTCATACAGCGAGTGCCACTCGACGAAGCACGAAAGGAGATAATAGATTTTGAATGGTCTGACAAATTACTTCAGCATAGTGATGTTGGAACCGAGTATGGAGATGGATGTACTATCTCGTACAATTTCCTAGTTATTGAAAGATTGCTGGCTCGATCACTTATCATGAATAAAGCTATACTAACAGATGGCGCAGTATTTACGCAGTTTGCGTTTTCTGATGAACTCATCCACGCATCTTCAGCCATAGTACTCGATGTTAGTCAAATCATCCCGCAGAAAGATCTAGATGAGGATGTTAAATCAGCAGTAATTACGAAAATTCAGAGCCAGAAGAAGTTTGCTAATAAGCTGTTGGAGAATCTCGAAATAATGCTTGCGTTGTTGAAGAAAACTGGTGGCGAATCTGGTAAAGCACTAGAGAAGTATATTGAACGTTGGTCTACGCAACTCCCTGGGTCATTCTCGCGTGATCTTTTGCCTGAACCCCAGGATGCCATCAAGTTATGCCACGTAGTAGCTTTATATAGGATTCCAGAAAACCATCTGGCTGATGAATACATGGAC
Source organism: Amphiura filiformis (assembly GCF_039555335.1). Taxonomy (NCBI): domain Eukaryota; kingdom Metazoa; phylum Echinodermata; class Ophiuroidea; order Amphilepidida; family Amphiuridae; genus Amphiura; species Amphiura filiformis. The sequence continues at coordinate 49,519,803 of NC_092644.1, read as the reverse complement.
ACACTAGAAAGCAGATTCAGGGCGGCATTACCTGGTAAGATGTCCAACATCATTCAGCTTCGAATGAAAGGAATTGGAATCAAAGAACTGGAAACTTCAGCCAGATTGATTCGCCTGTTTGCCTTCCGGTATCTGCGCCCTTGCAGCGCAGTGCACACCGACACGATGAATTCACATCTTCTGAAAATTATGGGCAGAGCATCAGCAGGGACAATGGATCTCAGTGTTGTGTCTCGAGTTATTGACGGTCTAGATGTTTATGTTCGCCAAATTTTCAAGATTCAAGAATTCATTGGAGCAGAAGTTGAGGTGAGCACATGTTCTGATTAGGAGTATGTCTGAGGCTGTGGCGGGGGCCATTTAACCAAATGACAATACGGGTATGATCCCCTGGAAATAGCACTGTTCTTGGACCGCGCAACTCTAAATAAATAAATAATTAAACTCTAAAGGCATTCAAAGTGCACTATAGCAAGCCCGTAAGGCATGTGCACACTTTTCAGTGCCAGACAGGCTTTCACACGTGGGTGCGGTACGCATATGGTCGAATCCAACGAAAAGTGTACACGGCATGTTCAGGGCCATAACTTAAAAGTATTAATCAATTGGCATTCATTTTTGTATTGTGTTTATTCGCCTTGATCATACGCTTCGCGCCATATATAATAAGACCCTTCTGTGAAAAACTTAGACACAGAGACCCCAAAACATGCTATTTTTACCCATTTTTCAAAATATTTCTTAAAGTATTTTTAAAAACGTCTAAATCAGTTATGAAAAGAAGTCATTGGATTGAATCTAAATTGATTTCCTGAAAGGCGTGTATTCAAAGATTGCCTGTTCAATTTTTCACATATTTGTACATAATTATGAATTTTTGTGATCATTTTTTGAGTGGTATTTTTTACATTACCTACGAATACAATTTTTCATAGCACTAGATATATCTTTAAAAATGGAAATCACTAATAAATGCGCAATTGATACAAGCTTTGATATGTCCAATACTGAAATGCATTGCATTCGGGCATCTTTATTATTGTGTTTAGCTGCCAGAAATTCTAAATGGCACAAAGGTAGGTTTGGTAAAAAATATGCATTACCTCCGAATACATGTTAAAAGCTGTGTCATTTCCACAAAGTAAGAGAATAGTAAAGAATAGTTAAGCAATATGTGCAGGGTAATACACTCTTTATTTCTACCAAGTTTCAATAGCCTGCGTTTAAATATTTCTGAGATGTCAACAATAAAAGCAAGTATTCGTAGGTAAATTTCGGTAACCGAATGTTACCTACGAATACAATTTTTATCATGACAGTATTGTGAAACACCGCCATTCATGCCAATGCCCATATTGGTACATATCGAAGGCCTGTATGGTTGCTATCAAATCATATGTCAATGAAAGTTGCGAATTCACATACATGCCCACCATGCAAAACTGAATACGGCTTAATTGTTGAAAAATATGTACTGAAATAGACGACGGTCTGCTCATTTGAAAGAAAAATCAGATTCAAAGAAGATTAGAAGGGATAAATACTTGGATTTGTCAACTGTCATGTGTGCTTCATTTTAAATGTTTACCGACCTTCTGGTGTCTGAGTAATTTGTGTCCAAATTGATTTATTCGAAGGTAACTTTTGACGTTTTCGCTAAGGTTACCTACGAATACCATGGAAAAAACGACTGTTCTCATTGTCTCATGATCTAGACAACATAATGATGGACCCTGGTATAAAGCTAATTGTAGTTGCCCTCAAACGAAAGGCCACAAGACGTAACTGACTCCAAGATGGAATTCACAAGTCTGCAATAACGGTTTTAAGCGAGTTGTGTGCAATTAAGCAAATTAAAGTCACTTTAGTGCCTTTGTTTCTTACTTCAATACTCTTTCAACCGCTGTGAACCGACATTATTAATACATGATAGGGTCTAAAGTATCAATAAACGCACATAAAGAAAATGATACATTCAAAGTACTTTATAAAATGAAGTTTTGATTGGGATATCCACCAAAAGTCTAATTCTTACCTACAAATACTGAAATGTTACTTACGAATACAGCATAATACATGACATGTGTAATGAAGTGTCGCTACCAATGGAAATTAATTGTCAAAAACTTTAAGCGGTACCCCAGGACACTATTATTACCCATATACGGATTCATTCAACAATTATTTATTATGTAAAATTGCTGATTAACTACTTGTATATCAAAATGAAGTGGTCAAAATCTTGCTAAAAGCATCAAAAAATTTTGATCTAAGGTAATAGCATTTATTCATTTGGACGTACCATCTGAAAGAGATCTAAAAACTACAATTTTATTAATTCATTACCATAATAGCAAACTTTAAACCTCTAAACTCAATATAGATATTGTTAAATCGCTCACGTTACCTACGAATACCCGGGTTTGTTCACCTTTTCATTGTATAAAGCGTTAGGTGTATGCTTATAATTCCTAATATTCTTGAAAACATATATCCTACTCGTTCTTATACAATGTGTAAATTGATTCATACTCATTTGATAAATAAAATACAGAAACTGACCTAAACTTCATTTTCAAAAATAAACTAGCATAAATTGACCAAGATCATATTGATCGCGTTATAAAAATAAAAACAAATATTTTCTGGTTGAGCTAGCATTTTCCTGACACCCTGTGGTCTACATTACACGAAAAAAGTGTTAATGGGAATATTCCATTTGTTTTCGGTTGATTAGTATTGCGATAGTGAAAGCATCCTAGTGGTATTCGTAGGTAACATTGGGTTTTGATATCACATTTACTATCACACGTCCTGGATTTATTTTTCAAGATTAGTAATGGCACTTTTGGTTCCTATAAGGCCAATATGTCATCAATCAATGGGCAAAAGGAAAAATTGTGGAGACATTTTATTTCGGACTTTTATTTTTGGCCCGTGGACACTTTTGGTTGGATTCGACCATATATGTGACCATCCATCTCAAACCGCTCGTAAAGTCGGCAAATTGAATTTCGAGTTACAGTCCAAAATGTGCATAAAGCTTGCATTCATAATGTACCTAATAATTGTCCTACAAGTTTCTCATTTCAGTCCAGTCATATACCAATCTTTAATCCTATTGTTGAAGAGGATAATAAGCTTATACTTATAGTAAATAGCTTTAGTCTTTGTTTGCTTTGGCTAAATCCTGTTCAAGTGGTGGGTTAACCAACAATTAACAATGAGAGGACATTCCTGAACCTCGTTGACTTGGGGATGATTTGAAGTGACCGCCAATTATGACCATATGATATTTAATACCAGCAATTAATGTAGAAAAAGAGATATATTGTAGCACCAAAATAATGTACCTTTTTACTGAAGGAGCAAAGTTTAACAAGCCATAACTCCACTTCTGGATATCGTTTGAAGTCAAATGATATATCATTGTAAAGCTTATGATATATATTTTCTAAACATGGAAGAAAACAAAATTGACCAGGGGCCGACTTTACGAGCGTTTCAATGTGGATGGTCACATATATAAATGCGTGATGTTAATTTGATGCTACTTCAACCGATTGAACTAATCAGCACTCCTAAATAACTCCTAAATCACCTCAAATTACATCAAACTGCCCCGTCACTGACCACTGTGGCCCCTAACCATTTATCCAAACTACAAATAAATACAAAAATATTGTCAGAGCTATAATCGGTAAATGGCCAGTTGCTCTCTTGTGAATCAAATATTAAATAACCAATGTCACAGTCAGGTGTTTCTTGATTTTAATTAAACACTGAGTCAGAACCTATATTGTGAACAAGCATAATTTAACCTTAGAATTGAACACACACATAGAGTACAAGTTCTTTGCAGAGCACGTGGCATTACCATTTTGAAATAACAATAATTGTGTATTTTTGTATAAATTTCTGCAGCAGCAGCAACAGCAGCAGCAGAAGAGTGTGGAAAGGTCTGATGCTGATGCCGTTAACGTAGAGACACAAAATTCAAGCAGAAGTATGACAAGGCAACGCAGTAGACAGCGTCGCGGAGGTACAGATTGGGCTTCTTGAGGTAAGAATAACATGTATTACTACATTGAGGGGAGGATGTCTAGTCTGTAGGATTCACCAATTTTTTTCTTTAGATAAACTGGGAATTGCCAAGTTTCAAAAGTTACTTTTTTCAGTCGTGATTTTTTCACTTTCGTCAACTCGTCACATTCTTGTGTCTGGGGATAAACTTCTGAAATAGCTCATTGAATGACTGTACGAACTACATCCCTGTGTAAGGATATAATGATGCATGGTCCAGGCAGGATCTGCTCCGTGGGATCTGCTCCGGGGGACCTGCATTATCAATTTATGAAAGTTTTTGACGGCGTCCTTCCATGTTAAAAAACATTAGTTAACATCAGTGGCTTATTAGATGAGTGTCCTTGTTATGATGCTAAAGTAATCCTAATATATCTCCGAGAACACCAGCCCTTAAGCATATGGAGCAGACAAGTATATAAAGTTGGCCAAACTATCTATCACAATCTGCAAGTGAAACATTACTCCTCTTTTGTTTGGCCACTGACTCATCCGTATGAGGCACGTCCTGGAGCATGGAAATTAGTGAAGGATATTAACGTGATAAACATAACGAAATCAGTATTTACTTAATGCTACACAAATCATACCATACCATTAGTTGGTTATTCCTTCTTGTATTAAATTATACAAATTACTGTAAATGTTTACAGTCAGGTATACTTGCACACAACTTAGTGTATTATCCTATAATCATGATAATTACATGATCCTTCAGTCATTTCTGCATGTGACAATCCGTAATTTTGTATATTTTCACCCGGACATTTTTGGGTTTTTATATTATGGAAATATAAATGAATTGAGTATAAAGGTCAGTAAATGATGAAGGATACACCCATTGTTTGCGTAACAAGTTCAACTTTAACAATCAATTCTTAAATTCGCACAATTGAATACAGAGATATCCACCTGCGTTGCGATAGCTTAGTGTAAATACACATTATTTGTGCTAAAAGATATCGTATGTTTATATTGTTGTAGAGCCGTACTTTTTAGATGGTTCTAATAAGTACATTTGCAATGCAATACGACTTTTTTCACTGTTGTTTTGTGATCTACCATTAGCAAGGTAGTAATACTTATAAAACTGCTTCTAAATACACTCTAAATTTGGCAACGGTTAATGTAGTTGTGAACAAATGGTTGAACTGTTTGTTGCACTCTTTTGATCATTCGTGTCAATATTAGTCTTTTGGTAAAGGGCTCATAATTGTTAGAAGACAATTTCTTTGCTCTTTATACAAATTACATTATGTATTTTCGGGACAACAATGTGTTAGTGCACTAAACACAGTTGCTCCGAAAAGCTCGAAAGTGTACGTGTGTATTTTCGGGACAATTATGTGTTAGTGTAATATAAATAGACAAGAAATAACTTTTACCAATTACGAGCCCTTTTCCAAAAGACAATTGACACCTATGGCTGTCTTATTGGATTATATTGTCATACCGTAAAAATTAACGCTTGCTTCGAATTAATTAAGGTTTTATAAAAAAACACTATATATGTTTGTAGACGGGGTTTTACGGTATAGGTACTGTACGTACACAGGTTTATTCAAAGTACATAGCTTCAAGACAATAAACGGTTCAACCATTTTAGTCGGGTATCTACCAGGCTTTAATGTGCATCCCCCCCCAGGACTCTACCAAACCAACTTTTTTAGCTTCCTTTTATGGTCCTATAACACATTCAAGATGTTAACAAAAAATATTTCCCGGCACTCCGGCCATATTCAAGGTTAAAGGTCAACACAGGGGTCAAATTTCAAAGTTGCTCAAATCTGGTTAACAAGCACACCAAATTATTCCTCTCATTGCAAGGATTCAGAAAAAGTATAGTTTGACCTACCTGCGACATACTGTTCTTGAGTTATAAGCAAAAAGGTCACATTTTGGGCGATGGTCAGTTTTTTTGGCCACACAGGGGCCAAAAATTAAAAATGCTCCAATTTGAACGAAATTGGTCTCAAATTGCTTGTTATGTAAAAATAAGTCAAATAAGGAATAGTTGTAACCATGTAGGATGTTTCGTTACCTAGGAAACGTCACAACATAGGTTGTGGTCAATAGGCTATAATGGGGGATTGACCTTTATGGCCAATTTTGTCAATAACAAAGCATTTTAGACAGTGCAAACAATTCCTTTTTTCGCTTGCTTTTGCATGACGAGCAATTTGAGACCATTTGCGTTGAAATCGGAGCATTTTTAATTTTTGGCCCCTGTGTGGCCAAAAAAACCGGACCACCGCCAAAATTTGACCTTTTTGCTTAACTCAAGAACGGTATGTCGCAGGTAGGTCAAACTATACTTTTTCTGAATCCTTGCATTGAGAGGAATAATTTGGTGTGCTTGTTAACCAGATTTGAGCAACTTTGAAATTTGACCCCTGTGTTGACCTTTAACCTTGAATATGGCCGGAGTGCCGGGAAATATTTTTTGTTAACATCTTGAATGTGTTAAAGGACCATAAAAGGAAGCTAAAAAAGTTGGTTTGGTAGAGTCCTGGGGGGGATGCACATTAAAGCCTGGTAGATACCCGACTATTTGTTCACAACTATATTTATACATTATCAAAATTCAGTTGCGACAAGATGACTCCAGCATACTATAAAGCGTTTCCGTAATTCATTATTTTTTGTTTAATTTTGTATTTTTTCTGCAGATATGGAATGGAACAAATGTTACCTTTCGTCACCCGATACCGTACGGTGTGTCGTTACTATTGAAACCGTGCAGCTTTCAAGAGTTTGATTTATATTTAAAAGTTTGGGGTAGCATTGGTTTGATATTATATTGATATCATTGTTACATTGTTGATTAATTTGATAACCAGGCAGGTTTGGTTCACCCCAGAAGAACTGCTCTAGCGGGGCTTCCTCTTTCAGAATTATGTAATGCATTTTTGGTATCTTCATTGGTGTCTAGGAAGGTCGTTTATGCACTTTGTGTCAAGTGATATTTCGGGTGTCCTTAAAATTTGGGGTTTTCTTTAAAATTAGACTGTGTTGACCTGCTTCGAATCAGCTGGTAACCTAAGCTTAAACATCACCCATTTTTTCGAGGGTTTCAACCTAACAAGATTACGTCATGCGTAACCAACAGTGCATACTGCGGTTACTGTCCGTTTTCCTATACACAATACACAGTGCTCTCACCATTGACGTGTGACCTCAACAAATGATGTATGTTGGGAGAATGGACACTTGCCTAGTTAACATCACTGTGTGAAAAATAACCAGCCAATATTTTATTTATTCTCCAAAACTTCTAGCAAATATATTTCTCTAACATGACCTAAAATTACAGCTAGGTTAGATGTTCAGAAATGGTCGCACTTTTGTAAAATATGAGTGAGGGCAAGGCATAGCTAGCCAACTCCCCGTGTTAATTGAATGGAGATTTGACCGAAAATATTGGTATCGGACCGCTCACTTCTGAAGGATGCCACAAAAAACGGTAAAAGCTACATTTAAATTATTCTAAATAGGTTCTAGAAAATAAAGTTTTGTAACATGTCCTAAATTTTAGCTAATTTAGATGTTTGGAGAGGTCGCACTTTTGTGTTTTAGGAAGGATATGTAAACGACAGATAACACCAAAAATATGAAGAAATTATTTCCAAACTGTGTTAAGTCAACAATCATTATGTTGCTCATTTTGAAGAATGCTGGTTAACAAAAGCAGGTCTTTGTGTCATTTCGTGAACAATGGTACACATACCATTGTTTCCTTTCGTTTCCTTTATAATCGGTTACCCAACTGAAGCTGTAATACCAGCTTTATTGCGATGTCGCACATTGAAAACAGACACTTGTACCCAACCAGAGAAGATCTGATTTAATCAGTTGAGCTGCTTCAATGAGTGTTATCTTGGTTTAATAGCTTTTAATGGGGTTTAAGTCCTGCAAAGGTCGAGATGAATTCTACTGTAGACATGACTGCATCATGGTAGTTTTTTTCTTCTCAGCACACCGTTAAAGATTTACTGGGTTGTTACTGAAGTTTAATTTTGTAGTGAAATGTAATAAATATTGTGAAATGTAGATGTGAAATGTAGTTGATATCAAAGTCACAAAATTATAATGTGGTTTTGATATATTTTTACGGCATGCATATTTCGTCTTTGGATTAGCATGTCCTTTACGATTTCATTATTTACCATGATGTTTATAGAGCCCTGCTGTCATTTTGGCAATTACGTATTGATGTAATTTGTATATTTTTGTGGCTTTTATATTTATATATTTTTATACAATGAACTGAAATAACTATTTCTTTACTGCATGTTGAAGGTTTAAACTTCGCCAGTTTATAGCTTTTTAGGGCAATGTGTAAGCAAGGGCGCAACTTGTACATATCTCAGCGCACCCTTTAAATATTTACTGGGTTGTCATGTTGTTGGAGTTTAATTCTGTATTTTTTTACCAGATATTAGGAATGTAGTTAATATCATATTGATATCATGGTTATAAGAATGTGGTTTGATATATTTTTACGACATGCACATTCCGTCTTTGGATTAACATGTCCTTTACGACATGCATAATATTCCGTCCTTTTCTTGTCGTATAGGTATTGTCATTTCATGTTTCATGTAACATATGTTATTTAGGAAATCAGGCATTAATAGCCTTGCTGTCCTATTCTCTTCAGTATAGATAAGTTGACGTCAATGCCTGGCAGTATGCGCACACATCACCACAATATCCATTGTTTTCTGCCTGGCAGTATGCGCACTCATCCCATTTTGTTCAGGGTTCGTGTTTTTAAAACTCCCGCCACATCACAATAAAGCTATTGAACACTGGTTGCATAGGTTCACTCAAGCATATCGATATACCAGTCCCTTGCCTTTGTTGATAGACATTGAGGTCAACTCATCTATAGCGATTTCGTATTAATGTTATTTGTATTGTTTTATTTTATGTATTATGAAAATACTATAATGTTTGAGGATTTGAACTCAAGGCCTTTTGATGGCTTTTCAGAGTGATGCGTATGCAACTTGTATGAAACTTTACGTGTACAACTGGTATGGATCTCCGTTATGAAGAGTTCAGATTTAAAAAGCGATATATCTATCTCATTTGTTTTGAGATACGTTGACCATTATGCAAATATAACATGTCAAATATAAAGAAAATTTGTGCTGGGTGTTTTTTATCATAGTTTCGAAAATATACATTGATTTTTTTTTAAAGTAGGGTGTCACTTAAAAGCTAGCATTATAGAGCATCAGATGTTGGTGTCCTTAATGCATAAAGTTTGAAAATGGTGAATATTGCCTTGTGCATCTTCGCTCTTCATATGTTTTACGTCTTATTTTATCCCACTGTTGTTAGTTTATTTCTTGGCATCTTTCCATAACTATCTGTAAATCTTAATTTTTAGTAAGGAGAAGAATGAAGGTGTGGATCACGATGTGCCCTTTTAAAACCATAATGTGTGATTTGCTCAACAGCGAGGCCCTTAATACCATTTTATAAAAGACCAAGCCAGAAGTGCTGTAAGATTTATTAAAGTTTTTATAATAAAACCGAGGATCCCGTGTTTGCCAGTTCCCCCACAGAGCTCCACAGTTAAGCTTTTTTTTTAAATTTTACCTCATTTATATTTCGGCTTCTTTGACAGCTATTACTAATATTATGTAATAATTTTTGGCTGACCGAAATCATACATTATGGCTTTAACAGCCCAAAATACAGGCCACCCCAATAAGCCCAATCGGCAATGGAAGTTTGCAATGCATTGTGGGACAGTTTTTGCAGTTTTGGGGACACTTTGCCCTCTGACCTATTAGGAAAATTCAGAAACAATCGCTTTGTGCGTTCAAAACATAATCTAAAATGTTTTAAAAGAATGAAAACAAACACAATAAATATTATTATTAAATAAATTAATTATTCAAATATTTTTATGATATTATTATGACCATAATAAATAAATTAATAATAATTACAGCAATTTCCCCGATATGTCAGAGGTCAAAGTGTCCCAAAACTGCTCTCAAAACCAGGAAGTTATAATGGCGATTGGGCTTATACTGAAGTGTAAATCCGATGGAACCACAAATGGCTGTGTTTGGTTTGGTGCCAATTTGGCGTATGAACAGATACTTTTGGTCTGGTGCCAAGTTTGGGCATTTATCCAGACAATAATTATAATAAGTTTGTGAACAACCATGTTTTCACTATGCTTTCTAAACGAATTTTCATTAAAACCAGAAAGGTTGACAAAATGTATGTTTCTATTTGTAAAGATAAAATGGAATTCAGTGAAAATGTCTCCAGAATTGGGATTTTGAGGGACCAATTTACACTAATGTGCAAAAAGATGTTAGAAAATTGAATATTATTATCAGCAGGATTTCTTTTTAAATTTTAAAAACCACACATTTACCTTTGATTGTGACCAAATCAGTGTAATTGTTGCTAATTTTGCCGCTTTTGTGCGACAGCTTGATAACATTACCATTTTGCCTAATCCTGATTCCAGAAAAATACAGCACTAATCTTTATTGAAATTAAAAAAAATGCTTTCTTGTTTTGTCAAATGAAACATAGCTAAATCTTAATCCTTTAGTTCTAAGTGGCAATAAAAGTCAAATTTTTATGGGCCAGAAACATGAAATATTCTAACAAGTGTAGTCGCAAAATTCTAAGACTTGGCACAAGTGTGTAATTTTGATGTAAAAAATCAAAAAAAATCAAAAATGTGTAATTTTTGATGTAACTTATGTGCAATATTATATATTATTTTGTAATTCTGTGCCAGTGATAAAGTGTAATAAATAAATAAATAAATAAATAAAAGTCTAAGCACTCATAATCTTGAGTATAGGCTAAGAGTTAGCTCATAATTTTAATATTGTATGTTATTGTTGATAATTGGATATGAAAATGTGTTTTCCAAAAATTGGAATGCAAAAGTCTTTAGGCTTGATTGTCACAGCATACAAAAATTCCAAAAATTGACCAAGTATTCAAATTTGACTTCATTGACAGTTAAAACTAACTAAAGGATTAGGATTTAGCTATGTTTCATTTGGCAAAACAGGATAATATTTTTAGTCCAAAATATTAGTGCAGTATTTTTCTGGAATAGGGAGCAGTACGATACCTTAGACAAAGAAAGAGATAAGTATTTTTATGCAGGACATAAAAACAAAAAAATTGACAATTATTTTGGGAAATTTTCTTTATTGCGTCACAATGGTTTCATTAACTTTCCAGTATACAGTCTGTATCAACAGGATTGTTACCCAGCAGTTAAACAATCTTAAACATCACATTTGATTGGTATAATGAAAGACAAAATAAAAGACTAGTTTGCGTCTGACGTCATCTGTCAATCAAACTCCGAGCACGGTTTGTTTACAAGTGTCGTGATATATGAGTTGCTGAACACGGCGGTAAAACCGGGCGCCTTATTGTTAATTTTGCACCTTAAGGTGGTACGAAAGGCAAAATCAAGTTGCTCTGATTGAGATTAAAATAGACTTGTTGCAGAGAGATATGCAAAATAATCTTAATTCCAAAATTTGAGCCAAATCGGACAAACGGTTTTTGAGATATTGCTGTTGAAAGATTCTTTGTATTCTATTGTTTTTGCCAATATATTGATGAAGTTAATGAGGAAAATTGGCAAAATGTGCTCATTAATATTAATTTTTGCCAATATTTTATGAATAAACCTTCATACTACTTTTACCTTTAAAATTTTGACCTGAAACTTTGCCAATGTGTCTCTATGACCTAAACCTTTAACATGTGATTTTCCCCCATCTAATTTGCATATTTGCATAATTAATTAGCTTTAAGTATAATGCTAATTAATTATGCAAATATGCAAATTAGATGGGCGGGAAAATCACATGTTAATGTTTTAGGCCGTAGAAACACATTGGCAAAGTTTCATGTCAAAATCATATAAAATAAAAGTAGTATGAAGGTTTATTCATAAGATATTGGTATAATATTAGCAAACATGAATATTCATGAGCAAATTATGCCAATTTTCCTCATTAACTTCATCAATATATTGGCAAAAACAATAGAATACAAAGAAACTAAAAACATGTATATCTTGACAACCGTATGTCCGATTTCCTTCAAACAAAAACTATTTTGCTCAGTGTATTTAGCTTAACTTATTCAATCTATTCAAATGGTTCTAAATTCAGTTTCTGTTTTCCAGAAACATCGTTTCGAACCCCCTTTAAACATACAAACCATCTCAAAAGTTAGGTCTTAATAGTAGGAAACTTTCTTTAGCGAAGGCACCATGTCAACAATGCCTAGAAAAGTTGTGTTTTTTTTGTCGTAATTTTTCATTGCTATTCCTTTTCTCCGATCGGCACCAGCCAGATGAATCGACCTTCCTTTATTTATTATACGTGCTATTAGCCAATCAAGGATCGTCGAGAATTTGATTGACAGTGACGTCAGACGCAAACTAGTCTTTTTATCTTTGTCATTCATTATATAAGCATTTTGCATTTTGATATAGTCTGTCTGTATGTACAGGGGCAACATTTCTCTTTCCTGCCGTCGTAAGGATCCCAAAATCCCAAATAGTTTAAAATAATATGGATGAGGTTATGAAATTTATAAGTACAAATCCTTGTTATTATGGAAGCAATAGGCCTACATTAAAATACATCATATCAAATAACACGAGTTTCTAGTCATTTATTGCAGTCGTAGAATTATCTTGATTATGCTACTCCATTAGATACTGGCAGTTTGTATTTGCTCTGTAGTACACAGAAATCGACTTATTCTTAAAAAGTGTGGACATTTTATACCCCGAGGGGTCACTTTAATACAAAATCGATACAGGTATAATGTAGCTCTTAATCAGAGCCCTCGTAATTTAATGTAAGTCCAATCTACTAAGGCACACACCATGCATAAACCATTTGATCACCACAGCTCCTGAGACTGCCCATCCCCTCTGATCGCGAAATATTTAGTGACCACTGCCAGCCGAGGAAGGGGATTCACCGTCCAGGCACATCATTCTAGAACAGCTCAGACAGGGTAGGTCATGGTTTTCATAGTTTGTTTTTAACATGACAACTTTATTGAGGACTCATATCAAGGCTCAGAATCCGAGCTGGTATAAGGTAGAGACTTTCATAGCAAGGGACAATAATAAATAAGTGAGATGCTTTGTCGCATAATGTGAGAGCATAATTTTTGTAAAAACCATAGTCTTTTGGTAGAAGGTCTGTAGCAGCCCGTAGTAATTTAGAGTTTTGAATTCCTTGCTCTATTAAAAATGACTTTAAATGTATGAACGTAATTCATTATTTGTTTTCTTATTTTCCCATTCAACTTCGTACATTGTCACGCAATGTCATGAAAAGAAGAACTAAACTAGAAACCACAGTTGTGTTTGACCAAACACGAATATCTATGCCCGTGGCCCACACTCTCTCTAACACCCCACCAGACCATCACTCTCTTATACTCCACCAGACACTCACTCGCTCTAAAACACCACCAGACGGGCCCTACTCTCTCTAATACCCCACCATGCCTTCACTCTCTCTTATACCCCATCAGACCATCAATCGCTCTAAAACACCACCAGACTGGACCATACTCTCTCTAATACCCCACCAGACCCTCATTCTCTCTTATACTCCACCAGACACTCATTCGCTCTAAAACACCACCAGGCTGGACCTACTCTCTCTAATACCCCACCAAGCCTTCACTCTCTCTTATACCCCACTATACAGTCACTCTCTCTAAAACACCACCAGACTGGACCATACTCTCTCTAATACCCCACCAAGCCTTCACTCTCTCTTATACCCCACTATACACTCACTCTCTCTAAAACACCACCAGACTGGCCCACACTCTCTCTAATACCCCACCAAGCCTTCACTCTCTCTTATACCCCACTATACACTCACTCTCTCTAAAACACCACCAGACTGGCCCACACTCTCTCTAATACCCTTCCAAACCTTCACTCTCTCTTATACCCCAGCAGACCCCCACTCTCTCTTATACTCCACCAGACACTCACTCGCTCTAAAACTCCACCAGGCTGGCCCCATACTCTCTCTAATACCCCACCAAGCCATCACTCTCTCTTATACTCCATCAGACCCTCATTCTCTCTGAAACACCACCAGACTGGAGAATACCCCTTTAATCCCAAAAAATTTTTTCCCCTTTAAGCGGTTAAGCTCTTAACCCCATTGTACGTCGTGACGTATATTTGAAGCCTTCATCATTGCAAATACAGGTAGCTACCAAAATTCTATCTATTGCGATACACTGTGTTAACCGGTCGTACCTATTTTGCTTTTTAAAGCATATGAACTTTGACCTCTGGGGTTGTGGCTAGCATAGCATACTTCTAGGGTCATAAGCCATCATTGTACCAAGTATGAACCCTGAGGGCGCTATAGTTTTTGAGTTAGAGCTGTTTGAAATTTTACACATATTGCCCCCTGTAGCCCATGACCTTTGACCTTTGGGGTCAGGGGGTACCCTAGGATGTATCTAGGGGTCATGGGCCATCATTGTACCAAGTATGGGCCCCGAGGCTTCTTTGGTTCTTGAGCTAGAGGAGGGCAAAGAAGTGGTCTTAAGAAGAAGGAGGAGGAGAAGGAGAAGCCGAAGACTAAACACAACAAATACAATATCTATGCCACCGTTCCACGGGCATAGATAACACGGGCATAGATAATCAGAAACAAAAACACATATAAGTATCTTATATTGTTGATGGAGGGGGTCATACAACTTTAGAAGTGACTGGTATGTGCCTACCGTTGTTTTAAAAACATTGTTTAAAAAAAGGGGGGGGGGGGCTCATTGGGTACAAACAAAATGAAAAAGGGGGTCATTGGGTATAATATTTTGAAAAAAGAGTGGTCATTGGGTATAAAATTTTGAAAAATGGAGCAAAATTCTATATTTTCTTGTTCTAAATTTCCACTACAAGTTTGCTGAAATAACGTGTACTTGAAAGTGACCGCATATATGGCATTTTGATGATAACAATTCTAGAAAAGGGGGATATTGGGTAGCCGCACCTGAAAAAAGGGGTGTCATCGGGTATAACCTTTTGAAAAGGGGTCATCGGGTATATTCGACTTGAAAAAGGAGGCCTATCGCTGGCGAAGTTATGTAATAATCAGATTAACTACCCTAGCAATAGGTGAAAACAATTTTTGAATATACCGCGCTGCACTGGTACGTTCACGTGGTACCTCTGCATTGAACCATATCATGCTGATCACTCGCACCTGTAAGATTGGTATCTTTGAAAAGACCGGTATTGTATTCAATCTATGATTGCAGACATACACAGGTGATGAGTTCAACCTGCTTGTAGTGCAGCGCGATATATTCAAAATTGTTTTCCCTCATTGCTATGGTAGTTAATCCGATTTTTTATGTCAATTCGCCAGCGTATTGACAGGCACACCGTCACTTCTAAAGTTGAGTGCTCCAGCCCCCGGGATTACGGTATTAAGTGAGTTGCCCATGATAATGAAGAGCGAAGTAATCTTGAATGAAGTAATCTTCTTATTATTTATTCATAAAAGTGCCTTAAAACCAAATTGTATACAAACAAATATTGTTTAATACATTATAGTTATAAATGTGATATTATACCGACTTCAAGCGATCAAGTAGAGAGGCCATCATGGCTTTTCTACTAGATTTTCGTGCAACATTTTAAAACAAAGGTGACAGCCATGATATTAATTCACAATAATAAGGGGTGGCGAATTAAAAAAATTGAAATGTATCCGTGCTTTGGAGCACATGATCTCCAGATCATGTTACCGTGCGTAACAGGAATTGTTTTTTGTTTACCTAATTGTTATAATTTGCCTTCTCGAGTTGTCTAAACACGCCAAATTCAAATTTATCTCATTACATTACAGGCTAATATGAGCGCTTCGTTAAGAAATTAAGTGCTAATTAAGCAGTTAATTACGAACTTTGTTTTTGTTTTTCGGGCTGAAATATATACCTTAATATCTTATTCATAAATAGAAACAATTAGATTGATGTTAATAATAGTTTAGACTGAATTCTATCAATTAAAAGATCAGGGGTGGGTACATAATGCAATTGGTTGGTCTAATCTTGCTTATGACCAATACCAATTCTATATTTTGATAGAAAAAGTGCATGATGTTGTTGAGCATACCATCATCCTTAAACTGGACAAACACAAAACAAAAACGAAGACAACATGTTCATAAAGAGCTTCTCCTCTAGCTCAACAGTTTATTAATATAATTGTTCACATAAAAAAAAAACCCATAAAATTATCATGGTGCTCATTGTGTCCAATACTGTATTCATAATGTGCAACTTATAAGTTCCCCCTAATACTGTTTAAAATAAGTCCAAAAATATTTTACGAAATGTAAAAATGTAAACAGGTGTGTATGGCCATATTTGTTTTACACATGTTGACCAATTTATAGCATCACACATCATTGCCTTCAGTCACAATAATATTTTTAATTGTGTAAGAAAAGAGGCTGCTTTAAAAGTTGCACCTGAGTCCATAGCAGTCAGGTTTTCTTTAACAAACACATGAATAGACCTGGTCTACTGTATTGTTTGAGAGTTGACCCCTATGGACTCAGATGCAACTTTGAACACTGTTTAAAACAGTCTCTTTTGTGACTGAACGCAATGATATGTGATGCTATAATTTGGGCCATATGTAAAAAAAAAAGGCTACCCAACCTTTTACATGATTGCATTTTGTCAAGTATTGTTCGATTTATCTTAAAAAAGTATTTAGGGGGGGGGGGACTTATTAAGTTGTGGACCTTACAGCTATGTTAATAGTTATTATCACCCAAGTTTGGTAGTGACTTCACTGCATGTTTTAGGTTACACAGACTTGTGTGCTAAGTTCTCGGAATCACACCATAATATTCTTGTATGTAAAGGCAGCATAATCAAAATGCTCCCGCGCGTGTGCAAAGACGTTTTTTGACGTCAGTAACTCTCAGTGAGGAGAGGTATTATTGCTTCTGTGCAAATTTGTTTTGATTTATATATTACGTTGTATACCAAAATGAAACTAAGGGAACAAATTAAAGATTGATGCAGTCTTATGAACGGAAAAGGACAGAAATCTGAAATGAACACTAAAAAGAGTATCACTGAAACACTACTGAAAATTTGATCATTTCAGTGGGATTAGCGAGTTTCAGTGTGATTAGTGGAATGACCTTGGATACTAATCATGCCAAATCTCACCAATCCCACTGAAATGAGTAAATTTTCTGTGGTGCTTTCGAGATTATTTCAGTGTTCATTTCAGATGTCAGTGCTTTTTTCAGTGACTTTATTTCATAGTGATTAGGCACGGTGTTAGAAATGTCAATTGTTATTATTATTACACAGTACTTATAGGGCACTCCACAGAGCACAAAGCACCTTATACGAGGGGGTATCCAAAAGTTTTTGACATCACCCAGAAGTGAAAGAGCTATACCGATGAAATTTTGTCAGTGTAATCACTGGTCGTTAGGGAACAAAACCAAAAGATCGATGACGTCCTAGTTTCGTTTAGGGGGGAGGGGGTAAAATGCTCGATTACGTTTGTACAAAAACATCGATCTGAAGAATGTGTCCTTTTTATTATTATGTCAAAATTTTCAACATTTCATTATTACGTTTCTGGCAGGGAGGGAAGGGGTCGGCTGAGAAACAAAACTAGTTATGTTTATAGGACGTCATCGATCTTTTGGTTTGTTCCCTTATGTACATTATGGTCAAAAAATGGTCTCATAAGTATGTTTACTTTTTTTTTTTTTGGATACCCCCTCGTAAAAGCAACAAAAACACAGAACAGCAATACACAATGATTAATACAGAAAAAAGAATTGCAGAAAAATTAACTCTGAAACAAGTGTGTATTGCTGTTCTGTGTTTTCGTTTCAGGCATAGTCATGGTTTTGACATCACCTTCGGCCCATAATTTTAACTGTGCCCCTCATAGCAGTCAATATTTTTATATTATATACCTGATCTAAAGATTCCCGCCATCTGATTGGTTAAAAACGTGGGCATTGTTTTGATGCTATTCCCCGGGCATAGTTCTGCATGTGCTTTGTTCCCAGCGTAAAATGATATTACGCACATGTTAATGTTTTAGCCCGCTATAATTACGCAGAAATCACAGATTGTAATCTGTGCTGTTCGCATTGAAACTATTACTTTCTCTTCCCGAAATCGATGCTTTTAACCAAACAGATGACAAGAATCTTAAGATTTGGTATATAAAACAAATATCGACTGCTTTTTATTCGGGGCATGATTAAAATGATAGGCCTACCGTGATTTCAAAACCAAGGCTATGCCCCTCGGCTACGCCTCGAGAAATAGTCATGGTTTTGAGTTCACCTTGGGCCTATAATTTTAACATCCGGGAACATTGTCCCCTTTGCACAAGCGCGCGCATAGCCACCACCAGCTCGAGAACGGGGAACTGCACATGCGCTGGACATGCGCACACTGGTTTTACAAAGGCTATTTCCCCTTTGTGACGTCAGCCCGACCAAGAGAATCATAGAAGGTCCTGGATCTTATCTACATAACTAATCCAATAGCGCAGATATTCACGATTAATATTTCAATCTGCTTTCCTCTCTCTGTCAACCCCATCAATTTACATAATTATTATGAAAATGAACAAAATAAAATATCAGATCATGTCCACTTGACAAGTACATCAAACTCGTACCTAATCTACCAAACTATATCCGCATGTTCTGTCTGGTTTCCATTGTTTAGAATAGAAATTGAACAGAACCACCAGTCGAGTTTTGATTTCATCCCCAACTCTATTCAATATCCATATCCACTACGTCTACGATATCTGCAGACTGTTCTCCTTGATTACCAGTACTCATATTCCTCCCCCACTCATTGATGGTCTTATTACCCCCATAACCCTGGTATGTATTACCTTCAGTAACTGTCCCTTGACCAATATTCCTGGTATGCCCTATCCTGTGTACTTATTCCTTGTCGTTCATACTCCTGGTACGCACTGTCCTGTGTACTAGCCCCTTTTCTCCCAGTTCTTGATGTCATATCCCCATACTCATGGTACACACCGTCTTGTGTACTTGCCCCTTGCCCCCCCGTCCTTGATTCACTATCCCTATACCTCTGGTATGCACTGTCCTGTGTACTTGCCCCTTTTCTCCCAGTTCTTGATGCCATATCCCCATACTCATGGTACACACTGTCTTGTGTACTTGCCCCTTGCCCCCCAGTCCTTGATTCACTATCCCTATACCTCTGGTATGCACTGTCCTGTGTACTTGCCCGTTGTCCTCCAGTCCTTGATTCCATATCCTCATACCTGCTCTGGTATGCACTGTCCTGTGAACTTGTCCTTTTTCTCCCAGTCCTTGATGTCATATCCCCATACCTCTGGTATGAACTGCCCTGTGTACTTGCCCCTTGTCCCCCAGTCCTTGATTCCATATCCCCATACCTCTGGTATGAACGGTCTTGTGTTCTCAACATTTGATATTCTTCATATGCCCTACCACTACCTTCTGGATATGAGTAACTACTGTCTCCAGCGTTATAATCCTGGTAGGTGCTACTACCATGTGATGATGTATCTCGTTGATAATCAACATCAGTAGAGCGCCCCCTTTGATCATACCCTTAGAGGAACTAACATCAGTCACCATAGTATCATATCTTTTGATAGGTGCTTTACCATAACTGGAGTACCCCATTTCATCATGGGTACACCTGCTTGATGCATAGTCATATTCATACCGATCTTTACTCCTTTCGGGCTTATCTGTCATCTGTGATCGGTACCATTCCCTCCTAGGATGACTCTTTTCAGTATCATATGTACGGATATTTCTTTCATCATCATAAGCATATCTTTGCCGTTGTTTATCACTATCTGATTCATGTCTATGCCATTGACTACCACCACTGATGTCCCGCCTTCTTTTGTCCCAATCGTCCCATCTGTCATTCCGTCTGTTCCTGTCCCGTTCCTCTGTCCAATCACTGTCCTGTCTCCCATACCCATCATTTTGCCCTCTCCTTTCTTTCATTTTACCCCGTTTTTGTGCACGCTGATTCTGGCTGCTGCCATGTTTTGCCTGATGGGAAATTTCTTTCTCTGAAGACTCTTGCTCGGTCTCGAATCAAATGGTGGTTTTGCAACCATGTTGGAAGTTCCAAATTGTTCTTCAAGTGGTAAAGCTACAATGTAAAACAAATATTAATTCAATAAAATATCTTTTGTGATTTGCTCAAAATGATGAACCCCAAATAATTATAAATCATCATGGATGAAACATCAGTAGGTTGAGTTTTACACCTTTTACCTAATATTCTACTGGTTTAGTAATTAAATTAAACTAAACTAATCTTTACCATATTTGCCTTAATTAGTGCCTTGTGTGCTACAGGGTGCTAAAGGCAGTCACTTTTACAGGACACTTATTAAAGCAATGAAAGTAAAGTCAAAATTATGAATAACCTTAGGTATAGTGTTTCTGTCAAAATCACCACAGATTGGAAGAGTTACTTACATATGCATTGAAAAAGGAGCACTTAGTTATCACTAGAAAATTCAACAAAGGAACTTTTATCATGGGAGGTGGCTAATTTAATATCAGAGGAGGCTTAAAGGCATTCCTACAGTGCACTATATGATTGGGAAAGTTGATCAATATAAATTTTAAAGGCAAAGTCCCCATTGCCACACACACACAAAATGGTCATTTTAAAACTGCAGCCAACAAGCTAATTGTTGAGACTTATAACCCATATTTGAATTTCTTACAGAAAACATTCATATTGTCCCACTGCATTCATTTTATTCACAAGTCTCAATGTTTTGAATGTTAAATAAAAGGATGAAAACACCAGATATTTGCACACAATCCCAATGCAAGGTATGGTCAACTGTGCCACATGTGTACAAAAGCCAGACATACCAAGGTCAGAAACCCCATTGGGTTATGGGAATGCCTTCAAACATCTTTTGATTTTTAAATATAAACCATCCCTTTAAATTAATTACACTGATTGCAGAGGACGACATTTTACAATTTGGTGTGTTCAGCTGTTTCCCCATATACGACTGGTTTACAGTAATATGTTATTTGTCACTATGCTGAAATCCGTCATTCACAACACTAGGAACTCAAGCATGCTCATCTGTGAGTACACAGTTTTAACACCAATAGGTTTCTACATGCATAGAATGACCTTTCAGTGTGATGGTACAAAAAAAGTCCTACTCCATGATACAACATCAACTTCTGAGCCATGCTTTTTGAATAGAGGTTACTGGCTATGGTGTCCTGCACAGAATTCCTTGAAAATGATATGGGATGTGAGTATTGATGAGAAAACTTTACTTGCCAAAACTTTTGAAAAAAAAAAAGATTTTTTTTTTTTAACTGATTTTTTCTCTCCTTTATAGCAAGTATATAACAGTTTTAAGTTTCATTTTGCTGCTAATATATCACAGAATAATTCAAAGCAGGTAAATTTTCTAACTTGGTGTTACTGAAGTATCCAGTGAAGTATATATCTAAAAGGAATGATGGTACTTTCTTGCATTTCCTTGATTTTTTTCTAGAAAAACTAAATTAACCTAATTCTAGGATTTTATTAGCCATCAGGGAAGGTGTTATGGCTACCAAACTTTCAGGGGTGGTAAAAGTAAGATTAATATCTCAATTCTCTCACCAGCTTTTTCCAATTTAATGTTTCTATTTTAAACTACAGTGTTTGTAACATTCCCTAATATAAAAAATCTTAAAAAAAAGATTTAAACGAAAAGACCTGATTGGTTTGACGCAGGAGCTATTTTCCTGCAAGGGAGTTGTATCCCAGGCAGCTACCTTAATCAGGTTATGGCACTTTACCACAAGAGACGAGATCACTTTTAGCTCAGAGCAAGAATAACTTTTAAATCACTTTCTGAAATCAGAGGCATGCAACATTGTGCCCAAATCAAATAAAAACTGGCATAGTCCCCTGTTGTAGTTAATATGTTATACCCGATCAGTTGACCTGGCAACAATTGATTTGAAATCGCACTAATAAGGCAAAACAAATGGTATTTTTATGGTATTTTGAGAAAAAAAATCTGATTTTTACGAATTTTTCCGGAAAAAGTAAAAAAAATTCTGCATTTCTTTTTCTTCAAATTGCGCAATTTTACAAACGTGCACGCAAGCTTTGAGACAAACCTTATTTTTTGGCCTAATACGAACTAAGAATAACCACGATTATCCTTCACATTTGATTTAAATAATACAGGTTACTGTATCTAGCTTACCTTTATATACAGATGGTGTTTCAAGGACATACAGTGATCAGCAATGGTATCAGCAAACTGAGACTCATAAAAACCATAGAACTGCTCACAAATCTCACAATATATGCCGTTTGTTACACCTACCCCAAATAAACAAAAACACAAAATATAGAATAAGCAATACAAACATCAATGAATGCCCATGTTATATGTAGGTTAAAGCCATATTATAACATTTCTGTAAAAAAGATTAGTATTTATTTTCCATGAAATGTTAGCATTTACTGTCAGACATGTCCCCTTTTAATTTTGAGCCGAACAAGTGCGGTAAAGCATAGAAAATTGCATGCATGTTACTCCCGCGGTTGTAATACGGTATGATCCTTGGGGTGTGTGTGTGTATGTGTATCCCGCATGCCGTGTACGTACTGTGCATACGTGTTTGACTAATATTTCCATTGTAATAATAAAACACTGCTTCCATCGTTTTATTCAAAATCTGGGATTTTGACAAAAATACAGCACCTAAAGTCTTGATTTTTGCAGAGTATCTTTATTGACTAATGTACATTACAATCGTGTAAAAACCAGAATTAAAAGGCGTTCTCCTCAGCAAATGTTACAATATGGCTTTAATAGAGGTGCATGTATGTCCATGACTTCATTCACAAAGAGTTTTTTTTTTTTTTTTTTTTTTCCATTTTTATTCACCTGATTCACAAAGAGTTGATGAAGGAATGATTTAAGCAGAACAGACAGCTGCTTTTGCCAAGAACATTGTGCATGGAGGCATCTTGTGGTCACCTACATACTCTGCATCCAAAGGATGATGATGAATGGAAGAAATGTTCAGATAGGGTTCAAATATATGCTAAACTGCATCAAATATATGACACATCTAGCTATATGCACCACCAGAGACTTGCTACTGATAGCAGGAAATGGAATACCCTCATAATTGTCACACCTACATGTGTGTGCTAAATGTACATACAAGGCTTTATACATTTGTCTTAAAATCATATCATATCTCATCACCCCGTTTAACCCCATGGGCACTACCCGCTGAATTATCTACCTCTAACAGCTAATTTAATTGGTTACAAAGAAGGGTATATGGCATGTACTGAGCCAATCAGAGATGAGATAAGAATAGCAAGTAGAGCTTAAGGGGATTAAGCTTAAAATTGCTCAGAGATCTAAATTAAAGGATTATTTTGTGATCCTAGCATCCATCTTTTTGATAGACATCCACGAAAAAGTAAAGCTTACTCCCAAAATGTCAGTTGATTCCGATTTTGCGTTTGCGAGTTATGCATGATTATGCGTATTATACTGTTCCATATGTACACCAGAACGTAATTCAAATTTGACGATATTTTTACTAAATGAACTGATCTGCAAGAAATATTGTGTACATTATGTAGCCAGAGGTTTCCAGTGGTATAAAAATCTCAACTTTAAAAAAAAAGTGGGGGGTGAGGCACTGGATCACGAAATGCCCTTTTATGCTCCATTTCGATTGTTTACTCAGCTAATTATATCATGTAAACAACCAATCAGGGGCTCTGTAAGAAAGGCAGTGATGCCCTGATACAATGACTGAGCTAATAACAAGACCTATACCCACCTTGATCATGAGATCCCCTAATATCTCTATGTCTATGTTCCTAAGTAGAGCAGTGGTTGCTTCTTGGTGTTGACATTGGACCTAATACCCTAATACAATGACTGAGCTAATAACAAGACCTGTACCCACCTTGATCATGAGATCTCATAATATCTCTATGTCTATGTTCCTAAGTAGAGCAGTGGTTGCTTCTTGGTGTTGACAATGGACCTAATATCCTTATACAATGACTGAGCTAATAACAAGACCTGTACCCACCTTGATCATGAGATCCCCTAATATCTCTATGTCTATGTTTCATTCATTCATTCATATTTTATTTCCATAAAAATCAAAGACATTACAAAAAATATAAATATAAACACGGTACATATGGAGGAAAAGGCTGGAAGACCAAGAAGGTCTGAAAGTTAGCCTTTTCCCTGAAATCAAATGTAATTAACAAAATAAATCAACATTACATAACATAACCAAAAGACAAGGGAAGGGGAGGGGGGATGCTCACGGAAAAGATTAATTATATTTAGAGATCAGTTTCGTTTTGAATTGATTTCGGAAATGTTTAAGTAGAGCAGTGGTTGCTTCTTGGTTTTGACAATGGACCTAATGCCCTAATACAATGACTGAGCTAATAACAAGACCTGTACCCACCTTGATCATGAGATCCCATATTATATCCCTCATTAATATATTCTCGTTCATTAATTGGTTAAACGAGTATCATGTGACCAAAAATAGTTTGGCTATTTTGCAAACTTGTTAAAAAGCTGATTGAGGAGGAACGGGTACTATTCAAAGTACTATCTCCGGGAAATAGTTTTACTATCTCCCTCTGAGCGCGTCCCGGGCGCGTATGACCTCATAACAGCGTCGCAGTTCCTAGTGGTCAGTGCAACTCGCCACATACACGGGATATCAGTACCGGTTCCGGGGGATTAATGTTTAGCAATTCGTTTTGTCTTGCGAAGCACACAAGCAGAACAGAAGTGCAGCTAAAAGACGGCAGTTTAATGGCATAAATCCGAGTTATATCAGGATCAATATCTTATATTGATGGTGAAATAACAAAGAACATGGTTACTCGTTTCACGGCGGTATTGTAGAGGTTACAACAGCTTACAACGTTTTCACGGTAAGCTTTAGTCACTCAACTGTGTGCGTGCTTTGTGCATTCAATCAAAACAAAGCAAGGCCAGCGTAGCCTTGACTAGGCCTAGGCCTAGCCTACATTTATGCCTAGGCCTATGCCTTGTGTTTAATGAACAAAGAATATATTAATGAAGGATATAAAACAAATATTTACTGCTCTAAATTCGGGATCTGGTGGAATCTATTGGTCCCCTCGGTGAACTGGAGACCGTTAGCTTACTATTTTTAATAGTAGGCTCACGGTCTCCAGTTCACCTCGGGACCAATAGATTCCACCAGATCCCGAATTTAGAGCAGTAAATATTTGTATAATATCTCTATGTCTATGTTCCTAAGTAGAGCAGTGGTTGCTTCTTGGTGTTAACAATGGACCTAATGCCCTAATACAATGACTGAGCTAATAACAAGACCTGTACCCACCTTGATCATGAGATCCCATAATATCTCTATGTTCCTAAGAAGAGCAATTGTTGCTTCTTGATGTTGACAATGGACCTAATGCCCTAATACAATGACTGAGCTAATAACAAGACCTGTACCCACCTTGATCATGAGATCTCATAACATCTCTATGTCTATGATCCTCACCATGGCAGTGTTTGCCTCTTGCTGCTGTCAATGGACCGTCCTTCTGTCTATCCCACTCACAAAACTTACAACACACCTTGCAATTAAATCCAGGCTTGACAAACTCAGTACCTGATGACATAGATTATGTAAAAAAGAAAGATATGTTATCATGTTTAAAAATAAAACACACTCATCCAATATAACCAAATTCATGATGCCAAATTTGGAATCATATTTTATGATTAGTCACATAGGAGGGACATTTTTCAAGATATATATATGGACGAAATCATGCATAAAAACAAAGAATATAAAAGGAGAAATGATGATTTTTTTTCAGTTAAACATCTCAATCCTGAATACCTTGATCAAGTTTGACAAGTGATATCTCAAAATAAACCTGATAAAATGCTGATCATGACATGAAAATGGCATCTCACATTTCATTTTTCTTCCCCTTTTTTGATGTGACAGGTCACTACGCTTTGAATGTAAAAGATTTAAACAGAAAAAAAGTAAAATAAAAGTGTGCAAATGCCCTTTTTATGTGTAGGTCTATGTACAAAACATCAAAATCACAAATTTAGGAATAAGCAAAATAGTTCAAAATCAGGAAGGTGCAAAACATCACATGCGCAATGGTGGATGAGGAACCAAAGACAGTATGTCAAATGTTTCCACATCATTTATTTATTTATAAACTGAGTACATTTGGCCAAAGCCAAGCAAAGCCAAATAGAGATCAGGCGCTAGTGAGATGCCAACCGAACATGAGCGGACAGGACAGGGATATGGGATCATAGTCTACCATTGGAGATAAACACAACTTTGCATACACTTGATATTCCAAAATACAATCCACAAAGCAATGATATATAAATTACTTACTGCTGTCATCGAGCATTTATCATGATAGTATTACGCATGAATCAATTCCCGAGTCTCTTGGCCGAACTGCATCTACAGCATTTTATATCAAGCCATGATATTCTGTGATTTGCTTATAAAGTCACAAACAGACTATCACGCCCCCTCTTGTAGATGCTGCCAAGTGTGGAGGTGTGTGTGTTTTCCAACTGGGGAGATTCACACACCCACATTCAAACTGGGGAGATTTTTTTACACAAATCTCACAGCAACCGCCATACTGTGGAGGTTGCTCTAATCAGAAAAATGACAGGTGGTATACCCCCCTCTATGGCTCAAAAACCCCATTTTTGAGGTTATCTACAACTGTTGAGCTCCACAGTTGTTAGCAGACTCCACAGTGTGAATGTGACAAAACACACACACCTCCACAGTTAGAACCATTTACAAACGCTCATCAGCCTGTAGTCCTTACCTTTGACCTCTCCCGTCCATTTTGGATTCTTCTTCAAAATGTCGGGAATACTCCGAAACTGAAACTCTCTAATTATCTCCTGCCTCTGAAATGATAAAAACGACAACGTAAAACTTACTGTTCTGTACTGCAATTGTTATTATTACTTTAATTTTGAGGAATTATCAAATTTTACCTAAAAATGAGGTTTTTGTAGAATAACTCTATGATGATAGGGCGTAGATAGCACAAACTATATATTTTTGAAATCCTTGTGATCAGTCACATAATATTGTGTATCTGTCGACAAGATTGAATCATTTGCACATTTTTACCCTGTGTGACCTTTCATGACCTCTAATGTCACTAGGGGTCAAATCCAAAATGCCTCCACATCTTAAAATAAGCTGTGGACCATGTACTTCATGTGTGAAAACTCCCATGCTTTTATCACAAAGTGCACACATTTGTGAGCTTAGCAGCTAAAACTAGTATTACCTTTTCTTTCTGTTCTTTTCCTTCTTGCAGCCATTTGTCTTGATCTGGATTGAATGGTAGTGAAGCACTGTCCCCTCCTGTTGACATATCTTCAGTTGATTTAGCTCCTGCAGCAGTAGGTGTCTCACCACTGCTCAAATCTTTCATTTTCTTTTCATGCACTTTTGTCTTTAAGTTGCATTTATTCCCATCTGATAATATCTGTGACATGTCTTCAAATAACATTGACTTATGCAACCAACTCTTCAGGTGCTCTTGGTACATTTTGTCGTTCGGCAAAATTGTTTTACACAAGGTGCATAGTTTTTCCATCCCTTTGAAGCCCATGGTGATCCTTATATCCAGACGTTCTTGATGGCCACTGGTAAATGTGTGTTTTTATATTTTCTTTCCGATATCAACTCACACCTGCAAGCAAGGCATCTGACTCTTTTTGTTTTAATTGGTACCTCCTGTATGCCTGCTGTATAATCAGCCATTATAACCTGCAGGTTAGGTAAGGAAATATGTAACTGTTAATATTACAAATATTTATGTTGTAAATTGAGGGCACAATGGTACAGTGCACTTGGGCAAGGCACTTTCCCACACTTGCCCCACCTCACCCAGGTACGAGGGGTGGTCAAAAAGTTTGTAGAACTAGGTATGCTACTTTGTCGCATGGCAATGAATTTGGACTCATTTGAAAGCTTGTTCCTTCAAAACATTACTGCCAAAATATTCAATTTTTGCATCACAAATACGGTCAGGACACTCTACATCCCACCAGACTCTGAAAACCAAGACTTGCTTATTTAACATTTGAACAAACATGTGGATTACATAAAAACTTACAAATCCCAGGCTGGTGTAGCTATCTTGGGGGACTTTAACTGTACCAATATCAAACCATATTGTCTTAGTACTGGGCTGACACAAGTGGTCAATAAGCCAACAAAGGAAAATGCCATCTTGGATTTTTTCATCACAGACTTTTCTAGTCTATATGGCACTCCCATTCTTATCTCACCCATTGGCAAGAGTGATCATAACCATGTCCGCTGAATACCAAAGGCATCTAGGCCAATTATCAAGAAATCCACAAGAATTATTCAACCCTTCACTGATTCAAATCTTTGGAAGATTTGGATTTGGAAGATGGATTGATGAACAAAATTGGTGTTGAGGTGTACAGCAATTCTGATATTCAATGCAAAGCAGATGCTTTCTATCAAATTGTGAATGAGGGAATTACATCCGCTTTCCCTGTGAAGACAGTCCAGTTACATGTACATGTCAACGACAAACCGTGGATGACTGATTGTATGAAATCCCTCATTGCGCAAAAAAAAAGCGCAGTGATTTATAGTGCGCTTTGCACAGGCACAACGCCTAGACGTTGATCCACAAGCCTCAGCACACTTTACAGGTTGGCGCTGACCACTACGGCCCCACATCATTCCATAAACCATTTAACAACAAACCAGGGACTTTGCTGCTTCAAGAGCGTACACCCTAGGCATTCCACAAATAACCTTCGCACCCAGGATCGGCTCCCCGAGTTTCGTACGGGTTACAAAGAGACAATTAGCAGTAAGTTCCTTGTCCAGGGGAATTTCAAGCTAACTCAATTTTTCCACGAGAGCATACTAGGCACCACCAGGGTTCGAACCCGCAACCTCTCCCACCATAGTCGAACACCTTATCGCTTGAGCTAACTTGACCGCAAAGACAGAAGGCTTTTGCTACTGAAGACACCATTGCTAGGTTTAATCTCAGAAATAAGTAATTGTACAAAACAAAAAGGTTCCAGGAAAGCCCCATGCCATACAAGGCTGACATTTTAAACAAATTATTGTGTGTTTTGAGTGCAATCTCATTTTTTTCAGTTACCATCATTATGCTTCCAAGTTTCAGTGTGTTTTGTTTTTGCTTTTGCCTTATTCAGCAGCTGGCTTGCCCAGTGCTCATTTTTTTCCATGTTAGCTATTTGATCAGCAGCTGATCTGCTTTTTCGATTTTGCCCACCCTCACCCTCTTTACAGCTGTTCTGTGCAATCCTACCATGATCTCATTTCTGTTGCCCTTTTTAAGTATTTGTAATGTGCAATATTTTATTTGATGTTTTCATAATATTTTAATATTACTTGTGTGCAATTATTCTTATGTAATTTGATGTTCTCACAATGTTTCTATAAATGCTTTTGATGTTTTATATTATTTAATTATTATTGTAAAAATCATGAAATTATTTCAGCCGCTTGGCTGCAATGTGTTTTAACAAAATACTATACTATTACTATACCATTAAAAAAATGGGACTGCTCTCAGATTGTGTCCTGTACCCTATCCTCAGTTTGTCCCTATTCTCAGTTTGTCAAGCTGCCATTCATGACAGAGGGACCAGTTAACTAAAGCAACTATATTGTGGTCCAGGCATGGCCTCCAGTTAGCGAAACCCATTTTAGGGTTTTAAGTCTTGCCTTCATAATGTCAGGTATGCTGGTGATCTTTGCTGTTGAGCCTTCATTGAAGAGTGGCACATGGAGCAATCCGAAGACATCCATCTTGATGACATAGAAGGTTTCAAGAAAAATTGTGATGGGTGCATTAAGGTATGCAGTGACCATGTTCAAGAGTGAGATAGAATGAATTTGGCTAGTACTCTTCCAACGTACCTTGTTCTACAAACTTATTGACCACCCCTCGTATAAAGGGAGGCTACTCAGGGATAATTATAATCAAAATGCTGAGAGGAGCTGGTTGAACTGTAAAAAACATTTATTTATTTTAGAATTGCCAATTTAAGCATGGATTTCCATTTTAGCATAAAAGAAAAAATCTTAAAATCCAAACTTGCGGTCATTATTCATTTGTACAGTAAAACGTAATTTCACAATTTGGGCCAGGCACAGAGGGCAAAACAAGAACAATAAAATTCGCCTAAAAGTATATACAAGTCAAAAATGCAAGGCATGTGATGAAGCCATGTTTTTTTTATCCTAATCAATTTTTTAGTATAAACAAAATCTGAGTAAAAGAATTGAAGTGATAGATATACTTTTCATAATACATATTCATGCTTTCATTAGCATAATGAATACATAATGCATTCCATTATTCACAATATGAATGTGTCATACACCAACCAATCATTATCAATTGGACCAATCAGCAACATTGTTAGAATAATTTCACCACACAAAAAAATTGGGGCGAGTCATTTGCAAACCTCCATTCTGATTGGTGATTAAAGTGAAGATATCATGAAATTGACCAATAAGAGGTAAATGTTAGATCGGCATGTAGTGCTTAGCTAACCCACCTGAAGGTCAGTTTGTTGCTCAAAGATATGCTGACAATAGACCCTGTGTAGCACACAATAATTGAAGACCGAATTAAAAAGACTAGTTTGCGTATGATGTCCTGTCAACCAGAACAAAAAGTCAGCAACTAATCACGCCGCACCTCTGTCCGGACGTCAGACGCAAACTTCAATTATATTTGCAGTCTACATACAATCAGGGAAAAAATGTTAGCACACTTGAACTCACTTTGAATCTGCCACCGCATAATTCAATGTTGGACAAACCATGTTGTCATCAGATCTATGAGACCACCCAACATTGAAAGAGTATGAGTGGGGAAGGGTGGGATACAAGGCAGTGTTCCTCCTTCAAATTCTTGACAGACCTGTATCACTTGCCTTCATACTTTGGTATGACATGCATTTGAATTGTTTTGAGCAAGTGTGCCAACTATTTTTTTTACTGATTGCAGCTCAATTAATAAGGCTAGACTCTGCTGCATGAGTGTACGAGTTCCTGCCCCAGCAGTGTTATTAATTTGATCTCACAAAAAATGAAGTCAATTTAAAATTGAAAATTACAAGAATTAATTGCTAATTGTCCTGTTGTAACTGGTTGTGAAGGTTTACTATATAATATTAAAGGTGTGCCCTTCTCAGCTACAAGTTAATGTATGTTACTAAATGGTATGGAATGATTTGGGCCATAGAAATAAGCAACAATCTATAAAGTGTAACAATAGGAGTTACACAATATGTTATGATCAATCAATCAATCAAATCATAAAAACTGTTGATATGCAATATGACAGTCTTGAACCAAGACTACCATACCTCATAAGAAAACTTACTGAACTGACTTACAGTATCTTCGTCAACTTGTTTCACTTCCTTTTTAGGCATCTCCTCTCCTTCTATGAATTCCTGAAGCCTAGCTATCTCTTCATGTCTCATAGAAGTCAAGTGCTTGGATAACCGATCACCACTACGAAAGCAGATCTTACACAATTCACACATATGTGGTTCTAGGATCTTCGCATCCCGATAAAGATGGTTTTTAGACTGTAAAGAAAATCATCACAAAATTACAAGAACTTTTGAGTACCATATAATGAACTGCTGATGAAATTTGATAAAGCTTATAACCAGTGGCAGCACCGGGGTGCATGGGGAAATTCCTCTCAGTCAGAACCCCAGTAAAACCAAAACCAAAATTTCTACTTTTTACGGCAATTTTGCACAAAATTTGTTGATTTTGCCCCCCTGAAATTCACTTTGCCCCCTCAAAGCCCCCCCAAAGTATATAAAACAACAAAAGCGAGACCATGCTTAAAATTCTAAAGAGTACCAAGGATAGCCCAAAAAGCCTCCAATAGGCTTATTCCTGTTGGGGTCCTTTAATGAATGACAAAGAGGACAAAACAGGGAACAAAGCAGCACACAAAATAAATAGCATGAAAAAAGAGATAATAAAACCAAAAAACTTTTTATTGGACAAAAAAAAAAAGCCAAGCAGAAAACAAGGCCTAAGTTATGAAACAACAAAGAAACATCAACACTTGCTCAGACAGGTATTTTTAGTGGCCTTTTTGAATTTGGAAAATTCAGTTATTTGTTTGATGGAGTTTGGCAAAGAATTCCAATGTTTTATGCCACTGTAAAAAAGTATTGTTAGCTTGGTCCTGAAACCTAGGAACAACAAAATTGTGTGGGCTACCCCTGGTACTGTAGTTATGTAATGATGCAATACAGGTAAAATTTAAATTTAAATAATCTGGTGAAAGACCATGGTAGATTTTAAATATCGGTACCTGGTTCAGTTTTAGTTGGGTCACCCTGTCCTTGACCAGAGGATGTTTAAAGACATTCCCATAACCCAATGGGGTTTCTGACCTTGTATGTCTGGCTTTTGTACACATGTGGTACAGTTGATCATACCTTGCATTGGGATTGTGTGCAAATATCTGGCGTTTTCATCCTATTATTTAACATTCAAAACATCGAGACTTAGGAATAAAATTAATGCAGTGGTACAATAAGAATGTTTCCTGTAAGAAAATCAAATATCAGTCATAAGTCTCAACTATTAGCTCGTTGGCTGCAGTTTTAAAATTACCATTTTGTGTGTGTGGCAATGGGGACTTTGCCTTTAAAATTAGGTTATATTGACCAAATTTCCCAATCATAGTGCATTGTAGGAATGCCTTTAAGCCTCCTCTGGTCCTTGACTGATAACAAGCCAAGTTCATTACGTTGTTCTTGCCCAACATGGGTACGTGTGGACCTAAATCCAAAACAAACCTGACTGCTTTGTCCTGAATGGTTTGAAGCCTTCCTTTACAATATTGAGGCAGTGAAGAAAACCATGAAGCACATGCATAATCATAATGGCACAGGATGAAAGCTGAAACTTAAATTTTACGAGCTCTATGATTTAGACACCCAGCACTCCTGCAGAAAAATTTCAATCTAGAACCTGATTTTTATGCCTTCCCAGGCAATATTTTCGCCTATTAGGGACTCAACTAATGTGACACCTAAATATTAAGCACTTTTTGTAGATTTTAAAGATTTATCACCACAGGTTAACTGTGAAAGATTTTACCTTCCTGAGCTTTCTTTTTGTACCAAATAACATACATTCTGTTTTCCCCAAATGCAGAGAAAGCTTATTATCCACTAACCAGTGTCTGCATGACTCAAGTTCTTTCAGCAATACAATCATGATCCTTGCCTGAGACAAAGAGGGTGCTGTCATAAGCATAGGTTACAAGTTTGCAGTCGACACTGCTGGCCATGTCATTCACATAGCAAAGAAAAAAAAGAAGAGGACCAAGGATACTGCCTTGAGGCACGCCACATGAAACGCCAAGTGGATCCAAGTCAACTTGGTTTACGTTGACAATTTAGATAGGACTCAAACCAATCCACTGAGGCAATACCCATGGCCCAGAGTTTCCTGCAGAGTCCGGCAAACTACTTGACTCTGGCCAAAATGTATAATTGTGTATGTCGCGTATGAATAATTTAGAAATTATGGCACTTTTACTATACATTTCTGAGAGTACACAGCCACTTGAAGGTCTAAGAGTTAAGGGCGTACTACACCCATATATTGGTTTGATTGGTCTAAATAAATATTTTTTCATTTATAGCTAGGCGATATATGCACGGATCATGTGAAATAAAAAAAATATGAAACCAAGAAGAAAAAAAGTGCTTTTAAACAATTGTAGTAAGTCATTTTAGCCCTATATATATTTTGTTTACTGTATCCTAGTTACTCAGATGCGTGTTTCATAACAAACCATGATTTATTCTATTCAGCATGTTCAAGTAGGGTACATGAATAGAATACATTAAATCCTTTGTTATACTCTCTATAGAAAATCTAGTGGTGCATGCAAAATATATAAACACTTACACAATGGATGTATAGTCATTAGTCAATAATATTATAATGTGTTGTTAGGAGAAGAAAAGGCTATTAGGTCACCGTATGTCAGGTTATAGGTCAATTGGTTCAGGTCAAATTTAAGCATCAATTTTGAATACACATGTGAGAGTTTGTGATATCATAATGAGGAATAATTTTGATATTCTGTCTTTAACTGGATATATATCGAGAAGTGCAAGGTGGATATACTAATATACCTTGGGATGTAAATGGTGAGTACAATTTAGAATGCCTAGTTGAGATGGATTTCACAAATAAATATAAAATAGTTACCAAAATCACAAAAGATAAGCTTACGGAAAACTACCCAATATGGTGGTATAGGTGACAAGAAATACAATTTTTTCAACATTGCTGTAGTATGGTTGTGGTAACCTGTTACCTGTGGCTTAATTAAGTTTCAGTGAAATAATGTCGCAAGTTAAAAATACAAAATATAGCTCAACATTGAAAATAGAAGCATTTTAACCAGTTCCTTTTTTGATAGTTGTGGAGCACCAAGTTCATGAAGTCATAAAAGAAATCAGGAACCACTTATTCCATTTTACATATCAACTTTATTTCCCTAACGTGTTAGCAACACATATCCAAAATTTTAACGAAAT
Organism: Amphiura filiformis; assembly: GCF_039555335.1. Lineage (NCBI taxonomy): Eukaryota > Metazoa > Echinodermata > Ophiuroidea > Amphilepidida > Amphiuridae > Amphiura > Amphiura filiformis. The sequence goes on along the minus strand of NC_092644.1, from coordinate 49,484,867 downwards.
CCGTTGATAGTAAGCTTTCCAAAATGAAGTGAATTTAAATCATCAGTGATGTACCACCTTTTGGCTTCTACTTTTAAAAGCATGTAAGCTACGTTGATACCGATGCCACCAATAAAATGAGAAGATTTGCCCTTCATTTTGCATACCACTTTGTCCAATTTTTTTTGTAATTTCTTCACAAAATGCAAAAAATGCAAAAAAAAATCAATGGGTGTAGTACCCCCTTAAGGCAATCAGGTAACCTACATTTGAATCAGCAAAAATATCAAATAAATTGAGCCAACATTGTACGATTACCTGCAAATGTTGTGATGTCCATCCACTGGGGCTCCAAATGTTTGTGTAACATAAGTGACAGTGATAGCAGAAGACTCTCAGGATGTCGTGTACTGCTTTCACCCCTGCTTTACGTCCAATTTCGTTAATCAAAGGAAACTGCATAAAAACAACAACAAGAAAAATTACAACATTATCATTCCAATATCGCAATTGGAAGAATTTCATGGCATTATGCATGACAGGTTTGCCTTTTATTTATTATCAGCAAGTGTTTTTTTAAAATACATTTCCAGATTTTTTTATTATGGCCCTATTTCCAGAAGATTTACATCCAAGGATTGTTTGGACATGATCCAGTTCTTCAGGTCTCGTGGTTACCCCGACAATGTCAACTCTTCGGCATTACAACGGGTTCATACCATCACCAGAGAAGAGAGCCTTTGCACCAAAGAGCATGCCGACAATCACCAACGTCCCCCACTTGTACTCACATATCATCCAGCCACTGTTGCAGTAAGTAATGTGATCATGCGCAACTGGAAGATAATTAGTGATCATCCTACAACCGCTGATATCTTCAAAGAACAACCCATTGTGTCCTACCGTCAAGAACATTAAAGATCACCTTGTTCGCTCTTCACTACCACAAACAGATGAAGAGACGGTAGCAAACCACAGCACAGTAACCTGCAAGTGACGCAGATGCAACACCTGCCGCCATCTGAGGAGCAACAACAGCGTAACAGGACCCAGAGGAGTGTATCACATCAAGAAAACATTCAGTTGCGTTTCAACCCATGTGATTTATTGCATTGGTTGCAAACGCCATCCCACCTGTCTGTATATTGGGGAGACAGAACGTAGGTTGGCCGACAGATTTACAGAGCATAGACGTGATATCCTTCTGCCTGACATCGCCCGCCCAGTCCCAGAGCACTTCACTACCAGTGACCACACCTTGGATGATGTCGAAGTGACAGCACTTACTCAAGTTTCAGATAGAAAGAACCGCAAGCTGATGGAACAACGCATCATTTTCCAACTTGGGACACTTAAACCCAATGGCATGAATCTACAATTTAATGTATTCAATATAAATAAATGTGACTCTTAATTTCATCCATCATGCCGCTCAGTAGTCCAGGAGTTGCGATCTGCGTACCTGTTTTCATTTTTGCATAATTCCTGCATGGTATGTGTGCTTTACGCTTTTCACACGCACACGCTTCATGCAACAATCTTTTCTTTGGTTGTTTTCAGGTACGCGGATGGCAGCTCACACTTGATAAAGGCCTAGGGCCAAAATATTGTGAATAAATCTGTGGATTAAATTCCCAGAAAATTAAAACGATTTGTTCCAAAACTCTTATTTAATGGATCTACTAAATACACTTTTCAAACCGACGCAGCCACAACTAACTTCTAATATATATTATATACACTCAGTGTGGACTTAAAATTATGTGGCCCTTGGGTCCACATACCTCCTATACCCTCACCCTTCCTTTATATGCGTTATGCGGTTTAAGCTTTCTATGCGGACATCAAAATGCCCACATAGAACTATCAAGTCTCCATAGTACTATGAAAAAAACACACAATAAAATTGGATATATAATATATATATAATAAAGACACGTACATTGATCTCGTTGGAGCTCACAGCCTCACACTCCACTATCGTATCATTCACCAGATGTTCTGCAATTCCATTTTCTTTCTGATTTTCATTGCTTCATCAAGAGAACTCTCTGTTTGAAACAACACCAATCCTATTCCAATGTTTTCGCCTAGCATTACCTCTTCTACTTTACCAAATCTGTTAAAATATGTGGCCAGATCTTCTTTTGTGATCTGGATACTAACTTTCCTGATGAACAATGTGAAGAATTTGTCAGCCTTATATAACATGTCTGCGCCCTGCAATATATGAAACAACATCCATAAACAGTAAATATACAATAATCAAGAGTTAGTGATATTTTTTGTGTTTTTTAGATTTACCAACAACCATGATGAAAAAGATTAAGATAAAGCTAAGAATTCTCATATGCGAAATTCCATGAAAATCACAGAATTGGAGGTAAAGCGGAAAACACATTTCTGAGAATTTTTTTTTTTAAATAAGCAAAAATGACATGATACCCGATCAGTTTATTCTTGGTAAGATTCTTGTAAAATTTTATTATGTCAGAAATGTGCTAAATTTAGCATTTGTAAAGCAGAAAATTCTTGGCTTTAGATTAAAGGCTTAAGGGCTGGGGTATGAACGTTTGGACAGTATTTATTTTGGGACATTAGAGCACATCAGACATATCGAATTGCATTCTGAATACGAAGAATGTCATTCTGATATCAAATAATTTTGAATTTTTGAAATTTGCAATTTAATACACATTTTATGGCAAATCATTAAAAATTGATATTTTTGATATTTAACAGTACTTGAAGTAAACTTTATAAATCTGATGATTTATACTTAAAGTATATGTAGGTGGGTTGAAAAGCCGACGATCAATTGAAAATTTTGACCTTTCGAATTGAAGATATGGATTTTTTTCCCCAAAAAACCAAAAAAAATTAGGTCTTTTTGGGAAAAAAATCCATAGCTTCAATATGAAAGGTCAAAATTTTCAATTGACCGTCGGCTTTTCCTCCCTGCTACATACACTTTAAGAATATATCATTAGATTTATATAATTTACTTCGAGGACTGTTATATATCCAAAATTGAAAAATATCAAATTTTTATAATTTGTCATAAAATTTGTACTATATTGTGATTTTCAAAAAATGAAAATTATTTGATATCAGAAAGACATGCTTCGTATTCAGAATACAATTCGATAGGTCTGAGGTGCTCTCATGTGCCACAAAAAATACTGTCGAAACGCAATAAACGCTCATTTTAGATCCCTTAATGTACGATTTCCTTCAAATTTTAAATTTGTCATTATATACTCAAAATGCTGAAATAATGCTAGTAATAATGATCGGGAATGGTTTCTGTCCATTTTGAGCTGAAATAACGAGGTAACATGAAAGAAACACTGCTTGTTATTTTGGCCGTTTAACACGCAGTTCTATGGGCGGACATAAAGTCATAATTTCTTGAATTATGACTTTATGTCGCACTTTGCTCTGTTTACCTACAAACACAACAAATTTGGCTGATTCCATTTAGGTGCAAGTTGTGACATGTGTAAACATTACAAATATGCCAAAAAATCAGGTTGGAAAAAAATTAACCAAATTCATATTATAAGATCGTACATTATGACTTTAAGACCATAAATTGGCCACACTCCAGTCCAGCAGAGTCCCCCGGCTCTAATCTGGGTAGAGCCAGGCAAAGCCATCTCAAGGTTGGCCATGCTACCTGTAACTAATAGTGTGTTGTTACCACCTGTACCTTACAACAGGGTTGCCAAAAGATTTCAGGCAGAATCGTGGGTCAAATAATCAAAAAGTCACCCAATTTTTCTCTTAACCATTGGATTCTATGGGGCAGGAAACTATCGGAAGTCGGGGGAGCTAAAGTTGAAAAGTCACCCAATTTTTTTTTAACCATTGGTTTCTATGGGACAGGAAATTGTCAAAAGTCGCGGGAAAAATCTTCAAAAGTCGTCCAATTTGGCTACCAAATTGTGGGTTTAGCAACCCTGCCTTACAACCCATATCCAATACACAGTGAATTGGATATAAGGCATAAAAGGCTTATTATGCAAATAGTAAATAGCCCAGAAAAACCACAAATGATTACAACTTATTCCAGAAAAAATACAGCACTGGAATTAGCTTGTTTTGTCAAATGAAATATAGCTAAATCCTAATCCTTTAGTAAGTTCTAACTGGTAATAAAAGTCTAATTTTACTATTTTGGTAAAGTTTTGGATATTAGGACTAATAATATCCGTTTTAGGGTGCTTTTTTTTTTGTATGATGTGACAATCACGCCCAAAGACTGGTGCTGAGACTAATTTCAAGTTCTGCATAATTTTTAGAAGACACAGTTTTTTTTATCATTTACATCTGAGAGGAAATGATTGATATCAATCAATATCAAATGAGCTTGGCTAAGACTGCCACATCAAAATGCAACATAACATTCCACCTAAAGTTGTAGTTGATGTTACGGTCATTATAACTATAAATTGTAGTCATTTCAAGAGGACTTAAGGGGGTACTACACCCCTGTGGTAAATTTGTGACTATTTTTGCATTTTTCTCAAAAAATAATAACACACTGGTAACAAAATTTATGTATATTATTGGGGCAAGGAATCCAATTACTACACTGAAATTTCAGTGACTCAAGACAAGCGGTTTAGTATATATGATAGGAAACGAGGTACATCGTAGCGGTACCTCATTTCTTATTATAAATAACAAACCGCTTGTCATGGGTCACTGAAATTCCAGTGGATTCCTTGCCCCTATAATATATATAACTTTTGTTACCACTGTTTTATTAGTTTTTGAGAAAAATGCAAAAATAGACACAAATTTATCAAGGGGTGTAGTACCCCCTTAAAAGTGACACCTGGCAGCTATTGCAGATAGACATTCTGAGGCCCTATCTTCAATTGCTGCCTTGCACATTTTTTGACAAATTCTGCATTCTGCATTCTATATTATACACAAATGACACCTGGCAGCTATTGCAGATAGACATTCTGAGGCCCTATCTTCAATTGCTGCCTTGCACATTTTGTGATAAATTCTGCATTCTATATTGTACACACATGACACCTGACAGCTATTGCAGATGGACATTCTGAGGCCCTATCTTCAATTGCTGCCTTGCACATTTTTTGACAAATTCTGCATTCTGCATTCTATATTATACACAAATGACACCTGGCAGCTATTGCAGATAGACATTCTGAGGCCCTATCTTCAATTGCTGCCTTGCACATTTTTTGACAAATTCTGCATTCTATATTGTACACACATGACACCTGACAGCTATTGCAGATAGACATTCTGAGGCTCTATCTTCAATTGCTGCCTTGCACATTTTTTGACAAATTCTGCACTCTGTATTGTACACACATGACACCTGACAGCTATTTCATATGGGGCATCCTTGACCTGTTAAATACTATTACCTTTTTGTCCATGTTGTGTTCCTGTTGCACAATGACATATTTACCACTGTCACCAATGTAATGTTTGCGCTTGTTTACTTTTTATTCCATACACATCACCAGATTGGAAGGCTTTATCTGCATCTGCTGATGACTTGTACACGACAGATCCCAAAAACCTATTTTCACAAACGTTGAGTATGTCCACAGGCCCATACTTGCTGAAATGAGCCTCTAATTCCTCTCTGCTACAATGCCTACCACCAGCCACTAAGCATATGGTGCGTTTTTGCAATTCCTGACAAAAAAAAAGTAAATATTGGTTTAATGAGTACTTTTAATATTAAAACTGTTATTCAAGAATAAAGATTCTTAAAGATCATCTTACAAAATCAGTCACACCGTATTCTCACCTTCTGTTCATCAGAAACTGACGCCAACTTTTCTTTTCCTTCATCTTCACTTTTCTGAAATAAACCAAAGAAATGTTTCTACTTTATTTTACTTTCCATAAAAATCACAAACTAAATTATGACAACTTTTATTTCCATGAATCCTTTCACAAGAACTTACTGTAATTTTTCTCTATTATTCAACTAAAGAATAAAGGTGCTACATATATAATTAAAGACAGAGATAAAAATAATTTATCGCAGTATGACGTCATCTGTCAATCAAATTTGAGTGTCGTGATGATGACTTGCTGAACGTGGCGGTATAACCGGCGCCGTATTGTTAATTTTGCACCATTAAACATGCAAACCATCTCAAAAGTTAGGTCTTTATAGCAGAAAACTTTCTTTCGCAAAGGCACCATGTCCACAATGCCTAGAAAAGCTGCTTTTTGCCTTGTAAAAGTACGTAATTTTTCGCCATTTGCTGCTATTCGTTTTCTCCGATCAGCACCAGATAGATCGGTCTTCCTTTTACGCTCTATTAACCTGTGTAAACCAATCAAGGATCGTAATTGACGGTGACATCAGACGTGATAAATTCTTTTTATCTCTGTCTTTAATTATAGTGGGTGAGCCCTGGGGGAGGGGCATCACTTGGGGAAGGGGGCAAAGCTGCAATTATACCATAGGTAGCTGACATCATGGGCTACACAAAAATGCCTGATAGCAATTGAACGGAGTAGATTTTGGCGGGAAAAGCATCATCAAACTTTACAGAGAGTCAAATTTCAAACTTAAATTGTGTTAAAAACCATTCCAATGTCATAAAGATTCAAAAATGTATAGTTTGACCCATCTAGGATGTACCGTTCTTGAGATATTAATGAAAATGTCAAAAGTAACATGCAAAATAAGTACCATTGAGGCTTATTGACCTTGACCTATTTTGATGCATTACATAGGTGACAAAACATCCCAGATTGTGCAATCCTATCCTTATTTGGATTGTTTTGGCAAAAAACAATTTGACACCTACTTTCACCTACTTGCCACACTTCCATAAACAAATGCTTATACGCACACGCATTGCACACGTTGCACCACATACACTACATAGTTGTTGAATATTACCTGTTTGTCATCATTATTTTTCTCTCCCATACTGACAATATGTTGAACTGTGACATATTTATCACCAATATAATGTCTGCGTCTGTTTGTAACCTTTGCAAACACATCACCACATTGGAAGGCTTTCTCAGCATCTGCGTGTGACTTGTACTTGATGGATCCAAACTCAAACCCCCTTTGTGCCATTCCACTATCCTCACGATAACTGAATTTTTCCACAGGCCCAAACTTGCTGAAATATGCCTCTAATTCATCTCTGCTAAATAAGTCCACACCAATCAACTCTAGAGTGTTCCTTTGTGTTTTCTGGAAAAGAAAGTAAATATTGGTTATCAAAGGATCTCGGGTGATTTCAATAAAAATACATCCATATGTGCCGTTGACTACATGGAATTATTTGAAGCTGGAAATGCTTAAAAAAAAGCTGAAAAACAGTGTGAAATTTGGGTAACATAGCTCAAACAAATTGGCCTGAAAATAAAAGAAAATGTGTAAATTTGAGCAACAAATTATACTGAAATTAGCTAAAATGTTAAAATATTGCAGGTCTGCATTTGTTATTTTGAAATTTGTCTCCAATCTGGAAACATGCAACTTCTTCAAGAAAGAAAATCCAACTGCATATGGGGTGACAGATCATTTGCAATCACAGCTCCATGTCTATGAAATGAGCTGCCTATATATATTAGAACAGTTAAAAATGTAATTGTGTTTAAAAAGTTGTTAAAAATTCATCTTATGTCAGAGACATTCTGTAATTCTTAAAGGATGTCTCCGGTAATCACAACATTATGCCTTATCACAGGGTGACGTCATCGGGTCTCAAGGTGTTTAACATCACAACCCAGCTGAAGGTCAGTGGTACTGGCCGCAACGTTGGTTGCTCCAAGGTACGTGAATCTGGTTGAATAGATTGAACTTATTCCCTCATTATGCCTTATACGTATGTTAGAAAAATAATTATCAAGCACAAATCACATGGTTTTATTTAAAACAAACTCATATTGACCATAAAAACGAATAAAAACAGCCGGCTCTCAACATGCGATATTCAAAATTCCCGCGCCGTAACTGTCTAAGTGCAATGACGTAATAGTTATTTGTGCTCAATTGTCGTCTGCACTGGACAATTTCGACGCCCGGGAATTTTGAATATCGTGTGTTGAGAGGTTGCTGTATTAATTCCTTTTTATGGTCAGTATGAGTTTGTTTCCAATAAAAGCATGTGATTTGTGCTTGATAATTAATTTTCTATCATAAGGCATAATGTTGTGATTGCCGGAGTCATCCTTTAAGTTATGTTTCTTATTTCACTTCTTATTTTCTTTGTCTATATTTTCGGTCTTCATTTTCACTAAATTAAAAAAAATGGGCTATATCAAATTGAAATAAAAAAATACTCTGCCTCCTAAACCAGAAACATTGTGTATCACAAATTGTTACATATGATGTACAGTTGATATTCATATATTCTTTTATACCTAGGAAAGGATGCTTCCGTTTTGACACAAAAAATATTTCATTAAAAACCCTCCCACTTAGTTATTTCAAAAAGGTAATCAGGCTTTCTTAGCATGTGCAATAAATAACATTGAAATTAATCTTCTTCTTTAGGGATTCTAGAAACACTTGGGTATGGCATCCACTACTGTGACATCACATATGGTGTTCACAGATTTGGGGTCACAGGTTATTAAGGGGTCCCTTCACAGGTTATTAAGGGGTCAAAACTAAACACCATAAACAATCTTTATTAGCCTGGAAAAACATAGCAGAGAGCCAGTATGTTCACAACATGAATTACTGTTACTAGAGTTGGGCGACTATCACTTTCTCCTAGTCGACAGCAAATAGTCACAACTACGACTATAGTCGCGACTATCTTGTGGTCAAAATTGGACTGAAAAATCAGGTGACAGATTGCTGCAAATTTACGATAACTAAATGAAAAACTGTTAAAAAAAGAAATAAAAATGAATTTGCCATCTGACATGGACAAGCTAAGAAAAATGAACACGTGCGATGGCTTTGAGACAGCTTTTCGAGACGTGTTCCTCAATCAATTGCAAAATTTAGAAAATTCCACAGGAAAATTGCCAAAAAACAGCTTGTGCCCCCCAGACCTGGTATCCCGCAATATGATGACCGCCGCTATATGCCACTGTTATATCATGCATTGTTGCCACACATATTCCATTCAATATGGTACAAATAAAATCCATCACAAGATGGATGCTCTTCAAGTTTGTTCGACATAGGCCAATCCGATCGACTCAGGCCCGGGGGGGTACTCAATACAAATGACCATACGGGGACGTGCCACAAATATGGGTAGCATTTTCAGCCTTTTGGTATATCAATGACCCCTTTTCAAAGCCTATGTTGGTATATGAATGGGTCCTTTTTTCAAAATTTTCTCAATTTTTTCGGAAAATAGCCCAATTTTCCCCTAATCTAGCCAAAATTTTCAAAATTTTCCCCAAATTTTGGGAAAATTTGTAAAAACTAAGACAATTTGGGTTAAATGTGGCCGAAAATTTTGACTTTTGGTATATCAATGGGTCCAAATTTCTTGAAAAATTGGTATATTTATGGATCCACTTTAAAATTCTCAGAGGCACCCCCCCCCCCCGGGACTCAGACTAAGCACACCACCAATTACGATAACAATACATGTTTCTTTTCCATTACGAATGTGGCTTTTCTACAATGACTCATTGTTACAATCTGCTCATGCTTATTACCCACTTTATCGTTGCTATCCCAAGAAAATTAGATTTGTGGTCAGGTTTTGTTTTCAATACACTAACTGGTAGTTCAATACACTCAGCTGAAATTGCTGTATTCTTTCAACACATATATTTAACTGCAATTTCACCAAAATGTTTTTAAATTGACCGAAAATAATGTGATCATATCAAAAGGATATCACACCACCATGCGTAACTCGGAGCTACGCACTGGTTTCTCTAGCATAGAATATATTTAAATCACAATTGGTTGTCAATTCTATTATACAATGAAGCATACACTATAATATAACTTTCTTTATTATCTGCATCAAATTAATAGAATATTGATTTAAATGGAACTGTACACATCTCTACGTCTGAGTTTGTACTACATCACTGAGCGATAGTGATCGGTTTCTAGCCAATCAGATAGGACTCTTTTTCTTGCGTTCGGAAAAGCGAGCTACCTTATTGGTGAAATACCAATCGCCCGTCGCTCAGCTTATTTTTGTGAAGTGGTACTTGATGGTGTCATTACAAATCCATGTGATTCATTGCAGGGCATATTTACCTGCTGTGGACGCTGTAACACATTAACAAAGCAGAATTAAATCTAGTCACTTTATTTGCATCATATCTTACCCTCATGGCCTTAATCTCCTCTTCTGATCGTAATACACATGTCACAATAGCGCCCTCTATGCTGTGCTGTGATTGGCTACCCACCAGAGAACCACCTTTGAAAGCTGCCAAAGCTGCAGCACTATTGTCAAAATGAACAATAGCGTAACTCTTGTATTGTGGTATTGTAGCACAATTTACATGACCAAACTTGGAATTAAAATACTTGTGGAGATGATCTGCCCATTGCATACTACTTTGAAATCCAAAAGCAAACAATTTATTACGAGAACGACTCTGTGAAAAAAAAAAGGACACAAGAAGGTTGTATAAATGGACAAAAGACTTTTGGAACATTATTTAATATGTGTTCAACCAAGAATATTCACCTACGCTTGTTACTCTGACACCATTGACTTGTAAGTTTTAGCCAGCCTGGTAACTTTCCTGACTAGCAGTCTAGTGGCCGGCCCAGCTGCCCGTAACTTTTTTAAGCTGAAACTATTAGTTTTTAAATATTCACACACATGATTTATGAATGCCTCATCAATCTATGAAATTACTTACGAAGCACGGTATAAAATAAATTTAATTTCGATCCAAAAAAAAATCCTGATTTTGTAAGAAACATTTCAACAGTTTAACCGCCACTTCGACCAGTGTCAGTTCTATTCTGTGCATTATATTTAGTACCAACATATTATGCATACTTAGATACTCGTTTTCAACAGCCTGTATGCTTTGGTCATTGGTTAACAATTCTCTGTAACTCAAGAACGTTTGTTTATTTCTATTCTAATCTACACATAACAAAGGCTGGCCTGTAACTCGCTGTAATTTCAACTCTATTATTCTACTAAAGAATAAAAATGCTACATATTCTTCTTACAAAACAGTCAGTCAAACTGTATTCTTGTCTCAAAGCCCATGTGTGCGTTCGGTTTTTTTAGAGTGTCCATGTCAGCTGAAACGGCAAATTCATTGTTTATTTTTTTCAATATTTTTTTTCAATTTTTTTACCGTAAAATCATGAAATTCTGAGACAAATTTGGAAGAAAAGTTACTTAATTCAATACTCGCATTAATTGTTTAGGTATAAAACAATTGATATTTGTACTTTCATTGTGTAAAGAAACCGCAATTTCATGCTGTGTACACTCGATAATGACATTTTAATTCAAAATTTTGTTTTAAAATCCTACAAAAAAAACCTCATTCCGCATTCGTTTTTTAAACTGCCATAGGCTTTGAGACATAACATTATTTTTGTAGCCAAAGTCCCTGACTTCATGCATGCATGTTGCATGCACATGCACCAAATACCTGTCAAATATTACCTGTTTATCAAGCGTACAGTCAGTGTGTTGAACGTTGACATATATATCACCAATAAAATGCCTGCGTCTTTGTTTTTGAAGCTTTCCAATCAAATCACCACATAGGAAGGCTATCTGAGCATCTGCCAATGACTTGTACGTGATGGATCCAAACGTCTTTTTTCCCATTCCACTATCACGGTAACTGATTTTTTCCACAGGCCCAAATTTGCTGAAATGTGCCTCTACTTCATCTCTGCTAAATGAGGCTTCAATAATCAACTTTAGGGTGCTGCGTTGTGATTTCTGGAAAAGTAAATAAATATTGGTATAAATTAGTGCAAAGGATCTCTAGTGATTTCAATATAAATACATCTATATTTGCCGCTGACTACATGAAATTATTGGCAGCATCTGTCAAAGACTTTTATGTGATAGATCCAACCCCACACCTGGATTTTTGACCATTCTCATAAACCATGTATTTTTCCACAGCTCCATATTTGCTGAAATAAGCTACAATGCTGGCCATAAGTGTTGGGACGGTTTGATAGGGTAATGTAAATAAGCCCCCACTCCGCCCGATCAATGTGGAATCCGACTTTTTTGGTCACACGAGCCTTGTGGCACCCAACATTGATTGGTGGGGAAGGGGGAGGGTTGGGGTGTTAGGAAAGGGTTTAGGCTTGACAACAAAGAAACCTCCACTTTATCACGTTAATAATAACGGAAATTAGGTCATAATATAGTGTACGTTTTTCCATAAGTGTCCCAACACATTTTGGCCATGGTTGTAGTTCTAATTCAGCTCTGTTGAATGAGGCCACACCAAACAGGGAACTGGTGTATGATATCTGCCAAAGTAAATAAAAATTGGTACCATGAGCAAATTTAAATTTTTCAATGCTGGATGCATAAAATCTTTAATACAATAATTATAAAACCTGTTTCAAAATTATATTTTACATAAAAAATGAAAAAAATTAACTGATGAAAGTGTCAATTTGGTAAATTTGGTACTGGTTTTCGTGTCCTCTTCTGGTCCATTCTGTCTTTGGGGTGATTGTGTAGTCAATGCCCATTTATAACACCATTCAGAATCTTGTGGAAAGCAGGAGATTATGTTTCTTCAGCGGCATTCTTGAAATGGCAGCCTGTCTAAAAATATGTTCAGTGTGATTATGTTTGTGTTCTTCCCATAAGTACTGGGAATAAATCTATATGCAGCATTTTGGACTTCCTCAAGATCATTTATGTTTTTAACGGTGTAAGGATCCCACACTGCATATGCATAGTCTAAGTTTGTGCGGACAAGAGATGAAAAGTTTTTGTAGTTGAAGTTGCAGACTTCTGCTTTCACCGTGGTTCATTTAAAATTTGGTAAACAAACCATGAGAGTGTCCCGTCCTTCAAGGAGATGTTATGTTCCTTCTTAAAAGTTCAGCACTCTGAAGGTTTGTTTTTGGCATTGATGACTTGGGCATTCCATCTCAGGTTATTTTGGATGAAAGGTATTTGCTATTCTCTTCAAGCTTGACTCCCATCATGTTGTAAGAAGTGGTGACAACACTGCCCGTACATCGAAATGCAAAATTTGTTTTTCCTGGCTCTTTTTCACACCCATGCAGTATCAATTCCGAAAAAAAAACACGAAATAGATTTTCCAGTGCAAAATATGTTTCAAATGAAAGGATACAGTTTTGAGTTAAAAATGGATAGGAAAAGAAAAAAAATCTATCCCGACACTACCTTCCCCTCAGGTTTCAAGCACGCCATCTGTTACTGGTAGCCACGGGTGTTTTGCTGGTGCGACTAACAAAACTTTGCGTGTATATAGGATGATTGCATCATCTCATCATGTAAGATGCATGTAGGATGCATGCAGGCACATATTAGTGTTAGGGTTAAAGAATGGACGTTACAAACATTTTGCATTTAGCATGCAATTGCCGCCACACATACTTATCTTGAGGTATACAATTTGAGTAACACATTAAGGGGGTACTACACCCCTGCCCAATTTTGTGTCTATTTTTGCATTAAAAAAAAAATTATAGAGCATTGATGACAAGTAAGATATGTATATTATAGGGGCAAAGACTACTACTACTGCACTGGAAATTTTATTTCAGCACAGACAACAGTTGTGGAATTACAGTCAAAAATGAGGGAAAACCAATATTTAATTAATAAATCAATAACTACTTGCCTTGAGTTCCTGAATTTTCAGTGCAGCAGTTGTAGTCCTTGCCCTATAATATACATATCTTACTTGTCACCAATGCGCTTTTTAATATTTGAGAAAATGCAAAATAGGCACAAAATAAGCCAGGGTCAGCGTTGAAATAGGGCTGGTCAGCCGGCCATTGGCCTGTAACTGTTTGGCCTGGCTGGTAACTTTTCTGACTGGCATCTTACGGTTGCCGGCCCGGCTGGCTGGTAACTTTTTAAGGTCAAGCCCGGCTGGCCTGTAACTTTTTGAGGCATGTTTCGAACACTACCAGGGGTGTAGTACCCCCTTAACATAGCAGAATCAGAACTCATCATATAACTCATTCATCTATAGTGCGTTTCGTCTCCAGTTGAGAATAACGCCATGTTGGATTTCACAGTGTCAGATTCTTATCAGTGCGTTTACGAGGTTGAGTTACCAGCGTACAGACATCTTGCTCTTCTCGCATATGTATACACTCCACAGGATTAGGTTATTGCGTGCAATTTGAATCTGCTACTTAGAGAATAAACGATAGGAATTTTGATTTTGCCTATCCTCTACCGTGTGATAGGCGACAGGCAGGTCCAATATTTTGAGTAGTGGATGCCGGCGCAGCGGTATCCACTACGATAAAAATATTGGACCTGCCTGTCGCCTCATCATAGGTAGAGGATAGGCAAAATCAAAATTCTATCGCTTATTCTCATTCTTAGTCAGTTACATATTATTTTAATTACTGTAAACAAATTTTTAAAGCAAAAACTAAGTTACCGTCATAAAAACTCCCCTCATTATAAAATGAACGAAACTTGTTTACAACTTCACGTATTCTTTTGCGCGTATTGCTAAGCGCGTTCGCGATTCCGCACTAGTCTCACGCATCCAGCGCGATACATACTCAAGCACCTCTACACGCGTGTTACGCATTATCAAGACGCATGATGACGTGGGGTGCGTCTACGGCCTGATAGACGGCACCCGAAATCATGCGATTGTCCAATCAGAAATGTTTCTACGAACTAGACCACTCCCACTGACTAAGAATGCGAAATCCAACATGGCATTACTCTCCACTTGAGAAGAGACACACTACAGCATTGTTTGGTTTCAATCATATCTTACCTTCATGACCTCAATCTCCTCTGCTGATCGCAATACACACATCACAATAGCGCCCTCTATGCTGTGCTGTGATTGGTTATCTTCTTGAATGCCACCATTGAATGCTGCCAAAGCTGCAGCACTATTGTCAAAATGGACAACAGCATACCTTTTGCTTTGTGTTATTTCAGCAGATTTCACATGACCAAATTTGGTATCAAAATAATTGTGGAGACCTTCCATACTACTGGGAGATCCAAAAGCAAACAGTCTATCAAGATTCTGTGAAGAAATGGGACACAAAAAGGTTGAAGAAATGGAACAAATTCTTTGCAACCAAATAAATTTGTGTAAATCCACATCAAAAGGATGTGTATGTCAGCACATAAATACACCTCACTTCATTAGAAATAGTTCAAAAGAAGCAAAGCGTCAAAATTACATGCACATAAATTGACCACATGCAGTGCTACCAGTGTTTGAAAGATGCCTCAAAAAGTTACAGGCCAGCCGAGCCGGCAACTAGATGCCAGTCAGAAAAGTTACCGGCCAGGCCAAAAAGTTACAGGCCAATGGCCGGCTGACCGGCCCTATTTCGAACCCTGAGTGCTACTAATTGTTCTAATTGGTTTTGTGCCCACCCATATACATAGGATTACTCAGGTTAAATTTTTGGATTGACAAATCCAAAAATTACTCACAGATTTTAAGACTTTTGTCATCTTGGCCGATGGCTTCTTCAGAATGACCACTGGGGATCCACTTTTCATTCCACTATTTTCGCATCCCTTGCTTATCAAATCTGTTATAACTGACCACATCACAATAGAAAATCATGTCATCAACTGCAAAGAGCCTAAACTACTCAAGAAAGATGAAAACCAGCAAACAAGACTTATTATTTGGATTGGAAGGCATGGGGGGGCAAAACAGTCAAATGGAACATCGGCAGTTACTCTCTTGATCACATAATACGATCCACTCTTAAGAACTAAGCAACCAAGAGATGCCAAAATTGCCAGAAGTAGCGACCAATCCCGTGGGAAAAGTGGATTTCCAGTGGTCATTCTGAAGAAGATATGAGCCAAGATGGCGAAAGTCTAAAATCTGGGAGTAATTTTTGGATTTGTCAATCAAAAATCTAACCTGATTTAAATCTACAATCCTACAAATGCATCTATTACATGACAAACAGGATAAATGTTTTGACTTTTGTATCCTTTTCATATGGCTCTAGGATGCAGCATCTAAATATGTGACGTGTCATGTCAAAAGGAGACACTTTTGGGCAGAATCGTAAATGGAGAAATAGCCAAAAATCTGCCCAGGGGTGAGTTTTTCACAATCTGGGTTTGATGCTTGAATTTGTGATGTTATTAATGTTAAAAATATTCTCTGATAGTTTCAGACCGGAATGTAACTGGCATCTTGTATTTTTTGAGACATTTTTCTAGGTAATTCCTACACTTGGCATAGTCAATAATATTTTTAAAGGCTGATATCTCAATTTCCAATTTTACAATACCATAACTTACGAACTCAATATCTTCGCTTAGGAATGTCCGATTTCATTGGGGAAAACGGCATTGTAGAGCAAAATACCTCTATATTTAAGATATTTAAAAATATCAAAATTGATAACCTGCCCAAAAGTGTCTCCTTTTGACATGACACATCACATATATGCTCAACTGGGATTCAAATTGCTATAACAACTTAGGCCTACAATCTTCCACAATGAAATCCTTTTTAAATCCACTCAATGAGCACAAGATGTTAAATTGCAATCTCTAAATTATAATCATATATATTTCATATTACTTTCTTTTTTATCTACTATTGTGAGTTTTCCTACTAGTGTTAATTTCACATTTTGAACTATTCTTATTAATTTCACTTTTTTCACTTAACTTTACACTGTACAAACATGTGTGCAAACTATGGAGTGCAAAAAGCTAGAATAAATGTAGCGCTCCCATTTCCATGTCAACAGTAAGTTAATACCAACCTTAATGGTATATGTTGTAGTTAACGCTTTAATATTCCTTCTGGGCTGAAAAGGAACAAACAAAAGTATTATGTGATCAAAAAATTAAAATCAAAATTATAAAGTATTGGAACTGATATGAAATGTTAAAAGTGGGCAGCTGTGCAGAAGTAGCAAAACCATAGAAAAACCACCAAAGTATGCACAAATGAGCAAATAGCGGACAAATAATCATATCAATCTAAACGGACTTCATTTATTTTGATTTCACTGCTTATGTTCCCCACAAAAAAACCCAAACGGATTGTGAGCAGTCAGGGGTCAAGCCTCAAAATGAGTGGACTGGAACCAGGAGCAATTTGTTTTTGAACATTGCTCCTGATTCAATGGCATTTTGCAAGAACCATGAGTAATTTCTGAAGAAACAGCAAGCAATTTTTTATACAGTAAATCCTTTTCTGCATATACAATCAGCATACCAGCACTACTGAATCAAGTGCAAAACTGAAACCAGTAAGACTTTGTTTTAGAAAATTGCTCCTGGTTCATGTGCATATATATAAGAACCATGAGTTAAGTGATAGCTTTACAAGGGCAAATTTGCTCCCTGCACCCTATTCTTTATGCAACAGCAAGTTATAAATGCCTTTATGTATTCACCCACTTATTTCATGGCCTGCCAGGGATAAACTCCCTATTCTTTTCATTCATAGGTATGACTCTATACACAAGTCCGACGGCTTAACATTTCCTTGAAGGACGGGACACTCTCATGGTTTGTTTAACCAATTTCAAATGAGTCATGGGGAAAGCAGAAGTATGCATTTAATCTACAGATGTTGTCAATTAAATTCAGACATCCAAGTCAATACCAGCAAGCTGCCAGTACTAGGAATTGAACCTGTGACCTCATGCACCAGAAATGATTACTCCAACCATTGCACCATGCTCTCCCCAAAAAAATTGAGATTGGATTCAGAATTTCCTTTCTCTTGTCATTAAGGGATCTAAAATGAGCGTTTATTGCGTTTCGACAGTATTTTTTGTGGGACATGAGAGCACCTCAGACCTATCGAATTGCATTCTGAATACGAAGCATGTCTTTCTGATATCAAATAATTTTCATTTTTTGAAAATCACAATATAATACAAATTTTATGACAAATTATAAAAATTTGATATTTTTCAAATTTTTGATATATAACAGTCCTCGAAGTAAATTATATATAAATCTAATGATATATTCTTAAAGTGCATGTAGCAGGGAGGAAAAGCCGACGGTCAATCGAAAATTTTGACCTTTCATATTGAAGATATGGATTTTTTCCCAAAAAGACCTTATTTTTGTTTGGTGTTTTGGGAAAAAAATCCATATCTTCAATACTGAAAGGTCAAAATTTTCAATTGATCGTCGGCTTTTATCCCACCTACATAAATCATCAGATTTATAAAGTTTACTTCAAGTACTGTTAAATATAAAAAATATCAATTTTTAATGATTTGCCATAAAATGTGTATTAAAGGCCCTTTCAGTGATTTCACAGGAACATTAAAAAATGGAAATTTGTCAGAGTTGCTTAGAAATAAAGAATAAGTCTACAGAATTTCATTAAACCACTTTTCCCTGAATACATCGACAAATTAGTCAAAAACAGAAGTTTTAGAAAGGTTTTCTACTTCAACTCAGATCGACTCGAGAAAATCGAGATTTTCGTACAGTGCGCCACCAATCGACTGGAAAACTTCCTAGTCCAGTGTTTCTAACACGGGGAAGTAGAGTCTAAATTGATTTAAAACAGAGTAACAGACGCTTAATTTTTGTAGTAGAAAACAAAATAAGCAATTAAACGTCACCGAGGCAAACTAACGGTCAATTCAAATATGAAAAACAGTTAAAATTGTGTATTTTGTTTAAAATAGTAGCTACTGATGTAATAAGTAGTAGAAACAATACGCTGACGCGTGTTGGTATGGTGGAGAGTGAGCTTCTTTCGATCTCGAGTCGGACTTTTGTACTGTCAGTATCAAAAGTCCAGATTCATGTAAATGCTTTATTTTGTTTAAAATACACGGCTTTCGACCGAACCACTAGCAGGCTATGTTAGCACATCTATGCCAATTACAAAGGTACCAAAATCTGAATTTTGATGATTTTTACGATCGTCCGGATGAGCAAATCACTGAATGGGCCTTTAAATTGCGAATTTCAAAAATCAAAATTATTTGATATCAGAATGACATTCTTCGATTCAGAATGCAATTCGATATGTCTGATGTGCTCTAATGTCCCAAAATAAATACTGTCCAAACGTTCATACCCCAGCCCTTAAGGCTGACAGTAAAAATGTGTCACTTGATTTGATTGGGTGGTCTTCTTTTACTCGTTGATCTTCATCTTCAAATCTGTTCCTTTCTTGTATTTCCATATAGGCCAGCAAACTCATATAACTTTGCTCAAGCATCTTGTTTGAGCCGGGTCCCAACAGAACTCAAGCGTGTCTGTGCGAGCATCATATTTGAGCCAGGTCCCATCAAGACTCAAATAAAAGAGACATACCTTTTTCGCTGGCGGTCCACCCATCATCTCTCTGCCTGGCTCTTGCCCTGTCAAGTCATCATCTGTGACAAAAACAAAAGATAAAAAAATGATAAATAAAATCAAGATTTCATGCAATTTTTACATTAGTAACAGCATGGTTGCTACATGGCAGCTTCTTTCATATGAGGTGACATGAATATGAATATGGGACATCATACCAAGCAGTTGGTTGGTAGTTGTTAGTGTTCACAGTTTGCTACACAGCAAGATTCTTATTGCGGCTGCCTGCACAGGTACACCATCGCCAAGGTACCTGACTGGCGCACACAATGTACCTACATGGTACCAATGCTGCTACTGCACAGGACCCACTAGCAGTGGTATTGCACTGGTACTACACTGGTACTCTCTTGGTACTGCACAATACCAGGCAAGTACTTGTACCTTAGCGAAGGTGTACCTATGCAGACGGCTGCAATAGGAATCTTGTAGTGTAGTATGTGTGTGTGTGTCATGTTTGTCCTAAAACTTGTGTGAAGTGATCATATGTTATAATCTCAAATATAGCCCAGTCCTTGCCTTTGTTTATAAACATTGCTGTTATATCCATATGATATCTATGATATTTATAATTGAATAATGATCAGACAGCACCATTTTATAATGCCTGTATTATATTCTAGTTTTAGTGTTCAAGATATAAATGACTGGTGATTGTGCAAATGGCAATTCAGTCATGGCTATACCTCACTTTCAAAGCCTTGTTTTAATTGACCGAGTATTCAGGTGTCAGTGTAAGATTGAAGGGGACAAATGCCCACTTTCATATTCAGTCAATTGTACTGATCTAAATTCAGCGCAAAGATATGGCAAGTTTTACATGCCGCAATGCTTGCATTTAAAAAACATTGATGGCTGTTAAGTGTTATTGCAATTTTTAAATTCAGGGTTTTTTCTTTAATTTTAATATAAAAATAAGCCATCTTTCTGTCATTAAAATGTTGTAAATATAATTAAGGGGTACTACACCCTGTGGTAAATTGTGACTATTTTTGCATTTTTCTCAAAAAATAATAACACACTGGTAAAAAAAGTTATGTATATTATTGTGGCAAGGGATCCAATTACTACACTTAAATTTCAGTGATTCAAGACAAGCAGTTAAGTATATATGACAGGAAATGAGGTACATTCTAGCGTTACCTCTTTTCTTATCATAAATAACGAACCGCTTGTCTTGGGTCACTGAAATTCCAGTGTAGTAATTGGATTCCTTGCCCCTATAATATACACAACTTTTGTTACCACTGTGTTATTAGTTTTTGAGAAAAATGCAAAAATAGACCAAAATTTATCGAGGGGTGTAGTACCCCCTTAATAGTTGTAAAGCTATAGGCATATTTATAACGGCCTAGTTACTTTTTGTGAAGTCTTTACGTAAATATCAGTTGATCTGAAAAAATTATTCACCTTGATTTTCTGAGATATCATAGTCAGAATCATCATCCAATATGACATCTTGATATTCACCAGCTTCTGAAGAGTCAAATTGAGGATCATCAACACCTGGTGGAGGGGGTTGCAATTTCTTTGTAGAGATGGGTTCAGGATTTTTGACTTCTGATGAGGCATCCTTGGAAACTTCTGAGCTTGGGGGTAGGCCTGGAGGAGATATCAGAGGGAGTTGGCCTCTTGGTGGAACAGGTTGCGGTCCTCTAAATGCCATATCTTTCTGCACATCTGCTATCTTTGAAATATGCCTGAAAACATGTACAATAAAAAATGAATTAATAGGCCTACAAGATGGTTTCCGAAATAATTTTCTTTTGACTTTCAGATGGGTCATGCACATTAATATTTTTCATTAACCATCTAACTTCAATACATGTATGCTTTGTCTTCTGAAGGTATTTAGTTAACTATTTAGCTCTATTGATGCAAAAGAATAAGCCTACAAGATGGTTTCCAACATTGTTTTCTTCCTGTCTTTCGGATGATACATAAATACATTTAAAAAAAATTAATCTTCCTGTCTTTTGGATGATGATGCATGTACATTAAAAAAATAAATTAACAGGCCTACAAGATGGTTTCCGAAATAATTTTCTTCTGACTTTCAGATGGGTCATGCACATTAATATTTTTCATTACCCATCTAACTTCAATACATGTATGCTTTGTCTTCTGCTGAAGGTATTTAGTTAGCCATTTAGCTCTATTGGTGCAAAAGAATAAGCCTACAAGATGGTTTCCAACATTGTTTTCTTCCCGTCTTTCGGATGATATATAAATACATTAAAAAAAAAAAATTAATCTTCCTGTCTTTTGGATGATGATGCATAAATTAACAGGCCTACAAGATGGTTTCCGAAATAATTTTCTTCTGACTTTCATACATGGTCATTTTCACGGTAAAGGGTGTAACTTTGGATTTTTAACATTTTGATCCGTAGTTTTCTAATAAAGCCACAGAATTCCATGATTTTTGGCCACATAAGTCATCTAGTTAGCAGCTACCTTGGGTAGCATAATCATCTTCGGAGTTACTGCGTTCAGTTTTAGCAGGCTTAAATGTACCTAATATTGCCATTTTGAAAAACTGTAAAAAACAGTAACATTTTTGTAAAACCCTGTGTTTTCTTCAGTTAGTTCATGGATAATTTTTCTTATCCTGAAAGTACGGTCATATGTTCAGTAAACACTGCCACATTAGATTTAATTGTGAACAGCCCTGTATTTTTGAGAACCGGACTTCGATATTTGTCGGGTCGGAGGCTTCATTGTCCGTTAACAATTGTTAACAAACTTTGTGGGTATAGCTTTGGTTCATAATTCTTGGTTATTTCTTCACTTCTTCTTGATTCATAACAGTTGATATCTTAACTTGAAATGGGTAACAAAAATTAGTTGATTTGCAAGCTTTTAAAATTTTTATAAAATCTTGACTTCAAAGAGCCGATTTTCCGTTAACTTTTTGAAGCCTCCGAAACAAACTGTTCAGCAAGCTTGGGCAAATATAAATAAAAGAGCTCATCCAATCTATTTATCAAAATGTAGCAAAGTAGATCCTCAAGTCACTTGTTTTTAAATCATGGAGATATATATCACCGTTTGAAAATGGGACCCAATACAAACTTTCCGTTAACAATTGAAGCCTCCGAAACAAATGAAGCCTCCGAAACAACAGTAAACTTAATTATCATCTATGCATATCTAAATTGGTATGTTCCATATTGATATCTGCATTGTAATTGTTGCATGATATGTGCAGAATGTCATAAATTTATAAAAAATTGATATTATGGTTAATGCTTGAAAAATATACTGATATCCAAGAAAGCCCGTTTCGGAGGCTTCACATGCAAATAACACCATACTTAACAAATGGGTGAAAAAATTATCATGTTATAAATCTGCAATATCTGCCGCATAGAATCATTGATTCAATACACACAAGAAAATAACAGCTTAGATGATCCCAACAGTGTTGTTTTCAAAAAAACTACTTCTGCCATGTTTAACCATTGTAAACATGAAGCCTCCGAAACAAAAAATGACTTGCTGTGATAATTTAATTTTTGTCACAACTGAAATTCAATACTTAGAAGCAAAGCATGAAAATTGGTAATTGTGATATTTTTTACCTATTTTTTCATGTCAACTTGTAGTAGTTAGCCAAATATTTTACTTTTATGATCACCTGTGTTGTTAACTGAAGCCTCCGAAACACAAATCGCTTGAATTGCCAATTCTAAACAAGAGCACCAATGGCGCTGTGGTTTCACGCTTTTTGTGGGAAAGCAATTGTTCTTGGAGTCGAATGCGCAACAAGTTGGTAGTTTTATGGAAAGGTTGGGTAGGTCGATCAATTTTTTAAACCTTCAGTTTGAAAAAAATCCCCACAAATATTCAATACGGTCCTTGAAATTCGATGCGGGGTCAATCTTCCTCCGCCGCATTATTATTTTTTGCCGCATTAGAGTTGCAAAATCTGAAAATTTCATTATTGTGGAAATTACTACTGAACCAGCAAGAATAATTTGTTCTGCAAAATTTTAAAATCCCTTTTTTTAGTATTTGAAGCTTTCAACAACTATAGGAAGCCTTGACAACTATTAGAATTCATCTAAATTGACCTCAGACGGCCCCGAAATGACCTCCCAAAAATTTGGCTCTAAATGGTGACCTCAGATGACCCCGAAATGACCTTCCAAGATGCCCCCTGGGTGACCCTGGATAACTCCAGAATGCCTTTCCAACAAAAATTTGGCTCCAAATGTTGACTGTTCCGACCTTGTTTCATGCCCATACAACAGTTTGAATTTATTTGACCTCAGATGACCCCTGGGTGACCCCGGATGAGCCCAAAATGCCTTTCCAAAAATTTGGCTCCAAATGTTGACTGTACCCACCAAGTTTCATGCACATATGACAGTTTTTAGTAATTTGACCTCAGATGACCCCTGCATGACCCCAAAATGACCTTCCAAAAATTTGGTTCTAAATGTTGACTGTACCCACCAAGTTTCATGCCCATACGACAGTTTTTGCTAATTTGCCTTCAGATGACCCCTGGATGACCTCTGGTGACCGTGACCCACTAACCAATACAAACTTGTTCTGTGCGACCCCACAAAATTAGGCTCCAAATGTTGGCCGTACCCACCAATGCCCATACAACATTTTTAGCAATTTTACCTCAGATGACCCCTGGGTGACACTGGTTGACCCTGAAATGACCTTCCAAAAATTTGACTCCAGATGTTGACTGTACCCACCAAGTTTCATGCCCATATGACAGTTTTTGCTAATTTGACCTCAGATGACCCTGGATGACCTCAGGTGACCTTGACCCACTAACCAATACAAACCTGGTCTGCCTGGGGTCAAGATGCACCCACCAAGTTCGAGGAACATGCAACCCCACAAAATTTGGTTCCAAATGTTGACTGTATCCAGTTTCATGTCCATACAACAGTTTTTTAGTAATCTGACCTCAGATGACCCCTGGGTGACCTAAAATGACCTTCCCAAAATTTGATTCCAAATGTTGACTGTACCCACCAAGTTTCATGTCCATACGACAGTTTTAAGTAATTTGACCTCAGATGACCCCAAAATGACCTTCCCAAAATTTGACTCCAAATGTTGACTGTACCCACCAAGTTTCATGCCCATACTGACAGTTTTTAGTAATTTGACCTCAGATGACCTCTAGGTGACCCTGGATGACCTCAAAATGACCTTCCCAAAATTTGACTCCAAAGGTTGACTGTACCCACCAAGTTTCATGCCCATACGACAATTTTTAGTACCTTCCCAAAATTTGACTTTAAATGTTGACTGTACCCACCAAGTTTCATGCTCATACGAGTTTTTAGTAATTTGACCTCAGATGACCCCTGGGTGACCCCGGATGACCTTCCTAAAATTTGACTCCAAATCTTGACTGTACCCACCAAGTTTCATGCCCCTACAACAGTTTTTGCAAATTTGACCTCAGATGACCCCTGGATGACCTCAGGTGACCTTGACCCACTAACCAATACAAACTTATGCTGGGGTCAAGATGCACCTAGTACAGGGATTTTGGGTGGATCACCGCATCAGAAGGCATTTTACACTAACACGTAACCCACACACAATGCAATTGAATAACAGGGTTGCCAAACCCGCGATTTGGGCGCCCAATTGGGCGATTTTCAACTTCCGTCCCGCGACAAAGAAAGTGCTCCCGCGATTTCGCGACATTTGGGCTACTTTGAAAATCTCACCCATGAAATGTATTAAATGTTGGGCGATTTGTGACAAAGCCGACTTCAAAACTTATTTTTGTATCATGATTGCCAATTCTTTCAATGGTCATTCAACAAAAGCACCAAACAACTAATTCAATAAGCAAAAGTTACAAAACACTCTGTGGTCAGTGTGCTTCCCATGACAATGGCACGCACGGGGAGGGGGCTGGTTAATCGCATCACCTGTTGTTGCTAAAGACCACTTGAGCTGGAGGATTATCCTTACAATATTCCCATCTGAATACTCACAAGTGGTTTAAGACGACTTGAAGTAGCTTCTTAGTGTCAGCGGGGTGCCAAGTTTAAGTTTCTACTTCAACATAAGTTTTTTTTTCCGTTGGCGGTTCTTTTGAAATAAAAATGTGTAAACACCAACCGCACATTTTCTTTTGAAACGGCATGATGACAAAAGTACTGGCCGTTTTGAATTTGATTAAAAATATTACATGCACATGTTGTTATCTCTCAGCTGAAGGCAAATTTGTATAGGCCTATCCCCCCTATATTGCAATGAATGGCATGTCTATTAATAAATGTGATTGTTTTCCTGGCTTAATAATTTTTAATTTGTTTCAGCATTTCCCCAAAATTAAAAAAGATAGTGCAGAACCCCGTCAAAAGTCAACATTTTATTTTCCTTGTAGTTTTTTTTTTTTTTAAATTTTTAAAAATGTTTGTTAGTTTTTCATTATTTCAATTTGTAGTTTAAACATTTTTTTTTCAATTTTGGTAGTTTATAAGTTATTTCTATATTTTAAAAAAAATTCACAAAAAAATTTCCTTATAGTAGGCCTAGGCCTATAACAAAAAATCAGTTTTTGTTAGTTTTTTTATAATTTATTTCAGCATTTAAAAAATAGAAAGAAAGGGGTGTAGAACCGGACCCCCTGAACCGCTCTTTTAATTTTTTTTTTTTTTTACTTTTTTCATTTTTTGTTAGTTTTTTATAATTTATTTCAGCTTTTCCCAAAAATTCCAAAATGAAGGGGGGTATAGAACCCCTCAAATCGACTATAAATTTTTCTTCCGCTTTTTTTTTTTTTTTTTTTCCAGTTTTTGTTGTTTTTTAGAATTTATTTCAGCATTTTCCAAAAATTTCAAAATAAAACGGGGTGTAGAACCCCCTAAATCGACTTTTAAAATTTTGGGCGATTTTTTTGGCTATTTGAGCGACATTTCACGGCTAATACCCGCGACTTGGGCTAAAAAGTTTTGGCAACCCTGTTGAATAACAGGCCGGTACTGTACAGTGCCGCTGGTTACCAGTTGTTCTCATTTATGTAATCAGCAATTGGAGCCTACAAAATGTGGTACATTTATAGTGTACGGTACTAATATGTGATATCGGAATTGACACAAATTTTACGGTAACAAAATCAGTCATACCCAGAAAGGATAAAATTCGAATTGAGAAAATAATGTACGTGTGACTTGTTGTACTAAAGATGCATCCACCCACCAAGTTTGAGGAACATGCTTCCCCTACTATGCTAGTCTGAGGTGCTCTGACGATAACACTCCGATCGCCATGCAATCTACGTTTAGCTTTAGTAGGCCAGTGGGACAACGGAATCACTACGTGAACGAGCTACTACTACACTAGTCTGAGAAAAGAGGCAGACACAGATCGACAAACAGATTCTAGTGAATAAAATAGTATGATGATCAGTTGTAGCAACTACAAATTTCGAACGCTTTGTCAGGGGTCAAACCCCACCATTTATATTCCCCGCACGCTTTAGACAGACACCCTTTTGATCAAAAATTGAACCCCATACTTATGCAGTGTTTGTGAGTGACCAAAGCTTTATACAGCATTACTTTATCAAATTCGAAGACTGAACATCGGCGCTACCGCCGTGTCATACAGTCACTTTCATGCGCCATCAATCCATTTCAGAATCCGAATTGATGCAGAATTTATCCTCATCTATGAAACACTCATGATTTTCTTATTCATCTGAAACATTTGCGACATAATATTGGCAAAACTGCATCACTGCAATCATCTTTCAAAAGATACGACTTTAGATTGTTTACAGCATTACTTTATCAAATTCGAAGACTGAACATCGGCGCTACCGCCATTTCATACAGTCACTTCCGGTCTATTTTATCACTATCTCGCGCCATCAATCCATTTCAGAATCCGAATTGATGCAGAATTTATCCCCATCTATCAAACACTCATGATTTTCTTATTCATCTGAAACATTTGCGACATAATATTGGCAAAACTGCATCACTGCAATCATCTTTCGAAAAGATCCGACTTTAGATTTTTTTATCATAAACACATGGGCATTTGGCAAAGGGCTGAGATCCTGATCTCTACTCTCTACACAGCCGCTGTGGTTCAGATCGCTCCACTTCTAGTGTGAGCGAAATGGCCAAAGCGGCTGGTGTAGAGACTGACAATTTTATTCATTCATAAAACTCACGGCGCGTCGATTCTACTACGGGTGACGGCGTACGAATTGAAACCATCAGCAAATTAATTTTTGACATTTTCTTTCCAGATTTATAAAGAAAATATGAATGTTTTTCAACAGATCATCAAATTACTTTATTATATTTTTTTCAATTGTTAGCGTTACACACACGCTTTATATATTGCTCCCACGCTTTTTAGAAACCCACCCTTTATTCCGCAAAATTTATTTCCCACCTTTTTACAGATTTTCAGAATTCCCAACCCACACTGTAGAAAGCGTGCAGACAAACAATGATAATGAATAGCCATGTGACCTTCGCTGCCGAGACGTTGTTTTCAGGGTTGTCAAACCCGCGATTTGGTAACCCAATTAGGCGACTTTTGAAGATTTTCCCGGGACAATTTCCTGCCCTATAGAATACAAAGGGCAAAGAAAAAAATTGGGCGACTTTTTCGATTATTTGACCTGCGATTCGGGCTGAATGTTTTTGGCAACCCTGGTTATTTAGCGTTAATTTAACTAAATTACTACGCCGCTGGTCTCTAAATATTTTGAAGTGTTGTCCCATGGTAACAAAACTCCCGAGAACTCAATAAACAATCTGGACAAAGGAATCATCCAATCACGCTTCTATCCATGTGAGATCACCGCAAAAATTCATGATAAAAGGTCACTTTCCCAAAGAAAAATAGTGCAATCCGCAATTCCCGCCATGATCTCACAACTTAAATTACTCAGACCAAAATAATCTCTAGCGATACAGGGAACCAAGCAAAACGATAGAAATGACTTGTTTCTCAAGACGACTTTTGACTTTTCTCACTTCAAAATAAGTACTTTCCCCACCCCAAATCCACTTCTAAAGGAGTGCAATCGATTGCTAAATAACTAAGCAAACCTTGGAACGTAAATTCAAAGCCAAATATCATAAACAAAAGAAACCTTAGCATAAAAAGCAAGAACACAAGTGGCCAAAATATGTAGCAAAAATTTATTCCTCACTGAGTGCAATGAGTAAGGCTCACCTAGCTACGCTAAGAGCCAAAAATAACTCCAATTTCTGTGAAACTTGGCTGGGAGGTTCCTTTCATCAAGTAGTATTTGTACCCTACATGAAGTTAGACATTTAAATTATTTTAGGAACCCAATTAAAACTTAAAAAATATGTTTAAGGTTGGGAAATTTCCATTGCAAATGACCCTTGATGTTAAAAATTTTCAAAATTGCAATTACAAACATAGCAAAACATGGTATAAAATTTAACTTCTGTTGACTTACTTTGGAATGGGATTATATTTCACATGTATTCCAGCTTTCATGTCATAATTTTCTGAGCTTACGTAAAATAAATTTTTTCTTAGATTTTAACCAAAATGTTATGGAAATGTCAAATTTTTTATCAGAAATCAAAAGGTTTAAGCCTTGAAACACTATTTTACTGGAATTTAAGTTGCTTCTATGCATGATTACAGTAAACAGAAACATATTTAAGTGGTTTGAAATTTTGACCCTAAAAATCAAAAGTTACACCCTTTACCGTGAAAATGACCACATATTATTATTTTTCATTAACCATCTAACTTCAACACATGCTTTGTCTTCTGAAGGTATTTACTTAACTATTATCTCTATTGGTGCAAAAGAATAAGCCTACAAGATGATTTCCGACATCATTTCGCATGACGTTCGGAATGGTGGACACAGCTAGTGGAACATTAATATTATTCTTTTCAAAACCATGCATAGACCAGGGCTGTCAACTTTTTGAATTGTGCTTACGTAAGACAGAGACGATCGGGATTTGCCGACTCAATGTTCATTTTGTACCATGATTATTTGAGCCACGGCGCTTAAGAATGTGAACAACGGGGGTGGGGTGGGAGCAACAAATTATTTGTGACGATGCGTGAGATTTTACTCATTTTTCAGCTTTTTGCGTGAGATTTTACTCATTTTTCAGCTTTTTGCGTGAGATTTACTACCTAGGCGTGAGATTATACTACCTTGGCGTGAGACCGTGAGAAAGTGACCCAATGCGTGAGACTCACAGCCAATGCGTGAGAGTTGACAGCCCTGACAACTGCTATACATACCCCGCACAGAGTCATCTCATTGACATTGGCATTAAACTGTTTTAATTTTTCTGGAAAACATGAACAAAACCCCATGTTTAGGCTTACAGCAGCGGACTGATACTATAATCATGATTTTGTGGGTGGTCCACCTAAATCAATGAATTATTAGTTTTAAATTGTGCTTCACATGTATTATGTGTAAGTCAGATGCATAGATCATGTAATAAAGCCAGTACAAAAGTTTAAAAAATGCTTCATAAATCATACATGGTATATAGGAAAGTGGATATTTTATAAAGTGTTCTAACTTGAAAATGGCGCCTCTTTGAAAATTAGTGTTTCTCATGAAAAAAATGCTGTTTTAGGGTTTCAAACAGGTTTGTGATTGATTAAAATAAAAGTGGGGGTTTCAAGTGAGTGGTGGGCAGGGACAGACTTAGGTTTCAGTTTTCTACTGGCCCTCCGGGCTTCTGGTAGGTGGTCCACCTGAATCAATTAATTATTAGTTGTTTTTTTAATTCAAGAATTAAAAAATTCTGCTAGAAATATCATGTAATAAACCCAGTGCAAAAGTTTATAAAATGCTTCATACATGGTATGAGGCATCCTTTTTTATACTTGAGTATTTGGACAAGCGGAACAGTTGACAGGCCTTTTCTATACCTCTCTGTTTGTAAACAAACGAGGAGGTCGAAATTGTACTCCTCACCGAAGACAAAAGTCAGCGTAAAAGTACGGCACTAGAGCCACACATAAAGCCATATTATAACATTTTCATACAAAATAGATTAGCATTTCTTTACCATAAAATGTTAGTTTTTACTGTCAGATATATCCTCTTTTATTTTTGAGCCAAACAACTACAACAAAGCAAAGAAAACTAACTGGAATTTACTACCAGCGCATATGTCGCCAATACGTACCACTCCTTCGGTCATGTTATGGTACGACCCTTTGTTGTGTAGATCACCGTCCCGCACGCTGTGTATGTACTGTGTGTTATGAACATCGTGTATGCGTTCAACTATGATTCCATCGTATAAATAATAAGACGCCGGTTCCATCGTTTCATTCAAAATCTCTTGATTTTTGCAGGGTATATTGGTTTAATAAAGTACAATACAATCGTGTAAAAAATGAATTTTAAAAAATCAGTGAGGAAGTCCTCTTTAGCAAATGTTATAATATGGCTTTAATCAGAAATTACCTTGTTCTCGACTTGGCCACAAATGTAAATTCTTTGTAGCCCCGGCTCACACCCCGCCCGACTCACACCTCCGTCACTACGACTTCCAGTGATTTATCCGCGTTCGGGCTAGGTAATATGGTGATGATATAAACAATGTTTTTTTCTTTAATTGATGTTTAAAACATCAAGAATAAAGGAAAAAGATTTTCAGCTTTTGTACGGAATGGTCTTTTTTTGCAAATTAGTCACGTTAATTACAGCCTGTCGTATGATATTGCCGACATGCTGACGCACGGTCTATGCCCATTCCGTCCTCGGCAATTTCGTCCCTCCCACTGATCTCTACACAGAGATCAGTGGACCCTCCCAATTAAAGTCCGTTTGCTCTAACAGTAAAGGTTATTGGGAGCCCGGGATTGGGAGTTGATAATTCCCAATGATAAATGATAAAAAGCAAACCACATTACTACACACTAGAGAGCTTTTCTATCAACAACTGATCAATTGGCATAATATTTTAGACCAAAATAAGACTAAAATAGTAGGCCTACAGTCTCTTACTCTTATGACTTCAAAAGTATCCCTTTGGAACTTAGTTAGGGAAATCAATGAGGTAAACCCTTTTTTTCTTCTTTTTTTGAACAAGTTTTTAGGCCAGTCATTTACGTGTTTCGCAGTGCCCGGTATAAATTACCGTATGTAGGCCTGCAAATGCAAGGCATGACGCACTGACATCCATTTATTTTATAGCAAAGTCATAATTCATTCATTTGATGACATCAAATTTGAAAAATATTGAAAGGAACACTTAAGGTTTTGAATTTTAAAACCTACATTTTGGTCAAAAAATGTGCTTGGACAGGTAGTTTTCAACAGATTTCCACATTCGCCTTGCTAATTAATTGCTATAACATTGAATTGTGTGTGACGAAAAGTGTTTTTAGACTTAGAGGGACGTGATAGCTTTAGTTTGATATAAAAATATCTGATTGGTTGAAGGGAGCATGAAGTTTCGACAACTTAACCAATCAGCTAGAAACTCCACAGCTCTTACATTGTTATGCACTCAACTGTAGTGCAATCAAAGACTCTGCGGAGACAATAATCACTGCTTGCTTGAGAGCTCTTGGACGAAAATGTGTGCTCAGGTGTATCGAAGTGGAAACTGAGCACATGTTTATAAGATAATCGTTTTTGTATAGAAACCTTTCCATATGGGCCTTATTTCAAAAAATTCACCTTTAAGTCATTTTAACTTTTGTGCTCATCCGACAGTTTCTGACGGTTATAAAATCCTGATTAAATGTTTATTAGGCCTAAGCAAAACTTACTAGAGATCATCATGAGCACGTACCGTAGCCTGCTGAGGTCTATACAAATTATTGGTAGATAAAATTGAGTTTAAATTTTATACGTGAGCTTATGTTTTAATATTATCCAATGGTGATGATGGTTGTCTGCCTGGTTGTTTGTTTCTTTGTTTGGCTGTCAGGGCGGAAGCAAATTCATTAGTCCACTCTGCAGCTCCAAAGCAGTGGCCAATCAGCTTCAAACTTGGTACGGGGATAGGGTACGGTGTCCTCATGTGCTGTAGTTTTGTGTCGTATTATTTGCACATGAGCTCATTAGCATATTTTTGACTAGTGCAGCTCAAACGCAATGCGCAATCACCGATTAACCGTATGGTGGAAACAAACCTTATGGAAATGTAATACCTACTTCGCTTAAAGGAGTATTTCGTGATCCTAGCATCCTCTTTTTATGACATTTTTTAGTACATATCCACAAAAAAAGCATATTCCCAAAATCTCAGCTGATTCCGATCATTTGCGTTTGCGACTGAGTTATGCATGATTATGTGTATTAGGCCTACTGCTCCATAGACAATACGTTGTAATTTCGTTCTGGTGCACCAGAACGAAATTCAAATTTCATGATATCTTTGCTAAACGAATTAATCTGCAAAAAATATTTTGTACATAAACATTATGTAGCCAGAGCAGGGGCGGACTGGCCACTGTGGCGTTTTGGCGATCGCCACATGGGCCGCTTGGTTCTGGGCCGCTCAGGGCCGGTTGCTCAAAAAGGAGAGAAAAAGAAAAAACAAAGGAAAAGAAAGGAGAAGGGGGGAAAAAGAGAAAGAGAGAAAAGGAAAAAGAGGAGAAAGAAAGGGAAAATAGAAGAAAAGGGGAGAGCATGGGGAAGGAGTATCTTAAGACATATAGGCCCTAGGGCCCGAGGTATAGGTCCGAGAGCCGAAGGCGTAAGGCCTAAGACATAGGCCCTAGGGCTTAAGGTATAGGCCATAACACTAAGCTATTATAGGCCGGTCACTAGTACACTGTCGCGGCATCACCTACAAATGGCCTTTTGAATCGCCTCTCTAGACCGTATACACAGCAAAAGGCCAATACTCTAGATGCGATACAGTAAAAATTTTAAATTTTAAGCCAACAGCAAAATATTGGGCTGGCTGTCAATGGAATATTGGTATGTCATTGCGGCTGCGGAATGAGGCTATAGGGCCGATATGAGCATTTGGTATATAGGCAGACATAGGAGAAAGAAAGGAAAAGAGAAGAAAGGAGGGGGATCATTGAGGGGATGAGTAATATAAGGGCCTACACAGTGTGCCCGCTGTTTGTCTGCATAGTGATAGGGCATAAGGCCTGTAGAAATAGGGCTGATAGGCCTACAGGCACTCGACTTTCGAAGTGACGGGGATGTGCGGAAATGGGACACCAGTTTGAAACTATACATGCTATAGGCATGATAGGGGTCTTTTGGTGAGAGCTTCGACGCCATATAACCAAGGGGGTCATTCAGTAAGGAGGCCTCAAAAGGGGGTTCTTTCAGTTAGACTGGGACAAAATTTGGGTCAAAATATAAAAGTTGACAAATTTTTGATAATTGTTTTTCAAAAGTCGTCAAAATGGGAGGTCTTTTTGTGACAGGAAAAGAAAAAATAGGGGTCATTGAGTGAGGACTCGGAGTTCAGTAATTCAGTAAAATAAAAAATAAAAAAGTGGTCATTGAGTGAGAGGAAGTTGAAAAATGGGGGTTAATGTGGGTTGTGGCCGCACTGCACGCACATCGCTTCACTCATTTTTAGTGAGTGCCCCCCTCCAGGCCTTTGGCCCTTTGGACCACCATCAGCTATCAAAACTAGCACGGCTAGACCATCATTCGAAAACCTCTGGGCTGGGGTGCTCCTTGTAATGTAAGGATTACATTACATAGTACTTACAGCCACATTACTCAGTTCAATACTCAAACCAATTTCTTTCCCTTTTGATGTTTCAACTCATAGGCGTAGATCCTGGGGATGGGGGATCAAATCCCCCAGTATTTTAAAAGGATGGTCCATACAAGCCCCCATGATGACACCTGTAGGCCTATGTGAGTTTCTGACCAAATCAATCTCATATTTGGCCATTTTAGCCTAAAAAGTGTCAATTTTTTCAGCGCTTCGCGCGAATTTATTTCCACTGCATCATCACCAGTTTAGCTTCAATACACCAAAAATGTCTGTGCGCTTCACACGCATTTGTACAATAAACTTATAATGTCGCCAAAAGGTGTGGAGTTTTATCACGCTCGCTATGAAATGATCAATGCAATTTTTGCCAAAGCTCACTACCATTCGCTAGATGCTGTGAACTACCAAATCGCAATAGTTGCCTTTTGCCTTTTAATGATTGAATATACTCACGATATGATAACACAGTTCTGCAAAGATGTAGGCCTAATTCTATATGTGTGCAAATGAGTCAAAACATAAAACATGCACACTACTTATAAATTGAATAAATGTTGGTTTGATCTTGATTATTGCAAGTGAGTGACAATGGATAAAGAATATTTCAAGTCTGTACAAATGGAATTTGGCTTCAGAAATCGTTGTCAAATCCGGGCTTCCTGACCCCCTAGAATAGCTAAAACCCTTAGTTGTCCGGGGCTTCGCCCCTGACTCCACCAGGGCTTTGCCCCTGATCCCTACCAGGGGCCCTTACGCGGGCCCCTGGACCCCATGCGCTAGTCGCTACGCTCGCTTCGCTTGCTGCGCTCTATTTGAGTAATAGGGCCGGTCTTAATAAATTTGCCACGGCCGCCTAAAACCACCAGTCCGCCCCTGAGCCAGAGTATTCCAGTGATATAAAAATCTCAACTTTTTTGAGAAAAGTGAGGGGGGATGAGGCTGTGGATCACGAAATGCCCTTTAACGAATTAACGAATCTCTTAGCATTTAGGCCTATACTATATTTCACAAACTGTCAGCTTTCTTGTGCGATATAAGTGAGCATATGTTATGAAATCTTGTCATGAAAATTTGTCTTACACTTATATTCTGCATGTTCTTTATTCATCATTTTTTTCTGCTTTAGCAACATGAATGGTATGAAAGAGGGTGGTGGGAGGTGTTTGTATGTATTTTTTTTAATTAGATCAATTATGAAACTTAGGTTATTAGGTTAAGGGGGTGTTTGTTCAGGCCTTTTTGGCCTTCTGATTATCTCCTCATTAAAATGTGTATGTTTTGCTGTTATTGTATTGTTGTATTTTGAATGAAATAAAGATGATTGATTGATTGACACTAGTAGCATTTTAAAGATTTCCATATAATGACCTCTAATAACCCCTACATGACCTTTCACCCCTAACTGTGTACAACTTAGGAGCTTGGGTCAGTGCTTCTTGTGGCCAAGTTTGGTTATTATTATGTTTTGATGGATCCAAGTGTGTGAAAATATTGGATCCAACACATAATAATGATAAAATTGGATGCTTTACGCCCACTATTTATTGGTCTCGCTATGAGTTGTAAAATATTGGACTCGACTACGTCTCGTCCAATATTTAAAAACTCATAGCTCGACCAATAAATATGGGCTCAACCGATCCAATTTTATATCAATATTGGTGCAAGCGCACGTCTGGCACTAGTAGCATTTTAAAAGATGTTGTGACGAAAGAATCAGAAGGAGAATCGGAAGAAGAGTCAGAAGATTCGCCTGCTCAACAATATATCAGTGTGGAATTTCATGTCACCTTATAATAGGCATATCACCTCAAAAATAATCGCAGCAAAAACACGTTATTTAATGTTCCTACATTATTGAGCTTTATTAAAGCATCAAAAATCAAAAAACAGAATTGAAATCGGTCAATGCATTGTGATGTGGTGTCAATTTAAAGATGCTCGTAGATGGAATGGAATCCTGTCACAAATGGCTGTAATGTCAAAATTGGCACATTTCGAGATTTTGAAGGTTTATTTGGACGCTTGCTTGAAAAAGCAGCGTTAATTTAAATATCACATGTTAAATGCCTATCTTTCCTGACTTCGTTACAGAAAACAAAATTTAAAAATCTTTCATTGAATAATTATAATAAATTAACTAAATATGCTATTTTAGCAATTTCGGCCAATCTGCAGACAAATTAAATCTCAAAAAATGACTAAGTTCAGCTAATTAATATGCAAAATTGATGCCAATAGAAAACCGTACATGATATAAAGACGCGGGTTTTTTTGCACACATATGTATACAAAGTTCTTTCAATTGATAACAAAAAATACACAAAAAGTAATTAATTATGCAAATTAGGTAATTACAGCTAATTATGTATTTATGATATTATAATGCAAATTAGGCATGAGTAATTTTGTTTTGTTTTTCAATATTTAATGAACGTCTGTTCATTCATCATAAATTTTTTAAGTATGATCCTGTTATGAGGTTGAATAAATGAACTGCAGTTAATCATTTTAAAACAATACAAAAAAATAAAACGTTTGACATTTTGAATATAATTTTCATTTTTACTGTAAACATGGTATGTGTCACCATTACTCAAAGCCAAGTCCGAAAAGTAAAAATAAAAATTCAGTTGCAATGAGACGTTAAATTAACATTTTGTCATCTGGATTAACATGGGAGGACAATCGGTAAAATGAACAGCTATTTTACTGTACCGCGTATACAAATATAGTATGGCCTTGGACACACACAATGTCTTAGAGCTATTGTGGTTTGGAAAATTACTCCCTAAAAATATCATTGATTAATGTTTTGTTTCAACTAGTTTTAGGGAAGTGCTTCATTTGTTGTCGACAGAAATAATTTACATGCAAAGAAAGATTAGTATTTCAGCTAAATGGTGGTAGGTCCCTTTACTTCAATAGGCCTACATTTACTGATTTATGAGCGATCTTCAAAAATCCATAAAACAGGCAGTAGCACTTAAGGGCTGGGGTATGAACGTTTGGACAGTATTTATTTTGGGACATTAGAGCACATCAGACATATCGAATTGCATTCTGAATACGAAGAATGTCCTTCTGATATGAAATAATTTTGATTTTTTGAAATTCGCAATTTAATACACATTTTATGGCAAATCATTAAAAATTGATATTTTTGACATTTAACAGTACTCGAAGTAAACTTTACAAATCTGATGATTTATACTTAAAGTGTATGTAGGTGGGATGAAAAGCCGACGATCAATTGACACTTTTGACCTTTCGTATTGGAGATATGGATTTTTTTCCCAAAACACCAACAACAAAAATAGGTCTTTTTGGGAAAAAATCCATATCTTCAATATGAAAGGTCAACATTTTCAATCGACCGTCGGCTTTTCCTCCCAGCTACATACACTTTGAGAATATATCATTAGATTTATATAATTTACTTCGAGGACTGTTATATCAAAAATTTGAAAAATATTAAATTTTTATAATTTGTCATAAAATTTGTATTATATTGTGATTTTCAAAAATGAAAATTATTTGATATCAGAAAGACATGCTTCGTATTCAGAATGCAATTCGATAGGTCTGAGGTGCTCTCATGTCCCTAAAAAAATACTGTCGAAACGCAATAAACGCTCATTCTAGATCCCTTAAAACAATTTTTAATTTTAGAGGACCCGATGTTAGCCTCGGAAAGGCTTCACACACCATATTAAAAATTTAAACAATTTGGATAAATGAAGCATTATGAGGAAATTCATTTATCGACATGGATGTTTTCTAAAATTGGCCAAATTTGAAGCGCGCCGTTTTCAATTCACTGTTATGCTTGCATGCACAGTGTAGCAGAATTATTGTGCAGCCACTGTGACATACCTACTTATAATAACAGACTGGACTTAGTGGGAGGGGGGGGGGCAAGAAGTCTGTTTTAAGTGTCACATTAATATGGACCAGTCTAACATCAAATTTTGATTCAGAGACAGTTCGGACCTGTTATAGGCCTATCCTGCCTTGTAAAGTGCTTTAGTCAATAAAGACTCTGCAAAAAAATTAAAAGGGGATTCATTATAAATATTATCATTGAGGTATAGGACTTTTTATTTTTTCGGAAAAGAGCAGGTAGGGCAACTACTTGATTATATTTCTACATGTTCATTCTACATACCAGTTATAGACAAATGGCCCTAAATTTTGTATATGATGTAGATTTAACATCTGGAATGTAATGCAAGTGATGTCATTGCTGCTCTTCTAAATTAATTTTAAAAATGTCCGCTCCAGACCAAGGTGACATATCTGACAGTAAAAGCTAACATTTTATGGAAAATAAATACTTATCTATTTTTACAAAAATGTTATATAAAAAAAAACGGAGACAACATGTTCATAAAGAGCTTCTCCTCTAGCTCAACAATTTATTAATATAATTGTTCACATAAATAACATAAAATTAGCATGGTACTCCCTGTGTCTAATATTGTATTCATAATGTGCAGTTTAATGTTATTATTTGTATAGCAGCTATAGCCTTATAGCTATGTTAATAGTTATTATCACCCGAGTTTGGTAGGGACTTCACTGCATGTTTTAGGGGGCACAGACTTGAATTGCGTGCTAAGTTCTTGGAATTACAGCATAATATTTTTGTATGTAAAGGCAGCATAATCAAAATGCTCCCGCGTGAGCAAAGATGCTTTTTGACGTCACTACCTAACTCACAGTGAGAAGTGCTATACATGTTGGTTCGTTCTATGGCAAATTTGTTTTGATTTAAATATTACATTGTTTACCAAAACGAAACTAAGGGAACAAACCAAAAGATTGATGCAATCTTATGAACGGAAAAGGATAGAAATCTGATTGAACACTGAAAAGAGTATAACCAGGCTCTGAGGAGTGTGATAAATAGCACTCCTCAAACTTTGGAGGAGTGCTATTTTGTGAATGAGGAGTATGATTATGCTTAAATGTGATGTAAGCTTACAGATTAAAGAATGTGATAAATCGCACTCCTTATGATCATTTAAGGAGTGCGGATGTCAGTGAGATTAGCGAGTTTCAGTGTGATTAGTTGAATGACCTTGGATACTAATCATGCCAAAACTCACTTATCCCAATGAAGTGACTAACTTTTCAGTGGTGCTTCAGAGATTATTTCAGTGATCATTACAGTGATACTCTTTTCAGTGTTCAATTCAGATGTCAGTGCTTAGGCACAGTGTTAGAAATGTCAATTACGTTTCTCTTTTGCCCTTACATGTTATTTTGACCCACTTTCAGTTTCATTACAGAGGGAGGGTCAACTATAAAACTAAAATATAGTCAATTTGGCGTCCTCAAGGAAGTAACGGCAGTACTTTGTCGTAATTATTTCATGCTTAACATATGCACCACCTTTGATTGTGCGTGTAAATTTATTGAATTAACGCACAGGATTTAATACTGCCCCCGCTGGAGGCACGCACTGACATCACCGCCTTGAGAAAGCCAATTGGATATAGTTGCGTTTATAGAAGTTCATCAATATTTGGTTTGTTGAACAAATTGACTTAGTGGGTAGATTCTGTATAGAAAGGATTGGGTTAGGATACAGGGAAGAAATCAAATTTGTTCCCTAAATTGCATTAAAGACCCATTCAGTGATCCCAGCATAAGTGTAAAAAAATTACAATTGTTTATAAATTGCTTAAAAGTGAAGGATAAGTCATTCAAATTGTCATTTGGTATTTTTGAAATGACAAATTTTGCAAAAAACAAAGAAAACAGTAGTACTGACAAAGTTGAAGCCCCATTCAAATACATGTAGGTAATTTAGATACTGTCAGTATCTAAATTACAGATACGTGTAAAATGTCTTATTTTGTCTTAAATACACAGCTTTCGGCTGAACTACTCACAAGTTAGCACATCTCAGTATGACAATGACAAAGGTACCAAAATCTGAATTTTGATGATTTTTACGATCGTCTGAATGAGCAAATCACTGAATGGACCTTTAAGCAGAGAGAGAGAGAGAGAGCCTGCCATCATCCTCATTTGTAATTTGCACCTACCATTAAGGTCCTGGATCTTACCTACATAACTAATCCAATAATAGCACAGGTATTCATTAATATTTCAATTTGCTTTCCTCTCTCTGTCAACCCTATCAATTTACATAATTATTATGAAAATGACCAAAATAAAATTCACAACTTTTCCACCTTAACAGTACATCAAACTTGTACCTAATCTACCACTATATCCCAAGTCAAGCCCATGAGGTATCGATCATGGTCAAACTGCAATTTCAATGTCTAATATTACAATACATTCACTAAGGGATGATATCAAAACTCGACCAGCGGTTGACCAAAGGTTCTGTCCGGTTTCAATTGTTTAGAACAATAGAAACTGGACGGCACTGGCAGTCAACAGCAAGTCGAGTTTTGATTTTATCCCTAACTCTATTCAATATCCATATCCACTACGTCTACGGTATCTGCAGACGGTCCTCCTTCATTACCAGTACTCATATTCCTTCCCACACTCATTGGTCTTATTACCCCATAACCCTGGAATGTATTACCTTCAGTATTTCTCCCTTGACTACTTGAGGGTCCACTTCGACCCATATCCCCATATCCCTGGTATGCCCTATCCTGTGTACTTTGTCCCCCATACCCCTGGTATGCACTGTCTTGTGTACTTGATCCTTGTCCCCGAGTCCTTGATGCCATATCCCCATACCTCTGGTGTGTACTGTCCTGTGTATTTGCCCCTTTTCTCCCAGTCCTCGTTGCCATATCCCCATACCCCTGGTATGCACTGTCCTGTGTACTTGACCCATGTCCCCCAGTCCTTAATGCCATGTCCCCATACCCCTGGTACGCACTGTCCTGTGTACTTGGTCCTTGTCCCCCAGTCCTTGATGCCATATCCCCATACCCCTGGTACGTACTGTCCTGTGTACTTGTTCCTTGTCCCCCAGTCCTTGATGCCATATCCCCATACCCCTGGTATGCATTGTCCTGTGTACTTGACCCATGTGCCCCAGTCCTTGATGCCATGTCCCCATACCCCTGGTACGCACTGTCCTGTGTACTTGTTCCTTGTCCCCCAGTCCTTGATGCCATATCCCCATACCCCTGGTATGCATTGTCCTGTGTACTTGAACCATGTGCCCCAGTCCTTGATGCCATGTCCCCATACCCCTGGTACGCACTGTCCTGTGTACTTGTTCCTTGTCCCCCAGTCCTTGATGCCATATCCCCATACCCATGGTATAAACTGTCCTGTGTACTTGTTCCTTGTCCCCCAGTCCTTGATGCCATATCCCCATACCCATGGTATAAACTGCCCTGTTTACTTGACATTTGATATTCTTTATATCCTCCTGGATATGAGTAACTACTGTCTCCAGCATTATAATCTTTGTAGGTGCTACTACCATGTGCTGATGTATCTTGTTGATAATCAGCATCAGTAGAGTGCCCCCTTTGGTCATACCCCTTAGAGGATCTACCATCAGTCACCATAGTATCATATCCTTTGATATTTGCACTACCAAAACTGGAGTACCCCATTCCATCAGGGGTACTCTTGCTTGACGCATAGTCATTTCCATACTGATCTTTACTCCTTTGTTGCTCATCTGTCATCTGTGATCGGTACCATTCACTCATCTCGGATGTTTCCTTAGGATGACTCCTTTCACTATAATCCTTAGGATGACTCCTTTCACTATCATATGTACCAATTTTAGGAGGGTCAATTACTATATCAAAGAGACTAGGAATTGCTGCACTGTTTGGTTGTCGGTTATCTATGCTGAATTTGGGTGTGGCTGATGCTTGATGGGAAACTTCATTCTTGGAAGACTCTTGTGTGGTCTCGGGCTCAAATGGAGGTTTTTGCAACCATGTTGGAAGTTCCAAATTGTTCTTCAAGTGATAAAGCTACAATGTAAAACAGATAGTAATTCAATTAAATACAATATATTGATATATTTGACAATTAAAAGGCCTCAAAGTGAACTTTATAAATCTAATGATATGTACTTAAAGCATATGTAGCTGGGAGCTAAAGCTGTTCATCATTTGAAAATGTTGACCTGTCGTATGGAAGATAAACATTTTCCCCAAAGACCTAAAAGACAAAGTTTAAATTATTCATATTTGATAGATATGTGTTATTCAAAACATTCTTAGTTTCAATATAAGCCCTTTTTAATAAGAAAGATAACCCTAGAAACACTGCCTTTAAGAATGTAGCTTACCTTTATATGCAGATGGTGTTTTAATGATACACAGTGATCAGCAATGATTTCAGCAAACTGAGACTCATCAAAACCAAAGAACTGCTTACAAATCTCACAAAATATGCCTGCTACTGTTCCTGATGTACCTACCAAAAATAGACAAAAACACAAAATATAGAATAAGCAATGAAGGCACTATGTTAGCAGAACAGACAACCACACTTGCCAAAAAATAAACAAATAAACAAAAATATACAATATAAAATAAACAATACAAAAAAAATCACTGAAGGCACAATTGCCAAAGAATTAACAAATAAACAAAAACATAAAATATAGAATAAACAATACAAAAATCACTGAAGGCGCATATTGGCTGTATGTTAATTAAGCCGTGCATGGACGTCCAGGTCTCCATTAAGGCAGCTGTGTACTCTAGACATTGTTTCTTTCGCAAAATTGAGTTTTTTGATATGTTTGTACTTTGTTATGTTTTTTATAAATACAAGGAATGAAAATCCAGATTTGTAAACTCTAACTGCAATATTTTAAGGATTTTATTTCACTATTCCACTCGTGTTTGAAATTGAAAAGGAAAGAAAATATTTGCTGTACCAGCAGGGTATACGCGCAAGCAACAACTTATCGCGTTGCGTATCTCGCAATTTGTTAACGCACAAATACGCTACGCATACGCGACGCTTATCTGCACCACGGAAGCAAAAAACCTAGTGGTCAAATGGCTCCGCTTTTAGCTGATAAAATGTGGGTTTTTTCAAGTTCTTTCCCCGATTTAAATATCAAGTTATGAATGGATTTCGCTCAAACTTCTCAAGGGGCCGTGGATTTACCCGATGTTTATGTAATGTAAGGTAGAAAAATAAAACTGCCGCATTCTCCTGCGAGATTCGATGAAAGTGCAAAATGTGACCACTTTAAACTTCAATGGCCATTATTTCAATGTTCATTTTCTCGGTAAAATGACGATTTAGGTACACGATAACTCAATAAATACAGCATCTATAGGTAAGCAAATATGATCATCGTAAAAAGCATGATCGACTCAAGAAACGGTTTTCTCATTTTTTTATATTTTGGTCTATTTCCGATTTTAGGCATCATTTTGTGCAAATAGGCGCTTGTGAATTTTAAAAGTTCAATTTGATGCCTTATATGGTCAATATCTCAAAAAATAAGGCCAATATCAAAAAATAAAAAAAAACGTTTTTGGAATGGAGCCTCAAGATTGAGCTAAAAACAAAATAAAATATTTTGGAAAGAGTG
Source organism: Amphiura filiformis (assembly GCF_039555335.1). Taxonomy (NCBI): domain Eukaryota; kingdom Metazoa; phylum Echinodermata; class Ophiuroidea; order Amphilepidida; family Amphiuridae; genus Amphiura; species Amphiura filiformis. The sequence goes on along the minus strand of NC_092644.1, from coordinate 49,441,179 downwards.
TTTTTTTGTTATGATGTACCTAACAAATATTGCCCAAAACTCACTTTTTGTGATTTTCTTCATAATTGTTGTTTTTACCCCAAATCTGTATTTATATTAAGATTTATTGATGTCTTGCCTTCATAAAAATGTATACTTTTATATGTCTTGCGAATAATTACAAAGTTATTGCACTTTTACTACATGCATGTCTGAGAGTACACAGCCTCCTTAACAGACAGCCACAATTGCCAAAGTAACAAATAAACAAAAACATAAAATATAGAATAAACAATACAAAAATCACTGAAGGCCAATATTGGCTGTATGTTAATTAAGCAGTGCATGGACGTCCAGGTCTCCATTAACAGACAGCCCCAATTGCCAAAGAATTAACAAATAAACAAAAACACAAAATATAGAATAAAAAATACAAAAATCACTGAAGGCGCATATTGGCTGTATGTTAATTAAGCTGTGCATGGACGTCCAGGTCTCCATTAACAGACAGCCACAATGACCAAAGTAACAAATAAACAAAAACATAAAATATAGAATAAACAATACAAAAATCACTAAAGGTGCATATTGGCTGTATGTTATAGCCGTGCATGGACGTCCAGGTCTCCATTAACAGACAGCCACAATTGCCAAAGAATTAACAAATAAACAAAAATATAGAATAAACAATACAAAAATCACTGAAGGCACGCATTTGGTGGTATTTTAGTTAGAAGATGGATGGACATCCAGGTCTCCATTCACTATGTTAAGCAGAGGAACATTGTTATGTCATGGAGACATCTTGTGGTCACCTGCTCTGCATACAAAGGATGATGATGAATGGAAGAAATGCTGTGTTGATTTAATCTCCATTAGGAGCTAGACTGCATCAAATAAAGGACAGATATTCCAGCTATATGCACCACTGATCTGGCTTCTTACATTTCTTGAGGTCTTGAAATATTGGTATTTTGTATTTCCTGCCGATCCCTAGAGTGACACGTAGGACTACCAGCCAAATTATCTGCCTCTAACTACTATTTCAATTGGCTACAACAAAGAGTGGTATATCATGTATTGAGCCAATCAAAGATGTGGTAAGAATGGTTAGTAAGGCTAAAGGGGAATAAGCTCACAATTGCAGAAATCTAAAGCTCTATTTTTATTACTTGTATTATTCAATCAATCAGGAGCACTGTAGTAGTGCAATGCCCTTTTTAATATACAATGACTAAGCTAATGCGGAAAAAATAGATTTGTCTCATGTCCCATGGGAGTTTCAAATCTAATGCGGTATGCCTTTTTTATTTTCCTTTTTATAAATTGAAAACACCAATTTTGGGTATTCTATAATATCAAAATAAAATTGAACATTGATTTTACAGCCAATTTTTGGCCAAATTTCGTTAAAATGTAAAAAAAAAAATTAAAAAAAAAACCACAAAATAAAATTCAACTTCTGCAATTTTGCTCAAGCAAATGTGCAGCATAAGTCAAATGCGCACGGGGAACATGAGACAGATTTTTTTTAAAAACCTAATAAGAAGGCCTGTACTCACCTGCAGGTCCCATCACTCTACGTCTATGTTCCTCAGTAGAGCAGTGGTTGCTTCTTGATGTTGACAAGGGGCCTTCTTTCTGTCTATCCCACTCACAAAACTTACAACAAATTTTGCAGTTAAATCCAGGCTTGACAAACTCAGTACCTGATGACATAGATAAAGTAATACAGAAAGATATGTATCAAGTTAAAAACAAAACACATGCATCCAATATAACTAGATTCAAGATGGTAGAATTCTGCAGCATATTTAATGACTAGTCACATCAAAAGCAGGGACTTTTTAAGATTCATGGATCAAATCATGCATAAAAATATAGAGAATATAAAAGAAATAATGGTTTGTTTCATTTAACTCCCGGCGCACTACCTGACGATCTAACATTGCCTCTGATTGGTCGATTACATGATATCTTCACTTTAATCACCAATCAGGATGGAGCTATGCAAATAATTCACCCCAATTTTTGTGTGTGGTGAAATTATTCTAACAATGTTACTGATTGGTTCAATTGATAATGAAAACTTCTTTTTGGCCAATCGGCATGTAGTTCTCACGGGGTTAAACAACTGAATGATCAATTTTGACTAGTGATGTCTGAAAATAAAGCATCTCACATTTTGCCATTTTGCCCTTTTTTGTCGCTCAACACAGCTACTGTGAAAGCATGTGCAAATATTCTTATGCATAGGTCTATGTATGAAACCTCAAAATCACAAATATTAGAACAAGCCAAGTAGTTCAAAATCAGTAAGGTGCAAAACATTACATATGAGATGATGAGTGAGGAACCACAGACAATCAATGAGTGGTGTATACATGGTTATGTCAAATGTTTCCAAATCTTTCCAAATCTTTTACTTATTTATAAATACCATTTGGCCAATAGAGGTCAGAGACTACTAAATTACAGGGATGCCAATTGAATAGGATGGATCAGGGATATGGAACCATAGCAACCCATTGGAGATAAAAACTTGAAATTTTCCATGGAGTGATGTCAATGCTGCTGCCTACAGCTCGCTACACCTCCCTCCAAAATGCTGATTAAATGTATCCTGCATACAACATGGCACATTATGGCATATAACTTACTTACTGCTGCCATCAACCAATACCATGATAGTATTACGCATGGACCCAATTCTGAGTCTCTTGACCGAGCTGCATCAATGGCATTCTATATCAAGCAATGACATTCTGCGACTTTTTTAATAAGCCACATACATATTATCACTCATCAGCCTATAGTCCTTACCTTTGACCTCTCCAGACCATTTTGGATTCTTCTTCAAAATGTCAGGAATATTCCACTGAAACTGCTCAATTATTTGCTGCCTCTGAAATGAGAATAACAAGAATATAAAACTTTCTGTTGTGTACTGAAATTTGAGGAAAGCTGACTACAGCAATTACTTTGACTTCTGCCTTAAAGGAGTATTTCGTGATCCTAGCATCCTCTATTTATGTCATTTTTCATTAGATATCCACGAAAAAAACCTATTCCCAAAATTTCAGTTGCTTCCGATTTTATGCGTCATGAGTTATGCATGATTATGTGTATTACACTGCTCCATAGACAATGCGTTGTAATTTCGTTCTGGTGCACCAGAACGAAATTCAAATTTCACGATATCTTTGCTAAACGAATTAATCTGCAAGAAATATTTTGTACATAAACATTATGTAGCGAGAGGTTTCCAGTGACATAAAAATCTCAACTTTTTTTTGAGAAAAGTGGGGGGATGAGGCTGTGGATCACGAAATGCCCCTTTAAAGAGTAACAGTTGTCTTTACTTCTGTGCTACCCATCTGTTTAAAAACAAATAATAATCCTATGATTTTGTGATATTCCATTTTTCACCAGATACAGCATTTGTTCAAAATCAATGGTAGTTTTTAAAATTCTGTTATGTTACAACTTTACAAATTGAACTATTCCACTTGAAATCCACACTCCACCTGAATAAACATTTGGGTCATTTTCATTTCAAATATATGTACTCACTCCAGTTGTGGAAGATATAGGTAAAGCTGTTGTACAGAGGGAGTATGGGTTTCAAAATAATTAACTCAAGCTAATTCCATTTGAAAACATACATCCTCTGGTTCTGGTTAACAACACTCTCTACAAAGCCAGGCAAGTCATCCTCTATGGATGACTTGACTTAAGGGGTACTATACCCTGTGGTAAATTGTGACTATTTTTGCATTTTCTCAAAAATAATAACACACTGGTAACAAAAGTTATGTATATTATTGGGGCAAGGAATCCAATTACTATACTGAAATTTCAGTGACTCAAGACAAGCGGTTCAGTAAATATGATAGGAAATGAGGTACATCCTAGCGGTACCTCATTTTTTATCACAAGTATCGAACCGCATGTCTTGGGTCACTGAAATTCCAGTGTAGTAATTGGATTCCTTGCCCCTATAATATACATAACTTTTGTTACCAGTGTGTATTTAGTTTTTGAGAAAAATGCAAAAATAATCACAAATTTATTGAGGGGTGTAGTACCCCTTTAAATCTTGCAGGTGTATGGCAGATTTTAAAAGGAAAAGCCCATTTAACAAATCTTAAAAATATGCAACATTCCAAATTCTTTGTTCACAGGTACAGTATCTAACTACAGAAAACAACATCAATATTTTTGCATGGCAATCCAAAATGGACTATTCCAGTTCAAATCCATATACCCCCTATGGAAGACATGACCTTAATCTTCCACACACAGGGGTGTGAATTCCAACTGGGGTTACCTGAATGGGTGACTCCATTTGAAATCTACGCAATTTAAGATTAAGGTCATGTCTTCCATAGGGGGTGTATGGAGTTCAACTAGAATAGCCCAATGATACTCCTACTTTTGACATCTTGGATAATAGCTTCATGGGAATGATGGAATATGCCCACTGCTTTTCCCGAAGGATTTTCTCATCTCATTCCCAGGAGTCATAATGCTTCTCAGTTCTCTTTTACATAACTGTCTAGGTAACAATCAACTGCTTATAGAGTATCATGCAAAATTGAGATCAAAGATGTCAAAAATCTAAAAACTTTGAATCAAAGGAATTGTGAAGAATGGGAGTAACATAAATTTGGCTGAAGCGGGATTCAAATAAGCAACCACTGGATTGCATACATAGCACTTTATATCATGATTACAGTGACTTTTGTCGTAAAAACTATCACATGGCATGAAAAGAAACCATGTGATATCATGATATAAAACAAATATTACATGCCAATATTCGTGTAATAGTAAAAATATATCATTTGGTCAAATTTTGACTGATCTATTTCACGAGGCGTAAGTCAAAATTTGACCTCATGATATATTTTGTACTATCACACTCATAGGCATGTAATATTTGTATACTATCACACTCATAGGCATGTAATATTTTGTATATTATCCATCCTTATGCCACATGGACAGTGGTCCCATTTAACAATATCTTTACTCAGGCCTGGTATTACAGTTATCTGTACTAGGTATCCTGTCACACAAAATCACCATTATTAACTGCCTATTATTTATTCCAGCTCCAGTGACACCTCATTAACTTCCCTGAACCTGATACATTGAAATAGGTAAAACCGTACTGACTCGAGTAGAGTATAGTCCCACCCTGTTTTTGGGTGAACATTTTTCAAAATTGGGGGTGGGGTGGGACTATACTCAAATTTAATTTAATTTTTTTTTTTAAGTTATTTATTTTTTCGGCTTTGGAGTGTCCCTGGACCTAAAGCTAAATGCTAGGATCATTCATGGGTGCTTTAAAAAAACAACTGTAGGCCTATGTGTTTTGAATAAATTTGTACTCATGTCATACTCTATTAATGATTTCAAAATGCATAAAAAATTCAATGCATTTTGAAATCATTAACCCTTACACCCGAAAAATACCACAGAATACCACAATGAAAAATTCTGCGCCGGGCAGCAATAACCCGTGTAGCTCCTGGTCCGCTATCGTGTGGTTGGCATGCGGGGGGTCAAAGGTTCGAATCCCGGGGGTGCCAAGTCAAAAATTCTTCTGCATCTTGACTTTTTCGGATCTTCTGTGACTTCTGATAGCAAAAAACCTGGGTCAGTGTTAGGGTTAATAGAGTATGACATGAGTACAAATTTATTCAAAACACATAGGCCTACAATATTTTTTTTTTAAATCAACCATGAATGATCCTAGCATTTAGGTCTAGGTCCAGGGACACTCCAAAGCCGAAAAAATAAATATCCCTGAACATGATACATTGAAATAGGTATTACCGTACCGACTCGAGTAGAGTATAGTCCCAACCCGTTTTTGGGTGAACATTTTTCAAAATTGAGGGGGTGGGACTATACTCAAATTTATTATTATTATTTTTTAAAATCAACCTTGAATGATCGAAAATTTTGGGGTGGGACTTTACTCGAAGGTGGGACTATACTTGCATCAGTACGGGTAGTATTTTACTTTGAATAATCAATATAACAGGTTTGTAGTACTAGTTTTCATGCCCCTGCAGTGAACATATACCCAGGAAAATATGCAGGAAGTGTCACTGGAGTTGAAACAGATAATAGTACCTTTTCTTCAGTTGATTTAGCTCCTGCAGCAGTAGGTGTCTCACCACTGGTCAAATCTTTCATTTTCTTGTCATGCACTTTCCCCATATGCCATTTCAAGAGTTTCTTACTGAAGAAGTATTCATTGCACAAGTCACATTTAAACCCGTCTGATAAGTCTTCACCAGAATTTGACCTATGCAACCAACCCTTCAGGTGCGCTTGGTACATTTTGTCATCCGGCAAAACTATTTTACACAAGGCGCATAATTTTTCCGGACCCCTCTGTGAAGCCCATCGTAATCCTTTTGTCCAAATTTTCCTTATGGCTTCTGCCAAGTGAGTGGCTTCTAAAACAATTTTCCGATGTCAAATCACACTTGCAAACATGGCATCTGACTGTTTTTGTAGTTGGTAGCACCTGTGAAATGATAAGACAAAATCAAAGTTATTTTTTCTTCTTACTTTTGTCTGCTAAACAATCAGCCAATATAACAAGGCGGTTCTCGAACCACGAGTCTCGCCTGCTTTCGCGACCGCCTGCTTTTGCGATTACTTTTGGTAGAAGTAAATGAACCTGCAACAACCCATGGCGATTTGCCTGTTCAATTTGAGCTTGATTGGACCAATATTGGAATTCTGAACAAAATTACCTGGCTGATGGTGACTGTACCCACCAAGTCTCATGCCCATCCGACAATTTTTACTAATTTGACCTCGGATGACCCCTACTGACCCCAAAATGACCTTCCAAAAATTGGGCTCTAAATGTTGACTGTACCTATCAAGTTTCATGCCCATACAACAGTTTTTAGTCATTTGACCTCAGATGACCTCTGAGTGAACTCCGATGACCTTGCAATAACTGTCCAAAAATTTGGCTCTAAATGATGACTGTACCCACCAAGTTTCATGCACCTGTGACAGTTTTTAGAAATTTGACAACAGATGACCCATGGGTGACCTCAGATGTCCCTGAAATGACTTTCCAAAAATTTGACTTTAAATGTTGACTGTAACCACCAAGTGTCATGCCCATGGATGATCTTGAATGATCCCAAAATGACCTTTCACTTTTTGACTCTTAATGTTGACTGTAACCACTAAGTGTCATGCCCATACGACAGGTTTTAGTAATTTGACATCAGATGACCCCTGGGTGACCTTGGATGACCCCAAAATGACTTTCCAAAAAAATTGACTCTAAATATTGACTGTACCCACCAAGTTTCATGCCCATATGACAGTTTTAAGTAATTTGACCTCAGATGACCCCTGGGTGACCTTGGATGACCCCAAAATGACCTTTCAAAAATTTGGCTCTAAATGTTGACTGTACCCACCAAGTTTCATGCCCATGCGACAGTTTTTAGTAATTTGACCTCAGGTGATCCCTGGGTGACCCCGAAATGCCCTTCCAAAAATTTGACTCTTTAATGTTGACTGTAACCACTAAGTGTCATGCCCATACGACAGTTTTTAGTAATTTGACCTCAGATGACCCCTGGGTGACCTTGGATGACCCAGAAATTACTTTCCGAAACTAAATGTTGACTGTACCCACCAAGTTTCATGCCCATATGACAGTTTCTAGTAATTTAACCTTAGATTGACCCCTGGGTGACCCCGAAATGACCTTCCGAAAATGTGGCTCTAAATGTTGACTGTACCCACCAAGTTTCACGCCCATATGACAGTTTTTAGTAATGTGACCTTGGATGACCCCGAAATTACCTTCCGAAACTTTGACTCTAAATGTTGACTGTACCCACCAAGTTTCATGCCCATATGACAGTTTTTAGTAATTTGACCTCAGATGACCCTTGGGTGACCTCGGATGACCCCGAAATAACCTTCCGAAAATTTTACTCTAAATGTTGACTGTACCCACCAAGTTTCGTGCCCATTCAACAGTTTTTAGTAATTTGACCTCAGATGACCCCTGGGTGACCCCGAAATGCCCTTCCAAAATTTGACTCTTAATGTTGACTGTAACCACTAAGTGTCATGCCCGTACGATAGTTTTTAGTAATTTGACCTCAGATGACCCCTGGGTGACCTTGGATGACCCCGAAATTACCTTCCGAAACTTTGACTCTAAATGTTGACTGTACCCACCAAGTTTCATGCCCATATGACAGTTTTTAGTAATTTGACCTTAGATGACCCCTGGGTGACCCCGAAATGACCTTCCAAAATTTGGCTCTGAATGTTGACTGTACCCACCAAGTTTCACACCCATATGACAGTTTTTAGTAATGTGACCTCAGATAACCCCTGTGTGACCTTGGATGACCCCAAAATTACCTTCCGAAACTTTGACTCTAAATGTTGACTGTACCCACCAAGTTTCATACCCATATGACAGTTTTTAGTGATTTGACCTCAGATAACCCCTGGGTGACCTTGGATGACCCCGAAATAATCTTCCGAACATTTGACTCTAAATGTTGACTGTACCCACCAAGTTTCATGCCCATACGACAGTTTTTAGTGATTTGACCTCAGATGACCCCTGGGTGACCTTGGATGACCTCGCAATGGGCTGCCGAACATTTGACTCTAAATGTTGACTGTACCCGCCAAGTTTCATGCCCATACGACAATGTTTTTAATAATTCAACCTTAGATGACCCCTGGGTGACCTCGGATGACCCGAAATAATCTTCCTAACATTTGACTCTAAATGTTGACTGTACCCACCAAGTTTCATGCCCATATGACAGTTTTTAGTGATTTGACCTCAGATGACCCCTGGGTGACCTTGGATGACCCGAAATAATCTTCCTAACATTTGACTCTAAATGTTGACTGTACCCACCAAGTTTCATGCCCATACGACAGTTTTTAGTGATTTGACCTCAGATGACCCCTGGGTGACTTCGGATGACCCCGAAATAATCTTCCGAACATTTGACTCTAAATGTTGACTGTACCCACCAAGTTTCATGCCCTCGGTGACCTCGGATGACCTCGAAATAATCTTCCTAACATTTGACTCTAAATGTTGACTGTACCCACCAAGTTTCATGCCCATACGACAGTTTTAGTGATTTGACCTCAGATGACCCCTGGATGACCTCGGGTGACCTTGACGCACTAACCAATACAAACTTGTTCTGTCTGGGGTGAAGATGCACCCACCCACCAAGTTTGAAGAACGTGCGACCCCTAGTCTCCGAGAAAATAGGTTTTTGCATTTTATGCATAAATTATGCAAATTAGTTACTTAATTACCATATTTTGCGCTGAAAATTGAATCAGGTCGAGATCCTCTGGTCATGCTACCCCCTACCACGTTTCATCATCATAGGGCTTAGGGATCTTACGGATCCCCAGATACAGCTCCACAAGGCGGATTTCTTCAGATTACCAACCATATTTGTAGAATCGTTCCGCATAAATTATACAAATTAACAACTAAATGCGCATACTTTTCGCCGAAAAACTAATCAGGTGATCAGCAGGTGTGTATCATTCCTGTCACCAGGTTTCGTTACCATGCGCCCAACGGATCTTGAGATAGTCTGTCCACAAACTCCGCTATCAATTTGCGCTGATTTTCGCATAAATTATGCAAATTAGCTACGTTAATTTGCATATTTTTCACCGAAAACATACGGTTACGGAGCAAACTTGGATACCCTTCATCCCACCAAGTAGCGTCGCCGTAAGTCTTACGGTTCCCCAGATACAGCTCCGGACGGACACACATACATCCACACCCCCCACACACACCCCCACCCCCACCCACGGACAGACAGAAATAGTGATTACTAAGTCCCATCCTGAACAAAGTTCAGGCGAGACAAAAAACTGCACAACACTGTCAATCCACTTAATTTCGCACAGTATTTAATTTAGCGAAGGCATTTGATTTGTGAAATTAAATCCTCGCAAAATTTATCACATTGAGATACCCCCTTGAAACTTTTCATAACTCATGAACTGGGTGCCGCATCTGACAACTCAACTCTGACAACTTCAATACAAAATTCACCTCAAAATTCATTTTTCTGACTATGTGACATACTTTTCATAATTAGTAAGATCTATTGACCTTGAAACATCATCAAAATCATTTTAAATTCCACAAAGCAAAGCATCAAACTTTCACATAAAACTCGCTAGAAAAATGGGAAATATGTGTCTATTTTTATTGATCCATACACTGCTTACAAAATAGTGATCAATGATTTATTCAAGTTTTGTTTCTCTCTCATATTTTTTTTATTAAAATCAATCTAAATATTTTAAAATATATTTTAGAGTGTTGTTTAGTGATTTGTAACATGACAAAATAAAGTTTAAAACAAAAATAGGTTCCTCTTCTTGAACGAGGTTGGTCAAGGAATTGCAAGTAAAATGGCCGCCCTGTGCCCTGCCCCAGGGATTGCATAGCGTGGTCAAAAGTACTTTAGTATTTTTTAATTTTATTATAGTTTGCATGTTATTTCCTGCAAAAAATTGCCATATTTTATATCCCAACATTCTACTAAGGGAAGGTAAGGTGAAAATACCCAGCAATGAGGCTAATTTTCATTTAAGCTTCTCAGAATACAATTAGGCTCCGAATTCGGAAACTTCACATGGAACACTGCTTATGTTTACTGTATTTACTGAAATGTGACAGAATCCTGGATTCGCGAAATTAAGAACCCACAAAATTAAAGTGTTTTACAGTATGCAACTGTGTTACAAATAATCATGTTGTAAATTGATTCAAAGCGAAATGCGAAACCCAACATTGTGTTACTCCCAATTTGAGACAAGACAAACTATAGTAATATAGGAGTGTCTTTCTTAGCTACTAAGTCATTTTATGTTGCTAAATGGTTTATGGAACGATTGAGGCAACAATAATAAGTAAAAATTTGTAAAGTGTACTCGAGGTTTTGTGGGATAGCATAGTGCGCTACAAATCTATAAGGTGGTTTGAGTAAGTATGGAACCTATCAATAGAAGTTTCACAATGTATTATGATCAATCAATCAATCAATCAATCAATCAATCAATCAATCAATCAATCAATCAATCAATTTAATCAAATTACTCAATCATAAAAACTATTAATAATTATGTAATATGACAGACTTGAACCAAGACTACCATACCTCAAATAGAATCAAAACTGAATTGAAATGACTTACAATGACTTTGCCATCTTCATCTTTTTTCACATCCGTTTCCAGCTTTTCCTCCCCTGTACCTCCTATGAATTCCTGAAGCCTAGCAATCTCTTCATGTCTCATAGAAGTCAAGTGCTTGGATAACTGATCACCACTGCGAAAGCAGATCTTACACAATTCACAAACATGTGACTCTTGGATCTTCGCATCCCGATAAAGGTGTCGATTCAACTGTAAAGAAATCCATCACAAAAATACAATAACATTTGAGAACCTTTGAGTACTGCATAGTACCATATAATACAGATATTCTAAAGGATTTTGAAGCTTAACCCTAACTGAACACAAGGTTTCTTGCTATCAGAAGGGAAAGAGGAAACAAAAAAGGAGAGAAGATGAAGAAAGAAGTCACTTGGTACCCCCGGAATTGGAACCTCGGACCCTCGCATGCCACACAGAAGATCACTGACCTGTAGCCACAGAGGTTACACTGCCCTGGGCAGCGATTCCCTGGGTATATATGACTTAGGCTGATTGCACCATCATGTCACGTGGGATGCATGCACAAGCAGTGGTTATAATAGTGAGATTTAGTGAGATCTGGTTCAGTTAGGGTTAATTTCAAAGTGGATAAAGCTTATTAACCCAGACAGCCCAGAATACTACAAATTACTACAGGCGGAGTGCCTCACCCTTCCCCGAGCAGTGTGGGCAACACATGAGCATATTCACTTGGTGAGATGAAATGGGCCTGTTAGTCATCCACCCATGCTATAACTGACAACCAGCAAATCTGCCTTGGGCCATAGCACCTCACTGTTCCCCTCATTATGCTACAGCACACCTGAATGCTACAAAACACTACAGACTAGGTGCCTCCCCCTTCAGCAGCCAGGGGTGGGCAATACATAGGGCATATTCACTAGGAGACTTTTTGATTTGATTTGATTTGATTTGTCCGGGTTCTGACAACCCTGGATAACCCAAGAAAGCCTCTATTGAAGCTTATTTCCATTGGGGTCCATTTGAACACCGGGACGGGTTGGGAACAGTCAGGGGTTAACACCCTACTCTTTTCGAAACTGACTGCAAAATACATGTACAGGTATGGCTCGCTGAACACGGGACCGACAGCTTAACGTCCCCTCTAAAGGACGGAGTACTTTCATGATTCATTTACCCAATTCTAAATGAACCATGGGGAAAGTGTTAGTCCGAATTTTTTTTCCCAAGTCAATATCCCAGCAAATCGCCACCGTCGGGAATTGAAACTCATGCTATAACTGACAACCAGCAAACCTGCCCTGGCCCATAGCACCTCACGGATCACCCTGAACATGTCTGCAGCACACCCGGATGCTACAAAACACTACAGGCTAGGTGCCTCCCCCTTCAGCAACCAGGGGTGGGCTATACACAATTATGTTGTCACAAAAAATGTCCCTTTTTATTTTCTTCAAAATTGTCATTTTTACACTAAATATGCTCTTATACTTAGATTCCTTAACTCTTTGCTAGTGCGCAGCCCCTTAAAGGCCAAAGTGATAGATTTCATCCGATATCAAAATAGTCCAATAGATTGTCAGTAACCATTGTGCAAATCATGATAAATTTGCCATGGAGCCATTTCAACAGATATTTTGTGGGATGAAGATGAATAATTTGAGACTATTTTCACCAAATTCAGATCAATTTTCATTTTTGCCCCCTGTGGAGCCACATTTAGACATATGACATCACAATAGTACACTTTTGCCCATAACTCCACAACCATACATCATTGATAGGTCAAAGTATACTTTTTTGGAATCCTTACGGCCAGAGGATGACGATGGTGTGGGTTGTGAGTAAATTTGAATAACTTTGAACTTGACCGACTGTGCAAAGTTCAATGACCTTTTCCACTAAATGAGGAGTGTTGTTGAAATGGCTCCAAAGCCTAGATTAATCACCTCTTAGTACTAATTATAATGGAGACAGAGATATAAAGACTAAGTTTGCGTCTGACGTCATCTGTCAATCAAACTTGAGCACGGTTTGTTACAAGTGTCGTGATGATATGAGTTGCTGAACGCGGCAGTAACACTGGGCACCTTATTATTGTTAATTTTGCACCTTCAAACATAAAAACCATCTCAAAAGTTAGGTCTTTCTAGTAGGAAACTTTCTTTTGCGAAGGCACCATGTCAACAATGCCTAGAAAACTTGCTTTTTGCCATGTAAAAGTGCGTAATTTTTCGCATTTTCTGCTATTCCTTTTCTCCGATCGGCACCAGATAAATCAACCTCCCTTTTACGCACTATTCACCAATCAAGGATCATAGGGAATTTGATTGACAGTGACGTCAGACGCAAACCAGTCTTTTTATCCCTGTCTTCAATTATAAGTACTATTACTCTGCCAAATACATCAAATCTAACATCTGCATTCTAATGGTGTCAAGTGGGAGGATATAACCAGGGAAGAACAGATTGGGAAGTGTCACTCTATGATAAAAGTAATAAAACTATGGAAGCCGCCATTGCCCTGCCATCACGTACATGTAGGTCTGGAACACTACAGCAACTTCTACCGGCTGCATCGCGCCTATGCTCCGCGTTCAAGTAATAAATTTCCCCCTAAAAATCATGGCTTGCTGCATCCAAGGTTAGACTTTTCCAAGCCTGCTACAGTGTATTTTTTATCAAATGTTGAACAGCTGTTTTAATACTTTTAGTAAAATTTTAGCGCATTCATGAACTTAATTTATTCCATACATCAAATCAACCAACAATCCCGCTATCCAGGCCAATATTTATACAAGAAAAATACTGTTTCAATCACAAAAATTAACCTTAATTTCGCGCCTACACGTAAGACTTGCCGATAATCTATTCAGATATCGTTGTCAAGCTCGAGGTGATTGACCCCCCATGATTGACAGTCGGGAACACGCATTGTTATGCGTAGTCATGGTGCTGGGCGCGTTCGGGGGTGCTGGCGACCGTCAAGTCAACCCCCTTTTTCCAAGATGGCGGCCTCCATGCGTGTACCGGGGGAGCTGGCGTGGAACCAGAACAATCGCTGGTTAGATCGTGCTGGGATGGAAAAGAACATGGGGATCAGCGAAATTTACTGTCAGGGGCCTGATATAACAAGAGTGTCCAGGTTACTCACCTGCAAATGTTTTGTCCAAACCTCATGGTTATTCATGTCCTTGTAGCATAAATGACAGTGACAGCACAAGGATTTCAGGAGGCAGCGTGCCCGTTTCACCACAGTTTTGGGTGCATAACGTGGGATAAGCTTTGAAAACTGGATAAAATACAAATGACAACATTATTTTAAAATGAGTATTGCACAAGTAGTAATGTACTAGTAATTGAACGAATTTCATGGCCTCATCCTTGCTTGGCTACTGATGCATTGATCAGTAAACTCAGTAGAATAATAAACATCTAGCTAAAAGCAACACAAATAATACCTTTTAAGCTACTAACAATAAGCATTTTGGATTTTTGTTTGACAAAACCAAGTGAATTTTTACTCACAAACTTCATCCAGTATGACTGATATAGTCATCTGCTCCACAAACAAATTTTGAGTGGTTTAGCAAGACATCAGAAATAGAACAGACAAAATCAGCCTATCATATCATGTTGCAAGGGCTAAGCATGTTATAGACTGGGATGAATCGAAGATCCTTGGGCAGGAGGACGACAAAAGGTCTAGAGAAGGGGCACCAACACCTCAAAAAGAGAGGGGACACATACCTCTTAAGTCATGTTTACAACCCACTTCTGAAGTCTGCAAAAGAGACTAAGAAACACAGGAAACCCACAGAGTACTACAGAGAGCGTATCACCAAGTCTCCGCATCATCCGATAATGAGGGCCGATTGTTCCATGAAATGCGACAGGCTAGACTGCTACGCAATTACCGTGTATTTTCATGGTCTATCACATAATCGCGGAAGCACGCAACGCTCTATCGCGTATACGCAAAGGCACGCAGCGCTGGCGTGATTGTTAGACACGGCGCGATCGAACAATCGGCCCTCATGAATATGCGAGAAATCACACTATACAATACACGGGGACTTTGACTGTTGATATATGGTCTGTAGTAGTCTGTGAGGAAACCATTCAAACTTTTTTGCCGGGAAAGTGGATCAGATGACCATATCAGTCATAAATGATGAAGTCCTCCTCTATCATGGATTTTCATAAGTTTGATGGAATCTAAGTGAACCAGACCAATATGATCTCTACGAGATAAGTTGAGAATGAAACAAGGCATTTTATTTGGATTATCTGTTATTTATGTTGATAGAATTTGTTAAGGCCTAAATTCCAAGAAGTGCAACAATAGTATATATCTGGCATGAGAATGGCTTTTTTGAAAACTGCCTGAAAAAGCATTTGAACTCAGCCTTGAAACGCCCAAAACAGGATGATAAAAAAATAAAAATGCGTAAATTTGGACAACAAAACTGCTTGAATTCAGAATTTGTTGTTAAATGGTTTATGGAATGATGTGGGGCCGTAGTGGTCAGCGACAACCTGTAAAGTGTGCTGAGGCTTGTGGATCAACGTCTAGGCGTTGTGCCTGTGCGTGAGCGCACTATAAATCATCACTGCGCTTTTTTTTCTTCTTCTTTTTTTAACATATCGCCCACACTTTCAAATTTATTTCCAGCAAGTGTTTAAACAATTTTTAATACATCCTTTTTAATATGGCTCTATTTCCAGGGACAAACAATGTTCACAATATCTATATATGTGATGCGATCAAGCAAAATCAGTCAGAACTCGGAAATATTTAATTTCAGTTTCTCATAGGATCATTTACAAATCTGGATTTTGCAGAAAACCCCATTGAAATTGAACAACCAGTTCCAAAGATATGAGCAATTAAAAGAGTTTCCAAAACAAAAGGAAATATTTCCTTTGTATGGCTATATCTCAAAATCAATATTTTCGACTTCTGACTGATTTTGTTTGTTCGCATCATATTTATCTATATATGACACATACATTGATCTCGTTGGAGCTCACAGCCTCACACTCCACTATCGTATATTTCACCAGATGCTCCGCAATTCCATTTTCTTTCTGATTTTTCACTGCTTCATCAAGAGAAGTCTGTGTTAAAAACTTCACAACCCCCACTCCAATGTTTTCGCTTGAAGTGGAATTTGTGCGACCTAGCATGACCAGTTCTACAGTACCAAATTTGCCAAAATATGTGGCAAGATCTTCTTCTGTGATCTGGATACTAACTTTCCTGATGAACAATGTGTAGAATTTGTCAGCCTTATATATGTCAGCACCCTGTAATATATGAAACATTTATCTACAGTAAATATAAGTTATTAATAATTGTCTTTTTTTGAGGAAAACAGCAGTATTAAGGGGGTACTACACCCCTTGTAAAAATGTGTGACTATTTGTGCATTTTTCTCAAAAAATAATAACACACTGGTAACAAAAGTTATGTATATTATAGGGGCAAGGAATTCAGTTACTAAACTGGAATTTCAGTGACTCAAGACAAGCGGTACATTATTTATGATAAGAAAAGAGGTACAGCTAGAATGTACCTCATTTCTTAATATATATAATGAACCACTTGTCTTGAATCTCTGAAATTTCATTGAAGTAATTGGATTCCTTGCCCCTTTAATGTACATAACTTTTGTTACCAGTGGCAGTGTGTAGTTATTTTTTGAGAAAAATGCAAAATTAGTTACAAAATTTATCAGGGGTGTGTAGTACCACCTTGACAAAGTTGTCTTAAATACACAGCTTTCAGCTGAACCACTGGCAGGCTATATTAGCACATCTATGAAAATGACAAAAGGTACCAAAATCTGAATGTTGATGATTTGAATGGCCCTTTAATGTATTCTTTATCCTCAGCTTTCAACTTATTTTCTCATTCTTCTTCCATTCATCTTCATTTCTATGTCTTTTTCCATTACTTATTGCATAGATCCCATTACTGAGTGTGGGCTGTGTGGTGGCCTAATAAAAGTATTGTTGAAGAAAGGCCCAACTCCATGGAGTTGGGCCCTTCTTCCATGAATATCATGGTTGAGTACCCTTGAAATAACTGTATAGAGTGTGAACGTGTGCTCTTCTTCCACACATAAGGAAGTACTGTCTGTTATCAATACAATGCTGGGTAAAACTCAATTTGGCCAAAATGGTGGAGTTGAGCCCTTCTATTATTATTATTATATTATTAGTAGTATTTTATTTATTGTGGCCATATGGCCAAATTGCAGGTAAAGTTACAATTCGATGATACATATTCATAACCTTACAAAATAAACGCGATGTGTGCAGTCCAATTACATTTAGCTATTTGTGAAAACGCGAACGCAAATCGAGGTCATTAATATCTCACAATTGATTGCAAAATGCGTAATTGTTCCAATGGCGCACACAATTGACCGGCGTTTGCGTGTTGTTGTGTCGAACAAACTGCGCGCGTGCTGGCTGCCGTATTTGGATTGCGTGCTTCCATATTTGCACAGATTGTGATATGCACTTTTGTTATTGGTCGGCCTGTTTTAGCCTGATCGATTTTTGGAAAGGGAAGATGTAAAAATAATCTATTTTTATAAACTTTTGAGCAAAATTTTGTGTTATTTTGTAAGGTGAAGAGATTAAAGTGACGGTTATGAATGAGGTTAATAACTTTGCATCGGTAATATGTCGGGCATTGTGAAAAATCTAAACATTTTGCTTTGGACCTCGGACTACGCCCCGCTGGATATTCCTCGGTTGCAAAGGCAAAATGTTTAGATTTTTCATTATGCCCTCCAAATAACCGATGCACAGTTATTAACCTCTAATTAATAAAGATTGAAAACATGCATTTTTATGGTGTTTTTGTATGCTGTGACAATCGCGCCCAAAAACTTGTACAAAGACTAATTTCAATTATGCATTCTAATTTTTACATGGATTTACATATGTTTACAATTAAACTGGTGTGAGTGTGGAGCTACAGGCGGAGCTAATTTCGCTTTTTTTCACAAGAATTATTTTTCACAAGAATTAATGACAGCAGTGGGTAGGCTGATTGGTACAAAAATGTGACTGTTAATAAATAATAAATTATCCACTGTCCTCAACATCAGCACTGTACGTTAATTGTACGGAGTGTCTTATCTCATTCTTTATTATCTCTGACTCACCTTGTTACGTTTACAGTAGACAGGATAGGATCCTATCACAAGTCTGGCTATCTCTTCTTTCTCATCAAATTGCTTGCTAGTGTTGATAGTCGTTTCTACCACTCCAGAATTTATCACTCTCTCAATTGATTTTCCATCTTCAAAAGCTATCACAAATTGATCACTAACTATTTGGTTTAATTTTGTACTGAAGAACCATTCTGATGATAATATTTTGCCAAATTTGGCAAAGTATGAAGAGAGGACTTCTTTTGACCGTATCTCTTTTGGGATCCCATAGACGTACAGAGTTTTACAAGTTGAATCATCCTCCTGTAAAATGGCAAAGAACAAAAAACCAAAAATAGTCAAGCTCTATGTTTCATCTATGATGAATATAAATACATAAAATACCAGCAAATACTTAACCCTATCAATACCAAAAGGGTGGTCCCAACGGTACATCAACACCAATCAGTACATTTTGCCACATTAAAAGAATGCTTCGATATATTGTCTGTTTAACACAGACATTACTTCAATTTGGTTCACTTTAGCATTATATTAGTAAATGTTTGTACGCTACAGTTTGTCCACATAGAAGTACAAACCAAATCTGTGGCATCGGTGGTCGATGCTTTGCATCAAACGTACTGCGTGTTAAAAAAATGTGACTCGTAAAGAGCGTGGTCAGCGTGGTGCGCAGCAGTTGGCGCGCCAAAGAAGCATATACACACGCATTGCACTGAAATAATTATTCTCATACCTCCCGTTCCGAGGTATAATTACTTTGTACTTCTATGTGGACAGACTGTATGCACTAACTGTTGCAAGTAAAGCAACTCTGGATGTGGGTCAGCAGGACTCCTTGGATATTCAATTCTGGGTGTGGGTCAGGACGCCTTGGATATTCAATTCTGGGTGTGGGTCAGGATGCCTTGGATATTCATTCTGGGTGTGGGTCAGGACGCCTTGGATATTCAATTCTGGGTGTGGGTCAGGACGCCTTGGATATTCAATTCTGGGTGTAGGTCGGGACGCCTTGGATATTCAATTCTGGGTGTGGGTCAGGATGCCTTGGATATTCAATTCTGGGTGTGGGTCAGGACGCCTTGGATATTCAATTCTGGGTGTGGGTCAGGGCCTTGGATATTCAATTCTGGGTGTGGGTCAGGACTCCTTGGATATTCAATTCTGGGTGTGGGTCAGGACGCCTTGGATATTCAATTCTGGGTGGGTCAGGGTTGGATATTCATTCTGGGTGTGGGTCAGGACGCCTTGGATATTCAATTCTGGGTGTGGGTCAGGGCCTTGGATATTCAATTCTGGGTGTGGGTCAGGACGCCTTGGATATTCAATTCTGGGTGTACGCCTTGGATATTCAATTCTGGGTGTGGGTCAGGATGCCTTGGATATTCAATTCTGGGTGTGGGTCAGGACGCATTGGATAATTAATTCTGGGTGTGGGTCAGGATGCTTTGGATATTCAATTCTGGGTGTGGGTCAGGATGCCTTGGATATTCAATTCTGGGTGTGGGTCAGGATGCCTTGGATATTCAATTCTGGGTGTGGGTCAGGATGCCTTGGATATTCAATTCTGGGTGTGGGTCAGGACGCCTTGGATATTCAATTCTGGGTGTGGGTCAGGATGCCTTGGATATTCAATTCTGGGTGTGGGTCAGGATGCCTTGGATATTCAATTCTGGGTGTGGGTCAGGACGCCTTGGATATTCAATTCTGGGTGTGGGTCAGGATGCCTTGGATATTCAATTCTGGGTGTGGGTCAGGACGCCTTGGATATTCAATTCTGGGTGTGGGTCAGGACGCCTTGGATATTCAATTCTGGGTGTGGGTCAGGGCGCCTTGGATATTCAATTCTGGGTGTGGGTCAGGGCCTTGGATATTCAATTCTGGGTGTGGGTCAGGATGCCTTGGATATTCAATTGGATATTCAATTCTGGGTGTGGGTCAGGACGCCTTGGATATTCAATTCTGGGTGTAGGTCAGGACGCCTTGGATATTCAATTCTGGGTGTGGGTCAGGACGCCTTGGATATTCAATTCTGGGTGTAGGTTAGGACGCCTTGGATATTCAATTCTGGGTGTGGGTCAGGATGCCTTGGATATTCAATTCTGGGTGTAGGTCAGGACGCCTTGGATATTCAATTCTGGGTGTGGGTCAGGATGCCTTGGATATTCAATTCTGGGTGTGGGTCAGGACGCCTTGGATATTCAATTCTGGGTGTGGGTCAGGACGCCTTGGATATTCAATTCTGGGTGTGGGTCAGGACGCCTTGGATATTCAATTCTGGGTGTGGGTCAGGACGCCTTGGATATTCAATTCTGGGTGTGGGTCAGGATGCCTTGGATATTCATTCTGGGTGTGGGTCAGGACGCCTTGGATATTCAATTCTGGGTGTGGGTCAGGACGCCTTGGATATTCAATTCTGGGTGTAGGTCAGGACGCCTTGGATATTCAATTCTGGGTGTGGGTCAGGACGCCTTGGATATTCAATTCTGGGTGTGGGTCAGGATGCCTTGGATATTCAATTCTGGGTGTAGGTCAGGACGCCTTGGATATTCAATTCTGGGTGTGGGTCAGGATGCCTTGGATATTCAATTCTGGGTGTGGGTCAGGACGCCTTGGATATTCAATTCTGGGTGTGGGTTAGGACGCCTTTGGAGGACACTTAATTTCAGAAACTGTTAAAATCTTTAGGCCCTTGGTACATTTCTAAGGGAAAGCTGGCTACATCACTGGTAAGAATCAGTTGTACAGCTCACTGTGTACAGCTGAAGAGAATTGAGCAAAAATATTTGGAAGCTGTATTGTAATTGGTCATTCAAATGAATATATTGCATAATTATCCAATCAAAAATGCTGCAAGATGCATTATTCTCAGAGGGCTAAGAGCTTTATTCCTGACAGTTCAGTAGGCTGCTTTTTCTTCTTGTGCATACCTCTAATTGTTGAGTATTGTCACATGGGCTTGCATGCACATTATGTTTAGTTACCAACACACAATCTTGGAACCTACAAGTTGGGATGGGTTGGGGTTTGTACTGATAGCAGACCCTGGGGTTTTCCTCTATTGCACAAGGACAGCAGCTTAATGTAACTTTTGAACCACTTGGTTCTCTTTATCAGTATGATTTGAAGGATGTATGTGGGTGAGGCTGCAGGTTTGCCATAATGTGGGATCAAACCCACAAACCATGTTACTTTAACCAACCTTGGAGCTAAAAGTTGGAATTAGTGAGCAATATAATACTAAAAATGTGTGTCCGACTTACAGTCGGAAAAGTGGCACCTCTAAAACTTGTGCTGGGATAAATATATACAGCAAATAACATACCTCCTCCTCACCGTCTGCTTCCGCAATCTCTCGCTCACAATCAATCGTGTAGGTATTTATTTGGATGAGTACCAATCCTCGTTGTATGTCTGCTTTAGTCCCACTACTCAGTGCCAACTCAACAGCTTTCATACTCTTAAACTGGACAAATCCAAAGCCTAGTTTCTTGGTTTTCATCACTTTCACTTCATCTAAGTCTCCGAACTTTTGGAAATATTTATGTACATCATCTTCTGTTACTGGTTTTGGGATGTTACTCATTACAATAGAATCCACTTTAGTGCCTTTGTCATGTACTTTCTGTGAGTTACCGCCTGACATCTGTGCTGCTCCAGATTGGAAATCCTTTAAAGAGGTGATAGAAAGAAAGCTGGGACCTGTTAAATTTAGTACCCATTTAGTCACTTTGCCACCCACTTCAACCTGTGCAAGATCACCTAGTTCCAGGTGTTCACACAGTAACCAGCAGAAGCAATGTTGATTTCCGCATTCTATATTATATGCATCTAAGAATATGACACCTGGCAGCTATCGCAAATATGGGCCTGCTTGTACTAGCCCCTTGAAAGACCAGAGGTTTCGGTGACCAAAACAGAATTAGAGAAAGGAGAACCGGGACTTGACCGCCATCTTCATACAGGCATGGAACAAAAATTGGGGGTATTTGGTTTCTCTCGGAAAATTGGGGGTATTTGGTTTCTCTCGGAATGCACTTGAGGCATTCGTTGTCATGCAAGCGCGACATGGATGATAGGCGTATCTGCAAGACGCACTTGATGCGACCTGCACGCGAGTACCAAGATGCTTTAGAAGAGACAAAGTGAGCAATAAAAACAGTTAACTTTTTGGGAAGAGATGACTTCAGTAATTTCTTGAAGACTGGTAATTATGTAGTTGGGGGGTTCTTCACACGTCATTGATTGAAATATTGCACATGGCAGCTATTACATACTACTGCACTTACAATGGTCTCCAACTCTGCCTTTGAATTACCAATGGTGTCAAACTTGAGCTCTGATACATATCTCCATGCTGTACCATCATCATCATCCAAGCATCATTTTTGATTGGTTACAAAGAGGACTATTTTATGTATTAAGCCAATCTGAGATATGGTAAGAATAGACAGTAGGGCTGAAGGGGATAAGCTTAAAATTGAATAAAAAAATTTCTATTTTGATGGTTACTCAGATCATTCTATCATGGAATTAACCAACCAGGGCATTATAAGAAAGATAGTAGTGCCCACAGGGATATGCTTTGCTATGAAGTGTATCATCTAATCCAGTTGCAAAAACACACAGTAAACATAATGCTGCATAGTACAAACTGAGAATTGAAAAGTGTTGAGATATTCTGATAGACCAAGAAAATATGTTATCTCACCTTGAGTAAATCCTTTATGGGTTCTGTGAATTCTGAATGAGCAGTGGATTCAGAGCTTGATGGTTGCATTTGACCCTGAAAATACAAAAATAAAAAATTGGTGACAGAAATCAACTCCTCTATTTTTTTCACAAGTCCAGCAAAGAATTGTATGTATGTTGTGCGCTTTTGATTTACTAAATGTTGGTGGATTTGAAAGCAAACCAAGGGAGACTTTGCCATGTTTGGGTGTTGCTCATGGAGGCTACTTAACCCTAACACGCCTGAGTACTACAAAATACTACTTGAAATATGCACTGTTCGTGCATGCATTCCACGTGGTGTGATGACACAATCGCCCTAAGTGATATGTAGGCACGGTTTCGCTGGCCAGGGAAGCCCAAGACCCGTGTCGCTGACCCAGTGGCATGCGAGGGGTCCCGGGTTCGAATCCCACCTTCCTTCTTTCCATTCCTGTTGCCAAAAAGCCTCTGGTGGGTTAGGGTTAATGTATCTCTGGATTATCATGGTATGCAAAAGTGTGTTATGTATGTGTTGTGTGTGTAATGCATTGTGTCAAAAAACATGCGCTAAGTGCTGCATACGCAAATGTTTGTAACACTCAAACTTGAAGGTGCAAATTGAGGTTAATGGACTACCGTAAAACCCGTCTACAAGCATATATAGTGTTTTTATAAAAGCTTAATTAATTCAAGTAAGCGTTAATATACCAATACAACTGATCGGTCTTAAAATAATACTTGTTTGTATATGCTTGGATCCGTAATTTATTTGCTCAAACTCCATAATGGCGACTGGATTAATGTAGCTTTCATCAGAAGCACACTATCATGACTATGTGCATGTAGACGGGGTTTTACGGTATTCCATTTAATGCACACTACCCCTGTGGAAGATTTTGGAAATATCTTCCACGGTGGGAGTATGAATTTCAAATGGAATAAGCACATTAGCAGATCCATTTATAACTCACCCACCCTCCCTCTGTGGAAGGTTTGTGTTGAATCTTTCTTAGAGGGTGTATGAAATTCAAATGGAATTGCCTAATGTTTTCATTCCATTTGAAATTCATACACCCCTCGTGAAAGATATTTCCAAATCTTCACAGGAGTAGTGTGGATTTTAAATGGAATCACGCAATGACTGACCATCAGTTGCTTTGAGGGAATTGTGAAAAATCTATACATTTTGTTTTGGAACCGAGGAATATCCTGAGGGGTGCAACAAAGTCATTAACTTCATTCATAACTGTAATTTTTCACAATTTTTCAAAAATTGAATAACTGATCAAGGAAATACTGCTAGCGACCAATCACAGTAGTGCACAATCATGCGATGTCCAAATACAACGGCCAGCACTCATGTATACTGTTTAGATGCATAACCTGTCACACTATTGTAACGCACACTCACGTCTCAAGATGCTGTCATTATACTTTTTCAATAACCTCCAATATTGCACTCCGTATTTTTAAAATTAGTTATCTGTGATTGGATTAAACACAATGTGTCTATTCATGAGGTTATGACTCAATTTTCAGCTCTTGACTATGAGGTACATTGGGCTATTCCATTTAAAATCCACACCACCCCTGCGGAAGATTTTGGGAACATCTTCCACAGAGGGAGTATGAGCTTCAACTAGAATAGACATTTGGGTAACTTCCATTTGAACAAGGCGGTTCTCGAACCACGAGTCTCGCCTGCTTTTGTGACCGCCTGCTTTTGCGATAACTGTTGGTAGAGAGGTAAATGAATTTGGCGGTTATCGGCTGGGCACGATTATCTGGCCGATGGTAACTGTAGCCACCAAGTTTCATGCCCATGCAACAGTTTTTACTAATATGACCTCAGATGACCCTGGTGGCCCTGAAATGACCTTCTAAAATTTTGGCTCTAAATGTTGACTGTACCCCTCGTGCTAAGTTTCATGCCCATACGACAGTTTTTACTAATTTGACCTCAGATGACCCCTGGTGGCCTCGAAATGACCTTCCAAAAATTTGGCTTTAAATGTTGACTGTACCCATCAAGTTTCATGCCCATACGAGTTTTTACTAATTTGTCCTCAGATGACCCCTGGTGCCTCCGAAATTACCTTCCAAATATTTGGCTTTAAATGTTGACTGTACCCACCAAGTTCCATGTCCATCCAACAGTTTTTACTAATTTGACCTCAGATGACCCGAAATGACCTTCCAAAATTTGGCTTGAAATGTTGACTGTACCCACCAAGTTTCATGTCCATACGACAGTTTTACTAATTTGACCTCAGATGACCCCTGGTGACCCCAAAATGACCTTCCAAAATTTGGCTTTAAATGTTGACTGTACCCACCAAGTTTCATGTCCATACGACAGTTTTACTAATTTGACCTCAGATGACCCCTGGTGACCCCAAAATGACCTTCCAAAATTTGGCTTTAAATGATGACTGTACCCACCAAGTTTCATGCCCATACGAGTTTTTAATAACTTGACCTCAGATGACCCCTGAGTGACCTCGGATGACCCGTAATGACCTTCCAAAATTTGGCAAAACCAAAGAACTATTTCATCAAAGTAATAAATCAAAACAGAAAGATGCTTCCTTTACGAGTTATCACTCATTGAAAGTGCTACTTTGCTATACTTTACATGGAAAGCGACTATCTTAAAGTCGTCATATTTCCTTAATTACATGACCGATCAAGCTGTTATTGGGATATGTGATGCACAGTTGAAAATTAATTATTAAAAGATTTGGTGACCTCAGTTGACCTTTGACCTTGTATGTGACCGTTGACCTCACGAAATTGGAAAAAAGTATGTTGCGCTGAAAAATCAAATTTGGCAATACCAAAGAACTATTTCATCAAATAAATCAAAACAGAAAGATGCTTCCTTTACGAGTTATCACTCATTGAAAGTGCTACTTTGCTATACTTTACAAAGAAAGCGACTATCTTAAAGTCGTCATATTTCCTTAATTACATGACCGATCAAGCTGTTATTGGGATATGTGATGCACAGTTGAAAATTAATTATTAAAAGATTTGGTGACCTCAGTTGACCTTTGACCTTGTATGTGACCTTTGACCTCATGAAAATCTAATCAGGTCGAGTACCTCTGGCCACGCAACTCCCCACCAAGTTACGTCACTGTACCCCATACGGATCTCCAGATAATCTGTTCACAAGGTATTTTGCTTATTACGCATATATTATGCAAATTAGGTACTTAATTACCATATTTTACGCTCAAAATCTAATCAGGTCGAGAACCTCTGGCCCCGCTTCTCCTCACCAAGTTATGTCACTGTACCCCATACGGATCTCCAGATAAGCTGTTCACAAGGGTTTTTGCTTGATACGCATCAAATACGCATAAATTATGCAAATTAGGTACTTAATTAGCATATTTTGCGCTGAAAATCTAATCAGGTCGAGAACATCTGGCCACGCTTACTCCCCACCAAGTTACGTCACTGTACCCCATACGGATCTCCAGATAAGCTGTTCACAAGGTTTTTTTTGCTTGATACGCATCAAATACGCATAAATTATGCAAATTAGGTACTTAATTAGCATATTTTGCGCTGAAAATCTAATCAGGTCGAAAACATCTGGCCACGCTACTCCCCACCAAGTTACGTCACTGTACCCCATACGGATCTCCAGATAAGCTGTTCACAAGGTTTTTTTTGCTTGATACGCATCAAATACGCATAAATTATGCAAATTAGGTACTTAATTAGCATATTTTGCGCTGAAAATCTAATCAGGTCGAGAACATCTGGCCACGCTACTCCCCACCAAGTTACGTCACTGTTCCCCATACGGATCTCCAGATAATCTGTTCACAAGGTATTTTGCTTATTACGCATAAATTATGCAAATTAGGTACTTAATTACCATATTTTGCGCTCAAAATCTAATCAGGTCGACACCCTCTGGTCATGCTACCCCCTATAAAGTTTCATCATCATAGCACTTACGGTTCTCAAGATAACGCGTTCACAAGCTTTTTCCGAACACACACACGCACGCACACACACACGCACGCACGCACACACGCACACACACACACACGGACACACACACACCATAGTGATTACTAAGTCTCTCCCTGAACATTCAGGCGAGACAAAAACTCACTCCAGTTGTGGAAGATATAGGTAAAGTCATTATACAGGGGGAGTATGGCTAATTACATTTGAAAAACATACTCCCCTTGTGGAAGATATTTCCAAAATCTTCCACAGGGGTAATGTGGATTTTAACTGGAATAGCCCATTCAGTAGCCTCAATAGGCAACAAATCAAGATGGCCGATTTATGTTAGCGTTACGTATAGTGCAAATTTGAGTTGCAAGCATTGAGTACAATATTTTTGAACCTACCCTTCTTTGCACTCTAACAGTTATCCCTTTGACTGAATGTGTTCCTAGAACTTCCATCTCCTCCTTATCAGTCAGATCCGCATATTCAACAAAGCAAACTGTATCTCTCATATTTATATCTACAAGCCGTCCAACAGTGCTAAAATAATCATGGATGTCCACGGCTAAGAGATTTTGCACCCCTTGAAGATGAAAACCCGTACGTTTCCCTGTGAGTTGCTGTGAAAAAGGTAATGATATAGAAAAGTAACCAAAATGTGATTAGATTTTGACCACAGTTAGCAAAAAAGTAGATCTCCTTAAATCATATGTGATGAGGCTGTGGATCACAACAAAGTTCATTTTATTATAAAAAACATTGTGGCCCTAAGGGCAAATTGAGCAATTTTACAGAGTAAAAGACATTAAAATATTACAAAATTACAAATACAAAATATATAAACAACAAAATAAATTTAAATAAGGCATGGTAAAATATAGAAAAAAATTCACAAATTAACACATACACTGCAGCATGCAGGTGTGAGTGGAAACAAAGGCACACGAGTGAAAGAAGCATGAGCACATGCACACACTGCCATGCATGCACATACAACAGCATGCCCAGCACACATACCATGATACCTGAGCAAATACCACACCCAACATCACAAAACACTGCCACCCACACCTGCATATACACACACACCCCCACATCCATGCCATACATATACACATGAGCTCAAACATAGTTCAAAATACCATGCACACTTTCTATGCTCCCATTCACACATACAGGTTGCTGTTTGGAATGAAAAGTGTGAAAACAAATTTAGTGCAAAAATGGCCACCTTTACAATAGAATCTAGAAAAAATGACCCGAGGTGCAGTTATTTACCTGTAATTTGCCGGCATCTCTTTGCGTGCCCTGTAGGAAGATAGAAGATAGAAAGAAATTTGCTCTTTTTTAAAACAATTTTTTCTTAAAAAATAAACCACATCTGCAGTGAAAATTTGCATTGAAAAATTGATTCATAACTTCAGGAAAATTGTAGTGTTTCCTCTGGTTCTGGAAGTGTAAGTCAACATTGTGTCCTAAGCCAGCTTTAATGTATTAAATGAAAGCCAACCAGATTCCAAATATATCTTTAAAAAGTGCTCCTATGTAACTACAAATCATTCAACTAAAACCACAAAACCTGTTAAATATCAAAATAAAAAATATATATATATTAATTTTTAATAATTTGTCATAAAATTTGTATTATATTGTGATTTTTTTTGTTGTTGTTACAAGTCTCAGAACTTTGTCAGAAATATAGCATTTTTGGAGAAATGGAAGAGTACAACCCGACTTTTTAACTAAATTGCTAACGGTCCTGGCATATCAGTTATTTTTGTGCCCCCTGTAAATCAATTAAATATTTGCTGAATAAACTATTCTTGACTAATCATCTTACCTTAGATTTTGCTAATTCTACTCTAACCATCACATTTTTGATTTTATGCATCCCTGCCAACTTCATTTGAACATCTTTGTTCAAACAATCAAATTCCACAAATCCATATGGACGTGTTAAGCCCACTGATTGACATGTCTTTACATCAACAATCCGACCAAACTGGCAGAAATAATCACGTAGGTCCTTCATTTGGAGGTGTTTAATACCTTTGATGTGATAACGGTAGCTACCCTTGACATTGACCTGTTAGAATGAGAATAAATACAAATGTAGACTTTGTTCTATGGTCAATTATAGGATCCACAACTTATAAGTTCCCCCTAAATACTTTTCAAAATGAATTTGACGAAATGCAAACATGTAAAAAGATATAAGTAGCCTTATTTGTTTTACACATATGGACCAAATTATAGCATCACACGTCATTGCGTTCAGTCACAATGGTTCATTATGTAAAAAAAAGAGACCGTTTTAAACAGTGTAGAAAGTGGCATCTGAGTCCACAGGACTCAATTCTCAAATAATACAGTGGCCAGGCCTATTCATGTGTTTGTTAAAGAAAACCTGACTGCTATGGACTCAGGTGCAACTTTTAAAACAACCTCTTTTCTTATAAAATTAACCATTGTGACTGAACACAATGATGTGTGACGCTATAAATTGGTCCACATGGGTAAAACAAACAGGGCTATACATATCTTTTTACATTTTTATATTTCGTAAAACATTTTTCGACTTATCTTAACAAGGCGGTTCTCGAACCACGAGTCTCGCCTTCTTTCGCAACTGCCTGCTTTCGCGATTACTTTTGGTAGAAGTAAATGAACCTGCAAGCTATGGTGACCCCGAAATGGCCTTCCAAACATTTGGCTCTAAATGTTGACTGTACCCACAAAGTAATTTAACCTAAGATGACTCCTGGATGACCTCGGATGACCCCGAAATGACCTTCCAAAATTGGACTCTAACTGTTGACTGTACCCACCAAGTTGTATTCCCATACAACAGATTTTAGTAATTTGACCTTAGATGACCCCTGGGTGACCATGGATGACCCTGATATGACCTTCCAAAAATTAGACTCTAAATGTTGACTGTACCCACCAAGTTTCATGCCCATACGACAATATCTAGTAATTTGACCTCAGATGACCCCTAGGTGACCCTGGATGACCCCAAAATGACCTTCTAAAACTTTGGCTCTAAATATTAACTGTACCCACCAAGTTTCATGCCCATAAGACAGTTTATAGTAATTTGACCTCAGATGACCCCGAAATGACCTTCCAAAAATTTGGCTCTAAATATTGACTGTACCCACCAAATTTCATGCCCATACGACAGTTTTCATTAATTTGACCTCAGGTAACCCCCTGGGTGACCTCAGATGACCCCAAAATGACCTTCTAAAACTTGAGCTCTAAATATTAACTGTACCCACCCAGTTTCATGCCCATACAACAGTTTTTAGTCATTTGACCTCAGATGACCCCTGGGTGACCTCGGATGACCCCGAAATGGCCTTCCAAAAATTGACTCTAAATGTTGACTGTACCCACTAAGTTTCATGCCCATACGACAGTTTTTAGTAATTTGACCTCAGATGACCCCTGATGACCCCAAAAATTTGGCTCTAAATGTTGACTGTACCCACCAAATATCATGCCATATGGCAGTTTTCAGTAATTTGACCTCAGATGACCCCTGGGTGACCCCAAATGACCTGAAAATCTAATCAGGTTGAGAACCTCTGGTCGCGCTACTCCCCACCAAGTTATGTCACTGTACCCCATACGGATCTCCAGATAAATTGTTCACAGGGTATTTTTCTTGTTTTCTTCTGCCTTACCCCCTTCCTCCTCCCCCTGTACTGCCCATCCTGCCCTCTCGCACTTTCCCCCCATCACTGAGCAGCTCGACACACTTGCCCCTATCACTGTTCAAAATTACAGCTCGATACGTCAAAGCATGGCGAAATACATAGCCTGAGAGCAACTTAATCCAATTTCAAGAAAACATTTGACCTCAAATGACCTATGGTGACCTTGAAATTATGTGACATAACACCATAACATAAAGAACTTCATACATATGGCCCAAGTTTCATTGCAATAGGATCTGAACTGTTCATCTGAGAGCATTTAATCAAAACTTTAACCAAAACTTTAATCAAATTGTCACATACACACACAAATACACCCCTACACACATACATACGGAAAAGTGATTATATAGTCTCCTGCCTTATCAGGCGAGACAAAAAGTATTAGAGGGGAACTTGTAAGTTGTGGACTGTATATTGTTGGTCACAACACATAGTGGCGCAGAGTGATTTTTTCAAATTTTCTGTTTCACATAGTGAAGTTTAGAGCCAGCTATATAATAGTTAAACTATTAAAGATACAGTTTAATAGTTTGAACCTTAAACTTCCATTTCAAATGGAATCGGGCCACTGAGAGATAATGGTGGAAGAGTATCAACTCTGTTATTAGTAACATATCCTTCAAACACGTTTTTCTTGGAAATATATTTTGTCCTTCACGTACACCACTATGTGTTGTGACCGACAATATGCACTATTGTTTTTAACTGAGCAAGGACATACTAAAATTAATTAAATTAAATGTTTTGCATATCAATAAAAAAAAAAACCATTTATTATCCAAATTAGGAACATGAACAGAGAACAATGGTAACATTTATTTCATTATCATGTTATGTCCATGGCTTTACAGTAAAATGGTTGCATTTCTTTGTTTTGTGTTAATTACTTACAAGTTAAAATGGCATATTACTTGTCAGACTTGTAGTACCCATACCCGTGACTGCATACCCATTACCCGTTACTCGAGTCCCAATTTCCGTACCTGATACCCGCACCCGTACCCATGACTCCGTACCCGTGCACTGCACCGTACTCATGCCCTATTTTGGCTTCGGACCCGTGCACTGCACCCGTACTCATGGACTGGGACCCGTGCACGTACCCGCACTCATGGCCTGGGACCTGTACCATCCCGTACTCATGACCCGGGACCCGTACCCGTACCCGTACTCATGACCTGGGACCCGTACCCGTACCCATGGACACGGGTGGACACGGGTACCATGGGTACGGGTACCATACCATACAGTGCCTGCCTACATGCATGTAAGAAAGTGAGAGTAGATCTACTCTCACTTCTCACAGGCCTGTTAACTCCACTCATGCACTGAGTCCTCTAATCAATACAATAGGTTACATGGATGGGG
Source organism: Amphiura filiformis (assembly GCF_039555335.1). Classification (NCBI taxonomy): domain Eukaryota; kingdom Metazoa; phylum Echinodermata; class Ophiuroidea; order Amphilepidida; family Amphiuridae; genus Amphiura; species Amphiura filiformis. The sequence continues at coordinate 49,408,962 of NC_092644.1, read as the reverse complement.
TTGGGTGGGGAGTAACACATGCATGGATCCAGATAGCAAGTGCCCTAAATTGTAGCCTGGTCAGGGCCCTGAAAAAGGTAAATCTAATCCTGGCTACACACTTCATGTACATGTATGCTACACACAGGGTAGATACATTGTCATGATTGTGACAGCCTCCAGCCTGTGCACACTGTATGCCACTCATACATGTATTCTACATGTAGCATTCACACTCTGACTGATACAGAAAAAATAGCAAACTGGAAGTAAAACATTTCAAGAAATTGTTGTTTGTGGTGAATTTCAAGTTATCATGTTTTGATATCATTATTATAGCATTATTTTATTCATCATTTTAATATTCCCCATCCAAATACACTCCCCTAGCACAAGTGCACACATAAAAACTACATTTTCCATGTACTTGGTGTGCATCAATCAAATGATACAGAGTTCCTTTGCCATACCATGTTTACAGAAATTTATGATTTATTGGAGCTTATAGGCAAAATATTAATAATTATCCAGATGTGCATAATTAATGATAATAATTATATTAAGCTAATGGATAATCTGGTGGATGTGTGCTTGGATCAAATTTGAAATCCAGTTGATGTTTTGAGGTGAATAATAACTTGAATGCTATATCACTGCTAAATGAATGTTGATATTAGTATTGTACAGTCTGTGTGTCAATACACAGACCATAGTTTACATGATTTTTGCATCCAAAAATATTTAAGCTAGATTCACTAAGACCATCACCAATCTCTTTTTGTACTTGATTAATTCCACAAAACCAGTTCTACAATTTTCTGTAAATTGAAGTACTTCTTAGCAAATAGAAATGTCTCAGCAACTCATGAAAAGGTTGTATATGCTTATTAATGACAAAATTAATTTCTCTAATTCTGTTGGTGCGAAATGTAATTTAATTCATTTGTTGTGGTATAAATGACATCAAAAAGTGTATTTACAGCAAGGTATAAATTAATGTCAATAATCAATAACAATAGCTTTGTTTATACCCATGTACCCATAATGAGACCCATACAATGTTTCTAGTCCCAATATCTGTACCCGCACCCATGGCCACTGTACCATTACCCATACTGGGACCTGTGACCCGTGCACCCGCACTCGAGTCCCAATTTCCGTGCCTGCACCCGCACCCGACTCATGGCTCCGGACCTGCACTGCATACCAAGCACCCTATTTTGGGTTCGGACCCGCACCCGTACCCGTACCCATGACCTGGTTCCCGTCCCCGTACCCGTACTGGCCCGGGACCCGTACCCGTACCCGTACCCATGGTCCCAATGGGTACCCGTACCCGCACCCGTACTCATGGCTCGGACCGTACCGCACTCCGTACTCATGACGGGTCCCAATACTACAAGTCTGTTACTTGTTACACAACAACTCTTCCTATACCTTTGTACAACTTGCGAATGCAAGTGCGACTACGCGTTACGTGAGAGCGCGTAAAATTCGTCATGCCTGGAACCTGTGTGCATATGCAAGCTCACAAGTTGAATTCAGTATTTTGCAGGTAGCGGCTAAACATTGCAGTTTTATTCTGTAGTTTTATTGCTGATATCAACAGAGAAAATATAAATAACCGAAGTTTATGTAAGGCTGAGTGGCAATGATTAAAATAATGACATTCCTCATGAAATAAGCATGTGAATTATACAATATTTAGCTTGGAATTCATTGTTGAAAGGGATTCAATCATGTTTCACCATTGTTCATCACCGTTTAACAACTGACGGCTGGCACGTCTGCATGCTGACGATAGCTATGCTGGTTCATAGGTTGATTTTTGTAGTGTTTTATCTTTTAAGTAGTTTTAATGTTTATATGATCCTTTATATATTCTATATGCTTTGCCTATGTATGTAATATTAATAGTATTTTAAACATGTTGTAAAGTTACATTGTAATTGGATTTATTTTGTAAGCATTGTATTTATCAAAATTGCAATATTATCGTGTATTTGAATGTATGTAGTATTTTTAAAACCTTAATAACAGATGATTAATTGTGTTCCAGGTTAAAGAAGAAATAAAACAAACAAAAACAAAAAAACAGCCACATTGTTGTTAAAAGGTGATGAACAACAATGATCCCTAAATGATCCACCTAAACACATCGACAGTGGCAGTTCCAAGGAGGGGTGTGGGGCAGTGACAAGGTCCAAGTTCTCCATCACCTGAAACCTGGTTGCTTCTATATATAGTCAGAACAAAATAACTTCCGGAAAACCCAGTATTTTTTACCATAAATCGAAAATGTTTTGCCCCCCTGGAAATAAATTACTTGTGCAGCCAGTTAATATCTAGCAACAAGTAATATACAGACCTATAGGTGAATTTCATCTTTGATCGTTCAATTTGTGATACCCTTCACAACACCTACCATGGATGACTTTGTTCTGCTCACTTTGACATCGCACCCTTCAATGTTATGGTCCCCAATCATCTCCTTTTCATTGTGGCTAGTTAGCCAATCAAATTGCACAAAGCCGTATGGTTTTCTTTCGCCTTCCTTTCCACGTACAAAGACATCAATGACTTGCCCATATTGACCGAAATAATTTCCTAATTGATTTTTGGTGAGATCTCTTATCCTGCTGACATGAAACTTGTAGCGATCCTGCACAAAGAAAATCAAGAATAATCAATGATATCCCCACTGTGTCCCTTCCTTGATCCCCACTACCTTCCTTACAGAGCCCATGATTGGTTAATTACATGCTATACGCATCAGAGTGACCAATTAAAATACAGCTTCTAGATATTTAAACTCAATCCTCTTCAGTCCTACCACCATTCTTACCAAGTTGCTGATTGGCTCAATAGATCATAATAAACTTTCTGTAACCAATCAGCAGGTAGAACTCATGGGGATATGGCTGCTCATTACATATTTCAATTACTATAATAATAATAGTACAACACATGACACACACAGACACAAATAGCATTTATCTATTGAAATGCAATGTGATAAAACAAATGCATCTATTGTAGAGAATTTATTTTTTTGTTTAATATTCTTGCACTTATCATTTCTTAGATTTCAATGCTTTAAATTATTCCATTAAGATCAGACAATGAGAAGCAATTGAATCATATTAAGTTTATTATGTTTCAGTGAAAAATCAACTAGAATGTGTTATCATCTAAGTATGTAAAGAACTGTTTCAGATCTTTTGTGTCAAATGCTTTTACCCAATGTGCAAAATAACTTAGTTTTACATACCTCCGAATTGACTGACATTTCTAGGCAATCCTGGTCTTTAGATGGAGTCATGCTTTTATCCTGTAAGGATAAGTAAATAACGAATATAACATCACAAACTAGAATTCTGCAGCTCTCAGGTTACGCGGTTCTAAGCGCAAAACATCGGCGCAATGCCTCCACCTTGACACGCATGATTTTACACAGGCGATTTTACTTGAAGCTGGCAACTAGCATATAGATTCCTGCACAAGTTAACACTTTTTGAGAAAATCTCAAAATTTAATTTTACTTTACTCGAAGAAGGTATATGGACTATAGCACACATATCATGTTTTCAAATGTGCCATAAGGTTGTTTTTGAATGCATGCATGTACAGCACACTGTATTTGTGATCACAATTAACATACTGGCTACCGTATAGCAGGAAAGTTTATATATTCACGCTTTTCTACAGTTAATTTACAGCAAATTAAAAAGCCTGCGAAAATATAGTGACCTATACAACTTTAATGTGTAACTGACTGACAACAAACAGCAACACTGCTCAGATCCGCTAAAATTACAAAAACTAATACCTATAATGAAAGACAGAGATAAAGATTTTATCGTGTCTGACGTCATCTGTCAATCAAACTCAAGCACAGTTTATTTACAAGTATCGTGATGATGACTTGCTGAACGCAGCGGTATAACCGGGCGAAACATACAAACCATCTCAAAAGTTAGGTCTTTAAAGTAGGAAACTTTCTTTCGTGAAGGCACCATGTCAACAATGGCTAGAAAAGTTGCTTTTTGTCTTGTAAAAGTACATAATTTTTCGCCATTTTCTGCTATTCCTTTTCTTCGACCGGCACCAGATATATCGGCCTTTCTTTTACGCTCAATTAACCTGTGTAAACCAATCAAGGATCGTAATTGACAGTGACATCAGACGCGATAAAGTCTTTTTATCTCTGTCTTTCATTATAGTTGCTCTTACCTGTTTAGCTCTAAAGACTTTGACATTCTTGCCATGAATAGGATGCTCTCTAAGGAACTTCACCTCTTGATCTTCACTAAATCTCTCAAATGTGAGAAATGCAAAACACTTGCTATCCAAACTCCTAATGACTTGAAGAGCTGCTATAGGTCCAAACTGAAGAAAGTAATTCCTGAGTTCATCCTCTGTGAGGTCTTCTACATCACCCAGATAATACCTCCATGGACTTGGTTCAAGCAGCTGGTTAAAATAATAATATATTGGGCATTTGTATTAAAATCTACACAATGTGTGATATTATATATTTATTCCTCTGTTACCTCAATTGCTGTTGCACAACATGTTGCATCCAGCTGGAAAAGCAATGTTTCAAGCAAAATTTTTTTATGTCAAACATATCTAGGCATTAACAGTTAAAATCTAGGAGATAACACTGATGAAACAACAAGTGACCTGGTGAAGGGGTTGCTGTAGATAACTAATTGGGACATTTTTACATGACAGGCAAGTGTACCCAACAATCAGGCTTATTACCCTGATATTATACTAACAGATTACAGACTCAAAATTGCACCACACATAACGCTATGGAAAATCCGCCATCTTGGTTTCTCCCTCATGGAGGTCAATTATTGCACCTCTACCATTCATCGGCAAGGGCCCACAATCGAACGATAGTTTTTTATCTTTAGCTGGAGCGTTTTCAAAACTTTGTGCATGGAGCGCTTAGTGTACGTTTTTGGCACAACACATTGTATGCAGAACCAAATAAACAACCATGCACTTTGCATCAAAGTTTGTCAAATGCACAGCCAAATATTCTGATGTAAATTAAGTGATCTCCTTCAGCGACACAAAAATATGGCAGAGTTGATACCGATTCTATAAACCTCATTGGTTTCAAGATATACACTCAGGTTCTCTACCTTTTTTACTGCTTTCTTTTAAAGTATGAGATAAAAGTGTAATAATAACGGAACTCAAGATGTTGAATGACTAAGACTTGTGAGGAGAAGTATAAAATTCAATTATTTTCTGAATTTCACTCTCTCAATTTCATTCTCTCTCACTTGCACAGTTGTTCACTTGCAAGTTCAATCACCAATCATTCAATTTAACACTCTCATGCAACTCGCTTGATCCATCAATCAATCAATCAACCAATATGTGACATGATCAAGGGAAATGAGTAACATGTCGACCCTGGTCAAAAATGAGATAAACATATGTTTCTAAAGAGGACATTTAGTGCTTTTAGAAACTGAAAACCCTGTGTTGATATGACTTTTCTTTGCCAAGTTACCTCAATTTATCAATCGCTGAAAACAATATAAAACAAAAGAATTTTAACACTTTCTTTGTCAATATCTCAAAATCAACATTAGCGACATCCGACTCATTTCCCTTGATCGTGTCATATATTAGAATTACCTTTGGTGTCTTGGAGTCATTGTCCTGAAAGTAAAATAAATAATAAAGTAAATGACAATATAGAGGTTGTGCATATGATGTATCATACCGTAAATATGGCGGACTACTCAAATGTATTCAACAAAAGCATGATTGCACTCTATCGTGACAGTTCGTCTCACACACATAACAAATGCACTACAATCAAATAGGTTGATGACAACAGTCGATTGAATGGACTGCACTGCGCCATGATTACGGTGAAGGGCACTGGTTCAAATCCTTTGCTTGGAGCCAATTGATCACAGCATGCAGGGACTCTATATATAATAACTGCTCAAAGGGCATTTACTGTGGTATTCACTATTCAATTTACAAATGATTGGTTCAACAAGTGGGCCTTCACACAGGTATAAACGGGTCTAGCTTTTGTCAGGATTAAGAGAGTGAGAGATATTTGAGTTGACTGCTGATTGGTCTTTTCAGAGCCACAGAAAGGACATGATGACCCCTTACAGAATACCACAAATGGGCAATGGTGGCGGCATAATTTTTTTTCGGTGGGGTTGGGGGAGGGCATGGGGGGCAAAGTGAATTTCAGGGGGGGGGGGGCAAAATCAACCAATTTTGGGCATTATTATTATGTTTTGATGAATCCAAGTGTGTGAAAATATCGGATCCAACACATAATAATGATAAAATTGATGCTTTACGCCCAATATTTATTGGTCTCGCTATGAGTTTAAAATATTGGACTCAACTTCGCCTCGTCCCAATATTTTAAAAGTCATAGCTCGACCAATAAATATGGGCTCAATGGATCCAATTTTATATCAAAATTGCCTCAAAAAGTGTAAATTTTCGTAATTTTTAGTTTTTATTGGGGGGCAACAGGGGGGGCAAGAGTACTGTCTGGGGGGCATTTGCCACTCCCCCTCCCCCGTGGCACCGCCACTGCAAATGGGTCTGGAAAGAGTGTGACAAAAACCATGCCCAAATTAGACTATTGCCTATTATACAACAAGTAATGTTCCCACAGACATTCAGTTTTAAATGCAATGACTTTCCAATCACAATCACAAAATTCCAGACAGACAGCTACACAAATTTAATTCATAATCCACCTCCTTTTCAAGCCAACCTTGCTTTCTAACTTATACTTGAATTCCACTTTCTTGGGAAAAGATTTCCACCACTTTTCCATATCTCATGTATGTATTTATAGTGGCTGAAGAAAGTCTAACAAATTGCAGACAGAAAGCTACCCAAAGGTGAGCTATTTTAGCTGTTTAAAGAAAAAATATTTGTTCAACATTTTGACATTTATTTCTGTAATTTCTAGTCATGCTACACATTCCATGACTTCCGTGATTTGTGCCGATTTTTACAATTACATGACTTTTAGCGACTCCACAATAACTCTTTCCAATTTTTATAGTGCACATAAATTCTGTAGCAAAAGTTTTTTATATTTTTATAATCTGACATATTCATTACCATTTGCCTTGCTCTCTCTACCAGAATCTCAATTCCTTGAATTACGTGCCGCCCTAGTACTTTCTTCTCTTCACTGACACCAAGTTTGCTGTATTCAACAAAACCGTACTGATTTAGTTTAGCTTGTGTGTCAACCACTGGCCCAAACTTGCTGAAATAGCCACGTAGATCATGCACTCTCAACCACTGCACATTGCCAATGTAGAATCGCGCATTCGGAATAACTGGACCCTGCGGGGAGGCAAAAAAGTAAAACATAAAGTTTTGGAACTAAAAAGTAAACATTCAAGCAAGTCTTGTCACTCACCAGGGAAGGGTGCACTGAAAAATTGTGCAAAAAGGTAGTTTTTAATGGGTAAGCAATGTATGTACATTCATCATTTATGGTGTCAAAATGTCATAAATCGTTTCCTATGCTCACGATGATTAAACTTTTGACATCAAATTTGGTATCAACCTTTGAAGGAAAGTGTATAGAAAATTATTATATAAAATATTTCGCCATAATCTCATTAGACTCTGATTAAATGGGGATGGAACTAGTGGCGACTATTTAAAGCCATATTATAACATTTGCTGAGGAGGACGCCTCACTGATTTTTTAAAATACTTTTTTACACGATTATATTGTACTTCATTAAACCAATATACCCTGCAAAAATCAAGACTCTAGAGGTGTTGTAGTTTTGTCAAAATCTGAGATTTTGAATAAAACGATGGAACCGGCGTTTTATTATTACGATGGAATTATTAGTCGAACGCATACAAGATGTTCATAACACACAGTACGTACACGGCGTGCAGCACAGTGATATACACAACAAAGGGTCGTACCATAACATGACCGAAGGAGTGGGACGTATTGGCGACATGTGCGCTGGTAGTAAATTCCAATTTTCTTTGCTTTGCCTTAGTTGTTCGGCTCAAAAATAAAAGGGGATATATCTGACAGTAAAAGCTAACATTTTATGGCAAAGAAATGCTAATCTATTTTGTTTGAAAATGTTATAATATGGTTTTAATTTGGCTGTGTTTATTTGTCTATCAGGGCATGTATTTGCAGTGGTACCCATTAGATTAAACTTTTGGTTATGCAGTGGACATTTTTGCTTATTTCAATTTGCCTAATCACTTCTGGCGGGGTGTCACACGGAAATTCTCAAAATAAAAGATTTTTATATTAAAATGTTATGAACTGATCAAAGTATAATTACTTACCACTGGTTCTACTATGGGATCATTGTAGCTGGTTGTAGATTTGACTGATGCTTTCTGTAAGGAATAGTAAAATAAAGCAATCAACAGTGACAGCTATAGAAGCACACAAATAAAAAAGGAAAAAAGTATAACTTGAGTAGTATTATTATATGCTATATTAATTTATTGTAAACTGGCCTCAAAATGAAACTTATAATTTTTCACAAGGTCATATCTTAAAATTCTCTCCATAAAAATGAACAAAAAATGCACACAGGATTACTTCAATACTCTACTCTAAACACATGTCAGTAACCCAAGCAGTTGTCCAACTAAATGCACTGACATGGGACACCTTCCTGGACCAAAATTCACAGCCCAACAGATTTCTTTTGTTGGTTCCCAATTATTCGCCTGTACATGAACAAAAATTACACACAGGATAACTTCAATACTCTATTCTAAACACATGTCAGTAACCAAGCAGTTGTCCAACTGACACAACAGCAAAATACACTGACATGGAACACCTTTCTGGACCAAAATTCACAGCCCAACTGATTTCTTTTGTTGGGTTCCAGTTATAATTGGCCTGTGAATGTGGTCCCGGAAGCTGTTCCGTGTCAGTGAATTTTACTGTTGTGTCAATTGGACAACTGCTTGGTTACTGACATGTGTTTAGAATAGAGTATTGAAGTTATCCTGTGTGTAATTTTTGTTCATGTACAGGCGAATAATTGGGAACCAACAAAAGAAATCTGTTGGGCTGTGAATTTTGGTCCAGGAAGGTGTTCCATGTCAGTGCATTTTGTTGTTGTGTCAGTTGGACAAGTGCTTGGTTGCTGACATGTGTTTAGAGTAGAGTATTGAAGTAATCCTGTGTGCAATTTTTGTTCATTTTTATGGAGAGGATTTTAAGATATGACCTTGTGAAAAATTATAAGTTTCTTTTTGAGTTACTGAGTTATGTACGTTATACAAAAGTGTTGTCGTTTCAGCCCTCTTTACAATATAACTCAAGAACCACAGGACCTACTAAACTATATCTGTGATATTTGAATTCTTCTACATACATACATACATACACACTCGCTATGAAAGAAAGAAAGAAAGACACAACATACAAAGATCAACATTCAACTGTATTTACCTTAGGTCTAGCTCTTTCAACAAGGACCTCAATTCCATCAATAATGTGTGGTTGCAAAAACTTTTCTTGTGTAGAGTGACTCATACTGTCAAACTCAACATATGAAAACCACTTGCTTTGCATTAAGTCAATGACTTTTCCAAACTGAGCAAAGTAAATCTTTAGGTGTTTTGTTGACAAGTCGGTTGTATTAATAACTTTAAACCTGCAGTAATTGGGTTCAGACTCCTGTACAAAAAAATAACAACAAAAAAAAAGTCAACATGATTTATAAGGTATGTCTTGAGCCACAGTGGTCAATGAAAATTTGCCCATTTAATATTTAATTTATTTACTGACAGTGGCATGTATATGTTTCATATTAAACAGAAGAAATGATGAATACACACAGATTAGACTGTGCGAATCCAAACAAGTTTGCTTGTCACCAGTTTGCATAAAATACAACCTGATTATTTCATCATGAGTCTGGCTTACTTAAAAGTGTGTTCTTGTTTCCTTTCTTGGTATAATACCTGAGACGAATATACCTAAAGCTCGTCTCAGATAATATGCTGTGTCGATAACACACACATAAGTTCTTAAAAGTGCCCAACTTTGTATGCTTATTTTACTTTTTTTGTCCTGGTCTAGTAAGGTTTGTGTGCATGATTTGATGTTGTGACCAACGAAACGTCACTACCGATCTTGTGGTGAACCAAAGAATAGGTAAGCAGTGAAGCTTTTCCCTCTAATGTAATGTTTAGAGATCCCATCACACACATTTTCCCTCTATATGTATATGACGGATAATCAAGATATTCTTGTGTCTTACCTGTTTCTGAGGTAACCATACATCTCCATATAGTTACGCAGTGAAGTTCTTCCCTCTAATGTAATGTTTAGAGATCCCATCACACACATTGTCTCCTCTATATGTATATGACAGATAATCAAGATATTCTTGCGTCTCTTACCTGTTTCTGAGGTAGCCATACATCTCCATATAGTTGAGCAGTGAAGTTCTTCCCTCTAATGTAATGTTTAGAGATCCCATCACACACCTTGTCCCCCCTAAACATAGCTTGCTGTGCTTCTTCAGTGGTTCTGAATTCAACATGTCCGAAACCTGAGTTTGGTATGACTTTAACGTCAACCACTTCACCGTAACTTTCAAAATAATCCCACACATCAGCTTCTGTCATGTCACTCCACAGTCCCTCAAGACTCAATCGTTTCAAATTCTGAAAGTAAGAACCAGATTTGACAAAGATATTTCAGTAGGCAAAAATGTTATGTTTCCAGTAGGCCCCACACATTTTGTTTTTGGAGCACTGTTATACAGCCATACAAAAAAGTCATTACACAATCCCCTGCCTTATCAGGCGAGACCAAAATGAATCAATGAAAATCAATTTATAATTCTCCTGAAAATATTGCGCTACGGTCAGGAATATCCAAGCAAACACAAAACATTTTACAGAATCTTAAGTTTGATTGGAAAAAGTGGGAGCTGAGGCTGTCAAAGGGGTGACCCAGCTTTAACTTTATACAATTCTATCACTACATTAAGGGATCTAGAATGAGCGTTTATGGCGTTTTGACAGTATTTTTTGTGGGACATGAGAGCACCTCAGACGTATCGAATAGCATTCTGAATACGAAGCATGTCTTTCTGATATCAAATAATTTTCATTTTTTGAAATTCACGATATAATACAAATTTTATGACAAATTATTAAAATTTGAAATTTGTCAAATTTTGATATATAACAGTCCTCGAAGTAAATTTTATAAATCTAATGATATATTCTTAAAGTGTATGTAGCTGGGAGGAAAAGCCGACGATCAATTGAAAATTTTGACCTTTTATATTGAAGATATGGATTTTTTCCCTAAAGGACCTAATTTTTTTGTGTTTTGGGAAAAAATCCATATCTTCAATATGAAAGGTCAACATTTTCAATTGATCGTCGGCTTTTCATCCCACCTACATACACTTTAAGTATAAATCATCAGATTTATAAAGTTTACTTTGAGTACTGTAAAATATCAAAATATAAATTTTAATGATTTGCCATAAAATGTGTATTACATTGCTAATTTCAAAAATCAAAATTATTTGATATCAGGACATTCTTCGTATTCAGAATGCAATTCGATATGTCTGATGTGCTCTAATGTCCCACAATAAATACTGTCCAAACATTCATATCCCTTCCCTTAAAAGGTATTAAATAGAAGTTCCTCTCTCAAGAAAATAAACAACACACTTAACTTAATAGTGTTCTGATTAAATCATAATTGAATTAATGGTTTGCATACTGACCACAGGCTTCAACATCAAGTCTCAAGTTTTGAGATATTCTCTGAAAATATCAAGAGCTATCTCAAGAACCACTGTAGGACTTGTTTGTACACATTTTAATGCATTTTTCATGCTGATTCCAAATATGGTTATTCAAATATTTAATTCTGAAATTTTTAAAGAATATTTGGAACTTGTCGTCTGCATTCAATATTCAATGGATAAACCAATCATTAAGTTCCTTTGTTTCCTTTCCAGAAATTGCAGGAAAATATAATAAGCACTTACTGAAACAGGGAGGTTTTCATTGGTCCGTTTTGCTTCTCCGCAAGTGGCCCTCTGACAGAAAACCTTCTCACCACTAATATGGTGAATTGTTTGATGGCCCCTAATCACTCCACTATTTAAGACTTTCAGAGCTGCGGCAGGATCTTCAAATTGCACATAACCAGCACCTTTACCACTGAGCAATTCAACATGGACAAGCTTGCCATATTTCAGGAAATACTCCCGGACATTTTGGGTCCGTAATGAGTCTGAATAACCCACCATGTATATCTTCCCCTGGGGATCAAGAAAAAAGCAGAGCAATTTCAGAATTAAGCAAACATTGATGACATAAGAAAATATTCATATCCCACATTTCAGGCCTTCAATTTTACTTTTATTTGCAGCAGATTTCCTACACTTTACCTTCATACTTTTTCTTTATGAAAGGAAACCCCATCTACTACCATGAGCCTAGAATTGATCCCTGTAGTACGCCACATTGTTTTACCTACCTTATTTTTATCTTTATTTGCAACAGATTTCCTACACTTTATCTTCACACTTTTTCTTTATGGAAGGACACCCCATCTACTACCATGAGCCTAGAATTGATCCCTGCAGTACGCCACATTGTTTTACCTTATTTTTACCTTTATTTGCAACAGATTTCCTACACTTTATCTTCACACTTTTTCTTTATGAAAGGAAACCCCATCTACGACCATGAGCCTAGAATTGATCCCTGCGGTACGCCACATTTCTTTACCTTATCTTTACTTCTACGCCACATTTATGCTTTATGGAAGGAAACCCCATCTACTACTACGAGCCTAGACTTTAACCCTGTGGTAAGCAACATTTATGCTGAGCATGCGAAACTTTTATTTGCAAAAGATCTCTTCTGCACTTGACCTCCACCCTTTCCTCTCATGGAAGGATATGCCATCTACTACTAGGCCTAGAATTGATTCCTGTGAAACACCACATTAATGCCGAACATGCTTTACCTTATTTTTCTCTTTATCTGCAGCAGATCTTATACACTTAATCTCCACACCTTTCACTTGATGGAAGGATACCCCATCTACAACCCGTCCAGCATTGAATGCAGTCGTGTAATCCAATGAAGTCTTGAATCTTACAAATCCGAAGTTTCTCTTGTAGACAATGCTGCAACGTATTACTTCTCCAAACTGCCTGAAGTGTTTGAACATGTCTTGTTCATGTAAAGTCTGATTTAAGCCCCAGATGAACATCTAAAGTTAGAAACAAACAACAGGATTACTTCCAATAACAGCAGCTTCTTCTTCAAGTACAGTGCATGGTGCTGTCATCGCCATGCAATTATTGACAACATCAGAAAAAGTTGCCAATGTTGACATGAAATTTGGATTGCAATATTTATCGACATTGTTTATGACATATGGTACTAACGAAATAATGGTAAAATTAACAAAAAAATCTTTAAAAATAACCATGATGTCACTAGCTTGTACTTAAAGGGGGTCTCCGGCAATCATATCATTATGCCTTATATGTTAGAAAAATAATTATCAAACATGAATCACATGGTTTTATTTAAAACAAACTCATATTGACCATAAAACGAATAAAAACAGTCGGCTCTCAACATACGATATTCAAAATTCCCGAGCCGAAATTGTCTAAGTGCAACGACGTAATGGTTATTTGTGCTCCATTGTCGTCGATCTTTATTGTATTACTGAGACGTCATTGCACTCGACAATTTCGGCACCTGGGAATTTTGAATATCGCGTGCTGAGAGACGGATGTTTTTATTTGTTTTTATGGTCACTATGAGTTTGTTTTAAATAAAACCATGTTTTTCGTGCTTGATAATTATTTATCTTACATATAAGGCATAATGTTGTGATTGCCGGAGACTCCCTTTAAAGGCATATATTGGAATGTCATCTTTCCCTGGGTAAGATCTGATACCAGGCCAGCCCATGGCTGGAGGGTAACATGAGTAGGTTTGTTTCACCTTGAAGGCAAGGATAGTCTTGCTAATATGGGCTAACTTTCCCCTAGGCCATCCAATATCCCATGAATTAGTAGGACTACAACTGGATCTATTGGTCAGTTTATACTCTTATTTCCACATCTGTTAATTTTATATGGGCCTAAAAAAATTGATTGATTGGCGTAACCTGTACGACCCTAAAAATAGGTCTTTTTTTCTATTTTTTTTTTGTCAAAAAAAATATTTCAAAAAAGAAAAAAAAAGTTCTAAGGCCTTTATCATATGCAATTTACAGTGTGTGTAAAAAAACCCAATAATAATGAAAAACATTGCCGACCGACCTACCCACTTTTGTTTAATGTTAGACCAATCAAACAATTTTTTGGGCCTTATATCATGCATTAAAGATAATGCATAGAATATGTGTTTACTGTGGTATTTACTCTATATATACGATTGTTTATTCAACTTCATTGTCATTTTCAAACAAACTCGATCATGCACACTGCTAACACACAGTGTCTTAAATTGGAAAAATCATCCAACAGCCAATGGGTATGTAATTTAACTGGAACAGCCTTAACTCATATGTACATATAACAATGTAATTCTCAGGTGCAATCTGTGTACAAATTCTGAGCCCTAAAGCTGCTTTAATTGATGAGAAACGGCCGGCCCTTTGTTTTAACATGTGGGGCCCTGGGGCCCATAATTTTTGACTTATGAAGCTCATGTACATATGTTTAAGTATAATTCTCTAGTTCTATCAGTAGACTCAAGCTGGGCATTGTAGCTGCTTTATTTACCGAGTAACGACCGGCCCTATTTTTTTTAGCGTTTGGGGCCCTGGGGCCCATGTTGTGTGACACATGGGGCTCATATATACATATAACAATATAATGCTTTTAAGCATTATATTGTTAAAAGATCTATTAGTGTACCAAATCTGAACCCTGTAGCTACTTTATTTGCTGAGAAATGGCCGGCCCTTTGTTTAAACATTTGGGCCTCTGGGGCCCCTAGCCTTGAACATCTAGGGCCAAAATGGGCAAAAGGCACATCTACAATTTAGGACTTATACATGTGCCACATATGAGCCCTAGTGCCATTGTAGCTTTAGAGCTAGCCTTGTCAATCTGTTGCCCCTTATTTTTAACATTTGGGGCCCTGGGGCTCATAATATATAGCATATGGGGCTCAAGTATACTTGTATTTATAGAGTACCCCTGGCCGACCTACCCAATTTTGTTTAATGTTACACCAATCAAACAATTTTTTGGGCCTTATATCATGCATTAAAGATAATGCATAGAATATGTGTTTACTGTGGTATTTACTCTATATATATATACGATTGTTTATTCAACTTCATTGACATTTTCGACCGAGTCATAGGCAACCTTTTATGTCAGATAAATTTTTCTGACATGTCGACAAAAAACATTTATATGACAGCACTAACAGTGTATCCCTCATATTTAGGGCCAGGGTTGCCAAAAGATTTCAGCCCGAATCGAGGGTCAAATATTCGAAAAGTCACCCAATTTTTCTCTTTACCATTGGTTTCTATGGGGAAGGAAATTATCAGAAGTCGCGGGAGCCAATGTTGAAAAGTCGCCCAATTTTTTTCTTAACCATTGGTTTCTATGGGACAGGAAATTGTCAAAAGTCGCGGGGAAAATCTTCAAAAGTCGCCCAATTGGGCTACCAAATCGCGGGTTTGGCAACCCTGTTTAGGGCCTGGGAGAATATGTGTTATAATTGAAGACACAGATAAAAAATTAGTTTGCACCTGACATCTGTCAAACAAACTCGATCATGCATGTGGTTTGTTTAGAAGTGTCATGATGATGAGTTGCTGAACATGGCGGTAAAACCAGACGCCGTATTGTTAATTTTGCACCATAATTCATATACAAACCATCTCAAATGTTAGGTCTTCATAGTAGGAAACTTTCTTTCCCGACGGTAAAACCGGTGCCTTATTGTTAATTTTGCACCATAATTCAAATAATTATACAAACCATCTCAAATGTTAGGTCTTTATAGTAGGAAACTTTCTTTCCCGACGGTAAAACCGGCACCTTATTGTTAATTTTGCACCATAATTCAAATAATTATACAAACCATCTCAAATGTTAGGTCTTAATAGTAGGAAACTTTCTTTCCCAGAGGTACCTTGTCAACAATGCCCAGAAAAGTTGCGTAAAAGTATGTAATTTTTCGCCATTTTCTACTATCCCTTTTTCTCCGATCGGCACCAGAAAAATCGACCTTCCTTTTACGCGCTATTAATCAATCAAGGATCGTAGGGAATTTGACTGACAGTGACGTCAGACGCAAACTAGTCTATCTTAGTTTTATCTTTGTCTTCTATTACAGTGAAAAATTCAAGAATAAAGATGATGCATATTCTTTTTAGAAAAACAGTCAAAACTGTATTCTCACCTGTTGTTCAGGTGACGCCGACTTTTCTTTTTCTTTATCTTCACCTTTCTGAAATAAAACAAAATGTTTCTTATTAATTTAACTTTCCATCAAAATTGAACTAAAACAGCCAAATATGATCTGTTCCTACAAAATCCTGATTCCTGCATAGAAATTATTTTCTGTGCTGTCTTTGAATATTTATGACAATCAACTTTGATTTTCACAAATTCTTACACAAGAACTCGCTGCATGGTATTGTAATGTTTTTATTCTACTAAAGAAAAAAAATGCTACATATTCTTCTTACAAAAACAGTCAAACTGTATTCTTGCCTTTTTACGCCTCACTTCCAAAGTCCATGACTGCCTGTAAAAAATGCTTGAATGCACGCATGTCACACACATACCATCGTTGGGCAGGAAACACCTCCTATGTGCTTGTGGCCCCTGAACATGTTTAAAACAAAACTAACCACAGGTTACATAGGAGGTTCTGCTTTAAACATGTTCAAGGGCCAATGACACATAAGGAAGTTTTTCCTGCCCAATGACGATACAAAACATATCACTACCAGATTCCTATGCTACTGCCCCCATAGGTACACTGCTGCCATGCTACTTCATTGGTACTCAAGAGTACCTGTGCCTACTCTAGAGTACTTACATTACACACACTGGTACTGGATTGGTACTGCACTGGTACTTTATAGTAGGCTCAAAGTCTCTGGGGTCGGCAACAATAAGAATCTAGTATACTTGTTGAATAGTGTTACCTGTTTGAGTTGTTTGTCATCGTTATTTTTCTCTCCCGTACTGACAATCTGTTGAACGGTGATAAATTTATCACCAATATAATGTCTGCGTCTGTCTTTAACCTTTCCAAACACATCACCACATTGGAAGGCTTTCTCAGCATCTGCTTGTGACTTGTACCTGATGGATCCGAACCCACTCTTTGTCTTCCCACCATCCTCACGATGACTGAATTTTTCCACAGGCCCAAACTTGCTGAAATATGCCTCTAATTGCTCTCTGCTAAATAAGGCCACACCAATCAACTTTAGGGTGCTGCTATGTGATTTCTGGAAAAGTGAATAAATATTGGTATCAAAGAATCTCTAGGGATTTCAGCACATGCCATTGACTACATGATATTATTTGCAGACATGAAACCGCCCTTTACTGAAGAAAGCTGAAAATGCTCAAAAAAGATGAAAAACAGTGTAAAATTAGGGTAAAATAGCTCAAATTGGGCTGAAAATCAAAGAAAATGTCAACAGTAAGTGAATACCAACCTGATTGGCAGATTGTGAAGCTACCCCATCGCTATTCCTTCTGACCTGAAAAAGGAACAAACACAATATTTGATCAACAAAATCCAAATTAAGATTATCATTAACCTAGCTTGTCATAAAATCTAATATTTTATGCTCCATTGAAATATAAAGTATAAAAGTATGTAACGTTAAAGTGTGCAGTTGTGCAGTAGTGGCAAAATCTTATAAAAACAATCAAAATATGTACACACTAGCAAAGATGGGACCAATAATCATGCCAATCCAAACTGACTTTGCATATCACCCAACATGTATTAATTTCAGTTGATTTTGTTGTTCATGCACAAGGGTACCCAAAAAGCAAAACAAACCCAGATGGATTAGGAACAGCCAGGGTAAACCCTTTACTCTTTGCATTTATAGGTATGGCTCTTTATACGCAAGACCAACAGCTTAACATCTCCTTGAAGGACGAAGTACTCTCATAATTTGTTGACCCAATTGTAAATAAACCATGGGCAGAGTGGAAGTCTATATTTAATCTACAGACAGATGTTGCCAAATCAAATTCAGACTTTTTTTCCAAGTCAATACCCAAGCAATTTGTGACCACCAGGAATTGAACCCGGGACCTCATGCACCAAAAGACCAAAAGAGAGTACTCTCCATTGAGACTGGATAAGAATTTCCTTATGCCCCAAAGCCTAACAGTAAAGTTGTTCACTTGATTTGTTGTGGTGGTCTTCTTTTCCTTGGTCTTTATCTTCAAATCTGTTCCTCTCTTGTATTTCCATATGAACCAACAAACTCATATAGCTTAGCCTGAGCATCATGCTTGAGCTATCAGGACCCAAACATGACTGTGCACAGAGCAACAGTGTAAAGTAAAAAACAATAACAAAAGAGACATACCTTTTTAGCGGGTGGTCCCCCCATCATCTTGCTGCCTGGCTCTTGTCCTGGCTGCCATTGTTGTTGCTGACTCTGTGGCTTATATTCATTATTATCATAGTAGTAGTCATATACAGCAGTAAAGTCACCATCTGTGATAAAAAAAAGATATAAAAATGGTGAACAAAATCAAGATTTTATCAATATTTTTATTTAGAAACAGCATGGTTTCTACAGATAGCTACTTTCATACGAGGTGACATAAAATATGGGACATCATACCAAACAATTGTTTGGTAGTTGTCATTTTCACTGTTTGTCAGTATGTGTGTTAGGCATGGGAACGTTAAACGCATGTACCGTTAAACGCACACATGATCCGGTAAACGTTTAGCAATTGTGGTAAACGTGTAACACGCAATTGCCATTATTTCAAAGTTCATTTTCTCAGCAAAATGATGATTTAGGTACACAATACAAATACAGCATCTATAATAGGTAGGCAATTATGCTCATCGTAAAAAGCATGATCGACTCAAGAAAACATTTTCTCATTTTTTTATATTTTGGGTCTATTTCCGATTTTAGGCATCATTTTGTGCAAATAGGCATTTGTGAATTTTTAAAAGTTCGTTTTTATGCCTTATATGGTCAATATCTTCAAAAATATGGCCAATATAAAAAATAATAAGAAAATACATTTCTGGAATGGAGCTTCAAGATTAAGAAAAAACAAAACAAAACATTTTGGAAAGAGTGTTTTTTTTGTTATGGTGTACCAAAAAAAATTGCCAAAACTTTTTCTTCATAATTGTTGTTTATATTAAGATTCATTGATGTCTTGCCTTATAAAAATGTATACTTTCATATTATTGCATGAATAATTACAAAGTTATGGCATTTTACTACATGCATGTCTGAGAGTATGCAGCTGCCTTAAATGAAACAAATAACAATATGTACATAAATATACCATCTTTCTCTCTATTAAAATATTGAAAATACAAACAATCATTTTGAAGCTATAATGTACTTATAACAGCTGAGTTTTTGTGAAGTCTTTATGTAATAAACACCAGTTATTTGAAAAAAAAAATTACCTTGATTTTCAGAGATATCATATGCTGAACCATCACCCAATATGACATCTTGATATTCACTAGGGTCAGACTGAGGACCATCAACGCCTGGTGGAGGGGGTTGCGATTTATTTGGAGACGTGGGTTCAGGATTTTTGACTTCTGAAGAGGAATTCTTAGAAACTTCTGAGCTTGGAGGTGGGCCCGGAAGAGCCATCAGAGGGGGTGGACCTCTTGGAGGAACAGGTGGAGTTCCTCTAATTGCCATAGATGGAGGTGGAAAGGGAGGGAACCCAAGTGCTGGTGGTGGACCATCAAACCTTGAAGGAACAAGTCCTCCAAACCTCATAGGTGGAGGTCCACCAAAGCCCATAGGTGGCGGAGGTGGAGGGCCTCCAAAGCCCATAGGTGGTGGAGGTGGAGGTCCTCCAAAGCCCATAGGTGGTTGAGGTGGAGGTCCTCCAAAGCCCATAGGTGGTTGAGGTGGAGGTCCTCCAAACCCCATAGATGGAACGGGTGGAGGTCCAACAAATCCACCAGATGGAGGTATTGGAGGTACAAGAGGTACAGGAGGGACAGGAAGTCTTGGTGGGAGTGGTGGTGGTCCCTTCATTCCAAGATGAGCTTGTGGAGATGGTATTGGAGGCATTCCAGCTGGTCCTTGAGGATTAGCAATGCCTGAATACCCAGGTTGTCCTGTGGAACCATTATGCACATCTGGTATCTTTGAATTATGTCTGAAAAACAGAATCAGAATGTTTTGATTAATGTAAAGTATGACTTAAGCCTAGAGTAATGGAAGAGAACATGGCCGTTTTCTGACTTCATTATTCGGGCATGGACGGATGTGTCTTCTCTTATTTTGCCCTTAAATATCATCATAGGATTTGAATCAAAAGATTCCCTATTTCTTTACATTTTTTAGCTTTTACATGTTTTTATACAGTTAAACTGCATATTTCAATTCATTTTTACTACTTTACAGAATACATATTAAGATGGAAATAACATATTTGTGTCATATAGTGTTTACATACATATTACATAAGAATAATTCAGTCAATAACATACAGTGGAACCTCATAACACAAAATCTGTTAACACAACCTGGATAAGGAAGAAATCCCAGCAAGTCATGAACAGAGACGAGAGGGCCCATTTTCTAAGTCACATCTATGACCCAATCTCTGTGTGTAGTGCGCCCTCTACAGGCCAAAAATCGCCGGAGGTGTGTGAACATAGCTCACTCTGAAGAAGAGTATCACCCAAGACACTCGAAACTGTCAGGTCAGTGAAAAACAGTATTTAATTGGTTTTGAAAAACAAACTTTGTATTCACAACCTGATGAGTTTTGATGTTATACCAAACAGTTGGTTGGCAGTTCCCCTGCAATATGTGTGCACATCCAATATTAATATATGTGACCCGGCAGCACAAATGAGCCGTAAATTCCCTAAATTGTATTCTGAGTTACGGTGTAAAATGTGTACGAAGGTCATATTCATCGGTAACTTAAGCTGGCCCGACATCCGTCTCATTTCGATAGTCAAAACTAATCAATAATCCTATTGTTGAAGTGGATAATAAGCTTCTACCTTAGATGGCTATAGAACTTTTAATAGCTCTGGTCTTTGTTTGCTTATATTGCTAAATCCTGTTCAAGTGGTGGGTTACCAGGCATTGTATTTTGTACAGGTATGCATAACCAACAATTAACAATGAGAGAACTTTCTTAAACCTTGTTGACTTGGGGATGATTTGAAATGACCGCCAATTATGACTGTTTGATATTTATTGCCTACAATGTGGAAAAAGAGACACATGTAAAAACGTAAAAAGCTATAATTTTGTTGAAGGAGCAAAGTTTAACAAACCATAACTCCGCTTCTGGATATCGTTTGAAGTCAAATGATATACCATTTTTAAGTTTATGATGTTTATTTTTAAACACGAAATAAAACAAAATTGACCGGGAGGAATTTACGGCTCATTCGCCGTGGACGGTCACATATGTGGTGACATAGACAAAGGGCAATAAGGCTATATGAATGGTGGAGTGTTCAAGCTGCTCCCTCAATCCTATCAACCATACACGAAACAATACAGACCATTCACCAACAGGCAAAGTCGCCATGCTTTGTATGCTGAGAATTCATGCATATCCATGAGGTCCGATCATTTGAACTCTTGTGTCTTAACAAATCATGTACACATGATTGTGGCTATCACAAAGCTGTATTGGTGTTTCTTATCAGCACTATAGTGCCCTTTATACATTTATATGAAAGATGTCATATATTTTTGTCATCTACGCTATCAATCAACCACTCCCTTCCCTTATCTATCACAATACCTTCATACATTTGATCTGATAACACCAAATCCTGTTAGCACAAACTAAAATTTAAGGCCTTGACTAACATGGATGACCAAAATGTATCTCTCCTCAAGTTCACAAAAGAACAAAAATGTCTGGATTAAGGATGAATTTTGTTCCATTCCTTGACCAACTGGAGAGTATGAATAACTTGGGATCATACCATAATCCTTGAGTACCAGAAAACTCAGATAATTATAGTAGGAATTCCAACTGAATGAACGCCGCTTTCAATAGCGTTACGAACATTTGCGTACACTGTGCGATGTACGCCAGCGTGTGCGACTGTGTGTGAGTAACACGGAAGTGAATCCAATCCTGCCAACGCACTCGTGATTGGTTAGCATTGTATCCAAGGTCGTGCGTTCGCATTGTAGTCTGAAATAAATGCGATACACAATCACGGTTGGATCGAGTACAGCTGTTGAAAGCTGCGTTCATTCAATTGGAATTCCTACTATAAGCAGACAATTCCAAGATTGAAATTACACTTGTGTAAAGGAGATCACACCAATGTATACATGTGTGATCATAGTATTCAATACCCGATGACAGGGGGTTACCATGGTATGGGATATCGCAAGTTTTTGTACACCTACCTATTTTATGTCAGGAAGGGCCATTGGGCAAGGTGGACTGATTTAATACATTGAGAAATAGAAAAATCATAGCCATCTGGACTCCAACCAAAGCACATCATGATTTTCCAATCATGAGTTATACTGCAGCACAGAGGTCTACAGTAATACTATGGAGAATCTCAGCTGGTTATGATTAGTCACTTTCTCAAGTGCATCAGTCATGATTCTTCAGATGTTTCAGCAGCCACTTGTAAGAGGTTAAAGGAAGATGATGGCCTAAATGGCCAATGTATAGCAATTTAGGGTAAAACAATTCCAACACCAGCTGGGTAGTAGAAGAACACCCCCAAGCTGGGACAAAAAGCTGCAAAAACTCAGGTGTCTACAAACATGTTACAAAACAGATAATGCCGTATTACTTGGGTAACAGGTTTTGAATCAGTCTGTGAAAAAACATATCAGATACTACAATTTGATTCCGGAGGAACATATTTTGAATGAGTCCTCCCTCCCCCAAAGTAACAGCAGTATCTGCTCAAAATATGCTAATCAGATAGGGTCAGAGCTGCCAACATTTGAATCTTGAAAAAAGGGAGATTTCCTGTTACAATCAGGGAGATTTGTCAAAATGTGTACATCTTAATGGATGAAACCATTTCCTTTTCAGGAGATGACCAAAAATTAAAGGTTCTGAAGGTTTAAAAGTAGGGAGTCTCCTGCGAAAAGAGGGAGAGTTGGCAGCTCTGTAGGGTGTTTTTAAACTTGGGGAAGAGATGATTTCTTGTAATCTAGCCTCCATCAAAGGCAGCAAAAAAACAATAACAATACAAGGTAGTTTACCCATGTGACACCACAGTGTAACCATGTAAGCAAATGGCTTGAACAAGACAAACCAATCATCAAACAAGAGGTGTAACATTGTTCATGGTTGCCAATGGTTACAAGTGTGTGCGGGTAGGTAGGTGGGTGGGTAATATTCTTTACCCATTTTAAGAGAATCATAACAGTTAATCAATCAATTCTGATTCTCACCAAATCAAAGCCATTATACTTACCCTTTGTTTGAGTCTTTGACATACTCCACCTTCTCCTTTGAGATCTCTCCTCCTATTTTGTCATCCTTCTTCCTGCTCTCCTTCCATCTCTCCACAGCAAGTTGATGAACCAGACTCATCTTGTGCATGTCATATCTGGTCTGATCTGTGAAGCTCCGGTCACATATATCACATCCCAAGGATATCTCTACTGCATCTGAAGTAGTTGCAACCTAGTGAGAATGAAGTCCCAAACCAAGTCAATTCTATACAGTAAAACAAATGATTGGCTCCCAGCAATAAATATGCAGCTAGAGTAGAATTAGCCTCCGAGCCCTGGGGGCCATTTACTGAACTTTAAAAGCTTTGTAAATCCATCGTAACTTATGATGCATCATAAAATCCATTTCACTCAAATGACTTACAATCGGTACCCTTCATAAGTAATAGGGATTTACTACAGGGACGATTGGTAAAGTTATGTCTAGTAAAAGGGTTTTCGTAGCTTACAAACAGTTACTTGAGTTACAAAGGGATTAAAGCTAAGTGCAATACACCCCTGGGAGTCCAGGAAGACTTCCACTGACTCATTACTGCATGTGAAGTGAAATATTTTGGGTCCAAATGATTAAAATTGGTAGTGCTTGACCCCAAAACGGGGGTTAGTGCCTACCTTGCTACACAGCAAATAGGTTTGAACTCACAGGGAGAAAACACTCATCATTCACTTAAGCAGGGAAGTATACAGCACCCTAATAACCAAATGGGGATTATTGCTGTTCTTACAGTGACTCTGATTGGTTTATTACATGCTATAATCATCTGAATAACCAATCAAAATAGAGTTTTTAGATATCTTAGCAATTTGAAGCTTAATCCAAGTTAGCCCAACTGAAAATTTTTACCATATCTCTGATTGGCTCAATACATGATATAGCTCCACTTGTAACCAATCAAAATAATTCTTAGATGCCAATAATTCAGTTGGTAGTGCCTATGTGGAGAGGCTTTGGAAGTATTTTTGTGGGCAAAGAGAATGATTTACAGTTCTTTGTCAAATGGTAAAAAAGTAAAACATTAAAGAATTAAAAATTTGGACTTGAGATGTTACAAATTTAGCAAAGACTGGATGACTCGAAATTGCAAATTTGTGATTTTCTTATTGGATAAACAAAAGAGTTTATTTACACAGTGAAATTGTGATTAGAAGTAGATTTTGAAAAAACAAGTTGACCAAGGTAATCATTAGAAGCTGTTTATACACAAAATGAAATAAAGATTCTGTGTACATGGGGTGACAGTTTGAAGGTGCCTAGTGAGTGATGCAGGTTTGTCCAAAAAGGTTTCCAAATCATTTTATTTAGTTTACCGAATCTCTATTTTGCAGTAATAAGAGTTGCACTGTAATCAGAGTATTGTTGATCTCCAACAAGGGCTCATGGATCCAATCCTACAAGAAAGATATTTGAAGGGGTCCAAGTCATGAACATGTTTTGCAGTAAAATTTTTCTAAAAAAATTCTTACAATGCCAATTCTGCTAAGAAACTAGTTAATAGCATAGATAAAATCACATGCATGTAACTCATGTATTATCCTTTCTGATATAAATTTTGTTTCCATCATTGAAGCAAACAAAAACCCACAAACTAGCAGAATTGATCTTATCTATAATTAACTAGTATCATCAACTGCAGGGCTGCAAAATATATTAAATCTGCTCACTTTTATCACTTTAAAGTAAAATGTCAAGACCCTCTCCACTACCCATTTGGGGACCAATACACATGCAATACTGGCTTATCACTAGGAAGATATGAAGTAATGAAGGTACTTCTTGCAATTTATACAAGCATGAAATGCAAATGTGCAGATTTTGTGGCTCATTTCCAAATTCCTGCATCGAACACCAAAGGTGGGACAGAAAATTGATGTGCCACATGAACAACAAATTCATGGGCCATGGCAACCACATTTGGATGAAGAACAAACATGCACATACTTCATCTGGTACCTCCAAGTTGAAAGTACATTGTGCCTCCATGGAAACCAATGTCATGCCATGAAGTACACATCATGTGACTTCAATTAGCTTGCTACTATATAATGGGTTTCATTCTTCAGAGATCATAGATATCTTGTCATTATGACTCTAAGGAGCAAAGGCTGATACTCCAAGCTTGGTGTTCATGCATGACATCACAAGATTAAAAAACCTTTATCATGAGATGGCTGAGCAATCAGCAGTGTAGCCTACATGGGGTTGTTAAAAAATGTGACAACACATTCATATCATACGCAATTACTTAACAGGTGTTAAGCATCACAAGATTAAAAAACCTTTATCATGAGATGGCTGAGCAATCAGCAGTGTAGCCTACATTGGGTTGTTAAAAAATGTGACAACACATTCATATCATACATAATTACTTAACAGGTGTTAAGCATCACAAGATTAAAAAACCTTTATCATGAGATGGCTGAGCAATCAGCAGTGTAGCCTACATTGGGTTGTTAAAAAATGTGACAACACATTCATATCATACGCAATTTCTTAACAGGTGTTAAGCATCACAAGATTAAAAAACCTTTATCATGAGATGGCTGAGCAATCAGCAGTGTAGCCTACATTGGGTTGTTAAAAAATGTGACAACACATTCATATCATACGCAATTACTTAACAGGTGTTAAGCATCACAAGATTAAAAAACCTTTATCATGAGATGGCTGAGCAATCAGCAGTGTAGCCTACATTGGGTTGTTAAAAAATGTGACAACACATTCATATCATACGCAATTACTTAACAGGTGTTAAGCATCACAAGATTAAAAACCTTTATCATGAGATGGCTGAGCAATCAGCAGTGTAGCCTACATTGGGTTGTTAAAAATGTGACAACACATTCATATCATACGCAATTACTTAACAGGTGTTAAGCATCACAAGATTAAAAAACCTTTATCATGAGATGGCTGAGCAATCAGCAGTGTAGCCTACATTGGGTTGTTAAAAAATGTGACAACACATTCATATCATACGCAATTACTTAACAGAGGTGTTAAGCATCCTGTATAATTGATATGCATTTTGTGCGTACCTATGCTACTCCTCTGCCACGGAGAATTACACGGATACTACTTTGTATTGCTTACTAAATGGTAAGGAACTTACTATTTCACAATACCTTAGGTATACACATGTAATGTCTATGATCTCCACCGTGTATATCTGGAGTATCCATGGCATAAAACTCACATACAACACATGGCAGCAGGGGTAGACATAAGGAGCAATATCTGCTGGCCTGAAGGCCAGCTGGGAAGGTTTGAGGCTGGCCCAAGGGCAAATCTACTGGCCCAGATTCTACTTCATTGTGTTTCTAATATTGTAACATGTTATAAAAATGCCGAACTCCCAATTGGCTCACTGGGCCATCCAGACCGAAAATCTTCTGGCCCGACAAGAAAACTACTGGCCAGGGCCAGTGGCTAAATAGACCCCTGTGGCAGTTCAGATGATACCAGTGGGTGAAAAGCAGGTAGACACCAGGGATGTACAAGTTTCCCTTTTCATACCCATAGTGTGCATCACTGCCATGAGGTGCGCATGATACTACTTTGAGGTTTGCACATTCAGCCAACTGCATCACATGCTTCAACATCCAATCACAACACATATCTGTCAGCAAATCAGGAGACAGTAGTGCTTGGCAGTCACAAGTTCATATACTTCTGCTTCTGAATTCCCACTTCAGACCTGTTGAAATAGGAACCACATGACAAAGCTTGACAATTCTTCATGTAATGCAGCAAACATGTAAAATCTTATTGTCTGTCAACTGCTCTCTGCATCTGCTGCCAATCATGAGAGAACTTCCAGATGTTGCTAATCTTCCTCCTCAAATGACCAGACAGGTCACAGCTCAGTAAAGTCTTTCTTGATGATTGCAGTTACTTCAAATGCACAGTATATGTATTGTAACTAGAGTTCCTATAACTGTGCTTTTGGGGAGCCATCTTTTACTAGTGTCATGAAGGCACTTTATGACTCATAGGAACAAGTTTACCACAGGTACATGTGTAACTAGATAGTCTTGACTCAAAAGCAAACACAGAGTAGTTTAGCCAAGTACTGTAGACTAGCTGTACAAATAAGACAGTGCTCTCTCTCTCCTGTCAACATTATCTGTACCTCTATCGTCACACACTCATATGATTCCATGAGTGTAAACAGACCTCAGCTTCTCCATAGTTTTTATATGTAAACTCTACACAATAAGTCTCAAGAATCAACTGCAACAGGTGAAATGGATTGGCTAGATAACACATCATTCCAACAGGAATCTTCCTTGGCATGACTCAATAACTAGCTACATGTAGTGTATGATCCAATTGACACCTGGATGGAGAAAGGCATGCCATGTGTTAGCTTGAATGCCAAAAACAGCATTCTACCTGTCAGTGTTGCCACAAATCCTAGCATGGCTACAAATTTCCTGAAATTTTATTTTTCCTATAATTTTGTACAGGATACATTAAGCAAAAGTTGCTGAAATCAGGAAATTTGCTGCAAATTGACATCTCTAATTGGTGGTCACACCTGATTATACTTCTGCATAAACACACTTTCTTGCATACAAAAGATCAAATTAGAGACTGGATCTACAATGAGATTGGTAAACCATGGTCTCCTACCAAGAATGTCTAGTTGTGCAAAGAGTAGGTCCATATATGATGTGCTATTCATTTCTTAGAGCCTGTGAAGAAATATGCACTTCTTGATCCACCAAATGGGAAGATTTAGCCTGGACAAGAGCACACACAGTTCTTGCAGTATATTCAGTGCCTTTATGGATCTTGGTGGGATGCTACACACAAGCCATGACTGGTTCAATATCCTAAAAAGATCAAGGATGCTTATGGATACCTGATTGTCAGCCAAGGACCCAGTGTACAGGCAATTCTATACTGCCCTCTGGGAGTTGATACGGAATTCCATGGGATGCGATTCCGCGCATGCGCAGATCAGAAGCGTTCCGTCAATTTATTGATCAGACAACCCGTGAAAATCGGGAGAAAAAATTTGCAAGATTTGCAAAATTAACCGGTTTTCAGATTGAGCCGGGTGTAATCCCTTGAGCCAGAATGGCAAAAGGAGACCAGGAACCTAAGGGTCTCGATGAGACCCGGAAACAGAACAATAAAAATGAGAAAAAAGCCGACGAAAATTCGAAGGCTAGAAAGAAAAATCTGAGTCCTAGCGCCAATGGCGATACTACACAGCGTAAGGCCACTGGCAATGCCAAGGTCAGCCAGCCAAGCACGTCGACCGTGCAGCGTGCTTCGGCCGCACTTTCGGGTAGAAACCCGCCCAATCTTGAACAAAGTGTGAATGTTCTGGCTTCTAATATGATGAAGCTTACGGAAGAAATAAAAATCATGAAACAAATGCCGCAACAACCAGCATTTTACCCGAACTATTTCGGTGAGGAAGGCCCGGAATGGGCAGATTACGGTCCCGCGGAGGGATATGATGATGACGATTATTTCGGTGATGCGCCCCATTCAGCATGCAACGATAGCCCGGATGTTGTTTACTCCGGCATGACTGACACTGCATCGTCATCAAAACAAGTTGATAACACGGAAGTGTCTATTCACGAAGCACTGCAAGAAGAAGAATTGGCAGTGTATGACAAGTATTTGGCCGAGTATGATGCCGAAAAGCATGACATATGTGATGCGATACCGGACAAGTTAGCGAAAGGGGTGAACAGTTTGTTCACTAAAGGCCTCGAGTATGATAAATTTAAGCAGAAGGCGGCCTCGATCCATCGGCCAGAGAACTGTCAAGCACTCACAACAGTGGATGTTGACAACATTGTTTGGAGACTCTTAAAACCTAACACCAAGGCTTTCGACAAGCGTGTACAGGTAGTGCAAACGGCGATGGCAAAGGCCTCATGTAACATCGTGAAGATGGTTGATCTCCTGCAAAAAAGGGAGGACACTACCGCGAACGATGATGATGAAACAGAAAACTTTCGTCAGTTTCGCGAGCAGCTGATGAGCCTTGGAATGGGAAGCTTAGCCCTACTAGGGCATGGTTTTCACAATCTTTGCCTACGAAGAAGGGAGCTGCAAAAAGCAGATGTTGCTTGGAAATACGCCCCTCTTTTCTCGCCAGACGTGCCGCATAACCAGTGGTTATATGGCGGAGATTCGCATGTTGAGAAACTTATAAAGGACATAGGCACGAGCAATGCATTGAAGATGAAGAAAGCTATTCCGTATCCACAGCGGGGTTTCGCCATGCGTCACCGTGGTGGCATGATGAGAAACCATAGAATGCATCCGTATCGACGTGGTGGTCAAGGTGCAGGTGGTGGCTATGCTATGACAAGAAATTATGGTTACCAGTCCCATGCTAGAGGCATGAGTATGAGAGGCAAGCCGAAGACGGCACCATCTACCATCACCAAAGGTGAGGTAAGCTTAAGTTTACTATTATTAGATCTTGAGGTAAACAGTGACTGTATTGATTCTGAGTCAAATTTTACAGCTGGCAGGTTAAGGGAATATTTCCAAAAGTGGCAAGAGATAACCTCAGATCCTGAAATTTTACAGTCAGTTGCAGGATGTACAATAGAGTTTGATGATGATGGTGCTCCAAATTCTAACACAGGCCTACCGGCACCTTCGTTCAATCGTGAAAAAACAGTGATGATTGATACTGCTGTAGCAGATTTACTGGACAAAAACGTTATTGAAAGAGCTCAACATGAAGAAGGGGAGTTTGTGTCTCCTATTTTTGTAGTTCCAAAGAAGAATGGTAAATCAAGACTCATCTTGAATCTCAAGAAATTCAATTTTCATGTGAAATATCACCATTTCAAAATGGAGACTTTTGAGACTGCCAAAAATTTGGTAACGGAAGGTTGTTACATGGCATCGATAGATTTAAAAGATGCTTATTATGGTGTATCAGTATTGGAGCACTATCGCAAATATTTAAGATTCATGTGGCATGGTACTTTGTACCAATTTACTTGCTTGCCCAATGGACTTGCTTGTGCACCGCGCAAGTACACCAAACTCATGAAACCAGTATATGCCACACTCAGGCAAGCTGGTCACAAAATTACTGGGTTTTTGGATGACGCCCTGCTGTTAGCTGACACACCGGAGGAATTAAAGGTGTCTTTGAAAGCCACTGTCAGTCTTTTGATAGGACTTGGCTTTGTCATAAACTGGGACAAATCAGTGCTCACTCCCTCAAAAACAATACAGCATCTTGGGTTTCAAATTGACTCAGACTCGATGCTAGTCACTTTGCCACAAGACAAGGTGGATAACATTGTAAAGTTATGCTCAGAAATGAGAGGAAGATCATATGACACAATTCGCAGTGTAGCCAAGGTAATTGGTACGTGTGTAGCTTGTTTCCCAGCCGTTTTTGAGGGCCCTTTACACTACAGGGAATTAGAGTATGCAAAAGATACCGCACTTAGACAAAAGCAAGGTAATTTTGATGCAAAGATGGCAATTTCAGAAGCAATGAAATCTGAGTTGACTTGGTGGATAGATAATGTTCGATCTCAAAGCAAATCTATCAAGCAGCATACTCCCACTGTTTCAGTTACCACAGATGCCTCGCTTGAAGGCTGGGGGGGCACCTTAGGTGACAGGCGAGTGTCAGGTAGATGGGATGAATCAGAACAAAACTTGCACATAAATTACCTCGAGTTGCTTGGTGCCTTTTAGTCATGCAATCATTCAAAGAGCATTTGACTGACAATCATGTGTGTCTATTGATGGATAACACCACAGCCATCTCTTACATTAGGCATATGGGCGGCAAGCAACCAGAGTTAAACAAATTAGCTCAACAAGTATGGCAGTGGTGTTTATCTGTGAATATAAGCGTAACAGCAACGCATATTCCAGGTATTAAGAATACTGCCGCTGATTATGAGAGTAGACATTTCAATGATAGATCAGAATGGTCTTTGAATGACAAGGTTTTCCTCAAGATAACTAGTATTTTCGGCTCTCCAGAGATTGACCTTTTCGCATCTCGACTGAACAAGAAATGTGTCAGGTATGTTGCATGGCAAAGGGACCCCCATGCAGAATTTATAGATGCTTTCTCACTATCTTGGACTAATATTTACGCTTATGTCTTTCCTCCTTTCAGCCTGATTGGAGCAGTGCTGAAGAAGCTTCAGCAAGACGAGGGGAGAGCCATTGTAGTAGTACCAATGTGGAAAACACAACCGTGGTTTCCAGTGTTTCTAGACATGTTGATAAAACACCCTGTCCTCCTGCCGCTGAAGGACAATCTCTTGACATTAGCTCACAACAAGGACAATCTGCATCCGTTACGGAAGAAACTTCGCCTGATAGCCGGACTGTGCTCGGGAAAGCTTACAGAAAAGCAAAACTTTCAGAGCGAGCTACAAAAATCATGCTTAGCTCGTGGAAGCCAAATACCCACAAGCAGTACTCGGTGTATATCCGACAATTGCATTCTTTTTGTAGTCAGAGGCAAGTCAATTGTGTTAAACCACCTATAGATGCTGTGGTGGATTTTTTGGCAATGTTATACTATGACAAGGGTCTCAGCTATAGTGCTATCAATACTGCACGCAGTGCTTTGTCTCAATTCATTATCTACAAAGGTCACTGCACTATTGGTTCTCACCCATATGTGATCAGGTTCCTCAAGGGAGTATTTAACCTAAGGCCTCCAACACCTAGATATCAGGACACATGGGATGTCTCTGTGGTGTTAAAGTTGCTTAACACTCTATCCCCTGTGAGGAAGCTATCACTCAAGATGCTTACTTTGAAAGTTGTTACATTGATAGGTATATTGACAGCCGCCAGAGCTCAGACCCTTGTATGTCTGAATATTTCTCGAATGTCAAAGACCAAGTCAAGGATAGTTTTCCAACTTGGGTCCTCTGATCTCAAACAGAGTCGGCCAGGATATACACCCAGTCCTGTAGAATTAGCAGCTTACCCCGTTAATAGGGCTCTCTGTGTTTGTACAGCATTAAAAGAATATCTCAACAGAACAGAGCCATTGAGGGGAGATGAATCACAGTTGCTCATAAGCTATATGAAACCTCACAAGAAAGTAGGGTCAGCCACAGTAGGTCACTGGGTAAAGACAACAATGGCAAAAGCAGGGATAGACACCACTGTTTACAAGCCACACAGCATTAGATCAGCATCTGTATCAAATGCTGCTTCTACGGCAGGAGTACCACTACAGCAAATTTTACAGACAGCAGGATGGACTAATGCTGGCACATTTGCCAGATTCTATCGCAAGAAGATTTCATGCAAACCTACTATGGGTGAAAAAGTGCTTGACACGCACAAGTGACTAAAATTTTGATTACCTTCAACGGCATGAATTCGGGTGGTGAAAGAGTTATACTGTTTTAAGTGACTGTGTTAGATAGTCAATTTCCAGACTATGAATATGTTCAAGAACTACATGAGCTTGTTTACAGTTCCCTTTGCTAAACTCATGTAGAGTTGTTTGACTGAAGAAACTTTTGCATCTTTTAATGATGCTGTAATTTGAACAGTTACTTTGGATTACAGTGAACTGCACACTGTACAAGATTTGCATTAGTGCGCTATGATGTAGAGTGTTTGAAAGTTTAAGAAATGAATTGTTTGAAAATCATTGATTATGTACATATGTTTCAATTTTTGCAATGTTTCTTGAGTATAGAAAAATGGTAGGTGTGGAGATGTGATTGGTCATAACAGTGCTCAAGACAAGAAAAGAAGGAGCAAATTTGCATTGAGCGACAGATAAATTAGCATTGATTGTCTTGAACACTGATCATGGTCCAGTACCAGTTGCTTTAAAGTCCCATGGAATTCCGTATCAACTCCCAGAGGGCAGTATAGAATAAAACAATTAGACGAGACTTACCTGTAAGTCGATGTTTGATTGTGATTCTATACTGCTCCTCTGGAGTTGATATTAGGAATCCTAATATCAACTCCAGAGGAGCAGTATAGAATCACAATCAAACATCGACTTACAGGTAAGTCTCGTCTAATTGTTTCATTATAATTGTACCAGTTCCTCAAGATCAGCTGAAATATGAATAGGATTACCATGGCCCAATATATTCCAATGATATTTGCACGGTGGCACAGCAGGGCAGGGCTCTGCCTCGCAATCGGAGGATTGCAAGTTTGAGTCACAGCGGTGCCATGCAGGCTGTGCCCTTGGGCAACACACTTTACCTCACTTGCCTCTCTCTAGCCAGGTATGAAACGGGAAGTTGGTATGAATATTGTCCATTGAGCACATCCCAGAGGTATGAGCATGCCTTGGGCATTGTATAGTAGCTGGCATATTCTAACGGCAATTGAAGAA
Organism: Amphiura filiformis; assembly: GCF_039555335.1. Classification (NCBI taxonomy): domain Eukaryota; kingdom Metazoa; phylum Echinodermata; class Ophiuroidea; order Amphilepidida; family Amphiuridae; genus Amphiura; species Amphiura filiformis. The sequence continues at coordinate 49,374,876 of NC_092644.1, read as the reverse complement.
ATGAAAAGTGCTTAAACACACATGAAAGGCGCTGTATATGTATACACTTTTTTATTCGAAAGGTGAGTAAATATATCTGCATCAATGGCTTTAGTGCTCATGGATTTGAACAATTTCAATGTCTGCACTAAACAATATCACTGCAAGAACTCTGAAGAAAGGAGCTATAAATGTTATATGTGTCCAGGGCTAGCATTAAACTGCATTTGAGGGTCCAAGACAACAGGTTTCACCACTTAGACCTTCCAAATTATCTTCTCATTTAGTAAAGTCTGTGGGTCCTTTCTCAAACCCCCCCATTTGGCAGAGGCTAGTGCTACCTTGTTCATGTTTGAATGCTCATCTTTTTTTTTTAATGTCAAGCATATCATGTCAGGCATTAACAATTAAAATCTAGGAGATATCGCTGACAAAACTTCAGCCAGGCACACATGACCAGGTGAAGGGGTCGCCATATATAGCTGGTTGGGCCATTTTTTTTTATGTCAAGCATATCTAGGCATTAACAGCTGAAATCTAGGAGATAATGCTGATGAATCTTCGGCCAGGCACAAGTGACCTGGTGAATGAAGGAGGTTGCCGTAGATAGCTGGTCGAGGCAATTTTTACGGGACAGTCAAGTGTAGCCAACAATCGGGCATGTTACCCTGATCGGAACCAACTGTAACGAGGTCTTTTATCATGGGTCATCTGCCCCGCCTTTACCAGATGAGCCACAGGGAGAGCGGATAAAATGTTTTTTGGGGGCCCTGCAAGGAATTGAACCCGACCTCACACATCAAAATGCAAAGACCTTAACCAGTGTGCCACGCTGCTCTCAACAGGATAGGTAAGTGTTGCCAATAATCAGGCTTATTACCCTGATTGGAACCGAGTGATAAGTCTTGCCAAGTGCCATAGAATAATGAGAAACAACTATGCACTGGTCCAATTGTTAGTGCCTACCTTTGTCATGTGGGGATGATGTTGTAGAGTAACTCTTTCCTCTAAGAATTGATATTCAAATTACATCACGGAGAAGTGAAATGCACTATGATTCTTTTGATGACTCACAGTTGGCATCCCATACTGCACCATTACTCTGAACTTAAAGAAGAGAAGAGTGTGGTGCAATACTTGGATTGCTTTGAGATACCCAGTTCCAATTCCCGGCGGTGGCAATGTGTCAGCTTAGTTCTTGAATCCTCATAATACTTGTAATGACCTTCATATGTACTGGGTTTTAAAGCTACAGCTTAAGTCCACAACTTCAGGTCAAGTGTTGAGTAATTATTTTGCAATTTTGCTCATAGAGCTTACAGCTTCACCTTCAGGAGCTGTCACTATCTGCCTACTCTATAAGGGACTACACATTGCAGAAATCAGTAGAAAATACCTGGGGTTTCAAAGTACCTATAAGCTGTTTTTGCCACTCAATCAGAACAAACCAAATGTCATATTGAAGCTTGTCTCCAATGTTTGTCCAATATATGAAACACTTGAGAAAATACATGTATCACATATTTATTCATTTTAGCATTATTTTCCATCAAACTGAAAAAGTACAATTTTGTACTAAGTTTGATATAAAAATGGATCAACTGAGCCCATATTTTAAAACTCATAGCGAGACCAATAAATATTGGGCGTAAAGCTTCCAATTTTATCATTGTTATGTTTTGGATCCAATATTTTCACACACTTGGATTCATCAAAACATAATAATGGGCAATGCCGGATGATATCTTGGGAGGTTTACTTTTCCCATTATGTTATTGTTCTATAGAACATATCGGGGAAGATAAATATTGGGCAATATTTACAGTGAAATGTGAGCCTCAGCTACATACATATTTAAGAAGTGTGCTTCAAAGACCCAGTTTAGGATCATGGGTCAAGTCAGTATCTTGTGAACTTGTGGAGAGTTTCCATTGGTATATTACTAATGTGTAGAGATAAGCATGTTTTATCCAAGCAGTATATTATTTTAAAAGAAGTGCTTCCTTGGATGTACCTGATATTCCAGCACAATAGTATCATACACCATAAGATTCTCAACAAGTTATTCTAGGACAAAGGTATTTCTCATTGCTTAATTATATATGTAATACACATATGAGGCTGATCAGGATTCAATAGGCTTAGTAAAAATATGATTTGAAAATGTGTAAATATACACTGCTGATGATAAACCTTGTTAACATTTGCTTATCTATACAGTACTTACTTACTCTTCTTCCACATTTTGTAATGCTATTAAAATAATTTTAATTATTTTAATAGCATAAAATATGCAATACCCTTCAACAACTTGATTGAATCCCGAAATCATATCTCACCCGTTCATCAGCTCCGGACGCCTTGCCTGCCAGTAAACAACCACATCAACATTAACATCGATGTAAAACAAGCTTCCAGAAACCTACCTATCTTCAACCAAACCTGAAAATAAGATGTTTTCTATTGATCCCACCTGTTTAGCTGCTTCCTTTGCTGTCAACATTAACATCGATGTAAAACAAGTTTCCAGAAACCTACCGATCTTCAACCAAACCTGAAAATAAGATGTTTTCTATTGATCCCACCTGTTTAGCTGCTTTTATTTGCTATCAACATTACTATCAATGTAAAACAAGTTTCCAGAAAACCTACCTATCTTCAACCAAACCTGAAAATAAGATGACCTCACCTGTTTCGCTGCTTCCTTTGCCTGCCGCTCAGCTACCACTTCATTATACTTAACACTGACTTCATGCTCCATGGTTTTCAGATGGGCATTGTAACTCTTCTGATCTTTGCAGGTGATATCACATGCTTCACAATGCCATTTCTTGGGGGTGGGAGTAGAAACCTAAGATAGAGAGAAAGATGTAATTTTATACCATGATAATGGGGTATTACAGTTGATAACCATATACCCAATGGAGAAAATGACCTTAATCTTCCACACAGGGAGTGTGAATTTAAAATGCAACAAATCAAGCACTCAGAACCACAGGCCCAATCCTGTGGAACTCCCTAAATGAAAATGTCAAAAAAGCTAAATCAATGAAAAACTTCCGAAAAAAATACAAATTGCTTCTTTTCTCATCATACATTAAATTCTTGGAGCAAGCTTTAAGATTTATGTGTTTTTGTGTGTGATAGTCTCTCATTTTGCTTTTCTTTTTTCTGTCTTAAAATTCTAGCCTTTCGTTCATTCCCTCCATAATCATTCCGTTTAATGTCTCTTTGTAATAATGCATCTAATAAGTATTTGTCTGTTTGTTTGATTGTGGAAAATAAAGTTGAAGTTGAAAGATGTTACCTTAATGGGTGACTCCATTTTAAATCAACACCCCCTGTGTGGGAAATTAAGGTCATATCTTCAATTTCATTCCTCAAAAGAGTATTTTATTACAGGCTATTGGCCCAAAATACATTGATAGAGGGCATATATGAATTTCAACTAGACTAGCCCAATTACATGACAGTGACATAATTGACAAAACTGAAGTAAAAGAAAGACCTGTGAGGCAAAATGGAGGTGGGCTGGTCAGGTGGCAAGAAGATAAAACAACAGGTGGACAAACAGAAAAAAATAACTTGCTATGACCATTGCTAGGTCAACTGGATCACGCTTAATTTGTTACAAATCACTGATCGAAATGATCACAACACAAAGCCTATGGCATATCCAAATTTAGAACAGGTGTATGAGCCCAGGCTTGGAGCAGTAACCAATGGTTACTAACGTGCACTACGACAGCGAATTGGCATCTAAGAACTGGAAAATGCAGAGGAACACAAAATATGACATGATGGAACAACATATGGACAACAAAAGCATGTGGCAGGAAAAGTGGCCAAGTTTCTTGAAGAACTCTACAGTAGGCTAAGTGAGGTGAGGTGAACAATTCTTTATTCGCACACTTCTTTCAAATGGATGATTTCTTGCATCAGAACACTCACCTTGGGTTTATTGGAGCACTGGTGTAATTCCCCACTGAAGATACGCATACAGTCATCACAGTACTGCTTATCTTCAGATCTGAAAGAGTAAGGTTAGAATGTTAATGTGCATCTGCAAATCAATCAATTCTACTACTCCTTAAACAAATCAGTCCTATTTTGCAAACATTTTAGCTGAAACAGGTAGTAGTAACTAAAAAAGGGAGAACCTGTATTCACAGGCCAGAGTGCCCATCTCTCTTTTGAAGCAACTGGACCAGACTATTCCATGTAAGCTGCTGCGAGGGGGATTCTACACCTCCTCCACAGCAAGTCTGTTACCTTTTCGGCATTGAATAAAGCAGGTACCCATTTGTACACCTGGGTGGGGAGAAGCAATATGGGCAAAGAGCCTTGCTTAAGTGCTCAACAGGTTAGCTCCATAGGGATTTGAACCAGCGACTTCCGAGATATCTTGCAGTTGCGAGTCTTATGTCTTAGACAGCTGCGCCACCACGCCCCTACAGTAATTATCCATACTGAGGATTATGGTCAAATAAACCATACTTCCCAGTATGACACATGTGACCAACTATCATCATTTGACATTACCTCAGCATGTATATTCATGAAAATAATTACAATAAGGAAGAAAACAGCAGTGCTAAAAAGATGTAAAGCTCCATACGTGTTGGTGTCTGTACAGACAGGAACTTCTAATGTTGACAAAAATTGCAAATTTGATTGCTTATTAGGTTGCTTTTGGTCTCCAGCTGCATTTATACTCTATCATTTTTTATTATGCTGAAAGTGAATCACACTCATGCTCTGTGTTTACTTTCCTTTTCAGAGCGTCAAGCCAATCAATCGATACCCATCACTTTTGCAAAAACGACATCAAATTTGTGACTTGCTTGTGGATGTTGTTTGTCACATGAATATATCACCCAATCATTACCTACAAACTCAATCTGTTATTTTGTTCATTAATTTAGTCTTCTTGATCATCAACTTTCAAAACAATAATCATCATCATCATCATCAGTTGGCTGTGGAGCAGGCGACTACAAACTTTCTCCTACTATTGCGATCTTGGGCAAGTGAAACAATTTTGTTTGGCTGCAGCATCCCCTCAGTACCTCCCAGGAGGTGCTGGACATACTGTAAGTACAGTGTGCGTGGCCGTCCCGGTTTCCTCTTCCCATGTGGTGGAATATAAAGGGCATATTTTTTCACAGGCTCGTCGTCTTCAAGACGCAGTGTATGGCCGAGAAATTTGAGTTGATGAATCATCAACATCAATTTAATGTCCTACTTCTAAAATGTATTTTGTTCTATTTCAAATATTTCAATCACAATGGCCATGATTAGTATAAAATGCAAAAGTGATGAGTGATGCCCATCACTTTTCAGAACTGATGCATCACAATCACTCGGCAATCTTGTGTAAATTTAGCTTTATCACTTGCAGAAATGTAAAATGCACAAATCTAATTTTTGATGCCTTTTTTTAGATTTTCCAATTAGCAAATCACTCATAGTGCCTAAAAATCATTTTGGAAAATATTGGAGCTAGCTATCACTTATTCAAAATATTAAATTTTGCAACTAGTAAGCATTTTAAACCCCATAGAGCTTTTAGATCTCTGAACAATTTCAAGCTTAATCCCCTTCTGCTCTGCTGACTATTCTTAACATATCTCTGATTGGCTCAATACATGCTATAGCCCTCTTTGTAGATGATTTGGGTAGTAATGCCCAAGGGTTAACCAACTTACCCTGTTTGGCTTCCATCTTTCTGCTTGAGAGAATCAGCCTTTACTTTCTCCTTATGCTGGCTTCCTTTTAAATGCAGATCCCAGCTCCACTGAGCTTTACACACTATATTACATACATGACATTTCCATTTATTTGGATCAAGGTCATCTGAAGTTACTTGGATGTTTATTGGAATCTGTTTAGGCTTCTCTTTAGGCTGTATGATTGGCCGTGATGTGAGAGCCTTGAACGCTGCACTCTGGTTTGCTTTGGTTTCAACTGATTCTGTCTTATTTTTGTCTTCAGTTAAATTTGCCTTTTCCTGTTCATTAGTCTTTCTATCAGCAGGTGTGCGACTTCGTCTCCTTTTTGAACAATGTGATCTATGTGGAGATTTGGACTTCCTGCTTGGAGATCTGGATCTTCTTCTAGGTGACCTAGATCTTCTTCTTGGGGATCGAGATCGTCTTCTTGAGGATCGAGATCGTTTCCGAGGGGATAGTGCCCTTCTTCTCCTTGGAGATTTTGACCTTCTGTTTGGAGAATGGGACCTTGGGGACCGAGATCTTCTCTGTGGAGATCTGGAGCTTTTCCTTTTTTGTGGCGAATCTCTGTGAAGGTCTGTGAGAAGACATTCAGATTGTTCATTTGGAGGTGGGGACTGTGGTCTTGCAGGCATATGTGCTATTTGTGTGGCACTTTCTTCCTCTTGTGATGCACTTTCTTCATCCTACATGTACACAAATAAAACAATTAACAATAAGCATTAAGTAAGTTTTGATGAACAATGCAGTTGTTGGTTATAGGTTCCACTATGGGTACGTCATATACCGGCACAGTATTGAAACAAATCAAGAAATCTATTTGGTCAGTCATACTCATGACAAAGGGTGTTGTCTATGTTTGTCATAGTCAAAAATTGAAAAGTGGTTGCCCTTGCCCACTACTGCTGTATGTAATCAATCAATTACCACCCATCCCTAATACCAGAATGCCTATTTGCTGTGTGTAAAATATATCTTTTTCTCAACTTTTTTACTGACATAGCAAGGATCGGTAAATTATGTCTGAATTTGTCAATAGAAATATGGTAGCATGCATGTCATAATATTATCATTCATTTAAAAGTTTAAAAAGTTAAATCCTTCCCAAGCCTTTCGGCCCATTGGTCGGGCCTATCTCCGTTTCATAACCCTAGGCCACATGTCTGCAAGCAGCAAAGCTACAGCAGGGGGTTAGTCCACTGGTAGCCATGTGTTTAACTTTCCCTACTCCATTCTTTCAATGCCGAACGCCTGGCAAGAAGGCAGTAGGCACCATTTTTAAAGCCTTTGGTATGGCCTGGCCGGGATTCGAACCTGCGACCTTCCGATCGTGAGAATTGGAATGTGTGTATCCTTCTGAGAACAATAATTTTACACACAAATGATCATGAAGATTTACGCTTTATTTCAATGTTTACCTCCGTACTAGACCTGACCGGTGACTGGACACATATCCTGATTCCTTCAATCATGTGGAAACCAACTAGTCTCTGTGCCTGCGGAGCTGTAAGCTTATCTATTTCAATGAATGCATAGCGGATTTTATCTACTATATTCAATATAAGTCCAAACTGACTGAAGTAGTCAAAAATGTGTCTCTCAGTTAGACCAGCAGTGTCTTGAAGATGGAAACCATAGGTGTGCGGGACCAGATCCTGAAAAAAGAATGAATAAAATTAATTATTACAAATAACATTTCAACCATTAAACCAAATGACAGGTGGACTGGGGAATATGCATTTCACTATGATTCTCACTATGATTCATATAAACTAGAATGAATGCTCATGCTAGTACTTTGCACAATAGATTGGATAACTATATGGATCACAAACAAATTCATTAAACTTTCTCCATGTTTTAGTGATATAAAACATATGAGAACAAAGCAGTGCAATACTTCTTCTGCTGTCCATCAAATTGACCTTAATCGTCCATGTAAATGTCAATTTGATTTGATATCTACTCCCTCTTGGTGATTAAGGCCATGTCTTATTCGCTTATGTTAAAATATGACCATTGCTATGTCAACTGGATCATGCTTTCTTTATTATGAACCACTGATCGAAATGATCACAACACAAAGCCTATGGCATATGATTCGGAATAGGTGTATGAGCCTAGGCTTTCTCCCAAGGTATGTGGAATAATCTGGTTGACTAGATTTTATTCATTCTTTCATTTACGATTCCCAGATGATTGAAACTACAACTTACATCACTTTCTTGGCCCATTGCCTCACTGCCTACTCTTCCCATCATGGGAAATCCTTGCTCATTTGGTATCATCGGCTGTATCAAATTTACATCTGGACCAACATGTCTATCCAGGTGTGAAAGGGCACCATCAGCTTGCAGGACTGCAGGTTGGTGGTCTCCCTGATCAGAGAACACAGTTTGCGGCATTGGCATCATTGATAAGGATGATGAGGTCATGCTGGATTCTGGTACAAGGCATTTAGACAACTCTGATGAAGGTGTTATATTGTCGGAAATGTTCACAAGTCCAACAGAAGTTTCTGGTACACCATGCTCACTCATGCTTACCATATGACCCTCAGATACCAGAGGCAATGTTACTGGAGCAGGTATTTGTGCAGTTTCATAGAGTTGACCTTCAGAAACCAATGGCATTGTAACAGACACTGCCTGATCCGTATCATACAGCTGACGTTCAGGTTGGCTGGGGAATTCCCTATTTTGTTGCTGCTCCCTAAGCTGTCTTCCAAGCTGTGCTAAGACATCCAGGGCTTTGGCATTCATTTGAGTATCTCCTTGTTGTAGTTTTTGTTTGATCACAGATACATCTTCCAGCAGGTGCGGTGGTATTACTGGTTCTAAAGGAATGTGAGGTAATTGTTCCATGTCAGTTGGATCTGTAATTGAAAAAAGAGTCCCTTGAATGATTAGTAATTAAGTGAATATTTAAAATAGAAATCTTTGAAGCAATTGTTTTCTAAACAAAAGGACATACATTTTTTTGTTTCATATAAAAATGTTTGTGGGTGTACCCATTATTACTGTGATTGAAATTAACATTCAATGTCAATATGAAGAACTTGATGTTCGTATTGGTTTTTTTTTACTTTGGGTGGCAACTGATTCAATATTACTTGACTATGAAGTAAAATACAGTATCACTATTAGGCCCCCCCCCAAAAAAAATTGTTGTGTTGCCCTCAGCGACTTACCCTAAATCCTGAAAATTGTTTTTTTGAATGACGATTTTTACAGATATATTTAAAAATTGACCATGCCCCTAATGGAAGAAGCATTATTTAATATTAGTGGGGATTTAAAAAAAAAAAAAAAAGAAAGAAAGAAAATCTACCAAACTTTCCCATTTTTCCCACTTGAGGGCAACACAACAATTTATTTTTTTGCCTTATTTACTGCAGATACTGTGTTTGACTTGAAAGGGCATGACTTACCACTAGGACCAGCCATCATCCTGTCTCCAGGGGACCCCATCATCCTGTCTCTAGGAGATCCCATCATCCTGTCTCCAGATGCTCCCATCATTCTTGCAGCAAATATGTTTGCCTGTTCATCTGAGGTGGAAGACTCTAATGCTTTACTTAGACGTGACTGCAATAATCTCTCCCTCAACAGATCTCCACTCACACCACGCATCACCATCTCTTGCTGCACTTGTAATTCAATTTCTCTCTGCATTTGCAATCGTCTCAGCAGAAGCTCTTGCTCTATCTGTAAGTCATGACTGGCCATCAGATCATGCTCTCCCTGCAAAATCAGCAACAAAAGCCACAGATTTATAGTGCAGTCATAAAGATGTTTACTTTAATTTATTCAATTTTACAAATTTGACTAAAATACATCATACAGCAAAGTAAAATTACCAAATACATACAAAAGAAAACAAGAAAAGAGACCCAGTGGTTAGCCTGGAAGAGACAGAAGCATCAAGACCCTGTCACCAAGAGGCGTGACTCCTCCAACCCATTACATATAGATTTGCATATTGCATACATATAAAGATATACTACAGTGAAAATTCCAATTGAATGAACACAGCCTGACATAGCGTGACAACTTTTTTTTGTGTACACTGCATGATGTACGCCAGCGCGCGACTGTGTGTAGGTAACGCTGAAATGAATCCAACCTTGCCAACGCACTCATGATTGGTTAGTATTGTATCCAAGGTTGTGCGTTCACGTTGTACGGTTGTAGTTTGAAAAATGCAAAATATGATCGCGGTTGGATCGAATACAGCTGTTGAAAGCTGTGTTCATTCAATTAGAATTCCCACTGTAATAGTATTATATCTTAATATATGCAATTATATACGCAATCTAGATATTTAAAAACAATGTAAGCAGGGACAGACTTAGGTTTCAGTTTTCAGTGAAATGGCAAATCTAGTGGCCCTGCAATAAATTTACTGGCCCAGCTTTTTCAATATGTTACTGCAAAAAAAACCCACCCAACCTTTGTTGGTGCTTTTGGGGAAAAATCTATATCAATTTATAATCATTTGTCATCATACAATGTGTATCATATCGCAAATATCAAAAAATCAAAATTATTTGATATTCCTCATTTTCAAAATGCAATTCGATATGTCTGATGCGCTCTCAGGTCCCACAAAAAATATGTGGAAACATCACTGTCCGAGCCCTTAAAGTCAAGCAAACCTTAACATTTTAATTTATTTTGTACTGAATATACTCAATGTAGAGAGTATAGTCACTAACACAAGTTCAGTCAGTAGTACTTAGTCCTGCCTTTATTAGTTCCGAAAGTTTCAAACTAGGCGGTATTTGCGGTATCGCTATCATCATCAGATATAATTATGTAGCGCATAGAAGAGCTAAGTAGTACATAGGCCTACTATCATCGTAAAAAGCGGCCGTATATTTCCAACTTGCTAGCAACGCAAGAATAAGAATATAAATATTATACAAAAAAAAACCAATTGAATAAAGATATAATTTTCAAGTGACAGGAAGAGCAGACAACTGTAAATATGACCATCACTGATATCTTGTCTCGTAAGTGTCATATCAGGCTCAAAAATATAGTGGCCCGCCGGGCCAGTAAACTTCCAGCAAAATCCACTGGCCCCGGGCCACCGGGCCACTGCTTAAATCCGTCCCTGAATATAAGATGAAAATCTACTCAGTGACCTCTACCAGTCAGACATGTGAATTGATCTCCCCTCACCAGCTATAACCCAACCTGCAACACCCCATGCTCACCCATCAAACCAACACAGGACATGAAGACATGTAAAGTAGGTCACTCAGCAGGGCTTGTGCATTAGACGCATCAAAATCTCAGTACACGTGCATTATTTTGTACAATTTCACTCCTAGCAGGGATGCAGCTCTACTGGTGCAAACCCAAGCTACCTCAGTTTTTGTATGAGAACAGAAATAGACACTGTGGGAGACCTGAACTTGTACCATCAAGCACTCACTCTCCAAAATCTAGCGCCTTACCGATTGAGCTAACTGCAGATGATCGTCCATGAAGTCTTGCTGCATTTGAGCAGGTTGGTCTGGAAATTCTTGTTGCGGCATATGTGGTCGAGGATCTTGTTCTCGATGGTACCTGTCCACTTCTCTTCCATCCCTTGGTGGACCATCTGCCATCCTTTCATCCTGCTCTTGTGAGTTTCCATCTTGCAAAACCAACTGGCCACGTTGAAGCTGGCTGAACACAACAGCAATTTCTTCTGGACTCATGTGCTTTATCCTCTGGGCCATATCTTCAAAAGTAGCCATCTACAAATGTAATTAACATAATGAAATATTTACATACATTAAAATTAAGTAGCAGAATACCTACAAATAAAACCTATTAAACTCAAGAAGCAAGAATATTACGATAGCCCACAAAATGAGATGCCTTCTTGATCATTAATGACATTGCAAATCAAAAGTTTCGACCCAGATTTGATAAACTTCACCAATATCTTTGTGTCTAATATATTTTTTGCAAAGGTGATATTTTAGATAAGTATCTAGGCATAAAGCCGCTCTATTCATGCATTAATGTGTTCTGCCCACTGTACCCTGTGGATTCGCCTGGGTAGCCAACCTTGATGAATGTAGCAACCCTTGGTTAATCCAGCGGAATCTGTGGATCCCTTGAAGAGAAAGATCGGTCATGGCCATTTTAGGGATGATCACAAACCTTTAGAGTAGGATATTGAAATTATTTTCATTGAAAATGAAATATCTATCCTGGAATTATAGAAACTTTTGGACCTCACTACAGCTAAATTGTTGGCCTAAAGTATTATAATTTTAAGGGGTACTACACCCCTGGCCAATTTTTTTGCCTATTTTGCATTTTTCTCAAAAATTATAGCACATTGGTGACAAGTAAGATATGTATATTATAGGGCAAGGACTACAACTACTGTACTCAAAATTCAGCAACTCAAAGCAAGTAGTTATTAATTTATTGATCAAATATTGGTTTTCCCTCATTTTTGACTGTAACTCCACAACTATTGTATGTGCTGAAATAAAATTTCCAGTGCAGTAGTTGTAGTCCTTGCCCCTATACTATACATATCTTACTTGACCCCAATGGCCAATGCGCTATAATTTTTGAGAAAAATGCAAAAATAGGCACAAAATTGGCCAGGGGTGTAGTACCCTTAAGTATACAAGTATATCTGATAAATCCAACTGTTACATCAGGTACCCCCGGTATGTACTTAGGGGTACCGGTAGGTTAAAAACAGCCTATAAATTAGGGTGATCATTGTTTCATATTTCTTAGGGAACCAGCTTATTTGATGCAGTATGATCTCCTGAGCATTTTGACACCATTTTCATCTAAATTGGCCAAAAAATGAGAAGGTGGTGACCAAAACAAGTATTTGGACAGGGGTCTGGGGGAGGAGGTGTCTGAAAATCAATATTTTCATCAACAATCATATATGCCTGATTCTGTTGGTGTTGATTTGTATGTAATTGATGTCTAGAATTACATTTTTGAAAGTTGCATAAAAATTGGAGTTGTCGTTTTCTTAAAATGGCTGTTTTACATCCAAATAAGGATGTGAGGTCGCTTTGCATAAAACACGCACGCACTCTTTTCATAGGAAATTTCATGCCAGTTTGAAGATAATCACATGTGGCATATCCTCAAGAAATTAGGGCATTATATTTCTTTTCGTTTACAAATTCTGACCATTTAAAAAACAATATAGGTCCTGTAATTCTGTGATCTTGCTTGATCAAAGTTGTCTTGATGACTGACTCCATCACCGGTCACCCTGGACTTTGTTCTCGCTTGCTTCATGGAGCCTCAAGCTTGCAAGGTACCATACGTCACCTGCTTAATTATTGAACAGCTCGGCCCGATCTCAAAAAAATTAACATGGCGGAACAAAATGACCATGCGTAGCAGTTGAAGGACTGGTGAATTAACCCTGTCCGTTTTTTTTTACAGAAAAAACTTATAATAATAAAATAACTTTTTGTAAAATCAATCAATTGGAAAATACCCATGCTATTTTATTTTAATATTTACAATCAATTACCCAAGAAAACATGTAAAAGATAGTGAAACATTATTGATAGCACAATTTGGTTGCACATCATCAATTTGGCAGTGTTGCAAGTATGTATTTAATTACAATATGGCGGCTGCCTCATGATATTGATGTCTGACAATTACTCCAGAAAAATGTACACAAAATGATGTTTTTAGTAAGTAAAATAATGATGAACTGATTTGGAGTATAGCACAGTATGTCAAGAACAATATCCTCATATTTTTGAGACAATAAGAAACTTCAGAAAGAAGTTTTTATTCATATGCATGACATTGACTGTGCCCTGCATGGCAACTGAGTACATCATTGTATTTGTACATGTGCGCAAACAAGTATGTGACGTATTATGAGATACATCCATGTTCTAACTTTCGTATCACAAGCCATCGGTTGTTCATACTAAAGTTAGAACTTTTCGAACAACTTAAGGCCTATGTCTGATTTTAGACTAAAAACTACCTTCATCCTTTTTTAAAGTTTTTCCATCGCTAATTGTTAGAAAACGTTTACTTGCTTAGTCCGCCGTGTCTGGATGTGCGTGCACATCGATCGCGTATATCATGATCATTAGTTTATTAGTGCTTGTTTGCGTAAATAACTTGCAAGAATATGTGCATATCCTACTCACGAGCGTCCATACTCCATTGGTTCTAGCATGACTTGTTTATGACCAAAAATGTTGTTTATGGCATGCCCAGCTATCGGCCAATCACACATGCTATTTATACTAGCTCGTTCACGTAGTGGTTCCGTTGTCCCTGGCCTAGTTCTACACCATGTAAACATAGATTGCATGGCGATCGGAGTGTTATCATCAGAGCACCTCGGACTAGCTATATTCATATTACATGTAATCATGTATAGCGCGTAATCCGCATAATTTATAAATAAAGTAATATAAATATTCAGATTTCCTTAAAGTTTTACAAATTTAAAAGCGTACTGATACTGCTAGCCGTCCAGTGCTTATTATCTCGCACAAGGTCCACTGCACATTGCACACGCTCGACGTCGCGCACGTACACGCGATGGTTACGCTGTCAAAGGAAATTTATTATATGAACATGATGATACCACAGAGGAGTAAGATAGACAGAGCGCGTACCACCAGTCAAAGTCTCCGCCTCATCCGATAATGAGGGCCGATTGTTCCATGAAATGCGACAGGCGAGACTGCTACGCAATTACAGCGTATTTTCATGGTCTATTGCGTGTCGCGAAAACGCACGAACGGCTAACGCTCTATCGCGATATCTGGCGGCACGCATAGCGCGGCGCTGGCGTGATTGTTAGACACCGCACGATCGAACAATCGGCCCTCATGAATATGCGAGAACTGGTAGCATACAATACACGGGAACTTTGACTGGTGGTACGCGCTCTGTCTATCTTACTCCTCTGTGGATGATACTCTGTGCAACGTAATGGTAAAGGTAAAGCTGCCGAATTCTGCATTTGTCACAAAAGAGTGATTTAAAATACTCAGCCTGTGCACTTGGGAACAATTTTATTTACATCCAAGTTGCTACTTTACCTTTTGAATTAGTTCCGACAGCCAATAGGCCGTCTGGCTTATTTAACAGCTAATCATACAAAGTTTAAAATGATTTGATGCATATTTTTCGTAGATCTTGTCTCGGTTTGGCTATTTACCATTTTAAAACACAAGGCTAACATCTCTAAATGGAAATGGTTAGACTTGTCGCAGTCGTTTACAAGTTGGAAATGCATTCACTGCCATTGTCGGGAGAGACAATTACTACCAGAACGACTGGAAATTTAGTCTACATAACTACGGTCACATGCGCTCTGTGTATTAATTGTTTCGCAGCCAGACCATGTAACAGGGATGACAGCTTAACGTTTTAAACACTTTTTTCTTTATTTTTGAGGCTATAAAAACTATGGCTTCGTCAAATGATGCGCTGGAGAACATAAGAAAGGCCTATGGGATATCTGGATCCACTGAATCTAGCAGAAGGAAGGTAAAATAATCATGCTATATTTTAGTCTTGCCAGCAAGACTTCAACTAGCGAGCAACACTTTTTAGGTTTATTCTAGGAACATCTACAAATTTGGTATCACTGTAAAGAGAATTAAGAAACTTAGACAATGGTACCAAAAACAGCTCTATAGCTCAAAGTATGGGGGAGTTATACCTATTTGAAGTTGTGAAGGGTAGCGGTATATCTGGTTCCATACAGCAAGTCTGGTAAGCAGGTACGAATTGAGACGTTGTGAATTGAGACGTCGGAGCCGGTCAAACACAGAGGACTAGCCTACATCCCGTATCCTACTATCACTCAAACAAGCAAATCTCTTCACGAATTCACTCACCTTGCGATCCTACATCATCAGTTGAAACAAACATCTAAGTTTCCAAAAACAACTTTGTCATTCCTCAAAACTACAAGTAACTTCATTAATAAAAAATTGAAATCATACTATTACCCGTTATTGAAAATTTTGTTCGATTTATGTGAACCAAAAGAACGCATTTAGTCGAGTTCAGTTTACCAAAATGGTAGCTCCTGCCTCCTGGTCACCTCAGATATGACGTCAGTATCAAGCTGCTTATTAAACGGTGGATCGGATTGGTTGAAATCAACGCCACGCTTTTGACCTTACAGGGTCAGAGATATGCATATTCATGTATGAAAACAGCGATGCGGATATAGTATCATCACCGAGAACTGAGAATTGCGACATTTTCGATGTTTGTACCGGGAATTTCAGACACGGAGACTCAGCGGAGATTTCAAAAATTCGTCCAAAGGTAACCAAAGGGTTGGGGATCGCATTTTTAACTATCACTAAATGTTTCGGAATTGAGGTCGGCTAAAAAGTAGACAGTTTCGGGGACTGTAATTGGTGTAGATGTCACATTTTGAACAGTGAGCGATAAGTGACCAATTTCATGCTCAGCACAAGTGACTATCTTTACACAGGGTAGGGTAGCGGAATTTGTCTGTCATTTTTTGTTTATGGTACCCTGGATTTATTTGTCTAGCACTTGAATATTTTTACAAGTAACACTTACAAATCTGGTATCAATGTAAAGGGCATTAAAAAAGAAAGACAATGGTGCCAGAATCAGCTCTATAACTTAAAATATGGCCTATTTAAAGTCATGTGAAGTTTACTGGGTTTTTTTGTGAATCATTTTTTGCGTACTATAAATACAGCATTATTTTAGAGACGATGATATTGCCTCCAAGAAATAAATAAATAAATATTGTAAGTAAATAAACAAGTAAATTTAGGAATGAATGAATAAAGGAATAAATAAAAAAAAAATAAACAAATGAATATATGTAATCATAAATCTAATTATGACCCATGCAACACATGTGAACATGTTCTGCCAGTGCCATTAGTTTACTTGTCAACCTCATCTGACACTGCACTACTCAACTTTAGTATTGAAAAAAAAAATACAAAGGAAGTGAAAAAAAATTGAAAAAAAATTATATAAATTCTTAAAGTATCATAGAGTTGATTAAAAGTAGTAACAAAAATAATATCACTTTAATTAAGTGTGCATTTTGCATTTTACCACATACGACATGACCCGATATCGCTTACATCTCCCACCCAAGGCCAGCCCGATCAGGAACAGCACGTGCACCGCCACCTCACCACTTCTCCCGTGTTGTCGTATTTTCACGGACAATTGCAAATACGGGTCATCACAGTAATTCCCTTTGCGCATCTATGCGCGATGGATTTCTGCAGCAGAATGACCACAAACATCTTTAAAATACTCTAAAATTTCATATTATATGGGTGTAATATAGGTGTAATGACCTCCTTTTGCTCCATTTCAACAACTTTTACGCCAAAACCATGAAAATCTTACCTAAAAATAGACTTCAGAAAACTGAAAAATTAGGGCTTTCCCAAAACAAACCCGTCGTGTTTGGTATGAGTGCAAAGGTCACAAAATTCCCTATAAAATGATGACATCATCCAGGTAAGTCTCGTGGAGTCTCGTGGATAAATCCAAATCGAGATTTCGTGAATTTCAAGCAGACGAAAAAATGGCGTCCCGTCGATCGAGTCGCTACGGTCGTAACTCCTGAACTTCAACAAGTTCATGACATTAAAAAACATGCTTAATGTTCTTTTTTTGTGGAAAACTTTACATAATCGGAAAATTCCATCTTTAAACTCTGTAAAAATAATTTCCTATTGTATTTGGAGTTTTGAAAGGATGAGAAATGGTGAGTTGTTTTCACTAAGTTTCACACAACAGATACAAATGCGTAAATCATCGTATGCGCTGATCTCGCTACTTCAACTTCAAGTTCAAGTGGTGCATGCATTGGGTGATGCTACCCTATACTAAAATGCAGTAAACCTTTGACGAGCGATTGTAAGGATACATCACGTATTTACTGCGTTACACGCACTTGTCTCTGATTGGCTGCTAAGGCGATATGTTGTTGCTGAGAGGAAATTTATGAATGAACTGTGCGCCGCGCCGTACGCGTTGTTAGCGCCGAATTTGCAACATCACGGTAGTCGCGCTCGTCAAAGGTTTACTGCATTTGACTATAGTACTATAACCAAAATATTAAATTCTCGATCATGAGAGCCAACTTGGTACGCGACAGTTATTTGCGTCCGAGCGTATTATGTAAATACCGGCGCTTACAGCGCAAACACAGCTTTTGAGAATTGACCAATCACACGGTCGTTGCTATAGCCAAAATAATAAATTCTCGATCATGAGAGCCAACATGGGAACGCACAGTTATTTGCACCGAGCGTACTACGCAAAGACCGGCGCAAACACAGCTTTTGAGACTTGACCAATCACACAGTCGTTGCTAGGCAAGGTCAAGGTTAGGTCATGCAGGTCGCGCGATCGTGTTATTCTATGAAAAATATGCTGACACAGAAGGTACATCCTCTCATGATCGAGAATTGATTATTTTGGCTATAGGCAAGGTCAAGGTTCGGTCATGCAGGTCGCGTTATCGTGTTTATATTCTATGAAAAGTACGCTCATGATCGAGAATTTGTTATTTTGGCTATAGTACAAGGAACTTATACTAGGCCTGGCATTTTCGGGTAATTTTGTACCCGGGTACCCGCCGCAATTTTCGAGTGGGTAACGGCAATACTGAATTAAAAAAAAAAAAAAAAAAAAAAAAATTTTTTTTAAGTTTTATTTTTTCGGTTTTGTAGTGTCTCTGACTTAGACCTAAATGCCAGGATCATTCATGGTTGACCTAAAAAAAAAAAAAAAAAAAAAAAAAAAATTCAAGATATTTTGTTATTTTTTTATATGAAAATTGATCATTTCTATTCATGTCATAGTCTATTAATGATTTCAAAATGCATTCAAATTCAATACATTTTGAAATCATTAATAGACTATGACATGAATACAAATTATCAATTTTCATATTAAAAATAACAAAATATCTTTAATTTATTTATTTATTTATTTTTTTTTTTTTAGGTCAACCATGAATGATCCTAGCATTTAGGTCTAGGTCCAGGGACACTACAAAACCGAAAAAATAAAAACTTAAAAAAATTTAAAAAAATAATTTTTTTTTTTTTTTTTTTTTTTTTTTTTTTTGAATTCGGTACCGGGAGGTATTTCCTACCCGGTAATGTAATCTCGGCGGCGGGTACCACCATCTTACCCGACCGAAAATGCCAGCCTTAACTTATACGATGTCCTCATACATGTAGGCTCATTTACAAACTGATACTATCTGTCCATTGTATAAGACTATTAGTATTACCGTATGGCAGCGTGGTGAAGGAATATTACACAGTCAAGAATAGGCTCCATCATTTTTTTATTCATCAAAAGCGTTGCCGTTGCACGTATACTTACTTTAGGTATGCCAGGCAAACCTTACGGTAACACATTTGCTAGTCAGCGAAATTCGGCTAGACCGGCGACCAAACACAAATACCCAATACATATTTACATAGAAATTGCAATTTTTTTCAAGAACAGGTAGGTCAAGGAAACCTACATAAATATGTTTTCTATACTTCACTTGACCCAAATATATATGATTTTTTATGGTGATGAGACACTCACACATGGAATTTTAGAGGGATTTTGATAGCAGTTCCATTAAAAAAAGCTGCTATCATCATGAGACTAAGATCTAGAAACACCTCTGTAATGTTGTTTTGGGGAATTTTGCTGGCAGAATCTTTTTGATGAAAGTCGATCTTTGAAAAGATGTAACTTTGCCACGGAAAGTGCTATGACAAAAAGGGTTTCAGTTTTGGCTTTCTTTACTCAAGGGCTTTAATTTGATAAATAAAATGATGCAGTTTGATGGCAAATTTAAATTCACCTGGCATACCTACTTACTTAAAGACTGTCCCTTTTCACATAACGCAGACAAAGTAGGGCCAACTTGCCTACAAATGGTCAAATTTTGGGAAGAAATATCTCTGTAATTCGATGTCGTTTTCATATCGTTTATCGGCGATCGTGTTTTTTTCTTCTGAAGTTTGGCTGGTACCCACCACCAGCGTCATGCATGTGACATGACACAGCTAAAATAATTGACCGGAAATCGGGGATCATTAAGGGGGTACTACACCCCTGGCCAATTTTGTGCCTGCCTATTTTTGCATTTTTCTCAAAAATTATAGCGCATTGGTGGTAAGTAAGCTATGTATATTATAGGGGCAAGGACTACAACTACTGCACTGAAAATTCACCAACTCAAGGCAAGTAGTTATTGATTTATTGATCAAATATTGGTTTTCCCTCATTTTTGACTGTAACTACACAACTGTTGTCTGTGCTGAAATAAAATTTCCAGTGCAGTAGTTGTAGTCCTTGCCCCTATATTATACCTATCTTACTTGTCACCAATGCACTATAATTTTTGAGAAAAATGCAAAATAGTCACAAAATTGAGCAGGGGTGTAGTACCCCCTTAAAACGTCAACAAATTTCAAAACACAGAAATCAGTAAACTTAATGGCGAGCGGTCCGAATTTTGAACCATACAAGTTTACGTGGTGAACTAATGCTACCCTAGCTCGAGATACTCTAGCTAAAATACAGGTTTACATTTACTCTCTTACATTAGGTGCATGAAAGTCGATTCCGAGTTTATCGTCCCCCGCCCGCATCACTTTTTGGAAACCAAAAATACCCACGTCAAATTGTTTTCCCCAGTTTTAGCAATTGGAAACATATAGTTTTGTTTGTAAAACATATAAATTCATAACTTGGAAGCAAAACCAGGTTCTTTTCTAACTTATTTAGTCCCTACCTTTCGTGAAAATTTCTTCGTCGCATTTATTTCCATTTTGCTTTAAATCAACATGCATTTTAGGTCAATAATGAAATCTGATGAAATAATGAAAAATGAAAAAGTCACCTCACCAACCTGGAAAAAAAAAGTGACGATAAACTCGGAATTGACTTTCATAGGCCTTATCTTGCTGTATTTCAGCTAGAGCGCCAGACAACAAGCTTCCGGGTTTTTTTAGAACAATAGGCCTACTGTTACGTAAGATGAAGAAGAAACCCGCCCGGAGCCCGCCCTACTCATTATTTCATTGTACTTATTGCAATTGCCTCCACACATAAGTAATCAACACAAAGCTTTTGTGAGGATTAGTGAGTGGATAAGAAATTGACAGCAGAGGATACGGGCAACACGCCGATTTTTAGTTGTCAATCATGCATTGCCGCAACGTTTTAATATTTTACTGCATGGCATTCCGCAAGCACCATGACAAATTATGCCGTATTTTTCCAAAGGTCATCTCATATGAAGTAAGCTGATTGCGATCTGTACTTTTGCAATATTCCGATCGCTTTTGATCACCTATTATCGGCGAATTTGCTTGAAAACATGTGAGTTCATGTTGCGTTTACAAACATAATTAGCATGGACACAAATGAAATTACGATGCAATACATTACAATGCAATTTGAATGCGCAGCAGATCTATAGAAATAAGGCTGTCCGGTTTTTAGAAGCATTTTGAAGCTTATGATGTTGTGGACGTAACAAAGTAACAGAATTTTTAAATTAATGCTGCGTATGCTGATTAGCGCTAATTAAATATTCAAAGTTAACAGATTTTTCTGTCGAATGAAGTATTTTACTTATTTTATAAAAATTAAAGTCAAATTGTATCTTTTAGCTAAATTTGTTTAATGTTTACATGAAATAACCCTAAATAAGGATAATATGCTAATTAATTGCTAATCAAGCGAATTCATTATTTGCGAATTTTGTACTGGGAAATTCCTTTATTTGTTCGTTATTTTATGATTTGAAAAATAATTATCTAGTCTTCTAGAAGAAGAAATCTATTTATAAACGTATGTAATTTATAAAATTAATAAATAAATGATTTAAAATTGAAATATTTAATTAAGGGGTACTACACCTGTGGTAAATTTAGTGACTATTTTTGCATTTTTCTCAAAAATAATAACACACTGGTAACAAAAGTTATGTATATCATTGGGGCAAGGAATCCAATTACTACACTGAAATTTCAGTGACTCAAGACAAGCGGTTCAGTATATATGATAGGAAATGAGGTACATCCTAGCGGTACCTTATATCTTATCAAAAATAACTAACCGCTTTGTCTTGGGCCACTGAAATTCCAGTGTAGTAATTGGATTCCTTGCCCCTATAATATACATAGCTTTTGTTACCACTGTGTTATTAGTTTTTGAAAAAAATGCAAAAATAGACACAAATTTATCGAAGGGTGTAGTACCCCCTTAATGCTATCTTTATCTTATAATTAGCATACAAGGTGTGTTTAACTAGTTCATAGGCTATGTCTACACTATACTTTTCCCATAGAGCACTGTGTAAAACCTGTAAAATGCCCTCAAAATGCTGCCAACCTGCCCACCTTCTCCCTACTTGCGCTAAAATGTGTTACAAATTGTTTTAAACTACCAGTACACAAAATAAGAAAAAAATCCACGAGTATGGCTTAACTTTCATGTTGAGTTGGCATGGAATGACTCCTAAGTAGATATCTTTTTAAAAGTAAAGATTGCCTATTTCAAACCTGTAGTCCAACCTTTTGTTGAAGTGCAGTTTAGCAACATTTTTGATGCGATCGCCTGTCGTGATCTCCTGTATTTACTTCTGAACTTCCATTGCTTTACACAGTGTCATGCTTCAGCGAATCTGACTAGATTACGAATGCAACGGTAAGAGCCTTGAATGTGAAGCTCATCGGTGAGCAAATCGTGGCGAGACTTCTCATTTTGCATCTCAAATTAACTCATCACTTTGTGTCCCTATTGACATGACCTTAAATAGCTCAGGTGGTTTCACTGTCAAACAAAGCTGTAAATATTTTACGTTGCAGATTTGGATATATTTTCATAAATATCATTGCTATACCAAGAGACCATTTTTAAATTTGGCACTCTACTTTGTCTGAATCCCTGCTGTACTTGTACTCCTGGTACATGTACTTGCCCATAAATTGCATAGGTGTACCCCAAAATCCCACCCGTAATAGTAGTGCGATTAACAAGGAAGTATTGGTGTGATCCTCCAGAGCAGGCGGTGCCGATGCAGATCCAGTATTCTGTCAATTTTTGAAACATAAATTTAAAAAAAAAAAAAAATGTGGTTACCATAATTAAGTACATAGTCAAAATTTCTCCTTTCTTTCCTTTTTCCTCTCATTATTTAGTCAAGTGCTGATAGAAGAGGTTCTTCTCCTAGAAGATCTCACCGATCACCTTCACCTAGAAGATCCAGAGACCGATTCAGAGACAGATCCAGAGACAGATCCCAGCGCACCAAATCACCACAGAGACATAGTAAATCACCAAGTAGGCACAAAAGATCACGAGTAGGTCACCATGGAAACGCAAGACATCACCGTTACAGGTCAAAGAGCAGACATGGCAGATCTAGATCACGTTCAAAGAGAGATCATCTGTTGGATCAAGTAAGTGTTAAATGGTGGTTTCAATGGTTTTGCCATATCATATTTTAAGGAGGAAACAGGATAGTATTCCTTATATATACCAACCTTTGTTGTGGGGGCCACCTTAATTATGAACCACATAATTCTAGTTATGCTTTAGGGATGGGGTATGAACGTTTGGACAGTATTTATTGTGGGACATTAGAGCACATCAGACATATCGAATTCCATTCTGAATCAGAGACAGATCCAGAGACAGACCCCAGCGCACCAAATCACCACAGAGACATAGTAAATCACCAAGTAGGCACAAAAGATCACGAAGTAGGTCACCATGGAAACGCAAGACATCACCGTACAGGTCAAAGAGCAGACATGGCAGATCTAGATCACGTTCAAAAGAGAGATCATCTGTTGGATCAAGTAAGTGTTAAATGGTGGTTTCAATGGTTTTGCCATATCATATTTTAAGGGAGGAAACAGGATAGTATTCCTTATATATACCAACCTTTGTTGTGGGGGCCACCTTAATTATGAACCACATAATTCTAGTTATGCTTTAGGGATGGGGTATGAACGTTTGGACAGTATTTATTGTGGGACATTAGAGCACATCAGACATATCGAATTCCATTCTGAATACGAAGAATGTCCTTTTGATATCAAATAATTTTTGATTTTTTTTAAAATTCACAATGTAATACACATTTTATGGCAAATGATTAAAAATTGATATTTTTTTATAATTATAATTATATTTAACAGTATTCGAAGCAAACTTTATAAATCTGATGATTTATACTTGATGTATATGTAGGTGGGATGAAAAGCTGACGATCAATTGAAAATTTTGACCTTTCGTATCGAAGATCTAAAAAAAATTAAGTCTTTTTGGGAAAAAAATCCATATCTTCAATAGGAAAGGTCAAAATTTTCAATTGATCATCGGCTTTTCCTCCCAGCTACATACACTTTAAGAATATATCATTAGATTTATAAAATTTACTTGAGGACTGTTATCAAAATGTGAAAAATATCAAATTTAAATAATTTATCATAAAATATGTATTATATCGTGAATTTCAAAAAATGAAAATTATTTGATATCAGAAAGACATTCTTCGTATTCAGAATGCAATTCGATATGTGTGATGGGCTCTCATGTCCCACAAAAAATACTGTCGAAACGCTCAAAATGCTCATTCCAGATCCCTTATACATTAGATTTGCACACTCGGCGCTTAGTGCACAGTTTTGGTACAACGCATTATACAGATCGACAAACAACCACACATTTAGAATAGAATTATTTGGAGGTGCATTTTCCTTCCATTAGCAACATGCACACATGGCTGATTCAGTACTCTTTGGTTCTACTTCATTGGTTTGTCCTTACAATGGGTAATCTGCCATAACAGTATTTCTTACAGAGCCTCTGATTGGTGTACATGATAACCAGTAACCAATCAAAATAGAGCTATTAGAACTCATAGCAATTTTCAGCTTAATCACCTTCAGCCCTGCTGGTTATTCTTACGGTATCTCTGATTGGCTCAATACATGATATACACCTCTTTGTAACCAATCAAACTAGAGACTGATAATTTGGCCGGTAGTGCCCTTTGTGATACAAAAGGTGTTGATACTACGTTACCGGTAGGATTTGAATCAGGACATGTTTTGTTGATATTGGGTAAAGACTGCATATCCCCATAAACTTGGCTAGGCTAGCTGTCTTGAACCAAGAACCATAAAACCTACTAAAAGGAAAGGGTTCCTATGAGAGTATACGCTGGCCAAGTTACGTAATTAATCGGACTTACTACCATAGCAATAGGTACAAACAATTTTGAATATACCGCGCTGCACTACAAGCAGGTTACACTCATCACCTGTCGTCAATCATATAATAGATTGAATACAATACCGCTCTTTTCAAAGAGACTAACCTTACAGGTGCAAGTGATTAGCATTTCTTTGACATCTATGGTTCAATGCAGAGGTACTGCATGAGCGTAGTAGTGCAGCGATATAATCAAAAAAATTTTTGTACCTATTGCTATGGTAGTTAATCCGATTATTACGTAACCTCGCCAGCATATTACTTTTGATGTTGTGGAGTGTTTGTGTTTGTTGTGTGTATTTTTTTTTTAACTTTTGATCAACAACTTTGTTTTGTTTTTTCAAGTTGGTTAAAATAAGGGTTTTCTCCTTTTACTTTTTCAGAAGATGATTATACAAAGTCAAATATTGATCCAAGAGAAATGACAGATATTGTCAAACACATTGAATCTGGAAATGCAAGCTCTAAAACTGTTAAACTGCTTGCTGAATTGGGCCAAATATTGCGAGAGAAAGATGAATTGAAAGCTGGACGTGATAAACCGGACACAGCCTCCAGATCAGGTTCAAGTGATAGGCATAGTGCAACTGCGTCTTCAATGCCGTATGGGAGTCTGCCAGCTCCATCAGGACATCAGGCTAGCTATAGTTATCAGTATGGATCGTATAATACAAATTGGCCACAAAGCGCATCAACTTCATCATATGAGACAACTGCTACAGGAGGATACACAAATATTCAACAGCCAATGCAATCTAGTTACAGTGCCCAATCATATGCAACAAATTGGCCAACAACGACCTATGACAGTTCTGGACAGACTGGAATGCGTGTAGGCGGTAATACTGCCTCCGCTTACACAGGTTACACATCAACAGCAAATACTAGCGGTAATTTACCAGTAGCACCAACAAATCAAACTTATCCCACTGCTGTGAATACCGTTTATCCAGACCAGGGCGCACAGTACTCCAACAATGCAACAGGTTCAGCAGGATATTCACAACAACATACCATTCCTGGTATACCTGGAAGGCAAACTCCTCCTCACAATCCAGACTTACTCTCATCTGAGTTGACTCCTACTCAGAAGAACCTATTATCAGATTGGCAAATGATCACTGATACCAGTGTTAGAAATACTGATTTGGCTACACCAACACAGGGCTATCAGGAAAGAATGTCTCAGCGATGATAGATGATTTGGGGTTGTCAAACCAACAGCAACATGATACTGCACAGGTATGTTGGAATCACAGAAATAAATAAGAGAATTTGAATGAAGTAATATTTATTTGAACTGTAAAGAGATATTTTGATGATGGTGATTGGATTTCTGAGCCAGTTTATGAATCTAGGTCAAATGTTTTGCACAGAAAATCACATAATGTTGTTGGGCTGAAAAAAAACCCTATGTGTCATTGGCCCATGAACATGTTTAGAGCAAAACCTTCCATGTAACCGGTTGGCAGTTTTGTTTTAAACATGTTCAGGGGCCACAAACACATAGGAGAGTTTTCCTGCCCAACAATGATAATGGGATTTAAAAGCTGTCATATGCTGTCTTCTTTTTTCATAAGTTTTTTTTTCTCCCTTCATTACAGCAATTTCCATCCAACCTCTTGTATCTGCAAGGCTTATCTAGTCTGACCAAAATGGACCTGCTTCTGTACTTCAGCAAGTATGGGCAAATCAAAAGTGTTGAGGTAGAGTCTGATAGTGAAGGTAGAGGTCATGTAGAGTTTGATAGCATGGATCAGGTGAAGAAAGCCTACCAAGATGGACTTGGCATGGGACACTCAGGACAATCAAGTCATCTGGTTAAGACTGTTCTATTCCAGTGCAACTTACAGAAAGAATTTGAAGTAAGACCATAAATCATATAAGACTGATTTTGACTTCACAACACATGTCAAATCTCATTTTGTTTGTTAATTTTTGTGATATTTTAAGGGTCATTTAAGACATTTTTGGAAAGAAACACGTCCTACAGACCGACCATAAAACTTTTTTTTACCTTGATATAACCATCCTATACAGAGTGGGCATGAACAGGTGTAAGTTGGCATAATTTGTCATGCAAAGACATGCATATAATCTGACTTCAAACAAGTTGTTTCTACTGCGGTATGTGCTATGCATCGAGCGTATGGCACGGAAGTGAAAGCAGTCACAGTGAGTGGCTGATCTTCAGTCATGACACAAACATGGTTGCCCCATTGGTCATTGGTGCATAGATTGATTGATTGATTTCAGGTCTCCTGCTGCAGGCTTTTGCAAAGACCCTTCACACTGCTGCCGATCGATCATGTAAAAAGAATTAGGTCATGCCTGTGTCGCACAATGCTTTACGCAGATTGATCAGCAAATGAGGTGCTGATGTGATGATGACATGATTTAATTACCCAAGTAGAACCCAACTTTATATTTACACCGTAAACTGCTCCAAATCGAGCACTGCGAAAGATCTTTGCAAATGGGTGTAGTATAGAAATACCGTAACCACTCGGGTATAAGCCCACCTTCGGCTATAAGCCCACCCCCTATTTTTCAAACCATTCAGGGAACAAGGGTGCACTCGGGTATTAGCCCAGTAGTCATTTTGACTCAATTTTTAAATCATATCAATGCTTTTCTTTCACATTTAAGAACAAATATTTTAAAAATATCAGTTAAAAGTTAAGTTCCATACTTAAAATTGTAAATAAATTGACAAAGATGATAGAAATTACTGATACATTGGGCATATACAAATGGGGAAGATTTTTCTTATTTTTAAATTCAACTACTAGCCCCTCCTCGGTTATAAGCCCACCCCCACTTTTGAAGTGAAATTGCCCATCTAGGGGGTGGGCTTATACCCGAGTGGTTACGGTAATTAAATTTTTAAACAGCGTTGAATTATGACCATGGACAGCCCAAGAAAGCTTCCAAAAGGAAGCTTGTTTCCATTGGGATCAGTGACAGAAGAATTATAAAATATACTTTAGTACCTTTGTATTTATTTCATTTATTTGATTGTTTGTGTTAATTTCTTTAGGTTGCTACAAGTAATCCCTATGAATTACATGTGAGTGGCATACAGAATGATATTACTGAAGATGATCTCCGAAATTACTTTGGTCTGTTCGGGACCTTGACTCAAATCACTATGAAAACAGCTGGCTCTAGTGTTGTCGAGTTTGAATCTCCAAATCATGTTGAGTTAGCAATAAAGGCTGGACAAAGCAGTGGTGAAGCAGGCATGTGTACTCATTGGATCAAGGGGAAAGCTCTCTCATGCAAATCAAGATGTCCTGAGGTGAGTACTTAAGCTGTGATATTACACGGCACTAACCTGCAGAATAATACCAATATCATACTAAGCAATTCACCTTTTCGGTAAATCCCGTAATTCTTTGCCGTTACACATTGTTACTGGGTGCTTCACAGCTTTGAAATATGCAGTTAGATGTTCGCTTAACGATGTGCACATGGGTGTGACATCAAATGACAGCATCTAGAGTCTAGCCGCAAAGAATTATAGGACTAGGGGGAAAGGTAAATCTCAAGGAGCATAGTGTATTTTGTGCTGTAACTTAACGGAAAGGCGATTGCTGATATCTGATCAATATGTCGCTAGCGTGTCCTAGCGTCAACCATACTTGTTTATCAATCCAATTTAACCGCAAGTAAAAGCATGGAAATACAAGACGCGCTAGATGTACATCTATGCAACAAGTTAAGAGTTTTAGTTTTGCGCCAACACAAAGCGCCACAAATTCCACAGATAGCTGTATACGATGTATACAAGATTTTTAGTAGGCCAGAAATTCAACAATCTTTCAATAGACAACTGGGCTAAGCATGTTAACCACAATCCAAATTAAGTAGTCCACTTGGGAAGCTAACAGAGAGAGTATGTATAGTTATTGAAAAGATCAGATGTGAAAATCTATCAATCATACACAAATTAATACAAATCAAAGTTTAATGCTTAAATGTAATAGTCAGAGTATGCACAATGGGCAAGTGAAGTACAGAGAAGTTGAAAGCATGCTTTAATAACTGAATATGCTTTGCAAAAGCCTGTCACGTTGCTAGAAGAGCATTAGAAATAAAAAATGCACTTTCTGTGCATGCATTTGCAGGGAGAACCTTGTTTTTGGTAGCAAGAGATGCGTTTAAAGACAAAGCATAGATGCATACACCAAACAATTGCCTCAACACATTGAAGTTAGTGACTCACCAAGATGAAAAATAGCAACAAAAATGTAGTTTTAATTATGAATAATTTTCTTTACTTCAGAACTGCCTACTCATAAGCCGTTTGAAAGATCTGACAGAAGGTCAGATTGAGAAGTACTTCAGCAATTATGGAGGAGTGACATCCGTGGGCATCCTGCAAAGACTAGAACACCAAGGCTTATATAGATATGGATTTGTTGCATTTGAGTCAGACCTTGCTGCAGATACTGCTTACAAAGCAGGACTGAAATGGGAGAAATCAGAGCATAATATTAACAAGAGTTTGGTAGAATGCTTCAGACCTGTCAATGATGGTGTACAGGTGAGTGGATTTATGCCTGTGGTCTGAACAAGAGTATAGTATCTGGCTCAATTGATCTTTTCGGTAAATCCCATAAGCCTTTGCGAGTACACCTGAGATGTTGTCATTTGACGTCACACCGACTTGCAATGCGCAGTAACGATGTTCGATAAACGATGTGTGCATTGGCCTGATGCGTACTGACGTTCAAATGAAGACATTTCAGGTATACTCGCAAAGGCTCATGGGATTTATCAAAAAGGTCAATCTGATGTCTGGTGCATTTCAACGTGCATTCCTTGGCTAGACCACCTTCAAACATCATTAGTCCAAGATGTTAGTTAAATGTATATAGCTCCTTGCAAAATTTGTTTTCTACCCGCATGTTTCCTGACAATATGGCCAAAGTACTTTTTCTTTCTCCATTATATCATGCCATTTTTGATGGTAAATCTTGAACACATCTTGTCTAGAAACCAGGAATTTGTTTTCCTGTCTTTCCATTTCATTCTTGGTCATAGCCCAAGACCCACGTCTGTTAGTAGTACACAACTGCACGTAATAGGTGCACCTTGAGATCAATGGATAGGCCTTGGCTTTTCCATATCCTTGGCATGCCTTGCACAGTTATCCTTGCAATAGCCCGTCTTCACCGATGTTGTTAAAGGAAGTCTCCAGCAATCACAACATTAATTAATTAATAGTAAGAAAAATAGTTTTCAAGCAGGAATCACATTGTTTATTTAAAACAAACTCATAGTGACCATAAAAACGAATAAAAACATCTGTCTCTCAACACGGGATATTCAAAATTCCCGGGTGCCGAAATTGTCGAGTGCAATGACGTCCAAGTAATACAATGAAGGCTAATGACATTTGATGACAAGTAACCATTATGTCATTGCATTTAGACAATTTTGGTGCGGGAATTTTGAATATCGCATGTTGAGAGCCGACTGTTTTTATTCGTTTTGTATGGTCAATATGAGTTTGTTTTAAATAAGATCATATGATTCATGCTTGATAATTATTTTTCTAACATATAAGGCATAATGTTATGATTACTGGAGACCCCTTTTAATCATTGAGCCCAGGTATTCAAATTGCTTCACCTCAATCTGGTCACAAACTCATCTTGGCTCCCTTCTCTCTACAACCAGTATTATTGTCATCTTTGTGTTCAGGAGGAGGCCTTTTTCTTCACTGGGCACTTTGACGTATTGCAAAGCTAAATACATGCTTATCATTTAATTACAGCAATTCAACCCATGTAGGCTATTTGTAAAAGATGCACACAATGTTACGGACATGGATATAGCCCTGTACTACAGCAAATATGGTCAGATGAAGGACATCAAGGTAGCTAATGGCTGTGGTTATCTAGAGTTTGCAATGCCTCATGATGTGGAAGCTGCTTACAAAGATGGACTCACAAAGAAATCACATCACTGTATTGAACAAACAGTCATAGACTGCAAGGTAAGTTTAGTATCATTGATTTTGGGTTAATAACCTAGTATTTAGTATCAGTTGTTTTGAGGGCATTGTGAAAATCACCCTTGGAGCTGAAGTGCGTACCCCGAGTGCGCCCCAAGGAACATTCTATGGTACAAGCAAAATGTTTAGATTTTTCACAATGGAAAACATATAACTGATGGAAATTTATTAACTTATTAATTTGTAACAGTCACTTCTCAACTTCTCACTTTAGAAAACAACAAGATTTTTTTTTTCTTTGATATTTGTAAAGATAACAATTTTCATTTTGACCTATGAAAATTGAACAGGATAAAATGGGCTTACTGCTAACAACCAATTAGGCCATCTTAATTTCCCAAGTTAAAAACATAATGCAGAGTTTTTATTTTTTACTTTAATTTTTGTTATTTGTGGGATGAGCTTTTCGACAAGAATATACCACCTTTTCATCTTTCAAGAAGGTTTCACTGTGGTCAAGATGAAGAATTTTATTGGGATTGACATTTTAGGCTATTTTGACATCTGGCAATGTCAGACGTGAGATTTTTGTGTGGTGGATTTGGAAAAAATAAAACAGCGTAAAATAATGAATAACACACAACAAACGGGCAATTTTACTGATGCAAACAGGGCATTTAAGATGAACTATTAGAAGATGGCCTTACTGCAATTGGAGGAAAAACTTTTCAGTCACCATTGTACCATGTAGTCCCTGTCACCCACAGAAGTCATTGATTGATATCAATAACCCCTGTGTGTATGTGTGTGTAATCATTATCAGCCTGTTACAAACATGTAAGGGATAGCTTCTCCAACCGCCTTTTGTCCGCCGACACCATGGTGGAACTGATGATTGGACCTGGTCTCTATTGTTCAGAACAATGATTATTATTGAATGCAGTTAAACTGTCGGTTCTGACAGTCTGAAGCCATTCCTAATGTGTCTTTGAAGGGCATATTGGGCTATTCCGGTTACAATCCATAGACCCCCTATGACAGATATGACAGGGAGTGTGAATTTTAAATGGAGTTCCCTGAATGGAATTAAGGTTGTGTCTACCTTAGGGGGTGTGTGGATATCAAGTAGAATTGCCTATTTACACACTACATTATTCTTGGGTTTTTTATTATTTCAGCCATTTGTTGGAACTGTTGATACAAGTACAGGGACAAACACCTCTTCAGTACAGCAAAAACAAGCTCAACAAGTACCTGAATCCCCTGCCAGCTCCACCTGTAATGATGCTTTAATGCCAAACAGATGTGGTAATGTCTTGTTTGTTGGTGGTGTACCTAAAGGAAGAAAACGAGAGCTTATTGCATACTTCAACACATATGGTTTAGACAGATTTGAACGTGTCCAGACTGTATCAGAAAATTTTGGTTATCTGTATTTTCACACCGCCGCTGAAGCAGAGGCAGCATTCCAAGCTGGTGAGCCTGTGGAAGGGGATATAAAGAGACGACACAACATTGGGAGCTGTCATGTGTGGCTTTCTAAAAAAGGAAAATCACGCAATCCCAACAGCAATCCCAACAATGAGGTATGTTATGTAACAGAAGACAGTAGCTGCAGGCATGAGAATTTTTAGGCAGTTTTGTTGTCCAAATTTACCCATTTTTTTTTTCACATTCACACATTTTTTCAGGCAGTTTTTAAAAAATCATTCTCATACCTGTAGCTTACATGCGGAAAATGGTATCATTATCAACTAACAATCCACATAGAAACTAGGAAATCATGCTGTCCATGTACAGCAGATTTTTTTTACAACAAGTTACTTACTCACCATTGTCTTTTGTGGCTAAATTTGATTAGGAGAAGTCCTTCTGTAAGAATATCCTTTTAAAATAACAATTTGGGTGAAATTTGTTGCCAAAAATGATGAATAAATGTTATTCCACCATATAAATTCCTCTGATCAAACTTACCACCCATTAGCACATGGCAAACTGCAGCCTGTAGGCCTTTACATACAACATGTAACCTTATAGTCTGCATCAAGTCTTTAAAAAAACCCAATTTATTTCTTTGATACACTTCACTGATCAGGTGCTTTTCAATACACTGGTAATGGAAATTTCCATACTCACTGAAAGAGCTGGGCTTTAGGCCAACAGTGTTAATAATGTTTGGTTTTAGCCAATCGGGTTATGACATGGTGTCACTTAAGCCTTGACAGATAGAAAAATGTTGCCCGTACAAGCTTCAAGACACATTATGGAGGGGGAAGAATAGCTATGTTTGGTCAAATTGACTACTGGTAATATTATTTGCTCCACACAAGGGGTTTAGCACTGACACTTGGGTGCAATATATGGAAACATTTATCAGTCTACAAAATATAAACATTCTGAGACATGAATTTGACAAATTGGAAATTGGAATAAGGGGTTCAATGTATTTTGAAAATGATGCGTTTGTGTGAATTTTCATAATGGGTGCAGTTATCCTTGTTTTGAAATGTGTGTATTTTTGACAGCTCCTCCAGGTTATCCATGTACACTGTCTTTGTATAGATTAGCTGGACACATCACACATGAAGTGTGATGTATGCAGACTGGATATACCTGTAGCTAACATGGCAGCTTCATTCCATTTGGCAGCAATACCAAAATAATCAAAAACAGGATTTGCAGTGGAGTTGACTCTCTAACTCCTATAGATTTAAAATGATAAACTATTGATTCATTACACACTGCAAATTTATAGATTATGTGTAAAACCCAATAGCAAGGTTAAACAAATCTTGGTTGCTCTCACCTAGTGTGTAGTACACCATGGAGGGGTACCTTTGTATGAGCTATACAGGTGTGCTTGCTTTCTGCTTTGACATTACATATTTCAGGCTGCTACCTAAATGGCCTATATTTTGGTCTATGACAGTCCACGCTCATATACTGCTTTATGTTAAATTCCAACTGAAAATCTCAGTTGCATTTTAAACAATTTGATCCATGTTTTGAGAACAAATTTCTGAATTTCTCTTTAAGCACCATTTCCAAGTTTTTGGATAAAAATTGTAGGAAAAAGTTGAAATGCTTACATCTGGTAATTAAAATATGATGCTTAATATTGCATAAAAAACTAAAATAATAAGTCTCAGTTTCTGAATAAATGATTTACTGCTTTTTTCATTTTTTGAATTTGTTCAGGATCAAAGTTTAGGCAAACATTTTGTGGTACTTTATTCCAAGTAATTGCAGACCTTGTTAGGAAAAGACCTTATGGCATCACTAGTTGAGTGTCAGTGTGTCAACAGTGTGTCCGTCAACAATTATGCAAGGCAATCAAACTTGAGCCAAATCTGCATTAAGGGAGCTTGCATGTAACAGTAATGGTGGTGTTCAAGGTCACATACTGAGGTCACAAGTCATTTGAGGTCAACTTGTAAATAGGCTGAAAATACAAAATCTGGGTACAAAAAAAATTATCTTTCACATGAATATTTACTATCTGTAGTATCCACTACCCATAGTTCTTGTATCAGATCCAAATTTGAAACACAACCAGTATCAATCAAATTGTCATAACATGACTAGGTTTAGATTTATGATGGGTCATTGGAGTGAGGACTTTCTCTTTGTGTTGTGTTTATATTGGTGAAATATACCCCTGGCAGTATATGTCTGTTTTCTTTTGTAGTACCGTATTCGTCCGAGTATAGTCCCACGTTCGAGTATAGTACCACCCCCCATTTTTCGAAAAATTCCAGAAATTGTACCTAGATGCTAGGATCATTCATGGTTGACCTAAAAAAAAAAAAAAAAAAAAAAAAAATTCAAGATGTTTTGTATTTTTAATATGAAAATTGATATTTTGTATTCATGTCATACTCTATTAAGGATATCAAAATGCATTCAAATTCAATTTTTTTTAGGTCAACCATGAATGATCCTAGCATCTAGGTCTAGGTCCAGGGACACTCCAAAACCGAAAAAAAAAAAAAACTTAAAAAAAAACAACAAACATTTTTTTTTTTTTTTTGAAATTAGAGTATAATCCCACCCCCCAATTGTGAAAAATGTTCACCAAAAACGGGTGGGACTATACTCGGACCAATACGGTAAATTGAGCAGTCATGTGATAATGGTTGACCGAAGGTTGGGTATTGAAGCCATATATCCCTTAGTACTTTATGACTACATTTTGTAGCATGCATGAAATCAATTACATACATGTTTCATTGTTTTCCCATCACAGGACATCTCACAGCGTCAACTAGTGGCAGTGGGCAGGATACCAAAAAACGGCGGTGCTATTAAAGATCATTTCAGTCAATATGGATTTTTTGTTAAATTTGATATTAGTTTTGGATGCCCAAAGCCATTTTGTATAATAAGATATGAAAATGCCATTGAAGCCCGTGCAGCTTTTAAGGCTGGTGTAAGATCAACACATCTTGGACAACTAGTAAGTCAACACAACATTGGACACAACTTAAGAGATGTTATCTTTGTCAGAATTCAAGGTGGAAAGTATGAACAGGTAAGACAGATGTCCCACTACCAATACCTCCTACCCACTATAACATTTGTGACCGTCCACCACATATGAGCCCAGAAGTTAGCCCTTCACAAAGTTAAGAGAGTTGGAAAGATCATACCTGAAGCTACAAACTGACACTTCAACCAACCTTATATGATATCCTGAAATAAAGTTACATTTCTTCAAATTTTGCCTTACAACAGGGCGCAACACTTAAAAAACTGCACTTACAGTAATTCTATTATTTCTGTTGAAACCAGCTCCATAAATGTAAATTTTTAATTACTTTTAGTTTTTGTACAGCTGTATAACCTGGCAGCTGTATAAGAAAGGTGTGAATTATTTCAAATCTGTTCAAATATAATTTTTCTCAAAATGTGAAATTTTTGGATATTTTGCACTGTAGCTTCTGGGCTCATTTGTGGTGGATGGTCATATTTATCATCTTGGCAAGGTAGCTATTTCACACGTGAATCAATGCATCTTTAACCAACAATAATGAAAACATACTACTTTTTACAACTTCAAAAAGAAATTGGTAAATAACTATGACAACAGTAATTTTGAATTAAATTCCCCAGATATAATAATAAGTGGGTTTGCTAGGCCTGATACTGCCTATCTTCTCGTTTCTCTCCTATATTATCTGCACATATTAATGTACAAAATTTATTTTAAAAAATATAAATTTATAGGAATTTGGTTGAAAACCTATTATCAAAACATATTATCAAAGTGGATTTAACCCACCATGAGTAACACACAAACATAGAGTTGTCATGATATATACCAGAAGGCCAAACTCTCCTTGTCTCCTGTGTGAGAGAGAGAGAGACATATGCAGATATATGTGACCTGTTACAGCAGAAGGTACCTTAAGTCGGGTGCTACATATGTCTTATTTTCTAGTGCCAAGCACATTCTAAACCAATCATTACTCCTATTGTTGAAGAGGATAATAAGCTTGTACCTATAGTCTATAGAAATGTTTGTCATACATCTCCAGTCTTTTTTTTTACTATGGCTAATCCCTGAAGTGGTAAAAGCATTGTATTGTATTTGTGTTGGTATGTATTAGCCACCAACTAACAATGAGAGGACATTCTTTGACCTTGTTTACTTCGGGATGATTTGAAATGACCGCCACTTCAGATTGTTATGATTGTTTGAAGTTTTTATTCCAACAATGGGGAAAAGAAAACACATGTAGCAGCTGACATAAGGAACCTTTCGTTGAAACGGGTCACATATAGGGTGGAGGTCTGCCTCTACAAAAAATGTACTTACACAAAACCATGGTGCAAGTATTTGTTTTTTGTTGCGTTCAATGTGAAAACGGAAATCTAAGATATTAATGGTTAAGAGAGGAATATCCATGTCCATATTTGGACTTTCTCAGGTTAATTAGTGTCAGACTGTTTGAAACATCAATATTCCACCCTGTTGTAACCTTTTTTTATGTGTTCATTTTATGTGTTTAGAGTGGAGAAAGCACATCCACTGATGTGCAAGTGGATTCAACAACTTCATCAACATCAAGACCTCCTAAGAGACAAAGAAGTTCATCTCCAAGAAGAAAATCCAGATTTTCGTCTCCAAGAAGATCTCCATCCCCAAAAAGAAGTTTTCCATCCATGAGAAGAAGATCTCCATCTCCAAAAAAGAGATCCCCATCTCCAAGAAGAAGATTTCCGTCTCCAAGAAGACGATCTCCATCTCCAAAAAGATCTCGATCGCCAATGAGAAAATCTCGATCTCCAAGGAGACATTCTCATGCCCAACTGGGGAGATCACAGTCCCCAATTCAAAGATCCAAGTCACCAAGAAGAAAGTCCAAATCTCCTCCTAGAAAAGTGCAATCAACAGTTCATGCCCCTGTTAGTATAACAAATATTAGTGAAAAATCAAAACAAGTTTTAAGATGGTTAGGTGGGAAAGACAGTGCAGGTGACTCATCAGTTGTGACCATACCAAGTGAATCAAAGTCGAATGCATCTCTGCCAGTCATACAGCCTCCGCCAGTCATACAGCCTCCGCCAGTCATACAGCCTCCACCAGTCATACAGCCTCCAGAGAAGACAGTTATTCCAATAAACCTGAAAGTGACTCCACAAACGCTTGACTCGAAGGAATTAAAATGTAGCTTGTGTAACGTGGTGTGTAAGAACGCAATGAGCTGGAAACTGCATAGTAAAACAGCCAAGCATAAGGAACTAGTGGCTAATAATCTGAAACAAAAGTCCAGCCAAAGCAACCAAGGATCTGAACAAACTCCAAGGTAAGAAAAATGGGGACAGTTTTCTACTCTCCACACGGGTGTCTACTGCAGACGACAAGTTCCAACATTTTTCTTTAAATGTTGGAACTTGTAACTATGCTAGATCCCAGAGTTCCTGTAAAGTGTACTGAGGCTTGTGGATTAACGTCTAAGCATTGTGCCTGTGCATAGTGCACAATAAATCACTGTGCTTTTTTTTTTAATTTTAAATTTGGAATCCGCATGAACAATATCTTAAAACGAGTACAAACAAGCCCAGTATTGGTTCAGTGGTTATTATTTTGAGAAAATATCTCTCAGACTTTTAAAGTTAAAACCTATTATAGCCAGTATGCAGATCATATAAGGACATTTCTTCAAGCTGTTGCAAGTGTCTGGGTAACCATGCTAGATCCAAGAGTTCTGAAAAAAAAATGCAGGGAAAGGGATCTGAGACTACTATATGTGACACGATCTGGTCCATGGGGGCCAAAGGAGGCATTTATGAAAATTGAGTTACTGTAATTATTACATTTAATAACCATTATACATACAATAGGCTAATATTTACTGAAAACACCAAAGGTCTAGCATACTAAGGTTCTAAAGTTATGAAGTTTTTTGATGTCTATTTTCTTATGTATTTCATTGTTTTTTACTCCATATTTTTACCTTTATCTCAGTTTCAAATTTGCCGCCTTTGGCCCCATAGACCAGATCGTGTCACATATATTAGTCTGACAGTCCTACTGTCTGACTAAAAATATACTTGTACCATCATTATCATATATCACACAGATACCCTGTCAGAGGATATATCCAAGTCAGTGAGTATGGTGCAAATGGAGAATGGGTACATAACCGAATCTGGCAAAAGTATTTTCATACCCATTTAACATGAAATTGCTGTCGCAAAATGCACACGGAGTGACACAATATCCTACCTAAGACTCACACAGAGGCTTGGCTAAAATAAAATGCCAATAGAGGCCGTCAGCGTGACGTCATTTGCCTCCATCTTGTGGGTACACTCTGTGATGGCTGTTCGATCTCCATGCATGGACAACAAAATCACCGTGGTTGATGTGTGATAACAGCTGCGTGCCAAGCAGCGCCCTGCGCGTAGTGTCCAACGCATGAACCCGCAGATCATTTGTACCTACAAGATGGCGAAAGGCTGACGGCCTCTATATCCTTTTTACAAATGAGTTGCATTTCTTAAGGTCAGATGCACACATGTGACGTAATGCCCACTTACAATGCGAGGACTATGCTTAGTTTAAAACAATTCGGCATTTTACTACAGCTACCACCCCATCCATCTGTTATTTGCCTGTCTTGGTGTGCCCCAAGTCGGGCAAATTTAGTGATTTTAACACATTCTAAATTTTGATGTTCTGTGAACTAGGACCAAAGGAAAATTGATGTAAATAGAAACAGCACATTTGAATGTGATGACCCCCAGTAGGTGTAGAAACCAGGTTTTATGGTCAGTGATTTCGGTGAGGTGATTCTCATTCAAACAAAAAGAAGCGCTTATAAATATCTAGCCAAGACCCTGGACTCACTGACTGAATATTGCAATTTTTGTTGCTAAATACTTTGTCAAATTTGTGTGACACTTTACATTTTTGTCATCTGCGTGTACCGTAACCACCCGGGTATAAGCCCACCTTCGGCTATAAGCCCACCCCCTATTTTTCCAAACATTCTGGGAACAAGGGTGCACTCAGGTGTAAGCCCAGTACTAAATTTTGGCCAAGTTCTTAAATCAAATCAATGCTTTGCTCTCATATTTAAGAACAAATATAAAAAAATATCAGTTGGTAATTAACATTCCACACTTATAATTTTAAGAAATTGACATAGATTATAGAAATTACTGGTATATTGGGCATACAAATGGGGGATGATTGTTCTTATTTTTAAATT
This sequence comes from Amphiura filiformis, assembly GCF_039555335.1. Classification (NCBI taxonomy): domain Eukaryota; kingdom Metazoa; phylum Echinodermata; class Ophiuroidea; order Amphilepidida; family Amphiuridae; genus Amphiura; species Amphiura filiformis. The sequence continues at coordinate 49,335,170 of NC_092644.1, read as the reverse complement.
CACACACTAGCCCTTTCGCGATTATAAGCCCACCCCCATTTTTGAAGTGAAATCTGCCATCTAGGGGGGTGGGCTTATACCCGAGTGGTTACGGTATTTATAGACTTGTTAATAGATGTGTGTAATCTTAATGTTTCAGACCTCAGACTACCAAAGTGTGTTTTAAATGCAAGAGTCACGTCACTGGAAAATTGTCAACGCATCAATGTGCTAACAATGAACAACAGGTAAGCTGTATTGGCTTTCATTCCTCAACTGTACGTCCTAGAGAGTTATGCTCATATCATAAAGCTGCAATCACATAGAAGTATACGGTATTCGCTATACGATTAATGTTCGTTCGATCAAGCTGAGTTCACATAGTATACTCATGTGAACTCAGCCTGATCGAATGAGCGTTAATCGTATAGCGAATACCATATACTGTATACTTCTATGTGATCGCAGCCTTATAACAGTCGCAAGTGTTGAAAAATCACTCATTAAGTCATAGTTAATGACTGTCACTAGAAAGTTGCCTTGAACTGCTTGTGATTTGACACTATACCATACATCGGCATTTGCTTGTGGAGTCAAGCAGTGGAATAGGTGATGACAAAATGCTATGCTTGTGAATGCTTAGTATGATGCAGGTATTGAACTAATAATGAGCTATTCCATTTAAAATCCACACTACCCCTGCGGAAGATTTTGGAAATATCTGTCACAGGAGGGGGTATGAATTTCAAATGTAATTGGTCAGAGTTAATTATTTTGAAACCCATACTCCCCCTGTATTATGACTTTACCTATGTCTTCCACAACTGGAGTGAGTATTTCACATGGAAGTTACCCAAATTGTCTATTTGATTCAAAACTCATACTCCGTCTGTGGAAGACTTAAAATCTTCCACAGGGGTAGTTTGGATTTCAAATGGAATAGCCCAATGACAGTGTAAGAATTATTTTTTCATGTTTTAAAACAGTTAAGGGGGTACTACACCCATGTGGTAAATTTGTGATTATTTTTGCATTTTTCTCAAAAAATAATTACAGACTGGTAACAAAAGTTATGTATATTATTGGGGCAAGGAATTCAATTACTATACTGAAATTTCAGTGACTCAAGACAAGCGGTTCGGTATATATGATAGGAAACGAGGTACATCCTAGCGGTACCTTATTTCTGATCATAAATATCAAACCGCTTGTCTTGGGTCACTGAAATTCCAGTGTAGTAACTGGATTCCTTGCCCCAATAATATACATAACTTTTGTTACCACTATGTTATTAGTTTTTGAGAAAAATGCAAAAATAGACACAAATTTATCGAGGGGTGTAGTACCCCTTAAGAATTGTGAACAAACTGATTAAAAAAACTACCTAATATAAGCTTTTTTTCCCAGTTCCAAATATATGGGTTGGTCAGTTGTGGACAAACCAACTCTTTTAGGAGCTTATTCAGTGCATATTAGCACCAAAAGGTTCAGGGCTGGATTTGCCTTTTGCTGGCCCTTGGGCACAGCAATAGGATTGGGCCCCTGGCTCTTCGTATTGAAGTGTTACACCCTCCACCCCACCACTGTAACTAAGTTTTTTCAAGAATTCTTGATTCAAGTTACTTGAGTATTCATAAGTTTCTTTACTGGGGCAACTGCTAAAATGGGGTTAGAGAGCAATTCTGGCCTAACACCGGACCAAAGGAAGATGAACATTGCAACTTATGCCAACGTCATAACGTGGTAAATCTAGCCCCGGCCTGAAAAAGTTTCCATCATAATCAGTGCTAATGAGGTTTGTAACTTTCATAACCAAAAAGTGTTTTTGACCGATTTTTGATCTTGTGCTTTTTTTTGTATATTCAGGTGTCGGGTGGTGTAGTGAAACCTAACACAAGTGAAGCTAAGGTGAGTATTGGGCTATTTAAATTTAAATCAACACACCCCCTATGGAAGACATGACTTTAATTTACCACAAAGTTCACATTTTGGTACCTATGTCATTGTCCGATGTGCTAACATGTCCTGTTAGTTGTTCAGTCAAAAGCTGTGTAATTGAGACAAAATAAGGCATTTTAAGGGGGTACTACACCCCACGATAAATTTGTCTATTTTTGCATTTTACTCAAAAACTAATCACACACTGGTAACAAAAGTTATATATATTATTGGGGCAAGGAATCCAATTACTACACTGGAATTTCAGTGACCCAAGGCAAGCGGTTTGTTATTTATCATACGAAATAAGGTACCGATAGGATGTACCTCATTTCTTATCACATATACGAAACCGCTTGTCTTGAGTCACTGAAATTTCAGTGTAGTAATTGGATTCCTTGCCCCAATAATATACATAACTTTTGTTACCAGTGTATTATTATTTTTTGAGAAAAAAATGCAAAAAATTTACCACAGGGGTGTAGTATCCCCTTAAATAATGTAACATAATGTAATGTAATTTATATACTTAGCTACATGTATTTAAATGGGGCTTCAACTTCATCAATACTGCTGTTTTTTCATTCCAAAAATATCAAATAACAATTTGAATGACTTATTCTTCACTTTTAAGCAATTAAACAATTTTAATTTTTTTACACTTGTGCTAGGATCACTGAATGGGACTTTAAGTTGAGTTGTTATTGACCTGTTTTCGATCTGATCTTGTACTTTTTTGTATATTCAGGTGCCAGGTGGTGTAGCGAAACCTAACGCAAGTGAAGCTAAGTCAACTACCAAATCCCAAAAGTTTGAGGTGAGTATTTGGCTATTCAAGTTGAAATCCACACAGGGGTAAAACAAATAGGGCTATATCTTTTTACATTTCGTAAAATATTTATTATTTTAAAAAGTATATAGGGGGAACTTATAAGTTGTGCACCCTGTATAATGTCACCAGTCCCAAACATTGAGAGGAAACCTTTGGTCCTAATTTTTGCTAGCACTAAATGTATAAGACAGCATATGAAGAGCTTTGTTTCAAAACCCCTTACATCCACTTGCCCAATTTTGAGAACACATCAAAAAATAATCAAAATAATCACTGATATAAGGTGTTTTTCAACAAAAACAGTTTTTGGCAGGATGCTCATTCTACCCAAGCATCCCGTCAAAAACTTATTTTGTTGCAAACCCCGTATATCAATGATTTTTTGATGATTTTTGATGTGTTCTCAAAATGGGCAAGTGGATGTAAGGGGTTTTGAAACAAAGCTCTTCATATGTTGGCTGTAGTGAATGGTATAATTAGATGATGTTACAAAGAAAATATTACAAAATACACAATCTGGGTACCTCTCGATCTCCAAGAACAAGTCGGGCATGGGCAACGCATCCTAGTCTTAGAGAGAAATAGCTGGGTTTTTTTACTTTTTTTAATTCACACAATCTTATATCTGTTTTAATCTTCACAGGAGGCTAATACACTGTTTGTTTTTGGAATACCAAAGAATTCTTCCTTGACTTGGAAAGTGTTACGCAGCTACTTTGAGAAAACATTTGGTAAAGTTAAGTATGCTACTATGAATGCCAATGAACCAAGTGCCTATGTTGAATTCTTCAAGCGTGCAACAGCTTTGACATCATACAATGGTGGATTTGTGGTGGGCAATACGTCCCAGCATTATATTAATAATGTTTTTGTGAAGTGCAAATTACTCATGCCGGAGGAGAGTAAGCCCACATCTACTACTGGTGAAGCGAATTCAACAAGCAATCAACAGCAAATTGTGAGTATAAGGCTAAACAAAAAAAATGTTATTATGTTTCAAAGCACTTGTCAGTTTTAAAAAATGAATGCAGAATGCGTTTGGTTTTTTAAAGATTTTTTTTAATTGAATTTTGAATTATGATGTTATATGCGAGTGTTCGAAAGTACACAGCATAAGATTGTGGTTCATTTGTAAACACAATTCAAGTATAAATATCGATTGCAAATATTTCTCAGAATGTTATGATTTTACAGCAAAAACTAAAAACAGCAGTAATGGACTCAATAAGAAAAAGGAATGTGCACGGGCACATTGAGCCAAAGCATAGTGCTTATTCCTCCCCTACCCAGGACAGATTTCTTAATTCCCAGGACTTTTCTGTGGAATTACCTAGTGGTTGGAGCATATAGGACTATTCCAGTTAAAATCCATACACTACCCTATGGGATAATGGCCTTAGTCTTTGACACAAGGATTATGAACTTCACATGGAGTCACCCATTGAGGTAGTCCCATTTGAAATTCACACTCCCTATGTTGAAGATTAAGGTCATGTCATGTAAGGAAGGATTATCAGCTGGAATAGCAAATTGTGCATACAAATGGCTATATATTACATTAGAAATGCTGAAGTATGTGTAAAACATATGCAACTAACTTTTTGACAATCAACCTTGAATTTTTACTCATCCTGACCAAAATAAATCTTGAGATAAAATATGGAGTTTCCTGTATGGTGACCTTATATGTTTAATTTTATGGAAAATTGTCAACTGGTCTCTCAACACAATTACATTGTGCTTCGACTATGAGCAAATAATCTGAACAATCACAAAAATGCCAGTAAACTACTTGACATAAAATTGACACACATCAAGCTGGCTTAAATAGTAGTAAGGACTTCAAAACAGATGGTACGCAGTGACAAGAAATAAACGTTTCTCATAAGAAATATTTTATATTTCATTGTTCATTGTTCATATATCAAGAACATGCCCCCATGTTGCTACCACTAGCAGCTACCACTAGCAGGAACCTGGTACATGTACCGTGAAAGTAGGGGCATAATCAGCAGGAATATGTTTGGGTGAAATTGTGATATTGATCCAGGGTTATTGATTTTTTTAAAGTTATGTAAATCAGTTTGTTTACCTAAATAAAATTATTTTTGTTTGAATCAATTTTTTTATTTAATCAGATTTTTAACACTTTTCTGCTCCCCAACCACATAACATAAAATATAAATTTTTAATCATTTACCATATAATGTGTATTATATCGCAAAAAAAAAAAAAATCAAAATTACTTGATATTAGAAGGACATGCCTCAGTTTCAAAATGCAATTTGATATGTCTGATGTGCTCACAGGTTCCACAATAAATATGCGAAAACGTCACTATCCCAGCCCTTAATGTAAACAAAAACAAAATCAATGTTTTATTAGGGTGCAGACGACCCTATTCTTTGCATCGCAAAAAAATATTTTCCCAAAATAATGTAGACCGTAAGAGTTTTTAGCTTTATTAAATTACTGATTTACCAAACTGCCTAATTTGTAATAGATGAAATAAAAATCAAACAAATTGTCACTCAAATGCAAAATATTGAATAAATCAAGTGAAAATTAAAGATAAATAAAGGTGATTTCCATTGAAAAATATCCTGACTGTACTGGTCTGGTAAAAGACCTACAAAGGGTTCATTAACCAAAACAACATTGAATTGTCTACTATTAAGGGGGTACTACACCCCTGGCCAAATTTGTGCCTTTTTTTGCATTTTTCTCAAAAATTGTAGCGCATTGGTGACAAGTAAGATATGTATATTATAGGGGCAAGGACCACAACTACTGCACTGAAAATTCAGCAACTCAAGGCAAGTAGTTATTGATTTATTGATCAAATACTGGTTTCCCCTCATTTTTGACTGTAACTCCACAACTGTTGTCTGTGCTGAAATAAAATTTCCAGTGCAGTTGTTGTAGTCTTTGCTCCTATAATATACATATCTTACTTATCACCAATGTGCTATCATTTGTGACCCCTGCCCTCGGCACAACTGAGCCCTGAAGTCGCCAATCATCATTTTTGAGATATTCAACCAAAATATTCTGCTTGAAATTAGCTTTAAAATGATGTATATCATGTCTATAGCACTTGACATTTAAGTATTGAAAAATCAATAAAACAGTCAATAAATCCTTTGTTTCCTATTGTTTATTATTAAGTTCGATGGAACATATCTCAATAGTGGCACTGGCGACATCCGGGCTCAGTTGTGCCGAGGGGTCACATTTTTGAGAAAAATGCAAAAATAGGCACAAAATTGCCCAGGGGTGTACATGTACCCCCTTAATCAAATTTTTTTTTTTAAATATTTAAATCAAGCAATCAGAATGTAGACTTGTTACATGTCTGGTTAAAATCTTGATCATATGTGACTGGACACTACGAATCGGCCGTAAACTCAGCCCCGGTTTAGAAAACATATATCATAAGCTTTAAAATAGTATATCGTTTGACTTCAAACGATATCCAGAAGCGGGGTTATGGTTTGTTGAACTCAGCTCCTTCAACAAAATGGTACCCTTTTCGGTTCTATATGTGTCTCTTTTTCCACTTTGCTGGTAATTGGCGGTCATTTAAAATCATCCCTGAGTCAACGAGGTACATGAATGTCCTCTCATTGTTAATTGTTGGTTATACATACCCAGCCAAAATACAATGCAATTATAACGCACCACTTGAACAGGATTTAGCCAAAGCAAACAAAGACTAGAGCTATTTAATGATTTTATATGTAGAAGATTATTATCCTCTTCAGCAATAGGATTATTGATTGGTTTAAACGCTATCAAATGAGAAACATGTCACGCCTAATTGAGACACCTATAAATATGACTTGCGGCACATTTTGCACTGTATCTCAGAATACAATTTGCCGAGTTTACGGCTCATTCGTAGTGTCCACTCACATATTATAGAGTAGGAAATGGTGCACCTATTGATTAGAATGGTGAATTTCCATCCTTTTTCTGTTACATTTTCACAGGATCTTAATACCCTGTATGTTTTTGGATTAGCCAAAAACTTTCCTTGGACTCTCCTGCGTACATATTTTGAAAGCAAATATGGTAAACAGAATGTCAAATATGCTTCAAAAATGTCTGCCTATGGACGTGTGGAATTCCATACCCGTACTGCAGCCTCGGCAGCCTACAATGATGGCTTTCTGATTAATGATAGTTCACAGCACAAAATAGAAGGTGTTGTCGTGAGGTGTAAGATGCACGCAACTGAGGAGAAGAGCTTGGTGCAGGTAAGACACTAGTTTACTGTCTGTCCAATTAACTTAGAGACTCGGTTTGTATAACTTAGGATACCCCTTCTTCCAACTGGACTAAACACATCAAAAGTCCCCCTCGCAAAATTATATCATAACATTGTAGAATAAAACTTTGTACCATTAAAACGAACTGAGAAATGATTTTATGACTGTTTGCTAAGTGTTGTTTGAAAATGAAAGATGTCAATGACTTCATGGCTGCATGAACCCAAATTAAAGACAAAAACTGCCCAATCCAAAAGTCACACATCAAGTGTAAAAATATCTTTGTCCACTGCAGTTGTCCACATTTTGCCACAATAGTCAATACGAGATGATAGATATCATTATGTACAATATTGATCAACATACCTGTATCAAATACCAAGTTTTCAAAATTAAAATTAACATTAATTGATGGTGTTTTACTTTTGTTTTGTTAAGGCTTCTACTAGTACATCAAACGAGAGTACCAAAAAATGGGGGCCAGAAAGCCAGCCAAATATTGTGAGTATGATACACTGCTTTTATATAATCTAGAGGAATGTAAAAAAACTTCCAATTGGCTTTAATTGCAGTGACTACAGCACAGAGTATGGTGTAGAGGCATAACATAGCTATACATGGCACATTTGAAAATGTTAAAAATAAAATAGGGTGAGATTGCTATAAATCTTGTCAACACAATATCTCTACATCCGAGGGAGTATGGGTGTCCATCTTTGCAGCATAGATGTATCTCATGTGGTCGTTGGTTGAGTTTGAGATGTTCAAAAGTCAAATTGGGTTAAATTGCCATAAATCTTGCCATTGCTATATCTCCCCTTTAACTACCATGACGGTTGGGCGATCTAGTAGTTCGGGAATCACTGTGTACTTTGATATGCTGTGGTCACATAAAAGAAGCTAGAGAGTGTGATTTTATTGAACGTCCATATGCAACCTGTTTTTTTTACAAATTTTCTTGTTTTGCTAAATAGCAAAAAGAAACCCTGCTTAGTTCTGCAAATTTTGATAATCTATTTGTCTGGATTTGTAACCACAGCGACTCTTTGAATGCATAAAGTTCTAGAATCAAAAGTTGCACTAAATTTCAGTGAGTTAGGTGCAACTTTTGATTCTACCTCTTTTTCATTCAAAGGGGTCACCATGGTCACAAATTAAAGTAGTACATTCATCAAATGTTCACATAAAGTAATAATTACCCCCTTCAATATAAATAAATAAATTTCAGTGTTTTATATAGCACCTTTTCCGGATCTTAGAGGGATCAAAGCGCTGTAATTTCGCTGCCATGGTGGATCATCACAATCAGATCGCATCAACTAGGCTGGTTTGCAGCCGAACTTGGCGCAAACCTATCCGCACTTAGATTGTAACGTCCACCAATTATCTATGCAGCTCCCCAAATTCCATTGGATGAAGGAAGCTTTTGATAGCCAAACAACTAATCACCGATTTTTTGGGAAAAAAATCGGTGATGCTAAGATTACTAACTCAAATGTTAAAACATAACAGCAAAAAGAAATCCAGTTTAGTTCTACAAAACTCACTTGTCTTCATAGCCCAAAATTTGTTGTCATGGTGACCCTTTGAATGAAAAAGATACAGATTGCTTATGTTGCTAGAGTGCCTGTTTGTCACTGGTCACTGCGGGTCATTCTTGACCAGTCATGTAGACACTGGCTTGAGGAGCTTTTTAGTGCAACTTTTGAATCTGCAATTTTATGGATTCAAAAATTCACTCTGGCTACAAATTTTGAGTTATCGAGACAAATGAGTTATCACAATTCGCAGAACTAAAATGGGTTTCTTATTGATATTTCAATTTTGGACAACACATTAGTTATCATGTCCTGCAATTTTAATGATTTATTACTGATGAGTATTTTAAAGATTTTTATACAATTGGTTGGTCACATTCACTCACCCTGTATGCATATTTTGTTGTACATTTTCTTATTTCAGAGTAATGAGAGTAAAAAGCTGTTTGTTCTCAATGTGGTATGCTATACCAGAGATGATCTACTTGCACATTTCAGCAAATATGGAACGATAGACAAACTAGACATGCCTGCCAATTGCAACTACGGTTTCATACATTACAAGTATGCAGATGGTGCTCAAAAAGCATATCTAGCCGGTGAATCAACAGGAAAAAGCAAGGACAGAAAGCATAATATAGGACCTCATCATGTTATGGTTAACTTGAATCAGCAGGTATGTCCTCATTTAATTTTGTACATACCAAGTGGAGGAGTGGCAGGGGTGGTAAGTTATCCCTATCCCCCTCCTGGCATAAATACAATGACAAAAATAAATCTGCTCTTGCCTTGGTTCTTCTGGGAAAGGCGGAGCAGATGACCCATGATAAAAGACCTCCTTCTAGTCTGTTTTGATCATGGTAATAAGCCCATTTATTGGCTACACTTGCCTGTTCTGTTAATATGCCCCGACCAGCTATCTACAGCGACCCCCTTCACCATGTCTCTTGTGCCTGACTGAAACTTCATCAGTGTTATCTCTTAGATTTCAACAGTTAATGCCTAGATATGCTCCCTAAATTTTTTTACAAATGTGACCAAACTTTGCAATGTGCATCTTTCTTTGGGGGAACCTGCATGGTTTGTCATGAATCAGCAACCATGCTCACTACAGCCCCCTTTTTTTCTTCAAAGTTAGATTTGATTCAGGATCTGCACAAATTTTCACTTTGGTCGTACTTTTTATTGACTGAAATGCTTGAAAAGTATGTGTGACCAAGTGGCCCTATAATCATAATGTGTTTCATTTGCTTTTGTCTGTAGCGATACAAACAAGAGAGTGGTGGGTCAGAAGTACAACAACAGCAGGTAAGTGTGTGTCATACCTATTCTTAATTCCAACAAAAATACAGAAGCATTTTTGTCTAAAATCAAAAATACATTAAAAATACAGTAATACAAATTTACAGCACAGTCATAATCTGCTGAAGTCTCATGGATGTGGTGACAAAATTTGAAAAGCAAGTTATTATTTAGCCTATTTGTTGGGAGAATTGTTTTTAAACTAAAGTTCATTTTACCACATTTTTTGTATATTATTTATATTTTGTTAAAATCTTTGATAAATGTTAAATCTGTTATTGAAAAATTAAGGCCATATGGAAAACCCATATTCATCCTAATACATTCCTTGATTATCATACTATTATTCCCACAGGTGCAGCAACCGAAAGAGAAGGATCAGTTCCGTCTCTACCTAAAAGGTGTGGCATCCTACATGGAGCCAACTTTAAGAAAGTATTTCAGTCGGTATGGTCAAGTTGTGCAAGTGAAGAAAGCTACCAATAAAGAAGGCAAATCACTGGATAATGGTTACATCCAATTTGCTTCATTCAGTCAAGCTGAGGCAGCTTTCACAAGTGGACAAGCCCACGGAGAAGCAAACTCAAGATTCCATAAGATTGGGGGTGGACCTGTGTATGTACAGCTGAGCCAACCAAAAGAGAAAACTCCGGACACAGCTGGAGAATCCCGTCTCTACCTAAAAGGTGTCGATCCTTCATGGAGCCAACTTTAAAGAAGTATTTTAGTCAGTATGGTCAAGTCGTGCAAGTGGAAAAAGATACCAAAGAAGGCAAATCACTGGCTACTGGTTATGTCCAATTTGCTTCATCCAGTGAAGCTGAAGCTGCTTTCAAAGGTGGACAAGCCAAAGGACAAGATGGCAAGCTTAGAAGTCACAAGATTGGGGTTGCAGCTGTTTATGTACAGCTACACCAACCAATAGAGATAGTTGAGAGTCCACCCATTTCTGTAGAGTCCTGTCTATACCTACAAAGTGTGGCGTCCCTTCACAGAGCCAACTTTGCAGAAGTATTTCAGTCAGTACGGGCAAGTGAAGAAAGTTACCAAGGCAGGTAAATCATTGGATTATGGTTATGTCCAATTTGCATCATCAAGTGAAGCCGAGGCAGCCTTTAAAAGTGGACAAGTCCAAGGAACAGATGGCAAACTGAGAATCCATAAGATTGGTGATGGAGTTGTGTTTGTGAAGCATAAAGATCCGACAAAAGAAGAGGAACTGAAAGCATTGAAACAGGTAATGTGCAATTGTTAACCCCATGTGTACTTCCGCCTTTCTTACAATGCCCCTGATTGGTTAATTACATGATATGATCATGTGAGTAACCAATCAAAATAGTGCTTTTAGATCTCTCAGCAATTTTAAGTTAAATCCCCTTCAGCCCTATTGATTATTTGTACCATGTCTCTAATTGGTTAATTACATGATATGTCCCTCTTTGTAACCAATCAAAATAGTTCTACTGTTTGCCTTTATTTAAACATGCAAAAGTACTCTATTTTTATAGTAACATGCATTTTATGTTAACATACATATTTATACAAGTTTATCAGAAGAAAATATTGATATGCACAGATTGTTTGTATTGACGTACATCAGTGTTGTAATGAGGTTAATGACTTTGCATCAGTTATCGGTTTAAACTCTATCAATATGAGGTTAATGACTTTGCATCAGTTATTGTGAGGGTATTCAAGTTCAGATTGTGTTTTACTGACATTATTGTTATAATTGACAATAATTTTACAGGTATTCAGATTGAGATTATTTGTATTGACATAACATTATTATAATGAGGTTAATGACTTTGCATCAGTTATTGTGAGGGTATTCAGGGTCAGATTGTGTTTTATTGACATACAACATTGTTATAATTGACAATAATTTTACAGGTATTCAGATTGAGATTATTTGTATTGACATAACATTATTATAATGAGGTTAATGACTTTGCATCAGTTATTGTGAGGGTATTCAGGGTCAGATTGTGTTTTATTGACATACAACATTGTTATAAATGACAATAATTTTACAGGTATTTAGGTTGAGATTATTTGTATTGACATATCATTATTATAATGAGGTTAATGACTTTGCATCAGTTATTTTGAGGGTATTTAGATGTGACAGATTGAGATAGTTTGTATTAGCATACTTTCTCATATCTGAATCACAAGGTATTATATAGTGTATGGTACAATAATGAATACATTGACAGCTCAGTAATATCTTCATTAGCTGCTACATGTATGATTGCACCTTGATAGCCCAGGGCTTAGTGATACCTCACTCCTCACAGCAACATGCTATGTGTGGGGGTGTGTGGTGGGGGAGGGGGTTGGTACTCCTCCCATATAGCAAGTCTATTTACCTTTCCAGCATATGCCAGTACACATTGGTTGGTGAAATGCAATTAAGGTAGTGTTTGCCTAGGTTCACAATATAATAGCACCTCAAGGGCTCAAACACAACCTAGCACTCATTTTTGAGGCTAGAATTGATGCATTTGACATGTGATCCCCAATAAAAAAAAATCTAATGATCAGGTGTCAGCATGTCTCACATTGTAGTCACATAAGATTATAAGATCAGGAAACTCCTAGCTCACCCCTGTGATCAGGAAGAGGCAGCTTCAGTGGTATGGAAGGTGCAGACCAGGCAGACCCAGAACATCTTTCAAAAGGACCTTGCAAGATTTGGGATGGACAGGAACTGTACTCATAGCTCAAACCTTACAGCTTCGAGGAGATACCATTCATTTCAGGTGTCACATGCAGAAATGTGTGATGCTGTCTTGTAGGTAGGTATTGATGTATAAATAAGGGGATAGGGTGGACTTATAAATTGGTAAAAGCTATTTTGTTGGTTCTACCTTGTAGTGCTAAAAAAGATGAAGGTGATATAGAAGAGTGAGTAAAAATAGGAGAGTATCAGACATGGGCTGGATAATTATGGAGATGGGGGCAAACCAAGACTAAACAACATTTTTTTTAGATATGACCGGAGTGGGATAAATTGGAGGACATAAAAAAATTCAAAAGGAGACTAGCACGGGAGGGGGGGGAAAAACAATGATAGTGCAACTGGTTAAGTTTGGTCATGTAAATTGACACCTATATATGCCTGTTATGTGAGATATAAAATGGAAATTTAAATAAAAGTCAGGAATTAAAAAGTGCACAGAAGCCTAATTTCAAGTTGCAGAGGAACTGAATGAATTTGTATTTCTTAGAATATCATGTTGGGACTAATTTTGTGTTTGATTATTATGGGGTATTATTAAGTAACTTTAATTTGAAATTCTTTTATGGTATCAGCATAATATCTGATATTATGTTCTGTTTCTAATCATGTTTATATATCAAATTATTGTTATTATTGCTGAAGCAATACAAGAAAAGTGTTAAAGATGATAAGTGTGCTTAAATTTGTGAAAGAACTAATTAATAATCAGTCTTTTTTGTAACTTGAAAGGTTTGGGCTAGAATAAAATTTATAGGCAAAATAGTTATCATATTATGGGCTTTTATTGCTCAAGCAAATGTTGCAATATAAAATATTCATGGAAGCATTAGACTTTTATACAGTGAACATAAGTTTCAGGGTAGCTAATGTGGTAAAGCTATTTTTGGATGCTAGTACTTTTGAAAAATTGTTAAGTGGCCTCGATATTTTTGTTTTCTTTTGCAGTTAAGATCTCTATCAATTACAACACCAGTGATTTTGGTATTATCTTTAGGATATGCTACTCGTCTTTGTTATTAATTATTGTGTTTCTTTTTATCAGTGGAGTGAATATATTTTTGCTGACATCAAGGAGTGTGTTTGTACCATTTTATGATGCACTTGATCACAGTGCTGATGAGAGTGCCTACATGGGGGTAAGAGATGGAAAGATATTGGGTTGGGGTCATCAAATAGACAAGGGAAATGTTTTATGAGATGAGAGAGAAGATGCCATAAACATTGAGAAAAAACAAAGGCCCAAGGATAGAGCATTGAGGAACACCACAAAGAAATAGGAGATGGTGAAGTGAATGGGAGTTAACAGAATGAAACCGTTGGGTATAATAGAGACAGCCAAGTGATGAGTTAGGACAGTTCAACAGATACCCTAGTGATAAATTTAGATGCCGATATTATTGTCTATGGTGTTTAATGCCATATAGATTATTATTTTTGAGCAGCCTGGTTATCTCATGTGTAACGGTACAAGCTCTAGTCCCCACTGTCATATTTTTTATATTTTTGTTCTTGTGGTAAAATTGAACTGGCTTGATAATGATTATAGGCCTAGAGGGTATTCAAGACTATGACATTCATGACAGACTCATCCTTGTTTAAATAAAATTCTGTCCTCCATAAGGGGCAATTAGCAAAATAATGCAATAAAACAGGTGATAGGTGTGAATGGTTATGGAATCGATCTAGAGACCTGTCCCTCTGTCATCTTAAGTTATCTTAGAACTGTCCTCCAACATGGCTGCCATTTCAATTGTTATACCGTTTCGATTGGTGTATTGCATACACTTGATTGGTCTGCACAATAACTTGATTGGTCTGCTTATAACATATCGTACTGTGCAACAAATTAGTTAATTGCTATTTGGTTAACAAAGACGCGTTATCAAGTGTATCAAGAAGTCACTTTTCCCCTCTTGTAGCAGCGGGATGATCATCTTGTAAGGGGACTACTTATAAAATGTTTGGAGTCCATTATACTCTTTTTATTCCATAGCGACAGCACGTTTAAAATTATTTTATTCATATTTAAGCATTTATCGAATAATTGTGCAAATTGTTATATGACGAATACACAGCATCAGTGCTGCTACTACGGAGTAACTGCATTAGAATCTGTAAGCTATAGACCACTTGCCATGTGACGTCATTGCCCAGCACTATGCGCGCGCATTATGGCAATTTCCATTGTTCTTTGCCCTGCAGTGTGCGTACGCATCGTAGTTTGCTAAGGGCATGTGCATTTTAAATCGCCCGCCACATTTCATATAGTACAGGAAAGCCATTGAACAGTGTAGCGGCTCGTTCGACCATATCGACTAGTGGTACTCCCCTCAACAAAGCTCCGGCGGACAAGGTGAGTTAATTTTATCTGTCTTAATATAGGACCAACTTTTAACTGTCTAAATGTTTTGGATTTCCAACGATGAAGTATATTTGTGTCTTTAGAACCGACTTGACTGAAAATCTGTTTAAGTAACAGAATCTAACATTTTGGGGTTCCAACAAAGAAAAGGGGACCCCTGTTAAGCATATTTTGATATTAGTTTTAACATTGAGTAATGAATTTTTACATTAAATTCTAATTTGGTATGATATAGGCCTAGCTACTTTATTGAAGAGACAAGTATTTATTTTATAAACTTCTTAAGTTTGTGTAATGTATAAATTTTACTTTTCAAGATAGTTTTTTTGTATGATTTCTTCAGTAATCCACAGTTTTTAATGTAGAATGATGACATTTTCACCTGTTCTTTGGGAAGATGTTTGACATACTTAGGCATATTGTTTGTTTGTTTGTTTGTTTTTTTGTTTGTTTACTTAGGTTAGTCTGTAAGGGACACATGTTTGGGTCCATGGACAATCCGTAGTCTAGATCTATACAAAATGCATAAGCCAGGCTAGCTATAGCCTAAAAATGCATGCTGACCCATGTAGATAAAACGAGAAAAAAAATAGCAAGAAATAGAAAGAATAAGGTAAGACAATAAATGCCTCAAAGTAAAGGCAATAGAGGCCCTGCATGCTTTTATCGATTGGCTCCAAACAAAGGATTTGAATATGTGTCCTTCACCGTAATCATGGTGCAGTACAATCCATTCAATCAAATGTTGTCATCAACATATTTTATTGTAGTGCATTTGTTATGTGTGTGAGACGAACTGCCTTGGTAGATTGCAATCATGCTTTTGTTGAATGCATTTGAGTAGTCCGCCATATTTACAGTATGATGCGTCATATGCACAACCTCTATAGTAGATACAAGGACCATGCACTAATTTTAAGTACCTGCCTCCTGTCATTTAAATGAATAGGCCTGATTAAACCTGATTTATACACCCCAGGTTACAGGTGGTTGGGTGGCTAGCTAATTAAGACACTAGATGATGGCACAGGCACAGTGCATTTCAGTCATCAATGGTAATGCTGGCATTTGACTTTGATAACTAAGTTCATTTTTTTCTGAGTTCACAGAACTTTCTCAGGCACTATTTGTTTAGTATCTGTCTCAGGCATTAAAATGTGTCTATAGGGCACACCTGGAAAGGCAGGTTACAAGTGGGTGGGTACCTAGTGAAATTTCTGGGTTGACTTAATATGGTTCTAAAAATGACGAGGCAAATCCACATTTTGCTTCGAGTTTGATAATCTGTCCAGTCATCCTTCGAGCAGGAAGCGGTGATACCGCATCACTGTCTTTGAGTTTCAACAAAGCATCATGGAACAATTGGAAATTCAGCCATTTGGTGGTTGAGCAGCAAGGCAGTTGAGATCCAGTATATATGCAAGTTAAGTATAAGTTGAATTGATCAATTGTTGTTATCAATGACAGCTGCAAGTTTTTTAGGAACTATGATAAGCTTTGGGATGACGATCTGAGTCGAAAAGAGAAGAAAGCGAAAAAAAAAACACTTGTTATAATGAGATAAGTATAATATAATAAAAATTAATAAGTTTATGGCAAAACTAAATAATTTTGGGGGTGATTGACATGATTCTTGTTTGTTTGCTTTGTTTTAGGGTTGTTTTTTTTGGGGGGGGGGGTAGTTTTTTGGGGGTGGTTGGCTCACAGGTTATTCTTCATAAAACAGCACTACACATTTATTTTTCATTGGAAAGGAAGAACAAATGTAACGAGCAAGGGAATATGGAGCAGAGGAAAACACTGCTAATAGATTACTAAATCAGATAGTCTCCCAACAATATCAGTTTTCAAGACTTCTTTTAAAACACATTTGTATCCTGTAGCACTTTCTTTGTTTTTATGCATGCCATATTTTCTCATTTTATTAGCTACATGTATGATTGTGTAAACTGTTCACATGTCCAAAGCATCCCAACAGTGACAGTGACAAGAATATATATAGGCCTATTGTATAATAGTAAAGTTTAAATGGTTTATATAAGATAGAAGGGCTTGAGTCCGGTATGATATGAACCTCCTGTGGGCACCAATGGTAGTAACAAAATACCTTAGACACTCGGTGTGAAGTTATAGTTGCTATTTTTCAGCATAATCCATTCCGCAGCTTCAGCAATACTGCATTTGCAGATGATAATAAATAAATTGATAATATTTAAGTAAAAATAATTATGGTGTGTTCACGCCTGTTTTTTTTCTCAATAATGATAATAATCCTAATTATGATAATAACAATAATGAATACTACATAGAATAAACAGGGTACATGTACATACAATGGAATGATGACAGTAGGGTATGAGCCATTTGCACACAGGAGGCACTTGAAGGGTAAAAACCTCTAGAGGGTCAGTCGATGGTTTGGGCTGTGTGGACACACTAAGCATTTTAATACTCCCAAGTTTTGACCCAGCTCAAACCCCATAAGTATTTAGTGTGTTAAACTGAAGCTTCAAGGGAAGTCAGAGCAACAAATACCAACTTAGAGGTTTGGGTTCTGAGACTAGTTTACTTGTTTTGGGTTTCATTTAGAGTTTACTCTGCTACTGTATGTAGTGTTCGGACAATAACTGGTTTTCAGTATGTCTGCACTCCAAGCAGTGACTTGCGGGTTGGTTCAACAGGGGTCAAAGCTGGCAAATCCTCTGTGACCACAACTTGGAGTATCTAAAAATCTCTACTATATGTTTGGAGCATGTGGAGGTTCAGACCCTTGGCGGTTCATTTTTATCTGATGGTAATAAAGATGGCATCCAAGGTGGTTGGTAATCGGAATATTATAGGTATTAATATGATATCAATAATTACATTCTTATGCATTGTCTAACAGTGCATAAACACTGTTAATACCCTGGTGCTTTAGCATGATGGGTTTTGGTTTTTTTAAACAAAACAAAAAATTGTAGGATATGTTAACTAGATTGCATATATGTCATTATGTGGGTGATTATGGTTATAAAACAATTGGCCGAGAAGTAAAAGTTTACTTGCCCAGCAATGACTATTGCAGTGGCGTAGATTTCTTTTTGACATTGAGGGTGGATGGGTTGGAATTTCTTAAAATATAGTGAATCCGGCACTTTTTGGTGACGGACTAAGTGTATGGTACAAATGGTATATAAAGTGTTGCCATTTTGAAGCTAAACTGATGAAATATTGTGCAAAAGTCGAATAAATTTGTGAGTAGCACAAAAACATTTGGGCTTTGAGGGCTAAAATGGCCAAATATGAGGTTAATTTGGTCAGAAACCCACATACAGGCATCAACATTAGGGGGGATGATTGTATGGACCATCCCCCATGGCAAAATATTGGGGGAATTTATCCCCCCATCCCCCCGATCTACGCCAATGGGCTATTGGTTGCAGTTTAAAGTCCTGGCCAAGGCCGCATCATTTCACATTTTAGGTTGGATAGACTCAACAGGGACCCAGCTATGGCTGCCATTGAGGTGTAGGAATTTGTGAAATTGGATTTGTCTACAGTGAGGGCATGTAGTGAGGCATGTAAAAATATGGGTAGCCATTTTGGTGTGAAAACAATGAAAACCTATTTCTGAATAGCTTGTTGGGAATTGAATCATTTAACCACAAAGCTGCAAAAGAAAATCAAAGCGTATTTGCTCCTTTGGTTATTATCTTACTATAAATAGCGGAATGTTGTGACTGACTGTGTGTGTGTGGGTGAGTTTCTATCCAAATGTCGCCAAATTCATACGTCGATAATGCGAAAAGTTTGTTGAAAACGGTCAAGAATTGGCCTCAAAATGGTTTATGGTATATGGGATGGGAAAACGGGATTAGGCTAACGAAGACTATATCTCGTAAGGATACGGGAGGAAGGAAGGAAGCAAAAATAAGAAAGATAGAAAGAAAATAAGAACAGAATTAAATAAATATGATGCAAGTGGGAAATCACAAGCTTAAGCAGTAAATATTAAAAAAATGGGAACAAAATATTTAGAAAAAGAAAAGGAACAAAGAAGCTAAAAAGGAAATGTAAGAAAGTGCAGATTAAAAAAAAATAAAAAAATAGGAACAGGGTTAAATAAATAAATAAATAACATGGAAACCGAAAATTGCAAGCTAAGCAGCAAATATTTAAGGCAGCTGTGTACTCTTGATATTGTTTCTTTGCAAAATTGAGTTTTTTTGATATGTTTGTACTTTGTTATGTTTTTTTATAAATACAAGGAATGAAAATCCAGATTTGTAAACTCCAACTGCAATATTTTAAGGATTTTATTTCACTATTCCACTCGTGTTTGAAATTGAAAAGGAAAGAAAATCTTTGTTGTACCAGCAGGGTACACAGCGCGCAACAACGCATCGCGTTCTATATCGCGCAATTTGTTAACGCACAAATCACGCTTACGCATACTGCCGACGCTTATCTGCATCTTGTGGCGCATCTTATGGAAACACCACGGAAGCACAAAAACCTAGTAGTCAAAGGGCTCCGTTAACTGATAAAATGTGGGGTTTTTCAAGTTCTTTCCCCCGATTTAAATATCAAGTTATGAATGGATTTCGCTCAAACTTCTCAAGGGGCCGTGGATTTACCCGATGTTTAGGTAATGTAAGGTAGAAAAATAAAAACTGCCGCATTCTCCTGCGAGATTCGATGCAAGTGCAAAATGTGACCACTTTAAACTTCAACGGCTATTATTTCAATGTTCATTTTCTCGGTAAAATGACGATTTAGGTACACGATAACTCAATAAATACAGCATCTATAGGTAAGCAAATATGATCAACGGTTTTCTCATTTTTTTACATTTTGGTCTATTTCCGATTTTAGGCATCATTTTGTGCATATAGGCGTTTGTGAATTTTAAATAAGTTCATTTTGATGCCTTATATTGTCAATATCTCAAAAAATAAGGCCAATATCAAAAAATATAAAAAAACGTTTTTGGAATGGAGCCTCAAGATTGAGTTAAAAACAAAATAAAATATTTTGGAAAGAGTGTTTTTTTGTTATGATGTACCTAACAAATATTGCCAAAAACTAACTTTTTTGTGATTTTCTTCATAATTGTTGTTTTTACCCCAAATCTGTATTTATATTAAAATTTATTGATGTCTTGCCTTCATAAAAATGTATAGTTTTATATGTCTTGCGCGAATAATTACAAAGTTATTGCACTTTTACTACATGCATGTCTGAGAGTACACAGCCTCCTTAAAAAAGTGGGGAGACAAAATATGCCCATGTAGAAGAAACTGAAAAGAAAGAAAGAAGCTAAAAAGGAAATGCAAGAAGGGACAGGTCTAGAAAAATAAAATTTGCTTTTTCAATGAGTCTACCTGTTCATTAATTTGAGTGAACATTTACTCATCTAGCTGGGACCCGTTCGAAGTTGTCCCGCTAGTACATATATTATTTGTTATTATTATCGCTTTCTTTCATTGGTTAATAGTCATAGGCAAGTTGTTGTAGGCTGGAGTAGGCGGGTAGATAATAAAACTTCTGGCATACTCCTGCATAGAGAGTTATATGTACAAGAAAGTTAGGATTAATACTAATTTACTATTATTGCTTTCTACTAGAGTGTCTGCCATTTGGTAATGATAGATTCAGGTTTCCTTTATCAAGTTATCAATGCAGACCCATAAGAAATGGACAGTTCCCATAACAGGAATATGAGAAAATTAAGCCTATATGGGTGTAGCAGAGATGTCAACCCTCCTATTTTAGAGGGTGGCTCCCTATTTTTGGAAACATTATGGTCCATTTTGACACCCAAATTTGGCAACCTTGCTATTTCTGAAAAGTTATGTGCCGTTAAAGTTGCATGTCATTTTGAAATCCTCCCTATTTTTGCTGAACCATGAAATGGTATCAGCCTATAAGAGTGAATGTTACTTACTAGCTTACTAGCTTACTTAATGACTAACCATTTGGTCTGAAATGGACATATCTCTAAATGCCACGAAGGTATGACCCAATGAGTGGTGTCATATGAAAGAGGAAAACATAAAGAATATAATAAAAATATTTCCAAACGTCGGATGTCATCCAGGGGTCACAGGGGTCAAAAAAGGTCATTTTAACTGAAAATGCTCCGATTGAGCTTAAATTTAAATGCAATGATCCTTGTGACATTCTAAACATGTTTAAAACATTAAAAAATTTATTTAAGGTCATTAAGTGGTCATAAAGGGGTCAAAGGTCAAGGTTCTCAAAATGCTCCAATTGAGCTGAAATTTAAATGCAATGATCCTTATGACATTCTAAACATTTAAAAAATATTTTAAGATTCATTTAAGGTCATAAAGGGGTCAAAGGTCAAGTTTTCCAAAATGCTCCGATTGAGCTGAAATTTAAACGCAATGATCCTCATTCTAAACATTTAAAAAATATTTTAAGATTCATTTAAGGTCATTAAGGGGTCATAAAGGGGTCAAAGGTCAAGTTTTCAAAATGCTTCAGTTGAGCTGAAATTTAAATGGAATGATCCTTATGACATTCTTAACATGTTTTAAATATTTAAAAATTCATTTAAGGTCATTAAGGGGGTCATACAGAGGTCAAAAGTCTAGTTTTCAAAATGCCAGCTACGCACGATCAAGGTATATTAAAACGGCAATTAATGAAACAGTCTTATTAAAATTAAAACTATCCTGCACAGTATTGCTGCTTGATCAGAGATTATGTCCATTACAGACTCCGGGTGACAGTGGTATAGGCCTACCACAATATACTGCCGAGCCCACTTGGTTCAGCTATGGTGCGGTTATCGCTCTAGTTTGTTTGAATCCTCCCTATTTTCTGGATGTTAATGTTGGCATCTCTGGTGTAGTGTATTCCAGAGGGTACATGGACCAGCAACCATGCTCCCTTACAAGGGAACCCAAGCTGGGCAAAAGTGGTGAGAGTGCTATGACTATATCACCAACCTGTATACTACATCGGCCCATACAAGACCCGAACTGTATAATAACACCTGAGTATCACAAGCCTGTGACCATGCATGACTATGATTAAGAATTAGGCCCTATAGGTTCCATTTAAGGCCACAAAAATAGTTGTGTTGCCCCCAGCGACCGACCCTAAATCCTGAAAATTCAATGAAGATTTTTACAGATATGTTCAAAAAATCAATGTTTTTCACTAGTCTTAAATTGATTATCTAACAAGTATCCAGCATGTCCCTAATGGAAGAAGCATTATTTATTATTTAGTGGGGATTTGTAAAAACTGAAGGTTTAAAAAACAAAAAGATAATCTACCTACCAACCCAACTTTTCCATTTTTCCCACTTGAGGGCAACATAACAAATTCTTTTTGGGCCTAATTATAGAGATCTCTATAAGCAATTAGCCTGCTGTGATTTGGCCCCATACACTAACCATTGGTTCTGTCTTTATCATTATTTCTTCCAGGAGGATGTGACAATGCCTTCAGAATTACCTGATGTGACCATGCCTTCAGAATTACCTGAGAACAATGGGATGAAGCAAGAAGAGACAAGTGAGACAGGTGAGTTGTTACCTTAGATGGCATCCTATTCTCAATCAGGCCATTGTTGACTAGCTTTGAACCCCAGACTTTAAACCCTCTATTGAACCCTCTATGAGGGGTACATGTAGGTGGGGCATTATCACCCTGCATGTGATGGTTTGTATTGTTAGTTTAGGATGTCATACTATTTGTGTAAAGCTTGAGCCAGATCATATGTGACCCGTTCCGACAAAACCAAGAACAAGTCGCATTTTTGACATTTCATGATTTGAATAAAAATATAAGCATGGGACAATAAGCTTTAAAATGATACCACAATTGTACAAATAGCATCAATACTTTTCAAGATAATGGATAATTTTGTAAATGATACCTTGATATTTTTCATAAATTGATATTCCGAGTAATATGCTAATTAGGTCTCTGATTTACACAGGATTGAATAGGGATTTTCATAGTTCAATTAAATAAACCTCTTTTCAATAAGACTCTCAAGGATTAGAAAGTCCACTTAGTCTCACGGTCAAATACCATGAAATTAAGAATATCAAAATTTGATTATTTTTATGGGAATGTCGTCTTTAAAGGCCTATAACTCAAAAACATGCCTGGCAACTTCTTCCGGGTATGCTGGTCACATAATTATATGGATCTTGCAATCCTTTTCTTTTGGGAATCATTGTTTTTAGAGTATCAACAAGATGAGCTCTACATCTTGAAAGCACATCTCAAACCTCATCAAAATAGATGGTTGTCAAAATAATAAATAGTGAATATTCTCAGTTTTCAGTTGAAATCAACAATTTTTGTTCTCTTTATTTTTTTTCCTTCAAATTAAATTGAGTACTGGAACTTACTTTAATTACAACTTGCTACGATCTGTGTAATACTATTTGACTTCATTAGGCAACTGACCTAATGAGCTGATCACATGATACTTTACAGCTACATGATTTTGTTGATGATGGCCCATGCAGTCTCACATCAGAATATAAATTTTTGATGTGCAACAGTAAGAAAATACTTTTGACCCCACATGGAGTGACTTCATAATAATGCATTGTCAGGTCATTCCTGTATGGTTGTATGCCGGCGTCGCGGCTTCACCCAATGAGAGCTGCCCTCTCTTCAGCGCTAGGTCACATCAAATGCGATTTTGATTTCATTGCGTTTGTTTGTTATCAATCGGGATAGATGGAAAATTTTCATTTCTCAAAAATATTATTCAGCCAGTGAGCTTACAACTTAAAAGCTCACATCTATACTTAGTATACTAAAAAGAAGCATCATTATCATAATGGGTATGAATTGATAGAAGTCTACAAACAGAAGGTCAAGTAAAACCCAGTCAAATTTACAAAGAATTAACCATGCAGTAGCGATGTGAGATAAACAAGGTCTCAGGCAAACGCAATTCAACAGCCACTGTCCGATCATCAAGCCATAGTTGATCAACAACGCCAATCCATACCTGTAATAGTAGTGGAAGAGGAAGTATAGCGTAAAGTAGAGCAAAGCCGGAACAACCCAGCGCCAGTCATCCCAGTTAGAGCATTATTATGTTTTGATGGATCCAAGTGTGTGCAAATATTGGATCCAACACATAATAATGATAAAATTGGATGCTTTACGCCCAATATTTATTGGTCTCGCTATGATTTTGAAAATATTGGACTCGACTGCATCTCGTCCAATATTTTAAAACTCATAGCTCGACCAATAAAAATGTGCTCAACCAATCCAATTTTATATCAAACTAGTAAAGGCACAACAAGGTCAAGGACCTCAGCTATACTGCTGCCTTCATTCGTCAACCTTCTGGATTGATGACTGAGAAAACTATGTGGAAAAAAAGAATCTGGTTGCACATGAATATTAAGCAGGTTACAAACTTTCACTGAGACTGGGCAGTTGTGTCCAAGACCGAGTTTGTTGTTTTTAGAACTTGTCACAACGGTGCAGTACACATGGTGCGGTACACGGGTGCCGCTAGTCAGTCGTACTATGGCGCATTAACCAAAGTCGCAAGAGAATATTTTCATGAGTCTGCTATAAGATAATCAGTCATCACTACAAAGAATAACACAGTACATGAGCAGTGTAGACGACTGATTGGAATTAGTCTAGACCTCGGCCAATGTCAAAAGCAAACAGGCTATTAGCAGGTAATTTCATTATAAAGGCAAGGTAATCACCTTACTTCAATGTGCCAATACAGGCTTATAGTGGTGTAGAAAATGTAATCGGTAAAAATTATGTGAAGGTCAATAATCTGGTTCCGAAGACATCGGTCCCTAGTAATATTCCTTTGTCAAAATCACAGTCATTTATAAATGTGTCAATGCTTTGTTAATAATTCATTGGCATCAAATATTTCTCTGTCTCGGCCTATCGTAAGTGTACCAATGCAGACTGGGTTGGGTATTAACACATGAGCCCGAGTCGATTTACTATTCACTATCTTTAATAAATTTACCAGTACGCTCTAATTTCATAAATAATTCGTCAGCCGCCATGGCGGACAATATTTACCAACAGCATAAGATTAATGGGTGGCAGGATCCATCAGATAATTTTTTTATTAAAAAATTTAAAGAAAGTTGTAGAAGAGAAATCCATGAGTGGAAGCTAGGCTTCCAATCAGTCCAGTTATTCTTCAAGGTATTTTAGACAAATTATCATCCATGTGCAAATCTGTATGAGTTTGAAATGTTTAAGGTTATATGATGTATTGTTGGTCGAAGCAGCAGAAAAAAAGTAGTTCACAGCATCTTGCGAATGATAGTGAGCTTTAGCAAAAATTGCATTGCTCAATTCCTATCGAGCGTGTAGAAGAATTCAAATATCATATACTTTTGTAGGTCCTGTGGTTCTTGAGTTATGTTGTAAAGAGGGCTGAAACAACAACACTTTTGTAAAACGTACAAAACTCATTAATAACAATAAATTAAGCAAGCAAGTTTTCAAAGTATATGATTTGTAGAATGAACTTTTGCAAAACAGCAAAGTGTTATTTTTCAATAATATATTGATTCAGATTATGAAAATCACTTTTTTTTTTACTGCTTCGACCAACAATACCTCGTTTACCCTTAAACATTTAGACACCACCCCTCTTGTCACATGGTTATGGGTTTTATGAACATAATTAAAAATATTGCACAGGTTGGAAGGAAGACTGCATGTAAGACTTTTAAAAACCATAACATTCAAATGAATAGAGCGGCGATTATGAAGCTTTTGCCTCCCAAGGGTGCCAAGCAAAACGTCGGTAGGATACCTACGAGGAAGATCGAGGATTATCTTACCAGCTGCATTTTGAAGCTTGTCAAGTTTGGATAGATAAGTCTTGCATGCATTTCCCCATACAACGTCACAATAGTGGAAATAAGGGACAATAAGTGATTTAAAAAGCAAATTTAGTGTGTGTTGCTCATGACAATGAAAAAGAGCAAAGTCATTAAGTTGAATTGTTAAAAATTTAAGTTATGGACTTCAAAAATATATAACTCCATCAGGTATCCACCTGCGGTAGTATTCAGGTATATTTGCTTGTGACAATGAAATAAGTTGATTGATAGAAATTTGGCATATGAATTTAGAACATCAATAATTAATTAAGAAATTAAAGAACAAATGTGCCAAGCTGATATATCGTAAGCCAAAGTCTGATCATGTAAGCCCACTCTTAACCCTATTCTATTACCCCCACAAAAGTGGTATATTTGAGTGGTGTGGAGGTATCATATTAACTACTGCGTTGCAGTGTTATTGGTTGGGTAAAACCAATAAGTGGCATACCATTGGCAAGCTTGGACTTTAAGCTTTTAGAAAAACAAGTTTAATATTTAATTATGTAAATTTTATGCAAATTAGCTCATGAATAATTAATGAGCTCTTAGCCAAATATGTGACCCCTCGGCACAACTGAGCCCGGATGTCGCCAGTGCCACTATTGAGATATGCTCCATCGAACTTAACAATAAACAATAGGAAACAAAGGATTTATTGACTGTTTTATTGATTTTCACTACTTAAATGTCAAGTACTATAGACATGATATACATCATTTTAAAGCTAATTTCAAGCAGAATATTTTGGTTGAATATCTCAAAAATGATGATTGGCGACTTCAGGGCTCAGTTGTGCCGAGGGGTCACATATGATCAAAAAATTATTTTCATTTACAATTTTGAAGTGTATGAGTACATCAATGTGGCTTTTTTATGCAGTTTTAAATACACTGCCATGTTTCTACATATAATAAAAAGAAATCCGAGTTACTTTGGACCATATTTAAAAAGTTTATGGACATTTTTGGGCTATTTTTAGGGCAAAATTTGGCCTAAAAGTTGTCAAAATATGCAGGTTTCCAACATTTTAAACCATTTTATGATGTGTTAATGGTAGTTATATTAGGAAAAAAGGTGTTTTGTTGATAGAGAAGTGATAAATGATCAAAACTGTTCCAAAGATAAGACCTTATTTGTGTAAATAATTTTTTTACATGCATATTAAGCCATAGGGGGTAATAGAATAGGGTTAAGAGATCTTCATTGGCTACCAGTTCATGAGAGAATCAAGTTCAAGACACTCACGCTTGTGTACAAGTCCCTGACTGGGCTCTCTCCTCAGTACATTTCCAATTGTCTCACATTCAAGAGCTCCATACATGCTATGAGTACTAGGTCCAGTGAGAGTGTTAATTTTATCATTCCTCACACCAGGAAATGTGCTGGGGATAGAGCCTTTTCATTAACTACCCCCAAGGTTTTGGAATGGCTTACCATCTGCAATCAAGAATGCCATCAGCCTGGACTCAAAAATTTAAGTCATTGATCAAAACTCACTTATTTCCATAATCTTTGCTGCCATTGCTTTTTGTATTTTTGAATTTTTTGGTTTTCTTTTCTCTTGCGCCTTGAATCCCTAGGCAAAGGCGCATATAAATACTTGTTGTTATGTTATGCTATAAGGATTGTGTTGTTTCAGGTAATTACCTGCAATGGTGTCCGAAATGAAAAGACTTAGATGAAGTTAATCCACAAGTATCCACTTGTAGTGCACCTAGGTTTCATTATCATTGAGGTATAGGACTTATTATTGTTTTGGAGAAGAGCAGGTAGGGCAACTACTTGATTATATTTCTACATATTCATACTACATACTCTGAAAATTTTAGAAAATTCGCATGGGGCAGTTTTTTTAAAATCACATTTTTGTTCCTAAAATGGCGGTTATAGCCCCCTCAACAGGCACTCTCTCCATATAGGGCTACAGGTAAAGACCAGTTATAGACAAATGGCCCTAAAATAAAACGGCCTCGTTCAATTTTCCTCAAATTTTGCATATGATGTAGATTTAACATCTGGAATGTAATGTAGGTGGTGTCGTTGCTGCTCTACTAAATTCATTTTTAAAATGTCTGCCCCAGACCAAGGTGAGTGCCGTTCAAGTAGCCATTCAAGACAATGAAGGGAAAACAACAATATAGCAGTTTGCAGTCTTGTCCCAAGATTAGATATGGTCTCTCAGCGACAATTTAACTTAATTCGCTGGCATAGTGCACGTTAGAATATGAACATTGCTAGGTCAACTGGCTCATGCTTCTTTGTTACTAATAACTGATCAAAATGATCACAACACAAAGTCTATGGCATATCATAATTCGGAACAGGTGTATGAGCCCAGGCTTGAACCAGTAACCAATGGTGCACGTGCACTACGTCCAACACAATAACTGATCAACTTGGTATGGTGATAGGATATGATGGCCTGATGTGCTGTATAGTTTTGTGTTGTGTTATTTGCATATTTATGATATACAATTGGATCAATTGAGCCCATCTTTATTGGTTGAGCTGTGAGTTTTAAAATATATATTTTAAAACTCATAGCAAGACCAATAAATACTGGGCGTAAAGCATCCAATTTTACCATTATTATGTTTTGGATCCAATATTTTCACACACTTGGACTCATCAAAGCATAATAATGAATATTAATGGGCTGATTTGCTTATTTTGGCTACATTTTCATTAATATACTCTGCAGCTTAATCCCAAAGACCGATCAACTTCATTATTATGTTTTCAGGGTTATTAGGAGTTAAGAAAACCTAATAATGATAATATTGGATGGCTTATTTCGCATGATACCATAACATATCGGATTCGTCATACAAAAACAAAATATTTTTATGACTCATCCGATATGTTATGGTATCATGCTCAGCCATCAATATTATATCATTATTATGTTTTGATGAATCCAAGTGTGTGAAAATATTGGATCCAACACATAATAATGATACAATTGGATGCTTTACGCCCAATATTTATTGGTCTCGCTATGAGTTTTAAAATATTGGACTCGACTACGTCTTTATATCAAACTTGGTATGAGGATTGGATATGGTGGCCTGATGTATACATAGTTTTATATCATGTTATTTGCATATTTATGAACATTGAGCTTATTTGTATATTTTGCCTATATTTTCATTTATCCACTCTGCAGCTTAAATGCAATAATCGATCAACTTCATTATTATGTCTTCAGAATCTTGCATCCTATACCTTTGTACATAACCTGGCTGTCTGATCAATGTGTGTATCGGTCACCTGGAGCTACAGGGTTTTTTCATATCTGTAGCCTCTTCATAGAGTGCATAGTTCATATACTTTATGTGTAAAAGTCTCTTTTGGTGTGATTTTTTTTGTAAATGTGACAAGCCATGACCAAAAAAATACATTTTTGACCAAAAATTTTTGTCCAAAAATCATATTTTTGACAAAAAATCACATTTTTGTTCAAAAATCACATTTTTGAACAAAAAATCATATTTTTGACTAAAAATCATGTCAAAAATCATTTTTGACCAAGAGTCGCATTTTTGGCCAAAAATCATGTTTTTGACCAAAAAAGATTCTGAAGACATAATAATGATAAAATTGACGGATAATTTAGCATGATACCTGAATTTATCAGTCTCGCTAGAGTTTTCAAATATCACGCTCGACTTCGTCTGCATGATATTTGAAAACTCTAGCTCTCATTCGATAAATTCAGGTATCACACTCAATCCGTCCAATTTTATATCAAACTTGGTATTGTGATAGTATGGTGGCCTGATGTGCTGCATAGTTTTGTGTCATGTTGCATATTTCCGAATATATCAATGAGCTTATTTGTATTTACAAACCTTTGTTATTTACACACCTTTTGTGGGGATACCTTAATTAGGAACCATGTAATTCTAGTTTTTATTTTCCTAAAATTGTCAATCTAGATTTAACCCCATGAGAACTACATGTACCTGCCAATTGGCCAAAAAGAAGTTTTTATTATCAATTGGACCAATCAGCAACATTGTAAGAATAATTTCACCACACAAAAAAATTGGGGTGAATTATTTACAAAGCTCCATTCTGATTGGTGATTAAAGTGAAGATATCATGTAATTGACCAATCAGTGGCAATGTTAGATCGGCAGGTAGTGCTCAGGAGGTTAAGAAATTGTAGGGTGGATGTGAAGCGAAAGGTACAATTCAGCGCTACTTTCGGGTGTCCACCAGTTTGGAGCCGGGCCTCGGTCGTTCCTCACAGGCAGTGGAAAAGTTTCTTTTACACTTTATGCTTGTATTAATTAAGCATTATATACTTGGCTTGCTGTTACCTGGTTTTTGTTTTCGCTATTTACTGTTACAGAAGATATGCACACATGGATAATCGGGGACGATGTTATTAACCAAGCAGGGAAAGATCAAACTCAAATCCATGGTGGTGGCAAGGTGCTATGGGATGGTGTACCAGGCGGACGTTGTGCAGATTTAGTGGATCGAGTGAAAAAACTGATGCAGTTTCACCATGTAGATGCCCCGACCACAATTATCATACACGTGGGGACCAATGATATTTGTTCAACTCCAACTTGGGAACTTCGTCAAAGGGTTGAAGAAAATTTAATAGGGTTGAGAGCATTATTGCCTAATACACGGTTGATTTGGTCAGATATATTATTCAGAGAAGCTTACCCGGAAGAAATTGATGGGGCAGGAAGGCGCTGTGTGCGGAATATAAATAAGTACGCCCACAAAATTTGTAAGGAAAAGCTAGGGGAGAATGCTTATGTCATTTTGCATGCAGGGATATTGGAAGGCTACAAATACGATTACACACGGCCCTCAGATTTTGAATTGTTCAGGCAAAATTTGTCTAATGCGCTAGTTCATTTTAATAACCAATGTAATTATTCAAAGCACTATCCTCCAGGTGCGGTAAGCGCAGAAGTTAGTACAGAAGGTATGCACACATGGATAATTGGAGACGATATTATTGACCAAGCAGGGAAAGATCAAAATCAAATCCATGGTGGTGGCAAGGTGCTATGGGATGGTTTACCAGGCGGACGTTGTGCAGATTTAGTAGATCGAGTGAAAAGACTGATGCAGTTACACCAACTGGATGCCCCGACCACAATTATCATACACGTGGGGACCAATGATATTTGTTCAACTCCAATTTGGGAAATTCGTCAAAGGGTTGAAGAAAATTTAACAGCGTTGAGAGCATTATTGCCTAATACACGGTTGATTTGGTCAAATATATTACTCAGAGAAGCTTACCCGGAAGAAATTGATGGGGCAGGAAAGCGCTGTGTGCGGAATATAAACAAGTTTGCCCACAAAATTTGTAAGGAAAAGCTGGGGGAGAATGCTTACGTCATTGTGCATTCAGGGATGTTGAATGGCAAACCCATCCACACATATGATTGTCCACAGCCCTCAGATTTTAAGTTTTTCAGGCAAAATTTGTCTCATGCGCTAGTTCATTTTAATAACAAGCCAAATTCAAAGCGCTTTCCTCCAGGTGCTGTGCACAAAGCTAGGGCCATGCCAAAGGAGTAACGTTGAACATTCAACTTTGATGAGGGAGGGAGAGGGAGTTTGGCAATTTGTTATGAAACTTGTGTGGAGATGTTTGTTTCTTTTATCTTGGATCTTTCATTTATATGCACATGTATCTCCATGTTTCATATTAGGTATTATATACCTCATATATAGATTCCTCTCATCTGATTGGTTAAAAGTGGAGTCATTAAAATAGCTGTGCCCCCTTTTTCTATCAAGATGACGTCATAAGCAACAGCTGTGCCACGGGCATAGATTCAACTGTGCCCGCTAAAAAATTGGATATTCGCAACCCCGAATACACAGATCGCTCGTATACATTACGCACCCACTATACGGCCGGCGTTGATTACAGTATTGTAAAAGAGACTATAGTGGTCACAGTTTGCGATGAATTTGACCTCTCCTTGCAGACGACGACCTTTCACTGCTGTAGTGAGTGCATGCAGTGATTTGTTTACAATCTGTTACATGTCAAGGATTTATACCTGCCAACTGTCACTTTTTAGACAAATTACTACGACCTGAAGACTTGGCATTGTGTGACGTTAGCACAGAAACGGTAGGGTTTTAGATATGTTATCGGTAGATATCGGTCTAAATTATGCACCCTTGCTCTTGCATGCACTGTGCATTTAAGGCCTATGC
This sequence comes from Amphiura filiformis, assembly GCF_039555335.1. Taxonomy (NCBI): domain Eukaryota; kingdom Metazoa; phylum Echinodermata; class Ophiuroidea; order Amphilepidida; family Amphiuridae; genus Amphiura; species Amphiura filiformis. The sequence continues at coordinate 49,303,118 of NC_092644.1, read as the reverse complement.
AGTTAAAAGCTTGTAGGCCTTGTCAGCTCAGGAAATCTATTAACCAATCAAATGAGAAGAATCTATATTATTCGGTATATAAAACAAATATTGACTGCTTAATATTCGGGGCACAGTTTAAAATTATAGGCCCTCGGTGATGTCAAAACCATGACTATGGTTTTGACATCACGGAGGGCCTATAATTTTAACTGTGCCCCTCATAGCAGTCAATATTTGTATACTGTGTTATATACTGGGCTGCCTTTGTGTTACATAGTAAATAAAGTGGAATGTTTCAAACATTTCACCTACAGGTCTCATTTGTTATTCACCCTCCTGAGCATTTTGACACCTTTATTATAAAAATTAGTCAAAAAGTGAGAGAGTGTGGGCAAAAAATATCACAAAGTAGGGGGTATTTTACCCCCCTCTTATTTCCACATTTACAATAGTTCTAAGCAAGTACCATAAACGTTCCCCTAATGGCGCTATGGGCTCCCTTGACATAAGTGGAATTTTAGACACAAACTAAAAGTGCCCTCCCATACCCTTAATTCTTGTTGGGATTTTTAGAGGAGGGAGCTCTCTATTTGTACATGAAATTTACCCAAGGCAAAGGAGCCGAGGCATGCCATTAGGCAAATGTTTATGGTATTAGTCTTTTATTATAAAATGACCTTAAATGTATTTATTTACTTGGTTTAGGTCTGGGAGTTTATCTAGACATTTTTTTACTAGACTCAAATTTGTTTTTAATGGGCCGCGGTTGTGGATCAAATTTACGATATGAGTTCCCCCCCCTAATCCACAACCACCCCTGGCTCATTTTATTTTAAACGTCATCAACAAATAATTAAAAATTATTTTAAAACAGGATTGTACATGACTAATATATATAGAATAAATTTGCTTCAATTTTAGACCTAAATGAATCTATTAAATGAAGGAATACTCAAGAGACAGTGTTTTGAAATGTTGTACATCAAAATGTAACAAAACCACCTTTTTGGGTACCCCAGTACATTGCACAGGACCATTAATATTCTTTCATTCATTCTTTCAGTCATTGTAACTTCCAGGAGTGACACCTCAAGCCTTTTCCTGGGAATTTAGCTCACGGAGCAACAGATTGTATGCATTTATCATAGAATGAAAAGTTGAAAGGGTGGGAAAGTTTCAGCCATTATAAAGATTCCCCTTTTCTGATTTTTCAGTGAATATTTCTCTGGTAGCAGCTGTCGCACTTATTGGGATCCACATTCCTCAGTCTGGTGTACGCTATGGAATAGAAATTGGGTTGAGTATTTCGCTCATATTCTGGAGTCCCTCTTTTTGAATTTGCTTTATATTGGGATTCAGGTTCCTCAGTCGGGTGTACACTGTAGAATAGTATTTTCGCTCTTATCTTGGAACACGGTTGTTTGATGGCATGTAAAACTACATCATTTTTAAGAAAAGGTGAACACTGATGGTGCTATTTATATTTAACACTGGTATAATGGCATTAAAACATCAGAAAAAGATGAAGTAGAAAGATTAAAACATTTAACTGCACTCACCAGGTTATTTTCCCAAATATTTCGGAACCAACTAGTTCCTTCCTCAGTGGGTAATGGTTTGTGATATGTGCTGAGATCGAGAAGGTCTTCTTCAAGAGTTGCCAGTTGGTTTCACTGATTTCAGCAAACTGTTGTACACTGGAGAAAGTTTGTACCCCTGCGAGGTGTTGATTTTGGGCTGCGGGTCTCTCCGAATGTGGATCGCTTCACAGATTTTCCTTGTGTCATTCCTGCTGTCCTTTTCCAAAATGGTAACTCCGTCCCAGTCAATATTGTGAGCGGACTTGGTATGAGCGGATACAGGGGAATTGGCACTTGAAGCAACTGATTTATGCTCCTTAAGTCTGTTCTCCAGTGTACAACAGTTTGTTGAAATCAATGAAACCAACTGGCAACTCTAGTAGAAGACCTTCTAGAAACACTGATCTCAGCAACATCTCACACACCATTACCCACTGAGGAAGGAACCAGTTGGTGAGTGCAGTTAAATGTTTTAATCTTTCTACTTCATCTTTTTCTGATGTTTTAATGCCATTATACGAGTGTTTCTACTTCCTGTTTACTACTTGCACGTATGAACTTACACAACTATATCAGAAAAAGAGTAACATATAGCAAGGAAATGTTCAAAAAACATTTTTATCATTAAATGTAAGGAATAACTTACAATATTGGACTAAATTAAATTTGAAATAATGTGAACAGCCTCAATTTGCACAAAAATATACAGTTTATAGAAAAAAATATCACAAAAAGGTAAATAAAATGGCTAAAAATATATGTATATATTACTGTGTGATGCCTGTTGGTCTTTTCCAGGTTTAGAATTGAATATTATATAATGTTTTGTTAGAAAATTTAATAAATGATCACATCAAACAACCATGGAAATCCCCTCTTTTTGTTTGACTTTCATGGGTTGTGCTCAAACCCCTTGATTATAACAGAGATGCCAGTTTTCAGGTTTTAACTTGAATTCAGGTTTTTTGTGAGTTCAAATTCCTGTGTTTTTATTTATTTTCAGCCTGTTTTTGGACTTTTGGCCAGCATTCATGTGCTTTTCAAGTTTTTTGAGTGAAACTGACTGGCATCTCTGTTTTAATGATATAATGGCTGGAATCTACAAGTGGAGTTTCTATGAAAATAAAATTATTGTCTATCCTGATGGCCAATAAGTATAGTCGAAATTTAGTAGCGTTCTTTGTGTTTCCTTGTCTCCGTCTGGGGTTAATCCATATATCTTTGGACTTTTGGAATGTGTAAAGAAACATCTCAAAACTTTTGGGATAGCCAAATCATTCAAATTAAAGAAACTAGGCGGTTACCCGTATTTCGCGGTTTTCGGCTATCATGGTTAATGGCTTTTGCAGATCTCAAAATCAGGGTGTCCTTTGGCTGGGATCACTTTCCTAACAGCTGAGCTCAATTGCAGCTTTTTGCAATTTGACCTGACTTTCGCCATCAATTTGACATTTGACCTGACCTTTGACCTGGATGACCTAACAAACGCAACCCTGAGCTTTCTTGGCCAAAGTTACACCCACCCACAAAGTTTGAGCTCCATTATATGAGCAATTTGAAATTGTTACGTGTTTTGACCTATGACCTCTTAACCGTAGGTCTGACAAAAAGGTCACCGTGGAAACTTTTGTTTGTTTGTCCAAGGTCCACTCACCCACCAAGTTTGAGCTCCATAGAGGCAATTTGAAATTTCTACCTTTTTTGACCTTTGACCTCTTAACCGTAGGTCTGACAAAAAGGTCACCGTGGAAACCTTTGTTTGTTAGTCCAAGATCCACCCACCCACCAAGTTTGAGCTCCAAAGGGGCAATTTTAAATTTCTACCTTTTTTGACCTATGACCTCTTAACCGTAGATCGGACGAAAAGGTCACCGTGGAAACTTTTGTTTGTTAGTCCAAGATCCACTCACCCACCAAGTTTGAGCTCCATAGAGGCAATTTGAAATTTCTACATTTTTTGACCTATGACCTCTTAACCGTAGGTCCGACAAAAAGGTCACTGTGGAAGTTTTTGTTTGTTAGTCCAAGATCCACCCACCCACCAAGTTTGAGCTCTATTCAGTATCAAAGTTACGTAATGTTACTATGTCAACGGGATCACGCTCTTGAGTAATGAACCACGATCGAAACGATCACCACACAAAGTATATGGCACTTTCGAAGGCATACCAAAAAGCGTGATCCGGTAACCAAGAGAATTACGTAACCACTTGATGCTGAATAGGGGCAATTTGAAGTTTCTACTTTTTTTGACCTATGACCTCTTAACCATAGGTCCGACGAAAAGGTCACCGTTGAAACTTTTATTTGTTAGTCCAAGGTCAACACACCCACCAAGTTTGAGCTCCATAGGAGCAATTTGAAATTAGACTTCAATTGGACTTGACCCGGTCGTTGACCTGTGACCTTAAAAAATATAAACTCGTTCTTCCTCATACCAAGCTGCACCCACCCACCAAGTTTGAGGAACGCGCGACCCCCAGTCTCCGAGAAAAGAGGCGGACAGACAAACACAAACAGATGGACAGATTCTGGTGAATTATAGTATAGGAGCAATTTGAAATTAGACTTCAATTGGACTTGACCCGGTCGTTGACCTTTGACCTTAAAAAATATAAACTCGTTCTTCCTCATACCAAGCTGCACCCACCCACCAAGTTTGAGGAACGCGACCCCCAGTCTCCGAGAAAAGAGGCGGACAGACAAACACACAAACAGATGGACAGATTCTGGTGAATTATAGTAAGATATGCTCAAACTTGTGCATAGATTAGTGTGTTTTCCTCCACCTCAAAGACACTGAATTTTTAATTTGCTCTTTCAGCTCAAATTTTATTTGGGTCGGTAGGTTGATTTTTTTAAAGATCCCAAATATGCTTTATTCTGCAACATAAATTCCACCAAGCTTTGCTACAAAGTATCACAATAAAAGTTGTAACAATTTTCACAAATTCAGTGTGTTCAAGTGGGATTTTGGGCATTCTTTGGGATCTTTAACAAAATCGACCTACAGTACCGACCCAAATAAAATTTGAGCTGAAAGGGCAAATTAAAAAATCATTAGGTGGCATTTCACATTTTACAATACATCCTGGGAGGGAATTCCCCTGTATACATCCAGCTGCCATTTATCCTGTGTACTACCTATGTTTCAGATGGGCATTTTATTTTTGAAAATGCCATTTACATACCAGTGACATACAATACATAAGAAAATATCGTATAGCTCCCTTGCATACGTACTTGCTCAATTAGCATTTTGTGCAAATTTTATTACAAACTTGAATGCTATTCTTTTTTGATGGACCTTTTCATTCAACATGTAAAGTCTATGGAGATTAATATTAGAGAAGGCTGGAAAGGACACTTAAAGCCATAATGTGTGATTTGCTTCACAGTGACGCCCTCAATTTTACTCTCACACATTAGATATGCTCATAAAAAAGAACTGCTTCCAATTGAATACCTGATTGGAAGAAGGGCCCAACTCCATCAAAACTGTTTTTAATATTTGGAAAAGTTTTATAGACAGAACGTTTTCATCTTCAGGGGACCTTTAATACATGAACATACAATAGTACATACATTCTAAATTATATATGATGTTTCCATGGAATCCATGGCAATGGTACATGTCTTAATACGAGCTGGAGTTGGGCCCTTCTTCCACTAATATATTGCAAGTGCCAGTTCTCTAAGCAGATGTGTTATAAATAGCTACAGAAATTTGATAATCATCCATTAATTGCACAAGTAGAAGCATGTAATATGTTAGCAAGAAAGTTTCTTGTAGTGAAAAGCAGATTTCATGGATGAACAAAATTCCTCTTCAATCCAATATTTGTGGAAGAAAGGCCCAACTCCATGGAGTTGGGCCTTTCTTCAATGAAAACAATGATTAAGTGTACATGGAGGACTATTTAGAGAGTAGATTTTGGTTCATCTTTCACACACAAGGAAGAACAGTCTGCTGGTATGCTGGGTCTAACTCATTTTTGTAAAAAATTGGAGTTGGGCCCTTCTTCCACTCAGGTATTCAATTGTGTAACAATTAACAAAATTTGCATCGAATGCTACTGGAGCAAGTAAAAATATAATCAAATACTTCTGGAGAGGGGCTATAATAGCTAAAACAAAAAATGTCCTATACCTTAGTGGTTATGAAACAATGTGGTACTTCAATGAATCAGTGTTTGTTTTTCAGCATTAATTGACATCTATTGGTGAATAAATTAATTGGGTCCAATATTTAGTGCTGAGAACTACATCAAAATGTTTAAAAAGCTACATTTCAAGGGTTCAGACCCGGAAAGCCATTAACTCATTATGACCAGCTAAAAATGAGCATGAAGTTGGCTCCTTGCTTTGGACTGCAAAAATCTTTTGTTTTCTATTGAATTTTGGCATGATTAATGAATTGTTTCTTCTATAGCGCCCTGGTGACTTTATACTCAGTTTAAGTGAGCAGATTAAGAGTTGAGGCTTTCTAGCTCTCAACCCTCGATTTCCACTTTGAAAAAAAATAATAATAAAAAATAAAGCAGTGAAGCCCAGGCAAACTGGCACTGTAATAAAAGAGAAAAATCAGAACCTTTCAGATTCAAACCAGCGCGCACTCACGATTACATGCCGCCCTCTATCTTTATAAACAAAAAAAGTGACTGGGATTTTTTGAGTCGGTTGGGAAAGGGTAATCAACCTCTTTTTAGGCCTTATGGAGCTGTGACACAGGAGATGCATCAAAGAAGCCATCTGGGAAGAGTAAATCAACCATCACTAAACAAGGGGGACTATTACATGATTTATCTCATGAATAGGACTGCGCCACAGCAGACAAACGCACCTTCCATCATGCTTTGCGATAGTAGGATGGGTAAACATACCAGTATTAACCCTGGGTGATCACTGACTCAAAATAATGAAGACTGCAATATTTTGTTGATTTCAGCATCATAATTAAATTGTTTTGTGGATTAGCCGGGGTTTTTAGGGCAAGGATGTTCAAGTAAATGGCATTTAATACGGTGACCTGCCATCCGTGCGTTGTTATATTTATGTAGCTTATACAATGCGGCACGGTACACGTGTGTGGGGTGTGTGTAGGCCCTATGTGTTTTCCAGTCAGTCTATCTATTCTAAAACTGGTATCATTGTCGAAAAAATACATACAAATTGTAAAAATGTTGGCACTCAATTCTTCCTCTGCAGGCCCCCACTACATATGGGGTTCCTCTTTTAAGCATCATAGGCCTAGATGACGAATTTCAAAGAAAATCACAGCAAATTGATCGAGATTTACGATATTGGCAGTTTCCATTTCGTGTTGAAATCACTGTGATATTCCTGTGTTTACAAAAGACCCAGAGCTAGTCGTGCTTGCGTAATTATCGCACATGGTCAGGAAACCGTCTCTTCTACTGCTGGCTTGATTCCGCTCACGCCACACAAGCCGTAGTCAGCAGGCCGTCAGCAGGTCAGTACTAGCTGCAGAAGAGACTGACAGGGAAGTGACCGTTAGAAATATCTAGCTGGTATCCGTTTACTTTTTCTTGGTCAAAAGATGATGCTCTTTTACATTGAAAAGCGTTATGGTACCCAGTTTCCAGTTTAATATGAGGATCAATAATGTGAAGAAAAAACTAAGTGAGCACGTTACAGTACGAAGTACGCTGCCTCTAAATATGGGTGCCTCGTGCAGGTTTTCAATAGCGGGTTCCATGCGGGATCTACGCACATAGGCTGCATGGGAAGGTACGTTTTTCTGCTGTGGGACTGCGCCATCAAGAAAATCCATAGCCATGACCATCCCTGCCTGCCAGGCTGTCAGTTGCCTGAGGAAGTCTGATGGTGTATCAGACACAACATAGCAAATTGTAATACAAGTAGGTTCCAGTACTCGATTTAATTTTTTTTTAACTGCATTCAATAAGTTTTCTCAATTTGGCAAGATTACAGATTATGTGATGTGTATACCCAACTGTGTGTATATAGTGTGTACCCTACCCACCCTACATAGGGTATCCAATTGGCCAGATACTGCTTGGCTTCATGAAATACAGCCAAGTATAGCACAATAACTGCTATCTGCAATTCCGGTGTTGCATTTCCTCTGTTCATGGTGATGCCTGTTGTTTATGTTCCAATTTCTACTATTTTATTTTTCAACTGATGTACAGTGTATCAATTGAGGATCATGTGATTAAAATATGTGACATGGGAATGAGTTGGATGTCGCTAATATTGTTTTTGAGATATTTTGCAAAAACAGTGTTCACATTTTTTGTTTTATATCATATTGTTTTTAGCTATTGATTAATTGCTCATAACTTAAACCAGATGTCCGATTTTGATGGGGTTTGCATCAAAATGTAGCATTCATAAACTGCCAGAAAATGATGTTAAACCATTCTAATTGAAAATTCCAGACATGCGACTCATTCCCCTTGATCATGTCACATACATGTATGTGATAGGTATAAGGGCCCACACCTATTTACCAGTGCCCAGCCTTCCCCAGCCAAAGCGCAGCAGCTTACTGCAACCACAATGCTTAAGCTCCCATTGAATGAGGGATTCCCCAGCAGGGCTGTCAACTTTTTGGAATTGCTTGCCGTGAGACAGAGGCGTGTCGGGATTTGCCGACTCAATGTTCATTTTGTACCATGATTACTTGAGCCACGGCGCTCGACAATGTGAAAAGCGGGGGGTAGGAGCAACAAATTATTCATGACGATGCGTGAGATTTTACTCATTTTCCAGCTTTTTGCGTGAGATTTACTACCTAGGCGTGAGAGTATACTACCTTGGCGTGAGACCGTGAGAAAGTGACCCAATGCGTGAGACTCACGGCCAATGCGTGAGAGTTGACAGCCCTGTTCCCCAGCCAAGCAGTACACTGGTATTTAGGTATGGGCACTAAGCAGTAACCATTCCTGAACATTAAGGGGATACTACACCCCTGGCCAATTTTGTGCCTATTTTTGCATTTTTCTCAAAAATTATAGTGCATTGGTGACAAGTACGATATGCATATTATAGGGGCAACTACTGCACTGGAAATTTTATTTCAGCACAGACAACATTTGAGGGAGGGAAAACCAGTATTTGATCAATAAATCAATAACTACTTGCCTTGAGTTGCTGAATTTTCAGTGCAGTAGTTGTAGTCCTTGCCCTATAATATACATATCTTACTTGTCACCAATGTGCTATAATTTTGAGAAAAATGCAAAATAGACACAAAATTTGCCAGGTGTAGTATTCCTTAAGGCTACTTTAATGTGTTTTCAAATTGTGTGCAAGGAATGACTTTCAAAGGTGAACAAAATTGGTGTATCTTTTCAAGAAATCCTTGTATTACGCATTATGAGTTACGCAGAGGTTAAAGGGTTATCTATTAATTACTAATCTTTAATGCTGGTTTACTATCTGCATTTCAGTTGCGTGTAACCCAAACTCAACAGAGGTATGGATAATTGGAGATGATCATGTTCTGCGCATGGAGAAGGTGGCTAAGCTGAAACCAGGGGGTTACAATCTAGGGCTTGATCAGTTTGGTATTTCAGTGACTTTTAGGGGTCGACCAGGCGCTGGATTAAGTGATCTGGGTAATCTGATTGAGGAGGGGATGCAAGAATCATCATATTACCCAGATATCATAGTGATCCATTTAGGGATGAATGATTTCAATGTCATGTCACATGGGAGTATGTATCATATGAGCTTTGAGTTAGTGGAAGTGTGCAAAAGTATGTTACCACAAACTTCAGTTATTTTTTCAGGGATGCTCCCCTGTCAATTTTACAGAAACTTTGATGACCAGAGCACAGCTGAGAGGGTGCGCAAGCATATGGACAAGTCACATGCTAAGGTGTGGCGCAGTGCAGGATGGGAGTTTATAAAACATAGATATATTAGCAGCACTGACATAGAATTATATGTAGATTGTCTGTATCTATCTGATGCAGGCTATGGCCTCATGATGGTCGCGTATGCAAATATGATTACACAAATATATACTGATGTGAAAAACAAGGACAGATTCAAAAAGCAACAAGTCCAGTCTACAGAGGATTCTCTTCCCCAAGAAGTGGCCATGACTCATGATGAAGATTCAAACCCAGGGCAAGTAGAAGGACAACCAGAGGAAATAAGTAAACAAAAAGAAGCCCAGAATACAGAGGATTCTAAACACCAAGACATAGCAAAGGATGCAGGGAAGAACCTGGCACAGCCAGAGGAAACAAAGCAACACCAACAAGGCCAGACTACAGAGGATTCTAATCCCCAAGATGTGACCTTGAATCAGGATGAAGGGATGAGTCTGCGACAGGCTGAGACACAGCCAGAGGAACCAAGTCAGCAGGTCAAAAACCCAGGTAAGATCTAAGGGATGGAATAAAAAATAACTCCTGGTTGACTGCCGGTGCCCTGGCAAAATTCCCGGTTTAACTGTCTTCTATTGTTCCGAATAGAAACCAGACCCAATCACCGGTTCTGCCTGGGTGCCAGCGGTCGACTTGCAGTTGGGTTTTGAAGCCATTCTTTTCTAAATGCAAGGTGTAGCATCTCTAGTGGTTATTCAATTCTGTTGCTTAGTGTAAACCCTGTATGACTGTTATAGTCCATTTAACTTCCTTCCTTGAGGTAGTTGAGTAAAATCGAATTTTGTGATTTTCTCAGAAACAGCTACATTTTTTATAAATTACTGACTCGAGGAATGCATACAGACTATCGTTTGTTTTACACAGACTGACTTTTCATTGGATGGTTTGTGCTTGCTTGGTATGAAATTGGCAGTGGGTATCTATCAGCAGAGCCTTCAGTTATTTTTACAAATTTGGCTTCAAGTATTTCTGTTCACAGGTCGTTAAGTTCTGTATATCAGACTGATGGAAAGCTCCCATCAGAGAATCACTTGGTCTTTATTTTGTCTTGGTATTTGATCCAAACAGCTCTTCTAAACCGACCGCCTCTTTAGAACTTCAGAGTGCCTTTTACAGCTCTGTACATCATTAAAAAAAATTCCATGTTGTTAGGCCTCCTACAGGCTTTCCTTCATCTACAGTTTCACACTGTGGGGTCACACTTTAATTAGGGGTTCATTCATAGGATTGAGGCGTGATCGCTGTTTATAAATCAACGATCATGCCCGAAATCCTATGAATGAACCCCGTTCATACATACCCAACATTCTGAACATTGTTAGCAATTCAATACAAATGAAAATAATAAGGGTTTACACGTTTAAATAACATTTCCATATCGTTTTCCTTCAAAAGTTGGGAGAAAATGAGTAGGCCTACTTGCAGGAAGCAACTCGGCTCATAAGGTCAACGGCTGGGAGTCAACGCGTGAGATGAACGCGGTGACATGCGCGTGTACGCAACACTAGCAAATCGTTGATCACGTTAATTGGGTTCCAACGCTGCGTGACGCAGCTTGTTTATGCCCTGCGTACTGGTCATAAACGGAATTTATGACCAGCAAAAAAGGGCCCAAATCCAATCAGAAATGCCGTTATATCGTGAGTATGTATGAACATTTGTTCTACTAACTGTTAATTCTGTCTTTCTGTACATTTCAATTTCAGGAGCTGATAGTGCAAATTTGACAAAGGTTTGGATAATTGGAGATAGCCATGTAATTCATGCAAAGCAGGTGGCCCAGTCAAGACCAGGGGGATGCAATCTAGAGCTGGATCACTTGGGCATATCAGTGACATTTATGGGTAGGCCAGAAGCTTCACTGGATGATCTAGGTGACATGATTAATGAGGAGATGAAAAGATCATGTTATCCTCCAGACATTGTGCTGATCCATTTAGGAATTTATGACTTATGTGATGGGAACAGGAACAACACCAGATATTCCATAACTGGCAAGGTCCAAGGGGCAGTAGAAGTGTGTAAAAGAATGTTACCAAAAACCAAAGTGATTTACTCCGAGATACTTGCCCGTCGATTCTACTTCAAGTGGCATGTGCAGAGGATTGCAGATAAACTACGTAGGCAAGTGAACAAAGTGTTTGCTAAGTTGATGGAACAAGAGGGGTGTCAAATAGTACTACATGCATACATTGAAAGACACAGCAAGGACTTATTTCATATTGATTGCTTCCATCTAAATGACAAGGGCTATGGCTTAGTTTTGGACTCATTTGCAAATGCTATCAAAAAAGCACATACTGATGATGATATAGCAGCAACCAAAAATGAGAGTGGAGTCGAGGCTGAACACTGTAAGACCAATTCTCAGCCGAACAAGTTCAGTCTAAAGAGGATTCTGCTGCCCAAGAAGTGACCATGACTCCAGATGAAGGAATGAACTTAGGGAGGCTGAAACACAGCCAGAGGAACCAAGTCAACAGCAACAAAGCCATTCTAAGCTCCAAGAAGTGGCCATGACTCAGGATGAAGGGACATAAAACCAGGTGAGTCATTACTAACTGCCATATTAACACCTAAATGTACAATTCCTTATTTGACCTGTTTATGCATGATGAATAATTTGAAACCATTTTCATTGAAATTGGAGGACTTTCAGTTTCTGACCCCTGTGTGGCCAAATATCTGACCACCCCATCTTTGACCATATTGCTTATAATTCAGAACGGTATGTGGCAGAGAGGTCAAACTATACTTTTTCTGAATCCTTGATGTGAGGAATATACTATGGTATTGTTTTAAACCAAATTTGAGCAAGTTTGAAATTTCACCCTTGTGTTGACCTTTGATTGACCCCTACATGCTCAGTGGCCAGCCCTCTTTCAGAGGGTGGGTAAAGGGGCGAGGGAAAGATAACTTTCAAGGGGGCCAACTTTTACAAAAATGGGCTAAAAAGTACAAAAAAGCCTACAAATCTTAAATACCTGTGATTACCAGGGTGGCCAGCATCACACAGACGGCAACACTTCTCACAGGTGGGAAGCTGCGCCACTGTACACGCTTTGGGCCACTGTTTAATTTTGGGAACATGTTGAAGATAGTTTGAACCATCAAATGAACCTGCAAAGTTGATTTGGTTAAACACATTTTGTTCATGAACTTTCACCTGATGCCAAAATCTGCATTTTGAAGAGGTAAAGAAGGGGGGGGGGGGGTGATACTTAATCTGGCTATACACCTTTTATTATGTTCAAAGGTATGACCACTCAATCAAGTGAGGCTTTTTTGGTTGATGTGTACTTCATAAATGCTTACTTTTTGTCTCCATTTCAGTTGCTGGTATCACAAATTCAGCAGTGGTATAGAACAAACTATTGATATTGGATAATTGGAGATAGCCATGTGATTTGTGTGTGCAAAGGAAGGTGGTCAAGTTGAGGTAGAAAAGAGTCAATGGTGGGCTACAGACATAGGGCATTTTAGTGACTTAGGGGTTGACCAGCATGCTTAACTAGCTGATGTGGGCATCCTGATTAAGTAATAGGGGTGAGCAATGGCAAAGACTGATTTCTTGTTTTAATATTTTGCATGCTAATACATGAACGGTTGAATATAGAATGTTAGAGGTAATACCAATTTACCTCTCCCCCCCCCCCCACATATTAGACTTGTTTTCACAAAATGAGTGGAAAGTCATCACGGAAGAAAACAGAGTTAAGCTGAATTTATACTCGATCACCAAGAGATTGTGATGAACCGCTTTTGAAAAGCGTTGGGCAATTGCTGAATTTTGTGATGTATGGCTCGTCGCTTTTGCATTTACACTTATCACGGTGATAGCGATTGCAGACGACAATTATAATATTCTAAATGCCACAAAATACATTTTTAGAACATCCATTGCTGTCAATAATTATTGCCTTGGAATTCATCACCGAAAGTTAATAATCAAGAAAGGTAAATTGGCAAAATAATAGATCTAGTTGGTTGGAAATAATTGTTGATGCATTCAAGTGTCAAGCGTCATCGCTCGGGAAGTTGAGATTACTTCAACTCGCAAAAGCAACATCGTTTTTGCCACAGCGATTTGTATCGTTTGATTGGCTTGACGCTCTGAAAACGGAAGTAAACACTAAACATGCCTGAGAATCGCTTTTGCAGCGATCAAGTTTAAATTCAGCTTTATGGTTCATTGAACATGCCAGAAAACAAACAAATTCCTCTGTGAAATATTGACTTTTGAACACCCAAGTGAAGGAGAAACCTGGGCAAGTTATATATCACATTAAGGGGGTACTACACCCCTGGCCAATTTTGTGCCTATTTTTGCATTTTTCTCAAAAACTATAGCACATTGGTGACGAGTAAGATATGTATATCATTTTGGCAAGGAATACAACTACTGTACTTAAAATTCAGCAACTCAAAGCAGGTTGTTATTGATTCATTGATCAAATATTGGTTTTCCCTCATTTTTGACTGTAACTCCACAACTGTTGTCTGTGCTGAAATAAAATTTCCAGTGCTGTAGTTGTAGTCCTTGCCCCTATCATATACATATCTTACTTGTCACCAATGTGCTATAATTTTTGAGAAAAATGCAAAAATAGGCACAAAATTGGGCAGGGGTGTAGTACCCCTTAAAGCTTATGATTCACAGATTATAAATCTGGACATAACAAAATATGAAACTTTTCTCTCATTTTCTGGGAACAGATCTTTCATGGCAGTGCTCTGCACAACTGATTCCACAATTTGTTTTTTGACAGTCAACGCTCTATCAAACCCCTCCAATGATTAAAATGTACAAAATGTTTAGTATTTTACCACCCAGTTGTAATCATGAAGGGATGCATCGATCCTGTCGCTATCCAAACATGGTTTTGATCCATTTATGGATTTAATGTTTGATTCCATCACCAGCAATGGTGACAGATCGGCCCAGGTCAGTAACCTGAGTCCAGAAATACCAGGACGAACACTTGGTACATGTACTTGAGACAAAAATTTGTCTCATTTTGGTCACTTCAGTATCTATAGGGCAGCTGTTGAATAAGGTCTCTGCACTAACCCTTTAAATGACTGGAATAAAAAGCAGATAAACAGGGCTGGAAGGTGACATCTTACCTGCATGGTTATTACGAGAGGGACATGTCTTCCATGGGGGTGTATGAATTTCAACTGGAATAGCCCATCTTGATTTAACTTGTTTAGAACTGCCAATGTTATACATGTATCTGAAAAATCATGGCCCCCACCTGCTGCTGAGTCACAGTCCATTCACATGATCACCTCTGTGCGAGATTGTTTATACCACTTTGATGTGTATTTTGTTGAGATTATGAAGAGACATTTTGTATGGGAATTGCCTTTATCTATAGTGTGTCTTGTCTCAAGTTGAGAGTAACGCCATGTTGGATTTTGCATTGCCAGATTCAAATTGGTACATTTACGTGGTTGCATCGCCACCGTATGGACAAATGGCCTGTCCATGTGTGTATACGCCCGCAAGATTAGCTTAATGTGCACGATTTGAATCTGCCCCTGCGATATCCAACATAGTGTTATAATCAACTTGATACAAGACAGACTCTATCTATCAGATTTGGGTTACCTCCTGATTTTATACACATTCATGAATGTGATCAGATAATAATGCATTGATCACTGGTGGCCTCTGAAGTATGCAGGTTATGCTCAAATCTGTGGTATATTCCAAGAGCGGAACTGGAAGGTTTCTTTAACTTTGCGGCGGTATACAGGCTGGGTATCTGTAACCTAGCTATGTGATTTCATTTAATATTTGTTAAGAATTGACATTTAATTTAGATAATTGTTCAAAGGGGTGTCCCTAAATAAATAAATATTATTTTAAAGAAATTCCGGTTTTCACACAATTGTAAATTCTACATTGCACTATTTTTCACTCACCTAGAACATTTTCGCTAGGTCGACTAACATCTTCAGCAGATGGTGATGCTGCGAATGATGCTGCGAAAAATAGTGTAGTGTTGAAGTTCAAACTTCGATTATTTTGTCTACCACTATGTATGAATTGTAATGTACTTTTGATAAAATATATCCTGTGAAAAGTGTGTAATTATGACAAGTTCTAATATTTATTAATGTTATTCTGGGATCCCTGGATTTAAATAGCCTGCCAGATTTGATGATACATACATTCACAATCTAGTTGCTGGATTATGGCTATTACACTGTATCAAAATGATTGGCACCGGGATATGTGAAATTGTCAAAAATAGCTAGTACACTGTTGTCAGTCTTCTGGAAATTTCCTGATTTCAGGAAATTGTACTCGGATGATCCTGTACAAATGTATGGGCAAAGTACATTTTTCAGGAAATTTTGTGCTATTTCAGGATTTTTTGACAAAATTGACCGACATCTCCGCTAGTAATAGGTGTAATTGTCATGCTACTAATTAAAAGGGGCATACATGATCTGATAATCTGAAGCCAATAGGTTGTTGCGTCTGGGAGCTACATGCATTGTCATTCGAATGAAGATCAATGTATTCATTGTTTTACTCACACAATACAAGTTGAATAGCCACACGGCTCAAAATATGCATTGAATAGGTGCTCTCAATTAATATCTCACTTCCTTTAAAAGCATGTACCTTAAATTCTTAGAAAAGATAAAATACTGTAATTTTAAATATTCACAAAAACTTGAGCCTGAAATGGACATAACATAGTGACACAAATTGTCTGTTCCATTCATTTTGATATAGTTTGTATTGTCTTTCAATTTACCTCATTATTTTGGTTCCAAATGAAAGAGAACATATTCTAATAGTGAAAAGTATTATAATTTTATCATTTTGTAGAAAAAATATGGAATTAGGTATACTGTTTTTGCAATGTCCGAGCTTCCGTGCTTCCGTCCGTCCGGATGATGTATCTCGGGCATGAATGGGCGGATTGACTTCAGAATTTCAGGATAGGTGCGTCATGGTCAAAAACTATGGATACTTTTTTTTTGGTTGGGGTTCAAGGTCATATACTGAGGTCAAAGGTCAATCTGAGGTCAAATTAGTAAATTAGCAAAATGGTCATATGGGCATGTAACTTGGTGGGTACAGTCAACATTTAGAGCCAAATTTGTGGAAGGTCATTTTGGGGTCATCCGAGGTCATCCAGGGGTCACCTTAGGTCAAATTACTAAAAACTGTCGTACGGGGATGAAACTTGGTGGGTACTGTCAACATTTAGAGCCAAATTTTTGGAAGGTCATTTTGGGGTCACCAGGGGTCATCTGAGGTCAAATTAGTAAAAACTATCATATGGGCATGAAACTTGGTGGGTACAGTCAACATTTAAAGCCAGGTCATTTTGGTCACCAGGGGTCATCTGAGGTCAAATTAGTTTGAACTATCATATGGCCATGAAACTTGGTGAGTACAGTCACATTTAGAGCCAAATGTTTGGGAGGTCATTTTGGGGTCACCCAGGGGTCATCCGGGGTCACCCAGCTTTGTATCAACTTGTGAGTACGTGCCACATCACTCCCTTTGGTGGAGGCATCACGGTCGACGCTTTGCGTCGAAAACCGCGACATCCGAGAACCGCGGTCCATCTAGTTTTATTTCCAAAGGTAAACCAAAAGGTATTTGTCCCCTTTTGAACAAAGAGGCAGACCTTAACTCTAGCCACTGCTAATTGTTGTGGTATTCCAAAATCAGATCTCTTTAACTTTCGTTTGTTTGTTGTTTGTTTGTTTGACTACCGCAATATGCCGTAAAGATGTTTTGTAATAAAATTTTGTGACAAATTAAGATTTGAGCATTTTTGGAACAAGTATGATTGTGCTAATAAGAGAGCAATGATACACAAGAAAGTTATCATAAAGTACAAACTTAATATATATATATATTTTTTTTTTTTTTTTTTTTTTTTTTTTTTTTTTTTTTTCCTGCTTAATATGGAAAAAAAATTAGTATTGTTGACTCTGGACTTGAAATTATTTGCAATGTTTTAAAATAAGCATTAATTTGCTATATTAATTGAACCAAAGAGATCAGACCCAAAAGTCCTGACTCAGAATTGCCCTGTATGCAATGCTATGGTAAATCCGCCATATTGGTTTTGTCGCACAAAGATGGAGAGTAGAATAGGGTACCTCCGAGATTTTTTATCGGCAAAGCCTGAAATCCAATGACAATTTGCATTTTAAAGCTTGCGAGTTACAAAGGTTTGCATATAGAGCATTGTCCACACGTAAACAAGGAGACAAAGTTACCTGGGTGCATATGACAAAATAATACAGAGGTCCACTATTTTGCTTTCCATGAGTGACACGCAAACATGGCAGAGGCAGGGCACTTTAGATCCTATCTCTTTCATATGTACAGGTTAAAGAAGCATTTTGTGATTCAAGTAGGGGATAAAGCGATGCTTGTTGATGACGATGAATAAAATTATGACTCAGTATGACATTTATGGTATCTGTGTCTTGTCTCCTTTTTCTTATGCTGGTGAATAAAAAAGGTAAAGGTAAGGGGGTCAAACCTGTGATCTTGCTTTTGAAGCGATTGAACCAGACTCTTCCATGAAATGCTGCTGCGGGGGATAGCTAGGCCTCCTTCACAGGGAGTGTGTTACCTTCCCGGCATTGAACAAAAGTGTACCAATCTGGGTGTGTAGAATGTAGATTGAGGCAATAGGGGGAAGAATCTTTGCCTAAGTGCACAACACATTGAAGCTGCAGAGATTTAAACCCACAACCTCGTGCTACCTTGGGATTATGAGTCCCACCATGCATTATACGATTACAAGCAGTACGATTGTATATATGTATACTGCATAGGAAGTTTGCGGTTCCTCAATCCTGCACTTGAACATTAGTGTGTCTTTAGTTTCGCAGTTGTGGCTGGATGCTGGATTCACAAAATATAGCCACTTGTAGAGTAACACATCTTGTGGTGATATTCCCCTGCATCCTCTGTTTATTGCAGTTTACCACAATAATGAATTGGAATTATAGTTTCAAATTGGTATCAATTTGTGGCGCTTTCGTTTACCTCTATCAGGCAAAAAATTGTATGTCTCAAAGTTTACGAAGATTTAAAAATCCAGTGCCGAATGTGGTTTTTTTGTCAATTAACTCTGACAAAATAAGCGGGAGGCACAGTGTCATCGCCCCGATATCTTCATGGCAGAAATCGCCATGGTAGGTTGAATCCACAGCCACGCATTGCCATTTTGTTCCGACCTGTTTAATAGTTTTGAGACGCATAATGGGCCGAGGGACATCCGACTAAGGCTAAGGTCAGTGAGTATGGTATACGCCATGAGGTCATCTGCTTTTCGACTGCCTCCACGAGTGGCCTACGCTGCGCTATATAGTCCGGCACATATAAAATCAGAATCTTTGTCAGTTTTTGAGCTCAAAACGCACGGTTCTTTCTCAATACGCAAGCTAACGACTATCATATCCTTTCAACACATATATTCAAGTGCAAGCATAAAAATATGGCTTCTTTAGAATAAAAAAATTACGGGAGATATTCATCATTTTCTTCCCCAGTATCCAAAGATTTATCGTCTGAATAGCAAATTGTGCATAGCACATTCACGTGTATCGATCCCGGGTATTCATTTTAGTGTCTCTGCTGTACAATGTGATTATAAACCAGGCGATGTCGGTGTGCTAGGTGCTCAGAATTTTGAAAACTTAACTCCTTATACACATAATGAAATATTGTCACTAAAGCATTTTTACCAAGATTTTTGGGGTATTTTTGTAAAATAATTTGGAGATAAATATGTTAAATTGATCATAACTTTTGTTGTGGCCACCTTCTAGTTTGCTTTTATGGAACAACATTTCACACACATGTCTGATGTAGAATATTGATTTTATGTGACAAATTTAGTACAAATTCTTTATTATTTCTCTGCTTTTCTCATTTGATTAGACCCAAAGAGAACAGACTCAGAATTGCCCTGTGCATATCACTAAGGGTAAATCTACCATATTGGATTGTCGCACATGGAGAGCAAAATGTTCCTCCGGCATTTGTCGGCACAAGCCTGAAATCAAACAGCAATTGAGCATTACAAAGGTTTGCATGTAGTGCTTTGCGCATGATATAGGCCTAACCCATGGTAGAGTCAAACTCTTTGGGTCTAATCTCTGATTTCCAAATGTAGTTACTTTATTTCATGTGTCACAAATGGGAGTTTCAGACAACTGCTGTGTTTCGATGTTATGAGTTGCAAAAGTTACATCACTTTTGCAAAAGCTGTGGTTGCTAATTATATATATATAAACGATCACCTTGATGCTCTCAAAAACAGAAGTATAGGTGAGAATCATTTTTCTGCAGAACCAGTATATTCAGCTTGAGATTTTTACAGGAATGTGATCTGATAGAATACTGGAGGTGTGAGGCAACTGTATGAAGCTCTGTAAGCAGCTTGCTTTAGAGGTCTGATGCTTTGCCGTTCATGCGATGGAAGAAAGAATCGGCTCCTGATACTCGGCCAATGGCAGGCCCACCCAGTATTCAAAGAAAGTGCATGGAAAGTGTATTCCACATACAGGTATGGTTGTGATGCTAGTCTTTATGTAAGTATCGCCATGAAGGTAAATAAGAAGTGAAAAGCCCTGATACTCTGCAATGGTAGGCTGTGGTTGAAGAAAGTGAATGGAATAGAGATCTTTCACATTTTGTCAACTCTTTAATAACTAGTTTTTAGAAATATTTGTTGGAATGTTATTAAAACTTTTATACCCTTTATATCATCGACAATAAAATGTTTGCTGTAAAATGTTGTGTTTGCTGGATAGTCACATCTGATTATGTGCATTTAATCTTTTCATTTAATCTTATAACTGAGTTATGGTTACATTATTAATGGTTTTTAGTATGCCTAGTTCATTGCCATTATCACCTCGACATTTTGGTTAAAATTAATTTTGAGTTTGTGAAAATAATGCTGTGGGATTCACATGGTTTTATTGGTTTAGGTAATTTTATAATTTGTGGAAAAAGCCACTGATTTATAGAACACTGTTCTCACATGTGGTTTACAGTAAGTCACTGACCACATCCACATGAATACCACTTTAGCCATTGATGCAATGCTACACAGGTGCTGAACTCTAACCAGCCTACCTCTTTTAACCATTGCAGCCAGGATCAGATCCCTAAGTTTTTACAGGTAAACCAATAGAGAGTCAGTTCTTAGTCTAGGAGACATTGCAACAAGAATCACACTGCTATGATCCAAATATGTCACACGATCTGGTCCATGGGGGCCAAAGAAGGCATTTTTAAAAATTGAGTTACTGTAATGATTACATTATACATACAACAAGCTATCATTTACTGAAAACACCATAGGTCTAGCATATTTAGTTCTAAAGTTGTGCAGTTTTTTAATGTCTATTTTCTTATGTATTCTATTGTTTTTTACTCCATATTTTTGCCTTTATCTCGGTTTCAAATTTGCCGCCTTTGGCCCCCTTGCACCAGGTCGTGTCACATATGTACTGTCGTGCCCAAGTGTCTAACATCATACACTGATTGAGACTATCTTGACCTCTTATTAAAGTTTCAGATAAAATATTGGTAAAATAGGACTGGTTTATTTCAGGAGTTGTAGGCGAATATTACTGTTACAGATTTGAAATTTGGAGGAACATATGCTTCTGATTTATTATAATACAAGGCTTATTGCAGTTTGAAGCAGAGTTATGTTTGTGAACTGCTTGTACCTGATTACGTATATTGTACTTGGAAGGGGAACTCCATTATACATAAAAGTTAGGCCCATGACCTGCTGTTTATTCTGTGAGTATGGTGTATGACAAGAGTGCTCCTCATCAGGACATGGTGTAAGCATTTTGGTACAATAAGGACAGAGCATAAATACAAGACTAGAATAGAATGATATATTGAACGATACAATCTGAGAGTGTAGAATATAAAGAATATTTGTATCAATCTGAACATCTTTGCTTTGGGCCTCATTCCGCAGAGTAGCAATACATATTTTTTAGATTGTTAGCAATACCCTCACAATAACTGATGCATATAGTCATTTACCACTAAATATTATTATCTTTGTGTCAAATGAAACTGGACCAAAGATTTGGCACTAATAGGAAGCAAGTTTGTTGTGTTTGTTTGATTGTTTGTTCATTTTGTTTTGTTATGATTTTTTTTGTGTGTATAAAATAGCATTGTTGTCATTGAGAACCTGTTCATTTTTAAAACGTTAGCCAGACATATTAAAACTAACGTTTACTGTATGTATTTTTAGAAGTGGTGAAACCAGGGATTTAAATTGTCAGGTATTTGCCTGATTTCAGGCATTTTGCTTGTATTATCCCTGTATAAACATACTAATTTTCAGGCAATGTTAACACAGTTTCAGGTAATGCTGTCTGTGCTTGCTTTCATAGCTGTGAAACATCTGTGTGTGACAACTAATCAAGTAAAATGTGTTATTTTATACAATACAGAAAGAAATGGAGACAAAATGGAAGAAACATGCAACAATTCAACAGAAGGAACATCAGATGGAAACCTCATCAAGCATAGCCCTACAAGGGGTAACGTCATACTCGGAAGCAAAACTACAAGATTATTTCAGCAAATATGGGGAAATTTTACAAGTGAAGAAAGGTTACAAGAAAGATGTTCCACTGGACTTTGGGTTTGTTAAGTTTAAAACACCACAAGCAGCAGAGAAAGCATTCCAGAGTGGACAGGTGCATAAAACGGATAACAAAAAAAGAGTGCATATCATCGGGATGGGTTTGTCATCTCAAGATATCAATCTTCTTTTGGAAAGAAAGGCAGCACGAGTGGTACTGAGAGTCGGCAGAAAGTAAGTGAAAGACCAGATTGAGATTTGGTATTATAGACTTTGATTTGGTCAGGTTAGTTAGATGAGGCCAAATAAACAAATAGATTTGTCTCATGTCCCCGCTCACATTAGATTTATGTTGCGTGTTTACTCATGAAAAATTGCAGAAGTTGAATTTTATTTCTTTCCTTTTTTTAATTTTACATTTTAACAAAAATTTCCTGAAAATCTGCTGTAATATTACTATTGAGTTTCAAGTTTGAAATATATGCATCATGAATACTTCAAACCCATGAAATTGCAGTAAGTAGTGTAGGGTGAAATGCCATTTCAATACAATGTTGTAGATCCTTTAACCTAGAGTCCGAAGTTTACCGTTTTCTAAAATCCATTTTCCGTGTTGTAATCTGTGTTGTAAAATTTGTAAATCCGTGTCATGAATAAATACTTAAAATGTATAAACAATGATATTAATATCACAATAAAGTGTTCAATATCGCGATCAATATGCTCTGATTAGAATATTATCACGATAATAGGCCGACTATTACGATGTTTGGAGGGATATAGGGGGTTCATACATGGTAATATACCTTATTTTAGTATTATTAAACAGTATATTTATCATACACAACTCATGATTGTTTTTAATATTTATTTCTCTTATCTTTTAATAATTTATGTCACATCGTACAAAAATGTCATTTTCCGTGTTGTACCTCCGATTCCGTGATTTTCTTCCGTTTTCCGTAAAACGGAAAACTTCGGACTCTACTTTAACCTACATTGAGATGTGCTGTATGGCAACACTATAGATTGGGATTAATACAATATGCCAAATTGGCATTGTTGAATATTAAATAAGTAAAATAAAAAAATGCATACCGCATTATGTTTTCAATTCCCATGGAACATGAGACAAATCAATTTTATTGTTTAGCCTGATAGACAGACAGGCAGTAGGTATGAATCAATAGATAGTAAGTTATTGGTCAGATTCAATGTTATGCCTCAACGCCCCTGTGCGCATTTGGGGTTTTTTTTAGCGTCTGCATTTCAGCTGAAACTTTGAATGAATTTTTTATTTAAGATTTTTTTATAGGTTTTTAGTTTTTGCAGTAAAATCATGAAATTCTGAAGTATTTGCAAGAAAATTTACTTGATTCAATTATAGGTATAAACCAATTGATATTTGTTCTTCAATTATATAAATGAACCACAGTTTTTTGCTGTGTAATTTGAACACTTGCAAATGACATCTTAATTCAAAATCAAGTTTTAATAAAATCTGTAAAAAGAAAAATTGCATTCTGCATTTGTTTTTGTAACTGTCATTGGCTTTGAGAGATAACATTTATTTTTTAGCCTTAGTTCAGTTTAATATTTATGAACTTCACACATGAAAAATCAGTGACCAGTCAGCTTTGGCATATCAGGGACAAACAATAATTTAAGCATATTAGAAAATACACAAAAACACATATTTTGCACATCAAAAGGTTTTATATAATTATATAAAATGTAAATAGATTATTTTAATATTTACAGATCAAATCAGTGATGATTTTTAGCTCGATTCCAACCTCCCGGGTTTTTCATCGGGACTAACCTCATAATGATCAAAATAATATTTCCCATGTATTTCTATTATTAGGAGCAGAAAACTGCAGAAGTGAAAACTGATGAAGAGCAATCGGTTGCAAGCTCACAAGAATATGTAAGGATAGCTTATTAATATGTAACACAACATGTGTCGGTAGCTTTTGTGTGGGGGGGGTAACACACATGGTGCTGATAGCTTCTGTGTGTGTAGGGGGCATAACACTACATAGTATCAGTAGCCTCTGTGGGGATGTGTCAGAGGGGGGGTAATACTACATGTCGTTAGCTTCTGTGTGTGTGGGGGGGAGTTACACTACCTGGTGTCAGTAGCTTCTGTGTGGGGGGTGTCTGGGGTAACAGTACATGGTGTTGGTAGCGTCTGTGTGTGGGTGGTAATGCTACATGGTATCGGTAGCCTCTGGGGTGTGTCTGTGGGTACCACTACATGGTGTCGGTAGCCTCTGTGTAGGATGTCTGGGGTAACACTTAGCTTATGTGGGGGTGTGTGAGAGGGGGTAACACTACATGGTGTTGCGAGCTTCTGTGTGTGTGTATCTGTGGGGGAAACACTACATGGTGTTGATAGCTTCTGTGTGGGGGCAACACTACTACACGGTGTCAGTAGCTTCTGTGTGTGGGAGGGGGTAACACTACTACATGGTGTTGGTAGCTTCTTTATGTGATAGGGGGTAGCACTACATGATGTCAGTAGCATCGGTGTGTGTGGGTAGCACTATGTGGTGTTGGTAGCTTCTGTGTTTGTGTATCTGGGGTGGGGTAACACTACATGGTGTTGATAGCTTCTGTGTGGGAGTAACACTACATGGTGTCAGTAGCCTCTGTGTGTGGGAAGGGTAACACTATGTTGTGTCTAGAGCTTTGTGTGGGAGGGGGTAAAACTACATGGTCATGATGGTGTCAGTAGCTTCTGTGGGGTAACACTACATGGTGTTGGTAGCTTCTGTTTATGGAGATTATTCCTCTAATATATAAATCCTATCCAAGAGTTGTGATGGGTTTAGAACTTAAACAAAACAAGTTAGACCAAGTCTAACTTCAGACTTGGTCTAACTGTGGCAGTTAGACTAAGGGAGGGATCTTTCTTTTCCGCCTTTACTCCTAGCAAAGTTCAAAAACTAAGCTGCGGCCATCTAATATAAAGCTATATGTATCTACAATAATATAGAATAAGGTATATAAATACCAAAAAGTTCTTTCTCTGTAGGACTAATGTAGTTAGACTTAATTTGTGCATAGAGGTAATAATGTTACAACCCTAGATTTTACTTTTGAGAATTCCTACTCATAATTGATTGTATATTTTTTCTTGAAACAGAACCGCAGAGATCAGGATTTGTATATTGAAGACATGGGAAATTGCACTGAATCTGACCTAAGACATTACTTCAGTCAGTTCGGTTTTGTGAGGAAGATTGAAGTATACAGCGAACCACTTGGTTCCTTTTGCTTTGTATGTTTTACATCGGTGGCTCAGGCTAAAGCAGCTTTTGAAGCAGGAAGTCTCATGGGGCACATGATTAGTAAAAGAAAAAGACTGCATAATATTGGAGATGACACCCTCGTGGTTTGTTACCGAAGACATTGTGGACCAAATCAAGACCAGGTAATAGCATTAATCATAGGATTTATGACATAATTGTGGGCCTGTGTTAGATCGGTTTTGGATAGAAAATGGGTCTAGCTCATGATGTTTACATCAATTCTGCATTTCCAATTGAAATACACTGGAAGACTACCCACTAGGACCATTGAATACATGGAGTAACTTTTGGAACTAAATTTGCAGTGCTGCAAACATGCCCTTGCTTTTTCATTAAGTAGCAGGAGTTCCAATATGATTGGGTATCATCGAAACGGCCAAACAAAATTTGCTGCTGACAATTCTTTACTTTTTTGTCAGGTGCAATTTGTTCTGCTTTTTGATATTACTTTTTTGACATTTTACTACTAATTTCTCCATGCCAGATTTTATCCCCTTGCATCACCACTGTTTGCCCATCAACAGAACAGAGCTCAGTGGCAAATAGAATGATGAAGTACATCAAATAGTGCATGAACATTGCATCGATGCACTATTTGCATCTTGCTTAAATTGTGTTATTTCCCCTCAAACCCGATAAAAAGTCGACAGCTCGTTGCAAAAGGTTACCTTATTCCGACTGGTCATGTTTACTTGTTCACCGTCAGCTACTCCGACCCACCAGGTCGTGTTTACGTATTACTCTTGACAAAAGTCAGCAATAATACGTCATGTTAAGCTACTCTGACCTTCCCACGACTTGCGTTCACACCGGCCTCCCTACACAAACAGAAGCTATCAGCACCATGTGTGGCACTACACCGACATTTCACACAACCTTCCGCCGACCTATCCTTCCTCCAAACCCTACTCCGACCTTGCGCCGGATGTAAAACCGTCAGTCTGAACACGGCTTTTATTTAAATACCCTAAGATAACTATCTAGTGAATCATCCAATGTTTTAATATATCCTTGCATATAGGTTGATGCAACTGATGACTTAGTTATGGATGACAATGAACCCAGTGCAAGCATACAGCAATATGGGGTTAGTATAGAATACTATACAAATAATGAATGTTTATGAGGTCAATGGTAAGAATATTTTCATTCGTTGAAAAATTGAATGTTCCACTTAACAAAGCAAATCTGAATTGAATGGAACATTACATTTTTCAACGAATGAAAATATTCCTTCCATTACACTAATGAAAAACATTCATTATTTGTTTTATATAACATCTAAGTAGATCTTTGACATTTGATTAGTTGATAGTAATGGCTTTGCACAAGTTAAAACAATTTCACTTTATAAATAACGTACCACTTGTCTTGAGTCATTGAAATTCCATGGTAGTAACTGGATTCCTTGCCCCTATTATATACATGTGTTATTATTTTTGGAGAAAAATGCAAAAATAGTCACACATTTATCAAGGGGTGTAGTACCACCTACAGGGGTTGATGTACATAGACCGCTCGATCACTTGGTCAAAAAAGATCAAAAAGATAACTACATGTATATGAACGATAATTGTACAAGGATTACTTGGCGACTTAAAAATTTGAAGAAAAAAATCGCCTTTGTCTTAAAAATCCGGTAAAACTTGAAAATTTATGAAAATTCAGCTCAAAATCCAAGATGGCGGCCGTAAAGTGAAAATTGACAGAAGAAGAAAACTAAATCGAAGCCACACCATTAACATGTCTCACATGATAGGTAATTGCATACAGATTAATTGCAGGCCTCGAATTAAGGATCTGAAGGGGCACAGCAACTTTTTTAGGGCAAGTTGTTAATTGCCTTGGATTTTCACTCAAAAGGCAAGGCAGCACGGCAGTTTGTAATATTTCAAGAGGGCATCATGGCAACTGTTGAAAATTTGAGAAGGGCGCCAAGGCAATTTCTCAAAAGTGAAGAAAACACACACAAACATAGATAGATGATTTTATTATGAAGGGGCAGGGCTGGGCCGGGCACCGACGCAACTTCATTAGAGGGCACGACAAGTGACTGCCTTGGGTAAAGGACATATTTTGAGGGCATTATGGCAGTGGGGATGGGCACCCACGGCAAAATGCTGTGGGTTAATTCGAGGGCTGATTAATTGGGGACTTTAAAAAATGAAGAAAAAATTGGTCTTTGGTGTCAAAAATGCACAAAATGGCAAAAATCCAAAATGGCGGATATACGAATAAATGATCAGGGCCAACACCTGTGAACCATGCATATGGTCTAACCAATGCGTATTGTAAGCTTACCTTTTCAAATTCTAGTTTTCTACTTTTTTCAGAATATTCATAGCTTTATTTGTACATGTGGATTATATTTCATGAGGTTATTCATCATCCAGAATTGCTGCAAATTAAGTTGTCATTTTAATCTCCCATGACCCGGTATGCTAGCAGTGGCGTAGCTAGGGCTTGTGGCACCCAGGGCTAAGGATACATATGACCCCCGATTCTGGAAACAAATTTGCAAAATATGGCCTACTACTAATTAATTTTAGTTATAATGAAGTTGAATATCGGTCTTACATTGATATTTCAAATGATTCTGTGCTGAAATTGCACGCAAAAATTTTGACTTTCATCACTTGGAGGGGCGCAGAATAGATGCTGAATTCGTCAATTCAGCGCCCCCCTAAGGGTGGTGCCCAGGGCATGTGCCCCCAAATGCCCCCACTCCTCCTTGCTGCGCCTCTGTATGCTAGCATTGTTAGTGTGAATGCATGATCAGGCCCATGTTTGCAAATATCGCCTCATAGTGATAGCAAAGTCCACAGCAACTTGGCACAGACTTGACTAGCAATCCATGGTCTGACATCTTTTTTCTGAGACCAATTTTGGGGAATTTGTGTGCAAAATTGCAAGGGAAAAAATTGCTTCAAAGTTGTTTTTTTATATTGAAAAAACAAATCCCCAAAATGCATGCTAATAGTCGAAAAGTTTCTGAAATTGTGGGCACTATTTTTGTTCTGGGTTCTATGAGACAGGAAAGTTGGGTGGAAAATCTTCAAAAGATGCCCAATTATGCTGCCAAATGACCTTGTTATCATCAATGATGCAATGTTTTTAATTTATCCTTGCATACAGGTGGATGCAACTGATGAAATAGTTATGGATGACACCGAATCCAGTGGAAGCTCACAGCAACGTGGGGTTAGTATAGAATACAATCAAATAAAATACAACCAAGCATTTTAGCTCCTTTCAAAGACCACAGCACTTTAAAAAGTAAATTATACTAATAATACAACAGTATTCTACATAAACAACAAAACAATTTTCAACCAAAGCCAGGTTGCCAACATAATTCAGCCTGAATCATGGTTTGAAGTCATCAAAAAGTCTCCCCATATTTCTTTTAAGGAAAGAGGCCCTACATGTGACATATTTATCCGCATGGCTAAATGCTCTACTCTGTCATGACCCTGTTCAACAGAAGCATATTAATATATCTAACACACCATTTATTCCTCAGAAAAAAATGTACACTACAGGTTGATCCTAACATTAGACTGCATGATGTGGTCCTTGGTTCTAATCCTTTGATCTGTGATAATTCTCAAAATGTTGGCTGTCATACAAAATGGTTCATCAGGGCTGCTTAATTCTATACTATTCTGCTAGGTCTTTTCGCACTATTCCCGATCACTCTTCCTGCCTATTATGCAAATAGAATTACGTAATGCCTGGGCTATTCGTCAAATGATGTGATGATGATGGGATTCAATTAATCAACCATAACCATACTTCCATGTTTCCATTGAACAGTGCCAAATTGACAGAGTGTGAAAGGATGTGGCAGAATTGTATTTTATTACTATTTATTTATTACAATTTCACAGGAATATATCAAAAGAGTATACATAGAGTACACTAGCTAATGTAACTGAATTAGCTTGTAGCTATTACAAAGAAGCATCCCTTCGAACAAAACATTACTGATAGGAAATTCAGGACTTGCATACAGACACATATAAATGCTTACAAATTGATAAAAATGGATTGATGGAAAAAAATACAGCACTTTTTGGATTAAAAGAAAAAATACTGTTTCCCAAATGAAAAATCCTAATCCTTTAGTTATAACTAACTAGCAATGAAAGTAAAATTTTAATATTTGGTAAATTTTTTGAAAAATAAGCCAAGAACTTGCAATTTTTTTTACAATATTGTAGTCACAAAATTCTAAGACTTTGAACAAGTCTAAGCATTCCAAATCTTGAGTATTGGCTAAGATTATATTTAATTTTAATTTTAATAATTTATATTATTTTTGATAATTGGTTATAAATAAAAATGTGTTTTACAAAAGTTAGAATGCTTAACTTGGAATAAGTCTTTTGGCTTGATTGTCACAGCATACAAAAACACTAGTAAAATGGCATGTTTTTGGCCCTGATTTCCAAAAATTGGCCAGATATTAAAATTTGACTTCCATTAACAGTTGTTACTAACTAAAGGATTAAGATTTAGCAATGTTTCATTTCGCAAAATAGGATAGCATTTTCTTAAATTTAGTGCTGTATTTTACTAGAATCTGGAGTATTCTAAAGTTTGTTTTGTTATATAAGGCAGAAATTATTCGGCTTTTGTTATTGCGCGCATCAATAAAGTCTCAACTTACAGTCGCGTAAATTCACATAAGCCTAGCGTAAGCATTGCACCCGACAGTGTGCATGCCATTCTTTATCAATACACAGTGTTATGAGTCTGCCTTATATAAGCCGAACAAACTTTATTTCGGTAATATTGAATCCCTACATGTTTGTTTTTGTCAGTTTCTATAAATCTCCACTATGTAGTCAATAACAATTTTCATGTCATTTTATTTGAAACAGCCCAAGAAATATCGAGAATTGTTCATTCCTGACACTGGAAATTACTCTCCTCGCAATATCAAACTCATCTTCGAAGAGTATGGACGTGTGACAAAAGTCACAGTAAATCCAAGGAGAAATGGAATCCCATTTGGCTTTGTTTGTTTTGAGTCTGTTGCTCAGGCGACAGCAACCTTTGAAGCGGGAGAAGTGATCCCTGGCAGGAAAGAAAGACTGCTTAATGTTAAAGGCCAATTTCTGCTGGTGTCTTACAAGGGCGAGGAAGAGACTGAAGACCAGGTAAGGCCAGGGAAGTATCTTACCCTTCCCAGAATCCTTTTCAACATAATGCGCCACCTCTTTACATCAAATGACGCTCCTATTACTTTGTACAGGTTCCCTTTGTTTTCATGTTGAGAATAGACTGGCTAAACATGGATTGATAGTCAAGAAATCAAACATATTTTGTAAGATATGGATGTGCTCTGTTCATTGAGGGACATTTCGTCACTTATCAACCCATGTTGCACTAGATATCTAATCTGTACAGAAAATTGAAATGAAAGAAATGCTTTGTGATAATGCTAAAAATAAAAAACAAATTTTGTTTTCCGTAAGCTGTGCATATGTTATTTGGGGGAACAAGTTTACCATATTTAATATCAGGGAAGTACCGTATTGGTCCGAGTATAGTCCCACCCGTTTTTTATGTGAAAATTTTTCACAATTGGGGGTGGGATTATACTCAATTTCAACAAAAAAAATGCATTCAAATTCAATGCATTTTGAAATCATTAATAGAGTATGACATGAATACAAATTATCAATTTTCATATTAAAATACAAAATATCTTGAATTTTTTTTTTTTTTTAATTTTTTTAGGTCAACCATGAATGATCCTAGCATCTAGGTCTAGGTCCAGGGACACTCCAAAACCGGAAAAAAAAAATTAAAAAAAAAAAAAAAAAAATTCAAAATATTTTTTTTTTTTTTTTTTTTTTTTTACAATTTCTGAAATTTTTCGAAAAAGGGGGGGTGGGATTATACTCGAACGTGGGACTATACTCGGACGAATACGGTATGTAGAGAAATTCAGAAAAATATATTTGTGACACGATCTGTTCCACAGTACAAAATAAATCCAATAGACTGCTGATAAGGGAGTAGGTTTGCTGTATCCAATACTGTATGTTACTGTTTGTAATAATTCTAGCACTAATATAAGCTATACAATTATCTTTGCTAGGAACCATTCTTGGATCGACGGCTCTATGTTGGTGGTGATGTAAGCAGCGTTGGTATGGAGATAGTGATATCTTATTTTCGGAAGTACGGGATGGTTAAATCTTTCAAAGTACCTCCAAAGAGTGTTAAAACTGATCATTGCGAAAAATTTTATATCACGTTTGCCATGGCGGGACAAGCTGCAGCAGCTTATGTTGATGGAAAGCCACATGGCAATTATAGGCAACATGTCATTGGAGAAGAAGATACAACTTTTGATGTCAGTCTTGTGACTCAGGTAAGGATCAGAGGATCAAATTTCCCAATCATAGTGCATTGTAGGAATGCCTTTAAGCCTCCTCTGGGTAATGGCGGCACCAGGGGTGGGGTAGTGGGAGTAGAGTGAATCGGGGCAATCAGGATCAAATTTCCCAATCATAGTGCATTGTAGGAATGCCTTTAAGCCTCCTCTGGGTAATGGCGGCACCAGGGGTGGGGGAGTAGAGTGAATCGGGGCAATCAGAACTTGTGCCTTAGATGTAGCATTTATTGCTCCAAATAGTCAGATTTTCAGTGATTTGGGTTTTTTTTTCCTGACTGTAGGTAAAAGCCAGTTTGTGGATATTCCTCCACTCCATGGTGCCGCCACTGATGTAATTATAGCTATATGTTTAAACAGATAAGTTCTTGCTTATAAGTTCAAGCTTTCTTGGTCAGTGAGGGCAAAAAAAAATTTTGGGACAAAGATGAAAATAATTTCCTGGTTGTATCATTTTGACCTGGTTTGGTGGGTTATATACATATGCATATACGTTATACTAGTGTTATTAGAGAGACTGCACATGTAATGTTTTCCCACTTCCAAAAGAGTGCATTATTGGGATTTATTGATTCATTGATTGATTTTGCAGGTTAAACCGCAGAAGACGAAAAAGGGCACAATACCAGGGACACCCAAAGAAAAAATTGAGGTTAGTTATTCCAGAATATATTAAAGGTAAAGGAAGTATAAGTTTACTCCTGGATGTCTATTTGATAATTATTTTAATTGTAATGTATTCACTTCTCTGAAATATACTTGTATGACTCATATTGATTGAGTTCAGATTTAAATCTGAATTCATTTTGTTTTTTATCTCCGCTCTGCACTTCCTGTGTACAAAAGAATTGGAGCTTTCCAAATTTTGGAGTTTTTCAGACTAATAATACCTGCTATTAGACTTTTTATCTGTGGTCACTCACACCTTTTATTGATTCATTGATTGATTTGCAGGATAAAAAGGAAACAACGAAAAAAGGTACAATACCAGGGACATCCAAAGAAAAAGATGAGGTTAGTTTTCATGTTAAGAATAGACTAGCTAAACATGGGTCGATAGTCAAGAAATAAACATTTCGCAAAATCTGGATGTGCTTTGTTCATTGTACTTTCTGTCACCATTGACCCATGTTGCACTAGATAGCAAATCAGTACAGAATATTGAAATGGAAGCAATGCATTGTGGGAAGTGTAAGATATCTCCTGCTGATCAGTATGACAACCAATTCATGGTTGATTGTTGACCATTTTATTACATCAGAAATGTTAAATTTGTATAAAAAAATTGGAAATCTATACTATAAATTCTATAAATTTTAGGTAGTTGGATATGGTTAGATTAACTATGTTCTTCAAATTGCCTTAAAATATTTCTGTATAAAACTCTTTTTTGATGTTAACACAGTATGTGATGACTTTCCTCAGGTTTGAGAGCACAACTACAGAAGTAATGCCAAGCTCGAACACACGTTGCATCCATGTAGCATGTACGCAGTGTGAGACATGTGTATGCTTATGTACGATCGCGGAGCCACTATCGTTCCGAGTATTCGAACTTGGCCTAGAATTACCTGATTTACCTGAAACCTCACTCTAGTGGGACAACCCCACCCTGGCCAACCCCACTAGAAACTGTATGGTATTGATATTTAAATTATAATAAAAATAATAAATGTTGGCATTTATACAGCGCCTTCAGTGATTTACATTTATTCTGCTGTTAGAATAGAGTATGTCAGCTGCCATACAATGCATAAGGCATGCTCCTTTCTGTAAGCAATATTCATTACAGCTCCCTATTTCACCTCTGGGTAGAGTGAGGCAAGTGAGGTAAAGTGCCTTGCCCAAGTGCACAACACTGCTAGGGCTTGTGTGCCCTACTATCTGTCATCAATTGAGCACACCATAACATACCATTGACCTTTCCCAGGAATCTCTCAGACAACGGGGACTCTTTGTTGGTGGTGATGTACATGTCGTCGGGGAAGAAGCCTTGAAAGCTTATTTTGAGAAGTTTGGGACAGTAGAAGCAGTTGATGTGCCGTGGAGGGCAAAGGGCACTCCCTACTATTATCGCTTCATCAAATTTGCATCTGTCAGTGAAGCAACAGCAGCATATGAAGCTGGCACAAAATTTGGCAAATATAGAAAGCATTGCATAGCAGGGAATGTCATCAAAGTTGGATATATAAGTTCTAATGAGGTAAGAGCATGCAATCAAACCTATTAAATGTCAATACCAGCCATATTTGACACTTTTTTTCCCAGAATTTTCCTGGTTTTTTTTCTTCATTGAAATGTATCCTCATTATAAGTAATTCTCAGATAGCAATGGTCGCAAAATCGAAAATGGTTAATTTAGGAAATTTATCAATGAAAATGTAGTGATGACGTCATTGGGTCAACAATGTTCCAAATGCTGATTGGTTGTTGCTTTACTGTACATGCATATTATGGAATTGTTTTTCCTATGGGTAAATTACACTGTGCGTTATGACAATGCCATTTGCAATAGCATCCCCATCCTCTTGAGATTTTATTGTGAAATGTTTACCAACTCGCTTATTTATTATAGATGTTCTTTTGGTTTATTTCAGGAAAGTGAAGATAAAGGAAAAGAAATGTTGGCATCAATTTCTGATGAACAGAAGGTGAGAATACAGTGTGACTGATTTTGTAAGAATAATAATGATGAACATGTAGCACTATTCAACAAAGTATTCAGTGTATGTGCACACATACAAGCATTTGTTTTTACAAACAGGGACTTCTGGAGGTGAGGCAAGAAAAGGCAAGAATACAGTTACAGAGTTTTTTTGTAAGAAGTATATGTAGCATTTTTATTCTTTAGTTGAATAGCATTAAAATTATTACGAGTTCTTGTGTAAGAATTTGTGGAAATAAAAGTTGATTGTCACAAATGTTCAAAGGCAGCACAGAAAATAATTTCTTTGCGGGAATCAATATTTTGTAGGAATGGATGACATTTGGATGTATCAGTATTAATGTTTGATGGAAAGTAAAATAAACATTGTTTTCTTTATTTCAGAAAAGTGAAGATAAAGGAAAAGAAAAGTTGGCATCAGTTTCTGATAAACAGAAGGTGAGAATACAGTTTTGACTTTTGTAGTAAGAAGAATATGTAGCATCTTTATTCTTGAATAACAGAGATAATATTTCAATGAGAATTTGTGAATCAGGGTTCTTCTTGTACAAGGATTTGTGGGAACTAAATTTTATATATATACCATCTACAACCATATAGTCCTCTAAACAAAGGTTTTTTTGGACAAAAGAAACAAATGGCAGACACCTGCCACAAAAACATTACAATATTGGTCTTACATTAATAGTATTAATACATGTTTGTACAGCCCCCTGTATCAGTGGTATAGTTGCTCAAACTCCATATAATTTTTTGTGGAGGGTATAAAAAAAACCCACTCATTTTAGGTATGTAAATGCTTGTAGATGGAATTCTACTGTATTCAAAGTGCACAGAAAATCATTTTGAGAATCACTTGATTCCCTCAATATTCCTTTGGCAGGAAACAAGAACTTGTAGGATGCTTTGTATTTTTGTATGATTTTGTGTTATGTGTTTAAGTTTGTTTGTGATTTTGATGGACAATAAAATTAGTCAATAAGTTTCTTTTGGATTATTTCAGAAAAGTGAAGATAAAGGAAAAGAAAAGTCAGGACCCGCTTCTAAAGAACAAAAGGTGAGAATACAGTTTGATTGTTTTGTAAGCACAGAAAATAATTCTAAGGGTCACATGATTCCCACAAAATTCCTTTGCCGGAATCAAGGTTGATATTTTAGCAGTGTTCGACAAAATTGTAACCCAGGATTATGTTCTATCGCTAAAATAATTAAGTAAGTTGCAGCACTTTTATGTATTGCATTTCTGAGACTTGACAGCAATCTTAAGCAAGATTGAGCAGAGTGATCACGAACAGAGAAAACTATTTGAAGAGTATCAAGTACAGGTAGGAATGGGGTAGGTGGAGATGGCTACCTAGTAGGCCTAAGTTGTAAAGGGGGTTGTAAAAGCAGATAAGACTAGTGGTTTGAGAAGCACCTTGTCTTTTTCAGCCTCACATCAAATTTATTTATTATTTATATATTTATTAATGTGT
The DNA here is from genome assembly GCF_039555335.1 of Amphiura filiformis. Classification (NCBI taxonomy): domain Eukaryota; kingdom Metazoa; phylum Echinodermata; class Ophiuroidea; order Amphilepidida; family Amphiuridae; genus Amphiura; species Amphiura filiformis. The sequence goes on along the minus strand of NC_092644.1, from coordinate 49,267,175 downwards.
TTATTTATTAACTAATTATTGCAGGGTCTAAAATCTGATACTACAAGTGGTAAACAAGAAGATGTGAAGAAAGTGACACCTAAAAAACAAGAAAGTACCAAACAAGATAAGGTTAGTAGCTTTAGTGGAATCAATCTCTCAACACATCAAATTCAGACTTTACCTGTACTCGTCATGAAGACAAGTTTCCTCAAAGGAGAATTTTTCCATATGTTGTGATACAGTTGATTTCAGGGTTGACCAGTGATGACCTTTTATCATATATATCAAGTTCACAATGTTAGAATCTCAAGTCTGATGAGTTTTGGATTAGCATGAGTATTGGGCTATTCCAGTTGAAATCCATATATCCCCTATGAAAGACATGACCTTAATCTCCCACACAGTTGTAGATCTCAACTGGTGTCACCCATTCAAGTAACCCCATTTGAAATTCACACTCCCTGTATGGAAGGGGTGTATGGATTTCAACTGGAATAGCCCAATGTTTATTCAACCTATATTAAAGGACAGCTATATCACTTGATGCCAGGAAGTAGATGTCACAATAAAGTCTTTATAATTATTCAATGTGGTTTTATTTATTTTATTTATTTATTTGAACAATCGCTTTTGCAACAGCGGCACTCGTCTATCCGACGGTGCGTTCACATATATTAACAAAGTATAAAATAAATAAGTTAACAACATACAATATACATACAAGCAAACAATTATAGAAAACACAGAATACTATAAAAAACATAATCATTACATTTTAAAGATAATGTAGCCTATATGCAAATATGTATGAGCAAGCAATATCGCATGGTTATTTTAAAAACATTAATTTGTTGGCTGGATATTATTCCTAGTTTTCCATGCCTCAATGAGAAATCTTTTACAGTATTATTCTGGGCAACACCTGGTAACACCTAGCATTGCCAGATTTTGACATTTTGTTAGACCCCTATTCATTTATTACTCTTTGAAATCACAAGCCATGTAAAGTCCTGGGTAAAATAAGTCTGGAGTCGTTAATGTAAGTGTATAGGAACCCAGTGTAACAAATTCAAGAGAGGTGATAGTGAATTGAGATGTGGCCTTGGAAGGTAACGCATACAGCTGTATTTTGACCGTGCAATATCTTTGCTCCAACACCCAGACAAGAGGGCACTGGCATCAGTCATGTATAACACAATACACAAGCACTCGCATTCATTTCATTTCTTTTAGAACTGCTGTTGGTTCTTTCTATCTGTACTCGATTGTCTGATATTATATATCCATTGTTAAAGGAAGTCTCTGCCAATCACAACATTTTGTCTTATATGTTAGAAAAATAATGTCAAGCACGAATCATGTGATTTTATTTTAAACAAACTCATATTGGCCATAAAAATGAATAAAAACAGCTGTCTCTCAACACGTGATATTCCAAATTCCCGAGCACTGCAATTGTCTAGTGCAATGATGTCCCAGTAATACAATGAAGGCTGATGACAATTGAGCACAAGTAACCAGTACGTCATTGCATTAGGAAATTTCGGCATGGGAATTTTGAATATCGCGTGTTGAGAGCCGACTGTTTTTATTGGTTTTATGGTCACCATGAGTTTGTTTTAAATAAAACCATGTGATTCATGCTAATAATAATTTCTCTAACATACAAGACATAATGTTATGATTGCCAGAGATTTCCATTAATATATTTGCTCCGCTATAACTCTTGGATGTTTTTATTTGTTATTTCAGGCAGAGACATCTGAAGCAAATGCAAGTTCTGAATCAGATGAGGTGAGTACTATAAAATAATTTAAAATTCAGTATATGTGACACGATCTGGTCCATGGGGGCCAAAGGCGGCAAATTTGAAACTGAGATAAAGATAAAAGTATGGAGTACAAAAACAATAAAATAAATACTTAAGAAAATGGACATCCAAAAACTTTAAAACCAAGTATACTATACCTTTGGTGTTTTCGGTAAATGATAGCCTATTGTATGTATAATGTAATAATTACAGTAACTCGGTTTTCATAAATGCCTCCTTTGGCCCCTATGGACCAGATCGTGTCACATATACTGAATTTCAACAAAAGTATCATCAAATCATCAAATACCTCAAGTCATACTCTATGCATGACATCACTTTCAAGGCAGGTGAAAAGTGTGTGAAGGCTAAACAGAACTTTAAAAAATAACATAAATTATGCATAAATATGTTAAGAGGTGCATCTGCATAAAATACTGATATCTTGTATGCTAGGGATGTAAACCCCATGTGCACTATCGGCCTCTTAAGAACTCTATTGATTGGTTACAATAAATGGGACCTATATCCTAAAGCACGCTTAACAGGTTGTTGCTCCACTAAGGCCCCATATATCATTCCATAAACCATTAAACAACAACACAGGGACATGCAGCTAAGAAGCACACACCCTAGACATTCCACATTTGACCTTCGCAGCCAGGATCAGCTCCCTTATATTTGTGTGGGTTACAACGAGACAATTAGCAGCAAGTTCCTGGTCCAGGGGAATTTCAAGCTAACTCAATATTTTCACAAACAATTATCCACATTGGAACACCCATCCAATTGGATTCCAGATTCCTAAGTATTGACTTTCATTTTGTGTAATGTTCATTTGTATTATGCAACTTGTATCTTGCCTATATATTTTCCCCAGGAGCTTCTTAAGCTGCATGTATATCGAGTAGAGAAATTAAGTAAAGAAGATCTACAATCATACTTTTCCAAATATGGGACTGTGACCGACATTACACTATTAAAAACGTTCAGATCTCGTTTCGCACATACGTATGGCTACGTTAAGTTTGAGTCGGCTGATGAAGCTAGTGCAGCATATCTTGGAGCGACACGTCGTGGAACAGTTATGATGCAAAAAATCAAAGACTCATGGGTAGTTTTAAAGCACCACATCTTGAAACCTGTACCAAAGGTAAGATGGCATAAATAATTTATATCAAATGTGCAGAGCTCAGTTATAAGAAATCCTGTTGTATATGCAAAAGGTCAAACAACAGGGACTATTCCATACATGCTCATTATACTTGACCCATGGTAAATAGCGCTTGAGCATTTATTATATTTATTGATGACAAATACTTCCATCTTTTATGCTGACAATGTTACCCTGATGCCCTTTATCAAGTCTAGAGAGGACAGACAAGCTGCATCTCTCAACAAAAACCTTGTGGAGATCAAAACGTTGGCTGGAATTTGTTTTTCATAGTAGCTAAATGCAAATCCATCTCAGTTTCCAACCACAGAGATTCTGTAGGCAGTCATCCTAGCCTCCAATTTTTTGATACAAAGCTCTCAGAGGCTCTCTAGTTGGTCTCACCCTCAGCAGAGATTTATCTTGGAACCCTGTTATAACCAAGATGGCAAAGACAGCAGCCCAGTGCACTGGTCTCCTCCGCCGTGATGCACCCTACCTGGTGCCTGCTCAGAGAGCCATAATTTATAAGAGTATGGTCAGATCTAAGATGGAGTATGCTGGCATGGCATGGAGCAACTCCAACATCACTGTCAAAGCTAGATGCAGTACAGAGGTGTGCCATCCACATCATAGATCTCCCTGGGGAAGAACCTTCCTCTCTTCAAATTCAGCCTTTGGCTCACTGTAGATCAATAGGTGCCTTATTTTGTTCCATCATGTTCTATGGGAATACACGTAAGTTACTAAACTACTTCCTGACCAACTTCAGACTGACCCTCGTCTTCGCCAATCAGCTAGATCACACGACCTTGCAGTTCAAATTCCAAGATCTAACCTTGTTAGTCATGAGCTATCCATCGTGCCATCTACATGTACGGCCCACAAATAGAATGCACTCCCGCCTCACACTCTAGGAATTGTGAAACGGACCAGCTTCAAAAAGGAGGTTAACATCTTATCTAGGTGCCAACCTGTCAGCTGTCTTGATATATGTTCGGACTTTAAAAAAATTACTTTCATCCTTGGTGATATTAGGGAAAATGTTTGTGTTTGCGAGTATTTGTAAACACTGGCAAACAAGGTACTGTGGTCAGGGAGAAACTCATTGTAGATTTGTATGTGGGGTGTAGGTGTGTGCTTTTGTATACACCATCATTGAGGACATACAGTAAGCAAAAAAATTAAGGTACCAGTTGTGTTCACCTCTGTATAACCTAAACAAAGGCAAATATGTCAAAATTTAAACAAGCAACCAATACCTGTACTCTTTAGCTCTGATTTAAGATCTCATTTGTTGAAATTGGTTGCAAATTAAAGAAACGGTGATCTAAACTCTAAGGAAGAACAAAATCAGAAGTTGCACTTTTGTGTTCTAATCAATGATGCTAGTTTTAACGTGCTAATCAGCACGGCGATTGTTCGACTACGCTTTGTGTACAAATCAATGGGCATGCAATGGACATGATGGAGCAAACTGCAACTTTTAAATTTGCATCTACCTTCGGTTTTCCGATCGCCGTGTCTTTATTTCTTGAACGATTTCAACGAATGAGGTCTTAAATTCGAACTAAAAGATGCAGCTATTAGCTACTGGTTCCAATTATGACGTATCTGTCTTTGTTTAAGATATACTTGGGGTGAACATAACTGGTACCTTAATTCTTGTGCTTACTGTATATGGCTGCACAACAGTTGACACATGGGTGTGTGATTGAAGTAACATGAAAACACATTATAAACAACATCTGCAATTGAGATGCAGGGTCAGCCCTCAAACTCAAACATCTTTGTGGGCAATAAACTTAGTATTATATCACTGCCTGTGTTTGCAGTTAATTTCATATCTGTGTTTGATCTAGTGTCAGCCTGAACTCTCTGTTAGCCTTTTATAGATTAATATCTTGATTGATTGATGTGTTTTCTCCTAATTTGTTGTAACCATTATAGCAAAAGAGTAACATATCAAAGAAGGAGGAAGAAACAGTCTCATCTACAGCCTCGTCAGAGGACCCAGCCTCGGACAATCCATCCACATCTGCAACACCCAAACCAACACAAGCTGGTAAGGAGACTGTAAATGCTCCTACACCTACAAGCAAAGAACCTACTTCTGAAGATGTAAGTGAAGAAGTTTATATCGCAGTGTGAAAACAAGAATGTGTTTTGTACATATAAGTCAATTTTGCAGGAGAAGCATTTTTATTCCCCTGGCTTTAGCCATGAGGGGGATATTGCGATAGACAGTGTGTTCCTTCAGTATGTATGGGGTGTGTGTGGGTATGTGTGTAAGTACCATTTTGGTTAGGTTTTGCTTTTCGCCTATTTTCTCCGAGAAACTGTTGTATGGTCATGAAACTTGGTGGGTATAGTCAACATTTAGAGTCAAATTTTTGGAAGGTCATTTCGGGGTCATCCAAGGTCACCAATGGGTAATCTGAGGTTAAATTACTAAAAACTCACATGGGCATCATTTAGAGCCAAATTTTTGGACGGTCATTTCAAGATCATCCGAGGTCACTCAGGGGTCATCTGAGGTCAAATTACTAAAGACTGTCATATGGGCATGAAACTTGATGGGTACAGTCAACATTTAGAGTCAAATTTTTGGAAGGTCATTTTGGGGTCATCATGGGTCATGAGGTCAAATTATTAAAAATTGTCAGATGGGCATGAAACTTGGTGGGTACAGTCACCATCAGCCAGGTTATGCTGCCCAGCCGAGAACCACCAAAATTTAGGGGTCAAATGTCAAATTTCAATATTGGTCCAATCAAGCTCAAATTGAACAGGCAAATCACCATGGGTTGTTTCAGGTTCATTTACTTCAACCAAAAGTAATCGCGAAAGCAGGCAGTCGCGAAAGCAGGCAAGACTTATGGTTCGAAAACCGCCTTGTTGTTCTTAGATGGTTTGAATTATTATTATTTAAATGTGTGTTTCACTTTTATGTAGAATTTCTGCCTTCAAATTACAACACCAAAATTGGCAGTATTATCGAGTGGTGGTTTCTGTCACATGAAACTGACGAAAGACATAAGAACTCATTTCAGTAAATATGGGACCGTTGAAACAGTACGAATGAAGAAACAATTCATCCGCTTTGCAACTGTGGATGAGGCCAGGGCAGCATACAAGGATGGCAAGGTTGATGATACCGATGACATTGGATGGAGAAGACACTACATTGGTAAACGATGTGTTAAAGTGTTTCCGTATGTTGCATCAAGTTCTACAGAGCAGGTTGACAGCAGCAGCAGTAGCCAGGTAATGTTAGACATAAGTCATTACCACATTCATATTCCATCTGTTTATAAAAGTGATGCACATAATCGATATGTTACAGTGTTTCCATATGGTGCATCACATGCTGCAAAGCAGGTTGACAGCAGCAGCAGCAGTAGTCAAGTAATATTCATTACCATATTAGACATAAGTCATTGCAAGAGGGTGCTTATCATTGTCTTGCTTGAACAATGTTCAGATATGGTGAAAATAATTGTTTTTTTAATCCCCAACAGGATCCTGTGTGCATCCAAACTGCAATTCAAGGATTTATGCTATTTTCAATCATAGAGGCAAAAATACCAACATGCACAATGGTTCCATTTGTCGAAAATCACAAAACATTCTGTACATGATTAACTACAATATTTGGTGTAACTGCTCCAACTGATCAACAATCATGAGTGGGCCAATTTATCTTTTTGATAAATCCCACAAGCCTTTGCTTCATATTTAGAATGTATGTCAACAGCACAACTAACTCAAGCTGATAAAGAGAGCAGTGCTGTAAATGCTCCTACACCTACTAATAACATCCACAATTGAAATCTATGGACGGTCTTCACTCAGTGGCAAGTCTCAAACATGTTTGTCGTCAGTAAGATTCAGTGTTTTATCATTGCCTGTGTTTGCAGTTGATTTCACATAGTATTTAATGTATTCTCAGTCTGAACCTGCTGTTGGCCTTTTATTGATTGATTGATGTTTTTTTTTTCTATTAAAGCAACAGAGTAACAAATCAGAGAAGAAGAAAGAAACTTCACAAGTTGCACAACCAGTCTCATCTACAGCCTCGTCAGTGGACACAGCCACAGAGAATCCATCCACATCTGCAGCAGAACAACCAACACAAGCGGATAAAGAGACTAGTGCTGTAAATGCTCCTACACCTACAAGCAAAGAACCTACTTCTGAAGAAGTAAGTGAAGAAGTTTATATCGCAGTGTGAAAACAGGAATATGTTTCATACATTTGAGTCAGTTTTGCAGGAGAGGCATTTTTCAAAGAACTCAATGAAAGAGGAAATTTAAATGTTGGTATCAAATAAAATGCGAGGTTTATTTTTATGGTTTATAAAAAGTATTATCTAACAATTACACACACCTCAAACTCTGAACACAATGCCAGTATCACCCATCTGTTGCCCTCAATATCTTGATTGATTTTCAAACTATTTTATCAGAACAGTAATATATAAAGTGTAGAAAAGAAAAAAGTAAGCACTTATGGAGAAGTGTATAGCTCAGTGTAAAATATGCTGTAATAGTGTATGTGTTGGTAGTCTGTGGATTTGTGTTTACACAGGGAGTGCATAATTGTTGGGACACACTTTTCAATGGGAGATGAATTTGCAGCTTGGATTATGTCATGACAAGATATTCTGTAAAGTGAAAAGCATTTTCTAACGATTACGCACACCTTAACCCTCTTAATCCACTGCTAGCATGACCCTTTTTGATCTTAGATGTATTCAATTATTATTATTGAAATATGTGTTTCTTTTTTATGTAGGATTTCTGCCATCAAGTGACAACACCACAATTGACAATGCTTGGTTTTTGTCCCATGCAACACATAATAACACATTTCAGCAAATATGGGACCGTTGACACAGAACGAACAAGCAAAGAATTGATCCACTTTGCATCTGTGGATGAGGCCAGGGCAGCATACAAGGATGGCAAGGTTGTTGATACCGATGACATTGGATGGAGAAGACACTACATTGGTAAACGATGTGTTAAAGTGTTTCCATATGTTGCATCAAGTGCTGCAAAGCAGGTTGACAGCAGCAGCGGTAGCCAGGTAAAGTTCATTACCATATTAGACATAAGTCATTGCAAGAGTGCGCTTATCATATGCTGCCGAAATAGCAGTAATATCTGACAAAATTCAATATGTTTGGGAAATATTTGACAGTGCACAGTGCAAATTACTGGGACCCGCCATCTTGTATTTCAAATCGGAAGTTGTATTTTGCGAGTTAAGGAATTCGCATTTTGCAAGTTTTTCTGTTGAAAACTCACTTCTAATAAATGGCCCCTTTAAAAAATGCCCCTAGTGTATTGATTTTAGAACATACAGGTATTTTGTATGTGGGGTGTCAGTGCACTTTTGTGAACAACATTAAGGGCTCTAAAATGAGCGTTTATTGCGTTTCAACAGTATTTTTTGTGGGACACGAGAGCACCTCAGACCTATCGAATTGCATTCTGAATACGAAGCATGTCTTTCTGATATCAAATAATTGTCATTTTTTGAAAATCACAATATAATACAAATTTTATGACAAATAAAAATTTGATATTTTTCAAATTTTGATATATAACAGTCCTCGGTAAATTATATAAATCTAATGATATATTCTTAAAGTGTATGTAGCAGGGAGGAAAAGCCGACGGTCAATTGAAAATTTTGACCTTTCATATTGAAGATATGGATTTTTTCCCCAAAAGACCTAATTTTTTTGGTGTTTTGGGAAAAAAATCCATATCTTCAATACGAAAGTCAAAATTTTCAATTGATCGTCGGCTTTTCAACCCACCTACATACACTTTAAGTATAAATCATCAGATTTATAAAGTTTACTTCAAGTACTGTTAAATATCAAAAATATCAATTTTTAATGATTTGCCATAAAATGTGTATTAAATTGCGAATGTCAAAAATTCAAAATTATTTGATATCAGAATGACATTCTTCGATTCAGAATGCAATTCGATATGTCTGATGTGCTCTAATGTCCCAAAATAAATACTGTCCAAACGCTCATACCCCAGCCCTTAATCGTTGAGGACAAATATTGCTGTTTAACAGTGGACACATGGGTGTGCAATTGCAGAGTAACATGAAAACACATTATAAACAACAGCCTTCAAACTCTTCATGGACAACGAACTTGGTGTTTAATCTAGTGTCAGTCTGAACTCTCTGTTCCCCTTTTATAGATTAATAGCTTGATTGATTGTTGTTTTTCCTTCTGATATTTTGAAACTATTATAGCAAAAGAGTACCATATCAAAGAAGAGAGACAATTCATCCACATCCGCAACAGCACAATCAACTGAAGCTGATAAAAAGACTAGTGCTGTAAATGTTCCTATACCTTCATGTAAAAAGGAACGTACATCTGAAGATGTAAGTACTTATATGAAGAAGTGTATATCGCAGAGTGAAAACAGGAATATGTTTTGTACAGTTTTGCAGGAGAAGCAATTTTCAAACTTGATGAAAGAAGAAATTTTCATCAAATGTGAGATTTGCTTTTACAGTATAAGTATTTTCTAACAATTACATATACCTCAAAACTCTGAACACGATGCCAGTATCACCCTACTGTTGCTCTCTATTGATTGATTGATTTCCAAACTATTTTAACAGAAGAGTAATATCATCTACAGAAGAAGACATAAAAGTAAGCACTTATGGAGAAGTTTATATCGCATGTCAAATATGCTGTATGTGTTTGCTGGTGATTACACAAATATGTATGTCTGTGGATTTGTGTTTACATCACAGGGAGTACGCAATCATTGGAACACACTTTTCAATGGGAGATGAATTTTGCAGCTTAGATGATGTTACAACGAGATACAGTTTTATTCCATATATAATGAAAGACAAAGATAAAGAGAATTTATCGCGTCTGATGTCACTGTCAATTACGATCCTTGATTGGTTTACACAGCTTAATCAGTGCGTAAAAGGAAGACCGATCTATCTGGTGCTGATCGGAGAAAAGGAATAGCAGCAAATGGCGAAAGAGTCCGTACTTTTACAAGGCAAAAAGCAGCCTTTCTAGGCATTGTGGACATGGTGCCTTCACCAAAGAAAGTTTCCTACTATAAAGACAAAATTAACAATAAGGCGCCCGGTTATAAATCCGCGTTCGGCAAGTCATCATCACGACACTTGTAAACAAACCGTGCTCGAATTTGATTGACAGATGACGTCAGACGCGATAAATTCTTTTTATCTGTGTCTTTAATTATAGTGAATATCAATTTCCAATGATTATGCACACCCAACCATGTCAGCCTGACCCTTTTTGATCTTAGATGGATTCAATTCTATTTCTCTTTTTATGTAGAATTTATGCCTTCAAGTTACAACGCCACAATTGAAGTTGATGGGTCAGTGTCTCATGAAAGACATAAAAAGATATTTCAGTAAATATGGAACCGTTAGAATGGTACAAATAAAGAAACAATTGATCCACTTTGCATCTGTGGATGAGGCCAGGGCAGCATACAAGGATGGCAAGGTTGATCCTAGAGATGACATTGGATGGAGAAGACACTACATTCGTAGTCGATATGTGTTTAACACTGATCAAGATACTCGATATGTTTCAGTGTTTCCAGATGTTGCATCAAGTGCTGTAAAGCAGGTTGACAGCAGCAGCAGTAGCCAGGTAAAAATCATTACTATATTAGACATAAGTCATATCAAGAGGGTGCTTATCATGTGCTGCCGAAATGGCAGTAATATATGACATCATTGGCAGCTACAGTAAAAATTCAGAAAAATCTGTTTTGGAAATATTTGACTGCAGAGTGCAATTTACCCATTCTCAACTTCAAATTAATTTGCCATATTGCCTAAGCACCAAAACTGCACCACCCATATGATCCAACATTCAAATATGTTTGGAAATAACTCACGAACTTTCATGTTTATGTTTTTTAGGTTAAAATTATTGTTAAATTATTCAAATGTTGATATTTGCACCATGCAGTATTTGAGAATAAAGAATGACTTTGTTGTATATTTTCTTCATCCTGCTATGACTAAAGTTAATTTTTTACTACTTCCGTGGTCCGGGTACGCGCTGGTGAATTGCGATCGCGTCGAAGTGTCAACTATTTTAGCAGAAGAGTAACATGTCAGAGAAGAAGAAAGTACACTTATGGAGAAGTTTATATCACATGTCAAATATGCTGTATGTGTTTGCCAGTGATTACACATGTCTGTAGATTTGTGTTTACACCACAGGAGTGCATAATCATTGGAACACACTTTTTAATAGGAGCTGAATTGTGCTGCTTGGATGATGTTACAACGAGATACAGCTTTATTTCTTATAAAAATGTACTTCCATTACAGATCCAATTTCGTAGTTGATTGATGTTTTTTGTTCTGATATTTTTAAACTATTAAAGCAAACAAGTGACAAATCAGAGCAGAAGAAAGAAACCTCAGAAGTTGCACAACCAGTCTCATCTACAGCCTCATCAGTGGACACAACCACAGACAACCCATCCACATCTGCAACAGAACAGCAAACTCAAGCTGATATGGCAAGTATAGTAAGTACTAAAGAAGAAGTATATATCGCAGTGTGAAAACAGGAATATGTTTCGTGTACATTTGAGTCAGTTTAGAAGGAGAAGCATTTTTCAAAGAAGTTGATGAAAGAGGAAATTTAAATTTTGCTTTTATTGCACTCATTTCAAAATGGTGATTTTGCTCTAATTTTGAAAAGTATTTTCTAACAATTACATGCACCTCAAACTCTGAACACAATGCCAGTATCACCCATCTGTTGCCCTCTATAGATTGATTGCATTTCAAACTTTTCAAATTTTAGCAGAAGAGTAATACATGTAGAGAATTATCTGCACATACACTTCTAGTGCCCGTTTCTATTCATCGTTATGTATTCTTCTCCCGTGCATTATTTTCGCGAACTACCCTTCACAGCCCAAATTATATAAACCTGCACGCTAAACAATGCATTATCTAAAACCTGCACGCTAAACAATAGATTCTAGATAATACGTGCACGCTCAAATACTAGAAATACTACTTTCACATAACCATAAAGTAGAGTTAGGTGGCGATTTAGACACAGAGATCACATAACTATATAATTGTCTGTTCGATATATATACCAACAAAAAAGTACGAATATACATTCTGTGGTGTTAAAATGGTATAGTTACAAACGGTGTTCTATAATAGTGTACAATTACGAATAAGGTGCAACTCGCTAGACTTGAGTCCAGTCCTCGTTTACGGAGTTTAGGATTAGGGTTTAGGGTTGGGATAGGGCAGTCTTGTAATAAGACTAGTAGAGTTGCACCCTTGCAAATATCATTGTCATAAATTATGATTAATGACAGGGCTGTCAACTCTCACGCATTGGCCGTGAGTCTCACGCATTGGGTCACTTTCTCACGATCTCACGCCAAGATAGGGCCTAGTATAATCTCACGCCTAGTAGTAAATCTCACGCAAAAAGCTGGAAAATGAGTAAAATCTCACGCATCGTCATGAATAATTTGTTGTTTCTACCCCCCCACCCCGCTTTTCAAATTCTCAAGCGCCGTGGCTCAAATAATCATTGTTCAAAATGAAAATTGAGTCGGCAAATCCCGATGCACGCATCTGTCTCACGCCAAGCAATTCCAAAAGTTGACAGCCCTGTTAATGACCTCAAATAAATCAAACATCAAATGAGAATAATCGAGCTTCTATTAATTAAAAAGGGCCAAAAACAGGTGGATCATAATTATACAAGATGACACCATTGCAAAATATTCAGCATTTTACAAATGAAATACATGTAGGCCTATATCTAAAATAACATAGCCGGGCCCGAAACACACACTAGCGCATAATATCATGATCATGCTTTATAATACCATAGGCCTTCAAACACATGTGTTTGAAGGCCTATGATAATACTGAACAAATTGTTAAATCCCAATGTCGTGTGTTTTAATATAAGTAGTTCAAATTATAGAGCTATAAAGTCCAGTTGATATTCACCGTAGTACTAGTCTGACATCTAAATCGATCGCTTCCAACTGGTTCAGTGCTCTCTGTGTTCGAAACCACGATATTAAATGATCACAACATAAAGTCAAGTCAATTAAACCATGCGTGAATAAGTTACCTAAGTATGACGTATGGCTTAATCGATACCATTGATTACAGGGATTGATTATCTTTACCAGTTAAATGCTACGTAGCTGGTCAATGTCCTGACGGTGTTTTTAAAATGTAAGATATTTTCCCTAATATTAAAACTAATATAATGAATGCAGCAATTAATATTGCCTATTGTTTTAATAGGCCTACACTCAGTGTATGACGGATATGTATTGCGTGCAAATGCATTCGTCAAGATAATTGCACTTGCCATGGAGTTATTGCATTTAGCTTTTCGAGCCTATCGGCTCTCAAGCTAAATGCAATAACTCCACGGCGCGTGCGATTATCTTGACGAATGCATTGCACTCAGTTCATTATCCTTATCATAATGCTTGTTCAAAAATGCACATATCTGAATTTTGATGAATGGAAGGGTCTACTGGTTTGACATATCATATAACAAATTTTCATATCCCTTTTAGTCTTAAGGGTCGGATAGCAACGCTTGCACATTATTTTATTTTTTGTGGGACATGGAGCACATCAGGCATATCGAATTGCATTCTGAATATAAGGAATGTCCTGATATTATTTTCAATTTTTTGAAATTCGCGATATAATAGAAATTTAATGGCAAATTATTCAAAATTGATATTTTTGAGATTTAACAGTCCTCAAAGTAAACTTTATAAATCTAATGATATGTTCATAAAGTGTATGTAGCTGTATCTCATATCATTAGATTTATAAAGTTTATTTCAAGGACTGTTAAATATCAACAATTTTAAAAATATAAATTTTCAATAATTTGCCATAAAATTTGTATTATATCATGAATTTCACAAAATTAATATTATTTGATATCAGATGGACATTCCTCATTTTATGAATGCAATTGGATATGTCTGATGTACTCTCATGTCCCTCAAAAAACACTGTCCAAACATTGATATCCGAGTCCTTAAATGTATTTGATCATTATTATTTCTTGATTGTCTTTAAATGTGCGTTTCTTTCTTTATGTAGAATGAATTCTTGAGAAAAATTACAACACCAGAATTGGTCATAATTGGCAGGCACTCCCTAAGTTACGAAGCCATTACAACATATTTCAAGAAGAGATATGGACCTGTCACGCTATTTACTCAAGCAGGAACATCAAAACATATCAAGTTTCAATCTTTGAGGTCAGCCAGGGCAGCATATAAGTATAGCAAGGTTGATCCTAGCGATGACATTGGATTGGGAAGACACTACATTGATAATGGATATGTTACAGTAACTCCATATGTTGCTCCAAGTTCTGCAAATCAGGTTGACAGCCAGGTAATGTTCATTACGATATTTGACATAAAGTCATTGAAAGAGGGCGCTTATTGTATTGCCTGAACTATGTTCAGATAATGGTGAAAATAATTTTGAATACAAGGAATATTAGACATACATCATTGAATGATGGCGCTTATTGTATAGCCTGAACTATGTTCAGATAATGGTGAAAATAATTTTAAAACAAGGAATATTAGACATACATCATTGAATGATGGCGCTTATTGTATAGCCTGAACTATGTTCAGATAATGGTGAAAATAATTTTATTTTTTAAACCCCCTATATACAGTATCCCCTGTGTATCCTAAACTGCAGTTTGAGGCAAAAATACAAACATGTACAAAGGTTTCCCCTTTGTCGAAAATCACAAAAAATTCTGTACATGAAATGAACCAATTAGACCTCTGATGTCATCATCCTGATGCGCACATCGTTACATCGCACTTCACTGCTTTCAAATGTACAATGTGATGGGTGTGAGTACTCGCGGTGAATGAATCCCTAAGATTCATATCACAACACGCATGATGACATCACATGGGATACCTGCTTGTGCCTACGCTTTCTGAATTGAGCTTTTTTGATGTTTGGTACGGTTAGGGTTGATACATTAATACTACACGGGGTGTAGCTTGCCCGGCCAAGCTTACCGTCGCCATATGACTGTTCGCATGATGATTCAATAGCATCACATGGGATACCTGCCTACGCTTTCTGAATTGAGGTTTTTTGATGTTTGGTACGGTTAGGGTTAATACATTAATACATACTTACACAAAATACAATGCTTTGTAACCCACCACTTGAACAGTGTTTAGCAAAAGAAAACAGACTGGCGTTGTACTCCCGCATTGAAATGTCTTTCCGCACCCCCTATAACCGCAGAAAATGTTAAATTGTAATGATACTACTAATGGAAAATGTATCAAACCTAACTGTCACTAAAATATAAACCCTTTAATCAATAATAGTCATAATTGCAGGAACCTGGAACCATCATTTATTACAAAAATAAAGAATGAAAAAAATGTCCTTAAATTACACAGTAAAATTCCATTGAAAAAAGTGGTGGTGCTGTTTAATGAGGCTCATTATGACCTCAATACCCTGTGGCTATCAAAAAGTTATCATGCTGGTCATCATCAACAATGTTTGATACAAACGCTATTTGGGTTCGGTTATTATTGTTTTGATGTTGGTTTTTTTCGGCCGTCCAGATTTTGGGCGATTGTCCATTGAACCATGAATCTCCTTTTTTCTCATATATTTTTCTCAACAGATCCCTTGTCAATATTCAATAATCTTGCAATTTCACGGTTAGATTTTCCTTCAACATGATATGCTTTTATCATTCCCTTATGTTGATCGGTAATTTTTGGCATTTTGAGCCTGATCTGATGTAAAAACTGAACAAATTTGAAAGTCAAAATTAAACTATAATGCACTGTTAGATAGGAAATTCCTGTAGTGAGGCTGCATGCATATTAACTGTATGGAAGTTATCTCTTTTGGATCCTGGCAAATAACATAATCGCATAACAATTACTAATCCATTGTAATTAGGGATATCTTTATTCCTCTTGTATCACAATTCATTTGTTATGCGTTATATGTTTGAAAAAAGAGTTCAAATACCCCGGGCGTCATTTCAACGCGGGAGTATGGACATATAGAGGTTGTGCATATGATGTATCATATCGTAAATATGGCCGACTTCTCAAATGCATTCAATAAAAGCATGATACTTCTTCGCTACCTATGCTTTAATCTGCCCAATTAGACAGTCGTAACACCAGTTTGGTGTGAAGGGGACCCAGTAATTGCCAAATAAATTATGACCATCTTGTGGCTCATTGGATTTGTCTATATAGACAAATCCGATTCATCGCATTCCTACACCTCAATGGCAGCCATTGAAGTGGGCCATCATACCTGAAATGTGAAATGATGCAGGCTTTGTGGGAATTCTAAACTGTGTTCCATCACCCTTGTGACAAAATGCACATATCTGAATGAAGGGGTTCACTGGTATGACAAATCATATAACAAATTTTCACATCCGTTGCAATCTTAAATGTATTCAATTATTATTTCTTGATTTTCTTTAAATGTGCATTTCTTTCTTTATGTAGAATTTCTTGAGTCAAATTACAAAACCAGAATTGGTCATAATTGGCGAAGAATTCTACAGATACGGAGTCATTAAAGCATATTTCAAGAAATATGGAACTGTCACGGTATATGCTGCAGGAACATCAAAACATATCAAGTTTTCATCTGTGAATGCAGCCAGGGCAGCATACCAGGATGGCAAGATTCATGCGACTGATGATATTGGATGGAGAAGACACTACATTTATAATCGATGTGTTAAAGTGTGTCCATGTGGTGCATCAAGTTCTACAAAGCAGGTTGACAGCAGCAGGAGTCAGGTAATGTTCATTACAATATTAGACATAAATCATCGCAAGAGGAAGCTTATCATTGTCTTCCATGAACTATGTTCAGATAATGGTGATTTTAAATAATTTTATTTTTTAAATTCCCCTCTGCAGGATCCTGTGTGCATCCTAAACTACAATTTCAGAATTTATGTTTCTTTTCAATCAAAGAGGCAAAAATGGACAAAAAATGCTAAATTTTCAAAACAATCATAAAAAAAGCTTGATTTTCAACCAAATTTCAAATATTTTCTGTGAAATATACGATTATAGACAAGATATCATCACAGCATCACCATCTGCTGAAGACGCTAGTCGAAGTAGTGAAAATGTTCCAGGTTAGCGCTCTTTTAATCATTTTCTGTGAAGTTGGTCAAAATTCAAAATAATAAAAAAGGGTCCCTAGATATTTTTATCTACAATTAAAAATTAATAAAAAATCCTGGATTCACAGATGACATCATTGCCATTCTAAAAATGTATACCCCTATATTCTTTAGACCAATAATTGAGCAGTTATGAGGCCCGAAAATTGCCATAATTTCAGGGTTAATACTACGGTACCTTTTGCTGTATAGTATGAATACAACCATCATGTACATTTTGCGTTGAACTTAAAATAAAATTTGCCGACTTTATGAGCAGTTTGTGGTAGACTGTCACATTCATTTGATTATCTGCACATAATGCTTGTTGAAAATGCACATATCTGAATTTTGATGAAGGGTCTACTGGTTTGACAAATTATATACCGTAAAACCTCGTCTACAAGCATATAGAGTGTTTCTGATGAAAGCTAAATTAATCCAGGCGCCATTATGGAGTTTGAGCAAATAAATTACAGATCCAAGCATATACAAACAAGTATCATTGTAAAACCAATCTATAGTATTGGCCGTTCACGCTTGTTTCATATTAATTGAGCTTTCATCAAAAACGCTATATATGCTTGTAGACAAGGTTTGAATTGAATATAATTTTAAATGTATTCAATTATTATATATAGATTGTCTTTAAATGTGCATTTCTTTCTTTATGTAGAATTTCTTCTTGAGTCAAATTACAAAACCAGAATTGATCATAATTGGCGGGCAATTCTTCAGTAACAAAGACATTAGAACACATTTCAAGAAATATGGAACTGTTAAGACGCGCTTCTGATTCAGGAATATCAAAGTATATCAAGTTTCCATCTGTGAATGCAGCCAGGGCAGCATACCAGGATGGCAAGGTTGATCCTAACAGTGGTGAATTTGGATTGAGAAGACACTACATTGGCCATTATACCCAATATCTGAAAGTTGGTCCAGATTTGGCATCAAGTTATGCCAAGGAGGATACCAGCAGCAGTAATCAGGTATTACCAATTAAGCCAAAAAATAGTTTGTTTGTCCTCCACCACAGAATTAAAACCAGAGAACCAGGACTTGACCACCATCTTGATACAGGCATGGAGCAAAAATTGGGGGTATTCGGTTTCCTTCGGAATGCGCTCGAGGCATTCGTTGTCATGCAAGCGCGACATGGATGATGGGCGCATTTGAGAGACGCACTTGATGCGACCAGCACGCACAGTACGACAACGCTTCAGATGAGACACGTAATTGTATTCGTTCGTCTACGCGCACCGTCGGCAAGGACCTGAATACCCCCAATTTTCTCCCCATAGCTGACAGCGCGATTGTACATGGCGGTATAGGGAGTCCCGGTTCTCCTTCTCTAATTCTGTGTCCTCCACAGCTTTAAACAGGAGGTACGGTTGGGCAGATTTTCTTTTTCTGATTGGCAGTATCCCTGGACGCACAATCAACAAAATTAATAGTTAGCACACCTTGACAATATGTTGGAACTCTTCACTGCCGCTCTGATAGTTCAGTGAAATTAGTATAACTATGTTTGATGAGAAGTACATACCTTCTCCTTTCCCCTTCCTTCCCCCATTCCCCCTCAATCAATGTTGGGGAGACTGGAGAGCTCAATGGAAAAAGTGCTTTCATCAAAAAATTTGGAGGGAACGACCACCCTAGCGAGACAAAAAATGTCAAGGTCATTTTGGGGTCATCCGGGGTCAAATTGCCATAGATTGTTGCAGGTTCATGAAATTTTGTAGGGACGACCACTGAAACAAGGCAAAAATGTCAAGGTCATTTTGAGGTCATTCAGGGGTCAAATTGCCCAAGGCTGCTGCAAGTTTATGAAATTAAGTGGGAATGGCCACCTTAGGGAGGCAAATAAGGTCATTTTAGGGTCAAGTGAAATTGAACTGGTTAAAATGATGGGCGTCAAGGTGATGGCATTGCGCGAGAACCGTGAAATTCTAGTTTTCCTTCTTTGAAACCATGCTGAGTAGGTTGTACTCAACAAAAAAAGTGTGCAGTGATTTATAGTGCACTACGCACATGCACAACACCTAGACGTTGATCCACAAGCCTCAGCACACTTTACATAACAAATGTATAGCTCTTCCAAAGTTTAGTAAGGAGTGAGAGGTAGTTCATACTTAAGGTGGCATTATCTTCAGTAATTCCAATCATGAGTAGCCGATGATTTGGAGCCATAATCAATCCAAGCTGAATCAATAAGGTGATAAAATAAGCCATATGCATCCCAGTAGCAAGTGAAAAACAGTGAAGATGAGTAAACACAGTACTGAATTATGGCAGTGTAGTTAGTATTAGGGGTTGATCCCTGAGGGATTATGCAAAATAATTGTGTTGAGAATGAAAGGGTCTACTGCTTTGACAACTCATATTACAATTTGTCTTATATCTTGCCATCTTAAATGTATTCAATTATTATTTATTGATTGTGTTTAAATGTGCATTTCTTTCCTTATGTAGAATTTCTTTGAGAGTCAGATTACAAAACCAGAATTGGTCATAATTGGCGTGAAAAACTACAAATACCAACTTGACATTATAAGATATTTCAAGAAATATGGAATTGTCACGCTATATACTGATGCAGGAACAAAACATATCAAGTTTCCATCTGTGAATGCAGCCAGGGCAGCATACCGGGATGGCAAGGTTGATGTTAGTAGTGAATTTGGCCGGTTGAGAAAACACTACATTGGCAATCAATGTGTGAAAGTTGGTCCAGATTTGGCATCAAGTTCTGGAACGGAGGATAACATCAGCAGTAGTAATCAGGTATTACCAATTGTGACCCCTCGGCACAACTGTGCCCGGATGTCGCCAGTGCCACTATTGAGATATGCTCCATCGAACTTAACAATAAATAATAGGAAACAAAGGATTTATTGACTGGTTTATTGATTTTTCACTACTTCAATGTCAAGTACTATAGACATGATATACATCATTTTAAAGCTAATTTCAAGAAGAATATTTTGGTTGAATATCTCAAAAATGATGATTGGCGACTTCAGGGCTCAGTTGTGCCGAGGGGTCACAATTATCAGTGTTTAAGGTCTTGTGTTGGAACGTATACAAAACTTGAAGTTTAGATTTGCCAGCAATTAAAAACACCAGGAAGACTTTTTTGGTGTGGTGGATACTACTGAGTTAGCTAAGCTAACTGGTAATTCAGTATTGAAGTTACGTAATGTTACCATGTCAACGGGATCACGCTCTTGAGTAATGAACCACGATCAATAAAGATCACCACACAAAGTATATGGCGCTCGAAGGCATACAGAAATAGCGTGATCCGGTAACCAAGAGAATTACGTAACCACTTTGATGCTGAATTGATAAATTAATCCTGTTTGGAATGAAATAGAATCCATATGTTGCTGATTCAACATATAATTTCATTCATTCCATCCGGATTTTACCTGAAAATGTGCTTTGGAGGGTGAAAATAAGTTAATTTTAAACAAAAGTTCATACATATAAGAGTGTCTAAATGATGCATGTGATTGGTCAAGTGCCAATCATAACAAATTTAATACCCGCCTGCTCTGACATTCGTGATATAGACAAAAAAGTAGGAAAATCACGGATAATCTAATTTTTTCAAGACAGTCTTTAGAAGAAAATCTCAAATTTGTGCTTGTATAAGGGCTCATATTGAAATTCCCTTACACAGGAAGGTGTGCGCCATCCTGCAGCTTTCCTATGCTAGCCTTCTTTTGTTAAAATCCTGTGTGATTATAACACTGCAATTAGCCACTTAAATTAGGAGCGCGCTTTCCTGGGTTGTGCGATGAGAGATAGTCAGTTTGTTTTCTGCCCATTCGTCATGGACCACTTCAAAAGGCAGGGTGTATCACTGATGCATATAATCCATCTTTATAATCCGTTTTATGACCAAGCTTTCCTGAGGCGTGGGCTTAGCGAGGGGAATCCTGCCTTCTTTCTGTGTGAAAGCGTGGCAGGGTATTTCAATATGAGCCCTAATGTGGCCTGCTGAATCAAAAAAGGGTGTTGAGCAAGTGTCATTATCAGTCTATGACCCTCAACATCACATGTATCCTGTGACAAAAAAAAAAAAGATACCTAGGTTATCAACTAACATATAAATGCCATATGAAATCTGAATTATTGAAATTTTGTTCAGTCTATCATTATTTTGATGAAATATAATTTTGGTTCTCATATCAAAACCACTGGAGCAATACAACTCAATATTTGGAAACATTTGTTAATGGTAGGCCACACTCTAATAGAAAACAACATAAAATATAGGGCCACACCTCTTTAATTATGAACCCTTAACTTAAAGGAGTATTTCGTGATCCTAGCATCCTCTTTTTATAACATTTTTCAGTAGATATTCACGAAAAAAGCTAATTCAAATTTCACGATATCTTTGCAAAACGAATTAATCTGCAAGAAATATTTTGTACATAAACATTATGTAGCCAGAGGTTTCCAGTGATATAAAAATCTCAACTTTTTTTGAGAAAAGTGGGGGGGGGATGATGCTGTGGATCACAAAATGCCCTTTTAAATCATTCTTTTAATCTGTTGCTCCTTCCTATTTTGCAGAAACATCAAGTTGAGCGGATGAGACGCACTCTCTTCATACTTGATCCCCATGGTTTGGACGCAGCAGACTTAAAGTTACACTTTGACAAATACGGCAAGATTATTGATACTGTGCTATCATCAACACCAGATGTCAACACAATGGTGACCTTTGACACAACCCAGGAAGCGGTGGCCGCGTACAGAGATGGGTTACAAGATGAAGATGATGATGATGTGAGGAAGCACTACATCTTCTTTAAAGATGTACATATTGGAGTGAAATTTGATGATAGTATTCAGAGTGAGATGAAGCTACTTGCTACCAGCAATGAATATGTCCCAGAGGAAATGGATATGGATGATGAGGAGATACCAGGAGATATAACAGGTGCAACAATGGATGTAACTGAACATGATGAAATAGAGATGGAGGTATCAGAAGAGGAGGCCTCTGCTATAAAAGAGAAAAATAGCAAGCAAGGTACAGAGATGGAGATCAACATTACAGAGGAAGAAACTGATGAAGAGGATACTGCAGAAATGAAAGGAACAGAGGTACGTGTATGTAGAATACAAAGATTAAAATAATTTTCTGACATGAAAACAGTGTTTATATCCGAGCAAAAAAATTCATTTTGGGTTTTGATGCTTTGAAATGGTATATTTTCAATAATTTATGACAGTTTGAAATACAACCAAAATTCATCCGCACTGCATCGGTTTTGAGTAAATATTTGCTCAACCTAATTGTAATTTTCAGCTTTGTGGGCGCACTGCTAATTTAAGGTATTTACTGTTCAGTGTTAAAATAAGTAAAGTCTTGGGTCGGCATATGTTGAGTTTTTGATCATTTGGCATGTAAATCATCAGTTTTATCTTGTATTGTTGGCATTCAATTGAGAGAGTTTTCAATATGAGAAAATTTCACCTGAAATAATCCATTTTTTCCATTGAAAACTGTGTTATAAGCAATTAGCGGGATTGATCTATGAAAGTCCCAAGACTGGCTAGGTGCAACTGGACATGTACCACAGTAGTGTCTGGATTTTGTAATGTGTCAAAACCACAGAATTAGAGAAGGAGAACCAGGACTCCCTATACCGCCACGCACAATCGCTACCGTCAGCTATGGGGGAGAAAATTGGGGTATTCAGGTCCTTGCCGACGGTGCGCAGAGGCGAACGAAAACAATTCTGCATCTCATCTGAAGCGTTTTGGTACTCGCGTGCAGGTCGCATCAAGTGCGTCTCTAAAATGCGCCCATCATCCATGTCGCGCTTGCATGACAACGAATGCCTCAAGCGCATTCCGAGGGAAACCGAATACCCCCAATTTTTGCTCCATGCCTGTATCAAGATGGTGATCGAGTCCTGGTTCTCTGGTCTTAATTCTGTGGTCAAAACACTAATTACTGTTTGCTTTCAATACAAATTAATGTAAATGAGCTGATCTATTTGAAATCCACACCCCACAGATGGAGACATTGTCATTCCTGCAAATTCAAATTTGAATAATTCCAAGCCCAGCCATTTTCATCCATCATAAAAAAATTTTGTAATATGAACCAAAACTGTCTAATTTTAGAAGTAAAACAGTGTTGATTTAATCTGTAATCAGCCCACTTATTTAAGAATCTTCTCTTCTCCCAATACAGGAGGATGATCGGACACTTTACATAACCAAAGGCAGTAATATTAGTCATCTGACTAGCAATGAATTACAGGAATATTTTGGTCGATATGGAGAGATTGAGAAGGCTGAGAGGACTCCGGCTGGGCGATTAATGGTGAGGTTCCAATCTGCAAGCCATGCACAGGATGCCTACAAAGATGGGAAATTGACTAGTCGTGATGGCACCTCCAAACATTTTATTGACAAGAACTTTGTGGAGATTTCATTAAATAGTTCTCAAAATTGATTGCCTTAAAGTACTCTGTGGAAAAGATTTTTAAATATGTGACCAGCTCCAACAAAACCTGGAACAAGTCACCAGGCATGTTTTTGAGTTACATGCCTTAAATTCATGGTATTTGACTGTGGAATTAAGTGGACTTTCAAATCCTTGAAAGTACTTATTAAAAAAGAGATTTTTTTAATCAATAATTAACAGTTGAACTATGATTATCCCTATTCAATCCTGTGTAAGGCAGGAAAGTAATTAACCCATAACTCAGAATAGCAATTGGGCAAAAATATCAAGGTATCATTTACAAAATTAAAAAAATATCCATATCTTGAAAAGTATTGATGCTATGTATATAATTTTGGTTTCATTTAAAGCTTATTGTCGTGTGCTTATGTTTTTATTAAAATCATGAAATGTCAAAAATGTGACTTGTTATTGGTTTTGCCAGAACGGGTCACATATATATAAAAAATTGCAGGTCAATCACAAATTGGCAAATCCCTGTAGATTCTGTACGTCCGTTTTAATCTATATTACGCAACAAAGTATCAGACTTATTTATGGACATTCTTCAAAAATGGCATTGACATTATAAATCAGGTGAGTGTCATTTTATTGAGTAATGATTAGGCAACAGAACACTAAGGTCCGTATGCACAAAAGAGGTAAACCGGGTCTAAAGTTAGACCTGGTCTAAGTGGAATTTAGTCCCAGGAGAAAGGACATTTTCCTTTACATTTGCTTAAGTTATTTTGGATTATTGTTTTGCATTTGAATCTTTAGAATTTGCTAGCTACTCTAGATAGGCAATAAGAGTAAAGGACCATTCGTGATGGAACTTTAGACCTGGTCTAACTCTTTTGTGCATACTGACCTTAGACTACTGCGTACTGAGTATTGCATGCCGAAAACGGTTGATCAGCACCAATACTCTGATCCCTTTATTTTTGTAGTAGAGTATGTAGTACAACTTTTGTCCTAGATGGACTCTATTTTATTTAAAAGGGCATTTTGTGATCCACAGCTTCATCCCCCCACTTTTCTCAAAAAAAAAAAAAGATTTTCATACCACTGGAAACTTCTAGCTACATGATTTTTTTGTACTAGAAATTTCTTGCAGATTAATTAATTTGGCAAAAATAGCATTAAATTGAAATTAAGATATCATTAAATTTGAATTACAACACTGGCCTATGGAACAGTGTAATACACATAATTATGCATTACTTGCAAATGTAAAATCGAAATTCCAACTGAAATTTTTGGAATAAGCTTTTTTCGTTGATATTAACTGAAAAATGTTATAAAAAGAGGAGGCTAGGATCAGAAAATACTCCTTTAAACTTGAGTTTTCTGTTAAACTTGAGTTTTATTTCTTTGTTAAAAAGTTTCTCAAATTTGGCATATGTATTTGTGTTGAGGTTCTCATTGGTCTTGGAGAATTATCCAATTTATTAATTTTTCACAATTTTCTTATTTTATTTAATACAAAAATATTTGTAAAAACCTGTTATAAAAGAATATGTTAAATACTTGCTGATTGGTCACAAAAATACTATTATGATATGTTGAGCCAATCAGCAGCATGGTAAGAATGGTGGTAGGGCTGAAGAGGTTTGAGCTTAAATATTTAGAAGCTGTAGTTTAGTTGGTCAATCATATGATTGTATCATGTAATTAACCAATCAGAATAGCTTTAAGAAAGGCAGCAGTTTGATATGGTACACCTACTGGACTGCTCCATTATGTATACCTACTGGACTATTCCATTATGTAAATGCTTCTTTTAATCTGATGAGATCAAAGAATGTAAGATAAATTGCTTCCTTAGAATACATATATGTTGATCTATTTTCAAACTTCACAATTAAGCTTTAATCATGCCACTAAATTATCCAATAGGAGCATGAACGTCAATCCTGGGGATAGCAAAATGTGCCAGGATAAGTGGCAGATTTGGGGGTGAATTTTCAGCCAATTTTGTTTATTGATGGCCCTCAATTTCATCAAATTTGGTTTAAAAAATGTGTTTTATCAATATTTTCTAAATAAAGTGTAAATTGTGTTAGCCAAATTTATGTCAATGTTCCAAAAATTGGTATAATTTTGGGTCTTGTTTTTCGTCAAATTTGTTTTAAAGTAGGGTATTTTCTTGGAATCCCAGCGGCACATCCCAACCCAAACCAAAGTTGAGAAACCCCTCAGCTCAGGTAGGAGACTAGATTAGGGTGTCTATTGTACCAGAAATTATTCCCTGACCCTATTGTGATACATCCCCAAATGGTATAGTCATTATCCAATTTGATCCAATCAAACTTGTAGGGATGGAAACTGGAAACAACTTGCATGAATTTGCTCTTGTTTGGGCACAAATCAAATTTCCAACTGTCGTTGTAATTTGCTCTTGTTTGGGCACAAATCAAATTTCCAACTGTCGTTGTAACTGGTAGGTTATTGCAAAACTACATGTATCAAGGGAAATGAGTTTAATTTATTTTCAAGTTTATTTACATCATGCTACATTTTTATTTTGATGTTTAAAAATTAATGACAGTGACAACACAAAATCTACTTGCTTCATGCAAATTCTGAGAGAACATTTTTTTTAAATCATTCAGAAATCTTATATGCTTTCATGTTAACAAAATTGGGTGACTCCATTTGCAATCTTTAAGGGGGGTGTGGATCTCAAATGGAATATCCCATTGCTGTTGCTTACAGTAAGGTGTAACTGTAACATAACTTGTGGTTATTGTATTTTTTCTTAATTCTAGTAATAATTAGCCTATAATATTTCTTTTAAGGTGGTGTAATGCTTAATTCAGGCTTTTGCCTTTTGTTACATCTCCGCCATCTTTTTTTTAAATTCTATTTTGCTGTTTTATTAAATTTGCTTGCATGAAAATAAATAAAATGTGTATGTATCATGTACTGTATTCATTCCATTAACCGCCATGCCCCTATAAGTGCCCACCCAGTGACTTTACAACAAGCAAACTGTGATATTAGTTTATTAAGGGATCTAAAATGAGCGTTTATTGCGTTTCGACAGTATTTTTTGTGGGACATGAGACCACCTCAGACCTATCGAATTGCATTCTGAATACGAAGCATGTCTTTCTGATATAAAATAATTTTCATTTTTTGAAAATCACAATATAATACAAATTTTATGACAAATTATAAAAATTTGATATTTTTCAAATTTTTGATATATAACAGTCCTCGAAGTAAATCATATAAATCTAATGATATATTCTTAAAGTGTATGTATACGGAGGAAAAGTTTACGGTCAATTGAAAATTTTGACCTTTCATATTGAAGATATGGATTTTTTCCCAAAAGACCTAATTTTTTTGGTGTTTTGGGAAAAAAATCCATATCTTCAATACTGAAAAGGTCAAAATTTTCAATTGATCGTCGGCTTTTCATCCCACCTACATACACTTCAAGTATAAATCATCAGATTTATAAAGTTTACTTCAAGTACTGTTAAATATCAAAAATATCAATTTTCAATGATTTGCCATAAAATGTGTATTAAATTGCGAATTTCAAAAATCAAAATTATTTGATATCAGAATGACATTCTTCGTATTCAGAATGCAATTCGATATGTCTGATGTGCTCTAATGTCCCAAAATAAATACTGTCCAAACGCTCATACCCCAGCCCTTAACTCCCCATGCAAATCTGAATCATAGTCTGAAACGTGACACAATGATGATGATGGATGAACATTTTGTAACTTTTTTAATGTATTATTGGCTTAATGTAAAAAATAAGCGCCTACCCAAAATGACTTAAGTGCCATGGGTGGTTAATGGAATGAATGTGGTATGTATGTATTGTGTAAAAACACTGCTTTCATAAAGTTGTAATGAAGAAACAATCCTTAAGGAGACAATGTCAAATAAATGGAAGTGAAAAACTGCTGGTTTTATTCTGTGAGTTTTTTAAATTATTTTATTTATTTTATTATTATTCAAATCTGTTAATTGTCACATTGGGTTATTCCAGTTGAAATTCATAAACCCCTATGAAAGACATGAATTTAATCCCCCCCCCCTTTCAAATGGAGACGCCTATTCAGATAGGTAACACCATTTGAAATTCACACTCCCTGTTTAATGTATTTTCAACTGGAATAGCACATTATGTGACACAATCAAGTAAAATGATTAATTTGTTGCGCAATTTCATTTAAAGCCATATTATAACATTTGCTGAGGAAGACGCCCTCACTGAATTTTTAAAATTCCTTTTTTTACACGATTAAATTGTACTTTATAAAACCAATATACCCTGCAAAAATCAAGACTAAGTGCTGTAGTTTTGTCAAAATCCGTGATTTTGAATTAAAGGCTGATTCAGCGCTTTATTATTACGATGGAATTATTAGTCGAACGCATACACGATGTTCATAACACACAGTACATCACGACGTGTGGGACGGTGATATACACAACAAAGGGTCGTACCACAACATGACCGAAGGAGTGGTACGTATTGGCATACATGTGCGCTGGTAGTAAATTCCAATTTTCTTTGCTTTGCCGTAGTTGGTCGGCTCAAAAATAAAAGGGGATATATCTGACAGTAAAAGCTAACATTTTATGGCAAAGAAATGCTAATCTATTTTGTTTGAAAATGTTATAATATTGCTTTAACTTTTCAGTAAATCCCATAAGCCTTTGCAGGTAGACCCGAGATGTCACAGATGTGCACATCCGCATCGTGTAGCAAACACTGATACTGGCATTTCAAAGCCATGAAGAGTGCAATAATGATGTGCATATCAAGCTGACAGCATCACAGCTTAGGCCAAAAAAAAAAAAAAAAGATTGTTTGCTTGTCCTCCACAACTTTTACAGAATTGGGTAAAAAAAAATTAAAGTTCATAGCCAAAACATGACTGTATGCCCAAATAGTTGTGAATTGGGATATTTCTCTACTGTATGCCACTTCATTCATGTTTTTAATGTTTAGAAGTGTGTAGAAACTGTACAAAAAACTTTTCAGGATGTCAAAAATGTTGAAAGAAAAAAAAAAATTGGAATTTCCAAAATTAGAGTCGGTATTTCTTTGTACAGTAAAACAAAAAAAAACTTTCTTCCGGATTTTCCAGATTAGGGTCGGTGAAGGACAAGCGAACAATCTTTTTTTTCTTTGGCCTTATGGGATTTACTGAAAATGTCAATTGGGACAATCTGCATTAATGTGCAAGTATGCTTTAGCTGCATTTTCTTTACATAATCCATGGTTGAAGAATTAAAGCTCATGTTTTAGGCCTGATGTAATGTTCTACAGGGTGTATCAAAATGATTGGTACCGTCACTTTTCTGTGATTATGGGACAGGACTGCCACATCACAATGTAACATGGAATGCACCTAATTTATAGACAAATAATGCGAACGATTATAAACTGCAAATTGGGGTCATTTTACTGTGATCCGCCGCTGCATTTGGAAGCAGCAGGCTTGTCAATAAACATGAAAACGGATGGGTACCAATCATTTTGATACAGCCTGTATTTAGATGTTACCAAAAGGTGAAATGGTGTTGTTGTTTTTTGCTACTATTAATATCACAAATGCAAGTGCAATTTATATCAAAATTTTGGAATCTGATTATTTTTTGTGGTACAGGATTCAAATTGAGTGTAAAAAATGAAAATGTCCCTTTATATTTATAAGGTGGGTTTGGTTTACAGGTGATAGTCAAATGC
Organism: Amphiura filiformis; assembly: GCF_039555335.1. Classification (NCBI taxonomy): domain Eukaryota; kingdom Metazoa; phylum Echinodermata; class Ophiuroidea; order Amphilepidida; family Amphiuridae; genus Amphiura; species Amphiura filiformis. Next base: position 49,237,719 of record NC_092644.1, on the reverse strand, counting down.
TCTGTTTCTTAACCCACTTTGCACATTTGGGGCCTTTACTCCTGCTGTCGATATAGATTTTTTTTAATATAAAAAAATCTGGATTTTGTTAGTACCCTTGTTCTATCTGTAAATGCGGCTTAATTATTTCAATGTTTCTTTTTAACTTTAAATACGCAATTTGTTTATCCAGTTCCTCTTCTTTTATTCCTGTCATTTTGAAACATTTAATATTGGGTAAAGAAGACAGGATCTCCACAAGTTGATTCGTCCAAGATGTTTCAAATTCCGGTGGAGCAATCACAAGACCATCAAGATTTACAGAGAGAATTTGAAGTCTCCCGTGTTCTTTTAAATATTCCAGACCTTCCATGGAATATTTGCCACCTGTGATATGAAGCTCTTTAATCTCACAAAGATTCAGAGATATCAGTTGAAGTATGCTATTGGATACATCTCCTAATGAAACACATATTAGGTTTGGTAGTGCCGTTATCAAGTCCCGGAAAGCCCACTCTGTAAAAGTTAGCAAACCGGTGAGTGCCAATGTTCTTAGTTTTGTCCACTTCGTCATAGTTTGAAGAAATCCGCTGATATTTGGCGTGATCACTGCATGAAATGGACTACGGCCATATGGACGCCGAATCTGGTCGACACAATCCAGTCTAAAAACTTCCAACCCAATTAATTTCACACCAACAGATTCTTTCATAATATCATTCAAAGGGATACGATTCATATCAGAGGTTATCCCTTTTAAAGTCAATTCTTGTAAACAAACACTCTCTGTTAATGCAGCCATATTTGGCTTAGTCAAGTTCATATTCTCAAGCATCAAATACTTCAAATTTTGGCACATGCCAAGAATTTCAAGCACAGAGTCGGAATATTTCGCCAAGCGACTCTGCCCGTGAACAGTTACTGACAGAGTTTGAAGTTTAGGACAGCTCTCTTGAATTAACTTGACTATCTCAGTGCCTCCCTCAGTTGTTCGGATAACTGTCCTAATTGTATCAACAGAAGAGCTGGCATATAATTTTAAGATCGATAACACTGAAGAATCGTCAGTCTTAAAACCTATGCTTTTATGATGAAAACTGTCGCTGGAAGTACTTGTGAAGTCCAATGAGGTCCAGAGTGAAGGATGTTCCTTGAGAATACAACGCCATCTTCTGCATACCCTAATAGTAAAAAACAAGTATAAGTTAAAGCAATAATGTGTAATTTGCATAAAGAACAGATTCCTATTTTGCACTGATCACATGTCCCCTTTTAATTTCGAGCCAAACAAGGTAAAACAGAGCAGTGCCTACAATGCACATATTAGCTCGCCAATCATATTATTATATTGGCTTAGCTTCACACAGCCAGGATGAACAAACACGACGCAAGACGAATAGTGACATGCACACAGTTTATACGTCAGGACATAAGAAGAATGGCGATATGCACAGTTTATACCACAGTGATTCAAATAACTCAATGCACACAATGTGTATAGCCACCACTCAATTTAAACTGGAGATCTTCCGATTTAATACAAAAACTCCAGACTCACTTCAGACTCAGACTAAGAGGTAGAAATTTAAGAAAAATTGAAGGCATCGCTGTGGAGCAAATCACACATGGCTTTAATTGAAAATGTGGGCAACTTTCAAGAGGAAAATTTGATGAAAAAAGTAAATATCAAGGTGGCTAGCATCCCAGCGAGACTTTGCCAAGGGTGGGGCAGCTGCCTCCTGGCTATGCTACTGTTTCATTGGGCCTAAGGTAAAATTAGTTCAATCTTTCGATCAACCATCGATGCTTGGTCAATCCTTATTATTTATGGAATCAATTAATTGACTATTGTTAATTGTGATGTCATATGAATATTTGCCAGTATATAAATTTAGCATTAATTCTGATTAATTAGGTGATAGTTCATTTAATAACTAGCACCAACGGTCGATCGACAGATCAAACTAATTTGTTTCTGGTGCCTAAGTATATGTAATGGATGAGCAACTTACCAAGTGGCTCTTATCTTGTCAAGGAGACTGAGGAATGAGAATATAATAATGATTACATCATCATGGAGTAGATTAACTAGAGAGCTATCAGCATCATCAAGGCAGTCCACTGACGTCTCCATCATTTTGTCTCTCTGAAAATACAATTGTGTAAATATTTATAAAAAAATATGAGCTTAAATTTAATTTTCATATGTTACACTCTTTGGAACCATTCATTATTTTTAAAGCATACTTTGCCTCCAGAAGTTAGATCTTCAGACTGCTATTTGGGGCAGCAATGGACAGTCTTGTCTCGCCACTAGCAACCAATATGTTCATAGAATATTGTGAAGATGATCGAGTCTGCTATCATCGCAACAATAGCATTGATATCTGCTATATTTTGAAACATCCACAGTGAGCATTGCTTTTTGGACTAGAAATATGAAATTTCTGCCAATATGCTGATCTACTCTTTTGTCAACACATGCTGAAGTCTGATTTATGAAACAAGTCAGTCAATCCTCTACTGAGTGACATTTCTACACCCTCTGTGGTCGGGAATTGTCCAACCGGAAGAAGTGATCATCAATCAATATTCTGATGATGCTTTTCGACCATGAAAAGCGAAACCGTCAAACTGGTGAGTAAAGTTTTGTTTTGTTTAGAAGAAATCGTATATTTATCAAGTCTGTCAATGTAAGTGGAACAGCAAGGATTAATACTGTTCCCAGAGCACTGTTGTGAAAATTGTCATCTGTGCAAGGATTTTGTACGCAAAGGTTCAAGTTTGAAACAGGAAAATATATCAGATGTCCAGAACATTGAATGCAAAAGAACTTTCATCAAGAACAAGATGCAGTTAATATTGTAATATATATTTGTATGATTTAGTATGTATACCCATTGTCAAAGTTGTTGTTATAATGAATCAATTTTACCTTGACAGTCACAGGTCATTTAGAACGTTCCAATGAGTCCAATAGCATTAGGTTCCAGCCAGGGTTCGATTTAGAAAATAAAATTTACATGCACAACTCTGATTTTTTCCTCAAAATGGGCTGAATAACACAAAATTTTGCATGCACAGGCAAAATTCTACATGCCCAGAGCCAAAGTTACATGCATTTGTGCATGTAAAACCCCTCTAAATCGAACACTGGAACTTCCAGCAATCTACTTTATTTGGTGGGCTAGCTTTGACAGCTAGTTATTATGGTAACTTGATTAGTTCACGTCACATCCTATTAACTGATTATTGTCCAAATAGTTGGTGATACATACCTTTGATTGACAGGAACAAAGATCTACTATACACATTATAATCAGGATGTTTTATGATGTCCAGAAATATTTAAATTCCATGCTATGATATTTGTTAAACTATCTCAGCAAGAAATTTACATAAATAGACTAGTTTTATCAGTCAGATAATGTATAAATATGACCTCATGATAATTTAATAAATAGCCCACACACCCACCCCCACACACCTTGTTCAAATATTATTTAAGCACACAAATTAGCTTCCCTAAAACCATGCTAAAACAGTATAGCCAGCACATGTACAGAATACGTTTATATTCAGGATATTATATGTACAGAAATATTTCACTTATTGGCCATAAGGGATGCACCATTAAACAGGAAGTTGGTTAGGTTAGGAAGTTGGAGTCGAGGAAATGTATTTTTTTACGGCGGCAAAGTTTTGTTTTTTTCACCGCCAAGTTTTTTTGGTTTTTTAATTTCATGCATTTATACACAGTTAGGTGGGGAAAGTTTCTTTTTTTAGTGTTGATGGGGAAAGTGTTTTTTTTGCTCATGTAGTGGGGAAAGTTTTTTTTTTCAAACCTTCCTAGCCCACCTTGAAGTCTTAATGGTGGGTCCCTAAAGTATTTAAAGCATACTTTTGAGATGTCAATGAATATTGAATTTAAAGTCTTTTGTGCCAACTATAGTGACACACTTCAGAAGTGCAAGGGTTATTGTGTCAGAGTTAGCCGAGTTGCATTTTAGAGGTCTATTTAGAGTTAGTTGCATTTTAGAGTTCGATTTAGAGTTAGACTTACATGTTGGAGTTAGAGTTGCATTTTCGCATTTTAAATTTGCACAATAGCCCTTTTCACAGTAGAGGTTGCTGGAACCAAATGGGGCCCAAACTTACGCTTAGAGTGAACACGATAATGCGATAAATTTTCTTACACATAAAAATAAGGCCAATATAGAAAGAAAACCTTGTTTATCGTGTAGGGCCTACTATACACAATTACTTTTTGTTGGCTGCTGATTTTTTATTTTTCACTGATGTAGGCCTATGAATTTTAAATTAAAGATACTTCATCGTATATATCATATTCCCATGTTGAAAGTTGACAAGCTACTTCCACTAGCTTTAAAGAGAACACATTAGTATGGACACAGTATAGACAATTGAATCAAGATGATTTATTTGTACTATGATTACATTTAATATAGGCCTAACTATTACATGTACCGTATATACCTCATACCTAATCAAGAATATAAGAAAATATTGCAAAGGCCATAAATATACACACTTGTGCGTAGGGAGAGAAACATGATAAAGTAAATCTGTTCTTTTCATTCTCGATCATTAACCTTTGGAACATTTCACATGCATGCTGTTTGTCTCAATGCCTTCTCGGGTCATATAGTAAATCGTGAAACCGTAGAACAATATGCCAGTCATCATAAATATTGCATAAAATTGAATCCCATCATATCAATATCAAAGCTACACCTTTTTTGAAATACTGGTTACCAGCAACTTAAATGTATGTACTATTATAACTAAAGGTCCATTCATACTACCACCGCATTTGCGATGCGTTGCTTTGCGATACCGATATATCGATTACTTTTTGCCGCAACTCAACGCAACTCGTCGCATTTCCAAGTTAAAATGTATTTAACTTCATTGCGAAATCGCAATGCAGTAGTTTGCAGTACGATGCAGTGCGGCAATGCACCGCATCGCAAAGCAACGCATTGCAAATGCAGTGGTAGTATGAACGGACCTTTAAGGGGTCAGTCACACCCATTGCACAGTATTTTTGTGTAACCATGGAGCATATCAGACACACCAAATTGCATTCTGAATATGAGGGATGTCCTTCTGATATCAAATAATTTTGATTTTTTGAAATTTGCTATATGATACAAATTTTATGGCAAATTATTAAAATTGCAAACTTTATCAATCTAATAATATGTACCTAAGTGTATGTAGCTGGGATGAAAAGCTGGCCATCAATTGAAAATTTTGACCTTTTGTATCGAAGAAAGACATTTTTTTTCCAAAAACATTTTAGGTCTTTTAGGCGAAAAACTTTACATCTTCAATTTGAAAGGTCAAACTTTTCATATGGACCATTACACCGTTGCTATCATTGCTTAAAATGTACAGGTGTCCAAAACGGACACCTCTTTATCCATACGCATGGTTGTCTTTAGGGGGTATGCATGTGTCCTTCTCAATATTTGAAAGTCCCAATTTATGCTATTTTGTGGGCCATTGTTATCATTACTTAAAAAAAAAAAGATTTTGCCACCAAGCAGCCATGGCATTGCGCTTGAGTGGCACATGTAGTGTGAGGCGGATAATTGGAAACATCAAAATAAATGCATAATCACTTAAAGGATAATAATAATAATAATAATAATAATAAAATGCATTTATAAAGCGCATAAAACTAAAAGGCCACTATGCGCTGAACAACTTAATTACACTTAACTTACACTACAAAAAGCATGAAAGAGCAAAATATAAAACAGCAAACAAAATAAACGATAATGATTTTAAAACCAACAGCCTCAGGAAACGAGCAAATGACACAAGACATGGCAAACCATGTAAAAAATAAGCGCCCACCCAGAATGACTTTGTTAAGCGCCCTGGGTGCTTATTGGAATGAATACGGTACATTATGTAGCCAGAGGTAGCTAGAGGTTTCCAGTGAATATAAAAATCTCAACTTTTTTTGAGAAAAGTGGGGGGATGATGCTGTGGATCATGAAATGCCCTTTTAATTGACCATTTTCATACTAATTGTTGTTATCATTACTTAAAATAATAAATGTAGTGATAATTTAGCATAATTTAGGCAATTGACAGTAATAGTAATTTTTACTATGTACTGCCAAATGGGGACCTTATCCATATACAGGTGTGTCTTAAGGTGGGACAGGTGTAATTAGATTGGCCAAAATCATCATTTCATCAAAAATCAGTTTTTGTCATTTTTAATTTATGTATGTAGTTTTCATAACATAAAAAAATCTGGAAAAATTATGCAAATTGCTTAAAAAGCGTGCTAATTACACCAAGAATCTATTATTTTCTTTGTTTACAAACCCGTTGCCTTGTGTTTTTCACACATTTCATTTTTTCACCAAAAGTTGACATTTGAAAAAATGCAGCTCCTAAAGTGTACCCCCTATAGACCTGAAGTTGGCAGTTATGTTCTTTACACCAATATCTAGTGCAAGAACTTACATTGAAATGTTTCTTGGATATTGATAAAATCAGATGACCAAATATGCCAAAATTGGTACACACAAGATGTCATTTTTTCCCCAAAATCATAGGTGTTACACCTCCTACCCCCACTGATGTTGCTGGAAATAGGCTCATGCACTAGATCCTTGCAAGAGCTTTATTTTGACACCTCAAGTGTCTCAATAGGGCATTGTATAGTGGAGCTACATTTTTGTTGAAAAACTGCTAATATTTGCTAATTAAATATGCAAATTAGCTCATTAATATGCATAAAATTTGAATTGAACCTGTTTTTCTACATTTAATGAATCATGTAAAGAGTTTATATGATCTTTCCACACACAAAAGTGTCAATTACACCTGTCCCACCTTAAGGAGTTGTGTGGCATTTGAAAAATTGACACCATTTTGTGGACCATTTTGACATTATTGTTGTTATCATTACCGTACCTTAAAAAATAAGTGTTGGCTATAGGTGTCCAAAAAAATAAGCCAAAATGGCCACCTCTTGATCCATACACAAGGGGTCTGTGAGTGAATGTCTCTGATTTTAGAATTTAAGTCCCAATTTATGTCATGGGGGGCTATCACTGTCAAAACATTCAAAAATTGAACAATGTCTCAAAAAAACAATCAAAGGTGTCAAAAACAAACAAAGGTCTAAAAAAAGGAAACAAAGGTCTCAAAAAACATACATAAGTCTCAAAAACAAACAAAAGTCTCAAAAACAAACAAAAGTCTCTAAACACAGAAAGTCAAAAACTTTTTGGTCCCCCCTCTTTTAAGGTCCAAAACGTTTTTAGCACCCTACTTTTTCACCAGCCCCCCCCACCAAGGTATTTATGAACACTCCCTAAACCCATCTATGGTCAAAATGAATACTGCAATTATTTTAAAAGCACTTTTTAGGCACACAATTTGCCGATTCAAGTCATTTACCGAGCTGTTTCAAACGTGCGGTTTCAAATCTGTTTTAATCTCCTATTAAAAGGGCATTCCGTGATCCACAGCCTCATCCCCCCACTTTACTCAAAAAAAAAAGATTTTTATACCACTGGAAACCTCAGGCTACATGTGTATGTACCAAATATTTCTTGCAGATTAATTCGTTTAGCAAAAATACTGTCAAATTTGAATTTTGTTCTGGTGTACGAATTTCGTTCTTGTGTACTAGAACAGGGCTGTCAACTCTCACACATTAGCCATGAGTCTCAGGCATTTGGTAATTTTCTCAGTCTCACGAAAAGGTAGTACTTATACTGTAAAAGTCAATATTTTCGCGAGAAGATATTTTCGCGATTTTGAAGATTTTGTCAATTGCGCGAGAATTAAATTTTGCGGTTTTGATATTGATACAATAGAAACCTTATGCAAAAGGTTATTTTCGCGAGTTTTTATTTTCGCGATTTTATGTCCACTCTCGAAATTCGCGAAAATAAAAAGCTCGCGAAAATTTCTACTTTTACAGTAATCTCACGCCTAGGTAGTAATTACCACTTGAATGGTTTATCACCAGTGTGAATGCTTGACATGTGTTGTGTCAAATAAGATTTCCTTGCAAAACACTTGCCACACTCAGTGCATTGAAATGGTTTATCACCAGTATGAACAACTGCGTGTCGTGTCAAATCTGCATTTCTTGCAAAACGCCTGTCACACTCCGTGCATTGAAATTGTTTATCACCAGTGTGAACTGGTGTGTGTTGTGTCAAATTTGACTTCTGTCTAAAACACTTGCCACATTCCATACACCGGAATGGTTTTTCGCCAGTGTGAATGCGTGTGTGGCCTGCCAAATTTGATTTCCTTGCAAAAGACTTGCCACACTCTGTGCACTGGAATGGCTTATTATCTCCAGTGTGAATGCATTTGTGTGTTATCAAATCTCCTTTCCTTGCAAAACACTTACCACACTCTGTGCATGGAAATGGTTTATCACCAGTGTGAACTATTGTGTGTCGTATCAAGTTTGATTTCCTTGAAAAACACTTGTCACACTCCGTGCATTGAAATGGTTTATCAACAGTGTGAAATCTTGTGTGTCGTGTCAATTCTGTCTCCCATTTAAAACACTTGCCACATTCCATGCATAGAAATGGTTTCTCAGTATGAATGCGTATGTGTCTTGTCAAATTTGATTTCCACATAAACCACTTCCCACATTCCATGCAATGGTATTTTTTATCACCTGTGTCAATTCCTGTATGTTTCGTTAAATGTGTCTTCGCAACAAAACATTTCCCACTCTGAGTGCACTGAATTGGTTTATCACCAGCGGTTTGTTGTATCTGCACATGAAATATCCCCCGATGCCTTGTCTGGTGTCTTCTTTTGTGTTTTCTGTACTGATCAAAACAGTGCCACCATCGGTTGCAGTAATGACAACGGAAAGTTTGTAACTTGGAAGTCGTCTCCATTGCAAGTAATGTGATATCTAATGTAAACAAAAAATCCAGGAATTATAAATTAAGAAATTTGGGATGGTTTTCTTTTTAAATGCTGATATCATTGGATTCATACTATTTCCCCAATTGTGTATATAAAAGGATCCAGCTCCCAGTTCCGGCTAGGATTCTGAAGAATGTGCTGAAGAACTTGCACCAATCCTATCAGCATATCATTTACTTCATACCAGTGATCTACCACCTGGTAGGCTTGTCTCATATGTCCAGAGATGCCAATCTTCCGATTTTAATCGAATTATCCAAAAAATCTGATTTTCTGTGGGGTTTGTTTCAAAAATATTTTTTGGCCAAAAAGCAAGTTAGGCCCTAAATTACTTGTTATTCAAGGTTGGAAACCACAGAAATACTGCTACAAAAAATTGCCAATTTTATTTTACAAAAGTTGGATAAAGTTGTACATTTTGATTACTTTTGCTTCTATTGAACAGTCAGGAACATATTGAATTAGTATACATTGCTGGCTGTTCAGTAGAAGTAAAAGTAATTAAAATGTACAACTTTATCCAACTTTGTAAACATAAATTGGCAATTTTTTTAAGTAGCAGTATTTCTATGGTTTCCAATATTGAATACAAAGTAATTTACGGCATATAACTTGCTTTTTTTGCCAAAAATATTTTTTGAAAATTTAACAAAAAAATAGAGGGGGCCAAAAATTTGATGAATCATCGTTTTTATATTGCACATTATATATATCCATTTCAGCCACATAAGCCATGTTATTAGACCAAAAAATACTTTGGAGAAAGTCTCTCATGTACAAAAGTATAGGAAACTGAACATTTAAAACCACTTTTTTGGGATGAAGGAAGCATTTTTTCAAAAAAGTCTAAAACAGGTTTTTATGTTAAAAATGGCCTTGCCAAAATTGCCTAGGCTTAAGTACCTAATTTGCATATTTTATGGTATAATTATGAGAAAACAAGCCTTGAAGAATATTACATGTATAATAGATAGTCTTCAAGACTGTTAGGCTTATTTTCTCAAAATAACCTTATTTTCTAATCCATTTGAATGTAATTTTACCCTCAGAAATGGTGTCTCCTGCAGTGTAAAATGTGAGAAACCCTATGGCTTCAAGGGGCTTTGCCCCAGGACCCCACCAGGGGCCCTTAAGCGACCCCATGCCGTATGATGCGAGAGCTCCACTCGCTTCGCTTGTTACGCTTCACCAATTTTCAGATTTTTTGGCAATGAGTCATTGGCATCTCTGTATGTCACCCATTCATCAAATAGGAAATGTTCTCCTAACATCTACATGCAGACCTCAGTAGAGCAAGAGCAGCATCTTGAGAGGACACTTTCTAATTTGCATATTGTGATGTGCCCTGAGTAATTTGATTTAATTTAATTATTTAACTTTGTTTACAAGCTGAAAGTATTTCATGAGATGGGAAACCCCCTTGTACGTGCAAGATCAGGGGCGGACTGGTGGTTTTAGACGGCCGTGGCAAATTTATTAAGACCGGCCCTATTACTCAAATAGAGCGCAGCAAGCGAAGCGGCGTGGCGACTAGCATATGGGGTCCAGGGGCCCGTAAGAGGCCCCTGGTAGGGTCCAGGGGCAAAGCCCTGGTGGGGTCCAGGGCGAAGCCCCGGACAACTAAGGGTTTTAGCTATTCTAGGGGTCAGGAAGCCCGGATTTGACAACGATTTCTGAAGCCAAATTCCATTTGTACAGACTTGAAATATTCTTTATCCATTGTCACTCACTTGCAATAATCAAGATCAAACCAACATTTATTCAATTTATAAGTAGTGTGCATGTTTTATGTTTTGACTCATTTGCACACATAGAATTAGGCCTACATCTTTGCAGAACTGTGTTATCATATCGTGAGTATATTCAATCATTAAAAGGCAAATGCTAAATTGCTAAACATTGTTTAGGCCTACTGGGTAAAGGTTAATAGCAACTTTTTTAAACTAGTGTGATTTGGTAGTTCACAGCATCTAGCTTAATGGTAGTGAGCTTTGGCAAAATTGCATTGATCATTTCATAGCGAGCGTGATAAAACTCCACAGTGGCGTAGATTTGTTTTTGACATTGGGGTTGGAAAAATATTCTTGAAATAGCACCTTTTGGCGACATTATAAGTTTATTGTACAAATGCGCGTGAAGCGCTGAGACATTTTTATGGCGTATTGAAGCTAAACTGGTGATGATGCAGTGGAATAAATTCACGAAGCGCTTGAAGAAATTGACACTTTTAAGGCTAAAATGGCCAAATATGAGATTGATTTGGTCAGAAACTCACATAGGCCTACAGGTGTCATCATGGGGGGCTTGTATGGACCATCCCCCTTTTAAAATACTGGGGGGATTTGATCCCCCATCCCCCGGGATCTACGCCTATGAGTTGAAACATCAAAAGGGAAAGAAATGGTTTGAGTATTGAACTGAGTAATGTGGCTGTAAGTATTATGTAATGTAATCCTTGCATTACAAGGAGCACCCCAGCCCAGAGGTTTTCGAATGATGGTCTAGCCGTGCTAGTTTTGATAGCTGATGGTGGTCCAAAGGGCCAAAGGCCTGAGCTGGAGGGGGTACCGTATACTCACTAAAATGAGTGAAGCGATGTGCGTGCAGTGCGGCCACAACCCACATTAACCCCCATTTTTCAACTCCCTCTCACTCAATGACCACTTTTTTACTTTTTATTTTACTGAATTACTGAACTCCGAGTCCTCACTCAATGACCCCTATTTTTTCTTTTCCTGTCACAAAAAGACCTCCCTTTGTAAAGAATTTTTGACAAATTTCTGGTAGTCTTTCACCGTTGTTTCTCAAAAAAATCCCATTTTGACGACTTTTGAAAAACAATTATCAAAAATGTGTCAACTTTTATATTTTGACCCAAATTTTGTCCCAGTCTAACTGAAAGAACCCCTTTTGAGGCCTCCTTACTGAATGACCCCTTGGTTATATGGCCAAGCTCTCACCAAAGACCCCTATCATGCCTATAGCATGTATAGTTTCGAACTGGTGTCCCATTTCCGCACATCCCCGTCACTTCGAAAGTCGAGTGCCTATAGGCCTATCAGTCCCTATTTCTACAGGCCTTAGGCCCTATCACTATGCAGCCGACAAACAGCGGGCACACTGTGTAGTGTAGGCCCTTATATTACCCATCCCCTCAATGATCCCCCTCTTTTCTTCTCTTTTCCATTCTTTCTCCTATGTCTGCCTATATACCAAATGCATGCTCATATCGGCCCTAGCCTCATTCCGCAGCCGCAATGAAATACCAATATTCCATTGACAGCCAGCCCAATATTTTGCTGTTGGCTTAAAATTTAAAATTTTTACTGTATCGCATCTAGAGTATTGGCCTTTTGCTGTGTATACGGTCTAGAGAGGCGATTCAAAAGGCCATTTGTAGGTGATGCCGCGACGGTGTACTAGTGACCGGCCTCGGCCTATAATAGCTTAGTGTTAGGGCCTATACCTTAAGCCCTAGGGCCTATGTCTTAGGCCGTACGCCTTCGGCTCTCGGACCTATGCCTCGGGCCCTAGGGCCTATATGTCTTAAGATACTCCTTCCCCATTCTCTCCCCTTTTCTTCTATTTTCCCTTTCTTTCTCCTCTTTTCCTTTTCTCTTTCTTTTTCCCCCTTCTCCTTTCTTTTCCTTTTTCTTTCTTTTTTTTTTTTTTTGAGCAACCGGCCCTGAGCGGCCCAGAACCAAGCGGCCCATGTGGCGATCGCCACAACGCCACAGTGGCCAGTCTGCCCCTGTGCAAGATAATGGTGTGGAAAGTCGTTTTGGAATTCCCCCAAATTATTGTAAACAAAGTCAGAGCTATGTTTGGAACTTGGAAAGCCCCAGTTCATTATTGCACCATCAGGAAAACCCCCCAGGAAGTGATGTAATGTGAAAGGTGAATGTGTATAATTAATATTGGGAAATCCCAAGATTGCAGCAATGTTGTGAAAATGTGATTGAAGTAATGGTTTATTAATAGATGATGGGATTTTTTGCATGAGTACTGATATAAAAAGCTGAAGGCTTTTGTTGGGACTTTACAGAATGTCATGTGAGATTGAAAACTCCACATGTGTGTGATGGTCTTCGTGCTTCAAAAAAGAAGTACATTTAACCAGTTTATATAGCCAATAATTGAGCTAATTTTAATACAGCAACGAAGAAGACAGCGAGCACACAAAAGTGCTCTTCCTCATCAAAGGATTAAAAGTTCTTCTGTCAAATTGCTGGAGTTTGCTGGGTTTGTGAAGGCCACGCATCTGTCAAAAAACAGCGGAGCTGTGTTAAAGAAACCTGTTCCTGGAAAAGAGTGATTGGTGAAAGAAACACCATTTTGGAGGAAGCAGCGCAAGGAGTTAAATTTGGAGAACTGTGCAAGGAGTTTAGCATAGGAGAAAGCAGCGCAAGGAGATATATTCGTGGAGATAGCAGCGCAAAGGAGATTGGAGGAAGCATCATCATTTTCGTATGAGGATTTTATACGCAAGGATTTATAAATGCAAGTGTACTATGGACTTCTCTGATTTTCAGGGACAAGTGAATAAGGATATATTACATCAGTCGTCCAGAACATTGCAAGAACTCTAGAATCACCAACAAGAAGACCGCTGGTTAAGTACCTATAGAATAAAACTGATTGTGTGATTTTATTGTAATTGTTGTTATATGTACCAAGCATACTTTGTTTTCAATTAAAGACTTAGATTATGTTAGCTTAATCAAACAGTGTATTTGTGTTGTGCATTCGTGTGAGTTCGGGTAAAAGGTGATTTTGACCTTGAGTCAAATACGACTCGTAACAAAATGCTTTCTTTATATTAATTAGTTCATTACAATGAATCATTTGTATGGAAAGTGATTCTTGGAGACCAAGGTGAGGTGAGGGAGGGGGTGGCAATATTCTCATTTGTGACCATCCAGCACAACTGAGCCCTGAAGTCGCCAATCATCATTTTTGAGATATTCAACCAAAATATTCTGCTTGAAATTAGCTTTAAAATGATGTATATCATGTCTATAGTACCTGACTGACATTTTAGTGAAAAATCAATAAAACAGTCAATAAATCCTTTGATTCCTATTGTTTATTGTTAAGTTCAATGGAGCATATCTCAATAGTGGCACTGGCGACATCCGGGCTCAGTTGTGCTGGATGGTCACATTTCTGGGCCCCCGCCCATCCCAGTACAGGGGGAAAGAGAGAAAGGAGATGGGGAGGGAAGAAGGAGGGGGAGAAAGGAGAGAGAGGGAAATCCCTCCATATAGGTGCAGTTTTGGGCTATAAATTATTATCAGTATACACATAGAGACAAGGATGGGTAAAACAAATTAGGCAGGCGCTGAAATGCAAATTATACAAAGCAACTTTAAAAAGCAGGTAAATTGGACAAATAAAAATAAACATGGTAAATTGCACATATTTAGCAGCATTTCTGCTCATTTATCACCATTTTGAAGAATTAAGCACAGATTTCCTGTGTTTTGACAGATTTTGTGGCGATTTCTGCTGATCACAATTTGAAAAAATCTGTTTAAAATTTTTTTTTAAACCATACCAATGTATTGCTCTCAATATTCAGAAAAAGTTTGAGTTTGAGTCTAGTTTGATGTGTCTCAGTTCCTTTGGCAAAAATGAATCAAACTGAGCTTCATTGTTTTGGATGTTTTGTTACATAAGTAATGTCACAAAATTTTGATCTTATTTTTGGTTATCATGGTTACCAAGGTAACAAACCAACTAAGAACTGTACATCATAGATACTTTTTATGAATCCATATGATGAGAGAAATACAATGGTATGGTTTTTATTAACACAAAGAAAGTAAAAAATTCCATGTTCAGGTTCTTGTTTAATATAAGTAGTTTGATGTTTCTTAATGTTTTACCCTACGATTTGTTCTGATAGAAGCCAAACATAGCCTATTTCACCCTGTTTTATTTTGCCATTAAACTTTGGTACCCTAAGCAAGTATTTTGCTTGGAATTTGTGTATACCCTTTTCCCTGATTTTTTTTTTTTTTTTCACCTTAAACAGGTACAGCGCTGTACTTGCCCAATGCTAAAAAACAACCCTCCTTACTCTTTTTTTTTTTTAAACGAGCATGGTGTCCACCTTGAAATACAAGTCCTCCCCCCCCCCAGCTAGACTATTGTAGCCTATGTCTATGCATGTAAAGAGCTGTCAAAGTAGATGCATGGATATTGTGGGATGATATGTGACGTGTCATGTCAAAAGGAGACACTTTTGGGCAGGTTATGAATTTTGAGGTTTTTACATATCTTAAATATAGAGATATTTTGCTCCACAATGCCGTTTTCTCCAATGAAATCGGATATTCCTAAGAGAAGATATTGAGTTCGGAAGTTATGGTTTTATAAAATTGGAAATTGAGATATCGGCCTTTAAAAATATTATTGACAATGTTGAGAGTAGGAATTAACTTGAAAAATGTCTCAAAAAATACAGGATGCCAGTTATATTCCGGTCTGAAACTATTAGACAATATTTTTAACACTAATAACATCACAAATTCACAACAAACCCAAATTGTGAAAAAATCACCCACCGGCAGATTTTTGGCCATTTCTCCATTTACGATCCTGCCCAAAAGTGTCTCCTTTTGACATGACACGTCACATATTTATTATTTCCTTGAGTGGTGAAACAGGTGTTGTGTCCTGGATTCTCTTTTGTTATATTAAATATATTGATTGAGGAATTCACTGCAGATGTAGTGATGTAACAGTATTAATTACCATAGCAATAGGTGAAAACTATTTTTGATTGTATTACCCTGCACTAGACATGTGCTACAACTCTGCATTTTAAAAAAATGGGCATAAAGACTTGAATCGTAATTCTATGGAAAATTCACATTATGCAGGGTCCATGTATGTTCAACTTGCACATGATCGAGCTGTACAAATAGTGTCTTTGAAAAGAGCGGTATTGTATTCAATCTATGATTGCACAGTACAGACATGACAGGCGACAAGTGCAGCCTACTTATAGTGCAGGGCAATACATTCAAAGATTGTTTTCACCTATCGCTATGGTAATTACTCCTGTCACATCACTACTTCTACAGAGAATTGTGTCTGGTTTCTGATTGGAACGTATTGTCAATAAGAAGGGATTTTTATGCTCAGCTGTGTTACAAAATTTGGCAATGCTATATGACATCTCACATCAACAGTAAACCCATCTAGGGTAAAAATTAATATATGCTACATTTATTTTCAAAGGCACTTTTTGGCACACAATATGCCGATTAAGTCATTTACCGAGCTGTTTCAAACTTGCAGTGTCAAACCTGTTTTGGTATTATTAGTCTATACTCCTATTAAAGTGAAGTATGCAAACTAGTATTCACTTTCTTTACTTCTATACTACAATTATTTTTAAAAGCACTTTTTAGGCGCACATTTTGCAATTTGAATATGTTGTTGAATACATTTCTAAACTTACACAATTTGGACAAATGGAAAACATGGATGAGTTGGGTGGAATTGAAGAGTATTTACCCTGAAAATGGTTTATCACCAGTGTGAATGCGTGACGTGTGGCCTGTCAAATGCGATTTCCTTGTAAAACACTTGCCACACTCTGTGCACTGGAATGGTTTTTCACCATTGTGAATGCTTGACATGTGTTGTGTCAAATGAGATTTCCTTGCAAAACACCTGTCACACTCAGTGCATTGAAAAGGTTTATGACCAGTGTGAACAAGTGTGTGTCGTGTCAAACATGCCTTCTGGCTAAAACACTTGCCGCATTCCATGCACTGGAATAGTTTATCACCAGTGTGAATGCGTGTGTGTTGTGTCAAATGTGATTTCCTTGCAAAAGACTTGCCACACTCTGTGCACTGGAATGGTTTATATCCAGTGTGAATGCGTTTGTGTTGTGTCAAATCCGATGACCTTGCAAAACACTTGTGACACTCAGTGCACTGAAATGGTTTTTCACCAGTGTGAATGCGTTTGTGTTGTGTCAAAATTGATTTCTTTGCAAAACACTTGTCACACTCTGTGCACTGGAATGGCTTATTATCTCCAGTGTGAATGCATTTGTGTTTTGTCAAATCTCCTTGTCTTGCAAAGCACTTGCCACACTCTGTGCATGTGCATGGAAATGGTTTATCACCGGTGTGAATGCTTGTGTGTCGTATCAATTCTGTCTTCAATCTAAAACACTTGTCACATTCCATGCACCGGAATGGTCTATCACCAGTGTGAATGAGTTTGTGTTGTGTCAAATTTGATTTCCTTGCAAAACACTTACCACACTCTGTGCATGGAAATGGTTTATCACCAGTGTGAACAAGTGTGTGTCGTGTCAAATCTGATTTCCATGCAAAACACTTGTCACACTCAGTGCACTGAAATGGTTTATCAACAGTATGGAATCTTGTGTGTCGTGTCAATTCTGTCTTCGATCTAAAACACTTGCCACATTCTATGCACTGAATTGGTTCATCACCAGCGGTTTCTTGTATCTGCCCAGGAAATATCCCCCGATGCATACGCCTAATTGTCTGCAGGTGTCTTCTTTTGTGTTTTCTGTACTGATCAAAACAGTGCCACCATCGTTTGCAGTAATGACAGGAAAAAGTTAGTAACTTGGAAGTCGTCTCCATTGCAAGTAATGTGATATCTAATATAAACAAAAAATCCAGGAATTATAAATTAAGAAATTTGGGATGGTTTTCTTTTTACTATGTACTGCAAAATGGGGACTTTATCCATATGCAGGTGTGTCTTAAGGGGTTGTGTGTCCCCCTGGTATTTAAAAAATTGACACCATTTTGTGGACCATTTTGACATTATTGTTGTTATCATTACCGTACCTTAAAAAATAAGTGTTGGCTATTAGGTGTCCAAAAAAATAAGCCAAAATGGCCACCTCAATTTATGTCATGGGGGCTATCACTGTCAAAACATTAAAAAAATTGAACAATATCTCAAAAAACAATCAAAGGTCTCAAAAAACAAACAAAGGTCTCAAAAAAGGAAACAAAGGTATCAAAAAACATACATAGGTCTCAAAAACAAACAAGTCTCTAAACACAGAAAGATCTCAAAACAACAAGCAAATGTCTCAAAAAAACAAATAAAGGTCTCAAAAACAAATAAAGGTCTCAAAAACAAATAAAGGTCTCAAAAACAAGGGTCTCATGAACAAATGTCTCAAAAAACAAATAAGGGTCTCAAAAAACAAAGGTCTCAAAAACAAACAAGGGTGTCAAAGTTTTGAGTTATTTGAGATCTTTCTATGTTTTTGAGATCTTTCTATGTTTTTGATTCATTGTTTGAATTTTTTGAGACATTCTTGTAATGAAATGGTTTATCACCAGTATGTGTATGTGTATTGCCAAACCTGATGCTCCACTTGCCACACTCTTGTGTATTAAGGGCTCTGATATCAATGTTTTCACATGTTTTGTGGGACCTGGGAGCATAATAAGGCACACCAATTGCATTTTGAATACAAGGTACTACATGTAGTATGTCCCGATGATATCGATTAATTTAGATTTTTTGAAATACATGATTTTAGGTAGATCTTTGGGGGGAAATTATCTTCATGAGAGGTCAACATATGATGGACAGCTTTTCCTCCCAGTTATATACACTTTATGCATTATCATTAGGTTTACTTTGAGGACTGTTAAATGTCAAAAATATAAAAAAATCAATTTTTAATAATTTGTCATATTAGTATTATATCGCAAATTTCATATTTGATATTTTAGCAGGACATTCCTCATATTCAGAATACAATTAGCTGTGTCTGGTGTGCTATCAGGACCCACAAAAAATACTGTGCTAATCTGTCCTCAAATTTGATGCAGGCAACCACTTTAAAAACACTTCTGAAAATAAATATCACAGGAAAAAAATTCATAGTGCTCCTAGTTTAGTAACATGTAGTTTTATTCTGGGCCAAAGGGAAACACTTTGCTGCACAATGCATGTTTTTGTATCACATTCATGCAATCGCTCATTTTTTTCAGATTCAATTCATTTTGGAAATCTTACTACATGTATTTATATTAATTTGGGGAATGTGTTGTTAACATATTAGAGAAATAATTTCAATATGCATCATTGGAATAAATGGTTCATGATTTTTAATGACTTAGTAGTAGTAGTAATGTTTATTTTATTTCATATCACAGCCGTAAGGCTGAATTACGTGGAAACTTACAATTTTAAAACACATCAAAAATATATGATATTATATACAACAATCAAAATTACAATATTTATATTACAAAATTTCATAAAAGTCAACACAATGGCATATAAAAACAATGATTGGGGCTGAATGAATTAAGTTAGCAGGACAGTCCTGGGCAGGTAATAATTATGAAAAACCGCTAATTATTCAATGAAGTAATAAAAAATGGGATGGGGCTACCCTGGAAGCGCAAAGTTCTGGCAAAAAGCTGGGACAATTTGTCAGCATTGCGTGAGGGTGCGACCATGGACTCTGCCCCTGACAGGGAAAAGTAAATCATTTGTTCTGGAATTATTTGGGAACAGAGAGAGTCCAGATCACAATCACTCAGTGCTTCAGAATAAGATGTGAAATTCCTGCCCAGGACTATCCTGCAAGCTCTTCTCTGCAGCTGTTCAAGTGATTTAGATTGGCCAGCAGTTAAAGATGAGTGCCATGCTATGTCAAAATACTCTAAAACAGGTCTTTGTATACCATAATAAGCTCCTGATGGTTAAAACCACCAAAAACACCATGGCTGTCATAAGTAAAACAATTATTTATTTTCATTGTAGCTCATTGTTAAGCCATATTTTGTATACATGTAGTTGCAATAACATCCCACTATCTCCAAGGACCACTATACCTAAAGTTCGCCATCTCTAAACATGCTAAAGTTCATTATCACTTAGGCTACATGTATTATAATAGGTCCTATTCCTAAGGTTCAACATTACTAATTACAAATAAGGTTCTTTACTTCTAAGGATCACTAATTTCAAATAAAGTTTGCTCAAATATCAAATAAGGTTCACTATCTCAAATTTCAAACAAGGTTTGCAAAGGGTAGCTTATGCAGCAATTTCAAAGTTAAATCTTTAAAAAAAAACCCAAACCAATGTATTGCTCTCATCATATATATTCAGATAAAGTATAGTTTGAGTCTAGTTTGATGTGCCAAACCATATTAATGATTAATTACCATAGTGATAGGTGAAAAATAGGTGTATTGCCCTGCACTTGACATACGCTGCAACTCTGCATTATCAAAAAATAGGAACAAAGACTTGGATCGTATTAAATGCTATGATGGAAATTTCACATTATGCAGGGTCCATGTATGTTTCACTTGCACATGATCGAGCTGTACAAATAGTGTCTTTGAAAAGAGCGGTATTGTATGCAATCTATGATTGCACAGTACAGACATGACGGGCGACAAGAGCAGCCTACTTATAGTGCAGGGCAATACATTCAAAGATCGTTTTCACCTATCGCTATGGTAATTACTCCTGTCACATCACTACTTCTACGGAGAATAGTGTCTGGCATCTGACTGGAACATATTGTCAATAAGAAGGGATTTTTATGCTCAGCTGTGTTATTAAATTTGGCAATGCTATATGACCTCTCGCATCAACAGTAAAGCCATCTAGGGTAAAAATGAATATATGCTACATTTATTTTCAAAGGCACTTTTTGGCACACTATTTGCCGATTAAGTCATTTACCGAGCTGTTTCAAACT
Organism: Amphiura filiformis; assembly: GCF_039555335.1. NCBI lineage: Eukaryota > Metazoa > Echinodermata > Ophiuroidea > Amphilepidida > Amphiuridae > Amphiura > Amphiura filiformis. Next base: position 49,217,027 of record NC_092644.1, on the reverse strand, counting down.
TGCAGTGTCAACCTGTTTTGGTATTATTAATCTATTATTAGCCTATTAAAGTGAAGTATGCAAACTAGTATATGAAGAGCTTTGTTTCAAAACCCCTTACATCCACTTTTGGCTGAAATTGAGTTATTGACATGACATTATAGTGTGGGTAAAAATACACATTTTGGTGGTTGATTGTTTGACCTTCATACCACTTTCCCTTCCGGAGATATGGTATATTTCCCGTTTGGGAAATCTTAGGGAACTTCCGGAAATCTGAACATAAAATGAATATAGAATTGTTTTGTTTTAATTTTTTTATGTATACTAGTATTGTAGCATGGAATGTTCTTTACCTATTAAAACCAAAGGGAACTGTTTTTGGGTCACTATTTTGAAAAAATAATTCTAATTAACAAAAGGTGTAGCTTCGAAATACTCAAAAATGCCATTTTCCTAATTTAATTAAAATTCATAATTAAAAAAGTAAATGAGATATTTCGATTTTTCTTTTTGATTTTGAAAGCATTAGTCAAGTTACATAAAGTAGTGCAAACAAATGGGCTCAAATATGATTGCAAAGGTGGTTTCTAGAAAAGGGGTAAATTTGTTTTGTTGCAAAAGCCCTTACATCCACAAAAGGCACGATATAAAAGATATAATAAAATAAATAGGAAGGCTTCAAAATTGTACCAAACCTATTCTTTTAGTTTCTATTCATCAACACTTTATCCAAACCCAAAATGAATCAAATCGAACCAGTAATACTTGCACAATTAAAAAAAGCTGTTTTTCTCAAAAAGTCAAAAGTGGATGTAAGGGGTTTTGCAACAAAGCTCTTCATATACTACAATTATTTTTAAAAACATTTTTTAGACACACATTTTGCAATTTGAATATGTTGTTGAATACATTTGTAAAGTTACAAAATTTGGAAAAATGGAAAACATGGACAAGTTTTGTGGAATTGAAGAGTATTTACCCTGAAAATGGTTTATCACCAGTGTGAATGCGTGACATGTGGCCTGTCAAATGTGACATCCTTGTAAAACACTTGCCACACTGTGTGCACTGGAATGGTTTTTCACCAGCGTGAATGCTTGACATGTGCTGTGTCAAATGAGATTTCCTTGCAAAACACCTGTCACACTCAGTGCATTGAAAAGGTTTATGACCAGTGTGAACAAGTGTGTGTCGTGTCAAACATGCCTTCTGGCTAAAACACTTGCCACATTCCATGCACTGGAATAGTTTATCACCAGTGTGAATGCGTGTGTGTTGTGTCAAATGTGATTTCCTTGCAAAAGAATTGCCACACTCTGTGCACTGGAATGGCTTATCTCCAGTATGAATGCGTTTGTGTTCTGTCAAATCCGATTTCCTTGCAAAACACTTGTGACACTCAGTGCACTGAAATGGTTTTTCACCAGTGTGAATGCGTTTGTGTTGTGTCAAATCCGATTTCCTTGCAAAAGACTTGTCACACTCTGTGCACTTGAATGGCTTATTATCTCCAGTGTGAATGCGTTTGTGTTTTGTCAAATCATCTTTCCTTGCAAAACACTTACCACACTCTGTGCATGGAAATGGTTTATCACCAGTGTGAACAATTGTGTGTCGTGTCAAATTTGACTTCCTTGCAAAACACTTGTCACACTCGGTGCATTGAAATGGTTTATCAACAGTATGGAATCTTGTGTGTCGTGTCAATTCTGTCTTCAATCTAAAACACTTGCCACATTCCATGCACTGGAATGGCTTATTATCTCCAGTGTGAATGCGTTTGTGTTTTGTCAAAGCTGCTTTTCTTTCATAACACTTGTTGCACTCTGTGCATGGAAATGGTTTATCACCAGTGTGAACAATTGTGTGTTTTGTCAAATTTGATTTCTTTGCAAAACACTTGTCACACTCCGTGCATTGAAATGGTTTATCAACAGTATGGAGTCTTGTGTGCCGTGTCAATTCTGTCTTCGATCTAAAACACTTGCCACATTCTATGCACTGAATTGGTTCATCACCAGCAGTTTCTTGTATCTGCCCAGGAAATATCCCCCGATGCATACGCCTAATTGTCTGCAGGTGTCTTCTTTTGTGTTTTCTGTACTGATCAAAACAGTGCCACCATCGTTTGCAGTAATGACAGGAAAAAGTTTGTAACTTGGAAGTCGTCTCCATTGCAAGTAATGTGATATCTAATATAAACAAAAAATCCAGGAATTATAAATTAAGAAATTTGGGATGGTTTTCTTTTTACTAGGGTACATGTAGGGAATATGAGAATGTTAAGCACATTTTGCTACTTTTCCAAAAAATTACTGTAAAAGTCAATATTTTCGCGAGAAGATATTTTCGCAATTTTGAAGATTTTGTTAAATGCGCGAGAATTAAATTTCGCGGTTTTGATATTGATACAATAGAAACCTACATGTAATGCAAAAGTTTTTATTTTCGCGATTTTATGTCCACTCGCGAAATTCGCGAAAATAAAAACCTCGCGAAAAATTCTACTTTTACAGTAAGTAATTCACACGAGACAAAGTTTGTTATTTGTTTTCCATATACTTTCAACTTTAATATGTCAAAAAATTAAGGTCAACCAACATTTGGTCAGGCAGATATATGCAACAAATGATGTCATCATAAATCGTCCCATATTCCCTACAGTGTAGGGAAAATGAGACACTATTGTCTGGACAACTTTTTTGTATTGCAAAGCTACTTTGAAGGAAAAATATTAGCAAGTCAACTATTTTCTTTGATTCTATGTGTATTTGACACGTTTGGGAAGTGTTTCGTGTTTTTTATAAGTCAGCCATTTTGACTGTCTCATATCCCCCTACACAAAGTGTTTAGTGGTTACTTTTTATAAGTCAGCCATTTTGACTGTCTCATATTCCCTACACAAAGTGTTTAGTGGTTACTTTTAATACCAGAAGTATTGCATTGTCCAGTAATATGTCATTCATTATAACTAAAATAACTTTTAATATAACATAAAACAAGTCAGCTAAGCAAATATACCACAAATCAATACCCGGAAGTAAATAAACCAGTCAGCCATTTTGACTGTCTCATATTCCCTACGGTCGTGTGTCTTGAGCTCGCCACCAAAAAAAGGTGGCGACGTTACATTTTGCAAAAGTCAACTCAAAACAAATGATGATATCTCTGTCAAGCAAGAAGTTATTGTCATGCTTGTGGTCTCATTTTATTGCTAAATAAAATGCACTTTCAACCCTGTAAAAAGAAATACTTGAACTTTTTTAATACTGACACTGTGCTTCATAGAATTCAGAATGGGCAGGGTGGCGGTGGTGGGGATGTGGTGGTGGGGATGTGGTACACACAAACTCTATGGGATTGGTATTTTTAGTGCGTAATCTGCTTCTGTAAAGGCTGTAAATTTCATTTGGACTCTATTTAGCATCTAAAAGACTCATGGCCTTACAGCTAAACAATTCTACTAATTGTTTTTAATCATTTATGATTGGTTTAGTCTAGAAAATGCAAACTTTTTCATACAAACGTACCTGTTGTCATATTAAACACTGTAGTAAGTAATGCAGATGTCTTCAAAATCTAAAAGTTACTGTAAAATTTTAATTACTAATCCTATCATAGTCAAAGTATAGATTTTCTGAAGGGAAATTTGACGAGAAATCTAAATATGGACATATTTTTTCTGTATGGGTTAGGGGGAAAATGTTTAGGTTTAAAATATGTTGAATTGTAAAAAATCTAACATACTTTGGGACACCCTATATTCGAGATTACCAAACAGCTGTGATTTTAGTTTCTTCCAAAGTCAGTTGGCTCTCCATATCCTCTAACCAAATGAATGTTGTTTACTTCCAGTTTATTACTGTAAGTTGGTAATAAGCAATGCATTGAGTGACCCATTTTTTATCAAAATCTTTTTTATTCCACCCTGTATAACTTGCAGGTCACCCTGTATAATGAGTTGAAATGTATATATTTGAATTGCTTATGCCTTCAGCTTTTCAAAATGTATACTATTGCTAGTTTAGGGTGATGATTGTCGAGATAATCTAATTAGAAACCCGGTTGGTGTAAAAATTCATAATATTTGTCATGTAACACTAAGGGTGGCGAGTTCAGGACACACGGCCCTACACAAATTATTGGTCACCATAGTGCAAAAAACGGTCTATGCACAATATACACTGTGTATTCAAAACACACACTGGTGTACGATAATACCAACCCCCAAGACTTCACAAAATGCATCTAATCTAGCTCCTGACATGTTACTATTTTCGCACCAGTACATTCTCTGAAAACCCTATTTTTACATCAGACCACTTTTTAGGTGGCATTTTTCTACCATGTCTACCCTTGTCAGTAAATTGGTGATTTTCTCAGCGAAAATGAATTGTGTGACTCAAATTCACGACAACAGCTATAGTATACGTAGCAACTGAACACTGTAGATGGCGGTATTTCAATCACTGAGTGATCTCACTTGACCACAGCGGGCTGGAAAAAAAGTGTCTCATATTCCCTACCGTCTCATATTCCCTACATGTACCCTATGTATACTGCAAAATGGGGACTTTATCCATATGCAGGTGTGTCTTAAGGGGTTGTGTGTCCCCCTGGTATTTGAAAAATTGACACCATTTTGTGGACCATTTTGACATTATTGTTTTTATCATTACCGCACCTTAAAAAATAAGTGTTGGCTATTAGGTGTCCAAAAAAATAAGCCAAAATGGCCACCTCTTGATCCAAGGGGTCTGTGAGTGAATGTCAGTGTTGTAGTCAAGACCTCTATGTCCGAGACCGAGAACAAGACCTGCCCGTCCGAGATCGAGACCGAGACCAAACCTTCCGAGACCAAGACCACCCCTTCCAAGACCGAGACCTCTAAGTTCCGAGACCAAGATCGAGACCGAGACCTTGGTTAAATCCCGGGGGATATTCAAGTTTGGTTTGAGTAGGGGTGTGCCGATGAGAATTTGAAAGGGAACCCATCATTGTACCAACTGTTCAAGAAATTTGGACCCGCAGTTTAACACTGTCTTAATTTTTACCTCAAAATTTTGGGAAAATTTCAAAAATGGTGGAAGCAAAATTAGGCTAGTGTGTGAAGGGCCATTGCTGGGAAGCACCAATGCACGAAGCGCGCAAAAATGAGCAATTTTATTACCATATTTGCGCCCAAAACGCAGTGTTTTTCGTGCTGAAAAGAAGATGCACACTGCACAGGGCAACTATTTGTTCATCTGTGGAGAATGTTCCGGATCCCCTTGCAAAAGTTAAGTGGGATCCTCGCGCACATCCGAACACCCCCACTTATGATTCATTTATAACTTTAATTACTTTTTATAACTTTATAAAATGATTTCTGTATCTTTATTCTTAACAATTACTTCAACATTCATTGAAAGTTAGGGCAAGGAATAAATAATGAACAACAACAGAAAATCATATCTTTTTCTTCAGGTCTCGACAGGTTTCGAAACAAAAAAACGTTCGAGACCGAGACTTTTGAGGTCCGAGACCGAGACTTTTGAGTTCCGAGATCGGGACCTTGACATCCGAGACCGAGACACTGCAAAACCAGGTCTCGAGATGGTCTTAAGACCCAGACCTGGTCTCGAGACCTACAACACTGGTGAATGTCTCTGATTTTAGAATCAAGTCCCAATTTATGTCATGGGGGCTATCACTGTCAAAACATTCAAAAATTGAACAATGTCTCAAAAAACAATCAAAGGTCTCAAAAAACAAACAAAGGTCTCAAAAAGGAAACAAAGGTCTCAAAAAAGGAAACAAAGGTATCAAAAAACATACATAGGTCTCAAAAACAAACAAGTCTCTAAACACAAAAAGATCTCAAAAAAACAAGCAAATGTCTCAAAAAACAAATAAAGGTCTCAAAAACAAATAAAGGTCTCAAAAACAAGGGTCTCATAAACAAATGTCTCAAAAACAAATAAGGGTCTCAAAAAACAAAGGTCTCAAAAACAAACAAGGGTGTCAAAGTTTTGAGTTATTTGAGATCTTTCTATGTTTTTGAGACCTTTGTTTGAATTTTTTGAGACATTTGTGTAATGAAATGGTTTATCACCAGTATGTGTATTGCCAAACCTGATGCTTCACTTGCCACACACTTGTGTATTAAGGGTTCTGATATCAATGTTTTCACATGTTTTGTGGGACCTGAGAGCATAATTGTGACCATTCACGGGAATGAGCCGTAAATTCCTCCCCGTCAATTTTGTTTTATTTCGTGTTTAAAAATAAACATCATAAACTTAAAATGGTATATCATTTGACTTCAAACGATATCCAGAAGCGGGTTACGGTTTGTTAAACTTTGCACAGTGTCGACCCCCTATACAATAAATATAAATTTAATACTCCGTTGGTGAGCGACGGGCGAGTGGTAGTGAGCGACAGGCGAGTGGTATTTCACTGAACGCAAGAAACTGAAGGAGCTCTATCTGATTGGCTAGCAATCGATCGCTTAGGTCGCTCAGTAGTCAACTACAAACTCAAAATGGGGCAAGGTATTCAATTCGATTGAAATCGATTATTCTATTATTGACGTAGATAAAGAGAGTGATAGTATGTCAATAATGTACATTGTATTGCACCTGCTTTTACATGCATTCCTTTATATAAATATTTTCTCAAAGAGTTGAATATTATCACATTTTTTACAGCGGATTTCAAATGTTTTACATCAAAATTGCAGTTAAACATATCCACAGCAAAATACCAGTCCTCACTAATTAGTTAATTTAATTTCCAGGTAGTTAATTTAAACGAAACCTGTGATTTACGTGACAACAAATAAAATTTTCTTGCAATTCAGCATCGAAGTGGTTACGTAATTATCTTGGTTACCGGATCACGCTATTTTGATATGCCTTCGAGTGCCATACACTTTGTGTGGTGATCGTTTCGATCGTGGTTCAATACTCAAGAGCGTGATCCTGTTGACATAGTAACATTACGTAACTTCGATACTGAATAGAAATATCATATGGGATACTGATATGGTAGGCCGCAACCGCCATGGCGTGGAGCTGCTACGCCAGTAGCTGACTTTTTGCTCCGTGGAGCCAAATTGACCAATCATGATCATGTTAGAGTTTTTCATTACTCGGAGGTAAAACTGACAATCAAGTACGACTTACTCATTAAGTGAAGTGAATTTATTCATTAAGAATTTGCCAGACGAAGCCACGTGAGTTGCAAGATATCCTCGGTCACGAAAGTTATGATTCAAAAGTAGTTTATGAAAAGTACGAACCGACTTATTATTAAGATGGACATGCACTCATAAGAAACTCATACCGGGACTCGTACAGTATTGTACATAACTATATAGGTAGGCAGAGTGATGGTAAACCATGCACACAGTTCTGCGATCTGCAGTGTATCGCCGGGAGCTAATTTGTATAACTTGCGCGGTGTGGCCTGCGGGATTCGACCTTCAGCAAACTGCAAACCAGTTCGGATTTACTTTATATACTAGTAGTAGGCCATACATACTGTAGTTACTGTCCGCTTTTCCTATACACAATACTCAGTGCGCTCACCATTGACGCGTGACCTCTACAAATAGTGTATGTTAGAAGTATAGGCCATTGCCTAGTTGACGTCATTGTGTAAAAAATAACCGCCAATATTTAAAGTATTCTCTGAAATTCTAGAAAATATAGTTTTGTAACATGTCCTAAATTTTAGCTAATTTAGGTGTTTGAAAATATTGGTACTTTTGTACCAAAAAATATGAAGAAATTATTTCTAAATCGTGTTAATTCATTAAGCTTCTCATTTTCAAGAACGCTGGTTAAGGTTGGTCTGAACCCTGGAATTATGAAAACTTTCGGGCCTCATAACTGCTAAATTATTAGTCTAAAGAATATAAAAGTATACATTTTTAGAATGGAAATGACTTGATGAATTCATCTGTGAGGTCCAATTTGGGCCAAAATGCTCATTTTTGGAGAAAATCCCCAAAAACAGGTTTTTTGGCCCAAATTTTTTCAGGTAACGTAACAAAAAAATTGTTTGGCCACATTTTTTTTTTTATTAATTTTTAAAAACTAGATAAGAATATCTAGGGACCGTTTTTTCATTTTTTTGAATTTTGATCAACTTCACCAAAAATATTTGAAATTTGAGCGAAAATCAGGCTTTTTTATGATTTTTTTGAAAATTTTGCATTTTTTGACCATTTTTGGTGCAAATTTCTCAAAGTTGGTCAAAATTCAGGAAAGAGAAAAGTTTTTGAAATCTCATTTTTTCCACAGATTGAAAGAGCAATCAAACAGTATTTAGAAAATGGTTCAGCAGATGTGAAAGAATAAATTTAGGATACAGGGTGTCCAAAATAAAATTATCTAAAAAGTTCTAAAAACAGGGTGGTCAAAACTTTCCTGCTCCCACGGCCACTATTTTAGAAAATGAGCTGGAAATTCACCAGGACCTAGCCTGCCAGGTCCTACAACTTTCTCTAAAAGATTATTTAATAATTCTGACTTTTTTATAATTTTATGAATTTTTATAACAATTTTTAAAATATTTTTCAGATAAATGTCACCTAATATGGGGTGAATAGGGAAACCCTTGCCACAACCACCCTTACCCCACCACACCCTATCCTATCACCCTACCCTGCTCCACCCTTACCCCACTACCCTCATGAACCTACCCCACCACCTAAACCCTACCACCACCACCCTTAAATCACTACACCACACCTTGACCCCACTAGCCTCATTAAGCCTACCATCCTCACTACCCTACCCCACTACCACACCACCCTACCAGGCTACCACCCTCATCCACCCCTAATACTATCATGCCACTGCCAGAACTCACTACCCCACCCCCTACCCCAGCACTCCACCATCCTACCCCCACCCATCTACCCCACCACCCTATCCCCTACCCCACCACCCTATCCACTGCTCCACCACCACCACTTTAATCTACTACGGTACCTCTACCACCCTGATACCTTTTCTCATACTCCACCACCCTGATCCCACTACCCCAACACCCTACCATACCTACCTACTTCTTTACCACGACGAGCCTGATTAACGTTGTAAAGAAATCAGATTTTAATCAGTTATGATGGTATGAATTACCCTGACATGTCTCTATTATTTTTAAAACACACTTGGTGTCCGTTTCCATCTATGTGGGGGTAAAAATGCATGTAAACTCCTTCAAAGTTGTACTTTCCTTATCAAGACCAGTGCTGTCCCTATTGACCCCGAAGTCGGGGGTCAATAGGGACACCAAACTTTTATTTAAAAAATATATACCCCCCACATATATTCAATTTTTTTTATATTATTATGGTGGATTAAAGGCATCATGGGTGGACATAATATACCCTCAAAAGTTTGGCTTGTGGGGCTACAGGAAAAAAACTACAATCTAGAGAGTGCCCAAACTGTCCCTATTCACCCCATTCTACGGTATTTATATTAATTTTGGGAATGTGTTGTTAACATATTAGAGAAATAATTTCAATGTGCATCATTGGAATAAATGGTTCATGATTTTTTAATGACTTAGTAGTAGTAGTAATGTTTATTTTATTTCATATCGCAGCCGTAAGGCTGAATTACATGGAAACTTACAATTTTAAAACACATCAAAAATATATGATATTATATACAACAATCAAAATTACAATATTTATATTACAAAATTTCATAAAAGTCAACACAATGGCATATAAAAACAATGATGGGGGCTGAATGAATTAAGTTAGCAGGACAGTCCTGGGCAGGTAATAATTATGAAAAACCGCTAATTATTCAATAAAGTAATAAAAAAATGGGATGGGGCTACCCTGGAAGCGCAAAGTTCTGGCAAAAAGCTGGGACAATTTGTCAGCATTATGTAGGGTTGCGACCATGGACTCTGCCCCTGACAGGGAAAGTAAATCATTTGTTCTGGAATTATTTGGGAACAGAGAGAGTCCAGATCACAATCACTCAGTGCTTCAGAATAAGATGTGAAATTCCTGCCCAGGACTATCCTGCAAGCTCTTCTCTGCAGCTGTTCAAGTGATTTAGATTGGCCAGCAGTTAAAGATGAGTGCCATGCTATGTCAAAATACTCTAAAACAGGTCTTTGTATACCATAATAAGCTCCTGATGGTTAAAACCACCAAAAACACCATGGCTGTCATAAGTAAAACAATTATTTATTTTCATTGTTAAGCCATATTTTGTATACATGTAGTTGCAATAACATCCCACTATCTCCAAGGACCACTATACCTAAAGTTCGCCATCTCTAAACATGCTAAAGTTCATTATCACTTAGGCTACATGTATTATAATAGGTCCTATTCCTAAGGTTCAACATTACTAATTACAAATAAGGTTCTTTACTTCTAAGGATCACTAATTTCAAATAAAGTTTGCTCAAATATCAAATAAGGTTCACTATCTCAAATTTCAAACAAGGTTAGCATCACTAATTTCAAATAAAGTTTGCTCAAATATCAAATAAGGTTCACTATCTCAAATTTCAAACAAGGTTAGCAAAGGGTAGCTTAGGCAGCCATTTCAAAGTTAAATCTTTAAAAAAAAACCCATACCAATGTATTGCTCTCATCATATATATTCAGATAAAGTATAGTTTGAGTCTAGTTTGATGTGCCAAACCATATTAATGATTAATTACCATAGTGATAGGTGAAAAATAGGTGTATTGCCCTGCACTTGACATACGCTGCAACTCTGCATTATCAAAAAATGAAAATAGGCACAAAGACTTGGATCGTATTAAATGCTATGATGGAAATTTCACATTATGCATGATCGAGCTGTACAAAAAATTCAATTACACGGTTGACGATGAAAATTTACTGAATTTAGGGACTGCACGTCATACACCACCTGACTTCTACGGAGAGTAGTGTCTGGCTTCTGACTGGAACATATTGTCAATAAGAAGGGATTTTTATGCTCAGCTGTGTTACAAAATTTGGCAATGCTATATGACCTCTCGCATCAACAGTAAACCCATCTAGGGTAAAAATGAATATATACTACACTTATTTTCAAAGGCACTTTTTGGCACACTATTTGCCGATTAAGTCATTTACCGAGCTGTTTCAAACTTGCAGTGTCAAATCTGTTTTGGTATAATTAGTCTATACTCCTATTAAAGTGAAGTATGCAAACTAGTATTCACTTCCTTTACTTCTATACTACAATTATTTTTAAAAGCACTTTTTATGCGCACATTTTGCAATTTGAATATATTGTTGAATACATTAACTTAAAAAATTTGGAAAAATGGAAAACATGGACGAGTTGGGTGGAAGAGTAGGGTTTTTACCCTGAAAATGGTTTATCACCAGTGTGAATGCGTGACATGTGCAGTGTCCGCAATAAGTGCGTAGCAGTAGCAAAATGCTATACAATTTTTGTCATTTGCTACACAATTTTGGAATGTGTAGCAATTTTGTACCATTGATAAGCATTGGCTTCCAAATTTGGTGAGCATTTTTGCTACACAAATAAAATTGCTTAATGCGGACCCTGTGAATGTGTGTGTTTTGTCAATTGTGATTTCCTTATAAAACCCTTGCCACACTCTATGCACTGGAATGGTTTATCTCCAATGTGAATGTATTTGTGGTGTTTTTTCAAATCTGATTTCCTTGCAAAACACTTGTCACACTCCCTGCATTGAAATGGTTTATCACCAGTGTGAACAATCATGTGTGATGTTAAAGTTGTCTTCAATTTAAAACACTTGCCACATTCCATGCACCCGAATGGCTTATCTCCATTGTGAATGTGTTTGTGTTTTGTCAAATCTCCTTTCCTTGCAAAACACTTGTCACACTCAGAGCATTGGAATGGTTTTTCACCATTGTGAACAATTGTGTGTATAGTCAATCTTGATTTCCTTGCAAAACACATTTCACACTCGGTGCATTGAAATGGTTTACCACCAGTGTGAAATATTGCGTGTTGTTTCAATTCTTTCTTCAATCTAAAACACTTGCCACATTCCATGCACTGGAATGGCTTATAATCTCCAGTGTGAATGCGTTTGTGTTTTGTCAAATCTTGTTTCCTTGCATAACACTTGTCGCACTCTGTGCATGGAAATGGTTTATCACCAGTGTGAACAATTGTGTGTTTTGTCAAATTTGATTTCTTTGCAAAACACTTGTCACACTCCGTGCATTGAAATGGTTTATCAGCAGTATGGAATCTTGTGTGTCTTGTCAATTCCGTCTCCCATTTAAAACACTTGCCACATTCCATACATAGAAATGGTTTCTCAGTATGAATGCGTATGTGTCTAGTCAACTGCCATTTCCACTTAAACCACTTGCCACATTCCATGCAATGATATTGTTTATCACCTGTGTCAATTCCTGTATGTTTTGTCAAATGTGTCTTTGCAACAAAACATTTCCTACTCTGAATTGATTTATCTATAGTGGTTTGTTGTATCTGCATAGAAAATATCCCCCGATGCATTGTATGGTGTCTTCTTTTGTGTTTTCTGTACTGATCAAAACAGTGCCACCATCGGTTGCAGGTATAACAGCAGAAAGTCTGTAACTTTGAAGGCATCTCCATTGCAAGTAATCTATAAACAAAAATCCAGGAATTATAAATTAAATAATTTGGTATGGTTTTCTTTTTAAATGCTGATATCATAGGATTCATACTATTTCCCAAATACTTTAATTGTGTATTATACAAAAGGTTCTGACCAGATTCCAGCTAGGATTCTGACGAATGTGCTGAAGAACTTGCATTGGTCCTATCAGCATCATTTACTCAGTCTTCAAACCAGTGATCTACCACCTGCTATGCTTGTCTCATATGTCACCCATTCATCAAATAGGAAAAGTTCTCCTAACATCTACATTCATACTATTTCCCCAATTGTGTATATAAAAGGATCCAGCTCCTGGATCCGGCTAGGATTCTGACGAATGTGCTGAAGAACTTGCACCAATCCTATCAGCATATCATTTACTTCATACCAGTGATCTACCACCTGGCAGGCTTGTCTCATATGTCACCCATTCATCAAATAGGAAAAGTTCTCCTAACATCTACATGCAGACCTCAGTAGAGCAAGAGGACACTATTTGCATAATGCTTTTTTTACATTTAATAGTTCATTTCAAATGAATCATTTGTATGGAAAGTGATTCTTGGAGTTCAAGGGGGGTTCAGGCTATAGGCAGTGGCATATTTGCTGGGGTGGGGAGGGATGGCAATATTCCCATTTCTGGGCCCCTGCCCCTCCCAGTACAGGTGGAAAAGAGAGAAAGGAGAGGGGGAGGGAAGAAGGAGGGGAGAAGGGACTAGGAGAGAGAGGGAAATCCCTCCATATAGGTGCAGTTCCAGTATACAAATTATTATCAGTATACTTGTAGAGCCAAGGATGGGTAAACAATATAATAGAGAGGCGCTGCATGAAATGCAAATTTTACAAAACACTTGTAAAACGCAGGTAAATTGTAAATTGGACATTGCAAGTACAAAACAATATTAAAGGCTCCATGACACAAGTGGGAAAATGTAAATCGCAAATATTTATACTATACATACATTTTAAGTCTCTGGTAATAAGTATTTCAAAAAAGGGTGTAGCTTTGAATTGATGTGATATAGGATTCAATTGTATTCAATATCTATGCTGACCAACAGATCGTTCTACGGTTTCACGATTTAAAAGGACATTTCGTGATCCACAGCCTCGTCCCCCCACTTTTCTCAAAAAAAGTTGAGATTTTTATATCACTGGAAACCTCTGGCTACATAATGTTTATGTACAAAATATTTTTTGCAGATTAATCCGTTTAGCAAAGATATCGTGAAATTTGAATTTCGTTCTGGTGCACCAGAACGAAATTACAACGCATTGTCTATAGAGCAGTGTAATACACATAATCATGCATAACTCACGAACGCAAAATCGGAATCAACTGAAATTTTGGGAATAGGTTTTTTTCGTGGATATCTAATGAAAAATGACCTAAATAGAGGATGCTAGGATCACGAAATACACCTTTAAATTACTATGGCCCGAGAAGACATTGAGACAAACGGCATGCATGTGAAATGTTCCAAAGGTTAATGATCGAGAATGAAAAGAACAGATTAATTTTAATCATGTTTGTCTCTCTATGCATAAGTGCGTATATTTATGGCCTTTACAATATTTTCTTATGTTCTTGATTATAATGAGGTATATAAAATAAAAAATAGTTGCATTAAATGAAATCCTACACAAATAAATCATCTTCATTTAATTGTCTATGTTGTGTGCATATTAAATGCTCTCTTTAAAACAAGTAGAAGTAGCTTCAGCGTTTGAAATAGGGCCGGTCAGCCGGCCATTGGCCTGGCCGGTAACTTTTCTGACTGGCATCTGGCCGGTAACTTTTTAAAGTCAAGCCCGGCTGGCCTGTAACTTTTTGAGGCATATTTCGAACACTGAGTAGCTTGTCAACTTTCAACATGGAAACACGTTATGAAATATCTATAATTAGTGAAAAGATATAGCTCATCGGGTTAACAAAAAGTAATTGACTATAGTAGGCCCTATACGACAAACAAGATTTTCTCTCTGAATTGGCCGTATATTTATGTGTAAGAAAATTAATTGCATTATCGTGTTCACTCTAGCATAAGTTTGGGCCCTATTTGACTCATTGGAACGTTCGAAAGGACCCCCGCGACTGTCAATGTAAATGAATCAATTATAGCAGCATTTCTGCTCATTTATCACCATTTTGTAGAATTCAGCACAGATTTCCTGTGTTTTAACAGATTTTGTGGCAATTTCTGCCTATCTTTGTAAAAAGTTACCACAATTTCGTATACATGTAGAAGGCGTATCAGAAAAACCCAAGGTTTTCATCGCCAAAGCTCAAAAGATTGCTAGTACACCCAAAGAACAAAGTCGATACCATACCATCAAGACTAGTAGGCCCCATGTCACATTGAGGAAATGGCAAATCGCACATATTTAGTAGCATTTCTGCTCATTTATCACCATTATGCAGAATTCAGCAATGTTTTAACAGTTTTTGTGTCAATTTCTGACGACCTTAGCACATTCATCAAAATTTGACACTATCTTTGTAAAATATACCGCAATTTCCTTTGATTTATCAAATCGGTGATCGGTCCCAATTGATTTGCAGTGATTGGTTACAGTTAAGCATAATTTTGGGCAAATTTACAGCAATTTTTCACAATGTTACCGCAATATATGGTCATTTTCACGGTAAAGGGTGTAACTTTGGATTTTTAACATTTTGATCCGTAGTTTTCTAATAAAGCCACAGAATTCCATGATTTTTGGCCACATAAGTCATCTAGTTAGCAGCTACCTTGGGTAGCATAATCATCTTCGGAGTTACTGCGTTCAGTTTTAGCAGGCTTAAATGTACCTAATATTGCCATTTTGAAAAACTGTAAAAAACAGTAACATTTTTGTAAAACCCTGTGTTTTCTTCAGTTAGTTCATGGATAATTTTTCTTATCCTGAAAGTACGGTCATATGTTCAGTAAACACTGCCACATTAGATTTAATTGTGAACAGCCCTGTATTTTTGAGAACCGGACTTCGATATTTGTCGCTTCGAGGCTTCATTTTCCGTTAACAATTGTTAACAAACTTTGTGGGTATAGCTTTGGTTCATAATTCTTGGTTATTTCTTCACTTCTTCTTGATTCATAACAGTTGATATCTTAACTTGAAATGGGTAACAAAAATTAGTTGATTTGCAAGCTTTTAAAATTTTTATAAAATCTTGACTTCAAAGAGCCGATTTTCCGTTAACTTTTTGAAGCCTCCAAACAAACTGTTCAGCAAGCTTGGGCAAATATAAATAAAAGAGCTCATCCAATCTATTTATCAAAATGTAGCAAAGTAGATCCTCAAGTCACTTGTTTTTAAATCATGGAGATATATATCACCGTTTGAAAATGGGACCCAATACAAACTTTCCGTTAACAATTGAAGCCTCCGAAACAAATGAAGCCTCCGAAACAACAGTAAACTTAATTATCATCTATGCATATCTAAATTGGTATGTTCCATATTGATATCTGCATTGTAATTGTTGCATGATATGTGCAGAATGTCATAAATTAAAAAAAATTGATATTATGGTTAATGCTTGAAAAATATACTGATATCCAAGAAAGCCCGCTTCGAGGCTTCACATGCAAATAACACCATACTTAACAAATGGGTGAAAAAATTATCATGTTATAAATCTGCAATATCTGCCGCATAGAATCATTGATTCAATACACACAAGAAAATAACAGCTTAGATGATCCCAACAGTGTTGTTTTCAAAAAACTACTTCTGCCATGTTTAACCATTGTAAACATGAAGCCTCCAAACAAAAAAAATGACTTGCTGTGATAATTTAATTTTTGTCACAACTGAAATTCAATACTTAGAAGCAAAGCATGAAAATTGGTAATTGTGATATTTTTTACCTATTTTTTCATGTCAACTTGTAGTAGTTAGCCAAATATTTTACTTTTATGATCACCTGTGTTGTTAACTGAAGCCTCCGAAACACAAATCGCTTGAATTGCCAATTCTAAAAATAACTCCAATTTCTGTGAAACTTGGCTGGGAGGTTCCTTTCATCAAGTAGTATTTGTACATGAAGTTAGACATTTAAATTATTTTAGGAACCCAATTAAAACTTAAAAAATATGTTTAAGGTTGGGAAATTTCCATTGCAAATGACCCTTGATGTTAAAAATTTTCAAAATTGCAATTACAAACATAGCAAAACATGGTATAAAATTTAACTTATATCTGTTGACTTACTTTGGAATGGGATTTCACATGTATTCCAGCTTTCATGTCATAATTTTCTGAGCTTATGTAAAATACATTTTTCTTAGATTTTAACCAAAATGTTATGGAAATGTCAAATTTTTATCAGAAATCAAAAGGTTTAAGCCTTGAAACACTATTTTACTGGAATTTAAGTTGCTTCTATGCATGATTACAGTAAACAGAAACATATTTAAGTGGTTTGAAATTTTGACCCTAAAAATCAAAAGTTGCACCCTTTACCGTGAAAATGACCATATAGCAATCTGATCGATTTTGTACGATCTCCCATTTCTTCCCCCATGTGACATGCGCCTACAATAAAGGGCAACCCCCAAAAAAAGTCGCAAAATGGGGTCGAGAATGCCATGTATTATGTACCTGCAACGTCCCACATATTATCAGTAAAAATTTGATTGAGTCATTTACCGAGCTTCAAACATGTAGTGTCCAATCTGTTGAAATGAAGCAGGCCTATTCACTTCCTTTACTTCAAATATTTCATAATGCATGTTCGCATTTTCTCCATGAAAAATAATTTTGGGAGCCTGAATAAAGCAAATTTCTAATTAATTTGCATGGTCAAAAATTGATGCATGCAGGGATAGCACATACTGCTGAGAGGACCCTTGTCCCCATCTGATCACAAATATATCCTACCTATATCAATTTGCAAGTGGTGTCAGGCTAATACAAAATTACTATAGCAAGCAAAAACATTGGTCTTCCAATTTTGTCTAGCTCATACACAAAATTAACTTGTCTACTCATCTATATGTTTTATTGCTTGAAATGAGCAAAATATGTCAATTGTTTTACCTTAGTGGTGTTAGAGACTGGAATCTGTTAAACCTTTCTTGTTACCCAAAAGGCTGGAGCAAATATTGTACCGTCCAAAAAGGATTGTCAAGATGCAAGTCTTACGAAATGGCATTTCCTGAAAGACATAAAAGTTTGCCCGGAAAGTTTGTCAAAATTGGCCTACTAGGACCAGCTTGGCGTAGACCGGGAATGTGGGTAGCTCCTATTATGGGTCGTTGTCCGAGTTCCTACGGGAAGATCATTTAATACAAACAAACAAACAAATATTAAAAATATGCTTCTTGACATGGGAAATATATACATATACATTCGTTCATTTGTTTATTTTTTTCACTTATCAAATGGCAAAAAATAGAGTACGTTCAAAATCATAATACAAGTGAAAGTGAAGGAATCACAGGAAAGGCCAAGGAGAGGCCTGAAAGTCTGCGATCCCTTGTTTAGTTAATTCATCATGTGATGGGATCATGCAAAATCAGTCGGAACTCGAAAATATTAAATTTTCAGTTTCTTATAGGATAGTAACAAGCATTTACACAGCTGCATTTAGCAGAAAACCCCATTGAAATTGAACAACCAGTTCCAAAGATGTGAGCAATTATCAAGAGTTTCCAAAACAAAATAAAACAAAAGGAAATTGTTTGGCTGTATCTCAAAATCAAATGATTTCCGAGTTCCGACTGATTTTGCTTGATCGCATCACATATGTTACCATCCAGCACAACTGAGCCCTGAAGTCGCCAATCATAATTTTTGAGATATTCAACCAAAATATTCTGCTTGAAATTACCGTAACCACTCGGGTATAAGCCCATCCCCCTAGATGGCAGATTTCACTTCAAAAATGGGGGTGGGCTTATAACCGGGAAGGGCTAGTGCTTGAATTTAAAAATATAAGAACAATCACCCCCATTTGTACAATATGCCCAATGTACACTACTAGTAATTTCTTTTATGTCAATTCCTTAAAATTATAAGTGTGGAATGTTAATTATCAACTGATATTTTTTATATTTGTTCTTAAATATGAGAGCAAAGCATTGGTTTGATTTAAGAACTTGACCAAAATTTAGTACTGGGCTTATACCTGAGTGCACCCTTGTTCCCAGAATGTTTTGAAAAATGGGGGGTGGGCTTATAGCCAAAGGTGGGCTTATACCCGGGTGCTTTTCAATACGGTAGCTTTAAAATGATGTATATCATGTCTATAGTACTTGACATTTAAGTAGTGAAAAATCAATAAAACAGTCGATAAATCCTTTGTTTCTTATTGTTTATTGTTAAGTTCAATGGATCATATCTCAATAGTGGCACTGGAGACATCCAGGCTCAGTTGTGGTGGATGGTCACATGACATGGCAGCAGATTGTCACTTTAATGAAAAAGTAACGGTAAAGCTGTCATATCTTATATGAATTTTAATTCAAACCTAAATACATAAAAAATAATAGTAAACAATAGTAAATAAGGAAATGCCCAACACAAATAAATAATATATAAATATCCAATGTGGTCATATAAACCAGATAAAATAAGAAACAATAGTAACTTTGCATAAGATGCATGGTGGAATCGATAGTTCAAATGCTGTCATCAACATTATTCCATAACTCTGCATATTAATGGACTTTTCACACAAAGCCTCACACAATCTGGTGTTTAAAGTCATAAAGGAAAAAGCTGAAAAACTAAACCAAATGTACCATTTTGGCTATCCATAAAATGACCACAGAGGAGCTCCAGCCCTTTAAACTGGGGATGGGATGTACATTGTCTAACTGGTAGATTCTAAAATCAGGATTGTTCAGTATTGAAGTGCCAATATCATTATGACATTATGATATGTTGTATTCAATAATATAAACCTACATACACTTTACTTTTACTGTCACTAATATGATTATATAAACTTTATATAACAATTTATACTAGTATTTTGATGTAATAAATATCAGTATAATTTTGAGTTCAACTGAATGCTCCCTGGCTGAAATTTGATACACTTTTGATACACCACTTTTGATACGTATGAAAAATGTATGAAATAAAAGGCTTTGAATTGGAACCCTCATTTCATACACTTTTAGGTATCAAAACTGTATCAAATTAACATTGCATACACATTTTATACATATCAAAAGTGTATCAAATGCCAAGATAATGTATCAAAAAAGTATCAAATGAAATGTATCCTTTCATTTCATACATAATTACATAATTATATCAAAAGTGTATCAAATAAGTAATTGTATCAAATGAGGGTTCCAATTTAAACTGTATCAAATTTGCGTTCAAATTTTTATCCTTTCATTTCATACACATTTCATACATAATTTATATCAAAAGTGTATTGAATATGTTACTGTATCAAATCAGGGTTCCAATTTAAACTGTATCAAATTTTCTTTGAAATTTTTATCCTTTCATTTCATACACATTTCATACATAATTTATATCAAAAGTGTATTGAATATGTTACTGTATCAAATCAGGGTTCCAATTTAAACTGTATCAAATTAACATTCAAATTTTTATCCTTTCATTTCATACACATTTCATACATAATTTATATCAAAAGTGTATCGAATATGTTACTGTATCAAATGAGGGTTCCAATTTAAACTGTATCAATTTTGAGCTCAAATTTTTATCCTTTCATTTCATACACATTTCATACATAATTTATATCAAAAGTGTATCGAATATGTTACTGTATCAAATCAGGGTTCCAATTTAAACTGTATCAAATTAGCGCTCAAATTTTTATCCTTTCATTTCATACACATTTCATACATCATTTATATCAAAAGTGTATCGAATATGTTACTGTATCAAATGAGGGTTCCAATTTAAACTGTATCAAATTTACGTTGAAATTTTTATCCTTTCATTTCATACACATTTCATACATAATTATATCAAAAGTGTATCGAATATGTTACTGTATCAAATGAGGGTTCCAATTTAAACTGTATCAAATTTATGCTCAAATTTTTATCCTTTCATTTCATACACATTTCATACATAATTATATCAAAAGTGTATCGAATATGTTACTGTATCAAATCAGGGTTCCAATTTAAACTGTATCAAATTAGCATTGAAATTTTTATCCTTTCATTTCATACACATTTCATACATAATTTATATCAAAAGTGTATTGAATATGTTACTGTATCAAATGAGGGTTCCAATTTAAACTGTATCAAATTAGCATTGAAATTTTTATCCTTTCATTTCATACACATTTCATACATAATTTATATCAAAAGTGTATCGAATATGTTACTGTATCAAATCAGGGTTCCAATTTAAACTGTATCAAATTAGCATTGAAATTTTTATCCTTTCATTTCATACACATTTCATACATAATTTATATCAAAAGTGTATTGAATATGTTACTGTATCAAATGAGGGTTCCAATTTAAACTGTATCAAATTAGCATTGAAATTTTTATCCTTTCATTTCATACACATTTCATACATAATTGATATCAAAAGTGTATCGAATATGTTACTGTATCAAATCAGGGTTCCAATTTAAACTGTATCAAATTAGCATTGAAATTTTTATCCTTTCATTTCATACACATTTCATACATAATTTATATCAAAAGTGTATCGAATATGTTACTGTATCAAATCAGGGTTCCAATTTAAATTGTATCAAATTAGCATTGAAATTTTTATCCTTTCATTTCATACACATTTCACACATAATTTATATCAAAAGTGTATCGAATATGTTACTGTATCAAATGAGGGTTCCAATTTAAACTGTATCAAATTAGCATTGAAATTTTTATCCTTTCATTTCATACACATTTCATACATAATTTATATCAAAAGTGTATCGAATATGTTACTGTATCAAATCAGGGTTCCAATTTAAACTGTATCAAATTAGCATTGAAATTTTTATCCTTTCATTTCATACACATTTCATACATAATTTATATCAAAAGTGTATTGAATATGTTACTGTATCAAATCAGGGTTCCAATTTAAACTGTATCAAATTTTCTTTGAAATTTTTATCCTTTCATTTCATACACATTTCATACATAATTTATATCAAAAGTGTATTGAATATGTTACTGTATCAAATCAGGGTTCCAATTTAAACTGTATCAAATTAACATTCAAATTTTTATCCTTTCATTTCATACACATTTCATACATAATTTATATCAAAAGTGTATCGAATATGTTACTGTATCAAATGAGGGTTCCAATTTAAACTGTATCAAATTTATGCTCAAATTTTTATCCTTTCATTTCATACACATTTCATACATAATTTATATCAAAAGTGTATCGAATATGTTACTGTATCAAATCAGGGTTCCAATTTAAACTGTATCAAATTAGCGTTCAAATTTTTATCCTTTCATTTCATACACATTTCATACATCATTTATATCAAAAGTGTATCGAATATGTTACTGTATCAAATGAGGGTTCCAATTTAAACTATCAAATTTATGCTCAAATTTTATCCTTTCATTTCATACACATTTCATACATAATTATATCAAAAGTGTATCGAATATGTTACTGTATCAAATCAGGGTTCCAATTTAAACTGTATCAAATTTATGCTCAAATTTTTATCCTTTCATTTCATACACATTTCATACATAATTTATATCAAAAGTGTATCGAATATGTTACTGTATCAAATCAGGGTTCCAATTTAAACTGTATCAAATTAGCATTGAAATTTTTATCCTTTCATTTCATACACATTTCATACATAATTTATATCAAAAGTGTATCGAATATGTTACTGTATCAAATGAGGGTTCCAATTTAAACTGTATCAAATTAGCATTGAAATTTTTATCCTTTCATTTCATACACATTTCATACATAATTTATATCAAAAGTGTATCGAATATGTTACTGTATCAAATCAGGGTTCCAATTTAAACTGTATCAAATTAGCATTGAAATTTTTATCCTTTCATTTCATACACATTTCATACATAATTTATATCAAAAGTGTATTGAATATGTTACTGTATCAAATGAGGGTTCCAATTTAAACTGGATCAAATTAGCATTGAAATTTTTATCCTTTCATTTCATACACATTTCATACATAATTTATATCAAAAGTGTATCGAATATGTTACTGTATCAAATCAGGGTTCCAATTTAAACTGTATCAAATTAGCATTGAAATTTTTATCCTTTCATTTCATACACATTTCATACATAATTTATATCAAAAGTGTATCGAATATGTTACTGTATCAAATCAGGGTTCCAATTTAAATTGTATCAAATTAGCATTGAAATTTTTATCCTTTCATTTCATACACATTTCATACATAATTATATCAAAAGTGTATCGAATATGTTACTGTATCAAATCAGGGTTCCAATTTAAACTGTATCAAATTAGCATTGAAATTTTTATCCTTTCATTTCATACACATTTCATACATAATTTATATCAAAAGTGTATCGAATATGTTACTGTATCAAATCAGGGTTCCAATTTAAACTGTATCAAATTAGCATTGAAATTTTTATCCTTTCATTTCATACACATTTCATACATAATTTATATCAAAAGTGTATTGAATATGTTACTGTATCAAATGAGGGTTCCAATTTAAACTGTATCAAATTAGCATTGAAATTTTTATCCTTTCATTTCATACACATTTCATACATAATTGATATCAAAAGTGTATCGAATATGTTACTGTATCAAATCAGGGTTCCAATTTAAACTGTATCAAATTAGCATTGAAATTTTTATCCTTTCATTTCATACACATTTCATACATAATTTATATCAAAAGTGTATCGAATATGTTACTGTATCAAATCAGGGTTCCAATTTAAATTGTATCAAATTAGCATTGAAATTTTTATCCTTTCATTTCATACACATTTCATACATAATTTATATCAAAAGTGTATCGAATATGTTACTGTATCAAATGAGGGTTCCAATTTAAACTGTATCAAATTAGCATTGAAATTTTTATCCTTTCATTTCATACACATTTCATACATAATTTATATCAAAAGTGTATCGAATATGTTACTGTATCAAATCAGGGTTCCAATTTAAACTGTATCAAATTAGCATTGAAATTTTTATCCTTTCATTTCATACACATTTCATACATAATTTATATCAAAAGTGTATTGAATATGTTACTGTATCAAATGAGGGTTCCAATTTAAACTGGATCAAATTAGCATTGAAATTTTTATCCTTTCATTTCATACACATTTCATACATAATTTATATCAAAAGTGTATCGAATATGTTACTGTATTAAATCAGGGTTCCAATTTAAACTGTATCAAATTAGCATTGAAATTTTTATCCTTTCATTTCATACACATTTCATACATAATTTATATCAAAAGTGTATCGAATATGTTACTGTATCAAATCAGGGTTCCAATTTAAATTGTATCAAATTAGCATTGAAATTTTTATCCTTTCATTTCATACACATTTCATACATAATTTATATCAAAAGTGTATCGAATATGTTACTGTATCAAATCAGGGTTCCAATTTAAACTGTATCAAATTAGCATTGAAATTTTATCCTTTCATTTCATACACATTTCATACATAATTATATCAAAAGTGTATCGAATATGTTACTGTATCAAATCAGGGTTCCAATTTAAATTGTATCAAATTAGCATTGAAATTTTTATCCTTTCATTTCATACACATTTCATACATAATTTATATCAAAAGTGTATCGAATATGTTACTGTATCAAATCAGGGTTCCAATTTAAACTGTATCAAATTAGCATTGAAATTTTTATCCTTTCATTTCATACACATTTCATACATAATTATATCAAAAGTGTATCAAATATGTAACTATCAAATCAGGGTTCCAATTTAAACTGTATCAAATTAGTGTTGAAATTTTTATCCTTTCATTTCATACACAATTTATATCAAAAGTGTATCGAATATGTTACTGTATCAAATGAGGGTTCCAATTTAAACTGTATCAAATTAGCATTGAAATTTTGATCCTTTCATTTCATACACATTTCATACATAATTATATCAAAAGTGTATCAAATATATGTCACTGTATGAAATCAGCGTTCCAATTTAAACTGTATTAAGGTTACACGAAGAAACGTATAAAAAACGTATAAAGTTGTTCTCTAAAACCGCGTTTTCTCAGCAATCAAATATCGCAGTGAGTCAAATGTTGGTGCATGGATGTATCTTAACATTATTTTTGTGTGTTTATACAAATTTTTAGAATCCGTTTGAAAATCCTTCGTTTAAATCATTTTTACGCACCATGTTCACAAGATCAAAAACACGTTCCATGCAGTTTTTTTCAAATATTCGCTCCGTGATAAAACTACGCCGAGTGATTGTTTTCTCCTTTTTTGTATTGTACTACAAATCGACCAAAGAAATAATGTTGCCATGGGGAAGAACCAAAAACAGTACCGATTAAATTTTATTAGCCGGTTTTGGGAACAATTTTCGAGAATCTTGTACCACAAAACACTGTTGTGTTACATTATCGATATCTGGATTGTGGAACATTAATTTTGATTGCTAACTGCCTACATTATTTCTCAAAAGTATGTCGATTCCTTTACCATTTGAATTTCACTCCAAATTTAAGCTACTTTTGCAAAAATCGAGGTTTTTCGCCATCGATACCTCCGACATTTACAGCGATGATGAGATTGTTTATCATAAGAGCCTGGTATGCACTATTCCATAATAGTCAGTTTGAGATCAATCGATTTCACAGATCACTCAGTAGCTCAATCGGTTAGCGCTGGAGTCACGTTGACTATATAATACTATAGTTTTGAGCTGGAAAACTTTGGTACGTGTTCGAGTCCCTAGGTGGTCCGTTCCATCTATTTTATTTTATTTTTCTCTCACTGTTTTTTCTTTTTTCTTGTTCGTTTCTTTCTTTCTGACTGCAGCAGCAGCGATTGATTGTTTTTGCCCGTTTTTTTTTTCATTATATAATTCAGGAATTTTTAGGCTATACTATTCTATATTTACAAATTAGATTAACAAAATATTGGTTGTTGGTTTTGTTACTGTTGTTGTAGTTATTGTTGTAGGCCTATATATTGCATAATCAGGGTATAAATAGGCATACTAGGCCTATTATAGCCTATAGAAGCATCGAGATATCATGATAGAAGCATTGATTTATTTCACGACAGATATCATCCAGGATAATTTTAAAAATTGAAAATTTTGAAAATCCAAAGGAAAATTGCCGTAAACGGCTGCCCACAATCACACCCCCCCCCCATCAGCCCATATGGTCCCATCATGGTCACCCCTTCCCTATCCCTGCCACATATAGGATGACTCACGAGCCGCGGTTTGTCCGTGGCCCTAGTTCAGATTGATACACTATTGTACGCGTGAGTTCATTCTTTTCTGCATGGCTGTTTCCATTATTAACTTACGCCCCTCTGGAATCAAGCCTTGAAAATCAATTGTATTTAACCTTAAAGTAGCATTGAAATTCTTATCCTTTCATTTTATACACATTTTATACATAATTATATCAAAAGTGTATCAAATATGTCACTGTATCAAATCAGCATTCCAATTTTAATGCTGGCCAGCGGACCGCCCTATTTTTGATACATGTCATTTGATACACTTTTGATATAGTTTTTGATACACTTTTGATACAGTTTTTGATACATTTTGATAGTTTTTTGATACGCTTTTGATACACTTTTGATACAGTTTTTATACACTTTTGATACAGTTTTTATACTCTTTTGATACAGTTTTTTATACGCTTTTGATAGTTTTTCAAATTTCAAAATTGGTCCAATCAAGCTCAAATTCAACAAGAATTATCCTTACATTATCTAAACATATTTTCAAACATTAATGACCCCAAAGCTCAAAGTGAAGGGGTCAAAGGTCAAATTTTGAAATTAGTCTAATCAAGCTCAAATTCAACACTGCCCTCTACTGCCAATGCTGACCTCTAGCACTTTCCCCCATCACGGAGCAGCTCAATGCACTTTCCCTATCAACGTTCAAAATTAAAACACAATAGGACAAATGTGTGAGAAAGTATTGCAAAAAGAAAGCAAAACCCAACCAAAATGGAACATACATACATCAGAGGGCCTGCTTGGAAAGCAGTGTTTTTCACTGAAGTTGTTACCCTCAATAAAGAGACAAAAAAAGCTACCAATAACAAAAAAGATTCAGCAGGGTTTTTTACTATACAGGCATGTGCTATATTCATGCTTAATACATATACATAGAGGCCCTATAATGTAATATATAGTAAGCTTACCTTATCAGAACTAAGTCAATAAAATATCCTCTTTAATCACAGTCCTGATTACAACTACATTGTAACCTAATGTGCAGTCTACAAGCATGTTTGTATCTTCATCATGATAAATAAAACACCATAATTTGCTCTAAAATACAGTACATTTCCAAATGCAAATCCTGGTGTTAACTGCATGTATGCCACATGGGCAAATTTGAAAATGATGAGTCATTATCTAGACATGTGATCAGTTATTGATACAGTTTTGATATACTACAAAAGGTCAGTTTATGAAAGCCCAATTTGATACACTTTTGATATACCTCTAGCCACCCAAAATAAACTAAGTCCAATTTAATATGCTTTACATACACTAAAAAACAGGCAAAGTCCAATTTAATACACTTTTGATACACTGTATGCAGCCAGAATTTGACTAAGTCCAATTTGATAGACTTTTGATATACCTCTAGCCACCAAAAATTAACTAAGTTCAATTTGATACACTTTACATACACTAAAAAACAGGCAAAGTCCAATTTAATACACTTTTGATACACTGTATGCAGCCAGAATTTGGCTAAGTCCAATTTGATACACTTTTGATATACCTCTAGCCACCAAAAATTAACTAAGTTCAATTTGATACACTTTACATACACTAAAAAACAGGCAAAGTCCAATTTAATACACTTTTGATACACTGTATGCAGCCAGAATTTGACTAAGTCCAATTTGATACACTTTTGATATACAACTAAAAACAAAAAGTTAATTTTGATACACTTTACATACACTAAAAAACTGCAAAGTCCAATTTGATACACTTTTGATACACCACAAGCATGGCCAAAATTAACTAAGTTCAAATTCTATACACTTTTGATACATTTTGATACAGTTAGGTGGTATTTGATACAGTTTTGATACCCTATATTTTCAGTTGATACATTTTCAATACACCTTTTGTATATCAAAACTGTATCAAATTGCCGTTTGATACAGATTTAATACACTTTGATACACTTTTGATACACCTCTTGCTGTATAGAATTTCTGCTAGGGCTTTCATCATGATTAATAACATGCTTTTATTTATCATAAATCGACTATGGCATAGTCTACCATGCATGCCCCATGGCTTATCTCCATTGGTGCTTGTGAAGGGCAGTGTGGAAGGGTGATGGGTTGAGCAAAATCATTAATTTGTTAGCCAATATCACCTCAACATGCCTGGCCAGCATCATTTTAGGCCCAATATACCAGCCCAATAATAGCCCCTCTCTCTCATGCGATGTTTAGACACATCTCATACTCTCACCCCTCTTCTCTCTCTCCCTCCCCTCTCTCTTTTCCCATTTTTAGGAATCCACCATTGAGATCCAAGTGTGAACAATTGTGTGTTGTGTCAATTCTCTCTTCAATCTAAAACACTCGCCACATTCTGTGCACTCAAATTGTTTTTGGTCACCAGTGTGAATGTGTTTGTGTTGTTTCAAACTTGATCTCCATGCAAAACTCTTGCCACACTCAGTGCACTGAAATGGATTATCACCAGTGTGAATGCGTATGTGTCGTGTCAAATCTGATTTCCTTGCAAAACACTTGTCACATTCCATGCACTGGAATGGTTTATCACCAGTGTGAATGCGTTTGTGTTGTGTCAACTGAGATTTCCATGCAAAACTCTTGTCACATTCTGTACAATGAAATGATGTTTCACTAGTGTGGGGGTGTGTGCGTTCGTGTTGTGTCAAATCTGAGTAACATGCATAACACTTGTCACACTCCATGCATTGATATGGTTTATCACTAGTGTGAATGCGCCGTGTGTGTTTTGTCAGATGTGATTTCAATGTAAAACACCTGTTACACTCAGTGCATTGAAATGGTTTATCACCAGTGTGAACTAGTGTGTGTCGTGTTAAAGCTGACTTCTGTCTAAAACACTTGCCACATTCCATGCACCGGAATGGTTTTTCACCAGTGTGAATGCGTTTGTGTGTTGTCAAACTTGAATTTGTTTGAAAAAACTTGTTACACTCTGTGCAATGAAATGGATAATCACCACGGTGTATGTGCCTTATGTGTCTTGTCAACTCTAATTTACTTGGAAAACATTTGTCACACTCTGCGCATTGAATAGCACCAGTGTGAATGTGCATGTGGCATGTCAACTGTGATTTCAACGCAAAATACGTCCCGCATTCCATGCAATGATATGGCTTATCACTTGTGTTAACTCCTGTGTGTCCTGTCAAATGTGGCATCGGAACAAAACATTTCCCACTCTCAGTGCAATGAATTGGTTCGGTTTGTTGTATAGGAAATAGTCCATGATGCTTGTGCATTGGCTTGCTTTTCTGTATCTGAATAGGAAGTGTCCCCTGATGTATGTCCCTTGCCTGTGTTTCTTGTATCTGCACAGGAAATATCCCCCGATGCATACGCCTTATCTGGTGTCTTCTTTTGTGTTTTCTGTACTGATCAAAACAGTGCCACCATCGGTTGCAGGTATAACAGCAGAAAGTCTGTAACATGGAAGGCATCTCCATTGCAAGTAATCTATAAACAAAAAATCCAGGAATTTGTATTATTGTCCAATATGATGTACTGGAGTGGTTTTTATTTTTTCACCAGTGTGAATGAGTTTGTATTTTGTCAAATTTGATTTCAATGTTAAACACTTCACACTAAGTACAATGAAATGGTTTTTCACCAGTGTGACTGCCTTTGTGTTGTCTCAAATCTAATTTCCTTGCAAAACACTTTCCATACTCTTTGCATTGAAATGGTTCAAGTTATCACCAGTGTGAACTGTGTATTGTGTTAAAAGTATCTTCAATCTAAATCCCTTGCCACATTTCATGCACCAGAATGATGTTTGGGGCGAGAAGCGCATGCACTTCCTTCCCTGTTTTAATTTCACTATAGATGTTTTCATGACCTCTAGTGTAATCACATTTGATCATTAGTGGAAGTTGCGACGATATCATTATTGACAGAAGCAGCTGTAACAGGGGTCAAAACCTGAAAAATGCTCCGATCTTCACCAAAATAGTCTCAAATTGTTCATCATAGAAAATCCATGCAGAAAAATAAGTTTGTATTGTGTATGATGCTTCCTTAAATGGGTAACCATGGTAACATAGCAAAAAGGGCCAGTCCCATATCGTCAGCCTGCTACGCTAATTGCCTAAGTCATTTTTGTCATTTTGAAAACAAAGTACAACATGGTTCAAACATGCATTTAAACATATTTATTCACCAATCTTTGCACAAGAACAAATGATAATGATACAAATGAAAGGGAATGAAATGATTTGGGTGATTACGGAACTAATGCATGCTTCAACCATGTTTTGTTCTTTGTTCTCAAAATTACAAAAAATGACTTAGGCATTTAGCGTAGCAGGCTGACGATATATGATTCAATGGAAATTGACCGTTGTCACCACGTTACCATAGTAACAAAACATCCTAGCTATGGCAAACTGTTTTTTAATTGTTTATAGAATACACAAATTTTGAGACTATTTTCATACATATTGAAGTATTTTTCAGGGTTTGACCCCTGTGGAGGTCAAATGGTGACCTTTGACCTTTCTGCTTATACTTCAGAAGAGAATGTCTCAGATAGGTAGGTAGAGTATAGTTTTTCTCGATCGCTATATGACAAGAGGAATAATTTAGATAACTTTTCAACAGCATTTGAGCAATTTAAATTTCGACCTCTGTGTTAACTTTGACCCGCCATATCTCAAAATGCTCAATGCTGACAGAGTTCCAGTAAACTTATTTTTCAAGTTGGTGGTCTTGAGAAAGCAATATCCATCAAAAACAAAACTATGGACACATAAAACAATGTCAAACCCACCGGCAGCCAGACTACTACCAGCGGCAGTGATCTACCATCTGGCAGGCTTATATGACTCGTATCTCACCCATCCATAAAAAAGCAAACAGAAGTTTTCCTGACAATATACAGACATAACATAACAGCAGACAATTACATATATCTATCATTGATATCTATTGATATCTATTCAGGTAAACAGCTGTCAAAGCAGGAAAATTGTAGGATATTCACTATTTCCTTGAGTGCTGAAACAGGTGTTGTGACATTGTCTGGATTCATAAAATATATATATATAAATATATTGATTTAGAAATTCGCTGTAGAAATAGGTGACAATTATTTATGAATGTATTGCCCTGCACTAGACGTACATGTATATGCTGTAACTCTGCATTGCACCATTGATTATCAAAGATAGGCATAAAGACCTGGATCATCAATTTATGGAAATTTCACAATATGCAGAGTACATGACTGTATACGTTTCACTTTTATGTGAGCTGTACGAAAAGTGTCATTGAAAAGAGTGGTATTGTATTCAATCTATGATTGCACATATGCACAGACATTGACAGGCTTATTTAATGCAGTCCACTGATAGTGCAGGGAAATGCATTCAAATATTGTTTTCACCTATCGCTATGGTAATTACTCCTGTCACATTACTACTTCTGGCTTCTGACTGGAACATGATATATATCATCAATAAGAAGGGATTTTTATGCTCAGCTGTGTTAGAAATAATCTGGCAATGTTAACTGTCCTCTCATAGCAACAGTAAACAAAATATATCTAGGGCAAAAATGAATATATTACAATTATTTTTAAAAGCATTTCTAGGCACACATTTTGCAATCTGAATATGCATATTGTTGAATACATTTATATACTTCATAAATTTGGGAAAATGGAAAACATGAACAAGTTGGACCGTGGAATTTAAGAGTATTTATCCTTGCAATTGTTTTTCACTGGTGTGAAGTTTTGTGTGTTTTGTCAAATTTGACTTCTCTCTAAAACACTTGCCACATTCCATGCACTGGAATGGTTTTTCACCAGTGTGAATGCGTGTGTGGCCTGTCAAATGTGATTTCCTTGCAAAACACTTGCCACATTCTGTGCACTGGAATGGTTTATTTCCAGTATGAACATGTTGATGTTTTGTCAAATCTCCTTTCCTTGCAAAATACGTACCACATTCAGTGCATGGATATGGTTTTTCACCAGTGTGAACTATTGTGTGTTGTGTCAAATCTGATTTCCTTTCAAAACACTTGTCACACTCTGTGCATTGAAATTGTTTATCACCAGTGTGAATTTTTGTGTGTTGTGTCAATTCTGCCTTCAATTTAAAACACTTGCCACATTCCATGCACTTGAATGGTTTGCCACCAGTGTGAATGCGTCTGTGTGTTGTCAAACTTGATTTCATTGTAAAACACTTGCCACATTCTGCACAATGAAATGGTTTATCACCAGTGTGAATGCGTATGTGTCTTGTCAATTCCGATTTCCACATAAACCGCTTCCCACATTCCATGCAATGGTATTGTTTATCACCTGTGTCAATTCCTGTATGTTCTGTCCAATGGGTCATTGGAACAACATCAGTGTGAACTTTTGTGTGGAATGTCAAATTTGACTCCTGTCTAAAACACTTGCCACATTCCATGCACCGGAATGGTTTATCACTAGTGTGAATGCGTGTGTGTATTGTCAAATTTGACTCCTGCCTAAAACACTTGCCACATTCCATGCACCGGAATGGTTTATCACCAGTGTGAATGCGTGTGTGTATTGTCAAATGTGATTTCCTTGCAAAACATTTGTCACACTCTGTGCACTGGAATGGTTTATTTCCAGTGTGAATGCGTTTGTGCGTTCTCAAATCTCCTTTCCTTGCAAAATATGTACCACACTCGGTGCATGGATATGGTTTTTCGCCAGTGTGAATTATTGTGTGTCGTTTCAAATCTGATCTCGATGCAAAACACTTGCCACACTCTGTGCATTGAAATGGTTTATCACCAGAGTGCACTTTTGTGTGTCGTGTCAATTCTGCCTTCAATTTAAAACACTTGCCACATTCCATGCACTTGAATGGTTTGCCACCAGTGTGAATGAGTTTGTGTGTAGTCAAACTTGATTTCCATACAAAACACTTGCCACATTCTTCACAATAAAATGGTTTATCACCAGTGTGAATGCGTATGTGTCTTGTCAATTCCGATTTAAACATAAACCACTTTCCACATTCCATACAATGGTATTGTTTATCACCCGTGTTAATTCCTGTATGTCCTGTAAAATGTGGCATCGGAACAAAACATTTCCCACTCTCAGTGCAATGAATTGGTTCGGTTTGTTGTATCTGCATAGGAAATATTCCATGATGCTTGTACATTGGCTTGCTTTTCTGAATAGGAAGTGTCCCCTGATGTATGTCCCTTGCCTGTGTTTCTTGTATCTGCACAGGAAATATCCCCCGATGCATATGCCTTGTCTGGTGTCTTCTTTTGTGTTTTCTGTACTGATCAAAACAGTGCCACCATCGGTTGCAGTAATGACAGCAAAAAGTCTGTAACATGGAAGGCATCTCCATTGCAAGTAATCTATAAACAAAAAATCCAGGAATGATAAATTTAAGAATTGGACTGGCTTTCTTTTTTAATGCTGATATTGTAGAATTCATATTAGCAATTATGTCCCCAATACTTTGTGTACAGGATCCGTCCAGATTCCAGCTAGGATCCTGAAGAAAATGTGCCAAAGAACATGCACTGATAAGTCTTCCCACTGATGGCGGTGATCTACCATCTGACAGGCTTGTCTCATATGTCACCTATCCACCAAAAAGGAAACTATACTGACAACTACAGACATCAATGTTAGCACTAGCACAGATCATTATCTTGAGAGGAGGCATTCTAATTTGCATGGCATATGGATTCCTCCCTTGGCGACCATGGGACTCTGGCTAGATCCTCAGGTTTATCCTGATGCCTCATGTAATAGAAACACATATTCTTAATTTCGGCATTCATTCAATCATTCATTCAATGTTAGCATTATATTTGTATCTCCTGGTGGCCCCATGCAGTGGAAAAACCTGAATTTGTTACAAAGAAATGAAAATGATATGAAGCAAAGAAAGCCACACCCAACAACCAATAAAACAAATTACTGTTACCCTATGGGTATGAGAGTGACATGAGACACGAAATGAAGTACTAATTGTCCCTTTGCCCCTGTTTCATTCATTTGGATTAAGAGGATGCGACTATTTCATTATTCATTACATTATTTGATATACTTTCATTATTCATTATTTGATGTACTTCAATTATTGTTGATCGTGTGTTTTATTATGCATATTGAAATGGTCTTGGGTACAGCTAATGGAAGTCCCAATTTACTGTTACATTTTTTTCCAAGGTTGAGTAGGTGACTTTTTCATTATTCATTATGTTCAAACTTTCATTATTTGAGCCGACTACATGATGAAATTATTGTATTTTGTACCTTAACTTTGTCAAAGTAAGTACATTTGCTGTCTTCCTATGTAAGTACATGTACTGCATGTGGTAAAAGAGAGCATATATATGTGTTGCTACAGGAAAGTAATCGATGTATTGGTATAGAGTGCTTGCACAGCCTACTACTTCCTGCAAGGTCAAATATTGATCCATGCTTTGGCAATTTTGCTGGAGGACAAACAATGCACTGTGCACTGCACTGAGCAATAGGAGAAACTCAGGTTCATCACAAACTGGCTCAGAAAATGTTCAATTATCTCCAATTCATATTATTTTTTCACCAGAGGAATTTTTCAGAACTATTTCTTTAATTTTTCTGCAAAAATTTTAGATTTTAATGATGAAATTGTGTTTCAGAGACAAGTTTTTCTGCCTCAGAGCATGACTTTGCATTGAAATAGTGTAGAAAACTTTGCTTGCTTGTCCTCCACCACGCTTGACTGACTTCAGCATATGTCACTTAGTTTGACCTATTGACCTACTGTGCAAGGGCCCTATAGACCAAATTGCAAACTGTGGCGCGGTGTCCAAACCAGC
This sequence comes from Amphiura filiformis, assembly GCF_039555335.1. Lineage (NCBI taxonomy): Eukaryota > Metazoa > Echinodermata > Ophiuroidea > Amphilepidida > Amphiuridae > Amphiura > Amphiura filiformis. Next base: position 49,182,118 of record NC_092644.1, on the reverse strand, counting down.
AGATTGCAACACTGCAAGCCACAATGATGCCATGATGTTAATTGAGTGCATTATCCCCCCCATATATCCATAAGGCTGCGATCACATAGAAGCATACGGTGTACAGTATTCGCTATACGAAATACGCTCATTCGATCAGGCTGAGTTCATATAGGCGTATACTATGTGAACTCCGCCTGATCAAATGAGCGTATTTCGTGTAGTGAATAGCGAGTAGGTCAGTTTACCAATTTTCTTCGTCTAATTAAATGCTTGTAACTTTACTTCTTGAGGTCACATTGCATTCATTGAGGTGTCATAATGTGCAGAATTATATAGTGCATCTATTGAAACAAATGAATTTACCCACATATGGTTTATTTTTTAAATTAGGACGGTATACGCTGCACTAAAATCGAACATGCACGATTCCCACTATACTATACGCAGGTATAGGCCTTTTCGAATAGTGCCCTCTTACAATGTATGTGACCCGGTACTATGAAATTACCTTGCTCGATTTAAGCTATACGCGTGCACCTGCAAAACGTGCACCGTATACCCGAATAGTTTACTTCTATGTGATCGCAGCCTAAAAGATTTTTTAAGTATGCCTTTCTTGATGAGGAATACTTTCAAATAGTTTTTGTTTCTCATAATCTTGACAAAATATCAAATAATGAAATATTTGGAAATAATGAATTATTTTATCAGCAACTTTCCAGGACCAGGCCGGGTAACAAGAAACTGGGAATCGGCTTTCATAAGCCTAAAAGGTGAATTTGGCCTTGGGTCATTATGATTGCGACCCATAACATTTGTAAATGTAAATGTAAATTTCAAAACACAATTTCAAAATACTGTTCACACTGAAGCTTTGTCAGTACATTGAAATGGTTTTTCACCAGTGTGAATGCATTTGTGTTTTGTCAAAAGTGATATCCTGGCAAGACACTTGTCACACTCCGTGCACTGAAATGGTTTAGTGTGAATGTGTTTGTGTGTTGTCAAATCTGATTTCCTTGCAAAACACTTGCCACATTTCATGCACTGGAGTGGTTTTTTACCAGTGTGAATAAGGTAGTGTTTTGTCAAATATGATTTCAATGCAAAACACTTGCCACACACAGTGCATTGAAAAGGTTTATCACCAGTATGAACAAATGTGTGTCGTGTCAAATCTCCTTTCCTTGCATAACACTTGTCACACACCGTGCATTGGAATAGTATATTACCAGTGTGAACTACATGTACCGGGGTGAATGCATTTGTGTGTTACTAAATTTGATGTAAATGTAAATTTCAGAACACAATTTCAAAACACTGTTCACACTTAACGGAAGGGGTATGAACGTTTGGACAGTATTTATTGTGGGACATTAGAGCATGTCAGACATATCGATTTGCATTCTGAATACAAAGAATGTCCTTCTGATATCAAATAATTTAGATTTAGATTTTTTGAAATTTGCAATGTAGTACACATTTTATGGCAAATGATTAAAAATTGATATTTTTGATATTTAACAGTACTCGAAGTAAACTAAATCTGATGATTTATACTTAAAGTGTATGTAGGTGGGATGAAAAGCCAATGATCAATTGAAAATTTTGACCTTTCATATTGAAGATATGGATTTTTTTTTTTCCAAAACACTAAAAAATTCTTTTTGGGAAAAAAATCCATATCTTCAATATAAAAGGTCAAAATTTTCAATTGATCGTCGGCTTTTCCTCCCAGCTACATACACTTTAAGAATATATCATTAGATTTGTAAAATTTACTTCGAGGACTGTTATATATCAAAAATGTGAAAAATATCAAATTTTAATAATTTGCCATAAATTTTGTATTATATCGTGAATTTCAAAAAATGAAATTTATTTGATATCAGAAAGACATTCTTCGTATTCAGAATGCAATTCGATATGTCTGATGTGCTCTCATGTCCCACAAAAAATACTGTCGAAATGATCAAAATGCTCATTCCAGATCCCTTAAGTCAGTACATTGAAATGGTTTTTTACCAGTGTGAATGCATAAATTTGTGTTTTGTCAAATATGATTTCCTTGCAAAACACTTGCCACAATACGCGCACTGAAATGGTTTATCACCAGTGTGAATGTGTTTATGTTCTGTCAAATTTGATTTCCTTGTAAAACACTTGTCACACTCCGTACAATGAAATTGTTTATCACCAGTGTGAATGCGTGTGTGTTTTGTCAACTCTGATTTCCATACAAAACACTTATCACACTCTGTGCATCGAAATTGTTTATCACCAGTGTGAATGCGTGTGTGTTTTGTCAACTCTGATTTCCATACAAAACACTTATCACACTCTGTACATCGAAATTGTTTATCACCAGTGTGAATGTGTGTGTGTCTTATCAACTCTGATTTCCATGCAAAACACTTGTCACACTCTGCGCATTGAAATGGTTTATCACCAGTGTGAACAACTGTGTGTCGTTTCAACTCTGATTTTGATGCTAAACACTTGCCACACTCTGTGCATTGAAATGGTTTATCACCAGTGTGAACAACTGTGTGTCGTTTCAAATCTGATCTCGATGCAAAACACTTGCCACACTCTGTGCATTGAAATGGTTTATCACCAGTGTGAACAACTGTGTGTCGTTTCAACTCTGATTTCGATGCAAAACACTTGCCACATTCCATGCACTTGAATGGTTTTTCACCAGTGTGAATGCGTGTGTTGTGTCAAATGTGATTTCCTTGCAAAACACTTGCCACACTCTGTACATTGAAATGGTTTATCATCAGTGTGAACAACTGTGTGTCGTTTCAAATCTGATCTCGAAGCAAAACACTTGCCACACTCTGTGCATTGAAATGGTTTATCACCAGTGTGAACAACTGTGTGTCGTTTCAACTCTGATTTTGATGCAAAACACTTGCCACACTCTGTGCATTGAAATGGTTTATCACCAGTGTGAACAACTGTGTGTCGTTTCAAATCTGATCTTGATGCAAAACACTTGCCACACTCTGTGCATTGAAATGGTTTATCACCAGTGTGAACAACTGTGTGTCCTTTCAACTCTGATTTCGATGCAAAACACTTGCCACATTCCATGCATTGAAATTGTTTATCACCAGTGTGAACTATTGTGTGATGTGTCAAATTTGTCTTCAATCTAAAACACTTGCCACATTCCGTGCACTCAAATGGTTTTTCATTACTAGTGTGAATGCGTAATTTGTGTTGTTTCAAACTTGATTTCCATGCAAAACACTTGCCACACTCAGTACATTGAAATGGTTTATCACCAGTGTGAATGCGTGTATGTCTTGTCATATCCAATTTTGATGCAAAACACTTTTCACATTCCATGCACTGGAATAGTTTTTCACCAGTGTGAATGCGTATGTGTTGTGTCAAATCCGAGTAACATGCATAACATTTGTCACACTCCATGCATTGATATGGTTTATCACTAGTGTGAATGCGCCGTGTGTGTTTTGTCAGATGTGATTTCAATGTAAAACATCTATCACACTCAGTGCATTGAAATTGTTTATCACCAGCATGAACTAGTGTGTGTTGTGTCAAACCTTGCTTCTGGCTAAAACACTTGCCACATTCCATGCACTGGAATGGTTTTTCACCAGTGTGAATGCGTTTGTGTGTTGTCAAATTTGCTTTCGTTTGAAAACATTTGTTACACTCTGAACAATGAAATGGATAATCACCACGGTGAATGCGCCGCATGTGTCTTGTCAGATCTAATTTTCTTGGAAAACATTTGTCACACTCTGCGCATTGAATAACACCAGTGTGAATGTGCATGTGGCATGTCAACTGTGATTTCAACGCAAAATACTTCCCGCATTCCATGCAATGATATGGTTTATCACTTGTGTGAACTCCTGTGTGTCCTGTCAAATGTGGCATCGGAACAAAACATTTCCCACTCTCAGTGCAATGAATTGGTTGTATCTGCATAGGAAATATTCCATGATGCTTGTGCATTGGCTTGCTTTTCTGTATCTGAATAGGAAGTGTCCCCTGATGTATGTCCCTTGCCTGTGTTTCTTGTATCTGTACAGGAAATATCCCCCGATGCATATGCCTTGTCTGGTGTCTTCTTTTGTGTTTTCTGTACTGATCAAAACAGTGCCACCATCGTTTGCAGTAATAACAGCAGAAAGTCTGTAACATGGAAGGCATCTCCATTGCAAGTAATCTATAAACAAAAAAATCCAGGAACTTGTATTATTGTCCAATATGATATACTGGAGTGATTTTTTTTTTTTTTTTTGTGAATGAGTTTGTATTTTGTCAAATTTGATTTCAATCTAAAACACTTCACACTAAGTACAATGAAATGGTTTTTCACCAGTGTGACTGCATTTGTGTTGTCTCAAATCTAATTTCCTGCTCCACTTGCAGAAAAGTGCAAGCGGCATGTTGAAGCATCATGCAGCTCAGCAGCAAGCGGCAGAAAGTATGAAACCAGCATAACAATTATTTTACAGCAGACAATTACAATTTACATATATCTATCATTGATATCTATTCAGGTAGAGCTGTCAAAGCAGGAAAATTGTGGGATATTCACTATTTCCTTGAGTGCTGAAAGAGGTGTTGTGTCATTGTCTGGATTCATAAATATATTGATTTAGAAATTCACTGTAGAAATAGGTGACAACTATGTTTGAATGTATTGCCCTGCACTAGACATATGCTGTATTGCATCATTGATAGACAGGCATAAGACCTGGATCATCAATTTATGGAAATTTCACATTATGAAGGGTACATGTACGTTTCACTTTTACGTGAGCTGTACGAAAAGTTCTCGTGTCATTGACAGGCGACGAATGCAGTCCACTGATAGTGCAGGGATATGCATTCAAAGATTGTTTTCACCTATCGCTATGGTAATTACTCCCGTCACATCACTACTTCTGGCTTCTGACTCGAACATATCGTCAATAAGAAGGGATTTTTATGCTCAGCTGTGTTAGAAATGATCTGGCAATGCTAACTGCCCTCTCATACCAACAGTAAACAAAATATATCTAGGGCAAAAATGAATATACGTGTATTACAATTATTTTTAAAAGCATTTTTAGGCACACATTTTGCAATCTGAATATGTTGTTGAATACTAAATAGATTCATCAGGTTTGTTGGTAAACATTATAAATGATTTCATTTGAACAAAACCAAAATGTAACTCACGATTGACGGTTTCGCCTATCATGGTCGATAGGCATCATCAGAATGATGCTTGTTGATCCTTACTTCCGGTTGGACGAATCCCGGCCGACGAGGGTGTTTTATCAGCCAGGAGAGACGGGCCGCAAATTTGAAACTAGACTGAATGAGCACCAAAAAGAAACAGCTAGGGTGTCAAAGACCAAAACCAACTATACCCGTCAATCTCGCAAGCAATCAGCGAGTGAACAGTCTAAGTCCGCCATTGCGGACCATGCGATCCAGCAAAACCATGTCATCAATTGGGACAATGCTAAGATCTTGTGCAAAGAGTGCGATGCAAATACAAGAAGAATCAAAGAATCCATTTGGATCAGGAGAAGAGGCCCGAACGTCATGAACAGAGACGAGGGGCCCACTTCCTTAGTCACGTGTATGATCCTCTCCTGGCTGATAAAACACCCTCGTCGGCCGAGATTCGTCCAATCGGAAGTAAGGATCAACAAGCATCATTCTGATGATGCCTATCAACCGTCAATCGTGAGTTACATTTTGGTTTTGTTCAAATGAAATCATTTATAATGTTGTTGAATACATTTATATACTTCATAAATTTGGAAAAATGTTAAACATGAACGAGTTGGACCATGGAATTTAAGACTCAAGAGTATTTATCCTTGCAATTGTTTTTCACCAGTATGAACTTTTGTATGGTGTGTCAAATTTGACTTCTGTCTAAAACACTTGCCACATTCCATGCACTGGAATGGTTTATCACCAGTGTGAATGCGTGTGTGGCCTGTCAAATGTGCTTTCCTTGCAAAACACTTGCCACACTCTGTGCACTGGAATGGTTTATTTCCAGTATGAATATGTTTATGTTTTGTCAAATCTCCTTTCCTTGCAAAATATGTACCACACTCGGTGCATAGAAATGGTTTTTCACCAGTGTGAACTATTGTGTGTTGTTTCAAATCTGCTTTCCTTTCAAAGCACTTGTCACACTCTGTGCATTGAAATGGTTTATCACCAGTGTGAATTTGTGTGTGTCGTGTCAATTCTGCCTTCAATTTAAAACACTTGCCACATTCCATGCACTTGAATGGTTTGCCACCAGTGTGAATGCGTCTGTGATGTGTCAAATTTGATTTCTTTGTATAACACTTGCCACATTCTGCACAATGAAATAGTTTATCACCAGTGTGAATGCGTGTGTGTCTTGTCAACTCTGAGTTACACATAAACCACTTCCCACATTCCATGCAATGGTATTGTTTATCACCCATGTCAATTCTTGTATGTTCTGTCCAATGGGTCATTGGAACAACACCAGTGTGCACTTTTTTGTGGAATGTCAAATATGACTCCTGTCTAAAACACTTGCCACATTCCATGCACTGAAATGGTTTACCACCAGTGTGAATGAGTTTGTGGCCTGTCAAATGTGATTTCCTTGCAAAACACTTGCCACACTCTGTGCACTGGAATGGTTTATTTCCAGTATGAATATGTTTGTGTGTTATCAAATCTCCTTTCCTTGCAAAATATGTACCACACTCAGTGCATAGATATGGTTTTTTACCAATGTGAACTATTGTGTGTTGTGTCAAATATGATTTCCTTTCAAAGCACTTGCCACACTTTGTGCATTGAAATGGTTTATCACCAGTGTGAATTTGTGTGTGTCGTGTCAATTCTGCCTTAAATTTAAAACACTTGCCACATTCCATGCACTTGAATGGTTTGCCACCAGTGTGAATGCGTCTGTGATGTGTCAAATGTGATTTCCTTGCAAAACACTTGCCACATTCTGTACAATGAAATGGTTTATCACCAGTATGAATGCGTATGTGTCTTGCCAATTCCGATTTCCACTTAAACCACTTCCCACATTCCATACAATGGTATTGTTTATCACCCGTGTCAATTCTTGTATGTTCTGTCCAATGTGTCACAGGAAATATTCCATGATGCTTGTGCATTGGCTTGCTTTTCTGTATATGAATAGGAAGTGTCCCCTGATGTATGTCCCTTGCCTGCGTTTCTTGTATCTGCACAGGAAATATCCCCCGATGCATACGCCTTGTCTGGTGTCTTCTTTTGTGTTTTCTGTACTGATCAAAACAGTGCCACCATCGGTTGCAGGTATAACAGCAGAAAGTCTGTAACATGGAAGGCATCTCCATTGCAAGTAATCTATAAACAAAAAATCCAGGAATTATAAATTTAAGAATTTTGGACCGGCTTTCTTTTTTTAATGTTAATATTGTATAATTCATATTAGCAATTATGTCCCCAATACTTTGTGTACAGGATCTGACCAGATTCCAGCTAGGATCCTGAAGGAATGTGCTGAAGAACATGGACTGATAAGTATTCACACTGGTGGCGGTGATCTACCATCTGACAGGCTTGTCTCATATGTCACCCATTCATTAAAATGAAATCAGAAGTTAAACAATTACAGACATCAGCGTACATGTAGCACAGATCATTATCTTGAGAGGAGGCATTCTAATTTGCATGGCATATACATATAGACTCATCCTTGTATTTGTTCATAAACTTCATTTGCATATGGGGAGCAATTCTTGACGACCATGGGACTCTGGCTAGATCCTCAGGTTTAGCCCAACACCACCTGTAATAGAAATTCTTAATTTCGGCATTCATTCAATGTTAGCATTATATTTCTCCTGGTGGCCCCGTGCACTGGAAAACCTGAATTTGTTGCTTACAAAGAAATGAAAATGATATGAAGCAAAAGAAAGCCACTACCAACAAGCAATAAAACAAATTACTGTTACCCTATGGGGATGAGAGTGACATGAGACAGGAAATGAAGTACAGGATGTGACTATTTCATTATTCATTATTTAATATACTTTCATTATTCATTATTTGACATACTTGATCGTGTGATTTTTTATATGCATATTAATTGAAATAGTCTTGGGTATAAAAAGCTAATGAAAGTCCCAGTTTCCTGCTATTTTTTTCCCAGGGTTGAATAGGTGACTTCTTCATTATTCATACGTTCAAACTTTCATTATTTGAGCAGTCAGCTCATACATGATGAAATATGGTATTGTACCTTAACATTGCCAAAGTACATTTGCTGGCTTCCTATGCAAGTACATACTACTGTAAGTGGTAAAAGAAAGCATATATTAATGTAGGAAAGTAATTGATGTATTGGTATAGACCACATTGCAGACCTAAATAAGACTGTGGCGCAGTGTCCACACCTGCAGATGGCAAAACTGCAAGGCACAGATGATGCCATGATGTTAATTGAGTGCATTATCTGCCCTGCCCATATATCCATCAAAAATATCAAATAATGAAATATTTGGAAATAATAGATTATATTATCAGCAATTTTCCAGGACCAGGTCCGGAAACAAGTAACAGGGAATTTGAATTTGGCCTTGGGTCATTATGATTGCGACCTATAACATTTTGTAGTAAGTAAACAACTTCATTCTGTTTTAATGCTAGCAATTAAATAAATAAATTTGCAAAATATGTCAATTGTTTTCAAATGCTTGGTAATAATAGTACAAAGACTTTTTGACCTGAGAATTATAATTATAATAGTCAAGGAAAAAGCTGGAAATATACCATATTTGGCTATTTATTAGGATCATCAAAACTGGTACCTAAAATGACCACAATGGATCTCCAGAGACCTTTAAATTGGGGATAGGATGTAAATTGTGTCAATTGTGATCCGGGGGAGGGCACTTCCATAGCAGATATGCATCATGTGCCTCGGGATAGACCCCCTTTTTCAAACCGGCTTGTACCCAATGACCCCCTTTTTGTGTTATGGTCCTACCTATTATCCAATGACCCCCTTTAAAAAATGTATGTACTCAATGACCCCCTCCCCCCTTTTTCTATTTCCTGCTACCCAATGACCCCCTTGTTAATTCCCAAATTTAGGTGGTATTTGTGTTCTCCTCCAGAAATAATGAGATTTTTCACTTTCCAAGGTGGCCAAGTTGTTTTTTCACAGTTTGGCACTTATTCAATGTGTACTTAATGATACTCTTTTGGCAATCCTGTACCCAATGCCTCCCATTTTACTTTTTGTTACCCCAATGACCATCATTTTTTCAAACTTTCATACCGAATGACCCCATTATTATTCAGGTTGTGTAGGCCTACTGAACGACCCCATATTTTTGTAATTGTACATTTGACCTGAATGCCCCCTACTTTTAACATGGCCGAGGCACATCCCTGCCATTTCAGATAGGAAGTGCCTCCCCCGGGTGATATCAATACTCTGCTACTGTAATACCATACCAAATACATTTAAGTGTGAATATTAAGTGTACTGTCCTATTACGTCTCACACCGGGGTCTCACATTGATGCAAAACACCTGTAACAATGTGTGTATTGACATGGTTTATCACTAAGATATAGTGTGAGCTAATTGTGTGTCATGGTCATTCTGTCTTCAATATAAAACACTTGCCACATTCCATGCACTGGAAGAATGGTTTATCACCAGTCTGAATGTGTTTGTCGTATTAAATGTGCTTTCTGTGTCAAACACTTGCCACATTCCATGCATAAAAATGGTTTATAATTTGTATGAGTGTGTTTATGTCATGTCAAATGTGATTTCCTTGCAAAACACTTGCCACACTCGGTGCATTGGAATAGTTTATAACCAGTGTGAACTTCCAGTGTGAATGCGCTTGTGTGTTGTCAAATTTAATTTCAATGTAAATTTCAAAACACAATTTCAAAACATTTTAATTTCAAAACACTGGTGACACTCAAGTTCAGTCAGTACATTGAAATAGTTTGTCACCCGTGTGAATGCGTTTGTGTTTTGTCATAAGTGATATCTCAAGCTCAGTCAGTACACTGAAATGGTTTTTCACCAGTGTGAATGCGTTTGTGTTTTGTCAAATATGATTTCCTTGCAAATCACTTGTCACACTCCGTGCACTGAAATGGTTTAGTGTGAATGTGTTTGTGTGTTGTCAAATCTGATTTCCTTGCAAAACACCTGCCACATTTCATGCACTGGAGTGGTTTTTTACCAGTGTGAATAAGGTAGTGTTTTGTCAAATATGATTTCAAAGCAAAACACTTGCCACAGTCTGTGCATTGAAAAGGTTTATCACCAGTATGAACAACTGCGTGTCATGTCAAATCTCCTTTCCTTGCATAACACTTGTCACACTCCGTGCTTTGGAATAGTTTATTACCAGTGTGAACTACATGTACCGGGGTGAATGCGTTTGTGTGTTGCTAAATTTGATGTAAATGTAAATTTCAGAACACAATTTCAAAACACTGTTCACACTTAAGGGAAGGGGTATGAACATTTGGACAGTATTTATTGTGGGACATTAGAGCATGTCAGACATATCGTTTGCATTCTGAATACAAAGAATGTCCTTCTGATATCAAATAATTTAGATTTCGATTTTTGAAATTTGCAATGTAGTACATTTTATGGCAAATGATTAAAAATTGATATTTTTGATATTTAACAGTACTCAAAGTAAACTTTATAAATCTGATGATTTATACTTAAAGTGTATGTAGGTGGGAATGATCAATTGAAAATTTTGACCTTTCATATTGAAGATATGGATTTTTTTCCCAAAACACTAAAAAAATTCTTTTTGGGGAAAAAAATCCATATCTTCAATATGAAAGGTCAAAATTTTCAATTGATCGTCGGCTTTTCCTCATCATTAGATTTGTAAAATTTACTTCGAGGACTGTTATATATCAAAAATGTGAAAAATATCAAATTTTAATAATTTGCCATAAATTTTGTATTATACCGTGAATTTCAAAAAATAAAATTTATTTGATATCAGAAAGACATTCTTCGTATTCAGAATGCAATTCAGTATGTCTGATGTGCTCTCATGTCCCACAAAAAATACTGTCGAAACGCTCAAAATGCTCATTCCAGATCCCTTAAGCTCAGTCAGTACATTGAAATGGTTTTTACCAGTGTGAATGCATAAATTTGTGTTTTGTCAAATATGATTTCCTTGCAAAACACTTGCCACAATCGTGCACTGAAATGGTTTATCACCAGTGTGAATGCGTTTGTGTTCTGTCAAATTTGATTTCCTTGCAAAACACTTATCACACTCTGTGCATCGAAATTGTTTATCACCAGTGTGAATGCGTGTGTGTCTTGTCAACTCTGATTTCAATACAAAACACTTATCACACTCTGTGCATCGAAATTGTTTATCACCAGTGTGAATGCGTGTGTGTCTTGTCAACTCTGATTTCCATACAAAACACTTATCACACTCTGTGCATCGAAATTGTTTATCACCAGTGTGAATGCGTGTGTGTCTTGTCAACTCTGAATTCCATGCAAAACACTTGTCACACTCTGCGCATTGAAATGGTTTATCACCAGTGTGAACAACTGTGTGTCGTTTCAACTCTGATTTTGATGCAAAACACTTGCCACACTCTGTGCATTGAAATGGTTTATCACCAGTGTGAACGACTGTGTGTCGTTTCAAATCTGATCTCGATGCAAAACACTTGCCACACTCTGTGCATTGAAATGGTTTATCACCAGTGTGAACAACTGTGTGTCGTTTCAACTCTGATTTCGATGCAAAACACTTGCCACATTCCATGCACTTGAATGGTTTTTCACCAGTGTGAATGCGTGTGTGTTGTGTCAAATGTGATTTCCTTGCAAAACACTTGCCACACTCCGTACATTGAAATGGTTTATCACCAGTGTGAACAACTGTGTGTCGTTTCAAATCTGATCTCGATGCAAAACACTTGCCACACTCTGCGCATTGAAATGGTTTATCACCAGTGTGAACAACTGTGTGTCGTTTCAACTCTGATTTCGATGCAAAACACTTGCCACATTCCATGCATTGCAATTGTTTATCACCAGTGTGAATTATTGTGTGATGTGTCAAATTTGTCTTCAATCTAAAACACTTGCCACATTCCGTGCACTCAAATGGTTTTTCATTACTAGTGTGAATGCGTAATTTGTGTTGTTTCAAACTTGATTTCCATGCAAAACACTTGCCACACTTAGTACATTGAAATGGTTTTTCACCAGTGTGAATGCGTGCATGTCTTGTCATATCCAATTTTGATGCAAAACACTTTTCACATTCCATGCACTGGAATAGTTTTTCACCAGTGTGAATGCGTATGTGTTGTGTCAAATCTGAGTAACATGCATAACATTTGTCACACTCCATGCATTGATATGGTTTATCACTAGTGTGAATGCGCCGTGTGTGTTTTGTCAGATGTGATTTCAATGTAAAACACCTGTTACACTCATTGCATTGAAATGGTTTATCACCAGCATGAACTAGTGTGTGTTGTGTCAAACCTTGCTTCTGGCTAAAACACTTGCCACATTCCATGCACTGGAATGGTTTTTCACCAGTGTGAATGCGTTTGTGTGTTGTCAAATTTGCTTTCGGTTGAAAACATTTGTTACACTCTGTACAATGAAATAGATAATCACCACGGTGAATGCGCCGCATGTGTCTTGTCAGATCTAATTTTCTTGGAAAACATTTGTCACACTCTGCGCATTGAATAGCACCAGTGTGAATGTGCATGTGGCATGTCAACTGTGATTTCGACGCAAAATACTTCCCGCATTCCATGCAATATGGTTTATCACTTGTGTTAACTCCTGTGTGTCCTGTCAAATGTGGCATCGGAACAAAACATTTCCCACTCTCAGTGCAATGAATTGGTTGTATCTGCATAGGAAATATCCCATGATGCTTGTGCATTGGCTTGCTTTTCTGTATCTGAATAGGAAGTGCCCCCTGATGTATGTCCCTTGCCTGTGTTTCTTGTATCTGCACAGGAAATATCCCCCGATGCATACGTCTTGTCTGATGTCTTCTTTTGTGTTTTATGTACTGATCAAAACAGTGCCACCATCGGTTGCAGGAATAACAGCAGAAAGTCTGTAACATGGAAGGCATCTCCATTGCAAGTAATCTATAAACAAAAAATCCAGGAATTATAAATTTAAGAATTGGACTGGCTTTCTTTTTTAATGCTGATATTGTAGAATTCATATTAAGCAATTATGTCCCCAATACTTTGTGTATCCGACCAGATTCGGCTAGGATCCTGAAGAAAATGTGCCAAAGAACATGCACTGATAAGTCTTCCCACTGATGGCAATGATCTACCATCTGACAGGCTTGTCTCATATGTCACCTAAAAAACAAAAAAGGAAACTATACTAACTACAGACATCAATGTTAGCACTAGCACAGATCATTATCTTGAGAGGAGGCATTCTAATTTGCATGGCATATGGATTCCTCCTTGACGACTATGGGACTCTGGCTAGATCCTCAGGTTTAGCCCGATGCCACATATAATAGAAACACATATTCTTAATTTCGGCATTCATTCAATCATTCATTCAATGTTAGCATTATATTTGTTTCTCCTGGTGGTCCCACGCACTGGAAAACCTGAATTTGTTACTTACAAAAAAATGAAAATGATATGAAGCAAAGAAAGCCACTTACAGCAAGATATAAAACAAATTACTTTTTATTTACCCTATGGAGAATGAGAGTGACATGAGACAGGAAATGAAGTAGAGGATGTGACTATTTCATTATTCATTATTTAATATACTTTCATATATTCATTATTTGACATACTTCCATTATTGTTGATCATGTGTTTTTTATGCATTTTAATTGAAATAGTCTTGGATATAAAAAGCTAATGAAAGTCCCAGTTTCCTGTTATTTTTTCCAGGATTGGGTAGTTGATTTTTTTCATTATTCATTATGTTAAAACTTTCATTATTTGAGCCGACTACATGATTAAATATGGTATTTTGTACCTTTACTTTGTCAAAGTAAGTTCATTTGCTGTCTTCCTATGTAAGTACATATACTGCATGTGGTAAAAGAAAGCATATAATGTGTTGCTACAGGAAAGTAATCGATGTATTGGTATAGAACAAATTGCAAACTGTGGCGCTGTGTCCAAACCAGCAGATTGCAACACTGCAAGCCACAATGATGCCATGATGTTAATTGAGTTCATTATTCCCCCATATATCCATAAAAGATTTTTAAAGTATGCCTTTCTTGATGAGGAATACTTTCAAATAGTTTTTGTTTCTCATAATCTTGACAAAATATCAAATAATGAGATATTTCGAAATAATGAATTATTTTATCAGCAACTTTCCAGGACCAGGCCGGGTAACAAGAAACTGGGAATCGGCTTTCATAAGCCTAAAAGGTGAATTTGGCCTTGGGTCATTATGATTACACCCATAACATTTGTAAATGTAAATTTCAAAACACAATTTCAAAATACTGTTCACACTGAAGCTTTGTCAGTACATTGAAATGGTTTTTCACCAGTGTGAATGCATTTGTGTTGTGTCAAATGTGATTTCCTTCCATAACACTTGTCACACTCCGTACATTGAAATGGTTTATCACCAGTGTGAATAACTGTGTGTCGTTTCAACTCTGATTTCGATGCAAAACACTTGCCACATTCCATGCACGAATGGTTTATTACCAGTATGAATGCATTTGTGGTTTGTCAAAAGTGATATCCTTGCAAAACACTTGTCACACTCCGTGCACTGAAATGGTTTAGTGTGAATGTGTTCGTGTGTTGTCAAATCTGATTTCCTTGCAAAACACTTGCCACATTTCATGCACTGGAGTGGTTTTTTACCAGTGTGAATAAGGTCGTGTTTTGTCAAATATGACTTCAATGCAAAACACTTGCCACACACAGTGCATTGAAAAGGTTTATCACCAGTATGAACAACTGTGTGTCGTGTCAAATCTCCTTTGCTTGCAAAACACTTGTCACACTCTGTGCATTGAAATTGTTTATCACCAGTGTGAACTATCGTGTGTTGTGTCAACTGAGACTTCTGTCTAAAACACTTGACACATTCTATGCACTGGAATGGTTTTTCACCAGTGTGAATGCTTGTGTGCTTTGTCAACCCTGATTTTGATGTAAAACACCTGCCACACTCTGTGCATTTAAATTGTTTATCACCAGTGTGAAAAGTTGTGTGTTGTGTCAAATGAGGCTTGCATTTGTGTTTTTTCAACTCTACTTTTGATGCAAAACACTTGCCACACTCTGTGCATTGAAATTGTTTATCACCAGTGTGAAATTTTGTGTGTTGTGTCAAATGAGGCTTCTGTCTAAAACACTTGCCACAATACATGCACTGGAATGGTTTTTCACCAGTGTGAATGCGTTTGTGTTGTGTCAAATGTGATTTCAATGCAAAACACTTGTCGCACTCTGTGCATTGAAATGGTTTATCACCAGTATGAATAACTGTGTTTCGTGTCAAATCTCCTTTTCTTGCAAAACACCTGTCACACTCTGTGCATTGAAATTGTTTATCACCAGTGTGAACTATTGTGTGATGTGTCAAATGTGCCTTCAATCTAAAACACCGGTCACATTCTGTGCATTGAAATTATTTATCACCAGTGTGAATGTGTGTGTGTTGTGTCAAATGTGATTTCCTCAAGAAACACTTGTCACACTCTGTACATTGAAATGTACCGTGTGAATGTGTGTGTGTCTTGTCAACTCTGATTTTGATGTAAAACACTTGCCACATTCCATGCACTGGAATGGTTTGTCACCAGTGTGAATGCGTGTGTCTCTCAAATCTGATTTTGATGTAAAACACTTGCCACATTCCATGCACTGGGATGGTTTATCACCAGTGTGAATGAGTTTGTGTTGTTTCAAATGTGATTTCCTTGCAAAACACTTCCCACATTCTGTACAATGAAATAGTTTATCACCAGTGTGAATGTGTGTGTGTCGTGTCAAATCTCCTTTCCTTCCAAAACACTTGCCACACTCTGTGCATTGAAATTGTTTATCACCGGTGTGAACTATTGTGTGATTTGTCAAACTTGACTTATGTCTAAAACACTTGCCACATTCCATGCACAAAAATGGTTTGTCATCACTAGTGTGAACTAATGTGTGTCTTGTCAACTGTGATTTGCATACAAAACACTTGCCACACTCTGTGCATTGAAATTGTTTATCACCAGTGTGAATGTGTGTGTGTCTTGTTAACTCTGATTTCCATGCAAAACACATGCCACACTCTGTGCATTGAAATGGTTTTTCACCAGTGTGAACAACTGTGTGTCGTTTCAACTCTGACTTCTCTCTAAAACACTTTCCACATTCCATGCATTGGAATGGTTTTTCACCAGTGTGAATGGGTTTGTGACGTGCCAAATTTGATTTCCTTTTAAAACACTTGTCACACTCCGTACATTGAAATGATTTATCACCAGTGTGAACAACTGTGTGTCGCTTTCAACTGTGATTTCGATGCAAAACCGCTGCCACACTCAGTGCATTGAAATTGTTTATCACCAGTGTGAACAAGTGTGTGTTGTGTCAAACCTGACTTCTGGCTAAAACACTTGCCACATTCCATGCACTGGAATGGTTTTTCACCAGTGTGAATGCGTTTGTGTGTTGTCAAATTTGCTTTCGTTTGAAAACATTTGTTACACTCTGTACAATGAAATGGATAATCACCACGGTGTATGCGCCTCATGTGTCTTGTCAACTCTAATTTTCTTGGAAAACATTTGTCACACTCTGCACATTGAAAATCAACAGTGTGAATGTGCATGTGGCATGTCAACTGTGATTTCAACGCAAAATACTTCCCGCATTCCATGCAATGATATGGCTTATCACTTGTGTTAACTCCTGTGTGTCCTGTCAAATGTGGCATCGGAACAAAACATATCCCACTCTCAGTGCAATGAATTGGTTCGGTTTGTTGTATCTGCATAGGAAATAGTCCATGATGCTTGTGCATTGGCTTGCTTTTCTGTATCTGAATAGGAAGTGTCCCCTGATGTATGTCCCTTGCCTGCGTTTCTTGTATCTGCACAGGAAATATCCCCCAATGCATAAGCCTTGTCTGGTGTCTTCTTTTGTGTTTTCTGTACTGATCAAAACAGTGCCACCATCGGTTGCAGGTATAACAGCAGAAAGTCTGTAACATGGAAGGCATGTCCATTGCAAGTAATCTATAAACAAAAAATCCAGGATTTATAAATTTAAAAATTTGGACTGGCTTTCTTTTTTAATGCTGATATTGTAGAATTCATATTAGCAATTATGTCCCCAATACTTTGTGTACAGGATCCGACCAGATTCCGCTAGGATCCTGAAGGAATGTGCCAAGAACATGCACTGATAAGTCTTCCCACTGATGGCGGTGATCTACCATCTGACAGGCTTGTCTCATATGTCACCTATCCACCAAAAAGGAAACTATACTTTAAACAACTACAAACATCAGTGTTAGCACTAGCGCAGATCATTATCTTGAGAAGAGACATTCTAATTTGCATGGCCTATGGATTCCTCCCTTGTATTTGTTCATTTGCATATGGAGAACAATTCTTGACGACCATGGGACTCTGGCTAGATCCTCAGGTTTAGCCCGACGCCCCATGTAATAGAAACACATATTCTTAATTTCGGCATTCATTCAATCATTCATTCAATGTTAGCATTATATTTGTATCTCCTGGTGGTCCCACGCACTGGAAAACCTGAATTTGTTACTTACAAAGAAATGAAAATGATATGAAGCAAAGAAAGCCACTTACAGCAAGCAATAAAACAAATTACTGTTACCCTATGGAGATGAGAATGACATGAGACAGGAAATGAAGTAGATGATGTGACTATTTCATTATTCATTATTTAATATACTTTCATATATTCATTATTTGACATACGTCCATTATTGTTGATCATGTGTTTTTTATGCATATTAATTGAAATAGTCTTGGATATAAAAAGCTAATGAAAGTCCCAGTTTCCTGTTATTTTTTCCAGGATTGAGTAGGTGATTTTTTCATTATTCATTATGTTAAAACTTTCATTATTTGAGCCGACTACATGATGAAATATGGTATTTTGTACCTTTACTTTGTCAAAGTAAGTTCATTTGCTGTCTTTTATGTAATTACATATACTGCATGTGGTAAAAGAAAGCATATTAATGTGTTGCTACAGGAAAGTAATCGATGTATTGGTATAGACCAAATTGCAAACTCTGGCGCGGTGTCCAAACCAGCAGATTGCAACACTGCAAGCCACAATGATGCCATGATGTTAATTGAGTGCATTATCCCCCCCCCCCATATATCCATAAAAGATTTTTAAAGTATGCCTTTCTTGACGAGGAATACTTTCAAATAGTTTGTGTTTCTCATAATCTTGACAAAATATCAAATAATGAAATATTTGGAAATAATGAATTATTTTATCAGCAAATTTCCAGGATCAGGTCGGGTAACAAGAAACTGGGAATCGGCTTTCATAAACCTAAAAGGTGAATTTGGCCTTGGGTCATTATGATTGCAACCCATAACATTTGTAAATGTAATGTAAATTTCAAAACACAATTTCAAAATACTGTTCACGCTGAAGATTTGTCAGTACATTGAATTGGTTTTTCACCAGTGTGAATGCATTTGTGTTTTGTCAAAAGTGATATCCTTGCAAAATACTGAAAGCACTGAAATGGTTTAGTGTGAATATGTTCGTGTGTTGTCAAATCTGATTTCCTTGCAAAACACTTGCCACATTTCATGCACTGGAGTGGTTTTTTACCAGTGTGAATAAGGTCGTGTTTTGTCAAATATGATTTCAATGCAAAACACTTGCCACACACAGTGCATTGAAAAGGTTTATCACCAGTATGAACAACTGTGTGTCGTGTCAAATCTGATCTCCTTTGCTTTGCAAAACACTTGTCACACTCTGTGCATTGAAATTGTTTATCACCAGTGTGAACTATCGTGTGTTGTGTCAACTGAGACTTCTGTCTAAAACACTTGCCACATTCTATGCACTGGAATGGTTTTTCACCAGTGTGAATGCTTGTGTGCTTTGTCAACCCTGATTTTGATGTAAAACACCTGCCACACTCCATGCACTGGAATGGTTTAACACCAGTGTGAATGCGTGTGTGTCTTGTCAACTCCGATTTTGATGTAAAACACTTGCCACACATCGTGCACTGAAATGTTTTTTCACCACTGTGAATGCGCCTGTGTTGTGTCAAATTTGATTTCAATGCAAAACACTTGCCACACTCGGTGCATTGGAATGTTTTATCACCAGTATGAACAACTGTATGTCGTGTCAACTCTGATTTTGATGCAAAACACTTGCCACATTCCATGCACTGGAATGGTTTTTCATCAGTGGGGTGTGTTTGTGTTGTGTCAAATGTGCTTTCCTTCCAAAACACTTGCCACACACAGTGCACTGAAATGGTTTATCACCAGTGTGAACAACTGTGTACGTGTCCTGTCAAATCTGATTTCCTTGCAAAACATTTGCCACACTCCGTGCACTGAAATGGTTTATCACCAGTGTGAACAACTGTGTGTGCTGTCAATTCTTTCTTCAATCTAAAACACTTGTCACATTCCATGCACGGAATGATTTGTCATCAGAGTGAATGCGTGTGTGTGTTATCAAATTTGATTTCAATATAAAACACTGGTCACACGCAGTACAACGAAATGGTTTTTCAACAGTGTGAATGCGCATGTGTTGTGTCAACTGTGATTTCCATAAACCACTTCCCACATTCCATGCACCATCGCTGGCAGTAATGACATCGGAAAGTTTGGAACGTGGAAATCGCCTCCATTGCAAGTAATCTATAAACAAAAAATCCAGAAATTATAACTTTTAAAGTTTGGGCTGGCATTTGTTTTTTAAATACTGATAGGATTCATATTAGCAATAGTGTACACAATCCGACCAGATTCCAGAGAGATAATTGGCTCTGAGAGTTGACCTGCTATATCCACTTGGGTAGACCAATCAGCAAGATATGAACGAAACCAGTTTAATGCGGGTCCTTTGACACAAATTCGCTTAGAAAGATGAGAAATTAAGATGTTGTGATCAATTGTGTCAAAGGCAGCTGACAAGTCCAATAATACAAGAAGAACAGCTCTGTTAGCATCAATTGAAAACATAATGTCATTTTTTACTTTTATAAGTGCTGAATCAGTGCTGTGCAGTGGTCTGTAAGCTGATTGGCAAGGATCCGCAAGGTGGTTTAAATCCATATGTTCTGTTAGATGTGAGCATGCAATTTTTTCAATTAATTTGCCAACAAAAGTTATGTTGGCAACAGGTCTGTAGTTTTTGAGAACATTTTGATCCAGAGTTGGCTTTTTAAGGAGCGGCCTTATAATTGCAGAATGAGCTCCTTTTGGAAAGACTGCGGTAGAAAGAGAAACATTAACAATATCAGTTAGCACTGGAAGAAGTTGAGGTAGATGTTTGGCTTTGAGGTACCATGTTGGGATGGGATCCAACCGACTGGTTTTGCTTGGTGATGACATGATGATTTTCAATATTTCTTCATCAGTAGTTGGCCTAAACACTTCAAGTGGTTGAATATTTTCACAAGAAGAGTCACAAAAGCGATCAGGAACATTAACATTTTGACTGTCTAGTTTCATTCTGATATTTACAATCTTATTTACAAAATATGAGGAGAATTGATTGGCAAGGCAGGGGTAGCGCTAGGTCGCTTTTTGGGGTCCCGGACCCACCAAAATAGAGTTCGGACCCCCTGTTTTTAAATTGTCTGCAAGTATAGGGGTCCCTGCAGACCCCCAGTTTTTCAATCTAGCGCTATTGCAGACATATTATTTATGCTATATTTTTGCAACTCGGACTCACAAAACTCTACTCCGGACCCCCTACTTTTTAATTATCTGCAAGTTCGGGGGTCCCTGCGGACACTGGAGAGTTTAGTTCTAGCGCTACCCCTGTGGCAAGGTCTGCAGCAGAATCATAGTATGGTAGCTGTTGAACATGTTTGTTGAGAAGCGAGTTAATTGTGCGATAGACATCTTTTGTTGAACATGTAGAAAGTTTGTCTTTGAAAAATGCTTGTTTTGCAGACATGGCGAGTTCATTTACATTACGTTTTTCAATTAAATAAAGTTCACGATCAAGTTCAGACCCAGATTTCCTCCACTTTCGCTTCTGCTCGACGGGCGTTCACGGCGCAGCAGTGTGAATTGAATCATTATAGTATGGCATGCGGTTTTTAACAAGGCGTATCACGAGTTGTAGAAGGAGCATATGTATCAAGTAAAATTTCATTCCAGAATCATACCACTCAAACATGGCAGTGCTATCATGACGAATGTGAGATGGTTGATTAGAAATAAGTTCATCAAGAGATTTTGCAAACTTCACACTGTCGATATCACAATATTTATGAAGAGTAGAAACAATTTTCATGGGTTTAGGTTTTTGTAAATCTAATGTGAAACAAATAACACAGTGATCAGACATAAGTTTATCCTCTGTATAGCAGTCTTTCAACAATGTTTCATCAGAGCGAGTAAAAACTAAATCCAAAGTATGTATCCAGGCAGTAGCAACATGTTCACGTGGCACGTGTGATTTGGCCTCCTTACCCGCTCGTTATCTAATTCCATAAATTAATTACAAGATAATAATTGTGAAAGAGGATAACTAGCACTATACCATGCACAGCTAACGACCCAATCATGTGATTAAATTGAATTTGATTGGTCAAACGGCTGCACGTAGCTTTAAATAAGCTGCCGTAGCTACCTGCACGTTATAACCCCAATGGTCTTCAACGGGATGCGAACCTTAGCGATCCTCATAAAAAACTGAATGAAAAGCTGTTTGCCGCAAATCATGTTGAACAAGATGGACCGCAGTTCTCGGATGTTGCAGTTTTCAACGCATGTGCCTCAACCGTGATGCCTCCACCAAAGGGAGTGATGTGGCACTCACAAGTTGATACAAAGCTTCAAGCTTAAAAGAGGAGACTGAATTTGACCTTAGATGACACCTGGATGACCCCAAAACAACCTTCCAATGACTCCTGGGTGACCCCAGATGACCTTCAAAAATTTTGGCTGTAAATGGTGACAATACCCACCAAGTTTCATGCCCATAGGACAAATATTAATAATTTGACCTAAGATGACCCAAAATGACCTTTCAAAAAGCATAGAATTTCCTGACCCCAATACACCTTTTCACCAAGTCCCATCACTGTACATTAGCACATTATGCAAATTAACTAGTACTTCATTTGCATATTTTGTGCAGAAATCTACTGCATAACAATTGTATTCCACCAAAGTTTTTCACAACATGCAATACCACTTCCGAGAAAAGCCTTCTCAAATATGTGACAGACATTTTGACTGAAATGACCTTCAAAAAATTTGGCTCTAAATGTTGACTGTACCCACCAAATTTCATGCCCACACGAGTTTTTATCAATTTGACCCCAGATGATCGCTGGGTGAGCCCGGATGACCCCAAAATGACCTTCCAAAAATTTGGCTCTAAATGTTGACTGTACCCACCAAGTTTCATGCACGTGATGACAGTTTTTACTCATTTGACCTCAAATGACCCCTGGGTGACCCCAAAATAACCTCGCAAAAATTTGGCTCTAGATGTTGACTGTACTCACCAAGTTTCATGCCCATATGATAGTTTTAACTAATTTGATATCAGATGACCCTGGTTGACCCCAAAATGAACTTCCAAAATTAGACTCTAAATGTTGACTGTACCCACCAAGTTTCTTGCTCATACAACAGTTTTTACTAATTTGACCCTTGATCAATGTCATTTAGGGGTCACCAGGGGTCATATGAGGTCAAATAAGTAAAAATTGTCGGATAGGCATGAAACTTGGTGGGTAGTCACTATCAGCCAGGTAATTGCACCCAGCCGAGAACCCCCAAATACGGGTAACCGCCTAGTTATAGTTATAATATACAAAGGAAAAAGCTGGAAAACTAAACCAAATATACCATTTTGGCTATTTATTTGGATCATCAAAACTGGTACCTAAAATGACCACAATAGATCTCCAGAGACCTTTCAATTGGGGATAGGATGTAAATTGTGTCAATTGTGATATCAATACTCTGCTACTGTAATACCATACCAAATATCTAAGTGTGAATATTAAATGTACTGTCCTATTAAGTCTCACATTGATGGAAAACACCTGTAATATTGCATGTATTGACATGGTTTATCACCAAGATATAGTGTGAGCTAATTGTGTGTTGTGTCAATTCTGTCTTCAATATAAAACACTTGCCACATTCGATGCACTGGAATGGTTTGTGTTTATGTCACATTAAATGTGCTTTCTGTGTCAAACCCTGTGTCAAACACTTGCCACATTCCATGCATAGAAATGGTTTATAATAATTTGTATGAGCATAGATATTAATGGTATGAGTGTGTTTATGTCGTGTCAAATGTGATTTCCTTCCAAAACACTTGCCACACTCGGTGCATTGGAATAGTTTATAACCAGTGTGAACTTCCAGTGTGAATGCGCTTTTGTGTTGTCAAATTTTAATTTCAATGTAAATTTCAAAACACAATTTCAAAACATTTTAATTTCAAAACACTGGTGACACTCAAGCTCAGTCAGTACATTGAAATAGTTTGTCACCAGTGTGAATGCGCTTGTGTTTTGTCAAACGTGATATCCTTGCAAAACACTTGCCACACTCTGTGCACTGAAATGGTTTAGTGTGAATGTGTTCGTGTCTTGTCAAGTCTGATTTCCTTGCAAAACACTTGCCACATTTCATACACTGGAGTGTTTTTTTACCAGTGTGAATGAGTTCGTGTTTTGTCAAATATGATTTCAATGCAAAACACTTTCCACACACAGTGCATTGAAATGGCTTATCACCAGTGTGAATGTGTGTGTGTCTTGTCAAGTCTGATTTCCATACAAAACACTTATCACACTCTGTACAATGAAATAGTTTATCACCAGTGTGAATGCATGTGTGTCTTGTCAACTCTGATTTCCATGCAAAACAATTGCCACACTCTGTGCATTGAAATGGTTTATCACTAGTGTGAACAACTGTATGTCGTTTCAACTCTGATTTTGATGCAAAACACTTGCCACATTCCATACACTGGAATGGTTTTTCACCAGTGTGAATGAGTGTGTGTTGTGTCAAAATTGATTTCCTTGCAAAACACTTGTCACACTCCGCACATTGAAATGGTTTATCACCAGTGTGAACAAGTGTGTGTTGTGTCAAATGAGACTTCTGTCTAAAACACTTGCCACATTCCATACACTGAAATGGTTTGTCACCAGTGTGAATGCGCTTGTGTTGTGTCAACTCTGATTTCCTTGCAAAACATTTGCCACACTCAGTGCACTGGAATGGTTTATCACCAGTGTGAACAACTGTGTGTGCTGTCAATTCTTTCTTCAATGTAAAACACTGGTCACAGGCAGTACAACGAAATGTTTTTTAACAGTGTGAATGCGCATGTGTTGTGTCAACTGTGATTTCCACATAAACCACTTCCCACATTCCATGCACTGATATGGTTTGCCACCTGTGTCAACTCCTGTGTGTTCTGTCATATGTGGCATCGGAACAAAACATTTCCCACTCTGAGTGCAATCAATTAGTTTATCACCAGCGGTTTGTTGTATCTGCATAGGAAATATCCCATGATGCTTGTGCCTTGTCTTGTGTCTTCTTATGTGTTTTCTGTACTGATCAAAACAGTGCCACCATCGTTGGCAGTAATGACATCGGAAAGTTTGGAACTTAGAAATTGTCTCCATTGCAAGTAATCTACATGTATAAACAAAAAATCCAGGAATTATAAATTAAAAAATCTGGGCTGGCATTTGTTTCTTTAAATACTGATAGGATTCATATTAGCAATTATCCCCAATACTTTATGTACACAATCCGACCAGATTCTAGCTAGGATTTTGAAGGAATGTGCCGAAGAACTTGCATCGATCATCTCAGCATTGTTTCCTCAAAGTCTTCATGCCGGGGCAGTGGTAGACTATGCCATAGTCGAATTTGATTAAAATATGTTATTATTAGTCATGATGAACCCATTTCGTTGAACTCAAAATTATACTGATGTTTATTAAAATTAAAGTATTCAATAGTAAAATGGTCATAAAGAGTTTAAAATATCAGATGAATAGTGACAATAAAAGTAATTGAATGCAACATTATCTTGCATAATTATAATGGCTCACTGTAATACTGAACAATTCTGATTTTGGAATCTACCAGTTTATTGATAGCGAACCCCTAAATCCGACTATGGACTTTGTATTTTAAGCAGAACTTTACCCTCTGGACTTTGCTCTCTAAAAACACACTGTCAATCATACTTGTTTATCAGTCCATTAACCACAAGTACTAAGCATGGTATAGTACAAGACGTGCTCGATGTTTGATGAGAGATTAACTTTCACACAACACAAAAGCGCCATAAATACCACAGATAATTGTGTACGGTGAAGTTAATGGTAATGGCGCGGGCCCGGAAGATTTAAACCATAGCGAGATATGGGCGACCAATGACAAGGCAGATCCATTTAAAGATGCATTACATCATGGCCAATTTTAGTTAGGCCAGAGTCCCGTGTTAAAAATCTTAACCGCAAGGCAAAGTCAGTAGTCCACTTGGGAAGCTAACAAACAGAGGGAGTGCGGTGACTGAAAAGATCAGATACAGATGTGAAAATCTATCAGTTGCACACAAATCAATATAAATCAGAGTTTTATGCTTAAATGTAATAGCCAGAGTATGCAAAATGGGCAAGTGGCGGGGAAAGCGGACTACGGAGAAGTCTAGGGCAGTGGCAGTGATATACTATCAGGCAGGATTATGAATCATATATCACAAAAAATTGAAAAAAGGAAACAGAATTTCCTGACAATATGTGATGCAATCAAGCAAAATCAGTCGGAACTCAGAAATATTGATTTTGAGATATACATTTTGTAGCCAGACAAAGGATGTATTTCCTACGCTTTTCCTTCTGTTTTGGGAACTCTTTAATTGCTCATATCTTTGGAACTGGTTGTTCAATTTCGATGGGGTTTCTGCAAAATGCAGCTATGTAAATGTTTTTCATTATCCTATAAGAAAGTTCCGACTGATTTTGCTTGATCGCATCACATATACAGACCTATTTCTTTAACATCCATTTACTGCTAACCAATGGAGCATATCCTCACCAACCACATACAAAAAGGTCATCTGGATAGCCATATTATTCTTCACAACTCCCAGCATGGCTTAGGGGTTTCAGGTAGAGAAGACACACCCTGGTCCTAGGCACCAATGACTTGGCTTTATCCTTGAACAAAGAGTCATCTTAGAAGGAAATCCATCTTCTACCTTGGATGTGACATCTGGTGTGCCGCAGGGGGCTGTACTTGGTCAATTGGGTTTCTGAAGCAGCACCCCCAATCATACCGCTGCCGCTCGGCAGCGTGCTGCTCCACTTGCAGAAAAGAGCAAGCAGCATGATGAAGCACCACACAGCTCAGCAGCATGTGGCAGAAAGTATGAAACCAGCATAACAATTATTATAATACTACAGCAGACCATTATATCTTTGATATCTATTCAAATAAGAGCTGTCAAAGCAGGTGAATTGTGGGATATTCACTATTTCCTTGAGTGCTGAAACAGGACGGTGTTGTGTGATTGTTTGGATTCATAAATATTTTTTATTGATTTTGAAATTTGCTGTAGAAACAGCTGACAATTATTTTGGAATGTATTGCCCTGCACTGTATGCTGTAACCCTGCATTGCATCATTGATTCAAAGATAGGCATTAAGACCTGGATCGTAAATCTATGGAAATTTCACATTATGCAGAGTACACATACGTTTCATTATCAATTGAAAATCTATTATTGCACACATACACAGGCATGACAGGCGATGAATGCAGCCTACTGACATTGCAGACAGAGAGTAGACATCCTTGAGCCAGCACCAGAGGTCGAATTACGAAATAAAACTTACAACTCTGATTTTTTAAACACGGTATAAATTTGGAAACACTCATGATAATAAATACGCTTTGTGTATCTAGGAAGTAGCAACATGTTCTCTTGGCACATGCTGTGATTTGGCCTCCTTACCCGCTCGTTATCTGATGATCAGATGCAAGTTTACTCCATGTCTGAGGCAGCCAGCTTCCAGGGTGCAAAATTCAACAGACTTGGTTGTGTGCCGAAGTAAAAGTTAGGACACAAAAAGCAAAGATGGCTCAATATTGAAACAAAAACCACTTGAAGTACGTCTATATGGGGGTATAGCTTCACTTTAGGTGGTAGTAGGAAGCATTAAGGTTATCCACAAAGCTGAAAAACATGGATAAATTGGGACAAAATACGACAAGAGTGAACCCTGCACAAGCACACCCCTACACACTTACATGTATATTATTGGTCATGCTGAATGAATTACATGTGTTGGCCTGGATTATGCACTTTCAGTTTCCCACACATTTGAATAGGAATTATTTTGCCTACTCACCAAATGTTTGGCTTTGGGGAGTAGGCCTACATTTCTTCAATATTTTGACAAGTTGACATCAAATCTTCTATTTTATACTGTTTGGCAATAATGTCTTTTGTCCATAGTTGAACTTTTGTGTTTTTGATCACAAATATCGGTTATTATTATTCCCGATTCAAATGCTGCAGAACTTCTGACGATAATTTTGCCTTTTTGGACACTAAAATGCATTTTAATAATTATTATTTTCTTTTTTCAACCATCATATTTATACATGTACATCAAATAGGAAACAAATATAATTAAAACTAGAGCAACTGTGCCCTTTGCAAGGGCACGAGGTAAGTTAGGCGGATGACTGTGACGATCTGATCAAGCAGCAATACTGTGTTGGACATAGGATTGATTTTAATAAGACTGTTTCATTCATTGCCTTTTTTAATATACCTTTATCATAGAAAGCTGTTTTTTTTGAAAACTTGACCTTTGACCCCTTATTGACCTTAAATAAATTTTAAAATATTTTTAAAATGTTAAAAATGTCATAAGGATTATTGCATTTAAATTTCAGCTCAATTGGAGCATATTAAAAAACTTGACCTTTGACCCCTTTATGACCCCTTTATGACCCCTTAATGACCTTAAATGAATTTTAACATATTTTTAAAATGTTAAGAATGTCATAATGATCATTGCATTTTAATTTAAGCTCAATTTGAGCATTTTGAAAAATTTGACCTTTGACCCCTTTACGACCCCTTAATGACCTTAAATAAATTTTAAAACATGTTTAGAATGTCACAAGGATCATTGCATTTAAATTTCAACTCAATTGGAGCATTTTTGGTTAAAATGACCTTTTTTGACCCCAGTGACCTCTGGATGACCTTTGACGTTAAACAGCCCATAACTTTTGTAGCCAGCTACCCAATACTGCTTGTGACTGAGTTTGGTCGAACCGATCAAGGATGTGGCAGAAGTAGCAAATTGTGAGAAGAAAGAAAGAAGAAAGAAGAAAGAGGAAAGAAATGGCAAGAAAGAAATAAGTTAGGCTGCACGCCTAACTTAACAATTCATTAAGCTCCTAAACTGCAAACCTAAATTAAAGTTACAAAAATCCCTCACCATGGATTGATTCACTAGATACTAATACTTGTTGCATGCATTAAGTAGGCCTACTCTTCAACAAAAATATTGTTTATCATAAAAATGACAAAGACAAGAATTGTGTTCTTTCAAGTAGTCATATTTTATTAGCAACATTACAATAGAAAATGTACACATTCATGCATGTATGTGTTCCTTGAAGAGACATAGGGTCGAAATCAGCCCTTGAATTAACCCACGGCACCCATGGCATTTTGCCGTGGGTACCCAACCCCACTGCCGTAATGCCCTCAAAATATGTCCTTTAGGCTTTACCCAAGGCAGTCACTTGCTGTGCCCTCTAATGAAGTTGCCTTAGGTGCCCCAGCTCTGCCCCTTCATTATAAAATCATCTACATGTACATGTATATGTTTGTGTGTGTTTTTGTCACTTTTGAGAAATTGCCTTGGTGCCCTTCTCAATTTTCAACAGTTGCCATGATGCCCTCTTGAAATATTACAAACTGCTGTGCTGCCTTGCCTTTTCAGTGAAAATCCAAGGCAATTGCCCTAAAAAAGTTGCTGTGCCCCTTCAGATCCTTAATTTGAGGGCTGGTCGAAATTACAGAACAATTAAAATTACCCCTTCAATTAAATGGAACATCCATTAAGTATGTTATTTTAATTTTTTTAAAGTTCATTTGAACAACATCACACTAATAATTCACTTCTCAACAAATATAAAGTTGCTATTATTATGGTAAACAGATCACATTGCAAATATTACCATGTACAATTTATTATAATATATATCAAATCTGAGCTTCATTTGTGCCATCGCTGCAAGATATGCTAATTTTATGCAAATTAAGCCTTAAAACTAACAAAACTTCCCATTATTGAACATAAAACTGGTTCTGCATCATGTATACTACATGTACCAACATACCAAGTTACATATATTAATTATTAAGAATTGCTTTTCAATTCATTACTTCAAAACAGTACTTTAGAAAATGTATTTCAATATGTAGCACTAGCACCATTTGATATTATTATATATTTTATTATTATTAGCTAGAAGAAAGAATGAACAGTTTACCAACCCAAAGTGTTACAATTAAACATGACAACAAATAAACACAAATCCCGACCGGCACACAACCCAACTTGACAAAAAACAAGGGAATGTGCAGCAATGGGAATCGAACCCACGACCTTCCTATCTCTAGACGGATGGGGATACGCATCTTGTACAAGAACAACTAAACACAATGGGGAACAATTGCTCGCTACAAGAGAAAACTGAATATATTTAATAAGAAAGAATGAAAAGTTTTATACAACCCAAAGTGTTACAATTAAACATGACAACGATTAAAAACATAAATCCCGACTAATGGATAACGAAGGCATCCTTCTAGAGATCGGAAGGTTGTGGGTTCGATTCCCATGCCGGCACATTCCCTTGCTTTTTTTTTCAAGTTGGGTTGTGTGCTGGTCAACATTAATGCAGTGTGCATGATAAAGAACGTCACAGGCTATTCAAACTTTTTTTTAGAGCAGGGATCATCCCAGTACTGTTGACTGTACTTCTAAAATACGCTCCTCTACTCTAGGTTCCACAGTAAAAAAAAGTACAGCTTGTCTGTACGCAGTGCTAGCGGGGATTATGCACTTTCAGTTTCCCACACGTTTTACTGGGAATTGGTTTGCGTACTTTCCCAATGTTTGGTGAGCATATTTTTCCAATATTTTGAGCAGCTGACGTCGAATGTTCTAGATTCTATGGATGGGTCACTCCATGCCAACTTAACAAATCAGGCACACCATCAAAAAATGGATTTCTTTCTTTTTTTGGTGTACTGATATGAGAAATAGTAATCCTGAAAATTTCAAGTCTCTACTCCATTTCGTTCTCCCATAAGAGCAATTTTTAATTTTAGATTTCCTTTTACAAACCCTAACTGAACCGAATCTCACTTACTCTCATTATTTTGGAAAAGTGAGATTTAGTGAGATCAAGCATTCTGTACTTTGCAATTTTTTAATGAGATTTAGTGAGACTTGGTATTATTCAACTTTCTGCCCATTATGCTGCAGTGAGATTTAGTGAGATACAGTTTTATGTGTACAAAAAGTGGAGTGAGATTTAGTGAGATACAGTTGCTGTCTACACTTAGTGAATGAGTGAGATTTTGTGAGATTCAGTTTTATCAAAGATATCAATAGTACAGACAATGAGATTTTATGAGATTTAGTAATGTACATACAGTTGCTGTCTACACTGAGCGAATGAGTGAGATTTTGTGAGATTCAGTTTTATCAAAGATATCAATAGTATAGACAATGAGATTTTATGAGATTTAGTAATGTACATTTTTTCTTATTTCTTATTATATGTGCAACTACCTTTATATAATAATCCTAGTATAACTCGGATCATATTATACTGTATTGCCTAGCTGATAAGCCACATCGCAACATGGGTCATATAATTATGTTATACCGTAATGTCCAGGTGATAAACCACAGCTCAACTACATTTAGGTCATTTATATTATACTGTATTGTCTAGTTGATAAGCCACAGCGCAACTTGGGTCATATATGTTCTACTGTAATGTGTCGCTGATAAATCACAGCGCAACTAGGGTCATATATATTATACTGTTATTGTCTAGCTGATAAGCTACAACGCAACTTGGGGTCATATATGTTCTACTGTAATGTCTAGTTGATAAGCCACAGCTCAACTAGGGTCATATATTATACTGTATTGTCTAGCTGATAAGCCACAGCGCAACTTGGGTCATATATGTTCTACTGTAATGTGTCGCCGATAAACCACAGCGCAACTAGGGTCATAGATATTCTACTGTAATGTCTAGCTGTTAAACCACGCCACAACTAGTTATAGATAAGTATGTACTGTAATGTCAGTGAAATAAGCTGCAGGACTTTCTCATGTTATATATTTGTTTGTTTGTTTTCTTGTACCTTAAGCTCAATTATTTTATGTTTGTTTACCACTAAAGGGAGACAATTATAATCTAACTGCTCCATTGTAGAGTAAACATTTTTACTGTCAGCCTACGTGGCTTGAGAGCAAAGATACTAAAATCCTAAGCTCTTAAATTCAAAAGGCTGAAGGGGGGTGGTTTTTTTTTTTTTTATTTTTTTTTTGTATTTTTTTTGTACTTTTTTGTATTTTTTTTTTAGCTTTTTCAAAAACAGAAACTAAACAAAACTAATACTAATAACCCTCCATCTTTCTCAAATACTCATGCCACGACTTGTGGTGTCGCCTACATAAGTAGAGTCTACATGGTACGCAACCATGTACAGAAACTCTATATTTGCCCAGAGATTTGCAGAACCCACACCTCCGTTCCCTAGTCTGGCCATATATACACTGCAAGATTCTCATCTGTGTGACGCCGGTGTCATCACAATGTCACTCCATCGGAAACTACACCTCGGTTTTCCATATCGCCGGTCCGAAATAGCCGGGTAGCCAGCCTCCTAGGTTTCTACATAGTGACTTCAAGGCCGGTGACTTCAGCAGAGAGAGTCACACCGGTGTGACTACGCGACTGTGCCTGGGTGCTCAGTACCGGGTTTTGGGTTGCCGGTTTTGCTTTTATTGCCATATTTTTTATATTCTCTTGATTTATTCAATTAATATTCTTTATTTCTTGCTTTTTTAAGGGATTAGGGAGGGGAAATTACAAACTGCACTTTAAAAATAAGGGAAATATTAAATGAATAAAATAAATTTGTTAGTAAAAGAAATAAACATGATAAGTAAACAAAGTATAATTCAATAAACTAACATGATGAATAAGATACATTTTTATTAATTGGTGGTCAAGTTATTTGAATAACTAAATAAATAAAAAAATAAGAAATAAATAA
Organism: Amphiura filiformis; assembly: GCF_039555335.1. NCBI lineage: Eukaryota > Metazoa > Echinodermata > Ophiuroidea > Amphilepidida > Amphiuridae > Amphiura > Amphiura filiformis. Next base: position 49,149,463 of record NC_092644.1, on the reverse strand, counting down.
ACATGAAGAAACCAATAAACATGCAAAGAATGGAAGAAACAAAGAAACACTTCGAAAGAAAACAACTTGAGGAAAATTGCAATTAAAGAAGTTAAAAGTAGGAATATTATAAGAAGCATGTAGGCCTATTGATGAATTAAAATATTAAATGTGTAAAATAAATTAATAATAATAATTATAACAATAATAATTTATAACAAGCATTAATATTTGCGTGATAAAAAATAAGACACAGCTTCAAACAAACACTGCAATAGGCCTATATTGATGTGAATAAATAAAAACAAAATTTAGTGAAATATATTTAAGTGAATATCAAACTCAAGCAACAAAAACAAGTTACAGTAGCTATTTTTAAAAGTGCACGCATCAATCAAGTTTACAAAAATACACAGCAAACAAAAGTTTACCTACGAGTCGCCAGTCGACGACAATAGCAACAAAATACAAATAAAAATTCCCGATTTATAGGCATAATTTGATAACGTAAAAAAATCAACATGAAAAAGAAATCAAACTAATATGCCTATAAAAAAACACCATTTTGAAAAACGGAAAAAGAAAATAGCACAAGCCAAAGTTTTGCATAAACTTACGGCAGTAAAAGTATAAATTGTAGTAGGCCTATATTCAGGAAAGTGACAAGAAGTAAAACAAAATGCATGCTAGGCCTATAAATCAATTAACAGAAAAATTCTTGCTTCAACATAAGTGAAGCTTTGGCAAATCAAAATGTATAAATTGAAAATGCTAAGCCTATAGGCATAGGCCTACTTTGCGAAAATAAGCAAAAAATAAAAGTAATATCGCTTTTAACACAATTTATTTTAAATAAAAAAAAGTGTCAATAGGCCTATAACGTTATCATGCAAAAATATGAAAAATAGGCCTAATTTGATTGCAAAACATGCCATCTAACCACTGAAGTAAACTAGCAATGATATAAGTTTTGTGGGAAAACAAACAAACAAATAAAGAAAATAAAAACGTTCGAAATGAAACAAACAAATAAACCAAGAACAAGAACTGCAAATAAAACACACACAGTTGATGAAATTATTAAACATGCAGCACGAAAAGAATTAAAATATATAAAAGAGAACAATAAATAAACGAAACAAAATTAATCGGAAGTCTCACAGTTGAAATATAAATGATAAAGAATGCAAAAGCACGATAAAAAACACAAAGACGGCAGTACAGCTAGCCACGGACCCAGTGTACAGCATGCATCAATCAATTAATTATAAAACCAACTCATTCCATTCATGAGCGTATGCAAGCAGTAAACAAGCATGATACGCGATTTTGTCATCATCAACGCCAGTATTTTGTAGATATACGCCAGCGTCCCCAGAGTGTTCGAACTCATAACAGGGCTCGGTCAACGACCTTTTGGCAGTGTAGTCACCTTGAAGTTCGCCGACTGGGCACCGAGCAGGCTACGCATGGGGGCACTGGCTACGGAAGTCACTTTGATGTGACTACAAGATGTGGACCACTGTCGGAATCTACTCAGTGGTGTACATCATGAGTCGCCGATCGCGCATCGAGCAGGTAACACATCGGAGGCTAGCAGTTGTAGTCACTGCGTGATGACACTGCTGCATAATACCCTACTGCCTTGTTTCCGGCGTAGTCACTCTCCTGTAGTGACTCCGTCGGCCACCATAAGGTAGGTTATTCTGGAGTGACGGCGGTAGTGACTTTAGAGTTCCAGTGCGATATAGTCACTATGTCGCCAGGAATTTTGCAGTGTACCCTTTTCCGGTATTTTTCGGAAAACATGGCTGGGATGGGCTGCAGGCACTGTTGCCGGGATCTGCAATCTCTGGGGAAGAGAATACATTTCCATGTCCATCTCCTCGCTGTCTGAGGATGACATGTTGAAATGATTTTGTTGAAATGATTTGGTTCTATCCATTCCATTATATATAGGCATTTTCTTCCCGCCATATGCACATTTTCGAGTCACATGATGTATTCTGCAATTCTATTGGACAATTTTCCGCCATATGCCAAATTTGGATAATCATATTACATAATTAATAATAAAAATTGATGTGTTTCTAGAAAATGTTACAAAATGAAGTACAAAATAAAAGACCGTTCCCGCCATAGGTATATTTTCAAGTCACATGGTGTATCCTGCAAATCTATTGGACAATTTTCCCGCCATATGCCAAATTTGGATGATCATATTACATAATAGCAAAGAAAGTGATTCGTTAACTAGGAAATGTTATATTTTTTATTTTCAAAGTTGAATTAGCTCTACTAAAAAGAGCGGGGAAATTACACAATAAATTGGCTTTTTTTGACATGTGACTAAACAGTGGGAAAATTATTTAGATTTTAAACATCACATGACATCATGTGACTTGGCCATGCGTTTTGAACTGGGCCCATATATAGGTGGAGTTGTGACATCTGCGCGGCACAAATGACATCATCTATTTAATTTTCTCTATAATTATGCAAGATATACAGCTAAATTTGGTATTAAATTAAAGCACTCATGCAGGGCAAGAGGATAGAAGTGATAACACATGTAAAAAATTATTATGTTCTGTTAATTACTTGTTAATTAACGAAGCTCGGGTGGAGGAGGATCTGGCGCAGGAGGATCTGGCGCAGCAAAATTGGCATCTGTGGTGTAACTAAGTTAAATCATGTTCATATTAGGATTTATTACATTTGAGTACATAAACTGTGGCTAATTACTAAAACTAATCAGATTTTGATCATTTGGATGTTTGTTTATGAGTGTTAATTACCTTTAATTAAAGAATTATTTCAAAATTACAGGCCTACGTTGCATTGGTAGAACTATGACTGTACGTCAAGTTCTTTGACCAGGGTGATCATAGTTTTGCAGTCAAGGCCTCAAATTGATTCATAGATTCTGAAACTGAACCTCATACATGTATACCTAGCCTAATCAAGCCAATTAAAAAGCATTTGCATACATTACTGACAAACTTGGTTATGACTTGAGCAAATAAAAAAAAACGAGAAACAAGGCCTATTTGTCGCGATGGATTGAATGCAAGTGATGATATGGATGAGGGGGTGTCAGAGGACTCTGCAGATCAAACAGAAACAGATTCAAATGTGACACAGGTTATACCGGTTTGATTGTTAAGGACCTAGCTGTCACTGAAATTCAACCATCATCTGATGCTATATTCCTATTTCTTGCTTCATGTCATATCAGATGGCGTGGTTCCTCTTGAAAACAATTATATGCAGTCAGATTATGGTCATAATTAATATGTATAGCACTCAGGTACAAAGGTTGTTAAAGGAAAAAGGAAGGTTTGCTAAGGAAGAGAGCAAGGAGAGAAGGCCATTGTACCACAGCAGAAGTGTGTTTTAAAATATTGTGGTATCAGTCTTTAACAAAGCAAAGAAAAAAAGAGGACCATGAAGATATGTGTACAAGTGCATTATAAATCTGGATAATGAACATGACAATCATTACTGCTTGCTTGTTAACCACCTGTTTCAGTACAAAAAATGTAAGTTTTGTTTTTAGCAATGCTTTGAATTGTTTTGTATAGTTAGTATATAACTCTTCTGTAAAGTTGTTAGCAAATTTGTACAAACAATGGAGAATTTTCACTGAAGTCGACGCATTTGTATACAACGAGATAACGCAGTTTAATACAAGGTATTAATACTTATTTTAGTAGGTTTGCTGCTTCTGTATGCCTTATCAAATTGAATTAGACCATTTAATACATGTCTGGTGTCCTCAAGGGTGAGTTACAGTAAGAACATGACAAGGTAAAATTTTCTGTTAAAAAAATGAAATCTGTTGGGTCATTTTTCTAGCCAGTATAAAATATGGTAAACATTGCCGAGGTATAGAAAGTTATATATGCTTGGAAAGCTCTGACTGTGAGGAATTCAAATCTGCAATAATTAATCTTGTAGGGTATGCAGCATTTCTTCAAAAAAATTTTTTCCAATAGTATTTTTTTTCATGAATTTTGGAGGTTCTCAAATTCATAACCTTTTAGGGGTACATCCTATGTTAATTTTAAGTGCATTTTTGAACTCCTCAGGCAATTTGCTCCCAGAAAATGTATACTTTTGTGGGGTTAATGCATAGTTTGAAAAAGTTATAGCCATTGAAACGAAAATACACGCAATTTGCGCAAACTTAAAGTGTGTCACACGAAATGGGCCCAACTTAAAACGCATGGCCACTTAGAGCGGGAAAATTATTTAAATTTTATGATCTCATGTGACTTAAAACGGGAACATTACACAATCTGATTGGCTTTTTTTGACATGTGCCTAAACAGCGGGAAAATTATTTAGATTTTAAACATCACATGATGTCATGCAACTTGGAGCGGAAAATTAAACAATCCGATTCACTTTTTGACATATGATTAAAAAGCGGAAAATTATTAAGATTTTAAACATCACATGACGCCATGTTGACATAGAGCGGAAAATTAAAAAATCTGATTGGCTTTTTTTTGTCATTTAACAAAACAGCGGGGAAATTATTTAAATTTGATGATGTCATGTGACTAAGAGCGGGAAAATTATTTAGATTTCAAACGTCACATGATGTTATGCAACATAGAGCGGGAAAATTAAACAATCTGATTCGCTTTTTTTGACATATGACTAAAAAGAGGGAAAATTATTCAAATTTTCAAGCAACAGAAGGGTATAAAAAGGCCAACATTCTGTACCTCTTCCCTTTCTTCATTGAGAGACCACACGGTTAAGAGCTATCTTTTCCACGTCTTGTTTGATCAGTTTTGTTTGAACAGTGTTTGAAGTGAAAAGTTCACCCTACAAAATAGTGGAATATCCAAAGATATGTCTAGGAGAAGGCTATTATCACTGCAGGCTGACCTGAGAGCTGCAGAGGGTGATACTTTCATGCAGGATATGGCAAGAGGAAGACATAAAGCTAGTGGTGGAGGAGGTAATAGAAGAGGAGATGGAGCCGGAGGTAGTCGTGATAACGGAGGAAGAGGAGGAGGATTAAATCTGAATGAGTACGTTGAGGCATTGAAGAAGGACAAGCATGTTACTCAACCTGACCAAGAATATTTGGACGCGATATCCACTTCATCAGATCAATATGAGTACGACTCTAAGTACAGCAGTGATGATGGTGAGTGTGGCCAAAATTTATTGCCTACTGAGATAAAAACATTTACTGAATTTTTAGACACAAAAGATTATATTTTCAGATACAATAATAGTTGAATTTGAATCTTCTATAAGACATGAAAGGATCATAAAATGTTACCACTATATGGAAATATTTGTGCAATTGATATATTTTTGTTACATGTTAATAACCAAACAACTATTTTGCCCAAGATTTCCTACCCCACTCCCTCCCTTTCCATCTGAAGTAAGTTTGATCCTAGGACCATTGGACTTTGAACCAATTGTTTACCAATTAGCAAGTTCAGTCATCCAGTAACTATTTTGCCTAAGATTTCCTATTACCTCACTCCCCTCCCTTTCTATCTAAAGTAAGTTTGATCCTAGGACCATTGGACTTTGAACCAATTGTTTACCAATTAGCAAGTTCAGTCATCCAGTTGTTTACACATCCCTGTTTACACCAAGTAAACTACTGTGAGATTCAAGCATGAACAAATTGTAAAATGTAAACTTTTATTTTTTAGCAATCATAAGTTTTTGTTTGCAACTGAATGGACATGAATTTTAAAATATAGTATGTACATGTAGTAACATTATACCAAATGGTAATAATTATAAAAAAAATTGTAAAATATGTTGGCAAATCTGAATATTTGCTAATGTTACTTATTCTATCACACTCAGGTGGTGTTGCTGCTGGAGATGATGATGGTGCTGATATGGATGTGTCTGATGGCAATGGTGGTGGTAATGACCCTGGTAATGACCCTGGCAATGATCACAACGATGACGATGATGATGACGATGATGATGACGATGATGACCCCAATGGTGACGAACCTGGCAATGACGATGATGATCCTGACGATGATGACCCCAACGGTGACGATGATGGTAGTGAACCTGATCCCAGTGATGATGATGACGACAATGACGATGATGATGATGACCCCAGTGGCAGTGATGATGGTGGGTTCAGTGTTTATATCTTAGACAAAAAATGAGATTTCCCAGAGGCCTATATATATACTACACGTACTCAAAACTTTATATTTGTTGGCACATTTTAACCTTCTCCTGAAGTCAAAGTCAAAGTCTTTTTAAAAACTGTTTTAAACAAATTAGATGGTCAGTCAAGTCAACCAATTGTTTACAAATATCATTTTGAGGGAAAACTTCTAAGCTTCAGAATGAAAACAGTAAATAGATGCATTTCACTTGTCACTTGTATTCAAGCCGTCAGCCCAGATAGCGAAAGCTAAAGTAGTGAGTACTTTTTCAATGGATTTGTCAAGCAAAAATGTTTGACTTATTCAGAATGAAAACATAGAAATTTGAAGTAGCTTCAATATGTAACTGAATGTTCCCAAATTTATTGTTTTGTATCAAACACAGGTAGTAGTAGTGATGAGGATCTGGGTCTGGAGACAGTAGTACCAACCCATCAGATGCCAGTGAAGGCGAAGGTGACGGTGAAGATGACGGTGAAGATGACGTGGGGTCTGAATTTGAAGATGAAGAGAGGGAGAGTTCAGATAGTTCGGATGAGGAGATGGTGTTGCCACCTCAACGCCGGCGACAAAGACCTATCCGCACTTGGACGCTTGGCCGCTTGAAGACGACCTCTCATCGTACTCGGACTCCGACCATGACGAGGTGCCCGACCGGCATGGATGGAAGAAGCGTGGCAAGCCGCACTGGTTCGCCAATTTGAGGGAGCTGGGAATGGGCCCACCTACAATGCAACAGGCATGAGCCCAATGGATCATTTTTTGAAATTTTTTCCATTGGCCATAATGCAGTCAATAGTCAACTGGACCAACCAGGCCCTCAGAAGTGCCAATGAACCAAGGACAACGTTGGCAGAGATTAGAGCTTTCTTCGGAATCACACTAATGATGGGGCTCGTACCACTCAAGAGCCTTTATGACTATTGGTCTACAAGACGGGGGCTCAGAAATGAACTGATCTCTATAGTGATGACCCGGAAGCGGTACCTTCGCCTCTCCAAGTTTCTCACATGTAGGAATCCAGACGAAGATGCTGACAATTGGGCGAGGGTAACTCCTGAAGACAAGCAACATTACTTCCACCATACCAAGCGACACCCTCTATATAAAGTGCTGCCCGTCTGGGAAGAGGTTCTGAAACGTTGTGGGGACAACTTTAACCTGGGTAGAAACATCGCCATTGATGAAGCCATGATTCGATACAAAGGCTTCAAAGCATTCGTCAAAAAGTTCTTTATGCCAAGTAAACCAATCCGTGCGGGTTTCAAGGTGTACGCTCTCTGCGACTCTGCAACACATTACATGGCAAACTTCAACGTTCATCCCAGATATACCACCACAGTGTATAAAATCAGTAAAGACCTGATACGTCCAGTGTATAACAAATGTCACCATGTTTTTATGGACTCGTACTACACAGGTGTTAATCTGGCAAAGAAGTTGCTGCAGAGACGGACCTATATGACGGGCGCTATTATGAAGACCAGGAAAGGACTCCCGACGCAGTTTAACCTCGGCGACAAGAAGAACGGTTCTAGACGCAGAGCGGTGCACATGCGAAATTTCAAAAGACGCGTCGTGGCACAATGTATTTCAGGAAACAACACCACCTGTCCTACACCATGTGGAACGACAGCCGGCCAATGCACGTCTTATCGACTGGTCACCAAGCATGGCGAAACCGTCAAGAGGACTTCGTCCTGAGGACCTTCTCCTTGGATGGCATCCTTCCAAAGGAGAAGCACCAGGTTGCCGCTCCGAAGCAGGTGCTAGATTACATTGCCAACATGGGTGGAGTCGACCACAACGACCAGCTCCGTGCATATCATACGTGCAGCCGGAAGTCCAACATCTGGTGGAAGCAACTGGTCTATTTCCTGCTCGACATCTGCAGAGTGAATTCTTACATCTGTCACTCGTATGGACGGAGGAAAGCTATGCGGCAGCAAGACTTCATCCACGATGTCGTTGAAGGTCTCATAGACGGCTACGCCTACGGTCAAGACCATACCAGAAGGCACTACAGCAGCCGGCAAAATATGAGGGCGAGACCAGTGCCTGCGCACAACGGACCAATCCACCGCCTGGAGTTGCTGAAGGGCAAGAAGGAATGGGGCATTTCTTGCGTCGCTTGCAAAGGCGGCAGGAAGGGTCTGCGCTGGACGTCGTGGCAAACCAATAGTCACCAAGTGGGGATGCCGAGCGTGCGGGGCCCATTTCTGTCGTCTGAGCAAGAATCCGGAATGCTTTGCCAGCTACCACGGTGCGAGACGTCCTAATGCTGCCAACTAGATCCGTGCACCCACCCAGATGGACCTGCTTCAGATGGATCTTCAACCGGGCCCGCCTACTTCCACGGGCCCGTTACTTAAAACCACCACCCCACCAGTTTGATGGGTCTTGGCCCATGTTACGATCGATGCCAGACCCAATTGATAACTGGACCAATTTTGGCAATGGCGATGACTGACTGGTCTGAGCCACAATTTTTTTTTTTTTTTTTTTTGATATGTGAAAAGATGAAATATTTTATAAATTTTAGGGGGATATGTGAAAAATTAAAATATTTTATATGTAAAAATATTGCAAAGAAATAGCTTGTAGGTTTTACACAGCCGATTCTTAATTTTTAGGCCATGGAAGTATGGGGTGGTTGCTTTTCAGCCTATTCTGTTTTATTTTTTAGATTATATTTTCCAGCTTTTGAGCTGAACAAGCATTTCTTTGCATCATCAAAAAAATGGCAAGGATGAGATATACCGGAATGACAGAGTGGTTTGGCCAATGTCTATGATCGATGCCAAACCCAGATATAGTCACCGAGTAACTCTGAGCCATTTTTAAAATTCAGAAACATGTTGCCTGGCTTTTCAGCGAAATCAAATTTCTTTGGTATGAAATTTTTGCATGGCTTTTCAGCCTTGGTTTTTCTAATATAAATTTATGCAATTTTAGGGAGCTTTATGCCTATGGTTTTTCAGCCTAACGGCATGAGATACTTGCATCTGTGGCTTTTCAGCCTCGATGTACATGTATCTTGAATGTCTAAATTATAAATGTTTGTGCAAAAGTGAAGCCTGGCTTTTCAGCCAACCTAGGCTATAAATTCATAGTGATGTTCCCTATTCAAATTACTTTGACTTATGGCAATATTGTTTCTGAATGGGGGGGTGGGTGGGGATGGCAATGATGATAGGAAATTTCCCCACCTTGCAAGCTATACAGCGCTAGTCTGCTTGCATTGTAAATATCTGAGCCATCACTTCAACAACAAAAATGCTATGGTCCTACATACACTCAACCCCAAACTAAATCAATGTTACAGTCCTACATATTCAATGATCCCAAACAAAATGTACGCCTATGTTCATGACAATAAAATACAGGGCTATTGCTATATTCAAAACAAATAAATAGCTAAAAAATAAAATAATGGCCTTTATTCATAACAAACTAATAAAATTTGTGGTTAAAGTACTCCTGTCACAACACTCTCATGCTGAGCCCAAAATAATTAACAAAATGAGTTACAGATAAATAAAACAAAGAGCATGACTTTTGTTTTGGTCAATAGTATAATAGATAATGAAACTAAAACTAAAATGTGAAGTCTATAGTTGATTTGTAGTTGTCAGTGACCACTAGGATTGGTTAATGATTATGTCAGTCTCTGCCCTTTTGCTGCAGCTTAACAGCAAGATATTATGGTACATGATTGAAATACCACAAAACACCACACTTGAAAATAAGATTGAAAAGATCGATAGGCTTTAAAATTTTTAATTACCACAGCTAATTTGTTACAACATATATAAAAAACCAAATACCACCTATTTTTTACAAAGTGAGATTTTGTGAGATTTAGTTTTTGAGAGATTTAAAAAAAAATGAGATTTAGTGAGATTCAGTTATGACTTTACTTTTGTGCATTTTTTTTAGTGAGATTTTGTGAGAATTAGTTTTGTATGAATTAAAGTTTTAGTGAGATTTAGTGAGATTCAGTTAACATGTTTAAAATCAGTACAAATAAGATTTTGTGAGATTTGGTTAATAACATGCATTAATAAATTACATGTTATTTCAACATACACTCCACATCTCACAAAATCTCATTCCACTTTTTTAATGAGATTTAGTGAGATTTAGTTATTAACAGGCTTTGCAGATGGACATTTAGTGAGATTTTGTGAGACTTGGTTATTTACCAGGGTTTTTCCCCTTGTGTTCAGTTAGGCATATGTGCACAATAATAAGCCCTTTTGCATTATTTCAGAAAATTGCGACTGCGCATGCTCGATGCTCAGACATCGTCACACAGTTCTTCAACGAGAGATAAACACGAGGCTATAGTCTGTCCACATAGAAGTACAAAGTAAATAGACCTCGGAAACCCGAGGTATGAGAATAATCATTTCAATGCAATGCTTCTTTGGAGCGCCAACTGCTTCGCGATTTGTACTTGCCGAGCGCATCACGCTCTTTTACGCGTCACATTCGCGTATGACGCAAAGCATCGACCCCCGATGCCACAGATTTGGTTTGTACTTCAGGTGGACAGACTGTACAGTGCGTAAACTTGCAATGGTGGTGAATTTTGCACTTCCTTCAAAAACATATTTTTGTAAAACATATTTTATTTATTCCTACAATGATTATGTTAATATTTCCTGTGAAATACAAATAGTGTGAAGAAATGAAGACCAAACAGTCAGCGAAATTCTAGTACGAAACGTTTTTATGCAAACGTCAAAGTTCACCCCATTGAAAATGTACAGTAGCCATCGTGTTCATCTCCAAATATTACCCATGATCCCGCCCATGATCAGGGCTGTCAACTTTTTGGAATTGCTTGACGTGAGACAGAGCCGTACCAGGATTTATCGACTACAATGTTCTTTTTGACCCAGCCATGATTATTTGAGCCATGGCGCTTGAGAATCTGAAAAGCAGGGGGGGTAGGGACAACAAATTATTTTGACGATGCGTGAGATTTTAATCATTTTCCAGCATTTTGCGTGAGATTTACTACCTAGGTCAGGAGATTATACTACCTTGGCGTGAGACCGTGAGAAAGTGACCCAATGTGTCATTATGTGTGAGACTCACAGCCAATGCGTGAGAGTTGACAGCCCTGCCCATGATGCACCATGATCTGGAATTGCATGATTGCGAAAGGGCTTTATTAAAGGAGTATTTCGTGATCCTAGCATCCTCTTTTTATGACATTTTTTAGTTTTTATTCTCGAAAAAAGCTTATTTCCAAAATTTCAGTTGATTCCGATTTTATGTAACTTACGAGTTATGCATGATTATAATTATGTAGTACGAGGAACCCATACCGTAGTAGCTCTGCACAACGGTATAGGACGAAGTGTATATATACAAAAAGCTAGTGCAACGCAATTGCATGGTTTCAATTAGAGTTTGCACTAAACAATACAAGGCTCCTGTAGCTTAAATAGTTGAATGTTTGTCATAATATTAATTACACAGCTTCTTGTACTTCTTACCTAAACTTCTATGCTTGAAATTGTAATAAATACTCCATTATTTTATCCTGAATAAATAAAAACTCATTAGCACATGATCCAAGTCGGCGCACCAAAACTGAGATGGCACTTCAGTGCAAACTTAGATAGGGCATCACCAATTACGAAAATGTCACACCGATAAATGATGTGTGTGTTTGCCCGTTTTTCTAAGTTTGCGTTGCGAACTAGATAATATATGTATTCACTGCTCCATAGACAATGTGTTGTAATTTCGTTCTGGTGTAGACTCGCTTGCCAGTCCTATATACGCCGTACCTATGTATATTGAGGACTGGCTTACGCCATTTTGGATGTCAATGGGAAATACACACTTAACGATTTGCGCCAGTTAGAAACTTGAAAAAAAATCTTTAAAATTTCATCAATGTAGGGCCTATATAAAAGTGGTACCAACCGTGTTGTGCTTGCTAATTTAAGACTCGGTTGAAACAAAATTAAGGATCGAAAGCATTTTAGTGTCCAAAAGGCAAAATTATCGTCAAAGTTCTGCGAAATCGGCACCCTTGAAGGGTTCAGAATTGAATCGAACGAAAATATCCGATCTTTGCGATCAAAAACACAAAATTACAACTTTAAACATACTATTGGCAAAAGACATTATTACCAAACAATACAGAATAGAAAATTTGACATCATTTTCTCAAAATATTGAAAAAATTTGCTCACTAGACATCGAAAAAGTACGCAATCCAATTCCCGTTCAAACGCGTGGGAAACTGAAAGTGCGATAATCGTGACTATATTCTGGTGCACCAGAACGAAATTCAAATTTCACGATATTTTTGCTAAACGAATTAATCTGCAAGAAATATTTGGTACATAAACATTATGTAGCCTGAGGTATCCAGTGGTGTAAAAATCGCAACTTTTTTTGGGAAAAGTGGGGGGATGAGGCTGTGGATCACTATACTAGCAGTACGCTTAAATTTGTAATTTAAAAATCTGAATTCATATGCGTATATAGGACTGGCAAGCGAGTCTTCTCATACATATGAGGGAGGCACTAATACAGAAGAAGAAGAAGAAATAGATACAAACCTGATTTCCAAGGATCGACGGAACAATGGGCTGCAATTTGCCAACGTTGAACGTGCATGCACTCGTCGAGATCGACAACGATGAGTGACGCTCAGTGACGACGTTATTTTTTTGCGTTTGGCAAACCTCCGAAATGAACCAGTCCCAGACAACCAGTGTACACATTTATACAGAGATTATTAGTCTGCAATTTGCGTTCCTTCACATAATATTTGCCAGAAAATAGAAGAAACACAGATCCATGTGTTAGTTACCGAGATGCGAGAGTACTGTAGCAGTGCCGCACCGGAACCGGAACTGACTTGACCAGACTTGACCCGGAAGAGTGCACACCACTAAATAATCGTCTCATTGAAATACACGTGAAAGTAAAGAAAGTAAGTTTGTTTTCTACCTCATGTCCCGGGGGGTGGGCACTCCCATATATTGACATAGGCCTACATCATGTGCCCATGAAATGACCCCGTTATTTTTGGCAAATCCTACACCCGTACCCAATCCCGGACCCAATGACCCCGTTTTTTTTCAGTAGCCTAAAAAATACACTGAGTGACCCCCTTTTTGAACACGATATCTTTGCAAAACGAATTAATCTGCAAGAAATATTTTGTACATAAACATTATGTAGCCAGAGGTTTCCAGTGATATAAAAATCTCAACTTTTTTTGAGAAAAGTGGGGGATGAGGCTGTGGATCACGAAATGCCCCTTTAAAGCCATATTATAACATTTGCTGAGGAGGACGCCCTCACTGAATTTTTTTAATTCATTTTTTTACACGATTAAATTGTACTTTATTAAACCAATATAGCCTGCAAAAATCAAGACTCTATAATTAAAGACCGAATTAAAAAGACTAGTTTGCGTCTGACGTCAGGGCAAAGGCGCGACGTGATTGGTTACTGACCTGCGCAGTACGGCATTTTTGGTCTGGTTGACAGGACGTCATACGCAAACTAGTCTTTTCAATTCGGTCTTCAATTATAGGTGCTGTAGTTTTGTCAAAATCAGAGATTTTGAATAAAAGGCTGATTCAGCCCTTTATTATTACGATGGAATTGTTAGTCGAACGCATACACGATGTTCATAACACACAGTACTACGCGGCGTGCGCGACGGTGATATACACAACAAAGGGTCGTACCACAACATGACCGAAGGAGTGGTAGGTATTGGCGACATGTGCGCTGGTAGTAAATTCCAATTTTCTTTGCTTTGAAGTAGTTGTTCGGCTTAAAAATAAAAGGGATATATCTGACAGTAAAAGCTAACATTTTATGGCAAAGAAATGCTAATCTATTTTGTTTGAAAATGTTATAATATTGCTTTAACTTAAAAATATACTTAAATTGTATGATATATTATAAGACAACTAGGCCCTATTTGTATCTTAATGAAAGTGAAAAGGTGAAAGCCAATGTGAGTCCTGGGGGGGCACTCCAACTTTGGAGATGCGGACGCATACATGTATGTAGGGCTGTTAAGACCCCCTTTTTGGGCGAAAAATGCAAAGCATTTTTCGTCCTTATTGCGATGGGTTTTGGCATACTTATTTCCTCACAGCGTTGCAGAATAAAAATAAAATAATCGTGCTGTCTATGTGATCAGGAAACTACAGAGGCGATAGTGTACATTTAAATTTGTCATTACTACTTCATGTTGATATTCAAACAGTGCTATAAAGTTGTCTTACCAAGGAATGTGTTTGTATTAAAAGAAATAATTGTTTTACAACTTGGATGAACTAGAATTACTTTTATGCAAATCCGAAAATTGCAACAGATATTTTTCATTGCTTTAAGATTTAGCGGTATTGCCAGATTGTACGTACAGTTGGGCTACATTAATAGCCTCATTATAGTTTTATTGATACTGGCAAAATACTTGCCTGTATGTGCTTGTTGTTCTGCTTTTAATGATACTTTAAGCACACAGTCAATTAATTTATGTCAACATGACCTTTTCATGAGGCTGTGTTTATATAACTGAATTCATTTATACAAACACAACCTTCAGTAAATTAAAGAGAGAACTTAAGGGATTTGGAATGGGCGTTTCGATAGTATTTTTTGTGGGACATGAGAGCACATCAGACATTATGGAATTGCATTTCTAATACGAAGAATGTCTTTCTGATATCAAATAATTTTCATTTTTTGAAAATCACGATGTAATAGGCCTACAAATTTTATGACAAATTATTAAAATTTGATATTTTTCATATTTTGATATATAACAGTCTTCAAGTAAATTTTATAAATCTAATGACATATTCTTAAAGTGTATGTAGCTGCGAGGAAAAGCCGATCAATTGACAAATTTTGACCTTTCATATTGAAAATATGGACTTTTTTCCCAAAATTACCTAATTTTTTTTGTGTTTTGGGAAAAAGATCCATATCTTCAATACGAAAGGTCAAAATGTTCAATTTTTCGTCGGCTTTTTCATCCCACCTACATACACTTTAAGTAAAAATCATCATTTGCGAATTTCAAAAAATCAAAATTATTTTATATCAAAAGGAAATTCTTCGTATTCAGAATGCAATTCAACATGTCTGATGTGCTCTAATGTCCCACAATAAATACTGTCCGAACGTTCATACACCATCCCTTAAATGGGGAAACTTAGGCAGGCGATAAAGAGAAAATATATTTACTTTACCACTTATGGATCCTGTCAATTGAGACTTAATGTCTGTTAAGTGAGGGCTGTTATTTGAACAGTTATGGGATTACTTACGTTTATGAACATAGAGGATGTTACGCTTATGAACATGATTTTCAACATTGTTAAGGGGGTACTACACCCCTGTTGTGCCTATTTTTGCATTTTTCTCAAAAATTGTAGCACATTGGTAACAAGTAAGATATGTATATTATAGGGCAAGGACTACAACTACTGTACTGAAAATTCAGCAACTCAAAGCAAGTAGTTATTGATTTATTGATCAAATATTGGTTTTCCCTCATTTTTGACTGTTACTCCACAACTGTTGTCTGTTCTGTGCTGAAATAAAATTTCCAGTGCAGTAGTTGTAGTCATTGCCCCTATAATATACATATCTTACTTGTCCCCAATGCGCTATAATTTTGAGAAAAATGCAAAATGGGCACAAAATTGGGCAGGGTGTAGTACCCCTTAACAATATTGCTAGTATGTCAACAAATGAAAGTTCTGTAATTTGTTGAAATTCTTTAATACTAAATTATTTTGAATGTCATCAAATTGTTAATCTCTAGTCACATTTTCGATGTATTAACAACTAGCTATGTAGCAAAGACGTTAACTTCATGTACAAAACATTAACGCTCTTATTTTGTAAACATTGTATACCCATAGGCTACATTAATCAACAATAAATGTTCTGTATTATTGTTCCTTATTCGTTTGTAAACACTTTATTTCATAAACATAGGATACCCAAAGCTACTTATTATGCTAACAATGAACGTTCATTGACTGTTAGGCTAAGTAAACGTTACAGGATAATATGTATTCAAATTCTGCCTCAAGGTTCCTGCTTAAATTGTGTTCAAGAATCAACTAAGATTTATATGGCCCACCTTTTGCCAGTAAATAGGCTGTCATGAATTATCCAGTGTATTTTTATTATACGTGCCCGGTCTTATCACTTGGTACACAATAGCTCACCAATCTGAAAGCCTGTTTTAATCACAATGGTCAGAATTAAATAGCCAAAATGATTAGACAAATAGGCTACACTGTCCATACACTGAGTACAGTCTCTAGGCAAAATCATAGGCTAAGTACTCATTATGATCGATGCGAATTATAGAAACAGTTCAAACAAATAACTACACCTTTATCTTGACACTTCCTCATTTGTTCGCCCTGTTCCTTTTTAAAGGAATTTTTATTCAGCATCGCTGTCACCCAATTCCGGCCCAACGAACACATGCCCCGGGCACATGCCCTGTCACTCACCAACAAAGACCCCCTATTTTTCCACTTGATCTGTCACCCAAAGACCCTTACAGGTTCAATTTGAACAGCAACTTTTATTTATCACTGATTTTGTTACTTATTTTGAAAAAACAAAGCAAATTGAAGCCATTTAGAACTGGAAATTCGATTTTCGAGGCTTCTGTCACCCAAAGATTCCATTTAAAAAAATGTCAGGTTCTCATCCAATGACCCCATATTTTTTACATTTTGCTCTCACCGAATGCCAAAAATCACCTATATCCATTTCAAATTGAAGTGCCCCCCCCCTCCAGGATGTGAGTTGTTTTGAAAGAGTGATTGAAAAAGTTTTTCTGAAACATGAATTTATAAAAAAAAGATGATTGAGGCGCGCGGAGTGATATGGTGGTGTGCGCCCTAAATTAATTGGAAGACGGGCTGTTTGTAATTATCTGGCCTGTTGCGTTGAATTTTCCGTAAGAAAAATTTGTTTTTTCTCTTCTCCATTCCAATAGTTTCTGACAAATATCACGTGCAAGAACACATCTTATACTGCAATCTGTACACTGGTTTTTTCTAGAGGCCTGACGAGCAACAAAAACACATGCATGTAGTGTCATCAAGCTCGAGTGCACGTCAATTTTGCATGATTGGAAACAGGCTCACACAGTCGCACACAACAGGCCCGGGGGGGCCACTCAAATATAATGATGTAAGCATGCGTGACCAAAAAAACGCGTGAAAAGGGGTGTTTTTTCTTGGTTGGGCACGTTACGCGCGTGACGCGTTAAGGGGGTAAAAAACGGTGATTTTCATGAAAAGGGGTAGTTTTAAAATCGTTTGTAACGCATTTAGGGTACCATTTTAATCCGCTTTTTAAATCTGCTGAAACTCTGATTCCGAAAAAAGTTTATTCCAGTGCCGGAATTCCCCGTTCGTATGTTAAATGTTCACAGCATGCTCCAAACCTGAAGTGTCACTATGTTATGCAAATATATTTCATGACGTATTACATGTGATTTAACCATGGCCTCGTACTTCTATGTAAAATACCGTTTAGATAAAAAAAAAAACGTGCATATTAATTATAATTAATGACGTCATATAAAATTATGATGTTATATAGTTCAGTGGACAAACGGGGAGACGAAAATCCGGGACGAAAATATCATGTATTTCAAAAAGATTTTCAGGACCTATTATAGATTCCTCACATTATTTAGTACTCCTGCTGGTAGATTTGTGAGTTCCCCTCTGGATTACATTAGGAAATTATATTTGCAGTAGAAAGCATGAAAAGGGCACACGATACAGGGACACGATATTCAACTTTAGGTGCCGAATTCGGAACCAACTACGATGTGAATACTGCTTATAAACGTTGCCTCTGGATAAATTACGCTGTATATTGGTATTTTATATTCTCACAAAACTACTTTACGAGAATCCAATCAGATTCATGTAACAAGCTACGAATCTGAAGACCTCATATGGTAGGCCTAGTCTGAATTCATTGTGTCAGTATTTATATTTTGGTAGACTTTAGTGTTCAATGACAAGTTTGTAGGCTTACAAAAAATTGTTCAATTTATCAAAATCCATCAAAACTTGTAAAGTGGGTCAAATTTAGACAAAAACTTGTTTAGCGGGTCAAATTTAGACAAAACTTGTTTAGGGGATCAAAATTAGACAAAAACTTGTTTAGGGGGTCAAAATTAGACAAAAACTTGTTTAGGGGGTCAAATTTTTGAGAAAGTGCGCTAAAAACTTGCTTAGGGGGTCATTTTGCTCACAGAGGAAAACTTGTTTAGGGGGTGTTCAAAAAAATTTGGTCACGCATGCGTACACTCTCATATTTGAGTGGCCCCCCCGGGACAACAGGTAAAAAACTAAAATTAAAAAGTATAGAAAAATTACTTAATTCGTGTTATACTCTTTGCGTGGATGTGCATATCAACCCCAATTTTGAGGCAAAATCCCCCAAATTACATAAATTTCCACTTTTTATGGCAATTTTATGCAAAATTTGTCAATTTTGCCCCCTGAAATTGATTCACACTTTGCCCCCCCCCCATGCCCCCCCAAACAGTTACTGGTGCCGCCACTGCCACTGTTATACTAAAATGCAGTAAACCTTTGACGAGTGCGTATTGTAAGGATACATCGCGTATTTACTGCGTTGCACGCACTTGTCTCTGATTGGCTGCTAAGGCGATATGTTGTTGCTGAGTGGAAATTTAAGAATGAACTGTGCGCCGTACGCGTTGTTAGCGCCGAATTTGCAACATCACGGTAGTCGTGTCTCGTCAAAGGTTTGCTGCATTTGACTATAGTCACGGAGTAACAAGCATAGGTGAATGTTCCACGATGAACACAACTTCACAAAGTAGGTATACCATTCAGCAAATTAAACAGCGCACATCGTCATCATCCCTATATCTTCGTGTTAAAAATTGCTGTGATAGTAGGCCTACAGTGAATCCTCTCGTTTTTGTCTCGCTTGATAAGGCAGGAGACTATATCACTTTTCCGTATGTGTGTAGGGGTGTGTATGTATGTGTGTCCGTCCGGAGCTGTATCTGGGGAACCGTAAGACTTACGGCGACGCTACTTGGTGGGAGGAAGGGTATCCAAGTTTGCTCGGGGAAAAATATGCAAATTAACATAGCTAATTTGCATAATTTATGCGCAAATCAGCGCAAATTGATTGCGGAGTTTGTGGACAGACTATCTCAAGATCCGTCGGGCGCATGGTAACGAAATCTGGTGGCAGCTATGATACACATCTGCTGATCACCTGATTAGTTTTTCGGCGAAAAGTATGCGCATTTAGTTGTTAATTTGCATAATTTATGCGGAACGATTCTACAAATATGGTTGGAAATCTGAAGAAATCCGCCTTGTGGAGCTGTATCTGGGGGATTCGTAAGATCCCTAAGCCCTATGATGATGAAACGTGGTAGGGGGTAGTATGACCAGAGGATCTCAACCTGATTCGATTAGTACTACCTGGTATCGGTAGTGTAGGGTATCAAACTTCGAAAGCTTTAGCTGAGATTCTCGCACCAATTGTAGGGCAGACGGAGCACCACGTCACAATTCAAAATCGTTGGCCGAAGAGATTAGTGGTACATGTACATGTATATATATTGACGATGGAGACATTTTTAATTCTCATGATGTTGTATCATTATTCACAAACATACCCATAGACCAAGCGATAGCAGTCATCAAAACTAAGCTCATCAAAGATACATATACTTCATTACCCACATGCACAAAACTCACCGCAGAAGATATTATGGAACTTCTTGAGTTTATACTGACTACAACATATTTTTATTTCCGTGGAAATATTTATCGTCAGCGGTTCGGTGCAGCAATGGGCAGTCCTGTGAGTGCAATCGTCGCCAACCTCTACATGGAATGGTTGGAAGAACAAGCCATGGCCAGTGCCCCCTTGGACTGCAAGCCAAAGCTGTGGTGCCGTTATGTGGACGATATATTGGAAATCATCAAGAAAAACTCAACTGAAAAGCTCACCGATCACCTTAACTCAGTAGACCCATCAGGAAACATAAAATTCACATACAAAGAAGAAGTGGAAGGAAAGATACCCTTCTTAGATACACTCATTGTCAGAAAACAAGATGGCTCTACAAAACTACTGGTCTATCGCAAAAAACGCACACAGACCAATACTTAAACTTCGCATCCCAACATCCATTACATCAGAAACTGGGCGTAATCCGAACACTACTTGATAGAATGCAGAACGTAGTAACTGAAGAGGAAGATAAGAAAGAGGAAGAGGAAAGAATAAAGAAAGCGTTTTAAACAAACTGTGGTTATCCGACGATAAAAGGACTCTCAGAAAAACTGCAGCGAATCTTCTGGAAACACCGTATTGCCACTGCTATGAGGCCCCATAACACGCTAAGGAACCTACTTGTCCATCCAAAAGACAAAATTGAATCCAACAAGACTTGTGAAGTTGTATATAGTGTGGACTGCAAGGGATGTGACAAAACTTATATCGGTGAAACGGGAAGAGCATTCGGAACCAGATTAAAAGAACATCAGAAAGATGCAGAGAAACTAAAGAGCAGAACTTACACCAGAGCCAAAAGGAAAGAATCTCTTACAGAACAAAACAAATCCGCCATAACAGACCATATCGCACAAGAAAACCATGTTATTAACTGGGAGGGGCAAAAATAATCGACAAAGACTCAACGGGAGACTCAAATCAGTTCACTAGAAAAATCAGTGAAGCCATGTGGATCAGGAGGAGGGCAATAAAACCATGAATCGAGACATTGGGATGTATTCTCTGGATCACGTCTACGACTCGCTGCTAAACCAATCAAGAACCTGTGGGAATGAGCAGTGGCGTAGCCAGGATTTTGGAATCGAGGGGGCACAACTTGTAAATGTACCGACGGAAATATTTTGTGATTTGTTGACCCCAAATTTTTTTGCATGGTTTGAAAAAGTGAAGAGCAAAAAAAAAAAAAAAGGGATAATAGGCGTTTAATTCACAATTTTTCATCATTTTCTTTACAATTCGCCCCTTTTTCCTGTCACCCTGAGTGAAAATTAGTCTATTGTGAACGAATTTTTTTTTTCAACAAGGCCTTCCGTCTACCGACGGCCTTACATGTACCGACGGCCATGACGAGCGGGGGGGCACCTGGCCCCCCCACTGGCTACGCCACTGGGAATGAGAATACCAAGTCACATGGCGGGAAGTGCAGTGAGCCTGGACATCTGTGATCAAGATGACATAACCGGTCATCGAAAGCTCAGAAAGTGAGTACTATTTTACTGGATTTGCCTACCAAAATCTTTCCAAAAAATTACAAGTAACATTATTAAAAAACATGATTTTCCTTCATTTTCTCTACCCAGCGATAGCACATCCGGGACACCCGATGCCTGGCTCTCAACGAATCATGCGTGCTGTTACATAGTGAGTACGGTATGTATGAACTTATTGTTTATGTTATAATTTAACTAGGAGATACTATACAAGACGGATTTTTAACAAATTGGTGACGATAATAATATTTCATAATGTTCTGCACGATTTTGTTATTTTTGTACAAATGAGTCACCCCCCCCCCCCCATTTACCTCTATCCTCCAATGTGAACGGAGAGGTTAGTACAAATTTGAGTGAAGAAGACTGATACTTCGGAATACATTGGGTTTGTTTTACAACAAAAAGCAAGATAATTATTCTTTTACGTTATGTGTGTTCGTGACACTATTTGGGGCTGGTGAATGGTGATACCCAAATAGAATGAACAAACGTGCATAAGCATTGGTAAAAGGCCGCTTGACGCTTATAAGGCCAAAAAAAATTAATTGTTGTGTTGCCCTCAACCGCCCGACCCTAAATCCTGAAAAATCAGGGTCGGCATTTTTTTTTTTTGAATGATGATTTGTACAGATTTGTTCAAAAAATCAATGTTTTTCACTTAAAATTAATATTTTATTGAAAGACTAGTCTTCAATTGATGTCTAACAGGTATCCAGAAGTCAAAATTGACAAATGTTTCCTAATTGAAGAAGCATTATTTGATATTTGAGGGGATTTTTTAAAAAGCTGAAGGTTAGAAAAAAAAAAAAAAAAAAAAAAAAAAAAGATATCCGACCGTCCGACCCAACTTTCCCATTTTCCCACTTGAGGGCAACACAACAATATTTTTTTTTTTGGCCTAATGACAAACCTTGAAAATAATGAATAATGAAATAGTTAACTCATTATGAGCTGAAAAAATGGGCTTGTCTACTGTGGTTTATCAATGGGGTGGACTTGTCCAGCTGGGAGTGAAATGCCAAAGGGGGTAAATTATTACCAGTAATTAGGCCTGGATATATATCCTTTTTCATAGAGCAAGTGGATATACATTCTCAACTTATCCTGCACTGTTGGTATCTGAAATTATTGCCAAAGCAGAAGACACAAAGAAAGAACTCTTTGTGGCCTCCTATGTAAGAAAGGCATTTGATGTCATCCACCAAAATGGCATGCTGCACAAGCTTTTCTATTCTGGCCTGGATCCACCTTTGGAATGAATGTACTGGCAGGATGCTTCAAGTGAAGTCAAGTAAGAAGGTGAATAGTCAAGACCATTCCTGTTCAGACAACTTAAGGGATTGTCTTATTAACAGACTGCTGCAAATATTCATTTAAAGCCATAAATGTACGATCTTATAATATGAAATTGGTTAATTTTTTTCAAACCTGATTTTTTTTGCATATTTGTAATGTTTACACATGTCCCAACTTGCACCTAAATGGAATCGGCCAAATTTGTTGTCTTTGTAGGTCAACAGATAGAGCACAGTTGGACATATTATCATAATTTAAAAATTATGATAATATGTCCTCCCATAGAACTGCATGTTAAATGGCCAAAATAACCAGTGGGGTTTCTTTCACTTTACCTTGTTATTTCAACTTAAAATGGACAGCAACCCTTCCCGGCAGTTATTACTAATATTATTTCAAAATTTTGAATAAAGAATATTAAAATTAAAATTTGACGCAAATCGTACATTAAGGCTTTAATTAATGACTTGCTCAAGATGCTTGAAAATTCAGGTGTCGGAGCTTCAGTTGGCAACATAAATGTTGGATCGCCAAACATGCGCAGATGATGTTGTGCAGGCTGCAGGGTCCACGACGGACTTACAATTTATGCTTCAGGTGGTTGCAGACTATGCGGCTCAGCATAGATGCATAAATGCATCACATGCATTCTTATGTACATGTATCACACACATTTTGATGATTGATGAAAATAAAATATGAATGATGAAAATATGATTGATGAAAATGAATGAATGAAAGAAAACCATCTGATATAATTTCCAAAACTCGGCCTACTTATGTGTGGCAGGATTCACAGCCTTTTCAGCTTGGCAATGAAACACTCGGAATTGCCAAGGATTGTACACACCTTGGAATTCTCCGCTCTACCGAGAAGGGTCATAATACTCATATATGCAACTCATCAGGGATCGTATCCAATTAGCAAGAAGAACGACCTATGCTCTGATAGGTGTCAGCCTACATGTCAACAGTGGCGTTAAGTTACCCACTGATTTTGTAGTTACTGGCGGCTGGATGTTGTATTGTCCATGTGTCATCAAGTGACTTTTTTGTCGTGGTAGATAGAACTTTGATGTCTTCACCTTTTGGTGTTTTTTATTTACAGCCCAGCCTTACAGTACTACTTTAGTACTTTCACTTTTTCAGTATGCTTCATCCACAATGTTTTCACTAGCTGAGTGCACATATCGAGATTGAAGCTATTATTTATAGCGGTATACGGATACGAAACGTGTATTGTGAAAGTGCATATATAGCACTTTCTGACAAGTTACAACAAGTCACACATACAACTGGTCCGCTGGGTTTTCAGCAGGTAATGGTTGTGAGACCAGTGCCAAATTTGAGCCCTGATCAGAGCTCAGTCTTCAAATGATAGTCATATAACGTCCAATAGATAAATGACTGACTATCATTGAAGACAGCGTATCCTACATGTACAGTATCAACATCAAAAAAGAAAGCCTGTAGCCCAAAGCCTTAAATCATAACCCTTCTTACACCTTGCTAAGATTTATTTCTTTATATTTGTTTATAGACATC
The DNA here is from genome assembly GCF_039555335.1 of Amphiura filiformis. Lineage (NCBI taxonomy): Eukaryota > Metazoa > Echinodermata > Ophiuroidea > Amphilepidida > Amphiuridae > Amphiura > Amphiura filiformis. The sequence continues at coordinate 49,125,123 of NC_092644.1, read as the reverse complement.
ACACCAATTGCAATGGAGATGACTTCCAAGTTACAAACTTTTTGCTGTCATTACTGCAAACGCTGGTGGCACTGTTTTGATCAGTACAGAAAACACAAAAGAAGGCACCAGACAAGGCGTATGCATCGGGGGGTATTTCCTGTGCAGATAAAACAAACCGCTGGTCATAAACAAATTCAGTGTACTCAGAGTGTGAAAGGTTTTGTTGTGAAGACACATTTGACAAAACACATACATGTTTACTCCGGAGAGAAACCATTTCATTGTACAGAGTGTGGCAATTGTTTTGCATTTAAGTCACGATTGACACAACACAAACTCATTCACACTGGTGATAAACCATTCCAGTGCATGGAATGTGGCAAGTGTTTTAGATTGAAGTCTCAGTTGACACAACACACAATAGTTCACACTGGTGATAAACAATTTCAATGCATGGAGTGTGGCAAGTGTTTTACAAGGAAAAGAGTTTTGAAACAACACAAACTCATTCACACTGGTGATAAACCATTTCAGTGCATGCAATGTGGCAAGTGTTTTAGATTGAAGTGTCATTTGACACGACATACAAAACTTCACACTGGTGATAAACCATTTCAATGCATGGAGTCGACAAGTGTTTTACAGGGAAATCAGATTTGACACGACATAAACTCATTCACACTGGGGATAGACCATTCCGGTGCATGGAATGTGGCAAGTGTTTTAGATTGAAGACAAATTTGAAACGACACGCAATTGTTCACACTGGTGATAAACCATTTCAATGCATGGAGTGTGGCAAGTGGTTTACATTGCAATCAAATCTGACACAACACAAACTCATTCACACTGGGGATACACCATTCCAGTGCATGGAATGTGGCAAGTGTTTTAGATTGAAGTGTCATTTGACACGACATACTAAACTTCACACTGGTGATAAACCATTTCAATGCATGGAGTGCGACAAGTGTTTTACAAGGAAATCGGATTTGACACAACACAAACTCATTCACACTGGTGATAGGCCATTCCGGTGCATGGAATGTGACAAGTGTTTTAGATTGAAGACAAATTTGACACGACACGTAATTGTTCACACTGGTGATAAACCATTTCAATGCACAGAGTGTGGTACATATTTTGCAAGGAAAGGAGATTTGACACAACACAAGTTACGCATCCACTCCGGTGATAAACCCATTCCAGTGCATGGAATGTGGCAAATGTTATAGATTGAAGACAAAATTGAAACAGCACACAATAGTTCATGCTGGGGATAAACCATTTCACTGTACAGAGTGTGGTACATGTTTTGCAAGGAAAGGAGATTTGACTCAACACAAACGCATTCATACTGGTTATAAACCATTTCAATGCACAGAGTGTGGCAAGTATTTTGGAAGGAAAGGAGATTTGACAAAACACAAACTCATTCACACTGGTTAGAAACCATTTCATTGTACAGATTGTGACAAGTCTTTTGTATATAAATAAAATTTGACACAACACAAATGTGTTTACGCTGGTGAAAAACCATTTGGCAAGTGAAAATAGAGACCGAAGAGAGAATTGACATGTACAGCACACAATAGTTAACACTGGAGATAATATATTTCAATGCACAGAGTGTGGCAAGTGTTTTGCAAGGAAATCAGATTTGACAAAACAAACATATTCACACATTGAAGACTGAGTTCCACAGTCTGGGTGAGCGCGTATCTAAAATACAGGTTTACATTTACTGTCTAACATTATCTTGCTGATGCATGTCTTTCAGTTATATAGGGGCCATATGTAGAGTAATCTAGTTTTTTTTACAGAACAAAACACTATGAAGAAGAAGCATGTCCTACTCATTACATATTGCCATAACACATGCAACTTGCAATTCTCCGCATCACCAGTTCAGCAATCGCTACACTACCCATGTAATTTGTCAACTTTTTCAACTCCACGCATAAGTTTACTCTCAATGTTTTGATGTCAAACCATGGTCGTGATTAAAACCGTTATCACCTTCTGATCGTCAGAGAATTTACACGTCTTGTCAGAGTTAAACATGTTGTTGTAGTAATAGAGTTTGAGGCTAGTTTAACACATGGTAGTCTCGTTTCCATCTATTCAGCCACAAGCTTGATGACGCTCCTTTTTGTGAAACTGGTGGTGAATGAGATGAATGACACGCCGGAAGAAACTTGAATTTTAGTTGTCAGTCATGTATTGCCGTAATGTTTTAAATATTTTCTGCAAGCAGCATGACAAATTTTGCCGTAACTTTCCCCAGATCATCCCTATCATCCCCAGATCATGTACTTTACGACTGTCGGTGTATCACTACTTTATTTCTGTGGGCGCTCAAGAACAATACGCAGATCATCTTTGTCCAAGCCTTAGTGTTTAATAAGACAAGTTCTCAGTATTAGTTCTTCTGCCTATGGAAATCATGCCATTTTTAGACTTGTTAACACCTACATGGTTTTAACTGTCAACTCCGACTTCCAACTCACTTTTGAACACAGTGCTAGCTCACTCCTGGCTCGCTACAGACAGACCGACTACCCAGGGATCTGAGAGTGAACCAACATCCCTGGTCCAACTGCACTCCCTGGACCAAATAAAGCACATTAGAAATGTACTTTATCTGTACTTTATGGGTACTTTAGCCATACTTTATAGGTAATAAGAACATATAAAGTGTGCTTTAAATGTGCTTATTTTTCATATCCTGGAAAAACATTGTACTTTAAAGGTACTTTAAATGTGCTTTATATGACTTTAATTATGCTTTATGAATATTTTGATAAATATGTGTAATTTTTTATGCTTTAACTATACTTTATTTGGACTTAGTTTTTTTCCCAGTGTCAGTGAGTATACTTTAATTGTACTTATTTTGGACAAATTTTGAACATCAGTGTGTACTTTAAATATACTTTATCAGTACTTTATGTATACTTTACCTAGACTGATTTTCCTGGTGGTATTGTCAGCAGTGTAAGAGTACTTAAAATGTGCTTTTCAGTGTACTTTAAATGTACTTTAATGTGGTCATGTGATGTTTACATGTACGAGTCACATGACTACATTCTTCTAGATTTGAAAAATACGGCTTTTGTCTAACACACGCGTCACGTCACGTCACGTCACGTCACGTCACGTTGAAATGTTATCAAAAGTTCATAATAAATTGAAATGTTATCAAAAGTTCATAATAAATTATTAACTCCACAATTACCCTTATCTCCCTACGTGATAAATAGTCTGTGAAATAGTCCATGGAATTCCAGCTTTTCATCAATGCCGCAAAGCACAGCAAAGCTTCAATGAATAAAATAATCGGAAATGTTTCATGTATGGAAAGAGGAAAATGATTTTGAAACTAACAAATGTTTTGGTAAAAGTAACAGACATTTTGGAAGTTCACATTTACTTCGTTCTCCATGTTTTATGTGAACCGATTTTCATTGTGAAGATCGTCAGCGTGCCCCCTCGCTGGCTGCCAAATTAAGAGTAAATCAGGATGTGGTTGTGATTGTGTTTCAAAGTTTTGATATATTTTTTTCCATTTCAAATTATGAGTACAAGATGCGATTTTGTGCTAAACTCTCTCAAAGTTCGGGTGTTTTCATGTCATAAATTTTGTACAAGTTTTCTTTTTAAAAATGCATTCAAAAATAGCGGGTGCTCTGTATTTTTGCATGGACCATAAAATGGCATTTTTCAAAACATTTGCTCCAGACATGTTGACTGCATGTACATGTTTGAACATGTTTGCTCAATGCTCACCCTCGGTACATGTACGCCTTTTATCTTGTGCCGCTTCCATGAGTACCTGTGTGTCGTCACGTTACACAAAGACTTTTGATACATGCATGTTTACAGTCAGCGCGTCTCAAGTATGGTACAGCCACCACTTCAGCGTACACATCAGCTTGTTTATAAATTTCTGATTGACTGAAACAAATCCCTCGTGTTGTCGTGGTAAAGTAATTGTTTTTATTATAGCGAACATTTGCAGTAAAGCTAGCTTTGAGATGGTGTATTTTATCATGATCGCCGATTTATTTAACCATGCGACACATGTGCATAATACAAGCGTGGCGCCTTGAGTGTTTGTTTAGAAAGCAAAGTACATGTTGATTTTTGTGATGAATATTTTTTTGTGTATTTCAAAAATTTTCAAAGTTGACATTACATGCTTTAGAAAATGTTCCATTTCACAACTGGGTATCTTGCTTGCCTTCACTGGTTGACAAGAATCCCTTTTGCTCATTCATTGTTGCTAGTGTAGACTGTGTAGTAGATTTAATGACCTAAATTCAAAAATATTGTTTCCCCTTTCAAAACCAAACCATTTTTGGGGTGGCGCATGCATGTTTAGGCATTCTTCTGGTAAATTTTTTTCCATGCATGGCTCTCATGTTTAAGCAGTATATGTTTGAGTACTTCATGTTTTCCTCGGACTGATCACCCAAGGAACACGTGTTTACCCTCTCAGGTTCCATGGACTCTTCCACGGACTATTTATCACGTAGGGCGATAAGGGTAATTGTGGAGTTAATAATTTATTATGAACTTTTGATAACATTTCAACGTGACGCGACGTGACGCGACGTGACGTGACGTGACGTGACGTGACGCGTGTGTTAGACAAAAGCCAAAAATACCAACGGCCATCTTGTGGCAGTTGTGCTAAGGTTGTATATTGCAATGGATGTATAAAACTATTCATATTTATATAAAATGAAGGATCGACTTAATGGACTTACAAATACAGGCTTGATTACAGGAGATAGTTACTGGTAATGTATGCTTGTGAACACAATTGTGTTACCAACACTTTGAGAATTAGCTCCATGAATGTGGTAAGCTTATAAAGCTTATAATTATAACCTTACTGGTGCATGATGTATACTGAATATACTTGTTTTGGTATAAAGTATAATTAAAGCACAGTACTTTAAATATGCTTGTTTGGTATAAAGTACAATTAAAGTACAGTACTTTAAATGTGCTTTTTTTAGTATGCTTTAAATGTACTTTTCTAGTCATTGTGCTTTATTTGTACTTTAAAGGTACTTTATCATCGTTCCAAATGTCGCACATTGGAGTGTTGTTTAGAAAGCATATTTAAAGTACAGTGCTTTAAATATACTTGTTTTGGTATGAAGTATCAATTAAAGCACAGTACTTTAAATATGCTTGTTTGGTATAAAGTACAATTAAAGTACAGTACTTTAAATGTGCTTTTTTCAGTATGCTTTAAATGTACTTTTCTGGTCATTGTGCTTTATTTGTACTTTAAAGGTACTTTATCGTCGTTCCAAATGTCGCACATTGGAGTGTTGTTTAGAAAGCATATTTAAAGTACAGTGCTTTAAATATACTTGTTTTGGTCCAGGGCTCTCACTGTCCGTGCATCCTACTTTTAAATGGCATGTTTCTTAGGAGAGGGCAGTATACTGAAAGAACATGTGGGCTATACTGGAATTATCCAGAGTCTAAATAATTGTCGACACATCAATTTCCTTCTAATCTGAACTGTATCTGAACTGTCAATCCAGGTACTTCTTATTATATATGGAGGTTTATTACAATACCTTGCTAAGATAGTATTTATTTCTTGATATTTGTTTATAGATAAGATATCACATCATTTGAAATGAAGACGACTTCCAAGTTACAAACTTTCTGCTGTTATTACTGCAAACGATGGTGGCACTGTTTTGATCAGTACAGAAAACACAAAAGAAGACACAAGACAAGGCACATGCATCGGGGGATATTTCCTGTGCAGATAAAACAAACCGCTGGTCATAAACGAATTCAGTGCACTCAGAGTGGGAAAGGAATTGTCGTGAAGACACATTTGGCAAAACAAATACACGTTTACTCCGGAGAGAGACCATTTCATTGTACAGAGTGTGACAGGTGTTTTGCATTTAAATCACAATTGACACAACACAAACGCATTCACACTGGTGATAAACCATTCCAGTGCATGGAATGTGGCAAGTGTTTTAGATTGAAGGATCAGTTGGCACAACACACGATAGTTCACACTGGTGATAAACAATTTCAATGCATGGAGTGTAGCAAGTGTTTTACAAGGAAAAGAGTTTTGAAACAACACAAACTCATTCACACTGGTGATAAACCATTTCAGTGCATGCAATGTGGCAAGTGTTTTAGATTGAAGTGTCATTTGACACGACACACAGTAGTTCACACTGGTGATAAATCATTTCAATGCACAGAGTGTGACAAGTGTTTTGCTTTGAAATCAAATCTCACACAACACAAACGCATTCACACTGGTGATAAACCATTTCAGTGCATGGATTGTGGCAAGTGTTTTAGAGAGAAGTCTCATTTCACACGACATACAATACTTCACACTGGTGAATGTGATAAATGCATGGAGTGTGGCAAGTGTTTTACAAGGAAATCACATTTGACACAACACAAACTCATTCACACCGGTGATAAACCATTCCAGTGCATGGAATGTAGCAAGTGTTTTGCAAGGAAAGGAGATTTGACACAACACAAACTCATTCACACTGGTGAAAAACCATTTCAATGCACAGAGTGTGGCAAGTATTTTGCAAGGAAATCAGAGTTGACACAACACAAACACATTCACACTGGTGAAAAACCATTTCATTGTATAAATTGTGGCAAGTCTTTTGTATTTAAATCAAATTTGACACAACACAAATGTAAACATCTCAAAAAAAAGTAACTAACCCCCCTTAAATAATGGCCATTATTCAAAAAGGGGCTATTGTATTTCAAATCTGTAAAATGCGTTGGAAGCAGAATTTATTTCTGCGCATTTTAACACTTCATTTGATACGATAGCCCAGAAAACAATAAAACACTGATGGTCAATTTAATGTAGTCAGGTCCAGATTTGGAAGTTGCACTTTACATACAAATTTTTACAATACAAAAACACTCAGATATCATTACACAGATTTCCTTCCATTACACTGCATGAATACAAAATCAATAAAATTTACTGCAACTTTCAAATCTTGGGTTACATTGATTTAAATGTACGCTGTGACGTCAATATTTAGTCAATTGCTATAATTTTTCAGATTTGTAATACAATTACCCATTTTTGAATAATGGTCATTTATTTAAGGGATCTGGAATGAGCGTTTTGAGCATTTCGATAGTATTTTTGTGGGACATGAGAGCACATCAGACATATCGAATTGCATTCTGAATCTGATATGTCTTTCTGATATCAAATAATTTTCATTTTTGAAATTCACAATATAATACAAATTTTATGACAAATTATTAAAATTTGATATTTTCCACATTTTTGATATACATTGTATAACAGTCCTCAAGTAAAATTTAATACATTAAATACTATCCAAACGTTCATACCCCATCCCTTAAGGGAGGTTAGTTATTTTTTTGAGATGTTTATGTACGTTGGTAAAAAAAACATTTGACAAGTGAAAATACAGACCGAAGAGAGTACCTGTCACGGCCCTGCAAGGTTCTAACGCTTCTAAGTGTTCATAGTTCTGGTCGCTGGGGTTCAAATCCCAGCAGAGGCATGGAATCCTACGTAATATGTATCATGCTTGCTTCCATCTAGCGATCAATAACCTGAATAACGATTGTGTAATTCAATTCAATGCACAAGCTCATACACATGTGGTTCTTTGATCAATCGCACAATAACCTGTGATCAATAATGAACGTTGGTCAAAAGACGAGCTTACTGAAGTGAAAAATTATGTACATGCAGATTCATCATTTATGCATATTGCCTTGAAAATCATAAAAAGCGATTGCTTGATCAACCCAAATGATTTTATTAGCGTTATTTTTTCTTCCCTCTTTTTCTTTTCTTCTTTCCCCTTTCTCTTCTTCCCTCTTTTTCCCCTTTTTTCTCTTCTCCTTCCCCTTTTTTCTTCCCTCTTTTTCTCTCCTTCCCCCCTTTTCCCCTTCCCAATTTTTTTTCTCTTCTTCCCAGTTTTTTTGTGTCCGGGGCAGCTTGCCCCCAGCTTAAAACTTACCATATTGACCAGGTAAATCTAACTGAAGGAATTAAAATGATAAACAGATTTTTTTCTCAAAATCACTTCCCATGGACTTGGGTGGGTTTTGAATTCATTGCACCAAAATTACTTCATTCATCATTTTCAGATTAGATGTCCTGTTGACCTAAGAACTTGCAATTCCCCGCATCACCAATTCAGCAATCGCTACACTAACTTCTACCCATGTAATTTGTGAAGTTTTTTCAGCTCCACATACATACATACAAGTCAATGTTTTGATATCAAACCAAGATGGCGTCATTGCGATTAAAACTGATCACCCTTACCATACAAAACTGCATAATATGCAGAGACATCTTTATGCAGTCAAAGACAAACGACTACTTAATGCAGTTATGTCTTTGAATGAATATAAAAAGCAGTCGGAGACATTTCAAATAGGCAGTTGCTGTTAAATTATGCAGTCATATGTAGTCGAGCATAGGAAAACAAGTTGTCAAAGACAATTTCAAAGTACCGGGTATATGCAGTTCTATGGAAGGCAAAATATGCAGTATTTTAGTGTACTTGCCCTGCACTAGAAGTTATGTCGTTCCACTGAAATGCACATTGATCATCATAAAGACCTGGAGTTTTACATCATGTTATAATCACTCATCATTTAGTGTCTTTGAAAAGAGTTCCTCCTGCTTAAAATGTTAAATGCAGGGCAACACTTTCAAATATAGTGAATACTAGGGTGCATCAGAGCAGAGGTGACATCCCGCTATCTCTAAGGTCCGCTATCTCTAAGGTTCGCTATCTCTAAGGTTCGCTATCACTAACGTGTAAAGTCTATGGAGATCAGAATCCCGCTATCTCTAATAGAGAAAAAGGTTCGCTATACCTAAAAAGAGGTCCGCTACTTCTAAGGTTCGATATCACTAATTTAGAATAAGGTTCGCTAGTTCTATTAAAGGTTTGATATCACTAATTTTAAATAAGGTTCGCTATCACTAATTTAAATTAAGGTTCGCTATCACTAATTTTGAATAAGGTCCGCTATCACTAATTTATTGAAGGTTCGCTATCTCTAAGGTTCGTTATCACTAATTCCAATAAAGGTCCGCTATACCTAAGGTTCGCTATCACTAATTTTGTTTCAGGTTCGCTATCCCTAATTAATTAAGGTTCGCTATCTCTAAGGTTCGTTATCACTAATTTCGATTTAAGGTTCGCTATACCTAAGGTTCGTTATCACTATAAATCTTAAATAAGGTCCACTATCTCTAATTTTAAATAAGGTCCGCTATCTCTAATTTCAAATAAGGTCCGCTATCTCTAATTTTAAATAAGGACCGCTATAGCGAACCTTATTTAAAATTAGAGATAGCGAACCTTATTTAAAATTTGAGATAGCGAACCTTATTTAAAATTAGAGATAGCAAACCTTATTTGAAATTAGTGATAGCGAACCTTAGAGATAGCGAACCTTAGAGATAGCGAACCTTAGAGATAGCGGACCTTATTTAAAATTAGAGATAGCGAACCTTAGGGATACCGGGATTGTTAAAATTAGAGATAGCGGACCTTATTTTAAATTAGTGATAGCGAACCTTAGAGATAGCTTGAACCTTCAATAAATTAGTGATAGCGGACCTTATTTAAAATTAGAGATAGCGAACCTTATTTAAAATTAGTGATATCGAACCTTAGAAATACCGAACCTTTTTCAAAATTAGTGATATCGAACCTTAGGTATAGCGGACCTTTTTCGTAATTAGTGATAACGAACCTTAGAGATAGCGAACCTTTGAGATAGCGAACCTTAGAGATAGCGAACCGTAACCGCATCAGATGCCCCTCATGTCAATGGATTCATCTGTCCCTAGTCTTAAAATGTTCCTATTGTCACAAAACTAACATGTGCCAAGTTTGAATTAATTCGGAGGTCGTCCTGATGGGCCACCGAGAGCCTAAAGTTACAATGTGTGTTCCTATGTAGTAAAGTTTGTTGACCCCTGTACAATTCCAATTAGAAGCCGATCGAACAATTGATAGCTGCCATATCAAAACCGTTTGGATTTAGAATATGTATTAGAACATGTATTTCAACTTTTTCGGTGTTGATGGAAATCATAAGTAGTCAACTGAATATTTAGAGTTATAGTTGACTGCATAATTTAAGTCTTCAAATATGCAGTCGACCTTTTTACTTTTTAGGGCGTAATATATAGAAACAGTGCCCTAATATCTGTGCCAAAAATCACTTGTCCCTCCCTTTTTGACTTCCAAAAATCGCTTGATCCCCCCCTCTTTCGACCTCCCAAAAATATTTGCCCCCTCCTTTTGGTCTGCCAAAAAATCTCTGCCCCCCCTAAAATTCACCACCCTTTAATTTAGCAATCTTTGAGCATTATTGTTGGGTTCTGTCTGTGCTTATTCCCAGATGTAACAATAAATAATGGGAATCCTAATTATCCTACATCTACAGTAGGAATACCCGCGGATGCACTGAGTGCGGGGACCGGGGTACAGTATCAACATCAAAAAAGAAGTCCAGTATATACCAGGGTTTAATGTTCATCCCCCCAGCTCTACCAAACCAACTTTTTTTGCATCCTTTTATATGGTCCTATAACATATTCAAGATGTTATGAACAAAATATAATTACCCGCACTCGCCATATATTCAAGGTCAAAGGTCAACACTGGTCAAATTTCAAAGTTGCTCAAATCTTATTAAAGGGCAGGTCTATAGCAAAAACAACATCATATCATTGGCAAGATATAAATATTATGAGGACAATGAAAATGACTCCTTTTTGAGAAAATAAGGCGTTTAAAATTGATATTCCGCAAAAAACCAACTTAAGCGGTGAGTTCATAAAACGAGACAGATTTGGCCTATAAACCGGTGACGTCATGAAATGAGATGTGCCCGCTGTGAGAAAAGGGACTATAAACGCTCTCAATGGACAGAACGTATACTGTTGCTGTTCACAGAAAAAAATTCCAAATTAAATATTACAAATTTCATGGTTTTTAAACATATGGATAAAATCAGCCGCTTCTTTTTTATATACAGTAAGCCAAAAAATTAAGGTACCAGTTATGTTCACCCCTGTATATCATAAATAAAGACAAATATGTCCAAATTAAAACTAGCAGCCAAGACCTGTACTCTTTAGCTCTGATTTAAGACCTTACTTGTTGCACTTTTGTGTTCTAATCAATGAAAGCACAACGCTGGTTTTAACGTGCTAATCAATGGAAGCGCTGCGCTAGTTCTCTTGTTCACGAACGCTTTGTTTACAAATCAATAGGGCATTTAACGCAGCAAACTGCAACTTTTACATTGGTATCTTCCTTGGGTTTTGGGGTCGCCGTGTCTTTATTTCTTGAACAATTTCAACGAATGAGGGCTTATCTGTCTTTGTTTTTTGGATATACAACAGGTGAACATAACATGGTACCTGAATTTTTTTGCTTACTGTATTAGACAATTGTGATATTATACAATTCATATGTATATCAATATCATGAGAAATATTAGGCCTAAAAAATAAATACATAATTTAAGCTTAGAATTTCATCTGAGACTAGCATACGCGTGTTAGTCCACAAACTCATGTATCTGATTTCCCTGTATATTGCAATGCTATAGTTTCAGTTGGATGAAGCAAACGCATAGTAACAATTACTGTGTGGGCATGTTCCCGAAAGAGAACAATAGCGTGCATATTGTTATGCAGCATTGTTATGGTAAGTGATAGTACAACTCATTTTTGCTAATGTCAAACTTGTCAAAGTGATTGTGATTGTATGATGAGAGTGGCCGCTTCATTTACCTACGTCATCAGTCAAACGGGGGAGAACATGCCCTAGCAGAAATTCTATACAGCAAGAAGTGTATCAAAAGTGTATCAAAGTGTATTAAAACTGCATCAAACAGCAATTTAATACAGTTTTGATATACAAAGGGTGTATTGAAAATGTATCAACTGAAAATATAAGGTATCAAAACTGTATCAAATACCACCTAACTGTATCAAAAATGTATCAAAAGTGTATCAAATTTGAACTTAGTTAATTTTGGCCATGCTTGTGGTGTATCAAAAGTGTATCAAATTGAACTTTGCAGTTTTTCAGTGTATGTAAAGTGTATCAAAGTGAACTTTTTGGTGCTAGATGTATATCAAAAGTGTATCAAATTGGACTTAGTCAAATTCTGGCTGCATACAGTGTATCAAAAGTGTATTAAATTGGACTTTGCCTGTTTTTTAGTGTATGTAAAGTGTATCAAATTGAACTTAGTTAATTTTTGGTGTCTAGAGGTATATCAAAAGTGTATCAAATTGGACTTAGTCAAATTCTGGCTGCATACAGTGTATCAAAAGTGTATTAAATTGGACTTTGCCTGTTTTTTAGTGTATCAAAAGCGTATTAAATTGGACTTAGTTTATTTTGGGTGGCTAGAGGTATATCAAAAGTGTATCAAATTGGGCTTTCATAAACTGACCTTTTGTAGTGTATCAAAACTGTATCAATAACTGATCACATGTCTAGATAATGACTCATCATTTTCAAATTTGCCCATGTGGCATGTATGCAGTTAACACCAGGATTTGCATTTGGAAATGTACTGTATTTTAGAGCAAATTATGGTGTTTTATTTATCATGATGACGATACAAACATGCTTGTAGACTGCACATTAGGTTACAATGTAGTTGTAATCAGGGACTGTGATTAAAGAGGAAATATCTGACTTTGTTCTGATAAGGTAAGCTTACTATATATTATATATAGGGCCTCAATGTATATGTATTAAGCATGAATATAGCACATGCCTGTATAGTAGATGTTATTGGTAGCCTTTTTGTCTCTTTATTGAGGGTAACAACTTCAGTGACAAGCACTGCATTCCAAGCAGGCCTTCTGATATATGTATGTTCCATTTTGGTTGGGTTTTGCTTCTTTTTTGCAAGTCTTTCTCACACATTTATCCTATTATTGTAATTTTGAGCGTTGATAGGGAAAGTGCATTGAGCTGCTCCGTGATGGGGAAAGTGCTAGAGGTCAGCATTAGCAGTAGAGGGCAGTGTTGAATTTGAGCTTGATTAGACTAATTTCAAAATTTGACCTTTGACCCCTTCACTTTGGGGTCATTAATGTTTGCAAATATGTTTAGATCATGTACGGATAATTCTTGTTGAATTTGAGCTTGATTGGACCAATTTTGAAATTTGAAAAACTATCAAAAGTGTATAAAAAACTGTATCAAAAGTGTATCAAAACTGTATCAAAAGTGTATCAAAAACTGTATCAAAAGTGTATCAAAAAACTATCAAAAGTGTATCAAAAAACTATCAAAAGTGTATAAAAAACTGTATCAAAAGTGTATCAAAAAACTATATCAAAGGTGTATCAAATGGCATGTATCAAAAATAGGGCGGTCCAGCTGGCCAGCATTAGAATTGGAACGCTGATTTGATACAGTGACATATTTGATACACTTTTGATATAATTATGTATAAAATGTGTATAAAATGAAAGGATAAGAATTTCAATGCTAATTTGATACAGTTTAAAATTGGCATGCTGATTTCATACAGTGACATATTTGATACACTTTTGATATAATTATGTATGAAATGTGTATGAAATGAAAGGATCAAAATTTCAACGCTAATTTGATACAGTTTAAATTGGAACGCTGATTTGATACAGTAACATATTCGATACACTTTTGATATAAATTATGTATGAAATGTGTATGAAATGAAAGGATAAAAATGTCAACGCTAATTTGATACAGTTTAAATTGGAACCCTGATTTGATACAGTTACATATTTCATACACTTTTGATATAATTATGTATGAAATGTGTATGAAATGAAAGGATAAAAATTTCAACGCTAATTTGATACAGTTTAAATTGGAACCCTCATTTGATACAGTAACATATTCGATACACTTTTGATATAAATTATGTATGAAATGTGTATGAAATGAAAGGATAAAAATTTGAACGCTAATTTGATACAGTTTAAATTGGAACCCTGATTTGATACAGTAACATATTCGATACACTTTTGATATAAATTATGTATGAAATGTGTATGAAATGAAAGGATAAAAATTTGAGCATAAATTTGATACAGTTTAAATTGGAACCCTCATTTGATACAGTAACATATTCGATACACTTTTGATATAAATGATGTATGAAATGTGTATGAAATGAAAGGATAAAAATTTGAACGCTAATTTGATACAGTTTAAATTGGAACCCTGATTTGATACAGTAACATATTCAATACACTTTTGATATAAATTATGAATGAAATGTGTATGAAATGAAAGGATAAAATTTCAATGCTAATTTGATACAGTTTAAATTGGAACCCTCATTTGATACAGTAACATATTTGATACACTTTTGATATAAATTATGTATGAAATGTGTATGAAATGAAAGGATAAAAATTTGAACGCTAATTTGATACAGTTTAAATTGGAACCCTGATTTGATACAGTTACTTATTTGATACACTTTTGATATAATTATGTATCAAATATGTATGAAATGAAAGGATACATTTCATTTGATACTTTTTTGATACATTATCTTGGCATTTGATACACTTTTGATATGTATAAAATGTGTATGCAATGTTAATTTGATACAGTTTTGATACATAAAAGTGTATGAAATGAGGGTTCCAATTCAAAGCCTTTTATTTCATACATTTTTCATACGTATCAAAAGTGGTGTATCAAAAGTGTATCAAATTTCAGCCAGGGTGTACGCTTCAAACGGGGGAAGAATACGTACAAGGCTGAACTTTACCCCACACAATTTCTCCTTTTTCAGTGACATAAAAATCTCAACTTTTTTTTGAGAAAAGTGGGGGATGAGGTTGTGGATCCCGAAATGCCCTTTTAAAAGGCACAATAAATTATTTCTTTCATTTCAAGGATTCAGAAAAAGTGCATCCTACTTTTAAATGGCATATGTTTCTTAGGAGAGGGCAGTATACTGAAAGAACACGTGGGCTATACTGGAATTATCCAGAGTCTAAATAATTGTCGACACACCAATTTCCTTCTAATCTGAACTGTATCTGAACTGTCAATCCAGGTACTTCTTATTATATATGGAGGTTTATTACAATACCTTGCTAAGATAGTATTTATTTCTTGTATTTGTTTATAGATAAGATATCACATCATTTGAAATGAAGACGACTTCCAAGTTACAGACTTTCTGCTGTCATTACTGCAACCGATGGTGGCACTGTTTTGATCAGTACAGAAAACACAAAAGAAGACATCAGACAAGGCGTATGCATCGGGGGATATTTCCTGTGCAGATACAACAAACCGCTGGTCATAAACGAATTCAGTGCACTCGGAGTAGGAAAGGAATTGTTGCAAAGACACATTTGGCAAAACAAATACACGTTTACTCTGGAGAGAGACCATTTCATTGTACAGAGTGTGACAGGTGTTTTGCATTTAAATCACAATTGACACAACACAAACGCATTCACACTGGTGATAAACCATTCCAGTGCATGGAATGTGGCAAGTGTTTTAGATTGAAGGATCAGTTGGCACAACACACGATAGTTCACACTGGTGATAAACAATTTCAATGCATGGAGTGTGGCAAGTGTTTTACAAGGAAAAGAGTTTTGAAACAACACAAACTCATTCACACTGGTGATAAACCATTTCAGTGCATGGAATGTGGCAAGTGTTTTAGATTGAAGTGTCATTTGACACGACACGCAGTAGTTCACACTGGTGATAAACCATTTCAATGTCCAGAGTGTGGCAAGTGTTTTGCAAGGAAATCACATTTGACACATCACAGACGCATTCACACTGGTGGTAAACCATTTCAGTGCATGAAATGTGGCAAGTGTTTTAGATTGAAGTCTTATTTGACACGACATACAATACTTTACACTTGTGATAAATGCATGGAGTGTGGCAAGTGTTTTATAAGGAAATCAGATTTGACAAAGCATAAATTCATTCACACTGGTGATAGACCATTCCAGTGCATGGAATGTGGCAAGTGTTTTGCAAGGAAAGTAGATTTGACACAACACAAAGTCATTCACACTGGTGAAAAACCATTTAAATGCACAGAGTGTGGCAAGTATTTTGCAAGGAAAGCAGATTTGACACGTCACAAACTCATTCACACTGGTGAAAAACCATTTCATTGTATAAATTGTGACAAGTCTTTTGTATATAAATCAAATTTGACACAACACAAATGTAAACATCTCAAAAAAGTAACTAACCCCCTTAAATAATGGCCATTATTCAAAAGGGTTATTGTATTTCAAATCTGTAAAATGCATTGGAAGCAGAATTAATTCTGCGCATTTTAACACCTCATTTGATACGATAGCCCAGAAAACAATAAAACACCGGTCAATTTAATGTAGTGAGGTCCAGATTTGAAAGTTGTACTATACAAATTTTTACAATACAAAAATACTAAGATATCATTACACAGATTTCCTTCCATTACACTGAATACAAAATCAATAACTGCAACTTTCAAATCTTGGGTTACATTGATTTATTGTGATGTCAATATTTAGTCAATTGCACAGAGTGTGACAAGTGTTTTGCATTGCAATCAAATCTGACACAACACAAACGCATTCACACTGGTGATAAACCATTTCAGTGCACGCAATGTGGCAAGTGTTTTAGATTGAAGTCTCTTTTGACACGACATACAATACTTTACACCAGGGGCGTCTATTCTTCCGTTAATCGCCCCCAAACGGGAGGGAATAATTTTACCCCTTTGGGGAAGAATTTTGCATTTTGAAAAAGAAAAAAATATAGAGGGAAAACAGAAGAAAGTCAACAGGATTCAAGGAATATTAAAAATAAAATTAACTAATTTGGGGAAAATGTATAACTGGAACATGTATTATTGTGCTTATAAAATGGCTATTTTTGGAATGAAATAGATGGTCACTGGCTGGTAGTGACTGCTCTACAGGGTAGGTGAATTCATCTAGTGTCATTTAGGGAAGGATTATAATGGGTACATAGCATTAGCATACATGTAGTGGTCCCTTGGCTTTTACCCATTCCCAGATTGTCCCAAAAACAATTATTTTGAGGGAATTAACCATGGAATTAGCATAAAACAGGGAAAAGTTGGGACAGTAATATTATTCTTCCCTGCCTGGGCAATAGTGACTAGTGGAAATCTGCCTATCTAGGGAAGCATTGGGATTCTAAGGGAAGACAGAACCATCAATTAGTTAACAGCTCTATTGTCCAAGTTTATCTTCCCTTTTAAACCTCAGCTTCAGATGCAAATCCTTGATTATCCTTCCCTAGGCCTAGATGCAATAGTTCAGTGGCAATCTCCAAACTCTGCTACAGAAGAATTTTAATTCCAAGGCTTTATAAATCAGGGGCATGTGAGTCACCACATATAAAGAGCTGAAAATACTGAAAACAGTTAGCAAAAAGCTCAAAACACCTAGCAAAAATCTGCAATTTGGGAAGATCCTATACTTTTGTACAGAGCAAGTGTAGGGCCTACTGGTACAAAAAAAAAAGCTGAAAATCAAAACAAAAAAGCTGAACTCTCACACCCCTGTAAATAATAAATCACAGCTAGCTCTGAAAATAATAAAGAGCCTAGAGGTGTTTGCCAGCCTGTCTTCCCTTTAAACCATTAGTCCTCAGATGCAATGGTTCAGTGTCCAGACTGTACCATCTAGGAAAGAATTTGATGTTTTTTGGGAAGACACAATAGAACAACTCACAACTTAGTCTAACAGTTTTATAAAGAAGTTTCTGGGTCTGACAACACACGGTCTATATTCAGGCAGGGAAGGGAGGGAACAAGTACATGTTGTAGATAGCATCCAGCCTAAAATTGTCCCTTTTGGGTCCATTTTTGGGGATCTCAGTTGGGGAAGAATCTGGAGACGCATGTGACACAGCGCGGTAGGGTGAGGGAATAATTTCAATTTTCTGGAAGAATAGACACCCCTTCTTTACACTTGTGATAAATGCATGGAGTGTGGCAAGTGTTTTATAAGGAAATCAGATTTAATTGACGAAGCATAAATTCATTCACACTGGTGATAGACCATGCAGTGCATGGAATGTGGCAATTTAAGTGTTTTGCAAGGAAAGTAGATTTGACACGACACAAACTCATTCACACTGGTGAAAAACCATTTCAATGCACAGAGTGTGGCAAGTATTTTGCAAGGAAAGCAGATTTGACACGACACAAACTCATTCACACTGGTGAAAAACCATTTCATTGTATATATTGTGACAATTAGTCTTTTGTATAAATCAAATTTGACACAACACAAATGTAAACATCTCAAAAAAAAGTAACTAACCCCCCCTTAAATAATGACCATTATTCAAAAAGGGTTATTGTATTTCAAATCTGTAAAATGCGTTGGAAGCAGAATTTATTTCTGCGCATTTTAACACCTCATTTGATACGATAGCCCAGAAAACAATAAAACGCCGGTCAATTTAATGTAGTGAGGTCCAGATTTAAAAGTTGCACTATACAAAGTTTTACAATACAAAAACACTCATGCAGATATCATTACACAGATTTCCTTCCATTACACTGAATACAAAATCAATAAAATTTACTGCAACTTTCAAATCTTGGGTTACATTGATTTAAATGTACGCTGTGATGTCAATATTTAGTCAATTGCTCTAATTTTTCAGATTTGTAATACAATTACCCATTTTTGAATAATGGTCATTATTTAAGGGATCTGGAATGAGCGTTTTGAGCGTTTCGATAGTATTTTTTGTGGGACATGAGAGCACATCAGACATGTCGAATTGCATTCTGAATACGAAGAATGTCTTTCTGATATCAAATAATTTTCATTTTTTTGAAATTCACGATATAATACAAATTTTATGACAAATTATTAAAATTTGATATTTTCCACATTTTTGATATATAATGTTTGTCATCGAAGTAAAATTTAATATAATAAATACTGTCCAAACGTTCATACACCATCCCTTAAGGGAGGTTAGTTATTTTTTTGAGATGTTTATGTACGTTGGTAAAAAAACATTTGACAAGTGAAAATAGAGACCGAAGAGAGTACCTGTGTTGCAAGGAAATCAGATTTGACAAAACAAATATATTCACACATTGAAGACTGAGTTCCACAGTATGGGTTAGCTCGAGATACCCTATCTAAAATAAAATACAGGTTTACATTTATATTTTACATGTATCTAACATTATCTTGCTGTATTTTAGCTAGGGGCCATATGTAGAGCAGTCGGGTTTTTTTTAAAAACAATACTATCACAAGAAGTATGTTTTACATTCCCAAGCATACATTTCACATGTATAGAACTGGAGAACACAAACTCCTGTTAACAAGAAGTAAAATTTGAATTCCGCACAACTTATATAGCCATAACACATATTGTGTAATTGAATATATAAATACAAAACCCACCCAAGTCCATACTTTGGCCAAATTGAGTTAAGCATGGGAAATTGTTGCTATACATACGTACTTACACAGGCCTGTCATATGTATGAAGTCCAGGATTTGAGTCTGTGCAACACATTGATTGAAATCCAGTACAGTATGTATAAAGGTCTACTTGTAACACATTCATTGCTGGAGAATGACTTTTGAAAACAAAAAGAAAGTGTGTGGTTTATATTACATGGCAGTATGTTTATCAACATTATACATACCTGTGTGCTTTATTTTGTATTATCTTACTAGTGGTAATCTCATTCCAACATTGTCGTCTTTGAATATGATTAAAAAACCCACCCAAGTCCAGCATTTAAAATGAACCCCACAAAGTCCCTGAAATGCTAATCGTCATACCTAATACAGTTTAACCTACTCATTTGCACGTAAAACTTACCATATTGATCAGGTAAATCTAACTGAAGGAATTAAAATGATAAACAGATTTTTTTTCTCAAAATCACTTCCAATGGACTTGGGTGGGTTTTGAATTCATTGCACCAAAATGACTTCTATTCATCATTTTCAGATTAGATGTCCTGTTGACCTAAGAACTTGCAATTCCCCGCATCACCAATTCAGCAATCGCTACACTCACTAACTTCTACCCATGTAATTTGTAAACTTTTTTCAGCTCCACATACATGTACAAGTCAATGTTTTGATATCAAACCAAGATGGAGTCATTGCGATTAAAACTGATCACCCTTTAAATACCATACAAAATATAATTTAGATCTTCAAATATGCAGTCGACCTTTTTACTTTTTAGGGCGTAATATATATATAGAAACAGTCCTTGACTTCCAAAAATCGCTTGATCCCCCCCCCCCCCTTTTCGACTGCCCAAAAATATTTGCCCCGATCCTTTTGGTCTGCCAAAAAATCTTTGCCCCCCCCCCCTAAAATTCACCACCCTTTAATTTAGCAATCTTTGAGCATTATTGTTGGGTTCTGTCTGTGCTTATTCCCAGATGTAACAATAAATAATGGGAATCCTATCCTACATGTACAGTATCAACATCAAAAAAGAATAGTCCAGTATATACCAGGGTTTAATGTTCATCCCCCCAGCTCTACCAAACCAACTTTTTTTGCATCCTTTTATATGGTCCTATAACATATTCAAGATGTTATGAACAAAATATAATTACCCGCACTCCGCCATATATTCAAGGTCAAAGGTCTACACTGGTCAAATTTCAAAGTTGCTCAAATCTTATTAAAGGGCAGGTCTATAGCAAAAACAACATCATATCATTGGCAAGCTAATATTATGAGGACAATGAAAATGACTCCTTTTTTGAAAAAATAAGACATTTAAAATTAATATTCCGAAAAAAAAAAAACTTAAGTGGTGAGTTCCTTCGAACGAGACAGATTTGGACTAGAAAACCGGTGACGTCATGAAATGAGATGTGCCCACTGTGAGAAAAGGGACTATAAATGCTCTCAATGGACAGAACGTATACTATTCACAGAAAAAAATTCCAAATTAAGTATTACAAATTTTGTGGTTTTTAAACATATGGATAAAATCAGCCGCTTCTTTGTTATATATTAGACAATTGTGATATTACAATTCATATGTATATCAATATCATGAGAAATATTAGGCCTAAAAAATAAATACATAATTTAAGCTTAGATTTTCATCTGAGACTATATATAAACCGTGTTAGTCCACAAATTCATGTATCTGATTTCCCTGTATATTGCAATGCTATATAGTTTCAGTTGGATGAAATATTACAAAGCAAACGCATAGTAACAATTACTGTGTGGGCTTTGTTCCCGAAAGAGAACAATACCGTGCATATTGTTATGCAGCATTGTTATCTCAAATTATCTCATCGAATCAATTTCATTGTACAACCAAACTCGTCTCGGCTTGCGTTCTGCAACAGACACTACACGTCTCTCTGTACCAAATTTCAACCCTAAAGGCCTGCAATCAGCTTTCGACAAGAGTTTTTCTCTCACCGCACCTGCACTCTGGAACTCACTTCCATCTGAACGTCCGTACTGCTGCTTCTCTGCCAAGTTTCAAGAAAGGCCTCAAAACCTTCCTGTTCCCACAATAATCTGGTGGCTTTGTTTCAGTTTTGCAGTTTTATTTTGCCTTTCAAATATTTTGTGTTCCATCTTGGCGCCGTGGTCTTTATGAAATGGCGCCCTATAAATGCCTTGTATGTAATGTAATTGTTATGGTAAGTGATAGTACAACTCATTGTTGCTAATGTCAAACTTGTCAAAGTGATTGTGATTGTATGATGAGAGCACGATAAAGTGTCCGCTTCATTTACCTATGTCATCAGTCAAACGGGGAGAACACGTATGCTTCAAACGGGGGGAAGCACACGTACGAGGCTGAACTTTACCCACACAATTTCTCCTTTTTCAGGAGAACACGCACAAAAATTGCAACAAGTGTCAACTTGTAATGTGATAATTATTCTCTTCGCATAGAGATAAACTTGTTTTTGCTATAGACCTGCCCTTTTAGGAGTATTTTGTGATTCTAGCATCCTCTTTTAATGACATTTTTCAGTACATATCCACGAAAAAAAGCCTATTCCCAATATTGTACATAAACATTATGTAGCCAGAGGTTTCCAGTGACATAAAAATCTCAACTTTTTTTTGGAGAAAAGTGGGGGATGAGGCTGTGAATCACGAAATGCCCTTTTAAAAGGCACATTAAATTATTTCTTTCATATCAAGGATTCAGAAAAAGTGCAGTTTGATCTACCTGTGGCATACCATTCTTGAAGTGTAAGCAAAAGGACAAATCTGGGGGGGGCAGTTTTTTGTGCTCTGATTTCAAAGCAAATGGTCTCAAATTGCTTGTTATAAAAACAATTGTCAAAGAAGGAATCTTTTGCACTGTTGCAAGCCCGGGGGGGCACTCCAACTTTGGAGATGACGCGTATGTAGGGCTGTTAAGACCCCCTTTTCAGCATCGCTGTCACCCAAAGACCCCATATTTTTTTACTGAACACATGCTTTCGCTCCAGCTCTGTCACCCGAAGACCCCATATTTTTCCATTTGATCTGTCACCCAAAGACCCTTACAAGTTCAATTTGAACAGCAACTTTCATTTATCAGTGATTTTGTCACTTATTTTGAAAAAATAAAGAAATTTGAAGCCATTTAGAACTAGAAATTCGATTTTCGAGGTTTTTGTGGCGCTGTTTTGTTCTCACCCAAAGATTCCATTTAAAAAAAAGGTCATGTTCTCACCCAATGACCCCATATTTTTTACATTTTGCTCTCACCGAATGCCAAAAATCATGCTCTCACCCAATGACCACATATTTTTTTACATGTTGCTCTCACCGAATGCCCCTTAGTGCGAAAGCACCAGCCCTACACCTATATCCATTTCAAATTGAAGTGCCCCCCCCCCCGGGTTGCAAGTGCTTTGTTATTGACAAAATTGGGCAGTAAAGGTCAACCCCATTACAGCCTATACATGTATATTGACCACAACCTATTTTTTGATGTTTCCTGGGTAACAAAACATCCTACATGGTTATAACTATGCCTTATTTGACTTGTTTTTACACAAGCAATTTATTTGAGACCATTTTCTTTGAAATTGGAGCATTTGTAATGTTTGGCCCCAGTGTGGCTAAAAACGGACCACCCCCAAGATTTGACCTTTTTGCTTAAAGGCTTAATGTATGATTTCCTTCAAATTTTAAATTTGTCATTTTATACTCAAAATGCTGAAATAATACTAGTCTAGTAATAATCATTGGGAATGGTTTCTGTCCATTTTGAGCTGAAATAACAAGGTAAACACTGCTTGTAATTTTGGCCGTTTAACACACAGTTCTATAGAACTTTACTCTGTTTACCTACAAACACAACAAATTTGGCTGATTCCATTTGGGTGCAACTTGTGACATGTGCAAACATTACAAATATGCCAAAAAATCAGGTTTGAAAAAAATTAACCAAATTCATATTATAAGATCATACATTATGACTTTAACTCAAGAACGGTATGTCGCAGGTAAATCAAACTATACCTTTTTTGAATCCTTGAAATGAGAGGAATAATTTGGTGTGTTACCAAGATTTAAACTACTTTCAAATTTGACCACTGTGCTGCCCTTTGACCTTGAATAGGGCTGAGGTGCCAGGAATTATTTTTTGTTTAACATCTTGAATGTGTTATAGGTCCATATAAAAAGGAAGCAAAAAAGTTGGTTTGGTAAAGTCCTGGGGGGATGCACATTAAACCCTGGTACATGTATATCCCAGAGAAAGCCCCCAGCCCAAAGCCTTGAATCATACCCTTCACACAGTGCCGTAGCGTCATGGGGGCCAATGCCATGTTGATCTGAAATTTTTAAAAATCCCATAGGAAAATTGCAGAAAAATTGCTTGTGCCCCCCCCCCCATCAGATCCGGTGCCCCCAATCATGGCCGGTGCCCCCCAATATGATGACCCACACTATGCCACTGTTCTTACACCTTGCTAAGATAAGTATTTATTTCTTTATATTTGCTTTAGATAAGACATCACAACACTTGCAATGGAGACAACTTCTGAGTTACAGACTTTCTGCTGTCATTACTGCAAACGATGGTGGCACTGTTTTGATCAGTACAGAAAACACAAAAGAAGACACCAGACAAGGCGTATGCGTCACGGGATACATCAGGGGACACTTCCTATTCAGATACAGAAAAGCAAGCCAATGCACAAGCATCATGGAATATTTCCTATGCAGATACAACAAACCACTGGTGATAAACCAATTCAGTGCACTCAGAGTGAGAAATGTTTTGTTGCAAAGACACATTTGACAAAACACATGCACGATCACTCCGGAGAGAAACCATTTAATTGTACAGAGTGTGGCAATTGCTTTGCATTTAAATCACGGTTGACACAACACACACTCATTCACACTGGTGATAAACCATTCCAATGCATGTATTGTGGCAAGTGTTTTAGACAGAAGTCTCATTTGACACAACACACAAGAATTCACACTGGTGAAAAACCATTCCAGTGCATGGAATGTGGCAAGTGTTTTAGATCGAAGACAGAATTGACACGACACACACTTCACACTGGTGATAAACCAATTCAGTGCACTCAGAGTGGGAAATGTTTTGTTGCGAAGACACATTTGACAAAACACATGCACGATCACTCCGGAGAGAAACCATTTAATTGTACAGAGTGTGGCAATTGTTTTGCATTTAAATCACAGTTGACACTTCACAAACGCATTCACAGTGGTGATAAACCATTCCAGTGCATGTATTGTGGCAAGTGTTTTAGACAGGAGTCTCATTTGACACAACACACAAGAATTCACACTGGTGAAAAACCATTCCGGTGCATGGAATGTGGCAAGTGTTTTAGATCGAAGACAGAATTGACACGACACACACTTGTTCACACTGGTGATACATGTAAACCATTTCAATGTACAGAGTGTGACAGATGTTTTGCATTTAAATCAGATTTGACAAATCACACACGCATTCACACTGGTGATAAACCATTTCAATGCACAGAGTGTGATAAGTGCTATGCAAAGAAATCACATTTGACACGACACACAATAGTTCACAATGGTGAAAAACCATTTCAGTGCATGAAATGTGGCAAGTGTTTTAGACAGAAGTCAAATTTGACACGGCGACGCAATAGTTCACACTGGTGACAAATCATTTCAATGTACAGAGTGTGACAAGTGTTTTGCAAGGAAATCACATTTGACACAACATAAACTCATTCACACTGGAGATAAACCATTCGAGTGCATGGAATGTGGCAAGTGTTTTAAATTGAAGACAAATTTAACACAACACATGATTGTTCACATTGGTGATTAACCATTTCAATGCAGGGAGTGTGGCAAGTGTTTTGCAAGGAAATCAAATTTGACAAAACACCATAAATACATTCACACTGGTGATAAACCCCCGGGGATAAACCATTCCAGTGCACACAGTGTGGCAAGTGTTTTACAAGGAAATCACATTTGACAGGCCACATGTCACACATTCACAGTGGTGATAAACCATTTTCAGGGTAAATACTCTTCAATTCCACCAACTCTGGTGACACTCTGGTTTCACACTTGTGATGTGACTGTTGATGCCAGTGACATAGGCTGTGGAGGTGTTGTGATGCAAGAGGGTGAAGATCAAATAGATCACCCCATTTGTTACTTTTCAAGGAAATTCAACAAGCACCAGAGAAATTACTCCACAATTGAGAAGGAGTGTCTAGCATTGCTATTAGCATTGCTACTTTTTGATGTGTGTGTGGGTACCACAGTATGTCCCCTGTGCTTGTTTTCACAGATCACAATCCCCTCACCTTCATCAACAGGATGAAGAACAAAACCAAAGACTGGTGAGGTGGAGTTTAACCTTGCAAGAGTACAATCTGGACATCAAACATATTAAGGGAAAAGACAATGTAATGGCTGATGCCCTGTCCAAAAATACAAAAAAAGGGCTGATAAACAAAAATTCCTTTTAAAAGGGAACTTGTGTGACAAGTAGTCACTGGGTATGATGAGTTAAATACTCAAAGTTGATAATATGTTGAAGTTGATGTAAAAGAAGAAAACATTTAAGAAAGTTTTCATTACATTTGAACTTTCTTCTTTTAAGGGGGAGGGTGTGATGTGCACTGAGTAATTTGATTTAATTTAATTATTTAACTTTGTTTACAAGCTGAAAGTATTTCATGAGATGGGAAACCCCTTGTATTTTGGAATTCCCCAAATTATTGTAAACAAAGTCAGAGCTATGTTTAGAACTTGGAAAGCCCCAGTTCATTATTGCACCATCAGGAAAACCCCCCAGGAAGTAATGTAATGTGAATGTGTATAATTAATCTTGGGAAATCCCAAGATTGCAGCAATGTTGTGAAAATGTGATTGAAGTAATGGTTTATTAATAGATGATGGGTTTTTGCATGAGTACTGATATAAAAAGCTGAAGGCTTTTGTTGGGACTTTACAGAATGTCATGTGAGATTGAAAACTCCACATGTGTGTGATGGTCTTCGTGCTTCAAAAAAGAAGTACATTTTAACCAGTTTATATAGCCAATAATTGAGCTAATTTTAATACAGCAACGAAGAAGACAGCGAGCACACAAAAGTGCTCTTCCTCATCAAAGGATTAAAAGTTCTTCTGTCAAATTGCTGGAGTTTGCTGGGTTTGTGAAGGCAACGCATCTGTCAAAAAAAACAGTGGAGCTGTGTTAAAGAAACCTGTTCCCTGGAAAAAGAGTGGTTGGTGAAAGAAACACCATTTTTGGAGAAAGCAGCGCAAGGAGATATATTTGTGGAGATAGCAGCGCAAAGGAGATTGGAGGAAGCATCATCATTTTCGTATGAGGATTTTATGTGCAAGGATTTATAAATGCAAGTGTACGATGGACTTCACTGATTTTAGCAGAACAAGTGAATAAGGATATATTACATCAGTCGTCCAGAACATTGCAAGAACTCTAGAATCACCAACAAGAAGACCGCTGGTTAAGTACCGATATAATAAAAATGATTGTGTGATTTTATTGTAATTGTTGTTATATGTACCAAGCATACTCTATTTTCAATTAAAGACTTAGATTTGTTAGCTTAAAATCAAACAGTGTATTTGTGTTGTGCATTCGTGTGAATTTGGGTAAAAGGTGATTTTGGCCTTGAGTCAAGTACGACTCGTAACAGAAATTGGGGGCTCGCGTCCGGGAAAATACACTGTAAAAAAGTTGACATTCATTTACTGAGTCTTAAAAGTGAAAGTACAGTATGACAGAGTTCAAAGCAGAAGAGTTTCTTGAAACTATAGATTGGGAGAAATTTGATAAGTTGAAGAAGCCTGATTTATTAGCACTTGCCAAACATTATGACTTGAAAGTAAAGCAAACTACAAGAAGACAAATAATCAAAAATGTCTTGATTGAGGTTTTAGTTGATGAAGAGTATTTTGATGAATCCATTTTGGGCAAGAGAAAAGAGGAGTCGAAACTGAAATCGGTGGGGACTCTGCAGTTAAATTGAAAGAGTTGGAAATTCAATTAGAACTGAGGAAAATAGAAATGGACCAAAAAAGAAAAACTGGAAATGATCAAGTTAGAGAATGAAAATAAAGAAAAAACAAGAAAGGCTAGATATGGAAAAACAGAAAATGTTTATTGAAGAAAAGGAAAAGGTGGCAAAATTGGAACTTGAGAAACAGAAAATGGCAATGGAAGACAAAGCGCGCATGAAAAGATGGCGCTGGAAGCACATTTGAAAGAAAAAAAAGAAATTGAGTTTGAACAAGAGAAGTTGGCTAAGCTAGGTGACAAATACTCATCAAGTTTCTCCTCAAAGTCAAAGTCAGGCTTTGATGTTACAAAGTATGTAAAGCTTGTGCCTAAATTCAAAGAGAAAGAAGTTGATGAGTACTTTCAACATTTTGAAAAGGTAGCTACAAATTTGAAATGGCCTCCAGAGCATTGGACCCTACTGTTACAAAGTAGTTTTGTGGGGAAGGCCAGGGAAACTTACTCAGCTCTACCAATAGAGAAGTGTAATAATTATGAAGAAGTCAAACAGGAGCCTAACAGGCAGTCCTTAAGGCCTATGAGCTGGTGCCTGAAGCATACAGACAAAAGTTCAGAGATTCAAGAAAGCAAGCAGATCAAACCCATGTAGAATTTGCTAGAGTGAAAGAACAAATGTTTGACAGGTGGCTTGGTTCAAAAGAAGTCAAAGATGATTTCGCCAACTTAAGCAATTGGTTCTTATAGAAGAGTTCAAGAAATGTGTCCACGTTGACATTGAAACCCATTTGGATGAAAGCGCTAGCAAAATTAAGACGCTAAATGAGGCGGCAACAATGGCGGACGACTATGGCTTAACTCACAAATTGAATGGGAGTAGATTTGGTCATAACAGAAGTTATTCAAACAGGTTCAGCCATAATCAACCTAGAACAAATCAGGGTGGTACACAAGAAGTGAAACCTCAGTCTAATTCACAGCATAGTGCTGGTGGTAGAGGGACCCCAGGGAGTTCAGGTAACAGAGCAAAATTTGGGACTGAATTTAAAGCCAAAGTAACTTGTACTCATTGTAAGAGACCAGGGCATCGATGACCCAGTGTTATTTCTTAAAAGGCAGACAAGACGCACAAAAACAGCAGCAAACTGCTAGTAATACTGTGGGATGTGCAGTGTCACTTGAGTCAAAGAAAAAAAGTCAGTCAAATCAAGAAACAAGAATTCCCACAAAAGGGAGGTGAGACAGACAAGGTGTGTGAAGAATTTGAACCATTTGTGTTAGAGGGAGTAGTATCACTTGGTGAGAATGGTAGTCCAAAGCCCATCAAGATTGTGCGAGATACGTGTTGTGCACGGTCTATGATTCTGGAAGGAACTTTGCCCTTTAATGAGGCTAGTTCAGCAGGTAATGCTTTGATCCAGGGTATTGGGATGGAAATAATTAGTGTACCTCTCCACAAAATTAACTTGACATCTGACTTGGTTTCTGGTCCTGTTACCATAGGAGTTAGACATGAATTGCCAGTCAAAGGAGTGTCCATGTTGCTAGGAAATGATTTGGCAGGGGGGAAGGTTTTTGCTGACCCAATAGTCACAGATAAGCCCTGTATACAGGATGATAATAGTGAGGAAGAGGAGATATTTCCTGCATGTGCAGTGACACGGGCAATGAGTAAGAAGGCCTCATTAGAAACAATTGAGGACAACCAAATTGATGACATAGGCTACAATTTGGAAGACACTTTTGTGTCAAAGTTGAATGAGAAAGAAGATAAACTTCCTTCTCCAGGGGATAAAAAGACCCCTCAAAATGACACAGCCTCTGAGCATGAACAAATTGAGGAAACCATGAAAGACCCATTAAGTCATGACAAGCTAATTCTGGAGCAACAAAATGACCCAGAACTCAAAGAGATCAATCAAAGGGCATTGACCCTAGAAGAAGCAGAACAAAATTCTGTCTGTTTTTACAAACAAGATGATGTGCTAATGAGAAAATGGCGCCCCTTGATGCACCTGCCGATGAAGAGTGGAAGGTAGTGCACCAAATTGTGGTACCAAAAGTCTACCACACTGAAGTTATTAACATAGCACATGATAGTCCCATGGCAGGGCATTTGGGTGTTAAGAAAACTCATGAAAGAATTCTGAGACATTTCTGGTGGCCCACTCTCAGAAAAGATGTTTCTGAATATTGCAAAACATGTCACATATGCCAAGTAGTAGGGAAGCCAAATCAGAAAATACTTCCTGCTCCATTAAAGCCAATTCCAGCCTTTGATGAACCATTTAGTAGGGTTATTATTGATTGTGTAGGCCCCCTACCAAAGACTAAGTCAGGTAATCAATACCTTCTGACAATTATGTGCTTGGCGTCAACACGCTTTCCTGAAGCCATACCATTGAGAAATATTAAAGCAGTGACCATAGTGAAAGCTTTAACCAAGTTCTTCACATTTGTGGGCGCTCCCCAAGTCCATACAGTCAGACCAAGGATCAAACTTTACTTCTGGAGTATTTCAGCAGGTCATGTATCAATTAGGTATAGAACAGTATACCTCAAGTGCTTACCATCCAGAATCACAAGGTGCACTAGAAAGGTTCCACCAAACATTGAAAAACATGATCAGGACATACTGTTTGGAATTTCAGAGGGACTGGGATGAGGAGTACACTTGTTGTTGTTTGCTGCTAGGGAAGCTGTTCAGGAAACTTTAGGATTTAGTCCTTTTGAGTTAGTATTTGGACACACAGTGCTGGGCCCTTAAAGTTGTTGAAAGAAAAGTGGCTCAATGAGAAATCAGATATCAATTTATTGGATTATGTCTCCAATTTTAAGCATAGGCTTAACAGAGTAACTGATATCGCCAAAGAGAACTTGAAACAGGGTCAGGCCAAAATGAAACAATGGTATGATAAACATGCCAAAGAGAGAGTGTTCAAACCAGGTGACAAAGTTCTAGTACTGTTTCCAATTCCAGGACACCCATTACAAGCCAGATATCATGGTCCATGTGAGGTAGAGTCAAAAGTGGGTGAAGTAGATTATATTATCAAGACTCCTGGTAGACGCAAGAGCAGGCAGTTATGCCACATAAATATGCTCAAAGAGTATGTTGAAAGAAGTGACAGTGGCATTCCAAAACCTGTGTGTACAGTAAAACATGCTGATAATGTAGACAAACATGCCGATGTAGACAAAATTGCCAATGTAGACAAGAGTAAAGATGACAATTCTGATGTCACATTTGACCAGGATAAAGAGCTGGAGCACAAAGAGTATAATGTAAAATTGAACAATTCTGATGTGCTCACTAATTTGGACTCAAAGTTAGGTCATCTTTCTCAAGATCAACAAAGTCAAATTGCAAATTTGATTCACAAATTTGACAATATATTTCCTGATACTCCAAGTAGAACAAATGCTGCATTTCATGATGTAGATGTTGGTGATACTAAACCAATTAAGCAGCATCCTTACAGAGTCAATCCATTGAAAATGGAACATCTCAAAAATGAGATCAATTACATGCTAGACAATGATATCATAGAACCAAGTAGTAGTTATGAGTGGAGTTCACCATGCATTCTTGTTCCCAAGCCTGATGGTTCATACCGATTGGTCGAGACATGAGAGCTGCAAATGTTCATTCATAGACAGACTCGTACCCAATTCCAAGAATTGATGATTGCATAGACAAAATTGGGAATGCAAAATTTGTTAGCAAATTTGATCTTTTGAAAGGGTACTGGCAGGTTCCACTCACAGACCGTGCCAAAGAGATTTCTGCTTTTTGTACACCATTTGGTCTTTACCAATACAAAGTTATGCCATTCGGGTTGAAAAATGCCCCAGCAACATTTCAGAGAATGGTGAACCAAATTGTGGCAGACATAGAGGGATGTGAAGCGTATGTAGATGATTTGATTGTTTACAGTCAAACTTGGGAACAACACATGGAACAACTCCATCAATTGTTTAAGAAGCTGTCAGAAGTACAATTGACAGTCAACCTGGTAAAAGTGAGTTTTGCCATGCCACAGTCACATACTTGGGATATGTTGTAGGTCAAGGTCAGGTGAAACCTATCAAAGCCAAAGTTGAAGCAATTGAGCAATACCCCACACCTGTAAACAAGAAGGCACTCATGAGATTTCTAGGAATGGTTGGCTATTATAGAAAGTTCTGTCCAAACTTTTCAGAGATAGCAAGTCCTTTGACTGATTTGTTGAAGAAAGATGCAAAATTCATTTGGTCAGAACAGTGTGAAAATGCTTTTCACAAAGTCAAATCAATACTCATGAGTTCACCAGTACTTACTGCACCTGATTTTCAGAAGCAGTTCAAGTTGACTGTTGATGCCAGTGACATAGGCTGTGGAGGTGTTGTGATGCAAGAGGGTGAAGATCAAATAGATCACCCCATTTGTTACTTTTCAAGGAAATTCAACAAGCACCAGAGAAATTACTCCACAATTGAGAAGGAGTGTCTAGCATTGCTATTAGCATTGCTACATTTTGATGTGTATTTGGGTACCACAGTATACCCTGTGCTTGTTTTCACAGATCACAATCCCTCACCTTCATCAACAGGATGAAGAACAAAACCAAAGACTGGTGAGGTGGAGTTTAACCTTGCAAGAGTACAATCTGGACATCAAACATATTAAGGGAAAAGACAATGTAATGGCTGATGCCCTGTCCAGAATTGCATAAAAGGGCTGATAAACAAAAATTCCTTTTAAAAGGGAACTTGTGTGACAAGTAGTCACTGGGTATGATGAGTTAAATACTCAAAGTTGATAATATGTTGAAGTTGATGTAAAAGAAGAAAACATTTAAGAAAGTTTTCATTACATTTGAACTTTCTTCTTTTAAGGGGGAGGGTGTGATGTGCCCTGAGTAATTTGATTTAATTTAATTATTTAACTTTGTTTACAAGCTGAAAGTATTTCATGAGATGGGAAACCCCTTGTATTTTGGAATTCCCCAAATTATTGTAAACAAAGTCAGAGCTATGTTTAGAACTTGGTAAGCCCCAGTTCATTATTGCACCATCAGGAAAACCCCCCAGGAAGTAATGTAATGTGAATGTGTATAATTAATCTTGGGAAATCCCAAGATTGCAGCAATGTTGTGAAAATGTGATTGAAGTAATGGTTTATTAATAGATGATGGGTTTTTGCATGAGTACTGATATAAAAAGCTGAAGGCTTTTGTTGGGACTTTACAGAATGTCATGTGAGATTGAAAACTCCACATGTGTGTGATGGTCTTCGTGCTTCAAAAAAGAAGTACATTTTAACCAGTTTATATAGCCAATAATTGAGCTAATTTTAATACAGCAACGAAGAAAACAGCGAGCACACAAAAGTGCTCTTCCTCATCAAAGGATTAAAAGTTCTTCTGTCAAATTGCTGGAGTTTGCTGGGTTTGTGAAGGCAACGCATCTGTCAAAAAAACAGTGGAGCTGTGTTAAAGAAACCTGTTCCCTGGAAAAGAGTGGTTGGTGAAAGAAACACCATTTTTGGAGAAAGCAGCGCAAGGAGATATATTTGTGGAGATAGCAGCGCAAAGGAGATTGGAGGAAGCATCATCATTTTCGTATGAGGATTTTATGTGCAAGGATTTATAAATGCAAGTGTACGATGGACTTCGCTGATTTTCGCAGAAACAAGTGAATAAGGATATATTACATCAGTCGTCCAGAACATTGCAAGAACTCTAGAATCACCAACAAGAAGACCGCTGGTTAAGTACCGATATAATAAAAATGATTGTGTGATTTTATTGTAATTGTTGTTATATGTACCAAGCATACTCTATTTTCAATTAAAGACTTAGATTTGTTAGCTTAAAATCAAACAGTGTATTTGTGTTGTGCATTCGTGTGAATTTGGGTAAAAGGTGATTTTGGCCTTGAGTCAAGTACGACTCGTAACACACTGGTGACAAATCATTTCAATGTACAGAGTGTGACAAGTGTTTTGCAAGGAAATCACATTTGACACAACATAAACTCATTCACACTGGTGATAAACCATTCTAGTGCATGGAATGTGACAAGTGTTTTACATCAAAATCACATTTGACACGACACAGGCACATTCACACTGGTGATAAACCATTTCATTGTACTGTACAGAATGTGGCAAACGTTTTGCAAGGAAATCCCAATTGAAACAACACAAACTCATTCACTCTGGTGATAAAACCATACTAGTGCATGGAATGTAGCAAGTGTTTTAGATTGAATACAGAATTGACATGACATGCAATTGTTCACACTGGTGATAAACTATTTTACGCATCCACTCCAGTGATAAACCATTCCAGTGTATGGAATGTGGAAAGTGTTCAAAATTGAAGACAAAATTGAAACAGCACACAATAGTTCACGCTGGTGATAAACCATTTCACTGTACAGAGTGTGGCACATGTTTTGCAAGGAAAGGAGATTTGACACAACACAAACGCATTGATACTGGTTATAAACCATTCCAGTGCACAGAGTGTGGCAAGTGTTTTACAAGGAAAGCAGATTTGACAAAACACAAATTCATTCACACTGGTGAGAAACCATTTCATTGTACAGATTGTGACAAGTCTTTTGTATATAAATCAAATATTGAGGCAAAGTTGGGTTATATTCAGAAAATCTATAAAATTGGGGAAAAAGGACCCATCCATATACCAAAAGGGGTCATTGATATTCAGTCTATAATACAAAGTTTATAAATTTATTTTTAACAATTCATTGATTTTAGCACTGGTAGCATCCATTACTGCTTGCAGGCAGGATGTCTGGAAAGCTGACCTCCATGTACGCTGTGGGTGGTCTTCCTGTACTTTTGAATAGGACAGCATTAAGTGTGGCTTATTTTTTCATCAAAATGTTTGATTTTTACCATGTTTGTAAGAGCATAACAAGACTCTCTGTGGATGGATTCTTTTTTCTGTGGGTAAATATTTTTTAATTTTAGTCTTTAATAACATTAAAAGGGCAGAGACCCCTATTGTATAATAAACTAGCTAGGTAAGTTTAGACATCCACTTTTGACTTTTTGAGAAAAACAGCTTTTTTTAATTGTGCAAGTATTCAATTTGGGTTTGGATAAAGTGTTGATGAATAGAAACTAAAAGAATAGGTTTGGTACAATTTTGAAGCCTTCCTATTTATTTTATTATATATTTTATATCACGTCTTTTGTGGATGTAAGGGCTTTTGCAACAAAACAAATTTACCCCTTTCCTAGAAACCACCTATGCAATCATATTTGAGCCCATTTGTTTGCACTGCTTTATGTAACTTGACTAATGCTTTCCAATTCAAAAAGAAAAATTGAAATATCTCATTTACTTTTTTAATTATGAATTTTTAATTAAATTCGGGAAAATGGCATTTTTTGAGTATTTCCAAAACCACACCTTTTGTTAATTAAAATGATCCCTTTGGTTTTAATAGGTAAAGAACATTCCATGCTACTAGTATACATCAAAAAATTAAAGCAAAACAATTCTATATTAATTTTATGTTCAGATTTCCGGAAATTCCCTAAGATTTCCCAAACGGAAATATACCATATCTCCAGAAGGGAAAGTGGTATGAAGGTCAAACAACCACCAAAATGTGTATTTTTACCCACACTATAATGTCATATCAATAACTCAATTTCAGCCAAAAGTGGATGTAAGGGCTTTTGAAACAAAGCTCTTCATATACACACCCCTACCTGTGTGCTCCAGCAATTACAGACCTTGTGTATATCCCCATTTGACTGTATCACTGATTACTGGCATGTTTGTCTCATTCATGTCCCTGTTAGCTAGGCATTAATAAGTGCTCTATACACACCTGCAGACACACAAAATACATTCATGAAAAAACACATTATGAGATAATCATGTAAGTTTTATTTCTACCATAATTTTCCAAATATCTTATTTATCTACATTTTTATATTCAGATTTACAATCTCAAAAAAAGTTACATGATCATTATTCTCAGGATAATTTTCTTAAAAGAAATCAAAAATACGGAATATTTCATTTTCACAACTTACGGACCGTTCACAAACACTTGTTACGGGGCGGGGCTGATGCAAAAAGGTGGGCCCTTAAAATTTTTGACCCCTCTAAGTCTCTAACAAGTGTTTGTGAACGGTCCCTTAGGGCACATCAATGTAATTGGCACATAACATTGGTCACATCAATGCAATGCATTTTTTTTTAAAGTTTCTTCAACTTTTATACACAAGTGCACCACAGCATCTTTTATGAGATATCCAAATACAGCAAAGTAAGCCTGAATTGTGGTCAAAAGTAAAAACAAATGGTTCATTTAGAGAATAAGCGATAGAATTTTTTATTTTGCCTATCCTCTATCCGTGTGATAGAGCGACAGGCAGGTCCAATATTTTGAGTAGTGGATGCCGGCGCAGCCGTATCCACTACGATAAAAATATTGGACCTGCCTGTCGCTCATCATAGGTAGAGGATAGGCAAAATTAAAATTCCTATCGTTTATTCTCATTCTTAGTCAGTTAAATATTATTTTAATAACTGTAAACAATTTTTTAAAGCAAAAACTAAGTTACCGTCATAAAAACTCCCCTTATTATAAAATGAACGAAACTTGTTTACAACTTTAAGTATTCTGTTGCGCGTACTGCTAAGCGCGTTGGCGTATTCGCACTAGTCTACGCATCCAGCGTGATACATACGCCGCATCTCTACACGCGGCGTTACGGATTATCAAGACGCATGATGACGTGGGGTCGTCTACGGCCTGATAGACGGCACCCAAAATCATGCGATTGTCCAATCAGAAATGTGTCTACGAACTAGACCACTCCCACTGACTAAGAATATATTCTGACCAATATGTTTTAACTTTTTCTCAAACCATCATGAACCACAATGGTGACATTCCCAACAATTCCCATTAATCATAATGCAAAACCACAGAAAATGCCACTTCTTTTTTAGCAAGTATTGCCTGATCTTCCACACAAGGAGTGCGAATTTCAAATGGGGTATGCATGGTTGACCACACAATCTACATCCCTGTGTTGACAATAAGGCCCTGTATCCATAGGCTGTTCCCTTGTGGTGTGTGCCCTTGTTCCGTGTTCACTTGTTCCCATGTGACTTGCCACACAGACAACGAACCTTTGTTTTGCTTAGTGGCCACTAAGGTTCGTTGTCTGTGTGGCAGGTCACATGTGAACA
Source organism: Amphiura filiformis (assembly GCF_039555335.1). NCBI lineage: Eukaryota > Metazoa > Echinodermata > Ophiuroidea > Amphilepidida > Amphiuridae > Amphiura > Amphiura filiformis. The sequence continues at coordinate 49,088,297 of NC_092644.1, read as the reverse complement.
CGGAACAAGGGCACATGCCACAAGGGAACAGCCTATGGATACGAGGCCTAAAGGTCATGTCTTCCATAAGGGGTGTATGGGTTTCAACTGGAATAGCCCATTGTGATTGCAATAAATACAGATCACTACCATTATTATCTTAAATGTAGTCTTTGATACATTAACAATGACTCGGGAATTTTTGTAAAGTTTATGACCGCAAAAATTAAGCCACTGTTTACCCTGTTAGCAGATGTTTAGTTTAGAATGGAAACAAACACCATTATCAAAAATAAAGTCTGAAGTCTATATGTAAATCTAAATCATTTTTGTCAAGTAAAATACCAGCACTGTAAACAGATTGGGCTATTCTGTGATAAAATTCTCTGTATGCATGTGGAACACATGACCTTAATCTTGCACACATGGGGTAGATTTTAAATTGAGTCACCTATTCAGGACACAGCTTTCAGGTAACCCCATATGGAATTCACACTTCCTATATGGAAGTTTAAGGTCATGTCTTCCATAAGAGGTTTAATGGTATCAACTGGAATAGCCATGGTTTTTATTCAAGGTGTCAATTAAATAATATATGATAACCTCGAGCTATAGGTATAATATTAAAATAAATTGTTGCTATATGAAGTCAATATTTTGTCTTCCACATGAGGAGCCTGCTAGAGGATTATGCTCTTTACCAACTAATGACAAAAGACTGGGACATCCACACACCTCTTAGGTAGCCTACATTCAACAATTGCTAGGGTATGATGAAGGCATTCAAGCAGAACGGATAGCCATACTTGCCAAAGATCTTTGTGCATAGAGATATCCACATGACCTCTATAAAATATAAAGATTTTATATAAAGATATAAAGTTTTGTTTTTTAGTCAAGTCATAATAACCTCTCAAACTTTCTCAGAAGATAACCCCGGAAGATAACCATCATTTCAATTGAATCAAATTAATGAGCATCATTCAGTTAAAAAGAAAATACATTATAATCGCAACATTCTTTAACAATGTTCTATAAACATTTCCATGTGATTCAAAAGTGTACTTCTATGTTGTAATTGATCAAGAACATTGAAATAATGATAATTGATTCATTGCTTGATTGCATCATGTATGACAATCCAATATGGTGGATTTTTTTAATTCATTGATCATGGAATCAAATGTCGGTTCAAAGCAGTTTCAAATACATGCAAAGGCTGAAAGAATGTCCTTAAATGTATTCAGTACAAAGCAGCATGATTCACATTTTAATCAATTCTAAGTATGTTGTCACATGATGTATTTTCCAAATTTAAATTTCATCACATTTCAATTGACTGTCAAGAAGAAACCAGGAAAAGTGATCCTGCCCAGCTGCATGATTCTAACTCAGGTTTATGATACTGCACATGAACCATATGAGCTCAAACTCTTGTGGCTAAAATGAGTCAGATGCAAGTCTTGTTAGCTTGAAGGCTAATGGTTTGAATTCTTTTGCGGATCACTTTCTTGTTACATCTTACATGACAGCCCAACTGCTGAAACCTTTTCAAATTTAGTCATCAAAGCCATATGGTATGAATACATCATCTCCTGGTCTGGTCATTTCCATAAGCTGCTGCATTTATTGGTCGGTAAAGTTGGCTGGATCGTTTTTCTACAAATGCTGTCATGCCTTCTTTACGATCATCCTGTTAAAATGAGAAAAGAAAATATGACAAGATTTGATAGGAAGTGTGTAATTTATAACCTTCAATGGCGAGTCGGTGCGAATTTCATTTTCATTTGCTCAAAGCGCTGGCGTACACATCCGGTGGGGGGCGGCACTTCAATATTGAATGGATATAGGTGTAGGGCTGACACTTTCACAACAAGTGGCATTCGGTGAGAGCAAAATGTAAAAAATATGGGGTCATTGGGTGAGAGCATAATTTTTGGCATTCAGTGAGAGCAAAGTGTAAAAAATATATGGGGTCATTGGGTGAGAACATCACCTTTCTCTTTAAAATGGAAACAGCCAAAACAGTGCCACAGAAATGGCAGAAATTTTAAACATTGAATTTCTAGTTCTAAATGGCTTCAAATTTCTTTGTTTTTTTCAAAATAAGTAACAAAATCAATGATAAATGGAAAGTTGCTGTTCAAATTGAAAAATAAGGGTCTTTGGGTGACAGATCAAATTGAAAAATAGTGGGTCTTCGGTTGACAGAGCAGGTGTTCGTAAACAAATATGGGGTCTTTGGGTGACAGCAACGCTAAAAAAGGGGGTCTTTAACAGCCCTACATACGCGTCACCTCTGATGTGGGAGTGTCCCCCCGGATACACTTGCATAAGTTACAGGACTATATTTACACACAACATTAAAGCACTTGTATAATAATCTGAGCTATACATTGTTGCATATTGTTTTGTATCATGTTTAATTCCTTCATTTTGTAAAATATATATTTGTTATATTCTTATTATCATGTTTATGTAAAAATCAGGTCTTCCAGGGAGACCAGTACATTTGTATTGATGGAATTTCCTAAATAAATAACGAATAAATAAATAAATTGAGTTCTATTGTTTCATGGTGTTTTTTGCTAGGAACAAAAAAAATATCTAAAACCATGCTAAATGTTATTTACTGTCCCAAATTTAATATTTTAACAACTCATTAATTCAAAAGGTGACACTATTAAATCCTACAGTCAATCATTGTTAGATAATGTATAAACATTCCCATTTCATTTCACCTGGTATTTCATAGCCAAAATTATTTGAAAATAAATATTAATACTTATATCCAGCATATTCTGAGATACCCTATATACAAATTCTGAACTCCATTTGCCAAAAGTTTATGCAATTCTTTTATTCTTTCCCGACAACAGCATATTAAATATTTCACTTTCACATGGTGCAGTGGTTAGAGCGCTAGACTTCTAAAATCCTGATTTTGTCGCCCCAGTTTAAAACCGGGGACCACCTATTCTTTTCCCAATGTTTTAAACAATTTATTGGCATAAATCAAGGATAACATAATTTTAAACATCCATCTACTTTCTGTATCTTCCTGTCCCATAATAAGCAATGGTTAAGAGAAAAAGTGTGTGACTTAACAATTATTTGACCCCTGATGAGCTAAAATATTTTGGCAACGCTTACAAGCATCCTCAATATTACACAACACTCTCCCCTTTAAGAATAATAGAGAGATTGCGATTTCCAAACGTACATATCGAACGTACATGGAATCAATTCAAAATCACTCTCCTGTGACGGGATTTTGAATACATTCCATGTACGTTCGATGCTATGTTCTGAAATCGCAATGTCTTTATTAAGTGACATGTACTTACCGTTGCAAATGATGCATAGAATAACCTCTTCTCATTGTTGAGTCCTTCTGTAAGTGAGACCTCATATGCTGTGTTGACTGCCTCCTTTGCCATCTGCACAACTATCTTGGAATTGCCGCTGATTTTCTCTGCAAGTTTGATGGCTTCATCCACAACTTGATCTGCTGGGAATACCTTGCTAACCAAACCTGGAAGCAGATGAAATACAAACATTATCAACAACTTGATCTATTGGCAATACCTTGCTAACCAAACCTGGAAGCAGATGAAATACAAATGTTATCAACAACTTGATCTATTGGCAATACCTTGCTTACCAAACCTGGAAGCAGATGAAATACAAACATCATTAATAACAATAATTTATTGCTATAAAGAGCATTATATTATAATCAGAAAGTTCAAAGTTTGAGAAACATCCAATAAGCCTTTTCGAGATATAGCATACACAATAGGAGGGCAGTCTGCAATATGGGTAAAACCCTGCAAATTCACTGAAAAAGACTTTGCCCATTTCGTGCAGTGCCATCCTATTGTGTCCACCATATCTCAAAAAGGCTAATGGATATTGCACAGTATGGGAAAAATTGCAAAAATGCAAATGAACGAGACTAGAAAATACATCCAAAAACCAATATAATAGAACATATTAATTGGAAACCTATTATTTGAAACTATTAAGAACAACTAATTTATATCAATCTAGCATTGGGCTATTCCAGTTGAAATCCTCAGCCCCGAATGCTACAACAAAAGGCCGACCGTAAGTTATAAGGGCCATAAATTATGGGGTGGAGCCCAAAATGTGAAGTGTATCATGGCAAAACATATTATGTTGATGTAAAAATGTATTTCCTACCTTAAATAGTATTTTTATAGAATTTATGTATGACTGACATAAAACAAATATTAACTGTCTTAAATTTATGTAACATTTGGTCAACATAAACTGCTCAAATAAAGAAAGTCCGCAGTCATATAACCCGTCCAACACCAAAACCTGAGCTTGTTATGACAATTTGATTGATACGGTCGTGTGCAGAATCTTGTTAGCTCCATTCTGATACCAAATTTGCTACCAAACACTCAAAGGTGACAAAGATTGATGCCAGTTTATGGCATTTGGTGCATTTTCAAAAGTTGCAAATCAAAATGAAGCACGCAGTCGAAATTGCTTGGCGTGGCAATATGGTCAAGCTTGCTTGCCCACGATGGGCCCATGTCGACTGTCCCAAGTGCGCGCTTTATTCAATTGTTAATTTAAAACGCATGGATTGCTACAATGCTTTACTGATGAATACTAGGGCACAATGCGATCGATATGACCTAGCGGTTGTTTCGGGCTATGTTAATGGTTGCGCTCTGCCATTCTCCTCTACAGGTCTGCCTGATCCGTTTTTAATTTGCAACTTTTGAAAATGCACCAAATCTCATATACTGGTATCAATCTCTGTGAATTTAGCGTTTTTGGCAGCAAATTTGGTATCAAATTGCAGCTAACAAGATTTTGAACACGATCGTTTCAATCAAATTGTCATAACAAGATTAGGTTTTGGTGTAGGACAGGTTACATGACTGCGGACTTTCTTTATTTGAGCAGTTTATAATCACTCAGAGAAAAATGCATTGGTTCATTCCATGTGACGTTCCGGCTCATGGAATGGTACAATCCATCTTTCACCCTGGGATTATATTTCAACCATCACACTTATAGACAATGAATATTTGTGTAACATGGATACAGCCCCATATGGGCCCAAAGGCCTGAAACACTAAAACAAAAAGGCCATCCTGTAGGGAGGGTGGTGGTGTGGGTGTAAATATGCCTACCTGCTTCTTTAAGCCCGGTCTTTAGCATCTTATGCATTCCAGTGGCGTACCGTGGCCGCCCCAACCCCGGGGGGGCTGAAGAAAATTCAATTTTGCCGCCCCTTCCTCAACAGCCCGAAAATGTTGACCCAATTTTTTTTCTCGATCGTTTGAAAAAGTGAAGAGGAAAAAAAAAAAAAAAAAAAAGAAAAAAAAAGGCTTTTCAGGCGCTAGCGCCCTAAAAGCAGCACTTTTTGATGTAAAGTACCATTTTTTCAAAATTTTGTAGGCTTTATCAAATTTTTCCGCCCTTAGCACGCACAACTTTTCTTCTTTCTGGCAATGGTTCTACTTTCAAAGTAATGATAATTACGATGTTAAATATTTTCTACTAGATGGAAAACATATATATTGTTGATAGAACGTTAGGTTACATTTTTGATAAATTCAGTAAAAGTTATATCAAGCGCGCTTGGACATTAAGAACAGAAATAATTAACTCAAGCAAGTAATTACAATTATGAAGTTGACACTTATTCATGAATGGCCTAAATGTACATACATATGACATGTTTAATTTTATATCTGTAAATAATTCTTGTGTTTTTGATGGAGACCTTGTACTTCCACTTATTTTGTGATGGTTATTATCTTTTATATGATGTGGCAACTCCATGGCTTTGGATTTGCCAATCACCTGGGTGTGTGGGCGTGGTTGGGGTATGTGGGTATACCTATGCCTACCTGCTTCTTTAGCATCTTGTGCATTCATTCTGTCCCCTGTTAGTACCATCTCCATGGCTTTGGATTTGCCAATCACCTGGGTGTGTACGGGGGGAGGGGTGGGTGTGTGTGGTGTGGTGGGTATGTGGGTATACCTATGCCTACCTGCTTCTTTAGCATCTTGTGCATTCATTCTGTCCCCTGTTAGTACCATCTCCATGGCTTTACATTTGCCAATAGCCTGGGTGTGTGGGTGGGGGTAGGGGCAGTTGTGTGTGGGTATACCTATGCCTACCTGCTTCTTTAGCATCTTGTGCATTCATTCTGTCCCCAGTTAGTACCATCTCCATGGCTTTTGATTTGCCAATAGCGTGTGTCAGTCTCTGGGTTCCACCAGCACCTGGATTGGAATAGATTCATTATATAATTATTCAAAATGCACATGTATTATCCCCAGGGTATTATCTGCATACATTACTTCTGTATAAACCATAGAGATTAAATCCCAAGCCATGTTTGCTCATAGAGGACAAAATAGTGTATCCAGATTATTTGGCCACACACCCGACAAACACTGATTTAAAGTGCATTGTCGTTTGCTTCTGCATGTAACGCATTGTGCCACTAAGTGCTGCATGCACCCGGGCAAGCACCAGGGTGTGATCCTGGGGGGGGGGGGGCATTGAACTTAAACATTGGTTTCTGCACACCAATGAGGACAGGGCAAAGTTTAATGCAGAGGTGCAAAAATTCTGAAGCTAGGGAAATAAACTAAATTTTCAGTAACAGTATGACCACTTCCATTTCCACCTATTGGCCATGGGCAGGGCATACATATTTTAGCTGGCATCATATAGCAAAATGTTATGGTACACATTGTAAACAGAATGCTATACCATTTGGAGGTTACATATAGCAGTTCTTGCAATGCCAAAGGCATCACTTGACCCTTGAAAACCATATACAACTAAAACATGCCAATGTCTTAGGTCATGCTCTGCTTCTAATTAAGTTCTGCCTTTTTTTTTGCATTTTCGTACCTTCCTGGATGTTTGTCATTGTGATGAACTTACCCGGTATAGTTCCTAGTAGTATTTCAGGTTGTCCAAACTGTGCTTTTTCACCTGCATAAATAATATCACACATCATGGCCATTTCACATCCACCACCCAACTGGAAAAAAAGATGATTTCAGTTATCAATAATTTGAACAGCACTACACATAGACCAATAAAAGTTTAACAAATACTACTTACATGTTTGCTGTGCCATTCCAATTGACCAAAATACCCCCCTGTGCATGACATGACATTTTAAATCTTCTTCACAAGGAGTGTAGATTTCAAATGGAGTAGCCCATTAAGGTAACCCCATTTGAAATTGTGTGGATGTCTTCCATACGGATATGGATTTCAACTGGAATAGCCCAGTGCTGATCATCAGTGAACTACATGTAAAACCTTCTTAATTTCTTTCTTTTCCCCACCTTTTTTCTACACCATTCAATTAATATGGTACTTATTTGCAAATCCAAATCTCACTCATACAGGCTGCATCAACAAAAAATATTATTGATACCCATCAGTTTCCAGTGATTATGGACATGACTGCCACATCAAAATGCAATGCAGGATCCAAATAATTTGTTGATAAATGTCATGATCAAAACAATAAATTATGGTCATTTCAAGAAACCCACTGTTCCATTTTGGAAGAAGCCGGCTTTTTAATATACACCAAACCAAAAGTGATTGGTAACATACTAGCAATTACCTTGATACAGCCTGTACAGTCAGTAGTCGCTACTGGAAAATACATGTGCTATAAAACGGGATATTTTCGCTAGCAGTTCATGATTTAGAGTACAAAGAGAGACATTTTCACAAATGTTATTTTCGCGATTGCCAAGTCCTGCCCTATACTTGAACTACATTGTTGCATATATTTGTGAGGTGTTATTTTCGCGGTTGGAGCTCCAATCACGAAATTAAACCCCCTTGAAAATTTCCCTTTTACAGATCAAGGGTACAGTACATCAAATTGTACAATATTCTAAAATATAATCTCTGTCATCATGTATAGCCCCTCTCACTGTAAAGTATGCAGAGATTGACTCATTAACATTATTATCCATTGTATCAATGGTCATTTATGTATTTTGTAAAAATATCTATTGTATCATACTTATGATTCTTATCATGCATTACTATGCAGTATATTATGCATCCATCATATCAAACATTTAAAATGTACTCTGCCATCACTATAAGAGAATTAGAAATATTGTTATTATACTATTTTGTCATTATGTTATTATATTATTATATTATAATATTATTATATTATCATTACATTATTATGTTCTTATAATATTATATTAAAAACATTAAAAATTTTATATTTGCTGTCATGTATTACTACATGTATGTTATATTTTGATAGTACATGTATGTATTATTCACTGAGCGTGTTTGTAGAGAGCCAGCTTATCAGTTGTTAGGCGCTTATCACTGTAGAAGTACTTCAAGATCAATTGCCATTGCAGTGTGGTATTTCCGTGATAAACTAGTACAAGCACGCTCGTAATATCATTATGCATTTAAAGTGTATTTTGGTCAATCATACATAGTAATGTTATTCTAATTTAATTATATTGATTTAATTGTTACTGCCTAAATGTATTGAGATTTATTTATATACCAATGACTCTTGTTTACATTTAATTTTATTACTTTGTTGAGCTATTAGTATCACTTGTATATGTTGATGATTGATGAAAATAAAATATGAATGAATGAATGAATGTTGAATGGATGAATGATAAATTAAGTTGTGTCCTGCTATAATATTTTGCAGTAAAACTTTGATGAGCGCATACTACCGTGATGTTGCAAAGTCAGTGCTAACAACACGTACGGTGCAAGTTCATTCATAAATTTCCACTCGGCAACAGCAGGTCGCCTCAGCAGCCAATCAGAGGCAAGTACGTTTCAAAACAGTAGATGCGTGATGTACGCTTAAAATACATGTACACTCTCATCAAAGGTTTACTGCAAAATATAGTACTTTTTGTGCCATACCCAATAGTAGTAAGTTGCTGATTTACACATGGCAAGGTGGGATATAGCAGCACTCAATTTTCTAAAAGCAAAAGTCAGCAGACAATATTTCAAGATGAACTGCCTAGATTATAATTCAAATTACTTACAGCAAAACCATTTACAACAGCAATAGTTGGTTTCTTGGTGCGCTTGAGCCTGTCCCAATGTGCTAAGAAGCTACCGCTATAAACCTCTTGGAAAGATTTGTTCTGCATTTCTTTAATGTCTGCACCAGCTGTAAGCAAAGGGAAAATAGCGTCGAAACTTGTTACCTGATACAGAGAGATTAGACCTGAGTCCTGAGACATAATACACAGAGAGCAAAAGTATACCTTCAGCAACAAGCTTGAAATAGAATGGCAATTTGCATATATATCTTTAGGCTTGAGCATTACAAAGGTTTACATTGCATTTCATGTACACATTACAGTGGCGTAACGTGGCCGCTCCTTCCCCGGGGGGCTGAAGAAAATTTAATTTTGCCGCCCCTTCCTCAACCTGAGACGAATATACTTAGGTGTATTCTTCTCAGCCTCAACAGCCCGAAAAGGTTAACCCAATTTTTTTTCCGTGGTTTGAAAAGTGAAGAGCAAAAAAAAAAAAAACACGCAGCTAGCGCCCTAAAATGTATAATTTTTTCACAATTTTTTTGCTTTTTCAAATTTTCCGCCTTTTTTACTTTCCTAATTGTTTTTGCCGCCCCTTCTTCTTCTGCCGCCCTTCTTTTGCCGCCTTCTTCTTCCGCCGCCTTTGTTTTTTGCACCTGCCTTTGACCCCCGGGCTGGCGCCTCAAAGCCCCCCAAAATATGTGCATGCATTATGTGCAGAATGCAAACAAGTCCTCACTTAAAATCAAATAATTTTGCCCTCCATAACACCCATAGTTTGGTCCAGAGACAGGCAAAATTAACGCCTGTGATATATGCTTTTAAGCTTCAAAGTAATACTTGAATAAGTTCTGTGAACTCAAAACAAGGCCAGACTAGTAATAATAAATCGAGGCTATAGACTATAGCAATAGCTACATGTATTTGAACTGACTAAAAACCCAGAAGGGGCAGAGTACTGGTTTATGTTTTCAGGGTTAATTGTTAACAGGCAGTTTGGGTGAAAATGACAGGCACTTGTAAAATCCTAGCTAAGACCCGACACACGCCCCTTCACTGTCCCCCTCCCCTTTGCCTCCTCTGAAAAAGGTAGCTGCTACCTAGATGACTTATGCGGCCAAAAATCATGGAATTCTGTAGCTTTATTAGACCACTACGGATCAAAATGTTAACAATCCAAAGTTACACCCTTTACTGTGAAAATGACCATATCTAAAGCTCTTTTGATTATATCCTGAGGTTGAAAGTTAGCCAATCAGGGACACTTTAACAAAGACAGTTAACTACATTGTTTCTTACCTGCAAATGCCTTTTCACTGCCAGTGAGTACAACACAGCCAATAGTTTTATCAGCTTCAAAGTCATTGAGAGCCTGTTCTACTTCCAGCATCAATTCATCACACAATGCATTCAATGCCTTGGGTCGGTTGAGCTGAATGAACCCTACGTTTGCTTTCTCTCCTTTTGTGTCTACCAAGATATTTTTGTATCCACCTGATGAAAAATAATAATATCATGTTTTTAATATGCGAACTCAAAATGGAGTTACTTACATTGTAGTACCGATCGATTTGATTTTCCCACTATTCATCAAATGGTACCTTTTGTTCAGGAACCCGACTTGTTTGAACGCCTATGTACACTGCGCCAAATCAGGCAATGCAAAAGATCTTTGCAAAATGGTAGTCACTACCGGTATCTCACTCGTTGCATAGATCTGTTAATTCAGCTTTTACATAAATTTACATTACGGTACAAAAAAAAAAAAAAAGCGCAGTCATTTATAGTGCGCTACGCACAGGCACAACGCCTAGACGTTGATCCACAAGCCTCAGCACACTTTACAGATAAACAATACAACACTTTACAAATAAACAATACCAACATAGTGTACGATGGCAATATCAACCTTACTTGAGAACTCTAGCTTCGAATTTGCACACGATAGTTTTATACGCATTCGATGCTAGAGTGCATTTTTTTTCGGTCGGACAGCGCTGCTAGCTGCTGCAATTTTTTGCACCAGAGATTATTTATTCTGTTAATGCTGAAATTTGACATTGTGGCGACTTTGAAGGCACACATACATGCAGCAGAGTCTCAGACCAGAGACTTCTCGAGGAATGAATGCCCCGCCCCCCGGACTGGGATGCTGAGTCATGTGCATCACTGCACAGTGCAACTGAGCTGTGACTGTGTAATTAATAACTTTTTAAATAAGCTTACCTGCTGAAGACATGCATCTTGTCAGAGCGTACCTCCCCGTCATTGCCGGCGTCAAAGCAGCATGGTTAACACTGGCTGTCATCAATGCTTTGCCGCATACTGACAGGCATTTTGAAACACGGAAAGCCATCTCTTTTGCAGAATTTCACACAATCTACAGGACACACACGTTGAACAAACAACACTGATTGACTGGATCACTGGATCGTTTTCACGGATTTTGTAGTCTTGTCGCAAGCTGGAACAGTGAGAGCAGTGTCATCACAAACTTACGAAGCATGGAGCAAAGTCTAACAAACACGAACTCCGTCCAGTTTAGGAACTTGCAACCTTTAATTGACCTTTAGCAAAAAGACTATTCCATTATTTTAATGTAGGGAGAATTTTGTTAATTCACTGATTTTCGCCATTTAAGAAAATATATTAAAGCATTATAATTCTTAAAATTTTAATGAAATTGTAACAAAAATAATATTTACTACTAAGTTGATGTTGATAAACTTTTAATTTTTGTTTTTGGTAAACTTGTCAAAGAAAAAAAAATTCTATAGTTTTCAAAAGCCGCCTAATAAGATTGAACGACTCCAAGGCCGGAGGTCAGGACCCAAAATGGATGCAATCTGTTGACTTTTCTGAGAGTGAACGCCTACAAAAGAACAGATTTCTTGGAATTCACAATGAATCTAGGACCAGAAAACCCTTTTAATAACAAACTGCTTTATGCAGGTTTCAATCAAGACCATGGTAAGTATTTGTTTCATTAATCATGAAAGAAAAGATAACATAAACATGCATGCTACACGAATGATCAAATTGCCCAATTCATGGACATGGATTAATGATTTCCATGATGATGTTCATGATGTTGTACTTGTAACTTCAACTGTAAGTTATAGCTGAGACGAATATACCTTTAGATATATTCGTCTCAGGTTATAGGCATATACAATTACACGAATCATGAATACATGTTTATAGACTCTAGCCACAATAGGTCTATATATTACTAGTAATATTATATTGTAATGATTTTATTCAGGGTGTGGTATAATAAAATCAGCATGATCAGGGTTCGATTTTAAACTTTGAAAAACTTGCGTAGCAATTTTAAACAAAAATATCATTTAGGTGATGATGTTCTTATAATAATAGCATATGTTTACATTGTAAAATATTGCTATCAAGCTGATATTTGTGTAGCAGGTTCAGTCAATCAATCAATCAGATTTATTTTATTTCCATCAAAAATTACAACAAAATACAATAATTATAAAAAGAACAACACGATGGAGGAGGTACAACGATAAGCGAAGCCTGTAAATGCTGCACCCACTGTATAATTAAATTACACAAATTAAAACAGAACAAAAACAAAACGAGGATCTGTAGCCAAAAAAATTTAAACACAAATATAATTCATGAATCAATCAATTTAAATATAATATTGTACTATAATCATGAGTATTTAACATTAACATAGAGTAAATTACAACCACTGATATAAAGCATAAAAGTAGGGTGGCCACAATGCTAGCTATTGTGTGTACCCCTGCCTACATACACAAATGTATGGTGAAAATTTAACAGATTCTGCAGCAGTTGGAAAACTTTTGGGCATTTTGAATTCCATATAATTTGTCTCCTAGTAACTTCTGTGCAAACCCGACTACCTAATTAGATAGAAAATATTCTGCTTGTAATGAAGGTGAATATAGCATTTTTGTACGGTCACGCATAAAAAAGTTACGCACAAAATAATTTTTTGTCATCAAATAAAACTATTTTCCCAAAGATGTACAATTATGCTATATTCAGTTTTACAATCTAGACCCTCAGAGCAAAATCCTGTGCAAAAATCAGACAATTTGGTTGTGTAGTTTAGGAAATACAGGCCTTTGAAGGTCAAAATAGGCACATAATAGTGCCCTCAATGGTGAAAATCACATATATTTACCTTAAAAGTCCTGGCAAAAGAGTTATTTTTGTCATTTCAGCCATTTTAAAAATGTTGTAAAGAAGCAAATATAGCAATTATGACCCTGGATTTTTAATATTTGCATAAATGAACATTAAATAAACAAAAACAATACATCTAATGCCTTCTTTGGCTTTATTCCCACAATTCTCGCTCCGTGAATATGCAAATTTATGACAAAATCAGGATTTTCCTAAAAATGGGGTAAAAATGGCCAATTTTGTGAATCTTTAAAAGGCTGTATCTTCGCAACGGATTGTCTGATTGAGTTGATTCAAGAGGTTTTTTAAATCATTTTGCAGCAGGAACAATCGTGACAGAAAAAGTAATTCCAGGGGTGGGTTTGAAATTTTCATGTGACCACCCTAATAAAAGCAATGATAAACAACTTTGAGATGACATATTAAGTGGAGGCAATGATTTAGTAGAATGATTAACAGAAATATCACACTATAATAATGAAGCAAAACATGCTTGGATCTACTTGTCATTCAGTAAGGCATGTACTCCTCTCTTAAAGAGAGAAATGTTGGTAGCCTGTCTAATCTCATAAGGTATTTGATTCCAAATTTTTGGACCATTGGAGACAACAGTACTTAATTGTTTTGTGCAGTTGGTAAAATGCTTATTTCTAGTATTATAACTGTGAATATCCTTAAGACTCTTAAACATAGCATCAAATGATTTTGGTAACATACCTAAATGATACCTTGGGTATACTTATACATAAAAATAGACAACTCTTTCTTGTACATATCAAATATATCAAGAACATTGTATTTATCAAAAAGTGGTCTTTAATGGCTTAAATACGGACTATGAGATATTATTCTTAAAGCTCTTTTTTGTAGCTTAAATAATTTGTTAAGATATGCCTTGTTTTCATTTCCCCAAAGTAAAATACCGTAATTAAAATAGGGTACAACTAATGAACAGTAAAGGTTATAATACAAAGTTTGTTCGGGTAAATAATGCTTCACCTTGTTCAAAACGCCAATATTTCGAGAAGACACATTACAAATATTAACAATCTGTTTCTTCCAAGAAAGATTTTCATCAATAGTTAGACCCAGGAATTTGGCTTCTTTAACACGCGCCAGTTTACAACCATCTAAAGATATTACAATATTATTGTCATTGATTTCCTTGGTTTTGGACACAGTACCCAAAAACATGAGATTTGTCTTTTTTGCATTGAGTGAAAGTTTGTTAGCTTTGAACCAGTTAATTACCTCCCTCAGCTCATTATTAATTACATTACAGAGTTCATTAATATTTTCATGTGAGTAGAAAACAGTGGTATCATCAGCGAATAAAATAAATGATAGTAATTCAGATGTGTGAGCGATGTCATTCATATAGATGATGAAAAGCAGAGGACCCAATATTGATCCTTGTGGAACGCCACATAAAATCGGTTCATAAGATGATACTTCGAATTGTATGACACATATTGTTTTCTCTCAGAAAGATAATTTGAAAACCATTTAGATGTTACTCCTCTAAAACCATACGTTGTCCAAAATGGGGAGCATTTTGCTCCATGGCACAAGTTTAATCGAACCCAGTTAGGCCAGTACAGATGATGTGTGATTTCCGATGAGCAACATTCATAACCTTAATAATATACACAGCAAGTGCAATTCTATGTCTGGTTCCATACAGCAATACGCAGTATTGCTGTCTGGTAAGCAGGTACGAATAATTCCGTGTGAATTCAGACGTCGGAGCAGGTCAAACACAGGGGACTAGCCTACATCCCGTATCCTACTATCACTCAAACAAGCATGAAAACTGCGATGCGGATATAGTATCATCACAGGGACTGAGAAATGCAACATTTTCGATGTTTGTACCGGGAATTTCAGACACGAAGACTCATGGAGATTTCTGCAAATTCGTCCCAAAGGTAACCAAAGGGTTGGGGATCGATTTTTAACTATCACTAAATGTTTCGAATTGCGGTCGGCCAAAAAGTAGACAGTTTCGGGGACTGTAATTGGTGTAGATGTCACATTTTGAACAGTGAGCAATAAGTGACCAATTTCATGCTCAGCACAAGTGTTTATCTTTACTCAGGGTAGTGCAATCCAATCAAAATGTATTGATTGCCTATTGGCGCACTAATTGCATGGTCATAAATACTCACAATGACTCCTGACGCGTTTAATACAATGACTTCTGCGTGCACGCGCGTGCGTGTATATGACTATACGCTAAGAGCGTTACATGGCAACACACACGACTACGCGTGATTGGTAGCTCTTGTCGGCATGAAATACATGTAGGTAATAACAATATTTAAAACTAGTTATATTTAACAGCGTTAAATATGACATAAAATCAGGCCGTTGCAACTCATATACTAGCGCAATACAACAAGGTGGCGACAGCGTCGGCTTTCCCTGTGTATTACCCTGCACTGAAATGGCGTCCGATGGCGTCACCAACAGGCACCAAATTGATTCACGGGCGGCGCCATATTGGAAAAGTAAAGAAAAATGCTGCTGCCACCACGATAGTACTAAAAGCTACCTAAAAAAATATGTGTAGTGCTGTGGAGACTTACGTTAACATGATGTCATGAATATGCTAATTACAGAAAAATGCTGCTGCCACCTACGTCCACATGTTCCAAGTGTTGACGTCGCTGACCTCACATCGACGAACAGAGTTGCAAGTCCATCGCACTTCGTGCTCTATTCTTCGTCCATGATAAAATGACATAAAATGCCATTTTGATTTGTTCAAAATATCAGAGACAATGGTAATGAATGACAATAATAACTTTGCCCCATCTATTTTAAGTTCATTGTGTGAAATTGTTGGGTTTTGTTTTGGGCCTCCGTATTTTTCCTTGGGAGCTACCACAACACGCTACGCGCGCACCGACCCTTCAAATTGCATAATTCGTCCTACATTTTGGGCTAAAATAGTCTGAAATTGAATTTTTTCATGCTTGGCGTGCAAATGTTCTTGTAGAATTGGAACAAAACAAGTTGACAGCAAATGTTCCATTCTATATTATTGGGCAATTGTTTTGATGCCCATGTCCTATATGTACATGTAAGTTGTAATTCTGTGTTATTTTGTAATTGACAGGTTGTTTTGCTTGTGGTATGGAGAATGGTTTCCGTGTGTACAATGCAGATCCATTGAGAGAGAAAGAGAGGCAAGGTAAGTCTATTCACAATCTGTGTGTTTCTACTGGGGAACGGTTGGCGGGTAATGTGGTTTAGTTTAGAGTGTTACAGGTTAATGTGCTCAGTGGAAACAGATCGGTTCATAGTGATGCGATGTGGACACCCGGCAAACGTGATCCACATGAGGTAGACCATGTGGTGTGACACCCGGTATTTCTGTCAGTGGAAACACAACGGTTAACGGTTGCTGGGTGTTGAACTTCTATTATGTACATTTTATGTATCATATCGTGACCTTAAAAGCAGCTCAGGGTCAGGAAAATATTTTCAGTACT
Organism: Amphiura filiformis; assembly: GCF_039555335.1. Taxonomy (NCBI): domain Eukaryota; kingdom Metazoa; phylum Echinodermata; class Ophiuroidea; order Amphilepidida; family Amphiuridae; genus Amphiura; species Amphiura filiformis. The sequence continues at coordinate 49,071,552 of NC_092644.1, read as the reverse complement.
TCCGGTACTCCCCACAACCCTTATTTTAAGCATCAGTAGAAACGTGCTGGTTGTTGCCTGAATCGGATTGTGGGTTACCAGGTAATACCAGGTAAAAATACAGAGTGCTCAGTGTAAAGACGCAGAATGAGTGGTACTTTTGATATTCTTAAGTCAAAAGATTCTGCTTATGGTAAATACTGGATAATCTCCACGACACAGGATGTATAATGCAGGGGCAACTGAGCAGACGAAAATGAATTAGTAATGAAGTGTGCCCCCTTGATGACATCATCTACATGTATCTTTAAGTTTTAAAAGTGCCTGCAATTTGGATTTTTCTCCATTTATTGGCCAATTATTGATTATTTGTGGCATTTTTAATGTCAGCTGCAAAAGACTATTTAGGAGTATCAACTTTTTATGGGAGTCTTTGTGGTTCGAAATTTCATGCCAAAATTCCTCTTGGGTGTATCATCACATCACAAATTAACTTTTCAATTGATACTAATAATTGATATTTTAACTGTTTAAAACTTACAGTTTTATTTTGATGACAAACTTTCATCCTCTTAGATTTTACTGATGGTGGCATTGGTCATGTAGAGATGTTGTTTAGATGTAACTATCTGGCCCTGGTTGGAGGCGGCAAAACTCCCAACTACCCTCCGAATAAAGGTAAGATAACAACATGTAACATGAGTCCTAGTCAAATAAAGTTGGGGTCTAAGGGCAGGGCAATTAGGCTATTCCAGATCCAAACATTTTCATTCTTAAAGTGGAAAAGATGTGGAAGCTTTTTGAATTTCAAACAAAATTGTTTATTTATAGGGTAAATTGTGTAAAATGCAACTGGATTTTATATCAATTTCATCCATTTTCAGCTGGAATTTCACAAATTTCAACAATTTGCAGCTGGAATTTCAAGTAAAACTAGCAAGATTTTCCAGCTGGATTGACCTTAAGATGCAACTGGAGATGGCAGCGAAATCTTCCACAGAGGGTGTGGATTTTAAATGGAATAGTCCATGTATTCCTTAAGTTATTATCCAATTTCATGGAATCTGTTGAAAATAGCCCATTGAATAGTCAAAAAAGTATTTTGAGCCCATAGAACTGTATAAGTTATTATGACCTGGTCTGTTTGAGTCTAGGTTGTGGTCTGGTGCATTGAGTCCTTAATTCTCATAATGAATATCTGTCGGCATTTTGGGGAGTTTTATTGCAATGATGCTCCCAAAGTTGTTTTTAAAGCTTATATTAGGCAGTGCTGTGGATCTGAATTGCTGGACTAAAATGTCATAATCAAGCTGGAATGCCCTCTAACAAAGCGTTTAAATGCACAATGTATAAAATGTCAGCTCTGTAAAAAGATAGTAATACCATAAAATTTTGAGGCAGCCTCACAAATGTGGATAGGTTGAAGAAAAAAGTGGCTATGGATTGATTCTGTATATTGCCAGTGTAAATTGCATCCGCTCTGGCCCATACGCAAAAGTTTTGTAAGTGAAGGGAGCAAACAAATCATGTTTTTTATGCTTTTTTTGTTCACATTGCTCCCCCTTGAAATGCATTGTTTTGTAGCCTCTAGAAAAATCAAAATACTGGCATCTTTTTGATCAAACTGTCCAGGAAAATGGAATCCTAGTTCAAACAAATCTGAAAATTTGTGATGTTGTATTTCTTTGCAGTGATGATTTGGGATGATTTGAAGAAGAAACCTGTCATAGAATTAGAATTTACAAGTGAAGTGCGGGCAGTCAGGTTACGTAGGGATAGGTAGGTATCAAATAGGGTAGACTATGTTTTGAATCACCCCAAGTTTGGTAGTGATGTCAATGCTTTTTCGAGATTGCACCACAATTGTGCCAACAAACCACCCTTATAGGCATGCATCTACCCTCTGCATGATTAACTTTACATGTGCGGTTCGATACTGCGACCAGTAAAATTCACACATTGCTACCAAACTTGAGATGAACCAAATTTTAGGGAAAACAGACTCTGCCATGTTTGTGGAAACAAAATTAAAGGGAATCTATCTGTGTTCACAGGCTGGAGTAACCTCCACAATGAGTCTTGTAACCTTCCCAGCATTAACTAAAGCCAGTACCCATTTGCACATCTGGATGAGGGAGGTAATAGGGGTGAAGAGCCTTGCACAAGTGCACAACACATTTACACTGCTGGGACTCGAACCCACCACCTTGAGCTAGTTCGTGATTATGACTGCTGCCCAACGTGCCACCATGTTTATGTATCATATGATGTACCTTTGGCTTGTGATAATTTTGCTATGCGAGGCCAACTTTGATTTATCACACTTTATTGTCACACTATCTTCTGTAATTTGCATGTGTGTGAATATAGGCCAGATGTTACAACTTAGGATTCCAATTTCACAAATCCACAACATTCACTTGTAATACAAGTGAATGTTGTGGATTTATGAAATTGGAATCCTTTTGAAGGAAATTTAATGATTTGGCAAAAGTTGAATGCCACAAAATTGAGGGTTCGTATCTATCCATACCTAATGTATGGAAGATAATTCTATATATGTCTTTGTGCATCTGGGGGTGTATGTGTGCTGTAGTATTAGTTGGGAATGGCATGTATGACAAGGTAAAGTATAAGTACACATAATTTTCACAATGTTTTGCTTTGTTGTTTTTTTCCCTCACCAACAGGATAGTTGTAGTGTTAGACACAATGATCAAAGTGTACACCTTCACACAAAACCCACAGCAACTTCATGTTTTTGAAACATGCCCCAACCCAAAAGGTAAGAGACATACTGCTAAATCATGGGCTATTCCTTTTGAAATCTACACTCCCCTATGGAAGATTTAGCTAAAGTCTTCCACAGAGGGAGTATGGATTTCAAATAGAATAGACAATTGGATAACTTCCATTTAAAATACTCACTCCAGTTGTGGTAGATATAGGTAAAGCCAATCAAGCCATATTCTGTTAACATTCAACTATTCCTTCATTCCTAAAGATTTAATATGTAGCATTCATACTCATGATAAGTGAAGGATCAAAATGAAATATTCCTGGGGGCGTAGTGAGCGGTAGACAAGGTGGACGAAGTCCAGGGGCCCCAAGGAAAAGGGAAAATGAAATAGAGCTGATAAAGGAGATGTTAAAAGGGCCTGCACTGCTCCTTGTCCATGGGACCTTAAGGCTTTTGCTACACCCCTGGTTATTCCATTTGAAATTCATACACCCCTTTGGAAGACATGACCTTAATCTTCCACACAGGGAGTGTGAATTTCATTTGGGGTTACCTTAATGGATTTCAAATGGAAAAGCGGCTAAAGCCCCAATACTCCATCCATTCATGTCAATTTTATTACTGTGTACTTTTGATATTTAAGCTATAGGTGAAAGAATATGACCACTCAAACAAGCGCATACATATGATTTGAAATTACTTGGTACTCTAGGTCGGTAAACATTCATGAGTAAGATTTAATCTTTCCCTAGGGAAGTCCTTTTCAGCGCAGACATATTTCGTCATCTGCATCACATACTGCTGTATGCCAAAAAAATGTATTATCATATTTCAGCATGCTTCTTTCTTTTATGAATGGTTGTGAGATTGTAATATTGTGACACAAAATTAATATAAAATGTTAATTTTACAATGTATCTCTTCACAATTAGATGTCAATAATACAAAAGGCAGCCTTTTGAGATAGTGTGTGAAGCAGGCAATAATCTATGTGCAATGATTATTATAAATCAACTAAGTCAATAAATATCACGATATTATTTTGATAGCAGCTCCTCACATTCTTTCTTTCACCATTTCAGGTCTATGTGTACTTTGTCCGAATAGTAATAACTCACTTCTTGCATTCCCTGGGAGGCGGACAGGTCAGGTGCAAATTGTTGATCTTGCCAATACAGAGAAAGCGCCTTTAGATATTATGGCACACGAGGGTGTGTTAACTTGTATTACCCTGAATCATCAGGGCACAAAGCTTGCCACTGCATCAGAAAAGGTAAGCATTATTTATATTAATCTGTAATTAAAAAGACTAGTTTGCATCTGATGATCAACTTCCCACAGCTTGTGATTGGTTAGTATCCAGGGTTGCCAAAAGATTTCAGCCCGAATCGCGGGTCAATTAATCGAAAAGTCGCCCAATTTTTCTCTTTACCATTGGTTTCTATGGGGCAGGAAACTATCGAAAGTCGCGGGAGCCAAAGTTGAAAAGTCGCCCAATTTTTTTCTTAAGCATTGGTTTCTATGGGACAGGAAATTGTCAGAAGTCGCGGGAAAAATCTTCAAAAGTCGCCCAATTGGGCTACCAAATCGCGGGTTTGGCAACCCTGTTAGTATCAAGTATCTGAGCCAGTAAAGTGTTTCTATATGTGAGCCAGTAAAGTGTTTCTATATCCGAGCCAGTAAAGTGTTTCTATATCTAAGCCAGTAAAGTGTTCGTAAATCTGAGCCAGGGGGTTAAATTAAGCATCTCAGACTTGAAATGACATCAAAATCTGTTCATATGATTGCCCAAATCAATGCGATATTGACAGTGTATATTTAGCACATCGTTGTATTTTTGAATGAATTGTAAATCAAACAAACTTGTTGCCTCACAACACCAGTGCCATCTTGACTGCCTGAAGATATTGGTGATGTTTATTACATGAGTAACATTTTATTTCGACACTTATTGATTCCTTTCCTTTGATATATAGGGCACATTGATAAGAGTATTTGATACAACGAATGGACAACAACTACAAGAGTTACGAAGAGGATCAGGAAGTGCCCAAATATACTGGTGAGTACCTGGCCAGGGAATAAGTAAGAATGGCAGGGGGCTTCAGCAGTAGTACAGCTTTTGCCAATTATAACCCAAACTAACTATAACAACTGGAATCTCCCACCCCCCCCCAAAAAAAAACCCAGCTTTAATCAGAAAGCTTAAGCTGATGGGTTAGGGTTAGAAACATTGTGTATAGGTCTACAGGAACTTGAGTCTTATTGATTTATTTGTTAAATTGCTACAAGCTATAGGTACAAAAATCTTGAAATGTTGTGTTTAACATCACTTGCCACTCAATATTAAAAACATGCTATAATTGGCTGTCTTGCAGCGACTGTTGACAATTGACTGAATACATTTTTGGATCTGGGTCACCATACTTTATGCCATAGGTGTAGATCCCGGGGAATGGGGGATAAATTCCTCAATATTTTGCCAGGGGAGATGGTCCATACAATCACCCCTCCCCCCAATGTTGATGCCTGAATATGGGTTTCTGGTGTTAAAGTACTGTTTTACATTCCAATCATATACCAGAAGACAGGCCTTCCACTGATGTAATCCTCCTTTACAAATGTATGTTGCGTTCTTTTTTCCTAATGTATTATGAAAGTATTACCTTTTTCATAAGAGGATACTTCCATAAAAAATATTTGGGGATTCCAGAGGAAGGCTGTTGAGTTGGAGCCCTCCAAAGCTTCAAAATGCTTAGTGTCACCATGCTTAGACCCGAAGTGAAGTGCATAAATTTGCTTTTTATTATACACAGTACCTTCTGTGAACTTGCATGGTGGTATTTCCTCTTTGTTAGTTTTTCTTAAACCTTTGGATTAATTAACATACTTCTGTTATGTTTTTTTTGACAGCATTAATTTTAACCAGGATTCTTCCTTACTGTGTGTGTCCAGTGATCATGGCACAGTACATGTGTTTGCAGCAGAAGATCCAAAAAGAAATAAACAATCAACGTAAGTCAGATTCACCAGTTATAAAGTCATGGTTAATATGGGCATCAATAGGGGAATTGCTAGTTGGCAATTATTCATGCTCTGATGAATGATGAAATTAATGGAATGAAACAAAACCAAACACAAAGAAGTAGAGTAGGAGAATCAGGGGTCGCTTGACAAGCTTGTGTGTGATACTCATCGGCCATAGGTGCAATTTGAAATGACTATGGTGCAACTCAAAGTTGCATGGTAGCAGCGGCACTTGAATATTTATCATTAGATTCGATACAGAGTTGTTTTCATTTCCGTTTGCCTGCTGTCAGCAAGGACCTGAACATTACCTTTGCTTGTGATTGATATATTGAACCCTTTTTTTTGATTGCATATTATATTTCAGACTCGCACAGGCCAGCTTCCTGCCCAAGTATTTCAGTTCCAAGTGGAGTTTCTCCAAGTTTCAAGTGCCAGGCAATGCACAGTGTATTTGTGCATTTGGTGCAGATGCCAACTCAGTAGTAGGTAAGATGATGACAAGGTGAAAACAAGAATACCGTATTTCGTCAAATAAACGCCCCCGGGGTGCGTAACATTTTCCCAAAGGGGGGCGTTTATTCAAGGTCAATTTTAGAACGATCATTCCCATTAAAATCATTAGGTAAACTTAAAACTCATGCTAAAATGACGAACTATGAACTGACTTCTGGTTCACTTTCGGGTTTCCAATCCAGATTTTCGCCAAAAAGTGCCGGTATTATTGACCACGTGGGGAACTTGGTAAGCTTACTACACAGATAGCATGGAAATATCGGCATTTTTGAAACATCTTGGTTGAAAAAAATGGTGGGGGGCATTTATTTGAGGGGGGCGACTATTTGACGAAATACGGTATGTGATTTAAAGGAGATTTGAAGGGTATACGTGGTATTGTTGGTCGAAGCAGCCAAAAAAAAAGATTTTCATTATCTGAATCAATATATTATTGAAAAATAACACTTAGGTGTTTTGCAAAAGTTCTTTCTACAAATCATATACTTTGAAAACTTGCTTAATTTATTGTTGTTAATGAGTTATGTACGTTTTACAAAAGTTTTGTTGTTTCAGCCCTCTTTACAGCATAACCACAGGACCTACAAAAGTATATCTGTGATATTTGAATTCTTCTACACGCTCGCTATGAATTGAGCAATGCAATTTTTGCTAAAGGTCTCTACCATTCGCAAAATGCTGTGAATTACATTTTTTTGCTGCTTCGACCAACAATACATCGTATACCCTTAACCAATTTCTCACAACTTCTTGAGTCAGGCATAGCCAGTCCTGTATGCAAGGGGAGCACAACCCAAAAATCCACAAAGGTCCAATTTTTTTTTTCAATAAAAAGGTCCAAAAATGGAAGAAAAATTGACAAAAGGTCCACTTTTGGGTGATAAGGCATTCAAAAGTCAAAAAAAAAAAAAAAAACGCACAATTATCAGGGGGCTTAGATCCATTTTTTTAACAAAATATCTGCACAAGTGCACTTTTCCTTAAAAAAAGGTCCACTTTTGGAAGTCCTGTACCCCTATCCCCCATAAATCTTGAGTACCAGGCCCGTACACTCATCTCGCTTGCATCTGATGTTATGGTAGAGTTGGAAAGATCTTGTATCATTGCAAAGGACCCATCATATTGGCCATTACTGCATTATATATTGTACACATGAGACCTGGCAGCTATTGCAGATAGGACTTTCTTGCTCAACCCCAACCCTGGTTACTCCTTCATGTAATAATACATGGAATTAGGGTTAAGGTTAGGGTTAATTTAGGATTAGGATTAGGAATAGGGTTAGGGTTAGGATTAGGATTAGCTCACATAAAATAATTACATGAAGGATCTACCTAAACCCCTAATTTGAAGGGCCAGATTAATTGGTTGACCAGTCATGTTGTGAACCTCTGTCATTCTTATCAGCAATAATGTGATTTCCTCGATTTGTTTCCTTTACAGCGATATGTGCAGACGGTAGCTATTACAAATTTGTCTTCAACCAGAAAGGGGAGTGCAGTCGTGATAATTACATGCAGTTCCTTGAGATGACTGATGAGAAGATGTGATGCAGGTACCGTTGTCAAGGAGACATCCTCCCTCCTGCCAACAATCAGAACTCAACCTAAGAATCATATTATTTTTAGTCCATGATTTGCTTTGCTATAGCTGTGTGTGTAAGATTTGGGGTATGATTTATAATGTAGATCCAAAGAGTACCTACTCTGCTATGTTTGCCTGGTGCTCACAGAGTGCAAAATAGTGAACCTCCAGATTATTTCGCCATGCGCCCAACAAACTAATAACTTGGACTTGAAGTGCAGGGTTGTTTGCATTTTGCGAGTAACATGTGATGCCAAAAACATGCCAAGCACTTCATTCACAAACTTTTGTAATGCTCATGCTTAAAATTCCTTAGATAATTACGGCAATCATTTCATTTCAGGCTTTAGCTGATAAATGCCAGAGGTACGCTATTTGCCCTCCATGGTCAACAAATCAAATTGGCAGATTCCCCATAGCATTCACACAGGGCAGTTTTGAGTTGGTACTCTTTAGGTCTATAGATATGTACACATGATAAAAATGTGAATCTTGCAGACGGAAATGAAAATCAATAACATATTCAGCATTGATAAGTATGCAGATGCTTATCTGTCTTATAATGGAGGGATACTATAGATGTAAGCCTATATTGTCAAGCAATCCTAATAAATAAATATCACTCTTACATAAATCTTAGACAGCTCATTGGTTGATACAATACAATATTTTTACCATCAACCAATAAAGTTTGATAGTTTTTACCATCTAAACGGTGCTTACCATACATTATGACCCTTCGCACCTTAGCCAGACGTAGTATGCATGTCATGTACATGCTAGCATGACTTGCACATGCATTGTCTCTTTAGACTCGTTGATTTAATTGTGGGTAAATTATTGGTAATATGAATTATGTAACAACAAAAACAAAACAATGTGTAATGTGTTGTCAAATGAGTATGAAATATTCTTGAAAAGAAATAGAATTATGTATGAGTGATATAAAACAAATATTATCAGACTTAAATAGGTAATGGTTTATAGGTTAATAACTACGCATTAGTTATTTGGAGGGCATTGTGAAAAATCTAAACATTTTGCCTTTGGAACCGAGGAATATCCAGAGGTCCAAAGCAAAATGTTTAGATTTTTCACAATGCCTGACATATAAACTGATGCAAAGTTATTAACCGAATTCATAACCGTCACTTTTAACTCATCTCTCAACCAAATCTCAAGATTTTATTCTCCGAAATTTGTTAATTTTTATCAAAACTTATATTTCGCCCTTCGAAAAGTCGAACAGGCTAAAACGGACTTACCCATTACAGCAATGCGCAATCACGCCATGTGCAAATATGGTAGTTGCGTGCACGTGTAGAGTTCCGGCACAACAGATGCGCACTACGCGGAAGTCATTGTACCGTGTAAGCATACGCGGAGGTCTGCGTATATCATCTAACGAGCAATTTAATTGGGACGCACATGTGGCGTGATACGTGGAGGTTATGAATGAAGTATAATCACTTAGTGAAAGATGGATTATTTCATTCACTCGCCATATCGCAACAATCCATCTTTCACATGGTGATTATATTTCTACCATTACACTCATAGACAGTTAATATTTGTATAATTTACTTTTGCAGAGTTTTTTATCTGGGTATGTGATATGTCATTGATCTTAATATGATCCAAAAAAACTGCTTGCAAGAGCCACATTTTATTTGCAATAAACCTTCACAGTAGATATCTATTATTTTAAAATCATGTTTTCACAACAGTAAATATCAGCTTGGCTGAAATATGACTTAAGACTGCCAATGTTACAATATGATATTTTGACAGGCTATATTCCAACTTGTGTAAATCATGACAGATTACTTCTACATCTGCTAGTCCTAAGGTTTGCTAGTCGGTCAAAGAGAGTGCCAAATATGGAACATGAGTACTGCATTTTTTCATAATACCCTGCAATGACAATGGCTACACTGAGTTAATCTCATCATCTCCCTATGCAGCTAACCTGCAACCATAATCCATAATGGGCCATAATATGCTAACCCTAAACCCTAACCCTAACCTGTAACCCTAACCCTAAAGTTTAGTGGTATTTTGGCCCATGCAAAAAGAAATTACGCTGCCTGGACCAGGAAATTCAAAGTCAGCCAAGGTGTGCACATGTATCCAGTACATGTGCCATATCGTTTACAATGGGTGATAAATTTATTACAAAACGCAACAGTAGATATTCTAAAGCTTTATCCAAATCCAAGAGAGGAACCAACTCTAGTCATTTATGTGGATTTAAATCAGCCATTGCCGTTTTGATAGAAATGGTGTTTATTGATGTGTACAGTTTCCCATTAGATCGTAACATGCTGTTGTACATCCAAGGTCAAAGGTCTTATACCTCAACCCTAAAGCCTTTTTATTTTTCAGAATAGGAAATTCTTTTTCAGACTAGCGAAGCTTAGGACTAGAGGTTAGTTCCTGCAAAAATAGTAGTGCCCTGATTATTGCAACTGAAAACGTTTGTAGAGAAGCAAGTTTTGAGGAACAAATCCTTGTTACAGTTTGATAAATAATGCATCAAAATATCAGCTTGACTGCACAGCCAATAATCATGATTATATTGCTGAATTTAAGGCACCACAGCCACATTTGTTTGATCGTTGATACTGCTTCCGTGCTTTTTTGTTGTTGGAACTATCAACTAATTAATCGGAATTAATGGTAAATTTGTACTGGTGAATATCATTCCATGCAAAGATTTGTATGTAATCATAATTAACAATTGCTGATGAATTGATTTCATGAGTAATAAGGATCAACCATGTATCAATGGTCAATCAAAAGATCAAACTAATTTGGTTCTATTGCCTAAATATATTTTTAACTGCCTGTCATATATAAGTCACAATATTTGTGTTTTGCTTGCAAAATTTACATGCAGTCATTATTTGTAAAATGGCTTATATCAAGATGAAGTACTAAAGGTACCATGTGAGCACTACTGCCTTTATACCGAAGCCCCTGATTGGTTAATTACATGGTATAATCATCTGATCAACCAATCAAATTAGAGCTTTTAGAGCTCTCGGCAATTTTAAGCTTGATCCCAATTAACCAATCCTACCATATCTCTGATTGGCTCATTAGATGATATAGCTCTCTTTGTAGCCAATGAAAATAGTTCTTAGAGGCTGATAATTTGTCCGGTAGTGCCCAGTGGGTTAAGATGATACCTGTTGGCTGTACAAGTCAGTGGGAGGTTATTTTGGGTTTCGTACGATACTAAATTACATTTTTTGGCATCCCAACATGTTGGCATTCACTTGGCGGTAAACTTTAACCTTACTGCTGCAATGGGCTATTCCATTTACAATCCACACTACCCTCTATGGAAGACAGGACCTTAATTTCCCACACAGGGGGGTGTAGATTTCAAATAGAATTCACGCTCCCTTTGTAAAAGGTAACGCTCTTCCATAGAGGGTACATGGATTTCATCTGGAATGGCCCAATCCCAACTGTAACTCTCACCCTATTGAGAGTCAGACCAGTCTTTGCAAGCAAGCACAAATGTCAAAGCGGAGGAATGAGCTCTATCAGTTGAAATCCATACACCTATGGAAGACAAGACCTTAATCTTCCTCACAGGGAGTGTTAATTTCAAATGATTTACCTAAATGGGGTGGCTCCATTTCTTCCGTAGGGGTGTATGGATTTCAACTGGAATAGCCCAATGCATATGATTATAACCCCACCTCAAGGGAATTCTCTACACACTAAAAAAGTGGATGTGTTTTACATAGGAACCATTTATAGTACGTGGGTCCCAAATTAGGTGCAGCAAGTAAATATTCTACCTTGAACAAAATAAGCATATGCATTACATGTTCCACCATTTCATTTTCAAGACAACCATACTGCTGCTGCCTTTACCTCAATTTTGTTCTTATCATAAAATATAATCATTTTACTTCAAATTCCACCCACAGCATTGCAGAATTCCCATTTGCATGTTTCAAAATGTAGAGTAAAATAACTTTTACTAAATTGTATAAAAAATATTCTTTATTTTATATATTTCTTTTCGCTGAAATTTCACATAGTAGGTCTAGTATATCCAATTTTTCACACCAATATTTTGATATAATATAACCATTATTATTTCACCCAATTTTTAAAAATAAAACATAATAATTTGTATTGTTGTGATTATCGCAAACTGACGAATCCAAGATGACTATAAACCAGGCCCATTGTGCTATTCTAGATGAAATCCATACACCCCCTATGAAAGACATGACCTTAATCTTCCACACAGGGGGTGTAGATTTTAAATTGAGTTCCTGAATGGGTGACTTCATTTGATATCTACACCCCCTGTGTGGGAGATTAAGGTCATGTCTTCATTAGGGAGTGTATGGATTTCAACTGGCATAGCCCATTGTGTAAATGAATATATGTGACCTGCTACCACGAAATCAGTGTAAAGTCGCAAGGTGTTAGTCACTCAAAACACCCTGGCTACTGCGTTGGTGTTCACTCACCTTTTAAAGCCACTAAGTATGTCTGTATGTCCTTTGTGAATGGGGGCACAATGGGCCATTCACGAAGGATAATACTACTGGCTTGTACAGGTGGCGGCAAACAAAGAACATCAACTTAGTCAGACCAAATATCTCGAAACTACAAGCTTAACAAAATGAGCATAAAGTCGCGGCAACTTTTCGCTGATTTCGTGGTAGCAGGTCACATATAGGAGCAAAAAGAGTTCTATTATATAGGGCTCTGGGGGAAATGTTATCAATTTTGCTTTGCAGAGAAAGTTATTTCTTTTGTCATTTCCTGCACTTGGAAATCATGATAGGCACTTTGCAGGTCTTATGGGGATGGTTTGTAGGAATATGTCAGTTATTCATCAGTATACATAATTACAATGTTATTAATGACTGCTGCCATGTATGTATTGCATGCAACAAGCACCTGCTTGTAAGCATATGTGAGAGTTGCCATCTGATGACATCAGCAGAATTAGGGTTAGGATTTAGGGATGGAGATTACTAAGGTATAGGATTAGGATGAAGATTAGCAGGATATATGTGTTTAGAATAGGATTAGAGTTTAGATTAGAAGATAGAGGATGGCTTCTCTTATTGTGAAGTGATCACTCTCGCATATTATCATGTGTTGTTATCCATGAACAGGACATCAATCACATAGCCCACCTAAACACACTGAACTTTCTGTGAAAATACCAACCCTTGAAACTCCCATTTCACTGACCACTGTTGGTCTGTGTGTAAATTTGGGGTGTAATAGCCAGGAAGAGTTTAATATGCTGTATTTCCTTCAATAGTCGCTCCCGGGGCATTGCATTTCCAAAAGGGGAACATTTATTAAAAGTCATATGGCAATTCCATGTTAAAATGACATTTTTTCAAAAATATGAACTTTGCAATTGGCAATGATTGATGATATATTTTGATTATACACCCTTTAAAGTTAACATAAAAGAAATTTTCAAATGAATATCAGCTGCAGTATTTTTTTTTCATTGATTTGAAGGATTTACTGTATTTTCCTACATCTTGTTAATAGCAGATAGTCAAATGTAATTAATTTTTTTTCTCATTAATATATGGAACAAAAACAATTCTTTTTTGTGATAGTGTTGTTTGATACATAATTTGTCAAAATAAAAAATAAAAAATTAGGAAGCTGTGTTGGTAATGGTCAGGATGGCACGGCAAATTGTATAATGTTAAGCATGTAACGCGAGTCACAAAAAGAACAACTTTTTAATGCAGTAAAAAATCTAAAGGGTTATAAATGTTCCCTTTCATTTTCCTCCTGGTTTGGGTCATAACTCATAATTATTTCATAAGGTTTTTGGTTTGCTACAATTGTACCACCAGAGGCAGACTATTCAAAATGGTAACGCTGAAGTCACAATGTAACGCGAGTCACGATATTGTAACGCGAGTCACACATATTATACAGCTCTCTATACAGAAGGGCTAGAAAATAATCCATAAATAATCACTAAAACTTATCCCTCCCACTTTTACCCTCCCCAGGACTCATAATTATTGTACATCACTTAACAAATTGCAGGACTGGAAATTGTTTTTGTCCCCATCTGTGAATTCAAATTTACAATTTGACTTTCCATTACAAACACCCATTATAAACACCCACTGCCACCATTCCACCCCAGTTTCTCCACCTAACCCCAGAACAGAAGGTCATGTTTAAAGTTGAATTCCACAATATAAATTAAATAGAGCATGTTTAGAGCTTTCAAATTGAGCTGTGTTATCAAATAGTGAGTGTAACAGTCACATAACGCGAGTCACGCACTAAGTTGGCCATTTTTAAAATACCAAACTCAAATGTACTCAATGTTTGCTTCTGTAGTATAGCTGAAGAAAAAGGTAAACTGTGTGCTTCTTGTTTGAGGAGAAATATTGAAAAAGTAAAAGCTAAATTTGGAAGGGGTAATTTGTAACAAAAGTCACAACCACATTTTTGCCAATAAATGTTACATCGTTACATAGAGTTATTCACAAATTACAAGTTTACGTGATTTGATACATGTAAAGAGAAGATGAATAAATCAAGTCTGAGGAATGTGTTCCACATTGATCAGCGGCAGCCTTTTATATTTTGCTACTAGGGGCTCTGCAATAAGCTGACCTCCCCTCTCAGCCTGCCATCAATTGCTTGATCCTCTTCTCAGCCTGCCAAAAAATCCTTACCCCTCTTTGCACATAAATATGGAAAATTTTTAGGAACCCATTTTGCAAACCATAAATGGTCTAAATCAGTTTTAGCATATATACACCAGGCTCAAAAGAAACTCATCAGTTATAGTCACCCTTGCTGTTCAACAACTTGATAATTTTGCATTATTCTGAAATATACATTTTGTTAATTGGATTTTGCTTTCTCGTTTGACATCCTGTTCATGAAAATCGAGCAAAAATTGACCAAGATATGTGCCTCCAAATCCCAAAATCGAAAGTTGCAATTTTAACGATTCAATTGTGCCTGTTACACTGTGTGCTTTTATTGATCGGCCCGTGGTGCTTGTGTACAACACAACGATGCATCCCATTGAAAATCGTTGAAATTGCAACTTTTAATTTTGGGGTTTGAGAGTTTGGAGGCGTATGTCGTGGTCAATTCTTGTTCAATTTTTACGAACAGGGTGTCAAGTGAGAAAGCAAAGTCCAATTAACAAAATGTATATATCAGAATAATCCAAAATGATCAGGTTGTTAAACAGCAACGATGACTAGTATAACTGACAAGTTTCTTTTTGTGCCTGGTGTATATGAATGTTTCCATACAGTTTTTCAATGCATTTTATGTAATAAATGTATATGAAAATTATATTCTTATTCAAATTGCCATTTTTTTTAAATTTCCATCATTAGCCCCCGTACCACCCCACCACACCACACCACCACCCTACCCCAGAGGAGAGGGTCCTTTTTAATGCTGAATTACAGTATTTTTATAGTGCTAAAGTAAAACTGACCACAATGGAAATGAAAGTGAGCGTGTTTAAAGCTTTCAAAGTGGGACCATGTAATCAAAATAGTGAGCGTAACGCCGAGTCACGTGAACGCGAGTCACGCACCAATTTAGCGAAAGTTGGCCATTTTAAAAATACCAATCTCAAATATACTTGGTATTTGTTTCTGTAATACAGCTGAGATATAAGGTAATTACTTAGTGGTATAAACTTTTGTCTGCAGCTGTTTGTTTGAGGAGAAATATTGAACAAGTAAAAGCCTAATTTTGAAGGTGTAATTTTTCTTAACGCGAGTCACAATCACATTTTTTGCTATAAATGTTTCATCTAGTTATTTACAAAATTAAAGTTTACGTGATTTGATACATTGGGTCAGTAAGTACATGTGGAGAGAAGATGAATAAACCAACTCCTTGTTCAATTGTATTTATATGACATTGAATGTGCTGATTTGATCAAAAATGTAACGCGAGTAACATGGAATTGCCCAAAATTTTTAGAATGATAATTCATGTTAAAATCATTAGGTAAGCTTAAAACTCACACTGAAATGATGAACTATGAACTTGGGAACGATGACCTCCGGTTCAATTTCGGATTTACGATAAGATTTTTGCCAGCTACTGATACCTTGGTAAGCTTACTACCAAAAGATAGCATGGAAATATCAGCATTTTTTAAACATTTTGGTTGAAAAAAGTGGTGGGGCGTTTATTTGAAGGGGGCGACTATTTGAGGAAATTCGGTAATCCAATCAATCGTAGAAATTCCTACCCTATATTAGTTTTTAGCATATTGTTTAGCAAAGCAGCCTGAAATTGATGCCCTAAACACATTGGGACCTAAACTGTATGTGATGTTGGGTGAAATCCCTACCCTTTCGTACAAATTTCTGCTCGAGGATGACAACACATAGGTGTGAGTGCCACTGGGGTAAAGTTGCATTATCACTATAACCATTGTAAGGAGAATAAGAAAATACCAAAAGCTGTAAAGTGCCATGTAGAAGGAAAATCTTTTACATTCCTGCATTTGTGTATCAACGACTCCCCAAAATGGAAATCTATATATTTGAAATATTTTTGTATTGTATGTTGAAGTAATCATGATACTTCAATATAGTGTGTAAATAGAAATGACATGTACATGTAAGCATTTCAGTTTTATAAGTGCAAAGAGAAATAATTGCATTGGGCAATGGGCTATGTCAGTTGAAGTCTATGCACCCACTATGGAAGACATGACCTTCTTAATCTCTCACACAGGGGGTGTAGATTTCAAATGGAGTCACCCATTCAGGTATGTTACCTCATTTGAAATTCACATTCCCTGTGTGAAAGATAAAGAACATATCTTCCATAGGAAGTGTATGGATTTCAACTGGACTAGCAACGTTTTATTTGATATCCACACCCTCCTGTGGCATATGATCAAGGCTGTCAACTCTCACACATTCAGAGTGAGACTTGAGCATTCAGACACTTTCTCACAGTCTCATGCCAAGGTAGTAAAATCTCACTCCAAGGTAGTAAATCTCATGCCGAGGTAGAAAATCTCACACATAAATTGTTGTCTCTACCCTCCTCCCTTTTTTTTAGATTCTCAACCACCCTGGCTCAAATAATCATGGGTCAAAAATGAACAAATATAGTTGGCAAACAATAATTCCATCCCGGTATGCCACTGTTTGACAGTATCTCACGCATAGCAATGCCAAAAGGTTGACAGCCCTGATATGACACTGCTATATTGCAATATGCAGTTGTACTCTGTATGTCAATATTACCCCAGGTGGAATGTTAACATTCAGCAGAGAATAGTGAAAATTGGATTTGACACAATTGTTAGGATTCACAATATGATGTGCCATCAAGGATTCTCTTGACAGTCCATTTTAAACTCTTTCCACATGGGTGTCGTCTGCAAATGACTGCATTTAGTTCAGTGGTTCTTAAGATAGCTCTTGATGTTTTGAGAAAATATATAACTATTGTGAACGTTCATGAAAGTTTGTTTGTGTTGGTATAAATCATGATTTCGATTTAAAACTTTTGATCCAAACACAAAGAAATAATTCCTACCTCGGAATTTTCAGATGGTACTCCATCTTTCATCAGCGATGACTCACTCGCTGATGAAAGATGGAGTAGGTAGGAATTATTTCTTTGTGTTTGGATCAAAAGTTTAAATCAAAATCATATAACCATTGTGAATCTTGACAATTTGACATACACCAATAGTCAACATTTTCGACATATTTTCCAGTCTTTAGTGGTCAAAATTGTTGATTTGGAATGGTTCTATATCTACTCAATTTTGCTGGGATTCTAACATCTTCAAGGGGTTGTGGTTTCAAATGGAATAGCCCATTGGTTGCCTGTAATATTATAGCAACAAATTAAATACAATTGTAAATTTTTTACCAATTTTGTGGCTTACCTCAATTATTATCCAACCCCCAATACAAGCCACCTGGGTATGTATGTAACGGTGCATCAACATGACATGTGCAAGATAAAAACATGGAATAAACTCACATTTTAAGTATAATACAAAGAGTTTGTTATGTTGTTATTTTGATGACCAATAACAGAATGTTCAGGCCCAGACGAATAATTTGACTTGTTTTTAGTGAATTTGGAGCATGTTTAATTTTTGCCCCCTGTATGACCATGTAGGGGTTAGCATACCCGAATTAACCAAAATAATTTGGTTGCCAGCTTTTACACAAACTTGCCGCTTGATGCTTAAATAAGCACCTATTTCCAAAATAGAACCAGTCTATAAGGACTGAAGCCCATATCATATAGGCTATACTAACACTCGTAGTTTGCACAATCACTACTCCGAGATGCCACTAAGTACCACTGAAAAACCTGAAATAGTGCAAAAATTTAGAACAAGAAGTCCCAAAACGGCTGAAAATATATAAAAGTGCAGAAATTTTGACTTTATAAAATTAGGAATTTAGACAAGTAGGAAAAGTGGCATCTCTGGCTACTATACCATTTTTCACTCTGATGTAGCAGTGACATCAATGCCCTAAGGTAGCTTTTTTGTGTGTGTATCTACACAGCATTTTTAAGCATGTGCGTGTGTACGCCAGCGCTTTGGGCAAATGTTAGCGATTTGAAGCTGTGCCCAATGAAATGTGCACTGACATCACTACCACATCAGGGTGGAAAATGGTATAGCATTCAGATGAAGCAACAAGGTGGCCTCCAAGTCAATAGGTTGCATGCTGCGAGTACTAAATAGTATGATATAATATGGGCATCAAATGGCAAGTTAATCAAAATAAAGAGCCAACTGGTATTCATATTTCGATCAGAATTTTGCTTGATTTACAACAAGCTTTAGCAGATCCAAGCGAGATTTCAAAATACAGAGGTAAATTAAATACTCAAACATCAGACACTGACTATCCTGATTTACATTATTTCTGTTTTCATCAGCCTTTTTGAAGTATGGCGGCCACAAAAGGAGAGGGCGTACTTTGGAGTGAGTAAACCTTTGTATGCTTTCTCAGCTGACACTTCAAAGTACGCCCTCTCCTTTTGTGTCCGCCATACTTCAAAAAGGCTTATGGTCATGGTGCTGACCAGTGTTTTTCAGAGTCAAATGATACTCAGTACTTGCCAAGTATTTTGTTGCCTGAACATTTTACCAACACACATCTGATTTACAAAATGTTATCTTTTATGTTTTTTAATCTAATATACTAGTCTGATCCTTCAATTTTGTTTGAGTAGTGTATAACACAAAATAGACTCCAGATATTAAGGGCTTGGATAGAAACATTTGCACAGTATTTGCAGTCTGAATAAGAGGAATGTCCTGATGATATCAAATAATTTTGATTTTTTTTTTAAATTCGCGATATAATACAAATCTTTATCAATCTAGTATGTACTTAAAGTGTATGTAGCTGCGATGAAAAGCCAATGATCAATTGAAAAATTTGACCTTTAATATTGAAGATATACACTTTTCCCAAAAAGACCTCATATAAATTTGTTTGGTGTTTTGGCTTTGGGGGAAAAATCTATATCTTCATTATGAAATGTCAAAATGTTCATATATGATGGACAGCTTTTCATCCCACCTACATACATACACTTTAAGTACATATCATTAGATTTATACAACTTTAGTTTGAGGACTTAAATTTCAAAAATATCAATTTTGAATCATTTGCCATCAAATGTGTATTATATCGCGAATTTCAAAAAATCACAATTATTTGATATCGGGTCATTTTTTGTATTCAGAATGTAATTTGATATGTCTGATGTGCTCTCATACCCACAAAAAATACTGTCCAAACGTTCATACCCCACCCCTTAACTTCACTGCCAAATCTGGGTAGAAATAGTGAATTTCTTGCCCGTTTTATGTCAAATTCCAGTCAAAATTATCTAAATTGGTCAAATCCAGTTGGATTTTACACAATGTGGCAACAATTCCATAATCTTCCACACCATTTTTTTTTGCATAAAATTGGTTGGATCTGGGATTATTTGAACTGTTGAAATTTGGTTGAATTTAAAACTCTTCCTCAGTGTGGTGTGGATTTCAAATAGATAAGCCTTGTTATCAATCATACAACCAATGGCCATTGGGAGTTACACTATTAAAGCCTGATACAAACAAACACAGCACAATAATACATCAACAAAGACAAGTAATATATTAATAAAATAATAAACATTTATTTTCCATCAAAATAAATTGCATTCAAAGCAGTTACATGTTTTACATTTTTGTTTACTTTAACAATGTGTTACATTTCTCAATTTCACATATTCTAATAAAAAAATGCAAGTTACACAAAATTCAATCTATATACAATTCAAAAGTTCAGATGCAAAATGTGCTATTTCAGTTGAAATCCATACACCCCCTATGGAAGACATACCTTAATCTCCCACACAGGGAGTGTGAATTCAAATGGAGTCACCTGAATGGTGACTATTTGTGTCTGTGTAGGAGATTAAGGTTATGTATGCCCAGGCTGGGAAATAAGAAGCGCTGTACCAGGGGCTACTTTGTAAAAAAATAGCCCCTGGTTCACAGGGTTTTACAAGGAACCAGTGGCTATTTTCAATGAACCAGGAGTTATTTTCAATGAACCAGGGGCTATTTTTAAAGTGCATAATTACTGATGTTCGACAATGTTGTGATAAATGCCTTTTATAACCAGATGAACAGTAAGAGAATGCAAGATATAACCAAGCGCCGGACCAGAAAAAAATAGCCCCTGGTTCACAGGGTTTTACAAGGAACCAGGGGCTATTTTCAATGAACCAGGAGCTATTTTCAATGAAACAGGGGCTATTTTTAAAGTGCATAATTACTGATGTTCGACAATGTTATGATAAATATCTTAATAACTAGATGAACAGTCAGATAATGCAAGAAATAACCTAAATTCTATGAAAAAAAATGCACAATTCTGATTAATATTCAAAATGACCATTAGGGCCAGGGGCCAGTTTGATCAAAATAGGTGGGCCCTGGACACAGGTATTTACTTGAGAACCATGACCTTTTGGGGCTTTACAGGAGCCAAGTGGCACCTGGCCCCCACTTATTACCCAGCCTGTGTCTGCCATAGGGATTGTATGAATTGTAACTAAAATAGCCCAATGTTAGTTCCATAATAATTATTCCAATTAATTTCTTTTTGTATAAATATTTGTGTTGTTAGTTCTTTTTTATTAAATGGATATTTATTTTAATTAATGAACAATTCATGAAAAAAGGCAATAAAATAAAACACAAAGCAGCGATACTTTAACACTTTTTGCATCTGAACCCTTCATTTCTTTCTTTCAAAATTTACAAACTTAACAAGGATAAAAGTTAACAATGAATCCATGAATCAATTCTTGCTTAGATTCTCATACAAAGTTAGTGTGAACCAGGTATTCTCGTAAAATAATTTCAAAAGTCTTGTCTTCATTAAATCTTTTGAAATGATGAACAAGATATATACAAAAGTTTGAAATTTGCTTTACACCAAAAATTGCTGCTTTTGAAGCAACTTGATTGATGTTCCAGTATAACATTGGTATATACAATCATGTTCATTTATTTCAGTTAAGAGTAATTATTCCTAAAATATGAGCACTTACCCTGTATCAAACAAATAACAAATTGCACCAGATAACATCATGTATTTTATATAAATTGCTAATTGTACCGACAAATATCTTATTATGAACATATATCTTTGCCCTTGTTTAATAATAAAAATATAAGAACTGATTTTTATATTCAGGTGCGCCATCAGATATTACAATAACACAGTGACTGACAGTAACCAGTACTGTAGTTTTTACACATTGACTGGCTGCACCGGTGTTATCACTGGCTGTGATATCCAACGGCGCACCCGAATAAAAATCAGTTGTTACGGAATCCTGTTGTGAAAGCATATCTACTTACTTAGAAAAGAATTAAAAGTCTGTCAACATGTATATATTGAGATGTTTAACAAGAAGGCCCTATCTGCAATAGCTGCCCTATAGACACTTGATAAATTCTACATTCTAAATTGTACAAAATCTTAAATTATGACACCTGGCAGCTATTTGCAGATGGGGCTTTCTTGCATTAATCCTTGATATGTTTGTACAGATTGCACTTCATACGAGGTGTATGTATCTCAGCTGGAATAGCCAATTTAGGAGGACATGACCTTAATCTCTCACACAGGGTGCGTAGATTTCAAATGGAGTTACCTATTCAAGTAACCCCATTTAAGATTCACACTCCCTGTGTGGAAGATTAAGGTGAATGACTTCCATAGGGGGTTTATGGATTTCAACTGAAATAGCTCATAGCTCATATTGAACAAGTTTGTTATGCTTTATATCACTGAACCAAATTTAGAATAAAAATTAGAAGCAAAGAATTGAAAACTTATGTTCGTTTGGCAGTCCCTTATCACTGCCAAAGCCAGGTGAATTAATGAAAACAAAATTATACATCTTAATTATTCATTTCAAGACTGTGTTTCATAGACAATAATAGGGATGGGCAAATGACACAATTTTTTTTGGATGAGTGAATTTTATGGCCATTTTGGCTGCTGAACACAAATATGACAAGCATTTTGACCTCATGATGAAGTTTGATATTGGTTTCCGCCTTTTTTTGAAAAATGGCTTTTTGACATATTTTTGCAATAAAGTGCATAAAAATGTTATGTAATATGTCTTTTTATATGTTTTTGAGGCTGCTGATTTCAAATATGAACATATTTAAGACATTGGAGGTACTTGTAGGGTGATATCCGAGAAAAATAACATTTTTTAAACAAAAATATACAGAAAATACACGATTTGGGTCTAAAATTGTATGCATAAAATGTAAATATTTTGCACCATGTACAGATTTGGATTTCTTTTTGTTCATACTGATATCTGCATGTATTTATCAACTGATGGCTGTACTTTTTTCCTTTCTTTAGGACAAATGGAGTCATGTGGCATCGCTTCTCTAATGCAAACTGACATTGAAACTTGAGTACTTTCAGATTAACTCACCACCATGGCTGAAAAACGACAATCACGCAGTACCACTAGAAAGGAACTATTTGATGAAAGTTACAAAGAAATCACAGAGTTCAAGTCAACTGGCAAATTACCATCTGGGAACCAGATCATCGGTAGAATGCTTGCACTATGTAAAAGGCCAGCCAAGGGACAGAAGGCAATGTCTCGCGAAGCTGCCAGCAAAATGGTTGCTGATGAGCTCAGGCAGGATTGGATCACAAAGAATGTTTATCCTATGCATGAAAGATCGGTAGCAAAGAAAATTAAAGATGACTATGAGCGTTTCAACAATCTCAGAAAACAAGAGCAAAATAAGAAGAAGAAGAAAAGCGATGAATGGTATAAAAGTGCCAATGAATTCAATGACGGGCTGACAAAACAGGCTTACAACATTCGAACAAATGACCCAGCATATCAAAAGCAACTTGAAGAAGAATTTAAAGTAAAGATGACCAAAGAAGATGAAGATTTCTACCAAGATAATTGCTTTGGATCATACAAAGCTGTATGCACTTCCACAGTTCCAAGACATTGGATGAGACAGCAGAAAAGAAAACATGTGCGAGAACAATCTGTAGAGAAGAAAAAAGCAGCAACAGAGAGCAGACTAGCAGAGCAAAAGCAACTAGATGAATCAGAAATGAGTGAAGTTCTTAATGCTCCAATAGATAGTGAAAGTGATCCAAATTTTACAGAGCCACAGACATCAAAGAAATCCCTCTTCAAAGATCAAAAACAGCTTCGTTCATCAAAAAAAGAACCAAATCTTACAGACACCGATGAAAAACAGGGCTCTGCATTTCCACAAGTTAAAGTACGCACTGGAAGAAGAAGTCTGAATGAGAGTTTGATGCGATGTGTTGTGCAGTGCCTTGCAGAGACAAGGATGTCACCTGATGAGGTTGCAAAAGTAGTAGTTAGAGTAGCTAATATGGTGTTTGGTCAGAATTGGAAACATCAGAATGACAAAGATGATGATGAAGATGATGAAATTGAAAGTGACGAAGAAAGTGATCTGACAGAATCATCACCAATGACGCCAGGAGTCCATCGCCTGTCTTCTGACTTGACCTATGTGTTTCCAAGTCGGAGATCAATTATGCGATATTTACAAGACGCATCTTACCTAAGCCTAGAGTATGTTGCCCAACAAATCCTCCACAAAGAAGACAATATTGTAACAGTAGGCCTAGATGACACCACAAAGGCAGCTGGTCATCGTCATTACGATGTTAAAGCAGACCACATCACCATAGTTGGACCTTCAGGTAAAAAGAAATCACTGACTACAGGTTATGTGGAAAATGTGAGTCATAGCGGCAAAGACGGAGCTAAAGCTTACGAATTTAAGTTGAAGTGTTTGGCCATCCTTGCCAAATCAACAATTGAAGAGTTGAAATCAGAGATAGACTTCTGGATGACAGACCGTGCTGCGGACTGTGAAGTGCTTCTTCAGACCCTTGGAGTAGACCCAACCAAAATGCTGAAGTGCTGTGCTCATATAATTTTGTGTATAGATCACGCGATAGATAAGGTTTTCAAGAACACAGAACAGAAGATTGGTGTACACCAGCTACTGGAGGTCTCAGCAGGAGAGAAGATCTTTCTATCCCCAGGATCCTCAATCCATACACTGGGTTTAATCGCTATCTCCAAGTTACTTTCTCCTAGCCACGCTCAGCATTCAGTGTCCCTCTACAATGATTTCAAGTCTTGGATGGCAGATAACAAACTTCAGTGCGAAGGATTCAAAGGATTCGTAGCTAATAGATTTGGTAGAATCGCAGAACTAGCAAAAGTGTACTTGACATGGCGTGAATCAATCCAGTCGTTCTTCAATGCAGTCGTGGACACCAACAGTAACAAGCTTGTTCTTGCGGTTGCTACATTTATTCAGAATGAGTGGTTCACTTGCTGTTCTGAGATTTACTCAATGATGGGTGATCTGATCATCTTCCCAATGATGGAACTACTAGGAATCGACAAGATGGGTGATACAGACAATGTAGACAGAACATGGGCAGGTGTGAAGAACTTCCTTGAGGGCAAACTAGCTGAATTAGAGAAGATTATGTTGGACAAGAGAGGAGAAGCAGGATCTGGAAGAGATAGACTTGTTGCTGCTGTAATTGAGGAAGTTATTGATGCAGTGAAGAACCAAATGTCCAAGACTGAATATTTCAGAAGAACAGATGATGATGGAGATGATGACATGAAGTATGCTCCTTTGACCAACTTAGGGTGTGAGTCGGAATTTTCAAAGCTAGACCACAGGATCAAAGTTACTGGTGGAAGTACTTCAATCCAAACTCTTTCAAGAAAGAATCTTCTTGCAAGTAGTGGTCTTCTAGTAGATTCTGAATTTGAATTGAAAACATTAGATGAGAGAAAGGCAAGGTGGAAGTGGGCTCGTTGTTCTGAAGAGGTGAATGCAGTGCAAAAGCTAGAAGCAGACTTTCTTGCAACTGTTGAATCTACAAAGAAACTTGCACTCCACAAGAAGGAGGAGCTTAAGAAGAAGAAGGCCAGTAAAACTCTAACAGTTTTAGAAAGATGCAAGCAGCATAATGGCCCACTCACTCCAAATGACCTGGACATTTTACCACATCTTACAGAAAAGCAACTCCTGGATGAAATTTCTGATCTTCGGCTCACAGTAGCTCCAGACATTCGGCAGATGAGGCGCGTGAAAGGAGTAGATGGCAAGTTTAAGATGGAAAAATTCTCTGTGGAGGAACTGAAAGCATCAATTAGAAATGCACTGAGACCAGAAGATAATGTCACTGAAGACATTAATAATCTACTACTGAATGTACTGTTAACATGATAGGTAATTTAGCACTGGTTCAAAAATTCATGTACGCTACATTATCCATATGAATAGCCTAAGCAAGACTGTTACTGTTTCAAGCGTATACTTTACTGAACTTGGGCATTTTGGCAATTTTTACAAAAATTTGTCAAAATATTTTCCCCAAATTTTAACAACATGAGTGATGTAACTCCCGATATAATTATATTTGAATTTTGTTACAATGTACAGTGTAATTGACCATGTGAAACCATGAATACGCCCAAACATGTGTAAGTCACAACAAACTCACAAATTATTGTAATAATATCTGAAATCCTTATGATTTAGGGTAATTTTGACCAAAAATGCCTAAAAATTAGTTATTTTCAGCATATTTAGACATTATATGGTACAACTTTTCTGTATTATCTATTTCTGAATTCAGAGACCTTGAAAACATGTGGTTAGATATATTACAACCATAGTTACATGATAATAAGAAGGCTAATAAACAAAAAATAGTGATTTGTGGGGTAATTTTGACCAAAAAATGGTAAAAAAATACAGTTTTTACCCCAAACGGAGAATATACACATTTCAACAGGTCTAATTTATCTATTTTTGGATTCAGGGACCATGAAAACATAGGATTAGACATATTACAAGCTAGAGTTGCTCAGATATTTGAAGTCTTATATGCGAAAATAGTGATTTTGGGTCATTTTATGCCATTTTGAAAAAAAAACGCTAGAAACCAATATCAGATGTCATCTGAGGCCAAAAACTAATTAGATTTGGATTCAGCAGCCAAAATGGCCATAGAATGCACTCGTCCACAATTAATATTCCCCAAAATGGTTTCATTCGCCCACCCCTAACAATAACCTCAAAAAACTTGTTTGATTACAAGGGCTATTTGGAACAGATTCCACACAAATTCATGTGTAGTTTTTGCCATTGACAAATATTTTTCCACAGGGCTATTTTGTGAAATATGGAGGCAATTCACCCTTAAGACTCCATGAAATTTGAGCCGGGATACAGGAACAAACTTGCTCAATCTTTAGCCTTACTTACAAAGTTTAAATACCTGTACACAAGGGATATTGACATGGACTAGCTGCATGTGAAGTGGAAGTGTAAGGTTGAATTAATATTCAACTACAACCGATTTAATAAAAATATTAAAATATTTCTGTGTGGTCAATTAACTTGAGCATCCATTTCATCTGTTTATTAAAAACTTTTTAACAAATTGTAGAGAAATAATGTTATTTTTGTTCACCAAACAAGGAAGGGTGGATAAAAATTTAAGACAACAAACTTGTTATTTTACTTTTCTTTACTCTCTCAGGCATGAAGATTCCCTGCTTTTCGGTGGTTTCCCGCTTTTTTGAAGTCAAAAATTGACCTCTCCGAGTTCAATTTGAATCCGATGTAAAAATGGGGGTAGGGGTGGAGGACCCTTGGGTCCTTGCGATGGCCTGAAACATGCGTATGCTGCTTCGCCTTTTAAAGGGATTTTTTATGTACGAAAAATAAAATGGCATCATTAGTCGCCGCCTATCTGATTCTGTTCTCAAAGTGTGGATATAGGATCAGGTGTATTTCGACGCTTCATTTTCGCATTCATTTTAACAATTTGATGAGAAACTTGATAGGGCAGTCACTGGATTGCAGGGAAGTGGGTCAAGCTTCATGTGTACACTTTGTGAAGTGTCCTCACAACAAGAAGCAAAAGAAAAGAACATTTAGTACAAGGAAATACAGGATTCAGGGTGAATTGTAGGGGTGCACATATGAAGCCACCCGGGAAACCGCACAATACATCATCGACAACCCAGATGGTTTGACAGCACAAATCAAATTGGCTGCAAAAGGTGATAAAGGTATCGATGTCACACACACAGATATCAATCTTGGTAGTTTTTTAATAAAATCCTAGTAAGAGAGATTGCAAGTGTGCTGAGTTCTATAGATCAGAAGACACTCTTGGACTTGGATACACAAATTTTCTAGAGCTACACGAGAGCAGCCATATGGCCTAGATGTGACAACACTTGTTTCAGCCACATACAGAAGAGAATGGGATGTAGACTAAGAAAGCTGGTAGAGAAAAAAAAGTATTAATAATTAAATTTTGTATTGAACCTTTTCACTGTATTAGAGAGCAGTATAACATACCTGGAGACTGATAATTGCACTTGTCAATGATCACTGTGAATGGCGAAATTCTGTAGTCGGCTGCTCCACAGCCCAAGGATGATGATGACAATATTACTACCGTGTGTGTACCATATGGTTTTATACAAGTGTCAAAATTTATCACATCTGATTTTTAATATTGTATCACTAAACTTAACCCCATTCTGATTATCATAAACAAATATTAATAAGACAAGTGAATTTCTTCCATAAACCAAGCTGAAAGGAATGTAACTGGTGGATGGGAAACCATTGGATGGGAAGGGTTGACTCACCAGTGCTGGAGTAGATGTGCTGCAAAGATTTAATGGCAATGCTTTGAGGACTAACAAAGGGAATCCTGAAGCAGTGTCAGTGTGAAACCATGGATGGTTTATACCACTATTCTGGGGACCACAGTATACTGCCCAACAAGAAATGACACCTGGTGCTCATTCAAGAAAGATGAACTGAATGGAAGTAATATCTTTCAACCAGTGGATGATCCATTCACCCCAGCAATGGTGGCAGCAATGAAGCCTATAATATATGAAGTAAGGATACATGTGGTGTGATCAAACAAAATCTGTCTGAAGTGACTTAAGAATATCCCTGAGAACAACCCCCTGGGATTTTGTAAACTTAATGTTAATCAATGCTTTATCTCCCTTTTTTTCCACTCAGCAGAAGAACATAAGGTTTGCTGTCAAGCAACTTCAACTTAAATCAAGGATGCAGGATGGTGGCACGGTCATGATGATTGGTGACTATAGTTCTGCAGTCACTAAACCCTCCAATGTCTGCACAAAAGCAACTGCAGGCAAAAGCAGAGATATACCATGATGTAGGCAGATGCTGGGATAATGCAAAGTCAGCAGGTTACAGGAAACAGTGAGTAATTTAATTCAATTCATCTTCTACTACTTGTCATAGTACGGATGCCCCAATCTGACCTGAGGCAGTGTCGCGGTACCACAACTGAGTGGATCCCTATCAGAGTTATGATTGAGAAAGTGAAGGTTCGCCTACAAGAATAAACAGACAGTGCCAACTGCCGCCTTAGTTAGGCTACAGTTTATGCCAAGAAATCGTAATAGGCATACTGTCATGAGTTTCAATCAGAGATTTCAAGTCCAGTGCAGTATAAGGTCCAGGTATAAAAGCAGTTGATTAATTATCACATCCCAGAGATTACATATGTTAACACAGTGGTGCCACTCATGAATATATGATTTGGTAACATAAATTCAACTTTATTTTTCTTGATCATCTTCCTGTGGTTAGATGTGTTGGCTGTACCAATTTAATAATACATTGCAAATTGTGTATTTGCCTTCAATCCCATGTGAAGATATGTGAGCTTGCACAAGTTAATAAAGTAAATTATGCCATGAACAAATCATTCATGTATGTTTATGGAAAAGTCAAGTGTTATAATTGCAAAAAGAAATTCATTTTTGTGTATTTGTTATCAATTTGCTTTCTTTCATTACAGTTCCTAAGTGGCTTTGAAATATTAACAGCTGTGACAAGATGTGAACTGACTGTTGTACATATCGGACCATGTGACTGAGCAATTGAAATTATTATCGTCTAAAAAACTCTTCATAAGACCAATCCAAAATAACATCGAGATAGATGACATTACCATGCAGCACCTCTTCCACGATGACTTGTAAAAATTGTGCATAACTCATGCAATTCAATTATTTGCAATCCCATGTGGAGGGATGTAGGCTTGCACAAGATAATGAGTTAAATTATGTCTTCAAAGTTGCAGCCAGTGTCTGACACAGAACGCTAATGAGTCGTACAACAACCTGCTCGAAAATGGCTCCAACAGAGCATTTAATACAGCCCTGCAGCACAGATTCGGACAGCAATGTCAACTACAATTTTCTATGACATCAGGTAACTGATGTACAACCAAACAATGCACAGTTGAAATTCATGCCAAAAAGCCAGCTGGGATTCTATGATTCATTTCTGAATGTCAGGCTACCCATCCTATGTAGAGGAAGGATAGAGGGGTTAGAGCCAATGCTAAAATGCTGCACAATATACTATCAAATTTTATGCATATTTGCCACCTGGATAAAGAAATAACATTTCCATCCTTTGAGCACAGCCACTTTAAGTTAAGTTATAAAGCCAGCTCTGCAATCAGCCATCACAGATATACCATCTGCAAGTTTTTAAAGACATGAACTCGGACTAGAGACTTCAAGTTCGTCAAGACGTAACCACCCTGAAATTAACAAAAACATGACTTGCATATCAACAGATCTTATGCAGTCCGGCCCGTCCATGCGGTCATTCATTTCTAGTGCAAAAACACCTGACAATGACTGCTTGGTACAGTTCTTCTATCTAAAATTCACTATTGTGTCAAGGGTGGTCCCCTTGTGTGATCATTAAAGAGGTCGGGGTGTATGATAGCCTGACCAAAAAACCACAATGTTGCTTTGATACTAAGGAAAGCAGTACAATGTCTATCTTCAACCGGCATAAAGCCAAAAGAATGAGATCAACGTCAGGAAAAATGTGTTAGCAAAAGTACCTGTCAAGGAGGATATCACGCTACTAGCACTCAATTTTCGAGGACTTAGCTGTAAACATTACATAAAGGAGGAAAAGAGTCATTGAAAGCAGCATTAATATACGACACCAATATGATTGAGCAATCACACGGTACAGTAAAGCCCTCATGGGAAGGCAGTCTTGAATGCAGTGATTATTTAGAGATACTAACACCTCTGGAATCATAGCCAGCCATTCGTCCAAAGTATCTAAGTATCCACAAATGAAGAAACTTTCTTTGGAGCATTATTTTCTGGTGCACAGATTATTTGAGTAGCAATACTTTACCAGATACTGCAGAGTTGGGTAATTTGAAGTGCTGATAGCATCGGCTGTGGTAAATACATAAAATAACACAATACCTATTTGACTCAATCCATCACCAAACCCAGTAAAACTGTACAAAGGAACAGTTGCAGCATTTTGCAAAGCGGATTAAGTTATGGATCAGAGCTCTCCACCATCATGCAATGCCACATGCACTATTTCACAGAAGCCTACAAATACTACTCGACCAGTCCCAAGAGAATAAGGAGAGGAAAAAGAACTACCGGATTTCCTAAAAGAGTGTATAACTAGAAGCTGTGAAGACAGAAGAGCAAAAGTATCAAGTTCACCAACTCCGCAAAGATTATTCAACCTTATTTGTCAAATCATCATTTGACTTAGGCAGAACTACATGTAGCATTGTATAACACACAATCGGTGTTCGTAATGCCAGACTCTAAGCTGGATGGTCCACACGTTCTGGGATAAAAATCTTTGACCAAAAAGGACTCCACCATACATTCAATATTGTTGTATGCAGCTGCGAGAAAGACTGTGTCACGTTCATGAGACACCACTTGTGGGGATCTTCAGTTGATACCCCGGCTGTCACCTTTCATCTGGATTAAATTGGATGGAGTTCTTGGTCCTTGAAGGGAAGGTGTACTTACTTGGGATTTGCCAGTCAATTCGCTGGAAAAATTATCTCACAGTATCTCAGTTCAACACACTCTACAGAAGGATTGTTGGAGAGGCATTTGAACAATTTCGCCACTACAAATATAAATTGCACTCTACAGAAAACAAGGTTGTTTGTCCTGCATGCCCCAAGAATTCAGGCAATCTATTTACTAGCCTAGATGGTAACTTTGGATTGGTTCGTAAGAAGAATTCTGGAACAAGTACATTATTACCACCCAAGCATACTGAAAGGATATTTGTTGAAGATGATAAAGTCAGAGGAACTTACACTGAAGGACCGGTTGATGCGCATGTTTTCAGAACAAAGGACTGCAGCAATTTCCAAGCTGGCACAAATATCCGATCAAAAAACAAGGCAGCAAATCTGGATGTGACCGGTGTTTTTGGAAGTTGTTGTCGCCAGTAATATCAAGTTTATTCTGCATGATGTTTGAACACACAAACTTTTAAACAATATTGTCAATCATCTCAAAGCACAAACTTTTAAACAATATTGTCAATCATCTCAAAGGAAGAAGGGATGTAATATCCCAAATTTAGTACATTGCTAATTTGTGCGGTTGTGATCTCAAGGGAGTGTGCCAGGAGAGAGAGAGGTGAAGGAGATGTTAGAAAAAGGGCATACTATCTCCAAGCTCATCCCCTTGGAGCTCAGCACCAGTACTAGTTATGAAAAAGTCTGCTGACTGGTGCCTGGCGATTGCATGGTTACAGATTGGTAAATGGGGTATCTAAGAAGGACTCTTATCCTTTGCCGAACATCGCAGATCACTTATATGCACTTGGAGGCTCCAAATGGTAGCACACTAGTGGATTTTGGCAAGTTGGGATGGCGGAAAAGACTGAGAAATAACTGCATTTAGTGCAGGAAATGGTGGTTTATATTAATTTAACTTCTTGCCATTTGGCTTGTGTAACTCGGCAGCAACATTTGATAGTCATGGAAAGATCACTGGCTGGATTGAACTAGAATACATACCTTGCCTACTTACATGAAATAATAGTACAGCTCCATCAGAGCAGTGTTTAATAATTGGCTTCAGGAAACTGGGCTAAAACTCAGTCCTAAGAAATGTAACATGTTTCAAAATGAGGTGGAGTACTTGGGACACAAAGTCTCAGACGAGGGAGTCAAGAGGGAGCCTCTACATTTTTTTTCAATTTATCATTTGTCGGAACAACATCTTCAGTTGCTACTACTTCTAAGATTCAAGAGATCAAAAAAGGAACTGGATGGACATTCCGGATCATCAAATAAAATGATGAAGAGGTAACCATAAAAAGTGGACAAGTAGAAATTATTGTTGCAGAAGATAATGAAAACGCCGATATGTGACTGGCGGAAAAAATTGAGCTCCTCAAAATCATCACCTATTTCCAATATAACATCTAAAATCGTCAATCGACATCAACCAATCCATTTAAGAGTGTTCTTCCATCTCTCTGGAACGCTACAGCAAGCAGGATTCCGCCAAAATCTAGAAAACTCGCTCTGAATTCACAGAGAGAGCCAGCAGATATGGACGACACAGCAAGCATGCCGAATTCGTCACCCTTGGCATGTGATGTCACTGATAAGCTGAAATCTTCAATAGCAGAGGTCATGAAGAAAAAAGACGTGTTAGAGCCTCTCACTAAATCCATAATAGAGGCATTCTTGCTGAACAAGCCAGTCATGGACGCCTTGGTGGAAGGAGTATTCCAGCAACTCCAGAGCCGTCTACTGGATGACATCAAGCAAGATATTTACCAGTCTATTCAGATGGACACGCAAACCAACAATTCTGCCATCAAAAAGCTTGAATGTAAAGTCCAAGAACTAGAAGAAGAAAGGGAAGACTTAGAGGTGCGGCTGGACGACATGGAGCAGTATAGTCGCCGCAATTGCCTGCTACTTCATGGAATTAAAGAAAACAAAATGGAGGCTGACAACATCTTTCATACCATCTTCTACTACCAGTGCAGTAATTTCACTGTCAATTTTCACTCCAACTATCTGCTGGTGTGCGCCCTCAGATACTGCAGATTTCTTGGTCCTCCGTTTCTTCCTTATCGAATGAATTGTGTATGTATGAATGCAAAGTGACCTGCTCAATTTTGCTCCCAAGATTTTCTATCTCACTTGTCATGCTCTTTCTTCATTCTTCTTGATTTATCTTCTGAATCTCCTCTTTTGAAAGACTGGTATGGAAGTTCTTGGAGTTGCAAACCACTTACAGTACCTTGGTGGATGGAGACTCTATCTGCACTTTATATTTATGTGGACTCAAGTGCTGTATAGGACTTCAGATAGTCCAGAATCACACAGCCTGAGAAGCTGACTTACTTCGATTTGAGGATATCATATAGAATGTTTATAATATATGCAATATTATCAGTAGAGGTTGTGTTATTTTTCAAAGTGCCTTCAAAATTATTATCGTCACACAGGTCACAAGAAGTTTAAATTTATATCACTTCCTGAGGATTCATGCAATCATCATTCATCCTAGTGCAGATATTTTCCATTCAATGTTTACATCATCTAAGTCATGTACTCTCTGTTTTCATCTATTTTTATCATTGTTACGTTCATCCTGATTGGTTATACACTTTTCATCTACTTCACACTGTGTCTTCACATGAACTTTAGCAAACTAAATCACCACCTACACCATTTAACTTTATACCAGATCTCCTCATGGTTTTCAAGGAGGCGGATGGTAGCACATGGGAATAGAGGGCAAGCGTTGCAGGTCACAAGAAGTTTAAATTTATATCACTTCCTGCCGATTCATGCAATCATCATTCATCCAAGTGCAGATATTTTCCATTCAATGTTTACGTCATCTAAGTCATCATTATAAATATATAATGTACTCTCTGTTTCACCTATTTTCATTATTGTTACGTTCACCTTGATTGGTTACACTTTTCATCTACTTCACATTTATGTGTCTTCACAGGGGAGCAGTAAAAGGGGATAAACAAGGTAAAATTAAACACCTTCAGAACCCTTGAACTCGGACAACAAGGACTAGGATGGGGAGGACTTGACTACAACACTTGTTTTTTTTTTTGGGGGGGAAAGATAATTAATGCCAATACTGTTACATCTAGAAATGACACTTGTCATACATGTTTAGGTGTGCATTGTCATTGTTGAGGGTGCTTTTAGAGAGTAAATTCATTTTATAACACATCAGTTTTTTTGGTTTCTTTAACATGCAATTTAGTCCCATCTGCTGAAGATTCAAGTTGTGGGCAGAACAGCTAGGGGCGACCAGAAGGTATACAGTAAGATCTTTCAGAACGGAACTTCAAGTGTCCTTGTGAATGTTAGTGAACAGTCCAGTGCAGCAGACTGGGTTTTCAAGCTAGGGCACAGTTCTCGTCCAATCTGCTACTTACACCAGCCGAAAAACTGGGGACAAGGTATGCCCGCATATCACAGCCGGAGAAACTGACTTTCCTCACTTTGAAAGAGATGAATAAGCATAAGAAAAAAAACCCACCGATTCTGGCCAGTTTATATGCTGACATCATCAAGTATGTGTTTACATGATTGTACTCGGCAAAGAAAAAACATATCACAACCAACAAAAAAGAACATATTTCTAAAATTGGGAGGGGCTTCCCCCCTCAGGACCGTGTACCCCCCCCCTCATCATCCAATAGGAATTTTTGGCAATAATGATGCATGTACATACTATAAATGCACATACATGTACATGTCATATTCGGCCTGTCTACCAGAATACACTGTAAAGCTCATATTAATGCATTTGGTACTTTCTTTTTGTTTTGTTTTTGTTATAGAACCGAACAAAATTCTGTTATGGGGAGGCCGAGACAGGCAAGATGCAGGTTTCAGAGGGTTCTGCAAGGATCTTTGGCAAGTAGAATTGGACGGCCGACGGGAAATCATACGCCACAAAGTGACAAATGACACTAGTAATGGTCGTATGGGACATACACTAACAAGAATTCCAGGGACAGATCTGGGACTTCTGTATGGGGGGAAGGAGAGTTTAGAGGGGTTTGCAAGTACAACAAACACGAAACCGCAGATATTAAACTTCAATGACCTCACATGGTCATTGGCAAGTGTAGTTGGGGACTCTTTGGATGGTCGATGTCACCACACCACTACAATGGCTGGCAATAAGTTATTTATTTTAGGTGGTGTACAGTACGTAACACCAACTGTTACCACCTCTGATTTGCCAGGTTTTGTAGTGGAATGGAACCCTGACGACAAGTCCTTGTCTAGCACCAGGATTGATCTTTCCGAGTGTGCCCAACTATCTTGTCACACTGCCACACACTTTCAGGATCACATACTCCAGTGTGGAGGATACAAAATTGACCGAACTATCAACTCGAAAACAATTGTTTTGTCAGTTGACGATCTGGCCAATGTTGAAATGGGGTAGACCCATCTGCTGAAGATTCAAGTTGTGGGCAGAACAGCTAAGGGCGACCAGAAGGTATACAGTAAGATCTTTCAGAACGGAACTTCAAGTGTCCTTGTGAATGTTAGTGAACAGTCCGGTGCAGCAGACTGGGCTTTTCAAGCTGGGGCACAGTTCTCGTCCAATCTGCTACTTACACCAGCCGAAAAACTGGGGACAAGGTATGCCCGCATATCACAGCCGGAGAAACTGACTTTCCTAACTTTGAAAGAGATGAACAAGCACAAGAAAAAAAAACGCCAATTCTGGCCAGTTTATATGCTGACATCATCAAGTAAGTGTTTACATGATTGTACTCGGCAAAGAAAAAACATAACACAACACCACTAAACACCGTAACCAACAAAAAAGAACATATTTCAAACCTACAGACATATTACAGTAGGTTATGAGCTTTATATTTATTATATTTTTTCCTATAAAAATACTGTTCACTATCAGCTGTTTTCTTTCTAACAAGCTCTTCAAATACAGGGATGCAATTGTGTGTATTACATTGTTCCATAAGTCACCATGCTGTAGTTTCCATCAGAAGGGAAACTACAAATTGGATGATATTTATGTCAAACAACTGAAGCTGCATGAGAGGTTACAATCTACATAAATACTCATGTATAAGTCGGTTTATTTAGAAATTAAGTTGAGAAATTAACATTCACACCAGATCCATATGAACAATTTCCAGAAGATTCATTTGGGCATCTGTTTTGGCAGCAACAACTGACAAATTTAGACAGAGGATGCCCGAGGCCATTAATGGCACCCAATACTTATCAAATGGGCTTTGAATCTGAGACTCGGCTCCAGAAAAGCGTATGAAAACTTGAGAAACTCTGGCGTGTTGAAATTGCCCAATGAAACTACACTAAAACAACATGTGCACTGGACAAAAACATCAGGTTTTACCTGTGACAGTCTAGCCCAGCTTTGTCAGGAGTGGGATTTGGAAAATTGCAAACCATTTCAAACGTAAATGCATGCGTGGTGTTGGATGAAATAAAGGTCAAGTCTGACTTAGTCTACAATAAACATACTGGACGGCTGATTGGATTTACGAATTTGGGCAATTACCTGAACGATTTACAGTACGATGAAAATGTTCTCAATGGGAAAACTGATCCAGAACACAGCATTGCAAATTACATCCTTGTTATAATGGTACGGGGAATGTGGACTTCAGATAGTCCAGAATCACACAGCCTGAGAAGCTGACAGGTCAGTGATTGCATGTCATCGTACCATGCAGGCCCTGCCCTGACTGAAGTTCCATGGCAAACTATATTTTTGGTCGCTTGTTTGTGATAGAGAATGTTTTTAATTATCTGAATATCTTTCTTAGGTTTACAGGAAATGACTGGAAATACGTAAAAAAATATACTTATTTAGTTTTAATAGTACATGTATTTTGATTGAATTGATAGTATTTTGTCTACGATTTGTTGAGCTTTTTATTATCAGTATTTTGTACGTAACATTGGCTTTGTTTTTAAATTTTTCCTCTTTCCTTTCCTTTCCATTTGTATTTTTTTTTTAATTCTATTATAGATAATGGAGAGGATTTCCTGATAAAGGATGTGAAGATGAAGAATGGCCGGCGTCATCTTGTGTTTGGGACCAAAGCCCAGTTGGCTCAGCTGGCGAATGCAAAGCGGTGGTATGTTGACGGGACCTTCAAAATTGTTAAGGCTCCATTTTACCAGCTGCTCAGCATCCACTGCTTTGTGAGGAAAGACCATTGCAATAAACAGCTGCCCATGTGCTACGCCCTTATGTCAGGGAAGCGGACGAAGGACTACAAGAAGGTCTTCAAAGCCATAAAGGAGGTCTTGCCCGACGATGTCATGACAGAAGAGGTCATGCTTGATTTCGAAGTAGCAATTTGGAAGGCGATGGCAGATGTGTTTAATTCCACAGGTAAGTTGACTGACCATGTTTGTCTCTCTAGTGAATGTGACCATTCACCACAAACCAAGTCTAAAATAGCCAGGGCCTATTCATAGAGGTGGCTCAATAAACTCAACAAGATTTACTTCTTAAAGGAAACAATGGAATTTCAGGATTTATGGTTATGGCACCAACACAAGTAACTAACTTAACAAGCAAATATGATATCATTTTAAAGCTAATGTTTTGGCCAAACATGGCAATTTAAGAAATTTATTATGGTTTAAGGCAAGTATCTAACACATATAAAACAGAGTGTTTTGAATGCCCCCTCCACTCAGCCATAGTGACCTCTTTAATGAAAGATAGAACAGAATTTATGGACAATTCTCAAACTAATTAATTTAAACAGTGGGATTGCATCTTTAAGGATATTGTATAACTTTCTTATTTTTGAATGTTACTAATTATTTACAGATCAAGTCAGTGGGGTGTGCATTCCACTGGAAGAACACGGTTTGGCGAAAGATTCAAGAAGCTGGACTGCAGGTAGATTACCTCCAAAAGAATGATACATACCAACTTCTACAGGAACTGATGGCCCTCCCATTTATCCCCCATGAAAGGATACCCCACATGTTCCAGTCCCTGAAGCAGCGAGCCAACTCACCAAAGTTACAGGAGGTATGATTTGAATTAGGCCCTTAGTGTAAATTGTTCCAGTGATTCAAATTCTTTCATCTGGTGTCAAAATCTACACTTTGATGATGTCAAGTGGGAATGTGGCACCTCCTGGTTCTGGTCAAGCATCTTTTTATGATTAACTGGACACAATAAAAAAAAATGAAATTCACTACCAAAAAAGGATTGAACAGCTTTATTATTGTATATCAGATGAGGGTCATTTCTGGTAACGAAACACTTAAAAACGGCACCATGAGTGACCTGCTCAATTTTGCTCCTAAGATTTTCTATCTCACTTGTCATACTCTTTCTTCATTCTTCTTGACTTATCTTCTGAATCTCCTCTTTTGAAAGACTGGTATGGAAGTTCTTGGAGTTGCAAACCACTTGCAGTACCTTGGTGGATGGAGACTCTATCTGCACTTAATATTTATGTGGACTCAAGTGCTGTATAGGACTTCAGATGTTGGGTAAAATTTTAACAACCATTCTACCAGTGTATGAAAAAGAAAACATCAAATTAAATTCAAAAAATTATGATGCATATTGTTGCAGTTGTTATTATTTTGTTTGCTACTCTTTAATCGTGTGTCTTCTGGTTTATGTATTCAACTTTATCATTTCTTGTAGAGAAAAAACACTGCAACAGAGGCAGAGGGGTAATATGCAAAGGAAGATTTTGGGGCGTCTCAATGTAGATCCGGAGCAGATAGGTAATTACAGAGTTTAATTTTGCTAATTTATGTAGTGGTGTTAACGATGTATGTTTACTTTCTACAACTTGACATTAAGATTTATTTTCATGCAAATTAGACAATAAATCATACTGTCATGTCAACCATTGCATTTCTATATTGTCTTTGCATCTCAATCTCCATACAGATTTGACCCCGGAACCTGCAGAAGAGCGGATCTCAAATGATATAGAAGATATAGAAGATATAGAAGATACAGATAATATAGTATTTGTGCAAAGAAAGTCACGCATGTCGGAGGAGAATAATACAATGTCTGTAAGTATGATATACAAAAACTAGAAAGCATTGTCTTGTTAGACAGATGTGGCTACTAACAGCAATGAGCTTTGTTTGACACAGTGATAATTAGTTAATAGTCAAGGCCGTAGCAATCGGGGCGGCCGGGGATGCCATGGCGGCTCCACTTTTTGTGAAATTTGTTATGACTTCTGAATCTCCTCTTTTGAAAGACTGGTATGGAAGTTCTTGGAGTTGCAAACCACTTGCAGTACCTTGGTGGATGGAGACTCTATCTGCACTTTATATTTATGTGGACTCAAGTGCTGTATAGGACTTCAGATAGTCCAGAATCACAAAGCCTGAGAAGCTGACTTACTTCGATTTGAGGATATCATATAGAATGTTTATAATATATGCAATATTATCAGTAGAGGTTGTGTTATTGTTCAAAGTGCCTTCAAAATTATTATCGTCACACAGGTCACAAGAAGTTTAAATTTATATCACTTCCTGCGGATTCATGCAATCATCATTCATCCTAGTGCAGATATTTTCCATTCAATGTTTACGTCATCTAAGTCATGTACTCTCTGTTTTCATCTATTTTTATCATTGTTACGTTCATCCTGATTGGTTACACTTTTCATCTACTTCACACTAGTGTGTCTTCACATGAACTTTAGCAAACTAAATCACCACCTACACCATTTAACTTTATACCAGATCTCCTCATGGTTTTCAAGGAGGCAGATGGTAGCACATGGGAATAGAGGGCGAGCGTTGCAGGTCACAAGAAGTTTAAATTTATATCACTTCCTGCCGATTCATGCTATCATCATTCATCCAAGTGCAGATATTTTCCATTCAATGTTTACGTCATCTTAGTCATCATTATAAATATATAATGTACTCTCTGTTTCACCTATTTTTATTATTGTTACGTTCATCCTGATTGGTTACACTTTTCATCTACTTCACATTTATGTGTCTTCACAGTTACTTTGGCAAACTAAATCACCACCTGCACCATTTAACCTTATACCAGATCTCCTCATGGTTTTCAAGGAGGGGGATGGTAGGACATGGGAATAGAGGGCGAGCATTGCAGGTCACAAGAAGTTTAAATTTATATCACTTCCTGCGATGGGGAGGACTTGACTATATAACACTGTTTTTTTTAGGGGGGGAAGATAATTAATGCCAATACTGTTACATAGAAATGACACTTGTCATACATGTTTAGGTATGCATTGTCATTGTTGAGGGTGCTTTTAGAGAGTAAATTCATTTTATAACACATCTGGTTTTTTTGGTTTCTTTAAACACAGCACAGATTTAATTGCATACTTCCTGGAAAGAGAAGTGGACATGTTGGTCTCGGTAGACACCTTCACACCAGTTGGGAAAATCCAGCAAAGCGATGTATGTCTATTCTGAACTTGGGATTACAAGGGGTAGGTGTTATGGGAAGAGAAATGCCCACAATGGAGCAGAAGATAAAATCTGCAAATAACATCAAGGCAATCAAATGAATTATCAAAGAAAGAGCAAGCTCTCTTAGCTCCACAAGAAGAAGTCATGGATGCTGCCAGTCAGCAAAAATTATGTTAGGTGATATATGTTTGGACATCAAGCAGCAGGTCCTACGCAGTCAACCAGAGAATTTTCAGGAAGCGTTTGTGGTTGTCACAGTGGCAGAAACTGCTCAGTCAGTAGGGAAAAGTCCGATCCATGTAACTGCCTGGCCAGGAAACACTTCCTCACCAGGCAGCACGTTGCCTGCATAGCAAAACATGGTATCCCACAATAGAGCATCCATTAATAGGCCGCTATGCTTAGGTTTACAAGCGATTCAAAAAGAAGTAAACTCATAAGAACTACAAAGATTGATGGAATCCACTGTATAAAAGAATATATCATTGGAAAGGGCAAATTATATATGTAGTCCAAAACAGCCTTTCATCTTCATCTTCAACTTCTCTTCTGTTTTTGTCCTGATTTTGGTATGAGTAAGATACTTTTTACTTGCTTTGGGGAAAAGATAATTAATGCCAACACTGTTACATAGAAATGACCTGTGCATTGTCAATGTTTAGGATGCTCTTTGAAAGTACATTCATTTTATAACACATATCATATTTTGTTTCTTTTTCTATAACATTCATTCCTAAGACCTATCTTTTGAAGATTCAGGTTGTACACAGCAGCACAGCTGGGGGGATCAGAGGATGCATCAGTAAAATTTTCTTCTGATTCCAGAGAGTGAGGAAGATATGATGAGGTCTGTACTGGCAACATATATTTTCCAGGAACTGATTGATTCATATGTGAAAGCTGGGATTAACTTTAATTATTCTTTTATGTGCCAGCCATAGACCCGGTCACTGGAGAAATTCAGGGAAGATCACAACCATGTTCTCAAACGTATCGCAAAACATCTGAGAAATGTTTCTGCATAAATGTCACAGAACAGTCAGGTGCAGTAGATTGGGCTTTTCAAGCCGGGGCACAGTTCTCGCCCAGTCTGCTACTTACACCAGCTGAAAAACTGGGGACAAGGTACGCCCGCATATCACCGCCGGAGAAACTGACTTTCCTCACTTTGAAGGAGATAAATAAACATAAGAAAAAAACAGCCAATTCTGGCCACTTTATATGCTGACATCATCAAGTAAGTGACAAGTGTAGGTGTTATGGGAAGAGAAATGCCCACCATGGAGCAGAAGATAAAATCTGCAAATAACATCAAGTCAACCAAAAGAATTATCAAAGAAAAGAGCAAGCTCTCTTAGCCCCCTAGAAGAAGTCATGGATGCTGTCCAGCCAGCTAAGATTATGTTAGGTGATTTGTTCTCCAGGCTAAAAGTTAATTACACGCTTTTAAAGGGCTTACGTTTGAACATCAAGCAGCCGGTCTTACGCAGTCAACCAGAGAATTTTCAGGAAGCATTTGTGAAAGCTGAAACTAATATCCGAAAGATGGGATTAACTTTAATTATTCTTTTATGTGCCAGCCACAGACCCGGTCACTGGAGAAATTCAGGGAAGATCACAACCATGTTCTCAAGCGTATCGCAAAACATCTGAGAAATGTTTCTGCATAAATGTCACAGAACAGTCAGGTGCAGTAGATTGGGCTTTTCAAGCCGGGGCACAGTTCTCGCCAAGTCTGCTACTTACACCAGCTGAAAAACTGGGGACAAGGTACGCCCGCATATCACCGCCGGAGAAACTGACTTTCCTCACTTTGAAGGAGATGATTAAACATAAGAAAAAACCAGCCAATTCTGGCCACTTTATATGCTGACATCATCAAGTAAGTGTAGGTGTTATGGGAAGAGAAATGCCCGCCATGGAGCAGAAGATAAAATCTGCAAATAACATCAAGGCAACCAAAAGAATTATCAAAGAAAAGAGCAAGCTCTCTTAGCTCCCCTATCATGGATGCTGTCCAGCCAGTTAAGATTATGTTAGGTGATGTGTTCTCCAGGCTAAAAGTTAATTACACGCTTTTAAAGGGCTTACGTTTGAACATCAAGCAGCCGGTCTTACGCAGTCAACCAGAGAATTTTCAGGAAGCATTTGTGAAAGATGAAACTAATATGCGAAAGATGGGATTAACTTTAATTATTCTTTTATGTGCCAGCCGTAGACCCTGTCACTGGAGAAATTCACAACCATGTTCTCAAACGTATCGCAAAACATCTGAGAAATGTAGATCTGCATAAATGTCACATAACAGTCTAGTGCAGTAGATTGGGCTTTTCAAGCTGGGTCGCAATTCTCACCCAATCTGCTGACAAGATACCAACAAGATACTCCAGAATCACACAGCCAAAGAAGCTGACTTACTTCAATTTGAAGGAAATTAATAAACACAAGAAAAAACCCAGCCAATTCTGGTCAGTTTTTATGCTGACAGCATCAAGTAAGTGTTTACAAATTACATGATTGTACTCAGCCAAAAAAAGTGATTTGATAACCATGTTCAGGTGGAAAGAAAACAAGGAGATGGAAGGAACAACCCTAAAAGGAGAAGGAGGCTGCATGGCACACCTCCTTGAAGGTGATGCCTTGCACATGAGTACACAGAGCATCAGAGATGCATGTGTACAAGGTGTTGCCACACTTTAGAGTGGCATTCATTGACAAGCCAATGGTAAGCTGAAATTGCAAAATGGTGTTTATGATTTCATATGATTTTTTTACTCATGCAGATCACAGCAGAAGGGAAGAATTACAACTATGAGCATTTGAATGTGTGGAGGGCGGAGAAGGACGACATCACACAGAAATTGACGGTGACCATAAAATAGCTGACATCTCAGATCAAGGTAAAAAGATTTTATTTGTATCAGGCATGCTGTGCAGAGAATTACATTCGCCATTTCCAAAAAGCTGCAAATATCATAATTTTATGTCAATGAATTTGAACAATTGTTTGTCCATGAAGATGATGCTCATGACACAGCACAAAAATAATCCATGTTATACATCCTGCAGAAATTAATTTGAAACAAATAGACAACTTAACTTATAAATAAAGGTTGCTTCAGACAAATTATTGGACCATCATGTGGAACAAACAGAAAACAAAGATTTCATTCATTTTTAAAAATGCTGGACTTTCATTTCGCCACGTTGGTCTGGAATTAGCCATGGCATATTGCTGGCACTGCATATGATATCAAAGTGGAATGACAGACAGTTTCATATTCACTCCCCAGTAGTGAGGAGAATAATACCCAAGAGCAAAAGAAGAAGGTCCTCTCAGAGATCAGCATCCAGGAGCTAAAGGGTCAAACCACAAAATATGGCATAGATATTTTCTATAGTACGGAAAAGAGAGATCTCATTGATGCTCCGAGGTCACAGTTGTCAGAAGTAAGAATTAAGGATTTGAAAGATTTAGCTCTACAAAATGGCATCAACATTAAAAACTGTGTGGAAAAGACAGATTTAATCAATGCACTTACTCCATTGTTTTGCAATCAATCATCCAATACAAGCAGAAATGCCCAAACTGACAGTAAGTCTTCAGGTGCTTCATTTGATGATCATTCAAGAGGTTACCCACACATATGAAAATGTCCCAAGTTTTTTTGCTGCATGTTCAGAATGAAGTTGAATACGTATATCTAGAATATGTTTGCGTTTCTTGTAGAACACTTCATGGATGATGGAATAAGGGACTGTTCACAAACACTTGTTGGGGGGCCTGATGCAAAAAGGAAGGCCTGAAAATTTTGACCCTCCTAAGGGGGCCCCTGAAAAAAATTA
Organism: Amphiura filiformis; assembly: GCF_039555335.1. NCBI lineage: Eukaryota > Metazoa > Echinodermata > Ophiuroidea > Amphilepidida > Amphiuridae > Amphiura > Amphiura filiformis. The sequence continues at coordinate 49,026,843 of NC_092644.1, read as the reverse complement.
CCACAAATTTTCCTGGAAAAATTAAGTTTATATGCTTTTCTATGGGGTTGACCCATAATTTTCATGTCAAAAAGGAGGGGCCCTGAAATTTTTGAGGTCTGTAAAGGGGGGGCCAAAATGTTTTTGTGATGAACTTTTTTTGCATCAGGCCCCCTTTTGTAAACGGTCCCTAACAACAAGAGGCTGAAGCTGACAGCATCTCTGTCTGGCAATTTGTCTACCATGATGGAGAATGCATAGTACACAAATTAAGGCCTACATTTTCACAGACCTAAGGTTGGAACAGATCAATGTGTATATAAGGAGCTTCGTAGGAGCTGTTAATCAACCCGTCAACAACATATACGTGACGCATCTGGTAAATGCTGCAAACGTACGAACAGAAGAGCACAAACAAGAAGGATATCACCATCAATGGAAACTTAACATCAGGTAAGCTGTGCTAGTAGTGATCCATCATTGTCATTTCGTTCTATAATTGAAAGGGTATTCAGTTTGAAATATAATTATTTAGGCTAAAGAATTGACCAACAAAGATCAGAAGCCACAATCACTAGCTTCTCAATCGACGACACAGGGATGGCAATGGTGTCTTTTGTTTCAATTGTAACTGTTCCCATCAACATGTGCATATTTAAGCAGACCACTCATGACTGGAGACGCAGGTATGCAAAATTTCAAGAACTAGGACTACAGGGTTAGAAATTCGGCGAGAATCCATTCTCACAGGGATTCTCGTAAATTAATTTGGGAGAGTCCTAACAGATTCTCAGAAACTTATCGGAACTGTGTGCAAAGTAAATGGAGGAGAATTCAAAGATTCTCACAAATATTCTGTAGCAAGAATGCATTTTGATTGTATTACCTTACTGTTGTGTTAGAGACATTAGGCAAAGGTACCCAGACCCTTTGGGGTATTATGTAGGGTTTCGGTTTGCCCATTTGATGTAGGTAGTATATGGCCATGTGTTCACCTAAATAATAGGCAGTTTATACTACGGCAGCATGGCTAGCTTGGCAGAGGCAACAGGAGGGTATTACCGTACTGACGCGAGTATAGTCCCACCTTTGAGTAAAAGAATTTCGGAAATTAAAAAAAATTGGATTTTTATAATGGATTTTGGTGACGATTTACCTGTCCCAATTCAGTCAGAGTTTGGTATAGAATTAAATACTCTTTCTGATCAGACTACCGCTGGTGCCACAAAAATTAAACAATCATACCTTATTATGAGTTCAAGGCATATTAACATTTGAGCTGATATAAAAAATATATATGGTACATGTATAATTATAACAATATCATTTCCATTATTTTTCAGTGAAGCGAACCCAGAAATTTAAATTGGACGATGCAACGTCCAAATCAACACAATATGTTTCTGATGTGCTGAGAGGAGTACCAGCTCACCCTTTGTTTTCTCGACCATTCCTATTGCAAAATTGGCAGTAACTCTGGCAGCAACACTTTTGGTTGCAACTGATGCATTAAAAGAGTTCAGCATGTTCATTGTGACACAAATATGGCAGGTGGTAACTGCCGGGGACAGGGAGCAGCTGGTAAGTAATGTACATTATAGTCTTTTCACAAGTCTTTGCCCTGGTTCTCTCCTTCCCTCTATCCTCATTGTGAATTGCTGTTATTCACACAATATATTTTGTTACTTCTCTCTCCAGTGCCGCCGACAAGGGGGGGTAACCGGGGGAGTTACCCCGGGGCCCGGGGTCCTAGGGGACCCGTAAAAAATGAAGAAAAGATACTTTACTATGGGGCAGTAAAAGCAAATAAACCGGACCTCAGGGGCCCGTAAAAGGTTAAGAAAAGATATCTTGCAATTAAGGCATATTTTCTTTGCTTTACTATACGGGCCAACAAAGGTCTCTTTTCTTGTTCATTAGGCCTAAGGTATCTCTTCTTTGCTTTTTACGGGCCCTCCGAGGTTTCTTTTTTTCTTTTTATGGGTCCATTACGGTATCTTTTCTTTGCTATTAAGCTTTTTTACATACTCACTAAGGTCTCTTTTCTTTCCTTTACGGGCCTATGGTATATATCTTTTCTTTGCTTTTTACGGGCCCACTACGGTCTCTTTTCTTTGCCTTTACGGGCCCGTTTACTGGTCCATTATAAGGTCTGTTTTCGTTGCTCTTTTACGGCCCATAAACAGCAAACAAAAGTAGCGGGCCCGTAAAAAACAAAGAAAAGATAGCCTTTGACTCTCTAATTAAATATTTGAATTTTACTGAATTTACTGTAATTTTCGCGCGCTTCACGCGGATTTGCACTTCAGTTTATTATTTTATCATTTACCTTTAAATTGGCAATTTTTCTGCGCTTCGCACACACTGAGTTTGTTTCAATAGGTCCAATCTGGGAGCAAAAGTCGCTAATTCAATTACAAATTTTCATGCGCTTGCAAGATTTGTCCAATTCAACGGTTCATACTTGGATCATTTTAGCTTCAAATTGGCAAATTGTTTGCACTTCGCGTGAAGTTGTTAAGAGAAACTTAATCTGGGAGCAACATGCCGCTCAAATTGCAAATTTATGCGCCCCCACACACACACACCCCCACACATACCTGAAGTCATGCACCGTCATCACTGACTGATCAAAGGGGCCCGTGCGTTGACATTGCCCCCGGGCCCGTAATGGCTCTCGGCGGCACTGTCTCTCTCTTTTTACTACCAAATCAGCTACATATCCCTGTACAACCTGTCATGTACACAAGAATGAGATAAACCAGCCAGAAGACAAGGAAGATCGTACTCTGGATTCAATCAAAGCAGACCACCATCATGTACAATCAAAGGGGTACACCAAGGAAGCCAAAAGAGAACACCATAGTGTATCGCACGAGCCCTTTTTTAACATACCGATTTATCAAGTAAGTTGCACAGCTGCAATTTTAATTGCTTATAGTATAATAATTCAGCAAAAAACATGATAATTTAAAACAAGTGAATTAATGAAAATATAAAAGAAAAATACCAAGACACACAACATGAACAAAGTAGCAAAACATCTAGTTACCATCCAATTTGAACATTGAACCTTAAGTACTGAGTTAATGGTTAGTTTGTTACTTTAGAATTTTTTTAATGAAGTGGCTCATGGCTGACAAAAAGTCAGCTGCATTGTATTCAAATCATAAATGTACTTTAAAGTTGCCAATGTCATATAGTATTTCCACTTACGGTTTAAAAGTGGGGTTTGAAAGTCTACATACATCTGTACGCAGTAGGTATGCTAGAACTTGTTCAAGAAAATGTGGTTGGTCAGGAATACATGTACATCCTGTGCTAAAATGCATCTGATTTTAAAAATGATTCATTTTAGAATATTGTATTTACAAATGATAATGAAAATGTATTGAATCTTATATTTTTCAGGTTTGCTGCCCTATCTGGGGCTATGGACAAAATTCTATGACCTTTTGGTTGCTGATGTACAAAGCCTGGGAGAGAAGATGGCTGATAAACTTGCTGAAAAGGAACAAGTATGACACATGATAAAAAATATATAACTTCATTACAACTAGATCATAAAGCAGGCGGTCAATAATCAACTTCATGTATTTTGAAGAATGCAAACAGTGATTCTTACAAATACTGTAAAGCATGCATGAAATGTTTCTGTGCATGAAAATTTTACGATCGCATTAGATTCAGGAAATTATCGTGCACACAAATATTATTTCTTCCTATAGGCCTTGAAGGAAATGTACAAATTCAAGAAAGTTTCATGTTTCAGAAGTATGGGTTCTCTCCAAAACGCGAAATTTTAATGCCGCAAAAATATCATGCTTTATGGTAGTGTGTTTCAAATATTAACATTCATTGTCTGTTCTTGTAGTTGAGAGATGTAATGCCATTGTTCACATGGCATAGCCAGGAGAAATATCCTCCTGTGAGAATTCTTGCTCCCCCCCCCCCCAAGTGGGATATGCTGGCCACCCTAATATGTAACAAATTTTAAGGCATTTTTTCTACCATTTTCTTCAAATTTTACTACCCATGAAAATTGCCTTCCTCTCTGCTGATATATTTAACAATGGCAAATCAAGAACCATTCATTTAAAGAGACATTAGTCGTCCACTTCCATGCACTTCGAACAGAGGAGACATTACTTAACAAGTGGGATTCCCTTATGGACACACTACATATTGTTTGTGGACAAAGAGAGAGTGACTCTTTATTACAGCATATTTTAAATTCCATGTTAGAGACAATTCTCACAGATAGAAACACTGTAGACCTTTCTTTACTGGAAGATGTTATTAATCATAGCGCAATGAACAAAAACGAGGAACAAGTGTTAGCATATGTTGCAGGGTATATACCTTTTCCTATGCACAAACATTACAAAAAACTATTGACAAATGTAACAGCTGAGAAATATGTTGGAATACTGTATTGGGCTGAGTTTTGGAATTAAATCTAATACTGGAACTTACTTTTTGCAACTATTGCTACGTTGCATCTGGAACCACCAGACTTCATCAGGCAACTGACCCGTTGGACTGGTCACGTGATAGACGGCTAGGTATCGTCCCGATGGCCCGGTCCCATGCATGAGATGCTATCGGGACGATACCTAGCCGTCTATCACATGACCAGTCCAACAGGTCAGTTGCCTGATGAAGTCTGGTGGTTCCAGATGCAACGTAGCAATAGTTGCAAAAAGTAAGTTCCAGTATTAGATTTAATTCAAAACTCTGAAACTACTGTAAGTTCCAGTATTAGATTTAATTCCAAAACTCTGAAACTACTGGATGACTAAGAACATTCACTCAACTGTATTGGGCTGTTGATACCATTCAGTATGAAGGACAATTTTCATTTTTACAATATACAACCCGCTGAATTGAAGCTCAAAGTAGGGGAAAGCTTTTTCAACCAAATCCTTGTGTTTTTCTATTTTTTCATGCAGCTGAGAACAAAACCCGTAAGCATCTTAACATAGCATTCATGGGAAAGTATGGAGATAAAAGCCTTCGTGACCATCTGATAAAAAAGTTAACTTGTAACCATGGTAACTATCTCATTCAATTCATTCATTCATTTCTTTTCATCTTCTCTGGATACAAGTAGAAAAAAAGCATAAATCCAAGGTGCTAGACACCACCGCTGTGCAACCGATCCCAGATGAGGATGGTAATCTCCCCAAGGGCCCACAACATCATACAGCTGCAGCACTAGGTGCACAGCTTGCCTGTGTAGCTGATGACTGGAAGGTGAAGCAGGAGGTTTGTGCTGTAGTTCATGACAACGCCAGCAACACCAGGGCCATCTCTGCGAAAGCCAACTTGCCTAATTCTTCTGATGTAGGGTGTGCGGCTCACACTCTGCAGTTAAGCATCAAGAAGGGGATGAACATTGCATGTATCTCCAGTTTGGTTGGTGCCGGCAATAAATTGGTTGTTCATGTCAAGAAATCCACCATCGCAACAAAGGCCCTTGAGGCAAAGCAGACCAGCTTGAATCTCAAGAAGAATAGACTGATAACATCTTGTCCAACTAGATGGAATTCGGTACTCGATATGATGCAGCGGTTGCCACATGTGCTGTCAGATACAGAAAAGACATTCATCAAAGACAAAGAAAGGTCATTGATCACTATGAATTTGACAAGTTGGCAAAGGAAATAAAATCAGTTGTATACCTACAAAGGTGTAGACAGGGGCATGAGCCAGCTTGATTTTGCAACCTGCCATACTGGCAAGTTGCTTGGCAGTGAAGAATTGATTTGTTTGAGTGGAGGTGCCCTGGATGCAGACAGAAGAAGAGTCTTCAAGATGGCTCCTTATTTAGCAGAAGTCATATAGCCTGAGACAGCTTATAATACTCCTGCATCTTTGGTGTGATGACCTACCACAGACTTATATGAAGCAGCAAACAGGCATCGATACAGATGACACAATGGTAGATTGGTGTATGTTTTTAAGGAATATTTGCTCCCAGCATATGATCCAGAACTGGTCCCAATTAGGAGGCATGATGCCAATGGTCAACCAATCATAGTGGAGTTCGACGAGAGTTACTTCTTCCACAGAAAGTACCACATGGGAAATTTTCATCCAGGTACATGGGTATTTGGTGCTGTGGAGAGGGGTAGCGGCAGGTGTGTCATGCGGATAGTTGGCCGCCAAAATCATCAGATGTTGGAACCGATCATTTGTTGTTGGTTGCTGCCAGGAACTCGTGTCATTATCATAAGCAATGCCTGGAGAGCATAACCAAGTTCACCAGCTAAATGGAGGGGTGTACATGCATGATGTTGTAGTTCATCAACAGAACTTTGTGGATCCATTCCAACTGTGGATCTACACAAAGACAATTGAAGGACTGTGGAAACTGTCTAAAAATAAGTTGAGAAGACAGCATAGAACATCTTAGAGACCTTTTCCCATCATCATGAATTCATGTGACGAAGGAACTCAGACCCAATAAATTTGGAGAGATGGTAAATTGTGTCAGACATTTTTACCCGGTATAGACTTATTATGTACTTCAATGACTTTGTTTTCATTTTCTTCATTGCCATGGCAACCTTTAAAATTAGCAGATTTGGTAATGGACCTTCACAATTGATACTGAGTTTCATGTTTCAAGTATGAAAAAAAGGTATGAGGTGACTTTAAATTATTAATTACTTAATATTTCGTTGGCTGGATGCAAGAGGGTCATTAAGTGCATTTTCGTCATTTTGCAGGAGAGGCAATTTTGTGTTTCAATTTCCTTGTTTTTCACTGATTTTAGCATTTTCATTCCTGTACAAAATTGTATTTTGATTTGAAACATGTGTCTGTGATAAACTTTATATTGAATGTATAACATGATGTCTTTGGATAGAACAACAGAAGCAAGGAAATTGGTTAACCTCAAATGACCTTTGATCTCTATGACCCAAGAATCCTGTTAGGAATCCACCTTGCATTAATGGGCTTAGATAATACAGATAGCTCCAACATCTATTCCATCAGATCGTCTGTGCTTTCTACTTTGTAGTGCAACAACTCCTACCATCCATTTTATACAGATGTTTGGTAGATACCTTTTCCAGTCTTTGGCTCTTCGTCATGAACGAATCGAACAACAACCAGCCAAGACAGGTACCACCCATGTTACACATATGCAGCCAATGGAAGAGAACGCACAGAGGTATGTTTGTGGTTACATGGCAAAGATTTTACCCAGGAAAATTGCCAAGTATCGAGATGCTCAAATGATGGATGCAATAAATGCAATGACTAAAAACTTGAAACACGGCTCAATTACACAAAAGAATGGGTAACCGCCCAAAGCAGAGGTGGCTTAGTCATCGTTAATGATGTAACATTTCTTTTTTTTAGAGAACTGGAGCGAGTTGTTCGACGTAACTTTCCAAGTACCACCAAAGAACTTCCAGAGTCTATGTTCCAACGTTATAAGTGGATCAAATATATTTCACTTGTTCAATTTTTTCTTTTGTTTGGCTGAGTTAGGCGCAATTGTACGTGGTTATATTAGCAACATCTAGAACTGATGGATGCTGACAAGTTGTGAGACTTATATTGTCCTTTTCTTGATGTGTGACGGGTGCCCAGGCTGCGGGTGCCATACATACCGTACACACAATTTTAAGGTTTTGCCCAGTTTTACCCAGTATTACCTGGTTAAAACCAGGTTTAAACTGCTTTGTGGGAAAAACAGGTTTTGCCCGGGCAAAAGTACAACCCTGGACTGAAAATTGTAAATACAAGTAAGTAGTCTAATTGTAAATACAATAAAATTGTATTTAATTCCTGTCATTTATGCCACTTTTCTCCAATACAAGTAGTCTTATTGTAAATACAAGTAGTCTACGCTATACAATTTAACCTGAATTGACCAAACAATTAATTTGGTTTTAAAATGCCATGTTTTAATTTGTGTCCTTCAATCCTTACTTCTACAGGATGAAATTCCACACTCAACAGATTCTGGGGCGTTAGTAAGAAACATGCGTGTCCGGGAAGGGGAGACAGAATTGCCGGTTACCTTATGGAACAAGTTATCATCAAGCCCGTCAAGAATGGAGATCACACAAAAAAAAAACCATCTGCGTGTAATACATGACAACTTTTTGCAAGAACTGGCACTCAGGGGCACGCAGAGTACCAAAAAATCGAGGCAAGTACATAAAAGCCACACTTCATTAATTTCAAGTACACTACACGTCTCTGTCACTGTTGCAATATATGTCATCATTGCTTGCCATACCAATTTGGTTATATTAGCAACATCTAATACATATTAGAACTGATGGATGTCGACAAGTTGCAGTACTGTTCTTATGGTGTTTATGGATGGAGTTGTCTTTTTTCGTTGTATATATATTAGCTCTTATTTTATTTCATAAAATGTGCCAATGCTTACATATTTTTGTCATCATCATCACATCTGTTTCTTCTGCTGACCATTCTTCTATTTGGCTTCATCATATATCAACTACATAACCCAGGAGCACCAGGTGATGTTAGAGTTTAAAAATATGATTTTTTGCTATTTTTAGTTGATAGTATTTTTTGGATACCTTATTACCTCTAGAATGTCCCTGAAAGGGAGACCATTAAAAAAATACACACAGCTCATGTTACAGGGGGTGTCAAATTAGGGTTTGTACAGTAAAGTATAGGGAAATCAAAGCTGTTTTTGATTTTGACTGCATTTATTTATTATGCAGTTTACTATGACAAATTTGGTTTTAAAAGAAAGATATTCATGTAAATTAATTTTTTCAAAAATAAAAACTTAAAATTTGTGTATGGTTTTCATGTAATTAATCACATAAAATTGATTAGTCGAACACTGCCCTCGTAGGCTAATTGCTGCCAATGAGCTATCGCAGCCTGTCATCATGACATGCTGCATATAGCTATTATCACACGGGTGCACTACACTAAATCCTTCCGCATTTGGTGTAACCCTTCATAGTTCCGGTAAAAAATAGCACCTATGCGAAATATATCGGCGTCCCGAGGGAACCAAATTTGAGTGACTCTTGGTTGTTTTGATAAAAAGATAGAATAGGAGCTCAACATTACATATCTGTTCAGAAAATTTTCTGAATCGAATGTGCATGGGTAATAGGCCCTCGGAACAATATCATGGCGAACTGGTAAGGAGGCGAGCGTGTCGGCTGAAATTCGGGATGGCGCTGTTCAGGAGTTCGTATCTCTCAAGTTTGTCTTAACTTGTCCCAAAAAATTAAATTTAAATAAAAGTTTAATCTTTATTTAAGACATTGGTTTGATCAAAATATTAAAATGTTGTTACATGGGGTAGAAAAACAAACTTACTTTCTTGCATTTTCCGTGTATTTCAATGGGACGATTATTTAGTGGTGTGTGCCCTTGAACACTCATTTTTAAATGCTATGGACGTGATTATTACCTGATTTTAAGTGCCAAAAGTTGAGATTTTGACTGAAACTGATGTCTTTGCAAAGAAAAAAGTCTGTTTTTCTATTTCCGTCTATAAATCGCGATTTCATTCTTAAACGCATCGAGAAATTAGCTTCAAAATGAAGTTCCGTCGAATTGACAATTTAAGACCGTGCTTGAAATTGAGCTATTTTGGCCCCAATATCATAGAAGTGGTCACTTTTGGTTATCTCGGTGCTGAAAAATGAAACATCTTTGGAATTATTTTGATGCAAAATGTAATTATAAGATCAAAACTCAATTATAACCGTTTTGAAAATAATCACTGAACCTTTAATTGGGTCTCAATAGACATTTAAAGTCAAAGCATACTATATTATGGCCTAATGATGACAAAATAACGGCATTTTTATCTCATGACCAAATGTTCAATTCCCAAGAGAGAAATTTATCAATTAATTCTAATGATGGGGTTTCTTAATTTTAGATCTTGCAAAAATAATACACGCAACTTGGAATTTTAACATTTTAGAGTGTCAAATTACCGTTCTATCTACCCATAACCCCCCCCCCCCAAACTTAAGGCATATGCCTATTGACACGTCCTTATATTATGCATGATCTAAGAGTGGGGGGAAAATGATCACATGTCGCTTTTGGTCATGTTAAATTGTGATTGTACATAAATTTTTGTAAACCAAGTCACTTTCCTGATGTTAATGGGATTATAAATACAGTTTAACATGGTCAAAATGTTGCTCTGGCCCTTGAATGCTGAAAATTGCGAAAAGTATCATATTTTCACTAAGTCCGAGCTTGTTTGGAGCCCTGTTTTATAACTTTGGAGTGACTAGCGATAAAAAGCAATTACACTTTTTTAGGATGTTGACCACTGATTCCAAAAATAAAGAATATCAAAAATATTTTTTCTTATAAGGGTGCACTACACTAAATCCTTCCGCATTTGGTGTAACCCTTCATAGTTCGGTAAAAAATAGCACCTATGCGAAATATATCGGCGTCCCGAGGAACCAAATTTGAGTGACTCTTGGTTGTTTTGATAAAAAGATAGAATAGGAGCTCAACATTACATATCTGTTCAGAAAATTTTCTGAATCGAATGTGCATGGGTAATAGGCCCTCGGAACAATATCATGGCGAACTGGTAAGGAGGCGAGCGTGTCGGCTGAAATTCGGGATGGCGCTGTTCAGGAGTTCAGTATCTCTCAAGTTTGTCTTAACTTGTCCCAAAAATTAAATTTAAATAAAAGTTTAATCTTTATTTAAGACATTGGTTTGATCAAAATATTAAAAATGTTGTTACATGGGGTAGAAAAACAAACTTACTTTCTTGCATTTTCCCGTGTATTTCAATGGGACGATTATTTAGTGGTGTGTGCCCACACGGTGGTGGGCAAATTTGCCAAATTATATGGCACTGGTTAAATTGCATGATTTGAATGTTCTAGTTGGAGTAGATCCACTTAAAAGAAGTTAAACTCAAAGTTATAAGATTCAAGCTGCCGTTGATAGACACGTCAAGCATGATAACATGATTATTACAACCTGACGGTGTGGTGTTTGTGACTGCTTGTATCAACTGTCATGACTAAGCTTAGGCTTGTTCCAGTGCCAGTGGTTCTGTCTTCTGAGACTGAAGGTATATGAATTCTTGGTAAGTTGCATTTTATCTATGAAGTTTTGACTTTCACTTTAGAAAGCATATCATGGTACATGAATGTAAATTCCACTTTACTATGAGCATATACCTGTACGGTACCGTATATGATATTTTAATGGTAATATAAATAATTTATGTGATATTGATATTTATTGTCATGATTGTTATTATCATGTATCAAATGACTGGTTTGATCAGTTGAGTTACTGGTACCATTCATGCATTAATACGTAATCAATTTTGCTTCAAGACAAGTTAGTTGCACAGGCAAATATTCAAGCTGACCAGTGTTAAATATTAAATTCGGGATTAAATTATTCTTTATCACTTAGGCCCTATCAGTCAATGTGTTTACGTTAGCGTCGGTCGACTCAGCAGGATCCATAAGTTTGGACGTAATGCTAAGTGTAAAAGGCCTGTATAAAAATCTGCAAAAATAGTGCAATATTGTCACAGAGATCTGCAGGAATATCTAGGTCTATGTCCCAAGTCTATTCTAGACTCTCTATTGTCTTTTTTCTCAAGTGATGTATTTTATTGGGAATTTCGACTTGTATACATGACATGTGAAATGTGGTCATTTATGGGCATTTCCACGGTAACACGTGTTACACTTTAAGCGCATCCACGCCACTTTCCATCCTCTGGTTGTAATATAGTAAAATTTAATAATACAACAATGGTGCGAAAGCCGTAACCAACCAAAACAAAAAATCATAGCAACCGCATTGACCCTCTTTATTTCTAGCAGCAAAAAAGTTTATTGCTGAACAATAAACTCAATAATCGTTATTTAAACTTAAACACAATTTTGAAAATTTCAGACGTATATCACCAAGATTATCAAAAGCCGCTGCAAGGTCAAGGGAGTGAAAATATCACCAAGTTTATCAAAAGCAGCTGCAAAGTCAAGGAGTCGCCATGCAGAAATATAGATTTGCAAGATAAGCGTAAGCAATTGTACTTTTTTTTTTTTTCATTTCACATGAATTTCTAACAAGTTTTCTATTCTCTGTTTCTAACTTTATACTTTAATACAGAGATGTGATTTTCAGAAATTTTCCTGATTTCATGAAATTTTATTAAAAATTTATTGTTTTCAGGAAATTTTGCCCTGCACGATAGAAATTAGAATGAGACAGCTCATTTTTTCAGGAAATTTCAAAGCATATCAGGAAATTTTGACCATGTACTGTATCACATCTCTGTATTTATTTTATTTTACAATTTTACAATAATTAATCCAAGTCATGATAAAAAATGATATGTTGATAAAAATGATATTCATAAATTATGACCACATTTGCATGAATTGCCAATATCAGTTGCGTTTGTCTACAACTCAACCCAATTAATCACATTTTCAAGTTTAAATAAAAAAAAAAAATAAACTTTATTGAGACACTGCATGATATTAATTATTTTCATATTTTGTTACAATTAATCTGATTATAAATAATAAACTGATAACCATTAATGTGTTACAATTAACATGATTATAACCTTATTTCCATTGATTTGTTACAATTAACATGATTATAACCTTATGACCATTCATTTGTTACAATTAACATGATTCTATTTATAACCATTCATTTGTTTTGAGTCCAAGGGAGCATGATTGTTCACTATTAAATATCACAACCTAACTGCATCAAACTCAAGGTAAGTAGAACTGTTAATTTCTTTTAAAAAGTCTGTTTACTTTTATGTAAAAATATTTCACTTGTTTTCATATTAAAAAGAAATATTTTATGAATTATAATTTGTTATTGCATGGGGCTTGCTACACAAATTAAGTTGGGTTTTTGACTATCTTGCTGCCATACCTTTAGCAGCATGCAATAGGCCTGGCATTTTCGGGTAATTTTGTGCCCGGTACCTGGCGCATTTTCGGTGGTAACCGGTACCAAATTGCAAAAAAAAAAAAAAAAAAGTTTTAAAGTTATTTATTTTTTTGGTTTGGAGTGTCCCTGGACCTAGAATTTTTTTGCTAGGATCATTCATGGTTGATTAAAAAAAAAATTGTAGGCCTACCGGTATGTGTTTTGAACAAATTTGTACTCATTTCATAATGAATTCAAAATGCATTGAATTTGTATGCATTTTGAAATCATTAAGGGGGTACTACACCCATCACATTTTTTTGCGGGTTTTTTGCATTTTGTGAAGAAATGAGAAAAAAAAATTGGTCAAAGTGGTATGCAAAATGAAGGGGCAAATCTTCTCGTTCTATTGGTGGTATTGATAATAATGTAGCTTACATGCTTTTAATTGTACAAGCCAAAGAGAGGTACATGATGACCCCATCACAATTTTGATCATATTTGCAATTTCAGAACTGCTGACGTGAATCCACTTTACACACTTATTTATCAGCAATGGCAGACCCTAATAGTACCAAAATATTTTTTATTTTGGAAATGCATTAATTATGCACAGCTTTGAAAACACGAATATGCATCAATTTCATGTTATCAATGAAATTAAACTTATTTTCCCCCTTCCAGTTGACAATGATATGCAAAATTTGTGTTCACAAGGAAGCACATTTGTTTCAGGTTTGATACGGTTGAAATTAAAGAACAGTCAAAACAGTCAATTTTCAGTATTAGGTGAATTTTTGCTCAGTTTTCTGAGAAAATAGAAAGCTTACAAAATACGATAATAATGTGAATCGGTATGTTCACAATGGTAAAACCTCAATATTAAACTGTTGGACACACCCTAAAACTTCATGTGTAGTAACGGTTTCGTCACTTACCTGTAGCGGTGTGTATTCCTTCCACTTTGAGAAAAAGATGAAAAATCCGTGTGAAACTTGGAACTGATAAAATCACTGCTCGCTTGAAGATAAGCCGTTTACGAAATCGACGCCATATTTTTATAATTGGTTTTGACCTTTGACTAAGGTTGCGCGATACTCGATACCGCGGATTCTCTGATACCGATGCACGCGTCATTTATACCGTATTTTACAGACATGACAGAATAGGCCTAAAGAATTATTTAATGGAACGTATTGAAAAAATATTAGAAAATTGAAAACAAATATAAACAAATATTCTAATCTCTCATTCTCTATTAGCGACTTCAGGTAGCGAATAATAAATTGTGTGGTAGGTCTAGACTATCTCCAACTCTAGAGTGATGCAGAATCCGGTGCAGAATTCACTGCTTTTATTGGAGTATAAATGATCCAGATCCAGATCTCGCAGCCGGGCTCACCGCTAGGCCTAGGCCTACATTGTACAGTGTTTTGAATAATCCAATGGATTGTGGATATGCACTCAGCAGCACATCATGGCGGGTATTGGCGGGGCATGTAGGCCTACACGATAAAACATTTCAGGGTGTGTTTGTTATGTTATATTTATTACGATTAGGTACAAAAAATCCCGATTTTGAAAAATGTTACGGTGCTTTAAATAACAATTGTTTTCCTAATGTACGTACATGTAACGTCACAAAACACTTTTCAGCTACCTACCGTATCATTCACATTTAGAAGTGTATAGAAACTAGTTTACGCTGAGGGATGATTTCATATAATTTTTTAACAAAAAGGATTTTTCACACATCTGAGTTTTGGTGACCTTGAGCATTGTAAAGTGGCAATGTTCGATCCCAATCAAAGTAATTGCAAATCTTTTACAAAACATTTTCAGTACAAAAAACACGGTTTAAAATATGTTACGAAAGATTTGAAACTAGCCAATTGTAGGCCTATTGGTTTTGTTTACAATCAACACACAAATTGTGTTAATAATGTTTTAAACTTAAATTGTCAACAGAAAGAGTCAGCTGATCATCAGGTTTTATGTCTTCTTTTAACAAGAGTGGAAACAAAGGAACCCAAGAATGTGCAAAGTTATTGACTTGCTAGCATCTTAAAATTAAACTCTGAGTCAAAAATAAGCTTTGTTTCATTAATTAAAAAGAAAGTTGTAAAGTTGTTGAATCTTGTTAGTAAAGTGAAGTTTGCTACTGTTTTTATTATTACCTGTGTTGCGATTCAAATCCCACAAAGAGTAAGCAAGTTCGTTATTAAATGTGGTAGGCCTCAGTACCCCCTCCCTCCCCCAACATACACATTGACTCATTTAAGGCGCTGGATTCAGTGGGCTGATGGGCCCACCCCCCAAAAAAGAGAAGAGAAGAAAGGAGAAAAATAGAAGAGAAAATGGAGGAAAGGAGGAGATAAACTAAATTGCACGTAATTGAGTAGGCCGATGTCTAAATAATCGCACAGTCGGGACGATTGGAAGTAGGTCCTATATAGGCCTCATGCGATTATTTTAGGTATTGCTTGAAGGCGGGTCCTCGTCCTAAAAGCATGTGAAAATTACTCGGGTCCGCCGATATGCAGGGCCCCTCACATTTTGCCACCAAAGTCAGTATTAAGACGGACTCCATACCGACTTCATCGGTTTATGCATGCTTTAGTAATTGCCAATCTCAAGTTTTGCAAATTGAGTTCGGGCCCTTTTTCTGTTTAAAGCAATTGATTCAAATAGTAGTACAGTGTAAAAACAATGCAACGAATGGCTTCAATTCGACCTTCATCTTGCAAATTTTTCAAACTCCTCAGACTAACCCTTGCGTAGTGGATAAACATATGATCATTTTCGCTCTTCTTCCAACATTTGCAAATTTAAGCCATATGTTAACACAATTTGCGGTATAGGCTTACAGGGAAAACTTGTCCAAGGAAGGTTTCATAGACCATCATTTAACAAATTCGCGGCTTTTTCAAACTACAATTCTTCTTTCGCCGATTTATGTTTAAAACAATTTATAGGCCTACGACAATAGGGAAACTTGTCCAAGAAAGGCTTCATGAACCGCACATTTCACAAAATATTCGGCCGCCAAACTAAAATTTTACACCGTGAGTAATAGCGCCAAAATTGTCCACCAAATTGCATCAATTAGATCTTCATTTTGCACCAGTTTCTTATTTCTGAGGGGGAACATCCTCCATCAGACAACCTCCTGCGTCGCGCAAGCGCGCTCCGCGGCCATGTTTTTTAATTTTATTTTATTTTTTCTAAAAATTCGGCCGCCACCCCCTGACTGCTCTAGATCGACAAAAGCTGGTATCGCCCATCCCTATGGAGAGTGACATCCGTTGACATCACAGACCAGGCGGTGATGGAAGCGATATCGCCAATTTTGAGGTCGCCATTAGATTTAACACATAATCATGAAATCGTCACAAAGAATTCTAAATTTGTTATGTGAATGTCAAAGCAAAATTATCTTACTCTAAAACCGTCCGGGAATGCGACAAAGTACCCCACTGCAAGTATGATAATTTTCTCTTTGTAATTGCTAACCGTGTATTTTGAATGGGGCTGTCAGTGTATCTTCGCCAGCCTCAGACGTCACGTGTTGCGCTTCCTACGCCGCCTGTCACAGACGTAAAAAGTGGATCGCTAAAAAAATAAGCGTCCTTACCAACCAGTCAACTTTAAGACAAATGGATGAAAAGACACACTTTTACAAAGTTTTTTCATAATTATTTTGATTTCACATGATCCGTGTATATATCGCCTAGCTATAAATGAAAAAATATTTTTTTAGACCAATCAAACCAATATATGGGTGTAGTACGGCCTTAATATGACATGAGTACAAATTTATTCAAAACACATAGGCCTACAATTTTTTATTTTTTTTAATCAACCATGAATGATCCTAGCATTTACAAAAAAATGTAGGTCTAGGTCCAGGGACACTCCAAAACCGATTTTTTTTTTTTTTTTTTTTTTTTTTTTAAATTTTGAGTACCCGGGCAGGGTAGTTCCTGCCCGGCAATGTAATCTCGGTACCATGAGCCCGCCCGAAAATGCCAGGCCTAGCATGCAAGGCATTTATCATGTTATATTTGTTTTAGATCTTCATTTATTATTGCGACTCTTGTCTAAATACCACTATCCAAGAAACAGCCAGGAATCCTCTCTCCTTCCTGCAGGATCCCTGTTGTTGTTAGCTGATTAAATCTCGGACGAACAATACTCTATTGTTTACGCACAACAAGGAAGCTCCTTCCTGGTCCTTTTCTCTCTCCATTTTGGATATGCAATTTATAGGCAAGAGCGTACACCTATTTCAAAAATCTGTCTAAATATTGTGTCTGTTTCCTTTCAAAAATAGGTTTGTAAAAGTCGAGTCATGGATGATGGACACAGCACCTCCACAGGCTCAGCATCACCAATCAAGAGGACAGACTACAGATGTTGTATCATTTGCCAGGTAAAGGAGAAAGACTATCAGACAGCTAAATTGCAAACCATATCAATAGTAGGGTATGCTTCTTTATCCAAGGCGGCTAAACACTGGGGGGGGGATGATGTTGCAACTAGACTACAACAAGACTCATGTAAAGAATTTGTGGCAACATATAACCCCAAGTGGCATGCAAAATGCCAAATCAGGTATACCAATCAAAAGCTGTATTTAGCAGCAAGTAAGAGGCAACTAAATGCAGATAATGCAAGTTCACTACATACATGTAAAAAGCCTTGTACCAGGCAAGATAAGAAAATTCACCCTTTGAAGCAAGTCTGTGTGATATGTAACAAAGTGTATGACAAGAAAGGTGTAAAACCAAAAAGTCTTGTGCAGGCAAAAAAACAGGGCATTATCTATGATAGAGAAGGCAAAGAGTCTACATGACCATAAAATGTTAGAGAAAATACAAGTACAAGGAGGGTTAGATGAGCCAATTGACATGGTAGCAAAAGATGTTTGCTATCACAAATTGTGTATGGATAAGTACATCAACAAACGGGTGAAAAAAGTAAAAAACTCAGATATCCCGGGAAGTAAGAGTAGAGAGCATAACACAAAATCATCTAAGGCAAATAAAAGGCTGAAACAAGAAAAGGCAATTAAATATGTAGCACGTTTGTTAAGGAAAGATGCTGTGCATGCTAAGAAGAGGGGAAAAGGCAATGTAAGTATGGAGTTATCCCGAGAAGCTGCATCAGAAATGATTCCGGAATCCATGCTCCAATTTTCTCGCACACTGCTGCAGAGTAGAAATAAGGCAACCCGATCCCGTAAATCGACACAAAAAGTTGTTGATTTTGCACAACAGGCACTGTTCACTATTACAAAGCAGCCAACCCCTCCAGCCCTTGGTACAGCTTTTCACCTGTACAATGAGACCCGTAGCAAAAAACTACTGACCACATTCAATCACTTAAACCAGTGTGTGAGCTACACCACATTCCAGCGTCAACTTACTGGCTTGTGCGAGAATATCATAGATGCTGAACAAAAAGAAGGGATATACACTCCACCAAGCCTGGCCAAATGTAATGTTGCACACTTCGCCATTGATAACGTAGATTGGCATGAAAATACACCTGACGGATCCACATTTCATGGCATGAGTATCATTGCATTTGGATATGCAGATAGAGATCAATCTCAGTCCATCGATAAAAATACTGGAATCCAAACACAGGCAAGTCAGTCTCAGTCCATGGATGATGTAGGCCTACTGTCCAAAACACAGGTAAGTGATGTACCTAGTCAGTCTCGGTCCATGGATGATGACACTGGAATGGCTTCTGACCATGATGTACTGTCAAATGATGTACCTAGTCAGTCTGAAACACAGGAGAGGAACGTAGTTCATCAATCTTCGGATGATGGCACCTCAGGGGACACCGAAATGCTTACTGACCATGATGCATTCTCAGCAACACAGGATCAGGATATGCTTGAGCCACAAAATGGAAAATTTGGAAGCATTCAGTTGCACAACACATCAAGGCAGTCAAGAAGATCCATAGTTCATTTGGGAATTGAAAACAGAATCATGCCATGTTACCTTTCCCTTGCTGATCGGAGAAAGGCTCGATCCGTGCAGGGAATCAACCCACCGGAGCTTTTTTCTGCAGAGTCTGGATACGTAAGTGATTTGCGCAGTACATGGAAAATGTGCAGAATGTTTCCAACCAAGTTACTTGAAGTAGATGTCGATTATTCTGCGTCCACCTTTCCAGGATGGTTTATGTTCTTTAGTATGACAAGATCTTTCCAACCTGCTACAGAAATATCATATCTACCAATCATCCCCAAACCACCAAATGCAGATGTTGTTATGACTGGTTTGAGGTACTTGAGCCAACTGACACATAAGATGAATCTGAAATACACAATATGTACAGCAGACCAAGCCATATATGATATTGCTTATGGGTTGCGTGAGAGGGATTCGGTGGCTGATCGCAATGGAGATGTGTTCGATAACATGATCTTGATGATGGGAGCCTTCCACATAGAAAAGAATTTCTTGGGAGCAGTTGGAAAATTCATGAGATGCAGTGGTGCTGAAGAAATTCTGGTGAAAGCTGAAGTATGTCAAAGAGGAACAGCAAACAAGGTTTTTGGCCCTTCTCCAGACTACTATCAGGCTGTGAGAGCACATGAAATACTCAACGAGTCCATGTCTAGGGTACATTATGAAAGTTTTGAAGAATGGTGTGTGAGCGAAGGATTGGACACTCTTCACGGAGATATGTTCGACAGTCTGTCTTCCAACATTCATTGTTGCCATACACATGTACATGAAAACACAGCACACCAGACCGGCTTCAATGACACCATGCAATCAGTGGTAAGTAATCTAACCAAGATAAAGGAGCTGACCTGTAAGTTTGACAGCGCATCTGCAAGTCCAACCTTTCAGTATTGGCGTAACTATGTGAAGATGACGGATCTCCTGATGAGACTCTCTGCATCGATTCATGATGGGTTATGGGATGACTACCTTGCTGCTCTGGGAGATATTTTGCCATACCTTGTAACGGCAAGGCATTTCAATTATGCGTATAGTCTTCCATTGTACATCAGGGAAATGAAGATGCTCACACAGACAGCTCCTGAAGTACATCAACAGTTTACTGATGGCAAATTTGTTGTACGGAGAAGTGATGGTCAGGGTAATGCCGTCTCTCCTGACTTGGCTTTGGAACAAACGTACAACAAGGACGTTAAGGAAAAAAGCGGGCTGTCGGGTATTACCCTGAAAGATGCTGCACGCAACAAATGGATTTACACAAAGCCTGCTTTGTCTGCATGCTCAGGTAAGTACAAAGACATGATTGGGTTGTCATCTTCTACCTCATCTCATCACCATAAGCATGAAGGGAAAGAGTCCAAAGTACGAGAGGCTGTCAAGGTTATAAGCAGTGAGATGATAAATCCATTTCAGCACACTTCTCCAGATCTTATCAATATTGCAACAGGACAAAAGGCAAGCAAAGAAGCCCAGCGTGACCTAACCTCCATAGAGAAGATAGGCATGGATGCCATCAACAAGTCCTTGGGAAACAATGACAAGAAGATAACAACCAAAGTGATCAACACCTTCCAAGTTAAAAAGAGACGTGGAGACCAAGGTAAGAAGATTGCTAAGGGATCGGCTGAGATAAGTGTCCTGAAGCGACTGCTGAAAATGTCTGCTGCTGGAGAAGACATTGATGTGACGAAGTTCATTGGGAATTATGAATGCGCTCCCTTTCCACCGAGTCTGTTTGATTCAGACTCAAATGGCACAATTACAATGCATCATGGAGCAAAGTCCTTATTGGTAACTAACATCCTCAAGGAAACCGGTGTTACCCCACTAGACAAACTCCCTGAAACAGATCAGAAAACAGCCCTGGTTATTGATAGCATGTGCTTCATCAGAAACCATCCTTTTAAAGATGATGAAACGTTTCAGAGGTATCAGTCACGGTGTTTTACCAAAGTGAAGTCTCTTCTACCACCTGGATGCAACATAGTTCCATTTTCCTGCAGATCGTTATGACTTCCAAAGATCTAGGAAGGTATCAGAAAGGATGAGAAGGAGTAAAGGGCAAGTGCAGAAGGAGTTCAAGATTGAAGCGCACATAGAAACTCCCAGCTTCAAAGACTTCACAGCAGTGGGTTCAAACAAAGCAGCTCTTCAGGCTTTCTTGAATAAGTCCTGGTGTACAGATGGCACAAAGCAGAGGCTTGGTGATGTTACATTGTACTTGTCTGGCGGGTTTGAAGATGCAAAGGTAAGTGTATGTGTAAGCCGTGACCAAGTGGAGTCGGTTCCAGCACTGTCTTGTATGCATGAAGAGGCGGACACCCGTGTCATTTTACATGCTGCATTTAGTATTGAAAATCTCCACGTGAAGAGAGTCATCATTTATGCATCAGACACAGACATCGTTATCATGGCTCTGTACTATTGTTCCAAATGGACAGGAATGGAATTATTTGTGCAACGTCAAGATGATGAGTACATCCCTGTACATGAGATTGCACAGAAGCTGGGAGCAGGATTGTAAACTACAACCTGTCCTTCACGCACTTTCAGGCATGGATGATGTAAGTTATATCCGCAATATTGGTAAGAAAACAATCTTGACAGCCAGGAAAGCAGTAGCTTGTAATCATCTCTCAAACTTTGGCGAGCCAGGCTGCAGTTATGAAATGACAGAGGAGCTAACAACAGAGGCAAGAAATCTAGTTCTGAAGTCTGTTGGAGGGAGTGGTTTTGACACGTTGGCAGAGTGTAGAACCCACCAATATCTCAAGAGTGCCACCAGGGATATACAGGGATTGGTGCCAACAGAGAACAGCTTTCAGCTTCATCTGAAGAGAGCCATGCTCTCGGCATTAGTTATGAAGAATGCGCACAGTCAAGTACCACAGTTGCCTGAACCTGACACAATGGGATGGAAGTGGAACGCTGAAAATGTGCTTGAACCCATAACATCAACCAGCCCACAGTATCCAGGCAATGCGGAAAAGTTAACTTCATGCGGATGTGCTGCAAGCAAGTGTAAAGGGCGTTGTAGGTGCAAGGCTGCTGGCATCCCATGTACTATTTACTGTGGGTGTAGGGCAAAGGTGGACTCATGTGCTAGACTACAGGAACAACTCAATGATGAAAGTTATGAGACAGAGATGGGTGAAGAAGATGAATCAGATTCTGACGAGGAAGATGAGGATGATGAAGAGGACACAAATGATGATACAACAGCTGATGAAGATGGTTCAGACAGTGATGAGGGGTTGTCAGACTTGTATAGTGATTCTGAACAGTCCACTTCTGATGAAAACACTTAGTTAAACACCTCGGTATTGTGCTGACAAACAGTTCAACTCTTGACTGCAAACATTTCAATGTCCTGTAATGAGATTGATTTCTGGTCTAGCAGTTCTTTGTGCAGCATTTGGATATGAATTTCATTAGTCATTTCTCTTAGCAAGCTTCCCAGAGGAGAATTTTCTATTGCAGGCTGACATTTATATTACCTTTATGTCCCTGATATGCACAAAATGCATCAATTGGATATTTTATGCTAAAAGTTGTGACCTGATTAAAAGTTTGTTTTATAAATCATTGTAAAAGACGGGTGATTTTGTGGTATTCAGCTCTCTCTCTGTACTTCCTATCATTTTGTAGTTCTACACACTAAAAAGTATATAGATTGATGGATATCGTGCACTAGAGTTTATCACCAGATGTCTGCCGATGCTCCTATTTCACAACAACTTTGCGTGGTAATATCTGTACGCAGCACGCGCGTAGCATAGCAAAACACTGGCATCAGCAGACATCCAGGGATAAAGTCTGAACATATCAAAAGTTTATTTTTGGACAAATTCATTGTTTATGTTGTAGCAATTATTTTGAAGTTGAAGTACTTTTGCTCCTATAGGGCCTAAACCACTTTAGTTTCCTCAGTGGGAATTCACAGGGGTGATTTTCCCACAGAAACATTTAAAAGTACTTTTGCTCCTATAGGGCCTAAACCACTTCAGTTTCCTCAGTGGGAATTCACACTAATATTATTATATTATTTGATTTGTAAATTATAAGATGTTTGTAGCAAAGACAAACCTATAATATTTCAGGTCATTTCATCATGGCAGTTGGCAATGGTAGGCTAATGTCTTGCATGATACAGTTGTGCACACATTGTTTTTCACTTGTCCATTTCACTGCCAAGATTAAATGAAATGGAGTATAACATGAGTAAAACTAGATTGTTTGTGTCTTTTCAGATCAATGAAATGGCTCTACTTTAATGAATGCATTGATGAACAGATTATATCGACTACTACTAGCAAGTGTCATTTTGGAAATAATAATTAAGTAATTCAAGATTAAGAACTTGCAGAATGTATGTTACATTAAGGGAAAGGGGATAATAGATAAGGTGACAGGTGACATCATGCGCACACATCATGGCAATTTCCACTGTTCTTTGCCCAGCATTATGCGTATGCATCATACTTTGATCAAGGTCCATTTCATATCTATTGTCTGTCCAATTAACTTAGACACCCAGTTTTTATTACTTTTTGGAAAAAATATCCACTTTCAAAGAAAGTCATGAAAGAAAAGTGTTAACATTTGCTGAGACCTAACGGGATTTTTTGTTTCCAAAGCATTGAGTGAGAATTTACCTGAAATTCTATTGAAATTAGAAGGTTTTTCTCAACACTTTAAAAATAATCCGGTAGAAGTTGGGTACCATTATTTTGGAAGGTCTCATTATACTGGATTTGTAGGTATGATGATTTTGCATATAGTGAATGAATGAATGAATAGTACATTAATTATACTCCTCGCCAAAAATATTTGTTCAATATAATTCAGTTCATAAACTGCGGACGTTTCTTATTGGCATATTTATTCTTAGTGTACTAAATCAGTGATCCCAGCTGTCCCTCAGCCAATTATAACAATTCGGCGTGGTATTTGAATCTTCTTCTGTGCATGCTTGTGGCTTGACCCAATTCTATAATAAATACAAATTGTATGCCCTATGAATGCTCTGATGTTATTGGTGAGGAGTATAATCCACAGTACACTCCAGACGCATAGTAACTTGTCCTATTATTTGTTATAATGCACCAACTGTGACATCTTTTGAGTTATTGTGAATTAATAAAAGCATCTATTATTATATTGCATCGATGATAAGGAACCAAGAAAAAATGCATTCAATAAAAGCATAATATATCGCGACAGTTCCTATAACAAATGCACTATGATCAAATAGGTTGATAACAACATTTGATTGAATGGACTACACTGCGCCATGATTACGGTGAAGGACACCGGTTCAAATCCTTTGGAGCCAATCAATAATTTCATGCACAACCTCTATATGCATGATTACAATGTTCAAACACCCCTTACTTTAAATAGATTATCCCATCAAAAGTTTCAAGTCATTAGGAATATTCGCCTGGACCCAGATATCTTGCTGTAAATCGGTCAAAATTGAATAAAAGTAGACATGGAAAAATATTTTTTCATCGCTTTTCTAAAAAATTCTGTTAGGTCTGACAGTATTTAGTAACTTGTCTTTCATGACTTTTTGCCAAAGTGAAAACTTTTCGAAATAAATCATAAAAACCGGGTGTCTAAGTTATTTGGACAGACAATAGTACAAAAATGTAGGCATACAAGAAAGCCATTTTAAACATCAATATTATTCCAATTGCCCTGGTTGATATACACTGATGTCACCTCATCTATACATTTATGACCATTAATTGTTATTGGGCTGTTAAAATGTAGTAAAGCTAGTCTTAGAGATACTGTCCAATAGTTCTTACAAAACAATGGGACAGCATTGATTTAGTATATTTAGTAAGACCACACTAAGGCATTTAATTTTTCCAACTTGTCAAAGCGATATATGTAGTATACCATTTGATATGTTAAATACAAAATTATACATTGCTAAGGAGCAACTTAAAATGTGTGTTGAACAGCACTTTCACTTTTCAGTAAAGTTATTATGGTTCAACATAATTAAGCCATACTTTAAATAAGATTCTTAAACACTTGAGAACGTTCCTGCAATCTTATTGGTTCTTACCTGTGTGATATGACACGATATCACACGGGTCAGCTGCGATGTGCATTGACGCGATCGCGTACTAAGCTATTTGAACCAATCGGAGGCGATAACAACAACGGGACTGATCGATTTTAAGCCCTAGGTAATTCCTTGCAAAATGTAGGATTTAATTTCATTAATATTTGTAATAGGGGCCTACTTGTAATGATATTTTTATTTGAATTGAAGTGTTTAAGAATGAGAATAAAAGTATTGTTTTTAGTCAGCTATCGTGCATCTATCGTCTCATATAACGGGCGACATCATTATTTTTGGCGTAAAACAACTCGGCTTCACGCCTCGTTGTTTTACTTAAAATAATGATGTCGCCTGTGTTATATGAGACGATAGATGCACTCCAGGTGCTAAAAACAATACCCTTATTCTCTAATTCACACCTGTGGCTGAGATCAATCCTGTGGTAAGCAGACTCAAAGCAGATACAAAATAATTAATAAAAAACATGTTGACAATGCATATCGTGTAAGATTGCCAAGTAGAATGATAATGCAAGATTTTTCAATATATGTCAATCAAGTCGCAAAGACTCTCAATGTAATACACAGTGGCTGCCTGTGCTTGTGGCTCAAAGTGAAGCAGGTGCATATGGTGGGATCATTTTAGACTGAAAATAAGGGTAATGTGCAAGTCTGGGGTGCCCTGCAGTTTCACTCACCCTGAGCCTATAGGAGTTACGCCATTGTAATACGCTCATGTACAAATAACGCATCCATTGACACATATTTTATGCTATATATGGTGTTTTTTGAAAATAAATGAAAAACGATTTGTTTAAACAAGATATAATTGTGATATTTGAATTTCTTGTGTGATTTCCTTTCATTTGATACCCATATTGACATACTTTCGATGAACTTCAGATTTGACCCCCCTGGGGGGTCCGTGTGAATATTTTGGGGGTCTCCGGTCGGTGCTTAAAATACTTGCCATGGACCATCCAAATTGATGGTGCAACTAAAAATAGCATTAAGAATTCAAAAAAAAGTACTCTGTGCTCCCTGGTTAACACATCTAATATCACTTTTACATCTATACTCTGGGAACCAGAACTAGTTGCCATTTCACATAATAAAAAATGGTATTTGTCAAATATCGTGAACCAGCACACTCATCTTTGCCATGCCAGAGTGCCACCATTCTCTAAATATGTGTATATATTTTCATCTATTTTTATACAGGCAACCACGCCATAACTTAGCTGAAGATGATGGGGCCCAATTTCGTTACATTAACTCCCATTGGCCATGCAGACGTGGCAACCCTGATCATTTCAACCTGCGACTTCACACTCCAAAATGGCTTACATGGACCACTTACCAGATTCGTCAACACCACCTATACCTGGGATTGCACCGCTGAATCTTCCGGACTTCAGTGGCAACCACACTCACAATCTTCCAGACTTCAGTGGTAACCAGCACAATCTGCCTGATTTCAGCGCTCACCATCCTCACCAGTATGTCGTCCAGCTGCCATTTGTGCGGCTACCTGCCTTTTCTGGCGCATCAAAGACTCCGCCAGGGGAGGTAGACTATGGAAGCTGGAGAGCAGCCGTGCAGAGAGTGATTGCTAATGACCAAGCGTATCCATTGCAGCAGGTGCGCAGTTCACTCTGCAGGGATGCACTTAGTATAGTCGATGGGCAGACCTCGATCAAGAGCTTTTTGGCAAATCTCGACGAATTCTTCCTGCAAGAGGAAGGCGACAAACAGCGCCTTCTACAGGATTTTTACGGGGCGCACCAGGCCAAAGGTGAGGGCGCATCCCAATTCCTGATTCGGCTGCTCTCCTTGAAGAGGAAGATCCTGGAGGTCGACCCCAGGGCAGCACTGCAGCTAGAGGCGGATCTGAGGAAGTATTCTGGAAGGGCCTGGCGGACACCAATATCAAGGCTGCCCTGCACTTCAAGTACAGCAGCGGGTGCGAGGTGACCGATCTCATGAAAGATGTACGTCAGCAGGAGCGTGTCGCTCCGAAACATTCCAAGAGTACAGCGCACGCTACTGCCCATGTGCACTTCGCAGAGCCAACTATGTCACAGGTCGAGAAACCAAAAGAAGCAGTAAAGAACACAGAGGTGGAAGATCTCAGGGAGGAGGTGAAGCAGCTGAGGCTGGCCTTGGAGAACCTTACCACCAGACAACAGGAACAAAGCTGGGAACCACCAAGGCAACCCAACCAAGATCACAGATGCTACCAGTGTGGGCAACAGGGGCATAAGAGGCAAAGAAGGCTACTCCCCAAAATCAATAAAACAGCCATGGACAATTTGTGCACAAGACAGACTTGCCAAAGGAGTTAGGACCCAATTTGACAAACTTGGTACAGAGATCAAGGAACATGACATTGAAATTGGAAGGACAAAGAAAACGCTAAAAGCATGTGAAGTGGAACTTAAGGAAACTACAGATGAGTTGAACTTAATTAATGGTCCTTTCAAATCTAGATTTGATGTTCTAGGTAGTCTACACTTGAAGAGAGCAGCGTACCATAGTGGGTCATTGATAGGCACTGATGTCAAAAAGTGTGCTTCATACAAAAATATCTCAAAATTTGCAGGTATTTTTTCTCGACTTGAATTGGAAACACCAAGTGGGAAATCAACGTTCAGTTTGTGGGATCAGTGTATTAAAGTGACAACTTTGTTGACAAAATTTGCACAGTGTTACGAACTGTATAACGATGTAATAATTTTATTCTTTGCCATTGGTTGTGAGATATAAAATTCTTGTCATGCGTCCTGATTCAAAAGCTGTAGTTACCATTCATCAGGTTCACCACAATTTTCATGTTCTATAAATTGATTTCTTGAAATTGTATATTTTTGCTTGTAAGCAATGATATTCAAGAAATACATTTTGTAAAACTCGGCCCCTTGCTATCAATAGCTTACCGGGTGTGTACGCTCCATCAAAGATGCACCCAACAGAGTGACATAGAGAGAGACCTTCAAGATCTTGGTGTGGGATTGGTTAGTAACAAATGGAAAAACGTTTGTTCCAAGGGGCACAGTAGATGCAGTTTTCAGAAATTGTAGATTTGATGGGTTTCAACTCATATAAAAAGGGACTGTGTTTTGTCAGGTCACAAGTTAGAGACTCATTGCTGTGCTTGCACTTCATTAGTATCAGTTGAATATGAAGTTAAGTTTCCCCTGCACTTAGATTCAACTAAACTTGGCGAAAATGGGAGGTCATTACAGGCGACTTTAAGCTCATGTTTCCAGTCGGGTCAGAAATTTGTGTATTTAAGATGTCCGGTGTGCAACATTCAAGAATTGGTGGCGCTTCTGCCACACCGTTTATTTCCATTACCATCGCACATATACAGACCTTCAAGACAGTTTTTCAGAAGATGGTAGTTCTTGGATGGGGCGTGAGGAAAGCGTATTGTGACTTCGTGAGATATATCAGAGAAGTTAAATGGGAGGTCATTACAGGCGACTTTAAGCTCATTTATCCAGTTGGGTCAGAAATTTGTGTATTTAAGATGTCCGGTGTTAAAGAATTGATGGTGACTTCTGCCAAATCAGTGGCCACCACACCGATTTTCATTACCATTCCAAATTTGATTAGGACTTGGAGGTAATGGAAAATGTTGCTATTCTAGAGAGAATGAACCTTGATGGGGATGATTTATTATAATGTTTTTCAAACAAAACATCATATACTTACCAAATTTTAGGTTTAAACAGCTAAATGTGATATCATGCTAATGTATACAGATGATTCTGAGTCATTCTCAACTTTAATTTCCCCTCTTTTACAAAATTATTCACTTTCAATAGCATTTTTATAGCTTTTTCGTATATAAAATGTATCTATTAATGACAAAATTGGTGGCGCTATTTAGTTATTGGAAATTTCTGCTTCAAGCTTTTAATACAAATAACTCCTTTTATTGTTTGATAAAATATGTTTATAAAATTTCCTTGTTACTTGCTTCACCTATATTTCAGCTGTTTTAATGGCGGTGTTAATCACCTACCCCTTGCAAATAAAGAAATATGATTTAGGATAAATAGCGCCATCTATAGTTTGCATTTAGTTAATATAATGAAGCCAATTCTATACAAATCAAACAACCGTGATAGGCATCATTGCATGTGAGATAACCAACTGTATGGCACATATTACATCCACTCTCCATGCCTTTCAAACAGACATCATATCACAAATAATCCAACCACATCTCCCAATCAAACCACATCTCCCAAATGTAAAAAAAACACATCTACTTCAGTGATGGGTCAGGTGTGCGATGCAAATACAAAAAACTTTGACAATCTGGTCCAACACAAAACAACTTCAGTCTTGATGCAGAATGGCACTGTTTTGCCACTTCACATAATGGTAAAAGTCTGTGTGACAGAATTGGTGGAACTTTAAAGAGGCTTGCAGCAGTTTGCAGGCACTTGTCAATGACCAGATTCTTATATGCAGAGATCTTTGCCAGATGCTTCTGTGAAAGGGATAGAGGTCATCTTTGTTTCCCCTACTACGCATCACTCAAAACAGTGCAAGATTCCAGGAGCCATCATACATGTAGGTTTTCCCTTTGAGGAAGAGTATAGATTGTTTTATGGTAACTTGCACCTTAATGTAGAGGTAAGCAAGTTCTTGCTAGACAGATCCAGATTGCCCTCCACAAAAAAATTTTGTCAGGGAAAAAATTGGGAGGATGCCAAAGGGAATTTGTGGGGTGGTTTCCGATGGAATACAAAAAGGGTGGATTCACAAGGCAGTTGCAATATATGCAGGGGGGACCAGCCAGTAAGGGGAGGTGGGCCTCAGCTAAAATGCTATTACATATTGGTTGTGGATTCAAAGGCAGTTAAAACCATTAGCCAACAGCTAATGGCACTGAATACACTTGCTATTGTATAAACTAAAAAGGAAAACATATGTACATACTTTATTAATTTGAAGACAGGTGCTGTAGTAATGCCAATACGCAACCTGGACATTCGCAATGGCATATGCAATGGCACCAGATTGGTCATTTGTCATATGCATGACAATATACTTGATGCTGAGGTTATACCAGGAGAATGGAGTGGACGAAGAGTCCTAATACCAAGGATCAGATTAGCTCCCTCCTGACCCAAATCTTCCATTCACCTTGGAGCACAGGCAATTTCCACTTCGCTTGGCATATGTCATGACAATTAACAAGTCCCAAGGACAGACATCTGACAAAGTGGGCATTAAAACCTGAATAAATCAAATCAAAAAATCAAATACCTTCCATTCCCACAGACAACTCTATGTTGCATTTTCTCGTGCCAGAGCATTTGGAGACATTTTTGTCCAGGTGGAGCATGGAGCTGTCACAACTAATGTGGTTTACCCAGAAATTTTACAGATAATTTAATCTGAAATCTTCCACCAACCATCCAAACCAGGAATCTTCTCAAATCGCCATACATGTATATTGTTGCAGGTTCGTGAATTTTGGTGAGTTAGACTGCAGGAGCTAAGATTTTAATTCAACCTGACTGAACTCTTCCACCAACCATCCAATCCAAGAATTCTTAATGTTTTTACTAACCGCGAAAGACGGGTAACCACCTAGTACTTTATTAATATTTATTGATATTTGTATATGAAAAAGTGAAAAGTGAAGAAAAGAGTTTGTACAAACTGCTGCTGCAAGTTTGCAGCCACCTGTCAATGACCATATTCTTATATGCAGAGATCTTTGATAAAGCTTGTGTGAAAGGGATAGAGGTCTTCTCCGGGTGTCATCTTTGTTTCCGCTGAATTCTAAAGAGCTAGAGATACACTACGCATCCCTCAAAACCGTGCAAGATACCACAAGCCACCATAGGTTTTCCCTTTGAGGAGGAGCAAAGATTGTTTTATGACTTGCCCCTTAATTCTTGCTAGACAGATCCAGATTGCCCTCCGCAACAAAATTGTTGTCAGGGAAAAAATAGCGAGGATGCCAAAGGAAATTTGTGCGGTGGTTTCCAATGGAATACAAAAGGGGTGGGTTCACAAGGCAGTTGCAATATATGCAGGAGGCTTTGTGCATGGGGGGCCGATAAGGGGAGGTGGGCCTCAGCTAAAATGCTATTACATATTGGTTGTGGATTCAAAGGCAGTTAAAACCATTAGCCAACAGCTAATGACACTGAATACACTTGCTATTGTAAAAACTAAAAAGGAAAACATATGTACATACTTGTTAATATTTATTGCTCTTTGTATAAAAAAGTGAAAAGTGAAGATAAAAAACTGTTGCTGCAAGTTTGTAGCCACCTGCCAATGACCATATTCTTATTCCAAGATCTTTGACAAAGCTTCTGTGGAGGAGATATATGTCTTCTCCAGGTGTCATCTTTGTTTCCGCTGAATTCTAAAGAGCTAGAGATACACAATGCATCCCTCTAAACAGTGGAAGATATCACAAGCCACCATAGGTTTCCCCTTTGAGGAAGAGTAACCCACATGCAACAATGTATCAAGAGGATTTACAGTGCGCAAACGAACTGCTTTTGATCGGAGATTCGATTCCCAAGCATCTTCAGGGAAAAACATGTCGCGAACTCAACGCGTCTTAAATTGGTGCATGCCTGGTTCCAATCTGGATTATTGGAACAAACTTGGACCTGCATATATTGAACTTGATACTCCTGACGTAGTTATAATGCATCTTGGTACTAATGACATTGATTTCAACTCCCCAGCTGAATGTGTGAAGCATATCCACCAACTTGCTAAAACCTTACTATGTTTGAGTATAAGAAGCCTATGGACATTGTCATATCTGGAGTCACAATACAGAGACATCATGGACACCAAGTGTGGATTAGAGATTTTAATACAAGAATTGGTGAGAATAAGAATGATTGTGATGTTAGTTCTTTGAACTTTCATGCAACAGCAAATGTGATTGACAGTATAAGGTTTGTGCAAACTGCTGCTGCAAGTTGTCAATTTCGTAAAAAAACTGGTTATTACAGCTTGTAATAGTACAGGTTTCTGTACTAGTGAAAAGGCACTTAATGATTTCTTAATTTTTGTAAATGACATTAAGAAGTCACTTTTGAAGAAGGGAAGTTTTACAATAGCTTATGTGGATAATATTGCCAACGTCAACCACCAAGGATGTTTCCTACACACCCTCCATACAAAATATTTAGATGCTTGGAAGTGGGTGAATGATATGTTAGCAATAGCATGGAGGATAGCTGGCCATTTCCACAACAGTGTCCTTGGATATGAGAGGTTGCAACCTTTGAAGAGGAAACAACACAACATCATCCAGGATGTACCCACTCGCTGGAACTCAACATACATGTATATACTACATGTTGCAAAGGACCAATGAGCAGAAATCACCTCTAGTGGAATATGCAAGTTTATATGATCTTCCAACAATGACAGCCAATCAGTGGAAATTAGCAGAAACAATGGCGAAATCCTTACAACCATTTGAGAAAATAACAAGAGAGGCTGACTCAGCTGGTGATCCTAGAGTGCTAACGGGACTGTTCTATAATCCGACACTTCTATAATCCGAAAATATTGTGATCTTCCAACCAGCCAACCAGTGGAAATTAGCAGAAACACTGGTGAAATCCTTACAACCATTTGAGAAAATAACAAGAGAGGCTGACTCAGCTGGTGATCCTAGAGTGCTAACGGGACTGTTCTATAATCCGACACTTCTATAATCCGAAAATATCGTGATCTTCCAACCAGCCAACCAGTGGAAATTAGCAGAAACACTGGTGAAATCCTTACAACCATTTGAGAAAATAACAAGAGAGGCTGACTCAGCTGGTGATCCTAGAGTGTTAACGGGGACTGTTCTATAATCCGACGCTTCTACATGTATAATCCGAAGATATCGTGATCTTCCAACAATTATGTCAGCCAACCAGTGGAAATGTTAACCTCAAATTTAGAATTGCTTTAAGATCAAGCCATCCACTGTTCCATTTGCTTGAAGTGATTCAAAACCCAAGTCAACAGAAGAATATAATCGCATTTTGGGAAAGATTCACATTTGAGCGTACATGTACTCCAAATCTTTGGTATAGCTGGATTAATATCACATTTATTGGCTATGCAAAACCAAGTTACAAATAAAACATGTTCCTCGTCTCTCTGAACTGTCTTCCAATTACAGTTTTTAAAGGTTAAATTTAAACAATTAATCATGCTTAGTATTATGATCATTACAGAAGTCAATCGTTTTAAAGTACTGTTTCAATTTTGAAAGCTGCAACATTGTAAAATTATATGTAGCCCCCACCTCATAGGTCTACATGAATCAGGTTTGCTGCCCTCTGGTATGAAGACCCAATTGGGTCAGGGGTTAGCCAGGTGACCCTGGGTTTCAAATTACCCTACATTTCCACATCACATTTCAAGCACATGGTCAGATCATCGCCAACTTGGACCACAGATATTATTATATAATGTATCTGGAACACAATATGGATTACTACAGTATTTAAATATGTTTTCATAAACTTATGCCTGGATTGCTATTGTATTATATTGTTATAACTTCTGATGGATGAAAATCTTCATCATGTTCATCTTGGCATCTCTACCATCATTGCTACAACCTACTACATGTGGCAATATATGCCATGATATGGACATACTAATGTATTGTGAACACTCAACAGTTTCGACTGGTTGTGATACCCTGGAGATCTGTTATTGATTTAACGATTGTGAACTTGAACAATGACAATTTATCGTGATAGAGATCTTGTAGCAAATCCAGAATTGTTATGAATGGACAACCCATCTTCCTACGTACCTGAATCTGAGTTGGCTCTTTATAGGGGACTTCATATTCTGAAGACAGATCTACATGTACCAGACGTCCAGATGTTTACTGATGCATCGATCGCGCAGCGTTTTATATTTTATTATTTCTTTTTTGGATCCAGTTAGGCCTTTCATTTAGATTATAGATTGTAGTATGTATTAAGTTAGTAATCATTATAAAATAAATAGTTGAGAGTATTTTTATCTTTGTTTTTTTAACCACAGCAAGGTTTCCCTGTCTTTTTTCATTATAGGCAGAATGTTATGTTTTCAAGGTTTTTTGACTAACCTCGGGTTACAAATAATTCTATTTTAATTATATATTGTCATTTGTATTATTAAAAATCAAAAAGGACTTCAGTCACAATTCAACCTCTTTATTCTTTTCACCACCCCTTCAAAATTCAAATATGTACATAATGTGCCATATTTTCATTCAAGCCATATCATCTATTGTAATTAAAATCAATGTTTCAAATTGCCATGACAGTAACGGTATGTTCACACAGGAATTGTGGTTACCCAGTGTAACATGAGAACAATCTGTAACCAATGATGCCAGTGCTACTGCCACATGGGCTAAAACTGCCAAACTGGACAATTGGAAATTTAGAATTGCTTCATGATCAATCCCTCCACTGTTCCATTTGCTTGGAACGATTCAAGACACCCACTTCATGACACTGCCACAACTAAATCAGAACATGAGAACAATCTGTAACCAATGATGCCAGTGCTACTGCCACATGGCTAAAACTGCCATACTAGAAAACTGGAAATTTAGAATTGCTTCATGATCAAACAATTCAAGACACCCACTTCATGGCAAGTACACAGAAGAATATATTCGCCTTTTGGGAAAGATTCACAATTGGGCGTACTCCATATCTATGTTATAGCTGGATTAATATCACATTTATTGGCTATGCAAATTGACTGGCTCACAGGTACCTTTCTTACCAGTACTCACATTACTGCACACCGCAACACTTCAAAAATAAATCTGTTCTATCAAAAGCTCATTATTTCAAATGACACTGCCACAACTTAAGGGAAGGGGTATGAACGTTTGGACAGTATTTATTGTAGGACATTGGAGTACATCAGACATATCAAATTGCATTCTGAATACGAAAAAATGGCCTTCTGATATCAAATAATGTTGATTTTTGAAATTACAATGTAATACACATTTTATGGCAAATCATTAAAAATTGATATTTTGATATTTAACAGTACTCAAGTAAACTTTATAAATCTGATGATTTCTACCTAAAGTGTATGTAGGTGGGATGAAAAGCCGATGATCAATTGAAAATTTTGACCTTTCGTATTGAAGATATGGATTTTTTTTTCCCAAAACACAAAAAAATTAGATCTTTTGGGGAAAAAATCCATATCTTCAATATGAAAGGTCAAAATTTTCAATTGATCGTCGGCTTTTCCTCCCACTACATATGCTTTAAGACAATGTCATTAAATTTATAAAATTTACTTCGAGGACTGTTATATCTCCAAAATGTGAAAAATATCAAATTTTAATAATTTGTCATAAAATTTGTATCATATCGTGAATTTCATAAAATGAAAATTATTTGATATCAGAAAGACATTCTTCGTATTCAGAATGCAATTCGATAGGTCCGATGTGCTCTCATGTCCCACAAAAAATGCTGTCAAAACGCCATAAACGCTCATTCCGGTTCCCTTAATCAGAACAATCTGGAACCATTCTAATGACGTTAGTGCTACTGCCACATGTTCAAAAACTGCCGAACTGGAAATTTAGAATTGCTTCATGATCAATCCCTCCACTGTTCCATTTGCTT
The DNA here is from genome assembly GCF_039555335.1 of Amphiura filiformis. Taxonomy (NCBI): domain Eukaryota; kingdom Metazoa; phylum Echinodermata; class Ophiuroidea; order Amphilepidida; family Amphiuridae; genus Amphiura; species Amphiura filiformis. The sequence continues at coordinate 48,991,190 of NC_092644.1, read as the reverse complement.
GGAACGATTTAAGACACAAGAATTCAGTAAGTCACCAGAAAAATATATTCGCTTTTGGGGAAAGATTCACATTTAGGCGTACTCCATATCTTTGTTGTAGCTGGATTGATATCACATTTATTGACTATGCAAATTGACTGGCTCACTGGGTTTTTTAAGGCACTTATCAGTACTCACATTACTGCACACTGCAACACTTCAAAAATAAATCTGTTCTATCAAAAGCTCATTATTTCAAATGACACTGCCACAACTTAACCAGAACAATCTGTAACCAATGATGCCAGTGCTACTGCCACATGGTCAACAAGGCGGTTCTCGAACCACGAGTCTCGCCTGCTTTTGCGACCGCCTGCTTTTTCAATTACTTTTGGTAGCGTTAAATGAATTTGGCGGTTATCGGCTGGGCACGATTATCTGGCTGATGAATTTGGCTCTAAATGTTGACTGGACCCACCAAGTTTCATGCCTATCCGACAGTTTTTACTAAGTTGACCGCAGATGACCCCTGGTGACCCTGAAATGATCTTCCAAAATTTGGCTTCAAATGTTGACTGTACCCACCAAGTTTCATGCCCATACGACAGTTTTTACTAATTTGACCTCAGATGACCCCTGGTGACCCCGAAATGAACTTCCAAAAATTTGGCTTCAAATGTTGACTGCACCCACCAAGTGTCATGCCCATCCGACAGTTTTACTAATTTGACCTCAGATGACCTCGAAATGACCTTCCAAAAATTTGGCTTTAAATGTTGACGGTACCCACCAAGTTTCATGCCCATCCGACAGTTGTTACTAATTTGACCTCAGATAGACCCTGGTGACCTCGAAATGACCTTCCAAAAATTTGGCTTAAAATGTTGACTGTACCCACCAAGTTTCATGCCCATACGTCTGTTTTTACTAATTCGACCTCAAATGACCCCTGGTGACCTCGAAATGACCTGCCAAAAATTTGGCTTTAAATGTTGACTGGACCCAGCAAGTTTCATGCCCAGCCGACAGTTTTACTAATTTGACCTCAGATGACCCTGGTGACCTCAAAATGACCTTCCAAAATTTGGCTTCAAATGTTGACTGTACCCACCAAGTTTCATTCCCATCCAACACTTTTTACTAATTTGACCTCAGATGACCCCTGGTGACCTCGAAATGACCTTCCAAAAATTTGGCTTTAAATGTTGACTGTACCCACCAAGTTTCATGCCCATACGACAGTTTGTACTAATTTGACCTCAGATGACCTCTGGTGACCTTGAAATGACCTGGCTTTAAATGTTGACTGGACCCACCAAGTTTCATGCCCATACGACAGTTTTTACTAATTTGACCTCAGATGACCTCTGGTGACCTTGAAATGACCTTCCAAAAATTTGGCTTTAAATGTTGACTGGACCCACCAAGTTTCATGGCCATAGGACAGTTTTTACTAATTTGACCTCAGATGACCCCTAGATGACCTCAGTGACCTTGACCCACTAACCAATACGAACCGGTTCTGTCTCGGGTCAAGATGTACCCACCCACCAAGTTTGAGGAACGTGCGACTCATAGTCTCTGAGAAAATAGGCGGAAAGCAAACTTTAACCAAAGCTTTAACCAAATTTGTCACATACACACACACATACACACCCCCACACATACGCACATACACACATACATACGGAAAAGTGATTATATAGTCTCCTGCCTTATCAGGCGAGACAAAAACTGCTAAACTAGAAAACTGGAAATTTAGAATTGCTTTTAGAATTGCTTCATGATCAATCCCTCCAGTGTTACATTTGCTTGAAACGGTTCAAGACACCCACTTCATGGCAAATCAACAGAAAAATATATTCGCTTTTTGGGAAAGATTCACATTTGGGCATACTCCAAATCTTTGTTCTACCTCAAAGCCCGGCCTCAAAGCCAAAATAGCTACACTTCAAAAATAAATCTGTTCTATCAAAAGCTCATTATTTCAAATGACACTGCCACAACTTAACCAGAACAATCTGTAACCAATGATGCCAGTGCTACTGCCACATGGTCAAAAACTGCTAAACTAGAAAACTGGAAATTTAGAATTGCTTTTAGAATTGCTTCATGATCAATCCCTCCAGTGTTACATTTGCTTGAAACGGTTCAAGACACCCACTTCATGGCAAATCAACAGAAAAATATATTCGCTTTTTGGGAAAGATTCACATTTGGGCATACTCCAAATCTTTGTTCTACCTCAAAGCCCGGCCTCAAAGCCAAAATAGCTGAACATCATCAGTTATTTCTGAACCTCTTCCCTGACAAGCACTTGTTTTCCAAACACCAACATTTGTTACACTACCCTGGGGCAATTCGCTAACTTGGCCCACTTTACCATTGTTCGAGTTTCAAACATGAAGCGAAGCACAAGCCCTTTAAGAAATGGGCCCACACATTGGCTATGCAAAACCAAGTTACAAATAAAACATGTTCCTCGTCTCTCTGAACTGTCTTCCAAGTACAGTTTTTAAAGGTTAAATTTAAACAATTAATCATGCTTAGTATTATGATCACTACAGAAGTCAATCGTTTTAAAGTAGTTTCAATTTTGAAAGCTGCAACATTGTAAAATTATAATACTTTTTTAATTTTACTGTTCCATTTGCTTAGAACGATTCAAGACACCCACTTCATGACACTGCCACAACTAAATCAGAACATGAGAACAATCTGTAACCAATGATGCCAGTGCTACTGCCACATGGGCTAAAACTGCCACACTAGAAAACTGGAAATTTCGAATTGCTTCATGATCAATCCCAACACTGTTCCATTTGCTTGGAACGATTCAAGACACCCACTTCATGACACTGCCACAACTAAATCAGAACATGAGAACAATCTGTAACCAATGATGCCAGTGCTACTGCCACATGGGCTAAAACTGCCAATCTGGAAATTTAGAACTGCTTCATGATCAATCCCTCCAGTGTTCCATTTGCTTGGAATGATTTAAGACACCCACTTCATGACACTGCCACAACTAAATCAGAACATGAGAACAATCTGTAACCAATGATGCCAGTGCTACTGCCACATGGGCTAAAACTGCCAAACTGGAAATTTAGAACTGCTTCATGATCAATCCCTCCAGTGTTCCATTTGCTTGGAACGATTTAAGACACCCACTTCATGACACTGCCACAACTAAATCAGAACATGAGAACAATCTGTAACCAATGATGCCAGTGCTACTGCCACATGGTCAAAAACTGCCAAACTGGAAATTTAGAATTGCTTCATGATCAATTCCTCCACTGTCCCATTTGCTTGGAACGATTTAAGACACCCACTTCATGACACTGCCACAACTCAATCAGAACATGAGAACAATCTGTAACCAATGATGCCAGTGCTACTGCCACATGGGCTAAAACTGCCAAACTGGACAACTGGAAATTTAGAATTGCTTCATGATCAATCCCTCCAGTGTTCCATTTGCTTGGAACGATTCAAGACACCCACTTCATGACACTGCCACAACTAAATCAGAACATGAGAACAATCTGTAACCAATGATGCAGTGCTACTGCCACATGGTCAAAAACTGCTAAACTAGAAAACTGGAAATTTAGAATTGCTTTTAGAATTGCTTCATGATCATTGATCAATCCTCCAGTGTTCCATTTGCTTGGAACGGTTCAAGACACCCACTTCATGGCAAGTCAACAGAAAAATATATTCACTTTTTGGGAAAGATTCACATTAGGGCATACTCCAAATCTTTGTTCTACCTCAAAGCCAAAATAGCTGAACATCATCAGTTATTTCTGAACCTCTTCCCTGACAAGCACTTGTTTTCCAAACACCAACATTTGTTACACTACCCTGGGGCAATTCGCAAACTTGGCCCACTTTACCATTGTTCGAGTTTCAAACATGAAGCGAAGCACAAGCCCTTTAAGAAATGGGCCCACACATTGGCTATGCAAAACCAAGTTACAAATAAAACATGTTCCTCGTCTCTCTGAACTGTCTTCCAAGTACAGTTTTAAAAGGTTAAATTTAAACAATTAATCATGCTTAGTATTATGATCACTACAGAAGTCAATCGTTTTAAAGTAGTTTCAATTTTGAAAGCTGCAACATTGTAAAATTATAATACTTTTTTAATTTTACTGTTCCATTTGCTTAGAACGATTCAAGACACCCACTTCATGACACTGCCACAACTAAATCAGAACATGAGAACAATCTGTAACCAATGATGCCAGTGCTACTGCCACATGGGCTAAAACTGCCACACTAGAAAACTGGAAATTTCGAATTGCTTCATGATCAATCCCAACACTGTTCCATTTGCTTGGAACGATTCAAGACACCCACTTCATGACACTGCCACAACTAAATCAGAACATGAGAACAATCTGTAACCAATGATGCCAGTGCTACTGCCACATGGGCTAAAACTGCCAATCTGGAAATTTAGAACTGCTTCATGATCAATCCCTCCAGTGTTCCATTTGCTTGGAACGATTTAAGACACCCCTAGCAGAAATTCTATACAGCAAGAAGTGTATCAAAAGTGTATCAAAGTGTATTAAAACTGTATCAAGCGGCAATTTGATACAGTTTTGATATACAAAGGGTGTATTGAAAATGTATCAACTGAAAATATAGGGTATCAAAACTGTATCAAATACCACCTAACTGTATCAAAAATGTATCAAAAGTGTATCAAATTTGAACTTGGTTAATTTTGGCCATGCTTGTGGTGTATCAAAAGTGTATCAAATTGGACTTTGCAGTTTTTCAGTGTATGTAAAGTGTATCAAAATGAACTTTTGGTGCTAGATGTATATCAAAAGTGTATCAAATTGGACTTAGTCAAATTCTGGCTGCATACAGTGTATCAAAAGTGTATTAAATTGGACTTTGCCTGTTTTTTAGTGTATGTAAAGTGTATCAAATTGGACTTAGTCAAATTCTGGCTGCATACAGTGTATCAAAAGTGTATTAAATTGGACTTTGCCTGTTTTTTAGTGTATCAAATTGAACTTAGTTAATTTTTGGTGGTTAGAGGTATATCAAAAGTGTATCAAATTGGACTTGGTCAAATTCTGGCTGCCTACAGTGTATCAAAAGTGTATTAAATTGGACTTAGTTTATTTTGGGTGGCTAGAGGTATATCAAAGTGTATCAAATTGGGCTTTCATAAACTGACCTTTTGTAGTGTATCAAAACTGTATCAATAACTGATCACATGTCTAGATAATGACTCATCATTTTCAAATTTGCCCATGTGGCATGCATGCAGTTAACACCAGGATTTGCATTTGGAAATGTACTGTATTTTAGAGCAAATTATGGTGTTTTATTTATCATGATGAAGATATAAACATGCTTGTAGACTGCACATTAGGTTACAATGTAGTTGTAATCAGGGACTGTGATAAAAGAGGAAATATCTGACTTTGTTCTGATAAGGTAAGCTTACTATATATTATATATAGGGCCTCTATGTATATGTATTAAGCATGAATATAGCACATGCCTGTATAGTAGATCTTTTTGTTATTGGTAGCCTTTTTGTCTCTTTATTGAGGGTAACAACTTCAGTGACAAGCACTGCTTTTCAAGCAGGCCCTCTGATGTATGTATGTTCCATTTTGGTTGGGTTTTGCTTCTGTTTTGCAATACTTTCTCACACATTTATCCTAAATTGCGTTGTAATTTTGAACGTTGATAGGGGAAAGTGCATTGAGCTGCTCCGTGATGGGGGAAAGTGCTAGAGGTCAGCATTAGCAGTAGAGGGCAGTGTTAAATTTGAGCTTGATTAGACTAATTTCAAAATTTGACCTTTGACCCCTTCACTTTGGGGTCATTAATGTTTGCAAATTATGTTTAGATCATGTAAGGATAATTCTTGTTGAATTTGAGCTTGATTGGACCAATTTTGAAATTTGAAAAACTGTATCAAAAGTGTATAAAAAACTGTATCAAAAGTGTATAAAAACTGTATCAAAAGTGTATAAAAAGCTGTATCAAAAGTATATCAAAAAAACTATCAAATGTGTATCAAAAAAACTATCAAAAGTGTATCAAAAAACTGTATCAAAAGTGTATCAAAAAACTATATCAAAAGTGTATCAAATGGCATGTATCAAAAATAGGGCAGTCCCGCTGGCCAGCATTAGAATTGGAACGTTGATACAGTGACATATTTGATACACTTTTGATATAATTATGTATAAAATGAAAGGATAAGAATTTCAATGCTAATTTGATACAGTTTAAATTGGAACGCTGATTTCATACAGTGACATCTTTGATACACTTTTTATATAATTACTAGTGCACCTGTAGCTGTAATGGCCCTGTAGCTATTAGGGCATCAGCTGCATGATAGCGATACTGCTTGACCTCTGATGACCGTTTTTGACTTTATGACAGCTTCATGACATATCAGTGATTCTTTTACCATGTTTAAGCCCAATGGACATACTCTAACATTTGACCCCATACGACCTTTGACCTCAAGTGACCTTGGTTTGATTTTGTTCATGCTCCCGTGATATGGAGAATACTTTTAGCCATATTGGGGGAAGTTTGAAATTTTGACCCCAAATGACCTTTGACCTGGGTTGATCTCAACTTTGTTTTGCACATATATTCCCCTCATATCAAGGATTCCACCCACCAAGTTTGAGCCCGATAGGACAAAGTTTGAAATCCATGACCTTTGACCTTTGACCTTGGATGACCTCCATATAATGTTTTTCATGCTCCCCTCATACGAAGGATTCCACCCACCAAGTTTGAGCCCGATCGGACAAAGTTTGAAATTTGACCTCTCCGTAATGACCTTTGACCTCTGTTGACCTCGATTTTTTTTTTTTTTTGATATTCCCCTCCTATCAAGGATTCTACCCACCAAGTTTGGGCCCGATCGGACAAAGTTTGAAATCCATGACCTTTGACCTTGACCTCCGATGACCTTCAAAACGACCCGATAAACAGCGCCTGCCCGGTACCCATCTATCTGCGAAATATTGGAACGATGCGTCGAAGCGCGGCGAAACGCATTGCCGGACAGACACACAGAGCTCATTATTTTATTAGTACTAGTGCACCTGCGGCTGTGAGAGCCCAGATGCTGTGAGAGCACTGGCATGATAGCGATAGCAGCAATGCATTCTGGGTAGACATTTACAGTGCATTTCAAATTGGGCATGTAGCCAAAAGCTGAATGGAATCTATGAATGAATGACCTTGTTCACCGGCTTGGGCAGCTTGAAACTTGTTGTAGATCGTCTACTGGATTCTTTTTATCCATGTGCACTTGCTGCTTTGTATCCACGTGGGTATTTTCCCCATGACCTTTGACCTTGACCTCCGATGACCTTCAAAACTACCCGGTAAACAGCGCCGCCCGATACCCATCTATGTGTGAAATATCGAACGATGCGTCCGAAGCGCAGCGGAACGCATAACCGGACAGACACACAGACAGACAGACAGAGCTTATGATTATTATAGTATAGATAGATGTATGAAATGAAAGGATCAAAATTTCAATGCTAATTTGATACAGTTTAAATTGGAACGCTGATTTGATACAGTAACATAATTATTCGATACACTTTTGATATAAATTATGTATGAAATGCGTATGAAATGAAAGGATAAAAATTTCAACGCTATTTTGATACAGTTTAAATTGGAACCCTGATTTGATACAGTTACATATTTCATACACTTTTGATATAATTATGTATGAAATGTGTATGAAATGAAAGGATAAAAATTTAAACGCTAATTTGATACAGTTTAAATTGGAACCATGATTTGATACAGTTACATATTTCATACACTTTTGATATAATTATGTATGAAATGTGTATGAAATGAAAGGATAAAATTTCAACACTAATTTGATACAGTTTAAATTGGAACCCTGATTTAATACAGTTACATATTTCATACACTTTTGATATAATTATGTATGAAATGTGTATGAAATGAAAGGATAAAAATTTCAACGCTAATTTGATACAGTTTAAATTGGAACCATGATTTGATACAGTTACATATTTCATACACTTTTGATATAATTATGTATGAAATGTGTATGAAATGAAAGGATAAAATTTCAATGCTAATTTGATAGTTTAAATTGGAACCCTGATTTGATACAGTTACATATTTCATACACTTTTGATATAATTATGTATGAAATGTGTATGAAATGAAAGGATAAAAATTTCAACGCTAATTTGATACAGTTTAAATTGGAACCATGATTTGATACAGTTACATATTTCATACACTTTTGATATAATTATGTATGAAATGTGTATGAAATGAAAGGATAAAATTTCAATGCTAATTTGATAGTTTAAATTGGAACCCTGATTTGATACAGTTACATATTTCATACACTTTTGATATAATTATGTATGAAATGTGTATGAAATGAAAGGATAAAAATTTCAACGCTAATTTGATACAGTTTAAATTGGAACCATGATTTGATACAGTTACATATTTCATACACTTTTGATATAATTATGTATGAAATGTGTATGAAATGAAAGGACAAAATTTCAACGCTAATTTGATACAGTTTAAATTGGAACCCTGATTTGATACAGTTACATATTTCATACACTTTTGATATAATTATGTATGAAATGTGTATGAAATGAAAGGATACAAATTTCAATGCTAATTTGATACAGTTTAAATTGGAACCCTGATTTGATACAGTTACATATTCGATACACTTTTGATATAAATTATGTATGAAATGTGTATGAAATGAAAGGATAAAAATTTCAACACTAATTTGATACAGTTTAAATTGGAACCCTGATTTGATACAGTTACATATTTGATACACCTTTGATATAATTATGTATCAAATATGTATACTTATACTTTTTTGATACATTATCTTGGCATTTGATACACTTTTGATATGTATAAAATGTGTATGCAATGTTAATTTGATACAGTTTTGATACATAAAAGTGTATGAAATGAGGGTTCCAATTCAAATACTTTTTATTTCATACATTTTTCATACGTATCAAAAGTGGTGTATCAAAAGTGTATCAAATTTCAGCCAGGGCTGTTGACGATGAATGTGACCTATTCTCCCCATTTGGCAGCTCAAGCTCTCAGGAACTTAAACCATTTGGTACCACTGATTCAACAAATGGTGTACCGGCATGCAGTTCCCCAGGCTTGGGAAATGATGATAAAATATCAATAACAGAGTCAATGCCATCTGTACCATGTCACTGTTTGATGATAGACACTGAAAGTAAAGATCTTGACACAGAGTCTGTTGCTAGTGACAAACCTCCACCTGTTGGAACAAATACCTAAATTGCTTCTGGTTTATCAGTGAATGTGGCACTGAAACTAGCCACTGAACTTCATAAAGCAGCAAAGGCTGTAAAAAATAATCTTTCTTTTTTCCTTCATTTTACCAAGATGGGACTCGTAAGCCATTCATAACAAATGTGAGGAGTTTAATTCGCTGTCATAGTGCACGTTAGTAACCATTGGTTACTGCTCCAAGCCTGGGCTCATACACCTGTTCAATTTTGATATGCCATAGGCTTTGTGTTGTGATCATTTCGATCAGTGGTTCGTAACAAAGAAAGCGTGATCCAGTTGACCTGGCAACGGCCATATTGTAACGTGCACTACGACAGCGAATAGTCGAAGATTCATGGCATTCCCATGCACTGAGGCAAGAGACTGTGTCTTTGATATTGAAAACTTTTGTGAGGAGACAATTTGCACCTGAAAGCTGATGGAGCAGCACTCTTCACACTTCAGGTACTAGAAAGAAAAGAAAGCATAGGCATTGGAGGGCAATGCAAGGCCCAGAAAATATTGCCCACACCACGCTCACCAACAAGGAAATAGGCCCATCCTAGGCAAATTTATTCATTGTCATTTATCACCAGAAAGCAGTGATCAGTTTTTCTTTATCAACGATTTGCTGAAGAGATATCAGGTGGCATTAATGACCACAAGAGAAAACATCCCAGGCTCTGTCTACTGCGGTAAAATTCACAAGTTCATTGACCGACATTATATTCAGGGTAAATGTGACCGTCCACCACAAAGTGGTAGTAAAGTCGGCTCTAGAAAATTTTCTGTTTCTTGCAGAGTTTGAAAGAATGCACTTTCAGCTTTAAAATGACACCTCAACCAGCTTTATCGGACATCTGGAAGTGAAGTTATGGTTCATCAACGGTCAAATTCCAAATATATTTTACATAGAAATCCATATACTATTTTTGATTGTATCTCAAAATGAAAAATGCCGACTTTACGACCAGTTTGTGGTGGATGGGCACAAATTGTATATTGAGCATGTAAAAGGATCTTGCCAGCTGGAAGTAAATGGTGAAAGTAACATTTGTTCATATTGTTCATCAACCCCGTGGTATAGGGACCTCCAATAAAAAGAAAGTCTAGTCCATATCCTGATGTATCCCAACAACCAGAATACCATTATTTATCTCTAAATGACACACCATCAGTCACAGAGAATAGCTCTCCAAGAAATATTGATGACTTTGCCCGAAGACCATTATTTAAAGATGGCGCTATGCCGCTATCAGTCTAGATGATGTTCATGCTGTTGACCACTTTTCCACAACATTTATTGAAGATTGTCCATTAGCTGTCAAGTACTTAACTCATCAAACTAATTTAGGCAGAATCGTCAAAATACCCACATGATGAAGAGGACAGGCTATATAACGCTGTGCTAGAGGAGATGTACATCCTTCACTGTGGGAGAATGGATTACAACAAATTCTCAAGGCTGTATTATGAAGAGAGACACTGTAGATGGGATGTCGTAAAAGCAGTCCAAAACAGATAACTTTGTTACTTTTGAACGTTCTGACAATCCAGCTGCTGCAAGTAAAATCATCAACATAGACCCAGAAAAGACAAAGATAACATCGCATTCCCAGTCATTTGCAAAGAACAAGCTTAAAGAAGACATAGGGATTTCAAATTGGTTTTTTACAGTCAAAGATGGCAAATTGGACTATGATTCATTTTCACATTGCATGATTATGGCAAAAATTCAGTTTGATGAGTTGATTCCAAACCATCCCAAATTAGAAGAAATCAAATCAATGTGGACAAACTTTTGTGTCACTCATGGATCAACTAAATCAGGACATGACAGAAGAACAAATAGAACAATTTGAAGAAGGTGCTAGAGATTGGGTCAAGTTATATGGGGACATCTTTATTTGACAAAAGATGTTACCCCATACATGCATATTTTTGCTTGTCATCTACCAGAAGCAATAAGAAGGCATGGCAACGTTGTTGATTTCTGTCAGCAAGGGCTAGAAAAGCTCAACGATTTGGTTACCAAATGGTACTTTCGTTCCACAAATTATGATTCAACGGTACTTGCACAGATCATGCACAGACAACACCGTTTATGAGTTTTGGGAGGCAAGTGTAAATTTCAATAAGCGCACTTGCAGCAGAGCAATCTAAGTGCACTAAATCATGTACATAATTGTGTATTTATTTTTTGTATATTTTTATACAGATGCTATTGAATGTTTATTGTGTACCAATAAGGGGCCTACATGTGTGTACACAAAAATGACAAATTAGCTAAGAGTGAAAATAAAAAGCATGAAGACTTCTCAGTTTGAGAATAATCAATTAAGACACCATTCATTGGTTACATGAAGATGCCATTAAAAATCTATGGAGACTTGTAAACAGCGCATTCAACTTATAGTTTTAGAACATTTTTTTTTTAATTATTAGGTCACAGTAGCTCCTTGTGTAACAGGTTTGTCCATCGCTGGAAACTGATGGGTACCAATCATTTTGATACACCCTGTATTATATTCATTGGATGTCAGCTATTTACAAGTCATTTACTTGACTGATGATACCAATGTTATGTAGGATTTAATATGCCACAATCAGAAAGAATTATGTTTTCTTTCATAAAACTGATGTTTATCATGATGACACCAATCTTTACATTGTATGAAAGGGCAATGCTGAACTTATCAATGACTAGGTCCAGAAAATTTGTGTTTATTTTTCAGGTATGATGGACGCTGCACAATACGAATTAAAGATGGCAATTAGCCATGCCATTATCAAGCATGTAATGTCAACTGTAAGGGACGTCAGAGATTAAATTAAATCCGATTTGGTTTTCAGGAAGGACACTGGGGAACTTGTGGGATTTATAGATCGTGACGATGTACAGAATGATCTAGGACTTAAGATTTTGCAACACTATCGGATGCCGAGTTGGATCAGCTGATATAAAGAGATGGTTAATCACAAGCAACTAATTGGGTCCAATTCTGTTAAGGCACATTTATTCTCACAAGGCAACATGCAAAGATGGCATGTTCGAGAAAGCATACAGATAACAGATCCAGAAGGGGCAACACTGAGAGGTGTCATCACCACTACAACTAGGCAGAAATACAAGGTGGCAGGACCCAATTTGTTGTTGTGGCACATGGATAGCAAACACAAATTAATAAGATAACAGTTTTCTGTAAATGCAAATACACATCAAGGGTGTAGTGTAAAGAACTATGTTGCAATTATTTATGCTGAAACAAAAATTAAATCTGATTTGGTTTTCAAGAAGGACACTGGGAAACTTGTGGGATTTACAGATCGTGACGATGTACAGAATGATCTAGGACTTAAGATTTTGCAACACTATCGGATGCCGAGTTGGATCAGCTGATAAAAAGAGATGATTAATCACAAGCAACTAATTGGGTCCAATTCTGTTAAGGCACATTTATTCTCACAAGGAATTAACATGCAAAGATGGCATGTTTGAGAAAGCATACAGAGAACAGATCCAGAAGGGGCAACACTGAGAGGTGTCATCACCACTACAACCAGGCAGAAATACAAGGTGGCGGGACCCAATTTGTTGTTGTGGCACATGGATAGCAAACACAAATTAATAAGATAACAGTTTTCTGTAAATGCAAATACACATCAAGGGTGTAGTGTAAAGAAATATGTTGCAATTATTTATGCTGAAACAAAAATTAAATCTGATTTGGATTTCAAGAAGGACACTGGGGAACTTGTGGGATTTATAGATCTTGATGATGTACAGAATGATCTAGGACTTAAGATTTTGCAACACTATCGGATGCCGAGTTGGATCAGCTGATATAAAGAGATGGTTAATCACAAGCAACTAATTGGTTCCAATTCTGTTAAGGCATGTTTATTCTCACAAGGAATTAACATGCAAAGATGGCATGTTCGAGAAAGCATACAGAGAACAGATCCAGAAGGGGCAACACTGAGAGGTGTCATCACCACTACAACTAGGCAGAAATACAAGGTGGCGGGACCCAATTCATTACTACTAAGTAGTTGGATAAGGAAAACGGGGGACATGTTAGAAACAAGACTGGGCCAATGGAGCCATTATCGATACATAACAGATATGGGACAAGTGGCTCTACACACCATATACCCCAAATCTTACAAAAAGCAAGCAATGGTCACTTATGACTATAGTCCATTTTTTAATTGAAGAAGTTGGATAAGGAATCAGACAGGGACAGGTTAGAAGCATTGCATATACACCTGAAAGAAGAATCTCGATCATATCAACAAAGATGATGACATTTCATGTACTCTTAGCGCAGAAGTCCAAAGACCTATAAGAAGAAGCTGGGGTCATGAAGGATCTCGATCATATCAACCAAGATGCCTGAAATTCAAGGTCTACACTGCACAAATTGAATTGGTCACTAGGAAAGAATTCATTGCGTAACTTGACCAAGAATATTTCTGCACATACCAAAATGCTCACAAATGTACACAAATCATTGTTTGCATGCAACAAGCGTGACCCTACTCGACCATACTGGTTACCATGGTTACTCTTCTTGTGACATAATGACTGTGTCAGGTCACAAATATGAGACATCCATTAAGAATTATGTCCAAACAAGTGACGCTAAGAAGCAAGAAATGTCTGACACCATCTCATCTGTAGTGAACCATAAGAGCCAGAACCAACCGTGGGCCTAGGTGACGTTTCTGACGCTGCCGTGGATGATTCAATGAGCTGCAACCAGATTTTACAGGCTAGGTTATAAATTATGGTACATGTAGGGGAAAAATTAAAGCTATTTTCTAAATCAGGTTATTAGTTACATGTACACAAAACATGTTGACTGCTTACTTGATCTATGGCTTGAACATTGACTTAACCTAATGTAGGAAGATGGAATAAGAAAAAATGGGCTATTCCATTTAAAATCCACACTACCCCTGTGGAAGATTTTGGAAATATCTGCTACAGAGGGAGTATGAATTTCATATGGAATGAACACATTAGCAGCTCCATTTGAAACTCACTCTCCCTCAGGGGAAGATTCAGGTTGAATCTTTCTCAGAGGGGGTATGAAATTCAAATGGAACTGCCTTATGTGCTCATTCTATTTGAAATTTATACTCCCTCTGTGGCAGATGTTTCCAAAATCTTCCACAGGGGTAGTGTGGATTTTAAATGGAATAGCCCAATATGTTTATGAACTTATGTGATTCATAGCAAGCTAGCATCATTAAGGATCTCTGTCATATCAACAAAGATAATGACATTTCATGTATTTGTGGCCAGTAGAAAGTCCGAAGGAGCAACACCACAAGGTCTAGTCCATGTGCACCGAGATATTTCTAATTGTTAAACTGATCAATTGGGAAATAGTCGGTAGTACCAACAAACATGTAGCAGCAGCAAAATGTGTAGCTGAACTAAAAGAAGAAGCCAAGGTCATGAAAGATCTCAATCATATCAACATATGCCCACTATCTTACCAAAACCATAGTCCATTTTATTGGTTTTTTAACTGAAGAAGTTAGATAAGGAATACAGGGGCGGCTGATGAGAATGAGGGCATGAAACATTGGCCACCAACCATGAACTCAGACATATGTAATTATTTAGTTATGCGTGGAGACTTTTCGACACTTTGTGGAAAGCTCATGTAAGATTAGTAGCAAGGGAAGGGCCATAAATGTAGCTATTTTGCAAGCAACTGGCTCCAGGCTGTACATTATCAGAGCATCAAACCTGACAGTAAGTACTGCTTCTTGAAGGCAATATTTGTAGCCTCAACATCCATTTCCGCAAGATGGAATCTTTGGCTTCTCATTGTTAAAAGTAGCAACCACATAACAACGCTGCCATAAACACAAACACAAGCATACTTCTTGTTATTGATGCTGCTCACTATACGTATTGCTCCCTAAATAAAATAATAAATAATGATTTTTGTTCATTTGTATTAGTTTAAATAGTTTTGACATCATTGAGTTCCCAGAACTTTCAGTGGAATACTGAAGCTTTGAAAGGTTTAATCGAGATGTGGGGGATAACAGCATTCAGATGATAGTAGAGAGACTTAAAGAAGAATACGACTTAAATTGTACATGTACAAAGGCACAGGTGATCAATAAGATCAAATACCTAAAGACACGGTTTACCAACGTCAAGAACAGAAACCGTAGTGGTACTAGCAGGGAAACCAGCGCCATTTTGTTGCTAAGGTCAAACTGCAATGCATTGCGCGATGACCTACAACCAGCAAATATGCAAATGACATTAGGGGGTTTGGGGGAAAAGCAGCTTACACATTGCCTTGATAGAATTTAAATATCATTTGAGATCAATTTATGTTACCAATACTACTAATGGCCTGAATACAAATATTAATTTTAAACATAAATTTTATTTCTCATATATTTGTATTTTTGAAGAAGGATCTTTATCGCGAAGGGGATGGATTCATCGAGTGGAGGTTAAATACAGTATGCCAAAGTGCTAAAAGGTCACTTATATGTAGTCAACTTGAAAAAAAAGCCCAAGTTGATGCCTAAATGCGGATTACAGCTGGACAAAATAATGTGAGACTTGACTTGTACAAGGGGACTTGTGTCTTCATTTGTGCTGTGACCAAATGACTTGTTTCTGAACTTGTGACCAAATGTAACTTGACTTGTGACTGGACCAAATGACTTGTAACTAGACTTGGACTTGCAGAAAAGTCTTATTGCCATCTGATACCTAGGGATCTAGGATCATATTAAATTACCAAATTAACTGGTAGATGACGAGTTGGTGATATCACTGGAAAAAAGGCCTGTAGTTCCTGAAATAAAACCACTTCACATGCAGATAGCTACACTACATAACTGCACTTTTGGATCAGGCCTGGAAGAATGTGGTATCCCGGAAGCTCATTTAGAATTTGGAGAAAAAATTTGGAATATGGGAGAGAATTTTTGCTTTCCAAGTAAGAAATACACAACAAATTTTGGGAAATTTTGCTGGCTTGGCATTTGGCCATCTTCCTAGAATTACACATTTTTCCAGTCTTGATCAGGAATCTATTTCATACAAACAAACTTGAGTTACATTACCCATTGTACTCGCCAGAGCAAAAACATAGGTACTGCTTTGTTACTTGTGAGACAGGTGTATTTGAATCAGTCTGCTTTCAAAGTCAAAATGCTCCAAATAAGGCAGGCATCATGCCAAAAGCCCATGGAAAGCACAAAGGGCCCTCTACTACAACTGCCCGTACGGCCTGTTAGTTTTATTTATCCAAGTCAGGGTTGACTTCAGCATCAATCCATGCCATTACACCTGCAAGTCTGGTGTCTTGTAAAGTGACACAAATGTGGACCAGTGCAACTTTCAGATTTTGCAATTGAGTTTGGAAAATTGATGAAAGCTTGTCGATTTCAAACATATGGGCTTGAATGGCCCTTCAAGATTTTGACTTATTTCGAGCACTGACAAAGCAGGTAATGTGTTTTTACCTGGACGGCAGATTTTTAACATGTTTTGAATTAGTTCCCTCACATAATAAAATAGTCTATTCTAGTTGAAATCCATACACCCCATATAGATAGATGACATGATCTTAATCTCCCACACAGGTGGACTCGCCCATTCAAGTAATCCCATTTGAAATTCACATTCCCTGTGTGGAAGGTTAAGGTCATATCTTCCATACAGGGGCATGATTTTCAACTGGAATAGCCTAATGGATTTAACTTGGCATGACAATTTTGATCTATCAGAAGTCATGACACATAATTTATGAAGACGATTTACCATCGATATGTGACCATCCACCACGAAATGGTAGTAAAGTCGGCTTTAGATCATTTTCTGTTTATTGCAGATTTTGAAAGAATGCACTTTCAGCTTTAAAATGACACCTCAACCAGCTTCATCGGACATCTGGAAGTGAAGTTATGGTTCATCAAAGGGCAAATTCCTATATTTTACATAGAAATCCATATACTGTTTTTGACTGTATCTCAATATGGAAAATGACGACTTTACGACCAGTTTGTGGTGGATGGGCACATATAAATGCAGCAGTAATAGGCAAACCTACATACCAGGCTTTGAACTATGGGCTCCTTGACATTGTACAAGCTGTTAATTTCACAAGGGTTTTAATTTTGCAAATTTTACAGAGATTATACTTCATGTAAATTCTACAAAACTAAACAACTCACACAATTTTTCACACAATTTTTCAATATTTGAAAATTGTGAAATCCCTGCCATGAAAATAACAGCGTAATTTATGTACTGTGCACAACACGTGATCTATAGCAAGGATGTAAGTGTCTTTTTGGTAAAATGCCCAAAATCGATCAAAACCTGTGAATCGCATTAGTGACCCAATTGCAGGAATTTGCCTGATACATTTGTCAGTATGCCTGAAAACTGACACCCCTGCAGTACAATATATGTCCAGTATACGGTGGAGCATGACCCCATCCATTATATCTCATACACCCTGTCCAAAGCCATATTCAATCAAGATTTCTTTAAATGAACTATAACAACTAAAGTATGTTCAACCATATGTTGGCAACCTGAACTTTGTCCCATTCGTGTACAATATATGCATTGGTGTAGGTCATGTTTCACCTCATACTGTACAGGTATTACCTCCACCAAAAGCTAACAGAGAAACTAGTAGTGAGTGATCTGACATAATGCCAGCACTTAGGTGGTATATACAACATTTCACCTGGTTTCAGTATGCACTCATGATATCTTGCTTCCTGGAATAGTGGAAACTTACCATCATCCGGGTCTTCTACATTGACCTGTAACAAAAACAGAAAGCCAGGGATAAGTAAATTGGGGATCTGTCAGTTCCTTCAGTAGGTAACGCTATATGCGCCATCAAAGGCCTGCCAATATGTATACTGGGTAGTTGGAACACGACCTGGTGCCCATCGCACCCGATTCTCCCACATTCAAGTGTTGTATGTGTCCAGCATCTCTGTTCAGGAGTACTGGCAACCACCAATTTGAGGGTTGCCAGCACACCTGATAGCAGCCCCCAAGGCAGTACCAAATGTGCAATACCCGGCATTTTGTTTTCATTTATGTTCTGCAATATGCAAACCACAAACAGCCAAGTTTATTCAGAGCTTTTAGATAGTAAAACACTAAGTATAAATAACATGCAAATTTGCAAACACTAGCAGTCAAAAAAGTTCTGTTTCAATTTTACAGCTCCAAAGTTGACACCAAGTTGTAGAGTATAGGGAGGTTTCATGTATGCCACTGGTCACTAGCCCTGGAGGCACAATAACGATATTGGAGCACGTGAAAATGAAATATCACCTACAGAGTGCTAATATTCCTTACAAAGCATGAGTTTGAATAACACGCCAAGATTCACAGAGGATGATAATAGTTTTGTTTGTCCTCCACCGCACTTGACTGACTCTCAATGCAGGTCATTTTTATCAACCTTTTAACCTTTTATGCAAGCGCCCTATTAGTTTTGGTACCCACTACCCAACATAATACAAGGCAATTTTATATATGTAAGCATGAGGTTAAAGCATGGTGTCCTTTCAGGTTGGTATGTTTAAGATCATAGTGCCAGTGGCCTTACAAAGCCCAGGCACATAAAACTTACTATTTTGGCATCAAGAGGCAGTCATTTGACTCTTGTCACAGGGTCCAACAATGCCTTAAGGTTGGTCTGAACCCTGGAATTATGGAAACTTTCGGGCCTAAAAAGTATACATATTTAGAATGGCAAAGACTTGATCAATTCATCTGTGAGGTCAAACTTGGGCCAAAATGCTATTTTTAGCCCAAAATCCCCCAAAAAACAGTTTTTGCCCCACTTCTTTTTTGTTAAACATAACAAACAAATTCTTGGACCAAAATTTTTTATTCATTTTTAACTAAATAAAAATATCTAGGAGGCGTTTTTTCATTTTTTTCAATTTTGTTGGGAAGTCGGGAAGTTTTTTGGGATTTTGGGCCCAAAATGAGCATTTTGGCCCAAATTTGACCTCACAGATGAACTTACCAAGTCTTTGCCATTCTAAATATGGATACTTTTATATACTTTAGACCAACAATTTAGCAGTTATGAGGCCAAAATATTTCCATAATTCCAGGGTTCAGACCAACCTTAACATGAAGCATCATTATAGGTTCTTACCTGGCTTGTATTATTGAGTAGATAGCCTTCATGTGGATACACAAACTCAGTCATTTCTTCGCTGTAAAGTCTAATATACTTATCCCCTACCACCTGCGCTAGACAATTATGCTTAGGATCATGATGAAGTGGTGATATAGTCCCTCCAGGTCCAAACCAGGCGTTGATATCAACATCCTCATCCTCCTCCTTTGTTTCCTCATCACCATGGTCATCAACCTCTGCATCAGATTCATCAACATATTGAGCATGTTTATATAAATGTTTGGCAACACAATCTTGCCTTTCTTTGTCCAAAGTTTCTGATGAATCGGATGTTGTGTTTATCTTAGTGTGTTGATCAGACTGTTCACTAGTACCCTGTACATTATGATGGCCAAGTTCTGTACAAATGGAATCAGTTTTTGATTTCTTGGTGAATTCATCAGTCACTCTTTGATGTGAAATATCTTGCTTAATAACTACAGACTTCCGATTTGCTGTGTCTCTCAAACAGCAGTAGTCAGGTATGCATATGTCCTCTTTCAGCTCGGGTATCTGCAATTGTAAATGGATATAAAATATCAGAGTAAAGTTACCTGTGTACTTAAACCAATACCATGTTTTTACATTAGCTTTTCTTATGAAATATGAAAGCTATGTATATCGCCCTTATCCCATGTATTTTGAGCCCTGAAACCACAAAAAAGTTGACAAATGTTATATCCTTGTGATGAGCTCATGTTAAAACTATATACCTTAGTGAAAAGGACTCATCAAATCTCAGGCCACATCATATGGTCACTGTTTATAATGAACCTCCTTTACTGATTTATTCAGTAATATATTTGACAGGCAAACTATTATGCACACCCACCCCAACACACGTAGCTGTGGATGTTGACATACCCTGATAAGTGTTTATTATCCAACTGCAGCCACTGCATATTTGTGATTTTCTTCGCCTTACCATGGACTTGCCAAGCGATGTTCACTAACTAAGTGCGGACCTAAACCTAGAATGGCAACTGGAGTAAATGGCTATGTTTTCATCATACCGCGGAAGGTAGGCATGTTGCCCATGGGAGTTGACAATAGGTGAGGGTGTGTAAGCGAACTCAAAAATAGTACAAAGAGTGCGAGTGTATGCAAAAGGAAGTTTGCACGAAAGCACTGATGAGCGATATCATTAAGTCTGAACACTCTATCAGAGTCGGATGAATTCAATAATGCTCAGAACCTTTCAATCTGAAGTTTAATAATCTAAGGTTTGTATGCTGTTTTGGATCTAGAAACACCATGCAGTAATCCAGTTCGTTTATAGTTACACACATATTTCTCATATATGTGTGTCCTCCTTTGCCTGTGTTTACAAAGGCGCATACACCATGCAGATGGATCGATTACACTCACCTGATCAAACAGTTGATGTTGGGCCAAGTATACCTTTGTGTTACTTCTGGTATTCTGTAAAATAATAATATGCAGAATGCTATACTGAAACAGGTTAAATGAAACTGTAGGTAGCTTTTATTTACAATCTTTTGAACACCAAAAAAGTCTCATTTTGATTTGCTTGTTTGCAAATTTCCCATAAATTATTTCATCTCTTAGAATATTTAAAGCTATGATTTCAAATTTGATTCCCTTACACAAAAACTTCCCATGTTTTTTTTATAAAACATTTCTGTTCTTTTTATGTGTTCAGATAGGAAATTAAGTTTTGGGGTATAAACCTTTTTCCAGACATTACCGATCAAACGACATTACATCTAGCATTCAAATTCTTCAAGTGTGAAAGCAAAATACCGCACAAACACCCATGATCACTATTGTATTACCTGCTGATATGCAATGGGCTATTCCATTTAAAATCCACACTACCCCTGTGGAAGATTTAGCTAAAGTCCTCCACAGATGGCATATAAGTTTCAAATAGAATATACAGTTGGGTAACTTCCATTTAAAAATCTCACACAAGTTGTGGAAGATATAGGTAAAGCCATAATACAGGGGGCGTATGGGTTTCAAAATGATTAACTCTGATCAATTACATTTGAAAACATACTCCCCTGTAGAAGATATTTCCAAAATCTTCCACAGGGGTAGTGTGGATTTTAAATGGAATAGCCCAATTCCTTACCTGTTCATCAGCCATAAATTGATTTATGAAATCTGTCAATGTCATAAGTGCCTGTGACCAGTTCTCATCTGTGTACTTGGAACCTATCTCTATTGGAACTGTACGGCTACCGGCAATTTGCTTCAGATAGTCCAGGCTGTAATTAAATGAGCAGTACCTTTTAGCAAAGTTTCATCAATTACTGAGCTTCCGAATCTCCTTAGAATTTCCATACAGCATGGTCACAAACAAAAATATTATCAGTATTATCTTGGTGTCGATTATTCATCCAGTAGTTTAAAATATTTTGTAATTTAATACTGGGACTAAAATTTGCAACTAAGAAGTAACTTTACTATGCCTGATGTCACACCATCATCAATCAAATGCCTGATGATGTACCATGGTATCGGACGCATTATACCAAATTAAGTTGCAAATTTTAACAGTATTAGATTATTTTACAAAATAATGTATTAAAAGTATTCTTTAGCATTTGCAGTATTCTTCCATATTTATTTTTGGTTTTTTTTAGATTCTCTCAAATCAGTACGCAATACCAAAAATCAGTACTATATATGTGGCAGCGGTGCAATTACATGTACACCAGGCACAAAAAGAAACTCGTCAGTTATATTCATCCTTGCTGTTCAATAACTTGATAATTTTGGATTATTCTGAAATATACATTTTGTTAATTGGACTTTGCTTTCTCATTTGACACCTTGTTCGTGAAAAACGAACAAGAATTGACAAGATATCGTCCCCAAAGCCTCAAACCCCAAAATCAAAAGTTGCATTTTCAACGATTTTCAATGGGAACGCATCGTTGTATTGCACACAAGCACCACGGGCCAATCAATAAAGCACACAGTGTAACAGGCACAATTGAATCGTTAAAATTGCAACTTTTCATTTTGGGGTTTGAGAGTTTGGAGGCGCATATCTTGGTCAATTCTTGCTCAATGTTCACGAACATGGTGTCAAATGAGAAAGAAAAGTTCAATTAACAAAATGTATATTTCA
This sequence comes from Amphiura filiformis, assembly GCF_039555335.1. Classification (NCBI taxonomy): domain Eukaryota; kingdom Metazoa; phylum Echinodermata; class Ophiuroidea; order Amphilepidida; family Amphiuridae; genus Amphiura; species Amphiura filiformis. The sequence continues at coordinate 48,968,516 of NC_092644.1, read as the reverse complement.
GAATAATCCAAAATTATCAAGTTATTGAACAGCAAGGATGAATATAACTGATGAGTTTCTTTTTGTGCCTGGTGTAGATATTAGCTATCCAGCGAGTTCACATGTCTGAGTAATCAAAGTAGTTTTCACACAATATTGCTTTGCAAAAATCACAGCTCCTGATGAAAAAGTAATTCAGTACAAACACATTTTCACCAATATCTGCAAGTCAAAAGTTTCTATTAAACCAGAACCTATCTGTCATAACTGATTGATCCATATTTGTCGCCTGCTGCCAGCAGTCCAATAATAATCCATATTTGCATGGTATTCACTCAAGTATGTCTTTGGTATTTACTCTAGTATGTTTTGGGTTCTGAGGTCCATGCATAAAACAAGTTTACCAAATGAGTTTTTTTATGGAAGTTGCAATGTATAATGTACAGGGGAAAGAAGAATTAATGAATGTATAATACTTTTTCACTTGTATAAAAATCATAGTCACCCAGGTTTTGTTGGGTTTTTTTAAGGAAAAGGGTATGATTTGATTGCTAGATCAAGAAGTTAATAATGTACTTCCATGGGTGGAATATTTTCTTCACAAAGAGAACTACCAAATCAGTCAAGCGTGTGGCGGATAAACAGAATGCCATAAAGGAAGATTCAAGTGGTGTTTTACATGCATGTACCTCAATCAAAGGAAAGTGATGAATGGAGGTTAACAGTTGTCCTATAGTTTTATCATACTCTGCAGATAATAATATATTGTATACAGCATAATAATGAACATTTGTAGTGCTAATATTACCTCCATTTCCTATGTGTCCTGGCTGGCCAATGGTCCATGGCTCCTTGTATGATAACAGGTTGTTTCTTGTCCATATAGTGAGATTTGAATTGAAGTAGTGCTGGGCACACCAATCTTGGAATTACTAGTGCCGGGTCAACTGATGGTCTCTGATAAATCTTCTGTTTCTTGCTTGCAGGCTAAATAAGAAATAAAATTGTGTGACAACATATTAAATTTAGCTTGATTTTATGTAATGGCCTGCACATTCTGGGCAGACATATACGATGATTCATCAGTACCTGCTTTCATGCTTCTAAATTCAGATTGATTTCACAAAGAAATAGTCAATCATTCTACTGAATGGCTCAGCATCAACTCCTTATGCTGGTTTCATACTTTCTGCCGCTTGCAGCACGGCGTGACGACCGCTTGCACTTTTCTGCAAATGATGAAAGACAATGTTGCTGCTTACGCTTAGCATGGCCAAAAATCATTCTCATACGTTAGTGTGTCACAGCTCCAGAGTTGACTTGAATTGAACTCCTACCGATGCTGCAGCGAGGGCAAAGCAGTGGCGTGATCGATATATCGGCTTGCCGCTGATTACCGCTAGCATTTCCGGTACGACTGCACAGTGAAGTAAACTCATCGTCAGAGCAGCAAAGCAGCAAGCGACAGGAAAGTAATAAACCAGCATTACTGTAATACAAGGATTAGCTTTTTGAGATGACACTGCATATTAACTATGGTATAGTAACAAATCAATGTATGATCTTTCCAGCTTCCGATTTAAACAATATTAAATACAAAATTTCTTACCAAGTCTATGTTATCTCTGGTCCTTCCTTCAGTCTTGGTAGAACTCTGACACTGTATTGGCTCACATAGTGATGTAGTACATGCAGTTTGTAATGCAGATGCTAACCTGCTTAGTATATTATTCAGTACAGGTGCTCCCATCAGTAGCCCCATGTCACATGCCTCTAAGGCAACCTATGAACGCAAGCAACAAAATCATTGAAAAACTGCTTTATTTGATTTATCATATATTCAAATTCATTCCAACTGTTACACACAGGTAATCACCGTATAATGCAGTATCAGCAAGTAGAGGCCAAGTTGGTAGCAAGTTATGTTTACATCCACCCATAGCTGGCTCTGTCCATGTAAAAGTTATCAACCACACATTAATTTAATAGTGTGCAATCTTGGATGGTCTTTTATTAGAGTTTATTAATATTGAACATAAACTGAAATCCCACAGGGCCACTCAGCTATATTGGTGTACACGTACGTGTGACCTATTCAAATTCATTCTGCATGGATTGCCATGAAATAGCTGTCAAAAGACACATATGGTATTTCAAAACAAGGATAACTGCATCCATTATTTTTTATCCATTATATTTATCCATTATATTTACACAAACCCACCATTTTCAAATACACTAAAACCCGTTATTCCATTTTATAAAAATATGGTCCCTAATGTTTTACTTACTTTGTTCAGCAAAAACCAATTCCCAGTATTCACAATTGGAACATGTCTCACAATGTTTATTTTTTGGTGCATTTTGCACTGTGCAACATTCTTCCATATACATGCCAAGGCTAGATACCAGCATGTCCTGATCTGATTGGCCAAAACCTAACATATATACACATTTGTAGACCTTACACAAGTTCCTCCCTGTAACAGTTCAGCGAGTATGGAAATTTCAATATTACCAGTGTATTGAAAAGCATCTGTACAGTGAAGTGCATCAAAGCACTCAATTATTTTTTACATGCTGTGCATAAAGGCCTACGGGCTGCAGTTTGCCACATGCTATGGCGGCAAGTATGATCACAGGAATTTATGTGGCAAAATTAACACATTTATACATCATTTTTGGCAACAAATTTCAACCAAATTCTTATTTTGAGTGGATATTCTTACAGAAGGACTTCTCTTAAACAAGTTTGGCCACAAAAGACATTGGTGAATAAGTCACTTGTAATTGAAACCCTACTGAACATGGACTTCTTTAGATAACAATCAGAAAGCTTCAAAGTCTGTCAAACATTTCTGCCATCAATTAAAAAAATCTTATCTCTACATATAATTAATCTTTTCCGCAAGCACATCCCCGTCCCTTGTCTTGTCTTTTGGTTATGTTTTGTAAAGTTGATTTGTTTTGCTAATTTCATTTGATTTTTGGTAAAGGCTAACTTTCAGGCCTTTTTGGTCCTCCATCCTTTTCCTCCATATAGACCACTTGGCATGTGACGTCATTGCCCGGCAGTATGCGCGCGCATTATGACAATTTACATTGTTCTTTGCCCTGCAGTGTGCGTACACATCGTAGTCTGCTAAGGGCATGTGCATTTTAAAGCGCCCGCCACATGTCATACAATACAAGAAAGCCATTGAACAGGGTAGCGGCTCGTTCGAGCATATCGATAGACGAGTCCCTCGCCTTTGTTGATAAACAGTGATGTCAAGTGGTCTATATATCGTGTTTGTATATTTTTGTACATATTTATGTAATGTTCTTGATTTTTATGGAAAAATAAATATGAATGAAAGTATGATTTGCTAGTATTTTATATTGATTGTTACTGGTATCATTTATCGGGTGTACATGTACATGTGACCAAAAAACATGTGAAAAGGGGCATTTTTGTGTGTGCATGTGAAAGAACACATATTCCATGTGTATACAAACATCAATTTGCAAGAAAAATGGTTTTCTTTCAAGTTAGTTGCTCAAAAACTTGGGATGCTTCTGCTTAAAACAAGATGCATCATAGCCAAGCTCAAAATGCTTTACAATCGCCCATGAACTGGTTGCCGTGAATCCTAATCTCAAAATTCAATCCAGAATCCATTGCAGATCTCACCAATATTCCTACCACTGCGTCCATGCTAAGCCCAAAATCAGTACCAGTTTCTACCCATCAATCAATCCCCACTGGAATGATCTCCAGAGTACATTATTAATGTCACCAAACTTGAGTAGTTTCAAGACAACCATCGCTGATCATCTTGTAAAGGGTGAAAGTAAAACTTGGTCTTCTAGCTCAGCAACTTGTCTAACCACCATTTTGCTGGAGCCCACAGATATAGATACAGAGCATGTAACACTGTTTTAGGAGTCACATTTTAGGTCAAATTTGAAGTGATATTGCATTAAATTCTTGATTTGGACGAAAAGACAGAAACTCGTTTTGGGTGGTATTTTAAAAACAATTGGTCATTCGTGTGCAAGTGCAATATATCAGCAGGCCTTGTCTTTTGAAAATTGCTGACGAGTGACAAATCACTCTCCTCAAAACTTGTCAGGTGAGCTGTAGGCGAGTGATTTTAATCACTTGTATTAGTATTACACCAGATGCAGGTGAGTGATAAAAAGCTCTCCTCAGCTTCATTATAGGCGAGTGATGGTGTGTGATCGCTCTCACTCGCCTCAAAAGACAAGGCCTGTATCAGAACATATGCATGTTAATTAGGCCAAAAAAAGATTGTTTGCTTGTCCTCCACAACTTTTTCAGAATTGGGTCGGTTGGTCGGGCGGGATTTTTTAAAACATGACTGTATGCATTTAATTCGTTTAATAAATAGCCCAAATAGTTGTGAATTGGGATATTTCTCTACTGTATACCACTTCATTCATATTTTTAAAACAGTTTAGAAGTGTGTAGAAACTGTAAAAAAACTTTTTAGAATGTCAAAAATGATGAAAAAAAAATTCTAGAATTTCCAAAATTAGGGTCAGTATTCATTTGTACAGTAAAACAAACAAAATTTTTTTCTCCAGATTTTCAAGATTAGGGTCGGTCAGTTAAGGACAAGCAGCAAACAATCTTTTTTGTTTGGCCTTATCACGGGTCCTAATTACCTGCCACTCCATATACGTATGTTTATCATCCAAACATTCAGCCAGTAGACCACATATACTAGCTGCTTTTATCAAGGAAGCATAGCTGTAAACCTTTCTCCATGCGATGCTCACATCCTTCCAATTCCCTGTGTTAAGTTTCTCCCAAGTGTAATGTAGTAACTCATCAGATACATCTTTGGCAAATGTAAACCTGAAAGATGAAGACAAATACTGTCACACACCAAGGGTTTGAAGGGAATTGATCAAATTCAAACTTACGACGAAGTCAGAGAATTTCCTGGCCGTGTGTAGCGTGGCCTTTGCTTGAGAAATCTAGCCACAAATTTGCTTGCCAATAAAAGCTTCACATAATTTGAGGCTAGAGATCACTGCATTCAAAATCTAGTCACATTCGCTGAAGCATGATACTGTGTAAAGCAATGAAGTTGAGAAGTAAACACAGCAGATCACAGCGGGTGATTGCATCAAAAATGTTGATAAAATTGCACTTCAACAAAAGTTTGGACTGTTAAAAATAGGCAATCTTTACTCAAAATTAACTTTCATCCAAATTTCAACATCAACAGAACAAACATATTCCTTTGCTTTAATTTTAAACAGAAAAGAAAAGTAAGTAGCACATGTAAACAAGAGCACCAATGGCGCTGTGGCTCTGCGCTTTTTGGTGACAGTGAAAGTAATTGTTCTTGGAGTCGCATGGGCAACAAGTGAAATCATTTGAATATAATGTGACAATTATATACAGGCGAGTAGACCTATGTCAAGAATAGTGTTAGTCTGAATAAGGCTTTGGCTCTAAATGGTGACTGTACCACCAAGTTTCATGACAGTTAATACTAATTTGACCTCAGATGACCCTGGTGACTCTGAAATGACATTCCCAAAATTTGACTAGCTAAAAAGTGACTATACCTAACAAGTTTCATGCCCATCTGACAGTTTTTACTAATTTGACCTCAGATGACCCCTGGTGACCCCAAAATGACCTTCCAAAAATTTGACTCCAAATGTTGACTGTACCCACCAAGTTTCAAGCCCATAAGACAGTTCTGACTAATTTGACCTCAGATGACCCCTGGTGACCCAGATATGACCTTCCCAAAATTTTGGCTATAAATGTTGGCTGTATCCACCTATTTATAAGCCCATATGACAGTTTTACTAATTTGACCTCAGATGACCTCTGGTGACCTCAAAATGACCTTCCAAAAAGTTGGCTCTAAATGTTGATTGTACCCACCAAGTTTCATGCCTGTCCGACCGTTTTTACTCATTTGACTTTAGATGACCCTTGTTGACCCCAAAATGACCTTTCAAAAATTGGCTCTAAAATGTTGACTGTACCCACCAAGTTTCATGGCCATATGACAGTTTTTACTAATTTGACCTCACACACTGGATGACCACAGGTGACCCTAAAATGACTATCCAAAAAGTTGGCTCTAAATGTTGACTTTACCCACCAAGTTTCATGCCTGTCCGAGAGTTTTTACTACATTGACCTCAGATGACCCCTGTTGACCCCTCAAATGTCTTTCCAAAAATTTGACTCCCAAATGTTGACGATACCCACCTAGCTTCACGCCCATTGACAGTTTTTACTTATTTGACCTCAAGCATACCTGCCAACATTGAAAACCTAGAAAACAGAGTACATGGCGAACGTTGGGCGCAAAGCGCCTGTAGTATCGCCTCTGACGGCGGGGGTTCCAGGGGCAAAGCCCCGGTGGGGGTTGAGGGGGCGAAGCCCCCCAAAGCTAGAGGGTTTCTACACTAAAAACCCTTATAAGCCCCTTCACATTAGACACATTTTATAGAAAAACAACAAGGTGAAAATGAAGCCCTAGGCTTTTATACACTTTGAGGAGGGATTTATTATACAATTTTTTATTATACAAATTATACAATTTCAACACATTTGATGACTACAACCTTTGAAAAAAATGTGAAAAAACATTCTGGGACCTGTTTTTATAAGTTTGAAAAATATGCTTCCTTCACACAGAAAATGTGCTTTTAAAAATGCAGTTTCCTATACTTTTGTAAATAACGATCATTCGTTGAAGCGATTTTTTGGCTTTATAACAAGGCCTAAGTGACTGATAGGACATTGATAATTTTTTCAAAGTTTTTGGCAACTTGAGAACCTCTAGACCTATTCTGAAGGTTGTATTTGAGGAGGGATTTATACTCCATATCTGGCAACGATTGCAACACATATTTGATGACTGCAACCTTTGAAAAAATGTGAAAAAACATTCTGGGACTTGTTTAAGTTTGAAAAATATGCTTCCTTAACATAGAAAATGTGCTTTTAAAAATGCAGTTTCCTATACTTTTGTACATAAAGATCATTCGTTGAAGCGATTTTTTGGCTTTATAACAGGGCCTACGTGACTGATAGGACACTGATATGATGCACAATACAAAGTTAAAAATTCAGAAAAAAAAACATTTAACAAAAAACATGTCAAAGTTTTTGTTGACTTTGGAGAAACACTAGACGTATTCTGAAGTGCTAGTATCATTCACAGATGATTTGAAAAAAAATTTGGAAAACATTACAAAAAAAATACAGTTTGTTATCTTTAATATGGAAACCACTAACTAATGTTTACCTCTTCATCTATCACAATATTATACATGCATTGGTTTTCCATGCATTTTCTCAACTGAATTTCAACTCTATCGGGAGTGCAATCGATTAAAAAATAATTTAGCAAAACTTAGAAACCAATTTGAAAACCTAAAGCCAAGCACAAAAAATTCCTTAGCATAAAAACCAACACTGTATTGTGTAACCCTACGGTTCTGATGACGATGGCTCCGAAGCTTCGCTGGAGCCAAAAATGAAGTGTTTGAAATTATGAGTCTCGCAAACACTTCGGGTAAGTTTAAGGGCAATTTGGGCTCTAAAAACCCTAACTCAAGACTTTTTGAACAGTCTACACTGCAGTGTAACAAAAGCTCAAGAGCAATGCCAAACTGATTGAGTGGCAAATGTGAAATAAGGAATAGGTTCTAAATTATAAAGACCAAAATAACATGTGTAATAACAAGTGCACTAATTATTGAGACAACACATCGCATCATCGATATGACATGGTATTCCACAAAATTCATTCCACAATTTATAACAAAATTCATAACAACAGTAATATATCCTGGTGTTAATTCCAAAATATAAATGTAGGCCTAAATCATCCACTCACACACTTCAATGAGCAGACCAAAATAAGTCACACCCAATGTAACAAAAGAAATGATGAAGAAAACAGGTGAGCAGTTACAAAGTCAGAGAGCAGAATAAAAAGCTATTCGCTGTTAAAGTGATGATGTAACAGGATTAATTACAATAGCAATAGATGAATAAAAAATTTGAATAGATCGCAGTGGACTACATAATTCATGAACCATAGATGTCAAAGGAATGCTAATCACTGGCACCTGTAAGATTAAAATCTTTGAAAAGAGCGGTATTGTATTCAATATGTGATTGCAGACATACACAGGTGATGAGTGTAACCTGCTTGTAGTGCATGGCGATCTTATCGAAAATTGTAGAGGCCCTGCATTCTTTTATCGATTGGCTCCAAACAAAGGATTTGAACCGGTGTCCTTCATGGTAGTTATGGCGGAGTACAGTTCATTCAATCAAATGTTGTCATCAACCTATTTGATCGTAGTGCAGGGTTATGTGTGTGAGACAAACTGTCACGGTAGATTGCAATCATGCTTTTCTTGAATGCATTTGAGTAGTCCGCCATATTTACAGGATAATACATCATATGCAGGGCCTCTATTCATCTATTGCTATGGTAGTTAATCCGATTATTACATAACTTTGACAGCGAATTGTCAAAATAAGATGGATGGCATTGAAATTACAATCAGTTACATTATCAGCTTGCCAAAAAAATTCTTGCCCCTTCCAATTTTGCCCCTTCCAATCCTTACCCAAAAACCTAACCCCAATTGATCCCAATTTCTTGAAATGTATATATATAAGCAGAGCAGATATCTTAGCTTTCGGCTTCCCAGAATTCTTTGCAACATGATACATCACCTCGTTTCATCAAATGACTGTCCCATTACTTTGTACATCCCTTTTTTCATTTTGAGAATAGACCGGCTAAACATGAGTTGATAGTCAAGAAATACACATATTTTTGCAAGACATGTGGACTGTTGATCGAGGGAAATTTCATCACTATCAGCCCATGTTGCACTAACAGCAAATTAGTACAGTTTGTCCACTCTGAAGTACAAAGTGACAACGCACTCGTAAACAGTGCGTAGTGCTGCGTCTCTGCTGCAGGTATGCGTGCCTTCAAAGTCGGCACAATGTGTGTGTCCGCGACGGTACTTTGTACTTCAGAGTAGACTGACTGCACTGACAACTGAAATGGGAGAAATGCATTATGGGAAGTATAAGATATCTTCTCTGGTATAACTTATTCCGCAACAAACTCCTTACCTAGACTGAAAGTAACTATCAGTACATTCATGAAGCAGATGCACAGCTTGTCTGGTGATACTGCTATCTATGTCAAAACTGTCCAATTCAAAGTCAGATTTACTCTTGGGAAATGCAAAATCTAGAAACACTCTCTTGGCATCCATATCATCTTGATAGATATTTGATACAAATCATCATGTCTGTAAAAAAGCAAACCAACTGAATTATTCCATTTAAAATCTGTCATACCCTGTGGAAGATTTAAGGAAAGTCTTCTGCAGAGGGAGTATGTTTTTAAAATGGAATTAGTCTAAGGTTAATTGTCTATTTATAGGTTAATGAACGCGTATTACTTATTGGGAGAGAAATTAGACAAAATAATGCACGCACGCTGATGATACTCTATTAATGATATCAAAATGCGTTCAAATTCAATGCATTTTGATATCATTAATAGAGTATGACATGAAAACAAATTATCAATTTTCATATTAAAAACACAAAACATTGTGCAATTTTTTTTTTTAGGTCAACCATGAATGATCCTACACAAGTGTTTCATAGCATAGGTCCTACAGCGATAATCTTTCTGGGTTTGGAATGTCTCCCTCTATATATAATATCCCAGGAACAACCCATGGCGCTGAGTTTATACTTACTGGTCGCTTAAGATTATTGCGATTTCAACTGCGAGACAGGACTAGAAGCTTTTGTTATTATAGGAAAGTGCTTTTACTTGATTGATTGCTAATCAATAACTCACAGCTTGGCGACTGATTGTAGATCACTATAAATCGGATGTACTGTTGACCCCATGATTACGGTTAAGAATAATAGACATACACCGGTTAGTCCATGCTAAGCCAAATAAAAAAAATCATTTGTTGTACGTCCACCTCCTTCCTCACTTTCTGGGATCAGTCTATATTTTTTTCATTTTTCAATTTTCATATTACATTAAAAGGTTTCAATACATGAGTGAAATGTTAATGCGTATAAACAAGATTATTAGTCAGCATGAATCACTTGCTAGTGTTTTTGTGGAACTCTAAGGGATCTTACCCCTCATTAATGATGGTTTCGTCGTTTTCTTGGCATATGCTGAAATGCCCGAAAACTGCTAGCAATGTAAATTTTACATGAAAACTGCTTTATTTGGTCAATTCAGCAAAAAAAAAAACAAAAATCAACAGCCCCTCCTCCTCACTTTTCCAACTGGGATGCGAAACAATTAAACAATTTATGTGGCCATATAGCCGGGTGCTATGTTGGTATGTTATCAGACCAAAAGGATGTATGCTACGTGTCGGATGTATGTACTGTACTTCTTTTGTCGTGTTACAATAATCGTGATAAAAAGGCCCGAACATTTCTTTTAAAATTAGAGATAACACGCATTCTGCTGTTTTGCTTTTTTGAACAAGAACTATTGTGTGAGCAAAATAACACGGACAGTTTTTTTTTCGGTGGTAGAATTGGTTGTAAATTGACAGATTTACCGAGGTTTTTGTAATTTTTGTTTCCATAAAAATGTTACTAGAAAAATGCCAAAATATCACATTTTTGGCCAGTAAATTTTAATTTTTTTTTTTTTTTTTATTAGTTTCGACTTTAAAGTAAACATATATATGGGACATATCATATTTCATTGAGGTGTTCTATGAATGCAACATTCGCAAAGATCATGGTGTGGCACAACAAATTCCCAAAAATATGGCCACTTGCATGATTTATTTAGGTATTTACGTTAAAACGATCCCTGCAGCATAGTCTTTACCCAAGACGAAAATTTAAAGTGTAAGCGCTGAATTTATGCGTGACCCTATCATAATTATAGGGTGCTTGCACGGAAGGTCATTCGTTCAAATCATCCTCCAGACACGCTCCAGAAGACATGCAAATGCATGGAGTACAATACCAATTGCCTGTTTAACTGGTATTGATCAAAGTAATTCTTTTGTACTCCATGCATTTGCATATCTTCTGGAGCGTGTCTGATGATGATTTGAACTAATGACTTTTCGCAAAGCACTCTATATTCGGGATCACAGCGGCCTTCGCCGTCCAGCCAAAGTGTTTTTAAAATGCATAAAAACAACTTGGTTTTAATGCTAATTATTGCATGTTCCAAGGAAGTCTGATTATCATTATAAAATAGCCGAGTGGGCGAGTTTTCGCTGAAATATTTTTTGTGTAAAAACTGCAGCATTCTATGTGGAATATATGAATATTAACTGCACAACATGCATAACGATTCGTGATACCCAATTGTGGTACAGTTGGTGTTGTTTAGCAGGGGGAGAATTTTCGTCAAAATATTTTTTGAATTTACTGAAAATAAACGCTCAAAAAATGATGAAACATCGAATGTAATTTTTACATAGAACCCCGATAAAGATTACTGTGTCGTTTTTATGGTAATCTAATCTTCTATTTTCTAAAAAACATCTTGGGGGTTCTATGTGAAAATCTTGAATAAACTGGGGGAAAACCCAACGTCTATACTCCGGGGACTATAAATAATAGGCCTACAAGAAAATGGCAGATTCCCTCAGATAGGCAGATAGGCCTACATTGTACGGACCGATATATCAATACCATGATGCACGATGCAGTCAAAGTTGATATTATCTATTGTGCTCAGCACAATACACGTATTGTTGTATTTCTATTCTATACCCAGAAATGTTGGAGTTGCCTATAAGCTATATGTTTAAAATTCAATATGGCTACCAGCAACTCATGTGGTTCAATGGATTAGCGCGCTGGACTTGGAGATACTGTATGCAGCTGCGGCGTATGTTCGAGTCCCACCTCTGCCAAACTGAAATTGACTTTTTTTTTTCACTTTCATATTTGGGAAATGGGACTGGGCGAATTTATGTGTGATTCGAAAGATAATATGACAAGTTTTGAGTTGAAATGCCAATAGGCCATTTTTTCCCGGGAATTTTCTAAATCCGGGTGGTGTCGCGTAAGTCGGAAATTAATCTTTTCTAAAACAAGAGAGACTTGTGCCAGAGACTTGTGCCAGTCTAGGGAGTGTTCATAAATACTTTGGTGGGGGGGGTGGAAAATTTGGAACCTCGGACGTCAAATTTTTTGGTCTATTTTTTTGATCCCCCCTTTTTTATGTTCTAAAATTTTTTTTGATCCCCCTTCATGTCCTAAAAAAGAAACCAAAAATATACATCACTAACAGTAGCATAGATTTCTTTTTGGGGTTGGAGAAAATTTCTTAAAGTCTAGTGAATGCAGCACCTTTTGCCGACAAAATAAGTTTATGGCTATATTGCTATATTGAAGCTAAACTGGTGAAATATAGTACAAAACCGGAATTAATTTGCGCGAAGCGCAAAAAATTGGCACTATTTAGTTTAAAATTACCAAATATGGGGTTAATTTTGGTTAGAAACCCATATACAGGCCACAACATTGGGGGATGATTAAAATATTAGGAGGATTTATTCCCATCTCCCCGGGATCTACCCCTATGGTCATTAACTCATTAGCTAAAAAATAACACTAATAATAATAACAATAATAATAATATTAAATAAATATTAAAACTTTAAAACTTAATGTTATAAAGTTAAAATATTCCCACTTTTATGTTAAATCATTGGCCATTTATTTATATAGCCTATAGTATAAAGATACCACATAATCTACATTTCAATGTGAAAGTCTGAAAGACCATAGTTGAACCAGAGAAGGTGAGATTTTGAACATATATAGGCCTAGTTCAAAATTTAATAAAACAATATAAAATAATAACAATACTATTCAATGTTGCTACACTAAATATATGAAAATAAATTACTAACTGCACAATTACTAATATTACTAAAATGAAGCAACCTTCTCAGCAATGTTTAAATGTCGGGTTATATAAAGGGTATACAGACGATATATAAAGCGTTTTTCATAACATTCAAAAATATTCTAACATTATGTTATTTAAGTGTTGACAAAATATTTCACAAAAGAAATGTTTGGAATTTTTATTAAAAATAACATTTTGAAAACATTTTAAAAATATTGTTGTTGTGTGTTTTCATAACCAAACATTTTAAAACGTATTAATGACTTTTATATAATCCGACATTTAAAGGGGCATTTCGTGATCCACAGCATCATCTCCCCCACTTTTTTCAAAAAAAGTTGAGACTTTTACATAATGTTTATGTACAAAAAAAATCTTGCAGATTAATTCGTTTAGCAAAGATATGAATTTCATTCTGGTATACCAGAACGAAATTACAACACAGTCTATGGAGCGGTATAATCATGCATAACTCGCAAACGCAAAATTGGAATCAACTGAAATTTTGGGAATAAGCTTTTTTCGTGGATATCTACACTGAAAATTGTCATAAAAAGAGGATCATCAGTGCTATGATCACTAAATACTCCTTTAATGTTATTAAAAGGTTTTACCAAAACCAAAACCCAAAAACAACCTGCTTCCAACGCTTTAAAAATTAATGTTTTGTGTTCGCTGGGTTAGGGCCTACTGCAAAAATGTATTTGTACAAATTGGAAAACACTTCAGATTTATTGTCCTGCTTTTTTAACCAAAAAAAAAATAATAATAATAATAATAATAATAATTTCATTGTAGGCTGAAAAAACTTCTCTCTCAGCCTATACCAACCGCGTGCAGTTAGGCCTATATGGCGTTTTAATTGAATTTAGGGCCTGCAAATATCGCAAAGCGCATTTTAATATAACATTTTTCTGCTAAATTGGATTGGTAGGCTATTGTTTTGTTAAAATAATTACACAAAAACAAATGATACGAGAAGCAATATTGTATAAATAAAGACAAAATGACAAACGCTTTCAACTGAGTGTTTTTAAGTTATTTGACAAGTTTATAATATTCATCATGTTCATGCTGTTTGTGTGGCCTATAAGATGTTGCTTGAAATGATATATAGGCCTAGGCCTATATTTAACATGTTAAATTAGGCCTATGATAAAAAAATGTTTATAATTTCTTTAATTTAAAACAAAATCCTATACATTATAGTATATAATATTATCATCGTTTAATTATAATTATTATTTCGTTGTTTTATCATCGTTTAATTATAATTATTATTTCGTTGTTATTTTTTAAATCGTAATCATAAAGAATAAATTAAGTCATGACATCCTGCTGCTGAATCATACTATCCGATATCTGACTTTTGCAGTTCTGAGTTTGATCATGCTAATTATCGATTATCATGTCATCATTTTTGAGAGCTATTCAGCTATGATAGGCCTACATGTATGTTTCCAGTGCGTAAATTCTTATCCATGACAATCGTCGAACGATTTTACTTTGTATGAACTTTGAACTTTATTAAATCCTATGGTACCGGTATCTGATTTGTTGAGCCAGTCCCATAATCGTTGCTATGCATTGTTATCATGCAGGCAGACGCAAAACTGCTGATAGCCTATAATGTTGGCAACGTCAATTTGCGACGGCGTTTTACAATATACTTTAATACAATCACCACCATGCGTACACATTCTCAGAATCACGTATTGACTTTATCCCTTTTACATCAAGCGCCGTCCTTTTTCAGGTTGGATAGTAGCTGGATTTTGATTGGTTTACATGCCATGAGGTCATCGCGAGATGGCGTGTTTCTCAAAGAAGCCTAAAAAGTTTATTACGGGACGCTAAAGACGTGCCTAGCATTTAGGTCTAGGTCCAGGGACACTCCAAAACCGAAAAAAAAAAAAACTGGGACTATACTCGGATGAATACGGTAATTACTTTTGTTTCTATGGTGATCTACAGATTTGTTCAAAACACTGGTAGGAGTGCGGCAAGGCTGTCTCCACACCTATTTAACATCTTGCTGGAACTACATGTAGTAGTAGTACTGCAATATGCCCTTCTTGAAAGTAACAAAGGAGTTAGGCCTAAAAAATTGTTTTATTGGCATTAACAATTTAGGTAGGTAGGTAGGGGTTTTTTTTAAATTGTGTAAATTGCATTGCTACGGAAAGTGCTATGAAAAAAAGGTTTTCAGTTTTGGCTTTCTTTGCTCAAGGGCTTTAATTTGATATACAAGAGCACCAATGGTGCTGTAGCTCATTTTCCCTAATTAAATATGCAAATTAGCTAATTAATATGCTTAACATTTGAGTATTTTTTGTTTATATCAGTTACTTTGTACCAAGTTTTGAATTTCTATGATCTTCACACAAAACCGATTACACCTGTCTCACCTTAATATAAAGCAGGGCCAAATTTTTACGAGCTGCATAGTCAATAAGATAACAATAATGTTAATTGGACCACTAAGTACTTATCTTGGAGACAAACAACTGGGTGAGAAGGAAAACAAGAAACAATTATATTGAGGGTTTAGGACCATACACTGCAAACCCAAAGTGCCTATATTTCAGCAGATCCTCTAAAATTGGTTTGGCAGTAACAATGAGGGATTAATTACTAAGGGACCGATCGTTATTTATGGCAGGGGGGAGGGAATGGGCGTTTTGGAAAAAATATCGACAAAAAATTTCGCATTCCCCCCTCGCGTCCGCTCAAAATTTTCGCGTTCCCCCTAGTTATCGCAATTTTCACCATTTAAAATTTAACAATCCCCCTCCTGTATTTCAGGTTCCCCCCTAAAGACCCCAAACAAATTTCGTGTTCCCCCCCTAAATTTTCCCATTCCCCCTCTGTCATAAATAACGATCGCTCCCTAAATATAGGCACAAATTTAGACCACTATTTGGGGAGTATACAATCCAGAAGATCAGACCTCAAATGTAGTCTCATAAATAGACTCAAAATTAGACACTATAAGCCCAAAACAGCATAGGGTGCATTTTACACATGGGTGGTTCTGGAATAAGAAGCAAATGTGGGTAACATTACGGGCTCTTATAAATCATTGCAAAGGAGCAATTTCCAGTTCAGTGAATTGCTAGCAAACAATAAGCATGGATTTCAATGGTGATGTTATTAATAGTATTATTTGAACAGTAATTTTACATATAGTTGTACAAGTACAACAATCAACATTGAATAATAGTTAGTGATCTTCAGAAAAAAGTGTAAAACAAACCATTTGGGCTGGTAAATTGGGAGGGAGCTAGCAGACCATGAATGTGTCTATAATTGTTTCCATAAGTAATTTTGCCCAGTATCAGTTTAACAAAGGCTAATACTCTATACATATCTAATCTCCAATACTAGAAGTTTTGCTGAATTTAGACGTTCTGGGTTTGCAGTGATAGCTGCTCCATTGACATTTGGGTAATTTCTGCATTCTATATTGTACACATTTTACACCTGGCAGCTATTGCAGATAGGGTTTTCTTGCCCTAAACCCCTAATGTGTACTTTATCTCTTATATACAAAATTGTAAAAACACATAGGTAGGGTTTATGCAATAGCTGTCAGGTGCTTTATTTTTAAGATTATGTACAATATAGAATGCAGAAATGGTCAAATGTCTATAGGGTAGCTATTACAGATACGACCTTCTCGATATCATTACAACTTTCAAAACGTGTTTGCCTGACCTAATTAAGTGTAGTTAATTAGCTCTCAGTTTATTTACTCAGTATTTTATGACTGCTAAGCCTTTATAGTTGTTTACTGGTCCCCCCAAAACCTCCCAATTGGAAAAATTACACATTATTAGCACATAGTAGCACCATTGAGTTATTAGTTGGCCTTGGTGCAATATCTATGGATTTGCCAATTTAAGGCAAAGCAACCCTGAAAAGCAAACATTGAAGGAATAAAATTCAACATCTCTTTCACAAAATGAAACAGCATCGCCAGATCAAGGAGTTTCTACAGTGTTTATAATATGATCAGTAGAGTTGGGCGACTAAGTCGCCAATAGTCGTTAGTCGCGACTATTACTGATAGTCGCGACTACGACTATTGAAAACCAAAAGTCGACTAATGCAAGTATATTTTTGTGTTAAAAAATTACTTTAAAAGTGCCAGTTATTCGCACCAAAACCAACCGAATACTAACATATAAACTGCGAAAAATGTGAAAAAATGTTAGTCATTGTCTTACCAATAGTAACACTAACCAACAAGTAATCATAATGTCCATAAATCATCATTAAATTGGTGTTATTGACTTGTTGTCGAACTACTTCCCACAAGATAAAAGCCGTCAAAAAACTCAAATTACTTAGAACTGTCGAACATCTCATTATGATTATAATTTATGCAGCGATAACAGGTGTAGCAGCGTCATAGCGTGCATGTACAGACCCAGGTTGGGTGTTTGTACCAACTACTGAAGGTATGAGATTATTTCAACTTTGGAAAGAAACAGCGAGAACTTCCGAGAAGTGTTTTCCAAAAGGGAAAATTTAGGAAAATATTATTAGATTAGAAGTACTTTTCACGTAATTTCAAAAAGCTATGCTTATTGTGGTAACAGAATATTTAGAAAGCAACAGGAAAATAAACAAATTAGCTGACAAACAGTCGTAATGTTGCAATGCCACCCCTGTAGCGACAAATGCAGTAGTCTAGATGAGGTCAGGTGACGTAGGTTGGAGGTGAAAGTTAATCGTACATGCACGATGCAACACGTTCATGAGCATACCATGGAAAATATGCACTGCCGGACCGGCATGTTTACACATTTTCATGCACAGCAAAACATGGAAACGAACGAAGATCGCTATTGGAATATTGAAGGTTTGAGAAATTATATGAAGTTTCTTGTGCTGTTGCTGGAAAGTGGCAAGTGAATTTAATTGAACAGAAAAGTTAGGCCTATATTACAGCATTTTACAGTCAAATATTTGCATCGCAAACGTGCGATACAGTGTAGCAATTTGTATCGCAACAGTGCTGGTTTGTGTAGCAAACTGTGATGCGATGCCGGCAATCACGGGTCCTGTAATCATGCATTATAAATACTAAATTGCCACCAATCTTTCACCCGATTTTTCAGTCCAATTTTAACCACAGATAGTCGCGACTATAGTCGTAGTCGCGACTATTTGATGCCGACTAGTCGACTAGGAAAAAAGTGATAGTCGCCCAACTCTAGGATCAGCACCACAAACAGTCTGCAAAGGAGACTATTCCCTGAAATTTGGTAAAAATTTTCGGAACAAAATGCTCCAAAAATCACACTTTCTGTCCGAATTTTCCTAGATAAATAAGTAACAATCATGAACGATCATGCAAAGATCGCTCCCTCAAATTACCAGCTCCATTGCTAAAACGATGTAGCAAGAGAAAGTAAAAAACATAGAAAATCTAGACTACGACTATAGTTCATTTGCTGGCGCAAATGAGCTAATAAAATGATGCAGTTTGATGGCAAATTTGAATTCACCTAGCATACCTACATACATGAGGGAGGCACTATATTAAGGAAGAAGGTTTCCTTGACCAGGCTGTTCTTTTAAATTTCTTAAATTTCTATGTAAATATGTATTGTGTTTGGGCCCCGGTCTAGGCGAATTTGGCTGACTAGCAAATGTGTTAACTAAGGTTTGCCTCTCATACCTAAACATTGTCCCCTTTGTACAAGCATTTTAACTTAAGGAGGCTGTGTACTCTCAGACATGCATGTAGTAAAAGTGCAATAACTTTGTAATTATTCAATAAGACATATAAAAGTATACATTTTTATGAAGGCAAGACATCAATAAATCTTAATATAAATACAGATTTGGGGTAAAAACAACAATAATGAAGAAAATCACAAAAAAGTGAGTTTTTGGCAATATTTGTTAGGTACATCATAACAAAAAACACTCTTTCCAAAATATTTTATTTTATTTTTAGCTCAATCTTGAGGCTCCATTTCAAAAACGTTTTTTTTATTTTTTTGATATTGGCCATATTTTTTGAGATATTGACCATATAAGGCATCAAATTGAACTTTTTAAAATTCACAAACGCCTATTTGCACAAAATGATGCCTAATATCGAAATAGACCAAAATATAAAAAATGAGAAAACCGTTTCTTGAGTCGATCATGCTTTTTATGATGATCATATTTGCTTAGCTATAGATGCTGTATTTATTGAGTTATCGTGTACCTAAATCGTCATTTTACCGAGAAAATGAACATTGAAATAATGGCCGTTGAAGTTTAAAGTCGTCACACTTTGCATTTTCATCGAATCTCGCAGGAGAATGCGGCAGTTTTATTTTTCTACCTTACATTACATAAACATCGGGTAAATCCACGGCCCCTTGAGAAGTTTGAGCGAAATCCATTCATAACTTGATATTTAAATTGGGGAAAGAACTTGAAAAACCCACATTTTATCAGCTAAAACGAGCCATTTGACCACTAGGTTTTTGTGCTTCCGTGGTGTTTCCATAAGATGGGCCGCGCATGCAGATAAGCGTCGCGTATGCTTAGCGTATTTGTGCGTTAACAAATTGCGCGATCGCACGCGATGCGTTGTTATGCGCGCGTACCCTACTGGTACAACAAAGATTTTCTTTCCTTTTCAATTTCAAACACGAGTGGAATAGTGAAATAAAATCCTTAAAATATTGCAGTTGGAGTTTACAAATCTGGATTTTCATTCCTTGTATTTATAAAAAACATAACAAAGTACAAACATATCAAAAAAACTCAATTTTGCGAAAGAAACAATGTCTAGAGTACACAGCTGCCTTAAGCCTGCACATACATGTAGCAACCAGCTCAACGAAGAGGAACTGCACACATCGGGTTTTGCAAGGCTATCCCTTGTGACCATAGACCCTAGAAAGGACAGTCTATGGTGTGACTGTCGATGTCAGGTAGCCTGACCTTGACCTTTGAGTTTAGTATACAATGCATCTCATAGGTATCACAGGGAAACCTCAGTTAACACATTTGTTAGTCAGTCAAAATGGCCTAAATCCGGCAATACAAATTTACATTGAAATTAAAAAGAAGCTTTTTAAGAAGGAAACCTTCATAAATATGTTGTCTATACTTCACTTGACCCAAATATATGATTTTTTTTGGTGATGAGAGACTCGCACATGGAATTTCAGAGAGATTTTGATAGCAGTTCCATTAAAAAAAGGTGCTATCGTCATGGGAATAAGATCTAGAAACACCCCCGTAATGCTGTTTTGGGGAATTTTGCTAGCAGAATCTTTTTGATGAAAGTCAATCTCTGACAAGATGTAACTTTGCTACGGAAAGTGCTATGACAAAAAGGTTTTCAGTGTTGGCTTTCTTTACTCAAGGGCTTTAATTTGATATATAAAATGATGCAGTTTGATGGCAAATTTGAATTCACCTGGCATACCTACATCTCACTCTCATGCATGCATTGCATGCAAATGAATGCACGATGCAAGTTAGCCCGAAACATCATGGCCCTGTTCCTTCCTCACTAGGGCCATGAGTGCGATACGTAAGTAAAAACGGGGCACCGTGAAGTCACGTCGCGGGGATGACGTCACACTGACGGCATCTATTTATAGGAAGAATTTAAAACACGGTGACGATAACAGTCACAAGTCTGGTCTTTTACATCCTCAAATGTGCTCAGAATTTACAATTATGCACCAAATATGTTTTGTTTAAAATTAAGTCTCATCTTCGTGTGAGGAATGGTAGGAAGTGGTATTTATGAGAAAAAGTGGTATTTTATGTGTACCCTGGACCAGATATGCTCAGGAGTCTCAGACCTTCGTACGGAGAAGGACAGTGGAAATCGTAGTGACGGAGGTGTGGGTACCTCGGGCTAGCTGCAAGTCACATACACCCTTGTTCACCACGTAAACTTATGGCTCAAAATTGGACCGCTTTCGCCAATAAGTTTACTGCTTTCTATGTTTTGAAATTTGTTGACGTTTTAACGATCCCCGATTCCCGGTCGCTTATTTTAGCCGTGTCACGTCACATGCATGACGCTGGTGGGTACCAACCAAACTTCAGAAAAAAAAAAACCTTGATCGCCGATAACGATGTGATATGGGCCGGGGATATGGGACTTACATAGGATTACACAGAGATATTTCTTGCCAAAATTTGACCATTTCTAGGCAAGTTGGCCTTACTTTCTCTGCGTTATATGAAAAAGGACAGTCTTAAGTAAGTATAAGTGCAACGCTTTTGATGTTTTGATGTTTTGGGAGACTGGGAGGGTTCAAAAAAAAAAAAATGATGGAGCCTATTCTTGACTGTGTAATATTCCTTCAACCAGTTGCCGTGCGGTAACAGTCTTATACGATGGACAGATAGTATCAGTTTGTGAATGAGGACATCGTATAAGTTCCTTGTACTACATAAACCCGGATCCTGAACCCACATCAGTGTGCACGTGTGGGCCCTGGCCTTGAAATTTCATGAATTTCTCATGTGACAGTCCATTCTTTGTGTACTAAGATGGTCACTACGTTACTCTTACTTCATTTAGATTACTTTTCAAAGCAAATAACTGCTCAAATTGCTCTAAAATACGTATAATTTATCTAAGTTCAACTCATAAACTTACTTCCAATTCCAAACTCTGCAAAGCACGATTGACAAAAAGAAATGCGCATGTGCACACTGCACACAGCTTGTAGGCAATAAGGGCGCACACCACTAAATAAATACCCCACTGAAACTTGTTTTGTTTGTTTGTTTCAGCGGCCCTGCGGAACTATGGGGAAGGGGACCCCAATAATATTGCTGGGGGCCAAGTACCCTAGGGCCCACTAATAATTGAAGGTAAAATTTTAGGGTAAAATAGATATAGTCGGGGTAAAATTCATATAATTTTCCCGGGGGGGGGGGCATAGTTCACCACGTAAACTTGTATGGCTCAAAATTCGGACCGCTCGACAGATAGTATCAGTTTGAGGACATCGTATAAGTTCCATGTACTAGGGGTCAAATAAAAAAAAAATTTGGTGGGTATGATCCCCCGGAATTTTGAGGTGGTGGGTCTTTGGGAGCTGACGGCGTAGTCCTACCGCGATACCGGTAAAGGGGGGGTCTTTTGGAGCTGCGAACAAGTAAAATGGGGGCTTTTGGAGCTGCGAACAGTCAAAATCAAGGGTCTTTCTTGGCTTTTTGGTTGAAACTTAATCGCCTGAAAAAAAAAGGAAACAAAAAAAAACACTGAGAAATATGAGGAATGAGCGATTTTGGGGTCTTTTAGAGCTGAAATTATCAAAATCAAGGTCTTTCGGAGCTCTATTTTGGTCAAATAGGCCTATAGGGGGTCTTTCGGAGCTGTGAAATCCAAAAAGGGGGGTCTTTCTGGGGGAACATAGGCCTACCCGTATGGTCATATAGTTAAAAGGGCATTTCGTGATCCACAGCCTCATCCCCCACTTTTAAAAAAGTTGAGATTTTTATACCACTGGAAACCTCTGGCTACATAATGTTTATGTACCAAAAATTTCTTGCAGATTAATTCGTTCAGCAAAAATATCGTCAAATTTGAATTTCGTTCTGGTATACCAGAACGAAATTACAACAGTGGCCTATGGACCAGTGATAATCATGCAAAACTCGCAAACGCAAAATCGGAATCAACTGAAATGTTGGGAATAAGCCTTTTTCGTGGATATATCTATACTGAAAATAATTTTAACTTAGGTACACCATGTATAGGGCGGGTCATTGGGCTTAATCGTGGAGCTTAATAAAACAGCTCCATGCCATGGGCTTAATTCATAATTTAAAGGAGGATTTCGTGATCCATAGCATCCTCTTTTTATGACATTAGGGCCTATTCAGTAGATATCCACGAAAAAAGCTTACTCCCAAAATTTCAGTTGATTCCGTTTTTGCGTTTGCGAATTAAGCATGATTATGTTTACACTGCACTGGCTTATAGGCCACTGTTGTAATTTCGTTCTGGTATACCAGAACGAAATTCATATTATTTTTGCTGAACGAATCAATCTGCAAGAAATTTTTTGTACATAAACATAATGTAGCTAGAGGTTTCTAGTGGTATAAAAATCTCAACTTTTTTTTTTGAGAAAAGCGGGGATGAGGCTGTGGATCACGAAATGCCCTTTTAAGGTACAATTCTCAGTTGGTAAAATAGGGCCCGTTCGCACGTCCGAGACGGACGCCCTGAAGTTAGGCCACATGTCTGGTAAATAATTCCCATAAAGTTGACCAAAACTTGTTCAAAAAACGTCTGGCATGCGGCTCATGGCTAATGATACATACAGTAATGGTGCCCTAGAGGCCCATGATTCTTGAAACAAGTACCGGTACCATGGGTTTGCACCCTCCAATACCTATGTTTGCACAAACAGGGCCCGTCACTCATTAATTTTGATTTATAATGAAGTTGAATATTGGTCTTAAATTGATCTTTCAAATCATTTTGTGCTGAAATGACTTTTGGAGGAGGGGGAATCGATGCTGAATTGGTCAATTCGGCGCCCCAAGGGTGGCGCCCAGGGCACGTGCCCCCCTCCAAGTTGCAACGCCACTGATTTTATAATCGGTGTTATGTAAAATGGGCGAATTTTGGCAACTTAGTGCAATCCGCGCTAACTTTACGCAGTTGTATAGGCCTACGCAGGGTGGAGCAAAGTTAAGTTTAAAAGCTTTTGAGAGTGTTTTCAGCATATTCAGGTGATTTTGAAAAAATGTAAACAATTACTTTGTGAAACTTTTAGTAACTTTATGAAATTGTGAGAAAATGTTAAGCAACTTTTGCGAAACTTTGAATAAACGTACGCGATTTTGAGGTAGTTTTAAGCAAGTTTGTGAAACTTTGAATAACTTTATACTATTTTGACAATTTGACAATTACTGAAGTGAAGACTTTTGAAATCGAGGGAACAAATGATGAGGAGGGGGAGTGTTATTCAAAGGCGTAGTGGGCAGATCTCGAGCGGATGCTTGGATGCGGGGGGAATGTGACCCGGTTTTAGGCCGCGTCGTCCTTATTTCGACCTATTTTTAGCCATGTTAGCATTGATTAAATCATTGAATATTGGAACTTTTGCTCAGTTGCTTCTCGATGTCGACATTTTGTCGGCCCCTCGGGTCCCCACCTTAGCTCAGTGGCCCGGTAGGTCATTATCTTTATTTCGGCCAATGTCAGCAAGTTAAAATTCGGCGTTAGGAAATACCCCCTGCCTTTACAAGATAGTGCAAGTGATTTTCTTTGATTTTATTTCATTATTTTGACTTAAAATGACAGCAACAAATAAAGACCTTCCTGATAGTAATGTTGTTACCGGTACTATAATATAATTATTTCATAATTTTTGGCAAAGAATAACAAAATTAAAATTATGACGTTCTGTAATCTGTATGTTTTGCACATCCAGAATATGCTCATAGCGCCATCATCACCTAAACGCGTGACTTGAGGGGGTAAACATCTGAGATCCATACAGGTCTAGACTATGCCATAGTCGAATTTTGATAAATAAAAATAATGTTATTAATCATGATGAACGCATTCAGTTGAACTCGAAATTATACTGATATTTATTACATGAAAATACTAGTATAAAATGGTTATGAAAAAAATTATATAATTATATTTGTGACAGTAAAAGTAAAGTATACGTATTGACTGATTCCAATGGCATAACTATAATGGTACTTCAATACTGAACAATTCTAATTTTAGAATCTGCCAGTTTATTAATCACGAAAGCCCGAGTTAAAAATCGACTATGTACTTTGAATTTTAAACGGGAGTTTGAACGGGCAAAGTCCCTAACACACACACTGTCAACCAATACATATCAATCCAATTAAACCGCAAGCAAGTAGCCTACAAGACGCGTTCATGCACCTACAGAGAGTTTAATGTTCCCGCCAACACAAAGGGCGGTATAGTTGCAGTATATAGTTGTGTACCATGTAGTTATTAATGGTAATGGCAGGTGCCCGGAGGATTTAAACCATAACGAGATCTGGGCGACCAATCACAAGCCAGATCCATTTAAAGATGCATTACATCATGGCCAATTTTAGTATGCCAGAAATCCGACAATCTCATCCATTTTTTTAAATTTTTTTAGGCCTAAGTCAGTAGTCCACTTGGGAAGCTAACATTCAGAGGGAGCACGGTAACTGAAAAGATCAGATGTGAAAATCTATCAATTGTGCACAAATTAATTGAATCAGAGTTTTAAGCTTAAATGCAATGCCAGAGTATGCACAATTGGCAAGTGGACTACGGAGAAGTCAAAAACCTTGCAACCATAATGGGCCGCATGAACACCAACCCTTAGGATTTAGGGTTAGGATTAGCCTCGGGGATTAGCGTTATGTTTAGCGTATTGTGGCCCATTCTGGTTAGCAACCCATAGGGTTAGGGATTAGCGTTAGGTTTAGCGTATTCTGGTTACCACCCTACCAACCCATAGGGTTAGGAATTAGCGTTAGCGTATTGTGGCCCATTCTGGTTACTATGATACCAACCCATAGGGTTAGGGATTAGCGTTAGGTTTTGCGTATCCCATTCCGATTACCATACTACCAACCCATATAGGGTTAGGATTAGCGTTAGGTATAGCGTATGCCCCTATATTGTGGTCCATTCTGGTTACCATACTACCAACCTACACTGAAAATTACAATTAGTCAAATTCGATGAAAAATTTGTCAAACAGGGGATATAAATTTGTCATGTAAGGTAATTTGTCGGTTGACTATAATCACATCTGTTTGACAAATTGTACAAACTACCAGACAAATCATTTTAATCGCGTGACGAATCAAAATTAGTGATCGACAAATTTTAATGATTGACAAATCTGCGTGTACAATATGTATTGGTCATGACGAATCCAGTTCGTCAGGAGATGAAGAATTGACAAGTTAATACACGTATGACGAATCGTACCGACAAACTTTGTTGAACACGACTAATTAAATTTTATAGCTGACAAGTTCCATTGACCAATTAGCTAGAAGCAACGGGTTTCCGAGCCTACGTGCAAGACATCGCGCCGCCATTACCAGAATACATGAGCATGCAGACGATATACGTGAATCCCGGTTCGTGAAATTCGTCATCTGATCTATAGCTTGGACAGGTAAGAATTTGTGTTTTGCCATGTTTCAATTGTAATATTTTGCACAGTGACTTTTGTGGCTGGATTTTGGGGCCAAACCATGAAAACATTGACACGATGATTGATGTACGGCACCACACATGCACACCGTACTGCACTTAAGCTTACCATGCACAAAAGTCACTGTGCAAATTATTACAATTGAAACATGGCAAAAACAAATTCTTACCTGTCCAAGGTATAGATCAGATGACGAATTTCACGAACTGGGATTCATAAATAATCGTCTGCATGCTCATGTATCATATGCTGGTAATGGCGGCGTGGTGAGAAATCACTGTCACTAATTTGTTAAGTGACAAATTAAACAAGCAATCATGACAAGTTATTTTTTCAGCATGACAAATTAATTTTCATGCATGACAAATTAATTTTCTTGCATGACAAATTATTTCAGAAATTTTTCGTTTTAGACACTTTTTGCATGACAAATCAAAATTAGTCATACGGTGCATGTGCATGACAAATTATAGTTTGTCGTGCATATGCATGACAAATTGCATGACAAATGATAGTTTGTCGTTTTAGACATGCCGTATGACAAATTTTTATTTGTCAATTGACTAAAGTATATTTTCAGTGTATGGTTAGCATGGTTAGGTTAGCGTTAGGTTTAGCGTATTGTGGCCCATTCTGGTTACTACGGTATACTTCCAACCCATAGGGTTAGGGATTAGTGTTAGGTTTTATAGCGTATCCCATTCTGATTACCATACTACCAACCTATAGGGTTAGGGATTAGCGTTATGCGGCCCATACACGTTCAATCTTGTTGAGCAATATCAAAGACCCTAGATACACGAGTGGATACATACGGAAGTAACTAAGGGCCATGTGGGTTCGCTTTGTAACGCAAGAAGTCAGGATCTTGTGATCACAAATCCCGACTTCTTGTGTTCCTGACTTAGCCAGTTTGAAATAAAGAGATAGTAAAGATATGAAAATAAAGAAATAGTTAAGACAACTCAGGATCTCAAGAACTCATGAAATCTGTTCAATTTTCACGGCGTTAGTATTTTAATTGTAAGCCCATCCACTTTAGTTATCTCGAGATCCTATTTTCTTGACTTAAGGCCAGAGTAATGGAAGACACGTTCGTC
Source organism: Amphiura filiformis (assembly GCF_039555335.1). Lineage (NCBI taxonomy): Eukaryota > Metazoa > Echinodermata > Ophiuroidea > Amphilepidida > Amphiuridae > Amphiura > Amphiura filiformis. The sequence goes on along the minus strand of NC_092644.1, from coordinate 48,941,276 downwards.
CACGACCGAATTTGAGATTTTTTGATATTTATCAACACTAAGATGTATTCTTTCACTTGAAACTGATAAAATACAACTTGCTAATATTTATTCGTATTTTTGCTTGATTTATTTCACTCTTTTCAACCCTAAAAAGTCACATGGCTCAAGACAGCTTAGTAAATTGGCGGGAAATAATGAGTCAGAAATGCGCGAATGCGAAATATTGTGATTACGCGCGCGATTCACGTCGCGTGACGCGGCGCAACGCTGCGCGTATGTCCAACGCAGTCAAGGCGCATTCGGTATGTTGTTAACGCCAGCAAATGTGGTGTAAACAAAACAAAAATTTGCAGTCAAAATGCCACTTAGATTTTTTAATTATTTTGAATTTTGGCGCACTGAAAGCAGAGATTATAGATTCATTGGTGCAAAAAGATGTATATTTAGACCATGCACCAGATACAGCTTTTACAAGTGTGAAAGTCTTACCGTTTTAAAATTTAAGGACGTTTTGTGCATAATTTTGACATTTTTTACTAAAACGTCGATTTCTCAGAGTTCACTTTTGACAATATTGCGCGATTTTTGTGACAAGATAGCTCGAAAAATATGCAAGCAAAGGGTAAACTTTTTGCACTATCCTTTAGAGTACATCAAAGTCTAGGGAAGGTTTTTTCATTTTTTCAAAATATTTGTTTTAAACAAAAATATACACCATTATGTGCAATTTTTAGTTTAATAGAGTGACAAAATGGCTTTTTCACATGTTTTTTCAATATTTCGAAAAAAGAGACGAATTTCAAAAAATAAAAAACCTTCCCTAAGTTCATGTCTCTTCTTCATGAAAAGCTAACTAATTTTTTTTTACTCGAACGGATTTTTTCTAAGTTGTCACAAAAAATTGGGTTAAAAGTGAATTTTTGTGATTTTTCAAAAACTTGAGATTTTTGAACAAATCTGACGTCACCATGGGATTCCTTGACTCATTTCCTTTCCAAAAATGTATAGTTTTATATACTTTGGACATACAATTCAGAAATAATGAAGCTCGAAAAGGTCCATGTTCTCTCCCATTACTCTGCCCTTAAAGTCAGGAACACAGGATCACGAGATCCTGACTTCATGACTTTAAAGTCAGGAACTCGTGAACTCAAGCCGCGCTTGAGTTCTTGAGTTCCTGACTTCATGACTTTAAAGTCAGGAACTCGTGAACACAAGCCGAGCTTGAGATCCTGACTTCACGACTTTAAAGTCAGGAACTCGTGAACACAAGCCGCGCTTGAGTTCACGACTTCCTGACTTTGAACTCAGGAACACAAGAACTCAAGCGCCGCTTGAGTTCACGACTTCCTGACTTTGAACTCAGGAAGTCACGAACACAAGAACTCAAGCACGGCTTGAGTTCGTGAGTTCGTGACTTTAGCACGTGTGTTGCTAGCGCCATCATTTAATATTATATGCATACATTTAGGCTCTCTCAGCTGGTAGGTGACACCGAACTAAACCTGTCATATACTCAGATACCACTTAGAACAATTATTTATTTAATCTATTTTTTCATTTCAGCTTAATCATTGTTAATTTAGCAGTTGTGTTTGTAATTGCAATTAGAAACGTTGTAAAAACATGATTTTAAATATTTATAAATTAATTTTCTCTGAGGACTGGTGGTGTGTCTAATAATCAGGTAATGATGGTGATGATGATGGTGATGATGATGACGACGATAATGATGATGATGATAATGACTCGATGACAATGACAGATGATGATGATGATAATTAATACACAAACGATAAAGAGAAATAAACATGCCTGGCATATATACTACATAATTTATAGTAATATTATTCTATTTTTAACATGCACAAATTTGACCTCTTGGCTCCTTGCTTTTAACACAGATCCTGCTTTTAATATGCATTGTATAAGTAGTCGGGTTGGCCTTGAAGAAAATATGTTACATGCTGTTCGAATTATAAAGACATAGTCGGGTTGACCTTACAATGTTTGTGCACTCATAAATTGACCTCTGAACGCATTGGATATAACACATCATACTCCACAACGTCAGGTTAACTTTCTTGTTGAATGGAGGCCTCGAGGTCACTGAACTGTGTCTTTGGAAATGATGTCGCTTTCGATACAGGCTGACTCGATACTTGTAATTCTGGTTCGGTGTCACCTCCCGGCTGAGAGAGCCTAAATGCATGTATTTAATATCAAATGATGGCGCTAGCAACACACATGCTAAAGTTCAGGCAAAGTCAGGAAGTCGTGAACACAAGCCGCGCGTGTGTTCATGACTTCCTGAGTTCAAAGTCAGGATGTCGTGAACTCAAGCGGCGCTTGAGTTCTTGTGTTCCTGAGTTCAAAGTCAGGAAGTTGTGAACTCAAGCCGCGCTTGAGTTCCTGTGTTCACGAGTTCGTGACTTAAAAGTCGTGAAGTCAGGATCTCAAGCGCGGCTTGTGTTCACGAGTTCCGGACTTTAACGTCATGAAGTCAGGAACTCAAGAACTCAAGCGCGGCTTGAGTTCACGAGTTCCTGACTTTGAACTCAGGAAGTCAGGATCTCGTGATCCTGTGTTCCTGACTTGAAGTCAGGAAGTCAGGAACTCAAGCGTGGCTTGAGTTCACGAGTTCCTGACTTTAAGTCATGAAAATAGGATCTCGAGATAACTAAAGTGGATGGGCTTACAATTAAAATACTAACGCCGTGATAATTGAACAGATTTCATGAGTTCTTGAGATCCTGAGTTGTCTTAACTATTTCTTTATTTTTACATCTTTACTATCTCTTTATTTCAAACTAGCTAAGTCATGAACTCAAGAAGTCGGGATTTGTGATCACAAGATCCTGACTTCTTGCGTTACAAAGCGAACCCACATGGCCCTTAGTTACTTCCGTAGATACAAAATCTACCATTGAACCCGCGTAAAGCCCGATCCTGACTCCACTTCGCGGCGCGATGCGATGCTGCGATGCTATAAAAACTGTAATCTGAGCCAGGTTTTTACGAGAAATTCTCATCGCGCGGTGGAAATTTGGGTCCGCGAAAAAGTTGAACAATGTTCAACTTTTTCGCTTCGCGCTGCGATATCGCAGCCGTGCACGTTTGTGATTGGCTGCTGGAAAATCAAGGTTGGTAGAATGACCTTAAAAGGACATGCAGACCCCACGTGCTTTTAAAACATCGCAACATCGCGCGATGAAATTAAAATGTACATTTTAATTTCATCGCGCGATGCTGAGATGTTACAAAAGCATCGCAGCATCGCATCGCGTTGCGAAGTGGAGTCAGGATCGGGCTTAATGGTAGATTTTGTTTCCACTCGTACTCTTGCATCTAGGGTCCCCAATATTGATCAATATTTTAATCGTGTATAGGCTAACATTGTACTTAATTTAGTATATTTTGCTATATTCGTAAGCAGCTAGGGCCGTTAAAATTGTCCCGGAAAGTTGTGTTGTGTTCAATTTGTTTTTCAGCGCAAAATTTTGCACAGATGTGGTTGATTCCTTGTCCGTGCCCCCGGATGTTGATACCACAACTACCTGGCGATAATCAAATAGATACAAGTATCTATCCTGTTTTTGTGAACATCTTGTGGATGACCAATTATATCCAAGTTCAAATGTTACCAAAGTTCAGACTTTTTAAAATCCTTATTTTTTTTTAATTTTCTATCTACATGTATCATCAATACGTATATCATGTACGCGTATATCTCAAAACCGGTTTAATGCCGACAGATAAAATTCTTGCTGAGACTCTTTGGCAAAGAAAATGTTGATGATGTTTCAAGGAGAGGCGTACAGTGTCATCGCCCCTATATCTTCATGGTAGAAATCGCCATGGTAGGTTGAATCCACAGCCACACATGGCAATTTTCTTCCGACCTTTAATATGAGAGGCAGTAGCCAAGTGACCTGACTAAGGCTATTGATTTCTCGCTGTGTGAGTAAGCTTGTATACGACATTGCGGTCAATGGTTATACTGCCTCCACTGTAGTGAGTGCAGCTATATAGCATGCGCGCTGTAGTCCATACAGGACCAACGCAATATAAAATTAGCGTTTTTGGTCAGATTTTGAGTTCAAGACTCACGGCCGTTTCTCAAAGCCGGGCTCAAAGCGCAAACTAACGACTATCATATCTGTTCAACACGTATTTTCAAGTGTATGAGACCACATCTGGTTTCTTGAGAAAAAATCATTTACGGGAGATATTCATCATTTTCCAACCCGGTATCCGAAGATTTTCGTCTGATATCAAAATCGTGCATAGCAATTCACGTGTATCGATCCCGTGTATTTATTTTAATATCTCTGCTGCATCAAATAATTATTAGCCAGGCGATGTCGGTGTGAGGCGATCGTTGGTCCATTTGTTAAGGCGATATAATACCCCGATTTTCATCAGTACCCCTCTTCTTTTTTTTCTTGCAAATTTATTAAGTACATATATATGTTTATCACCTCATGTCCTGAACTTATAAAATATATCTACATACAAATTGCTTTTAAACCATTTTAGTAAGTCATTTTAGCCCTATATATTTTTTGTTTACTGTAACCTAGTAACTCAGATCTGTGTTTCATAACAAACCATAATTTATTCTTTTCAAAATGTTCAAGTAGGGTACATGAATAGAATACATTAAATCCTTTGTTATACTCTCTATAGAAAATCTATAGTGGTGCATGCAAAATACCTACCATGATATAACACTGAATAAATTAAATAAACACTTATACAATGGATGCATAGTCATTAGTTGTTAGGAGAAGAAAAGGCTATTAGGTCACCGTATGTCAGGTTATAGGTCAATTGGTTCAGGTCAAATTTAAGCATCAATTTTGAATACACATGTGAGAGTCTGTGATATCATATGAGGCATAATTTTGATATTCTGTCTTTAACTGGATATATATCGAGAAGTGCATGGTGGATATACTAATATACCTTGGGATGTAAATGGTGAGTACAATTTAGAATGCCTAGTTGAGACGGATTTCACAAATAAATATAAAATAGTTACCAAAATCACAAAAGTTAAGCTTACGGAAAACTACCCAATATGGTTGTATAGGTGACAAGAAATACAATTTTTTTTTCATTGCTGTAGTATGGTTGTTGTAACCTGTTACCTATGGCTTAATTAAGTTTCAGTGCAATAATGTCGCAAGTTAAAAATACAAAATAGGCTAGCTCAACATTGAAAATAGAAGCATTTTAACCAGTTCCTTTTTTGATAGTTGTGGAGCACCAAGTTCATGAAGTCATAAAAGAAATCAGGAACCACTTATTCCCATTTTACATATCAACTTTATTTCCCTAATGTGTTAGCAACACATATCCAAAATTTTAACGAAATCCGTTGATAGTAAGCTTTCCAAAATGAAGTGAATTTAAATCATCAGTGATGTACCTCCTTTTGGCTTCTATCTGTAAAAGCATGTAAGCTACATTGATACCGATACCACCAATAAAACGAGAAGATTTGCCCCTTCATTTTGCATACCACTTTGTCCAATTTTTTTTTGTAATTTCTTCACAAAATGCAAAAAATGCAAAAAAATCAATGGGTGTAGTACCCCTTAAGTCCATACAAAAGTTACTTTTCTATAATCACGAGATACAAGACCTATAATCTTTTTATTACTTATCAATGGTGTTTTGTCTGGTATTAAAAATATTTGTAAAGAAACTTGACAACTTATAGTACAATTCTGGTTTACCTTGCGCACCCTATATTCCTATATGGTACAAGGCTGATTTACCCTGTTTTAGGGTTAGGGTTAGGGTAGGGTAGGGTTACTTAGGGTTATACCGTTGTGCGTAGGGCATAATTATGTCAGAATTATTCCAAATAATATCATCAGAACATTTAATACATAATGACATAATCTAACAGTATATAGATAGTTTCGTGCTTTTATAAGGCGTTTGTAGACGCTACCGTTTCCTTCCCGTGCACCTTTCACCGCACCGACCATACTGACAAGTAATAACCGTATTTAATTGAGTGCAAGAAGACAGAGACCAGGACCCTTCCTTTCAGTCACACAACGGAACTATAGTGCCACCTTTGCGGCCAGCTGTGTGGTTTCCTTGAAGTTGACCATCCAACACTTCATTTCCAGATAACCCGGGCCGTTCACATAACTTACACTCCCATTGTGGCCTGTACACCATCCACGATAATCAACTTTTGAAAAGCAAAGGATTTCACCCTTAGCTAAAACAATATACCCTAAACAGGTGTTTTTACACCCTAAACAGGGATTTTATTCCTTGCATCAAATTTCATACCCTAAATTTCATTTCTGCGTATAGCAATTGTAATTTTGCTACCCCTTTTTCCAATATTTCATGCCTTGACACCCTAAACGCGTTACGCGCGTATCGTGCACACCCACGAAAAACTACCCTTTTTACGCGTTTTTATTATCGCGGATGGTGTACAGGCCCCAGACAAACAAGAACCTAGACCTATAACTTTGGTTTGCGTAGTGAAGTCAACACTGCTTAGCAACGATTTTGACAAGGACGCAACCCGGACGCAAACAAGCAGACATGTTCGCGTCTACAGAACATGTTGCGTTTGACGCGGGCGATAACGGCGCAGCAATCACGCAAACGATCGCGTTTTTCGTTCCAGACATGAACGCTTATTTCTCCGCGTCCGACCACCCGACCAAAATCACCTTGGATACGTGGCTTCACCCCCAGACAAACAAGAACCTAGACCTATAACTTTGGTTTGCGTAGTGAAGTCAACACTGTTTAGCAACGATTTTGACAAGGACGCAACCCGGACGCAAACAAGCAGACATGTTCGCGTCTACATACTGCCATGGTTAGGGATGGGCAGTTACAGGTCTAGGTGGTATGTCTATGGTACAGGCCACAATGGGAGTGACCCCCGGGCTTTCCCCTTCTCAATAGCTCTTCTTTTCTAAGTGCTGTACATCATTAGATCTAGTATTATAGGCCATACGATTTACGCTTGAGCCTGGTTGTAGTCTTGTTCAACTTTCAAGACAGTCTCTTATATAGGCTAGGCCTGTGCGGATCTCCCCCAGCCACTCGCGATCAAGGAGGGATGGGGATGATCTGATCCGATTGGGTGTATCCTTCGTGTAAGAGAATACCGAACAAATTCCAGCTCTAATCCTAACCCTAACCATAATCCTATCCCAACCCTAATCCTTACCCTTACCCTAACCCTAAATCCTAACCCTATAGTATTTCGTGCTAGCAGTAGCAGCCAGGGGGAAAAGGGGTAACTTCCCCCCTGCGGAAAGTCTTCCCCGGATTGTAGCCGCCCTGATATTTACTATTTTTTATGCCTTTTTGTAGCCTACTTTTTAGCCCATTTTCAACCATTTTCGTCAAATGTTATTTACCAAACTGCAAGTCTTATCCCAAACAAACACTACAATCCAAACCCAATTTGCACGATTATGACTTTTAAATTTGAATTGCCAGCCAAATTAAGGGTTTCCACGTCGCCGTTCAACACAGTCACGCTAAAGACCCATCTCGCGGGAGATACAGCACGGGCACAGATGTCTATTTAACCGGCCATTGACTTTACATTCATATTAATCATACAAAAAGTGATTTAAGTGAAATGTTTACCATTCCGTATAAACTGTGACTGTATTTATTAGATGTTACTTTAAGCACATCAAAATATGGCCTCATTGGTACATTATTCAAATATGGCGACATTTTGTCATTTTAAGTGTAAGAATCTTATTGGAAATGCAAGATAAGTAGCCAAAGAACGTATAAAGGAAACAGCCAATGAAACGCAAGAAATTCTGCTTATCATCAAGAGAATATTAAAATAAACTCTCTGTAAATTATTGTTTCAGATTGAAACTTCACTTCATCCACTGGCGGCGAGCGATTGAAATTGACCAATCAACTAGATCGTTTGCTTCTTTGAAAGAACAACTCATCCGACATGTATATTTTAAGTTTAACATGTGTTAGTTGGCACTACAACAGGTTTGTCAGGTAGGCCTACTTCACTAAAATTCACAGTTGTGTTGCGAAAGGTCTTCAAGATAATCTGCTTCATTAAAATCAAACTATGTCCATATGCCACTGCTGGGCATGGGCTTCAACATAAAATATCAAGAGCTATCTCAAACGCAATTCTGAAATTTTTGAATTTTTTTAAGAAATTTGAAACTTATATTTTCATGATTATTGCCGTCTGCGGTCGACACCCGTCATGCCCGTGTGGAGAGGATAATGTCTTTGTCTTAGACACAAAGTCATGTCTCTAGATATGCTAGACAAGACATGTTAAAATGTCATGTCCTTATGCAAGACACTCATGCACAACTCATGTTTTCATGCAAGACTTCAGTTCGCTTAAGACAAGTCTTTGAAGCCAGTTTTGAGGCATACCTAACCCTTAATTTCGTTTATAATTAGTAGTAACCGAACTCTTACATTCCAGGAGGAACTTGAAGTATTATCTGTGAAAATCGTTTTGATCCGAACAATTTGTTTGCAGGATGTGTATCTGAAATAGAGATAGGAAAATCACTTGACTTGTCGACCCGGTATGCTCAATTTCCCCTCAATTATAAATAAATCTATCTAAATCAGATCTGTCCGATATCGTGTCATCTTGTCTTTTGGATCATTTACATGGACATCTTTAGAGGTGTGATTTACATCTCAAATATTAGATTTATACTCCATTCGCTAGCGATGACCCTTTAGTTTTGACCACAAGATTAGATTGTTCTTTCTATCAAATTTCCTTTAAAAGGGAACAAGGCGAGTAACTGAGAAATTGTCAAGAGAAATCTAGCTGTAGAAATGTGTATTTCATAACGCTAGATTTCTACAATAGGATGAAACAACCAAGTTACAAAGTGGACCTTTCGTGAATTTTTCTTTCAAAAAAGGATTAATTTCAACGTTTTTGCCCGAAAGTGTGCTTTTAGTGAATTATGCTAACTTTCAACGGTTTATACATAACAAATTACCATTTTCGGGTTGGCATTGGCCCGGGGGCCGGGGTGCGTCGAACCCCTTCGCTAGCTTGGCAAGCGACAAACTGCGATGTGACTGATCGATACATGTGCTTGGTCACTGTGCTTTGGAGAAAACGATGACTTCATTGGTCGAAACAGAATGGCTTGTCGCTTACGATATAGTATGAATAATTATTTAGTAGTATCAGCTTGTAGTGATGGCTTTAATAGAAATGGCCAAGCAATTCGATCCCAGTTATCGAAAGATATGTTGATCTTTGGACAGGAATGATAGGATTGTCCCGAGGAATGATGGCTATGCACTTTGCACTTATATGTCCCATCTTTGTACCTCAAAGATTGAGATGGTGATATAGGCCTACTTGGTATAGTGAAATTTAAAACGCAAGCAAAGTCTTTGACATCACATATTTTTCTGCTTCTGAAAGTCTTACATTTCATCTATTGTTTGTTTTTTGTTTATTTTCAAAAGTAAAGAATAGTTTGTTATCGCAAGTGAAATATTTAGGTAAAGCTGTAAGATTTGAACCAAAGATCCTGAAGGTGTAAGATCAAACCTTTAGTACGAACACCATGGGCGGCCTGAACCCTTGCCACTTGCATAACTTTATATAAAAAGACCTAAACATGATCAATAAAATTGAGGGCAAACCCTTGTTAGTTATCTGTCATGATGCGCCACTTAAAATGCTTAACCCAATTCTTATCTTAAACATACAAGTCATGATGTTATTTACATTAAGAGTAGTGCGGCATAAGGCGAGTGGGATGACAGGAGCCATAGGTTTAAAGTTTAACCATTTAACTAAAACTGCAGCGTTTTCCTTAGTAGTCATGTTAGTGTACTTCTTAATAGTAATACATTATCTTATAAGAAATGAGCTAATGAAGCTAATAATCGCATTAATATAGTTATAATATGTTCTTGAGTTGAGGCCAATAATGTATCAAAACGAACGTTTTGGGCCTTTTCACCCACTCAAGAAAAAATGCAAATATAGCCGAAATGTTTCAAATGACACCCCTTATAAAGATTTGTGATCGCCTTTATACACCTATCCGACTTCGCCATTACTACAGTGTCCCCGATGTAAAACTGCGGTATCCCAAGGTCGGGGGTTCCATCCATTATTTATTGTGTGCTGTACAGAATTGTACCCGGGAATTGTACACAACAGTGATATTCAATACACAATCATGAGTATTGAATTACGAATTAAATCACCCGCTCTGGTACATCTGTGTTGCCGTCAATAGAGGGCCAAATACAGTAAACGGAACCCATACAATTCCTCTTGAGTGTCCGCTTTATTTGTCTCAATATTTGAGTGCAAACACCGCAGCTCATTCTTCCCTCCGACTCGCCGTAAAGAATCGTATCATCAGCCACCTTTTGTCTGTCAATGTTGTGAGATCATCGGTTAAGGCGGGGACAGTAAGGAATTAATGGCTTCGTCTTGGCATTGACTCCGGCATTGACTGTTAAAATATTACTTAAATCACAGGCTTTATAAACTTTGATGTTTGACGTATAAATGTGAGATATATAGTTTTCAATGAGTGACTGCTTGGGTTAGAATAATCGCTTAAAGTCAAAGATGTAATCCGATTCTGACAATATTCAAATTCACTTGTTCATATAAAGTAGAAAATTTGTGACACTAAGAATTAAAATATTGTACCTTTGGTGGCTGACGCATGCGTTATGTGAGATACAGACTTATCATAACAGTATAACTGTCAGCTTGAATCGTTTGCTTGAACAAGTCAAAAAGTAGTTCGAATTTAATGTTCATAATTCTTCTTAGAAGAAGAAAAAACCTTCCAAAATGTTTTTAAAACTGTCATCCAGGGTCAGGGAGAACTATAAAAAAGGGTTTCGAAAATCAAGACCCTAGTAGAGAACCATAGCATGTTAACGTTTTGAGAACCACAAGAGGTTCCTTAGAGTGACAACAAATCCTTTTATGGTTCCTTTTGAGAACCATTGCAGGTTCTCCTGAGAGGGCAAATGAAAAATCTTGGAATCTACTTTCTGCTCAGAACATGCATGCAGAATGTTCAAAAAATTATCCAACTATAGGCAATTTTGACAATTCAATTATTATAATCATTATATTGCACAAGTAATTACAAAATTAGAATGTTTTAGAATATGTGTTTTTGGTTTTGCTTATTTTATTGGAGGAGACTTGGTGAGATGGAGTTTATATAAGACCAAAAAGAAACAGGCGGGGACAATATAACAATAAAGCGAGAGAAAACAGTGTTGGTAAGCAATGGAAAATTGGTTATCTGCAAATTTTGTTGTTGGATACCTCTTTTGGGCAAAATTGGAACCCACATTATTCTGATTATAACAGTCACATTTAGCGTGCACATACAAACGACTCACTTATGAAAAAAATATAGGATATTTCTTATTTTAATGAATTCACTAATGCTCTAAAAACGGTTCAAATAGAGGTCGGTCGTGTCTTAATATTCACTCGAGGGTTTTACTATCATCTTTTGACAGAACACGACAATCTTTATACATTCTGGAATCAATTTGACGTTTGCTCATAATGTTGAATCATTACAAAGATTTGTCATATTAATGTTACTTCTTTTCAAAGGCCTAATTCTGTGTCAAGTATTCCCTCAATGCTGTAAATGTTATAAATAAATGCTAGTGATTTATAAAGATGATAAAGTAGGTCTCACCTGGCCTGGCGGCGTACCCGCACTCTCCAGTGGCATACATTTCTTTTTTGACATGGGGGGGGGGGTGGATGTTGGAAACAATTTCTTGAAATATAGTGAATCCAGCCCCTTTTGGCGACAGCATAAGCGAATGGTACAAATGCGCGCGAAGCGCGGGGAAAATGTTGCCATATTGAAGCTAAAATCGTGAAATACGGTGTGGTTTAAAAGTGGAACAAATTCGCATGAAGAGCGCAAACATTGACACTTTTAGGCTAAATTGGTCAAATGAGGTTAATTTGGTCAGAAACCCACATATGGAGGGATGATTGTAACATCCCCTTTATCAAAATAACTAAGCTGATCATGTGCTTATAATTCTGCAACTGAGTTTACTGATGTACAAACCGTCCCTTTTAAGGGAACTTTTATTATTCAGTAATAAGCCAATGATTCATACAATAAATTTAACTATATCTTCCCAATTATTCCCCATTATATGCATGAACAATGGTAGCATCTTGAAACAATAATTTTAACCATTAATAAAAAAAATCCCTTAAAAGGGAGAGCGCCTATCAGATGAGGTCAATATTGAAATGGTGTCCTGTTAAGTTCATGGTTGTTTTTAACTTTGTGAGGTGATGTTCACATGAAAAATGGGAGTTTTAATCGCATTTAAAATGTATTGAAAAGGTGTTCTTCAGATATGTTTGTGAGTAAATATGAAGTTGGACTTGGCTGTGGAGATCAGATCATGAAAGGTTGTTGCTAGTCTTACCATCTCTTATACCCCTGCTCCAAGTCGATACACGACTTTTTGTAACCAAGTACCAAAATGCATTAATATTGAAATAGATATTTTATAATGCAGGTACTGAGACTCTCAACACCCACCACCCCTTACCACATCTGTCTGAATATGTCAGGAAGGAACTTGCTAATAAACACGCGTAAAGATTCTAATTACAAAAATAAGTTGATTCAGTTAGGAAGATGTCTAGCACATATAGTTGGAGACAATACCCAGCAAACACAAAACGTTTTCGACATCATTCGCAAAAGGTTATAAAAGGTTGTCAGAAAACGTTTAAATGTCGGGTTATATAAAGGGTATATTAAGGGTATAAAACGTTTTCATAACCTTAAAAAACATTTTTTGATAATCTACTGCTCAGCAAACAAAAATGTTTTACAGAAAACGTTTAAATGTCGGGTTTTATAAAAACGTTTTAATAACATTCCAAAAACATTCTTGAAAATCTTGATACAAAACATTCTAAACAGAATGTTATTTTGGGGTTGAAAAAATATTTTGCGAAAAATGTTTGCCCAAAATATTTTCAATAACGTTTTAAAAACGTTTTCATGACCTTTATATAACCCGACATTTAAATGTTATTAAAAGGTTTTGAAAAAACATTTTAAGAACATTTTTGTGTTTGCTGGGTTCAAATATTTTAACATAATGTTATATAAGTATTGACACAATATTTGGCAAAAATGTTTGCAAAAATAGTTTACAATAACATTTTTTGAAAACATTTAAAAATATTGTTGTAGTGTGTTTTCATATAAAACGTTTTAAAACGTTATCATGACCCTTACATAACCCGACATTTTAATGTTATTAAAACGTTTTTACCTAAACCAAAAGCCAAAATATAACTTATTTAAAACGTTTTTAAAACGTTTTTGTGTTTGCTGGGTATTAGACAAAATGAGTAATGAGATGAAGAAATTCAGATATGAAGGAGTAACGTTTCTGAAAATTACTTCAGAATTCTGTGACAATAAGCTCCGGACAAATCCTTTGCCGTGACTCTTATACCGGTTATGAATATACAAGTGGAAATGGGATTTTTGGGGTCTAAAAATACAAGTCGCTCAATGAAATTCTCGACTGGAGATATTTGCACAGATGAACTTGGGATTGATATACTTGAATTATGCACATGGTTATTATCGCTTTCTAATAGTTTCAAAAGATGTACCGGTAATCATGAGTGAGGTACTGAGGTGCACAACATATCAATTTGTGCTCCTTTATTTTGCAGATGCACAATCAATCCTGCAATCCTAGTCCTTCAAGAAGACTCTAGGCTGAGGTTAAAAACTATGTAGCGAGGCCTCGGTCTTCGGCGAGCATCCCCCAATATCCGAGGTCCTTCATGAAGGACTTTACAATCCGCGTATTAAAAGGTGGACGTGCCTCTGGTTGAACAATCCGAAGCAGACTTTTATATGCTTTAGTTGTCATTTTTTTTAAACCGAGGAAATATTAAACGCGGTCTCCCGTGCATAGCAATCCAAAGTAACATAAATTACGAGAATACGTGTACATTTTTAGTCGAAGGGGATCGAGTGGGCCAATTTCGTAGCTTAAATTAAAAAAGTAAAACATCTTTTACAAAAAAGACGCGTTGCACAGTAGATATACATACCATCTCCTGTAGTTACATCAGACATAGCATGATAGTGATAAGGTCATAAAACGATGGCCATGCATGCACGCCGATTGGTCAGAAGTTGTCAAGCACTTCAAAGCGAATACCACGACATTTTTTTAATGTCATCATGGTCGTGCCTATAGCGAATTAAATGTTTTAAAATGTATTTTAGGAAATGTAGATACATTAAACTAGTACATTTAGGTATATTCATATTGATGAGTAACGGACATCGTGGATAATGCGGTCTAGACCTAGACCTACTTGTCATATAAGAACGCCTACCGGCTCCCATACTTGACCAAGCATGAACAGACGCGGTTAGTCTTAAACACCTTTTCCATGCAGACTTCTCCAGTGCTTACGGTATATTTTTAGTTTTTCGCGACTGAAGACTAACTTACAGCCATTTGTTTTTGTTTTTTAAAAGCGCCTTGTTGAAAAGCAGTTTATAAGACGGACCATAATGATTATAATATTTGAAAGAATGGAGGACAGATTAGCTTTGACGTGACATGAATGAGACGTTTGCAGTTCGTACACGTGACGTCAACGTGACGTCATTCCAGCTTGCTGATTGGTCATACCATCACACAAAGTTATGTAAAGGACATGTATCATCACGGCATTCCCGTTCAATGAACATATTTTATCCTAAATATCCTATAGTAAGTAATTCCATCATGATCAGCTGAAAATAAACTATATTAGGTGTTTTGTCATTAAACAAAACAAAACAACAACAACAAAAATTCACCACTTATATATATTTGGGTGTTAACCTTTGTTTTATCATGAACCCAGTTTGATAGAGCATAGGTGAATGTGGGTTGTCGTGACAGGAAATCGCCTGAATGAGTCGATCTTCTTTTTATGTTAATACGGTTAAAATAATCTTGTCTCTATCCCATATGTCGTATCTTTCTTTATTTAAACGCAAGTGACATCATTTTAGCGATGTTAAGCTGCGCTATATTTATATGATTTGTCTCATACGAGTGCATATAAGGTCTTTATCTAATATGACATCATTTTATTGATGTTTTCAAATCTGTGTTACGTTATGTAGGTTGTCTCACCGTCTACATGTTTCCTTCATAAACATGGTAAATGGCATTTGATGTTACACACTTTACTGGACTGTCTATATTACATTGATGTTATGCGTACATCCATTATTCCAGAAACCATCACGTGACGTCACGACGGAAGACCATTTCAGCCGCTGGGATAATTTTGCGTTTCATTTGACGAGCAAATTAAACTACATTCACCGCAAAACAGAGTTTAGAAATCGGGAACAGATTGGTTAACATGCTAAACATTTAACTTTAAAACATTTTAATGTTTAGATCCTAAACAATTTCATATTATTTTATGTTTAGATGTTTATCATCTAAAAGAAAGTTTTTAAATGCTAAACATTAGACTTTCTAAACACTATAATCTGTCCCCGATTTTTAAACACTGCTTGCAGTGTTGAGTAAAAAAGAAGAAAAAAAAATCTAAACATGGTTATATCTCTGATGTTTTGTCATGGGAGAGCTCGGGGAAAGACTTTGTGAAATTTCCACAAAATTTATTTTAAAAATGAGCTGTTTTTTGTTTGTTGATGGTTTGTTTTATTTATTTTTGTTTGCAGGGCTGTTTGTTTGTTTTTCATTCCACATGTAAAATACAACGCGGCAACAGCACGCGTCAAAGGACAGGATCAGTGCTTTATGTGTAGCACATAGTGACCTCAAGTCACCGTGACCTTTCCAGCCATAAACCCGCTTAGTGAAGATTAACCCGAGAATTTATTACCACGTGATAATATTAATCCAATGAGCGATCGAATTGTCCGCTACGGTCGACTAATCCAATCAAAAATGACACATTATTATTTATTTCTCATTTTCTGAATGGTAATTATTTATTCTACTGCAACATAATTTGAGATACCAAAGAGCCTTAATTTATAAGACAAGTACTAATAATAAGAATTTAAAAAAATGTATAGGTATTTATAATAGTGCTTACATTTATTCCACTGCAATTAGGATATCTATATCACACCTGCATTTTTACACATGGGTGGAGCGAAACAAGCGAGATAAAATGTCAGATCATTTGTTGGACGGGTTTCGAACGCCCGGCCGAACCGTGTTAAGAACACCGTGCTCCATTTTCTCAGTAATTAAGGTGTAATCATGATAAAGAAACCAAACTAAATATTGGAAAAAACAAATTCTGACTCTGGTTTTCAGGTGCATCCGCTCTCTCCCATAGTGTCACGGTACCTATGAATGAAACGCACATGGTTCGATTCCTAATGATTAAAAAAGGTTACGATATTATAAACAAAAAAAGAACAAAGAATAAAACAAAACAAATATTATCCAATCTCCTGTTTGTAACTTCAGTTTTGATCATAGCATTCTACTTTATAATACCTTCTGTATATATATATAATATTTTATCAGAACAAATTGATTTACTGCATCAACTGGCTTACGAATTACGCGTATTTTATTCACATCCGGCGCGTCCTGTCTTAAATCAAAGATTATTAAAATAAAAATGTTTACTTTGATAGTTTGTTATCATCAATAGCTACGCCTTGTAGAGACAAGCCAGATTTACGTTGTACACAACTTCGCTTTCAAGTCAAGTTCAGAAAACATGAATTATGTGTTTGAGCAGTATCGATGCAGAACACAGATTAACGGAGCGGGTGAGTGTAGACAACATGGGCATGATGGGTCAATAACTATGGGCGTCCTGAGACTATGGGACACGTCTATGGGCAACAAAGTACCATTTGACGTCTTCCCATCATTCATTGCGCACAGGACTGTCCAATTATCTTGATATATGTACTATAATTAAAGACAGAGATAAATGCAATTTATCGCGTCTGATGTCACTGTCAATTACGATCCTTGATTGGTTTACACAGGTTAATCAGCGCGTAAAAGGAAGACCGATCTTTCTGGTGCTGATCGGAGAAAAGGAATAGCAGCAAATGGCGAAAAAGTTCGTACTTTTACAAGGCAAAAAGCAGCTTTTCTAGGGATTGTGGACATGGTGCCTTCACCAAAGAAAGTTTCTTACTATAAAGCCCTAACTTTTGAGATGGTTTGCATGTTGAAAGGTGAAAAATCAACAATAAGACGCCCGGTTATAAATCCGCGTTCAGCAAGTCATCATCACGACACTTGTAAACAAACCGTGCTCGAGTTTGATTGACAGGTGACGTCAGACGCGATAAATTGTCTTTATCTTTGTCTTTCATTATAGTGCGAGGTAATTATCCATCATACATGTCGTTAACTAATGTACCGAGTCTGACTATAGTTACATTAATTTTAATAAAGGAGGTAAAAATGGTCAATGAACTGTTTTTCGAACGTGATTTTGTTTTTGATCTTGGTTTCGTTTTTATTTTACGTGATTACCGATGTCAATGCTATCTAGGGCTGAAGGGTGCCAACTAGAAGATTGGTTTAATTGAGCATGGTATCTATATAGACAAGAATGTCAAATGTGTGTACAGTATGGTTCATACTCTCGTTTGGAACGCTAGTGCAGCGCAGCATACACCTACTGTGTATGCGCCTCTCTTCTATCTATTGCTATCTCTCTCTATAACAATCACAAATTAATTCTGCTACAAAATATTACTAGCCATTTATAGCCAACTCAACCTAAACTAGTATGTGTCACCCTTTACAGACATATTCTGTTCAATACGACATAACAATTGTTCATTCGACTGGCTTACTGACAATTTGGTAAGACCCAAACGTTTACCTGATTGTGTATCACAACACAAACGATAGTATGTACCATAATGGTAAATCGAAATGCATTGTGGGTGTTTTCTATTTTCCCCTGTGTGGAAGCTTATGGACACATCGTTTGTGTGGGTGGTTTAGGGGAAGACAACTCTGTTGTGGTTGGTTAGAAGTTTAGTAGGGGATAGCGTGTCGTAATGATTCAGTCGCTATCAACCTTAGCTATCAGGCCTTACCGATCATCTGAGCAAAATCATCGCGTACTGCGGTTTTGATCAATGGCATGATTGCAGGAAATCATGCGATATAGCCTGGTATAGAAACATTGAAAACATAATGGTACAGGTGAATTTTGTATGGTTTGAATTTATTTTATATCTGAAAGTTACCCTGGGAAAATGTATTTTAAATCTTGTTGATTCGTCACGTATACGATCAGCTACTGCAAGGAATAGCTCACTCTGGGGGTGAAAGTACAAGGATTGTCGCGGAGAAGGTGCGATCGGCGTACGCATTAATTACTTATGAAATCTTCCGCACAGAAGATGAAACGTCTAAATGATATCCGTCGGTCGAGTTTTGATTTCATCCCTAAAACGTAAAATTCTGGACTTGTACGACATAATCTGACTTTCAAACGTTGTGTTGCGGTTTTCTGTCCCGGTTTCTCTTCATCGTTACGTCAGTGTTCTTTTGGCAAAAGTGCACCCACACCACTCCACGCCATACATAAATTCTGCCAGTCACATTTCCCCAATATGAAATTTGTTAAAAGTAAAATTTCAATTTTAATTTTACTTCATTAAAGTTTGGCGGAGGTGGGGTTCGAACTCACGGCGGCGGACTGCTTTGGACACACTATGAACCCATCAGCGCCTTAGACCACTCGGCTACTTGTCTTGTTGGAATTAATTTGAAACTTATTCGAAGATATAATCGCAACTTCAACATAGGCCTACCACGTGACAAGCAAAGGAAGACAACGTACCATATTTTGGAATTTTATTTCAAATAAAAACATTTATGTGTATTATTAGCGCTCAATTGTTGTTAACTGCGTGTTTTATACCAAAAAAAAATCAATGATAAGCCTGATAACTGGGCGTCTATATGGACAATACATTATATCGATTTTGACACGTGCTTGTGTCTCAGTACATTTCCATGGTCAGTAAAATACTATAGAGAAAACCTACCATTTTCTTGTATACACGTTCGATGTTTTGATCAAGTATGTGAATATTCGACATTAGACCCAAATTTTTTTCCAGGAAATAAAAGATTAGATTACCTTAAAAACGAAACAGTAATCTTTTGCCGGGTCTAATGTTATTTATACATAGAATTTTCAACGTTTTTTCTATCGTTATTCTTGCTCAATTAAAAAAAATATTTTGGCGTATATAAAATTGAAATAAAATTCTCTGCCTCATAAACGACATCAAATGTGCCACAATTGGGTATCACGAATCGTTATATATGATGTGCAGTTAATATTCATATTTTCTTTTATACAGAGGATGCTTCAGTTTTGACAGGAAAAATATTTTCTTGAAAACCCTCTCACTCGGTTATTTTAAAAGGTAACCACGCTTCCCTAGAATGTGCAATAAATTAGCATTAAAATTTTTCTTATTCTAACAGCAAGCGTTTCTAGAATGTATTATGGCGAAATGTGGTGTAAAGTGCACCGTAGAAGTTTTTGTATAAGAGTATTAGTCTATATATATATTTTTAATGTAGGGGTCCAATGAGGCATAGCCACATCTACGTTTTACAAAGATAAAACAAAATGTAGGCCTACGTAAGTAACTGAAATTCTTTGACATGACCGTGGTATATATACATTCGTTTGCAGATCCCAAATCCATTAAGCAAATCAAGATCAAATATCAGAGTAGACTGAGTAGAGGATAATTTGGACAGCAATCTAAGTGCACTGTAAAATATTACCGTTATTTTACGGCACTTTACCGTAAATTTTACGGTTATTTACCCTACAGTTGTATTACTATTTCACTGAAAATAGGCATGTTAGTACCGTTAGACTGTATTTGTTTATTTGTGTGTGTGTAAAGTGTTGGATCTTCCATTTAAAAAAAAAAAATAGCCGTATTGACCTGACAGATTTTGTTTAAATGCTATTTCAGCTTATTTCGTATATAAATGTGCAGTGTATAGTTACAGCAACAACTGTAATTTTAACGGTAGAATGTTGGCAACCCATTTGCCAGGTATTTTACCGTAAAATGTACATGCTTTCTACAGTATTTTATACAGGATTATGGGCATTCTACCGATATTTTTACGGCAATATACCGTAGATATGCTAATTATACGGTGAAATGCTTGTATAAGCGTTGTTTTTACGGTAGAA
Organism: Amphiura filiformis; assembly: GCF_039555335.1. NCBI lineage: Eukaryota > Metazoa > Echinodermata > Ophiuroidea > Amphilepidida > Amphiuridae > Amphiura > Amphiura filiformis. Next base: position 48,920,971 of record NC_092644.1, on the reverse strand, counting down.
TACTGGCAACTTAGTTGCCGGGTATTCTACCGTAAAAAAATACGGTTAAATTTTTACAGTGTGCGTTTATATTTTACAAGGGCGTGGTGCGTAAAACATGCACTGATCAAGAATATCGATCAAGGTGATCCAATCCTGTGCGGAGTTACAAACAATCAAGTTTCCGGATCAAGATCTTTTAAGGTCCATTTTAGACACAGAACCATGCGTCCCATGCGGCACAAGGATTGAGGTGGTGGAGGGGGAGGCATTTTCATATTTTGACTGAGGCAAAGCCCAAGATGGGGGGAATTGCCCACCCCACACCACCCTCACCACTTTTGGGTGCACCCACTGGCCCCGATAACATCAAATCGTACGATCATACACTGAGACCTAAGATCACAACGATTAGATTAAATCTGCCTGCAGAAATTTGTTACAAAAGCCTGGGGAATACCTTTAGAAGATATAGAAATTATCTGGGCTAATGACACTGATCTTATAGTGAGTAATAAGGCAATCCTTATCAGCATACCATCAACTTATAAGGAACATATAGATTTGAGTGAAATCACATTAGAGACCTCAAAGTTACCTTCACGTCATGAAAATTGTGCATATAATTTTTGGTGTTATATTTTCCGGCGGATGTATAAATCGGTTTTAGGTCGTGTGTAACACCTACGTGATATTAAAAAATTGCTCGCTGTTTATGGAACAAAATATACCTAAACGAAGTTCTTTCTAAAAAAAATTAGGGATTAACGAATCACTAGACAAAAATGTTATTTTGCAGCTGATATGTATACAATGTTTTCACCCATATTCCAATTATGGTATTTTAAATTTTAGATTATGCATTTTTTATAGAATCATTATTACCAAGCGCGTTGCGTCGTCTGCAGCACGATAAGAGGGTTATAAATTTGTTAATAAAATCATCCCATAATGTTGACAATGTAAAAGTGTGAGTTCCTTTTAAACATGACTTACTTATTTTTTTAATTTCATTTTCCATTACATTTTATGATACATATTGCACATACTAAGTACTGTGATGATAAACACCGCAAATGAGGCATGTATCTTACATTAGTTGGGAAAGTCAGTGAATATGATTAAACGAGGTTACAATAACATGGTTCATTCACATGTAACTTCCTCATGATGATCATGATCACTGCATTAGAGAATGAATTTGGAGAAAACCTTCTCATAATTACAAACATTCGCTGAGCAGCAAGACCTTCCCTCTAAGCTTTTAATCCGATAAGCTGATTATCTATTTGTTTTCATGAATTGGAAGACATTCTTTGATGTATTACTGAGCTCAATCATCTGAAATTACTGGAGCGTGAGCCACCCAGGCTGGTGGCTCAGCATAGTATTTTATTAACAGAAGGTTTTCTCCAAATTCATTTCCTAATGGTACTTCGCCGTCAAAAATTTATAATGACTCTCAATACCATTTTTCGTATCAAGAAGCAATTGACCATTTCAGTAAACTGAAAGTTTAAATTTCCAAGGTCAATGAACTTACTGTTCAGATTTCACACCACCAAATAAATTATATTATATAATTTCAATTCTCTAAAAAAACCCAACTTATTAACGCCTAAAAGTAAGCATGAATGAACAAAAAATTGCATTATTTAGACTAAATTTGGATTGGTCATGATTAGTAATGTTAAATACTACAAGTGTACCACAGATGGGAGTGGTCGAGTAATTTTTAATGATTGCAGCCTTTTTCTTCTGTTTTCTTCATAAATTAGAAACACTGACATGATTTTGCATGTAAATTCGGTAATTCCCGGACATCGTAGACTTTGAGGACCACTTGTAAAAAATAGTGACTAACGGTCAACGGCCCCAGCTAGAGTGATCAGACAAGCGCTGATTCCAACCATCATATCTGTCACTAAAAACTGAGTCGCTCCTGTGAAGAAAAAATTACGTTTTATTAAGGCAAATTGAACACTTATCTCTATGTGACTCTGATTTCAAGTGGTGGTGTGAGATCGGCATTAACTTGTTGTAACCCGTACGACGGGGAACTGATGCTGGCTGCGATGGTCTATTGGGGAATGTCTATGACGTGCGCTCCTAAGTTGCAAAGTGCCATGGGCTAATTATTATCACTTCGTTACGCGGATTTCAATAGAGAGATTGGGATTTCCAAACGTAGCATCGAACGTACGTGGAATCTATTCAAAACCTCGTCACAGGAGAATGGTTTTGAATCATTAGAGAATGAATTTAGAGAAACCCTTCTGATAATTACAAACACTCGCTGAGCAGCAAGACCTTCCCTCTAAGCTTTTAATCCGATAAGCTGATTATCTATTTGCTTTCATGAATTGGAAGACATTCTTTGATGTATTACCTGAGACTAGGTATTCAAAAAATGAGCTCAATCATCTGAAATTACTGGAGCGTGAGCCACCCAGGCTGGTGGCTCAGCATAGTATACTAAATATTTACTGCTCATGGCGGTCTCGGGAAAATAGTAGGCTCACGGTCTCCAGTTCACCTCGGGGACAATAGATTCCACCAGATCCCGAATTAAGAGCAGTAAATATTTGTTTTATATCCTTCATTAATATATTCTTTGTTCATTAATTGGTTAAAATATTGTCAGTATTTTGCCGTCAATATATACTAATCCTGATGTAACTCAGATTATGGCATGAAACCGCCGTATTTTAGTTGCTAAGACATCATGACTTGCGACACATTAATACCCCAGAACCCGATCCCGCGTATGTGGCGAGTTGCACGGACCACTAGGAACTGCGACGCGGATATGATGTCATACGCGCTCAGAGGAGATAGTAAAACTATTTCCCGGGAGATAGTACTTTGAATAGTACCTCGTTCCCTCATCAATCGGCTTTTTGACTGTTTTGTAAAATAGCAAAACTATTTTTGGTCACATGATACTCGTTTAACCAATTAACGAACGAGAATATATTAATGAAGGATATATTATATCCCTCATTAATATATTCTAGTTCATTAATTGGTTAAACGAGTATCATGTGACCAAAAATAGTTTTGCTATTTTGCAAACTTGTTAACAAGCCGATTGATGAGGGAACGGGGTACTATTCAAAGTACTATCTCCCGGGGAAATAGTTTTACTATCTCCCTCTGAGCGCGTCCCGTAGCGCGTATGACCTCATAACCGCGTCGCAGTTCCTAGTGGTCAATGCAACTCGCCACATACGCGGGATATCAGTACCGGCTCCGGGGTATTAATGTGTAGCAATTCGTTTTGTCTTGCGAAGCACACAATTAAGCAGCACAGACATGACAGAAGTGCAGCTAAAATACGGCGGTTTAATGGCATAATCTGAGTTACATCAGGATCAGTATCTTAATATTGATGGTGAAATAACAGGGAACATGTTAACATGGTTACTCGTTTCACGGCGGTATTGTAGAGGTTGTCACACATTTTCACGGTAAGCTTTAGCCACTCAACTGTGTGCGTGCTTTGTGCATTCAATCAAAGCAAAGCAAGGCCGGCGTAGCCTTGACTAGGCCTAGCCTACATTTATGCCTAGGCCTATGCCTTGTGTTTAATGAACAAAGAATATATTAATGAAGGATATAAAACAAATATTTACTGCTCTAAATTCAGGATCTGGTGAATCTGGTCCCCTCGGTGAACTGGAGACAGCGAGCCTACTATTTTACTATAGTAGGCCCATGGTCTCCAGTTCACCTCGGGGACCAATAGATTCCACCAGATCCCTCATGAGCAGTAAATATTTGTATAATATTTTTTTAACAGAAGGTTTTCTCCAAATTCATTTCATTATTCCACGTAGGCCTACGTTCGATAGGCCTATGTACATTTGGAAATCGCATGTCAACGCATTAACGTGAAAACGTGCACATAGTAATACATTTGGCATGTTTTCTGTTGCTTGGTGTCTAATGGCAGTTATACCCCACACCCCACCCCACCCACACAACACACACAATGCCTTCTGCAAAAGAAAAGGAAAACGTTGTTCAGTGCACCAGTTCAAGGGTTATCTAAAACGTTTACATTTATGTGGTTTCTTCGTACAACGGTAACTTTATCTTCAAATCTCTATGTTATTTTCTTATGCAATCGTTTGTTTATTTCATTAATTAGTTGTCTATTTACTAAATTTGTCCCTCAGAAAAGATATCATTGAGATTAGATTTCGTTGATTGTATTTCAATATCATACGATGTGGGTGTTTTGTAGCAGTGGCACCGAAACTCCAGGAAAGTGAGTATCGCTTAATGAAAGACTACACAACAAGGTAACCCATCTGAACAAACTTATTCCATCTAAAATTTCCAAGTTTGACCACATTAGAAAGGTCAGTCTATGACGCCACTTAAGAAACCCAGATTATGTATCTGTTATTAGATACCAAAATATCCAGTGCTAATTGTTACATAGAGAAAACCAATCCTTAAGCACACGACGCTAAACAACAACCTGAACAACAGCCTGTGATTTCTGCTGAAAGGACCAACGCGGGAGTGTCCCATCTTTGTGTTCACAACAAAGAGTCCATTATATTACAGGTGGTAAAACAGTGGAAAAGGTGGGGGATGTGCGACAAGTATATTTAGGGTGCATTTTCAAGCCTTTTTGGTATTTAGGTCGCAGTTTTCAGAAACGTGGCTCAGTGATGGAGTGACCGGTTTTTGTTAATTCCAAAAAAAAATCTGGAAGATTTTTTATTGTTTTTAGCGAAACTTCACATAATATTTGCTTGACAAAACCAGTAATCATGCTAAAATTTCGTCCATCACATCGAAACCAGTGGCGTACCGTGGCCGCCCTTCCCCGGGGGGCTGAAGAAAAGCCAATTTTGCCGCCCCTTCCTCAACAGCCCGAAAAGGTTGCCCCAATTTTTTTACGGTCGTTTGAAAAAGTGAAGAGCAAAAAAAAAAAGGATTTAGGCCTACAGGCGCTACCGCCCCAAAAGCAACACATTTTGATGTATAGTACAATTTTTCACATTTCCGCCCTTTTTCTTTACTAATTCTTTTTGCCGCCCTTCTTCTTTCGCCGCCCTCTTTTCCCGCCCTTCTTCTTCCCGCCGCCCCTTCGATTTTGCTTTGACCCCGGGGGGCTGGCGCCCCCAAAGCCCCCCCCCCCTAAAAAAATACGCGCATAGAAACACTTCAATAGATCTGAACATCTGATCCACTTTCCCGTGAAAATGGTTTTCGGTTGTGTGTAGTCTCTTTTCCAGTTTACGAGGTACCGTATAAGCCTTTTTATTTATCAATTTGGCCCCTTCCAAAGTACACGGACCCTTGCCTTTTATCTCAAACATGATCATAAACAAGGACGCTGTTCTGTAACCCCAATATATCTGTACATTTACACAATGACGTTTGATTGTGTTGGCTCATGCCCTACACATTTTGAGCTTTGATTGTTCAATGGAGGGTAACGAACTGCGCCATTGGGATTGAGACCAATCTCATAGTGATGAGATATGAGTGATTATGTGAACAATGCGTCTAATTAATTTCGCGAGAGAACCCTGTCCTACATTGTGTGATAAGGATTCATTTGCCGATCGGCTATATAATTTACTTAAGCAAATTCAACTTTGAAAAAACGACGTCTTTGAATGGGAGGGTACAAAGAACTGTGTTGTCAGTTACATTTTTGAACTTCTGTACACTTATGTAAATGAATGAATTAGTTGAACTGCTGGTGGAGTTCACAAGTTCTATAATACTTTATTTAATTTCTGTGAAACTCGGCAAATGTGTATATTGCCTGTGTCTATTTACATGCATGTTACTAGCATAATGCAAATGAAATTCCTGATAATTTGATAAAACCGCTATGTCACCCAATTGGCCAATTGGCCACCCTCTTCTCAAATTCACTTCAGAATGCACAAAAAAACCCACTGTTTTATTAAGTTAACAAAATCTGAATCTTTCATCAAAAGTAAAGTATGATTTAACAATAATTTTGTGAGTGAACATCCTGGGTGAACATAAATACACACAATCAGTATAGAATTCTTGCCCGGCCTTCTTGTTGTAGATTACAATGTTCTGATGTATATTCTGATTCACTTGTTCTGCGAAAATCACTGTTCAGCGGAGTCCATTGAAGATTTTTTATATCCTTTGCATATAAAATCATCGCACAGATGACAATCTCCAGAATGGTGTTCTTTTCACCTATCACACAATTTCTAATGGAAAACAGACCTGCCTTGAATACAGTTCCCCTATTTCCACTAACATTGACATACGTCAAGTGTTGTTTCATAAACCAGACTTCAGCAAATCGACAAAAGAATATATTCCTTTCTTGGAAGAGGTACACACTTTGGCGTATCTTCTCCGCTATTACTGTATAGTAGTACTTTCGCAATTACCGTTCTTTTAAGGCATATGAACTGTAAGCACATAACTAGCACACAACAACACAGTAATAATCTCTGTCAAATAAAAATCATGTACATTTTCTTATACTAAACACCAAAATGTCCCAGTATATTAATAGCCGATTACTTCATTTACATCTTCACAACATAATGTAATCTGAGAATCCCAAGCCTAATTATAAACATTATCCTTTCACATTGCAACACTTCATGGGGTAATTCTAAAATGATGTCATATCCATTTTACATTCTCGGGGATTCCCCGTCCATAAATAGTCTTGACTTTGTTTACTGTGATTACATGGCAAAGGGGATTCCCAACTTTTTTTATTTGATTCTCAAATTTCAAGAAGTAGCTTTAAATGGTAAACAAAAGTAAATGATCAAATTAAATTACTCGGGGCACATCTCAAGTGTCAAAGCAAAAATATGTTTACAGCCTGTCTCCAAAAAAATTGTGCAAGTGAAAAGCGCCCTCTTTTTTTATTTTTGAGACAGGCTGTATATTCTAAAACCGTTGGGGCATGACAAAGTATCCCAATGTAAGTACGTATTTTGTTTCAACTGCTAACCATCTACTTCGAACTGGCTCTCAAGCTTGTAGTTTCGTCAGCCTCGTACGTCACATGTCGCGTGTCCTATACCGCTTGCAATTTACCCATTAGGAAATGAATTTGGAGAAAAGCTTCTGACAATAAAATACTATGCTGAGCCATCAGCCTGGGTGGATCACGCTCCAGTAATTTCAGATGATTGAGCTCAGTAATACATCAAAGAATGTCTTTCAATTCATGAAAACAAATAGATAATCAGCTTATCGGATTAAAAGCTTAGAGGGAAGGTCTTGCTGCTCAGCGAGTGCTTGTAATTATCAGAAGGTTTTCTCCAAATTCATTCTCTAACAAAGTCTGTTCGTGTACTTGGCTTGTAAACAAGGAACTTGTTAAAGATGCGCTGTGAGGAAATCTTGGATTAAAGTATAAACCATGGACTATTAATGAACTTTGTAAATTAGTTTAACACTAGGATTGCAAACATGCTCATCTGTCACGACAGAGTTCTTTAAACCCATGTGTTTGCACATTCATTGAATGACCTTTGACAGTATTGCGTACAAAAGCTCATTCTTCCCAATTTTATGTCACAATGGTATGAAATAGGTACATGAGGGATATTGAACTAAGCCGCTGAAGATGAGAGTTTCCTGGCTCATCAGTGTATGATGACACGACATCCATTGCTTTGTTTCCCCTGAGAGGATGTTTGTATAAGATCCTCATAAGCACGAAATCAAGACGTGATGAAAAATTGGTAGGCACTATCAATTTTGTAAGTGAAAATGTGCAAAGTAGATATGGAAAAGAATGTATAATTATTCCAGGAAAAATCACTGACGCGGCATGATTATGACAGAATTGGGAAGGAAATAGGAAGATAACGCATCATTAGGATCATTATCCTTCCTCCTCAATCCTCATAAGAACTTGCAAAATAAAATCATATAGACGAATCTCATGAGCCAAGTCATGTTCAGGATTTGGTCGGCCATTATTGGGTCCCCGCGGCACCAAAGTGGTGTTGTGACTGCCCAATTGGGTGAATTAAAGCCGCTTAAAAATCGATGTTATATTGTATTGTGTTGCAAACTTTCATCATTCTTTTGTCTACGTGTAGCACGGGTGATGGAATGCAGTTTTCCCGCCAAGGCCGCATCATTTCACATTTTGGGTGTATTGTAGCCGACGGGGACCCAGTCAATGGCTGCCAGTGAGGTGTAGGAATGCGTGAAATGGGATTCGTCTAAAATCACGATATATCATGCGCGAAGCGGCATTGTTACCCCATCTTTGCATCTTTACAGCCACATACAAAATATTACTAGCATTCCAACTATCTGTCAATTCAGAATTATTATTAAAGATGATCTTCATCCATGGCGCTGTCTTTTTTAAAGACCGTTAGCTGTTGCATATATCTTGAATTTCGGGATCTATGGTGTTTGGAAGATTTTATGATAGGGTCCGGGGATAGGGTGCACAATATTTTCGTGTTGTTTATGCTCTTGTAATTTCGTACATGTATTCATTACCATAGCGGTTATATCCAAAGAACCGAATAGCTTATTTCCAAACCGTGTTAAGTCCACAGCCACATGTGTCTCAGTTACTTGTGTGATACAATCACAGTTACTTTGACAAGTTTGACATTAGCAACAATGAGTTGTACCATCAACAAGCCATTATTTACCACAACAATGCTGCATAACAATATGCAGACTACTTTTCTCTTTTAGGAAACAAAGGCCTCACACAGTATTGTTACTGTTTAGCCATCCACTGTTTGCTTTATAATGGTGCATCCAACTGAAATCATAATACCTATAGCATTACAACCCGCAATTTGCAATATCGCACAGGTAAACCAGAAACATGGGATTATGGACTTGAAGCAACCAGAATGGGTACTTCCTTAAATACAAGCTACTGTTTTGTTTGAAAAACATTTACCATATACATCATGGCTTTCGCTGTATGGGCATACAAGAATGAAGACGTCCTGATACCTGTATTTTTGAATATTAGTAAGTTATTGTTTTTCTTTCTCATCATGTTGGGTGGACTCCAAGGCCTAGCGCGATAAGTGCATACGGAAAGAGAGAGGAAACGTAAAATTTACCTGATGAACACTTTTATCCTACCACCTATACTGGCATATTCCTGGGGCGGCATGACTGGCACGCTCATCGATCGTCTCCATGCAGTAACTTAGTAAAAAGGGAAGTATACCGTACTTTTTTTTACTTTGCTTTCACGGTTACTTCAATGATTTTGACGTTGATTTTAGTTCCTTTCAATGATTTTGACGTTGCTTTCAGGTACTTTAAATGATTTTGACGTTGCTTTCCATTACATTCAATGATTTTGACGTTGCTTTCAGTTCATTTAGCCGTTGCTTTCAATTACTTTTAAGTAACTGAAAGCAACGTTATGGAATAAGTATAAATGTAATTGACACGTCAGCTGTCTCGTTATTAGACAAATTTGGTCCCGGAATTCAACTGGTAAAGTACTACTAGAGCATTAGGAATCAGGATAATCAGATCACTGGTATCTGATTAATCATGAATCCTAGAACATGTAGAAGAGGAACAGCTACAGGCACCTTCAAGTTACTACATGTACTAGTCATGAAATGTTTATATTCAATTCATGAACTTTCGTATAGAAGACCATCTTTCAACCGAAGTACGGTATACTTCCCTTTTTAAACATACAAAGTTACTGCATTGAGACGATCGATGAGCGTGCCAGTCATGCCGCCCCAGGAATGTGCCAGTATAGGTGGTAGGATAAAAGTGTTCATCAGGTAAATTTTACGTTTCCTCTCACTTTCCCTTGATATTTTAAAGTCTTTATTTATGTAACCCGAATAAGTCATTCATAACATTGTAGCACTTTGAAAACTTAAGAAGGGGAAAGAGACTGCAATGTTGGGTGGAAATAAGCGTAATGTTTTGTCATAGATTACTTGTTTATTCATGGGCGGAGACCTGAACATTTATTGTATATTTGAAATCTCTGAAGAGGTTGGTCGTCATATTTGACCCATTTTGGAATATAAGTCATCGCCCGCCCACTTCAAAATTCATAAAGAAGATTATTTTAGGCTTTGATCTGTCTGCTTATTCGTCTTGTTACTATTCTTCATTTTTTCGTGTTTTTTCTGTTTTGTTTTAGTTTATTTGTTTGTTTGTTTGGTGTTTTTTTCTTCTTCTTTCTTTTAAGGTGGTACTACACCCCCTGGTGGCTAATTTTGCATTTTTCTCAAAACATAACTACATACCATGCATACTGTGAAAAAAGCTATGTATATTATAGGGGCAAGGAAGCCAATTACTTCACTAAATTTCAGTGATTCAAGACAAGTGGTTCATTATAATTAAGAAATGAGGTACATTCTAGCGGTACCTCTTTTCTTATCATAAATAACGTACCGCTTGTCTTCCAGTGTAGTAATTGAATTCCTTGCCCCAATACATAACTTTTGTTACCGGTGCAGTGTGATATTATTTTTTGAGAAAAATGCAAAAATAGTCACAAATTTATCAAGAGGTGTAGTACCACCTTAAGTGGGTCATTGTACTTGCAATTGCATAATTAACTAGAGCGGTTCTCGGGCTTCGCGGTTCTCGGGCTTCGCGGTTCTCTGCTTTGGTGGTTTGTTTTGGTACTGAATGGTACATGTGTTTGGGTGATCATTGATGGTGTTTGTGATTGATTGGTTTAGGTTGGGTGATGTATGTTTTGTTTCTGTTCAGAACCTTGTGGGGATTTGGCGAGTCGATGGGTCACAGTGTCTTCGACCCTATATCTTCATGGCAGGAATCGCCATGGTAGGTTAAATCCACAGCCACGATTAGCCATTTGGTTCAAACCTTTAAAGCTCTTTTAAACTAATAATTAGTCGAGGGACATAACTAAGGCTACTCACAATAGCCGGGTAATCGATCTTGGTTGTGCGTGATTAAGCTTGTATACCCCATTGAGGTCAATGGTCATCGACTTTTATACTGCCTACAGTGAGTGCAGCTGTACTACACGCTGCACGCTGTAGTCCATAACAGGACCAACGCAATATAAAATGGTCAAATTTTGAGTTCAAAGCGCACGGCCAATTTTCAAAGCGCATTCTAGCGACTATCATATCTGTTCAACACGTATTTCCAAGTTTATGAGACCAAATCTGGTTTCTTGAGAAAAAAATCATGACGGGAGATATTCATCATTTTCTAACCCGGTATCAGAAGATTTTCGTCCGATATCAAAATCGTGCATAGCAATTCACGTGTATCGATCCCGTGTATTCATTTTAGTGTCCCTTCTGCACCAAATAATTATTAGCCAGGCGGTGTCGGTGTGTGGGTGGGGGTAATTAGTTAAATGTTTGTAAGAAGGGAAAGTGAGAGGTTAGAGAGTTAAAATGAGGTAGACGGTAGAGGTTTGTAAAGGTTGAAGGGAAAACATAGGAGCATGGACACTTGGCCTGGTGAAATAGTTGTTGAATAGAAGTTGAATGTATAATGTTTGTTGATGAATGAGACCGATTTGACCGAATTAATTACACGTCTGTCTGCAGTGGATACTTTGAAGGGAAGTGACGGCCCGGGTTGCCAAAAGATTTCAGCCCGAATTGCGGGTCAAATAATTGAAAAGTCGCCCAATTTTTCTCTTTACCATTGGTTTCTATGGGACATGAAATGATCGGAAGTCGCGGGAGCCAATGTTGAAAAGTCGCCCAATTTTTTCTTAACCATTGGTTTCTATGGGACAGGAAATTGTCAAAAGTCGCGGGGAACATCTTCAAAAGTCGCCCAATTGGGCTACCAAATCGCGGGTTTGGCAATCCTCACTCACTGACGGGCGCATGTGACGCTTTCTTTGGCGTGGTGTAAACAAAAACATGGAATATAGCATAGGCGTGCGCAACATCATTTAAATTAATTATTATTTACCGATACAACATTGTAGGCGTTTCAATGTACAAAAACTTGTGTCATAGCGTTACGTAATCGCTATCATCATCATCAATTCGCTCAACACGATGAGTCATTCATCAAGTCAAGTACCAATTTCCTTGATGTGTTTATTTACAGGTTTGGGCAAAATCGATTTTTCTTTTATAATATCCCGTGGACGGCAATGCACAAAACGTACTACGCCATAATATAAATAAGGCTAAATAAAAATAAAATGATGTTTCCGGTAACATGCTCTGAAAAAATTGGGACGGAAGGAAGGAAAAAAATATTATTTACACATACTGAAATTTCGACCCAATTTAACACTTGAAGGCTAGCCAATAGAAAAACAGTATGACTCAGGGTCTCAATCGCAAAAGCTCTTCTCATACTACACAAGTGTGTCGTACTGTCCAATATCATTTACCTACTCTCTGTCATTCACTGTTCTTGTCTATATATAAAAGCTTTTTCTGTTTGTGCAATTATAGAAAACTGCTACATACAATTTGGAAATTTATGCAATACAAAACACTAAACAGATAAAATAATATTTTGAAATGACCATAATTAGGGGTAGAAAAAAGTAAGGAGTCCAAACTCCAAATGGACCCTCTTATCTTAAATCCAAAAATAGGGGTCCATAACCAAACTTTTGGGATCCAAAAATAGTCAAATATAATATTAACTTGTAAACAGTTAATGACTTGAACGTGAAATCAATAAGTGTAAATCAAACCAATTTTTTAAGTTTACCTGACTTGGGGATCAAATCTCGACAGAGGTTTCTTGCCAATACAACATTTTACTAATTTGACCTCAGATGACCCCTGGTGACCCCCAAATGACCTTACCAAAATATGGCTCTAAATGGTGACTGTATCCACCAAGTTTCATGCCCATATGACAGTTTTTACTAATATGACCTCTGGTGACCCCAAAATGACCTTCAAAAAATTTGGCTCTAAATGTTGACTGTACTAACCATGTTTCATGCCCATATGACAGTTTTAACTAATTTGACCTCAGATGATCTCTGGTGACCCCAAATGACCTTCAAAAAATTTGGCTCTAAATGTAGACTGTATTAACCAAGTTTCATGCCCATATGACAGTTTTAACGAATTTGACCTCAGATGACCTCTGGTGACCCCAAATGATCTTCAAAAAATTTGGCTCAAATGTAAACTGTATACCAAGTTTCATGTCCATATGACATTTTTAACTAATTTGACCTCGGATGACATATGGTGACCCCGAAATGACCTTAAAAAATTTGGCTCTAAATGTTCACTGTATTAACCAAGTTTCATGCCCATATAACAGTTTTAACTAATTTGACCTCAAATGACCTCTGGTGACCCGAAATGACCTTAAAAGAATTGGCTCTAAATGTTGACTGTACTAACCAAGTTTCATGTCCATATGACAGTTTTAACTAATTTGACCTCAGATGACCTCTGGTGACCTCAAAATTACCTTCAACAAATTTGGCTCTAAATGTTGACTGTATTAACTAAGTTTCATGCCCATATGACAGTTTAACCTAATTGACCTCAGATGACCTCTGTTGACCCCAAAATGACCTTCAAAAAATGTGGCTCTAAATGTTGACTGTATTAACCAAGTTTCATGCCCATATGACAGTTTAACCTAATTTGACCTCAGATGACCTCTGTTGACCCCGAAATGACCTTCAAAAAATTTGGCTCTAAATGTTGACTGTATTAACCAAGTTTCATGCCCATATGACAGTTTTAACTAATTTGACCTCAGATGACCTCTGGTGACCCCAAATGACCTTCAAAAATTTGGCTCTAAATGTTGACTGTACTAACCAATTGTCATGCCCATATGACAGTTTTTACTAATTTGACCTTTGGTGACCCCAGAAATTACCCTCCACAAATTTGGCTCTAAATATTGAATCTACCCTATCAAGTTTCATGCCCATATGATAGTTTTTACTAATTTGACCTCAGATGACCCCTGGATGACCTTGACCCATTAACCAATACAAACTTGTTCTGTCTCGGGTCATGATGAACCCACCCACCAAAAAGTTTGGGTCAAATAATAATTGCCCTTGTAAAACAAACTGGGACATCCCCATACCCCCCATTTAACATGTGCTTAATATCTGTATCATCCAAGTATCCTCATCTTCAATGCAACGTTCACTATTTATCGCTATGGAATTATATTTACATGTTGAAAAAGGTAGGCCTAGGGTTGAGTTTCTTGACGGGATAATATGCAGGCCTGGGCGAGCGGCATGAGAAAATAAATGTTGGTTAATCCTGAAATCTGCCAGGTTAGTTATTCTAATTTTTATTATATCGGTGCTGACAAAATGCACAACTTCCTCAACGTTTATAAATTGAAATGAACAGTCTTTTATTCATACTTGATAGGGGTTTATCGTTGAGTGTCTAGGACAAGATTACACAATTTTTCGGCCTACATCATTTTAGCATTTTAACTTTTTATTACTTGCTCTTTTAATACGAGCTTTATGGGAATTAGTTCGACAACAACACCGATTTAATGAGCGTTAGGCCTTTGTCTTATAGTGTTAGGCCTACTATTACCGTTTTATCAAATTTTTTGCGGACACAGACAAAATACCCAGCAAACACAAAACGTTTTCGACATCATTCGCAAAAGGTTATAAAAGGTTGTCAGAAAACGTTTAAATGTCGGGTTATATAAAGGGTATATTAAGAGTATAAAACATTTTCATAACCTTAAAAACATTTTTTGATAATCTACTGCTCAGCAAACAAAATGTTTTACAGAAAACGTTTAAATGTCGGGTTATATAAAGGGTATAAAAACGTTTTAATAACATTCCAAAAACATTCTTGAAAACTTGATACAAAACATTCTAAACAGAATGTTATTTTGGGGTTGAAAAATATTTGCGAAAAAATGTTTGCCCAAAATATTTTCAATAACGTTTTAAAACGTTTTCATGACCTTTATATAACCCGACATTTAAATGTTATTAAAAGGTTTTGAAAAAACATTTTAAGAACATTTCTGTGTTTGCTGGGTTCAAACATTTTAACATAATGTTATTTAAGTATTGACACAATATTTGGCAAAAATGTTTGTAAAAATAGTTTACAATAACATTTTTTGAAAACATTGAAAAATATTGTGGTATTGTGTTTTCATACAAAACGTTTTAAAACGTTATCATGACCTTTATATAACCCGACATTTTAATGTTATTAAAACGTTTTTAGCTAAACCAAAAGCCAAAATATAACTTATTTAAAACGTTTTAAAACGTTTTTGTGTTTGCTGGTAGTTCAATAGTTTTTCAATAGTTGTAGGCCTACTTAATATTACGAGTCCTGCTGCACGCTGTTTTCATAAATAAAATAGTTGTGCATAGGCCTAGGCCTATATCGCGATAAATATTATCTATCAATTCAACTGTATTTCTTTAATCATTGAATGGCAGAAAGTCGGGGGAAAATAAAATAATGTGATTTCCAACAACTTCATATCAGAATTTCGACACGGACGACTCTTGAAAAATTTTATTTTTTCCAAAAGTGGCATAAATTATTTTTTTTGCGGCACCAAAAAAGAGGGCGGGCGGGTTACCGGAAACCGAATTTTATTTTTAGTAGGCCTAACAAGATGAGTCATAGGGCCTACATCATTTGGTATCACATTGATACAACCTGATTGGTCCCCATATTTTACTGCTAGAAAGCCGATTGGTCAAAAAGCCACTTGAACATTTGCCCACACATTGATCAGCCACTTTGACCTTTTTATCACGACTTGATCACGCGCCACGATTAGTGACAAGTAGGTCTAGGGATTTTACGATTTCAATATTACATTCGCATGGACGGTCATTTTTTTTGCGGGGTCGCTAGGATTCTAGCGAGTAGATTTCTTGCAATATTTGGCTTATTTACCATCCAATTTATATGCTACAATGTACCTGTATATCATTAGCATATCAAGCGCGGCCCAACAAAAATAGTTTTTTGAGGTTTCTGATCGTCACGCTGAAACACTTTTAAGGACACAATTTCCTCCGTTTTCCCAGCCATTTTGTTTACTCGTTGTTAACGACGTAACTGATTAGTCTCGACCCCAGAGTGCAACGTGGCTGTATCGCGAACATGACTTGAAGACAGAAACCGGCTGTAAAAGAGGTGGGTCATCTCGCGAGATCTTGTGACTTGCATTGTTTCATCTCGTAAGGTCGATGGCTCAAAAATTATCTTTGAAGTATCACAAATTCCAAGTGTAAGGTACTTGGATACATTAAACAGGATAATTATGATTTAGAAATCAGATATGTGAGTACCAATTTTATATAAATTGACTCAATTGCAAAAAAATGTTGCTACGTTTGTATAGATCCCAATGACACACACAGTGGCATAAGCCAGTCTCTGTGTACAAACGGCGTACACGAGACTGGCAAGTCTATACCACATCGTTACGACTCTAAAAGCGACCGAGTCAATGGGGGATATACTATCATGACTATTGGGCAACTTCCACTTGATTGGCCCTCAGCCAGTCTGAGATAGAAGTATAAATTCGTAACCAATGGCAACGGTAGGCAAAACCGGCTATGCACGACTATGTGCACGACTATATGGACCAACCTCTGGTTGGATCGCACAGAATACAGAGTTGCCAATGCAGATTAATAAGGTATAATATTGGGTGACTTTGTGAACGTCCAACTAAATTAGTACAATTCTGAATACTTCGTTATTCTTTTTGTAGATGTCGACTACCATTCAAATTTAATAGGTTTCATCATTAGCACACACTTGACATATCCTGAAAGTGTCACTGAAAAAAATACTTCGTTTGTCTGCTTTTTTGTATACAAGAAACACATGAGACATCTGTTTGTGTGGACTTTGTGCAAGGAGCCCAAATCCCCACAATTAACATTATCAATGGATATAATGTCAGCAAAGTTGCCCGTTTTTCCAATGAGACATGGCATTGTAGTCTATAATGTTGTTGCAACATTTGACACATCAAGTAAAATGCGTAAAGACCGAAAGAAGTTCATTTCATTGTTATGTGCAACATAAAGATATTATCAAATTATCGAGAAGCGCAAGTCCGAAGAAAATGAAAGGAACAAAACATATGAATTAAAGAAAATGTATTTTGATCGCGTCACTTTGATGCGGTTTACTCAAAAACAAACTTGAACTCGCGTAACCCAGGACTCAGCCCAATCTAGTTAAATAGTGCTAATTTACTCCGTCTGAGTTAAGGAATTTCGTCCAAAGGTGGATATTTGATTAATTAAACCGGCTCATTTAACTGTTTAATTTTGACTTCGTGGCTTTAGCCAATTCTAATGAGTGAATTGGCTTTGTGGTATTTGTTTTCAAAAACAAACATTTGTGAATTGGTCACGTTGAACAAATTCGCATTATATCTGAGAAAGAAGGTAAAAGGTGTTTCACGGGCAGTCACCCTTGTTGCCATGCATGCATTTATTGCTAAGCGTTCTAAGTTTGACCAATATTTTACTCTAAGACTATATATATTTATTGTGGGTCGTCAAATATGTGATATAGATATTGACAAAAGAGAAAATATCCTGTATGTTTATATTCTGATATTTGCTTTGTTGCTTAAATCGTATAAATAGTAGTTTCCTTCGAAAAACACCATGGCTTACCGTTATATAGGATAAGCATGTGGGTACTGGTTATTCTCCGCAAAATGAAGCGCATGAAATAAGAATTTTTAAAAACATATTTTAATACCCAGGCTAACGATTTCAATGTCTTTTTGAAGCAGAATAATCTTCTGAGAAGATGAGGTAACAATATTTCGTCTTCCGCTTCAAAATACAAGAGATTTATCGCAATTATTTTTGCACCACATTTTGAGAGTTGAAACCCAACCAACTTAATTTTTGATCGCAACAGGTAGATATTTTGGGTGCAAACCATATCATGATATTGCAGCTCAAAATGACTTTATCGAGATACGTTTTGCATAATGATAGAAGCAGTGAATGAATAAAGAGCCCGATATTAAAGAGTCGCCAAGATCAGAGGCCACTTCAAACGATCAAATGAACAATTCTCCCGGACAATTCCAGGTATTGAAAGCGACTGTTATATGTGCAGTACCGCGTGCGGTACTGCACACTTCCGCTCACAGTCCCGCATGCGGAACTGCACCTTCCGTCACGCACTTCCGCATGCGGGACTGCACATCCTGACCTGCATTCCCGCATGCGGTGATGCAGGTCGGGATGTGCACTACCGCATGCGGGACTGCAACATTTCTGGTGCATTTCCGCTAGGGGATGTGCAATATTTTTGGTGTATTTCCGCTAGAGGATGTGCTATATTTTTGGTGTATTTCCGCCAGGGATGTGCAATATTTTTGTTATTTTCCCGCATGGGGATGTGCAATATTTTTGGTGTATTTCCGCGTGGGGAACTGCAATATTTTTGGTGCATTTCCGCCAGGGGATGTGCAATATTTTTGGTGTATTTCCGCAGGGGATTTGCAATATTTTGGGTGTATTTCCGCCAGGGGATGTGCAATATTTTTGGTATTTTCCCGCATGGGGATGTGCAATATTTTTGGTGTATTTCCGCTAGAGGATGTGCTATATTTTTGGTGTATTTCCGCCAGGGGATGTGCAATATTTTTGGTATTTTCCCGCATGGGGATGTGCAATATTTTTGGTGTATTTCCGCGTGGGGAACTGCAATATTTTTGGTGTATTTCCGCCAGGGGCAATATTTTGGGTGTATTTCCGCCAGGGGATAATATTTTGGTATTTTCCCGCATGGGGATGTGCAATATTTTTGGTGTATTTCCGCTAGAGGATGTGCTATATTTTTGGTGTATTTCCGCCAGGGGATGTGCAATATTTTTGGTATTTTCCCGCATGGGGATGTGCAATATTTTTGGTGTATTTCCGCGTGGGGAACTGCAATATTTTGGTGCATTTCCGCCAGGGGATGTGCAATATTTTTGGTGTATTTCCGCCAGGGGATTTGCAATATTTTGGGTGTATTTCCGCCAGGGGATGTGCAATATTTTTGGTATTTTCCCGCATGGGGATGTGCAATATTTTTGGTGTATTTCCGCGCAGTGGGGAACTGCAACATTTTTGGTGTATTTCCGCCAGGGATGTGCAATATTTTTGGTGTTTTTTCCGCATGGGGATGTGCAATATTTTTGGTGTATTTCCGCGTGGGGAACTGCAATATTTTTGGTGCATTTCCGCTAGGGGATGTGCAATATTTTTGGTATATTTTTTGTGTCGAACTTTGTAATAATTATAAGTTAGAAAGGTAATTATTTAGGCCTACTTATAGATCTACTTATAGCTAACGCTAGTCGTCTATTTAATTTGTTTCTTAGTTTACGTGAGATGGCTACGTGTTTTGACATGCAGTAAATATATACATTTTATTATGCTAAATTAAATTACTATCCGTCGTAAATTGATTGATAATCGATCCACTTGAGAAATTCTCCGTTGGAACTTTAATAGAAAGTGGTCACAATGTCAAGTTGAATAGTCATCATTAAAGAGGCGTGTGAAATTGATTTTAATAATTGATTTTCAAAATAAAATTAATTTCATACAATAACTATTAGCTAGGTTTTCTATACTATGCCGACCTTTCGGACAAGACTTTCCAAGACTCTTGTTATGACGCTATTTGCTTTCCATAGCTAATTTAAATATATATCGCTCCGCGGCTCCGTCTCCTCAATTACCCCGGCCTATTATTCGGGGCAGTTGTCAGCCAGCCATAGCCGGAGGATGAACTAAGAATATTTCGCTCATCTATTATATTATTGTGATCACTTTGTTGATGAGAAATTAAAGTTTATTTGTGAAGTTATATTTTGCTCTCCGTTTGTTTCTGTTGAGTCTTCCCCCGTCTCAGATGGAAGATCTACTAGCCATGTATTTGGTTTAATTTCTAGTAATCAGATAACTGGTTGGTGGATCTTCACATCAGTTCTGAGTCATAATAAATGGTGCAGAATCCGATCTTTTCCGGTACCAAGCAAGCTGTGACTGGCTGTCAGCTGCCCCTGGTGGGAAAAACCAACCCCCAGGTAAGTTAATTTGGTATTATTATTTCTAGCAATTTGGATTGATTCATTGTATATATATATTATGTGATATTTTTTGATAGATTAAGTGAAATACGCTTCTAGTGATTTCCCGCCATAGTTGTTTTTTGGCGCGAAGAATTTTGTTGCGTGTTTTCTGCTTTCGGCCATTTTGTGAATAATATTGCAGCGTGATATTCTTGTATTGATACAGTGTATATTAATGTACAAGTAAATGTGATTATGGCTCCTCCTATAATAAGCCACTTAGCCCTAGGCAAGGCCTATTTAGACACAGGTGAAGGTGCGGGAGGTCAAGGCGAAGGTGAAGTTTCAATAGACGATATAATGGCTGAATTACAGAGTATGGACGATAGATTCAAGAGTTTGGAAAAAGATATTCGAGACGCTGAAAGGGTTGAACGAACTCATCGTAATCAATATCAGTCGCCTCATCAAGCACATAACAATGCAAATGGGTCATTCAACTCAGGCCAGTCCAGAAATTTCAGGCCGCCCATTGTATGCTATAGATGTGGACGATATAATCATATGCGTCGTCGTTGTTATGAAAGGTTCCATATTGATGGGCGTCCTTTAAACTGACTGACCCATCTGATACTATTCAAACTGTAGATTCAGAACAAGTTCAGGAAAATTCAGATGGGAAATTAGGTATCTTACCTGAACGATTAAATTGTCAAACTCATGTGAACAATTACTCTCCGTGTGAAGATGTTTGTGATCGGAGTCATACTTTGTATCCAACTGATGAACAGGTAATACATGCACAAACTGTACAGAAATTTATTTCGAATGATTGTAATGTAAACAAGAGCAGTAATTCTCCGTGTAATTCAGCCCAAGTTCCGCGCAATGGAAAATTTGATTCAAATTTTGCCGCGTCTGAATGCGATAGTGATAACGTTGAAACAGATTTTGATGAAGAAGTTTATATTTCTGTCACTATTGGTAGCCAAAACATTGACTGTTTAATTGACACTGGTTGTACAATGAATCTAATCGATCATGAGTACTGGCATTCTTTGGAATTGTCACACCAAATTGTAGTGTCAAAACCGCGATTAACAAAAGCCCGTACCGCTAACAAATCTGTGTTGCAAATCAGTGGTTTTGTTGTTGTTCCGTTGTTTATTGAAGGTTCAAAATTTCTCGTGCCAATGTATATTGCTCGAAATCTTAGTCAGGAAATCATGCTGGGAAAGAGGTTCCTAAAACAGCATAAGGCCAGATTAGATTTTAACACACAGAAATTGCGATTGTTTAAGAAAAGTAATTTGCGTGTAATTGAAAGGCAAGAAATTCCGCCTCATTCACAATCAGTGGTGCGTGCGAGGTTATCGAATAATCTTCCAAAAGGCACAATAGGATTATGTCAGGGAGGACGGAGAGTCACTGCTTTAGGAGTATTGATTGCCAATACAGTATCAAGTGTTCAACCTATTGCTAACAAATCTAGTTGTAGTACTCAATTACTTGTGTTAAACACTAGCAATGAACCAATTGTGTTGTATCCTAGAACAAAACTTGGTACATTTACACTTGTAAATAACAGTGAAATCATTCATTTTACCGATATAGATGACTCTGTAGTAGATGAAGTACCTGTATCATCAGTCCATGTAAAAGCACAGAATTCGCCAGATCCTAAGGTACGTGAAGTTCTTTCTCAGGTCAATTTCAATGATTCTCATTTAACTGAAACCGATTCTGATATGTTATCTGATCTTATATCTGAGTATGTAGACGTTTTTCAAACCAAAGATAGTCCTAGAGGAAGATATACGAAAATTGAGCATGTCATAAGAACTGGTAATCATCCGCCAATCAAATGTCGTCCTTATAGACAACCTCCTCATGTGCAAGCTGAAATACGTAAGCAAGTCAATCAGATGTTAGAAGATGGTTTAATCAGAGAATCCACCAGTAGTTGGAGTTTTCCTGTTGTAATGATTCCTAAACCTGATGGTACACTAAGATTCTGTTGTGATATGAGATTATGTAACCAAATTGTGGAAAAGAATAATTTTCCTCTACCTCACATAGATGATGCATTAGATAGCTTAGGCGCAGGAACACCAAATTATTTTTCCACACTAGATTTAGCGTCAGGTTATTACCAAATTGGACTTGAAGAAAGCTCAAAACAAAAGAGTGCTTTCATTACACAAGATGGTTTGTATGAGTTTAATGTAATGCCAATGGGGTGTACAAATTCTCCAGCCACGTTTCAAAGAGTTATGCAAGAAGTGTTCAGAGGTTTAAATTGGAAATTTGTATTAATATATCTTGATGATGTAATAGTGTTTTCCAATTCTTTTAATGAACATGTAGATCATTTGAGACAAGTATTTCAGAGGTTGAGAGAAGCCAATTTGAAGCTCAAGCCTAAAAAGTGTACTTTTGCTCAAGAACAGGTACGTTATTTAGGACACATTGTAAGTAAAGATGGGATAGCTACTGATCCAGAGAAAACCAAAGTAGTCCAAGAGTATCCAGTTCCAACGAAGGTATCGGAAGTAAGATCATTTCTAGGTTTTGTAGGCTATTATAGGAAGTACATTAGAGATTACAGTAAAATAGCCGCACCTTTAACATATCTCACTCGGAAAGATGTTCAATTTATTTGGTCAAAAGAGTGTGCAGAAGCGTTTGAAATCCTGAAACAAAAGCTAGTAGAACCTCCAATTCTTGCTTACCCTCGTTTTGATGGTACTCAATTTATGTTGCAAACTGACGCCAGTATAAAAGGTCTTGGTTTCATTTTAGCACAGGTACAAGATGGTGAAGAGAAGGTAATTTGTTATGGAGGTAGAGCTTTGCATGATTCCGAAAAGACGTATACAACTACTGAACTTGAAGCTTTGGCTGTAGTTGAAGGATTAAGAAATATTCCCCATACCTTCAACATACTGTAAAGTTCACAATTCAGACTGACCACTGTGCATTGAAATGGTTGTTTGGTCAAAAGCGTACAACAGGTCGCCTCGCAAGATGGGTACTGAAGTTACAATCATATACTTATGAAGTAGTCCATAAAAGAGGATGTAAGAATGGTAATGCAGATGCACTAAGTAGAATACCAACTCAAGTGTCAGAATCTTGTAATTCATGTAACTCATATCATGTTGACTCCCCTACTTCCTCAGAAACAGATTCAAACTGGACAGAATGTGGCTTGGAGACAATGACTGATGATGTTATCAATGACTCTCCTGCGTCAGAGACAAAGCCAGATCCAGAAGTGAATACTGTTCGAAATCTGAGATTTCAGAGGAATAGACGACTGGATGGAGACCAAAAGTATGTAGATATTCAAAAAGTTCCTTCTTTACCAACTGATGTTAATGTGGACCATTTCAAAGATGCTCAATTAGCTGATCCTTTTGCTGGTCCCATGATAAGATTTTTGGATGAAGACATATTGCCTGATAATCAAAGACAAGCACGTGATATTTTATTGCAGTCAGATCAATACTATGTCCATGAAGGTATTTTGTATCATATATGGCACACACCCGCCAAACGTCACATGCCAGAAAGAAATACTGTGCAATTTTATATACCTGTAACCATGATTGATATCATACTTAACAACTGTCATGATAATGTTTTAGCAGCTCATTTTGGTTTTCAGAGAACATATCACAAAATCCGCCAAAGATATTTCTGGAAACGTATGTATAGAGATGTTGACAATTGGGTAAGATCGTGTATATCTTGTGCTCAGAGAAAACACATAGACACAAAGTTAGAGCTCCCATGATGACCATGAAGGTCCCCAGTGCATTTGAACGTGTAAGTGTGGATATCTTGGGTCCTCTACCTATTACAACCAATGGTAATCGGTATGTATTGTGTTTTACAGATCACTGTACCAGATGGCCTATCTTAGTTCCAATTAAGACTATTGATGCAGCCACTGTAGCTAGAGCATTCTTTGATCATATTATATGTCAACATGGTTGTCCGCAATATTTGCTTAGTGATCGAGGTACAAATTTCCTCAGTAAACTGGTGCTTGAAGTGTGTAGAATTATGCGTACATCAAAGTTGAATACAAGTAGTTATCATCCACAGTGTAATGCTATCCAGGAACGTTTTAACTCTGTTATCTTAGATACCTTGTCACACTATGCTAATGAGTATCAGACAAACTGGGATGAGTATATTCCAGCCATTCAATTTGCATATATTTGCTTGAGTTTATATTTCAGAGAATTCGAGTCGTGCTGAATGGATTATGGAGTTCTTCGGTCATTTTCGTGGTATATCATCTGAACAATAGGTGCATTTGGATTTGAACTTGGCACAGAAGAATTTTGTTCCAGTTGGTATGCAATATGTGTGATTCTGAAATGATTGTGAATTTTCGTCAGTACAATATTTGTGATTCCAGAATAAGATTTGATTCAGAAAAAATAATGATACGGGATAATTAACTGTGACCTGATACATGACATTCATTTCATGCAAAGTAGTACGTAAACTTTGCATACGATTTTCATGTAAGCCCGTTATATTCTGAATCAAATATTATCAAGGTATTGGTCTTCAGCGCTGAATGTTTATTTCGTCGTGTGGAATTGTTTCGTCGTGTTCGTCAAGTACTGTGTCTACGGGAGGAACTGCGTCTTATTTCACAATGTTGGTGCATTGAAAACTGCAATTATATGAAGAAATCAATTCTTCTGTTATTTATATTGACATCCGTCATCAGTTATCGTCTAATGGCAAAACAAAAGCAATTCTTGTTACGTCATATTTAAAATTTTATGGAAAACATGATCTGAATCACACCGACAAATTAAGTGTCAAGTTCAACGTCAAGATCAGCGTCAAGTACAGTGCAGCGAATGGGTTCAAGTCGACAGCGGTGGATCTACTGGCCAGGGATTCAGCGATTCAAGATTATGAACTCTAGGGTTAATTTTAAGGTGTAGTTTAAGGTGTAGAGTAAGATCTTCGCACTTTCTGAAGCACATGGAACTTGACATTGTAAATGCCCAGTTTGGGGATTGTGCAAGGTCTTGGTCGATGTCTTGCAGAATTGTGTTAGTTTGTCATCCCCTTTCCCCCTTTTTCCTTCTCTGCTGTACGAGCTTCAGAGTTTTAAAAGATGTTGTTTTTAAAAATAATTTTCTCCCTATCCAATCGTGTTTTGGAGTTACATGTTTCAGATTAAAAAGATGCAGTTAATTATTAGTCATGCAGTTACTTGATGAATGTTATGTCTGATGTTAAAGTTTGTGTTAGAAAGATATATATATTTTTAAATCATAGGTTGATCAATTCAAATTGCTATTTTAAAAGTTATATTATTAAATTAGAATTGTCAGGCGCCAATTCAAGAAAGGCAGGGCGTGTGTTATGACGCTATTTGCTTTCCATAGCTAATTTAAATATATATCGCTCCGCGGCTCCGTCTCCTCAATTACCCCGGCCTATTATTCGGGGCAGTTGTCAGCCAGCCATAGCCGGAGGATGAACTAAGAATATTTCGCTCATCTATTATATTATTGTGATCACTTTGTTGATGAGAAATTAAAGTTTATTTGTGAAGTTATATTTTGCTCTCCGTTTGTTTCTGTTGAGTCTTTCCCCGTCTCAGATGGAAGATCTACTAGCCATGTATTTGGTTTAATTTCTAGTAATCAGATAACTGGTTGGTGGATCTTCACATCAGTTCTGAGTCATAATACTCTCATTTAAATACAAACGGAAAGTAAAACGATAGTAGGCCGAGGCCTAATATTGAATTTGTCTAAAACGAATTACTAAAATGAGTAAAAACACCTAAGGGCCTGACGTACATTTCACCACGAATGTAGGCCTACTAAATTTTTGTCATCCAATTTGTGCATAAAATTAATACCATATATATAGGCCTACGATCGGTCAATATAGAGGCACGCGTTCCAAATGCAGTAGTGAACATATTTTGTTGCATGTCCGCATGCGGAACTGCTAAATATTTGGTACAGTTCCCCATGCGGTAGTGTGTTTGGGCAGATTTGTAGACCTTTTTGCGGTTGAATGTTCACGATATAACTTGTACGATTAATAATAATAAAAAAATGCATGTCCGCATGGGGAAGTGCAATATTGTTGGTGCATTTCCGCATGGGGATGTGCTATAGTTTAGTGTATTTTCCGCACGAGGAACTGCAATATTTTTGGTGCATTTCCGCCGCGGGTTAATGAACAAATTTTTACGCATGTCCGCATGGGGAAGTGCAATATTTTTGGTGCAACGCACATTTAAAAGGCTGCACAGTACAGTATTACTTCGTTATACTTCTGCAGCAGATACATCAGACTTATAATATTAATAAACATTATTTGGTCAAAATATAAACTTGGCAAAAGTCACATTTTATCTTTACGGATCATGAGTCGCATGCGGTCTATTCGTAACAGGCAGTCTGTCGCGTCCCGGTCGCCAAGCCGGAGGAGAGGAAGGAGCATCAGGTCTTCAGCAACTGTGGAATCTGTGGAGTCACCAAGCTGCGGCTCTTCTACGGTGGAAATTGAAGACGGTATTGCATCTTTGCATTTGGACGAACCTTGTCCCGCTCGGTGAGCTTTTTTGCTTGCTTGCTTGTTTGTTTTTGTTTGTGTGTGTTTTCCGGCTTCTTTTTCTTTGTTTAAATGTAGGAACATGGCATTTTGACACCTCATTTGTTGCAATTGACGGGATTCAAGTCTGTAACCCAAGACTTGAAAGTTGCAGTAAATTACACAGCCGTGACGTTAGTCACGGCTGTGTCTTTTTTCTTACAGGTTCTTTCTTCTTTCTTTCTTTCTTCTTTCTTCTTTCTGCCGACCACTACATTTGCTCTAGCACTTACATGCTTGTACCGATGTTGACCTAACTTGGTCACAACCATCATTGACCATGCCCCTACATGTCACATGAAACTCGTGGGGTCAAAGGTCACGCTAAGGTCATAGGGGTCAAAAACGTGATTTCAACTCAAAATGCTTCTTCTCCTACAGATTACGTATGACGGTGACCCCACTTGCACACATGCATTGCTATTACCCAGTGTCTATGGGGTCCTCACAGATTTGGGGTCAAAGGTCTTTAAGGGGTCACTTCCGGTATAAAACGAAAAACCTTCAAAAATTTTTATTTGCTAAGAAAAACATAGGACAGTAACGGTATGTTCACACATAAATTGTAGTTACCCTGTGTATATGTGGTATTTTTTTATTTAGGGTCAAAGGTCATTAAGGGGCCACTTCCGGTACAAAATGAAATACCTTTAAAATGCTTCTTCTCCCACAAATTACGTAGGACAGTAACACCACTTGCATACATGCATTGTTATTACCCAGTGTATATGGGGTCCTCACAGATTTGGGGTCAAAGGTCATTAAGGGGTCACTTCCGGTATAAAACGAAAAACCTTCAATTTTTTTATTTGCTAAGAAAAACATAGGACAGTAACGGTATGTTCACACATGAATTGTGGGTACCCAATTCATATGTGGTATTTTTTATTTGGGGTCAAATGTCATTAAGGGGTCACTTCCGGTCTGAGACGAAAAACCTTCAAAATGCCCCTTCTGCCACAAGTAACAGCAAAGTGGTGCCACATGCACCCATGCATTGACATTAGCCAATGTCTATGACCGTTTTCATATATTTTGGGGTCAAAGGTCATTAGGGGTAACAACACGGCTGTGTTCGTGGGTTAGACCACAGCTTAGTCTAGTTGATTTTGTATTCAGAAGCGGCTAGGGGACGCCGGGGTAACCTTGTCAATCAAATACTTCATCTATTGTGTCCAATACTTAATCCGATAAGTGTTCGATGCATATCGATAAAAATAGGATCAAGATCAAGGAATAATTAAGCTATGGCGGCGCGCTTTAATTAATACTTCACGAGGTGATTCAGCCAGGTACCTGGATTCAGCACTCAACAACATGCACAGGATGTACGGTGTACCATCTCCGCCAATTTCCTTTTTAATTCCCCTTTTTTTTAATTTCCCCTTTTTTTAATTCCTTTTTTAATTTCCCTTTTTTTAATTTCCTCTTTTTTTTTAATTTCCCCTTTTTTTAATTTCCCTTCTTTTTTAATTTCCACTTTTTTTAATTTCCACTTTTTTTTAATTTCCTTTTTTTAATTTCCCTTTTTTTTTAATTTCCACTTTTTTTTAATTTCCACTTTTTTTTTAATTTCCTCTTTTTTTAATTTCCCTTCTTTTTTTCCCCTTTTTTTTTAAATTCTCTTTTTTTATTTTTATTTTCCCTTTTTTTTTTAATTCCCCTTTTATTTTCTCACAAAGCAGAATCTTGGCCGAGACACATACTCAATAGTTGTCCAAGAATTTGCTCGCACTGTAGTCTTTACGTGTGACAGACCATGGATATAGTATATGGACAGACCCACTGTGTAGAAGTCAGTGGTCAGACCATGTGTGTGTATTATTTACACCACTGATATAGCCTGTGCCGGAGCCTGTGTGCTAGGGCCGTAGACTTATTTCAAGTCACGGGAAAACCATAAGAATACTAGTATATAAATCGCAGTGGTTTTATCCCGGCCCGTGAGGGGGGGTAATTTTCCCAAGGCGTGCCAAAAAAATTGCTTGCTTCCCTTCTCGGCCTGCCAAAAAAAAAAAAATTCGCCCCCCCCTCCTTTGCACATGCCAAATGTTTTAAAATTGCCATTAAAATTGCCATGTAAAGGGACGGCATATTCGTACTATTTAATAGAGCTATTTTATGACTATTAGGCCTATGTGACTATTTTTGCATTTTTCTCACAAACTAATAAGACACTGGTAAGGAACTGCATTGGCTTCCTGTGTTCCAATGAATTGTTGTTTAAAAATGTTGATTGTATATAAATGTAATAATGATAGGCCTATTGCTCCGTCATATTTATCTGAACTTCTTTCAAATTATGTTCCCCACTCGTAGGCCTACTCTTCGATCTGGAAACATGCAACTTCTTCAAGAAACAAAATAAGAGCACATGAGTCATTTGAAATTGCAGCTCCACGTCATGGAATGAATTGCCTATATATTTTAGAACTGCTAAAAATGTAACTATGTTTAAAAAGATGTTAAAAACTCATCTTATGTCGGGGTTTGCTCAGGGAAATTTGAAAATGCCACCAAATAGTGAAAAACTGTATAAAATGTCTAACTTTTGTGTTGATTTGTAAAATAAAACAAAGAAAAGTGATTATTTAGCAGTAATCAACCATTAAACAATCAATTCTAGCATTAATTTTAGGCCTACGATCCAAGATTCTGGCCATAGGCCTAGTGCTTTACAGTGGACACGGAAAATCACGGAATCGTCCAATTTGCAAGACGGATTTTAGATTTTGGAACACCATGAACACGGAGAAATTGTGGCTTTAGCTATAGGCCGAATAAAGATTTATACAGTGGAAGGGTCTAAATATTTAATATATTATTAACAGTTATTATTCTAATCTAATTCAAATAAGGCCTCTTTTAATATAAGCCTCGTGATCACTCTATTGGATTCGGATTGTTTTACTAGGTTTGGATTTAATTGTCTTCACTATAGGCCAAGATATAAAAAAAAAATAGAACGCTATGCGAGCGCTATCCATGTTGGACAGCTGTGTTCAAATATAAAGTACGGACGAAGCCTTGACTAAGGCTAATGCTCCCCGCGGTATACTAACATGAATCCACTAGCTGCAACATTATACGCACATCAAAAAAAATATCGGGAAATTTAAAAAAAAAGGAAATAAAAAAAAGGGAAATTATTTCGCAAAAAAAAAATGCATATTCATCAAAAATTAAACTTTGTCCGATCGGGCCCAAATTTGGTGGGTGGCATCCTTGATACAAGGGGAATATAATGCGCGAAATAAAATCGAGGTCAACCAAGGTCAAAGGTCATTACGGAGGGGTCAAATTTCAAACTTTGTCCGATCGGGCTCAAATTTGGTGGGTGGAATCCTTGATACGAGGGGAATATATTCCCGAAATAAAATTGAGGTCAAGCGAGGTCAAAGGTCATTATGGAGGGGTCACATTTCAAACTTTGTCCGATCGGGCTCAAACTTGGTGGGTGGAATCCTTGATATGAGGGGAACACGTAAAACTTAAAATCGAGGTCATCCGAGGTCAAAGGTCATCCAGGAGCTACATTTTAAACTTAATCCCTAAGCTTCCCTGGGTGGGCGCTTTATATTGGGGCATGGGCGCTTATTGGAATGAATACGGTTGTTATCAATTAATTTATTAAATGAAAACGATTAAATAAAGAAATAAATATAAATAAAATAAATCATTAATTGATCAATAAATTAATAGCCTAAATAAAAGAATTCATTGATTGATAAATAAACACATAAATAAGCAAATAATCAATTACCGGTAATTGTTAAATAAATACATAAACAAACAAATAAATCAAGGCAGAGAATTTTATTTCAATTTTATAATTATATACGCCAAAATATTTTCTGAATTTAGTCAAAATTAACACTCTATTGATGGTAAAAATTTTATGAAAATTTTACGTAGGTCCTAGACTATGCCATAGTCGATTTTTGATAAATAAAACATGTTATTAATCATGATGAAAGCATTCAGTTGAACTCGAAATTATACTGATATTTATTACATCAAAATACTAGTATAAAATGGTTATGAAAAAGTTTATATAATTATAATAGTGACAGTAAAGGTAAAGTATAAAAGTATACGTAGGCTTATATTATTGAATGCAACATCATGTCATTATATAAGCACTTCAATAACTGGAAGAAACTTTGGGGGACCTACGTGTAATTATCCTATAAATTGCGAAAATCCAGACCGTGTATGCACAAAAAATGGCAGGTTCTATAATGTGAACCACATGTATATACCCGGTATCCCGGGCCGGCCGGTATATATAGGAGTATTATAGCACGTGCAGCCGGTGCGGCCATACGGCCTAGCGAGTTCAAATCGATAATGCATGTATAATAATTGCCCATTTATCATGTTTATTATTGTCGGATTTCTCAACAATTGAGCGCTATTAATACACATTAATGTTTTTAACAAATAAAATTCCAAAATATGGTACATTTTCTCCCGCATTTTCTGCCTTTGCTTGTCACGTGGTAGGCCTATGTTGAAGTTGCGACCATATGTTCAAATAATTTTCAAAAGCATAACAATATGACAAGTGGCCGACTGGTCTAAGGCGCTAGGCCCACAGAGTATCCAAAGCCCTGCGCCGTGAGTTCGAACCCCGCCTCTGCCAAACTTTATTTTACTTGGGAAATTAAAAAAAAGTTGAAATTCAAAAAAAAAGTTGAAATTCAAAAAAAAAGGGAAATTCAAAAAAAAAGGGAAATTCAAAAAAAAGGGAAATTCAAAAAAAAGGGAAATTCAAAAAAAAAGGGAAATTCAAAAAAAGGGGGAAATTCAAAAAAAGGGGAAATTCAAAAAAAAAGGGAAATTCAAAAAAAAAAGGAAATTCAAAAACCAACTTGAACATTTCACTGTCTTTTATAAAACCCGAGGCCGGCGACTCCCATACGACGACTAAACACTCCAA
This sequence comes from Amphiura filiformis, assembly GCF_039555335.1. NCBI lineage: Eukaryota > Metazoa > Echinodermata > Ophiuroidea > Amphilepidida > Amphiuridae > Amphiura > Amphiura filiformis. Next base: position 48,889,362 of record NC_092644.1, on the reverse strand, counting down.
GTGAGTTTATTTTATATAGGCCCCGCAGGGCTAGAAAGATCTGTAAAACGCTTTTAAGCGTTTAAGCCCTGATGCAATCTCTCGCCTCTAGAGCTGTTACAAAATTCCCAATCATATCGGTAATTAGCTTGATTAAATCTTTCCAATTTAGGACAAGCTAAAAACCGTTGCTAAAAAGCATACAGCTATCAATTACAGCAAATATAAAAGACAGTGAAATGTTCAATTGGTTGAGTAAAAGAATATTTTGGAACTTTGGAAGAAATTTGAAATATCTGCAAGATTTCGAATTAAAATACTTTTAGAGCCTGAAAATAAGGTGGAGACAGTGGTTGGTTTATTTAAATAAAGACAGCTTTGTATGCATGTTTGAAGTAATACTGCTAAGTTTCGAAAGATATAAGTGGTATTAGCTTTCTTCAACATGACCAAATAAAACTATACTACTATTTTAAATTCAAAAGATAAAAGTGGTATATTTCGGAAAACACGTATACTTTCCTTAGACATGTTTAAGAAAGTAGTGTTTTTGATACATATAATATATGTATCATATATGATTCGTTTTTTATAAGTTTCACAATGTGAAACATAATATTTTCTTTGATAATGTTACCCCTTTGTGGTTCTGATTTTGGAATTGGAAGCAGGTTCCGTCCAGGGTCCGTTATCTTATTAATCAGCTAGCAAATATACCATAAATAACAAATTGCTCATGTGTGAAAAACATGAAAGAAAGAAAGAAAGAAAGAAAAAAAAAAAAAGAAAGAAAGAAAAATATAGAGAAAACTCGCTAGCGTCAATCAATGTTCGTAATCCCTTCAAAGGAAACCGTAATCTTAATCCCTTCAAAAGACCCCGTAACCTTTCACATGGAACCCGAAAACTAATCGTGATAATTATTAGTCACAATAGCAAGGGGAATTTGAATGGATCAAACTTGCCGCCAGTAACTGGTTTCTAGATATCAGAGAACTACTAATTTTTTATGATAAATGTATACATGTGTTGAATTGATGAAAAAAGTGAAAAAAAAAGAAAGAAAAGATAAAAAAAACAACGAAAGACGGAAAAGAGGAAGAATGAATTTATTGTTTATACTTATTTGTACCAATTTGTACTAATTTTATGAAGTCACATTTCAAATAGTCACCGGGATCGGGAGGAGAAGTTACTTTTATTTCAAGGCTTGTGCTTCTCTTCAAATATACCCCAAACAACAAATTTCCCGTGCGTATGTAATGTAATGTAATGTAATGTAATGTAATGTACAAAAGGTTGTCATCGTGCACTATAAATCCCCGAATTTATTATTATTAATTCATTATTTTACTATAAATATGATTTTATTTTTTATCTTTATTTATTCATTTTATTTTAATATACCTGTTGGGTGTTGAATTGATGAAAAAAGTGAATAAATAAATAAATTACAACAATGAAACTATGCAGAAATTTCGAACAAGACTTTCTTCTTTAAAAATTTCAATAAATGAAACATGTACAATATACATGTACAATATACTGTAGGCCTACGTATCCGGAACTGAGCTTGCATTCCCTCATCATGCGGACATGCGAAAAAACATGTACATCCCGCATGCGGACCTACACCAAATATATTACATTCCCCACGCGGACATTCACATTAACTGCGTGCGGAATTACACCAAATATTTGACAGTTCCGCACGCGGGCCTGCAAAAAGATATGTTCATCGCCGCATTCGGAACTGCACCAAATATTTTGCAGTTCCGCATGCGGACATTCGAAATTATTTGTTCACTACCGCATGGGCAGCTGTACCAAATATTTAGCAGTTCCGCATGCGGACATGCAACAAAATATGTTCACTACCGTATTTGGAACGTGTGCCTCTATATTGATATGACCGATCGTAGGCCTTTAAAGGTGTTTTTTTAATCTTAAAAATTCTTCAGGTAGACAGACCAATACTGAATAGGTCTTGCTGTGATAAACATTAAGTTGTTTTCTGATCTTGCCGCTGCTATTGATGCGCATGCATCGTTTGAGATCAGTGTGAATTGATGATTGATCCACTTGAGGAATGTCCGCTGGGTTCTTATAATAGAACAATATCAAGTAGATTTATAATAGTCACTAATCATCATAAGAGGCGTGTGAAAATGATTTTAATATAAAATTGTGTACATATTTTAGGCCTGACTCTGCCGACCTTTGAGAAGACTTTATTTTTTAATTACAACAATGAAACTATATGCAGAAATTTCGAACAAGACTTTCTTCTTTAAAAATTTCAATAAATGAAGCATGTACAACATACTGTATGCCTACGTATCCGGAACTGTGCATCTCGTCTTGCATTCCCTCATCATGCGGACATGCGAAAAAACATGTACATCCCGCATGCGGGCCTGCACCAAATATATTACATTCCCGCACGCGGACATTCACATTAAATGCATGCGGGCATGCGAAAAGATATGTTCATTACCGCATTCGGAACTGCACCAAATATTTTGCAGTTCCGCATGCGGACATGCAACAAAATAGGTATGACACAAATTTAGTAGGCCTACATTCGTGGTGAAAAAATACGTCAGGCTCGGTGTTTTTACTTTTTTAGTAATTAGTTTTAGACAATCAATGATCGTCGCATGTAATTAATGTCGCATTTTGTATTTAAAGAGAGTCTTGGAAAGTCTTGTCCGAAAGGTCGGCATAGTATAGAAACCTAGCTAATAGTTATTGTATGAAATTAATTTGATTGAAATCAATTTCACACGCCTCTTTAATGATGACTATTCAACTTGACATTGTGACCACTTTCTATTAAAGTTCCAACGGAGAATTTCTCAAGTGGATCGATTATCAATCAATAAATACGGAGGATAGTAATTTAATTTAGCATAATGAATAATGAAATATATATATTTACTGCATGTCAAAACACGTAGCCATCTCACGTAAACTAAGAAACAAATTAAATAGACGTAGCTATAAGTAGATCGAAGTAGGCCTAAATAATTACCTTTTTAACTTATATTATTACAAAGTTCGACACAAAAAGTATATCCCCACGGCCACGTAAACCAAGCGGAAAAAACACCAAAAATATTGCACATCCCCATGCGGAAAAACACCAAAAATATTGCACATCCCCTAGCGGAAATGCACCAAAAATATTGCACATCCCCTGGCGGAAATACACCAAAAATATTGCACATCCCCATGCGGAAAAACACCAAATATATTGCACATCCCCTGGCGGAAATACACCAAAAATGTTGCAGTTCCCCACGCGGAAATACACCAAAAATATTGCATATCCCCATGCGGGGAACCGTCCAATACTGTTCTGGCAAGCAATACATCCTGTTCACAAGGTCCGTTGGTTTGGAACAGTCTTACTTCAAACATAAAAAATTCCCGTTCTTTAGCCTCATTTAAATATTGTTTAAAAAAAACCCTCATCGGTTGTTATATAGCCATGCTACTACCCCATAACGTGTGCTCCTAATCATTCAGCTGTCCCTATTCTGATCCTATTATAGTTACGCTCAATTATCCCTATTCCTTCTTCTTTCTTCTTCTTCCCTTCTTTGCTTTCTATAATCTAGTCGGATAACTTGTATTGTATTGTTTTGTCCCCTATACCGTCACCAGTTTATACACATGATAAATTTTATTTGATTAATTATTGAGGTCCCTGCAGCTCCACGCTATGCGTTTAGCAGGGTCCTCGTCAGTCAATATTATTCTAGTCATATTAATTATTATATATGATAAATTATCTGATTTGTAAATTGCCTATATCCACATATAAACATATTATTATATATTGTATATTAACGTCATGAACAGTAATATTATATATTACATAGATTATGTATTCAAGTTATATTAACCATCACAAATTATTATCAATATATCTTTTTGTTAATATTATTGCAATTTACTCTTATTATTAATTGTTATTATATTTATTAAACTATGTCTATTGTACTCAATGTTATTATTATATATGCTATGCTATGTATGATATTGATTGATAAAATAAATTTGAACTTTGAACTTGATAAAACACCAAAAATATTGCACATCCCCTGGCGGAAATACACCAAAAATATTGCACATCCCCATGCGGAAAACACCAAAAATATTGCACATCCCCTGGCGGAAATACACCAAAATGTTGCAGTTCCCCACGCGGAAATACACCAAAATATTGCATATCCCCATGCGGAAAACACCAAAAATATTGCACATCCCTGGCGGAAATACACCAAAAATATTGCACATCCCCATGCGGAAAAACACCAAAAATATTGCACATCCCCTGGCGGAAATACACCAAAAATGTTGCAGTTCCCCACGCGGAAATACACCAAAATATTGCATATCCCCATGCGGGAAAACACCAAAAATATTGCAAATCCTGGCGGAAATACACCAAAAATATTGCACATCCCCATGCGGAAAAACACCGAAAATATTGCACATCCCCTGGCGGAAATACACCAAAAATGTTGCAGTTCCCCACGCGGAAATACACCAAAAATATTGCATATCCCCTAGCGGAAATGCACCAAAAATGTTGCAGTACCGCATGCGGTAGTGCACATCCCGACCTGCATCACCGCATGCGGGAATGCAGGTCGGGATGTGCAGTCCCGCATGCGGAAGTGCGTGACGGAAGGTGCAGTTCCGCATGCGGGACTGTAAACGGAAGTGTGCAGTACCGCATGCGGTACTGCACACTTCCGCGTCCCAAAAAATAGTTCACAATTCTGCTTTATAAAATATTTTCGCTACAACAATATAACAATGTGAATACAATGTTCTTTGAATGTGATTTGTGGTTAGACGTACGCACGCTTTTTGATGCAATCTAGCACAGCAAACCGCATAAATTCGCGATTCCCTATAAATAGCGTGAAGCTTGATACCCAGCAGCATTAGTACAATTCACACTGGACCTCATGCTACGCAAATATTTTGATTTCGGTCAATTCATAGACGAATTTGATACAAGAATTGCCGATATATTTCTTCTAAAGGCGATATCAATGGCAAAGAAATACAACTTTTGGAGTCATCCAAAGAACAGTAACAGTCGGTGGTCTCTTGGGTTTTTAGATATTCTGTGTATCCAAAATGACTGTGACACATTGTTACTTACAATCGAATCATACAAGTTATTATCGATGTAAAAGGCTTAAAGATTCCTTCAATAAACCTTCATACTTCTTAGCTGCAAGTCCCTGTGTTGTTGTTTAATGGCTTGTGGAATTACATGGGGCCGTATAACGTAGTGGTCAGCGACAACCTGTAAAGTGTGCTGAAACTTGTGGATCAGCGTCTACGCGTTGTGCCTGTGCGTAGCGCACTATAACGAGTCACTTCGCTTTTTACTTTTTTTTTATAAATAATAATAATAATAATACTAATAATACTAATAATAATAATAATAATAATAATAATAATAATAATAATAAAAAGTAATATTTAGGAATGGCGTGATCCTCTTGCATTATCCTATCAGAATCTCTGCTCTTTATTCCATTAGAACCACCTTTTATTACTTGTAGAACCTAACTTACATAATAATATTCAATACCGATACAATATGAACACACTATGAAGTCAAAAAAACTCTTTCAAATTATATCATTACTTTTTGTGTTGTATTTTAAATCTCTCATCTTCATGAGATGAAACCCCGGGGATGAAATATTTCGATGGGTATTCAACTTTGTCAATATTCGTTTCCTTGCTTTTCTGCCCACATTTTATCAGAAATACCTAATGACAATTTTAACGAATTATTCTTTACTTTTAAGGGGTATATACACAATTTTAATATTTTATACTTTCGCTGAGATCACTGAATAATACCATTGACATACATATACGATTATTTAAAAGAGAACTCTAAAAAGAGCAAGACACACTCTCATGTAGAGTGACTTACCTTTACCTTTTAAAAGGGTCATTTTCTTGTTTAATAGTGGCGATAAACAGGTCGCAGACAACTCAATGAGGTATTATGAATAAAACATTGTGAATTTCATGTTAAATTCCAATTACTCTTTTATGTGTGCACTAAAATTATGGACGCTTTTGACGAGTCGGACAACATCAGACAAATTGCAAATTGAGAGAATCCAGACGAAACAATGTGATTTATGAATAAGATGTATATTTAATGTCGATCTAATAGACAATAATTCTATGTTTATGTAGGGACAATGTGATTAACCTTTATAAACAATGCATTTAAGGGGATAGAGTAAAAGGTTTATTGTAGTTTCGATGCATAGCACAAATCCTTTTGTTTTAGACGTAGTAATCAATGGATTAACTTTATGAGCGCAAATGGCCTTAAAATATGCTCATAAAAGCAAAATGTTACTGTTACAATATAATGACTACATACACTGATTTGTCTAAAAAACAATAGACGAGCTGTTATTATGGTTAACTATCTAAACTATGTTTTAACAAGAAATGTCTTTAAAAAAGACAGCGCAGTGATTGAAAAAAAATGTTGGATTTCACATTCACTGGGAGGAATGGCTTAAAAATGAGCTATTAAAAACGACACTGTAAAAAGGAGAATGCAAGCAGATAAAGTTTGTATTAATATGTTTGTTTCATTTATTTTGTCTTAAAAACCCACAAGGAGGGCACAAATTTATATGCTGAGTACTTAGTTCATATCTTGGTATACTTAATAAAAATATGTGTTGATGACATTTACTTAAAATGAAGAACACATTCTCAAGTTTGTACTTAACATAAATGAGTTAAAAAGTTTTATGCATTTGAGCCTTTAATAAGGAATGATTACAAACTTAATACTGTGGTATGGGGTAATACATGCACATTTATATTATAATAGCAAATATAGCCGATACATATGTGCAAGTTACGTAATTGTAGGGTGTAACATGTAGGAGGAGAAGCATTTTGAAGTTTGTTGCCAGAAAGAAGAAAGAAAGAAAGAAGAGGAATCGGATAGAAAAACAGTACCTAGCTCGGGGGGTTGAAAACCCCCCAGCTAGGTAGTTCCTCACTGATAGCATCAAAAAAACCATACACAGCGTTTTAAATGCCAACGCAAATTTGCACACCGTTGGGGAAGAAATGTGTGGTGTTAACATTAATTTGTAGGTAGTGCCGCCGATTGTTTCAAACTCAACCAACATGACCGGTGCCTAAGGATACCGCTTTACGTTTAAAGTTAAGGTTAGGGTTGAGTATAATGGCTAGCTAGTTCTAGTAATAAAGTTGACACCCACAGATCGGTTAATTTTGACTACTATAAGTATAAGCATGCTAAGTATATATTCGAGTAAATATTTGGTCAATTTTGTTTAGATATCTACTATCAAAGGACACGTGCAAATGATGTGTAATGATTAGCCTATAATCAGAACACCCTCGAATTGTCAAACTTATTTTTAGATCATACTTGCTGCATTAAACGAATAATGGTTAGTGTAATAGCAATTTCTGGCAGTCGAATTCCTGAAACTATACTTATGATTAAAACGCAATAAGTCGACACTGGTATAGCATATTACATGTATTTGAACAATTTTCATTGCAATGCCTATTCGCCGTAGAATTGATGATGTAACAGGATTAACCACCATAGCAATAGGTTAAAACAATTCGTGAATATTATATGTCGTACTGCACTAGTATCATCACGCGGTACCTCTGCATTGAACCATAGATGTCAAAGAACAGGGTTATTAGACCCAGTTCGTAATTCTATAGAATATTCATATCATGCTAATCACTCGAACCTGTAAGATTCAGTATCTTTGAAAATATTACAACAGCAGTATTGTATTCAATCTATGATTGCAGACATACACAGGTGATCAGTGCAACCTGCTTGGGCGATATATTCAAATCATATTGCTATGGTAGTTAATACTGACAACTGTTACATCATCACTTCTACGTCGAATGTGAAAGTCTGATCTGTTATGATCAAATTGCTTATTTGTCTAATTTGATCAATTCTTAGAGCATTTATAGCACTAGTATTTGAATGAACCCCGGAATTTCTACAAAGATTGGTAAGATCTAATGCTGTATTCTCCATGAGATGGTAAGACTTGTTCTATTTTCCAGTGAAGGATGTCAAGAACTGCTAAGCACAACTGGTAGGAGTGCATGGAAGTGTCAGCCAAGTTCAAAGTAGGTAATTGGGCAATCTGCCTATTACTCGTCTCGCCTTGCGCACCAATATTGCTGCAAGCCAATGCCCTACATACAGTTTATTTGTATCATTTGTTTAATACGGATTTTATTCTTCCCCGAATGACAATAATGTTCACTTGTGTAATTATTTTTTTAAATAAACTTCATTAACCTAAGTTAGTGTGCAATTCAAAATTCCGAATGTGTAACATATATTTTGACTTCAAGTTAAAAATGCAGAATTTGGAAAGTTAGAAAACGTTTGCGAAAGCTTTGAACTTCTTGTACGCATTTAAGGCTTAACCGTGGTTAAGAACCTGACTAACAATAACATCGACTGGGAAATTCCCGGCCTCGTAGCCAAGTTTGGCCTGGGAGTTTTACGCACCATAAAATGTTGGTTGTACATTTATATATACATTTTTGTATAACACACTTACTTGCAGTTACTCGCTAATTATGATTAATTTGTATATATTTCTGTTGCATTGGCTCTTTTTAATCACAAATAGCACTGCTAATATATTTATTGTTTGTATTCCACGAGTCCTGATCCGATGCTGAGACACAAAGAGCTATCTCCAGAACCATTGAACCAATTCTAGCCTTGTTTGTACTCATTTTATTGCATTTTAAATGCTGATTTCAAATATGGTCATGACAATTTACAATTCTGACATTTTGAAATTTAAAAAACTTGTCGTCTGCAGTCGACACCCGCGTACGTGGAGAGAGTTAATTCAATACGACCAATTTGCAGACGTTTGACTAATTTACGTTTACAGTATATAATGCGATCTGTATCAATTACAGACACAATTGATACAAACACGTAAGTCATGAAGAAACAAATATATAAGTGACTAATTACACACATATCTGAATTAAAACATTTGCTTTGATAACAAACACAATGCACATGGAGACAGCCCTGAATTTGCAATCATTCATATCGTCGTCAGTGCCATGTATATTAAAAGCCACTGGTTTATAAAGATGTTGTTTTTAACTGACACTTTGTTCTCCTTTCTTCTTTTAATTTTTTTTAAGAAGAACAACTTTGGAGTTAAGATGTTTTAGTCTGCAGAACATCCAAAAGCAACTGCTCAACGCCGCAGCTTATTTTCTAACCTTATGACCATTCTACCCTAGTTTCGAGCTCAATGCTATCTGTGCAATGATAATCCGAAGATTATAGCAACTATTTTGGGGTCGTGTTACGCAGTAATTCAGAATGGATCATGGCGCAAACAAAAGATATTCAAGTTATTTACAAATCGTCTGCGATGGCAGATCTTAGAAGCTCCCGTTGAAGCTCCCTTTGGTTCTTGTAGGAAATTGTTTGTTTGCTGGTTAGCATGGTTAGTTAGTTGTTTACCATGATTACCCCGGAGGCAAGTCATCTGTCGCATCTGTCCTGGTTTTAACTAAAAAGGCCTGGCCAAAAGGCCACTTGCAACATATTTAACCAACAAATATCTGGCACCACAACCCTGTATGTACTATTTATACGCAGATAACTTTAAACACATTAACCCCGATTATACATGTGGTTATCCCATCTCGTTATTTATGCTATTTACATAATAACCCCCAGTGTTGCCAAACTCTATCTCGCTAAATAGATACCTTTGCAAGTGATATCACATGCGTCATTGCATTGACAGATTCTTTGGTTCTGTCATTCCATTAACATGTTTTCCTGCACGCCAACCAGTCAGCCATCCAGCCTGCCAGGTCTAGCCGACCGGCCGGCCTCGGATCATCTGCACCTTTACATGAACCTTTAGTACTAATTACTTTCACCTCATCTTCAATATGTATAAGGAGCTTACATACATGTTTATAAATGATGAGGTCTTCGTAAGGGGCTTCAGCAATTAAGAATATGGTTCAGAAATATAGACGTGTAAAAATATCTCGATTATGTAAATTAGATTTATAGATACATGCAAGGAGCTGTCATTTTTATCAGGATATATCTTTGGTAGACGGTCACATTTTAAAGGATATATGCCAACTTGCCAAATTGTCTCTGTTCTTTTATCAGATGATTTATGGCGAATTGCTTTAAAATAAGTTACCAACTCCTAGTGTCATATTACATAATAGGTATTTCTATAGCATGTAGGCATATGTGATAAATTGGTGGCTTTGAAGATGTTTTACTAGTCTAAAAGACGATATCTTTTGTTTGCGCCATGATCCATTCTGAATTACTGCGTAACACGACCCCAAAATAGTTGCTATAATCTTCAGATTATCATTGCACAGATTAAACGAGATATAGGAACTACGTTAGAATGGTCAGATGGTTAGAAAATAAGCTCTTCATGTGATGAATTGGTGGCTAAACATATTGAAGATATGTGATAATTAATTTAATGAATAGAGCAAATTATTTTTAAGACCTCAAATCGACCCGATGCACCCGATAATCATTTTACTGGTCAGTGAATAAATATAGCCATGTACTATGTCCACACCTCACGTATCATTATGTCCACACATCACAACATTTAGGATATCTAATCTTCCCATTCTCATCCTTGAATATGTAAACATGATATACCACCCTTAATGTTTTTCAGTTTGTACAATGTTATCCTTGGCGCCAATGAGATGTTTGTAGAATGATAAATTAAGCGTGATATTAATACTTGTTCAAGTTTAAAAACACTTACTTATCTTCTCTTTCCATATTTGAGTGGTTCAATTCTAAGAAACAATATGCTATGTGGTAGTTATTATATGCGCATGATGAGTCAATTGTGTGCATTTCAATTATGTATTGTTTGTCGTTTGACACGTTCTGCAAAAATAAATTTAGGTATAAAGGAATAGTATGAATTGTGTTTGTGTGTTCGTGTCAGGAATGGTGCAACGGACTAATATGTCATTTAGCAAACTGGCTCGTTAGAAATATAATAAGTGACTTTAAAAATACGTCACGCGATGCCCAATGTTCATTTATACATAATGAAATTGTAGCTTGGACAACACTCTGAAAAGTGAAAGATCAGGCGAAAATATTTCAGACCTCATATATTCACAACTTCCCGAAACGCCAAATAAACACAAGAACGTTTCTTGTGCTGGTATTTGATGAGTTAATCAGGCTAATGACGGGGCTAATGAGTTACCATTATCATTTTTTGGCGGCAAAATGACCGGAAGTCAATTCAATTTTTTACACGATGACAGAAAATTTTCGATTTAAGTATGCAACGTGATAACAAGAGTTGCGTCAGTCGATGCAAAGGTATGTATACGAATTTTGACGGTATAACTTCCTTCCGCCGCGCAGAGTGATGACCAATGACAACCCCTTGAAATGATGAACTCTGAGGAACTCAGCCCCTCACATCACCGTCAACGACATCTACAATCTCTGATACTGAACATTTATGATACGCTTCGAGATACCATCTTAACTCATTACATGGTATATGAGCGAAGCAGATGTGTTGAGGATTTCAAAGGACAGCAAGGGACACATATTTATCATACTCTACCACGCTTGCTTGCATTTATGTACTTGAAATATAATATAAAGGTTGAATTGCGTGCAACTTAAGCCCTCGAGTGTTGTTATAGATGTAAAGCTCTGCGCTTCTGTATTACTTAAACGATAGTAATTGAAAAAACTAACCAAGTCACCTTCATAAGTTTATTTCAAGATTTGTGAAGATGAACACCAAAACTATTTCTTTTTATACTCACTATGATCCTTTAACATGGTTACTAAAAGCTAAGGTATACTTTGATATGTAAAATTGGATTGAATTCCCGCTTGAATTGCGTGCAGACAAGCTACGGTACAGTACAGGATTCCGTTTTAGATTTTTTTGTCTCTGTTTGGTATAAACGTTTAAAATGTAAGTTTAAACTGCGTTGAAATATACCAATTCAAAGTTTTGTCAAGACGTGTGATACGGTAATGTGAGTCACTTACAGTGATCCAAAAAGTTCACTGCGAACCAGGTCCGTTTGCGTTGGTTCTTACTGCCTTACATGCGCAAACAGCGCCTCAGTCTATAGCTTTAGTTTATACAGTGACTTGTGCTTGCTTAGTGTGTTCATGTCACGGACGAAGTAACACACAATTCAGTGACTAGACTGTAAGGAACATCCCCTTATGGTGGTGTGGTGAAGGTGCTTAACGGAAGACTACGTAGTTAATGTACACACGCATCTAGCAACAGCGTTTTTCCACATCGGAAGGATATCTAAGATCATCTCATCAAATTGCTTGGAAATACATACTTTGCTTTATATTGCTTTAAATTGAAATAGTAAACGCTGAGTGGATCTACTTGTATCCAGCATTGCATGCAAGCAAGGAGTTCTTCTGCTCGGTGGTAGTAGGGTGAAGTTTATTTTTAAGCACAAGGAAATTGTTGGAATAGATGATACTAGCATCACAGTCGATAGATAAACGATTTGAATGAATGATGGAGATGAAGTGTAACATATTTACCTACATAGTTTTGTGTACGTGATAGCTGGTACACACTAATAACATCAACGAGTTGAGATTGGATAGTTCTTGACATGTTTATTTGCACCGGCAGTTTATTGAATTGAACCAGTCGAGAGATCCTGAAAACATTGCCAATGCTTTTATACTAAAGGAGTGTTACAATATACTTGAACTAGTTGAGATGCTTTTATGACAAGGAGTGTATCGAAGTATACAACTTGATTAGGGGGTTTTTCTGTGTAAATTAAGCCAAACAACATCAGCCAAAATGAGATTGTGTACAATTGTTCCATGTTTGACCACATTGACTGCGTTGTCGATGGTATATCGACTTGCATCAGCAATAGACTTTGTATATCACGATCCTGATGAACTGGAAGCAGCACTTCGCCAGGTGGAAGCAAAGTGTCCTGAGATTGCAAGAGTCTATGACATTGGGGAGAGTGTGGAAGGAAGAAAAATACTTGTAATAGAGATATCGGATAATCCGGGACAACATGAAGTTGGTAAGTGTTCTGTCATGTTTACGGAGGTGTGGCAGCAAATCATTGCTCTATTTTGTTTTTTGTTTCATCTTCTATAAAGACCGTGCATTTTGGTTTTTGTTTTTTGTTTTGGGTAGGGGATTTTTTTAAAGCGATAAGGAAAGATCGAAGAATATGTGTGAGTTTGGGGTTCGCAGTATATTTACTCGATGTTTGTGGTTGGTCTCATGCCACGCGTTAGTTTCATTGATATGTTTACTTGTTATTACTTGTGCAGTGTGATAACACACTACGCAGCAGTTGTTCATTTCATACCAATATACGGCAAATCATATTTCATAACTGTTTTAACGTTACGTTGCGATCCGGGGATTATATGATACTCAAACGAATCCCGGAAACGAATGCACCAAAAAGCCAGAAATGTAAGACGGAAAACCACTTCGTAGTATAGCGCGTTACAAAGGTACATATTTGAATTAGCTTTTTAAAAAATAGCTTCTTTTGGACATGTGTGTCACGGGTGTGTGATAGTGCTCCTCAAAAATCAAAGCTATCTCAAACAAACAGATGACACGATGTTGACCATCACCATTTTCGTTGCCCATCCGAATTAATTAATTACATTTACAGTCTTGAAACTACTCGTTCATAATGACTCCCAAATGAGTGCTTTTTGGTTTTTTATACAGTCCTTACCACAACAATAGCTGGTATAGTTTGATTTTCTATTACCCATTCTTTATTAATGTATAATGATTTAATTATTGTAGTATCGGTGCAGTGTACTATCGTCATTAGCATGGTACGGCGAGATACGTTAATAATTAACCTTGGCATCGGTGACAATTAACATTGCAGACGTTGCGTTGTTAAGAATAAACAAGTTTATTTTACCAGTACTTGCGTTACATACACTTGATGAATACGCGTATGGTCTATTTTCCAGAAGCATTATGCTACCGATTATGTAGGCTAATCCCACTTTTGCAAACCACATGGGACTTAGTTTCCCTATACTATTTGGCACACTCTTATGTGTGTGATATGGACGTGCCCTTTAAAATTACTTCAATATTTTTGACAGTATTTTTTCAATTATAAACAAACACAGCCCACTTTTTTCAAACAAACAAGTATTTGATTAATTCTTGGTTGTTAACAGAAAACAGAGCAAAACAACGACTCTATCAAATTGATTCAAATTGGAACTTCACATATTGTTCTTACTTTCATAGATGAAACTATTGTTGACTCTTACTGGAAGAATCCCGATAAAATATAGTATACATCTTTAGTGGGGATCAAAAATTAGAGTTCAAATATATTAAGAGAAGACTAATTCAATATTGTGTATTGGTTTTGGTCGGAATAAAACTTGCCCTATTTTACGAAATTAACGTAAAATAACATCCCCACGCACGTGTGATTCAATGCATGGATTTACCGTCCACTTAATGTGTGTCACCATTTTAACCTAAAGTCACGAATAGCAACAAATAGCTTAATTTACTAATTTTACCGTCTGCAAGGATGACACATTTAAAAGTAGCAAAAAAACAACTAATAATAACCGGTAACCTAGAGTGAAAAGTCAAGATTAAGGTAGAATTAAGCGAGAATTAAGGACACTGATTTCTTCCCGACCCTGCCTATAGAATCGAAGTGGGTAATATTGACGTTAGGTATATAAATAGGGAAATAGTTAACGCCAATATAGGAAGTGATTAAACTATTATGTTATTGGACGATTGACGACTATTATTCATTGTATGGAACTAAGTGACCTGTATGTGTACTTCATAGTATAGCATTTTGATATAATTATATGAAAATTTTAAGTTCCTTTAATTGGTTTAACAGTACTTTAGAGTTCATTCGCATTTTCCTTACACAAATTCTATGGAAAGTATCAAGTGTGATAAAGCAAGTCTTAACTCTTTAAAAATATATAGTATTCTCAGTCAATAGGTAATACCCCTTCCTAAGAAATATACACAGCCACTTCGATACTAGTAAACAGAACAATAGAGTAGAAACCAACGATTTGATAATTGATTGAATTTTGAAGGTGAAGCTAAGGGTAATGTTTTCACATAGAGAAAAATATTTACACATTCCTATGTAAAGATTGATCTATTGATGATAGCGTACAATTTACATGTGTAAAAAGCAAAGCAAATCCTATTAAATATATATATACATATATATGTATTTTGATGTTTACACTTACTATGCAATTTTACATCTAACTGCATGGTATGGGTTTTGTTTCCGTGCATTTTGTTTTGTTCAATTCTGTGTTTAGCCACGAAGCAGTGTGGAACTTGAGGCAATAGGCGAATCATATTTTGAGTTTCGAAAGAATTAAAGTAAGTTAAGTATTGCTCTCCCATGAAATAGGTCCTGAGCCTTAAAAAATCCCAATTTTAATAATTTTAGTTATTAATGCAAGAGTTACAGACTTCCTTTGGTGATTAACATAATCGTAGTAAAATCATTTCCACCATGTCCACCTACCCTTCTTATTCCTAGAATTTGTCAAAACCATTTCCAAAGCTGTATATAGATCCGCTGATCGTACGTGACCCAAATATTACAACTTGACGGTTCGCCTCATTAACTTCGCCCCCTTGCCTTTTTAACCTACACACCCTTGTAATGACAGTATACTTGACCATCTTCTTTCATGACTGATAATAGTTTCATCCTAATTAAGCACTAATCAGTGCTAATGATGTTTGGCAGTGTGAAATTGAACTTGCTTTTATAAACTTGACAAGCGTTTATTAATAATTTCCCTACTCTCATATGATATTGTCAAATTTTGAAATACGTGTATAGTTTCGTACCCTGATAATATTAATATAACGGTACTCTAAAACGAAATAATAAAACTGCACCATTTTAAAACCGTTGCATAACACAGGTTCAGAGCGTAGAATGTCACAGAAAGCCTAGTGAGGGAAGCCAAGTGTCGATTAAAACTTTTTTTTTGCGTAAGATGCAGCACACTTCAAAATGACTAAACAAATGTCTGCACTTGGCCAAGTAATCTCTAAGATATGAATTCTAAAGTTTTTGTTTCTGCATTAAGTACCAATTAAAGCGAAAACATTTTATCTGCCTAAGACATATAAGGCCGCTTCTCACTACAAAATAGGTTTTTACACCTTATTGAGCTCGTCAATCGGCATGATTGGGGTCCGCCCACGCAGTTGGGCGAAACACTTAAGCTAGTTTCGCGTTGCGTAATGCATGTCTGGCTCTCGCTTATGTGAATTTACGCGAGCGTTATTATTGACGCGCGCAGTAACAAAAAGCGAATAATTTTGCAAATGAATTATAGAACATGTGCATTTGTGTGATGGGGTGGGAAAATAGGTTCTGCGCGAAGCTTTTCAATCAATAGCTATCAGCCACTGTCATTATTGCAGGTTACCTTCTTCCATTTTGGTCGAAGCTTTATACCCATTTGATATCTTACCAAAATTCAGGTGTTTTTTTTAAGATGTCTGGTTACAGACCATGCAGAAGAGTTTATATTGAGTTTCTTATTGATTATCAGTGCATAAGACTTATGTAACAAGCTGCCTAACCATGTTTCACACATGGAACGTCTTTGAAATCACCAAATTTCTTTTTTGACACTGTACAAATATATAGTGACATTGACATCGAAACTGCGATTCCCAATGCTGATGTCCCAGTCATGACCCCATATTACTCAATTTACCCCTCTAACCCTAAGACCTATCTGTATAACCTAGATATCACGCCTGGTGAGATACTATGTAACACCTGCACACATATCTATCCTTCCATCTACAAAATACACGTCAATCATTCGTGCTCGTATTCTCAAAGCCTGTTTACCTGAATGTTATTCCCGATGTTACTTATACATTAAATATATATATATATGGGTGTATATATATAGACGTATGTTATTTGAACATATAATGTTATTTTAACCACTCGTGTCAGTCTTGTGTGTGGTTAACCACACTCGTGTGTGGCTTGGTAGGATGATGACACTAAACGAGACCTGGCAAAATGTCAATTCTAAATAAATCACAAATCTTGACCAAGATGGTTAGACCTGGACGCAACTTTCCCCATAGCTATCTTACCTACGGGAGCGAGCTCAGTCAACAAGCCCATACATAAAACCAACCAAATGCATGTCAATCATATATTCAATCATAATGTTCTTTATTGTGATGTGAAAGCTTAAACATGGACCTCCTTACAGAATTGTATTCAAAATATTTGAGTAACATCATAAGGTGATGAGATAAAGAGGGTTATCATGTGTCTGGTTTCTTCACCTCTCTCTGTCAGACTTGTTTTGAGAACCTTCATCGTCATACACATGATAGATGTCATTCGTTCAACTGAGGGACAGTGACCATGATTGGACTAAAGCTAATTTTACACCAGTCGCTAAGCGATGAGCGACTCTTTTTTTTGACCAATCAGTTTCCAATACGGCAAGAAGCGTGTTACCTCATTGGTTATGAGTCAATCGCTTGTTGCTCAGCGATTGAGCGTAAAATAGTTTTTACCTGTGATATGGTAAAATAGATTCATGACTTACGACATTTGTAAGAGCTAGGTTAAATACCTGGATGTACATGGACCGAATGAGTACGATCTGCTGATGCTTCTCTGCATTACCTGGACCTTGTCGAAGCATTCGTTAATTACCAAATGCCTTCGATGTTTCATTTAGATATCTTCCATATTATAGGAGGTATTTTAAAGTCACTAATATTTACTAGACTATTATGTACAAACCACTATTCACCGAGGCCAGATTTGTAACCATCCAGGCATTCCCTATTTCTGGATTTGTAACATCGTCATCGGTGAGACATTGGGTCGTTTCAAGTTTTTCATTAATACGCCAATTAATACCTCAACGATCTATATATTGTAATATACTTGGACAATTCAATTGTACTTCATATTGATTTATGTTTCATAAAGTAGTGCCCAAATCTACCAATCAAACAAAGAATGTGCTCATTGTACTGTCCAAAGTCTCGGGTATTCATATCTATCATGCCTATTTGAGCTAATCAATAAACCCTGTCAATCAAATTTGGGACTAATGCAATAGGAGATACGAAGACATTAGACTAGACAGAAACTGAAAGCATTGTTATGCAAAAATAAATCTCAACCGATCCAATGCTACAAAAATATGCAATACAAACGACAACACAAAATCTGTTTGAAGTGATTGGTTAGATAATCCGTTCGGAATTTGAGAAGTGCACTTGAACATACCGGTTAATCCTTTATGATGAAGGAACATGTGGGTTAGTCCTTCATTATGAAGGAATATAATATGCAAATATATGCAAATATGTTAGGGTTAGGGGTCGGGGTCGGATATTATATTTGCATTATGTTCTTTCATAATGAAGGATATACCAACATACCTATGAGATATTGATGGTCTGTGCATGGTGCAACATACACAATAAATGAAAGATCCCCGTATTTTCACATTTATGAGGAAAATTGTAAACTCTAAAACATTTAAAACATAAACACTGATAAATGTGCAAAATGAGATCTTTTCTCTGTCTTGTTTCCGTGTGCATGGGGGATTATCCATATCTAAAGACTAAAAGCCAAGTAATTTGACAGACAACATAAATAAGTGTATAACAAGCTCACGTTTGACTCCCTCATCCCAGCCATGCCCCCTGACTTTCACACGTGGCATATTAGACATGTTTTCATGGCGTAAAATATCTTGTTGGATTCCGAGCTAAGCTTTCATCCGGAAATAACATTTTCCATGTCATCGTGGTCATCAAATCACTCAAAATGCGAGATGAAATCTGCCGTAGAGAAAGTTACATATATACGATACCAACCACGAAGTCAACCACAAAACACATGGAAAATAGGAAACTCTGTTGAAGCACAAGTGACATTAACTAACTACATGTATGTATTCAAATGACATTGATATGAGAACATTGCAGATGATTCTTAAATTAACAAATTACCAAATCATCATATAATATCATAGTCTTGCTGTCATCGTCAGCAGCAGTAGTCAGTAACAGCAATTGTATCGATTTATCATCATTATCATATTTACATTGTCTTCATAATTTTGTTGCTTTATGTCTTTTCAAAATCAAATTTAATTACATTGAAACTGCAGATATTTTAGTCTTAGATTTAAGATACAATTAATGTGAACACTGCAAGTGCAAGCAGGAGCAACATACATGACATAGGAATACCTTTATAAATAATTAGACGTCGTCTCACTCCTAGAGCATCAGTGATAATTATTTTACTGACCTCATTAATTTCATAGAATTAGCACTGTAATGACCGATTTTCCATTCGATTGAACGGGTAAGTCATTGGCCTAGATGGAGTTACCATTACTAAGTCAGTTAACGCTTAATTAATACGGTAGGAAAATGACCCATAATATGATATCACAAGCACAATAGAGCTCATTTTCTTCATGTTCTTACTCCTCGCGTTATTTGCCTACATAAAGATTTGAAAATATTTGGGACCAGGTCAAATCCGTGTCTGTGTACACATGCATTATGGATACACTAACTTATTTAAATGCCATTTAAACACCCCGCCGGCAAAATTGGCGAGATCCTAGACATCTTTAAAGTGGCACTGACTTGTTCCGCCGATATCAACCTGTTTTACACAATTCTGTCAAAATAATACAAAAAATGACTGCTGACATTTGATAGGAAATATGTCAGGAAACCAAGAATATTGTGTAAATTTCAGTGTGTCTTGTGGGTTTTATACTGAGTCAAAGCGAAAAATGTAAGATTTTTAAGCATCTTTAACAATTTGATTCGAATACTCACAAGACATACTTTAACTCTCTTCTCGCGGGTGCCGACTGCAGACGACATGTTTCAAAAAACTTTTAAAAAATTCAAAAATTTCAGAAATGTAAATTGTCATGAGCATATTTGGAATCAGCATGAAAAATGCATTAAAATGAGTACAAACAAGCCTGGTATTGGTTCAGTAGTTCTTAAGATAGCTGTTGATATTTTGAAGCGCATGGCTAGCATGCAGAGCATTAAAGAGCTTCAATCCTGAGGTACTAAGTATGTAACAGTATTAGAATTCCATGCAATCTATCTCTAAAGATAATATGTATTTCAAGTTTCCCAACTTGACTTCTATTATTGGTTCTAGTTTTATTGATGTCTTATAATGACATGTTATTATCCGTTCTGCATTGCCTTATACGTTTCTCTTACGATACTCCAGTAAGGGCTATTCCAGAAAATAGATGCACACCCCTTATAGAGGAGTTCAGATTTCCGGCCTTGTGTCCAGTCATAATTGTTGGAAATCCAGACATTTAAAGTGTCTACAAATTTTTAAAAAATCCAGCAGAAAAAAAGTCAAAATCAGAAATCCTCAAATTGAAAGCTCATTTTGGACATTTCCGTGACTTTTCATTCATTATTTTGATTGCATTTCCAAGCTTTTCAAGTAACAATGCCAACTGGAATTCCTTTCATTTTTAGAAAGCAAACTTGTAAATCCAGATATTTCTTTTATTAAAGAGTTACTCCTTTATAGGGAGTGTGCACTTATTTTCTGGAATAGCCCAATTTGGCAAGATGCAGTGTGAATGTCTGGTAAGTCATGTATCAGCAAATAGGGCTCTTTTTCAAGTTCAGTTTCAGTTTTAATAATTAATTGCAGTTAATAACCTGTAGGAGCAGTGGGACATAAAATTAATTGGAAGCCTGCATACTTCATGTACTTAATTGCATATTATCGAGAAATACCTATTGCGCGATTTTCATGTTGATGTCATAATGCAGGTATTATCTGCTTGATTTTCTATTACTAGCTCTATATTATAGGATGTTAAAGCAGATATCAGTGTGCTACTAGTTACTTTTGACTTCATTTCACTTCGTGTTTGGTAGTGACGTGAACGCTAGGCTTTTACGCGGTTGCGCCTCAAGCGTGCCGACAAAGCGTCCTTTGTACGCGTGTATTGCATCAGCTGGATTAAGTTAGCACACGCGATTCGATCCCAGGCACCAATTACGCGACTACCAAAGTCGAGGTTTAGGACAATTTAAATCTGATTCATATCATAATAGCATTGTCGAACACCGGTTCTGAAACATCACATTCACGTTGTAGAATTCTCAGAAAAGGTCTATCGCAGTCATGGCAGTCAAGTGCTATATTATCTACATCCTGGCCCTGCCCTTATACAACGCCTATGGAGTCAAGAGTATTGACTATTAAAGGCACACCTGCCTTCAATATACAACGTCTATGGAGTCAAGATTATTGACTATTAAAGGGACAACTGCCCTTATACAACGTCTATGGAGTCAAGATTATTGACTATTAAAGGGACACCCTTATACAACGTCTATAGAGTCAAGATTATTGACTATTAAAGGGACAACTGCCCTTATACAACGTCTATGGAGTCAAGATTATTGACTATTAAAGGGACGCTTTAAAATAGAATTCACGTTGGCATTTTGAACGTGATTTTATCATATAATTATGTAGGACATCTTCAATAATCCTACGTACGTGGCATCTCGGCAACATCGCCGAAGCTAAAATGGTGACAACATTATTTTATTTAGACAATCAATTTAACTTTTTACAAAACTCTTCCTGTCGATTATCCTAATAGAGTCATACGTACGAATTGAGACTTTTAGCGGATTAGCTGTCGGATAAGTACCGGGTATAAAACAGTCAAGCGTTCGTCAGGATCAGCGCTGACTTCTTCAGTACATAATTTTTGGAAGTTTTGCCCTGCCTTTGTCTACGTATATCATTGTGGGTTGTCCCTTGCCCAATGTTATAAGATTGTCCCTTATCAACCTAAGAGATGGTGATTCAGGGATAAGTAGTATATTGAATAGCTGTCCCTTTTAAACTTAAGGATTCGGTGGCTCTGAAAAGAGCCGTCTAAGCGTATACGAATTGATAGACTAGTATCCGAAACAAGTATAATGTGGTATGTCTTTATAGAGTCGACTTATTTTTCAAAACAAAAGTGATGAATAAACAAATCTTGACAGAATTCTCCGAATGTGACTTTAACGTTCCCTGTGTAGTGTGCGTGTTGGTAATATGAAGATATTGAGAGATTTCAAAGATTGAATTATATCAAGAAGTGACATTTCTTTGATTGGATGATGATCCCATACTGTGATGCTAGCTGCTTGACGCGGTCGTCGTCTATGTCTAAAAAGACACCTTACACTGTAAAATAAAGAACTATTATTACAATTGGACTCTGAGTCAGCATACAAAATTGCACTGTAAAATAAAAGGTGGAATACCAATGCTAAAGGGGTGTGTGGGTGTGTTCTACATACGTTGTGCGTTTGTGTGGAATTACGTAAAGATACGGGAGGACAAGGGGCGTTAATAGTTGGGTACGTTTGTACTTGTTTCTGTGCATTATGCTTGGACCAATCTTTTTATACGAAACTAAACAGTTATTCTCATTGTGGTAGTGGTGGAATTCTACAAGTCAGGATAGCTAGGATAACAGTAATAAATTTAACTTAAAGGAAGTGTCCGGCAGTCACAACATTATGTCTTATAATTTTTATGTTAGAAAAATAATTATCAAGCACGAATCACATGGTTTTATTTAAAACAAACTCATATTAACCATAAAACGAATTAAAACAGCAATCTCTCAACACGCGATATTCAAAATTCCCGCGCCGAAATTTTCTAGAGCAATGACGTCATGGTTATTTGTGCTCATTTGTCGTCAGGCTTCATTGAATTATTAGGACGTCACTGCTCTAGACCATTTCGGCGCGGGAATTTTGAATATCGCATGTTGAGAGATGGCTGTTTTTATTTGTTTTTATGGTTAATATGACTTTGTTTTAAATAAAACCATGTGATTTGTGCTTGATAATTATTTTTCTAACATAAGACATAATGTTGTGACTGCCGGACACTTCCTTTGAAAGAAAGTACGAGGCTAAAGTTTTTATTATTTTATGCACGTATGCCCATTCAATTGGATATGTTGGAAAATCTGCTGAACCTTTTGCAGCTACACGTGTATGGTCTTCGAAAAATGTTTTATCTCTAAATGTGTCAATCGAAATACGTGCTCAAAATATTAAATTGAAGTGTGTACACCTATTTGTAATCTGAAGCTTAGGATTCACAAAGATGTAAACGCGTATGCAGACTCGACATACTCTCGGCCTGCGGTACCCACCCGGCCACATATACCTTTACATACCTACCCCATGCACCATTACCTATCCCTCCTAACACTCCCCCGGGAACACTCCCTCCCTCGCACTCACAACACCAAACTAAAGAAACTATGAACATTTTCAGTGCACAAACAAGAAACAACATTGGTCAACCTTACAGCAGAACTTCTCTCGACAAACTCCCAACATCAGACTTGTTGGCGCTATCATTGCTAAGGACGAGCAAGTTTCTAGCCCTAAACCTATAGTGTTGAAATCGCATTTTCTTTTATCATGTTTAAAGCTTTATAACATTTTCTTACGTTAACATTTATGGTTCAATTCAGGTTTTTAAGGTTCAAAAGAAGCGTTAAATCGCCAACGCTCATCAACTTCACATCAAAGGTTTACTACAATTTGACATCAAGTCTATATATTTCCGGGATGTTTGGATTTTTAACGTGTGGATAGCAATCCTGGTGGCGATGAACATATCAACACATGTGATTCATATAATCTATGGGCGTATATACTGTATAATATACTTCTTTTAATAATGACACCATTACTATAAGTATCACTTTATTCCCATTCGAAACATTGTGACGATACTTGCCGATTTAAATTTGAATGTCAAATAATCATGGGTTTTTAAAATTACAGGATATACATGTACTCGTATTGGTTGGAATGCTTTTAACATTTTACAAAAGCCATAGATTTTTTTGTAGAATTAGAGAATAAAGGTATTGTTTTTAGCCGCTGGAGTGCATCTATCGTCTCATATAACACGGGCGACATCATTATTTTAAGTAAAACAACGAGGCGGAGCCGAGTTGTTTTACGCCATATATGAGACGATAGATGCGCGACAGCGGCTAAAAACAATAACTTAATTCTCATTCTTAAACATTTTAATTCAAATAAAAATATCATAAGTATTACAATTTTTTATTAATTCAAAATTCTACATTTTACAAGGAATTACCTAGGGCTTAAAATCGACCAGTCCCGTTGTTGCAGTGTGCCTCCCGATTGGTTCAAATTGCGTCGATGCACACGCGCTGACCGTGTCATATCGTGTCAAATCACACGGGTAATAACCAATAAGATTGCAGGAACGTTCTCAAGTGTTTAAGAATATGCCTAAATGTAAGTCGGTTTATCGAACGACGACTCATGACAATAATAGTATCACCAACAGCCAATCATGACGTATTCTACGCTGACTGCGCATCATACGATTTCAACTTCTGTGCACACTTATAACATGTATAACTTTAGGGAATTTGTGTGGCTTGACCCGTTGTTTTACAAGTTACGCTCTCATTTTGCATTCAGCATGACATGAAACATACCATTTTTCATGTTAAGAAGCATGACAGAATAATTGTTGACGTTGCCACTGATATTGAGAAGATACACACACGTATTCCATAGGGCCCATCATGTAGGTCTGTATTGTAGACATTTCAGCGGGGTAGCCTAATTTTGTCAAAACTAATTCTTGTAAGGTTCAGTTTTGTTATTGATTCTGATGATGTCATTCATGATCTTGACTTACATACGACATTGTTAACATGGGTAACGCCCTGTGATTCTTGTCAATTCTTGTTAGGAAAATACTAAAACAGGACACACATTATCTACTCCTCCGCGGGTACTCCGCGGGTACTCCGCGGGTACTCCTCACTATGACACCAAAACATCCCTTTTCATGTTCCGTTTTCTATCTTACATTGAGGCGTATCATTAAAACAATATGTTTTCAATTTTTGAGTTCCCGCGGTTTTGACATGAAAAGCAAAAACCAGATAACAATCATATTTGAAGATATTTTAGAACATATTTGAAGATATTTTTTGCTAAGCGAATGAATCTGCAAGAAATGTTTTTCACGCAAACTTTATATAAGAGATGAAATCAAAACTCGACCGGCGGTTGGCCACCGGTTCCGTCGGTTTCCATTGTTTAGAACAATAGAATCCGTCGGTCAACCGCCGGTCGAGTTTTGATTTCATCCCTAACCAGAGGTTTCCAATGCCCCTATAAGACTCAACCATAATCACTCGCCAGTACCACACGCCCATCCTCCCACCCCACCCCAATACACATACTACAAATGCAAACCAGGCGTCTTTTCTACTCTGGATTGCCAATACAGTAACAACAACATTAGGTTTAATGATTAAACTGGAACAAACAGGGAACATGCATTTTGTAATATCTGAGAAGAGACGATGATACACCATGTGAGTGTTATGACGTGTTTGTCAAACATTTTACCCCCACCCCACCCCCATTTTGTTTGTATGTGTAAATGTGAGTAAGAATATAGATGAATATGATTGTTATTACCTTTTTGTCTTGAACAAAATGTGGTGTATCCTTCGTGTGTAAGAGAATACCAAACAAATCCCAACTCTAATCCTAACCCTAATCCTACCCAAACCCTAACCCTTATCCTAAGCCTAATTCCTAACCCTAACCCTAACTCTAATCCTATTAGTATTTCGTGCTCTCTTACACTAAGGATAAACCCAAAATGTGCCGAATACACCAGATTTATTTTTTGTGTAAAAATGTTTGAAAACGTTAATGTAATAGTAACAAGCTGAATAGCTCATCAATATGAGTTTTCAAAAAACAGGTGTGAAGCCAGGCGGCGTAGGAAGCGCAACACGTGACGTACGAGGCTGGCGAAGATACAGGGCTGACAGCCCCATTCAAAATACACGGTTATCAATTACAAATGGAAAATTAGCATACTTGCAGTGTGGTACATTGTCGTACCCCGACGTTTTAGAGTAAGATAATTTTGCTTTGACACCTCATAACAAATTTATTGTTTGTGAAGATTTCATGATTATGTGTTAATCCAATGGCGACCTCAAAATTGGCGATATCGCTTCCATCACCGCCTGTGTGAAGCCGTGTGTGATCATCAATTGAAAGCGTAAAATGCATGCATAAAGATGGTAGGCCTAACCTTAAAGAAGAATTTAATAATTCAAAGAACACAAAATTATGCGTATATTAGGTGTGACAACACTAGCTCACAACACTCTTAGAGCAGTGAAAATGCATTGCTTTGATACAAACCAATATACAGGGTTTAGTGCAACTGTGCAAGATTGCAATATCTGCAATAGCTGCCGGGTGTCATATAAATACAATATAGAATGCAGATATTGTCAAATGTCTATAGGGCAGCTATTGCAGGTAGGGCATTCTTGCACTAACGCTTCGATTTTATACACCCATCATCTCACCACGTTCACACCCAGAAAGTTGTCGCGATGTCATTCGTAGCGGTAAACCTGCTTAAGGCAACATGTGAGTGTGAAAGAAGGGGCGAGTTGAGTGTACTCTTAAACCGATGAGCCAGACAGGTTTGACACATTTGAAGAGGGACGCAAACCTTACTATTACAACGACATTTTGATCACGTTATTGGCCTATTCCAAGAAGTTCCATGATATCTTCATAAGATCTCGATTAAGATAGCTGAGACGTAAATATTTGTCCTTAAAGTTAAAGTGCCATTTTGTTGTGCAACACCCCAAATGGAATGTGTTTCTGTAGTTTCAATAATACACACCCACCACAAATGGCCTTATATACCAGATAAAAGTTGACCAATTCCTGTCACCGCGCTTACAAGCAGAGGTTTTGAGATTTTACCTGGCTCTTTAACTATTATATTAATTATATACCTTTGGGTTGATTAGGTTAATTATCTCAAATAGTCTTGTTGAGAAATGAAATGCTGTATTCCATAAATGTATGAAAACTAAAAAACACACAGAGTGGTCACAATAACAGTAAAATGGTACACTAAGGTCTTAGCTATCATCTGATTTTGGCTATTACTTGAAGGAAGTTTAATATTTCATGTAAGATGGATGGGTACACTTTGCCACTGCATGCGGAAGGATATTGGAGTAAGTAGTCCATGAAGCAAATCGCCTATCCCTATTTTTTTCCGATCTAGGTAATAGGTTTATTACCTATAGCAGACGAACTAAAAATGGCGCGTAAAATCAACAAAAAGAGGAAACGTCTTCACACGTGTGTTAAACCAGTTCTTGATTTTGATAAGAAATGTGACTTAACGAAATGTTTCAGTTCAAGCTTTATAGCCGTAATATAATGGAACATTTTGATTTGTCTTCCGCTTGTTTTACCTTATCTGTAACACACAGGTAACAAAATATAGAAACATAACAGAAACTTCAGAAACTAACTTTAACATTCCCGCTCATTGCAGCAGACGATATCATCTTGAATAGTTTCAAGAAAAATATTGTCTATTTATAAAGTTTTTATGGCTAAGGCTGGTCTCAACCTTTTATCTCCAGAAAAAATAAGTTTGATCTTTTGATATGTTTTTGTCTTTCTTTACACCTTTTGTGTTATTCCCCATTGGATAATTGCATCACTTTTACCACATTTTCACTTGTAATATCCTTTATTAGTGTGAAGTGGTTTTATCCTTTTGGAGCCATCCTTTGTTTTCCCTGCTCGTCGACTGTAACATAATGTCCACGTTTGTAAATATTATAAGAGACTTGTTGTTTCTTAATGTCGAGATTCCCAGTTCCATCTAGACATTATTTCCATGATCGAGAAGAGGCTCATCGGGCATTAGGTGGGAAAACAATTCTGAATGCAATTGGTAGCACCAGATAATTAAGATTCGGAGTACCGCCTTCTTCATGTGTGGTACTTTTTGAGCCAGTGTAAATAGACCATGAGAATGCGTTGTCCTTCGCAGGGAAACTGTCGATCCGGTGTTCAAAGAGCTTCATCCTAAACTACGCAAGCATGAGCATGATCAGAGGACGTCACAATCTAGTTGAGAACCAAAAGGGCAATCAAGCAAGGACGTCAACAAACCTAATTTGAAGCAGCAACATAACACGACAGGTTGACTGATTCCAGACATCCAATCAAACAATAATATGATAATATAATCATAACACCGGTAATCAATTATTGAGATAGGAATTACAAGTCAGGATACTCAGATGGAATCAAAGGAAACGTCGATCCAAGGTCATTGATGTAAACGGTGTAGGATTATTGACGATTATACCTAATATTGTTATAGAATTAGAGACATAACAAGGAGAAGCAAGTCAGGATACTCAGATGGAATCGAAGGAAGCGTCAGGTCCAAGGTCACTGATGTAAACGGTGTAGAATCATTGATGAAATACCTAATATGACTATAGAATTAGAGACATAACAGGGAGACACAAGTCAGGATACTCTGATACTCATCTGGAATCGACGGAAGCGTCGATCCAAGGTCACTGATGCAAACGGTCTAGAATTATTGACAATTATACCTCATGATATCGCTATAGAATCAGATACATAACAAGGCGATGAACAAGTCAAGATACTTCGCCGGAATCAAAAGAAGCGTCAGGTCCCAAGTCACTGATGCAAACTGTGTAGAATTATTGAGAGCTAAATATCCCGAAATACGGGATTTATCTTTAAATGAACCAGGATGAATATAAATGATAAGAACTAACTGATGTATACATCTTATTGATGTTCTTATTGATGTTATTCTTTGTAAGATGTATTGCAGAAAAACAAAAATACATAACATTCGCCAAATGCTCCGGTCAGCACTTTTTTGACAGATTCAGGGAATGTGTTATTTTGATAGAGATTCTTTAATTGAGTGGACTACGCTTATAAGAACAAGCTTGTCCGGAAATGTATTGAAGTTTTACAACCTAGTAAGTTTTCTATTTCTTGCTAACGTTTTGTTTTAGTTGTTAACACATCGGCCTTTAACCTACTTTGTTTCTAGTTCTTTTGGAAACCATCAATTTTCACCCTGGTTTGAATAATTTGCACAAGATATGAAGTGGATATAGAATTAGGGCCCCTGGCTAGTCTAGTATGGATCATTGGACGGACTCCATTGCTTTATGTTATTGCTCTTGATCCTGGTCCTTAATCATGTAAATCCTTACGCTGACAGCTTCAAATGCGACCACTTAACATGCTTAATGCACTCTACAAGTAGAATATCTGTGTTTCCTATTCACAAGCAGGTCACTATAAAAGCAAACTCGCAAAGTTGGCAAAGGTATAGAAATGGAAAGAATTTTATACCAGTCAATAAAGACCGGGAAAGAAGATAATAGTGGAAAGGTTTTGCTTTATAATTGAAGAATTTAAAATGTATTTTTGCTGCAAATATTAAACCAACCAACATACATCTAGCATATTGGAAAGCCAGTGTTGAGCTATGATTTGCGTATTACCTTGATTACTTGCAGGGTGTTGCATGTTATACCCTAAACACAATGTTTTAGTCTGCAAGTCGACAAGAAAAATGCAAACTGAATTTTAATATTCTGCCACAGAGAGACGTTGATATCGAAAAGTATCTTACCTACAATGAGTATGTTCTTGAAATACAACCGCAGAATGTCTCTGTGCTGTGCATTTGATAATGGTGTCCTTTGCAAAGTTATAAATCACCACAAAGTTGATATCATCCAAAGAGATGATTAATATCATAATGTTCTTATTATTTAAACCAATTTCAAATGGATGTGATCTTAACGATATTGTTTGAAGTGCCAATCAGAATTTCCCGCGCGGAAGTCTTGATCTTGGAGATGATGCATCCATCAGGATAGAATGAGACCAATCATGTAATCATGCCAATTACCAAGTATTCATCATGTAATAGAATGAATTGAAACATGTCCTACTAAAAATGAGTACAAGTCAGTAAGGTCTTTAATAAATTTCATTTTGGTTGTCCTTTAGGAAGGTCGAAAATTTAAAAACAAGACACACTTTATTGTTAAAGGGTGTGGATTTTAGCATAGACCATAAATGGTCTATGCTTTTAGGAGGCAAATGTTCGCTGAAGTTGTGGGGTCGACCCCACCCCTATATGTACAAACATGACAGATGTAATTCGAAGTGTGTGGAGTCATTCAAGCAGAAAGCGCACGTAACTCTTGACAGATCATCAAAACAGATATCAAAGGAAGACAAAGCAACGGCAAATACTCTTACTTTTGAAATAAGGAAACTTTCAATAAAAATTAAAATCGTTTTCATGTACCTAATTCTGTTGAGAATTTTTATGTCTAATATTTAAAAATGAGTAAGTCACGCAAGTTGTATGTGCAGCACGTACAATGAATCATGTTGTCTTCAAAATTTCTTAATGTTGTATCCACAGTTGTATCGAGCTAAAACTTTTGTTGCCACGTAATCTTAAAGGTCTGCTACATTACTGCAGGGTTCAGTCAATCAATCGAAAAAAAAGTTTCCGCCTACTGCTTGTACTTTAGATAAATCGAAAGATATTTTACAAAATTAATATATTTATTGGTAGCACATAAATTGTCTGATACAGCTGGTCCAATTTGCAATGTTGTTGCGTTCGGTTACAATGGTCCATTCAACTATCTAACAACGCAGTAAGCATGACCAACTGTTATTGCATTCTGCATACTTTGTGAGAGTTGAAGGCAGTCAAGTTAGCTCAATCGATAAGGCGTTCGACTATGGTGCGAGAGGTTGCGAGTTCGAACCCTGGTGGTGCCTAGTATGCTCTCGTGGAAAATTTAGCTTGAAATTCCCTTGGACAAGGAACTCGCTGCTAATTTGTCTCGTTGTAACCCGTACGAAACTCGGGGAGCTGATCCTGGTTGCGATGGTTATTTGTGGAATGTCTAGGGTGTGCGCTCTTGAAGCAGCAAAGTCCCTGAATTGTTGTTTAATGGTTTATGGAATGATGTGGGGCCATAGTGGTCAGCAACAACCTGTAAAGTGTGCTGAGGCTTGTGGATCAACGTCTAGGCGTTGTGCCTGTGCGTAGCGCACTATAAATCACTGCGCTTTTTTTTTTTTTTTTTTTTTTTTTTTTTTTTTGAATGGACAAAGGTGCAGCTTTCAAAACTGCGTTGTCTTACGTAATGTGCCAGTGTGATTGAACGCAGCAATGTGTGATATTGTAAATTGGACCAGGCGCGCTATAAAACAAATACTTATCATTTTTAGAATATTTCAATTTCATAAAAAAAAATCTTCCGATTAAAAAAAGTCGTAGAGAGGAACTTAGAATTTGTGGATCCTTTATGAAACCTAATAAATTAATGTTTATCTCCACCTTTACACAACCCATATGAACCAAGTATAGTTGCCACATTTTTCAGAAACATGCCTCGGTATGCATTTCATAATAATTAGTGGAATGCATTTATATTGCAATGTGTAACTGTAGTTAAGACATATTATATTACTATACGAGCCTTATTATCATTTTCTGCTCTGTAAGTATCAATGGTCATCATCTTTTATTTTTTCATTAAAACACATCATTGGTCGCATGACACCGCATTTTTCACACCATTAATTTCATCTGTTTGAAACCTTCCCAGGTACTTGCATGGAAACTGACCATGTCTTTACACTACTAAGGGCGAGCCTAAAGCAAGTGAAAATGATATGAGATAGGTTAAGCTTACACGTTCTAGTATCACCTTGGTTAGAAGGTGTTGGCAATGACAGCTACCGGTTGTACGCAGCATATTAACTCTCTCCCAGATGGCAGCCACGTGAGACGCTATCTAAAGTGCACACTCACTCTAACAGACGAAGGCAAATGAAATCGAGAGGAATTAGGAAGGATGCTTCTAAAAACTGAACAAACATTTGACGAGACTTGGTCCCTATTAATATGACATACCACACACAATTTAGGTTGCATATTTAAGGAGGACAGGTTAAAGACAGGTTTATTGCAATATTTATGTGGGTTTTGTTTTATCAACATTGGAGGGAATGGAGGATATTAATAGCTGGTATTTGTGGATTAAAATCCATCATCTGCGTCATCTTGAAGTTGATTAATATTATTATTGTGATTACTTGTTGGTTTGAAAGTTTTATCAAACAGACCAGTTCCCGGTAAGTTTGTTCATTTTAGGATATATTTAATCAATCTAAAAGGCTTGTCTGAATGATTAAGCGGCCTCAGCAGAAGTTAAGATAGATTTTCCGATCTCGAGTCACAAAGGAGTACGGAGTGGCCTTTGGTAATCTATTTGATTTGTGACGTCTTCAAGCACAATGATCCGTTTCATTTGTCATTCTTGCTCACTCAATTAAACGCCAGTATTCGCCGTAGAAGTGATGATGTAGCGGGAATAACTACCATAGCAATAGGTTAAAACAATTTTTAAATACATCGCACTGTACTAGTACATTCACGCGGTTCCTCTGCATTGAACCATAGATGTCTAAGAACAGGGATAGAGACCTGAATCGTAATTCAATGAAATATTCATATCATGCTGATCACTCGCACCTGTAAGATTAGCATCGTTGAAAAGAGTGGTATTGTATTCAATCTATGATTGCAGACGTACACAGGTGATGAGTGCAACCTGCTTTTGGTGGCGTGGTGGCGGGCGATATATTCAACAATTATTTTAACCCATTGCTATGGAAGTTAACCCTGTTACACCACCACTTGAATCCATTGAATTTGGTTGACCACGATTCATAAGATGAGATCGCGACATATTTTCCATGATAAATGCGCGCGATATTCACCATGTGCTTTCAAAGTTTTAGCCCAATCTTAGTTTTTATTACAAATACCTTACAGTAACTACTCCGTATTTTGTTTTAATACTAATAAATCCAAATGTAATATACTGTTGTTGCATGGATAATGCGTCAAATCCTAGGGAAGATATCCGGTATTCCACCTCCTGTAACTCTATCAAAGAAATGTGATACAATTACGGAATTTGTTTAGGTTAAAACAATGACCATAAGCATTTTGAGTTATTTCTATTACAAGGTCAAGTTCAAGAGTTTAAAGACCTCCGGAAATTATGTCCATTGTTATATCAACTCTTTGATGGCCGCTTACGCGTGCCCCACAGTGGTCTTACCCTTCATTAACGGTTTTGCATAATATCCCTCCAGCGGTTGGTGTGGGGTAGTCCTACTACATAAAATGGATTGATTTTTCCATCTCTCCTGTCACACCATTACCACCTAATTACACCAACAATTAAAGTACTTAGAAGAGAGCGGGACGGTTTAGCACTAAACACAGTTTAGCCGATCACAGTCTATCCGCAGCCATATACCTCAAGAGCTTAAAGTATATACAAACCAGGGACGCGCACAGAAAAAAGTAAAACAAGGATGAAGGGGTACCACGCTGGTAATCTACAATGAATGGAACCG
The DNA here is from genome assembly GCF_039555335.1 of Amphiura filiformis. Lineage (NCBI taxonomy): Eukaryota > Metazoa > Echinodermata > Ophiuroidea > Amphilepidida > Amphiuridae > Amphiura > Amphiura filiformis. The sequence goes on along the minus strand of NC_092644.1, from coordinate 48,855,682 downwards.
CACATGGCAATCTACCAATGAATGGGTAGATTCATTCACGTACATGTATTTAATTTTGTCTGTTGACGAAGGTGAACGACTCTTTTCAGAGCCACCAACACTTTTACATTAGCAGATAGCTGATGTCTGCCTGTTCTCTGAAGGGCAGTCTTCAGTGAACGGCTCTTTTCAGAGCCATCAGCAGGAAAGGTGCGGCCTCCGTGTCTCATTCTTAGGTACACTTTGTTCTGAAGAAGTCAGAGCTACGAAAACTGACAGTTCCAAACTTGTCCGACGGCGAACCCGATAAAAAACTTACTAATTGTTATAAACTCCAGTCTTAAAAGCTTATCCTATAAGTTGAATGGGCCGGGACCGCGCTGGTAATCTATACCAATAAATAACTTTTTTCTCAAACATGGATTGCATCATCCCCTGTGACATGGTAAGTATGACTATTATGTGTGGTGTATGGCCATATTATTATTGGACTATATACCTCCGATATAGGAGCATCTTACCCTATATACTCAGCCTCACGCCAAGACCATGAAGACGCTCAAGTAAGCTGAACAAACATTTACCCTCCGAGTTTCCGCAGATTTTCTTATTGAACTCTCACGTATTTTGAATTCAAACCATTAACCTCCCATAGGAATCTCAGGATTACAGGATTATCATTCTGACATCAAACTCACGACTTGTCATTTTCATATTGTTTCAATGATAAATCTCTAATACTTTGTTAGTACCTGGGACTAAGGGAAATGAATAAATAGGATTATTGGCCTACCTTCAATTTGGAAGAAATCGTTATCATAACTTGATCAAACACTTTTATATATAAATATATATAATTAATGTCAAAATAATACTATTTATGCCAAGAATTGTATTAACCTCGAGATAGGCAGTCTTGATAAATAGCTGTCAAGGCCAGGGAAATGACAATGATGGAAATGCTAATTCGCATGTGTATGTTTTAGTACAATGCAGGGTGCAGGACGCGCAGCCACTGTGTCATGTCATAGTTTCATGGGTCTTGCTTGCAGCATCTCAGCATCTCTAACCAATTGAATACATGAATACAAAAGCCACCTAAGTCCATGCGAAGTTATTTTGAGAGAAAAACCCGTGTATCATTTTAATTCCTTCAGTAATTAGATTTACCTGGTCAATATGGTAAGTTTTACGTGCAAATGAGTGGATTAACCTGTATTAGGTATGACGATTAGCATTTCAGGGACTTCGTGGGGTTCATTTTAAATTTTTGAATCATATACAAAGACAACAATGTTAGAATGAGATTACCACTAGTAAGATAATACAAAATAAAGCACACAGGTATGTATAATGTTGATAAGCATTCTGCCATGTAATATAAACCACACAATTTCCTTTATTAAACCCATTTTTTGTTCAAAAGTCATTCTCTAGCAATGAATGTGTTACAAGTGGACTTTTATACATACTGGATTTCAATCAATGTGTTACAAGACTCAAATCATGGAATTGGGTGATTCTTTCATACATGCTATTTTTCACATGCCCAATAGACACAGAGAATGAATTTGAGTTGTTCTTTCATGCATATGACAGGCCTATGTATAGCAACAATTTCCCATGCTTAACTCAATTTGGCCAAAGTATGGACTTAGGTGGCTTTCAGAGGATGATTTAAGCATTTCCCAACACCCTACTGGGTTATTCATGCGCCTAGCATAGCAGTGTGAAGAAACATGACACCACTGCTCTGCTACTGCATAGAACTGTGTGGTTAAATTTGAATTTGGACAGTTATGTCAACAATAAAAACACCAGTTTTATGCCAGTCGATTTCACATTTTATGTTATCTACAGAAGGTGTGAATTATCCTTTAAACACACATCACTTTCAATCTGAAATCGACCAAGCAATAATGACACACAAACAATTTTACAACAGCATCTTTTGCACAGAGTTCAATGGGATTTGAAAAGCAAAGTGGCAGTTGAAACTCTAGTGATAATACTTTTACAATGCATGATGGGGCTTCCTTAAATCATCCTCTGGGTGGCTTTTGTATTCATATATTCAATTGCAGGGCTAAGGTGTTGGAATTCCCAGTTGCCACAAACTTACAATTCGAAGTGCAACCTTTATGATTTCACTCACTGTTTTAAGCAGATATAAAATCAAACTAGATTGATTTAAATTGTTGGCTTTGAAGAGTTTACAACCATCTTTGAACTTCAAAATTTGTTTATCGGTAATGTTATTATGTAACGAAATAAGTAGTTTCAGCCGAGAAAGAAAGATAATATTAGGAATGATGATGTACATAATTCGCGTTGAAAACTTGCGTGACTTGTTCATTTCCATGTTTTGACTATCACGAATGCATCAAATTCTCAACTGACTTTAAGTTATACAGCATTCATCTTATCTCAAAATATTTGCGGATCCAGGAAAAGTCGAGTGATTGAGGAACGGGATTTCAAACTACCAGTCAGTCAAGATCCCATTAAGTGAATGGTATTTTGTGTGGCGATTCATCGCCGTCTCCCTCCCACTCCCTGCCTATGTGTCATGCATCTATACTTGACTTCACAACACATTGGATCTTGACAGCATTCTTTCGCCAAATTGCCATCAAAACTTTGAGAAGTTGGCGTCTTGAGTCCCTTTGGAATGATCAAAAGGTTTCTTCGCTAAATCACTTCAAGGTGTTGCTAAACTCGCCTGTTCCGCTATTTTGCGTCATTTATACTCACTGAAGTTGAATTCATACTAAAGTCGCTTACCATAAGCGATAAATGTGTGAGTAACGAACTGGCGTTCTTTCCTAACCAAAGTATTGCCCGGTGATGTCGATCGGATCTCAATTGCCCATTAGCGACTAGACTCATGTATAACCATGTTAGGTTAAGGCGGACAACTGGAAGTACATCATGATAATAGTGTTGTATATTATTTTTTACATATCACAAGTAGACGAATATCAAAATTATGCCAATGACGTTTTGTCATACATTCCCGTTATAGATATATAAGTCTACAATTGATTTATCTATTTTATTTGATTACTTCAATATAACCAACATTAGGTGGGCTTTCATGACCATGACGATTCTTATAAGTCCATGGGCGGAGCTGATCAGCCTTATATAAAATGTTGCATGTCGCGATGACTCCTAACTTGCAAACCTCCATACCCACTTAAAGATGATGCCCACTATTCAAAGTTTCATTGTGCTAGAATGGGGGTAATACAGGGTGGGCCATTAAAAAGTTCACACTTTTTCGATGGCTTATTTCTCAGAAATGAAAACACATATTGAAATAAGTTGAACATATTTGTAAACCTCTATGTCTGGACTGTCATTGCTGAAAAGGGCATTAACATCCATGGTCTAATTACAAAATGGCGACCATTTAAAGCAGCGAAGTCAAAACCACTTTGCACACATGTAAGACTATAGACAATGATCATGCATATTAAGTTTTTAGGCTTAAGCAAGTTTAAAAAAAAGTTTGATGACTCTATATGCATTTACTTGAGTGTCATTGCCGGGGTCATCGGACTCATGCGTGTATGAGTTGTTTACTGTTTGAAAATCATTCACCTGTGAAATTGACACAAAAGGCTGATTGGACATGCTCATTTACATAACAAATACACTAGTTTTGGAGGGAACTTCAAATTTAAAATGCCTTGCGTGCGTTCTTGTCATTCATGTTAGAGATACCCGTGTAAGTACTTTGAGGTGATTCTTGCTGTTCAAAATGCGGCAGTTTACAAAGGAGGAACGAATTTTCATCGTGGAGGAAATTTCAAGAACAGGAAAGGTGCGCTCTGTCCTGAATGCATGGCCGAACCAGTTTCCGAATACCAGACTTCCTAGTCGCCGACACATCTATAATATTAAACACTTACATGGAACTGTTCTCAATCGGAACAAATCTAACAGTAGGAGACCACGAACAGGAAGATCAGCCAATCACATTGCCGATGTTAGAAGGATTTGCAAGCTAACCCAAGATTGAGTACTCGACGGAACAATTGTCCCCATATTCCAAGGACAACGTTCAGACGAATCATCACTCATGATATCGAATGGCACCCTTACAAGATCCTTAAGCCTCATGGACTGCAACCAGGAGATCCAAATCGGCGACTTCAGTTTTGTAACTGGTTAGTTAACAGAGCACGTCGCTTTCTTGATACCGCTGTTGCTGTTGACGAGGCAAACTTTCAAATGGACGGGTCTGTCTCTTCTCAAAACGTACGGATGTATGCACCGAAAGGCAATCCTTCGAGAGACTTTGCTTTTAACGTTCCACATGACAAACGCAAAGTTAGTGTTCTCGCAGCCGTCACAGGAAACAACCGGTTGATAGGACCGATATTCGTTGACCAGAACATAAATGGAAACGTTTACCTCGACATAATCAATGATCAACAAGAGCCTCAACTGGTCCAAATATTTGGACAGCAAGCGAACAGGGCCATCCGCAGGGCGTGGTTCTTTCAAGACGGAGCGCCAGCCCACCGTCTTATCGCTGTTAGAGACAGATTGCAGGAGTTGTTTCTGCATCATGTTGTCGGCCTTGGACATCATGTGGAGTGGCCTCCGAGGAGTCCTGATCTGACACCTTTGGACTTCTGGCTTTGGGGTGATGTCAAGGCGTCTGTGTATGCCGAAGGTCCGCCAAGGAATTTGCGGGAGCTGAGGAGACGTATTACAGATGCGTTCACAAGGATCCGACGCACCAGGGTTACTTCAAGAGCAGTTCACCATATGTACGATTGTGCGATGCTTTGTATTCGCGAGCAAGGAGGCCACGTTGGAGGACGATAAGAACACTTTAAAGACAGAAGCATTTTTACTGTGGCATCCATAAATACGTGACTTTATGGAACCATGATAAGCAGTAATGAAGAACAGAACTATTTTTATCAGAGTCAAATATGATTTTACTTGTATTCTTACTTTTCTAGTGCAATATTTTTAATTTCATGACAATTTGAGACAAATAACTCGTTTCCATTGAAGCACTGCTACGGTTTACATATGTGTCTATATGAAGAAATAATTTCCGAAGAGAAGAAGAGACATTCCTGACACCTATTTATAAATTTATCTTGTTATATCTCTATATAAGATTTATGTTATAGTGCAGTAACCATCATGAAGACTCGGGTATAAAATTATGCACATTATCTAGAATGCGACTGCAAACAAACGTTAACTGCGCAGATTATTTAAAGCTACTGTTACATATTCTGTTCAACTGGAAGGCTACATATTCTGTTTGAAAAAGAAATATTTATTTAAATATGGTTAATTTACAAGAGAAATATTGACAGAACTTTCATGCGTACTGTTATTTTTCTTCCTTTGTTCCTAATCCATTGTGGTGTGAACCAGCGACCACCATTATATCGCGTGATCATCCGCTCCATTTGACTTACGTGTGTGCAAAGTGGTTTTTGACCCCCTTGCTTCAAATGGCCGCCATTTTGTAATTAGACCATGGATGTTAATGCCCTTTTCAGCAATGACAGTCCAGACATAGAGGTTTACAAATATGTTCAACTTATTTCAATATGTGTTTGCACTTTTGAGAAATAAGCCATCAAAAAAGTGTGAACTTTTTAATGGCCCACCCTGTACTAAGGCGTAAGTCACATTGATGATTGTATATGGCATTTATCTGAGTTATCAATGCTTTGATATTAATTATGCTGATGATACTTATTTTGGTATCAAAGTCTAGTCTTGGGATAAGGCGACGTATAGCATATGTGATCCAAGAGATCACCGTTATTGCCTTAGCCCGCCATTCTGACATTTAAAGAGCTCTTGTCAACCATATTTTGATCAGAAAACAGACAAATTATTGATACCAGATGCAAGAAAGGTACACGACGGAGGACACATGTCCATTGCCAGGATAGATAGAATCGCTTCCTTTCCGGAGTTTAAATCCTTTTCTGTAGTTGATTGAGACAGGTACAAGACAATTGCAATATTTTGGCTTTAATATGATCACGTAATTTCCATGTAAACTTTTGATGTTGTGAGAATGAATCATATGTGATAGCGGATTTGATGAAAGAAGAAACTAGGCTGGTTAAAAGGTAACAACGTGTTTAGATATCAGAATACTATAAAGACATACCTCCCAGCAAACACAAAACGTTTTCGACATCATTCGCAAAAGATTATAAAAGGTTGTCAGAAAACGTTTAAATGTCCGGTTATATAAAGGGTACATTAATGGTATAAAACGTTTTCATAACATTAAAAACATTTGCTGGTAATTTACTGCACAGCAAATACAAATGTTTTACAAAAAACATTTAAATGTCGGGTTATATAAATGGTATAAAAACGTTTTAATAACATTCCAAAAACATTTTTGAAAACTTGGTACAAATCATTCAAAACAGAATGTTATTTTGGGGTTGAAAAATATTTTGCAAAAAATGTTTGCACACAATATTTACAATAACGTTTTTAAAATGTTTTCATGACCTTTATATAACCCGACATTTAAATGTTATTAAAACGTTTTGTAAAAAACATTTTAAGAACATTTCTGTGTTTGCTGGGTGCAAATATTTTAACATAATGTTTTTTAAGTGTTGACAAAATATTTGGCCCAAAATGTATGCAAAAATAGTTTACAATGACATTTCGAACACATTTAAAAAATATTGTTGTAGTGTGTTTTTATACAAAACGTTTTAAAACGATTTCATGACCTTTATATAACCCGACATTTTAATGTTATTAAAATGTTTTACCTAAACCAAAACCCAAAATATAACTTATTTAAAACGTTTTAAAAACGTGTTTGTGTTTGCTGGGCTATAACAGGATAGTGCTTACGTTTGATCTTGGTTTGGAATCGAATGTATCTGACGTTTATTGTTTTGTTTCTATCTCACCAGACTTCAGCACTTGTTATAAAATATCCCACTTGTCACTATAATATGTATGCCCAAACACACCTTAAGAGTTTTTCATCCAGAAATGCAACCAGGGTCAAAAACTTTTTGTCCTCTTTTGAACCATAGTGAAACCATATCATATCACCATTTGTTCCTTTATCATGTTTTATGGTGATTTGCAACTCCAATACTTTAGAAATGGGTGTGCATTGTTGTCAACTCAAACATGAAAAAACAAACCTCATCAATCAAATCATGGCTTTCGTATTTTCACAGCCACTTATACTCATGATACTTCACAATGTTACTGATGATCGAACATTTGCATTCACTTGAATGAAGAGCAATTGTCTGTGTAATTTGGGTGGGTATTACATGAAACCAAACTCGACCGACGACCGCCCGTTCCAGCGGTTCCGTCCGGTTGGAGCCAGTTCCTTTGTTCTAACCAGCGGTCGAGTTTTGATTTCATCCCTAAGCGAAGTCTGGGTAGAATTGTCGTGAAGCGTGGTAAAGAATTTCTGTTGCATAGTATTATACACCCATTATCACCAAAATACAACCGATTTAAATAGCATCTCCTACGCTTCCCAAAACGTCTACGCCTAACCCAAAGAAAAGTGTAATATCATATTGTGCCACGATATGGCTATACAATGACTATACTTCTGGCTATCTTCATTCAATCTGATGATCACGTATCTAAATGCACCTGAGCCCGGGACCTGAGTAAGCTTCTGAGACAATACAAGCAAGAAAGAGATCAGTTCCTTTTTATGTAGAACTGTAGAAGATAATGGCATCAACTGTCAACATAAGTATGAACTGAATGTTGGAAAAACCAGGTGCAAGTGCTGTAATCACGCGATCCCAAAAGGTTGTCAATGAAGTTGGTCGGCACTACTCCTAGAAATGGCGGAACTTGAGAACATTGGTGTTGAAGTGTTTTTTGATATTAAAATCATAACTATTATTTGGATTAAGCAGAGAAACGCTATCATCGTATTAAAGCTTTAGTCACCTTGATAAATAATGATCAGTGCAGAGAGGAAACTTTGAATTAAGGAAGGGACAAGTTATATCTTCCAATACCCGAGGGTTTAGAACTTCATCAAACGCAGAGAAGTTGTCAGCACATTTGAAAAATATTTTACAAACGGACAAGAGATGCAAAGGCATATAGCTCTAGAAACTGAGAACAATGCTAGACCTTTCTATGTATTTGACTTTCATTATAGTAAGGGAATTGAGATATTCTAATTATCTTGTATAGGCTACCAAACTTGGGATCTGGGGTTCAAAGTTGGCATTCGCGTGTAAGGGTTATTGTTTTCTCAAGAATGCCATAGTAGTCATGTTGTATGAGTCTGGATACAAAAAGTGCACAATTTCAGCGACCGTGCAGAGTACACCCGTTCGTTACATACCTTGTCAAAACGCCTTTGGCCACGAACTTGCAAAACCTAATATCTAACATTGTCACCAGTTGAAATGTGTAAATCGCTGAAATACTTGATTTAAAATATTTGATGTTAATGTATTTGATTGAAATCCATTTTATACCCCCGTTTCCTTTGTGCTTTGCTATGTTAACTGTATAGTTTAAGGTAATGACAATGAAGTATGCAGGCAATTTAACGGATAGAATTCTATATCTGTTAGTCCTCAGGCGCGCTAATCCTAAGATGCGCTAACCATAATTCTAACGCTACATGTAGTTCAAAAATATTGCTAGTATTAACCTAACCCCAACCCTTACCTCAACCCTTAAGCTTACATAAACCCTAATCCTAACCCTAATGTGCGCTAACCCAACTCTAACGTTAGTTCAAAAAGTTGCTAACCATAACCCTTTACCCTACCCCTGAAACCATAACCCTATCAACCTAACCCGAAACCTAAACCTTACCATATTCCTAACCCTAACCACTACTTTCGAACTAGCGTAACATTTAATGTTTTGGATTCCTTTGTACTTGGGAACCTAAGACTAGACTAGACTAGCGCCTGCCCACCCTTTGGTCTGGACGTTTTTGTTATTTACTATTGAATATTTTTGCTATTTAAAGAAAAATACTATTTCACTCCGCGCCAGTGCAATAGCCCATTTTCCATTGCACTGGCGCGCAGCTACCATGGCAACGCTGACAGACGCAGGCGTATATCGCGAACGGTGACCACCTCGACTCGCCAATTATAGGCGTGGGTGTCGCTTCTAAAATAAATACAGTTTGTAATAGTTTATTTTGTTTTCCAAATGATTTATAAAATTAAGTGGAAGATACAGAATTTTATATGGGTTATATAAAACAAATATTGAATGTTTTATTCGTTCAATGGAAAGAATGTTTTCATTCGGTGAAATATGAACTGTTCCATTCAACTCGGCAAAGCCTCGTTGAATGGAACAGACCATATTCACCTCATGAAAATATTCTTACCATTATACTCATAAACATTCAATATTTGTATACTATTTTTTAAATAACAACGAGACACTATGATACCGAATGTATGTCACCATTGGTTCAAAATGTGTACAAAAAAAGCAGGTGGCTGCAAACGCTAAAACTGTTTTGATTCTAGAGTACTCTTATGGTGGTAATATCTACGATGATCTCTGCTGATATATCCGTCTGATTGAATCAGTCCTATATTGCTAACTGCTACAGTTTAACTCTTCTAAGGAAATGAAAGAGAACGCAATATTAGGGATTACGCGATTTTCTCTGGCAAGCCAACATTTGTTTAGAGGAACAGCCGTCTGAGATTACTGAAATGTAAGGGATTTGTTACAACGAGGCGCTGCAGGGCCATGGATACGGGACGCACTTGGTCGAGAGTTATAGCAACCAACCTAATTTTGACAGTGTTTAAAGTGACCCCGTCACCGACTTCAACGACTATTATAGAGTGTGTTGTCTTGAAAGACAACACACTCTTAGTAATGATTAGAGTTTGTAAGTTCTGTATAGGTCTTATATAAATATTTTAAATATTCTCGTTAAAACGACATGAACGAGAAGGGCCAAAAAGTGCCAATAAATTTTGATTTAATCACAACACCCTTTGAGCTGCAATTGTCAAATTATTATTGTTTGTGAGTCTGTCATCATTACAATTAATATACCACAATAATGCAAACCGTTATTTCTACTATGTTGTGGTTGCATAAATAAAGCTTCTAATGTTCAACATAGCTGTGACTAACAACAACAACAAAAAACAACTTGATAAAGTAAAGTTAGTGTTCAAACATAATCAGTTTAACACTTTGTTACAACTGATGATATCTTCAAAATTAGGTCTTTCCAGCATTAAAATCATAATCTTGTACTTTCGCTGAGGTATTATGTCGGTACTTTCGTTTAGATATATTTATGCCGACGGCAAATATTTTGGTGTCCTGGTTTTTATGTAGTAAACAACGTAAATTTGTATGGAAAGTAATCCGGGAAATAAAACAAGACGCAACTAAAACTAAAAATCGTCTGTGCTATTTCTCGGTCCGACTAGCTGCTTTTCATTTCAGTAATTTGTACTACATGTATAATGTGTAATTAACGTGAAATATTCTAAAATTTAACTTTTTGCTGTTGGCAGAGCTTACTTAAATCATTTCAAAATCTATAGATTGGGAGTTCTGGATATATCTGACATTGATGGATATCTGGGGTATTAGGACATGAAAGGACGACATATCCTGACATTTAACAAAAATACTACGATTTAAAGAAATATTGTATAAATTCTCTTTTCAATTTGAGTTGAACTAAAGTCATGTAAAACTGATAAGAAAACATGGAAAATAGCCAGTTCATTCCAATCTGATTGGCTGATTAAATCTTGGAATGCGTGTATCAGAGAATCTGATTGGCTAACTAAATCTTGGAATCCGGATAATTGTTACATTTTTTTGAGATTCTGTCACAAACATAACACTATTTTATGTACATTTTACAGGGTATTTCAGTTCAAAGTACTTACAATCATACATAAAATAGTGTTATGTTTGTGACAGAATCTCAAAAATGGGTTGGACAATGTTACCTACGATAACTGCATGTCATCGTTTATTATAACCCGTAACCATGGCCATAATAGAACAATAATCTACAAGACGTCATTGAACGGTTTTAAATGATGTGATCTGAGCAATAGCACTTGGATAACGTGACGCAGGAAGTGTAACGCGTTTCGCGTATTTTATCCATATTCGCCCTACGACTCCTCATCAGTTTTCGGATCGGTTCCTAGAGAGTAGCTTCCATCCTCAGAGTGATTGGTATTATCTGATTATGGAACAACTGTAGTGGCCTGGATTGATATGGATTCGGTAGCATCCGTGTGAATGGTCTCTTAATTTTTGCCATGTTTCACATGTGTTTAATATGCAGAAAGGATGGGGTGGTAACGGAAATGTCTTCTAAAATTGTGTCCTAAAGATCACTTGGATGTTTCTAATCTCGCAGATGTCGTCAGACCTACTTAGCAATGTCGGCAGGTTAATTTAACCATAGTGAAGTACAAATAGTGACTAATGTGGCATTAAACATGTTAAAAGATACGCAGGCACAATATTGAACGTTATTTAGTAGTGTGATACGATAACTCTTTCTATCGTTGATTCTAATACATATGCAATAGGCACTCCCTCTCAAACAGGGTGTCTCAAAATGATTAGCATATATCACACAACCTTGGTCAAACCACCCTCACGGAACACCCTGTAATCTAGCATAAGAACTTCATGGCGATACATGTACACTTGATATTTCAACTTCACCCTATACTGGTCTGTACATTCAAAAGACAAAACCCCCGGACAAAACCATGTCATTTAGTTGTCAGCATGTTTCACCATGTTCACTTGATGTCGTCCTGATAATTAATTCTCCTGGTAATCCTATCCTATTCCTCACATCGATTCTTCCTTACGAGATCGAAACGTCTGTCCAATGTTAGCTTCCTGTTCCTGATAGTTTAAATGGCATTTACTTCTAATGGAGTCAAACCATGTAATTTGGATCAGATTTTCAGTTACTAGTTTAATTCAGGTTTTAACTCTGCCAGGAGTTTTGACCCAATGCTGTGTAGAGCCGTTGAGGGTGCAAGTAATTGAATCTTAGGATTAAAGCGGTAATCAATACCAAATAAGGGCTGCTGTAATATTTCGGTAGACATACCCGATAATTTCGGATGTGTGTACTTATCAGGGCACACAGTTGTGACAAAGTCTTTGTTTGCAAAACATCGGACACTGTCGGTATTAACTGCAACTCTTTGCAATGTGCTTCATTGAATGATTTAGAGATGAAATCTAAACTGGGCCGGTGGTTGACCGCGGGTTCCACCAGTTCTATCAGGTTTCTATTGTTACAATGGAAACCGGACCGAACTCGGCGGTCAACCACCGGTCGAGTTTGATTTACATATATACACTAAGCCAAAAAACTTTTAATTTTCACAAGGTCATATTTTACAATCCTGTCCATCAAAATTAAAAAATTACACACAGGATTGTCTCAATGTTCTACTCTAAATACATGTCAGTAACCAAGCAGTGGACCCAACAGCGAAATGCATTAACACGGAACAGTTTCCTGGTCCACATTTACAGCTCAATAATTGGCTCCAGCACAAGAAATCTTTGAAATCGTTGAACATATGATAAGTTACAAAACGGTGCTGCTTTCTGCTTTTCAAGCTTACCATATTTACGTTTAGGTTCGAATAATGAATTATAGGAGCTATTGGATTTGGACTTGACTAGTCGGTCCATCCTAAACGCATACATTGCCATGTTTTCTTCTGTTTTCATACTAATTCACTGATGTCTACATTCGCGTGACTGTGTCTCCGAAGACTCTCATCAATTCCCAATGTACCTGCCATCATTGACGAAATGTTTTCAATTGCTAATATTTCCGGCATGTTGACTATACACGCCAAGCCGCGCGTTGTACCTCATGATCCATCCAGGTGTCGGGGTTGGGGCTGATCTGAGTTAACTCCGCGAGTACTGATTGGCTACAAAAGTCTATTGCGAGTTATTGAGCCAATCAGCAACATATAAGAATAGTATATAGTAGAACTGAAGAGTATTGATATGTGTCGCTCGAACTGTATTTTAATTGGTCACTCAGATGAATACAACACGTAATTAACCAATCAGAAACCCAGTAAGAGAGGCAGTAGGTATATTCCTAGCACGGGAAACCGTCTCTAAGGGAGAGGTTCCGAGTTTACGCAAATCAAAGATGGCAGCTTGTAAATGTGCGTTTGATATGATTAGGGATATTGTCGCCATGTTTTTCATTACATTCATAAAAGCATGGTGGTGATATACACAGGTATGTTTGTCGTCGACTGGTAGACATAGAAACTAGTTTCAAGACAGTTTATGTCTTTGCCATTTGCATTTTTATCTGCTGTGTTCCTGTGGGAGATTGCTGAGTTGGAGCATGGCTGGATTGATATTGCCATCGCTAGGACGTTATTAAAGCGTAAACATGGTAAAGTGCCTCATTTTTTCAACAAGAATCATCTGATTAGATCTCATGATCTCCGTTAAAGTTCAGCGTGATAGTAACGATAGTTCGAACAATCTAATTAGTCCTCGATCTTGCACAAGGCCCCCAGATCAGATGAAAGAGATTAATGGAAAAGGACTTTGAGTCTAAACATGCTAACACGTAGAACAATTATAAGTTACTCAGTATAATTTTTTTAGTTGGGAGATTTGAAGACAGAGTATATGTTAACAGTTAAAAAATATCATCCTTCAGTTAAATCCAAGAAGTTTAAATAATAAACATTGGATTAGGAAAAGTCCTTGTAGATGCTATCAGGTGTAATGGCTTAGAAATTTGCCATTTTGATTTTAAAATTAATAATT